>NC_141593.1:48262800-50762800 GCF_036417535.1 Chlamydotis macqueenii
CTGTAATCTGGTCCTTCCCTTTCATATTAATTTAGCATAAGCTTCAATAATTGTTACCACTGTTTTTGATTGAGAATGTGGCAAAAAGAGCCATTCAATTACACGTAGAGGGTCTTTTGCACTCTCTTCCCATTGAAAGAGAACTGCAAAAGGTTGAAAGACATTAGCAACTATTGCCAACATGATTGGTAGTTCAGGGAGATGTCACCATCCTTGACGATTTTTGATTGCTTGTGAAACTATAGATAAGGCTTTCTTGGCCTTGTTAGTAAGTGTTTTAGATGACAATGGATCAGGATTTCCCTTTGAAAGTATGAATAACGGATGTAATTCTTCAGTAGTGAGTCCCAAGACTGGTCGAAGCCAATTAATTGCACCTAAAATCTTTTGCAGTTCATTAAGTGTTAACTGTGTCCTTTAGCTTTATACAAAGAGTCTGTGGATGAATTTCTTGTTTGGTAATTTGCCATCCTAGGTATTTCCATGGGCTGGTTTCCTGTACCTTGTCTGGTGAGATCTGAAGGCCACCTTGTTCGATAGCTTTGTAGACTTGTGTCTCTTTTTAAGTCACTGTCAAGTGGTGCAACAATTAAAATATCGTCCATATAGTGATAAATGATGGCATCTATATTTTGGATTCTTAATAGATGAAGTGCTGCATTAACAACTATTTGGCAAATCATTGGGCTGTTTTGCATTCCTTGTGTTAAAACTGTCCAGTGATATCTTTGCATGGGTGCTGATTTAATGATGAAATGGAAAAAGCAAAACACGGTGCATCCTCAGGATGTAAAAAAATAGTGAAAAAACAGTCCTTTAAATCAATCACTGTCAAAGGCCAATTGGCTGGAAGCTAGAAGCGCATCCCTGGTTGAAGAGCTCACACAGGCTCAATTACAGCATTAATTACTCTGAGGTCGTGTAGCAAGCGCCATCTGCTGTTCTTTTTTGGAATACAAAAAAAAAAGGAGTGTTCCAAGGGCTCATGGAAGGTGTGATGTGGCCAGCTGCCAATTGCTCCTCCACCAGTCTATGTAGTTGTTCCAGGCATTCTCGATGTAGGGGCCATTGATCAACCCACACAGGTTCTTGTGTTAGCCAGCTGAGTTTGAAGATCGGTTGCTGCCAGGCTCTGATCAGTCGTTCGATGTTGTCTGCATACAATTTCTCTGTTTCGGTTCTGCTATGTGGACCATAGTTCCGAACTGTCCAAGCACATCTTGTCCCCATAGGGAGCACGGAATTGGAGCAATGAAAGGAGAAGCACAGGATACCTGTCCTTCTGGTCCAATGATCACTCGAAGATGTGCGCTTTGTTTCGATCGCTGCATTCCTCCTATTCCCACAATCGTGGAAGCAGGGTCTGCTGTGGGCCATTCTGGAGGCCAGACAGAACTCTGGATTATAGAGACATCCACACCAGTATCTACAAGTCCTGTAAAACAATGTCCGTCAATGGTGCATGTTATCATAGGCTGTGTCCCCTTTATAGATTTTTGTCCACAATACCTGCGGTTTTCCAGTGCTGTCAAAACCTTTTTTACCTGAATGTCCAGATTTCCCAGAAGTTTCCCCTTGAAAAGGTACAAGCTGTGTGATACGCTGTCCTGCTGAGATAAAACAAGGAGGCACCGGTGTCCATGCCATGATTTGAATTTCTCCACTGTAATCTGAATCAATGATTGTAGGTAAAACAAAAAGTCCCAATTTAGTGGTTGATGATTTACCAATTAGCAAAGCATGCATCCCTTTTTCCATCAGACCCCAAACTCCCATCAGGATAAGAATTACATCAGCTGTTGTGATTGTAACTGAGTGGGCAGCGGCCAGCTCCAGCCCCACACTCCCTGCAGTGGCTGGAGGGATGTCGCCTACCACACAGTGTGACATGGATTTATTTGATTGTCCGGGGCATGCAGCCTCACCCCCCGCCTCACGTTTCCCGAGCGATCTGATAAGGGCTGTCCATCAGAGTGATATCTGGAATTACATTCATTAGACCAATGTTTTCCTTTCCTACAATGAGGACAGTTTTGGGGTGGAAAATTTTTTTCTGTCTGCATTTTTTTGGGCAATCTCTCTTTAAATGTCCCAAAGAACCACAACAATAGCACCTGCCTTGTCCTGACTTTTTATCCATTACTTTTAACTGTGCTGCGAGGACATTAGCTAAAGCATCGGCTTGGTGTCCTGTTGAGCAATATCTTGACATGCCCTGATCACATCAGCCAAAGAGGGATTACGGTTTTTTATAGGTTGCAACACACGCTTAGAATCATTGTTAGCATTTTCAACAGCCAATTGTAATAGCAACAACCCTCTTACATCATCGTCAATCTGCCGCTCTAAAGTAGCTTGCAGATGATCTATGAAATCTGCATATGGCTCATTAGCTCCTTGCAGCACCTTAACAAAAGATTGAGGTCCTTCACCTTTTGATGCCGAAATTTTTCTCACGGCCCTAAGAGCAATATGTCTAATTTGAGCATACGCTTCTCTCGGGAACTGTGCTTGCAGGAGCGGGTTACTATAAGCATTTTCTCCTGCCAATTGTTCATATCCTACTGGAATCTGTTGATTCAAATTTGTAATACTTTGCACAGTACATCCTTCTTTAAAATCTGCATGCCACATCATGAATTGTGTAGGTTTTAACACCATTTTCATTCACGGTTTCCAATCATGTGGAGCCAGAGTATAAGACTCTGCTATTGCCTCAAGTAAAGTTGTAGTAAAAGAAGAATGTATCCCTCCCTCCTTTACTGTTCGTTACTGCTCCTTTACAACATCACAACTGAGAGGTTGCCAAACCGGCTGCTAATTAGCTTGATACATAACTGGACAAACTAAAACAGTTTGCCAATCACCATTCTGCATTGCCTCTTTTTTTACACTCTTTCCAGATATCACACGTTTCAACATTCACAGCTGCATGACTAACATTCACATTTCACGGAGGAGGTAACAGATCAGGTTTATTTTCAGAGTCTTTTGAACTCACGTTAAATAAATCTACCTCCGGAGAGGTTTCGTTATTAGCAAGAGCAGTATCAGGAAAAGAATTGATAGGCGGAACCCGAGCCAAATCTGGCACGTGGGACTGCGGCGACGATAGCGACAGTAAAGCTGCGGAAGCAGGGTTTACAAGCTCAGGTTGCAGGGGAACAGGAATACAGCACAGAGTTTTCTGCACCAACCCACAGCACTGAGTTCTCTGTGCTAATCCCTCCCCCCCACCAGTTTCTGGGGAGATACAATTGTTACAGGGGGACATGCTTACAGGTTGAGAGTCTGGTAATGTGGGTGCCTACCCCTCAGGCAAAGAATTAGTAGATTTTTTTGTTGAAACATTCTCAAGGGTTAGCATGATTTGTACCCAAGTGGCTAAGTTTTTGCAAGCTTGGCTATCTCCTGCTGCAGCGGCTTTTTGAAGGCTTGCGCCCACTTTTTCCCAAGCCTCTATTTGAAAATTCCCTTCTGCAGGAAATTGTGGATGATTTTCACAAATCCACTCTAATAAAGTAATTAACTGCCGGCTGGTAACAGTCCTGCCCTGTGTTTTTAGCATTCTTCCCATTACGTCAATGCTTTGCAGCTGTTCTGAGGATATTTTCCCTCCCATGGCTCCCAGTTGCTCACCTGTATGCAGGTGATGAGTGCGCTTTCTGATGTGTGGATTCTCAACCCCCGTTTCTGGATTTCGGCCTCTGGTTCAACTGGGCTATGCCACCAGTGCGGGCTTTGTTCAAGCCTCTTTAGAGTTTCAGTCCTTGTTCCTTTTGAAGTTTAAGTGCACCCCTGTTCGGGCGCTATCTGTGGCATATTGGTGAGACAGAGTAACGGGCAAGAAGCAAGTGAGCCCAAAAGGCCAAAGTTTATTTTTACAGCAGTGTTTTATACTCTTTACCCGGATGCTCTTTGTCTACGATCTCTATTCCTATAGGGCAACTATTAGCATGATCTCTACCACCCCACTATTTGTCCAATTAGCTTCACGCTCTTGATTGACGTTGTAGCATTGTTCTTCATCACATACTTCACACTGTTGCTTCTCAGCACGTACTCTTGCTTTGTCCATTGTGCTCAGGTCCTGTTTGCTTCGATACATTCACCCCTTTTCCCAGCCACATTACTCACTTCGCTACATTCGCTTACATTGATACACTTGCTTATATTCCCATCCACTACATGCTTGGAGGCCAGCTTTTGCTGTTGTTCCTGCCTTTGTCACTAAGGTGATAAAAGAGAGGTTCCTGCCTGTGTCACTAAGGATAGATGTTCCTCTGGATACACTCCTGTGGTTCTCATAGGTCAAAATTCCTTTCACGGCCTCCTTTAGTGAACTATCACACAACTTTTTCCATTTGACTTTGCTGATTAGATATCCATATTTGTGGCATCATGCAATGTTAATACTAGAGTTGTTTGTTCATATTAGGAGTAAGAGTTCACACTATGTTAATTTACGTAAAACTGTATTCAAATTCTGCTCCTGCAGAAAGATGATGCCTTTCTTGTTTTCCTTACCTTTTCTCTCCATATGGCGAGAATGGCTTCATGGGCCATGTCCTTATCAGCAGTGAAAAAAATACATGTTCAGTGAATTTTCCATAAATGAGTGGGGCAATCTGAAATTCTTGCAGTAGAATTCTAGAGCCTCTCAAAGTGCAATTTCTAGTTTTTATTTAATTTTCTAGTGTCAGTTCAGTGTCATATGGCATAGAGTAGAGGTGAAATTTCAGATCACATAAGTGTGCAGACATTCATTTAAAGTTAGCTTATAAAGTAATTTTGTGACAGAAGTATCTTCAAGTATAATGTGGAGTCCGGAAAAGATGGAATTAGTTGAGTCCCTCACCTTTCAAACTGAAGGAAAAAAACAAAACCAACACATCACCAAGCAAGTTCCCCATCCCTGGAAACGTTCAAGGCCAGGTTGGATGAGGCTCTGAGCAACCTGATCTGGTTGAAGATGTTCCTGCTCCTTGCAGGGGGGTTGGACTAGATGACCTTTGAAGGTCCCTTCCAACCCTAACCATTCTATGATTCTAATATAAGGTGATTTTTTTCAAATACTTTCCTGAGTAGATTGCCTAACAGGGACTCTTACGTCACTTTTTCCCTCATGAAGACTTAATAAATTTAACTCTCTCTTCTCTACCAAGTCAACAATTTCCATTAAATTAACCAAAACTCCTGTTTTAAGACATTAACTCCTGCATTATGTGAGGCTGAAACTTGCTAATGGATTAAAAAATTATGAAGCAGATAGGCAATACCAAATGAATGCACAGGTGGGTTGTAGAAGTCCTATTTCTACTTTAAGAAACTTTGATTTCTTCTTACTCCTTTGGGGCCTGAATCAAGTCACAAATTTTTTTCAGGCAGGTTGCTTGAGTGTGTGCTTAACCACGGAATCCTAATCAATTTTTTTTTTTTAAATGTTTATCACTATTTCAGCTTGATACTGAAGCAGGAAACTCTACAAAGCAAGTGGTTTAGTCCAAAGAATAATTGTGGTACAGACTGTGAGTGAAACAAACAAGAATTTGTAGAGGAAGCCCCAGCAGGGAATTTGCCACCCCACCTAGGCAACCTGGAAATCCAGATGAGAAATAATACAAATAGAATAGGAAAACAAAGTTTTCTGCTTTGAACACAAGTTTCTCAGTTCAGTATGGGCAAAGCATGAATGTAACATCAACCAGACCCTGCATGCTGGTTTGTTTCAGTAAGTGGGTAAATGAGCTCACTCTGCTAAACTGTATCTTACACAGCAAGGAGGAGCTTGCAGAGAAGCATTAATTATTACCTGCAAGAACAATTGTCTGCTTTGCTTGATATGCATCAGCTCACTTTCTGTGTTTGATACATATAATCATTTGAAGACTAAATTTTACAGAAGAGGATTAGATGAGAAACAGCATATTACTAATTAGTGGCAAGCAATGTGGAATTAAAAGGCAGACAAGCATACAGAACAATGCTTGTGCTTCACAGAGATGCAGGCACATTAATGATTAAGCATTAGAGTTACTGAATTCTGAAATACTTTGACTCTCAACACAGGACATTTTCCTCTTTATTTCTGCATCTCCTGAAGAGTCACTAAACACAATGAATTTTCTCATTTACTCTTTAACTAATTTTAGTAATGTCTTAACATACAGGAAGGCCCTGTGTAAGAGTTAAATTGACACATTATGTTTCCAAATCACATCATTTGCATTCAGGGAAGCTCATTGTTTAAGACGTTCAAATCTAGAGGAAATAATCTGGATTCAGCAAAGCACCTACATGTGTGCACTAATGCAAGTATCTGCCTAAGTTCAGGGTTTTTTTTTAGTGTAGCTTAAGGAGGTACTTTAAGTCAAATTCCTTCTTTAGTGCTTTAGCTGAAATTGGAATCTGTGTTTTGGCAATTCTTATCTAATATTTATGTAATTTAGATTTAAGAGTTTAAGATTTTATGGTTACTGAAGGCTCCTTTCTGCTGGCCAGTAGTCAGTAATCCCTTTAACGACTATTTAATAGGGTCACAGCTGATGTGTTCCATGGACGCTAATATTGTATAGCATAGCTAATTTGTTTCCTTCGTGCTAAGGGATTCACTTGCATGCTTAGATTCCTTATCAAAGCGATGTGATAGAGAGGAAGTTCAAGACTGAAACAGGAAGGTATTGTAAACACCTTGTCTCCTGAGCTGTTGGATTGCATCTGTTATGGTCTCTTCGGAGATATCTGATTGTAAACACCATAATATTGCAACAGCTTAATTTGCCAGCATCACACATCACATGTAAGAGTAATTGCTCTACAAGTATCTGAAGTATCTAAAGAGATATCCACATTCACTTCATGCCTAATGAAAAGTTAAAAATAATAAACAATTATGCTTGTTGTTATGGTTGGTAAATTATGCCTACTGAGGTGAATAGCTCTCTTCCAAGCTGAGTTCAGAACTTGGGACTATTGTTTTTGCACAGAAAAATAACTACAGGCCACAGCATCTGATATAAAGCTAATATCTCAGCTGAGCATGCTGTTTCCCTCTGTTCCTTTTCTTTGCCAAAAAGTAGAGTACTGAAAGAAGGTAAGGCACAGAACTAGCTGGGAAAATGGCAATTCTCTTCTAAAGTATGTTTGGCATTTTAAATCTTGCTTCCACCCTAAATTGCAACAAAGAGGAAAAATGTGACCTCTTCTACCCCCTCATGACATGGATAATGTGAAAAAAGAAGAACTCAGATACGACTATGTGTTTAGTTTTGCTAGAAGAGAAGACTCAAGGCAAAATTATATAGCAATTTTGCCATATCAAAGCCGAATATCTCAACAGCACCAAATGGAAGAAAGTAAAAATATTTTCTTTAGCTTGTTTGCCTTTAAGTTGTAATAAACCAACACATTTCCGTAGAATGTACCCTTTTGAATGACTCTTATTTACTCATGGAAAAATTCATAGAATCATAGAATCTGGCTATCGTATTTGAGAAGTTGTGGCAGTCTGGTGAGGACCCCGATGACTGGAAGAGAGGGAACATAACCCCAGTTTTTAAAAAGGGGAATAAGGAAGACCCGGGTAACTACAGGCCGGTCAGCCTCACCTCTGTGCCTGGTCATGGAGCAGATTCTCCTGGAAACCATGCTAAGGCACATGGAGAGCAAGGAGGTGGTTGGTGACAGCCAACATGGCTTCACCAAGGGCAGATCATGCTTGACCAACTTGGTGGCCTTCTATGACGGGGTTACGGCATCGGTGGACAAGGGACGAGCAATGGACGTCATCTACCTGGACTTGTGCAAAGCTTTTGACACTGTCCCGCATGACATCCTTCTCTCTAAACCAGAGAGACATGGGTTTGATGGTCGGACCACTCGGTGGATAAGGGGTTGGCTAGGTGGCTGCACTCACAGAGTAGTGGTTAATGGCTCAAAGTCTATGTGGAGACCGGTCATGAGTGGCATCCCTCAGGGGTCCGTGCTGGGCCCGGCCCTGTTCAACATCTTTGTCGGCGACATGGAGAGTGGGATAGAGTGCACCCTCAGCAAGTTTGCTGATGACACCAAGTTGTGTGGTGCTGTCGACATGCTGGAAGGGAGGGATGCCATCCAGAGGGACCTTGACAGGCTGGAGAGGTGGCCGCGTGCCAACCTCATGAAGTTCAACCAGGCCAAGTGCAAGGTCCTGCACCTGGGTCATGGCAATCCCAGGCACAAATACAGGCTGGGTGGAGAATGGATAGAGAGCAGCCCTGAGGAGAAGGACTTGGGAGTGCTGGTGGATGAGAAGCTCAACATGAGCTGGCAATGCGCCCTTGCAGCCCAGAAGGCCAACCGCATCCTGGGCTGCATCAAGAGGAGCGTGGCCAGCAGGTCGAGGGAGGTGATTCTCCCCTTCTACTCTGCCCTGGTGAGACCCCACCTGGAGTACTGTGTCCAGTTCTGGAGCCCCCAACACAAGAAGGACATGGACCAGTTGGAGAAGGTCCAGAGGAGGGCCACGAAGATGATAAAAGGGCTGGAGCACCTCTCTTATGAGGACAGGCTGAGAGAGTTGGGGCTGTTCAGCCTGGAGAAGAGAAGGCTCCAGGGAGACCTGATAGCGGTCTTCCAGTACCTCAAGGGGGCCTACAAGAAAGATGGGGAGAGGCTGTTTAGTAGGGCCTTTTGCAATAGGACAAGAAGTAATGGTTTTAAAATAGTGGGGGGTAGATTTAGATTGGAAATTAGGAAAAGTTTTTTACGATGCGAGTTATAGAACACTGGACCAGGTTGCCCAGAAAGGTGGTGGAGGCCCCATCCCTGGAAGCATTCAAGACCAGGTTGTATGAGGCTCTGAGCAACCTGATCTAGTTGGGGATGTCCCTGCTCCTTGCAGGGGGGTTGGACTAGATGATCTTTGAAGGTCCCTTCCAACCCTAACCATTCTATGATTCTATGAATCTTAAGATTGGAAGAGACCTCCAGGACCATCAACCTAACACTACCATGCCTACTAAATCATGTCCTGAAATGCCACATCTAAACGTCTTTGAACACCTCCAGAGATGGTGACTTCACCACTTCCTTAGGCAGCCTGTTCCAGTGCCTGACCACTCTTTCAGCAAAGAAGTGTTTCCTAATATCCAATCTAAACCTCCCCTGCTGCAACTTGAGGCTATTTCCTCTTGTCCTATCACAAGTTAGATGGAAGAAGAGACCAACACCCACCTCCCTATAACCTCCTTTCAGGAAGTTGTAGAAAGCAATGAGGTCTCCCCTCAGCCTCTTCTTCTCCAGATTAAACAATCCCAGTTCCCCCAACTGCTCCTCATAAGACTTGTGCTCCAAGACCCCTCACCAGCTTTGTTGCCCTTCTCTGGACAAGTTCCAGCAATCCAGTGTCCTTCTTGTAGTGAGAGGCCCAAAACTGAACACAGTATTTGAGGTGCGGCCTCACCGGTGCAGAGTACAGTGGCACAATCATTTCCCTACTCCTGTTGGCCATGCTGTTCCTGATGCAAGCCAGAATGCTGTTGGCCTTCTTGGCCACCTGGGCACACTGCTGCCTCATGTTCAGCCGGCTGTCTACCAGCACTTTCAGGTCCCTTTTCATCAGGCAGATTTCCAGTCACTCTTTCCCAAGCCTGTAGTGTTGCATGGAATTGTGACCAAAGTGCAGGACCTGGCACTTCGCCTTGTTGAACTTCATACAGTTCACCTTGGCCCATCAGTCCAGCCTGTCCAGATCCCTCTGTAAAGCCCTCCTACCCTTGAGCAGATCGACACTCCCACCCAGTTTGGTGTAATCTGCAAACTTACTCATTCCTGTCAAAAGTACTTGAAACAGTGATCTCACAACAAAAGCCTGATATGCTTTGAGTAAAGACGTAATCATTTGATCAGCCAAGTGATAAAAATGGATTCTTAGCTTTGTGGACAACTTCTGGGTGCCAAAGAAGCCTTATAACATAGAGCAGTAAATCCTGGAGATAAGACCTACAGGATCTTTATCCCACCATGCCTAACTGCAGGAATCAGAGCCCTCCAGAGATGGGACTCTTAGTCTGTCTGGTAAGGCAAGAACTTGTCTGGAGAACAGGAAACAGAGAAAGGGATGGAGCTACAGGGATAACGGGAGTAGAAAAGGGAGAGTATAAATGAGAAACCACCAGCTTAGGAGCGAGAAGTTGTAAATGGCAGCCTACCAAGGGAAACCAGGCTTGGACACTTGTGTTCACAAAAAAAAAGAAAATATAATACACATGCCTGTGTCTGCATGTCATGAAGACAGGGCAATCAACACATGTTTGTTTCCGGTTTTATAAATGCAGGCAGCTAAAATTTGTCTTGTGATAGCTGCAGCAACTACTTACCTAGAAAGGTCATCTTCAGAGCTAGCAGAAATGATTGAAAAGTATTTTCATAGTTTTGACTTTAGGGACACACCCACTTCTTTAAAATAATATATTTTTTTTCCATTTGATTAGAAATTAAAGAACTTACTTGAAGCCTGCTATAAGTTGAGTGGAATAAAACAAAGCAATACTTTCAAAGAGACAAAAATGCTTGAATTTAAAAATGTTTTGATAGCCAGAATCGACAGCTGAAGAGAAGCAGAAACATGCAGTAGGCTTCTGTTCAGTGAACTAAACCCCTGGAGGGACTGTAACTACTGTCCACAAACTAGCCTTAGCAAGTGTCTAGCTCCTCTGACTCAGTAGCTGTATTGATTAAAAGCTAATAATCTGGCTGCTCTGCAAGTCCTGCCTGCAGTACACCGAACACTGCTGCAGTCACCTAAGTGTGAGCTGATAATAAAGTAGGGGGGGAAAAAGGTGAGGAGGCGAGGAAGAAAAAAAGTAGGTTCATTTTGGGCAGCTGCTTAAGTGTTTTCACTTCATACTTGGTTTGTGAGCTTTCTTATTAGTATCATTTTTACATGGCAATGATTTCAGTTTAGCAGTCAAACACCATATGGAATTAAATAATCAAACACAGCATTTAAAGATGTTGAAATTAAACATTTTTTTTTTTCCTGGAAACACATTATTTTCCATCTTTTTTGAGACCTGAATATTCATTTTTCTATGGAAAATGTAACCAGAAGTTATTACTGGCTTATTCCACCTTCTTACACAGACACCGGTAAGTGCACAGATTCTCAGCTGGTGGCCAAGGAGTCTGAGTTCCACGGACAAAGCTCCATGGAGGAGATCTTTGCTTTCAGTTTTCTGTACCACCTGCACCAAGCAAAGTCATGGAGTGCATTACTATTATTCCTGTTTGTAAATGCGGAATAAGTGTGTTCGCACAATCAGGAACAAATATATCTCAGCCACACAATGCAAACCAGACTAAGAACTGGCTCTGGTATTTTGGGAAGTTTTGGAGGTGTCAGCAGTAGCCTCAGTGCGTGCAGCACTTCTCCTCTGTCCATGGTGCTGAGACGGATCCCACGTGCAGATACCGATTTCTATCCCTTGCCCTGATCAGAAAACATCGCTGTTTCTGAGATTCGTTGCTGTCCAGTAAATACGCTATTAAATGGCATTATTGCCAGATTCATAAAGTATTCTGGACATAATATATCGTTATATGTAATCAGAAAGAAGATCCATGGGGCATTGCTTATATCACTGCCATGGCTGGTCAAGCTGTTATTTCTCTTGTAGTAGAAGTCATGTATCTCAAGTAAATCACATAATGGATTCCCATGAGTCCAGCCATCCAGTTGGGTTTCTCAGAAAATTGAGGAAAGATTGTGCCAGAACACTTCTGTTCAATTTCTGAGGTAAAAGCCTTCTCCAGAAGCCTCTCTGAGACCATTAATAGACACAGATGTATAGACTACATCACCTCTTTTTCACCATGTCCTTTCTTGCCTCCAAACTTAATGTAAGGAGGGTACTAGTGGGATCTTTCCTGACTGATAGGTCAGAGTACCACATGGATAGGAGGTACCCAAATCAGGCTAACAAGCATTTGGGCTTTCACCTTGAAGGTACACCTTGTGGGAGTTGCTTGGGTGCTGGCACTTGAGGTAGGGAGGAGACGCTTAAGCTGAGACTAAAAGTATCTCAATGGGGTTTGGGGTCTGGTGATCCTGTGCCTTGTTCTCCTGAAGAAGAGGGAGCTGTGAAGTAGTGAGTGTTGCGGTCATGTTTCACTGCCTCATGTGTCTTGATTTTCTGTAGCAGCTATTATCTGGAAAAAGTGGGAGTATTTTGAGGACAGAACCATAGGTACATGATGTTTGGAGAGTCAGCTGGTTCTGCGGACAGACCAGCAGCTCTAAGGACCTCACGGGGTCTTTTCCTTTATGTGCCTATTGTTTTGCCTGGTTTGTGAAAGCCCCTGTGGATGACATCACTTTATTCTCTGCACTCAAGGGAGGACATTTGCCATTGCAAAGCCTATTGAACAGGAAAGATGACATTTCTCAGTAACCTCACTTGGCTGTACTGGCCCCTGGCTACTACAGGAGTTCCTTGATGTAGCATGTTCTGGGATCTCCAAAGTAGGGAGAAGAAATGTGGGTTTAGACAATTCAGTGTTTTAACTATTAGCCCACACTTTTCTGATCCTTGTGTTTGAGGGCATTTGAATAATTCCTTCCCAGGCTCCAGGATATAAGAGCAAGGTGTGCATCTGGAGGTTTAGTAGTGTGGGGCACGCACACTGTCCTACTCTCCAAGAGCACTTGCATGATCAAGGAAGGCTGCTGGGCCCGTAGACCTTTCCCTGCCGTGCCCTCCCTGGCCCTCAGATGAGCTCGCCCACGGGGCTGTGCCAGCGCATCCCCGGGATGCTGTCCCCACTGCTCCCCCACCCTCAGGCCCTTGCTTCTGCCACCGTCATTCCGCAGCCCCCTACCCCCCTTATATACCCATATTGGTTGCTCTGGGGACTGCTGTCACACCTCTCCTGCTGGTGACAGGAGGGCGGATCAGCAGCAGAGCTCGTCCCCTCCCCACCCAGACCCAGGCCGGCTGCTGGCATCCCTAATGGTGGGTGCCTGTGCGGTGAAGGGATATTGCTCTGCTTTGCCACGCAGCGCTGGCACCGCAGGCAGCTCTGGTCTCCTCACCTTCAGATGCTGTTCCGAACCCGAGGTGGGCCATGGATCGCAGCCTTTCAGTCAGCAACGCCAGGGAGGGGACTCAACCCCCACAGCCCTCCCCCAGGCTGCAAACACTGCTGGATCGCAAGAGGACCGAGCCGAGCAGCCGGACACCTTTCTCTGGCCACAGTAAAATCTGAGGCGAAGGAGGAGGGAGAAGGCGGCTCTGCTCCTCGCCTTGTCTTTCTTCCTCACCTCTCCAACTCCTTCCAGGACCTAGGGCATGAAAAGGGACCTCTGGGAAGGACCCAGAACAGAGGACGCAGATCGCTTTCCCACTGAGTGAAGGAGTTTAAGGAATTTTAGTAGATATGGCATTGATTAATTATTGCTGTGCATCCCTAAGGAATCAAGTTGATAAATAGTGCTTAATGTTTTGCTAACTACTTGCTTAATAATTTGTTAACCATTGTGCAAACTATCTGAAGCAGAAAGTCTTGCAATTCTTCATGAAAGACAGTTCCTGGTAAGGACTAGGGGGGTCGCTTCAAGAACCAGCTAAAACCGACCCTGCAACTTGAATGAAAGCCAAGGGATAACTGAGTTTACGCAAGAACAAAAGGTTACTAGCGGTGACGAAGAGGAGTCACCTGCCTTCACCCCCGACGACCACCGCCAGTAGGCACTGCGCAAACCTAGATGGGAGGAGTTTATGAAAATGACCCGTTGGGACTAATTTTAATACGAAGCGGGGATAAGTCATGCATATGCATAGGCGTATTGCGAAACTTTATGTATATGTAACACTTGGGTGTATAAATTTGAAGTGAGCTACCGCGTCAGGAGCGCACGGTTTTGGTGGGACTACCTCCCGTGCTGCCCAGCGCTGAATAAACATACGTACTTTACAACGTTACAGATTGTGGAGTCCGTTTTCCGCACGTCACCACCCTCGCCCCTTTTGCAGGAAACCGTTGCAGAGATCTCCCCTGGCATGCACACACTGGCTCGCAAGGAAGCGATCGCAAAATGTGACAGCGGGCTGACAAAGCTCCCCTCCTTCCCTTACGGCAAAGCGCAAGGACACCTGGCTGGTGCAAACGGCCGAGGATGGGGCGAGGGGGGACACGCATGCAAACACACGCACCCCTCCGAGGGGGTCGGGAGCCCCGGAGCCCTCCTCCGCGGAGAGCAGCGAGGCGCGAGGGCAGCACAGGGAAGGGGCGGGGGAACCTGAGGCAGGGGGAGGGAGACAATCCAGCTCCCGCAACGAGGGGAGGAGGAAGGAGGGACTGTGTCGGTGGGACGGTCCGGAAATCCTGTGATAAAAAGAGAGGCGCGGGGGAAAAGTAGGGAGAAGGTCTGGACTTGTCCTCTCTCACCTATTCCGCGCCTGCAACTTTCCCGGCAGCCCGCAGGCACATGGGTGCTGGCCGGGGCCTTTAGGACCAGACCGGAGAGGAGCAGAGCCGCCGGCCTCAGCTCAGCAAAGCAGAGCTCAGTTCAGCTCAGCTCAGCACCGCGCGGGCCGCCGAGCGAGGTACCGGCTCCGGGGCGGGCCGTGCCGTGCTGTGCCGGCCGGCATGTGGGAGGGCGGCGAGGGGAGGCGGGGATTGGGCAAGCAGGGGTGGAGTGGCCCTGGTTCTCCTGGGTGCTGGCGGGCAGCGCAGCCCCCCGCGGTTCGGTCGTGACCCGCTGTCGGAGCCGCTGTCGGCCGGGGGGCGGCAGCCTGCTGCATGGGGCGGGTGGGTGGGGGTGGGGACGGGTTAGGGCTGGGCTGCGCTCGAGTCTCAACCTTGAGGCGGTTCGGCTTCTTCCTGAGGATGTGCAGCCCCCGCTTGGCGTTGCACTGGGGGCTCTCTGGGTGAGGTTTCCGCGGGTCTGGGGTGGGGGAGCCTGCCCCGCACCCATGCCCACCATCCCGCTGCCCGGGCTGCATCCGCACACGAGTCGCCCGGTTGCCTCCGCTTACCTACCCGGGCAGTTGCGGAGCCCTTCACCTTCAAACGCCCCCTCGGCGGTCCCTGGCGGAGGTGGCCCTCTGAAAACCGAGAGGGCGAGAGGCGGGCGGGGAAACGGCAAAGTTCAAAGGTTTAACGCCTTCCTGCCCGCCTGCAGGAGATAAGCCGGGAGGACCGCGGCATCGCTCTCCCGGGCTCGCTCCTGGCCACCAGCCCTGCCTGGGGGAGCCGCCGCGTCCCCTTACCGTCCATTCCCCGCCCGCCAGCATGCAGCTCCGCTCCCCAGGGGCAGCCTTGTCCTGCAAAGCCAGCATCTGCAGGGATGGGGGGGTGGAAACTTGCCTGCACTTAGACAAGGGGAGGAAAGCTGTGGGGAGAAAGCCGAGAAGGACCAGGCATCAGCCTTTCCTCCTCCTAGAGACACCATTCCTCTTTTGGTTGTGCCTCTTTGCAGGCTGCCCTCCGAGGATTCCTGATCTCTGTGTATGTGAGGTGTGAAGGCGAGCAGCACCCCTAAGTCATCACCATGGATTTTGTTATGAAACAGGCTCTGGGAGGTAAGTGCAGTTGGCATGTGAGGGGCCTTGCAGCCCTTGCCTGCTGCCCTTTGTGTCTGGCAAGAGAGAGGATGGGCTGCCATGAACCTCTGGTAGGCTCTGCTGCTGGAAGAGCTGTCTGAGGACCCGGAAGAGCATGTCTGTCACTGATTCATGATCCCAGAGCCAAGCGTTTGAAGAATCTGAGCAGGAGAGGGCAGCAGCAAGCAGGGACCAAAGCCCCATGTCAGGGGCTAGACCTCCTGCACGAGGTGTGCAGGCCCTGGGTCATGCCTAGTCTGGCACCCTAACCAGCTGGCTGCGTATCCTGCTGTACAGTGCGCAGATCTTGCTTTGCTTCATGCCATGCCACTGCGGTAGGTATCACAAAGGCTGCAGACAGGTTTAGCCAGTGTAAACCTGAAGAAAGAGTAGTGTTTTGTGTGTGTGCATGAGGCCTCTTTTCATTCCCTCCCCCCCAAACATTAGCCAGATCTTGACCAAAAATAGTCACTGCAGAAATTTTTGTACCTGGTATTTGTAGAGTTGTTTTTAGTAAGTATATATAAGCAGGGAAACAGTAATAAAGTATCCCTCACACACCCTAGCTGGACTTGGGGCTAACCTTTTATATAGTTTCAATATATTTCCTTCTGTGCATGATGAATTGTTTTAACCTAATGGTGAGAAATAGAAAAGGCAGTGGTGTGGGGTAAACAAATTGAAAACAAGGCAGAAGTATTTGGGAATGAGATTCCTTCTTTCTGCTGCAGTTATGCTGTCTTTCTGTGCTGCTTGGCCTGAAAATTCAGTCAGAACAAGGCTGTCACTGAGATGATCCTGAATGCTGGCCGCTCTTGGAAACTAGAATAGTTGGCTTCAGAGGAAGTCAGTGAGGTGGTTGTGATCATTCTCTTTGGTACTGTATGTGCATTTTCCATTCATTTTCCTTTGGAAATACTGTAGAGTCATGGGACTGTGGGAATGTTTCATGGATGGTGTTATTGATGTCATATGCAGCTCCAACATTTACTACAGGACTCTCTCCCATGGCATGCAAACATGATTTTCATCTTTAAAAGCAAAGGAACTGTCTTGTTTTATATTGGTGTTTGGTTTTTGTTTTTTTTTTTTTTCACCAAGAGAGAGAAACTGTCACAGTTAAGAATAGAGCAAGCAACCCAAGTTTTAGTTAGTGTTTCGAATGTGAAGATCAAACTGGAGAAGAAAGGGTCTAGTTTGATTGCACAAAAAGATACGAAGATACCTATGTGAGAAGATAATTATTTGTATGATAACAGTATTACATTTCACTACTTTTCAGTGCTTGTTTTGAAGGAGAAATAGTGTTAAGAGCACAGTTTGCACTGTTTGCTATGGTGTGAATAATGTTGCTTGCACAGAAATGAAGAAGTGTACCTACGAGCTGGAAATCTATGAATCCACTAAAGGGAACTAACTACTTAGAAACTGCCGTTAAAGGCATGGGGAGGGCTGTTGCAGCAAAGGACTAACAGCTGAGAAGCATACCTTTTCTTGCAGCTTAGTGACTAACCTAAGTGGGCTGCAATGTCTGCCCGTGCTTAACAGCATTTACTCTGGGCAGACATTCATTCTAACATAATATTGCCTGCTAGGGTCAGGATTTGCATTATAATAGAAATTGCTGAGAAGGCAAATTCAAAAAGCATCTTTTGGTGAAGCCTGAGTATCTGATGTCTGTCAAGATGGTGCCTGGGGCACCAGTTCTGCCAGATGACAATGTATTAGCAAAATGTGTCTGGACCTTGCCTACTTACTTAATAAAGGAGAAGTCTCTGCAGAGTGACAAAATCCAGGAAATGTTAATTAATTAAGCAGAGACCTATTTTTTAAATTAGAAATAGTTTCAAAAAGGAAAAACAAGATCTCCCAGGGCAAATAGAACATGGAAAGTAAGGGTAGTTTTAGACGCTTGCTTCCCACTGTAGTTAAAGCCCAAGCTGACATAGGCATGCAATCTGGCTGCACTGGCACAGCAAGCCGAGGAGTAAAGGTTACAGTTTGTTTCCTTAATTGTGAGTCCAGAATTGGTTTTGTCTGCCAGTTCTGACATCCAGAGGGAGATGCGCAAATGGAGCAAAGCACCAAACCTGTAGTCGGTGACAGGCTTGCTTTGGCTAGGATATATGGAATGATCTGCTAGGGAGCTTTTTATTATACCCAGTTTCAGGGAGATCTTCCTGTGGACTTCATGGCTCTTTGATTTTAGTTTAACGTGGCTTTTCCCAGAACACTTCTGAATTCATTGTGTTGTCCGCTTGGTATTTTTTGAATGGTGCAAAAGTTCTCTTCTGGCACTGCTGGAAGAAAGAAAACAAATTAGCACTTTTGTCAATCATGTTCCCTTGAATGTACAGAGAATCAGACTTGCTATAGATGTTGCTTGTACACCACTTACAGCTACGATAGCTTAACCTTTTCACTGTCTCAGCTGGGGACACCTCACAAGGGCCAGGAGCTGAGCTGAGTTTCTTTGTCTGACCATTATGGACATGGCATTTTCTCTTCCCAGCATCCAGCACCAAAGTGAAGCCTAGGCCAGAACTTATGGTAGCTAAGAGCCTGGATCTGAGAACTGTTTGCGGGCAGGGTACTTTTGCCCTTTTCCTGCTGGATGGGGCTAGGTGAGGCTCTGAAGCATATGAGGACTTTGGGACCAGGTTTAGTCATACTGGAGAGATCAGAGGAGGTACTGGAAGGAAAACATCATTGCTCTCCCACCTCCTCACTCACCTTGTTGAGGAAAAGGAGGTTTCACACTTTGCTTAATTAACAATAAACAGTAGCCTTAGCAGAATGTTCCTGTGGGAGTTTTCCCATTGTGTTTGAAGCAGTCTGTGGAGATATTTGTCACTAATGGACAATCAGATTTGTTTTTCCTTGGAGTTTTGCCAGTCAGAGTGGGAGAAGGCAGGAAGATGTTCTGAAAGGTAGGTGAGCTAAATTAACAGGCAAGGAAAGACAATTATGTTCTGTAGAGTTGCTTTGTTTGGAAGTCTGTGACTACGGGATTTACATTTTGTGAAATCAGTTTGGAAGGTTATTGTATTCATGAGGTAGAGTGTGTTCTTTCCTTGACTTGTTATTAAAGGGGGTCTGCAGAAGTCCCCTGTTTCTGTGCAGTCAAAGGCCATCCTGTGCTGGGGTGGCCAGCACTGGGATTTTGCTGCTAGTGTTGGCAGCAGAGTTTTTGCCTAGCAGTTGACAAGCTTGAAATGTGTATTTGCAAGTCCCTGGCCTCATCAAGGTAAAATCCTTGACCCTTTCATTATCTAGTGGGGACTGTGATCCAGGAAAAGCAGCAAAAATATTAGCTTACTTGGCCAATTTGCTTCTGTCATTTTTTTTTTGTGTGCTTCTCAGACCTTTGTGAAAGTCCCTGCATTTATTGTTTGACAGTGACAGAAGCCATATATATGAAATGCAGTCATGATGATGATTAGCTGTGTAGGATGACAAGAAGAAAATAGCAAGAGGAAACCTGCAGGCTTAAAATTGCTATCTTGTCTTCCATAGAAGTAGCAAAGGGCTATTTTGTACCTCTGACCCTGCCACATAAGCAGACATTGACATAGGTGTGTAGCCAGGGTCATTTGCCACTTTGCTGTTCCTGTGGCAGTTCACTAAATTAAAACAACCAACCGATCGCATTTTACATTAGGAGTGCTCTTTACCAAGCCATGTCAGAGGTCTGGAGAACTGTTGCCATGACTGAGGTGTATGACTTCCCAGGAAAAAGCTGTAAGTAGAGGACCTGAAATGGTGTCTGGAGGAATTTAGCAAGAGTGTTTTTCACTGGGTATTGTTTATCTCTTCATAGGTTTGTGTGAAAGCAAGGGGTGCACCAACACCTGAATCCTATGTCGTGCTGTGCTCACGTCCTCTGTCACTGGTAGCTTAGACAGATAGCGAAACTGAAGTAGAAGAGACACTAAACTTCTTGAAACTTCTGGCTTTCATCCTGTTACCGGGAGACGTGAAGGCCAAAGGTCTTAGGCATTTTCATATGGAAAAAGAGAAGGGGAAGGCCCATGGGAAGGCGGGAAGGATTTGTCTGAGGTAGGATCTTGATGTGGTTGAAGAGAGAGATTTCTTACAACAGAAACTAGCATTGTGCAGACCAGAAGGCTGTGAAGATATGTATATACAGAACAGCAACAATAGTTCTAACTCTGTACTATATGGTGTTGTGCAGGGCACTTTTAATGCACTCCGTTTATTCCCATGGGTAGGAGAAATGTCTAGCTGGGATGCTTGCCTTAAATAGTGACTTTCCCTAATGTCAGTCTGTAGATTAATCTTGTAACTCATTTAATACGTAGTGATGCATATGAACAGTACTGCCTACATTTCTTCTTAGAATAGAATAATTAGTTGGAAGGGTCATTTAAAGGTCATCTAGTCCAACCCTCCTGCAAGGAACAGTGACATCTTCCACTAGATCAGGTTGCTCAGAGCCTCATCCAACCTGCCCTACTACCTCTCTGGGCAACCTGTTCCACCTTTCACCACCCTCATTGTCAGAAATTTCTTCCTTATATCTAGTCTAAGTCTACCTCCTTCTATTTTGAAACCATTACCCCTCATCCTATCACAACAGGCCTTGCTGAAGAGTTTCTCCCCATCTTTCTTATGAGCCCCCTTTAGGTAGTGGAAGGCTGCTATAAAGTCTCCCCAGAGCCTTCTCTTCTCCAAGCTGAACAACCCCAACTTTCTCAGCCTGTCCTCATTAGGAGAGGTGCTCCAGCCCTCTGATCATCTTCATGGTCCTCCTCTGGACCCTGTCCAACACGTCCATGTTCTTTTTGTCCAGAGCTGGACACAATACTCTGGTGGGGTCTCAGGAGAGCAGAGTAGAGGGGGTTCTTCATGCTGACAGTACCTCTTGCATTCATTGTGCAATGCAAGCCACATCAGGAGGAAGGGTACATTTGATCTTCTGGATAGATATTCACTAGGCTATATTACAGGCATGATTTTCTGTTTTATTGGCAGCAGCTTAGAGTGAGGACTGCTGCTTGGCATTCACTTCTTTATTTGTCAGGATTCAGTGGAGACTTGTTTTGGTTCATAAGGATTCTTAAAATACTGTAGGCAGAAAACAAATGCAGCCAGATGGCCATCTGGAATGTGTCAGCAGCGGAGGAATTGCCTGCTTCATGTCCTTTACCAGCAGCTTTTGTTCAGCTAGATATACCATAAAACTCAGTCCAGAAGGAATCTTCTTGGTCTTGAAGGTAAGTGGAGATTTAAACCCTCCTGAAGATAACGGGATTTAAGTCAGCGTCCATAAGCTTGGAAAAAGCAGCCCGTATGCTAAGCTTACTTTAGTGAAGATGTGAGTGTGTGTGAATGCCAGATAAGCCAGAATGGAAACCGTACTGTGTTTAACAACATCTCAGCAGCGGTCTTCTTTGTGGCTTATGAAGTGTGTGTTTTGCTGCTGCATTTTCGTCACTTTACTCACTGGTGGTGTGTGGTTAAGTCCTTGATTTTTCCCTGGCAAAGTCAGTGAGAGATTGAGTGCAATTAGAGGCAATACAGACCTGTCCAGGGTAGAAGAGACGGTGAAACAGGCACAGTAGTTTCTGCCTTCTCTTCCTCCAACTCAGCCTCTTGTTTGTCACATTTGCAGTTCTCTGCTGACCTCTCTCCTGCTCTAGGACCTCATGTATCAGCTAGACTGTACTCCACTGCTTATGTTAATGTATGAAGTCATGGAGGAAGACAGAAACTGTAATGCAGACCTGCAAGTTGTAGTGCTGGCATTTACTTCTGAGGTCTCTCTTGCCGGTAATCCTTGAAAACCATGGCACAAGAGGCCTTTCATTTTGCAGTCAGGCCCTTAATAACATGCTTTAATTTTTGGTCAGCCGGGATGTGGTCAAGCAGTTGGACTAGATGATTTTTGTAGGTCCCTTCCACTGAACTATACTATTCTAGACCATAAATTCTTAAGTGAGTAAGAGTATAAGATGAATTGTGCAGCCTCAGTGTGTAGTAAGGTTGTGTTGTTGACCTGTTACCTTATGGATCCTCTTTTCTTTATCTAATGCTTTCAGAATATGCATTTTAATCACATTTTGAAGAGTAAGAGGTAGCGTTGATATCTGATGGGTACACTTTTAACAAGGAATGGTTTTATAGGCCTTTTTTCCTACTGTGTACTGCTGTCAAAGAGATTTTCTTCAAGAAATTGGATTGCATGCAATCATGATATCTGCTGCTGAGATAAGGATACAAGGGAAAATCCCATGTAGGTGTCTCAGTCCTTCCAGAAAAACAAAACAAACACAGGTGCTATAGCTGTTTAAGGCTGATTAATCTAGACCAGCCTTGGATCTTCCTTCTTCATTTATTTAATGCTAGATCCTCCAGTGACAACCTGTAGGGCTTAGTTTGTTCTTCAGGAATTCCCATTAAAACCAAGGAGCATGATATCTTCCAAGAGAGCAGATCATTGACTGTGGAGATGTTACCAGTGAAACAACTACAGTGAAGGTCAGCTGACTTATTCCATCCATGACCCAAACCAGAAAGAGGAAAACTGGCCAGGTCCTCTCTTCCTGTGCCTTTTTTGAGAAAACCTGCTGTCATAATTTAGCCCTGCTGAGGGCCAAGCTACGCAGTCTCTCACTCACTCCCCCCACCCTCCACTGGGATGGGGAGGAGAATTGATAAAGAAAACAAGGCAAAACTCATGGGTTGAGATGAAAAAAAAAGTTAAGAGAATAACAGGAAAAAAACCAAAACAGAAATGGAAAACACAATAGGTCACAGCAAATCCTGATACCTGGTTTCCTCCCAAGTAGCAGGAGACTCCCTTCAGCACCCTCCTGACTTAGATACTGAGCATGATGTCACATGGGATGGAATAGCTCTTTGGCTAATTTGGTAAACTTATCTCAGCTGTTGGCTAATTAGTAAACTATCCCAGCTATGTCCCCCAGCCATGGGGGCACAAGCTCCTGTTCCTGTCCCAGCTCAGGGATTAACTCTGTTCTAGCCAGAACCAGGACACCTTCCTTTTATGTTTGTTTGCCTCTGCTGGGCCTGTTGCTGTTAGAATCACACAAATGCTCTCACTTGTGTCTGCTGGGATCTTAGTTCTGTTTGTTTTTATTTGTAAGCAGGCATTGAGAGCAAAGTGTGATTATTTAGTATCCTTGGAGGAAATGAGCAGCCTTCAGCTTGTTGATTGTAGAGGTATGCCACAAAGAGCTTAACTAAGGTTTCTCCTGATGAGCATCTGCTTGCCAAGAGCCTGCTTGGAGTGGAGTGACACAGATAAGCAGGAAGTTTTTTCTCTCAGAGAGGGGAGAGAGGAAGAAATAAGGAAATTTCACATGCATTAAGGAGTTTGTTTAGGATTACTTCATGGCTGAACAAAAGATGCTTCTCTGATTCTTATGTCAGAGGGCTACATGCAAATGCATGCTCTTCTGTTTGAACATCATGGTCCCCTCTTTGAACATTATGTGATAGTGCTAAGAGAGGAAATAGAGGCTGGTCCTGAGACTCAGAGACAGATAGAGTCCTAGTATTCTCTAGGATGGGAATCCACAGTTTTTCAGGCCCTTTGAAAGAGGATATGGTTCATAAAGTGGTGACTGTGGGACATTAATCCCTCAAAGCTGCTGAATTTCTGCTCCAACTTCCAACAGCTGCAGATGCAGCATGCTGAGGTTCTTTGAAGTTCTCTTACTCTCCACTTTCAGTGGTGGGGCAGAGAGCACTCTGCCTTCGCCTTGGATGCTTGTCTTTGGGAGGCTGCAACTCTGCACGGCCTTTGTATACTCATTCCATGTGCTGAAATAAAGGGTTTACTCAAGGCTACATAGCACCGTAAACTTTTGCTAAGTGATGGCTTTGAGAACTGTGTTGGTTGCTGTCTTATTTTCTCACCTACAGCTTGATTGTGAGAACTGGAATATAGTCAGTTCTGTTTCTTGCAGGTTGGCTTTGGTGGCTGGAGTATGCATCTCAAAGGATGTAGAGCTTTGCTGAGAAGGCTGAGAATTTCCACAGGTTGCTGAGCAGATGATCATGTGGTTGGCTAAAGGGTAATAGCTGTAATTACAGACATGGCGAAGGTTACTAGTGATCTTCCTATTGCTGATACAAATTGCAGTGCATATTAGAAATAAAATACTTTTAACAAATGGTGTGTCTCTACTAAGGACAAATTGATGATCATACTGTACAGTTTGAGAATTGATTCCCACCCCCACTGCAGTTTTAAATGAGCTGATTTCAAATGGGGTGGATGCTGTCCAGAAATGCATTTGGATAGACAATAAATTTAATCTGCTAGCTTTTGTGTGCCTCTTTTTACAATTTGAAGTTGTCATTACGTACTGCTGCTTAGCAGCTACTTATGGTTTTGCAGCATGATTTAAGTCTTGTGGCTTATTTGCAGTGATACTGACCTTGAAGGAATGTCAAACATGCAACATCAACAGAAATTTGGGATTTGAATGGCTGTGAGTTATCTTCTGTGGAAAGTAATGGAAGAAACAAAGTAATCCAAGTCTAGAATGGTGGAGCTGTTTTGGTGTCTCCTAAGAGAATGGGAGCAATGAAGGAAAAGGCAGATAGCCCTTAAAGGAAGAGGGATGGCAGAAATGTGTGTCAATGCTTAGACTGGCAGATAGCTGAACTGCCATGTCTCTGTGTCCCTGGATCCACCTCTTTTTTTTTTTTTTTTCTGGCAAGCACAGGCAAAGGTGACTAGCAGGAAAGAAGTTTGAACCTAGTATTTAAGGAAATTGAGTGGGAGATGGTTGTCTCAACTGCTGGCCTCACCTGTGGGAGAACCCTGAGTGTGCTTGGGAAGGTCACTTGCTCTCTAGCTATATGGTGTCTCTCCCACTCCCCTTGCATAGGAAGCAGTATGTGTGGCTCCATTATGCCAAGAGCAGGACAGAGTCAAGTGTGACTCATGAGCACCTGAACACTGCTCTTCTCTTCATGGGAAGGGAATAGCTTTCTTTTTCCCTTCTGTCACTCCTTCTTCTGCTTCTTGGTGCTTGGCAGAGCTGAACTTACATACTTAATGGACTTCAAAGTTTGTCCTTGACTTGATATTGGCATAAAGAAACATTCTTATGCATTCTTCCTCCCTCCCACTATGTTAGTGCATGTAGTGTGAGACTTTCTTGCATGACCCCTGAAGGAGCAAAAACGGTGTGAGACTGCCTGGTCTTTGTTTCAGTGCCTGCTCTATGGGTGTGTGTCCGTTTAAATTCCTTGAAGATGCTTGTGTTAATTAAAATTTTAATTTGCAAGAGGACTTTCAAACGGTTTTACTAAAACATATTTTTTTTTCCATGAAAAGCTTTTAAACACACAGTTTATATTTTCTCAGTGATCGAGAAGAGAGACTCATCACAAATCTGAAAGGCTACATGAGACTAAGACATCATATGCAAAGAGATGTATTTTAAATCTTTGACAGTCATTTATTTTATGCTGGAGTTAAGTGTATGTATGCCACTCTTCCCTGAATCAGTGTGGCTCTTACTGAGTGAAATGTTTTGTTCTTGTGAATGAGCCAATTTCTCTGTGCAGTTTCCTTCAGATTTATTTTTTCATTATATAACAGAAAATTTATATTAAAACATCCAAACAAACAAAATCCAAACAAACAAGAAATTGAAGAGAAGGAGAAGCTATTCAGAGGTTTTGGTAACAGCCAGCACATCAGCATAGCTGCTTTGTGCACAGTTCTAGCTGGGAATAGAACTGCTTGGGAGAGTGTTTAGAAAAGTCCTGATCTCTATTAGAAACAGAAAAGTATTTTTAATTTTTTTTTTCTTTCTGTATGTTTAAAACACTTGTGACAAGTATTTTTCTTACTGCATAGTTTAAATATCAGCAGTTCTTGTTCTACATCAACCAAGCTGCACAGTGACAGATTAAAAGGAGCATGAAAGGAAATTTGTAATTACATGGAGATGCATTAAAATGCTGAGGAAAAAGGTTAAGAAGGGACACAATTGCTCTCTCTAAATACATAAGGTAAACACTGCAGTGAAGGAAGAGCTAGTAAGGTGAAGGACAGCGTTGGTAAAAGAATAATGTGAATAAATTGAGCATGAACATACTGAAGTCAGGAATTAGAAAACTGTTTCTGACTAGAGGAAGAGCAGAGGGGTGCTGGGGGAGCCTGCTGCTGGGGGAAGTGGAGAGAAATGGAAACTAGGTCTCCGGTGGGTTTCAAGTAGTGTATCAGTGTAATTGTGCATACCCAGAGAGATGGGGCCAGTGAGGCAGGAAATAATTTTCCCTCCTGACTATAGGAAGCAGAGAATATCTTTGACTCTTCACTTGTAAGACTGTCTATAATAATAAAATTGTCTTTAAAAGAGGTTCATTTTTTTTTCCACTCAATTCTGATGATGTTACAATACGTTACAGCCTCTGATGGGTTCCAGGGGTCTGGCCCAGCTCAGTGGGAATCAGGAATGTGCCCCTCTGGGTGAGGTGGTCACAAAGCTGTGGGTAATTTTCCCTTTTCTAAAAACATTTTAACTCTATTGTGCCCACGTGAGAGGAGGGGAGGAGGTCTGCCAGCTTTATCATCTCACTGCTCCAAGGATGGTACGAAATCATTTGTGAGATTCAGGTTGAAAGTTACTTTATTTCAAAGGACCTGGTGGATTTGCAAAGTAGTTTCTAGAGTTGCTTCTGGGTAAAGCAAGCTCACAGCTATGTTGGATATTTTTTCAACTGTGGTGTTGCAGCCCAGGTGGAGATTTTGAATTTTATGTAACAAGCATAACTTGAAATTCCCTCCATGGTAATTTCTACCTGCCTTTCACTTGGAAACTGCTGTTTTCAATACATTTCTTCATTTGTTTGTTTTACGCTCCAGTTGAGAAATAAATGATTTCAGAACTAAGTGTTTCCCTGAAATCTCCTACCAGTTTCGGACAGTTGTCTGAGAACAAGCTGTTCCTCAGTACTGATATTTACTATTTTACTTGTGGTAGCAGATTGTTAGATTCAGTTTATGTTCCTCATTTTATGCTCCTGCTCTCTACCCTAGCAATATCCTGGACTCAGGCTGACATTTGGTTAGGACTTAAACCTCTACCTAGGTAGGCACTTTAGGAGGGTGCCTTATGCTAGCTTAGTACCCAGAAAAAGAGGCTTGTTTTATATGCAGGACTGAATCCGTAGGGCTCAAATGTATCCTGTAGCATTGTGAGGCTGTGTCCCCATGGCTGAAAACTTTCCTCCCAGGTCTCCTTAAAACTGCCTGGTTACTTCAAGAGTGCTTACCCAAAGGAACCTTCAGAAAGGGCACACAGGCAGATGGTAGGACACAAGATCACTGCCACAGCAAGCAGTTGGCTTCTGGAAGAGAAGAGGAATGTACCATTCCTTTCTGCTGAATGTGCATCTGATTGTATTGCCAGTGAGTGCTCGGCCAGGCTGAGATCCCAGTGCAGTTCACATCTCTCTGAACACCATGTCAAGGTGCTCCCTTTTCTGGTCATGTGGCTGAGTTCTCTTGTCATGGAGACAATGACTGGCCTCCTGGCTAAGGAGCTTGATTGGGACTTCTGGTTTTTATTTTTAACTGTCATCTAGTAAAACTTTTCAGGTGGTACTGCTTCCACCTGGACCTTGGTTCCTCTCTTCCAGGACAGCATACATGGACTCTTGCGATGCTGGCAGCTGTGCTAACAGTTACTTGAAATAGGTGGGTAAAACACATCCTCTCGATCACCACCACAAGCAAGTGTGTTCTGCTTCCATGCTGCCTAAAGTGAAGGCAAAGCTGCTACAGTTTTAACTCTGCATTGCCTCTTGAATCCTGTCCCCGGGTTAAATGCAGGTTGTATCAGCTTCAATGGTATTTTAACTCCAGCCAACTATTTTGAATTGGCCACCCTGAGTTAAGAACACCCATTATTTTTTTTTTTCTCAGTTGTAGACATGCTGTCTTATTACTGGTTCTTGTGTGGTTATTTCTCTGATTTATTTAGGGCTCACTTTAGTGCGTATTTTACTTTGTACTGTACAAGAGTGGGTCCATTTATGTGCCTTAAAAATCACTCCTAAATAAAGGCAGCAGTTTAGCTAATCTGCTCGAACAGAGACAAGCTCTGGATGACCAGTGAAACCCAGGGCTTGATTCTGCACAGCAGGGTGCTGATCCTTCATAGGCACTGCTCTGATACAGCATAATTTAATTTACAAATTTCAGATGTTCTAAATATGTCTTTTTTGATAGGGATCTGTCAGTCTACAGCAGTCAGAGACCTGTGTTTCTACTAGTTTCATGCAGATGCAACTAAAATAATCACAGTTTTTCTTCCTCTCCTGGTTAAAAACTCATAAAAATGGAGTATTTCTTATTTCAACACAGTATGAAAAGGGTGGGTCAGTTTTATCATCTCCACTGCTGGATATGCATGGAAGAGATTTGTGGTACATTATTAGGAGGGGCTGGCTAATCCAGGGATGTTATTCGTTACATAAGATCTCAAACATGCACCAAGTGCAGCATGGATGCTTTGGAGAGAAGCAGTTATCTATTTTGTTGTCTTAAGAACAGAGCGACCTAGATTCTCTCTTCCTTTTTCTCTTTCTTTTTTTTTTGTTTCCCTTTTTCCTCACGGTTTGGCCTACTTAGTTGATTAAACTGCAACTCAATTATAACTGGTTGTATTACAGTTGGCAATAAAGCAGATACAAAGAGGCTAGAGTTGATAAAGTAATTTATTTTTTGCCTTATTGGTTAGCTGAAAATTATGGGATTAAGTGACAAGCATTAGTTCTAGTAGCTTTTGGGTGACAGACATGTCACAATAGCCTTGTCTGGCAGTAAGGAACACAAAAGTGATTAAATGAAATGTTGTGCATTTCATGGTAAGAAAAAAAAAAGGTAATGGTCTAATTTATAAAAGATTTTTAATATACTTCAAATCCAAAATAAGCAAATGCAAAAAACAGCAAATGCAGTGACAGTGTAGTTCATATTTTGTTTGAAGTGAATACATAAAACATATTGACACCTGTGCATTATGTGTAATTTTAATGCACCTGCAAATTCTCTGGCAAGTAAGTAATCCAGGTAGAGTTTGCAAAGGAGGTGACCAGACTCCAGCTGAAAACAACCCATGCTACGCAATCTTTGGTAACAGAAGTGTCATTTAGGTTAAGGATGTGACAGCCAGGTAATATGTAGTTCATGCTAAAGAATACTGTGTTTAATGGACATTGGCTCAGTGTCGTATTTGTTTCCTCGTCTATTTTCTCCACTCACCTAAAGCTCAGGGAACAAAACAAAAGAAAATCTGTTCCATGCAGGACAACCTGGAAAGTAAAATTCTTCTTCCCATGAAGTTCAAGGAGGGAAAGGATCCAATGAGAGCTCTTAATCCCTGAAGACGTGTAGAGTCAAATTGCACTCCTAGGTAGGGATTTCTAGGAAGATCTCTCTAGGTAGATAGATACCTGCATCAGGGATGAAGCTGTGGATGGAACCCAGCACCACATGTATGCATGGACTCCAAGTGGTGGGAGGAGTACCTTCTGCCTCTCAGGCTGGATGCTTAGCATGATTTCTTACTGTATTATCGCATCACCTGCAGCTGAGCAGCGTGCCTTCACACTGTTCCCACCTGCACATTCAAGCCTGACAATTTTGCCAGGTGAAAAAGCTGCTGGCATTCTGCTCTTATTTCTGTCTCTGACAGTCTGGAAAGCTGATGCTGTAAATACATTTCCTGATGGCAACACAGAAGAAGCCTACCCATTCCTCCTCTGAAAAGTCCCATTACTCAAGTTCGGCTATAGTGTGCTGTCTTGCTGCTCACTTACTACTTCAGTTTCTGAAAGTGGGGTCTCAGAGCTGCAAAGTCTATTCCATACTGTGTGAGGTGGATACTCTTCTTACCTACCTGGATTCTTATTTGGCCTCAGCAACGCATGAAGGAAGTATCCGTCTGTACCAAAATCTGCCTTTGATTTAAGCTGCATTTGGGGCTTAAAGAAGTTCCTCAGAGATCGGAGAAGAGCTCAGGGAGAAGGGCCTGGGAAAAACCTCCTTCCTGTATTTGTGCTGAAATTCCTGGTATTGGGGAGGAGTGGTCTAGTAAGGAAGCAGTATGCAAATATTATGGGAGACACTATACCAAGTTGATGGCTGAGTTCATTGGTTGTGACAAGAGCCAGATCTGCTCCAAGTGCAGCTCACTTAGAGCAAAAGAGAAAGATCACACTCTTTTATCTTCAAACAGTTTCTAAGAATGAAGAGCTGTTCATCTTTATAGGGAATTTTTTCTCCGCTGGGAAGGATTAATGAGCGATGACACAGCCAATAAAAGTCAGTTGTGTAATTTGAGGGCCTTTGAGGCCCTAGAAGGCCTTGACTTAAAGGTGACTGACATCAAGGGGAAGGCTACACTTGATTTCAAATGGTCTGAGTGCCAGTTGAAATGTGAAAGTGTCTTAAGATGCACTAGCACATTTCAGATGCTTTTCTGCATCTCCTCCATGTGGTGCTTTTTTATTGACTTTCATGGTTAATTTTTTGTCCTCCCTCAATTGCTAACACATACAGCCTGTTGGCCGTTGGCCTATCTTACAGTCTTTTTTTTCCTCGTTTAATGATTTCAAAATAGAGCGAGGTAGATTTAGATTAGGTACTAGGAAAAAAAATTTTACAATGAGGGTTGTAGAACAGTGGAACAGGTTGCCGAGAGAGGAGGTGTAGATGCTTCATCCCTGGAAACGTTCAAGGCCAGGTTGGATGAGGCTCTGAGCAACCTAATCTAGTGGAAGAGGTCCCTGCCGGGGGGTTGGACTAGATGACCTTTAAAGGTCCCTTCCAACCCTAACCATTCTATGGTTGTATTTCATGGACCTTTTCTATTGGGATGTCCTCTCTCTTTGTTTTACTTTGGTGTGCTAAGATAGCACTAAAACCACTTAACAGGAGAGCTTAGGAACCGTTTCTTGAGATGTATCCACCAGGATCAGACTACCTGTGTGGTATTCCTGGTCTAATATGCAGTGCCTAGCAGAAGGGTCTCATGGGCATCACTTACTTCAGCTAGTTCAGGACTGCTACTGTGCCCTGAGGAGGCAGAGAGGATCTGTTTGTTTACTCACTCCCACAAGATCAAGAATGCTTTATATAGTCAGTCCTTGGCCCTGATAATGCTTGTCGTCCTTGTGATGCAAGTTCCTGTCTAGCTGTTCTCTGAATGCACCTGGTGATTCATGCCCGTGTTATCACCTTGCACAGAGCAGTAAATCACCCTTGTCTACCTATGTGGCACTGTTGGGGATCCCTTTCTAATGTACTCGTTAGAATCAGATATTTTTAACAGTTCAGCTGACAGTTCAGCTCCTGAACAAGCTCATTACAGTGCTCAAATGGATGGACTAGCTTGACAATGGAACGCAACAGAAATAATTTTAACTAGAGACTGTTTAATTATGTAACATTCTTAAAATGTGCTTTCCTCAAGCACATTTCCTCAGCCCCTCTGGGGAACATTTACAACTTCTTCCTATGAGTAAGCATGTGTTCCTTCTCTGGCCCTAAAGGTGAAGTCTTTAATGGGATCTGTGGTAGTTCTTTGCTAGAGAAAGATGAAATACAGTATTGGCATATATTCTGGCTACCAGCAGAAGGAACAGGATGAAGGTCGTTTAAACATTTTCAGCGGAACACAATCACTCAGAACATCAGGATGATTTGCTGCCTGATATGCTCACACTATGTAAGGATAAGGGAGAGCTGTATTTATTAGTTCTTCTCTTTAATCTGCAATATGAGCTATTTCCTGTCACATTGCATTGATTTCCATCTTATCATGGTCTTGTAATAATTGTAGAGGCAGTACAAAACCTAATCTACTCTCAGTTTTCTAGCCTTTGCTGTGACAGTAGTTTAGATCTCTGTAGTCTCCTTTTCAGCAGAGCTGCTGGTGAGTCCCCGCTCCCTTTCAGGGAGTGTACTTGTACTTGTGCGCTTGAATATTCCTCTTTGGGTAGACATCCTTGGTTTTGCACCCTGTTTGTTTCATGCCATTATTTGAGAGAACTTGTAATGCTAATTTTTCTCTGCATAGCAGCTGCTTTTAGCTTGCCATCATCCAGATAAAGAACTGCAGAAAGCCTAGTATGCTTGAAAGCTGCTCTGTTTTTTTTTTTATCTGTTTTTTTTTTTTCTATCTCCTAACAAATGATGCTTCTCTTACTTCTTATGTTAGTGACTTTACACTTACACTACTGCAACAGTGGAGTAAGTGTCCATGTTATAATTCAAACAATTAATTAAAATGTGGGATAGATCTTGCAGGACACTCTCCCTGCAGCACATCCTTCCAGTATGATAGCAAATTAATTTTGCATCAGCTTCCAGACTTAGAAAGCAATAGAAGCGGTCTTCAGGAGTCTTTTTATTCCTGCTTCTGCAGACATACTGATTTATTGCTGCTTCTGCAGACATACTGATGGATGCAACCAATACAGCTGACTGGCAGATATTAAAGTTGCCTCAAAGAAGCAACATTAAGTGATCTTCTGAGGGACGTCCCAGGAGCACTGGCTTCCCTTCAGGAGAATGGAGAGAGCACAGGCAATGTTCCTTTACTGTACATGCTGAATGTCTGTATTAGCTGAGATGGATCCTATTAGGATTGTCTTCCTGGGAGAAGGCCCTAACTGGTCACAGCTACAGACCCAGTTTCTGCACTGGCGACATCTTAAGCTGAGGTAGTTGAAGTGCGAGGAAAAGACCTCTCATGTAGTTTTCACTTCTAAAGATGGAAGGAAGTCTTCAGAATGTCAGCCAGATACCAGACACATTCCCTCCAGACTGTCTTGTGGGAATTGCCGTCTACAGCCACACCATTTGCACAAATCAGTGATGAGCTGAAAGCACAGACGTGCACCAGACCTTCATGGTTTGTCGAAGGGGCCCACACTGCAGTCAGAATTGGAGCTGTTAAACTGAGAGCAGTTCAAGGATATGTTTCCTATTAATCTATTTAGGTTTTCATTATCCCCACTGCCCTTTCTGGGTACTTACACCTTCTCATTGAGAAAGAATGTGGCCACACAAGGAGAGAGTGCAGCAGAACTAGAAACTTCCCCCAGGGCAGGAGTGAAAATGAGATGCCGTATGGTGGCCTTCTATTTGCTCTCTCAGTTGTGTGAATGCAAAGGGAAGTTATCCGATAAGGCAAGCAGAGGATGGATGTTCCTGTAGCTGGTCTGTGGGATAGTCCACAGACTATGGCGATAGTCCTCTTTTTGCTTTGTCCTTTGCAGCTGGGTTGTCAGTTATGCTTCTGAGACAAATTCAGAACTTTTGTCAGGATCAAGAAGAGGCTGATCTTATGCAGGGACAACATAATAAAGATGAGAGGTGAGGATACGGGAGAAGTATCTGAGATTCCATGTTTGCAACAAGTATGGTTTACGGGAGCTGAAAAAAGAGTACAGTGGCTTGCACTAGAAGTAGGTCCCCTTCACGGACCTGAGGCCGTTGTGAATAAGATATGCTGCTCCTCTTTCTGACAGTCCATCACAGTTGCACTTTCGTTGGACAGAGGTAACTGACGTAAACTTAGAAGTGACTCATTCATTTTGAATATGCTGCTAGTCTAACGGCGCTTCAAGTTTCCAGCCTAAAGAGGCAGGCAGCGCTTCCTAATTCTGTATTCCATTCTGCAAAAGCACCTAAGCCCATGGCAATCTTCAGTTGTGTGCTGATTTGGGACCACATTTGAGCTTTTTTTTTTCTAGCAGCTTTGGCATTTAATCTTTTCTTTTTCATGCCAGTTGTTAGGAGCAGGTGTGATTTCCCAGCAGTTGTGGCCAATATAGTGTCCCCTTGTGTGCAAGTTGCCTACATGGTGGTGGGAGAAGAGATAAGTGCACTGAGTTGACGAAACAAGTGAACCTGTTCTGTTCTTTTAAAATTGGATAACTAGAAATTTGTGGTTGGTGTTTGCAAAAGGGAAAAATGGAATGGAAATGACTCAAGGATTAATCAGATTTGTGGTGGTAGTCATAGTCGAGGCATGGCACTCAACAAAGCTTTACCTTAAGAGCATTCAAATTTTTCTCTGTTACTGGTCTTCTCTCTTTTTTCATAATGTTTGAAGCTGAGGCTTTGGTTTTGGCTCTAAGCAAAAATGACACTTCAAAGAGGTATTTTGGTGCTGCTACCTGTTCCCCAGCTCCCTCCATTTCCCCATCTATCTCTAAGTCACTTATCTGTCAGCCTTGCCGCAGACTTAAAAGGGGGGGAAAAAAACCATCAGCTTTTAGCAGTTGTGTTGGTTCTTGCCTTAGCAGTCTAAGTTTTAATTCAATATTAATGCATGACTTTCTCTGCTGAATAATTAAGATGTTTAGCATAAAAGGATGAAGACCAATGGGATTCCTGTGATCCCAGCTGATGATTTATAGCTTTAATCTGGAGATGCTTTAAATTGTAGTCTGTCAAAGTATATCCAAGTCCCTAGCTGAAAGAAACATTTCAGAAGTTCACCCTTGGCATCAGTAAGGTAAAAAGCATGGGCTAAAATTTAAGCATATGTGTAGCTCCTTTGCTAGGTTGGCGATCTATTTTTTTTCATACACAATGAGAAAACGAAAACTTGCCCAACCTTTATAGCTGCTCTTTCCTTGTTTTCTTGGCCTAGACTGAGATCTGTGCACGACAGAAAGCCAAACATGAGTGCGGAGCTATCAACAGCTGGGAAACAGCTGTGTGGGAAACACAATGTGTTGAAACTTGTGAGGACACCCAGGCTACAGTCATCAGTTGCTCCTCCCTTTATAAGATAGTCTTTAAGCCTTGTTTCGTGCAGCCACTGGCATTTATTCTTGGCAGCAGAAAGTCGTGTTTGCCTCTCATTTTAAACATTTGGTGTTTGGCCCATTTGAAGACTGTGCAGTCACAAATTTTTCTGCCCACTCTTCTAGGTTATGTCCCGCCTCTGCATCAGTTCTCTGTCTGCAATATTGCTTCACATGCAGCTGTGCTTCTGGGTTCTTTTGCATAGCAGATTTAAAATTGTGATAAGCAGCTGCTAGCTGGAATTGAGGCTTAGGGGCTCGTTAGCTCACAGAGGCACTAATATTTTCATTTGCATTTTAGGAGAGCTTATGAGACTCTGTAATTACAATGTCTGAAGGCTCTCCATCCTCCTGAGGCTGACTAGCCACTGTTTTACTGCTCGTTTGCTAAGTAGCAGCAAAATTAACCATTTGTTTAGAAAGCAGATAGTTTGACAGCTATAGAGGGAATACCCTCCCCATCCCTTCTGCATGCGCTGGGATACATCTTCAGTAATAACAATGGATCTTACTTCTAAAGAACTCACTAGACTGCAAGGTATTTTCCAAAGAATGGGAACATCTTTGCTGCTTTTCACAGAAGAGAGAGTTAAGGTTCAGAGGTAGAGCCCACTCACTGGGATGTGAGTAGGGTGAATTTGCCATCTTGACTAAGAACCATCTGTGCCCCCAGTGGTCATCTGTCCTGTTATGCGGGTGGAGTGATAGAGGGCTGACACAGACTTGGAGGATGGTTTTCTTGTGCTCCTATCTTCTGCCCCAAGTATTAGCCTTTGAAACAGCAGTTAGCAGACTGGCTGGCTTTGAAATAAACTCAGTCACCAAGGTACCTGGGATAGCATTCCCATGAAAGGAATGAAGAGTCTGCAGCAAGCAAAAAGAAGTCGGGAAAGAAGTGAGAACATCATGTGAGGGAAGGAGGCAAGGGTTTACTCGCTCTGTGGTTATGTAAGATTGTGACCGTGGAGTTCTCAGGATTCTATAATGCACAAGGACATGGAGTTTTGGGTTTCTGTGAATTTTTAAATTATAGATTACTACAAATTACTACTAATAAAGCAGGTATATGTTACAGGATACTACAAAATGACCACTAGTGTATATATATATAAACCAAATTCTTGGTCTTTCAAAATCAAAAATTTTTCTTTTGAAAGGAACTTCAAAGATCATCTCTTTCCAAGCCCTCTCCCTTCTACTAGATCAAGTTGCTCAAACCCCAATCCATCCTGACTTTGAACACTTCCAGTGATGGGGCATCCACAACTTCTCTGGGCAACCTGTTGTTATCACACAATTACCAAAAGAAAGTATATATTTATAATCATTCACCTCTATGCTCATGTATATATGGTATGAGAGGTCTTACCAGTACAGCACTCACCAAACCATCCCCAGGAATGTGACTAATCAGTGATGGAAAAGCGTTTCTTCATAGATAATCCACATCTGGGAGTTTGGATTCAGCCAGGCATCCCCAGGGTGTCTGGGAGATGTCATGCAGAGAAGCTTTCTCAGAGAAGTGCTTGCAGAGAAGCTGCCACAGGGAAGCTTAATTTTTGTACAATTTTGGTGTAGATACACAAGTAGGCATAGGATGTAGTTCCTAGCTTTTCATCATCACAGTTTCTTTGTTCTGACAGCTCTACCTTATCAAGTATGTTTCAGCTCCTGGAGAGCTTAACAGGGATATCCTGGGCTCTCCCTGGACTCATTGGGGATATCTCAGACTCCTGCTGAGTTCAGCAGAGTGCTGAGGTCATCAGGGAGTCCTTCAGGTGGGGCGGGACATGCCTTGGTTAAGTAGATACCCATCTTTGTCGGTAGATTTACTTGGTCACCTTTGTGGCTGCTCACAGCAGCTCTTCTTTACAGCATCTGTAAAGTGACACTTTTACTGACACTCTTTACAGTGTCTCCACTTCTCAAGGCGTCTGCTGTTTTCTCCTAAACTGTGGCACACAAGAGTAAGCAGGCAAAGGATGCCAATGAATGGAAAGCTGCAAAGGCAAGGGGCAGCGGGAGAAAGAAGCAGCTTCCCTCGAACCCCGAGGTGCTCCTGCAGAACCGCTTTGCCGCTCTGCAGGCCGAAGAAGTAAGACCTTGGTGGAGGCACTGGGAGCCGTGCAAGGTAGCCCGACCAGCTCGCGTGATTACTAGTGCTACCAAGAAAAGGAGATGCGTGATAGTAGTGGGTGACTCTCTCCTGAGAGATATGCAGACACCCATCTGCTGACCTGATACTCTCTCCCGGGAGGTGTGCTGTCTCCTGAGGGCTCGTATCAGGGATGTCACCAAGAGAATAACAAGCCTCATAGGGCCCACGGACTACTACCTGTTGCTGGTGTTTCATGTGGGTGCCAGCAACACAGCCAGCAGCAGCCTGAGAAACATCAAAAGGGATTTCAAGGCCCTGGGTACAACAGTCAAGGACTCTGGGACTCAGGTGGTCTTCTCGTCAGTCCTCCCGGTCGAAGGGAAGAGGCCTGAAAGGGCCAGACGTATCTGGCAGGTCAACTCATGGCTCAGGGAGTGATGCTACAGCCAGGGCTTTGGGTATCTAGACCACGGGGCTTACTTTGAGAAGCCTGGTCTACTAGGGGCTGACAAAGTACGCTTAATTGATAAGGGGAAGTGTGTCCTTGGCCAAAGGCTTGCCAGGCTCATTGGGAGGGCTTTAAACTAGTGTTGCCGGGGGAGGAGGAGCACAGTCCAGCCCACTGCTGCCAGCACCAAGTGCCCAGAAGCCAGGGAAGGATCGCGGGTAAGTGCGAGTGAACTTAAACTGCAGACCAAAAGAACTCCTGTTGCTCCAGCCAGCAAGTCGGCTTTGTCGGGGGCCCGGCTGAAGTGTCTATATAATAATGCGCACAGCATGTGGAATAAACAGGAAGAGCTGGAGATGTGTGCACACGAGCAGGGCTACAACCTTGTTGGTGTCATGGAGACGTGGTAGGACAACTCGTATGACTGGAGTGTCAGCGTGGAAGGGTATAGGCTTTTTAGGAAGGACAGGCAGGGGAGACGAGGAGGGGGTGTTGTTCTCTATGTCAGTAACCGCCTGGAGTGCATGGAGCTCCACCTGGGGATCGAGGAGGAGCTGACAAAAGTGCTTATGAGTCAGGATTAGAGGAAGGGTAGGGACAGGGGACGTTATGGTGGGGGAGGACAGAGGGGATGAGGCCCTCTACAGGCAGGTAGGAGCAGCCTCGCAGTCACAAGCCCTGGTCCTCATGGGGACTTCAACCACCCTAACATCTGTTGGAGAGACAACATGGCAGGGCACAAGCAGTCCAGGAGGTTCCTGGAATGTGTGGACAACAACTTCCTCCTGCAGGCGATAGAGGAGCTGACGAGGAGGGGTGCCATGCTCGACCTTGTGCTCACCAACAGGGACGGGCTGCTGGGGGATGTGAAACTCAAAGGCAACCTTGGCTCTAGTGACCATTACACAGTGGAGTTCAAGATCCACAGGGCAGCGAGGAAACTACTCAGCAAGCTCTCTACCCTGGACTTCAGGAGGGCAGACTTTGGCCTTTTCAGGGACCTGATAGGCAAAGTACCATTGGAGGTGGCCCTGGAGGGAAGAGGGGCCCAGGAAAGTTGGTCCACATTCAAGGAGCAACTCCTCCAAGCTCAGCAGAGGTGCATCCCAATGAAGAACAAGTTAGGCAAAAAGTCCAGGAGGCCCGTGTGGATGAGCAAGGAGCTCCTGGACCAACTGAAAGTGAAGAAGGAAGCCTATAGAGGGTGGAAGTGGGGACAGGTAGCCTGGGAGGACTACAGAGAGGCTGTGTGAGTGGCCAGGTATAACGTAAGGCAGACTAAAGCCCTGACAGTATTGAATCTGGCCAGGGATGTCAAAAAAAAGAAGAAAGGCTTCTATAGGTGTGTCAGGGACAAAAGGAGGTCCAAGGAGAATGTAGGCCCCCTTCGGAAGGAAATGGATGTCCTGGTTACCTGGGATGTGGAGAAGGCTGAGGTGCTCAATGACTTTTTTGCCTCAGTCTTCACCAATAAGGGCTCTTGTCATGCCACCCAAGCTGTGGAAGGCACAAGCAGGGACTGGGAGGATGAAGAACTGCCCACTATACTGGAAGAGCAGGTTTGGGAACATCTGAGGAACCTGAAGGTGCACAAGTCCATGGGACCTGAAGAAGTGCATCCGTGAGTCCTGAGGGAACTGGCAGATGAAGTTGCCAAGTCACTTGCCATCGTATTTGAGAAGTCATGACAGTCTGGTGAGGTCCCTGATGACTGGAAGAGAGGGAACATAACCCCCATTTTTAAAAAGGGGAACAAGGAAGACCCAGGCAACTACAGGCCGGTCAGCCTCACTTCTGTGCCTGGCAAGGTCATGGAGCAGATTCTCCTGGAAACCATGCTAAGGCACCAGGAGGTGGTTGGTGACAGCCAACACAGCTTCACAAAGGGCAGATCGTGCCTGACCAATTTGGTGGCCTTCTGTGACGGGGTGACAACATCGGTGGACAAGGGATGAGCAACGGATATTATCTACCTGGCCTTGTGCAAGGCATTTAACACTATCTCGCACGACATTCTTCTCTCTGAACTGGAGAGACATGGGTTTGATGGATGGACCACTTGGTGGATAAGGAGTTGGCTGGATGGCTGCACTCAGAGAGTGGCGGTTAACGGCTCAATGTCCAAGTGGAGACCAGTGATGAGTGGCATCCCTCAGACGTCCATGTTGGGCCCAGCCCTGTTCAACATCTTTATCAGCAACATGGACAGTGGGATAGAGTGCACCCTCAGCAAGTTTGTGGATGACATCAAGCTGTGTGGTGCCATTGACATGCTGGAGGGGAGGGATGCCATCCAGAGGGACCTTGACAGGCTGGAGAGGTGGGCCCTTGCAAACCTCATGAAGTTCAACCAGGCCAAGTGCAAGGTCCTGCACCTGGGTCATGGCAATCCCAGGCACAAATACAGGCTGGGTGGAGAATGGATTCAGACCAGCCCTGAGGAGAAGGACTTGGGAGTGCTGGTGGATGAGAAGCTCAACATGAGCAGGCAATGCACCCTTGCGGCCCAGAAGGCCAACCGCATCCTGGGCTGCATCAAGAGGAGTGTGGCCAGCAGGTCGAGGGAGGTAATTCGGCCCCTGTACTCTGCCCTGGTGAGACCCCACCTGGAGTACTGTGTCCAGTTCTCGAGCCCCCAACAGAAGAAGGACATGGACCAGTTGGAGAAGGTCCAGAGGAGGGCCACGAAGATGGTAAAAGGGCTGGAGCACCTCTCTTATGAGGACAGGCTGAGAGAGTTGGGGCCATTCAGCCTGGAGAAGAGGAGGCTCCGGGGAGACCTGATAGCGGTCTTCCAGTACCTCAGGGGGGCCTACAAGAAAGATGGGAAGAGACTGTTCAGTAGGGCCTGTTGTGATAGGACGAGAGGTAATGGTTTTAAAATGGTTTTAATAGTAGATTTAGATTAGATATTAGGAAAAAATTTTTTACAATGAGGGTGGTGGAACACTGGAACAGGTTTCCCAGAGAGGTGGTGGATGCCCCGTCCCTGGAAACATTCAAGGCCCGGTTGGATGAGGCTCTGAGCAACCTGATCTAGTCGGGGATGTCCCTGCTTGTTGCAGGGGGGTTGGACTAGATGACCTTTGAAGGTCCTTTCCAACTCTAACCATTCTGTGATTCTATATAAGAAGGGAAATACAGAGTGTTGTTTTGGGAGATGTTACTAATATAAGAACAGCATTTGAGAATTATGGCTGACAGACAAGTTGGTGGGTCTAGCTCTCATTCCACCTGCCTTTTTTACTGAAGAGTTTCCCCTTGCTCTTCTGCTACATTGAGTCTTTACTGGCATAAAGCTGCCTTAGTCAGTGGTTTGTGCTAATATTCTGTAGTGTTAAAATAAGCGCCTGGTCTGTAAGGATTTTTTTTTTGTTCAAGGTGGCCTTCCCCAGCAGAAGGGGTGGACAGTTGCAGCCAGTAATTTCTAAAACTGCAGAAATTATGTTGACAAAGCCATTGCACAATTGAAGCTAGTCTCATGGTGAGATTATTTTGTTGCCTTAATAATTTAGACCTTTCAGCTCTTGCCTGCTGCTGAGCAAATTTTCTCTGTTTTAAACGAAACATCAGAAGTCACGTCACAGGTCACAGCAGTGATCAGGTCACAGTGAAGAATTCCATTTTAAGAGTGCTGAATCCTCTCAGGCTGTTGTTTTCCAGTGGATTTTTCTGTCAAGAGTCCTTGTGCCTTAAACCAGTGTCATGTTGTGGCATTAGGACTGACAGACAAGCTAGTGGTATTGTAACAAGGTTGCTCTGCTTTTTTTTGGTCAGAGTTTGCAGAGCTACCTGTTAATAATGACTTTGATGTGAAGTTTAGAGTAATTGAATGATACTCCATATGTTCTATGAGGTGTTCTTAAACTGTGACACATTATTAGATTATGTCGTAAAAAAATGTCTTAACAGTTAAGTTTTGGAAATCTTTCCTTACTGCAACATGGCCAGCGAAACATCAAAAAATCAAAAAACCCAAACCCCAAAATATCCAAATAAAACAAGAAAAAAGGGTTTGATAATTGCAGATATCTTTCCTGTGAAGTGTCATGTCTTTGTGGAAGATAATCCATGTTTTCATATCGCTAGACATTTAACTTCCTCGCTCCCTTCCTACACACATGAAGAACACTGATCTAATGATGAGGAGAAAATGAAAATAAATGAAATGTGAGGGCTTTAATGGTATAATTCTTTCTACAAGTGTAAGTTTTCAAACACTGTTATCCTACTGAGAATGTTGTGAGCCTTTTTGAACTGGAAAGTTGGAGCAATCTTCAGTCACTTGCAATGGAGTTGGGCTGGGAAAATGTAGTTGTTTCAGTTCTTAAAAGACCTCCTCATCCCCCCAAAAAACCCCAAACAAACCAAACTAAACTAGAAAAGATCTGTGGTCAGCTAGCTAAATATTTGAGAATGCTAGCTTCTGCACTCTGATTTGAAAATGTAGTACTTGTTTTACATGAGCATACACACCAACTTAAGGAAATTCCAGAGGTATCAGGCTCATGTCACTGTAGTGATGTCATTAAGCTTGCCAAAAGTGTGAAGTGGAATCTTTCCCTCAGGCAATGTGGCCAATCCCTAATACAAACAATTTAAGATGAGTTCAGAACATATGGCCCATGAGAAGCATGGCTGATGAAATGTTATTGATGTCTTCCATGTTTTGGTAAAAGATATTTTCAAACCTCTGTGCTGTATGCTGCTTCTAATGGATAAAGTTATTGCACTTAATTGCTGAAAAGCTGTAAAGGTGAAAACTGTTAAGATGGCTGGGTTAGAAAATCAGTAGTTAGGGCTGCTCTTTATGTTCTTGTTCTGTTTTAGTATGGTAAAGGTAGTATGGTTAACATGTCAAAATAAGCTAAGAGCTTAAAAGCTAGAATTACTGTATTGAAGGAGGGGTTTTTATGCTTATTGCATGGGTGCAGGTGTTTTCCCCCGTCTTTATAGTCTATTTCTTTATAAATCAGAAAAAAAAATTAAAAAACCCAAACAGTAAACTAGATTACATTTCATCGTTTAATTTTATCTTTCTTTTCCAGGAGATTATCTTTCCTTACCTTCCTCTTTCGTTCAAATGACTATTTTTCACCTTCCTTTCTATTACCTGTTGAATGTTGCCATTTCTTTCCTAATTCCTTTCAACTATTCATTCTTCTACTACAAGCATATGTGCTTTTGTCAGTTAATGCTGGTCTTCATTTTAAGTGCTGTTTATATTGAAGTCTATTTCTCGGTTGATTTGAGTGCAGTTTACATGGGTAAAACAGGAGAAAAGAAGAGTGCTGCTGAGCACACTTGCTTTGCCTAAGTTGCTGTTTTTGCCTGCCTTTGTAGGGTTGACAGGTGCTTATTTGTTGCCCTTGATTCTGCAGAGGGCAAATGTGAGGGCAAATGATTCTGCAGAGGGCAAATGGCCCTGAGGTTTTTTTTTTTTTTTTTTTTGGACAGCTGTGGAACAGAGAGCCTCATGGTGTCTTGGTGATTCAGCTGCTCTGTTGCTGGTCCATAGAAATGCATTTCAGGCCTTCAGCATTGTGGCTGCCTGTCCACTGTCTTGCAGGGAATGTTTGTCACATGTAGTGGATGATACCTGAATGAAATAATTACCAGGAGAAATGTGTGCTGCACAAGGCATATAGGGGTGACACTAAAGAGGGGCCTGCTAGAATAGGAGACTATGCTGCTTCATGGCAAGTGCAAGTGTACTCCCTCTGATAAATTGATTTTTCTCCTGGTAGTTTAGTGTGGCTATGAATAGTGGAAGGGGAGGGAGAGAGATAGCAAACAAGGAGCAGGGTAGCACGGCTTGAAGTTAGGTGATGTAATTTGGGCTAGGAGCTTCACGGTAGGATTTGAAAAGTTCAGTGCTACTGTTGTGATCAAAATAGTTTTTCAGAATATGTTTATCTTATAAGGCATTAAAACTGAAACTGAGAGAAACCTCCAGTACCTGAAGGGGGCCTACAGGAAAGATGGGGAGAGACTGTTCAGTAGGGCCAGTTGCAACAGGACTAGGGGTAATGGTTTTAAAGTAGAGGGAGGTAGACTGAGATTAGATATTACGAAAAAACTTTTTACACTGAGGGTTGTAGAGTACTGGAACAGGATGCCCAGAGAGGTGGTGGATGCCCCATTCCCAGAAACATTCAAGGCCAGGTTGGATGAGGCTCTGAGCAACCTGATCTAGTCGGGGATGTCCCTGCTCCTTGCAGGGGGCTTGAACTAGATGACCTTTGAAGGTCCCTTCCAACGCTCACCATTCTATGATTCTATGATTCTAAATGATGCTAGAGTCATAGATACAACCACACAGAATAACTGCCTGCTTCTACTGCCTATTTAAAAGAATATGATTTTGCTATAGAAAGATAAGCAAAAGTAAGACAAATTACCTATAGCCACCTGGTCATTAGGAAGACTGCTGTTAGAGCTAAACCAAGCATAACTATAACTACAAGGTCAAAACCAGTTCAAACAAAGAAGACCTGGCAAGCTTCAGCCCTGAGGTAACACAAGGTCACTACACAGTTTGTGCTCTGGTAGTCACACTGGCAGTATTGCAAACTTCCTCCATCAGCCACAAGTCTTTAGCGAGGGTGAACTGGGACACATGGTCTCTGGCTATTGTGATTGCCTATCTGACTCTTGCCTTCCATCTAAATAGCTTGGGTCTGTTTGTTTTCTCAGGTTTACTGTCTCCAACTATGTAGTATATAATGCAGACATCCTACTGTCACAGTGTCATTAACAGCTGTTTTTTTCAACTTTCTTGAGGGCAATTTTAGCTCTGGAAATGTTCTGTGACTGCCGTAATTAATGGCAACTTGAAGCTGCCAGTATTTGTTACCAAGATCTTGCTGTGGAGACTTTCCAGGAGCAAGCACAATGCATTATGTACTGTGGTAAACACTACACTAAGTTCTGTAGCATTTGCAGGATCCTGTTTTTTTTTTTTTTTCATAGTAATCAAAATGTGTGTTGCACTGTCTTACTGTTGCAATTTGTTTTCATGTGAGATGCAGCAGAACCTCATCTCAGGCAATCAATGCTAGGGACTCCTATGACAACTTGCTATGGATTTGAGAGGGGGACCAGCTCTCATGTGGAAACTTAAAGCACTGATGAAGAAAAGGTATGTGTGCATGAGCAGGCAGCATCCAAAATCTAATTGGAAAGTATTAAAAAGAAGAAAAAAGAGGAGAGTAATAAAAAGGATACAAATATTTTTACTGATAGTGAATGACCAGGAAGGATATACATAGTCTCTTGATCAAACACTGATTTTGTTACTGGTTAGGTGAAAGAGAATGGATTGAGAGCAGCCCTGAGGAGAAGGACTTGGGAGTGCTGGTGGACGAGAAGCTCAACATGAGCAGGCAATGCACCCTTGCGGCCCAGAAGGCCAACCGCATCCTGGGCTGCATCAAGAGAAGCGTGGCCAGCAGGTCGAGGGAGGTAATTCGGCCCCTGTACTCTGCTCTGGTGAGACCCCACCTGGAGTACTGTGTCCAGTTCTGGAGCCCCCAACACAAGAAGGACATGGACCAGTTGGAGAAGGTCCAGAGGAGGGCCACGAAGATGGTAAAAGGGCTGGAGCACCTCTCTTATGAGGACAGGCTGAGAGAGTTGGGGCTGTTCAGCCTGGAGAAGAGGAGGCTCCAGGGAGACCTGATAGTGGCCTTCCAGTACCTCAAGGGGGCCTACAAGAAAGATGGGGAGAGGCTGTTTAGTAGGGCCTGTTGTGATAGGACGAGGGCTAATGGTTTTAAAATAGAGGGAGGTAGATTTAGATTAGAAATTAGGAAAAAATTTTTTACGATGCGAGTTATAGAACACTGGAACAGGTTGCCCAGAGAAGTGGTGGATGCCCCATCCCTGGAAACGTTCAAGGCCAGGCTGGATGAGGCTCTGAGCAACCTGATCTATTTGGGGATGTCCCTGCTGCTTGCAGGGGGGTTGGACTAGATGACCTTTGAAGGTCCCTTCCGACCCTAACCATTCTATGATTCTATGATTCTATGAAACCAGTCCAAAGTTTTATGCAACAAGGACACACATCTGAAGACAGAGTTTCTTTCTGGGAATGAGCTACAATTTTGACTTTCACTATGCATGTAGATTTACCCATGCTGAACTTCATCTGACATATACCAAAATAGATCACAGGTCTCTAATCACCAGGGCATATTCTCCATTGCATTGACTTCACAGATTACCAAGCTAGTTCATAGAATGTAAGAACTCAGCTTCTACCTGTAGCTCTCAGAAGCAGCAACTTCTGTGTCCCCCTTAAATACACTTACCGGTGATGCTAGCTGACTAATGTATGTGGGAGAAGATTAGTGTGGTACACACATGATATCTGGTGATGTGGTTTTGCTGCAGTCTGCAATCGAGTACCACACAGCTGCTCAATCACCCTGCCCCTCCCCAGGGGACGGGGAAAGAATCAAGAAAAAAAGAAAACTTTTGGGTTGAGATAATGACAGTTTACTAGGATAGCAAAGGAAAAGATAATAATATATATAGTATAATGATAATGACACTAATAATAATGATAGAAAAAACAATGGTAAGATTAATAATAATTAAAAAAACAAACCAAAACAAGCAAAAAACCCAAATGATACACAATTTCTCACCACCCGATGACCCAGACCGATACAGCCCATCCTGAGCAGCAGTCATGGAAGGAAAAAAAAAGCTGTAAACAATCCCAAAATTATTCTAAACGTCGAGAGGAAAAAAAGGAGAGCCAGCTCACCAACTCACCCCCCACTTAAGTACTGAGCATGACGTTTATGGAATGAAATACTCTCCTTGGCCAGTTTGGGTCAACTATTCTGGCTGTATCAATCCCAGCTTCCTGTACCTGCACATTAGCAAAACCTGGGAAGACAGACAGTGATCTTGGTCTCTTTAGCAACAGCTAACAACATCAGTGTGTTTATCAACATTAGTGTGTTTATTAGTTTGAATCTGCTCTGTACTCTAGGTTAGAAGTGTAAAGACAGAACAAATTATACAGGAACAGAATTTCTGCCTTGCAGTCAGTGGGAACAATTTTTGGTATTTGGCACAGCAGGCCTATAGGAAAGCATTTGTTATAAATAAACCCAGGACGAACACAGAGGGGATCCTGAGAGGAACTGAAAAAGTGCTGGACAAGAAAGATACTGCCTTGTGGTACTCAACGCTGCTCAGTATGCAGTGGGATTGGCCTGGATCATCCAAACCAACACAGTTACAGTCATGTAAGCTGAAAATCTTTGCTACAAATCCAACTGGAATAAGCACTGGCTAGACAAATCTTGAAACAACAAAATCTATTTCTGTGCCCTAGCTCCTCTTAGTTCCTAGCATCTGCCTTGTGCCTACCATCACTGAAATTCCTGCAAGATTCAGTTCCTATTGTATTCTCTCATGCTGTAAGTTTAATCCTTCCTTTTGAACAGTGGACACACCAGAAATATGTGGAATCAGTTTCACCATTGTTTATAGTCAGTTCAAAAGGATAATAGATGGCAGGGCTCTTATCAGATCAAATTAAAGGACCATCTAGCCCAGTGTTGCCTCTAACAGTGGATGTACAGGGAAGACAGCAACTGGGTAAATGTAGTGGGGACCTACCCCAGAACACTATCCAGCCTCCAGTAGCTATGGCTTTCAGATCCAGACACGTTACCTCTGTATATATCTGGTAAACATGAGGATTCTCTATTTGGGTACAAAGGAGTGTTTATGTAAAAAATTAATTAGATATGGGATTTGAACAGAGACTAAAATTTATTACTAATCAGTCTTGTAAAACTGGATCTTCACCCTCAAATCTACATTTTGTATTTAACTGGATTTGTCATTGAAAACAAAGCTCTGCCATTTTATACGCTGTCCAGAGTAATAGGAGAGTTTAAAAGGCTGTGAAAGTCATTGTGTGGAGCACTCTAGGACTTTTGCTTCTCTAGGTCCCAAAAGAAGACTCAAAGCCATTGAATGGAAGGCCTGGATGATGTATGATTTGGGGTGAATAAATAATTTTTGATGTATGATTTGGGCTGAATAAATAATTTTGATGTACACTCTCTCTTGTGATAATGATGAGTAAGGGCTATCAGCATAAAATTGCTATAAATGATGCTCATTGTAAAGACAAGTGGCCTGATTGCAGTCAGCACTAAAATCTCTAGCATATTTCCTGGAAAGCACTCACTTGAAAGCAGAATTAACAGATCTTGTACTAGGCAGACTCAGCTGGGGAATTTGCAACTCATTGGCTGTCCATTTGTGTAACTAGGATACATAGTATTTAGAAAATCTTACCAAGAAGCTGTTGCCTATTGTCATTTAGATGCTAGCTTCCGCTGTCCTTTGCTGCAAAGAGGTAGGCAGATTCTGTCTACATCCTACACCAATGAAGTTAACGTGGTGGTTTTTAAGTTCTGAAAAGGCTGAGCAAAAAAAGACAGACCTTTCTGATGCTCTGTGTGGTGTGGGCAGCTCACACTGTTTCACCAGTGTCTCACATCATCTGCTCACACTAGGGCCTTTTTACTGTTCTGGGATACAATATGCCAGAGATATGTGTAGGACAGCAGGTCTACACTGGATAAAACCTCTTTCTGCCTTCTGATCTGCCTCTTTCAGTAGCCTGTCTCCAGCACTGGCCAAAGGTAGATACTTTACGAAAGTGTAAGTACAAGGCATAGCTTCCATAGCTTCCCCTAATATTCTGTCATGTCTCTCATTCTCTATTTTTATTCCAGGGGCTTCCTGGGCTGTTTCTCTGTGTATAATGATCCTCAGTGGAATTATCCATCATGAGCTTGTCCAGCCTGTCCTTGAACCTGTGGCATCTTCTAGTGTCCACAGTGCTTGTGCAGGTGTTTCACCAACCTGCTACCCGTTGCATGAAGATCCAATTCTTTCTGATGGCTTCGAATCTTGCTCCTCGTACCTTCATTTGCTCTCTCAGCTGATTTCCTGGAATTTAAGTCTATGGGATAGGGGAAATGCATTGTGTTTTCCTGCAGTGAGGAGGTCTGTTGTTTCCCATGACCCCACACCTAAAGGAATTCTCCTAAGAGGCATGCACATTTCAAGCAGTCAAGAACTTGTTGCTGAAGATGGTTGCATAATCAAAAGTGGAAATCGCATCCTCACTAGCAAAATGTACGTTGTTTTCTATAAGTCTGAGAAGACCTGTGAAAGGAACAGGGTGATCTTGGGGAGGGATAAGACTGTTGTGCCATTGAGTGTAGATGAATTTCATGGAGTTAAATTCACCAGATGTGAGACACGAGTTCCATGGAGATGATGTTGCAAGGTGAAATTTAGTTCACTAGAGGTGCTAGCATGCTTCTGTGAGGTAAGCACAAATGGTGTTTGCCTATAAAACAGCCACAGTCTATAGCAGACACTTGTCCTTGTCAAACTGTTAGAGAGTCTCAGGGGGCCTGTGTTGACTGTACATTTTGAATTGGTGTTCTCCCCGAGAGAAAATCCCATTAGTGACACATTGTTCTGCAGGGCACAGTGTCCTGACTAAAAGCTTGGTTTTGTGGCTATGGATGTCACAGCCAAAAGGTAATTTCTGTGGAGAACAATACTAATGTGGCTTCTGGTTCTTTTGAAGTGGAGAGGTTCCAACTTTTGCCTTAATATTTTGCCTGTGCGTATGAATTCTGGCAGATGATACTTTTACAGAGCAGTACTCTTTTACCTGTTTCCCTCATGAGTAGTTTTGTGGAGAACTGTTGAGTTTCTCTGTCCTGACATGATGCTGTAGCACATTTTATAGGATGCCTTGAAATGGATACAAAAGCATCAGTTCACAGTTCAATTACCAAGGTGCAAGGGAAAGCACAAGTTAGATTTCATGTTCAGCAGGAATGAGTGAGATCAGGAAGAGGATAGCAGATTTGAGGAAACCTAAGTATCCTACTTTTGATGGCTTCCTTGTACACTATGAGTTATCTTAATCTGCAGCTTTTCATGTGTCATTCCTGAGGAAATTTTGCACCTGCAGAAAATTAAAATATTTTTCAGAAATTTAAACAGTGAGCTTGCTCATAATTCACTGTGGTCAGGGAAAAAATATCCTATAGGAAGGCAAAGGATAAATTAGTAATATAGAAGAGAAATACTGCTTTTCCCCTGCTTTTTACTTTTTCATGGTAACTGACTGTCCTAAAGTGCTCTTGAAATCAGGAAAACAACATGGAGAACGGTTGACTTGAAAGCATTAGCTGTTATTGCAGGCACACTGGGATTTATGAGACAATCAACAGTCCAGAATTTCCTTAGCACTCAGGAAAAGGCTTTGGGAATATTTTTGTTATCCTTCTGTTGCTCTTGCCTTTTAAGCTCTGAGCATAGTTGTCACCTGGGTCATGTGCTATGTTCATTTTGTGAGGTGAGGTGTCATAGTAATGACAGCACAGTCCCTTGCTGCACAAAGTGGACACGGAGATGATGGTTGCCCTTTAGAGCTCAGTTTTTGCTCACATACCATCACGGAATCTTGTACTGAGGCAGATTCCAGGATGAGGTGTCTATGAATGCGTAGAGATCTGTTTGACAGAATTCATCAGGAGTGTCAGAGAATGAGAAGTAATGAAGTCTTCAGTTGCTTCTTTCCATCACAGAAAAGCACAATGCTATGTCTTGGACCAAACCTTTACCTGAAAAATAGTGCCTACTGGTTTGGATCTTAATTCCTACACTTAGTAGGAGTACTCTCAGAAGCACAGAATAGCTGAAATTGAAAGAGACCTCTTGAGATCTTCTACACAAACTCCCCTGCTCAAGCAGAGTCAGCTTGAACTGGCCAGGACTGTGCAGTCAGGTTTGGAAAATCTCCATATATACTGTTGGAGGAAGAGAGAAACTGTTCTCCATGCGTGTTGTGATGGCAAAGTACTAGTTTATACTAACTTAAGGAGAGGGAGGGGGAAAGTGGCCAGGGTCCAGATATTTGGCAGAGAAACTCCTTCTTGGAGGCGAGCTGGGGTAGAGTTTCTTCCTTTGAAGGATTAGCAACAGGTGATAAAACAATCGGTCAGATAAAGTAATGCAGAAACAGCTTCCTAGTCACAGTAGAAGGATGGAGTGTGTGATTTCATTGGGATCTTCCCAGCCCTAGTTCTGATGGTTATTTTTCCCTAATACAATTCTACTGTATTATTGCTTTAATGAGGAGCAAAGATTTCTCATTTTAGGTTGCAATAGATTATTACAGTATTAATTAGAACTTGTAGAGACAATTTCATTTTTCAGATATTTAAAAAAATGTTAATTACATTACATTCTCCTCCTTGTCACTATGTCCAGCTGCGTGGATTCAGACCTTTGTCCTGCTTTGTTCTTGCTGCCAGGGTGGTTTCTTGATGACTTACCTTTGCTGGTTCCCAATTTCCTTGGTTATTCCACCCTATCAGTTGGTTCTAAACTTCTTAAGTCCCCTTATCTTGGTCTCAGCCAGTGTGTCTGTACTCCTTCAGGGTGTTCACATCTAACTTATCTTTGCTCTTGCTAGAGCATCCTGAAAGTATCTCATTAAGTTTATGACTCTACTGTTCTTTCTCGCAAGGTTAGTAAATCATTGATCACTATTTATCAGCTTGATTCCTTAGTATTAATCCCTTCTTCCAGGGCGAAGTTATCTTGTTCTCTTTCTCATTATCCTGCTTTGGTTTTAATAACTAAACAGTTTTCCCCAATTTGAGTCTGTTTTGCCCATAACAGTAACTTTAAGGATCTCTCCCTGTCCTTATCCCAAACCTCGAGCCTTTTTTATTATATTGTCTCTCCCCATTCCCTCAGAAGGTGGAGGAAATGAGGGAGAGACAGTGTAATCTGGTCCCAAGTGGGACTAAACTACGACAACTGCCCATCTGTATGGCCAGCATTGGTGGCTAAAGAAACGCTGACTGATCTTGTGATGACTGCCTCTTGGGGTAGAGAAGGTCATAATCTCTGTCTGTCTAGGTGCAAATTTCAGTTCATCAGTCTTTCCCTGTTTTCTGCTTTTTACTTAACATGTCAAGAGCTTTCAAGCTGGCCTGGTCTATCTAATCTGTTTGCAGCTGGAAAACAGGGCTGAAATTGAGCATGTTCCCCTGTCAGAGGGAGAGCAGAGAGGAGGGTTGGTGTGGCATATTTGTATACCACAGTGTGGTAGCATATAAATAATTTTCCAAGGAAGCAAGCTTGAAAGCCAGAAAAAAAAACAACCTCAAACCAAAAGATGCAGTAGGTAATATAGTTGTTATTTTTCTGAGGGGATGAAGATGTCCTATCCAGCCCTGCCAAGGGAAGTCTTTCAGAGAAGTTTGAAAATGTTTCAACTGTTCCAGAGATTTTTACTGAGAATGTACTGGGTTTTGAGCGCTTCTCAGTGTTCTCCCCAAAAGTAAGGCTGTTGTAGCAAGTAATCACTTGAAAATGTAGGAAGAAGTCTTTAGATGGATAAAGCAGCTGGTTTGTGAATATCTTGTTAAGGAACATTGTTTGAAATATTATTATTTTTGCAGGAGATTGCTGTATTTTGGTAACCCTGGCCCTTGCCACAGTTCTTTGAACATCTAGATATACAGAAATATTTTGTGATTAGATTGCAAAGTTTTCTTTGCTAGTCTTGCTGCTTTCTTTCTAACTTTTTTTTTTTCTCATTTGAAGCAGGTAAAGGGAAATTATCTCCGATAGTTTGAATGAAGTTATATTTTTTTTCTTGTGTGCTCAGATCTGATTTCCATAGTGGGAGAGACTGAAATCAAAGTGGGAAGATAATGAGAAAAAGTTTTCAGATGCTCAGGGCCTAATCAGTAGATTAACTGAGTTTGCTCAAAACTTCAAGCTTGGTCAATATGCTTCCTGCCATGGAGAAATTTAAGGACTCAGCCAGGCTATCATTTCTTTTTTTTTCCAAAGTTCCAGCAGAGACTATGTTTCATGCAAAGCCCAGGTTCCCAGCCTGCGTGATCAGGGAAATAAAGAATAATTTTTGCTAGTCGTAAAACTTGCAGAGTTCATCTTCTGAATGGTTTTGATTTTTGTCACAAAAGTTAAGAGGTAAATGATTGTGGAAAAAAAGAGGTCTCAAGGCAGGCCTGGATTTGTCATTATGTGTGATGCTGTGCTCCTGCCTTCCTTTCAGGGGCACAAAATGGCACTTTGGTGCATAAATTCTTCCACTGCTATGAAGTGGGTTTTGCTCCCAAATCCTCTGAAGACCTGGGCTGAAGGTAGTTTATCTGTTGGTGGGAAAGAGAAGATCTGCCTAACATTTACTTGCCTGCTCTTGAAGATTAACACAAGCCATTAGAAAAACAGTCACTTGAGCACACTGTTGTGCTTGAGGTGTAGAAGGTGGGGAGAATGGATGCCTCATCTGAGAGGTATATGTGACTTCTGTGAAGTGGAGACAAAAAAAGAGAAAGTGTCAGGTGTGTTGCCCAGCTAATAAGCCAGAGGGCAGGACTGGCAGATACGATGCAGGTGGGGTGAAAATGGGGTGAAAACAGAAGAGTGGTAGGCTACCTGGACATCCACTTGTTTGTTAAAACAGCATCAGTCTGTTCTGTCTGCACTAATGAACAAACAAGATTGTACAAAAATAGTAGCCTGCCTTCCACTTGCATCTTTGTTTCGTATGTGTGTAAACTCCGTCAATGCTGGGGACTTAAATGAGTCATACCTTCCCACCATTTCCTACCCTTTTGGAAAATACAGGGAGCCTTCCTTCTGATTTTGAAGGGAGGTGTATTGCATGAGAACGGAGCTGTTATGAGCCTGCTTACTTGGCAGCTGAGGGAACACCTATGTTCTTGCTGCAAAATGCTAGTGCAATGATTAGCTTCTCTTGCCAACTTCTTGATCAGCACAGGACACTCCAAAGGCAAGCTTCTTCTGGAAAGCCTTTTTCTCTGAATCAAACCTCTCAGGAGATCTCTTGTTGATAAAAAAATGGCTTGTTCTCCATTCTGACCCTGCATCTACTTAGGATTTCACAGCTAAATTCCATATATTTAGAAGACTTAAGTCGCCTGTGGATGGATAAATCCACTGTGCTGACTTACACTTCAAGCCATATGCAGGCCCAGATTATTTAGTGGATAAGTGTTTGAGGCATTGACATAGGTCCAGCTTGCAGATTGGATGCTGAAGCTTGGAGCTCAGATATCCTCACCTTTGCCTTAGCCTTGCATTTTCTCCCTGCTGAAGACCGTTCTGTCATTATTTATGTAGCAAAGTTTGCATTGCCTCATGTCATGCCCCAGAAAGGTGCAAGAAAAATAAGAAATGAGAGCAGCAGAAGGAAGATATCTGGACCTGAGTGACTTGAGATAAAAGCTCTTCTGCTTAGGAAGGGCCCTCTCCATTGAGTGAACCCTGAGGGCTTCAAGACTTCCTTTTGCCCCTTTATTGGTGGTGGCCAAATTCAAGAGGTCAGAGAGTGTTGCACCGGCTATGTCCCTTGTCTGTAGATCTTCTGTACTGACACATCTGAGATGCACCTTTTCATGGGTTATACCTGGCTGCAAAGCAGTCTTTGCAGAAGACTGAATGCTGTAAGGATGGGAGATGTGGTTGGCCTGATGAACCATTCCCCTACACCCCCCAAGATTTCTGGATGGCTCCTTGTATGGAGCAGAAATCCTTATATTAAGCTTGACTCTAGCTGTGTTGGAAATCGTTTGCTGAATTCTATGTTAGCTGGACTGCTCTGCTGCAGGAAGGAGATGAGTGTGAGGGGTGGAAGGTACCAGTTCTGCCTGCTGCTGTCTCCCCAGCACTTTAAAAGCTTAGGCCTGTCCTGGAGGTCTACTGAAGCTGTGAAATAAGCTGTGACAGCAGCAGTGCAGGTGGTTCCTGATCTCTGGAGCCAAGTCACTGCAGCTGGCAGTTTAGGCGTGCAGAGGGCTGAGTCATAGGCTCAGCCAGTTGTGACGGGAGTGCAGAAATCATACTAAGGTCAGTTTTGATTCACTTTGCTTACCAGTTACTGAGCCATTGAAGAGCTACTTGGAATATCTTTTTCCCAGTACATAATTTTAAAAAAAATTCCTTCTCCCATCACATGCCTGTGGGAATGCTTTAGAAATAACATCAATATGATGGAAGACCTGCAGTGAGCTTCTAAGAGCTTCAACTCTTCATGGCCAGTATGATGCAATGTGGGGTTAACTGCTTGTTCAAACATTCTTTCTTGGAAACCATACAAGAAAGTTAAGTATTTCCACCCATAAAGTCTCAAGGAAGGAGACTTTCGGTAATGCACAGAATCACCCTTGTGTGGACCATGAAATAATGAGAGCTTTTGGAAGCTCACTGGAGCACAGAACACATTTTCACCAGGTAAAACTTCAGCAAATTTCAGACAGAGAAGACCTGGAAATAAACCAAGCTTAAGAGTCAGCCAGTCTGTTGTAATTTCAAGACAGAGCTTCACACTGCTTCCCTGAAGGGAGTGAAAGATGTGCAGGGTTCCAGGGGACATGATAGAAAGCTGGCAGACCTGAGCATGTCATAGCATTATTGAAGATCTTGCTGTGATTCTGTGTTTTGGTCATGGAAGTTAGGGCCCTTGATGCTGGAGAATATCAGACATCTGGATGAGGAAAAGGCCTTGCCCTCCAGTTATTTTGGGTGGGCAGGCACTCTCTGAAATCTTTTATGATTCTTGCTCTTCTTCAGTTAGAATGTCAGTTTAGATGTAGAGGCTGTGGTATCCCTCTGCTTGGAGATTTCCAAAATGTGAGTGGAGAAGTCTCTGAGCAGCCTTCTTTAACTTTGTAGCTAGCCTTGCTTAGAGAAGGAGGCTTTGCTGAAGACCTCCAGAGATCTTTTGCAGCATAAAGTGTTCTGTGATTTAGCCAGTTAAGAGAGGTGCTGGTCAGAGCCACTGGAATTTATTCTGGACTTTTACCTGTGTCTCTTAGTCCTAGATGTCATGCTTGGAAGCCCCTGGTTTTCTCATGGACATGTTTCTCAATTTTTAAAAAAGAATGAACCATTGGAACTGCAGAGAAATGGGTTGTGAAGCTACCAAAGTGTGATAAGGGAATACTGAAGGGCAGTTTGTCTTCAGCAGAAATGAGCTGAAATATTCAACACAGAGAAAAGAGGTGGTTGCAGGGTGCTGGGATTCATTGCACAAACTGTACATTTACCATTGGTGGAAAGCTGATGCACTCAGGGTATGAGGTAGCAGGGTCCGTGTTCAGAGGTCATTACGAGGCTAACGCGGAAAACTAAATTGCTAAGCACGGCAATGATTTACTTGTGCTAAAACAGGATTGTCAGAGAAACTTAGATTGTGTTGAATCATTGCTTCTAATGATTTTAAATTACTGTGTTATCTCCTGCTTAATGAACTGGGCACAGAAGGCTTCTAAAATGTAAAACATTTTGGAGAGGGCAGGTAGGACAGATCAAAAATGTAATCTGAGCAGGCGGTGTCCATGGGAAAACTGGTTCTGGAGTTATTACCAAAACCCTTGTCATCAAAATCCTACCTTGGTACCAGATATTTTCCAGTAGCCTGCTGCCCTTTCCCTCCTTGTCTGCCTGTGGGGGAAAAGGAAGGAGAAAAAGAGAAGGAAGATGAAAGGTCATAAACAAAATAATCTTCAAACAACAAGGTCTCGGAACATCAGTACACATTTACATTAGTCCTACAGGCTTCATTTTCATCTATCCTTGACATCACTCCTCATTCAGTCCCAAATCTTGTTCTTCTGTTAGTCAGTGTATTGTGATGGTCCTTGTATACTTCTAAAAGATCACCCAAGAGATTTCCTGTTGATTTTTCTGTCAAGGAAGTCACAATATGGTAAAGGCCACAGTCTTTCGTCTTTTGTGAGCAAACTTTTAATTCTTGATTCAAATATTCAGGTGGGTGTATGCCATCAATCTCTATTTTTGTGGAATAGAGTTGATACAGCCTTGTATTTCCAGGTGACTGTAGGCTTGCATTCGTAAGACCAGAGACCTACAAGTCTATTTTGCCTCCAGTGCCTGACATTGTTTAGAATTGTTGTGTTTTCACTTCTGGACATTTAGACCTGGGATTTGCAGTTCCACTGATACTTTTAGTAGGTGTTAACATTCAGATGACACTATCTCAAAGCAATTATGAAAAAAAATGCATTCAAATGCATCTTCTCCTAAGATTTATCTCCATGTTCCTTTTTCAAGAACAACTCATCTGGGCATATCTGTATGTCTGGATGTGCCTGTTCCGGAATCATTTGGAGTCCAGAGTAGATTAATTATCCTTTAAAGATGTTGCACTTGAAACTTTCCGTTCCCCTTAACCTGAAGGAAGTTGAGGGTGAAGGATCCCACAGAGTGAGTTGCATTTTGTAAGACTATTGACCATACTAGCACACAATTCTTACTCGTAGTTAAAGGAATAACTGTTCTTGGCTGTCATCAGAATCAGCTATTGGGTAGTAAGGTAATTAAGGTAATAGATTTTGCCACTGTGGGTTTTTGGTTTGTTGTTTTAATAGAACGAGTCCATGTTAATGATGGAAGTTATAATGTGTGCGCATTTTAAAGTGGTCTCTGTGCAAAGAACTAGGTACATATTGCTAAAAATGTAAGAAGACCTGTGCAAAGCAGTTCAGCAAATGCTTTATCTTGGAAAAAAATACTCTTCTTGTCAGCTTCACATTTCTAGCCTGATTACCATTCTCCCTTATTTTAAAAAATAGTATGTTTGTGCTTTAACTATCTGTGAGCAAAAACTTCCAAAGAGGGAATGTTTTCTGGCAATAAATTAGGGTGAATTATATGAATATATCAGCAAAATGGAGAAAGTTGGCATAGAAACAGAAACTCAACTCAGATACCAAGGGAGGCATGAAGAATTAGCAAGTGGCCAAAGGCTTAGACCTGGTTTCTTTAATGACAGCTGAGTTTGCAATTTTGCACAAGAAGGGATACATTCAGTAAGTATTTCTGCTGGGATAAATGGTAGAGCCACAATGTATAAAACTGATGAAATCTTTCCATCCCAAGAAGTTGAGAGCTTTTGCAAAATTTTAAAATTGCTGCCCAGGGAACACTCTGAAAAAGTATGATTGTGTTTTCCCTGTAAGTTGTTTGAATACTGTGGTAAGTCCAGAAAAAAACTGATGTTACCTCAACAGTGAAAAATGTTGAAAGGGAAAGGAGATGACCTAACTTCATCTATATGTTGAAAAAATCAAGAAAATGTCTGATACAAAGAAGGTAAGGGCGTCCTTCAGTGTGCATGATTTAATTGATGCCAGTCAATATACGTTTTTCTTTAAAGTGTATCATGTCACACTAAGCCAATTCCTTCTGGAAATGAGATGACATGCCAGACACAGTTGCAGTATTGCTGAATATAGTACCTTGGGTTCTGGAAGACATGAAGGTAGGCACTGTGTGCTGTCACTGAATGTATTAGGATATCAACAAACAGCATACTGAGTGGATTAAAGCTGAGCCCTAGGTCAGGCTCAGAATATTCTTTTAAACAGAAACCATGGGCTTACAATGTGTGCTGTTACATGCCTGGCAAGGCAAGGGCTGTTTAGCCTATGCTGAACTGATGGGAAGTAGATGCTGTGGTCCAGATTACTATGCTGCTGGGTGTCCAGCAGGCCCCACGATCCAGGAAAGCGCCACAGAGACCTTGAGGTCTCAAAATAATTTGCCACATTATTCTGGTGGCAAACTGATGCCAGGTACTGAGTAATGGCTTTCAGAGAGGATTAAGGCTGCTTTTGTGTGAATTTGCCTTACCTATGGTTTGGGCAATATTCTTTCCACATGCATGATGCCCAATTGCTTTTTAACCAGTGTTTTCAATGAGTGATTTAGCCAGGAAAGTTTGTGCAGCTTTGCTAAGGTGTTGGAGGTGCAAAGATGCGTAACTTGGGAGTGGTGCATAGTGGAGTCCATAACAGAAGGCTCAGATTCTATGTTCATATTCAAGTGTTCGTTTTGCTGTTGGTGGAGTGGACTGTTTGTCTAGCCTAGGAAAGAAGAGGGACCTGTACTGTACCTCCCAATAGCTGCTTTGAGATTTGGGAGAGGCAGCAAAATGATCACTCTCCAGAGACAGTTCAGGATGGACTGTGTACTTGATGATGACAGCTGAAGCAGGCCTAGCATTCTTCCCAAGGGTAGAATTGTAACCAATGGCCTGCCTGTGCTTTGTGGTGGAAACAACTGAATTCTGTACTCAGATTTAAGCCAAGAATTTCACGAACCTCCTTATTTAGAGTTAGACTGTACTTTCAGCATGTTCAGGATAGGACAGCAGATAAGCATTCCCCATCCTCTTCTACCTCCTTGCTCACCTCTGTGCAACATTAGGATGAAAACATGTTCTTGACCAGTATCAGAGTAAGTATTAGCAGCTTCCTGTGCTTTGAGCTAGCAATGAGATAGCAGAGCCCATGCAAGTATGTAAGAAGGGATCTCCTTTCCTTGCTTATCCCAGGTCACAGTCAACACTAAACTCAGACCAACATTGTTGGCTGATATTTTTCAAAGTGCTGGAAGGTGTATACAAGAAAGGCTGGAAGTATTAGTGGAAGCTAGGGACTCTGAAAGGAAGCTGAGCCTTTGCATGTTGTGAGCCACAGCCTGACTAGTGGTAGACCAGGCTGTGTCAGGCGACTGTAGTTCATTGACTGATGCCTTGAATGCAGCCTAAAACCCAGCAACAGGGTTACATTTAGAACTATTCTGATAGTTAATTTATAGTGATAGATTTTGACACGTTAATTGCATGGATTTTTGAGCATAATATGTACCACAGCTTTAAAAGCTGCTGTACCAATAAATTAATTTTTAGCAACATCAGATTAATATTCAGAGAAGATTTCTCTGATGGTTGCATATAAGTCTTACATACACTGTAAATAAAGCTGCTGTCAAGTCACTTTGAAACCTTGTTCATAGTTTATATTATGCACAAGAAAAATTCAAACTCGTGTGACAGAAGGAGAAAAAGAAAGATCACAATGCAGGGAGATCAGCAGAAAGCTTGATGGAACTTGTCAACTAGATGAAATGCTCCAGAAATGATGTTTATTTAGTAAAAAAAAAAGAGCTGGGGCCTATCAGGGGCAATCCCTTCATTACACATTTTGGGCAAGAAGGAAGGTTTTGATTTTTGCAGAATTTTGTAAGAACAAATACATTTTGGGATGTGGCAAGGAATGACAAGAAGAGTCTGTATGTCAAGCCCAGAAGATGTTCAAGGCTTTGTGTATTTTGGCAGCAGCAAACAAGATGGAACAAAAGAAAAGCAGAAACCAGAACAGTACAAGGCATGCATACCATGGTAACCTAGAAGCCAGTCCAAAGAAACTCTTTCTCCAAGTAAAGCTCTATGTTACATGTATGTTTGAAGATTGTCTTGCCCTCTGGTGCATAAGTAGAAGTCTAAGGATCCTCACAAGGGACAGTGTTCCCAAGGCAAGAAAAACTGATGTGTCCAAAGGGTTAGAGGAATTCAACAGTAGCAGCTTCTGGACTGGAAAAACAATGTAGTCAAACTCAAAAATGGTGGCGGGAGAAGACAGCAAATTAAAGTTCAGTGATCTAAATGGAGCAGAGGTATCAACAGGTAGCACTTCAGACTGCTGAGCCACTGGGGGAGTGGCTGCACTTTTATTTCTCCCCAGAATTCTGCTGAGCTGATAAGACATCATAAGCACCAGACTTCCTTTCATTAAGAAGTCCGTGCTTTTAATAGTGCTCACAGAAGCCACCTGCTCCAGCATGCACTGAAGTCAGTGAGTGTTACTGTTTTCAGTATAACTTTTGTCTCATCATGATTCAGATCTTCACTAGCCTGAATAGCCACTCTGGCCTGCATAGGTTAACAAACTGTATTGCTGCTTCCAAAGATTGTCCCAGTACATCACAAAAATCCTTGTCCTTCTGATGTCTGTTCCCCCAGTTTCCTTAAACAAAGGTCCTCTGTGAGACACTATCTGTACAAACCCTACCATTGTACAGACAGGTTTAAACATTGTGCTGTTAATATTTCCATGTTGGAGCAGAATGCATGTTTTCCTCTTGATTGGCCTGCCAGAGATAAGGACACAGCTAGTTGTGAAAAATCTTTACTTGATAGTCCTTAATGATCTAGGTGGAACTGGGAAGAATATACTGCCAGGAATGGTCTGTGGTGGTACTGGCAACAGGACTGTATGCTCCATTGTGTATTACAGGATCAGTCTTCTGGAATAATTTGGCATTCTTTTGTGGCTGTTAATGCTGTTTGTGGTGCCTGGTGCAGCAGGAAGTTGCTATATCTAGCAACAATAACTATTCCTGAGAATAGCTACCTAATACCGGCAGTTTGCACAGCAGTTCGCGAGGGCACTGCGCATCAGGGAGGGTGCTGACCCAGGTCATTTGCTGTTCCCAACTCTCAGGGCAGCATGGCAAACGCTTGCCTGAGAGCAAAGGCTGTAGCTCTGGCTGGGAGGCCTGCACCAGCTAACCCTGCGGTGGTCGATGCCTCTGTGCAGACGGAGCAGCGGAAGGGAGAGGCTGCAGGCAGTGCCTGGACCCTACTCCCGGGGCAGGAGCAGGCGGCAGCCCTGACTGCAGAAGGTGTGCCCGGGTGGAGCAGCTCCTGGGGCAGGTGGCTGAGCTGCAGGAGGCGGTCAGGAGGCTGCGGGACATCAGGGAGGCTGAGAGGGAGCTGGATGCTTGGTTCCAGGCACAGTCTGCACTGGAACCGCAGCACCCAGTGAATCAATCAACCCCCCCCCGCACTGACACACAAGGTAAGTAAGCAGGCAGAAGATGCCAGTGAATGGAAAGTTGCAAGGGCAAGGTGCAGCAGGAGGAAGAAGAAGCTTCCCCCTAACCCCGAGGTGCCCCTGCAGAAGTGATTTGCCACTTGCTTCTGCAAACATGTATCAGCTGCACTGTGGCACAGCATTCTGCATGATTTGCAGCCAAGTGTCACCTACATGGACATGGATAGAACCTGGGACTTAAGCAGGTGCCTAAATAAAATACAAAGTTCCTGAGTATACATGTGTCCCTTCTTCCCTCTCCAAGGAAGAGTCCATGAGTTGTAAATGCCTCTTTGAAGAGAATTTGTATTAGATAAATAGCTCCGCAAAATTTGCAATTCAAATGAAAAGTACTTGTGTCAGTGTTCCACAAAGCAGGGCCTGGGGGTGCCGTGTAATTCTGTCACTGAGCAGATGGGGGTATGAAGGATTATTGCACATCACAGAAGAATCTTCACAGCTGAAGCTTAATAACTGTTAGTGGAAAAATATTGATGAAGCAAAATGTAGCCTATTGAAACAGTAGGCTTACTTATGAGAAAATTTTTAAAAATTGACCTGTTTTCAAACTTACTGACTTTTTAGGATTAAAGAAGATACATTTATGTTCTTGCAAAAGAATGAAGTTGTAATAAATAAGCAACTTATCTTTTTTTTTTCTGTTCAAATATGGAGTCTCTGTGGATAAAGAAAGTGTTTTATCATGGGCTTGAAAGGATATCCTTGTCCTGCTGCAAAGGCAGCTGCAATGCCTGAAGGCATTTTAAATTTCTGTTGTGACCTTCAGTTTTACCCTGAAGTGCAGTGTTAGCTTGTGTACTGAACTCCAAAGTGCAGAGTCAAAATTACACATTTGTGTGAACCTACACTTATTCATGACAGATGCTGACTGCATACACACACCACAAAATGCATTGTGCTTCTCTCAGGTTACCACTTCAGGCTATTTCTGTTAGTGGACATTGATAAACATTGTTTCACTGCTAGATCTTTCCAAACTTTGATCAGCAAGTTTCTTCTGACTTAATTTTAAAAATGTTCACTGCCTATAGCTAAGAGTATATTATCTTTAAATCTTTTTTTAGTCATTTTATTCACATGCATAGAGTGAATGGTGAGCTCTCAGCTCTTTACAGGAAAAAAATGGGCAGATTCTCAGTATTGCAGCCCATCTGTCTGCAAAAATGAGACTGAATCCAGTTGTAGTTGAGGTTGCAGAGGGACTGAAAATAACAGTCCTTCCTACTAATTATTCTGGAGGGCATTTGTTAAACATCTCTATGCTGAGGTGATATCTTTCCCTGTGCCTGCAGTTTTGGGTTTTAAATGAGGATCCTAAATGTATGCAATTGGCTATTGACATGAACAGTATTTGTTTCTCTATATAAAGCTATAAATTATGCCGTTCCCTCCTTACCCCTGCATATGGTCTGTGTGTACAACTACAGCATTACAGGTCAGGAAGAAGAACAGAGCCAAGTACAGCAGGCCACACATTGGATTATGTCTTTAACAGAAAGCAAGCTATGGCTTTGAAACAATGCTGTTTGTGCTGTCATGTGAGTCTTGCGGCAGTGACTGTTGATTCCAGAGCAAAGGTACAAAAAGACTTAGCCTAAAGTAGGTCCCCCATAGCAAATGATGTATGTGCTTGTCAGCACTGTGTTGCACTGCAGAAACATGTCTTTACTGCACTGGTGACAGTGATGTTAAAGACAGTCTCTTTCTCCAGCGTTAGCTTATCCCAGTTGAAGCTTGAGATCTCTGTGTATCAAGTTTTCTTGTACTGTAAGCCTTATATTTGGTCCTTGAGCTCCCATGGGTCTCAAGGCTTGTGGGCATGGGAACAGCAAAGTGGTATCATAGCAGTACTCCCTTCATGGATAAGTGTGTTTTACAAGATGCTAATTACACATGCTACCATAGAAAGTAGGTACTAAAAAGCCAGTTATTTTCTTTCATGGCCTGGGACAGGGAAAGAGAGCACACCTAACATACAGTAAACACTCTGGTTCTGCATCCTGATGACCTTTTGTAGATAGCCACAGGTGTGTTGAGATGCTCTTAGGAATTCTTCTGCTTTCTCTTGGATGGGTTGGGTGGTCAGAGGGCTCCCAACTGGCTGGGTATCACCTGGGTTCAGCAGCATTGCTAATATCACCAAGAGCATGGAAAGGAGTGTGATGGAGGACCTACCTTGGCTAACTCCTGGCTGGGTTTATCCAAGTGAATAAGGTGCTCTTACAAGCACACATCTAGGTAGGTACAAGAGCTCTGCTGCCACCAAAAATACTGGCGTGACATCTGACAATAGTATTCTCTCTTCTTACCTACTGCAGTGCTTAGGTTCACAGCAAAGAGAGGTCACTGTAGCTGATAAGCCATGTTTGTATTCTACCTGAGTCTATAGGAGAGGAGAAAGGAACACCAGGACCAAACTCAGGGCTGCAGAATTTTCCGTTCAAAGTCAGCTATTGTTGGAGTCTCATGTTATCTTCTACTTACTCCATTCTTAAGTCTCCATTGGGCTACTTCTGGTTTTTGATTTTGACAGTAATGACATACTGACTCATAATTGTGTTCAGCATAGTCAATAAGGGATGGATTAGGAAAAAAAAAATGGAATAAGAGAGCTTAGTAGTCATCTTTGCTCTAGGTGAGAGACCTCATTGTGATGGTTCTGTGGCAGGATTAAGCTACTTGAACAAGCCATTGAGTATTGCACACTTCTAATGTGAAACAATCAGTTTGATAATAATTCAGATGCAGATCTGTTGAATACAAGAGTCCAATGAAAAGACTATGCCTGCATAGAATATCTATTTATCACAAGAAAAAAATGCAGCTTTTTAGCATGATTTTGGAATCTCAGATGATGTAGTCATTTTATACAGTAAGTGAATATGGTGGTCCTTTCTTCATGACTGTGAGAGACGCTAATCTCCCCACCTTAAAATGCTTAAATTAGAGTAGAATACAATCCCAGTTGCTTGTGCTGGATTTAGAACCATATACTATACTCCTTGCCCATGGCAAACCTGTACCATAGTGTAGTACTCAAGTTTTTAAGCATGGCTGTCTCCTTAGAGTTTCTTTCAAACCCCAACTTCTCTGTGGCTCAGATAAAGCAACAGGTGTGGCTGTGGCTCTTAAAGAAAGATGTGTGGAGGGCTGCTTTATAGCCTCCTGCTGTACCCACCATTCTGCAGGACAGCAAGAGGGACAGAGTGTCTCTGGAGAACAGGTTTACTAGACCTAAAAGGATAAACAGCCGTTGCCAAAGGAAAAAATACATTTCCATGAGGTACAGTTGATGTCTGAGCAGTCCTGACCACTATTTGCAATACTTTCTTTAAAGCGCAAGAGAAGGTAACATTCATACAGGTCATGAATGCAGGGTGAATGAAGCTGTGTTGCTGTTCCCATGTAAATCTAGATGAATTCAAGGAGCCAGAGCAACAATCCTACATAACAATTTGCTTATCTTTTTCACTAGCTGGGCATTTATAAAAATATGTTTTGTTTCAAGACTGCATTGTTGGCTTTTTCATTTATGTAGTATTTCTGTAAGCTGATGTTTATCTAGAGCTGTGAGCCGTTAAAATCTTACTTTCCTCATCTTTCATCCCTAAATGAGGATGTGAAACCTGAAATTGGGCAACATTTAAAAATCTTCTATAGAAAAGTTTCAAAAAAACCATTTTCTTCTGTTTTAAAAGTGTTCCATGGCCTTCAATTTTCTTTTGACTCTCCTGCAGTAAAAAGAAAGTACAGAAATGGCATCAATTATTTTTCTTGCCCAATTATCTCATGATCCCTTGAGCTTTTCTGAGTAATTCTATAGACTGAAGTAACTCCATACCATACTGAAAAAATGCATGGATCAATAGCAGGAATGACCTATATATTCAAAAAGGTGAGAGAAAGAGCTACTGATGGAAGATGGAAAATAGAACAAGCACAGCTTGTACAATCAAGGTTGTAAGACGACTTGCAAGAGGTCTTTGCTCCCTTAGTGTTTAGCAGCACTGTGGAGCTTTTATCCCCTGAAATGATTTACTACAGAATTCTGCAAGACACTTTACCTTCCTTCTTTTAAAAATATTTTTGCTGAGATCTGCGTGTTCTAGAAGGGTTGCGCAGGTCTCACTATGAGGGAGACTGAACAAGGCACAGGGATATGAAGGAGGCTCCAAGAAAAAAACAATTTAGACTGCTCTTATCTGTTCTTCATGTCTGTGAGTTCTCTTCGAAGTGATACATGAAGAGTGCTGCTGCATGTTATGTGAGACAGGGTTATGTAGACTAGCCTTGATGGAAGAGCCACAGAAGTTGATGGCAGGCTGGGTAGCCATTGTGACCTGTCATCCTGATGGTCTTGCCTTGGGATATTTCAGTGAGACCTTTGATGTTCTACCTCATAGGAGATGAGTTCTGCCTCATGTTCTGCCTCAATCTTGCCTTGTTCTTGCTTTCAGATGAGGTAAGTGTTTAGATTAAATTATAATTGGAAGTTCTTTTGAATATAGTAATAGTGCTATTGTATTTCCCTTATGTTTCTTGTGCTGTTTGAATAGGAAAGGGCTGAGACTTCTAGGTGGGAAGTCGCTCAGTGCAGGTGCAGGACTTTCAGACACCCCTCATGAGAAGCTGAAAACACACTCCTCTGCCTCCGTTTCACCAAGGAAGCCCTTGCAGCCTGGGACTCCTCATTTGCACCTCCATGCAAAAGACTTTGCAAATTACATTGTTCTTGTTCAGCAGGGATATGTGTGTGTACTCCTTTGCTGACTCTGGGCCAGCTTTGGTAGTGCTCAGCAAAGATAGGAACTGTGAAATGTGCCACACAAGTCCCTTTGTCAAGGACATTTTTCAGGCATTGACAAAAAATCCTGTTACCTCAAATGATGTAAAATCTGTTAATAAACCTGTTGAGGTTATGACATTGATGATTTCAGAGGGAGTTGCATCTCTGAAGGTTTTTTTTTGTTTTTGTTTTTGTTTTTTTTTTAGTTGAGGGAAGGTAATCGCTTTTGATAGCTTCTGTTCTAAAAGTCCTGGAGGCACACTTTGCCTTTTACTCTCTGAATTTTTCCTTCCAGATAAATTTATCTGTTTGGAGTTTTATTTAAGGTCCATCAGTGCTGCATCCTAGATGAAACTCCCACATAGAACTGAAATAGCCCAAGCTGCAAAGAGAAGAGAGAGTTGTTCTGGCTAGCAGGTACAATGTTTTTGTGTGGGTGAGTGTATATGATATGTTTCTGTCTGTGGGTGTACCAAGAAACTGCTGATAGCAAACCAAATTTAAAGAGTTTCTTTCTAGGTGTGGTGTGTCTGCAATCACTGTTGTTTTTTGACTATGGAAGTTCTACAGCTTCTCATGAAAATTGTCTTCTCTACTCACAGCCTAACCACTGACCTTCAGGGCTGAAAAAAACATGACAAATCAATGACAGAAAATGTTAACATTTATTCAAGCAGAACTTGATTGTATGTAATAAGCTGAGGTCTAGAAGCACCTAATTTGAGTAACAGCCCATTCTAAAGAACATTTTTCTCTGTCCGGTATAGTACCACCTCACTGATACCACTGTAGCTGCCAAGAAGCATCACAGCACCAGTATATTACTATGCTGCTGTTAACCAAGCGACCACATTTCTTGACGTGTACTAAGAAAATAAGTGAAGGTGCATTAATTTATAATATAATTAATAAATTAATAATAATGAAGGTGCATTAATTATATGTTATTTTAATTACTGTAATTATTTCTAAGGAGTTCCTATGTCTTCTGGTGGGTAAGTAATTTCACCAGTTAGAGTGTTATTGCAATTGTTTAAACATCTCTTGCTGCTATGAAGAGGTTCACAATGATATTCCATCAGAATTCAACTACATGGGAAAGGCTTGTGTTGATTGTTGAAGATTTGACCCCAGTCCCTTTAAAACTTTGCTGTGGGAGAATGCTGTGTTTCAGTGATGGTTTAACTCATGGACAGTCTCAGTAGCCTTAAGCAGTACCATTACTTCCTGCCAATAGGCTCCTACAGGGGTCTCCTTCAAGGAGACATGCCTTCCTGGGAAGTCTGCTGGGGCAGGGGGAATAGTTTGCAATCTCCCACCCAGCCACTGAAGAAGCAACTGATCCAGCCATAATGTCTTGCTAAAATAAGTAGTCTGCTGGTTTTGTTTTGTTTTGTTTAAATAAAAAAAAAAAGTTCTCTTGCTTTAATACTGTTAAATAAATTCATCTGACTTTGGTGCTAGCATAACGTTTTGAAGCTGACTAGCATAACCTGAGTACCTTGGAACACAAAAGTCCACATAAGAAGCAGCATTTAATGCACCTGTATATCAGCAGAGATAGGTGTCTTGCCTCCCACCAGAGGGAAAAGTCATCTTGTCCTGGCTTCTTCAGTCTCACTGCTCTCTTTAGATGGGTTTGAGCCTGCTGCCACTTGTGAAACACTGGCATGCATTAAACATGTCACCAAAGTTAGTGTTGCTCTGGTCTCTGTTAGCTTTTCTTTAAAACTACAGGGAGATTCCAGTCAGGAGGATTGTCTGACAGGCTGATGTTGCCAGGGCTTCCTGGATAGGTTCATCATCCTCATCAATCAGAAACCATGGGGAAGACTCTCATTTTCTAAGGTGACAGAGAAATCTATCACCCATGTGAATTTAGGAAATCTATTAGAGCAGCAGAGATTTGCACACTTACTTAGTAATATTCTTTTGATTCAGATGTTTTTTTTTCTGTGCCAAAATGGGTAATTTCTTTGAAGCAGGGAAACAGCACTAAAACTATTGTAAATCCCAGGCAAATAAATACTGTGGCAAGCAGACCTGCTCTCAGGTTCTTTTTTTTCTGTTGAAACTACAAGCTGCATATGACTAATACCAGGATGCTGCAGTGCAGGTGTGCTCATGTGAACAAGATGCCTACATCTTCTTCTCCATCAATAGATACCCAGTCAACAGGTCCAAAGGAGAATTCTCCTCCTAAAGGAGAATCCTCCACTTGGCCAGGAGAATCTCATAGCAAGCTCTGTCACTGTCTGGAGTAGATCTCCATGGGCTGGGAAGGGAACCTGGGCAGCTGGCTTGTGACATCTGGGCTGGTAGAGGCTATTTAGGCTAGTAGAGGCTATTTATAGCTGCACCCTAGCTGGGTCCCAGGGATCGGGAGGACAAGACAAGCATTTACTAGGCTCTATTGATCAGAGCAGGAACGAAAGCCACTGCATTTTTGGTATACAGGAAGTTATCTCTGCTTTTTGATTGTGGGGTTGTATGGAGTGTCTGCCTGAGAATGAGTCTGCTGCCTTCCAGATGTAGTTACAGAGATGTGTCTCAAAAATGGCTGCCTCTGTTGGGTTTATAATGCAAACAATGAAGATGATCAAAATTCCTGAGAAGAAATGGGGGTACTGTGAAGTTTCCTCACAAAGGTGCATACAGCAGCTATAGGACAGAAGCGACAACAGACTCTCCTGTTATTTTAATCTCTGTTAATTCTGTTAATCTTAACCTTAACCTGTGTCTTAATCCCTTGCCCAGCCAAAAAAAGGCATTGTCTTTTCTTTTAGGGAAAAGTTTACAGTTTAAAAGAACAATTCACACAGTGAATGGCTTTTTATTTTGGTGTAATGCAGCTGAAACCATACAAATACAATGTGTCTGAAGGCAAGGCAGAGTGTTTTTTAACTAGGATTGCACGCACTTTGCAGCATAACTAAATGTCTGTGGCCTTCCAGGTATCATGGAGTAATAATATCTCTCCAAAAGGGCAGTCAGGTTTGCACTCTCAGGTGGCATCTCAGTCTAGTACACCAAGGTCACTCCTCATCACGTCCAGATAATTTTCATTTCTGTTCCTGTGAAGCTGCCTGTACCCAGCAGAGGCACGGTGGTTGAATACCCTCTTAGTGCTGGAAGCTCAAGGGTGATGATTGTTTTTAATTCCAGTTTTTTGCTTTTTCCCCCGCTGCCTTGTAGCAGGAATTACCTGGCAGGAGTTACGTAAAAGGAGGCTCAGGAACTTGCCTGCTCTGTGTGTTGGTCTCAGGAGCAAACATGCCTCCTCTTGGCCCCTCCTGGCGCAGCTGCAGAGCCTTGAGAGCATGACCTGGTGCTCTTCAGCAGTGGACACAGGCAGTGTGGGATGGAGAAGGGAGAATGCTCTTTCAAGATATCTGTTTGTGAAAATGTCTACATAAAGTATGTGGAAGTGAAAGCCTAACTTTTACCTTTGGAGGGATCTGGGCCAGTAAAGTGATGAGCTGGGTTAGTCTGATTGTGTGTCCCCTAACCCAGGGCATCTTTCTGGGGCAAGCTGACCAGGACACATTGGCCCTGCTCACATTGTGCTTTGCACGTGCATCATCAAATGCACACAAGGTTGAAGTGGCAAGTGTGCAAATTAAACACATATACACACTGCAGTAAAGCCTTTTATAACAACATGGGAATACAAATTGTCTTTGAAATACTGGAGAAAAACTCTATTCTTTGAGCTGGTTTTCTGGTCTAATCTTCAGTGAGACCTGCTTGGGTAAGCTCTCCACTTTACCAGACAATCTATTTGCAATCAACAGGAGTATTACTTTTAGCAATGACTGAAGTAATAGTCAGCCTTTTCTAAGGGCCCATGTGTTTACAAAAACAATGGTAGACGTGGTTAATTGTGGTTTCAGTGTTGCAGTGTGATGCGCTCTGATGAAAAGGAAACAGTCTCCTGCAGAATGTGAGGGGGAGGGGAGGGGTGTGTGTAACTGAGACTTTTTTAACCTTTCAAAACCAAAGTGCAGGAAACTCTTTCAGGACAACTGAAAGAGAGAGGGAACATAACCCCAATTTTTAAAAAGGGGAATAAGGAAGACCGGGGTAACTACAGGCCAGTCAGCCTCACTTCTGTGCCTGGCAAGGTCATGGAGCACATTCTCCTGGAAACCATGCTACGGCACATGGAGAGCAAGGAGGTGGTTGGTGACAGCCAACATGGCTTCACCAAGGGCAGATCGTGCCTGACCAATTTGGTGGCCTTCTATGACGGGGTGACGGCATCGGTGGACAAGGGACGAGCAACTGACATCATCTACCTGGACTTGTGCAAAGCTTTTGACACTGTCCTGCATGACATCCTTCTCTCTGAACTAGAGAGACATGGGTTTGATGGACGGACCACTCGGTGGATAAGGAGTTGGCTGGATGGCTGCACTCAGAGAGTGGTGGTCAACGGCTCAATGTCCATGTGGAGACCGGTCATGAGTGGCGTCCCTCAGGGGTCCGTGCTGGGCCCGGCCCTGTTCAACATCTTTGTCGGCGACATGGACAGTGGGATAGAGTGCACCCTCAGCAAGTTTGCTGATGACACCAAGTTGTGTGGTGCCATCGACACACTGGAAGGGAGGGATGCCATCCAGAGGGACCTCGACAGGCTGGAGAGCTGGGCCCGTGCTAACCTCATGAAGTTCAGCCAGGCCAAATGCAAGGTCCTGCACCTGGGTCATGGCAATCCCAGGCACAAATACAGGCTGGGCGGGGAATGGATTGAGAGCAGCCCTGAGGAGAAGGACTTGGGAGTGCTGGTGGATGAGAAGCTCAACATGAGCAGGCAATGCGCCCTTGCGGCCCAGAAGGCCAACCGCATCCTGGGCTGCATCAAGAGAAGCGTGGCCAGCAGGTCGAGGGAGGTGATTCTCCCCCTCTACTTTGCCCTGGTGAGACCCCACCTGGAGTACTGTGTCCAGTTCTGGAGCCCCCAGCCCAAGAAGGACATGGACCAGTTGGAGAAGGTCCAGAGGAGGGCCACAAAGATGATAAAAGGGCTGGAGCACCTCTCTTAAGAGGACAGGCTGAGAGAGTTGGGGCTGTTCAGCCTGCAGAAGAGGAGGCTCCAGGGAGACCTGATAGCGGTCTTCCGGTACCTCAAGGGGGCCTACAAGAAAGATGGGGAGAGGCTGTTTAGTAGGGCCTGTTGCAATAGGATGAGGGGTAGATTTAGATTAGAAATTAGGAAAAAATTTTTTACGATGCGAGTTATAGAACACTGGAACAGGTCGCCCAGAGAGGTGGTGGATGCCCCATCCCTGGAAACGTTCAAGGCCAGGCTGGATGAGGCTCTGAGCAACCTGATCTAGTTGGGGATGTCCCTGCTTCTTGCAGGGGGGTTGGACTAGATGACCTTTGAAGGTCCCTTCCAACCCTAACCATTCTATGATTCTATGATTCTATGAACTCTACTAGCTTTAGGTTTCTTTCTGGTGCAAAATCTTACCCACAGCTCAGAGGTAGACAATAACCTTCCCAAAGCTTCTGTCTTCCCACATTTGCATTGTATGTTCATCTTAATTATCTGATCATGTACCATGATCTTGTAGTTCTTGACTTGAAATGGTGTAATCTTATGATATTAATAGCTGTTTAGCCTACAATACACTCCTATATCAGAAAATAACTGTTCATGCTGCCTTGTAGGCTTCATGAGAGGTCACAGAGCAGAAAGAGAATGAATTAAAGTCCATCAGGGAATGTAAACTATTTCACTAGGAACTGTGCCTATTATTTTACAGCAGAGGAGATTTGCAAACTAATGAATCAACTGAAGTGAACATTTCACTCCTCGGAGATATTAAGTATACTAAATTGAACGTGCACAGCATAGTAAGAGGTAAGAAGAACAGTGACTCTGATGCATACAGATGTGATACTGCTGACAAGCCACCAACAGTGTTTGACATCTTTCACAAATTGGTTATAAAATGCAACCTGAAAAAGCCCTATTGGGTCATTCTGAAGAACAGATGCATATTAGCCTAGTGGCTGTTTCTAGTTTGTCATGAAATGAAAATTGTGACTGGCAATTTAAAAAAAAAAACAAACCAAACACAAATAACAAGGCTAAGTGCTGGATCCTGCACTTGGGTCACAACAACCCCATGCAATGCTACAGGCTTGGGGAAGAGTGGCTGGAAAACTGCCCAGTGGAAAAGGACCTCGGAGTGTTGGCCAACAGCTGGCTGAATATGAGCCAGGAGAGTGTACTGAGGTGGTCAAGAAGGCCAACAGCATCCTGGCTTGCATCAGGAACAGCATGGCCAGGAGCAGGGAAGTGATCATTCCCCTGTACTTTGCACTGGGAAGGCTGCGCCTCGAATACTGTGTTCAGCTTTGGGCCCCTCAGTACAAGAAAGACATTGAGGTGCTGGAGCATGTTCAAAGAAGGGCAATGAAGCCGGAGAAGGGTCTGGAGAACAAGTTTTATGAGGAGCAGCTGAGGGAACTGAAGTTGTTCAGTCTGGAGAAAAGGATGCTGAAGGGTGACCCTATAGTGCTCTACAGTCACCTGAAAGGAGGTTGTAGCAAGGGGTATGTTGGTCTCTTTTCTCAAGTAGCAAGTGAATAGGACAAGAGGACACAGCCTCAAGTTGCGGCAGAGGAGGTTTAGACTGAGTATTAAGAAAATTTCTTCACCAAAAGGGTTGTCAAGTACCGGCACAGGCTGCCCAGGGAAGTAGTTGAGTTACCATCCCTGGAGGTATTTAAAAGATGTGTAGACATGGCACTTGGGGGCATGGTTTTTTGGGACTTGGCAGTGTTAGGTTTATGGTTGAACTTTATGATCTTAAAGGTCTTTTCCAACCTAAACAATTGCATGATTCTATGAAAAAAGAAAGACAGCTTTATATGTCCAGGATAGTGTCACTGTGAGTCTGATATCTGATCAGACAGATGTCATCTGAAAATGATTTCTCTACATGTGTTGCATAGGCAATTTTATCGTTCTAGTTAAAGTAGTATAAAAAGTACTTAGCACCAATGCAAAGGAAGAAATCATATATGAACTGAAGAGTTTATTTAAATACATGAATTGATACTTGTAAGCTGGAAAGGTAAAATAGAAGAGTGACTTATGACATCCATTTGTTGCACAAATGCACAAGTGCCATTGAGATGAGATGTTGGTTTGTGTGCAAGTACTGTACTGCTCTATACAGCTAGAGAGAAACTATGTCTGGGATGAGATGGAGACTTCACAGAGGAAAAAACAAAGAGATTAAGATTTTGGCCAAAGAAATTATGCTGATGGGGCTGGCAGGGTCTTGCTCTAAAAAGCATACTTTCTTTTGTCTGCCAAAGGAAACTCTCTGGCAGTTCGTAAAGAAGGAAAATCATTATGTTCTGTGAACACAGCTATCTACCTCATTTGGGTTGGGGCTTCATTACCAATCTGCAGAGTGAAACATTACTTTTGCATGTGTTTTGCACTGCTATCTCAGAAAAATGCAGGAAAAGTCATTCCTGGAAAGTTCTATGTGCCTCCACGTGGATTTGTACCAAGTTTGAAAAAGACCTTTCAACATCAGCCTTTAAAGTCTGCCTTGAGGTATGTAAGGGAAATGGTGAGAAGAGGCATTTGTCTCTGAAAGCTGGAGTTCCAAATACCTCCAAATATAATTAAATATTTCAAGTACCTTTGCACAGAGTTTGCACAACTTACCAGTTTGTTTTCCTACAGGAAAACCTCTGAGCAATGCAGTTAGGCTGGCTGGAGACAGAGGGAGAGACAGAAAGATTGAAATTAAATAGAGGCAGAGAAAGCTGAGTCTGAGGAGAGGGAATGGCTGTAGCAAAGGTTCCCAGAGACAGTAAAATAAAAGCTTCTTTGTCTAAACATGGACAGTCAGAGCAAATGCTTGCTTGTTCAGGACCCTCTTCTGAAAAAGGTGCAGGGAATGGCAAGGCTTGAGAGTTTTTTGGCGTTACACTGTAAACACAGACCAAGGTTCTGGTTCTGAAGTGATGCTACAAAAATGAGTGACCCATTTCTGCTCCAGGACAGTGCTCTGTGATTAGCTCTAAGACATCCGTTGTCCTGTCCCTACAATCTAAATATGGCTTAGCCATAAATAGTACTACCAAAAAACCACCTTCAAAATTTCCGCAGGGCATGCCTGTTTTAGGTAAACCTCTCACTGCTTCCTCTGACACCTGTGATTGAGGTGATTGAGATGGGGAACTTCTGCAACATCCTCTGAGATCTAAGCACTCATGTATACAGCCCTCTTGAAAGACAGGTGTGGAGTGCTGTATGTCTGCAATATGAAATGAGATTTTTGCAAAAGAAAGTCTTCTGATTTCACTTAATTACCGTACCTGAGTCAATGGTGTGTGCAAATTTCCATCATCCTTTGCTTGATTAAGAATGCCCAAGATGCTCCTATTAATCTCTTTCTCTGTAAGTCATCCAGTAGAAGAGTCTGGCTCCCTCTTCCTCATTCCTTTTCATCAGGTATTTACGCACACTACTGAGACCCCCCCTGAACCTTCTCTTCTCCAGGCTAGACAGACTCAGCTCACTCAGCCTCTCCTTGTATGAGAGATCCTTGAGTCTCCTAATCATCTTCATGGCCCTTTGCTGGCTTGTTCCAGTAGCTCTATATTTCTATTGTATCTGGGAGCCCAGAGCTGGGCACATCACTCCAAATTTTGTCTCACTAGGGCTCAGTAGAGAGGAAGGCTCACCTCCTTCAACCTGCTGGCTACACTTCTCGTAATGCAGCTGGAGCCAGGAGGCTGTTGACATTCTTTGCTGCAAGGACACATTGCTGGCTCATGGTCAGCTTGTTGTCCACCAGGACCCCAAAGCCTTTACTGCAAAACTGCTTTCCAGACAACTGACCTGCTTTCCAGCTGTTTCACTGAGGAGTGTCTCTCACATGTTCCCTGACAACAGAGTCACTGTTTTTCAGACAGCTGATGACAACTTAAACCAGTGAATCTCCCATGAAAGTATCTGAGTGTGCTCATAGTATGTGTCTTAACATCTAATTGCCTAGTTCTTTAGCCCATATGGATCAAGGGAGTGACTATTAGTTTGGAATGTTTGCCATGCCACTTGTCTTCTAAAAAAACCACCTCTGAGATGCTTGCTCTTATGGAAATTTTTTATCCTTCAAGGGTAAGGCTGTTTATTATAGCCAGGAAGGTGACAGTTTGCACATGTTGTTCTGTAATTTTAGCTATTTCTATGTTCTTCCTGTGGCCTTGTCTAGAGATGTTGAAAATAATGTTGATTGAAGCTACTTACTGGTTAGTGATTACTTTGGCATTCTCTCTCGTCTCTTTATGCCAAGGTAGATGTTATGGTTGGGATGTGAAAGAAGACAAAAAGATCCAAGCTTATGATATGAACAGATTTAGCATGTCCTTCCCCTGTGTTTCCTTGGAAGCTTCAAAAGCAGGCTTGAGGACAGAACTTCTGCTCTTTCCTTCTGCTTGTACCTGTAACTGCAGTATCTCAGTTACATGCAAATGAATTCTCTGGAGCTTCCACTGCTCAACCAGAAGCTGTTAACCAGGGAATGTTAACAACAAAACCTAAAGTTTAGGATGAAGAACAAGTGAGACAGGAAAAAAAAGCTTTCCTATACCAAAAGTAACACTAGAGCTTGGAGTTAAAATGTAGTATAAAATTTTGCTTCTCATAGTACATTTCCTTGTAATTGCTTAACAGCAATAGCACACTGTAGCATTCCACACATTTAGAAGGTGACTTTGAAATCAGAAATGAATTAAGAGAGTCTGTGAGGATCTTGAATCTACATTGTTGTTCTTGTAGGTGCCCTGTGTGCTGATTAGCTGAAAATCCAATGCCTAATGTAGTCAAAATCTTGGTCTTGTCTAAGAGATAAAAGAAAAAGAAGTCTATGCAATTACATTCCTTACATGATGAGCTGAGCTGACGTTATAACTTAGTATTACTTCTCGGAAAGGGTAGTCAGACACTGGAATGCACTGCCCAGGGAGGTGGTGGAGTCACCGACCATGGGTGTGTTCAAGAAACGTTTGGATGTTGTGTTGAGGGATATGATTTAGCTGAGAAGTATTGGTGATGGTTGGACTGGATGATCTTTTAGGTCTTTTCCAATCTTGATAATAATTCTGTGATTCTGTGATTCTGTAATGATAACCTAGAAGTACTGCTTAGAGGGGAAAAAAATCTTTCTGCTGCTGAATTCTGCTTCATAAGTAGCTAGCATATTACACTGGGTAGCTCTAGGTGGAGAGAAGCTTAAAAAGATATAAACTTTGTGGAGTGTTGAACTTAAATCAGTTTGATCGTCAGTGGAAATATTTGTTGAGGAGAATCCAGAAATTAAAAGTGTTACTGCATTGGTCATCAATGATTTATGCGCAGTAAAGCTTTAAAAGGCAGATAGCTTTGCCTTATGCGAGGCAAGGGATGTTAAATATGTATACATGTATGCGCATGTGAGCGTTTGTTAGAACAAGGCTGTCTCAGATTAACTGAGTTAAATTCCAGCCAGCCAGGAGCCAATCTGGAGCTGTCCTGACTCAGGAACTAAGGTCAGTAACCAGCCACCTGCAGAGTTCTTCTAAGGTGAAGGTACCTTTTTTTTTAGTAAATGATGCGGGGTGTTTTCCTGCTCCAGGCAAAATCCAACACAAATCCCAAAGGATATGTGTCTTAACTTCATCCATGTAACCAGGCTTGATCCTCCTGCGCCCCTCTGGTGCCCCGATGATGAATCACCGTAAATGCCCTGTGCCTTTCCCCAGCCGTTGCTTTCCTCCCCAGGTGGATGATTGTCAGTCATTTGCAAATGAAAGTTCCTCTAAAATACAGGGTAAATGGCCTTTATGCAGCCTTGTGGGGACAGAGGGAAATGCAAGAAGCCATCCCATTTGCATGGCTATGCAAAGGCTTTGCACAGTAACAAAGAGCTGGCTCAGAAGCACAAAGGGGTTGAAAATTTGAGAGCAATGTGTGTGCAGGGGTAGAAAGAGGACTGGGCAAATCCAGGATCCAACCTACATACTAAGCATTAGAGGCAGTGTTGTCCAAGGGTAGATAAAAGACATGCAGAGATGCTGCTTCTTTCTGATCCATGGTAGGAGCCTAGAAATCATCAAGAACTCCAAATGTTTGCTGTGTGCTCCTACCTGTCACAGGATATGTAATTTCTGGCAACAATTAAGACTGTGATTACTCATCCCTGCAATTGAGATTTCAAATTCCTTTCCTAGCTCTGGTGTAATTTCTTTCTGTTTGTATCACCTGCCTGTTATATTAAATGTCATAGTTTATCTGTCCTCTTTGTCCAATTAAATGACAGAGATTGGCCAATTAAAAATTTGGTTTATTAAAGCAAGCAACCAGTAAGCAAAACAGCGCTGGGCGGCCGGGGGTCTCCTGCTCCGCCAACGGCGTGCACGGAGGTAGCAAACCGTCCCATTCTTATACAGTAAAACAATTAATATTTCGTTTACGCTTATACATATTCATTACCTAAACCCGCCTACTTTAGCTTCGTATGTTAATTAGCTTATCAGTCCTTAGCGCTTGCGCAAATTCTCCCAGGAATTGTGGGCGAGGGTCTTCGGGGGTCTTTTGGGAGGAAGGCCGTAGGTCTTCTTCATGGTGTACTTTTCACCTTTGCCTGGAATGTGCTGATCCTACAACTTGGCAGTGACCTTATCAGTCTGGGCCGATTCATGTCCTTGTTAACGACCCGTTTTCCTTGAGAAAGGAGATTTATGGGATGGATGCCATCCTATTTTCGAATCCTTGCTTAAGGATTAAGCACTCCCTCGAGATAATGTGAGACTGTTTCTCACTCCTCATGAAAACAGACTTCCCCCTCCCACTAATTGCTTCTTCAAACTATATGGTTAGAAAGTTACTGGTTTTATACCCTTCATCTTCATGAGCCCCCCCGCCTCCTTTCGCAGTCCTGCATGCCGTGTTTACATAGTGGGATGCCTGTGGCCGACCTTGCATATTTCATGTAACTTTCTTGTTCTGACAAGGTTTGATGAACAAACAGTTCACAGTTTATTACATTAAAGACCCTCCAAAATAAATTTTCAGTCACCTGACTAAGCTGATGGAGTGAAAACATTGTGCACATGGCAGCTTGCACCCTTCAGGACTGCAAAACAATTGTGCTGCCATTGTGCAAGTCTACAGATGTAGTCTGTTCCCCTTGCTGCCATGTTTCTTCCTCCAGTACGAGGTAACCCACCTGGTCAGGCTGGGTGCTTTGCCCATCTCCTGCCTCTGTGGGGAGTGCACCTCCTCCTCAGTGGAAAGAGAAGCCTTTCCAGAGGCAGGGGGAGTGGAAGAAGGTCCTGAACGGGGGAAAGGAGAGAGTTGGCATCATGGTGGTTTTCTCACTTTCTGACAGGGATTACTTTCTCTTGTTCTTTGTCTAGGTGCTACTAAAGACATGGGGAAGATGCTGGGTGGAGATGAGGAGAAAGACCCAGATGCTGCCAAGAAAGAAGAGGAACGACAGGAAGCCCTCAGGCAAGAAGAGGAAGAGAGGAAAGCCAAATATGCCAAGATGGAGGCTGAAAGAGAAGTTATGAGACAAGGGATTCGAGACAAGGTAAGCTTTCAGCACACACTTGGCAGCTTATAATGCTCGGTGGAGAACTACTGTTTTCAGCTGATTTGTGACCATTTCCCTGAGCAGCTGGATAGAGCTGGGTAATTACTTTGCCACACTGAACTTTCTAATCCTGTGCCCTGTCCCTCGAGCTCTGTCCCTGTTGAGACACACCTCTCACATGGAAAAGCCCTGCAAAATTGAAAGAGAGAGTGAAGGTAAGGTGAGAAGAATGCCTATTTTTCTTATAATCTCTTAAATGCTCACATTGTTTTAAAAATTAGAGGTTTCTCTGTCCCTATGTGGGTGCTTTCCAAGCTTGCATTTATGGTTTGTGAGAAGGGTCATAATTCAGTGTGTTTCTGAGAGATACAGTCCAAATATCTTCTGTATTGCTTCCAAGACTTTCTTTGTGTTGACAGATTAAATGGGACAAATCTACTCTGCTTTTCATATTTATTCCATATTTATTTCATTTAATATTCCATTTCCATATTTATTTCATTCCACTACTCACAGGAGATTAATCTGAAAGAGAGTTTCCTTTATCTGAAGGACTTAACCATTGGGAAGCACTGTCTTCTACTTAAGTTGATTCTTGTAATGATACAATTTGATGTGAAAAGGAAACTAGTAATTGTGAGAATTCAGAATAAGACTGAAAAGAAATGTACTAAACAAACCTTTACTAGAGCAATGAGCTTAATTTAAGCTAGCTGAACCCATTGTTACCGTACCTTAGCTTTTAAGGATTGATGTGTGGAGGGAGAAAGCAGTTTTGCTGCCTCGCTCTCAAGACTACATCAAAATTTTCTCTTTAAAATAACTTAGTTTTATAGTAAGAGGTCCTGGAGCTCAGATAACTTGGAAAGAAATGTGGGTAATAGTTGGAGGAGGGGTTTCTGAAGACGAAGGCCTGTGTGTTGACATCACATGCCAAAGAGCATTAGAAAATACCTGCAGACAGAATGGCAAGTCCTACTTGGTAAAAGAGAGCAATATTAACTGGCCATTAAGTACATGTTTGTGAAAAAGCTTCAAAGTCTTATTGCAGAGCTGAGAGTCACTGTCCATAAACAAAACTGTGTCTGCACTGGGCCGAACTTCTGACCCAATCCTTATGATTCAGGAGGGAAGCATGGATGAATTGTTCTAGTGGCATAGTGCACCTTGTAAAGAGTCTATCTGTGACACTGCCAGAGAAAGGTATTTATATGAAGAGGGTATTAGTTACCAGACAAACAAATTCAGAACCCCTATCTGGTCAAAATTTGTTGGTTTTATAATGTATTTAATCAATATATATCTAGATATTGTAATATATTAATATAAACATATAAATGTGTGCAATATATGTTTAATGTATATTTACAGGTGCAACTGTTTCTAAGCAGTGACATAGATCTGCATTAAACATGAGAGAAAAAGAGTAATGAATTTCTGAGGTGCAGGCAGATGGGCTTATGACTTCTTTTCCCTGGTAGCTGTCTCTTCTTCTAGACCACTGAAGTGTTCCCAGAGGTAGATGGTGGTTGCATTTTTCTTGCTGTTGGCCAAACTGCTGTAAAAGCATTTAAGAAATCTGAGATGCCCTCTGTTACAAATCCAAGGTGATCTACACTAAAATTTGCACATTCATGAGTAGGATACATACAGCCTGAGCTTGAATGAAATATCCAGCCAGTGGGGATTTCCCTGGGATAACGTCAGCTACCTAGACTTTGCTGAGTCAGGCTGAGTACTGGGTGGTGAAGTCTCTTGGAAATGCATTGACTCCTGAATGATATAGCAGAGGGTTGGCTCTGAAGAGAGAGTAAACAGGGATGCTTGTAGGAATGTTACCTGGCCTCAGTCAAAGCTCTGGATAGCAGTTTTCTAGTGATGTGGTTGGTTACCTTTGAGATTAGCAACAGGAAGTCATGCTTTGGGGAGTGCATCCAGTTTATGAAAACACAGGATCTCAGTTCCCTGTGGTTTTCTTTCTCCTGTGGATAATCCCAGGTAGCATCCATTTGAAAGATTAAGCTGTTTTCTGCAGAATCAGGGAAGATGGATAAAGCTGTAGAAAGGACCTGTATTTTTTTTTAAGATGGAGAGTTCCATGAAAGAGGGAGATTACTTTGTCCTGACAAAAAGATGGATTTGATGATATACAAGTATTGTGAATTGGTGGCTCAAAATGTGAAACAAATGTTGAAGGAATAGAAAAAAGGGAAGGATCATTTCCTCCATTACTTGTTTATTTAGAAATTATATTAATTTCTTTGCCACCTCTAGTAACAGCAGAAATACAGAGAAGGAGAAAACAGAAGTAGAGATTCTACAACACAAGTTGTAGTTAGCAGATATGAATTAAATCACATAAGTATTAAGTATTAGAGATCTCCTCAACGATATTTGCTTATTTCTCACTCAGAAAGTTACTCCCTTAGTGCAGCTTGCAGGATGTCAGGGAAACAGACTAGGGAATCATGGCTTCAGCAGTCAGTTAATATGGTAGATGAGGCCTACAGAAAGGACAGGCTCATCATGTTTTTTGTTTTGGACTTTTTTTCCTGGCTCTTCAACAAGTGTAATGAATACACTCTCTTATTTAGGACTTCAGGAAATGTGGGAGCTATGTCAGAGTTTGAAAAGAAGGATGACAGATGTCACAGATACGTTCCAGCATGTGCTAACTTCAGGTTTTAAATCCAATCTGTTAAATTGAGTTACATATGCCCTGAGCCCAGCGTTGCAGCTGGGCATAGAAATGACTTAAGGAAAGGGTAGAATGAATTGTGCAGCAATCAAGTATTTTTTTTTTCTAAAAATATAGGCGGCATTTTCATTTGGACATTAATTTTTAAGGATGACATTTGAACATGACATTTTGAAATAAGTGGACCACCAATTGTCTGGCAGCTCCTACTCAATATTGAAGTCCAGCATCTGATACTGAAATTTGATTGAAAGAATGTAAGGAACATAGCTGGGGTGTACTCCACTTTCCTTCTACCCAAAGGTGCACATATGCGACTTGCTTTCTGGTCTGATCTGGGCTTGATCTCAAACCTACTGCCTCACAGGTCTTCTGGGCCCTACCACAGCTGTCTCTGTGAAGAGGTGCCACACCTGGCCAGCACAGGCAAGACTGCCAAGAGGCCTTCACTGCCCTTGGGTTTGGTAGGCCAGTGCCTGTTGCCAGCACCATGGTGGTGGGGCTGTGGATAGCTAATATCCCTGTTACCTTGCTAACACCAAGTAGTGTCAGCTTACTGGGCTAGAGCAGCCATCTTGTTTCTCTTGGATGGAATACTGCCTTCTATAAACATATGAACTTGTGTTATATACCTGCATACCTCACCAGCAAAAGCTAATTACTTTCTTCGTGTAATGATCCATAGTTATTTATTTATGTAATTAATTATTTACATCACTGTGGTAGAATCCAGTCCTGAGAGAGCCCTAGTACATACTCTGTAATTAACACTCTGTCACATTCCGATTTCGGACGAGAGGAAGGCCCCCTTGCATTCTAGCTGACCTCAGACGAGTCTGGGCGGCTAGGGACGGCTGGACCAACCTCTCACACACCGGAGCGTGGTTTTGTTCATTTTCTCGGGAACAAAATTAAGACTCAAAACGGAGTCAAGAGCCAGGTAGCTTTATTAACCCGACAAGAAGTTTGTAAATGAAAGAGAAAGGAGAGAAAGGAAGGAAAGAGGGAAAAGAGTTTCGGTTGTAATAGCTACCACCACAGAGCTGCGGCGTCCCGACAGTTCAGTTCGCTCGATGGGGGAACGATCCGTCCGGTATTGGTCCTCTGGATGTCAGTTCTGTGGATGTGTATTCCGGCGAATGTGTATTCCGTTGAATGAATGAAGTGAAGAGTAGTGAAGTGTAGAAGTGTTGAAGTCTTGAAGTGTAGCAGAAGTGTCGAAGTCTATGTCTAAGTCTAGAAGTCTTCCGTTGAAAAAATGTTTCCCTTTTTATGTTGGTTGTTTTCATTGTATTTCGAGAGCTGGTTTTCCTAGCCGCACCCCTCACCTGGTGGTGATATGCATGCCCATTACCGGGTGATCCATTACTGGGCTAGATTTCTCTGAACCAGCTCTGCATTCAGGTTTGCAAGACAACAGGAGTTGCCTTGCGAGATAATGGGAAGCCATTGCTTGGGTGGTGGCCCGCTGTTTCAACAATGTTGAGACAAATTTTTGACACAGTCTTTTACGCACTCTACCTCTCTCTTCTGCTAGTGAGACAATGCCTGTAGTTTGGCTTCCTGCAAGTCTTACATGTGCTTTAGAGTGTTGGTGTTGCTCAACCCATCCTGAAAAGCAGCAAGAGTTCAAGACCATCCTCACAATGGTGTGTTTCAACCAAAAAGGATATAAGCGTGATCCTCTGTCCAAATGGCTTGGCTTCAAGACAGAATTTATGTTTGAATTTAGGTGATGCTTGAGATGGAGCATGAACAGCTTCAGTAGCCATTGTATACTCAGTGTGGCCCAGTTTGTCATTGACTAGCCTTATGTGCTATGAGGAATAAAGCAGAAGTTTTATTATATTGATAAGGATTCCTGCTCTCCAAATTGAGCATGAAATCTGCATGAGAAGTATGGAAGAGTGGCAAATGGAAAATTCAAATGCTAGAAGAATTAAGGTTGTCTCTACAGTCATAATGACCCTGTTGGGTGCTGTGTAAAGATTATGGCACAGTGCTTAAGGCATGGTCATACGTTTATGCTTCTAGGAACCTCAGCTCTCTCATTGAACAAGATGAGGTCAACTGTTTTCTCAATAAGCAGATATTAAGTATTTTTTCTCTGCCACACCTTACACTGTATGTTCTCAATCTCGTTTACTATGCATTATCCAAATTCTGACAGCAATATAATTAATTTCCTGGTTTCAGGGTTTAATTCCTTGTTATTGTTATTGTGCTTTCACTAACGTAGTTGATGAGTTCAGCCGAAGCACAGTTTCTTCTGTGATTTATCTGAGTGTGAGACAAAGAGTTTTGTTGAGTTTTTTCTGTTTGCAAAGTACAAAAGCAGAAGGGCCATTATGTGATTAAAGCTTTGGTGGCAGAAGAATGTTAACATCTTGTTGCATCAGTGAGCCCCTATGGCGCAGTAAGAAATGCTCTGGACTTCCTTGTCCCTTTTTTGGCAATAGGGAAATGTTGAAGTCTAGGGTTTGATACTTGTTCCTGCAGGCAGCATATCACACATCAGGAAAATGTGCAGTCCTTGTTCTGTTTAATTGTGAGTCCTTCTGTCTCTGAATGTGTGCCTTTAATTCTTGCCATTTTTCCTGTTGGGTCATTAGATGCTCTCAGTGGTTAGGCAGTAAGATTCTCTGCAGTATTTGGAATTGTCCGTATTCCAGGAAAACCATGAAAACTGTTCAGATCTTTGTAGATATTTAAGATGTAATTTCTAAGTCTTCCGTGGTTTAAGGTAGGTGATATTGGCATTTACTTCTAGAAAAGGGAGAACATTTGTTTTGCTGGCAATGGGAAAAGTCCTAAGTTAAGGACTTTGTTCTCTTCAGTGAGAAACTGTTCTCATAATGCTGCTTTTTTTCTTTCCTTTTTTTTTTTTTTTAAATCTGATTGCTGAACTCACTTTTGGCACTAAATCACTCAGACAAAAAAGCAATTAGGATTTATAGCTGCAGTCCTAGATTCTTATGTGAGATAATCAACATGCAACATCATATAATTACTTGCTTTTAATATTTAATTTCCATATTTTCATAGGTAACTGGTGTATAGCTGTGAAAATCCTCTTCTTAGGGCAGGAAAAATACCGGAATGTGAATCGGCTATGTTCTTTTGCAGTATCAGACCTTTGAATCTAAGCTCCAAGCTCAGGAATTTAAACTTAAATTTGGTGAAACTTTGTTGCTACAAAACAGCTTCACAATGTTAGCTAAACTCTTGGGTGTTAGCACATCTGTGGGATGTTTCATTCTTGTCTAACTTCAGATGAAGGTATTGCCAAGGGCTTTAAAAATTCCTGCATAAAGGGATGAAATTTCCCTGCCTGAAAATGCAATTTTGAAAACATAGTCTTCCTTGTGAGGAAGAAATATATACTACTTTTTTCACTGGAGACTATCAACAACTGAAAAAAGTGCAGAAATTGTATTATTTGCATGTCAAAAGGTGAAGGATCTCAAACAAAGAAAAGATTTTCCTCAGCAACAAATCATGTTCTGTAATTCAAATAATAAAATTTGTATCTCAATGAACAGAAGCATTCTGTCTGATCTCTTTCCTTTAAATAATTGATATTAAACCAGTGATGTAAATTTTCATCCAGCATTTATGATCTAATGAAGCTGTGGCAACTGTTCAGATTTTCAGACATGTGTATGTGTTGTGTACATGGAAAGGTATCATTAACTTGATTTCTCTCCTCCTGCTTTCACAATGGTTTTTGATTCAAGATAAAAAGCAAACAAAGGAAAAAATTCCTTGCTTAGTTTAGTTCAGTGCAGATACTCTATGTGCTATAGACCAACTGGGTCACAGGCTATGAGAAAGCACTAGGCTTGGCTATGGCACTCCCAGTGTGATGATTTGCAAGACAGATTATATTGTGCCATCCAAGGAGTGGGCTCTGGTGTGGGTGGGAACAGTCAGTAAGAATGCCAGTAAGAATGACAACTGAGAAGAGTTGCACTCTTTGCAGCAATTAAGCCCTGGGCTGTTCTGGGTGAAGAAGGCTGCAAGGGCAATGTCCTGTGGTGTTTACTGTGTTCTGGACACATTTGATTCATTGGTTATTGAGGACAGTGGAAGCTAGTGTAAGTCCAAGCACAGTCGGAAGAAGATATTTGCAGGGTGATTGAAGAGCACCTTAACCCTGCAGATCATTTCATATTGGTATTTGGGGGCATCCAGGGGGATAAAGTGATTTGACCTGGTCTAGACTTCTGACCTCATGCCAGAACTTGTCCCCCAGACAGTTGTATGCAAGGATGTCTCGACTGGCCTGTATGGCCTCTGAGACAGACTCTTGAGTTTCCTCATGTTTTCTCCATAGCTTAGAACGTAGCATCAAAATTGTTTCAGGACTACAGCCCTTTGCAATTCTACTGAATCACCCATTTCTCTCCTCTAACACTTTCAACCTTTGGAAATTCCAGCCAGGTTTAATTTTCTGCTGTGGCATCTCCAAAGAAGTCTCCTTGTCTGCAAGGCAGCAACTGTCTTTTGTGAATAGGGTGAACAAACTGGTCTCCTCCACTAAGAGGAAGCACAACTAGGAAGCCAAAGGTTAACAAAGTTATCTGGTATGCCTAAATTTAGGATTCTCTCTTGAAAGTTGAAAGAGAGAATGGTGCCTTCCCAGATGTGCTTTTCAGCATAGAACAAGGCTTGATCTACCTGCTAAGGACCTCCAAGGCCATTATTAAACATAGTAATCTTCAGAGTGATTTTAGGGAATCTATTCCTATGTAAACCCTGTACTTTCATCTTTATATTCCCTTGGATGTTCTAGGATATGCAATATGTCTTAGTCTTTGTGAATCCAGACACCTGCATGTATAAAATTCTCTCGGTGGTGTGAATGAAAGTGTGTGTGCCAGGTCTTATCTCTTTGTGTGAAACTAACAGAGCTTCCCTGATGTGAAAAGCTACCTGGATTCCTTCCTGTGCTGTAGCTTTAGGCCATTTTTAAAATTCAGGGAAGGGAGGCACTATTAGCCAACCATTGTAGCTCAGAAGCAAACTGACATCTTTTTCATCTGCTTACATAATAGTTAGAGGTTAAATTATTTAGTAGAACTCAGCAAGTTCAGTTTCCAACTGCTGATTGCTCCACTAATAGCTTTTGGAGCTCATTAGTCAGTTTCTTTGTGCAGCTCTGCCTTGCTCTAACTTCGCTTCTATGTTTCACGGTAATCCAAATCTGCACCAGTAGATGTCACTTTGGATACCTGCTAACGAGATCTCGCTGGGTGGTGCTTCTGGAGTTGCTGAAATGTCTCTTGAAATTCAGCCTTTTTTTTTTCTGCTGTTATGCAGTGACTAGGGTGTCTTGTAGAGTCATTCGGCTGAAATCCTCACTTAAAGAACTTTTGTCTCACTGAGCTGGCTGGCAAAACCTATCCCCATTGCTACAATGGGGCTGAGCAAATTCACCCACTCAGGACTGGGTGCAAAATAAACCCAAGTAGATGACATACAGTGATTAGTGCTGGAATTTAATGATTCTATGATTTAGCCACAAAGGATGTCTGAATGGTGTCTCAAGCCTTCCTGGCTGTAACCTATTGAAACTCCAAGGTTTTGGGTCACCTGCTTGGAAAGACAAGAAATAGGGACTCCAACAAATGGCCTTCTGCAAGTTCTCTTCCAGTACCATTGCAACTGAACCTCTATGGCTGAACAGCTAGACATTACTTCTCTGCTGGAGGTGCTGTTCTGCCACCTCACAGTCCAATCTACACTTCTGGCCCTCATACCAGGGTGCCCCATTACCAGAAGATCTATTTGGAAACTAATATCCAACAATTTTAATTGACAAATTATTCTGTATTCATAATAAGGAACTCTTCAGTACAGCCCTTCTTCACCCCATCAGTTATTTATTTATTTATGTTACCACCAGAGGAGGAAGGCACTAACTATTTGTAATTAATTGTCTGATCACACAGTACACCTTCTCTCTCTTTTCCTGTGCCTTTTTTCTCTGATTGAACTGCTGTTTTAGCAGCATTCCTTTTTTTTTTCAGAGCTAGCATAGACTGACTACATTGCCAAGCAAGAATGTGTAATCTATGAAGCACTGCTTTATTTCTACAGAGCATGATTGCTATAGGGAAACAGTATGCACAGCAATTATATGGTAGCAAATTGATATGCATAGACACACATATAAATGTGTACAGAGACAGTCTGAATAGATTTTCTTTAATTAGAAAGATTCTTTTTCTTTGTGTATAGGAGAAGATTAATGCAAAGGGAATGTCTGCATCATTGACAAAGCCTTACTTCATTCCAGTTTCAGTGGCAGTCTGCATTCATTCTGCCATGTCTAAGTCCACAGCTGAAGGAAGTCTGTGAGGGACCTGCCTTTCTTCAGGGCACTAGCAATGTTTAACATCTGCATAAAAAGTCTATTGAGTTATAGCTTATTGAGTAGTAGCATTCACAGTCACCCCTATGCTGACAGGTCAAATCCACTGCATGAAGAAGGAAAGCTACCTATATATGTGCTGGATCCAGAGTTCTCTTTTTGCAAAGGCTGCAGACTTGTTTTAGCCTGCTTTTCCAGTAGAGCAGGCACAGCCCACTGTCTACCTGAGTTTTGGCTGGAGTCATTCATGCTGGCTCTCCAGAACAGGAACTGCCCAAATCTGTGCAACTGGAACTAAGAACCTGTATGGGGAAAACAATGGGCCTTCCCGAGGGTCTGAGACAGGCCTTAGGAGTTCTTTTCTTTTCCTCACGTGCCAGCGTTCAGGCAGCCATGAGCAGAGCTGACTTAATCTTACCTTACAGTGCAAGATGCCCTGTCTGGGGCTCCAAGCCAGGGCAGCCCTATTGCTGATGCAGCTGGGCTGTGGCCTTCCTTTAACTGTGTTAGAGTTTGAGTGAGACAGACTGGCTGCTACTGGGGGAGAAGTATGGTATCTGGGGAAACATTTGCCCTTTCATCATTTCATTGAGTGTGGCTTTCCAGAGTTTCCTTTGCGTTTTAGCACAACCTTGAGTCCTGTCTCTGCTGTAAGCCTCCTACAGCACATAAGTATACCTGCTCCTGCTGGGAAGCACAGACCCAAGTTGTTCATTATGTGTTGAGAGGGAGACTTCATGGAGGAATTGCTTTTCTTCAGTTAGGAAGAAGGGAGGAAGAATGCAGCCTGCCAGGTCCAGGCCACCACATTCAAATTCCCCAGCATTTCCTGAAACTGTTGGCATGGTCTTCAAAAGACCATCAGCCTATACCAAGTACTGTGGAGCAAGTACAGTGCTTTTATGCTCTTAGTCCCAGGCAAACCTCCAAGCAGCCCATTAGAAATTTGGAGTCATAATATGGCTGAGCTGACTTTTAAAACTGGCATCATATAGGTTTGTAGGATCTCACTAGTAATTTTACAGCTGCAGGATTATTTCTAGCATGTTCAGTCATAGGGATGTAAAACTCAGTCTCCTTGTTAAACAGGCTGACCCTAAATTAGAGAAAGGATTCTTCAGCTAGACATCAAATCAGAAAGATAGTCCAAGCAAAGGCCTGATGTGGGAACCACAGCTGATAAATCATCCCTTGAACAAAACTCTTCATCCACTCAAATCCAGAAAGCACAATGGGGCTTGTAGGTGGTTTTTATTCAGGACTTGTATGAATCATTTCCTTCTTGGAAATTTATTCCAGCTACTGCCAGGAAGTTTTGGGGATGGAGACAGAACATTTCCTTGACTTCACATAGGGAAGTCAGTCTGATGCTGTTTAACAGAAGCAGGCTTATTTTAGTTAACTCCTAGAAATTTGACATTGCTTTATAAGTCAGGAAGTGCAACACCAATGCCTTCTATCTGTGTGGCAGCTCATGTGCCAGCCTTTGCAAATCTGTCCTTTCTAATTTAGAGAGCCAGTTCTCATTCTAACTATGCTGTCTCTTTCAATAAAAGAAGCAGTAAGCGCTACATGCTCTTGAAACAGTCTCTCGGTCTTGATGTGTGCTTTCACTCTTCATTTGCCTTTCTCCTGTGTCTTGCAAATCGATGCAGATTCCAGAGGAGGAGCTGAGGACCACAGATCAAGCTGACAGCTGCAAAGGAGGCTTTATGTCGAATTCTTGCTGAGGAAGTCTGATTTGGACAGTGAGAGGGCTCTGGACTCATCTTTCTACAGACATTTCAGAAGCAGTTATCCCATCTCAAACCCAATGGTTTTCAATGTAGGGGTAGGGTGAGGATATATGTTCTATTTCTTACAGGTTGTTGCAAAGGAAAATAGTGTGCTGCTGTTAAATCTCAATGCATGGTGAAAGACTCCCATTCTCCTCCAATAAATTTGCTAGGGAAGCGTGATCGGCAAAAAGAAACAAATGCAAAAGCACTGGTCTGCTTTTCGATTAATGGCCACTCTTCTGTCACTCAAATTGGGTGTTTGGCAAGTGGTTTAAGCTGATTCTGTGCTGGCATATTCTTTAGGTATGGATTTGGAGACAGAGGGAGGAAAAGAGTGCTTCAGGGCTTCACTTTTGACAGGTAGTGGGAGAATCTCAGATCAGAACCTGCCAAGGTGTGTCTAGAGGTATGGATATCCTTGCTCCTACAGGGCATCTGACACTGTGAGGGAAAGGAGCAGGAATCTGGCTCAGAACTGTTCTGGAGGCTCTTTTCCTTTACAAGTGTGTGTGGTTGCTTGTTTAAGCTTCCATTTTCTCAGAGATTTAGCACTCAACCTCGTTTGACAGGCTCAGTGAGTGTCAAGGAGAAAGGCCTGTCACTTACACTAGCCATAATTTGCCTCTGACTCTGATATGTCACATTAGAGACTGTGTAAAAGGCACTCTGCACCCTCCAGACTCTTTGAGAAGCTGGAGTCACAGGTCTGTTCATTGACATTTTTGGCAAGAATCTCTGAGCGAATTTGGTTGGCAAAAGCAATCACAGTTATGGGGCAAAAGCAATCACAGATTATGCGAGAATTCTCAAGACACCAACATTTGTATTGATTTTTCTCTTCCACTTGTTCACTTGTGCTGTTTAGGTTAAATGGTCAATTCATGTTCCCAGCACTACTTTTTATCTCTGCTTGCCTCACAAATGCAGAATAGATTTTTAAACAAACAGACAAGACTGTATTCTTCTCCTTCAATGACTGGTCCTGAATTTCCAAAAGGCAACTTCTCCCTGCAAAATACAGCTACTTCTCAAGAGCAAACCTGGGATTTTTTATTACTGAGAGCACTTACAGAGGCATCAGGGAAAGGAGAGAAGGCAGGGTGCTTTGCCTTAGATTCAGCACTCCCATACTGTGTCAGAACTGGGAATTGACCTGTCTAAAACATTTCTGTCTCTTAAATTTAATGCTCCACATGAACATATGAATGTTAGAGGTACCACATGACAGGTAACAAGAGCAAATATTTGACAGTAACAGAGTTTGAACCCATTAAAATAATTTAAATCTGCCTAACAAAATTATGAAATGACACCTTTGAGAAAACTTCTTTGGTGAAAAGTTTTAGGCTGAGTGACATTGTATTTTTTAAGAAGTCTTGCCACTTGGATAGTTTTGAGACATATTTGTTTCTAGTCCCAGTGATTTGGGAACCCCTTTTGTTTTTCCTGTGTTGTTGATACATATTATTGAAGTGGGCAGAGACAATATTTGAAATCCTGGCAGGAAGTGGTAGTTCAAAGCTCCTCCCTGCCTATTTCTTGGCAAATGTCTTAACCACAGAGCACTGTGAATAAGAGCACTGCCGTAAGGTCTGTGAAAGATTGTGATTTGTAGTCTGCTTTTAGTAAAGATGCCCAGAAAGGAAAAAAGTATGCTTCAGGCTTAGTGAAATGGTTTATTTGACTGACATGGACTGTTTTCATCTAGTGGCCTGAAGTACTTTAGAAAGAAATTTGAATTTTTAATTCAAAACCTAAATGTAAAAATCAATCAATTTATCTCAAGTCTGATGTGAATGGAGTTGAAGAATCTGCTATTAGTTGAGTCCTGTCTCTGCTGTAAGCCTCCTACAGCCTCCTACCACCCCTGATGGTGGGGATAATTCAGGTGCAGATAAACCACTAAAGATACTTCATCTGTCCTGATAGCACCAAACAACATGAAGTCCATTCCTGTATCTCACACATACACCCTGCAAGCTTTTAACACAAAATATAACTCTGCCTGTTTAGGAGAATTTATTGACAGTTGCTCAGTGAGGAATAATAGACAATGTGGTACTGTTGTTCATGTGTAACTTTGTACATGATTCTGACAAAGGAGGCTGAAATAAAAAGTTCAAAGCGTCAATACCAGGTAAGCACAGCTTTGAAGGAGTTTGGTAAGAACTCCAAAGGACAAAACTATGACTCTTCCTAGTGCAGCTGTCTTGCAACAGCCTTGCACAGTTTCTGTTCTCCAGTCTTTTGTAATCAGAGCTTCATGGTTGTGAAGTAACGTTGTTGCGTAAAAGATACTAAAAATGGCACAGCTGCTGTAATTAAAATCAAACCGAAAAGCTCTGAAGTGTTGGCTAAGTGGAGTAACAGTTATTAAAGCACCTGGGTCTTGCTAGAAGATGCCAGGTTTCTCTCGCTTTATTGTACTCAAGGGCACACTGAACAACTTCAGAAAAGGAATGAAAAATCAAACTGGAAGCTGTACAATGGGATGCCTGTGGAAACAGACTGATTTCTAAAGTGGCAAAGAGTTAACAAAAGGCTACATTGGATTGATTTGTCATGATTCTGGTTAATAAAACAAAACACTGTCTTCACAAGTCTGATTAAATCAAGTAATCTATGCACTTTCTAGTGATTGTGCTCTTAAATGCAGCTCCCCTTCTCTAAAAACCTGCAATGTAGTCCTGACCCATGGTGGCTAAAACTCCTGATAGTTCCTGGTTTACAAAGGTAGAACTCAAAGGCAGGAACCTCATTTGTGGTTATGGGTAGTGCTTGGGAAAATTTGAGAGTTGCAGTGGCTTTATAACCTGCAAAATACAGTACGTACCACCCCGGTGAGCAGCCTCATGCTTTCTAAAACAGAAATTATGGTGCTGCTTTTGTGACAGGGTGAAAGGTGAAGTAACACTTAAGAATAGGGATAAATTAACCTCCAGTGCATCCTGGAGAAGTTTCTAAGTCTCAAGAAGTAGGCTGGCTTCTGTTTCAACAGTTGTCAGAGTTAGGGCTGTAAGATGATTTGTTTGTTCTGCACAGTCCCACATGAGAAAGGCAGCATGCACTTAGGGGGTCACTGCTAGATGTGCCAAAGTGAAAGGAAATGCACATGCAGAGAAAGGGTTTGGTGTGGGCTAGGTATATGACAGGGTCTGGGTCACAGACTAGTGGGTGGTTTCCCTCATCTTGCTTGAAAAATTGGTTTATGATCCTACAGGTTCTTGTCTGACTCCTTTACTCAGCTAGTTGCCTTTAGCTGCGAGGCAGAACATTTTAGGAAGATGATGCTAAGACAAATATATCCTGAGAACTGTTGTTAATGATTCTACTATAGATTGCTATCCTAATGATGACAGTAGAACTTAAATTTGTCGTGCTTCCTATCACTTGTGCTACACTGTTAATTTAAGAAGTCATCCCAGAGTGAAGATCATCCCAGAGCATAGGAAGGTACAAGCCTGTTTTGAGTCTATGTCACGTACGGAATTTGGATTCCATGTCACCTTCTGCCTCCCACTCCCAGGGGAAAAAATGAATACATATAGAAACATAATTAATTCAAAGTCACAGTAGGTTGCTGATTATGACCTTAAACAAGACAATACATGCGTGGACTTTTTTTCCTCTTAAAAACCACCCAGAATACTAGCCACAAGTTAAAGTAACTGGCAATTTTATTTGGAACTCTTAAACTGCAGAGAAATGTCCTGTAGTATTTAACTTGTTTAAATGCAAATTTACGGACTAATACAGAAACAATGATACTGTTATTCTAATCACAACATTTTTCATCTTTTCCACTAAAGGCTGATTTTCCCTTTCTTTTGCTTCTGTAAGAGCTGGTGTGCTCTGATTCTTTGTTCTGAACCAATGAAAGTATTATTCAGGAAAAATGCAGAGTTGTTTTGCCATGGATATTGTACATATGGTAAAGGAGGAAGCTTTGCAATGTTTTCTGTGTGGAAAGAGGAACTTGGTTTTTTTGTGTATGTGTACATGAGATGGTTGTTTCTAGTTTCTCTGACCCAAGATATCAGCCTTTCTGCTCCATGACTGCTTTTCACACAGCCTGTAGGTGGTTTTTCTTTCTTGACACGGCATGACTAAATGTCAAATCATAAGAAAATGTCAGACCCTGATATTGTATATAATATTTTCTTACATTATTAGAAACATTCACTATATATGAAATGGAGCTGACAATATTTTCTCTGTCCTTTGACTCTTTAAGTCATAACTTAAATTTTGCTTAACTTATTAACTTATGCAAGTTAAAGGATCAAAATGCAGAAGTCAAGCCGAGATTCAAAGGCATTCCCTCCGTAAAAAAGGAACGGAAATGTATGTGCAAATGGTGATATATCTCTGCCACCTGTTCCGGAGGTCAGTTTTGGTGCTGCTGGTCACTCCTGGTCCTCAGAAGCTTTCTGGACAGCAGGCTTGTGTCTGACATGAGCTGCTGGATTCTGCAGGTGTGGGAGTGGAGAGCTATTGGCAGAGCTTAAACACAACAGAGGCTCTGGTGATACATCTCAGCCTTACAATTCTGAGATGTAAAGTATCCTATAGTTGTACTTCAGACCACGGGTATGATACCACGGTCTCCTTTAGTTCATATAAAGTTAGGAACATGAGCTGCTTTCATGTCTCTGCAGTCTCCTGGCTGCTAGCAGCAATTCCTGGCTCTCCTTTGTACTCTGTGTAGAAACAGTAATAGTGCTTGTAAACTAATGTAAAAACAGTCCTCTGCCAAACAAACAGCTTTGTCCCTAATTAGCCAGACTGTTTCCACCCTGCTTGGCCTCTGTCCGGGGCTCTGTACATACGGACGTCCACAAGCTCTGGTGCAAGGAAGCAGTGTGGACAACACACCACCAACTTGCTGTGCCTGTGGTCTAGATTGTGTAGGAACAGAAATGTTCTCTACCAGCAGGTGGAAAGCCTGTAAGGTTAAACCCTGGTCAGCTCTTCGCTGGCACCATGTGCTGAAGTCCCCACCGTTCCTCTGACATGGTGAGTTGCCTGTGCTTTCTGACGCAGCTCTGAACCAAATGATCCCAAATACTTCTGAACTGATACTCTCATGCTTCACGTGCAGGATGGGCTGTAAATTGGTGTGTGCTATGGCTAAATATGTTGCAAAACAGAACTGTACAATCAGCTCTTCAAGGATCTAAAATACTTACCTAAAAAGTGTAAAAAAAAAAAACCAACTTTATCATGGGAGACTTCAGCTGAAATGAAGTGTGCTGCATAGCTGCTACTGCCAGTGCTAAAAGCATCCTTGGAAATATTTTTTCTAGCTCAAGATATGTTGCTTTCACAGGGGAATTCTATATTAGACCTTATCTTGACAGGTAAGTAGGAATCAATACTTAAGGGTGGATGATTCTCAAATGCAGGTGATCATGGCCTGAATATATTTGCAAAGTTAAGTTTAAATAAGCAGATAACAACTGTTTGGGACTTCTGATGGGTGGCTTTAGAAAGTTCAAAACTATAATGGGATAAAAGGAGCTAGATCATATTTAACTAGGAAAAGATAATTAATAATTTGAAACTGCTGAAGAAATTTTAACAGGTACATACCCATATTATAGGAAAAAACCTGAATAGCTTTGGAGTGAACAAAAGTCAACATTAAAAATAGAAAAAATACTGGAATGAAGAAATTATGGAAGAATAATACAAACAAGACGGTAAAAAGTGCCAGAATTTATAAAGGAAGAAAAAGAGCAGAAAGAGAACTTCAGGACTAGAATTAAGGACAATAAAATGAAAATGAAAAGAACACTTCCAATAATCTTGATCTGCTATTACATGAATTCTGCACAACTGTTAATAACGCTGTATACAGGAGACACAAACAATGGATATGAGATGAAAAATTTAAAAAATCATTCACAAAACAAAGATAATGCTAGATAACAATTCTAATGTAAAAAGAGCAAGCTTAGGTTACTTATAGTAATCTAGTAGTTACTAGACATTGGGACAGTTAGGTGGATGCATCAGAAAAATAAATACAGATAATACCAGTGAGCTTGCATTTGACAATGTGAGGTTGGAAGACAGAATCATAGAATCATAGAATAGTTAGGGTTGGAAGGGACCTTCAAAGGTCATCTGGTCCAACCCCCCTGCAAGGAGCAGGGACATCCCCGACTAGATCAGGTTGCTCAGAGCCTCATCCAGCCTGGCCTTGAACGATTCCAGGGATGGGGCATCCACCACCTCTCTGGGCAACCTGTTCCAGTGCTCCACCACCCTCAGTGTAAAAAATTTTTTCCTAATATCTAATCTAAATCTACCCCCCTCTATTTTAAAACCATTACCCTTAGTCCTGTCACAACTGGCCCTACTGAACAGTCTCTCCCCGTCTTTCCTGTAGGCCCCCTTGAGGTACTGGAAGACTGCTACAAGGTCTCCCTGGAGCCTCCTCTTCTGCAGGCTGAACAGCCCCAACTCTCTCAGCCTGTCCTCATAGGAGAGGTGCTCCAGCCCTCCTGAACATCTTTGTGGCCCTCCTCTGGACCCTCTCCAACTGGTCCATGTCCTTCTTATGTTGGGGGCTCCAGAACTGGACGCAGTGCTCCAGGTGGGGTCTCACCAGAGCAGAGTAGAGGGGCAGAGTCACCTCCCTCGACCTGCTGGCCACGCTCCTCTTGATGCAGCCCAGGATGCGGTTGACCTTCTGGGCCGCAAGGGTGCATTGCCTGCTCATGTTGAGCTCCTCGTCTACCAGCACTCCCAAGTCCTTCTCCTCAGGGCTGCTCTCAATCCATTCTCCGCCCAGCCTGTATTTGTGCCTGGGATTGCCGCAACTCATGTGCAGGACCTTGCATTTGGCCTGGTTGAACTTCATGAGGTTTGCATGGGCCCACCTCTCCAGCCTATCAAGGTCCCTTTCGATGGCATCCCTCCCCTCTGGTGTGTTGACAGCACCACACAGCTTGGTGTTGTCAGTGAACTTGCTGAGGGTGCACTCTATCCCACTGTCCACGTCGCCGACAAAGATGTTGAAGAGGGCCGGGCCCAACATGGACCGCTGAGGGACGCCACTCATCACCGCTCTCCACTTGGGCATTGAGCCATTGATCACCACTCTCTGAGTGCAGCCATCCAGCCAACTCCTTATCCACCGAGTGGTCTGTCCATCAAAGAAGAACTGGTTCTTCTGTGCAGTTAGAAGTTTGGTTCATAATATAACAGGACATTCTTGGGCTTGGCACAATATAACTTCTGATTTATTAGCCTTAAAAACATATTAAATGAATAAAGGTTTTGCAAACACAATTCTTGTCAAATAGGTATCTTCTAAGTTTTGTAAATTATTAATCCTTGGCCCTAGACATAGTTAATGTTTTCAGTAAGGAAATAAAGCCATCAAGTCTGTGGGTTGGTAATGGGAGTAAAGGCAGATCCCATTCTTTCAAAAATAGCAGCTTTACTCAGAACCAATGCTGAACCCTATTAAAATATTAAAAAAAAAAAAAGAAAGGAGGAAAAAAGGCACTTGATTATAAAAATATGTTTCCTACAGTTGGAAATTACTTTGCATTCTCTCAGACAATTAAAGACAATAATTTAACACTTAATTGTTTTAGATGATGTTAGGGTAGGAGCACAGTCCTGCCTGCTAATGACTTAGTTACCCCTAAGCGATTGATGCTGCCAGAATTGAGTCACTGAGTTTTGTGAAAACTGAGTGGATTTCAGGTTGCTTTCTTCTCCCATTCCTGGCAGGAATGAGTAGAAGTAGGGCAGTAAAAGCTTGCAACCTCCATGGACCAAATTCTTTCCCTCTCCCAGAGGAATAGACACTGCAGGATGAATTTTAGACAAATTTATGCTGATTGTCTAAAGTGTATCTCTGATTTGGTCAATGGAGCATTATAAACCTGAAGCAAAATCACTGTTGGGAGAGAAGAATGTGTGCTGTGATTGCTCTGAAGGTCCCTTCAACCAATAGTCAGAGAAGAAAGTGTTGCTGAAAACACTAACTTTGAAAAAAATACATTAATTTGTAAGAAATTTCGTCTAATAATGGAGGAGCTGAATGTTTCTGGCCTGATGAAATAGCCCTATCTCTGGAAATATTTTTCTGTAGTATTGAAATAGCTCTTAAAATGAGGTGCCATTTTGAGAGCAGGTGAAAAGGCCAGTCTAAGTGGAATGTCTTAATTTTAGTAAAACAGATCAATTCAGCCTGTGTTTGGAGCTCATTTTCTTATACTATAACTTCATTTTTATTTTTAATGAAGAACAATTTCAGCCAGGGAGAAAAAAAAATCAAACATGGAGAGTTTCTTCCAAAACAGCAAAAGCAGCGTGCCCTTTAAGTTTTTGTTAAAGCCAATAGCAAAATTACCATTGACTTCTGTGGTGCAATATGAGGTCTAAATAACTGCTTATAAAGAGCTTAGGACAGCAGAGAAATGCAAAGAACAAAGAGGCAGACTGGGTCAAGTGACATCATCAAGATGACACAGCAATTTAATGTCAAAGCTGAAAAGAAATCTATATTCCTTGAATTCCTGTATCTGCTTAACTGTATGGCTTTTCGGCATTAGAAGGTAATCCCACTGATTTCCAATAAGAAAGAAATCTGATTGAGACACTAGTCATGTGATATGGAGAAAAGCCACGTACTCATTGGCAAAACAGACTCCCTTGTGCAAATGCTCTGACATGATTAGCAGAGTAATATTTATAAAATTTATTCAATTTAATAGAGATGAGGAGAGGAAACAAGGCATTCTCAAGCCTGATCCCCTGCTCAGATAAATCAGTGAGAGGCTTTAATTAATTGAATCATAGAATCACAGAATCATATGGTTGGATGGGACCTATAAGATCATCTAGTCCAACCGTCTTCCCACTACCATTGCTGCCACAGCTACTAAACCATATCCTGTAGCTTCTCATCAAGCCACCTCTTGAACACTGCCAGGGACGGCAACTCCACCACCTCCCTGGGCAGGCCATTCCAGTGCCTGACCACTCTTTGGGAGAAAAAGTTTTTCCTCACGTCCAATCTAAACCTCCTCTGGTACAACTTGTGGCCATTTCCTCAGGTCCTGCTTGTTGCCTGGGAGAAGAGGCCAAACCCCTGCTCATCACAACCTGCCTTCAGGAAGCTATAGAGTGCAATGAGATCTCCCCTGAGCCTCCTCTTCTCCAGACTAAAGAATCTCAGCTCTCTCAGCCGCTTCTCATAAGACTTGTGCTCCAGACCCCTCACCAGCTTTGTTGCCCTTCTCTGGACACATTCCAGGGCTTCAATGTCTTGTAGTGAGGGGCCCAAAATTGAGCACAATACTCAAGGTGCGGCCTCACCAGTGCCGAATACAGGGGGATGATTACCTCCCTGCTCCTGCTGGCCACACTATTTCTAATGCAGGCCAGGATGCTGTTGGCCCTCTTGGCCACCTGGGCACACTGTTGGCTCATGTTCAGCTGAGCATCAACCAACACCCCCAGGTCCCTTTCCTCTTCACCGTCCTCCAGCCACTCAGCTCCGAGCCTATAGCGCTGCATGGGGTTATTGTGGCCAAAAGTGCAGGACCCGACACTTGGCCTTGTTGAACCTCATCCCATTCAGCTCAGCCCAGCGATCCAGCCTATCCAGATCCCTCTGAAGGGCCTCCCTACCCTCAGGCAGATCAACACCACCACCCAACTTGGTGTCATCTGCAAACTTACTGAGGGTACACTCAATCCCCTCGTCTAGGTCATCAATAAAGATATTGAACAAGATGAGCCCAAGTACCGACCCCTGGGGGACACCACTTGTAACAGGCTGCCAGCTGGACTTGACTCCATTAACTACTACCCACTGGGCCCGGCTCCCTAGCCAGTTCTTTATCCAAAGAAGGGTATACCTACCCAGTCCACCGGCAGCCAGTTTCCCTAGGAGAATACTGTGAGAGACCGTGTCAAAGGCTTTGCTGAAGTCCAGGTAGACCACATCAACAGCCTTTCCCTCATCCACCAGTCTGGTCACCCACTCGTAAAAGGAAATGAGGTTGGTCAAGCACGACCTGCCTTTCGTGAACCCGTGCTGGCTGGGCCAGATCCCCTGGATGCCACGCATATGCCGAGTGATCTCACCCAAGATGATTTGCTCCATGACTTTCCTGGGTACTGAGGTCAGGCTGACAGGCCTGTAGTTCCCCGGATCCTCCTTACGGCCCTTCTTGTAGATGGGAGTCACATCAGCAAGCCTCCAATCCTCCAGGACCTCCCCAGATAACCAGAAGCGCTGGTAGATAGCCGAGAGCGGCTTGGCAATCACCCCCACCAACTCCCTTAGCACCCTAGGATGGAGCCCATCCGGTCCCATGGACTTGTGGCAGTCCAGATGGAGGAGGAGCTCTCTAACTGTCTCCACCTGTACCACAGGGGCTGTATTTGGCCTGGCATCCCAGACTTGAGATTAGGGCATAAAGTGCCCTGAGGATAACTGATCTGCCTATTAAAGGCAGAAGTAAAGAAGGCGTTGAGGACCTCATCCTCCTTATCCTCAGTGGTCACATTCCCCACTGCATCAAGTAAAGGGTGTAAATTCTCCTTGTTTCCTCTTGGGATGGATTGATCTTTTTAGGAGCATTAAGTTATCTTGAAATCACAGTTGAAAAGGCAATCTTATATTAAGAAATGTAAGTTTGTATTATGATCAGAGGACACAAACTAATAAATAAAATATAGCTCCAGTGTTTTTGAGATTTATAAAATGTAAATTGATAAAGGGCTTGGATGTGGTTAACTCAGAAAGGGGTAAGCATAGCATAGAAATAAGTACATCTGGTACATTCACAGAATGGAAGATTAGAAACTCAGCTCTAACCTGTATCTTCAAACCAGTGTAAGTAAACTTAGTAAAGTCTCATTATGATAGCAATGTTTAGCTTAATCATAAAGACCAGCATGTAAAATATAAGATATATTTTATGTTTATCTGATATGTATTTCATGAAATGTCAAGATGTTTTTCTCTTATTCTGTAATTATATACACTTCTAAAACATAACAATAAGCTGACAGGTTTCTGAGCTTTTTGTTTGCCAATTGTAAATTACCAGTAGTCATGACTTGCACACACTAGAAAAATATTCATAGTACATTTCAGTTTCGCCTGGAAGAGAGAGAATGAAGCCAAACAAGGGATTATAGAGAACTGATTTAACTAAGTATTGAAGAGTCACTTTATTTTTTAAAAGGCCTTGGAAAGTGAAAACACACAGAATGGGAAGACCATGCACAAAAATGTTCCTCTGAGCATATGCTGTCCCAACTGTACACTACATCTTTGAACAAGAGAAGCCGGTTAGCAGGCATATCCTCCAGGACTCAACTTCTTTGCTCAATCTGAATAAAGGCAGACTTCTGATTCCATGTAGCTGTAAATATAGTTGTTTGCAGAAGTCTTTAAATATGTATAATGAACAATTAGCAGAGTACCTTAGTGTGCTATATTTGATTGAATAATACCTTTTTTTTTAGTGAAAAAGTGCTCCTTCAGACTAGAGAATGGTCACTTCTACCCACAACACCCACTCCCTCTTCCGTCTCTCTGGAATTTAATCTTAAAGGCATTCAGTCTCTAGTTGTAATTGAAAGTGCATCTGAGGTGCAATGCTGCAACATGAAAATCTAGATGAGTGTATGACATCTGCATCCATCTCAGCAAATTCTCACAGAGATGCTCGCTAAAGGTAGGATTTGGCAAATCACCCTAGCAACTCATCAGCATATAGGGTTTTGCAGGCATTATTAAATCCTTGTCAGGTTTTCAGGTGTGTTGCAGTGCTCTCTGTACAGGTTGCATTCATTTTCAAGCTTATCTGTAGTCTTTCAGCAGAATTGGAAACGCAAAAATGTAACAGGATTAAAAAAGAAGAAACATTATATCCATTCATGGAGAACAGCTGAGTGTGACAGCCCAAAGGCAAGCTTGGTTTCCTGGTATCCCTGAACTGCTGATGTTGGAAAGTAGTTGATGTCAGAGACAAGATCACTTAATATTACTCCAATTATTACAATCCTTCTCAAAGCAGCAACTACTGGCTGCCTAACTGGACCCTTGATGTAACACAGTATTGCAGTTCTGCTGTACCATTGCATTTCTGCTATTCATTTTGCTTGGTGCTTTTTCCTTCCTTTCTTTTTCTTATAAGCTCAAACTGTGACTTATCGCTATTACATATAAAGAGGAGAGCAAGTCTGGGCTGTTAGCACTGATGACTGTATCTTCCCTCCCCTCTCTTCCCCTCCTTTCTCTTCCTCTCCTCATTGGAAATTTTGCCCAAAATCTCTTTGAGTTTCTTTAGGAACACTCTCAAAGACAAAAGCAGAGAAATCCTGATTCATCCTGACTCTAGATGATATGTCTGGGTCTGCTGTCACACTGGAAGGCAAAAAGGAAAGACACTGAATAGGGTCCGTTGTTCAAACCACAGCAAAACTATTCTGCTCAAAGCCCACCAGAAGACTATGTTATGATTTTAATCTTCTGCAGTGAAGGAAGCTGTTGCTAGAGATGTGACAGGGCTGCGAAGAACTTGGCATACTGGGATAAAGCTGTGGCAAGCTGAAGGTATTGGCTGGAGGACAAACAAATTCACTGTAGTTTTCTAGATACTACCTACCAGAAAAAATAGTATGGGAATGAGATATTTACACAGCATTGTGCTCTATCCTTCTGTACTTGACTCCACCAACTATGGACCTCCACATGCTCTGCCCAAGGCTCCTTTCTCTTCCAGTTTGTCCTCCTATCTGCTATTTCCCCATCTCTGCTGCAGGAAGGGTATGGTGTTCAATTTAATAGACTGTCCCAACACACAACTACTGGCTTCATTTCTTCAGACTATTATAAAGTGGTACCCGATGAAATCTCATTCTTGAAGCAAAATCTTAATTCTCCCCAGAAACTGAAAATGCTCTCCAGAGCTCTGACTGGCTGGTGAGATTTAAGTACCCATTCAAAGCTTAAGACCCACTATCTCCCCTCACAAGGAAGCCTATGAGGGCCTCAGATTGCAGGACAGTAGTAGTGGCAGACCAGTACCCAAAGAAAAGAGCTGCTAGCAGATGACCCTACTGCACTGTGGCTCAGGATGTGCAGAGAAAAACAGCTAAAGCTTGTTCCTTGAACTTTTCCCTGCAGGAACTCTCCAGTGAAGCAGCAACACTCAATAAGGTCCACAAGTCACTGAGGGAAGCAAGGATAGTTAGTGACGTGGGGCATGAGACTTGACATCTCAAGAGCTCATCTATTGCTGCTGCACATTCCCCAGCTGAAATGATCATTTTATGCATGATCTCTCAATTAAGGGGCAGGTAGTGAATATTATCATCCTGACTAGGAAGCCATTAGCTCTGTAGAAGGTCTTTCATATTAGTCAGGTGAGACATATCTTCCTTTTCCCAAAGAGGGCAAGAACAGGACCTAATGAAGCTGATTTTTGGTTCCTCAAAGGGATAGGCCTCATATTTAAAAAGAGCTAAGATCTATCATGCAACAAAAAGTCTTGTCGTAAGGGAATGAGAATTGCAGGAAGATTATCCTGAAACTACATCTAAATTGAATCCATGTGTGAGTAAGCCAAGAAGTCCATTCAGTCAACGCTAAATAAATGTAGTTTGGCCTTTGGTCTCTTTTTTTTCTTTGTCCTAGCTGTTAGCTGTGAAGTTATAGTTTCTCATATAATATACATTGGAACTAGTTGGGACATGCTACGGTGAATCTTACAACTATTGCCAGCTTTCATTAGCAGAACTCAAATGTATTCCCAGGCTGTTTCAGTTTCTGCAGAAGGAATTGATTATGCCTAAGGGAAGGGAGGTTCAGAGAGAGAGAGAGAGAGAGGGAGAAAAAGGAAGAGGAACCTTGCTGCTTTCTAATTTTAGTGAATTGTTCAGAATGAGAATGAGTAATTAAGTATCTGTTTTGAAAAAACTAAAGAGCTTCGCAATAGAGACCTCGAGTTCAGAGTGAGAGGGAAATGAATTCAGCTAAGGAGGGAGCCTGGGAATATTTTGCTATCATTTTAGGGATAACCAGTTTCATGAAGTGGGTTTGGCTTATCAAGCTTTAGCTATCAAACTGTTGTCTCTCACCAATGACTAGAAAAGCTTAGAACAGGTGCTTAATTTGTAGCTATCAAATTGAGCAGGGCATTTATAGGGAGTCTCTTCTTTTACCAGGTTCATTACAAAGCCTTTGTGGGGAGGAGTGCCCCAAATGGGAGAACGCCTTGCTAAAGGTCAGCTTAATTCCTCTTAATCATGGCTTTATACCAGCTACCAGTTTGCATTGCATGTCTTTCTCTGGGGCTGGAACTGGCTGTGTCCGGCACAGGGCAGCCTTGTACCTCTTCTCACAGAGGCCACCACTGTAGAGCCCTGCTACCAGGGCCTGGACACATAAGACCAATAGTGTGGCTTTGTCCTTTGTGCTGTAGAAATGCCCTGAGTTTTTAAAGCATAGTGCAGAGGGGAGTTGCTTTAGTGTCTGGAGTTTTTGCTTTTTGTTTTGAATACACTTTCCAGACGATATCCCAGCAGGAAAAGCCACAGGGCAAAGTGGGAAAAAATATTGTTAATGTCTTCTAAATAAATTCATTGAAACAAAGCAGCTTCCTGCTTTGTGTGTTCTTCATTGACTGCACTGTTGTCGTCCCTCCTGCAGCACAAGCTGGCTGGCACCTTTTTCTCTTGGGAGCCCCACACCTGCTCTGATAAAGGCTGATGAAGTTAGCACCCCAGGAAAGTAATTTTCCAAACACAAGCCTGAACAGCCAGGCAAGTAACGTTTCCACACAGCATTACTGAATAATAACACAGTGTCCTCAGGTTTGCTGTGCTGCTCTGGGAAGCAGGTGTGTGATGGAATATTGATGGATAATCTAGAGAGCTAGCAGGTGCTTCTGGAGCCAGCTATGATCATGCTGTCAGTTGTTCTGTCTTCATACAGTCTGTTTACTGCTGTCTCTGAGGCTCCCGCTTTTTTCTCCTGACATACCAGTGGGAGGGGCTGGTTTCTTTCTGGGGAGAGAACCAAGTCAAATAAGAGCAGGAACTGGGGCTGAGGAACCTGCCACATTGGGAAAGTAACAGGCAAGCTGTTACCAGTAAGGATGCCCAAAATGTATGAATACATAAATAAGAGCAAAATTTTCTGTCAGCAAGAAAACACACACCATGTTTCCCACTCTTCTTGAAAGAAGTCCAGAATTAGAAGCTTGTGCTCAGCTTAAAAATCTAGCAACAAGTTTTGCCCACCTGCAAACTTCCTATCCTCCCACACTCTACAAGCCTCTTTGGCAGAAATTCTGCAGACGGGGGATTTTCACCCTCAAAGCACATCAAAGAGCAACAAGTGCCAGAACTCAAACACACACCTCAGCGTCTGCTAAGCAAGATCTGAAAGGTAATCACAGTGTAATATACCTGCTTGACCTGTTGATGTGGTGCCAGGAGCTGCCTATCAGTGGGCACGACACAACATCTCCTTTCAGTCCTGCAGCTGGGACAGCTCAAATATAGAGCATCATTTCTACTTGTCCTTTTTACTTGTCCTGCCCTGGCTGTAGGTTGGGCAAAGTTTGTTGCTGGCTTCTCTGTTTTGTACACAGAGAGTCCTTTCTTTCTAGTGCTTCTCAGAGGCAAACATATTCCTTCTACCAGTATCAGAGGTTCTATTTCCCTCACCACATTTGTGCTAGCTTCTTCTGTGTTTACTTGATTGGTATTTGAAGTACTCTGGTATTAGTAAAAGAGATACTTCCAGTAACACAGGACTTCTTTTGTGGCAGCAGACATGGAGATCTGAAAGGAATTTTCTCCCTGCTTCTCAGCAAAAGCTATTACATGAAAAGATTCCAGATTTTAACAGCAATTTGCATAACTAGGTTCTTTACCCAAAGATGCTGAGACTTTGGCCAAAAAAGAAATTCAAGCTGATCCAAAAAAGCTCATGTATGTTTCATTGAGGTGTATTCTTAGTTGTTCTTTTAATTACTCTTTTTACATTTGAAGAATAACTGTTCATTGATAGCCTGAAAAGATGGAATTTTCTGAAGTGATAGAATTCCCACTGGTTCATGGCTCTGTTAGGCATGCACAGATACTTTATGAAGGGAAAATTACGGGGAAGTACTAAATAGTGGTCGGGGGCATGGAACAGCATGACCAGTTGAGCATGCTTTTGATGTGCATGGTGTCGTGGTATGTGCAGGTTCAATTACTGATGTGTTTCTTTCCAACACTCCCTGCCACTTCACGTCATCCGAGGCTCGATTTTGGTGTGATTGTAAGGTCTCTCTCTTACCCCTTCCTCTTCACAAGAGTATTAGAAGTCTCATTAATGATACCAAAGCACTCAGATATTATAAAAAATAGATCCAGCCTTCATTTGCATAGCTTGAGGAGAATATCCTGAGCATGGCTGAGTATCACTCATCCCATAAGTGAGTACTTAGAGCTGCTGCTTTTTGAAATGGACACAACAAAAAGCCAACATGCTGCTGCAAAAGACACATTGCTGTGTCAGAAAAAAAATCACTCAATCAGACTGAGAGAGAGAAAGAAAATGGACATGTTACTCTTGTCCTCACTTACTATCTGGAGGATAAATGCCTCCACCCACCAAGAAGTTAGCATTTCAGCTGTTCCCTCCTGTCTGAATTGGTATGAGGTCCTGCACATATGGAGAGGGGAAGAAAAACTGCAAGTCACAACCAAGAGCTCAAGAACCTTTGAAAATTATTATAGCAACTGTTCTCCCTTGAAAAGGCTCCTTTTCTTACTTTAGAAAATAGAAGCTCATGGGAATGAGATGAAACTCCTTTGTCTTGTAGCCATAAAACAAAGGCATGCCTATGGGATATGTATAGTAGAGCCAGCAAGCTCTTCTGTACAAGGTTTCTCTCTCCCTTTAGCTGTACAGCTCTTAGCTTGATGTGGGTTGTGAGCTTCATGGGATCTGTACCTGCCCAGATATCACTGACAATGCTAACCATCGGCTTTCTGACCATAGCCAGTCAACAGAAAGAATGAGAAAAGGTCAACAGCTGATTCCACCTGCAAGAAATGTGAAACATGCACCTCATCTCTCAGTGTGAGTTTTGAGCTATCAGCCCAAGCTGGCTGCAGGCTGTTGCAATGATGGGATCTTTATTATACAGTTGTTGTTCACAGGTGACAGCAGTTCTCCCAATTTGTAGTAGCAACCAAATCTTGCAGTGCTATAGAGCCTGAGTGGATCCCTCTAGCACTGTAACACCATTAATGCTATTCAGTAGGATTGTTAAGATGCACCAGATATTCTCCCTTACCAACTTTCATCCACTACAAACATGACTTCTACAGCCTCTTGGGGAGCAAGAAAATGATCTTGAATTACAAAAGAGAGAGGCTGGTGTGCCAGATCAAAAAAGGGCTGGAGAAAGATAAGTGACTTGCCTTTCATTTTTTTCATGTTCCCATGAAGAGCTACAGCATGTGAATAAACACTTCTTACTTGCCCTTTTGGGTGTCAAAATTATTCTTCCCATTTTTAAAGCATTTTGATGTCAGTTCTCTCTGTTGCTGGCTAATGGGATTGAGAAGTACTTTCTGTACTTCAGAAGGAAGCGTATGTCAAAGGTTTGAAGCTAATTGATTAACTACCTTTGATTTAATGAGTCTTGGCTCTGAGCTTCTGGGATCAATGCTTTGATCTCCACAGATGTACTGTCAGGGTGAGTGTGCTAATTAGATCCTAGCCACAATGGAGTATGGTTGGATTTATTCCACATAGGAGAATCTCCAAGGAGTTGATGACAAAAATTTAATAGTCTCACAGCAAAGACTAAAGATAATCACTTAACTAGTCTTTCCTGGCTCTTACAATTGCAGAATTACCTTGTCTTGTGCTGTCAGCAAAGTCAGCATAGAAAACATTGGTGTAAGTTACTGAAGGAAAAAAAAATCTTAGTGAAAAGTTTGAGGGAGTTTAATGTCCTGTCAAACTCATCCTGTCACTCCAGGGGAATTACTGAGGACAGAATATTCTTATGAGAATGGTGTGGGAGCAACTTGCTAATATTTCACTGTGGCATCATTGTAAGCAATGGCTGTGTTTCAGAGCAGATTTTCTCAATGCAGCCCCTTTAGAAGGGTAAATCTTACTTAAATTCTCTGACCACTAAGAAGAAATGAATTCTCTTCCATACAGGTCACACAGAAGCTGGGAAGAAAATGCAGATGCATACCTAAATGTCATTCTAGGAGATTACTTTCCTTCCTGGTTATGCCCCAGGATTCTCAGCAGTGGTGATATGAGTACTCCTACTATATCTGGAACTGTTAGTAGTCTCTCTTCTAATATTTTGGGGTTTTTTTTCTTTTGCTTGTGTAAGAATTAAGCTATACTTATGATCTGTTGTCTTTGTTTAGATAGAATTTAATCTTTTTCATTTCCATCAAATCTGCCATGTAATAGAAGAGTATGATTGAATCCAACTGTCCCTCACAGTTTTTGCTGTAACTATATTAGGGAACATAAATTTAGCTGGAGCATACTTTCAATCATGTACAATGATATAATTTCCAGAATGCTTTTAAGTTCCTTCTTGATCTGCTGTGATGAGCTCTCTTACCTATCACTTTCTTTTGTTGATAACACACTCCTACATATTCAAGAGCACTTTTTGGTGTACTATAAAATGCCAAGGACAACCTAAAGTTCATAATAGCAAGGGCTGACATGTGCAAAGAGAAATGAATGCAACATGCTAGAAACACAACTGGCACTCAGAAACTGTTTTTTAAAAAATATACTTTTAGTGGCCTCCCAGAGATTTCCAAAGAGATCAGATGTAGAGAGCTCATATAGTTTATTTACTCAGAGCTGAACTTGAAATGAATCAACCATTTAGGGTTCAGGATCAGCCTCTGAATTTCAGCTGGCTTCAACCTCCAGTCTGCCAAAGTGCTTGTGATTAATAAGGCAATGAAATGATGAACCCTAGCAAGCACAAACCCAGCAATGCAAGATAATAGTAATTTCTAAGCCTCATGAGCAGTCAATGAGTCCCCTATCTCCCTGGAGAGGACAAACAGTATTCCTTTTGGCAGTTATCTGCATCTTCACCATGCTTTGCACTGTAAGATAAAGCTGATTCCACATCCTGCAGGAAACCACTGCTTATCCACTAGAGCATTTGTATTAGGTTCTTGTAGAAACAGAAATCCAGGCCTAAACTGACTGGACTAGAGCTTTCAAAATAAGAGGAAATAATACAAAAGTAAAAATTAAAAAAAAAAGATAAAAAGAGCTTTTCATGTATGGTAAACAGAGACTACAGAAAATAAATAGCTATATCTAATATAAATTACTGCAGCATCCTGTGGAATTAATTTTATCAGCCTTGTACTAAAAGGAAGGCTTTCATTTGGCAAAGCAAAAGATTCCAGGAGGCAGGAAGGAGGAGGAGCAGCTTATACTCCATGTTCTGATCTTTCAAAGTACACATGTAAACACAGATACCTCCTATGGATCTATTTATACTGTCAGATACATAGCTGTAACAGATTCTTCTAAACTTATACAAGCTACTGCATTTGTGCATTTCCAGGATCCCTGCCATTGGCTTCTGGGAAGTTTTTCTTGTAAAAAACTAAACACAGATATTGGAATCACAAGAAATCATATCCCACTTTGGCTAGGAGCACACTTGCTGTGCAACAGTGGAAAATGCCTCTGGGAAATTCCTCTTTTGTGGGAATGTTCTGCAGCTTGATCCCATCCTGGTGATCATAGAGCAAAATTAAGTTTTCACTGTAACCTATAAGCAATTAAACTGTAATTGTTAGTGTGGAATATGCATATTTTCTTTCTTCTTATCCTATCTCAGCTGCTTTGAAGAGTAGAATTAACCCACATTTTCCTAACGGAAGCTGCAAGTCAGGTTCTGGGGGAGAGATTTTTCCAAAGGACCTAGTAGGCTTAAGAGTACAATATGTAAAGTACTTATCTTCTGCCCTGTGGTCATGAGTCAGTGCAGTGATTTCAGTCAACCCTCCAGGTACCTAAAATCAATATTTTGGAGCCTCTGATCCTATGCTCTTCTTCATGAGTCAGATATCTCTGCTTACTCTGGAGATTTCTTCTCTGATTACAAGATGGAACTCTTTGCTATTCAGCAGCAATTTAATTACCTCCACTCCTGAAGTTTTCTAAACCTCAGTCCCTTTCACTGAGGCTGACCATGTGTGCAGTAAGGCATTGTTTTAATGGGGATGCTGCACACACAAGAGGAAGCAAATTAACGTATTTGCAACAAAGAGAAAAAGAAAATGTTTTCTGCTAAGTATTCTGAAACATTCATAGTATGTGATAACTATGCCTATTCTTTCTCATACAATCTGACTTCTTAAAGAGGAGTAAAATTGTAGTTCACACCTCTTGAATGTAGTAAAGAAGCATTTTGATTGCGACAACCTAGCATACTCCAGGCAGTTGAGCAGTAAGCAGAATGGCCAGTTCGCTTCAGCATAGAGCCAGCATCCGTACTGGATCAAGCCAAAACATATTTCACATCTCTTTTAACTGTATGTGTCGGGTCCCACCTCCATTGAGAACAATGGAAAGATTCCCCTTGATCTGAGCTTGCGGAAAATTCACAGTGTCCTCTGCAGCAGGAACCAGATACAGCTCAGTTTTTCACAGTTACACAAACAAGCAAGCATTGGACAGAGACGATGCTTCCAATCAAGGTAAAGTATCAAGGCTCATTAAGTACAGGTCAGATCTGCACAGCAGAGCAGTGCTTTATCTTCCTCTGTCTTCACTGTGGGTCAGTAGAAAAGCAACTTTCAAAGCTATTGATTTGGGCAGGACTGCTCTTGGATGCTGGGGGCAATGGGTATTCCCATAGGAATGTGTTGCAATCCTGCAGCCAATCAGAGCAAAAAACATTTGTGTCGTTCTCAGGCAGCAATGTTGCCGTGGGAGAGAATGAAATGACTGTCAGATTCCCCCAGTTTCACCAGAAGAAGATGCTAATGGGAGGCAGATGAAAAGCAGATGAGACCTTCAAAATCCACATCTGCATTTGATCTGTGTGTGGTGCAAGCTGAAAATGCAGGCCTCTGTGTACCTGCCGTTGGGTGCCCTCTGAGAGAAAGGAAGCAAAGACTGAAATGCATACTGGAACACCTGAACCAACATAGGTGATGAGTGAAGAGCTGCTGTGATTTTGACAGAAATGGAAGCCTAAGCTACTGGAGGGGAGCAAGGCGCACGCAGCCACAAGGAACTTATGGGGAGATGGAGCCTTAAGATGAGGTAAAGGACTCAAAACACAGAAGCCATGTCTACAAATAACCTCTACAGGCAAGCTGGCTGAAAAACTGAAAAATAGCCCCCAAGGACATGGCTTGGGAAAGTCTGTTCCAGGAGAGAGGAGGCATGAAGCAAAAACTGCTCATATATCCATAGCTCTGCCTTTGCATCTTAAGTGTCCCCTACCCAAATTTTATTGCCCTCCTTTCTTTGTCTGTCACCTCTGTCTTGAGTGGTGCTCCTATTTGGGTCACAGGCAATTGAACAAAGTAATTTAGGACTGCAGTTTCCAGACTTTGTTGTGTTCTTTTCCATTATTGGTTAGCCTTCTTCCACTAACACAGTGACAGGCTCCTGGTCAGCAGAGCTACTCAGCAGCACAAAGTGAAAGAACACTCAGACACGCACACACCCCTGCCCCCACAGGGACTGGCAGAAACTGAGACACTCAGCACTCTCTCTTTTACCTTTCATTCTCTACCACAGCTGGCAAGTTGCATGGTTCCCTGTATGGCAGCCTGTGATTTTTTGTTTATTACTCACAAAGTACAGAGATTATGCAGGGTCAGTATGGCTGAGCTGCCTGAGGCAGTCGGGGTAATTCTAACAGTGCACATCAGAACTTCGACTTAAGCGGATAAATTTAGGTGCAAAGATAGTGTCCTTTCAAAAAGTGTTAAAAGGCTTCCCCAGAAGTTTTCTGAGGACTAATCCTCTCCCCATAGCAACTCCTTGGACATCAAACCAGGGAAAAATGAACTGATCAGAAAGATAAGTAGACCAAGAAAAAAAATAAAAAAAAACCAAACAACCAACAAACAAATGCCAAAGTTCACACGCAAATGAAATCAGGACTTGCCTAAGTTCAGGTGGAAGAGGAGCCACTGCACATTGCTGGACAGATCTTCATCAAAGCAGGCTGTGTGTGCTGTGAACAGAGTACTCAGGGCTTTGGGTTTCAGTACTGTCATCTCCTGTAGGAAAATTCTTCTCTCATTCTGGAACAGGGGCTTGGAGGCAATAGACACAGGGGAAGAAAAATACACAGTTTCCATTGCCACATCAACACACAGCAGCACTCTCAGCACAGGAAGATCTGTAAGCAATACTGTAGCATCAGTAGAAAGAGAAAAACAGACCACAGTTCATCAGAATGGGAGATACTTTCCTAAGTCTCTGACTGAAAACTGCCTCATCTTCACCTGAAACTTAAAGCCAAGGGTGTGCTTAAGCAGCCTATTCACCCACAGAGACACCAAAGAAATTGTATAAATGAAATACACATTAAGACTTTTTCTGTACCCCAGAGTCTAACAATTGTGGAGTTAAAGGTCAATGCTAAACACTACCTATTGCTCTTGATTTGTTTCGGTCCTACACATAGTGCTGGCAGAAGATTCCATGAGGTAACGATGGGAAGATCTTAATTGGGCTGATGTTCCCTTTGGTAATGGAAGGAAAAAAAATAACAGCACACATAATAGATGAAGCCCAAAAGGACAAATGACAGATAAGTCTTTTTGCAATAGATCTATATTTTCAGTTTTACAGATGTTTTTTCTTTTTAAAAGGCATTTCAGAAAAAAATCAAGTTAGACATGAGGAGAAATATTTTAATTGTAAAGGGTGGTTAAGTTCCAGAGTAAGTGAGATTTCCTCACCAACTGAGATCTCCAAGAAAAAAGACTGATTCAGGCCAAGGTAACCCTTGAAGTGGAAGGGTGGGCAAGTTGCCCTCTCAGTGTCTTCTCTAAGCATACACTTTCCTCTCTGACTGACAATTTTCTTCTTTTTTTTTTATTGTGTTGTGTGTTGGAATGTGAATGGAATTTAATAGACCAGGCTGTGTAAGAAGAGACAAGGTCTCTCCTAATTTGTATAGGAAGCAAGATAAGGAACAGGCATTTAAATATGTTGGTAGCTTTTAAAAGCTCAACTGGGAAATCGAATAGTAATTCCAGAGATGACTGTATCTGCCCTGTCTGTTCAGGCATAGATTCAGTACCACTTACAGCTACACAATACCACTGAGGAGAAAAATTTCCTGAGAGAAGTGTAACCAGTATCATTCATATACCAACCTTTTCCCAGAAACTAAGTGTTAGCTAATATGCAGTACTATTTCTTGGGATGATGACTGAAGACCAATTTCAGGATCTCAGAGCACCTTGGGAGGAAGAGCTATTTCCTGAATGAAAGAAGAGCAATATTACCAGTTATCCACAGTGAAAACAACCAGCCATGAACAATTCCTAGCACCATGGGTGATGCACAGCTGTTTGCAGGGTGCCTGCAAACAAACAAACCAAACCCAATAACAGAAAATACTGAAGCACGTAACTTACAGTGCAATAGCTAACAGCAGATTTTAATACCCTGCTTCCTGCTAAGTAGCAGGAACTACCTTACCACCCTGCTTACTTATATACTGAGCACGATGTCACATGGAATGGAATAACCCTTTGGCTAATTTGGGTAAACTTATCCCAACAGTTGGCTAATTAGTAAACTATTTCAGCTGTGTCCCCCAACCACAGGTGCCACCAGCTCCAGTTTCTCTCCCAACTTAGGTGAAAATTAACTCTATTCTAGCAAGAACCAGGACACTTCCACAAAACTCCTGCTGCATTTCCTTAGCTTCTCTAGATAAATCACTTGTTGTTCCTAAGGAGTCAGTTCCAAATCTGATTACACACTTACTTTGGATTCCTATGGAAAGCAAAAGGAGTAGGGAAGGGAAAGAGATGGGGAGGAAGTTGATGCTAGCATTGTTAGTCTAGCCTTTTCCAGACATGCAGTCAGTAAGTGTGGCGTAAACCAAGGATGATGGTATTTTTTCTCTACTTTTTCCACCTGAGGACTGAGGACTCTGGCCCACCAGTATTTCACCCAGTGAAAACAACCTTAATGTCACAGCACAGTAATGACTTCAGGAGCAACAAGGTGGTTCCCATACTTAAAAAGTTTCAATATCTTGCTGGGTTATGTCCAGAATTCTACATTATTAACTATGTGGTGGCATGACTGAAGACCAAGCAGATAACAATACAGAGGCCACCTCTGATACTAAATTTTGTGGAGTAGGACTTTGAAGAAAAATGAAATTGTCTCATCCTTCAAAATTGTTTTGAGATAATGCATTATTTCCATCCTCAGGAAAGCCGGAGCACTAAAAAGAATCATTATTTTTAGTTGTATTTTTAAAATTATTCATTGACGTAGAATTATCGAATCATAGAATAGTTTGGGTTGGAAGAGACCTTCAAAGGTCATCTGGTTCAACCACCCTGCACGGAGCAGGGACATCTCCAACTAGATCAGGTTGCTGAGCCTCATCCAACCTGGCCTTGAACGTTTCCAGGGATGGGGCATCCACCACCTCTCTGGGCAACCTGTTCCAGTGCTCCACCACCCTCAGTGTAAAAAATTTTTTCCTAATATCTAATCTAAATCTACCCCCCTCTATTTTAAAACCATCACCCTTAGTCCTGTCGCAACTGGCCCTACTGAACAGTCTCTCCCCGTCTTTCCTGTAGGCCCCCTTGAGGTACTGGAAGACTGCTACAAGGTCTCCCTGGAGCCTCCTCTTCTGCAGGCTGAACAGCCCCAACTCTCTCAGCCTGTCCTCATAGGAGAGGTGCTCCAGCCCTTTTATCATCTTCGTGACCCTCCTCTGGACCCTCTCCAACTGGTCCATGTCCTTCTTATGTTGGGGGCTCCAGAACTGGACGCAGTGCTCCAGGTGGGGTCTCACCAGAGCAGAGTAGAGGGGCAGAGTCATTTCCCTCGACCTGCTGGCCACACTCGATGCAGCCAAGGTGCGGTTGGCCTTCTGGGCCGCAAGGGTGCATTGCCTGCTCATGTTGACTTTCTCATCTATTACTCCCAAGTATTGTCCTCAGGGCTGGTCTCGATCCATTCTCCACCTAGCCTATATTTGTGCCTGGGATTGCCATGACCCAGGTGCAGGACCTTGCACTTGTCCTGGTTGAACTTCATGAGGTTTGCATGGGCCCACCTCTCCAGCCTGTGAAGGTCCCTCTGGATGGCATCCCTCCCTTCCAGCGTGTCAACAGCACCACACAGCTTGGTGTTGTCAGTGAATTTGCTGAGGGTGCACTCTATCCCACTGTCCATGTCGCCGACAAAGATGTTGAACAGGGCCGAGCCCAACATGGACCCCTGGGAGACGCCACTTGTGACCGGTCTCCACTTGGACATTGAGCCATTGACCACCACTCTCTGAGTGTGGCCATCCAGCCAACTCCTTATCCACCGAGTGGTCCATCCATCAAACCCATGTCTCTCCCGTTTAGAGAGAAGGATATCATGTGGGACAGTGTCAAATGCCTTGCACAAGTCCAGGTAACTGAAAGATTTAATGTGATGATACTAAGATGCTTTTTAGAAATTTTGTTTATATTAAGACTTTCCTTTCTATAATTTTGTTTCCTCTGAAACAATTACAAACCTGAAAAATGCCATTTCATTTACCTGTGAATCATCACAGCATTACATTTTGGTTAATGTAAAATATTAGAAAATACCACGAAGTTTAATTGATAACACTGAATACTCAAAACTGATCCTTTCTTATAAAAATTGCCTTTGATACAATGTCATCTTTCTCCAAGAGAATTCTTTTGTCCAAGACAAATTTGTATTTGGGTGTTATATGTGTACTAAAGGGAAATGGCTTGTTTATACATGTTGTAGTATCACTATGGATAGGAACCAAGGAAAATGATTTTCTGTACTTGGTATTTGTGCCAGTAAGCTGGAATAAGAGAATCCAGTTTTCCTTAATGCCTTTTTACAGCAAAATATATCTTTCCAGGCCATGTATTGTCCTATTCTGCAGCTGCCCCATAAGACTGGTGTTATCTTGTGTGAGCTAAGGTCTGACTAGCACTGTGCATTTCTCTGAGGGGAATCAGTAGAGGCTTCCTAAGGAAACGTGTCAGCACAGGCGACCGGCTGTCAAGTGCTAATTCCGTCATGTAATCTTTTGACCTTCCCTCTGTCCTAGCACACAGGGTGCTTGAGTGGTTGTTTTTGTTCCACAGTTTCCTATGGCCTGGTTGTTTGTTCAACAAGTTCATGAGCTGGAGGATCAACCTGCCATGAGCTGATGCTTGTTTGGAGATGGGGAATTTGAAAACGTGCACAAGACCCATGTAATTACTATGATTTGTGCTGTCTCCACTACAGCTGTTCTTCTCCAGCTGGCAAAGGAAGATAAAGTCTGTAGATAAATTACACTAGGAATCACCTAGAGACATCTATGTGTGACTTGAGAGGGAGACTGAGTATCAGCCAGCCATACAGACTGTCCACAGCCTAGCAGTGTATGTCATTCCTCTGCAGTGGTTGCTGGCCTATTTTGGATCTTTGTGGTGTTCAGCTCTACAAGTTGGATCACACACTTCGTTTGCTTCAGATGTGAATGGAGACATCATATGTCTTGAACATCTCTACCATGAAATCTGGTGTGACTGGCATCCACTAGGTATAAAAATCATAAGACAGATGTCCTTGATGAACATTTTTGCTTGGAACAATTGATTTAGAGAACTAGGGCTTTTTGAAGTTATTGGTTTCAACCTTGCAAGCTGTCATCCTAAATCTTAATGATGATGGAGAAAAGAAGCAAAAATATTGCTTTTGCTCAGAAATGTTTAGAAGTTTCTTGTCAAGCCCAAGAGCCCCTTGAAATCAGAAAGTCTTGACAGCAGACTGGTAAACAATTTGGACTATTACTAGTGGAAAAAATGAAAATATAAAATAATGAAAAGATGTCTATTCAGCAGTACCACACTATTGACACCAGAAAATACTGAGTACTTTGTACCAACATAATTCTTTGATGTTTTTGAAATCATGTAAGATTTTCTTTTCAAAGTTGTTTTCAAACTTTTTCATGCAAAATGTTTTGCTGGCCTTTGCGTGGGTTTAGGTTAGTTACTTTGTGGTTTTGATGTACTGAGAGCAATCTTAATTCCATTTGGTATTTTAATTAAAATTTAGGCCTAAATAAAGGAGTGGTTTTTACAGAACAATAATGTTGAAGCTGATAACTGCTAAAGCAAACCTCAGTGTCTTTCCTCTTCCTCACAAAGGTCAAATGCCTCCCTAATGTAGCTGAAGTGAAATGATTGTAAGTGATAAAGAGGGTAGCTTGCAGGTATCCTTCTTGCTGTAGATTTGCATGTGGCAGTTTGAGTTGACTCTTTTTTTTTATTGTGTATCACCATTATCTTCAAAATTTCTGGCAGCCGCTTATGGAAATAGCAGCAATACCTGAGAATTAATGAAATGTATGAAGGCTGAGGAGTGATGAGGGTTGTTGGTGCAGAAATTGTTTTCTTTGGACATGCCTTCAAACTAGTAATTGGAAAGAATGTCCTAGACACAGTGGGATCTGAGATACTACAGCACTTCTCTCCCTAGTCTGATTCACTCAGCCATATCTTTACTCCTCTATTAAGTCTAGCATCTTGAATATAAAACCATAAAATTAGATTCTGGTTACTCATGTAAAGTCTTAGTGGTATGCCTTTAATTCTCAATGGGAGTAGCAAATTTCAGGTATCCATTCTACTCGGAGGCTGAAGAATGTTTCTCTTCAGAGAGTATAAGTCAACTTTACTCCCAGAAGTGCACAGTTCACTGTGCAAATACAGACAGAGTTTCTCATTAAAGTTTATTTTCACTAAGGGATCTTTCTATCCCATTTATACCAAGAGAACGGGGATGAGGTTGTGTAAGATATCTCCTCCATGACAGTGTCTAAAACGGTGTTATTTTGACTGCAATCTGCCTGTCTTGATAATTTTTTTTTTTTTGTGAAATTTTCCACATCCATAAACCTTTACTATAAAATGCTGCAGATGGAATTTCAAAATCATGTGCATGATGAACTTGAGCATCAGACTTGTTAACAGAGAAGTGGAGGATCAACATCAGTAGAATGCCACCCCAAAACTTTACTAAGACAGAGCTTGTATTGTCTTTGCTAGGCCTGCAGCTGTATAGTCCCAAATTCTCTCCTGTGCTTTTTTCTGAATTATCTGAGCATCTGGCCATCTTGTCTTGTGAGAGCTGTCCATCCACTGGGCTGTACTGCAGAAGTTGTTAGGATTGATAATTTGGGTGTCTGTGTAAAAAAGCAAAAGCAGAATATTAATAGTGATGTTCATAGTGTAGAATATGAGGCATCATATGTGATGGCTGGCTTAATCAGTCATCCTGTACAATGAGTGACTGACAATGTGTTATCTCTCACCTGCAGTATGGGATAAAGAAGAAGGAAGAAAAGGAAGCAGAGGCCCAGGCTGCACTGGAAGCTAATGCTGAAGGGAGTCTGACACGCCCAAAGAAGGCAATCCCTCCTGGGTGTGGGGATGAAGATGAGGAGGAAGAAGAGAGCATTCTAGACACAGTCATCAAATACCTACCAGGGCCCCTGCAAGACATGCTCAAGAAGTAATCACTGCAGACTGTTAGATGGGCAGGAACAGTGCTGCAAAGGATTTCTCTTTTGCCCAATGGGGATTTACAATCTTGCCATCCATCATGCAGCCCTCCCCACCACTACCATCTACTGCTCACTAGGAGTCCCTTTGCTTCCCATACCTTCTGACTGCCTCTTTCTCTTCCCTCCACCCCAAGATTCCTCCATTCCTTTTTTGTACATAGTCACATCCAGTAGATGCCTCTAAATGGAAGTAAAGATTTAAAAGCTGCAGACTACACAACTTTTATTATAAGCCATAGTACTATGTATGTTAAATAAGGCAATCGTACATTAAGCATAGAGAAGGAACAACCTCACATGCATTTCCATCCAAAGCAGGAAGCAGTGTTCACTTAGTGTGAATAGTGGCCTCTTTAATTTTCTTGAATTATCTTTTTATAATTACTGACAATAATTATTAGTCATTATTATTAATGTTTTTGTTGATTGGCTCTCAATAGCCATTTGTTGTTGAGCACATCTGCCCTTGGAAGGGTTATGTCAGTCCTCGCATGGAAGCATAGCTTTTCTGTTTTAATTCAATCACTGGCATAAATAAGAGATCATTTGGAAGGTAAATCACACATGACTTACACAGCTGACATCACTCAGAACTGTGGAAGAAGTGACTCATCTGCCCTCAGATGCTGGTAGAAGTTAAATGCATCAGAATCTAAGCAAGAGTCATATTACTTTGGGAATTAGCCATACACTTAACTTGAAAGAGCAGATTTGGTCAGACAGTTGCCACACAGAGATCTGAAACCACACGAGAGTGCATGGTGCTCTGGTAGAGAACCTCCCCGGCCCCTTTGAAGCCAATGACCAAGTGCATAGGCTGCTTTGACTAAGTAACCTTCTTTCTGCCTGGTGCCATCTTCAGCTGTCCTAGCAGTGCTTGCAGGATAGACATTTGGTTTCCAGTATAGTACTGCAGCTGTGTCCTGCGTGCCTCTTTCTGCAGTGTGTGAGAGAGTGTGGTGGCCTGAATGTTAGCCATGGCCCTGGAGATCCAGAAATCCTGCATATGCCTGCTATGTATCATGCTAAATTACTGCCTTTGCCTTGGGGAAGTCATTTATTTTTCTGCTGCGCCCAGTTTCTCCATCTGTAAAATGCAGGTTTCAGTCTCTATAAAGGCATAAAGTAAGGATGCTTCTCCAGTGCTGTGCAGCAGCTAATTAGTATTATAAAAGTATGTGGCATCCCTTGATGCTAGTAGGGTGGGAGGAACTCTCTCTCACCATTATCTTTATTGCCTTTCACAGACACAGATACAGAGGGCTTCTCAATACAGCACTATGGGTATTAAGATAAGCGAAGATAAGCATAAGATAAGCGAAATTCTACTGGAGATGTTGACTTGCTAGTACATACACAGACTCACATGTGTAGACAGACATATTTTGAACACAAAGCCCAATGATCAGATATCTAGCTTGTCATCTCAAGAGCTGATCCTGGAGTTTTTGCATTTGACTTGGTCTTCCTAGTCGCTGCTGTGAGAGCATCATGCCATCTTGGTCTCGCTGTCTTGTAAGAGAATAGAGGTTTGTCTGCCAGAACTAGCATTGCTTGTCCCTGACCTGGGAACAACAAAAGTTTCCTGAGTACATGAAAGAGATTTGGAAGCAAATACACACTTTCTACTGACAACAAAAAGGAGAGCAAACTGAGACACTTAATTGTATATCTAAATTAAGCTGTTTACTTCAACGGAACTTTGTTAGTGCACTTGTTCAGTGGAACTAAGTCTAGGCAAATATCTCAGAACTTTCCTGAATAAGAAATTTTAAAATATTTTTATCAGCTTTCAGGTAAGCAGAAGAAATCTGCACCATGGTTAAGGCAGTGAACTTGTGAACTCTGTGCCTTTAGCAGCATCTCTCATAATAAGGAAAAAATATTATGAAAGAGAAGAAATGTATTGCCCTCCTCACCACCCATTGTTATTCTGGTATGCTAGTCCTTGCTTCACGATAACTTCAACCATAAGTTTTTACCAATTTCAAGGTGGAGGCTGAGGAAGTCTGACTGATCTACAAGTCAGAACCAGCTGATAAAGACGCAACTTATTTCAGGCTGGATCTGCAAACAAGACATGTTCTTTCAAATATCAGCTGCCAAGGGCTTCCTAGAGGAAGAAAAGGCAGGTTTTACTCTTCAGATAATGTCAGTAGGTTTTATCCATATCTTTCATTTAAAGCAAGATAAGTGTCTCCCCCCGAAGACTTTCTCTCTGAATCAATGCTTGGGTATAGCATAGCAGTGTTGAGAAATTTATTATTTTCTAGGGAGAGTGTCCTACTTATCCCATGCAAATTCAGCAACTAGTAATTTGAGCCTATTTAAGTAAATCTCAAAGAACTGAAAACTCTCATTCTGTCACAAAGGCAACAGCTGTTTTTGATGCTTTGCCACAGGGGGAACTAAATCGAACACCTCTGAAAGCTGGCTCTGTGCTTCAGCCTCTCATTGGTAGTGAAGTTTTCTAGCCCAGGTCACAGTGACACACTGACATCAATACTTCTGAAATGTTCTGACTAATCTCTGTGGCTTGCATCCTCTAATACATAAGCAGAACCAGCAGAAATGTGCCCCTGCTAAAAGGAACACATCCATTCATATTTTCCCCTGGCCTTGTGCTGGATAACTCTGCAAACAAACAAACAAATAAAAGAAGGTGAGCTCATTTAACTTTACTTTGGCCTTTCTCTACCTCTTCCTTGTTGACCTTTCCCTGGCCCCCATCATGGACTCATGTCTCATCCAGCTCAATACTACTCCTGACATAGAATCAGAATTTTCTGCCTGATGTCCTCCTTGCAGAATAGTACTTCCAATTGTTTGTTTGTTTTCACAGTCTCCCTGGCAGCTTGATGTGCATATGTGTGCATGTATGTGTGGAAGATGAGGAACATGAGGGTAGTGAGGCACTGGAACAGGTTGCCCAGAGAAGTTGTGGCTGCCCCATCCCTGGAAGTTTTCAAGGCCAGTTTGGATGGGGCTTTGAGCAACCTGGTCTAGTGGATCCAACCACTCTGTGGCCTGTGCCCAAATTTTGTAAGCAGATAGTGCTATCCCTGGGCTCAGAGCATTAAAAATACTTTTAGTTTTGTGAGCTGAGCTCCTAAGCTGTGTGAACATCTGGATCCAAACCCTGAAGAGGGCATAACAACTCTGTGCTGAGTTTGTTAGGCCTCATGCCAGACTCACAGAGTGGGAGGGAAAGGGAAAGTATTTTACTAAATAATGTTTGCCAAGTCTTTTTCAATGTGGGAGCTTCCCAGGCCAGCCACGTCATCACTTCTGTACCTCAGCTCTCCACTCCCTCAGCAGCCCTTCCTCCTTGGACAGCAGAGTTCAGCCAGGAGTGAGCTGGTAGTTCCCATTTTAATTTTCCTTTTCTTTCAATAAAGAAACACGACAGAAGATCTACCATGGGTATTGGGTAGGTTTTGCTTGGTTTTGCCTCACATAGTTTTTGGCATCTTGCATGAGTTCTGGATCTCTCCTCAAGTCATTCCACTGTCCTCAAAGTGCCTAAGCCATGCTGAACAGACTCTAGAGCAGGCACTCTCCACTCCCTTCTCCCTATCCATTTCCCTTCACATTCTGAAGTGGTAACACGGGACACAGACGCCTTTGGCTCATGTATGGATGTGAGAAGGATTGTCTCAGACACTTTCCCCCTCAGCACTCAAGCAGGTGTTGAAGCACTTAAACAAGACCAAAGAGAAGCATGGTTCATTGTCTGGATTCTGAATATCTCTTTGTCTTTCCATGCCATTGTTTTATTTCATCACTGGTCTGTTCAATCTCAGGTAAATGAGGTCTTTTGTTTTTTTTTTTTTAAATTGTTTTTATTTATACAGAAAGGTTGGTGGCTAGACACTGCAGCCATTTTCCTTCACAACTCCAAGACGTTACTGGTTAGTAAAAAAAAAGTCAAAGGGCCTCCACATTTGCAGGGTAAATGATTTAGTTTGCCACTGACCTTGTGAAGTCATATTTATCTTCAGAGAAAGCCATAAGAAATCAGACTGGAATATTAATTATGAATGCTACTCTTGTGTTTAAAATAAACGAAACAAAATGTAAGATCATGTACTAAATCACTTTGGAGTTCCTCTGTCTATGTTTCTAGTACCATATGTTGGCTTAGGTCCCTCCTAGCCCCTCTCCTTCGTCAAGAAAGACCATACCAGTGCTGCTGAATACATCTTTTTGGCAAGCTTACTGTGGTAGAACAAGCATTGTTAGAAATTAGCTGTTGTGACCTCAGTGTAATGTCTTATGTATCTGTAAGTTGTCTGTATCTGTTCTGAATATATGTTATCAAGACAAGTGTTTCTTCATGTGCTAAGTTAGTAAAATGTTTCAGTACTGTCATTAAAAATTGCTTGTTTTCTCTCTTCCTCTCTCTCTTTCACACACAGAGCAAAATTGAAGTTAGCCATGCATTTTCTGGTAGAAATGCTCCCCAGCTTTCTTTCAGATGCATGCAGTATTCTCCAAGCAGCTAGAAGATTACTTAAAGTAGAGACTTTGTGAATGTTAATTTCATTTGTTATTTGCCTGCTACTTTTTCCTGCATGATGTGGGTAAATTATATTATATTCTTTTAAAATGGAATCACAGACAATAAAAATACCAGTGATTTCATACATTTTTTGCAATGGTGTCCTGTGAAATTCCTTCTAGGCTACACTTGGAAATCAAAGTATGGATGCTGATATACAAATAAAATAGTAACAGAATTGAGGAGAAACATGGATATTACTTGCATAGAGATGTTATTTTTTTTCATTTGACAAAATGAGGTTTGACATCTACAGATGATTATCAAATTTTACATAAGTTTTGCTATTAGGAATTAGTTTTATTTAGGAAGAGTGGAACAACATTCTTTTGAAAGAAACACAGATATCTAGCTATGGTTTAGTGAGAATATATTTGGATCTTAAAACCAAAAAGGTAAAAAGTTGATTTGCAATGATGTCAAATATATCCCTGTATCCAAAATTTCTGATATATACAAAACTCTTGGGTGGTAAATTGCACACAGCTAAGCCTCATTTTACTTCCTCAGGAATAAATCAGTAGTTATGCTCAGCATAAAAGCATTGCATCATGTTAGAAAAAGAAAGAGAAATAACATCTCGTAGGAAATGCTGATACCCTTTCCCCTAAGAAAGCTCTTCCTTAGGACTGCTGTGTGTTGATGTGTTTTGGGTTTTTTTTTAGTCACAGAAGCAGCCACAGGACAGTCACAGAGAATCAACTCTTATTATTTACATCCCATAATATCTACTCAGACTTTGAGCCCAGCACTGCTAAGGCCAAAACATGTTAATGCTACTGCAGCCTGTGAGTTCAAGGGTAGGCTCTTAATTTACTCTGAGTTCCAGGCAAGGTCTTTGTTTGAAGGGAATGGATTGAGAGCAGCCCTGAGGAGAAGGACTTGGGAGTGCTGGTGGATGAGAAGCTTAACATGAGCAGGCAATGCGCCCTTGCGGCCCAGAAGGCCAACCGCATCCTGGGCTGCGTCAAGAGAAGCGTGGCCAGCAGGTCGAGGGAGGTGATTCTCCCCCTCTACTCTGCCCTGGTGAGACCCCACCTGGAGTACTGTGTCCAGTTCTGGATCCCCCAGCCCAAGAAGGACATGGACCAGTTGGAGAAGGTCCAGAGGAGGGCCACAAAGATGATAAAAGGGCTGGAGCACCTCTCTTATGAGGACAGGCTGAGAGAGTTGGGGCTGTTCAGCCTGGAGAAGAGGAGGCTCCAGGGAGACCTGATAGCGGTCTTCCAGTACCTCAAGGGGGCCTACAAGAAAGATGGGGAAAGGCTGTTTAGTAGGGCCTGTTGCGATAGGACGAGAGGTAATGGTTTTAAAATAGAGGGGGGTAGATTTAGATTAGAAATTAGGAAAAAATTTTTTACAATGCGAGTTATAGAACACTGGAACAGGTTGCCCAGAAAGGTGGTGGAGGCCCCATCTCTGGAAACGTTCAAGGCCAGGCTGGATGAGGCTCTGAGCAACCTGACCTAGTCAGGGATGTCCCTGCTCCTTGCAGGGGGGTTGGACTAGATGACCTTTGAAGGTCCCTTCCAACCCTAACCATTCTATGATTCTATGATAACAGGACAAGAAAGTATTTTTCACTGGTTCCCCTAAGAAACAGCTGGCTCAAGGGAACCAGAATAATCATAACAAACCAGTGGGGCCAGGGGAGAGGGTTCAGATACCAAAGAAGGAAAGCAGGTGATTTCGACAGGCTTCATTTTGCAGTGGAGGTAAAATAATTCTTTGGAACCAGCTTCTGCCTTCTTATTAAAAAGATACAGAAGAATAATTCCAGTGGTCAAGCTGGTGAAATATACATTCTCCCACTTTAAAAGTACACTTTGTCAGGTAAAATATTCTCCAGAGGGGAACAAGACAAATCAGCAGGCAAACAATGAGTGGTTTTGGTGAAAAATCACTCCAATTTTGGAGGTGTATTGGTGATATGCTTCTCAGACACTGGTCCTGAGATGCAGTGATTAGCCATACTGCAAGCTCTGAACCTTCACTGACAGCAGCGAAGGCGTAGACTACATGCTTGAGACAGATATTAAACTTCTAAATTAAAAGCTGGGTACCATGATAGTCATCATTGGTTGTCCCAAGTAAGTCCATTTTAATGGATTATTTTCATTTTCTTCCTGAAGTACTGTGGACAATCTAGGCCTCATAAAGGTCTCTGAAAATGAGACTTGAATGAAGGCTACTGGGCATCAAGAATTTTAATTCTCCCTCTCCAACTTTCCCTCCTCTCTTCAGGAAAAACAAGTTTACAACAGCATTGGGATATTCCTTCTTGAAGATAGCTCTGCTATAGCCCGTCTCTGGTGATTTTTCAGGCTTCTTTGAGACACGTGCTGAAAGTACAACTGAGAAAGACAAATGAGTGGAGCATGTGATATCAAACACTCATGCTTTCCTGAACCTTCAGTATTTAGATGGAAGCAGAATTCTGCTAGTGTGGTGGGATGGAAACAATTTTTTTCCTCTGAGATTTGCTTTCCTCCAAAACCCTATTTTTGTACTAGAGGTTCAGATACAGCAGTGTGTTTGGCAAGCTCAAGCTGCAGCAGCTGAAGGTGTTTTGAGTGAGAAAAGGACTTTAAAACTTATGTGGTGAACATTTCAGCTGGGCTATGGGAGGTTTAGACCACGGCAACACAGCAACAACTGTCCAACTGAAAACGTAGTTAAGTTCTGTTTAATTTTAAATTTAAAAAATATTTTAAAATTTACACAAAATGGAACATCATCTTTCCAATTTGTCAGCTATTGGTCAAGGAAGAAGTTAAATGGAAGCAAAGGCCAGTCTGTGTGAGAAGGGAGAATGTGTACTGAAATGGACTTAAGGTATTAAGATTTTATATTCTGTTTCAATTTTCACTTTATTGGTGCTGAAAAATAGCCAAAGTACTGTACAGTCACTTCAAATTTGGTTATGTAAGCCATCATTCTGAAGCACACACATGGTTGAGATGGGACTCTACTATTCCAGTTTCATAGCCTGATAAGCTGTGAATTTTCTGCATACATGAACACAACATCTAGCAACTGGCTTTTAAACTGTTGAAAATGAGACACCTTTCCAGGTTTCCCTATCTTATCAACAGCTGCACAGATGCTTATCAGATATTCACACCTCAGCCACAAAGAACCCTCTTTTTTTTTTGTGAAGACTGAGCATTGCAAATCTCAGACTAAAGGTGAGCATTTTAAGGTGAATGAATTTACAAATAAATAGATTAATAGAGATTGACTCTCTGAACTCATCTGGCACACTTGAGGTCATAACCCTCAACAACTACTATTTCTTTCTAATTATTATTTGAAGAAGTTCCAGCACATCTATAGCGAACTGTTAACAGACAATCAGGTTACAGATTGAAGGCCATTCCTATTTGCATGATTAAATAAAGAATTGGATTTCACAGTACTAAATGGGGGTGAGATGCAAGGCATTTGGAGGTTTTTCACATTGCATTACAGTATAACATTAGGAAGCTCCTAATGATCTCTCAGTTTTGCCTAAAAAAAAAGATACTTCATCCTCTGTGGGATTGCAGCCATTTTTAGCATGGAGATGAGGCAGACTAGCTTAATAGACTATGACAAAGAGAGGAAAACTAAAATTTCCACTCCTCAGTTAAAATCATAGACTGGCAGATGATGATTGCTCATTATTTTTTAAAGTCAGCTCAGCACAGATCTGCACTACATTTAGGGGGAGAAAACTGAAATTAGAACATTTTAGTGGAAATTTCCGAGGAGTCTACAAAAGTTCTCTTATTCACTGAGATTGTGAGCAACAGACTTCTTTAAAACTTGCATGGTGCTCAGCAGCTGTCCTGGTTTCAGCAGGGATGGAGTTAATTTTCCTCTCAGTAGCCGGTGTGTTTTGGATTTTGTGTGTGAAAATGTTGATAAAAACACTCTGATGATATGAGTTGTTGTTAATGAGACCAAGGACACTGTCTGGCTTTGCAAGTCTCATTAACGTCTCGTTAACATGCAGATGTGGGATGCTGGGCGAAAGACAGACAGAATAATTGATCCAAACTGGCCAAAGAGAGTATTCTATGCCATAAACGTCATGCTCAGTACGTAAGTGGGGGTTGCCCATGGGAGGGGGCATCCATTCCATTCCATTTGGGCACCCTTAGCATCTTCTCTCTTGCTTGCTGACATAGTTCCCTATACCTTGCTAGCTTGCTTTCCCCTCTTTGCTTGCTGCTCAGTGTTGTTTCCATGATCGCTGCTCGGGACGGGCTGTGTCGGTCATTCGGACATCGGGTGGTGAGAAATCTTACATTGTTCATTTTGTATATTTTGTATATATTAATATCCTTATATTCTGTTATCTTTGTAGTTTTTAGTATTTTAGTAAACTGTTTTTATCTCAACCCAAGAGTTTTCCTTTCTTCCCAATTTCTCTCCTCCGTCCCGCTGGGTAGGGGGAGGGTGAGTGAGAAACTGTGTGGTGATCAAGGCTAAACCACCACAGCAGCAGCACTACAGTCATGCACAAAAACAGGCTGTGGAGAGCCATCCCCACAGAAAGCACAAAGGAGAGCACTGCTCAGTTACTAGACTCTAGTTCAGTTGCCTGAGAAGAAGTGAGAGCTACAAAACTCCTCATTTTCCCCCACTGGTGAAGTGAAGATGATGATACTGACCCCTCTTTGAGATATCCCAATGAGATTTGCTGTCCTTTGCAAAAGCATCTTTCTCTGAAGACTCTTGCAACTCAAATGTCAGCAATATCAAAGGAATGTATGTCAAAAAGTCTCTTGGGAATGGTGAGATGAAATCTGCCTAATGGTGTCCTGACTCTTCGGTTATCAACATATTTGGTGAGAAGCTGGGACTTTCTCCAGCTTCTGGGGATCAGAGGGTCAGGAAGGGAGATTTGAAATCCTTATTCGCAGATATGACACCTGAGGTCTCACTGAGCTTCCATGCGTTTGGGCAAAAATGACAGGGCATTCCATGTGCCTAGAGGCCTAGCACTTGCCTCTCCTGAGTGACAGGCTTAAGAAGCATATTTCCCAGCCAGGTTGTCTCCAGTTCTCTCCCAAGCATGAGTGCTTCTCTCAGTCTCATGCAGCATTTTTATGTGTAGAGTGTTCAGATCAGAAAAATAGCAGCAACATGTGTCAGCTTATATTTGAAGGTAATGCACAACAGTAGAGAACCTCTGGCCCTGGTCCACCCTACATCTCTGCAGGCACTTAACGCCACTCTGGTTCATTAATTGCTGGAGACTTAAGCTTACACCTTTCACAGACCTCCTTGGTATTGCCAATAGACTTTGGCAGGTGCCAGTGAAGAAACTCTGTTTATACTTTTCTGAGGAAGACCTCCATGATCTAGTGAGGGAAAAAAAGGCAACAATTCTCTTATTCAACAGAATTAATTACATTTCAGAGGCCCATGCTATTGGGATGGTATTATGAAGATGTGATGAAAAATAACAGACCAACAAGGAATTTGCCCATACTAATGAGCCTGAAGTTGACTTGGCTGTTGGAAAATTAATTTTAATTGATTCATCAAAGAATGGTCTCTCCCTACTATTTCCCAGTGGGTTCAAAGAGATACTGATCTGACAAAACCCTCTGATGTCTAGAACTTTGATTTGTCTAAATAAAAAATGTACAACATCCAAAAGCAGATTTTTAAGTTCAAAGCAGCTCTGAGCAGCACTGGGGTCATGTGAACAGGCATCATCTCAACATGACCATAGTACTCTTTCAACCTCTCAGATAAGCCTGCCTTCGCAGGGTTTAATTAAAAAGTGTCACATATTCCCTTAAGGTCCCAGTGGAGGCCAGAATGACATCCTTATTGCTGATAATGGAAGAAAGCTCTGCCTCTCATCATGCCTTGCAATAGTGGCCCTCTGACTGCCCTGCCCAGTTTGTGCAGGAGCACGTTTTATCACTGTTGGAGCAACTGGGATGTAATCTTAATGGCATTATTAAGACCTAGCAACTTCCATGTGACACAAGGGTATGCTACGGTCACTTAGCACCTGTAGTCCTGCAGGAATGGTTTTCTCCATAAACCCAAACATTCAGTGAAGGTAGGGAGCTTTTGACAATCAGACTGATCCTCACACAAGTACTTCTGTTCTGCTCATGGAAGCTGTAACCCAACCAAGGCCTGTGGCTGAACATCTACTATCCTATAGCAGGAGGAGCATGGACCACAATATGGTACAAATAACATTGTGACTAAACAAGAAAAGGGAGGACCAGACAGCATTAGGATACCACTAGCTTTTACAAGTTCTACACTTGGGTCACAACAACCCCATGCAATGCTACAGGCTTGGGGAAGAATGGCTGGAAAGATGTCCAGCAGAAAAGGACCTGGGGGTGTTGGTTGACAGTTGGCTGAATATAAGCCAGTAGTGTGCCCAGGTGGCTAAGAAGGCCAATAGCATCCTGGCTTGTATCAGGAATGGCCATCAAGAGTAGGGAAGTGATCATCCCCCCTGTACTTGGCACTGGTGACGCTGCACCTCAAATACTGTGTGCAGTTTTGGGCCCTTCATTACAAGGACGTTGAGTTGCTGGAGCATGTCCAAAGAACGGCAGTGGAGATGGTGAAGGGTGTAGAGAACAAGTCTTAGGAGGCTGAGGGAACTGGGGTTGTTTAGTCTGGAGAAATGGAGGCTGAAAGGTGACCTTTCACTCTCTATGATCACCTGAAAGGAGGCTGTAGCGAGGTGGATGTTGACCTTTTCTCCCCACAAGTGATAGGACAAGAGGAAATGGCTTCAACTTGCGTCAGGCAAGGTTTAGATTTGATATTAGGAAAAAAGTATTCATCAAAAGGGTTGTCAAGCATTGGAAGAGGCTGCCTGGGGAAGTGGTTGAGTTACCATCCCTACAGATATTTAAAAGACCTGTAGATATGGTGCTTAGGGACATGGTTTAGTGGTGGACTTGGCAGTGTTATGTTAATGATTGAATTTTATGATCTTAAAGGTCTTTTACAACCTAAATGATTCTATGATTCTATGCTAAGGACATGTTGCCAGTGAATGTACTTCAGCTGTGTCATGTCAATATGCAGCAGGATGAGCTTGTGCGAAAGGTTAAGGCAGAAGATTAATGGCTATGGTACACCATTGAGATTTGACTCCACACAGTAGGAATTCACTCCGTAGCTCCATGCTTTTAATCTCCCTTTGTGGTCAGACTTGCCCTTGGAAATTACTTTTTAGGAAGAGAATACACTGCTGTATATCTCTGTGAGTCACCAGATACAGTCTGGGTCTTCTTTAGCACAAAGAGAGAGGGGAAGTAGAGAAACCAAACCTCCTGATTTGGAGTAGCAAATGTCTTCCAAGGGAATATGAAATGAGATAGACCAGAGGATGAAGACATTCAAGAGTACAAGGTTACATCTATCCTTAGAGTCCTGCACATTTTCTGCAAACACATCCTGTAAAGCTAAGAAGTGACAAACTCAAGCCCCACTTAGCAATGGGGCTACCATCTCCCCAAAGACCAGATCTAGCAATCTACTTGTCAATTACTCACCAACTTTCTCTTAATAAAAGCACAGGCTATTTTCTAATAAAGTTCCATGTAAAACTGTAAAAAATGAACTAATATCTTTCCTTTTTTTTAGCCCTCTGCCTTAGATCTCTCCCACATGCAAATCCCACAGTAAAAATCCAATATTTGCTCACAGTGAGAGTGTTGGGTAATATACAATAACCAAACTATGTCGACTCTACTTTAAAATAACTCGCAAATGCAATAGCCACTACCAAGAACTGATCTTTTTATAGCACAGAAAGAGTCCAGTGGGGCCACAAGATTTGAGGTAGGCATTAATTTGAAGTGCAGCACTACAGCTCATCAGAACTTTTGAAAAAAAAAAGAAAACCAACCAGTTACTCCTGAGGCTGGGCAAAACTTAAGCTGTTCAAGGGAAAAAAAAAAAAAAAAAAGGCAGCACAGACCAGCAAACCAGATCTGGTGTTAATCATAATCATAGCTTTGTATATTAAAATCTGTAGGCAAGCGTGGTTTTGTCACTTTCAAATGACTGCATGAAGCTAACAATTAGAGCTAATGGGAGCAGTGGAGGAACTAATCCCACAACAATAAATACAGCCTTCAAAACCTCCCTCACCTGCTGAGGACAAGACTGCCTGAATGCAGGAGGGCTAATAGAAAGCTCCAGATGAAAGCAAGTGTCAGAGCTGGCTATAAGTGAACTTGACCTATTAAAATTGCACAGCAAGTCCACAAGGCCTGTGGATTTCCTGGGAGAAAAGGCTGCTATAGGATATGCAATCAGCTACACACACAGAGATACACACACACACATCAGACACACTAACCCAGCCCCTCAAAGCTCCATAAAATTATGTCACAGTAAAAGTGAAGTAAAGAACACAAACACTGTGTTCTTGGCTTGCAAAAGTCTCCTTTCACAATAGCAAACTTCAGATAAGTGTTTATTTTTCCACAAGCATTTTGTTGGCTTTGAGACCTGGCTGGCAAGAGGTATGATTAGAATAAGGCAAAGATTCAGCATTTGCTGTCTCATTCAACTCTCAGAATGGCTGAGACCAAAACAAACTGAGTGAGCATAGGAGTGAAAGAGGAACAATGCTCTCTTCTTCAAGCCCTGGGAAAGAACTGCCTTGTTCCGCTGGTGGTAAACTGGATCCTGGAGGAAGGATGCTGGAGTGTCACCGGCTTGGAGAGAAAGAAGTTGACTGGGAGCTAGGTCATCAGACTAGGATTTATGGTGGTTTTTCTCTGCCTCTTCTTTTTATTACCTTCCACCTGAAAGCTAGGCTAGGTAGTGGAGTCTAAGCCAATTCTGTCTGAGATAGTACCTGTGCTCAGTTCTCGTCCCACAACAAAAGGAAGAAGAGGAAGCTCTTGTAAAGCAAACCAACATAGCGTGATGCCAAAGTCAGACGAGCATTGTGCCTAAGCTAATCTCACCTATCTGAAGTCACTTTCTGAGGATAAAGTGAATCACTACACACTACACACAGTATGTGATTACTTACTATACTCTAAGTAATTCACGCCGGGGCATTTACCTCTTAGAAAGCTGAATGGGTTTCTGCAGTGGCAGTCCCACAAAGAAGCAGCATCAATCCTCTGGTACTCTAAAAACTAAAGCTTTAAATTGGAGTTTAAAGGGGTTTGTTTCAGCACAGACGAGAACGTTTTCTGCAGGTTTTGAGCTATCTTTGGAGGGCTCTTTTTTTCTAATTGTGCTTCCTCTCAAGAAAATGGTTAGCAAAAGCTCGCATCTTTTAATTGTATAATAGCTGAAAGTCACTTCATATTATTTGAGAAAGACATTGGTTTAATCTCTGGGTTGTTTTTTTTTATTTTCTAGTTAAATTTGTCATAGTTATATAGTTGTGCTATTAAACCATCCTGAATTTGCAAGAAGATTTTAAAAACAACTTATTTTTAGAATGACTCATTTTCAATCAATCATCTGAATGGGCCTGCGAGAAGAAAGCAGGCTGCAGAAGGCACAGCAGGGACAGCATTCTCCCAGAAGAGTGGTGAGGGCTTATATGATTTTCTGCACTGTGCACTGCATTAATCCTGCACCTGAGCTGTAGTAATGGCAAAAGTTAAAGGTTAAAAGCAACTTAAAGTGTCTTAAAAACATCAAAGGGAAGGATATTTTAATTGTCTAGTAAAAGTAAATATTTTTTATTTTAGAAAAGCATAGTGAAGGCTTTGATTAGCACTGACAAAGAGCCTATGCCCAGAAGAGGTGAGCATGATCTGCTCTAGCTTAATTTTATAACCTGCATGTAGCTATGGACAAACCCTATGCTTGGAAAAATCAGAGCTGAAACCGTGTCCTGCCCTTTGGTACTGAGACAAACAGGATTGAGTTTAGAAGATCCTTGCTTTGTTCACTGCTTGACAAAGTCTCCACTCTTGGCTTATCTACCCTGCCTCTACCACTCCTTTCATTATAGTTTTCCAGAAGCCACAACAATGGTCAAGAAGAGCCTGGCTTCATTGCTGTGCTCCAAAATTCACTGAATCTACATAATTATCAGAACAATGGACAGATCCCTTTGCTTTCCAAGGTCTTAATCTCAGACTCTTACAGCAAGAAAGTGAAAAGTGATCCAAGATGAGATTTGGAAGGTGTTCAGTACCCAGTACTGAATGGCTTGGCCAACAGCTCTTGGTCAACTGCTTCCCATGTTTAGTCACTTGTCTTCTCAAAAGTGGGGACGACTGCATGTTGTATACCTGTTAACTTGCCTTCCATGAACTGCATGTAAAAAAACCTAGTCTAGCTAATACTTCATGAAAAATATTTTTCTTGCCTTGAATTTCCTTGTTCTACATTCTTTCAGTAACTACAAGAAATTTTTGTTTATCGTCTCACACACATGACAAACACTCTAGTTCGTACTTACAGATCTGGAGAAAGCTTCACTTTCACCTTGTTTCACACCTTTTCTCTGAATGACCACACTAGAATTTTGAATGAAGCTTAACAGATTTTTCAGGCCAAGTAATCAGGAAAAAAGCATCAGCATTTCTTAGACAGCTTTGAAAATTATAGTTCTGAACTCAAAAGACAAGTGCATTCATCAGGAGATTGCAAACAACTGGTAGCTTTAAGGATTCGGGACCACTTTGAACTGTTTCTCTTTCCTTTGGCGTATTCACAGGTCTTTGTCTTTTTCCTGATCTCTGTTGCCCCTCACAAGGCTTAGGTGGAATAAAGGTGGGCCCTGCTCCATTGTGATTTGTGTAATTTTTTGAGCATCTTACTTTTTCTTCCTCAGGAAAGTTTCCAGTCATCTTTCAGAAAGGTCACAGTGAACAGACTCAGCTGGTTCTGAACTCCACTACTGGCATGGTTAAGCAACAGAACAGAGAATCAAGTTAGGAACTCTTGCCTACTGCGTAAGATCGACTAATGTGATTTAACACTAGCAGGCAGATAAGCACCACACAGCTGCTCACGCATTACCTGCCCAGTGGGATCAGGGACAGTATTCAGAAAAAGAAGTTTGCAAGCAAGGCTAGACAACTCTGCATGCAAATGACTTGAATGTGGAACATGGAGAAAAGGCCTTGCTCCTATTCAAGAACTGCAGCATCCCTAGACACAAGGGAGCCCAAAATTAATCGTCACATTTGAGTTAAAACAGGCTCTTCAGTAGTCTTGAACTTTCAGGCTTTGTAACTTGCTATGATCAAATAAGAAATCAAATAGTAAGGTGTTGTTGGAACCCATGTCCTTTCAAGCACAGATACTGATCATCTTTTTTAGCACTGAAATCTGTTTTTGAGCACATCATGAAAAGCTTCTGACGAGAAAATTCTGCTGAAGGAAACCATTCCGTAGTGGCAGGTGTTAAGTCATGGACAATGTGACCTTCCCAAGATGGGAAGAAGCTCTGACAAGCTTCTGATGAGAGACAAGACCTCTGTGAGTATTGGCTATGGCAATCCCTCATTTTGGGACAGCCAAAGTGATGAGCACAGTGCATTTCTATGTTGGCTGAGTTATCTCTCTTCCTACAAACATAGATGGCTGTGCTTCTGTGAGACTGGGATCTTCTTAGGAGAGGCAGATGTTTTGAACCATCAGCAGCTTAACAAGTTAAACCACAAACAGGCAGGCTGCAACCACAAACAAGTTAAACCACCAACAGGCAGGCAGTCACTGAAGGTGAATTATCTTCACAGGTAAGCACAGCCACAGAGACTAGAGGAAAAAGACACATAATCCCTAGGTGAGCATGCTAGTTGGAAATATCATCCATGTGGATGGTAAAGTCATAAAACACTTGGCCATGTGATGCAGATCTAGACAAAGACAAAGGTCCTTGTGATGTGTTCTGAAAATCAGAGCATTCCTTCTGATTTATATGAGTTTTGCCAAATTCCTCCTAGTACCATTTTGAAAGCACATTTTCTCATAGTACAGCTGCTAATCAAGGGATGTCTTAGATCTTCCCTACCTCTTCACCCCCTCATCTCATGCTCTGGCTTCTTCATAATATGAACAATACATTTAGCTGTCAAAGAGATGAGCATGCCAGGCTGTCCACAGTGATGAGGTCACTCCAGACTTGAGCAGGAAATCAGAAGACTGATGACAGATCTCATAACCAGAAACTGGGAGTGAGGACCCAAGTCTGCTTACAGGCAGAGCACAGCTCATTGCAAAATTGCTTCTGTCTGAGATGAAGCAGTCAGTATCTTCTTTGACATCAGGGCAAAGCCCTTTGGATATTTTGAAGTTGCAGCTGTCAAGTGAATCAGTTTATTTTGCCATTTTCATGCAAAATGGGAACGTGCACAAATAATTTCCCTGATGAACTCCACTGAAGGATGTCGCTATTGATTGTTCTAGATGCGTATGGGCCGCTCCTGAGTCACAATACCATACTCAGAAGCAAAACTTGAATTGGGATAAAGGATTTGTATTCTTCTGTAAGATAAAGACACTAAAGTCAGACATCTTCTGGTGAGAAATTTAAATAATTTGGACAAGCAGTCTTGGAAACTGCATATCCAACATATCACAACCTGTTTATATAATCTGTCTTTGGGGAAGTTTGGGAGCTTCATATCCAGTCACTAGAATGAAAAATGGTTGTTGCACCATGAGGACAGTACAGGCTACTTTATTTTGAGTGAACCTACTGAATGGAAGGAAGGGAGGGAAGAGAAATATAAGGAATAGTTGGGGTTAGAAAAAAGATTGTGAATGACGCACCAGAATGTTGAGAAGAAAAGAGAAAAGGAAAGAGCATGCAAGATTAGCAGTGGATGAGTGAGAAAGAACAGGATGCTAGTAAAGTAGAGGAAAATCATGAGGAATTTTCTTAGGAGACAGGAAGGCAAGGGTAAGTGCAACAGGTGTAATGGAGAATTCTGAGGTCTGTTTAGAGCTTGCAGAGAGGTTGAAGCTACACAGTACAGGGGAGAAAAAACTGTAGATTAAAGCAAAACTTCAGGAATAAAAATCAGACATTGAAAATAACTACATATACACAGATTATATGCTGGAGCTCTGGGGCTCACAGAGCATGGAGAGGGACAGCTCAGCCTCTCCACACTTCCTCAGTATGCCTTTTACTCCTCAGGGCACGGTTACTCTGTTGCTGTAACCACTTACCAGAGTTGGGCCAGCTCCATGTTTTCAACTCAAGAGTTGCCACAAATCCCTCTTTTGCTTCAAGTTGTATATTTTTCCCCAGTTAATTTTCCCCAGTATAGTGATTCAACCTACACTGAAAAATGAATGCTGTGGGCAGGATTACAGAGCATGGACCTTCCTGGCTGACAGCTGGGGAAAAGTTTCCTTAGTCTTATTTTAGCACTGGCTACTAACCAGGCCAGCTTCTTCAGGCAGCTGAAGCTTCTTCCTTTTCATGTAGTGGTGTCTGGTCCTTCTGCTGCCATTCTTTACCCCTGTTCAATAATTTGGTCTCTTTTTGGCTAACAAGGATGAACAACATCACAACAAAAACCTGATGCAAGGGTCCAGTTTTCACATGTAAGCTGTACTCTGCCTGTAAGCAGACTGGGGTCCTCACTCCCAGTTTCTCGTTATGGGATCTATCATCAGTCTTCTGATTTCCTGCTCAAGTCTGGAGTGACCTCATCACTGTGGACAGCCTGGCATGCTCATCTCTTCGATACAGAGCAGGCAGATTAATCACTGCACAGGAAATAAAATTGCCAAAAAAAAAAAGTTAAAATAACAGCTTTTATAATAATTGACACTTAGAAAATGCTAATGGAAAATCCATTGCTTAGTTCCTCTTGTGCAGTATATAATTAATCCTTTGACCCTTATGGCATTACATGTACCAGAGACAGATCCAGCAGAGGCACTGAAGTTTAAGTCTATAGTCAGTAGTGAGATTACTTGCTGACAGTGTTTTTCACATCAGTATCATTGTGGCTTGCCCTCATCTTTCAGTACAGGGAAGGAGAGGTGCAGCAGAAGGCAGATCCCTTCCTTGAGCAAATGTTAACTCATTTGTTCTCTAGAAACATTAAGGTAGAGTCCTTGACAAGTTATGGAAAAGAGATCGTTTTGATGAAATTGCAAACAAAACAAAATAGTTGATGTAAAACATTGTTGAGTTTATCTGCTGAAAGAGGAACTTGAGAGGGTCTTGTCCAGATATTGTTTTTTGGCAGTGAAGAGTTAGCCCAACTTGTCAAGCTAACTGAAACTTCTCACTGATGCAGAAAAATCACTGATCTTGTTCTGAGATTGATTTAGGCCCATGTGAACTGACCTGGGAGCACAGTCCCACAGAAGAAGTGCTAGGAAAGTTTTGAGTACAGACAGTCCCCCAGCTCCTTTCCACAGTGCCTGCTGAAGCACAGACCTCCTCGAGCTGTGTAGGAAGGACATGCAGTACAAACAGCTCCTAGTCAACTTCTCATCAGCCTTTCAGAAGCAGGGAAACTCATCTGGTCATGTTGCTGCTGACACTCACATTGGCTTGTCCACAACACTGGGCTGACAGCAGAGTGTGAGGACAGTGCCAGACGTTCTGGGTTCTGGAGTCAGTGCTCTGAGACACTGTCTAACACCTTCCTGTTTGCAATATTGTTGTTTCCAAGGGTATGTATAGGTGTCAGTTTGTTATCATCCATCAAGGTTGTGACAATAATCTAAACAAATACTTTTCTCTTCAAACACAAGTATTTTCTTCAATTTCAATTTCTGAACTGGAACTGCTCAGGCATGAGGCTTCTGAAAGCACTCACCAGGTTAAGCTTGCCATATATTTCTTAAAATTAATAGATAAAAATAAATAGCCTGCTACATCAAACTAATGTTAAACAAAAATACTCTGGAAGTAGAGCTGAAGGTAAGACCTGCTAGATTCCCCAGTGACTCACCATCACAGAATTTCATAGGAAAGAGATGTTTGTCTCAGAGCGCTTGTGTCAGGTTTAACAAGGAAACAAATGAATTAATCACATTAGCTCACACAAAAAGACTCCATCAGATGTTCATCCTTGTAAAGCCCAGCTGCACTGGAAAATAAACCATCTCAGGGATGCTGCAATGCTCAACAGGGGCACTGCAGGCCCAGTAGGATGTCTGCTCCACAATTTAAAGTTATGCTACATCTCCCACCGCTTCAGTTCAGACTTCCTGCTTGCAGAGGGTTCTGCTCAAAGCAGATCTGTGAGCAAGGAGAGGTGGCTTGGAGAAAAAAAAAAATACTACTTCACTCCTGGGTAGCATGTTTTCATTTTCCAATTTCAGAGTGGAAGAAGATGTATTTGGTGAGCCCATGTTGAATAGCATCACTCTAGGCATTAATTTTCATGCAGGCATGGAGAAACAGTAGGTAGTTATCCCCTGATTCCTGCATGGGATACTCCTGGATCTTATAAACCTGAAACATCAAAGGTATCTGGATAGGCCATCTTCTAGACTTCAGTATAAGGGAGTGTGCTATGTGCAATAGAAACCATAAGAAACAGAGCCTTGGAGGATTCTTTCCAGATATGGAAGCACTGTACAAACACATGTGTATTCCTAACTGAAGCTTGAACTTGGGAACAAGAGAAGTCACCTTGTGGCAAAGGCATAATGATCTAAATACCTTCAGGCCTCCTTCAACCAGCCTCCATGATGTAAGGACAAGTCAAAGAACTACATGATGAGCTGCAGGTGCCCAGAGATTCTTTCCTGAAGTCTCCTGGGGCATCTACATCTACAGTCAGCTTTTCAAAAGACGGATATTCTCCTCAGAACTCATTGTGCTGAAATAAACTGGGGCCTGCACCCTTTCAAAAAATCAGATACAAGACTGTTAAGTACTTGTATTATTGATTGGTTTAATACCACAAGTAGTTTGGTTTACCTCAACAAAGTAGTGCAACCTCAGCGCAAGTCCTTTCCCTTTGGCAGATTTATACGAGAAATACCTTTGGAATGCTTTGAACTCATTAAAAATGCTCACATTACAATGAAAGAATCTTCTGGATTTTAGAGTAAGTAGAGACAGGCTTATCAGAGGCAGTGAGAATTCTTTCATAATACTTCTCATTCCCTTCTAAGATTTCTGACAAGACGAAAGAATGTGAAAAGGGAATGTGAGTGTTGCAGTATTTCAGTAACACCATCAAAAGCATCCTTGTTCTTTTGGTAAATATTTCAGCTTTATTTTGGTAAATATTTCATGCCATTTGAGGGTTTTTTGTGTCCTCTTTACTGAGGAAACTTGCCAGTCAGAAGTTTCTTTTTCCTATAAGCTAGAGCAAAATTAAATTCCCCTCTAGAAACTGAGAGGGAAGAAAAAACACTAAGTTAATCCAGCCATTATTAAAAAACAACCTGACATTTAATTCTTTACTGTGGAGAAGATAATCATCTTCTTCCAGGAAGCTCCATGAACAGGGAAAGTTAACACCAGAACTCAGTAACACCAAAACTTAAAGAGAAATGGCCCTTCACAGCAAGGCAAATGATCCAAAGGCCAGAGCCTGCCATCTCCCATGTGGGAGAGGATACCAGTAGTGATATAAGACAAAGGAAAACAGTTTGTCATTATTTGCAAAGCTTTCCAGGCATTCTGATACACAATACATCATCTGGTACAGTGTTTCACAGCACAATTTACAGAGAGATCAGCCTGCTCCAAGTTAATTTTCCTACCTTTTTTTTTTTCCCCTCTCCTTTCCAGAAAATAAGATACTGGTTGCAGAGCTGTGATTAGTTATATACTGCTCTTGCCACCAGCATCTAGCTTAAAATTGGTGATTTATGGTTGTTTAATTATGCAATCATTATCCATTATTATCACAATCATCTAAAATCTATCCCAACCTCTTTATAGAACCTAGATTGTGCATCATTCCCTTACTAAAGGTATGCCAACTCTTCACTCTCTTCAACCAAATCTTTTAACTGGAAAACAGGCCTCTTTGCTGTCTTAAAGTAATGATATTAAAATGCTGCCTGGTTGACATCTTGTTTTCACTGTTTCTGCACCTTTGAGAGACAAGGCAATCCTAGTGATTTATGCTGTCAGCAGAACAAGCACAATGTTCAACAGATACAGTTACATGAATAACAATTTAACTTCATATTATGCAAGAGAAGCAGAAATTAATCTCACTATTTTTTAACTATGCCTGGGGTCAGGAATTTTTCAGTGACGTATTTCTTCCTCAAGCAAAGGCAGAAAAAAATGTCTGAAGTTGTCAAAAGAAAATGTTTTCCGTAAAAAGAAGCCCATTTTTCATTCAAAACCAATTTTCATTAGGAAGTATGACCACTGCTGCTGCAAAACTGAATCCCTAACATGCCTGAAGTTTTCAAATTCTTCCATCTCAAAAATGCTGCCACTTTATTCCTTTTCATGGCAAAGATGGAAAGCCATTTTTCCCTATGTGTCAGCTGAAGCAGAACATTGAGTTAGGGTTAATTATCTTCTTGGTAACATCTTCCTAAGGATATCCCCAAACTCCCTTTTAATTTTATTTTTTTTTATGGATGCATTTCATTAGTGCTAAGAAATGAACAGTTGTAAAATTAATGAAGTTTTCATGACCAGGTCAACACATTCCCGAGGAAATACTGATTCTTCTAGACCTGTCCTCTTTAGAACTTGGTATTTCAAGCCCTTCCTTAGCTCTTTATCCCTGTGACTTCTTTCATCACTGTCCAAAGCTGTCCCCAGCATCCTGCCATTTCACCTCCCTTACTCGAAAGCACCAGCATCGTGTTCTCTACTTGCTGTGCATTAGTATCACTCCCTAACCACACCAGTGTTCTGAAGTGCCTTCCTAATGCTAAACATAAGTAGCTCAGTATAATCTGAACTCTGTGCCAAACTGTGGGCAAAGAGGCAACCTGTCTATGGTGAAAGGCAAAGCATACACAAACAAGGAGTACTGGATGTCTGCATATGTTGGTATAATGCACTTGGTCAGAGATGTGCACACCTCCCTTCTCATTATATTAGTTCAGTTGCAGAAGCAAATACGGTAGAACTGCAGGACTATTCCACTCCCCTTAATTTTTCTAGCCTTTGTGGCAAAAGATGGCTGAGTTTTTGTTATGTGGAGAGCTGGACAAAGAAAAAAGCAGCTTTAATGCTTTGTTTTATTTTGCAACCTTTTGACATTAAAATCAAACTTCAAAAAACTCCAAAGCTTAAAAATGCTGTTTCAAGACTTATACCCTTTCCCTTAGTGTGTTGGTTTTTTTTTTTCCCCCTAAACAATTGTCAATTAAGTGCAAATTCATAAGGATGTTTTTCTTCCTTGGAAACTGCGCTTTTCTTCCAATAGGGCTTATTGTTCACCAGTAATAACACCTCACCTCTAGTTTGGTGATAAAGACGTTCTAATAGTCTCACATGGACTTAATCTGCAAAGGCAGGACTCTCTGTAATTTCAAAATTCACTTTACAATTTCTTCTCTTAAGAGCATAGTTGGTAAATTTGTTCTTGGAGAATCTGGAATTAAGATTCACAGATACTATGAAGAAATACAATGAAAGGAGAACATTACCAGAATTACTTCTTTTTTCTTCTGTTATGATATTGTCATCAAGAACTGTTTTTCCTTCTTGGCACTTCCCGTCCAATTGTTTTTGAGTTAAGGGGGCTGCAGTTCTTCTGCATAAATTCTTGGTGATAACTAAGGACTTGATGAAAGAAAGGAGGAGAAACAGAAAAAAAAAAAAAAAAGGAAGGAGAAGAAAACAAATCCTTCAAGGCTATAGACTGGAGAAAGAGTCCTATTGGCAGCAAACAAGAAAAAAATACTTTCCTTAGTCTTGCTTCACTCTGTTCTTGGTCTTGCCCTGAACAACTGCAGAAAAATCACGACTGCCCAAAGACAAAGTCAGGACCAGAGTTTCAGGTTGCCTATTTCTTTGACAGAAGGGACAAAAGAAGGTGCCTACCCACTGAGCAGGAAGAGCCAGAAGTTACAGAGTATAATTCTTCATCATACTCTCCAGACTAAAACCACATAGTCTGGAACTTGCTGAAAGAAAATGCACCCAGCTGTCAGGGGTAAGACACACTGGAGGAAATAGAGGGTTTCTCCAGAACTGCAGACTGTCTGTTACAATGGAGAAGAACTTCTAGGAGAGGAGACATGAAATTTTACACAGAGACTTGAGGCAAGACTGAATTGGTTCCCATCTTGCCTCTGGCTCAACATTCCAGTGCACACAATCCAGATCCCATTAAACAAGCAGGAGTTGGCTTCATGTTAAAAACAGTGCTGTCAAGTGGCAGTGGAGCTCTTCTAATTCATACTTAAGAGTGTTTTTAACAAGCAAACATGCTGTATATGCCTAAAAAATTACAATTACAGCAAAAGATATCCCATGCATAATATTACTTCACAGGAAAGAGAATGTAAAATTTATGATCTCTGTAGTAATGTAGATAAATTACACTTACTTCTGAACTAGTTCCTGACTGTTACTGGAGTGTCAGTTATGACCAGTTTCTCATCTTGTCTATAAAGAAATTAATTATTCAAAAAAGTAGTTTCTTACAATAAAAACAAATAATATCTCCAAACATGCTTAAACCAACTAAAACACACCACAATGGGCAGTTAGGTGTATGCACACATCTGCTGCCTATTGTCTACTCAACATAGACGTCTGATGGCCATAATCTCAATAAAAATCCACAAGGGAGCCATCTGGACTAATCCCCATACTTACCCCCAAGAAACGAAAGGGTCAGTTTACCAGCTCGGAAGGCAGGCAGACATGAGCTTACTGAATATGACCACAACTGTCTCTGTATTCTTATTAATGCAAGCAGAAATTGACCTGATTGAAGGATCAACAGGTCACAGCTTACAGGATACTTTTGTTTCTTCTCAGCATTTCTGTGTTGCATGACATGCAGCCCTTGTCCCAGGATGCAATGTGAGAATCACCCATTGATCTCTGATCCAGACATGGAAGACTGATGGTTCCACATAGACTGGCTCCACATAACATTCCAGGGTATCCGTTTTCTGACTAACTTCTTCCTGAAATGCTGTCTAAGCTCATGTAAAGATCTGCCCCAGGCCACACAGTTGAGAAGGTGTCTAGTACTGCTCACTAGGAACTCCCACCAGATCCTTTGGTCAGTGCAATTTTCTAGCTTTTTCCTCCCTTGAGACATGATCATTGACTGGAGTCTCCCCAACAGCTTTACTCCCTCTTCGCAGACCTTGAGAGGCTTTTGCTTTACCCAACTCATCTTACACCACTTTCTTCCCTCTATGAAAGGCTCCAGCTCTTGCTGGACAACTAATTCACTGCAAGTTGGAAGGAAGACACTTTGTCCCTCAGCCCCTCTGAACTCAGAGTAAAAGCATGAAACCAGCTTAGTGCTCTCTGTCAATTTCCCTGTGCCACAATGCCCCAAGAATGGTTCTTTTCATTGGCTAGTGAAAATACATGAAAAACTGAGGGGAAAAGCACACTGCACAGAATAGACATGGCAAAGCACCTTCATACAAGTAATGAATACTTTGTGAATGGCATTTTTGACCTGTCTTCAATTAATAGGAGAGATAGTGCTTTAGAGAAAGGCACTAATAAAAATAATACACACTTATTTATGAAACATCCAAATCTACACAAAACAAGCTGAATTTGAGTGGACTTGGGCTCCCATTTGTTCAATTAATTAGACTCACTCTGTAATTTTCCTCCATTTCTTTGAATCAGACACAGAATCATAAATCTGTTAATTTTTTCCACAGGTCAGCTGGCTAACCTTTAGAAAAAGATGCTAAAAAATATCCCAAAGCAAGAAAAACAAAGTTCATCTCATCAGAGAGAAATTAAGCAATAAAAGCCAATTGAAGGAAAGATTGTAATTTACATAAAGGAAATTCCAAAGGACACTCTAAGTGCTCATAAATATAAGGCACAATGACACCAAGTCCTATTATTTTCATTAGTCCATTAAAATGAAAGGCAGAACAATTGAAATGCCTAGAAAAATAATAAGCTTTAAAACCAAAACTAAATGTAATTTAAAAGGCAGAAATCTGTCACAAAAGGATGTTCTGGGGAAGCTGACAGAAGTTGTTCTGGAAACATTAGCACTAGAGATATTCCACAAAAGGCTTAGGGAAGGCATGAGTTGGGAACCTACATAGGCTTCTCTGTATCAGTTGTATTTTAATAAAATCAGTTCAAAAGCTGATTGAATTGGTCTACTGCCAGTCTACTACTGCAGTTCATAATGATATCCACATCACACGGCACAATGATAGCACTCTGGAGGTCAGTGGCTAGAGGCAAAAAAGCAGATGGATTTGGAAGGTCTAAAACATGATTTGAAATAAAAACACAGAAGGAGAAACACTGCTACATGTAAATGGGAGGGACAGAGACAGAACAAGAATGAGGACCACCTGAACAGTGTCAGGTATACAGAGGACCTGTTATGTGGTTTGCCGTACAAAGTTTCCCACCTACCTGTCACTGCTCCTTCTTTACTGAAAGCCCTATGGAAAAATATAAACAATTTCTTCAGTTAAGTATTTCAGAAATTTCCTTGATTTAGGGCTTTGAGCAGCAGTGGCATTTTTCTTTTTCAGTATTTTTTTTTTTTTGCTGCTTTCTTAAAATTTCATTCTGCTACTCAGAAGAGAAGAAATCTACAAAAAAAAAAATGAAAAGCTCAGAGACAAAAAATATTTGGGGGAGGGAGAAGCCATTTTTTGATTGGTGAAATGCTGTCTAGATCCACTCTGAAGGTCTGCATCTTTTTTTTTTTGTGCTAGAGAGAGACAATGAGAATGCAGAGACCAAGAGACTATTTATATCACACTGCTGATTGTAGCTATGCTTGTAGAAGATAAAACAGGATAAAAGGATCATTCAAAATACAGATACCTTGTGCTGAAGAAAAGTCTGTGCCAACATTTATTTTTGAAGTCTGTATTTTCCACAAGGTGTTTAGTAAACTGGGAGGGCTGGGAAGAAGCCATTTTACTCTACTGGGAGTGGGAACACCTAGTCCCTGAATGCTTAGCTACTGACTTCTATCTTAAGGTTTTGGTTACTTCATTGTATTTGGATACAGAGCTCTTGTGGTTTCCCAAACTAAAGCCTTGTCATTTGAGTCCTTGTTACACTTTGTGCTTCTACATGGCAACCATGTTCAATGAATGACCACATCCCTACACTTCCTCACAGGAAAAGCCAGGTTTTATACTTCCACCTCTGTATACAGAGATGGGATTGGCAGAAGGGTTACATGAAACACTCTAAATATTGCCCCAAAGTACTTTGATGAAATGCAGTGTAGGAAGCCAGGTGCTATATCCAAATATTCATTCCACCTGACTATCCCTGTCACTCTAGTTCCACAGCAGCCAGTAGTCAAGGGTACAGGGAGCCCAGTTGTGTTCTCCTCAATCCTGCTGGTCAGGGAAGAGGGTGTGAGCAGGAGGGCTCAATAACTGGCTGCAGAGCTAGTGCTGACAACGCTAGCTTTTGGTTCTACAACCATGGGACACGGTCCACAGATCAACATCTGCTTAGGAGATGGGATCCACCTCCCTAAGTGAGGCAAGGTGTGTTTCCACAAGGATGGCTGAGTAGGCAAGGAGGGCTTTAAACTAGGAATGACAGGAGGGAGAGAGTAATCAGCAGCTCTGTGAAGGAGTGATGGACAGAGCTGACAAGGAAAAGGCCTGAGGTAATGCGACAAGAAGGGGTCGCAAAATCAACAAAACAGAGCTTAAGGTCACCTCCAGCATTTCCATGTAAGCAAGGTAGTGTTCATTGGGCATTGTTATGGGGAAATCCCCTAGACAATTCTAGGAAGTCAGCATGGATTCACTAAGGGAAAGTCATGATTGACCAAACTGGTACGCTTCTATGATGAAAGACTAGCTTGGTATATGAGGGGAGCGCAGTCGATATTGTCCACATTGACTTTTGACCTTAAGGTTTTGACACTGTCTGCCATGAGATCCTCATAGAAAAGCTGATGAAGCATAAGTTGAATGAGGAAACAATGAGGTGGACTGAAAACTGACTGAATGGCCAGACCTAGAAGGTGGTGATTAGTGGAACAAGGTCTAGTTGGAGGCTAGCCACTAGCAGTGCACCCCAGGTGTCAATACAGGGTTAAATCCTATTTAACATCTTCATTAATGATTGGGATAATGGGGCAGAGTATACCTTCAGCAAACTTGCTGACGACTGTGAGGAGTGAGAGTGACAGATACATCAAAGGGCTGTCCTGGCATCCAGAGGGACATCAACAGGATGGAGAAATGGGCTGACAGGAACATCAAGCAGTTCAGAAAGGAGAAGTGCAAAGCCCTGCAGCAATGGAAGGAACAACCCTATGTACCAGTAAATGCTGGGGACCGTCCAGCTGGAAAGCAGCTTGGCAGAAAAGGACCTCAAGGTCCTGGTGGACACCAAGTTGAACATGAGCCAGTAATGTGCCCTTGCCACAGAGAAGGCTAAAAATGTCCTGGGCTGCCCTGGGAGAAGTGTTGTCAGCAGACTGAGGGAAGGGATCCTTCCCCTCTCCTCAGCACTGGTGAGGCCATACCTGGAGTGCTGGGTCCAGTTCTGGGTCCCCAGTACAAGGGAGACACAGACATACTGGAGAAAGTCTAGCAAAGAACCATAAAGATGATTAAAAGACTGGAGAATCTTGCATATAAGGAAAGGTTGAGAGAGCTGGGACTGTTCAGTCTGGAGAAGAGAAGACACAGGGTGGGTGTCATCAATGTCAATCAATCTCATCATCATCCATCTCATCAATCAAAAGACCTGAAAGGAGATTGCAAAAAAAATTAAGCTAGGCTTTTTATGGAGGTGCTTAGTGACAGGACCAGAAGCAGTATGAACACACTGAAACACAGAAGGTTACTCCTGAACATGAGGAAACACTTTTTTACTGTGAGAGTGACTGACACTGGCACAGGTTGCCCAGAAAGGTGGTGGAGTCTCCCTGCTTGGAGATCTTCAAAAGTAGCATGGATGTGATCCTGGGCAACCAACTCTAGGTGGCCCTGCTGAACAGGGAGTGTTGGACAAGATGACCTCCAGAGGTCCTTTTCAACCTCAGGCATTCAGTGGTTCTGTGATTTCTTACAGGAAAATCAGCATTTTCCAAGGAGACTGAGTGGACATCTGTTGCTGTGGTAACAGTAGAGAGCCAAGGCTGGACAAACGAGCATGAGGATTTTAAAAAGCATTTTCATGTGTCTTTTATGAAGGTCATCAGAGTTCCTTTGACAAGTATTAATGATACACAAATTAGAAATGGTGCTGCTCCCAGAGACTGTCCAATGGTCACCCCTATAAAAGCTGAAGGAAGACTAGTTACACAGTGAAGAGAAGGATGTTGAAGTGGACAAAGGGAAAAATACATATTGAGTGGCCACAAATTAATCAAATTCCATGCAAGTTATAAGACGTCCACAGAAAATAAGTACTCTGCCCCAGAGCTGTTAAATTATTGCTTAAATCATTCCGAGTTTTCTGTGAACAGAAAGACTAATATATGTACTAGAAGCCTCCTGGCTATCTGTTCTGCTGAAAAGATCATTCCCACTTTTCACAATGAGTTTCTGAATGCTAGTCTGATAGGTAACAGAAGAATACTGAATGGATCATTATTTTTCCTTTTTGTAATACTTTACTGCATTAGAAGTATCCTGATATTTAACAATTAAGCATTTCTCATCTAATTCAACTCAATTTATTACTCAGTTAGAGTACTAATTCCTCCTTCACCCATCAGTCTGACAGATATGACAATACACAGCAAGTTTTCTTGTGCTTGATTGCAATTTTCCTGCATATTTTTTTCTGTGTATTTTTAGTGAGGCTACACAGAAAAGTCTTGAGTTTTCTAACATTTGTGAGATTTTTGTCTGTGACAAAAATGCATACAATTTTTTATGAGAATTACTGACGTGCAATTCAGGGATGTGCTTTTCAAAGACAAACCCCTAAATTGCTCTCCTTTGCACAGCTTCTATTGGTATTTTGCTGGCAGTCACTTCTTACTTTAAGTAAAATATCTTCTCAAATTGAGGAATGACTTTATGAAAAATGAAAAATTTAACTCCTTGCTCAATCCAAGATATGGTTCAATTCAATCTTTTTCAGGTCACATCATATGTTATATTCAAAAGATTTCTACAAGTTCCTATCTGATCTCTTCTATTTTCTTGATATATTGTTTTGAACAATTCTGAGGAGAAACTACTGAATATTTCTTCATAAAGTGAAACCACAAAAAGACATGTTATAATGAATCAGGGCTCATCTGCCCAATTTGGATGCAAATGTTTTTACTGTGTTACTCAGCAAAATCCTCTGGTTGGTTTATACAAATGTATTATTTTCTACAGCTGTGTCGTAGTTCAGCCCTGATTGGGACCAGACTACGCAGTCTCTCTCTCACTCCCCCCACCTTCTAAGAAAACAGGGAGAGAAAATATAAGGAAAAACGGCTCGAGGTTTGAGATAAGGACAGGGAGAAATCCTTAAAGTTACTGTCACGGGCAAAACAGACTCGACTTGGGGAAAACTATTCTTTATTACTACAAACAGCAGGATAATGAGACAGAGAACAAGATAACCTCCCCCCACCTCTCCCTCTTCCCAAGCTTAACATTATCTCTACTACCTTCCTCTCCCTGAGCGGCACAGGGGGGAAGAGGGAATGGGGGTTGCGGTCAGTTCATCATACGTTGTTTCACGCCGCTGCTTCATGGCTGGGGGAAGAACTCCTCACATTCCTCCCCTGCTCCGTTGTGGGGTCCCACCCCTACGCCACAGTCCTTCGTGGAACTGCTCCGGCGTGGGTCATCTCTTCCATGGAGTTCAGTCCCTTCAGAACAGCTGCCCCAGCGGGCCCTCCACGGGCCACAGCCACCTTCAGGCATCCACCTCCCCCAGTGTGGGGTCCTTCACGGGCTCCAAGTGGATCTCTGCTCCTCCGTGGACCTCCATTGGCTGCAGGGGGACAACCTGCTCCACCATGGTCATCACCACAGGCTGCAGGGGAATCTTGGCCAGGAGCCACATTACTCCTCCTCCTCACTTCTGAACTGACCTTGATGTCTGCAGCCGTTCCTCACAACAGGCTGGTAGATGTCTCTCGGGATCTTTTTTACATCTTATTCACTTCTCATCTCCTTTCTACTTCTTGCAGCTGGGCCAGACCAAGTTGGGCCCAGTCAGCTGCCTGGCGAGAGGCCAGAGGGTGAGGCCTGCAAGGCCCATGAGGCCTGCGCCTCCCCCTCTGCGCCTCTGCCCCCGCTCAGCTTCTTCACATCTTCTCTCCTCTTTTTTTTTTCTGTTTTCCCCTTCTTAAATATGTTATCGCAGAGGCGTTATCACGGGACATTCTGCTACCAATCGGCTCAGCCTTGGCCAGCAGTGGGTCCGCCGTACGCCTGGCCAAGTCCCCTGAACAAAGGGGAGCGACTTCTAGCAGTTTCCTACAGAAGCTACCACCTTAGGCCCCCCTCACTAACAAAACCACGACAAGCTGTATTACTTATTAACATAAATTAGCTACTTAGCAAGCTTTATGAATATGTGTGGTGTGCCAAAAGAATCAGAACTTCCAAAATAAATTAAAAAAAAAAAGTAATTAATTCCTTGGTATGTGGGTCTGTATAGTGCAGTTATCACTTTTTCAAGTGTCTGTGAAGGACATCAAGACCAAGAGGAGGCTAGCGAATGGACTTTTCACCCTCTGGAAATATACTAATGTCATAGTTTAGCCCCACTTGGGACCAGACTACACAGTGTCTCTCTCACTCCCGCCACCCTCCGAGAGAATAGGGAGGGATAATACAAGAAAAAAGGCTCAAGGTTGGAGATAAGGACAGGGAGAACTCCTTAAAGTTACCATTATGGACAAAACAGACTTGACTTGGGGAAAAGTATTCATTTATTACTAAAATCAAAGCAGGATAATGAGACAGAGAACAAGACAACCTCCTCCCACCACTCCCTCTTCCCAGGCTTGACATTATCTCTACCACCTTCCCCCAACCCCGAGCGGCACAGGGGGGAAGAGGGAATGGAGGTTGCAGTCAGTTCATCACACGTTGTTTTACACCACTGCTTCATCGTCAAGGCAAGAACTCCTCACATTCCTCCCCTGCTCCAGCATGGGGTCCCGCCCACAGGCCACAGTCCTTCAGGAAACTGCTCCAACTTGCATAATTTCTTCCACGGGGTGCAGTCCCTCCAGAATGGCTGCCCCAGCAGGCCCTCCATGGGCAACAGCCTCCTTCAGGCATCCACCTGCCCCAGCATGGGGTCCTCCATGGGCTGCAGGTGGATCTCTGCTCCTCTGTGGGCCTCCATGGGCTGCAGGGGGACAGCCTACTCCACCATGGTCATCACCACAGGCTGCAGGGGAATCTTGGCCTGGACCTGCATTACTCCTCCCCCTCCTTCTGAACTGACCTTGGCGTCTGCAGCCGTTCCTCTCACAAGAAAAATTCTTCACAACACGCAGGCAGACGCCTCTGAGGATCTCTTCACATCTCATCTCCTCTCCACTTCTTCCAGCTAGTCCGGGTTGAGTCGGGCCCAGTCAGCTGCCCGGCAGGAGGCCAGAGAGTGAGGCTTGCAAGGCCCATGAAGCTTGCACCTCCCCCTCTCTTCATATCATCTCCATCCTGAATTTGGGTGAAAATACAAATAAGCAACATTTGCTGTGGGATTTAATTTGTTTAATAAACACATTTATGGAAAAAAACCACTATGTAATTTTGGAGGTTTTAAAAAAATCTTTCTCTTACTCTTTCTGTCAATACAGCTCAAGCTAGACAGGAAGTCGGGTAGGAAGACTGGAAATCTGTGAGCTGGGCAAGCTAAGCAGTTGTTCAACCTACCTGGCAGTTCACACATAACTGGAATATCTACTGTTGATTTTTTCCATTCATCTGACAGTTCTACTGGAGACAGCTGCTACACAACCCTGAAAAGCTATTTGAAGTGTGAGAATGTTTATTCCTTGATGTAAGATCACCTGAAAATAGACTTCACAAAATTAGAATGACAGGAAAGGGAAAAGAACAAATAGTTACAGACAGGAATTCTGATCAATCGGTGTGAACAAAGACAATGCCTGAAAGAAACCTGCCCACTTACAGTAATTGATAAGGAAAGAAGTTGAGCTGGGAATGTTTATACTAGCAAGGGATCTGATTGAGGACTTCTAATTGAGATGATAAGGAAAAGGGAGATAATAAGCAAACACATGGGGGCATAGATCTGAAAAAGAACACAAACAATACAACATTGACAAGAAACGAACCTTGTCAATTTCACTACCTGATAGGTCATCTAGCAGTTACAGCCTTGTGCAGAGGATGAGTATTTCTGTCCTCCCAACTGGTGAGCTTTTGTGAATCAGCGGGAGGGACACCAGACAGTGAGGGCAGGGGGGTGCAGGAATCCATGGAGTTTTACAGACACATAAGGGATGCGCAGGCAGAAGAAGCGGGGAGGAACAAATTGAAGGGTAGACAAAAGAGGTCAGAAGTGAGACAGTCATGTGTGGGTATGTGGAATGTAAGAATGTTTATATTCTCAGTTGTGATAATAAGGAAAGGGAGGGAGACAGAGTCATAAAATTTGAGCAATTAGCATTACTAACGACAACAACCAAAACAAACCTGGTCAGTCACATCAGTGAACCTAGAACTTTGCAATGGCTAAGGACCTGAGGGTCCAGGATGTTGGAGGGGGTCAGTGGGACTGTGCCAGCAGAGAAGGCAACATGCAGGGGAAGAGGCGGCAGGGAGGAACAAAGAGAGTTAAGACTAGAACATACTCTCATCATTTTGCATTCACTTCATGTTGCTGTGTTTCTTACTTCCCCCTGATTAGGATGTGGGCTAGTATAATCAGACAGTAGATCAGAGAATGCAGGAATTTGAACAGGACATTGGGGTTTTTTTTGTTGTTGTTCCCCTTCCAGCATCTTGTTTCTATGCTACAAATTCAAGTTCAGCCATTTCACTATGAATAATCACATGTTGTTGCTCTGTAAAGACAGCTGAATATCCTACATGGCTTGGTGGTATAAGCGTTTTATGTTTTTCTGAATTATGATATTTGAGGCTAATACATATTGTAGACTGTGGAAGTTCAAGCATAAATTGCTAAGCACAGTAACTGGAAGCAGTTTAGGACTGTGACATTGATGAAGAAGTAATATCTGCAGTTTGTGAGATTAATTTAAGCAGATGAAAGACCAACTTTGTTGGTAACTGAATGTTAGTAAATACTCATACAGTGAAAGCGCAGATGACTTGCTAGTCTTTTACGAGAGGACTGGCATTATTTGCAAGGCTGAGCTGGAAAAACAGTCTAAGATGTTCAGCAGGTGTTTCTTATTGCATGATTATTCATTACACATTTTACTGGGAGTGGAGTAAATTTTCGTTGGCTTCATACCCAGTGGACAGAGGTATGAGTGATACTATCTGACCACTACCATGCTAATTGCATTTTCCAGCTGTTATCAGGTCCACAGATGCTACAGGTCCATCTAACACTAGAAGAATAGTTTTTTCTTAGTGCAGATGACTGGCACAGCTTCCTGTACCATGTGCTTCCCTATTTGGGAATGCTAGCCTAATGGCCTTGCTCAGCCAATACTGCGATGTTGAGCAGGAATAATTGCATGTGAGAAGGCTTCTTCAATCAGGTCCATTTCTGCTCGCATTAATAAGAATACAGAGACAGTTGTGGTCATATTCAGTAAGCTCATGTCTGCCTGCCTTCCGAGCTGGTAAACTGACCCTTTCGTTTCTTGGGGGTAAGTATGGGGATTAGTCCAGATGGCTCCCTTGTGGATTTTTATTGAGATTATGGCCATCAGACATCTATTTTGAGTAGACAATAGGCAGCAGATGTGTGCATACACCTAACTGCCCATTGTGGTGTGTTTTAGTTGGTTTAAGCATGTTTGGAGATATTATTTGTAAGAAGCTACTTTTAAAAAGAATGAATTTATTTCACCATTGCCATGACTCTTTCTTTAATAATCTTATTCGCAGTAGAGTTTTAATCTATGCTAACCTTAGCTAGCTTGAAGCTGGAATGATTGCCACCAGCTGTGTGATCAGTATGATGAGGAAAAATAACTGCTCCATTTATATGTGGCATTTAAGATATTCATAAGCCTGCATACATATGTAGACAGCTAAAAATAGGCTCAAGGTTGATAACGAAAATAGAAGATTGTTACAGAGAACAATTTTTTCGCTTAGGGCGAAAAAAAATATTTTCAAGAGCTGCTGAAAAGCCAATCACATTCAAAGCATGGGTTTCACTCTAAGAATGCATTTGAGTCTACAGCTTTTGAGAGCCATTTTCTGACTACCTGAATAACGCAATTCATAATTCTTCATAATACCTGAATAACATAAACAGTCCACCAGCATAACAATGGTCTAACCAAACCCTTTCCTGAGTAAACTGGAAATGGAAAGAGGAGATTGAGTGGATACATTGCCAGAGTCTCTCCTCTCACAGGCTGTCACACTAAAGAGGCAGCTGCTTTAAGAAAGAGTCAGTGGTCCTAGAGCTCTTCCTGTTTCTACCCTAGGCTCACTGTCCACCAAGAGAGCTCTCTCCTGACAGGCATCTTGTGATCACCTGTAATAAATCCTCTGCCTCAGTAACAGGTCTGACATTAATGAAATAGGCCACCAATACATTCCTTAAGGAAGGACAACCAGGGATCTCTGTTTTATAAGACAGACACTGGTAAAGTTGAAAGCACCTCACAGAGGAACCTGACAGCTTATTCTATTTATAGTGCAGGAAACTGGGGAGAGAAAGTGACTTGTCTGAGATCAGTAGCAGACCAAGGAACACCGCCTATATGATTATTGCTGTCTGACTTCCAAAAAAATTTTTCCCAGCACTCTTGCATGCAGCAGAGAATGCTGTTTTGAGTTGTCTGATACCTACAGCAGTCACAGAGACAGCTCTGGCTATACCCACCTGCAGAAAAAAAGTTGTTCCTTGAGGGTCTTTTCTCCCTGAACATGCTATGAAGCACTTTGATTTTACTAGTCTAGGTCCTGCAGCCTCCTTGGGACTGCCAGAGACCAAACCTATCTGGGACCACTTCCAGAATCCCAGATATGGCAGCTCCTTTCCTCTGCCACAACACCCCTATGCTAGGCAGGCTGGTTACCTCTATCAGGGTGACAAATGTTTTTGTTTCTCAGTTGCAATCAGAGAAAGGTAGCTTGCATTCAACTGCAAAATAAGGTTGCATACAGCAAGCCATTTTCTATCCTTGACCCATTCTATGGCCCACCATTAGGCAGGCTACTGCATATTCATAAGCACACTTCATTTCCTTCGTAACTCATAAGATAAGATTACAGAAACCCACTCCTACCTCCCCTGTAAAACAAACAAATAATATTAAGGATTGCCAAGAGTCGTATAGAAATTTAAGTTGTTCTCAAAAGCTTCATTTGGCCCCTGCTGTGCAAAGACCTGCCTGCTTACATTTTCTATAGCAACAAAAATCCAGCTTAGCCTGTTCCATAAAATTCTTTTACGATGATCAACAAAAGCTAGAGGCAGGATGGCTGAGCCAAAGCTGGGGCTGCTTAGGTTTAAGGGAATGGCCCTAAAATCTTGTGGATTCTGCTATAAAGGCTTGAATTGGAATGGTAACTGAGGAGAACAGCTGGGAAGAAAAGCTGATGTGAGGATATGGTGGGGTTTAGGCTGGCCAAGGCATGAAGAGACCACCAGGCCACCTGAACACTATTTACGCAGAAGTCACTTAGCCCAGCCTGTGAGGGAAATCGACAACCTGAAAGAGGTTGTGATAGACCTTCCCTCTAATCTTTGGGAGCCCAGAATGCAGTATACACACAAACCCTAGCTCCAGCTCAGCAGTGCTCAGAGGTTTCAGTAGACACAGAGAAAGAGCTGAGACAGAGGTCTTACACATACTTTCAAAGTCACCCTCAGCTGACGAAACAGAGCCCTTACTCACGCATAAATGTGAAATGCTTCGACAAGCAGTACTTCCATTCCTCCTTTCCTACACAGATACTCTCCACACTTCCAGGCCACCAGCAAGAAGAAATCGGATTACATCTGTTTCTCATTCCTCAACATGGTTATTTTAGGGATCCTTAGATTTTCAACGCTGTCACCTGCTGATTATAGCACATTCTCTCCTTTAACCTCTGGTTCATAAGAGTTTATTTTAGCCCTTATAATTTTACGTTTTCTATCACTGCTTTAAGGCTGTGATCTGAAGGCAAGTTAAAAGCAATGTTTCAGGAAAAGGCAATGCAATCTGGTCTCTTGCTTTGCCGAGTGCCTAGTCGCATGGAATGGCTCTGCACTTCCAGCAGTGAGGCTGCAAATTAAAGTCAGCATCACAGGCAGAGCTCAGATTATCTTTGCTGTCTTTCTACACTTTTGTGTGCATGTTTGAAGGAAAACAGATGACTGATTGACAACAGCAGCTCCAGACATCTAAATAGATCTTTTCTTCTCACCTTCCACCCTCTCTCTTTAATATTATCTATAGGATTGCCAGACATGGCTTTTCCATATAAAAGGCTTTCAGCAGGTAAATATAAAGGAACAAGGGATAATGTTGAATGAAAACCACAAGCTGTTATGCTCATTGCAAACATTTTATCTTGGTTCACTTCTTTTTCTGTCTTTGACAAAAGGTTAAAAGATTTAATGCTGGGATTTCCCCCCAAACTCCTTCTCACAGAGGCTAGCAAAAATAATAGCATAGAACAGACTTGGCTGATATCCCAGCTGCATATCTAACGTTGGATCGGTAACCATGGCTTCCCCTAACACCTACATCCCCAGTCTACATAGTGGAAACTTTGACAACTGCTTTTCTGTCTGCCTCTGCATGATCTTCTGGTCCATGTCGATAGAGCCCCCTCACCATGGTACTTGACAAATTCTCCTTTCTCCACTCCTGCCATCTTCTGTAGAGAGCCAAATCTTTATCATCATTTCACTCCCATCCAATTATTTAGGCACAGTGAGCCAAACCCAAGGGACCTTCCCTGCTGTAGGCTGGGTTTGGGCTCATTCTGCACCAGTGAGAAGATGAGGGTAAGCGGGAAGGAGGTGAAGTGAGAGAGAACGAGATGGTGCACGGCCCTTTCTGGGTCTCAGTAGGAAAAGTCTGATAAAAAATGGCTGCTTTAACAAGGCAGAAGAAAAAGAGGAATATAGATAGCAAGTAAATCTTACGTCACTTCAGATGCTGGGAACCCCATGGTTATATGGACGCTGGAGAGATTTTTCCCATGGCATGCATTGGTCCCATCTCTGGAGAGAGGCGCCTCTATTTTGGTCACAGGAAAACAGCTCTATTGACCATTTATATAATCAAACAGAAAGTGTGTTCTCATGAGAACTCCTTGCTGCTCTGTTACAGAGAGGCAAGGCCGTGCAGGTGTAGTAACCACTGGTGCCAAGTGGGAGCTGCCTGCAGTTACAGTGGGCTAGCTGCGTTTGTCCTGCAGGCAAGGGGTTATGTAGCACAACACAAGCCTGAGGGCCATATTGCATGTGTACAAAGTACAGCACAGCACAGGCCTAGGCAAGCTCAGGTTAACTGTATGGTGAACAACTAACTCCTCAACGTACAATGGTCATCTGGTCCCAATCATGGCAGGGTCACTCCAGAAGCAACTGTTTCACCACCATGCTGCTAAGTGCTGTATTCTCTTCTCCTTCTACCTTTTCTACCCTATGCTTTGTGTCTTATATTTGATTCCAAAACTTCTGCAGCAAGCAATATCTGCTTTGCAAGGTGATCATATGCCAAAATAAAATCACTGCCTTTGACTTGGTTTCTTTACCCCGGTATAAAATTTCTACTAGGCACGAACACTGTGAAAAACCTAATTTCACAACTACCCATCACTAATTTGATGCCATCAGATCAGTCCTGAATCTTAACTAGCCACTAGAGCAGGCTAGGTTTTTGTATAAGCCTTTAAAAGTCTTTTGACTAGTAGGAACTGTATTTGAGGTAGCTGGCAAAACAAGAGCTGGTGCATGAAGAAAGGGCCCTCAGTAAGTGCTCTCTGCCATGGGAAGGTTATCCAATCACTCTTAAGGTATTCTATGCATTAAGGTGTTCTATGTATTAAGTTTGGCTGTGAAGAGCTGCTACCCTAGTTTCATTCATTTTTACTTTGTTCTCTAGAAATTACCTCTAACATACAAAAAAAATACCCTGCTTAGATTTTGTTTGGTAAAATACAAGTAATTGCTTTATAAAGCATCTTGTAAATATGAGAGCCTTTGGGGTGTTTAAATAAAACATCATTAGCAGTTTAATTTTTATCATAATTTTCAGAAGATTATTTCTTGCCATGGAGGCTCTTGCTCTCAAAAGGGTTATTGTTGCTCTGGGAATCATATTGACCACAATAAATTTAAAAAAAAAAACCTTGACTTGCAAGGCTCTTATGCAATTTCCCCTCTCCAGCCTTGCACACCCTAACTGTACCTGAGCCATGTACAGTTGGATGACTGCTGAGGGTCTGCCAGAAAGTTACCGAAAGATATTGGGTCATGTTTCTCTGACAAGCTACTGGAGGAAGTGTTGGTGTGGAGTTACATTAGGCGTTCAGCAGGCAAAGTAAAGATTTTCACAACAATTCTCCAGATTTTGGTATATGAAATCAGAAGGACTGTAGAAAGCTCAGGAACCAAGCTTGGCAGGGCCTAAGAAAATTAATGGCCTAACCAACAAACCAGGTTCTGCTTATTTTCTAGTATATATTTGCACAAAAACTGTCAGTGAATCCACAGAGCACAACTGAGATTTCACAGAAGCATGCTAAAAAAGATACAGGCAAGCTGCATAAGTGGTTTTTTTTGTCCCCAGACAAGTATTTGCATGGAAAGAAAATATTTTTCAGAGAGAAATCATAAATATCCTGAGACAACTAATGACTGAGGGAGAATGCAGGGAACAATCAAGCTTATACAATGCAACAAAGGGTGTCTGCCTCCAATAGAGCAACAGAAAATAGAAGTCCGCAGTTAGAGATAAGTACCACTAAAATGTTGAAATCTGTATTTATAGACCAGTCAGGACCAGTGCCAGAGGACAGAGCATTAAACATAATGAGAAGAAATAAACAATTCATGGCACCAGAAGCCAGAGCTGGCATTACTGTGTAGGATAAATTAAGGAGAGATTTCTGTTATATAGAATCATAGAATCATAGAATGGTTAGGATTGGAAGAGACCTTCAAAGGTTATCTATTCCAACCCACCTGCAAGAAGCAGGGACATCCCCAACTAGATCAGGTTGCTCAGAGCCTCATCCAGCCTGGCTTTGAATGTTTCCAGGGATGGGGCATCCACCACTTCTCTGGGCAAACTGTTCCAGTGCTCTACAACCCTCAGTGTAGAAAGTTTTTTCTTAATATCTAATCTAAATCTACCTCCCTCTATTTTGAAACCGTTACCCCTAGTCCTGTCACAACTGGCCCTGCTGAAGAGTCTCTCCCCATCTTTCCTGTAGGCCCCCTTGAGGTACTGGAAGACTGCTCTAAGGTCTCCCCAGAGCTTCCTCTTCTCCACGCTGAATGGCCCCAACTCTCTCAGCCTGTCCTCATAAGAGAGGTGCTCCAGCCCTCTGATCATCTTTGAGGCCCTCCTCTGGACCTTCTCCAACTGGTCCATGTCCTTCTTGTGTTGGGGGCTCCAGAACTGGACACAGTACTCCAGGTGGGGTCTCACCAGGGCAGAGTAGAGGGGGAGAATCACCTCCCTCGACCTGCTGGCCACACTTCTCTTGATGCAGCCCAGGATGCGGTTGGCCTTCTGGACCGCATGGGCGCATATATTTTGAGATAGGTGATTCCTCTCTGGACGTTGCAAACTCCAAGTGCCTCTGAGTGCATATGGAAGAACAAGAACTTCTCTTGTATGTTACAGGCATGTCTTGACTGAAAAGGAATTATTAGAACAGATAATAGGTGAATCAAATCAGCACTGTATACACAGCAGTTTCTCAAGTTCATCACAAATCAGGAAGGCAGGGGAACATTGCCATCTACACTGCCTATCTCACAACTCTTAGAATTTCTCTTCAGCTAGTTGCCTGCAGGTGGCCAAAAACATATCAGCTATGAACAGATCAGAGTTGGCTGCAGTCAACATTCTGATTAGAAGTCAGTGCATCAATATATTCATCTTTTGTTTTAGATGTGCCAAAAAAATACAGTAGTGAAGTGGCTAAAATTCAAGGACAGAGATGAGATCTGATGGTAGTACTGTCCAGCTCTCACAAAGTATAAGATAAAAGTCAAATGGCACTATTCTTTATAGTGAATAAGAACACCTGTAAAAATTCAGACTGTAAGTCAAGCAGTTAAAAGAAAACTTAAAAGAAAGAGATGATCACACAGCCCACTTCCTTTGCTGTGGCAGCTGATACAGACACCCAGTTATTCCTATGAGAACTAGAAAAAACATGTGGTCAACAGGTAATAAATTTGTCAGTATCTCCTGAAATACAAGGGGAGTTGTGATCCTCCAAATATAACCAAAACACTATAAGTATAAAATTATATAGGACTATAAATGTTACAGGACACACTTCACCGGAAACAGAAGCACTGGAGATCACAATTGTAACTGTACAATTAAATTAATTAAAAATGTACTCAGATTTTTTTTAAAGTGTAAATAAATTAGAAGTGTAATTAAATTGTGAATTTGCAGTTGCATATTTACAGGAATACTAGCAAAGAAATTCAGGACACTGAGGTCTAAGCACAAAAATGCCTGGATGGAAAAAGCACATCTTGCTTTTGTTAAACATTCAACCATTCACCTGTTTGCTATTTTGAAGAGAGTGCCAAGTCATTTTAAGTGCAGCATCTGCCCCGTGGTGTTCTCCACTTCCACTCTGCTCCTTTCTCAGCCTCATTTCTCAATAAAGAGAGAACATGAGTGAGCTACAGGGACATATCGAGGTGATGTGTGGAAAGGAGACTGAAGGAGAGGTGAAGGGCAGGCAGACAAGAAGGGGTAAGAGCTGTGACCATTGCAAAGGGGAAAGAAAATGAGCTTCAGAGACGCCAAGTGTTGCCACTAGTTACAGGAGAGACCAAATTCATGCCCCCCAACAGCATTACAGCTTTTATATCTCTCTGACTCACAAAAGCAAAAGTAAAAGCAGTAAAGACAGATATGGAGGGAACAAGTGGTAAAACACAGTATTTTGATTGGAATCTATGTCCAAAGAGAGCTGGGGAAACACACATTGCCTGCTGCCCTGTCCTCACTTCTGTAACCCAGACAGATTATTGCTATGGAAGTAACAAGAGAGAAGTCTAAGTATCGCTAAATGTCTTGCATTGTCTGGAAAAGACATCATCGTCATTGCAGCTTCATTGCTTTAACTTCTTTCTGAGTTTTCCTTGCACCTTATGTAAAGCAACGTGTTCAAACACACTCCTGATGACTTGTCATCCGCTGAGAGGAGCAAACCAGATGTGGTGCAGTGAGTGGCATTCAAATGCAAACAAAATTTTGAAGCTATTAATTCAGAAGGCATCCTTAAATTTCACCTCCAAGTAGAAATCTCACTACATGGGGCCCTGCTTAGCTTGCCATTAGCTAGTAATCAGTACACATTAAGCATAAAATAGAAGTCAGTAAAATCTTCATTACCATAATATTTAGAACTAAGGGAGCAATCACCACAAATTAGAGAGCAAATTGAACTCTATTTTTTTAAGAAGTTCTGCTCTCAGCTTGGCTTCCACAGCTGAACTTTCAAGAGGAAAGTGGACAGCAGATAATCTAGCAAAAGCCAGCATCTCCCACAAAAGCATCCAAATCCACTGTGGCCCTTTGATCATAAGCACTGGGCTTTTAGAAATTCCTGTGTAAGTTTTCAGTGTTCACTAGTAGCCAACTCCTCCTATAGTTCTCACTGAAACTGGAGATAGTGAGCCTGGGGGTAATAGGTACATCAACATCTAGTCTGAAGAAACCTCCCAAACCCTTCTCATTTCAATAAGAACCATTACATGGTGGTGTGGCCAAGGACACTCACACTTCTGTCACAGTGGATGATCTGGAGGTATCTAAGCACAGCACAGATCCTTTGGGAAAAAAGGCGCATAAGCTCTTCTTACTATCCCACAGTGCCTTTCAGTTTAAGAATTTAGATCCATAAGAGTTGAATAAGCCAATGCCTCTGCAGGTTGGCAGCTTATTCATACACATGTGGTAGAGGAGGAAGCAGTGAAGAACAATTCAACATAAGCAAAAGTGAAGAACAAGTTAACCTCATCCTGGGCTGCATCAAGAGGAGAGCATGGCCAGAAGGTCGAGTGGGGTAATTCAGCCCCTCTCCTCTGCCCTGGTGAGACCCCACCTGGAGTACTGTGTCCAGTTCTGGAGCCCCCAACACAAGAAGGACATGGACCAGCTGGAGAAGGTCCAGAGGAGGGCCTCAAAGATGATCAGAGGGCTGGAACACCTCTCTTATGAGGACAGGCTGAGAGAGTTGGGGCTGTTCAGCCTGGAGAAGAGGAGGCTCCGGGGAGACCTGATAGCGATCTTCCAGTACCTCTTGAGGGCCTACAGGAAAGATGGGGAGAGACTCTTCAGCAGGGCCAGTTGTGACAGGACTAGGGGTAACGGTTTCAAAATAGAGGGAGGTAGATTTAGATTAGATATTAGGAAAAAACTTTCTACACTGAGGGTTGTAGAGCACTGGAACAGTTTGCCCAAAGAGGTGATGGATGCCCCATCCCTGGAAACATTCAAAGCCAGGCTGGATGAGGCTCTGAGCAACCTGATCTAGATGGGGATGTCCCTGCTTCTTGCAGGTGGGTTGGACTAGATGACCTTTGAAGGTCTCTTCCAACCCTAACCATTCTGTGATTCTATGTAAGTGCAGCCATCCACTGAATCCATTTCCATTGCTTCGTGTTACTCAAAAGTTTCCCTCCATCTGTTCCTGTATGTGTTTACAATGGAATGCACTGCCAGTACTGTTTCCTTTGATTCACACATCTGATTGCCACATCTCCTCTGCCAGATTTCTGTAGCCTGTAAGTTCCTTGGAGCAGGGACTGTCTCTATGAGACACTTCTCAATAGAAGACACACACAGAGCTGGCTCCCTGGTAAAGGCTCCTGGCTGCTATAGGAACATAAAGCAATAAGAATAAATCCCTCTGGCAGTGATGAAGCATAAAGCATCACAAAAAAAAAGGGACATGTTAAATCACCTGGGAACCAAGAATTAGGGTTTTTATATTTACTGCACACGTGCTTTCCTTTCATATAAAAAAATACATAAATTTATATATCCGTATACAAGCCTCAAACAAGAACAGTCATACTGTTTTATGTTTCAATGCAGCTTTTCTGTGTGGTCATGGAAAGTTTATTGCAAGTTTTCAAAGGAATTTTGACTTTTGTATGACGAGGAACAAACTTTCAGAATAAAAAAAACTTACTATTCTAACAAACCTTCTGAAGGTTCTGATCATAACAAAACCTCTGATAAGCTGCAGTCCCTTTCAGAAGGGACTTATTCAAAAGGCTTATTCAAAAGCCTTTTTTCTCACTCTATTCCCTGAAGAATTAGCTGTAGCTCCTGCTAAATACAGCGTCCTAAGCACCAAGCTTTTATCTTGCAGAGTTTGACCACTCCTCTTAGTACATGACCAAGAAGGGTTAGTCCTTCCGATTGCAATGGTACTTTTCCAAAAACCTGTCAGCTATTTTACTTTCTTACAATTATTTAACAGCACCAAGCTATTTTAATATGCTTCTCACTTGAAAAGCCTTCTTTAAAAGAAGTCCTTTTTCTGTGAATTTACTACCATCATAACCATCAAGTCAGGATTTAAAAGAAAAAAATTCTGGTGTATTTTCAGTCTCCAGTCAGCTTACCAAAGACTAGGACATATGGAGAGACATAGGCCACGTGTCTGGGTTAGCTTTCCACTGGCTAATCCTGCATTGACTCCAGCTTCTTGTGGCCTTATATGATATAGATTCTTAGCATATCTGAACTTTGCTAAATAAAAATTACTGTCACTAAATTGAACCTCCATGTCTGATTTACAGCTTTTGTGATTCTTGTTGACTTATTTGGCTCCGAAACCCAAACAAAGCTGGTATGTCACAGACCAACAAATATGGACCTAGTGACATAGAACGCATTTCATCAGATTGCTTGATATCCAAAGTGTCAGCCCAGATTTTTTTTTTATCCTATTAATGACCAAACAGGAGTTAAAGAAGCAACTCTAGGTGGGGGTCCTTCCTCGAAGAGGGCACTATGCATTGTGCTGGGCTAGAAATTAGCCTTGGTCTCTCCTCCCACATCTTTCTATTTTCACTTGTGATATAATGCTGGACGTGAGTTTTGTCATTTCTGCCCATAGCCACAGATAAGGAGTTGTATCCCAGTGCTCTTTGGGTGCCTGTGCTCTGGAGTGTCCCAGAGCAGTCCTGCTCCAGAACCAACCTCACAAACACAAATGGTCAGTAGCCTGGCACTCCATGCTCAGTCCTCTGTTTCTCTCAGCAGGGTAAAGAGAGCCTATGATACCTCAGCAGAGGCTTCAGATATTGAAAGAGATAGCCCCTGACTTTGCAGGGTGCTCATGTACCAGCTTTAACTGTGTAAGAAGAACTGCAGTGTTAACTGACAGCAGCTGTTATGTTTGTACAGCAGCTGAATGAGTATTTGCACAATGTCATGCCTGGTGCTGCTGAAAATACTTAATCTGAAAAAAGCAATGTGTTCCCGAACAACTCTGGAAACCAGTATGAGAGAGGAATTAATGCCAACTACTCTTTAAAACAAACTCTGAGTTTTAAGTAGGACTTTGGAGTAGAAATTAAAAGCTATGGTGTGAATGTCAACAGAAGGACTCTATATACAATTTAACCGAGCAGACGAGGTCTCTAAACAATTGTAATGTGGTTTAAGCTATTTTAGTTCAATGCAGCAAGTCAATAATCATCTGTGAAGAGCCTACTGAAAGAGAAAGGACTTGAACTGTGTGACAGCTGATCATTGCAGAGTCTGTAATGGCAGATGCTTGATTATTCTAAAAAGAAAAGGTTGACAATTCCTTCTGTGGTTCAGTGGTATATACAAGTTTATCTCCAGTGGAAAGAAAACATTAATGCAGGGAAAATGTCGTAAGGCCAAAACAGGAAAGAGCTTCTGGTCTTGCAACAGACTTCATTATGTTACATGATATGGTGACAAGGAAAATGTAGAGAAAAAAGATGCCCATATAGAAGTTTTCTTTGTCAAAACAGAAGCTCCATGAGGGAAACCTTCCTGATGCAAAACAGCAGCACAAGACAAATGCAAAGCCAGTTTGAACTGGGACTGAATATCTACACTTTACAATAGTACCTACAATTGAAAATATTGCAGAAATTTCAAGATATGGCACCATCAGAAGAAAAACCAAACCATTAATAATCAGAATGAGCTTTCCACAGTTCCAGCGGATGAAATGCACTCGCTGTATTTCCAATTTCAATGAACTACTAAGCAGAATCTATTTCAGTCATGTGATGCAAGAGCTATGCAGCTTTTACTTTAATTCCAAAACTGTCTGCAGCAGTAATTATCTAAGAAACTTCCTTTCCATAATAAATTACTATTGTCCTCTTTCACAAAAGAGGAGTAATGGGATTTTATTTATTTATTAGCTATTTCTTTCTGTGTAAAATAAGAAATAGAACATTTGTGTAAGAGGAGAGCTGGATTTGCAGAGAAAGCTATTTTTATGTTTTCCAGCAGTGGATTCTAGTCAGTCTAGCTCTCACAAAAATGTCCTCACTTTTCCTTCTGACCTATCCTCTCTGCCATTTGTGTGTCTAGTTTCACTTACACTGAGAAAAATCTGTGTCAAAGAGGGTTGTGACTGAGGAGGGAGTTTCCCCTAACAGAGCTAGGACTTGTGCTGAAGATCTTTCTAAGACATGCCCTGTTTCTTTCACCATTTACAGGAACAATTAATTTACAGGAACAAATTATCAGGTGATGCTTTCTCCTGTGTTAAACAAAACATGCAGTTAGGAGATCACAGAGGATCCCTCCTTCTGTAGCCTCTGTAAATTTCATCTTAGAGCTCTGAAAATCAGGATTGTGGCCCAGAGCTGGAGCCTGCTGAAATGAGTGCCAACACAGAAAGCAGAATCATGTAATATGAGATTGCTTTGCAAAAGAGTTGGGTAGCAACAAAACCCAAGAGTTGGGTTCTCTAGTACAACCAGTGGGACCACATACTACCACAAATCCAGCTGTGAAAAGAAACTCTCAATCTTGCAAGAGGGAAGAACAAAATAGTTCATCCTTAGACTTTTCTCCTTTCTGTTTGTCTTCTGAAAAAACCAAACAAATAATGTCCTGGAGACAGAATGACATATCAGTTCTACAAAAACATTCTAGCTGCATCTTGGGCAATTAGTTCAGACCATGAGCCACTTTCTGCTCAGATAATGCACATCTTTCATTTGTTTCCTGCAGAGCTTGGACCAAGGCAAGTGTTTAAAGAAATACGGAGGGACACAAAAATGAAACATAAAGAATAGTGTATCTACTGTATATGGCCATTGAGGTGAAAAATATTGTTTGGAACCTTAGAAATATGGAATCAGAAAAACATTTATCTCCAGTGTTTAAAAACCACATAAGTAATCTTAAATTGAAGATGATATAACCCACCACATATGCATTACTGCATTGAGGCAGGAATTTCATTCTGGAAAGGCTGTATCTTAAAGTATGATAATATACATGGCTGAGTCAGAACCTTAGTGAGGAAATAACTCTTTGGTTGACAGCTGTGCTCCTTTTTTTTGAGTAGTTATTCTTGTATGAAATTTACCTCTAAAGCTCTGTAACCTTAATAGAAAGGGATTATCTTCTCATACTTCTCAGAAATCCAATTGTACCTTCTCAATCCAAGGACCAGCCTTGGCATAGCCTGTCTTCCATTACAGTGAGACAGTGCCTTTCATTACTGCAAACAAGAGAATTCAAAACACACACAAATGGAGGACAGCTAAATACACTTTCCGTGGCAGTCTTGCTACGCAAATCCCGGATAGGACTGAATACACCCTCAACTCCCTATATTGTGCCTACATGTGTGCATAAATATACATCACTGACTCCGCAGTGTGAATGTTATCCTATTTGGGCACATACAGAGAGAAGGCAAAAAAGAAAGTCACATATGGAGGGAGCAGGAGCAGGGGAGGCCCTTCTTTACTTTGAATGCAGTACAAGTATTTCCAGCACCCAGAAAACAGAGCCTAACAGAGGCAAACTACATAGCCTGGGTGCTAGAAGTGTAAAATGAGGAAACTTGACCTTATTCAGACACTTCCCCAAAGTCCCCAAAGTTGCATCAGTCCCCTACATTATGTAAATTGTTTAAGCTGCCAGTGGCACTACATCTCTCCTGCTCTATCTTTGCAGCAGCTCAGTATGAAGTGTGATCTGCAAGGAACAGAGAATGGAGGAGTGCTACTGTGCAGCATCTAAGTCCTGTTTCTCAAGAGCTTGGGTTCCTGAGGCTCTGCTGGCAGGTAAAGCCTCTTCTCTACACTGCTAGGCAGTGTTGCAGGCTCCCCTCATACCATTGAGACATGCATATGTCATGGCCTGGATGGATAGGGTCTTCCATGCTGGGAAAGGGTGGCCTACTGCAATACCTGCCAAAGCCTGCAAGCATGAAAGAAGTAAGCCCACAAAACTACAGCACAGGCAATTTCTTAGCCATTCTAATAGAAAAAAAACAAAAAAACAAAAAAACAAAAAACAAAAAACAAACCATCAATCACACAGAACACAAGTCACAGCTTACAGGAGATAAGTGAATTTATTAAATCCCATGCTGTTTGTCAGGGAGAGAAGATGATTCTAATTGTATAATTAAAGAAGACAAAAAAATTATCAAACAGTATCTGCCAGTGGAGGTATCTCTCATGCTCCTTTTCTCTGCCGTTTCTTTCTCCAGCAGAGAATTCGTCTGTCTACCTCTGCATCTGTCCTTAACTTTCATCTTACAGCTGCTAATGGTGGGATGAACTAGTATGCCCCATTCACTTCCAAGGAAATATATCTCCAGCCACAGGTCTGTTTTCATATTTTATCCCTCTTTGCTTCTTTTTATCTAAGGCCTTTCTAGCCATGGGTGTTTCATCAGCTACTGCTTCTTCTGGAGTCAGTCTCAGCAAATCAAATCTGTTCTATAAATAGTGTCTTTAACAGGATCCCACTCAGTTACTCATTGTAGATGCTGTAAAGCGTGGTACCAAAACAAGCCCTACTTGAGTCCTTCCCAGCATTGTATAGAGGCATACATTCCACATCCCTTACAGTATTTTCCTTTTCTAGTACCTCATTACTATGTTGGCTCATGTTGATCTTCAGTTGGTATTCATCCTATTCTGTGATTCTCTGGCTTCATTTCCAGGGAATGAACAAAAAAAAAAAAGCCCATAAAACATAAGAGAGAAAACTGCCAGCTTTAGGCTGGTGATGAGAAGTTTAGACTGCAGGCTGTGGGGCAAAGTCTGTGGCTTCACCCTCTGTATCACACCTGGTACAGTACGGCATTGAGTCTATTACAGAGACACCAGCACAGTATCCATTTATGAAACTGCAAGCCTGTCTTCCAATCCAAGAAAAAAGTCCCTGGGGTTGGATTTGTGTTAGGGACTGTGAGAGTTCAATGGACACTTGCCCCTGAAAAGCAGTACCTACCAGCTACTTCCAGGTAACTGGGAATACACAAATTGGTGGAGAATGCAGGAGCAGTGACAGGAGTGTGTTGCACATGACCATGAAGTGTTGACAAAGAAATACTAAATGAGGAGGTGCTATGACCACCTCTATGCTGCCCTGTAAATCCACATCTAAGAGACAGGAGTGTAGAGTTTGCATTCATTAATATGAACAGACATAACTGAATTGAACACTTGTGTCTTGCCCCTTACAATGTAAAAAAATCTCATTTGGTTTCTGTTATGACACTCAAAACTTAACTGATGCGTCTGTGAGTTGATCGTACATGCACAGCTGATTTCTGAGCTGCATATAGCTCCACAAATACTTCAAATACCTCAGGATACTGATTCCTAAGTGACCTAAGTCACCGATTCCGATGTGACCTAAGTCACATAAACATGCATAAATTATGAGATTGAAGCAGAAGGTGTAATCTGATTTGTGTCGTGGTTTAACCTCAGCTGGTAACTAAGCACCATACAGCTGCTCACTCACTCTCCTCTGGTAAGGTGGGAAAGAGAAGCTGAAGAGTTAAAGTGAGAAAACTCGCATGTTGAGATAAAGACAGTTTAACATCTACAGCAAAAGCTGCACATGTAAGCAAAGCACAACAAGGAATTAATTCACTTCTTCCCATTGGTGGGCAGGTGTTCAGCCATCTCCAGGAAAGCAGGGCTTCATCACCATGGTTACTTGGGAAGACAAAACACCATCACTCCAAATATCCCCTCCCCTTCCTTCTTCTTTCTACATCTTTATATACTGAGTATGACACTATATGGTATGGGATAACCCTTTGGCCAGTTTGTGTCAGCTGTCCCACCTCCCAGCCTCTTGTGCATCTCCAGCCTACTCGGTGGTGGGGGTGGTGTGAGAAGCAGAAAAGGCCTTGACTCTGTGTAAGCACTGCTCAGCAAGAACAAAAATGTATTAACACTGTTTTCAGCACAAATTTAGAACATAACCCTGTGCTAGCTACTATGAAGAAAACTGACTCTGTCCTGGCCAAAACCAGCACTAGAAATCATCCTGTTAATCTAATGGCAACGTGTTATATTTCTGTTAAAGAGGTTACATCAGGATTTTCTGTTATAGGTATTACAGAGATCTCTAATTCTTTAAGGAAAAACTTACTGTAGGAATGAAATGGTTGACACTTCATGAGTTTTGTACATGAGTTGGTAATTGACATATGTTTCTGCTAGAATATTTAACAAATGGCTAGGTAACATGAAACAGAGTTCTCCCTGAGAATCACACATTTCTGTTTTGCTTGTCGAAGCAATTAAAGGAGACTCATATGCCCTGATTGACCTACCTAGAAGTTAGAGATGTATGACTGAGTTAGTTACTCAAAACTTTCTTCATACATCAAGAGAAATAATAGGACCACCAGAGGCATTTACTTCATTAGAAAATTGTTCAAGACAAGTCTGGGCATGCTTCTTAACACGCAGAAAGAGAAGCCAGCTCGGATACAAATGTTGAACTCTGTGTCTTTAAACATAATAGGGAGGAATCTTATTTGCTGCATCGTTTAAAAAAATCCACGTAATTGTGGATAAACCCACATATACCTACCTAAAAAATATACAAACATATTAAAATTAAAGGGAATTTTCAAAATCAACTACCACAAACTGGAAAACATCTGAAATAACACCACTTTCCGACCCCCATCATATCACAATGATCAAACAACCAGCACACGTCTTCTGCAACTGCAAACACATACTCAGTTGGACAGTCCTTCATAAGAATGAAAGGTTCAGCTTCACTTAGCAAAGCTGGCTCAAGTATCTCTAGTTTTCCATGCTGGTCACCCATCTCTACTCAACAACTGTCTTCATTATAGTAAGACACAGCCCAAAGCCCTGCAGACAATGACATCATTTGTAGATTCCTAATTGATTTCCTTGTTTTAAAAACAGAACATCAATCAATGACTTCTCCAGAGTTCAGTGCTAGCTGGCCACAAGGTAAAGCAAGATTGGACTTCCTCCTTCAACTGAACTTCAAGCCCCGCTTCAGACATGGGACAGAAGTAATGATCTCCAATGTAACAAAACTTGATTTTTGATTGAGGTAATTTTAAACATTTGTCTGACTTGAAGGGTGGCAACATAGATTTTTTCCTTGATCACTGTCTAGGAACACTACAACAATTACCAGGAATTAATAATAAGCAATGACAGGAGAGAAACTGCTCATGGTCACTAATTATTTAGCAATGTGGATAAGAAAGGACATGAAAAATACCAGATTATTGAATCAGAAACAGGTAGAAAAAATATTAATACTCCTGCAGAAGAATATTTTTTGGAAAAGAAAGAACTATCTCAGGATAAGTCAAATACTACAGCATCATAACAATGTTCTATTTTAATATGAATTGTTTGTGTTTACTGCTATAAAAAGCTTCAAAACAAACCAAGAGCAATGATACATCACAGAAAATTGAAAGTCTGCTCTGAAAAGGGCTAACCTTATGAAAGCACTGTCCTCCATCCTTTTATTTTCAGGGAAATTTCATCAGAAGTGACATTTTTTGGTAAAGTTTTTATTATGATGAAATGGCCTTTTTAGAAGAAAAAATACTCAGGTACTACATTTGCAAACAGTTGCATAAACAACCCATTTATGTAGGCCTGGTACATCGCAGTCTTTTTGAAAGATCAATTCATTTTTAGGTAATGACTGTGCCAATAGAAGAAGCTTCATCTGGAGTCATATCTTTTTAGACTGAGATTGCTTTACTACTAAAATAATAGAGCTCTCCTGGATTTAGATAAACTGAACAATTATAAGTTTGTAGCTATAGCAATTAAAATAAGGGAACTATATTTTAAAGACAAACTGAATTGTTGAAATTGAAACATCAAACTTACATCACTTATGGAATCATAGACTCATAGAATACTTTGAGTTGGAAGGGACCTTTACAGGTCATCTAGTCCAACCTCTCCCAGAATAAGCAGGAACATTTCCAAATAGATCAAGTTGCTCAGAGCCCTGTTCAACCTGGCCTTGCATGTTTCCAGGGATGGGGCATCCACCACCTCTCTGGGCAACATGTTCCAGTGTTCCACCACCCTCATAGTAAAAAATTTCTTCCTATATATCTGTCCTAAATCTATCCTCCTTTGGTTTAAAACCATTACCCCTTGTCTTATTGTAACAGGACCTGCTAAAAAGTTTGTCCCCATCTTTCTTACAAGCCTCCTTTAAGTATTGAAAGGCTGCAATAAGATCTTCCGAGACAGATAAGATCTTGCTGTAACCTTAGCTTGGCAGCAATTCCCCTACCTGCCTGCCCACCATGGAACTGTATTTAATATTATTGTACTGAGCACAGATCACATGGACACATTAATTGGTGTTCTGAAAACATGGGCTTTTGTTGTACTTTGTATATGACTGCATGTTTACAATTTATGCCCTTTGTAAAAGAAGAAATTCTCTCTGAGAAACACAGCCTGCAATGCAGCCTCCTTGGGGAAGAAGGGACAAGGGGACACAGCATTCCCAGAGAGCCAGGGATACAGGCAACAGGGCAAAAGTATGACAAGGCGCCTGGTCGAGGAGAGAACATCACACGTGGAGGCAAAATACCTTTATAATGCTTGTTTTCCATGCCCTAAACCAAGAAAAAATCCTGCACGTCAGGCATACAGGAGAGGCACCTCCAGGATTATTGCATGCAAATCCTCCAGTACAGAATTAAGAAATGTTAATCAGATTTTTCTTTAATTCTTTCCTATCTCACTACCTCCATACTCAGGGACAGGTCAGCAACAGGGCTGAAATACAAAAGAGCCCATGGAATGCAATGCAGTTCTCAAAATTTCGAGGAAACACCTTCAAAATCTCAGCTCTTAGAAGGCTCACTCATATGCATAATACTGTGTGAAATGATTCTTTGGAGGCTTTTCTGTGCATCCAGTTTGTCAGGACATGGGCTGTCCTCAGTTCGAGTTCAAGACTACCAGGTGTGTGAGGTGTGTGGGAAATTCGGATTTGCCCCCTTGCTTTCTAGACATGTCTCATCAGATATAGAATCATAGAATCATAGAATGGTTAGGGTTGGAAGGGACCTTCAAAGGTCATCTAGTCCAACCCCCCTGCAAGGAGCAGGGACATCTTAGACTAGATCAGGTTGCTCAGAGCCTCATACAACCTGGCCTTGAACGTTTCCAGGGATGGGGCATCCACCACCTCTCTGGGCAACCTGTTCCAGTGTTCTACAAACCTCAGTCTAAAAATTTTTTTCCTAATATCTGTATGTATAGGGCTAGGTGTGGATGGCCCAAACTGTCCTTCCCCTGTTACAGACCACACACAACCTGCACCTCTCTGTCTTTCAGTATCCTGCTGAATACGCCAATTTAAAAATGTCGTGGTCCACTCGGGACTCATGATGGTTCTTTTAGTGTGATTGCGAAGTGCAAGATTACAGCAAGCATGCCAGAGGGGTTAGTTTCATTCAAACAGCACAAACTTTATTATTTTGCCCATAAAGTGGCATGTGATAGGTAAAAAGGGAGTGAAAAGGAAAAGTAAAGAGAGGAAAAAAGAATAATAGCTACCACTATGGGTCCAATGTGGTCCCAGATCAAGGCAGCATCCCACCGGTCTCCACAATCGATGTTGATCCTTGATGGGGAAAGCTCTTATTGTTAGAAGTCGACCTTTTATGCCAAGTAGCAAACCTTGCTTCTCCTTTGCTTTGGGGATCTCCGCCTGTTCTTGGCCCTTAGTATAGATGGGTGGTTTTTGTACATTATAACCAGCAACGTTCAGTTAAAGGACACTTTCTCACCGTTGTTTTTGAGACAGCAGTTGTGATTCATCCTCCTCGATAGCAGCTGCAGAGTTATATTTGCCAGTTGTGACAACAGGGATGAGCCATGGCACATCCGCTGTCTCAAGCATGTACTTTTTGTTGTTAGGCCAGAGTCAGCCTTGTCCATAGGAATCAAATTCCGTTCCTGGGAAAAACAACTGCATCTCATGCAGAGTGCTTGCAGCAACTCGTGTCAAGTTGTGAGCCTAACTTTTAGGCCACATCAAATCTGTAGTCCACGTGGAAGTCCTCAATGACAAGGTTGAGACAATACTAATTTTCTGACCGACCCTTACACCGTGGAGAAGATAATCCTGAAGCAGCTATCTGCACTGCAGTCCATGGAGGATCTCATCCCAGAAGAGATGGATATTTTCTGACAGGAACTGTGGCCTGTGGAGAGCTCCTTTTCCCAAAAGTGATGCAGACCCTAGCTGGGCTATAGGACACTTAGAGAAGCCTCTTTCTCAGATAACTATACAGGGAGCCTAAACTAGGACCGTAAGTACAGTGAAATTCTGTAGTCCTTTAAATTTGAACAATGTCTTGTTCCGGAATAACTTTGCCTTGCAGACAAGGCATGATGGGCTCAGTTATGGCACTTCTTTTTCTGTTCCCTTGGTGCTTGACTTCTACCTCCATTAGAGACTCCTGGCCCACCAAGCCCGACAGAACAGATGAATGAAGGAGGAGAAGGTGTAGCATTTTGCAGGTCTATAAAAATTACAATACTTGTTTCTTCCTCTTTCACTTTCTTTCGTGGAAGTTTGCTATTATTAGGGGTAGCTTCTGCAACTACAGTTTCTTTAAATGTAAGCCTAAAGCCTGAGGGTGAAAGCATAGTGAGGTGGGAGAAGAGTGGTAGATTAGCCACTCTGCAGAAGTCTAAAGTCATGGATTGCTTCTTCACCAATTTAGTGACTTAATTCTTTGTAACTTTTTTTTTCTACCCACCAAAAAGACAGTAACAAATCGTGCAGTTAGAAGGCATGGAAATCATTAAGCCTGTGAACAAGAATTAAGGGATATGTTCCTTTCATATCATTGCATGCAATAGCACTATTAAATATGCCATTCACCAGGATAATAAAGCACACTCTTTTACAGCAGAGGGTGTATCTTTGGGACTACACTGCTCTTAAGCAAACTTCATTGTTATTTAAGAGGAATTTGGCTTTGTCATGTTAACAAGGTGGGTGAAGTGAGCTGAAAAATATTCCTACCTTTGGAGCTTTGGGAAATGGAGGTAACAGAGGTAGTTTTTTAAACAAGTTCACCTGAAATAGAGCTGAGACAGCAATATGGAGTTCATGCTCCACCTATCCGGTTCTGCAGCTGTATTTCAGGTGACCTTGAACTTGTAATTTCTGAGTCTGGCCCCGGACTAAGGAGTGACTGTAGAGTTCCTCACTGAAGGAAACTGTGACATAAGACATTGAACACTGGGTTCTAACTCTCCTTCTCTACTTTGTTCTTATCAGATGGAGCATTTTTTTTTTTTTTTTTAGCAGCAGCCCATACATAGGTCATTACACAGAAGGGGAAAAAAAAAAAAAATCACTATTTCCTGCTTTCTTTACAGTAGTCAATTCCTAAAAGCACCTTCTAGAGACAAAAGACCCCTTCTTGCTCTTACCAACAGCTATGAAGTCTGCTGGTCTTTTCTTGGAAGTTACAGACTCCTGAATTTGCTACCTTTCTCCATACCATGTATGACTGTTTGTGCGTCAGTGTTTAACAGTGATCGCGTTGCAGCACCAAACAGAAGAGCGGATAAGAAGAATGAGTGAGTTGTCCTGTCCTGCCACAGTATTCCTAAAAGTCCTTGTGCAACTCATATCAGACAAGATAAAAGAACAAGGAAACAATAAGAGATACAGAGGGAAATCTATGCACTTAATTTTAGTCTGATAGTAAGGACCTATGTACAAGTTGAGGCCCGTTCTGTAGACCAGCACATCTCAGCTGCAATTCATTCCACCAACATCCACCAAACTGTTCTCAGGTGTTCAGCACCATCAACTCTGACTATCCCGCAGGAACTCACTATTATCTTGTCCAGAAACACTCTATTTTTGAGGGGGCTGAGTAATTCATAACAGCCTGACTGGAGATTTGCATATCTTCCTGCTGCAACTCTTGGGAGGCTTCATAAGGAATGAGACCAAAGTCCTAGGTGTCCAGCACAGGCCATGGCAATGAGCTCCACAGGAAAGTGAGAAAAGCCTCAGTCAGAGCACATGGATAAGGTCTTATGGATCTACTTTTTTTTTATTATAGACTCTACTACTTGTCTTGCGTGAATAAATGTCTCTTCCTGGCTCATCTTTGAATCAGTGTGGCTGTCTTACGGCCATGACTTGCAGCAAACACCATCTCTGCGTGAAGGAGGGTGCAGCATCATTGCAGGTGGTAAAGCTTCTTAATCTATTCTGTTATGGGCTCACTGGAGCAACAGGTAACCAGGACTAGTTAAGAAGAAGAAATCTGCCCTACCTGTGCTGCATAATCACACTTCTGGACTCCGTGATATGGACCCAGGAAGAAACAGAGGCCCAGCATCATGGATTTCTCCTGAGGATAAAGGGAGCACTAGGCAGAAAGAATCCCAAAATCTTAAAGGTTGTTAAGAAAATGAGATTCTTTCATAGACTGAATTATAGTTAAAGGAAAGGAAGCTTAATTGTCTTTTTTTTCTGGATGAAAAATATTCAGTAATGAGGTTTTAGCTAGTATCTTCATTGGAGAATCTGTGAAGGACCTGAGCGGTGAAATCTCCAATCCTAGTCTTTCAGGTAGTTAAATGCCACAGTTCATGATGAAACAGTCCAGAAGGACCTCTCAAAACTGATTTAGTGGGCAAAAGAATGGCTCTTGACCTCCAGCATAAATAAAAACAAGAAAACATATCTACAGAAAAATGAATCTAAGCCATGTCAAAGTGGCAATGAGAGGAAAACCAGCAATTATAGCTTAGGACAGAGCTCTCAGAGTCCATGCAGACAGGTCTCTGCAGTCATTGGTTCACAATAAGACTGAGTTGGACAAAACCCAGAGGAATGCTAAGCACCACCAGGGAAGGATGGAAAACAAGATGAGGGGATTCATTCTTCTGCATCTAAAACTAGGACATACCTACCTCATAACCACTGTATGCAATTCTGTTCTTTACCTGTCTAAGTGGATGGTGGTGAATGTCAGATAAATAAAGAGAATCAGGTGGTAGACTTCTAGAGAAAGAGAAAAAGACCAGGACTTTTCAGTGTGGAATGGAAAAATCTGAAACACGTGAGAGTTTACTAAATCATGAAAGTGCAGGGACAATGTAAATGCAGAACTGTTCCGCAGCCCGGGGTGCACTGTTGCTTTTTACCTCTCTATGTACAGTTATATCCTTAGAAGTTGTTAGATGCTGCTTTTTTAATGTAGTTAATTTAAAGTAGAGTGCATAGGTTTTCTTGTAGAACTGATCAGTATGGAGTAATCTAATGCCCAGTTGGACCCAACGTATATTCTGTGCAACTCATTGTCTGCAAAATACATTACTGGATGGGGAGTCATGCAGGCAGTGAGTACACCAAAAGAATATATTGCATCTTTAAAGGAATTTAAAGCAGGCAGGCTGACTGCTTGAATGCCAGAAAATTAAGATGGTTTCAGGCCATTTTAGTCTGATCAAAACGTCTGCCTTTTATGAGAAGTCTTTCAAGTCCAGAAATCAGACTTTCCTTTCTTCCTCTTCATCTTGAATAGAATCATCCTTTCAGAAAGCATAATGAAGAATATATCTTGTTGATGAATACTGTATTTTGTAGTTCTGGAAGACAGAAAACAAATTCTGTCTTTATTATTATTTTAAAATTCTTTTCTCTTCACAGAAAACAGAAGCAGGACAGGCAAACTGGTAAATGTTACAACCCTGAAGCTGTTACAGCAGTTGTCCTGACATTTTTTTTTCTGCCAGACTTGTCACGATCCAACACACTGATTACTGTGTCACTTTGTATCTCAAATGAACTGTTCTTCGCAAGAAAAAGCTCAACTTTCCCTACAACTGAGGCAGAGAGCTGATGCCATTTATCTACTCCTTCAGCAAATTAGGAATACCTTTAGCTTTGTTTCAATGCTGGAAACACAGTGAGTGTTGTGAGTGTTTAGTTAAGCAGAAAAGACATAGGCTACAATTGAGATTCTTTTGCCTCTGACATACCATAAATTCATTTCTACAAGCCATTTCTAAAGCAGCAAATGTTCCTTCATGCCAAACTGCTATCTCTCCTTAGTGTAGGAGGCAGTGATCTGGCACATGTGGCTGAAAATTCAGAGTGGAAGTGGGATGATAGACTAAATATGTTTGTTCTGCATGAGATAGAACTGTGGAATAGTGGGTAGAGAGGGAAGGCAATGCATAAGACATGTCATGGTCATGGTGGTGAATGCAAAAACAGTGAGGAAGCCAGTAACAGTGCTATGCTTTTTGGTTAACTATTTGCCTTCATAAGTAGCTTTTTTTTTTTCCTCGCCAATGTGCCAACAAGTAAGACTCCAACTACAATAGTCTTTAAAGGAGGGAAAATGAATTATCTTTCTTTTGCACATGTTGAAAAAATAAAGTACTTTTGGTAAAACAGTTATGCCTTTGCCCCATATAGCTGTCAAATAAAAGCCACCAGTATTTGCAGCACACAGTTCATGCACAGAACACACAAATGTACTAGACTATCCTTGTAATAGTTTCAAGATCAAGACAAGAAGACTAACAGAGAACTATGCTTTGGAGTTGAACAGCATGGAGCAAATCAATAAAAAATTCAATCTGAATTGCTCATCTAAAGGCGAAAAGGCTAAAAGCCTTGTGCCAAGACACAGAGCCATGGGAGAGGATCGAAAATGACTTGCTTTAATTAGTTTAAATAACAGACTAATATGTCTAGCAAAGAACGGAATGTTTGTTCCACCACAAATCTGGTCAGAAGTCGGAAAACTGCTGAAATCACCAAGTGAACGGAGAGCATGGGTGAATGACTAAAGTTCATCTAGAGGAAGATAAGACCCCGAAAGAAGTAAACGACCACCAGACATAGATCTGAAATCCTAACACAAATGTTTTTTTAATAACCCCGCATCACTTATGCATATGTATATCTGTATTGTGCAATACTACGAATATGTATACCTGTACCATATAAATTTTTGATAAAATGTGCTATTGGTGTGCCGAATAAGCATGCCTGCTTCATAACTCTCTCCGAGTTGTAGAGTTTGATCCGCGCGTCAAGAGCAAGAGAAATAGCTTGGAAAAACCTCTACAAACTGAAGTTGAAAGGTAAACAAGCAAGTGGAAACAGTAGTTCAAATTGTTGCTCTCGTTCTGGCTCCTCAAACACTTTAAAACATTTTATTACTGATATATGCTACTAGGGCCCAAATGACATCTCACAGTAATAAAACTTGATAGCAAGTCTCAGAAAGATGAAAATTCATCTTCTTTCCACCAGCTATCTCTGGAACTCAGTAGCCCAGGTTATAAGCAAAGAGCAGCCATTCTGCCTCACTGGAAGATGTTTCTTGCAGGGAGATCGGCATTTGGTGTTTCTGATGAGGGTTAAGCAAGACAACAGCAGAGATGACCTAGCTGGCCCACTACTAGAGCAAAACTCAGATACAGATACAATTCTGTCAGAGCATCTTCTGAGGTCTTCACTAGGATTATCTACAACATGCCCAGAGTTCATTGAAATCAGCCCTGCTGAGGAGCACAGACATTGATAGTGTTTTAGCGGCACTGAGCATCTTCCCTGGGGTCTCTGGACTGTCATAATGACAATAGTTGCTTTGTGAAATCATTTCAAAAGCAATTGCTGGAGCAGGCAAAATTTCAGCTGATCAGGTTGGAAAAAATCTTAAGAGATGGTACCAGAAAGGTGGCAGAGAGCTTGCTCTCTCAGCATCAATGCTAGGGATTCATCTTATGGTTAGTGTCACATTTGCATGCTACCTAGAATGACATGGCATGGTTCTGCTAGTCAATTACCTTGCAATCTCTTCCAGAATCTTGTTTCCTTTGCAGGAAGAACTAATAACTCATTTGACTTCCCTGTTCTGAATTAATTTCTACCCTATATGTTCCACACTTTGCACGGTGAAGCTCTCTTACAAATGGTGGCTGCATGGCACTACAATACAAGCATCAAATTAGAAGTATGTGTTTATTTCCTTTATTTAATTGGAACAATCTTTTGATATAATGAAGTATGATAATGCAAACGTAACTATGCTGGAGGTGCAGGGGAAGGAATTTGGTATATTTTTTGCACTTAATATTTATGCTTATCGGTGATAAAAATAAACTAGTTACAAACATATCTTCTTTGACAGGTTTAAATAAGCTGTCAGGAAGTGGATAAAATACATCAACAGAAGATTTATTTGTAAATGTATTTAGGAGTAGATGCCTGCTTTATACATTGTATATTAAGCCTTCTGGCTTTTATAATCATGTGTTCCTGGCTCATAGGCCATTCAGGCGTTTAGAAAGGTCATCTCTGTTACTTTAATCTGGTTTTTCTGCTGCAAAAATTAAATCCACTGAAGTCATAGGGACTCTGCATATCTGAGGATGAAAGTGTCTATCAACATCCATGCAAAGGAGGAAAGTGGCATCTTTGGAAGGTAATACTAATTTCAGGCTTCCATGATATATAAGGTTTTGCTTAAGCCATTTTTGGAACCTTATCTTGAGAACCAGACCTTAGCTTGGGTCATATAGGTAACCAGATCTTATCTTGTGACATACAGAAAACTGGGAAATGAGGGGGGTGGAGGGGAGTGTGGGAAACAGGGATGCAGTCACTTAGCTTGTGAGCTCCAACAAATAAAGGAAAAGAAGAAAAAGGAGACAGACAAATTGTGTGATCTGGGGAAGGGTATAGATATTGTAACTCTGAACTAAGAGGTGTGCCTCTGCTGTAAGACACACCTGACTCAGCTGACTTGCAAAGAAAAAATACTTTTCCCGGTGACTTTGTCCTCTGCAAATTATTTATGGTGAGTGCTTGTTTCTCACATGCCAGTAAACAAAGAAAGAGTTCACCTTCATTGTGAGGGTTAGCAGAGCAAGACATTCTCTAGGGTCTCTTCTTCCTTCCCTCTGCATGTTCTCAGAGGAAAACCAGGCTGCTGTTTTCTGCTAAACTGCTGTTTCCCTACGTGGACCTACAATGTGCATTCTTGCTGAGGGCAGAGACTGAACTAGGCAACATTTTTTTTTTTTTGGTGGATGGTCACACTATGTCCATGGCAGCAAGCCTAAAGAAAGGGACTCCTCTGAACAGCAAAGAAGAGAGGTCATTTACTCCATGGGAGACACCTGACACAGACCCAGTGTTGCTGTGTTAAAGTTTCTGATGTGTTCACCCAAACCAATTCCCTGTAAAGCATGCCCTGGTACTCTGGGATGCACAAGTTCTTTATTTTCTCATCTTTCCCAGTCAGAGCTTTATTCTGAATGGAAATCCCCCTGCTGAGGAAAAAAAGAGCTGAATTTGAGCAGCAGATGACAGTTCCTTGTTTTTCACCAAGGAATACGATGGGTGGTTTGTTTGTGAGACTCTCAAGGGATATTTCTCAGCTCACTGCTAATCAGAGCTGTGGACTAGCCCTAGAGGTGGGGTCAGCACAAAAGCAGCTGGTGATGTGAGTGCATGGGCAGCACAGTTTCTCCCCACTCCAAAGGGAAGTACAAAATATTTTGCCTCTAAATATCTTAGGTCCAGCCATTCCCCACAAGTGTCAGTGGGAACAGAGCAGGCGTCTCCCTGTGTCACCTGAGGCAAAGCTCACAGACAACAAGCAGTGTCGCAGATGACTTGAGGCAGTTTTGTCAGAGGCCTAGAGTTGGGTGAGGTAACACAGAAGTGTGAACAGGAAGACTGGTTCACCAAGAGGTCTCACCTCACAACCACAGCCTATCCCAAGATCAGGGGGTGCCAAGCTCAATTTAGTGTGTGTGGCTGAACAACTTGAACCAGTTCTGAAGCACCAACAGGACATTTGTCTACCCAGAGATCTCACTGCAGTAGAGGCCACACATATGTGAGCTCACTAGGGACCAGGAACAGGGTAGCCACCACTCTGAAAAACTTAAACCATCCTTGGAACAGACTCCACCATTCCCCCTCTGCAGCCGCTTATCAATTATATTCTCTGCCTGGTTCAAAATCTTTATGGCCCTCAAGCAAGAGTATGGACAGCACTTTCTTCCTTTGTCAAGCATGATGGTCCAGGTTACAACAGCAAACAGTCTGTTAATGATCAAAGGTAACATTCTATTAGCAGCTACTCAAAGTTGTTTACCAGCTAATAAATTAATAATTAATAAATTAATAAGTTTCTACATGACTCATTCTGTCTCCTGGATGCTCTAACGGATTGTAAATATGAGGAAGATTTATGGAGAAATACGTTGGGGAGGTTGTGTCTGGATGTTTTCGTCATCAAAAAATATCACAACCTTGTGTTCCTTCTGTCCAACAAGGAAGACTTTTATATGTAAATCTTTCCCTAAGCATGCTAATGAGGTACACAAAACTGCCTCATTTTTCTGAGCAGAGACACTCTGCGGAGAATTCCCTGTTTCAAGTAGGACTGCTGTATGTTATGAGCACCCTGGAGGGTGCACTAATTTATCCAAAACGACCTTCATCTTTATGGAGTACTCACCTCCCCCCTCCTTACTGTGTACTGAGCTCACTTTCAAGTCCTTCAGATACAAGAAAAGTCAGAAAGATTGGAAGCACTTACATATTTTTGAGTTAAGACTTCTGAATGCTTTAAAAGTGAAATTCATGTCTTTTGCTGACTGAACCTTCTCAAGTGCCACAGACATTCCAGTGGTAATACTAGAAGCATAAGTTTGGCTCTTACTATAGGCTCTTACTATACATTAAGTGATTTATGTGAAAAGTGATGACAGTTGATTACTGGGTGAGGAAGGATGTGGGGTAAGCCAGCATAGATTCCTGGTGCTCTCAGAGCAGCAAAAAGTTTTAGTAGGCATCAGTGAGTTCCTAACACAGAAACAGGGACAATATACCACAGGAGGGTTTTGGAGATCTATATGTTTAATTTCTGATCTTATGACACTCCAATGCCTCTTCAACAAAAGTTTTCCAAACACAGGCTCTGAGGAGTGCTTACTGGAAGCACAGACATACTCAATCCTGCCAGAGGACAGGCTTTTCTTCTGTGAGGGGATGCCCAGGGAGCTAGACATCTGGTCTTAATGCCCATCACCACTACTAGATGCAAGTGCTGTTCAGCCTTGATGAGGTCTGGCCATGGTGCTCTGTGGAGCGCTGGACTGCTGTAGAGATCTGCACAGACTATTTCACTCTGTTTTAAGTTTGCCTGTCAGGGCTGGGGACAGACTCAAGCTTCTCTCAACAGAAGGCCAAACTAAGCCAGCAGCAAGGTACTATGGGGAAGTAGGGGCGAAGGGCAGCAAGACTCACTTCTTGGCTCTGATGGCATAACCTTACTGAGACACTTTCTATGTACTTGCATGGCTTGAGGACTACATAATGATTCACCTCTAACTCCTTCCACTCCAGGAGAACTTGATATCCAAATTACCAACTAGCCTGCCCTCACAGGGGTTAGGGCTGGTTATCCTCTTTAATGGACAGTCAAGCAGAGACTAGTTACCTATGGCTTCCCCACCTAACAGAAGCCTTCAGGTCATTCAACTGCATCCTGTTATGCACACACAAACAGCACAAGGCTCTAAGCTGGAGTAGCCAAGGAAAGAAGTGGAGGGCATAGGACAACCATCTTTTTAATGCATTGATAATGTCTCCTTAAAACCTTTTTGACAATAAGGCTGAGCAGCGTAACACAGAAGGATCAAGTACCTGACTGGTTTTTCATACAGTGCACTGGATATCCAGCCAGTATCAGTTGATTAAGACGACTGATAAATAGAGTTCTAAGAGCAAAGGAGACCCTTTCCTACTGTAAAATAGGATAGTGTGTGAAAGGATAAAAATGCAATTAATATACACGAAGAAAAATCCTGAATTCATTGGAAATTAGAAAGAAAATACAAGCCTTAATCCCTAGAGACAGCAGTGGAAGAATTGGAAAAGTAAACCAGAAACATCAAAAGGCATGACAGGAGAAGAAAAGTTGAGTTTCACAAAGCAGAAACTTATTTAAAAGCACATTAATTAACCAATAAAAACCAAAATCAACCTGTCTTTCAAAGGAGGTCTATGAGCACAGGAGAAGACTTTAAATATATCTATTAAAAGATGCCAGCATGAGAATTTGCCAGAACAAAGAGCACACCAACGACTAATCTCCTATGCTAAGCAACTTATTTGGCTAGCCTTCTCCAAAAGAAAGGCAGAATGGAAAAACACTAGAAACTCTGCCTAAACAGTACAGATGCAGCCCTTCTCCCAGCAGTCCCCTGGTCATTATGTTAGTTTGTGCACTCCTAGAAAGTGTTCAAGTAACAAGATAAGGAGGACAACTCTTCAGCTGAGTATAGTTTGAAGAGGGTGTTATTATATGACATAAAATGATTAAGCAATATAAGTTAAGAACAATATTATTTTTGATAATTGTACAAATATTAGGCAGGTTTTGCTATCTATGTAACTACAGTCACATAGGCTAGACTTCATATATAATCTATTAATCCTCAGAGAGAACTGGTAGTTTTAGGATTGTCAGGAAAAATTATTCTGTTTGTTAAAAGTTAGCCTAGCATATATGTGGGGTAGTTAAAGAGGGATGTTAGAACAAAGGTGGGCCTCAAGGATGGAGTTTAAAACAGGTCCTGAGACAATACTTTGGGGGTAGAGAAGACCAAGGAACACCATGACCTGTTCTCGAGACCATATATGCAGATTTTAAGGAAGGTTCAAGCAGCACATTTGAGGAGGGCGTGCTCTGACAACCCCTGGGACCACGAGATGACCCTTGACTCAAAAGACTGAACATGCACAAGTCGATGGAGAATATTATAATGATTTCTAGGAAAACTAATGATTATGTATCAATATTCCAGGAATTGTCAATGATTATGTATGAAATTACTGAATATATTCCTTTTGGATTTTCAGATAGGCATACATGCTAGGTGGAAGGATCCCCCATGCATCCAGCACCTCAATAAGGAACGCCTGCTTCTTAATGCTACATTGCTATTAAGAACTTTGATTCCAGATTTCTGTGACAAGAGGATGAAACAATTGTTATGTTTTTATTTAGCAAACAATAGTCAAAATCAGCAGCATGGAAAGAGAGAGCAAAGTATTTTATCGTATTCCTCTCCCACAAATAATATCCAGCTTCTGGAATTTGAGGATATTTGCAACAGTACGGAAATCTCAGAAGTGTTTTTTTTTCAACACTGTGCATACAATATTTTCTTTTAATATTAAAATGGCTATTTTTGGTCTAACCCTAAGAACCATTTAGTCCAGCTTGTTTGTAAACACTAGACAACAGCAGATGCATTGGAAAGGGCAGGGCAAGCATGTAGCAATACTTTACAAAATAGTTTCTAAGAACTAGTAATTTGCTGTTCAAGGAGTTCCCCAAAGAAGATCTTTTTATATTTAAAAGACCTTAAATAAATAATTTTCTATGAATTTGTCAAGTTGCCTTCTGAACCTGTGTGAACTTTCAACAGTCACAGTATCCTGTGGCAAGGAGTTATACTGGTTAATGGTAACTTACACGAAGAACCAATCCTTTTATTTTGAAACTCCTTCATTCTTATTTCATGTATTATTCTTTTTTTTTTTTGTCTTGAAGAGACAATGAATACTCCATTCACCTTCTCCACATCACACAAAAATTTACAGACCCGTCATATCCCATCTCAGTCTTCTATTTTCCATGATGAGGTCTATTTATTATTTTTTGTAGTAGTAGTTGTCTGTTTACTCATTCCCAAAGCCATCACAGATCTCTGATCATTCCTCTTCTTTGTACTATATGTTGTACTAGATAGATGCTATGCAAAGAAGTTACAAATGGCTATTGTTCTGCATAGGTGTGTAGAGCTCCTCATAGAGATCAGTGAATCGTGAGGCTTAGGTAGGTAGGAGTGAGCAACCAGGCATTCAGGAGCTCTGCCCATTCCCCAGGACAGTGAACAGTTATCTGAACCTGGACTAAGTGAAGTGTTGCTAAGTAACAAGAAGAAGTGTCTCCAGTGACCAACAGGCAGGAGAGAGGCAGCACCCTGGAAGGCAAACCATCTTTTCAAAGGGACAGTGTTGACCCCTTTGGGTCTTCTTGCCAATAGGTTTCCTATTGATAGAGAAATGGAGTATACAGGATCTGAGTATTTCCTCAGTGTTCCCAGTTCTGGAACAGACATGATCATAAATTACATATAGATAACCCCCTTTCAAGGAATATCCATCTGCTAACTCTCTATTTTAAAGAGTAGAGGTGACAACTTTTAAAATATATTTTACTACTTGTTTCAAGCTTTTTCTTCTTTGAGCTTTTAGGACCAGGTTTTATTAGGCAAATTCTCAGGTAAGCCATCAGCCACTCAGTGCCATCCCTGAGAACCTGGAAGGGTGATTTGAACATTATTGGCAGCTCTGTGAGAGTTGATGTTTTCTTTTAGGGCTGCTGGAGTTCTATTAATAAACACAAAAAAAAAAAAATTACAATTCCAAACGAAGCAAAATATTCTCTAGCCCTCAGGATTATAGCGCAGACATAGATAACATGACGCAACAATAGCACAAGAGATCTAAAACCATAAGGCAAATAAAATGAGACCAATATCTGATAAAGTCATGTATCATAAGACCGCAATTTCCTGGAGAATTATGAAATTTTGTATATTTCAGCTTAGCCGTGCTTCCAGCTGAGTTTCAAAGCTGTGGATAAACACTTTCCAGAACCGTAGCTGAGAAGAGCATAATTGCAGCGATTACTGTAGGACTGTGAAACAAGATGTCAAGAAATGTAAAAGGATTTTCCAGATGAGAACTGTCAAAGTCTATAAATGATAAGGGCAACTCCAAACCCATATTTACTAGGACAAAATAAAGTATATGAATTCCTAAACCCTAAATTCTCCCACAGCTGGAATACACAAAAGAAGAAAAATCAAATGAGAAGCATATTGAGAATACTGAGGGATAAATAGTAAGACAGGTGAGAGCAGGGGAAGTCTCATCAACAGGTCAAAGTAGCCACATTTCTAATTGAAATGATTTTGGTTAAAATTTTTGTGTAATAAGTGACTTTTTAAAAATTTTCTTTCAAAATTTCATTTTCTTCAACATCCAAAAATGTCACTCAGCTTTTTAGGAGTTGTTGACATGAGCTGGGAAACGGTGTATTGAGTTATTTTCATTAAAAGTCACATACAGGACTAAGCAGAAATAAATTGCATAGGTATTAAAAAAAAAAACCCACCAAACTATGCATAATGCCAATTAAAAGCACCTCTAACATTCAGCACACTTAGAAACATTTTGCTAAATGCTAACCAAAAATTGGGGTTACAATGTGTTTAAAAATTGTGCCACAGAGTTGACAAAAGTGTGCCTGCAACTAAGAAATTGAAGTGAGTCACCATGTTTCAGAATGCTTTAATAATAAATATTCCTCTGTTCATGGTGCAAATAAGCTTTACTAGAGAAATTTAGTTCAAGGTAAAATGGCCTAAGAGAGAATCACAAAACATAAGAATGAAACAAATCAGTGAAACTTGCTGACCTGCAGAAGGAAACTGTAGGGATAAAGCTATTTAGCAAAAGGAAACTAAAGCGATCAAAAGAGAACATAACTGACAGCAATTCACCGTCAAAATTACCATATCCATTAAGCTACAATTTCAAATAAATGCTTTTTCTTTATTTCTCTGTTAAATAGGAAGGTGTCATCAATGACAGTCCCATCAGATGGTGTTCCCAACTGCCAGACTTTGGAAGAAGGTTGCACCTTGTTACATGAAACAATCAAAGTCAGTTTTGAGCAAGGCACAGGCAAAACATTAAAGAAGAGAGAGATTTTTACAGAATTGAAGACTATATCTTTTAATCCAGTGTAGCACTTAACGCTTTCAATAGAGCAACAAAAGCACTTTTGACCACATATTTCGCTAGATCCTAGAAAGACAGCTAAAGAAATGAGTGTGACTCAGCAGAAAGAAAGGTATGTATTTTCTAAATTATCAGTCACGTAAAAGACAGAGGAAAGACAATGAAAGCAAAAAAATTTGTGCCTAGTTAGTTACATCAGATGTATTGTTGTTAAGATATAAGTCTAAGGTAAACATACATTTGTACCTGTAAAAAACAATAAAAAGAAAGTTTAAGGCTTTGAAATACTGTTTACAATCTGTAAAAGCAGCTTCCTATGTGCAGACCTCAACAAGCTGTTCTGAACAGACCCAGCTCATGAATTGTAACTATCCTTCCTAGACAATGATTGTGCATAATCAATATTGTGCTCTTGAATTTCACCTTTTCTGCAGCATCATGGCATAAAGTTCTTGCAAATTCCAGTGTGCAAAAGCCAACAATGCTATAGATAAATCAATCCATCTCAATCTAGTAAAGCAATATATAACTCATTAAATAGTGAGAGACTGAAATCAAATGGAGTATTTCCCATTATTATGACTCAGTTACTAGCAGAAATAGAACATAGTTGACAGCAAAGTAGAAAAATATGAAGCGACTGAAATTAATGACGAAGCAGGATGGGAGCGAAAAGTGTAGTTTTTGGTTGGTATGAGGTTATCAGCATCTCCTCTCACTGACTGAGCTCATAATCCTCATTACCATGAGGGCAGTGAAGATATTTGCTGCACACCATGGCATTTATGCTGAACAGTGCAACTTTATTTCTGTCAGTTCCAAAGGCTCACCAGAGCCTATTTTTTTTCCTACAATGTTGGGGTTTTAGTTTAGTGGTCACTTTTCTCTTTTTAAACATCACAGATCTGCTGGGTCTGACGCCTCCAAAATTCACTTATACACTTCTGAAGGAAATTGAAACCATCTCAGTAGATTAGCAAATAGCATATAAATCATTAAGCAAGCTCCCTGTGTGCGTATCTTTCCATCTGAGCATAGAGTTGTATGCAGCTTTGATCTTTGAAAACTTCTTAGTTCACTTAGGCAGCGAAAATTGTATCTTACAGTTCTTTATCAGATTACTTTCCCTAAGCGAAATGTATTCTAGAAACAGAGCATCTGAAATCTGTGCTCCAGTTGAAATCTACAACAGCTGTTTTGATGGGCTGTGAACTGTGCTGGAGGCCTGAAAACCACCATCCAGAAGAAGGTAGAGGAAGGGCTATAAGGGCATTGAACTGAGTAGATGCACTTGTATGGAAAGAAATTCCATCATCATATCCAGTCTTCCATGGGCAGGGAGAGTCTGTAAGGAAGGAAATGATCATCTGATAGAAGCTTTCTACCAGTGGTACTTGGGCAGGATGATATCCCACTGACAAATGCAGCAGGGCATGAGACTTGCCAAGGGCGAGCTGCAAGAAAGCATTTAATCTTTGCAATTGCAGAATGAGACAGTCACCAGGTAGCTGAAAAGTGAGCAAAACTTTGGAACTGTGGACTGTGGAAAAAGCTGCAAGTTGATAAAGATCCATGGCTACCCTCAGTTGGTCACTTCCAGCCTGAGGGAGGAAAGGCCTTTGCAAAATAATGGGCATGCGAGGACATAAAAGAACAGCAAATATTATCCGATGCTTCATCATGCTCATCATCTCACAGCTGAAGTCCCAGCCAGTTCTACCTTACAACAACTATGGGATGACCTGGAATTATGTGTAGATGTCAGGCGTTGAAGAGTCCAACACAGTCACTAGTATGCTACTTCATGATTGCTATGCTAGCAAGCTACTTCAGACATGGGTACTCTTTTGCCTGTCTCAATTCATCAAAAGAGGAGGTACAGGTTGCAAGTTTTTGAATGCAGTCCCTGTACCAATCTGGCTGATCAGCTCAACACATCTCAGCTTTCTGCTCTGGCTTTGCCTTTGACCTGTATCAGGTCAAAAAATAACTTAGAGGAGCAATGGCAGATCGGCTGTCTCACTAGAGTACAGTGTTCATTTGCATAGGGTTTACCGTGATTACCGTGACATGGAAACAGTAGATTTCTCAATCCTATGCTTTTGCATGAGTCACAGCTGGGCGGATACACACAGGATATCTTGAACAACCTCCGCTTACTAATATATACTTCTAATTATGATGTTCCGTCATATTGGGATTAAATTATTCCACTAGAACAAGAACAGCAGAGCACAGAGGGTGTAGTGGAGGTTCTAAATCAGGAGAAAAAGGAAGAAAGTACAACATTACAAAGTTCGTGAGGTGTCGTAGGTCAGTCCTGATCGGGACCAGACTACACAGTCTCTCTCTCACTCCCGCCACCCTCTGAAAAATAGGAAGAGATCATATAACAAAAAAGACTCAAGGTTTGAGATAAGGACAGGGAGAAAATCCTTAAAGTTACCATTATGGGCAAAACAGACTCGACTTGGGCAAAACTATTAATTTATTACTAAAAACAGCACGATAATGAGACAGATAACCTCTCCCCACCCCTCCTTCTTCCCAGGCTTAACATTATCTCTACCACCTTCCCCACACCCCGAGCAGCACAGGGGGGAAGAGGGAATGGAGGTTACAGTCAGTTCATCACACGTTGTTTCATGCCGCTGCTTCATCGTCAGGGGAAGAACTCCTCACATTCCTCCCCTGCTCCAGTGTGGGGTCACTCCCACGTGGCACAGTCCTTCAGGAAACTGCTCCGACTTGGGTAATTTCTTCCATGAGGTGCAGTCCCTCCAGAATGGCTGCCCCAGTGGGGCCTCCAGAACGGCTGCCCCAACAGGCAACAGCCTCCTTCAGGTATCCACTTGCCCCACTGTGGGGTCCTCCACGGGCTGCAGGTGGATCTCTGCTCCTCTGTGGACCTCCATGGGCTGCAGGGGGACAGCCTGCTCCACCATGGTCTTCACCACAGGCTGCAGGGGAATCTTGGCCTGGACCTGCACTACTTCTCCCCCTCCTTCTTCACTGACCTTGGCATCTGCAGCTGTTCCTCTCAAAAGAAAATCTTCAAAACAGACAGGTAGATGCCCCTCAGGTTCTCTTCACATCTCATCTCTTCTCCACTTCTTGCAGCCGGGCTGGGCCAAGTTGGGCCCAGACGGCTGCCCGGCAGGAGGCCAGAGGGTGAGGCCTGCAAGGCCTACAAGGCTCGCGCTTCCCCCTCTCTCCCCCCCCCCCAGCGTCTTCACATCTTCTTTTTTTTTTTTTTTTTTTTTCCTGTTTTCCCCTTCTTAAATATGTTATCACAGAGGTGGATGGAACATTCTGCTACCAATTGGCTCAGCCTTGGCCAGCAGCGGGCCCGCCTTAGGCCTGGCGGAGTCCACTGAACAAAGGGCAACAACTTCTAGCAGTTTCTTACAGAAGGTACCAATGCAGACCCCCTCACTAAATAAAACCAGAACATGAGTTTTTCTCCAGCTTCGTAGAGAAATTTCTCAGTTCTGAGACTAGGATAATATTATGGAAGTCAAACAAAAGGGAAGAAAATAAAAACTTCCAGTGCTGACAATGTAGTATGTGCAAAAATATCAAAGCGTTGAGGAAGCACTGGTCTCACTCAGCCCAACTGTCTGGTAGCTACTACAAGATTCCCTACTGTCTTGGTTTCAGCAGAGATGGAGATAATTTTCCTCTCAGTAGCTGGTGTGGTTTGGATTTCGGATGTGAACAATGTTGACAAACACACCGATGTTATAAGTAGTTGCTAATAAAATAAAGGACACTGTTCGGCTTTCAGGTTTCGCCAATGTGCAGGCACAGGAAGCTGGGAGGGATCTAGCCAGAATAATTGACCAAAACAGGCCAAAGGGAGTATTCCATGCCGTAAACTTCATGCTCAGTGTATAAGTGAGGCTTGCCCAGAAAGGGGGTATCAATCAATCTCTCTCACTCTCGCTCTTTTGCTTTCTGCTCTGTTTGATTTCCATGACCTCTGCTCAGGACAGGCTGTTTTGGTCTTTGGAACATTGGGTGGTGAGAAATCATGGAGTGCTCATTTTGTATATTTTAGTATCCCTATATTCTCTTATTATTGTAATTTTTCCTTTGCTATTCTAGTAAACTGTCTTAATCTGAACCCATGAGTTTTCCTTTCTTCCCAATTCTCTCCCCTATCCTGCTGGGGAGAAGGAGGGTGAGTGAGAAACTGTGTGGTGACTAGGGCTAATTTTCATGGTGCTGAGAACTTGACTACATTTTAGTTCAAACACAAAGTGTCTTTTGTTCTCTGATATGAGCACAGGCATGTAATTCCATTCTGGTGAGAATGTTGATAGGTAAAGAAGCTCTGACTTTGCAGGGCTACACTACCATCTGTACAGTGAGCAGACCACACTTGCAAGACTGGATGTGTGCAGGGAACAGGAGGCAGAATTAAAATAGGCACGGGCAGAAGAAGAGGCACACAGGTGTTATGGAGGTGATTTTGCAGCACATCTGCCCTGATGCAATTCTCTGCCTCCCTGTGCCAGAGAGTTCTCACCTACTGCAAAGCCTCATAGCAGAAAGCAGACCTGAGCTCTCCCACTGGGAGAAAAACACAATTAAAGGCTTGGCTATCGCTAAGGAAGACATGAGTCACAACTATTTGACACATCTGCATATGGGAGAGAAAGCTAGAAAACAGTCACTGTCCACAGGTGTTCCAGGAGCAAAAAATACAACCCACTGGCGTTAGGGCTTTCAAGGGTCAAAGGCCTGGGGCAGCAGGAAGGAACAGGGGATGCCCAGTAGTAAACTTTGCAGAGAGGAGAGTGTTCTGGCCACAGAGGGCTCTTGATAGGTTCCTATTATTGATTTTGAAAGCTATTTTTCATTTCTTCAAAATGAAGCAACTCAAGACATGAAACAACAGAACAAACATGAGGGGTCAAGGGTTAATCTTCTAATTGTCATGGAAAAGCTGAAAAATGTTAATCCCTTATGTGTTTGAGGTATGGTGGAAACCAAGGTGATGGACTTCCAAATCCTCTGGGCACAGATCAAGCCTGAATGATTCCAAGGAAGGGGTTAAAGCAGATCAACAGTGAACCACACACATCACAGCTTTTGGATTCCAAAAGTGATTGTTCCTGTGTAAGAGATGCTTGTCCAAAAAGTATCACCTTCTGATGTGCTGTGAACAGCCCTCAGGTGCTAGGAGTCTGACTGAAATTGATGTAAGAGATTTTTATTTTCTAGACTAATAAAAAGCTCTGCTGCAGTAATAGACCTTTCTCCTGTAAAAAATCAGGCACAGAAGGACTACCATATATCAATAAAGTATGCTTACATTAAGGTGTTTTGTGCTCCACAATGAGCCTCCCTTACTGAAGGAGCAAGATCTATCCCATCATAAGCAGACCATCATTATATTTCACATGGTAGTACACCACAAGAATCATCAGGGAATCCATTCTATACATGAAGTAAAGGGACAATCTTCCTCCCCAGCAAAGTCAAATAGCTTCTCTTTGATACCTCCTTTTTCTACTTGTGGGTATTCTCTCACTCCTCTCTACTTAGTTCTTACCTCTCATTAGGATACAAGGGATAGGTTGAGCCTTCATGATTTATGATCTTCTATCTAAGTGGCCTCAACAAAAAAATCTTACTCCAGTGCTTTACTTACTTTGAACTCTAATTCCTACTGTCACTACATGACAGAACTTGTCATTTTAATTTAAAGTTGCTTATTTCCAGAGATGGTACTATGCATAAGAATTTTGTTATTGCTTCATGCAACTCATGCCTGTCTAATGATCTTTGATCTATTTATGCAGGAACTAACAAGAGACCATATTCTGTCAAAAACATTGAATAAGACTATGAGATTGAAAGTGTACTTCCTCACATACTTTCATTTCATAAATATGTTTCTGCAATAGCATGCAGAAAATTAAAAAACTTAATTTGTAAACATCCTTTCCGTTGCAGACCACATATTTCCTCCTCAAGCCATGATCTGGCACCAAAAAGAAAGACTCTGCTCTATGCCCTGCTGATAGCTGGATCAGTTTGTTGGCAGATATTAGAGGCTTAGGATTCAACACAAGATTAATATTCCTCACCACTCTGCAGAAAAAAAAAAAAACAAGCCTCCTGGTAGGCATGATATTTAAAAATATCAAGTATTAATAAAAGGTAAGGAGCATGCCATGCTTAGAACACACAGCATATAAGACTGGGGAATGTTAAAAGAATGAATATCTGCCTCCCTTATTTTACTCCTAAGAATCCTCTGCCTTGAGCTGTAGGTGAAAGTGAGTGAAGGTGAGCAAAGCAACAAGAAGAATCATTGCTGGGCCCCACTTCAGCCAAACTCAAGCAGGTAAGGAATCCCAGACAACTGGTAGGTTAAACATGCTTAGTTTGATCTGAGTGTTCTGCAATTGGCATTGAGTGAAAGGAGCCACAGGAGGCAACCTGAAGAGCCCAGACTAAATGTAGGTGCTCTTTGAGTCATGTCCAGTAAATTTACACAAGAAACAAGTTGTCTCGGTATTTGTTATTAGATTTGCATGTCCAGATTCAACAGAAAAATCTTTGAGAGAATTTTCCTGAGACACAAACTGCCAGCTTAAAATCTTGCTTGAAATCATCAGCTTCATATTAAGTGGGATTTTTTTTTTTTTTTGTATCCTGGAGGTATTCTTGGCTGCTACACCTCATTCATAGTATTTCCTGCAATGGAGGTGTTAATAAACTTTTATTCCTGCATAGTTTCCCAGAGGTGTGATGCTTTACCTTACATAGCTTTAATTATCTAGAGAGTAGGTGACTCTGTGTGATTTAAATTTACTTTATGATCAACGTAAAGTTATATGCCCTAGCAATGTAGATCAGATAAGTTGTGTCCCAGAAAGGACTGTCGACTTCTCTCTCACACTCCTTTGGAATTCTGCTGGTAGATATTATGGAAATATGTTAAAACTGCAAGAGATAGTTTATAAAGCAGGAAAGCCCTACTCACTAAATATGTAAGGATGAATCTCTTTTAGCCACAAGTTCATGGCAAATAGCCATTATTTTGTTAACTGTCTTGCCCCATATGTTTTTATACCAGTATGTGACTGGCTGTTTCTTGACTCCATCATACCTATATACAGCACACATATGAGGGTATATAGTTACCTAAAGACACAAATTAAATATACATGTATATATTCATGAGTGTATGTATAAAAGCTAGAAAAAACTCTAATAAGCGCTAAGGAAATTAATAACTAAAGTTTAAATGTGAATAGAAAGCAATCAAACAAAAGTAAAAGACAGATTCAGCCCCTACCCTGCTTTAAAGGCAACTGAAAAAGCCTTATCGTGTCTGGGGTGGAGGAAGGACAGGATTGCAGGGGGCATTAAGAGAGTGTGAGACACAAACAAGGTACAACATGACTGAGGGCTGTGAACCTATCCTCAGACTTTAATCAAGGGTTTCTCTGTGCAACCCATGCAATATGCATAGAAGAAACCATTCCTATGAGCTGAACAGAGGCCCCTGCACCTGGCACAACCCAGCTGGATGACCACATAGTCTGACTTGGGCAGACTTTGGGTTTTGCACTGTGATGCAAGACACAGGCAATGCCATGAACAAAAACGGAAAAACAGAAACAAATGCTAAATTTGGAAGAATATCTCTGTGGGGACAACAACAAAAAGCCCATGGCATCTTCCTGCCATGAATCCCGCAGGCTGTGAGAACTAGCCGATGGGCTCAAGAACAGGAAAATGAAATTTTCAAGAAGTGTCACACAGGACAGGTGGTGATGGTGATCTCCCTTTTTCTACAGTTGTGGAGGGATCTTAAAGCTGCCTGTAAGACCACTATGAGGTGCAGGCTTGTGCTAAATTTGTTTCCTTATCCTTATGTCAGTGACCTTATAGAATGTTTCAAAAAGCTCCAGCTTTCTGACTGAGGAGTTGTAACCAGTTCGTAGGATTCCTATGCACAAAGTTCACCCAACGTATGATATTTAAACAGTATTTATTGCTTATTGCCTTGCATAAGCAGTTACTAGCATAAGCAGTTACAGTTCCTAGCATGAGCAGTTACTAGCATATTGTTTTCCCTTTATGAGAGTCTTACCAACCCGACTAAGCCAGAGACCCCGCTGAGCAGGAGGGTGATTGTCAGCAGGGTCAGAGCAGAGAAGGGAGGTGGGGCAGCACCTTCAGGGTGTCCCCTGTTGTTCACAGAGTGTGCTCTGAGTCCTTTCTCTCTCCTCCGCTCTGAGCCACCTCTGTTTAGATGCTCAGCAGATTCAGTGCAAGAGTACTGACTAGGTGTTGATGCACGCGTGGCCACAGCATGCAACACGGCCTGCCACGTATGTCCTCTGCTGGCTAACAGCGGTTCCTGGATAGCGACAACCTACTTAATAACAACCCTCCCAGTCCCCCTCATTGAGATAACAACCCTCCTAGCTACCCTCTCCAAGGTCACATTCTCACAGCTCTCTGCAGCTTGTAACTTCCCACAGTGGCTCTACACGGACCATCAATGAAATGCCTCGCACAGGAGTCAGAAGTGTGCCGTGACCTGCTCACATTCCTGTCCAAGACCTGGCACAATTACAAAAAGAATGAACATAAATGGGACAACAACATTCTGGGGAAAAAGGCTGGAGAAATTTGGCAACCAACTCCCCTCACACTGCTAATAAAGTTTACCTGTACATGAGTTCAACTGATTGTCAGATGCTTTTCTTACATCACTGTAGTAGCAACAGGTCACTAGACATGCCTGAATCGCCACTTGTGTTAAAAGACATATACAGTGTTCCTGGGAAGGTGGGAAACTTGGGAGACATATATTGTCACTCTGAACAGAAGGAGCGTGGCAACCTGGCTTTCAAACCAGGACATTTAAAATTTACACAAGGTGGCAAGAAACCACTTTAGAAGACCAGGTGATTGTATCAGAGGTGGATATGCAGTGGCAGGCAGACTTGATGGATATATAGCGGTTTTCCACACATTAAGTGTGGAAAAGTACATCTTAACTGTGAGAGACGTATTAGTTAAGCATGCCTGAACCATCAGTCCAAAAGGTAGAACAAGGTCTGAAACAGCCCAGGCTTTAAAAATATTTTTTAATAGGTGGCCAGACACCTTAGAAACTACAGACTGAACAGAGAAAATAGTTTTTAAATCAAGTTTTGGAAAAAAAAGTTAAAGCAGTACAATGTTCATAATTTTCTTGCTAGTAATGAAGTGAATGCAGCAGCTGTAGAAAACTTTAACACAGAATCATAGAATCATAGAATGGTTAGGGTTGGAGGGGACCTTCAAAGGTCATGTAGTCCAACCCCCCTGCAAGGAGCAGGGACATCCCTGACTAGATCAGGTTGCTCAGAGCCTCATCCAACAAAGATGTTGAACAGGGCCGGGCCCAACACAGACCCCTGAGGGACACCACTTGTGACCGGTCTCCACATGGACATTGAGCTGTTGACCACCACTCTCTGAGTGCGGCCATCCAGTCAACTCCTTATCCACCGAGTGGTCCGTCCATCAAACCCATGTCTCTCTAGTTTAGAGAGAAGCATGTCATGCGGGACAGTGTCAAAAGCTTTGCATAAGTCCAGGTAGATGATGTCTGTTGCTCATCCACCAACGCTGTTACGCCGTCATAGAAGGCCACCAAATTGGTCAGGCACAATGTGCCCTTGGTGAAGCCATGTTGGCTGTCACTAACCACCTCCTTGCTCTCCATGTGCCTTAGCATGGTTTCCAGGAGAATCTGCTCCATGACCTTGCCAGGCACAGAGGGGAGGCTGACCAGCCTGTAGCTGCCAGGGTCCTCCTCGTTCCCCTTTTTAAAAATTGGGGTTATGTTCCCTCTCTTCCAGTCATCGGGGACCTCACCAGACCACCACGATTTCTCAAATATGATGGCCAGTGTCTTGGCAACTTCATCTGCCAGTTCCCTCAGGACCCACGGATGGATCTCATCAGGTCCCATGGACTTGTGCACCTTTAAGTTCCTCAGATGATCCTGAATCTGTTCTTTGAGTACAATGGGTGGTTCTTCATCCTCGCAGTCCCTGCTTGCACCTTCTACAGCTTGGATGGTGGGACAAGAGTCCTTACCAGTGAAGACTGAGGCAAAAAAGTCATTGAGAACCTCAGCCTTCTCCATGTCCTGGGTAACCAGGACACCCGTTCCCTTCCAGGGGGGGCCTACATTTTCCTTGGACTTTCTTTTTTCCCCTACATACCTATAGAAGCTTTTCTTGTTGCTTTTTATATCCCTGGCCAGATTCAGTTCTGTCAGGGCTTTGGCCTTCCTCACCTGATCCCTGGCCACTCGCATAGCCTCTTTGTAGTCCTCCCAGGCTACCTGTCTCCTCTTCCACCCTCCATAGGCTTTCCTCTTCACTTTCAGTTGGTCCAGGAGCTCCTTGCTCATCCACGCCGGCCTCCTGGCCTTTTTGCCGGACTTGTTCTTTGTCGGGATGCACCTCTGCTGAGCTTGGAGGAGGTGCTTCTTGAATATGGACCAACTTTCCTGGGCCCTTCTTCCCTCCAGGGCCGCCTCCCATGGCACTTGCCCATCAGGTCCCTGAAGAGGCCGAAGTCCGCCTTCCTGAAGTCTAGGGCAGAGAGCTTGCTGAGTAGTTTCCTCGCTGCCCCGTGGATCTTGAACTCCACCGTGTTGTGGTAGCTGCAGCTAAGGCTGTCCTTCAGTTTCACATCCCCCACGAGCCCCTCCCTGTTGGTGAGCACGAGGTTGAGCATGGCACCCCTCCTTGTCTGCTCCTCTATCGCCTGCAGGAGGAAGTTGTCATCCACGCATTCCAGGAACCTCCTGGACTGCCTTTGCCCTGCCGTGTTGTCTCTCCAACAGATGTCAGGGTGGGTTGAAGTCCCCCATGAGGACCAGGGCCTGTGACCGTGAGACTGCTCCTATCTGGCTACAGAGCACCTCCTCTGCTCTGTCCTCCTGGCCAGGCGGCCTGTAACAGACCCCCACCGTAACGTCCCCTGTCCGTCCCCGTCCTCTAATCTTGATGCACAAACTCTCTATTAGCTCCTCCTCCATCCCCAGGCAGAGCTCCACGCACTCCAGCCAGTTGCTGACTTAGAGAGCGACACCCCCTCCTCGTCTCCCCTTCCTGTCCTTTCTAAAAAGCCTGTACCCCTTCATGTTGACGCTCCAGTTGTACAAGTCGTCCCACCACGTCTTCGTGATGCCAACAAGGTTGTAGCCCCCTGTAGTTGTCTGGACCACATGCTGCCACACTGCAGTGGAATTTACTCTTTATGTTCTCCTAGGAGGTGTGTAAACACTGTAACTGACTAACAGGCAAAGAGATAACCTCATGACCTCATGACCATCAGTCAAAACAAAAACAGATACTATGTCCTCTGGATTTCTGCTGGGTGCTTTATCTGTTAGGTGCTCTCTTAATGTGGTGCAGAAAGTAAATACCCCATGAGCTGTATGAGAAATAGGTCACAGTTAGTTGCTAATTTCCTACCAGTTTTATTAATTTAAATAAATGTATTACATTGTTTTGTCACAGATGTATCTTTTATGGTAATGGGAGTATATCCTGCCACCCACTCACACGGTGAGTCAGAATACTGCATTGAACTCAAGGCTCTTTCCCCCTCAGGCGTCGCAGCATTGTGTTGCATAGATATTTCCAGTACTGCATGTCTTGCTTGGGTCTTCACCACATTGCAGAGAGCCACAGAGATGTGATAGACAGGAGGAATGTGGGAAACAGCCGTGGGGAACTAAGGTCCAGACTCACAACTTGGGTAGTGCTTTCATGCAGTAACCATATGGGCTGTATGACAGCAGCTCACTCTTAACCCTGCCCCAATATAAGAGAAAACGTTTTAACTTAGACTTCAACAAAGAGACTTTAAATATCATCATTTACCTTATCTTATCCATATGATTCGAGAACATACACACAACTTGCTGCCACAACTGAGCTAATATGTAATAACTCTGTAAACAACTAAAATTCAGTGGTATCTGAGCTGTTAGACAAAGCTTTGTCATGTTATATAATTTCAACCACTCTGTTTTCACCATTTCAACAGCTATTGCAGCTACCTACAGCATCTTCTGACTGTACACTAGGCTGTCCTGGCCCTCACACCTTTTGATTCCTCTCATGGGTGGCATAGGCCAATTTCTCAGCTTACTAAAACAACACAGTAATCATTTTAAGTCAGTGAAACTGTAGATTTCTGCTTACTGATCTACCCAGTTTACCTACTGCCAAAGATAGTAGGTTTTCAAGTGAAGTTAAGGATGCCTAATGACAGCTTTCTAGCATCCCACCGTCAGGCAGAAAAAGTCATTTATCTAATACAGATGTTTTAGCAGCTAAGCAATGGAGAGGAATGATTGTGGCTTATAATACTTTATTGTTGACTTGTTCTTTATTGGGACCATGTGTTCACAGCAATTATAAAGCACTGTACAGAAACACACTTCCATGTCATTTATGGCCTTCACTAATTAGCAGAATCTATAGGCAGGAGAGTCTTGTAATGCACTTAGCTTATCTACTGTTATCTCTGCTTGCTGCTTGCTCCACCTCCAATGGCTTGATTGCAGCTCCAGCCATCCACTCAGTGTCTCATTCTCAAATGAGCAAAGATTTTGCTGATATAATCACTGTTATTATTCTTTGCAATTTTAATATCTTCAGAGGCTGAGATAGCAAGGGCAAAAGGACAACCTCATCAGAAGACATTTACATGAAATGTGGGAAAATCTTTTGCTCTCTCTGGCCCACCTAAGGTCACCTAAGCAATCCACAGACTAAGACGGTTTTGAAATTATCTTTTTTTTTCTGGTTAGTGTTACTTAGCAGATCTACAGACTTCCAAACTCCTTATGACAGGGAGATTGGAACTGTATGACCTTTAAAACTCCCTTCCAATGCAAACTATTCTATGACTCTATGAATCTATTGCATGCTGATTCATACTGGGCTAAGATGGAAGTGGTATTCAGAGATTAAATGTGACCTACAAAGCACACATCACACAGTAAAATATTTCACCCATCTTCCTGCATTTACAAGATGACAGTGAAGGTGAAAATAAATGTTCCTTAGAAACTGAAAACATATACAGTATGCAGAGCTCATGCTACTTCTTGTAGGCTGTTTACCATCAGAAGTTTCTTCTTTTTTTTTTTTTTAATGGACGATACACTACAGATCTTATTACATGCCTTTTCTGCTTCCAAAGCATGCAGAAAACGGAAGCTTATTTGCATGTTGAGCTGCTGTAATATAGTTGGATATTTCTGAAATATGCAAATAGCCCAATAGTTCAAATTTCTTGGGGCATTTGTGAGAAAAATCTCACCTTGAGGCAAAAATTGCAAAGAAGTCCAATCAATCAATTGATTCTTCTAGTCTTCTTTTGGTGAGGATAATATCTGGAAAGAAAAAGCTTCAAAATTAAAGTTTTCTTTTTTTGACTTCTTACATGAGTGAAACAGGAATTTTCTTCTCTTGCATATTTTCAAATCGATCCCCCAAGGGTAAGCTGTTTTAGGGGTAACAGTAACTTGGGGCCTGGGGTCTTGATTCACTGAGTTTGTTCAGTATTTGAGTACCTCTCTCATTTCCCAACCTCAAGGCCATGATGAGATATTAATCTTTTCTGTTTCAAAGTATGCTTTTCCTTGAATGGTAATTTCATTACATGTTACTTCATAAATACTTAGTCACATACCACACAAGTTGAATGTGCTTCCATTGTCTTTAGGAGAGCAACTTCCTGTTCTCTACTTTGCAAAAATCACTGCATATTTTGCATCCTTTCCCAAAGACACAAGGTTTCCATTGTTTGTTGCTGCCTGTATCTGACCGTATGTACTGATTCTGAGTATGTTCCAACAGCTTCAACCACAGTGCTACTCATAGGATACTTCTTTAAAAGGACACTGTTTGGTGAATGATGAGCTGAAATTAGCATGTTTACAAACATTATATTACACAGGCTTTGCAGCAGGGAGAGGCTTCCCTTGCATTTGTTTGGGGCTGATTCCTGCCATGGGGAGCAAATACTTTTACTTTCAGGGCTATTTCCCAGAGTCAATGGGAAAACAACCCTCTGAGCTCATTCTGCTGGTAACAAAAAGCCTCAGAAATAGTCTTTGGTGGGCAACCTCCTTCCTGTACAGGCTACAGGAGCAGCAGCACTCACTCTGACATAAGGAGGCAAGAAGAGATGGAGGGACAATGCAAAGGGGCCCATTGGAAACTCTTTAGATGAGGTAGGAAACATGCACAGCAGAGAAAGGCATGCAGTGGAGACAAAGGCATATGTTTGGGACTTTTTTCAAGTCCATTAATCCAGTTACTGAGTTTTAAATAGCTGCTTGTATTTATATTTCTAAAGCTGTCATGCTGCTTGGGGATTAGGCATAAGCTACTGGGGAGAAAATACAAAACAAAAGAGGAAAGACATGGAGGTGGGGAAGGAAGGAAGAAAGAAAGGAATGAAAGAAGGAAGGAGAAAAGCTAAAATGAAAAGATTAATACATCCAAATATATTATTTCTAAATAAAGAAGAGATGTCATACGTCCTTCTAATGTCCATGAGTGAGCTAACATCTCTGTAATGAGAATTGTCTGATTATTATTACCTTGGCACAGAGGGAGATTTATTCCTGTTCATCTTCCTTTTACTTCCCAGGAAGCCAGGGAGCTTACCACATCCAGATTAGTGGTAATTTGCTCAAAGTGTCTGGATGCAGATCAGTGACAAGTGGTGTCCCTTGGAGTTCCCTATTAGGACCAGTCCTGATTAATATCTTCATCAATGACAAAGACAGTGGGATTGAGTGCACCCTCAGCAAATTTACAAATGACATCAATAGGAGTGATGCAGTTGACATGGCTGATGGACGGGATGCCATCCAGAGGGACCTGGACAAGCTTGAGAAGTGTGTCCATGTGAACCTTCTGAAGTTCAACATGGCCAAGTGCAAGGTCCTGCATCTGGGTCAGGGCAACCTCAGCACTGATACAGGCTGGCAGATGAAGGGATTGCATCTAGCCCTGCAAAGGAGGACTTTTGGTTGCCTGTGGATTGAAAAGCTGGACATGAGCCGTCAATGTGTGCTCACAGCCCAAAAAGCCAACTGTATTCTAGGCTGCATCAAAAGAAGCGTGGCCAGCAGGTTGAGGGAGGTGATTCTGCTCCTCTATTCTGCTCTGATGAGAACTCACCTGGAGTACTGTGTCCAGCTCTGAGGTCTCCCGTAAGGGAAAAACATGAACCTAATGGAGCGAGTCTAGAGGAAGGCCTCAAAAATTATCAGAATGATCGAAGCAGTGTCCTGTGAGGAATGACTGGGACTGTTGCAGTTTTTAAGCCTGGAGGTTAGAAGGCTCTGGGGAGATGTTTTTGTGACATTTCAGCACTTAAAAGGGGCTCATAAGAAAAATCTGGACAGACTTTTTAGCAGGGCCTGTTGTGACAGAACAAGGCCTGATGGTTTTAAACTAAAAAAGGATAGATTTAGACCAGATATAAGGAAGACATTTTTTACAATGAGGGTGGTAGAACACTGGAACAGATTGCCCAGAGAGGTGGTGGATGCTCCACCCCTGGAAACATTCAAGGCCTGGTTGGATGAGGCTCTGAGCAACCTGATCTAGTTGAAGAAGCCCCTGCTAACTGCAAGGTGATTGGATTAGATGATCTTTAATGGTCCCTTTCAACGCAAACTATTCTATGATTTGATGATCCTACTGCAGACAAGAAAGTTACATGACAATTAAGGTTCAACCAGGAAGTAGTGTGAAGAACCTTATCTTCTCCAGCTTTTTTTAATGCTCATTTTACTGAAGGAGTCAAAGAAGATCGTGGTTGTCCAAACTGATGGGTCACTCCATTAGGAATTTCCTTTAGATATCAGTAGCTGAGAGAGAAAAGAATGGAGAGAAAAGAATGGATAAAATCACATGGGATGAGGAGGAATATCTAAGGTCCCTCCTACTGGGAAAGCCACCCACCATTTACTCTCTAAGCATGGCTTTGTTCAGACTGTCTATACCTTTCCTTGAGAACTAACAGTTGCCTTCTGTGAGATTTTTTTTTTTTTTCCCCTCTTCAATGTAGTTGTCAAAGGAGTGAACACCAACACTGTGAATCTGACCAAAGCCAGTAGGCTATATGGCTATACAAGGAAGTAGAAAGCAAGAGGTAGTCCATTAGGCCTTGATTTTCAAGAGTTCCTGAGCCAAGATGCATAAGCAGGGGATCTAGAACTCCATATTCTCTAACAAGAGGATTCAGCAATATGTGCATTGTAGATGGGTAATGGGTGAGGTCCACCTTGCCTAGAGGCCATCCTGGTATTTCACAAAGCACAAATTGTTGGAAAAAAAAACATTATTCCTCAGTGTGCAAAAGTGTGAGGAAAACTGCAAAAACTGTGAGGAGAGAGCAAGCACAAAACACATTTCTCAGCACAGAAGCTATGTGTGGGAGCCTAGGAGTCACCTCAGCAAGAATTGACTATAGGGATATGCTAGTTGTACCACCTGGCATTTCCTGCTGAGACATCTTGCAGAGACTGCTGTGTTCTGAGACTGTTCCTGAGCAGGAAAAGTCTCAGCATGCTGCCTTAATCCAAGCCCTAGCTCCACTTTTCTTGCAACCACCTCTCAGTGCTGCAGGTCCTGTAGGTCTGGCTCTTTTCAAAACAATGACAAAAAGCCCATGAGAATTTAACCTGGATAATCAGCGAATGTATACTCATGAAACCACATTAGGCAGATCTCATAACTCTAATGCAAGATTCCCAGAAGAAGGAGGATGGAGGGAGGAAGAGGAGGCAAAAAACCAGGAAAACCTCAGGAACAGGTCCACTGCAGACTGATATTGTAAGGTATTGGGGTCAGGGATTCAGAAGATGGAACAACTTTGAAACTAATATGTAGCTTCTTCCCATGCATACAGTTTTGAAATTGGGTTTGGTTGGTAGATATACCTGGGGCGGGGGGGGAATATATCATTGCTGCTTTTTGGAGGTTGTCTCTAGATTTCTATAGCGGAATGGCTTTTTGTTGTATCAAGGTATGAAACAGTTCTGAGATGACCAGCACTGTTTGAGCAAGGGTGAACTCTGAGCCTTTCTCTGGAAAGCGATGAATGTGCTTTGGTTTTGCAATTTCCTTTGTCATTAGATTAATTTATAAAGTTTATAAAATATATTAAGTAATTTCCTTTGGCTAATGCCAGAGGAAAGAATCTCTCATCAGGATATTGTTGCACTTAACTTAAGAAATGGTAGTTGTAATTACAAACAACTTTTAAATCAAAGGGGAGAGCAGTACATTTAAAATGCTCCTCTGTGAGCTTTTAGCCTCTTATACTGGAGTGGGAAGGGCGCCAGACTCCATCATTTCAGGAGGGTTGTGAGATGCAGTCATTCCTGGTGCTGGTGCGCCCCTAGAAAAGTATTATATTTTTACGTGACCAGTCAGTGACACAAATGCCTGACAGGGTTGGAAATACTTCCTGTATCGCTCTTGCTCCCGATATCCAGCAAAAATGAAACTTCGTAATGCTTCTGTTAATCTCAAGAAGATAAGACTTAGCTGTCGAGGTGTGCTTGTTCAACAACTGCTGCTGCACTTGCAGACTCCCAGTGGTAGCCTACATGCTGAAATGTGCCATAAATTCCTAAATTACCATTTAGTAGCCAAAACATGTGGCCTACTTGAAAAATCTAACCGGGTCTAAAATTTCACTTATGCTTACAGTTTCTGTAAGATTTTTTTTTTAATTAAGTGTTTCAATTCTGTTGTCTAATCTTGTTTTAAGGAAGATAATAAAGAACAGCAGGGAGCATTGTTGAGTGGTTCCTCAGTGCACCGAGGCATCGGGTCTCCTAACTCATAGTACTAATTTCTAATTCACTGTACTAAATTCTGGACAAATTTCTGGGTTAAATGTAGCCTTTTACTTTTCTATTTGTATTCAATCAATTTTCAAATACAGTCTGTCATCCAAGCTAAAAGCCATTAGGACTCTGCCTACAATATCAAAATATACAACCTTAGATATAAACACTGAAAGCATTAAAAATCCACGTACTTTTTAGGAGGGGATCAGCTACTTTCCATAGCAGAGCAACCGCTTTCCACAGGTGTGAATTTCTATATATGAAAGCTGTACACAATGCAGCTAGTTTTATTTGACATCAGACATTCCTGCCAGCCTTGTGCTGATGGTATACATCAGATATTTCTTTTGCACCAGAATTTTTTTTTTCATATTGTTGCTAATAATAGATAAAAAGTAGCCTGCATATCTAACATTACTCCCTGGAATTACTGTTATTTTATGGCATGTCAAAGATATGTATATTTCTTCCACAGTCTAGGAAATCCATGCTGTTGGGTATATTAATCCTTTTTCTTTTCAGCCGGACCCCTCAAGCTATCACATAGAATGGTTAGAGTTGGAAGGGACCTTCAAAGGTCATCTAGTTCAACACCCCTGCAAGCAGCAGGGACATCCCCAAATAGATCAGGTTGCTCAGAGCCTCATCCGGCCTAGCCTTGAACGTTTCCAGGGATGGGGCATCAAACACCTCTCTGGGCAACCTGTTCCAGTGTTCTACCACCCTCATTATAAAAATTTTTTTCCTAATTTCCAATCTAAATCTACCCCCCTCTATTTTAAAACCATTACCCCTACTCCTGTCACAACAGGCCCTACTGATCAGCCTCTCCCCATCTTTCTCGTAGGCCCCTTGAGGTACTGGAAGACTGCTATCAGGTCTCCGCAGAGCCTTCTCTTCTCCAGGCTGAACAGCCCCAACTCTCTCAGCCTGTCCTCATAGAAAAGGTGCTCCAGCCCTTTATCATCTTTGTGGCCCTCCTCTGGACCCTCTCCAACTGGTCCATGTCCTTCTTATGTTGGGGGCTCCAGAACTGGACACAGTACTCCAGGTGGGGTCTCACCAGGGCAGAGTAGAAGGGGAGAATCACCTCCCTCGACCTGCTGGCCACGCTTCTCTTGATGCAGCCCAGGATGGGGTTGGCCTTCTGGGCTGCAAGGGTGCATTGCCTGCTCATGTTGAGCTTCTCATCCACCAGCACTCCCAAGTCTCTCTCCTCAGGGCTGGTCTCAATCCATTCCCTGCCCCACCTGTATTTGTGCCTGGGATTGCCGTGACCCAGGTGCAGGACCTTGCACTTGGCCTGGTTGAACTTCATGAGGTTGGCACGGGCCCACCTCTCCAGCCTGTCAAGGTTCCCCTGAATGGCATCCCTTCCAGCGTGTCGACGGCACCACACAACTTGGTGTCATCAGTGAACTTGCTGAGGGTGCACTCTATCCCCCTGTCCATGTTGCCGACAAAGAAGTTGAACAGGGACACATGGGACACTATACTGAAGATGAAAGGTACAGAAGTTGGTATTAAAAAATAACTTTCTCCAAGTTGATGAATGGTCCATCCCAATGGGCAGAAGCCACTCAAAGGTTACAGAAGTCCTACATGGAAACAAAAAGCTCTGGGCAAAACTCGAATGTTAAAAGGAAGCATATGTAAGGTGAAAGCAGAAACAGGTCACCTAGGAGGAATATAGTGACAAGATCTGAATGTACAGGGATGGGGTTAGAAAAGCCAAAGCCAATCTGGAGTTGAATCTGTCAAGTGATATGAATACCAACAAGAAGGACTTCTGTTGCATCAGAATAAAAAGAAGTCTAGAGAAAATGTGAGCCTGCTGCTGAATGGGCAGGGGACTTGGTGACAAATGAAATGGAGAAGGCCAATGTACTCAATACATTTTTACCTTAATTATTACTGGTAAGACCAGCATTCAGGAATTCCAGGCCTCTGAGACCAGAGATCTGGCGCAAGAAAGACTTACCCTTGGATGGGGAGAATCAGGCTAGGAAACATTTAAACAAACTGGACATATGTAAGCCCACGAAGCCTGATAGGATATGTCTATAAAGTGCTTTATCTCAGGCCCTTGGAAGGTGATGCAGTGACTACTTCTGGAAGCCATTTCTAGGTACATGAAGGACAAGGTGATTGGGAGCAGTCATTTCCATGTATGAAGGGGAAATTGTGCTTCACCAACATTATAACCTTCTACAGTGAGAAGATTGGTTTGCTGGAAGAGACAAAAGCAGCGAATGTTGCTTGTCTTGACTTTCTCAAGCCTTTCAACATTGTGTCCTATAACTTCCTAATAGACAAACTGATAAAGTATGGGATAGATAAATGGACAGTGAGGTAAGCTGAAAACTGGTGGAATGGATGAGCTCAGAGGGTTCTGATCAGTAGCACAAAGTCTAGCTGGAACTCAGTCACTAGTGATGTACCCCAGGGGTCAATACTGGGGCCCACACATCTTAAAATCTTAAATAATGACCTAGAATGGGTAGAGACACACTACATGTTTGTAGATAAAACAAAATTTTGAAGAGTGCTCAGAGAGGCGGTGTCATGCTGGAAAATTGGACCAACGGCAATCTGATGTAGGTCAAGAAGGGAAAATGCGGTCCTGTCCACAGAGCAGAGTAAACTTGTAAACTCTAACTGCTGGGCAACCAGCTGAACAGCACCACTGCAGAGAAGGACCTAGGGATCCTGGTGGACAGCAAGCTGAACCTGAGCCAGCAATGCACCCTTCATGCCAACAGCAGACAAGTTTTCACTGGCAATCAGACCCTTCAGACGGTTAAACTTTCATGCGGTTGCAGCAAGCAGGGTTGCAAAGCTTCATTTGCTGATTTAGAGAATAGGAGGTCCTATTCTACTCATTTCCAACAGCATCACCTACTGTGAACTCTGTTCTCACTGTAGTGAGAATACTGTCTCCTGAAAAAGAGAGATTTATGGCATCTCCAGCATCACAGGCTGAGAGTTGCCCTCCTTACCCACCAGAAATCACAAGATTACAGTGACTGAGTAGCATAAACAATGTCATAGATCAGCCAGTTTTCAACCTGTACAAATAAACTTATAGTTTGTTTCACATCCTATAAGGAGTCTGATAGTCTCATTCTTTTACAGACCTGTCCAATACATGATCCTGTAACATAAGCATGTATTCTCCTTAGGAACTCCCCTCTTGAGTATGTATTATCTTGATTTAGATCAGAAGTATATTCATGAATGTGGAAATGAAAAAAATTGAATCTGGAGAGAAAATGAGTCCTAACCATGCTTATCTGTCCTCATTGAATCTCTCCAACAGGTAGAAAAATCATCTCTTTGTAGCTCCTGCTCAGAATAAAAGAGTCAGATCTCATTATAGTGTGAATTACTATCCAAGATATCTGTCTCCAGTCCCAACAAATCCGTTTCCTTCAAGTGTTCTGAATGCTTTCTCTCTTTTAGATGTGGGACTATAACAATTTTTGGCTTTAAAAGTGATTCTCAATCCATTTAAATTTCTGACAGCCAAATTGTAGCTCTCAGGTTCTGATAAACGGAATAAAAATGGAAACGATTTTCCTGTATTTTAAACTTCAAAATGGTGAGGCAAGTATCCATGAAACACTGAGAAAAGCTTCTTGGAGATGCTATTAATATGTGCCATGAGAAAATCATATCTCCAAACCTGCCTGCAGAACACCGTTCCTTTCAGGGCATAACAGGTTTATGAGATGATCAGAGGAGGAAGAAAATGTGACAGGTACCTTTAACTGCAAAATGAATTCCTGTCCCATTCTTATTATTCCCATCTCATGACTAAAAGCAGCTGTCTCTATGTGGTGTGGGATGGTGTTTTGCTTTTCTTTGGGTCAGGCATTCCACAAACCACAACATTGTTTTGCTTCAACACATCAGCTTTACCCAATAGCTTGTCAGAGAAGAAGTGGCCCACATCACAGGAGTCATAAGCTCCTATCCTCAGTCTAGAACAGATTTCCTCAAGGCAGGACTAGACAGGTTCTGGCATATGATGTGGCAGGTACTCCTAAAGCATATTCTGAGACAGGAAAGCATAAAATATTCCAAAACCCCCCACATTTAAAATAGTTTTACAATGTTGTGGTGTCCCTGGGATGCTGGCCAAAATAAGAATATTAAATACAACTCCTTAGTCTTTGCAAGACCCACTGAACAAATGTTTGAAGTAAAGTTAAATAACTCAGGTCACTGGAAATCACCCCTGACAAGCAGTATCCCAAGCTGCCCCTTTCCTAGATGTTAATTACATCTCTTTCTGATGCTTTTTGCACTGTTTTGACCAGTGCGACAAAAAGGACAGTGCAAATGAAGAAAGAAAGTTTGCAGAGGAGACTGAAATTCCTTCCCCATCCTGTCAAATGATTGCATCAGTCACACAATAGGAAGGCATGTGAGATGTCATAGGGCATAGCTAGAGGCAGAGATTTCAGTCCAATGTGTGTCCCAATCCACGGCAGTTCAAGGCATATCAGCTTTGAAGTGGTTCATGAGAAGTGTGAAATGTAGCAGGGAAATGGCACTTACCACAGGTGTCACATATCGAAATTATAAAGTACCAGAACAAGACTAATAATTTTGTAGTAGACTGTTGTTTGGTCAGAGTTGGCCAGGCAGGAGGGAGAGTGGAAAGGATACCAGGAAGTAGCCAGTTGCCGTAATGATTCATCATGGAGAGAAGCAGTCAAGTAGCAGGGAGTCTTGTCACTGAGGGCTGTGGAACAGCAATGAGGGTATTTTCATGGGCAACCTGTTGCAGGAACACTATTGAAGTGAATTTAGGTAGAGGGACTGTAGGCAGTAAATAGTGTGCAATTACATTTCATTCAGAGAGGTCTCCACCCTTCAGTAGGTGACAAATTTCCTCAGAGAAAGTACTTCTTTTCCTTTAGTCTGCCAACACGCACCTTAGGGAGCAGAGACCCTCACTACCGCAGCACTGAACTAATTTTAGGCAATAAAGCAGGATGAGGTGGAGCTATCCAATAGCAGAGCTTAGCAATAAGAGAGAGCATCCAGAGATAAGAAAGTTGCCAGGGATCGGTCTACAATCTAAGAACGAGAGAGACTCACTACCTTTGCATCTAATCATGAAAGGAATGCTTTCTGTTGCTTGTTGTTTACATGTCAAAGTTCTTAGCACAAGAGGAAATTGAGTCAGTGTGTGACAGGAGAAAAGAGGCTGCAGAAGCCTCAATTAATGAGCAGTGTTAAATCGTAAGGATTTGTTCATCTTACTGGCTTATGATGAAAAGCAGAATTAGACATAGTAGACCCACCTTTCCATTGCATCCCAGCATCAGGAAGAGAGGAACATACAGGATGCTGACATACAGATTAAATTATAACTTTCCTGAAGAAGTGTTGTAAGATAAAAGATAATTCTTTACAGCTCATCAGTAGAAAAGAATAGGTGCCATGATTTCTATCAATCAGCCATAGAATCATAGAATCATAGAATCATAGAATCATAGAATCATAGATTTTTGACCATGCTGTCAAAAATTTCACAGGAGTCTTCAACCTTATATATGCAAGTAGATGTAATAAATACAAGACTGGCCAAAGTGTTCAAGTCAGGTCTGAAGCCTGCATCCATCCTAGTAACACCTAGTAATCACCCAGGAACATTCCCAGGCATCTCTGGGACTTCTTAGTTCCCACAGTTGGTGACAGAATGCCAAGTGCCAAGTGCCTAGGGAAAACATTCAGTAGAAGATCCTATCAAAAGAATGGTCAGCAGGGTGAGGAAGGTGATTCTGCCCCTCTGCTCTACTGTCATGAGACCCCACCTGGAGTACTGCATCCAGCTCTGGAGACCCCAACATAAGAAGGACATGGACCAGTTGGAGAGGGTCCAGAGGAGGGCCACGAAGATGTTCAGGAGGGCTGGAGCACCTCTCCTATGAGGACAGGCTGAGAGAGTTGGGGCTGTTCAGCCTGGAGAAGAGAAGGCTCCAGGAAGACCTTATAGTGACCTTTTATTACCTAAAGGGTTTCTACAGGAAAGATGGGGAGAATCAATTTAGCAGAGGCTGTTGTGAAAGGAAGAGGGGTAGTAGTTTCAAAATAGAAGGAGACAGATTCAGATTAGCCATCAGAAAGAAATTTTTTACAGTGAGGGTGGTGGAACACTGGAACAGTTTGCCAAGAGAGGTCTTGGATGGCCCTTCCCTGGAAACGTTCAAGGCCAGGCTGGATGAGGCTCTGAGCAACCTGATCTAGTTGCGGATGTCCCTGATCGTTGCAGGGAGTTGGACTAGATGACCTTTGAAGGTCCTTTCCAACCCTAACTATTCTGTGATTCTTTGATTCTATTTTGGACAGTGCTCAGCTGATGAGGAACGGCCCTAATAGGCTACCTGTCTGAGCAACAGTTCCAGGAATGCTCCCTACAAATCCAGACCCATTAATATAGATACAACTAACATTATTTACAAGGTCAGGGCTAAACTGAAAAAGTAAACCTTAAGGCTGATGAACATGGTTTTACAAGAGCTAATTTGTAGACAAAAAAAAAACCAAAACAAAACAACAAAACCAAAAACCTGACAGAGTCAACATATATGGAAGAGCATGAAAAAGTTTACAATTTTCTCAGAAATCACTACGATACAGTGGGTTAGAAACACAGTCTCTGATTCAGGATTTAATGAAATCAGCAAAGAAGATCCTTGAATTATTTCAGTGGGCTTTTGGCCATCTCCCTATGTCTGTGTCTGACCAAGTGAGGCAATTCCTGAGGTAACTATCAAGTTATTGCAAGTTTTAAATACTTTTGTGAACAGATTCCGAATGATCAGACAGATTCATGCAGCAAAGCCCATCAAAATCCTGACAATCGTGATTTTTTGCTAATAATAAAAAATCTATTGCTGATCTATTCTGTTACTAACCCAACTATGCCGATGACAGCGCTGAGGAAGAGGATGATTATCAGCCGTGTCAGAGCAGAGAAAGGAGGCAAGCAGAGCACCTTCAGGGCGTCCCCTGTTGTAAATAAAGTGTGCTCTGGGTCCGTTCTCTCTCTTCCGCTCCGAGCCACCTCTGTTTATACCCTCAGCAGATTCAGTGAAAGAGTACTGACTAGGTGTTACTGCATGTGTGGCCAGCGCATAAAACAAGGCCTGTCAAATATGTGCTCTGCAGGCTAACAGCGGTTCTGTTTTGTAACGTAGTGTAGTGTATAGAATCTACATCAGTTAACAGCGTTGATAGTGCCGATGCAGTTGTATTTATTTGCTTAGCAAGCCAATAGCCCAATTTATTTAGCGTAGTTAACGCCGAGACACTTGCCACATCAGATGCAAAGATTGAAGCAGCAATAATCTGACTTAGTTTCCAAAACTCTGTATTATCTTGGCAATCAGATTCAATGCTATGTATGCTTCGTTTAGGTCTTTTATGCTGTCTGGTTTTTGATATGTTTGTGCCCGCATGATTACATAATGCTGAGTCCTTGCAATGTGTAGGTCTTAAAGCATTTACAATCATTACCCCTCTAGAAACATTAGGTCTTGAACAGTTAAAAAAAACCAAACAGATAGAAGTCCATCTTTACTGATCCCAAAAGCTCCATCTTTTGTAGTTTTAGCACTCAGCACTCGTGGTTGCTGCTGTTTTACACAGAGTTGCCGTCTTACCGGTACCTGGCAAGTCAACCAAACATGTTCTGAAGGGTTATTTGCAGATGATACAGACAGGGATCCACTTGTTTACTGCTCCTGTAAAGACATAAGCGTATCCCTTCCCCCATGTTATAAGAGGGAACGGTCCTTCCACTTATACAAAGCTCGACTCAGACAGGAGTATCTGTTAACCATGTCAGGGGCGGGGGGGTGGGGGTGCCTGGCGGCGGCTGTGGCCCCAGGCATATAGGAGAAAAGAAAACTAAAACCCGAGGTTTAAGACAAGAATAGGGAGAGATCCTTAAGGCCACCACTACAAGCAAAACAGACCATCACTAAAACCAAAGCAGGATAAGGAAAAAAGGAACAAGACAACCTCCCCCCACCCCTCCCTCTTCCCGGGCTTAACACCATCTCTACCTCCCTCCTCTGCCCCCTGAGCGGGACAGGGATGGCGGGCGGGGAGAGGGAATGGAGGTTACAGACAGTTAATCACGCGCCGCTTTATTGAGATCAACGGTTTAACTGCTGCACCTACAGCAGCAGCCATGACTGTAGCCTTTTCTTGTTCTAACATTCGCTCGGCAGCTTCCAGCAGTTGCCCTGTACTAGATCCTTTTGGCAGCCCATTAAGGGCTCTCTTAGTTTTCTCATTAGCATTATTAAAGGCAAGCATATCTAAGAACTTTGCTTTCATGTCATCATCCAGATCAGGGTGAGCCATAATTGCAGTATGCAACCGATCAATAAATTTCCCATATGGTTCTGTGGGACCTTGCCTTTCTGACGTAAAGACAGGTCCGGACTTTTCATCATGCACCCTAGCAAGCGCTCTATAAGCCAAATCTTGGCCCAGTTGTAACACTTCGGTAGCAAATTGCACTTGCCAATCAGATCGTGTGTAGGGTCCCGCTCCCATCAGCATTTGAGTTTGCACCCCGAATAATGGATCACCCTGTTGTCAAGGCGTTGCAGGTGCCCTATCACAAGCAGCCTGCCAGTACTGAAAGAACTGCAGCTGCTGTGACTGTAGCAAAAGCATCTGGACAATTATTTTAATATCATAAGGAGCTAACAACTGTGATGAAAAAATATGCTGCAACACAGACTGAGTGTAGGATTATTTCAGCCCATGCTGAGTAACTGCACTTTTAGCTTCCTTCAATATTTTCCAGTCTAATGCTTGCCACACATTTCTCTCAGTATTATCAGTCACAACTGGAAATGCCATGGGCAAAGGCTCTCCTTCTATCATATCATCTCGAATCACCTCTTTCCACTGCGCTATCGTATTCAAATCCCCGGCCCCTCCCACCGGCGTCCCTTGCAAAGGTGCAAAAAGACTGATCTCACCCGATGCTCCGTTCGGAACGAATAGGTTGGACGCTGGCAGGTCTCGATGTGGCACAGGCGAAGGAGTTGACAAGTTTCCCAGCGACGCTTCTGGGCAAACCTCTAGGGCTTCCAGCCTTTTTAGCGTCTCTTGCAGCTGTGCGTCCTTCAAGCCAGATGAATGTTCATCCCCCTCTTCCTCATGCCGTGGTGGCGGGGAAGAAGGTTGTAATGGGGGATAAACCGGAGCTGTTGGCGCCGGTGAAAAGTCTCATGACTCTGAGCCTGCACTGGCGCAGTGTGGCGGGGTGCCTGGCGGTGGTACATCTGATGGTGGTGAAAAGTCTTTGGCTGTTTTTGCCTCTGGTGCCCACATATCTATAGTTATAGGGGCTGTGGCTGCATTTCCTGGAGTCCTTGCTGGGACTCGAACTCCTCCACCCTCAGCACAAGCCGGGGCAGCGGCAGGGCTCGTTAAACCCGAGAACGGCATGCTAGTAGCGGAGGTGGACCTGCCAGCTGGAGTTAAGTCTGCAAAAGCAGATTCGGCAACTGAACGCTTGGCTTTCATGCTTATCAATGTTTCGTTAATTAGCCTCCACACGGTGGAGAGTTTACTCGCCTCCTTTGATCCTTTACCTATTTCATCCCACATCTCTTCTCCTATCTTTTCCCATGTCGGGAGTTCAAAGGCATCATCAGCTGTGGAGATTAATTCCCTTTTCATTGCCCACTGCAGCAAAGCTTCTAAGACGGCCGAGTCATAACTTAGTCCTCTCATAGAGAGCATATGTTGGAGAACTGCTGACTCCTCTTAGGTCACCCCATCTCCTCCCCGGCCGCTCGCCTGGCCAAGACGAGATTCCCTCCGTACTTTTTGTACCTTTTTGTGCTATAGCGACTTCCCGAGTGCCGGGGCAGCACTCGACTTCGACCGGCTTCCGCCCCCTCTTTTTCCTTCTTCGGCTTCGTCGGAATGTCCAACGCCGATCTGAGGGTCCCTGTTCGGGCGCCACCTGCTGACGCAGAAGTCACGGACACTGCTGACGCCCAATATGATCAAGCAAATGCCAATTTATTGTTGATACATCCCGGTTAATATAGCCCTTCTAATTTCGTATCATGCTCAAGCTCTCTACTAATTGGCTAACTATATCATGCACGCGCTCTTACCTAAAATAAGATTCGTTAAGTCTATTCATGCGCACGGTTCTTTCCACTGCACCCTGCTTCACGTTCAGCCCCCAGTCACGTATGCCAGCTGTTTTCCTTCTTCTTAAGGTTGCTTCATTTACTTTCTCACAGGAAGCTTCATTACTTTCTCACAGGCAGCCTCATTATTTTCTCACAGGTGGCTTCAGTACTTTCTCACAGGCAGGTTCAGCGATGTCCTTGAGGCCTGCTGCCCATAAACATAACAATTCCATTCGGTCTGGATTGTTCACTAAGTGCCCCGGTACTCCAGGTAGCTAACACTAATCCAAATCTCCTTCCTGTGGGAAGGGACATCTTTCACTAGATCAGGGTGTTCAAAGCCCCATGCAAAGTAACCCTTAAAACTTCCAATGATCGAACAGCCACAGTTTCTCTGGGCAACCTGTTCCAGTGCCACTGCAACATATCATAAAAAATTTCTTCCTTGTATCTAATTAATATAAATCTACTTTCTTTTAGTTTAAAACCACTGTCACTTGCCCTGTGTTCTGGTTTTATTTAATGAGGGGGTCTGCAGTGGTAGCTTCTGTAGGAAACTGCTAGAAGTTGCTCCCCTTTGTTCAGGGGACTTGGCCAGGCCTAGGGCGGACCCACTGCTGGCCAAGGCCGAGCCAATTGGTAGCAGAATGTCCCGTGATAACGCATCTGCGATAACGTGTTTAAGAATGGGAAAACAGAAAAAAAAAAAAGAGAACAGAAGATGTGAAGAAGCTGAGCGGGGGCAGAGGCGCAGAGGGGGAGGTGCAGGTCTCATGGGCCTTGCAGGCCTCACCCTCTGGCCTCTCGCCAGGCGGCCGACTGGGCCTGACTCGGCCCAGCCCAGCTGCAAGAAGCGGAGAGGAAATGAGAAGTGAATAAGATGTAAAAAGGATCCTGAGAGGCGTCTGCTCTGTTGTGAGGAACGGCTGCAGACGCCAAGGTCAGTTCAGAAGGAGGGGGAGGAATAATGCGGCTCCTGGCCAAGATTCCCCTGCAGCCTGTGGTGAAGACCATGGTGGAGTAGGCTGTCCCCCTGCAGCCCATGGAGGTCCACGGAGGAGCAGAGATACACCTGCAGCCCGTGGAGGACCCCACAGTGGGGCAGGTGGATGCCTGAAGGAGACAGTGGCAGACATGCCATTCTGCAATGGGATGACCCCTCACCTCACAAAGCATCTAATTGCGTCAACCAATTTTATCTGCATGTATTTTTCTCAAGAAGGGTTTTGTATGAAAATTATACTGAAAGATTAAAACTGAAAAGTAAAGTTTGATTTAGAGAGAGAGTTCCAATTGCGATTTTGCCATGAAATGTGAATGACAACTCCAAGTGAGAGAGCCAAGTCATGTTTAACAGGCAGACAACTGAAGCAGAAACTCGATTACAACTCCTTGGGTTTAACTCAAAGCGGGGCTTCAATCTCAGTGATAATCTGTGGGTTTTACTGTAAGGCAAAGAGTTAATAGCAATCACATACAATTTACACAGGCAAATAAAATTAATTAATGTTTTAAGTTTTTGTGAACAATGCAGCAAGTAACTACATTTGCTGTCACTTGCCATCTTTAATCATAGACACTGTGTGGTTGGTCTGGAGCTCGCTGTGGCGACAATGAAGCCAGAAACATGGCCAGCTTACGAAAGACTTACTTAGGCATGATGGAGTGGAAGGCAGGGAGAAAAATGGTAAAAGGAGGACAAAGCTTTGCCATCTTATTGCTCGTGCATAACAATTTATATTTGAAAATTCAGGCCCAGAGAGAATCTGTGCAACTTTGCTTGTAAATACATGTAATTACGAGTATATAATTAGCCCTGAATAAAACAGGCATCAATGTTACCAAAGAAAATCAAGATCATCCCTATCTGAGATAATTAATTTTATATATTAGAACTGAACCAACTCAGAAAATTAAAACATTTCAGAGGCTTCTAAAATTTTGAAACCTTTCTCCTCAGTCATCCATGTCTCTTATTACCACTATTACAAATATTACCATACTTATTTAATACTCAGTTCAATCCATTATTTATGTTAAATCTGCTAATGATACTGTAATGAGTATTCCCATCAAAATGGGAACTAATTTTTCAGGGAAAACAAAAATAAAAGTGTATCCATATTTTGTTTCTTAAGAAGCTTTAAAAAACTTTCTATGGTCTAATGAAATTAAAGCAAAAAAATAAGAGTGCAGATACAAGATGGATAGAATCAATTTAGTGAAAAGACTAGAGTTATACTAAGGAAGTTCACCATAGTATACTGCATAGTAAAAAACTTGTGGAAACAAACACGGCAACAGATGAAAATCTGAAGCTGGCAGAGTTCATAGTAATCTCCAGATTTATCTGCACTGGATCTGGGGCTGCCCTATTACAAATCCCTCTTAAAGGTTCACATAGCAGACACTTGAAAAGCAAGTTCACAAAGGCTGCTTTACACAGAGCAAGCAAAGCCACACTGTGCAATGTGACACTGTGAGGTAAACATCGAGTAGATTCTCTGAAGGCTAATAAAGAGAGATTTTTCTCCTGTTTCCTTCAGGTGGTAACAAGACTTACTGTTCCTCTAGCTGGCCCACTCTATTTCCTCCAAACTTATAAACTTATAAAAATGAAATATTTTGGAGTCTTCATTTCTGTGAGCAATTGGGCTAAAATGAATATCTGGTATTAAAATTATTAAAGGGAGTAAAATATCCATGTAGATTTATAGAAAACTGAGGAATAATCTATGCCTTATGCTAATGTCTCTGAGGGAAACAGAGTAGAAATTGAGGTTCAGCAAAGCCTATGCTCTATGCTCACATTTGCTTCTTCATCTCCTACTCAGTCTTTGGAGAGGGTGATCTGTCAATTCAATGATTTTGTTTGTTTGCAAGAAAATTATTTTAAACAAGCAACCTTTTCCTGCATTTACTAAAAAATTTTTATTTGTAAATAATGGAAGCATTCTTAATGGGAGCATTTGAGAAGGCCAGGGGAATGCCCTGTACGTAGTTTGTTATTTTTATAATACAAACCAGCTTACAGTTGTAACCAGACATAATTTTGCTGCTTTCCTCTAGGTTTCAGTCAGATTTGTTGTCCATTGCCAATAAAGGAGCTTTGAAACAGAAAGAAAGCCTGTAAGGATGGAATGTAGCAAGTAAAGGTGGGGTAAAATCTGACAAAATTACCATGTGAAGGCTATGTTCTATATAACCAGAATCCATCTCTGTATTCAATGGTGCTCTTTGGCAGCCTTTCTAGCTATAATTTCTTCTGAGGCAAAATTAGTGTCTGGTGATAGTGTGTCTCAGTGTTTTGATGCCTTTGTTTAGATGCTTACACAAGTGACATTGTTTTCAAAAGCTCTCAGGCCCTAGAGAGTTTGGTGACAGCCTTATTTCCTCCAAGTATCTTACAATCTCATACCAAGGCTCCTGTTCCAGAAGAGTGGCCCCCGCAAAATGACCACATATCAGAAGAAAGAACACGAGATTCTTCTTATTTCCCTCTATGTTTCAGACTATATAAGGCAGTACAAAAAATAGGCCATGTCTTATTTGATCTCTGCAGCCCTGAAGTTGAGAAAAAGACTTGAATTAAAGAAGGGGTATGTCACAGGGCTGACAGACTTAAGCTAGTAAAATCTTCAAGTATCTGCAGAGAGCTATTGTATTCACTGCTTTTATAAATTTGGTCACAGCTCATATACATATGTAGAAATGTAGGCACCTCAGTTCGGATATAATATGGAACCACAGTGAGGGGAGCTGGATGAATCCTTTGGCAGCCACATGCTCCACTCTTTTTTTCACAAACAAACAGACTCATTCTGAAACAAACTGGAATATTCTTGCCTTAGTGGTTATAGAAACAGCTCTAATTCATATGAAGGTAAGGTATGTGACCAACTAAGGATACTTTCCCCAAAGTGTTTGGCTTTTTCTTTTACTGTTTTAAAAATTTTGCTCTAGTAACAAAGCAAATAGTATTTCAACCCATATGTGTCTTCACAAGAAATACATGGATCTGTTGGAGTGGTCCATAGGAGGCCTGCAAAAGTGACCAGAGGGATAGAACACATCTTTATTGTTTGTTACAATTAAAATATCATCATGAACAGAAGATATATTTCCAAGTGAAATTTCCACCAGAAATAATACTTTTGTGTAGCTTTCCAGCCATTAAATATTATCAATAACAAGGCTTTGATTTTTTAATGGCAAAAGAGCCAACACAGAAATTTGCATCAAAACACTGACACTATCACACCACCCTCAGAGAAAAAGAAAAAGTCTTTGCAGCTATGTTGAATACTCCCAAATCTGAAAAAGCAGCACATTCTCAGTCCTAAGGAAGAGATAAAAATCCTTATATGCTTACATTTTTAACTAGACTCTTGGAGAATCACCACAGGCTTTTCAATTTTGCATATACAAATGTGCTAAAACAGTTATCATTTTTAAACATTTTTGGTGTGGATTTGCATTGATATAATAATTTAAATATCTCTTAAACATGATTCATTTCAGCATTAGACCACAATATGATCTCCTGATTTCTTTTATTTATCTAATTCTCTGATGCAGTTTTTCATCTGCAGGTTCCAAAATAAGCATATGCAAATAGGGAAAAAGACTCCCTACCTGCCACAGCTCTCCCCGCCCCCTGTCTTTTTGTGAGGGGACTAATACCATGAGTAGCCATTTAACTTGTTCTACTTTTTTTTTGTTCCATTGCCCAGGGCCATAGTTAGAAAATAACCTCTCTAAAGTAGGGATTGAAAATCTGTCGTATTCCATCTAGAACCAGCCATGAGAGAAACGTTGGGAACTGCGTGACTCAACAAGCTTCAATGGTTTCAGTTGCTTTCTGATGAATCAAGATTGTTTTCAGGCGATTTTTTTATTCCTTTTCTGTGTTTTCTACAGGAAATGTTTTAGACTACTCAGTCCTTTGGACGATTGTAGAGGAACTGCAAAGCGGCCTTTTTCTACTCTGGGTTACCTTTGACAAAGGTATGTCGTGCATATGTTCTGTGCAATGCAATTGCTGAATCCTCATCACAATTATAATTTCTGTTTTTATTAACTTCCCCCAAACTGGTCTTCATAAGAATTAGCAATAGCATGTTAGAAATTATATTTTAATTATTCTGATCAGTGTCAAGTGTAAATCAGAGGGTTTTTTTCTTTTCCATGTTGTATGTATTTTATGACAAGGCTTTCCATCCTCCCACATGTGTCGATCAGATAAGTATTTCTAATTCTGTTTTCTCCTATGGAAGATTTGCAGCACAATATAATAGGAATTAATCTTAGCACTTTCAGCATAGAAAGATAATGTATTGTTATTTGAGATGTTTTGCTGCTATTTTTTACAATGTGGCAGATATTGCTAACTTTCTCTTTTACAGGCTTTGCTCATTTTTTTTTCACAGCTTTCTTTAAGACCACCATTAAGATTACATAGGTGATACAACAGCAAGTGCACCAAGGTCTCCCACCTCCCCCCCACGGCAACTGATGGATCAACAATAGTTGAACAAGAAATGTGCTGAAGTGCAACTGCACATACATCTTATTTTGAGCTGTCCAGTGTGTTAGGGTGCTAGATTTGCTCTTATTATTTTGGAAACTAGTAGATGTGTTAAAAATAGGTTGCTGGAGATAGATTCTTTCTGCAGGCTTGAGAAGAGAGGTTATCACCCTGCAGTCAGAGCTTGTCTCCCATCCTCTGAAACCGTTGTGCACAGAGCTCATCAAAGGCATCATGGCATCTTCACCAATTCCTTGATGTGAACAGAAGCAGACACTAAAAGGTTCTTCTCATTCCCTTCCATTAGAAGGCAGCAAAGATGCAGGTGATCATTTGTTTATTTGTTTATTCAGAAGTTGTCTATTTCTTGGATCAATCTGATCTTATCAATATGTAGTGCTTCCTGCTGCCCAGCTCAAGAAAAAGTAGAACTTAAGAACAGCCTTTCTGTGTCTAACCAGACACCTATCTGCCATAGGACGTCCCCTATGATCAGAGTGTTTAAATAACAAGATACGTGCAACATGTTCCTCCACTCTCAGATACACGTCTTCAGCAGTCCCAAACCTCTCGTTCTCAGTAAGACTGAAGGTTTTGTAACACACTGAAAGTGTTACAAGGGCTCCTGTAGATCTTTTTCCTAGGGAAAAATTATCTCTGCCAAGAAAAAAAAAATGCAGCCTCCTTTCTGCTGTTCCTTTCATACACTCAGCAGTGTTCTTTGTATGACCACCTAAGGAGGAGCTCTGCTTTACATAATTAGCCACAGTCATCTTTAAAAGGGGTACATTTTCATCTGATTTGGCTTATTTGCATCTGAATATAAATGTTTGTGACAGAAGTCATTGTCTAGCCATACCACTTTACTTGTAGGGACAACAGGAGACTGTTTAATAATAAATTTCCTTGTTGGAGGCTAAAAATTGTACGATCTCTGATGGTCTCAGAGAGGCAGAGACCCTGATGTTTTTTAGATGTAAATGTGCTAACATATAAAAATATTTTTTGCTGCCTTCCATTCGGGGCACACTGACAGATTGTAAATAACTGAGGCCAAACCTAGAGCAGGTTACTTCACCTCATTAAACCACTACCTTCCCTTGATTTCTCCTCAGCACAGAACTGGCTTTCAGAGAACAGGACCAGACAAAGATGCTACAAGAGCATCCCTGTGATCTTGCTGACAAAAGCAGTTAGCAGGTACTCAAAGAATTTATTCCAACAGTGGTCTGCCCCACAATGCCTTTCTCATAGGCCTCCAGTCGAAGTGTCATCGAAGTGTCTTCACAGAGTTATTGCCATCAAGTTGTTCTGAGTACAACTGGTTTGGAGGTGCCAGGTTTCACCCACCAGAACAACCAGTAGTGGTCATGAGTGTGTGGAAGAAAAGGACAGAGTTGTCTCAACCCAGAAAGACAGTAATGCTGCTCCTCATCCTGCCAAACCAGCTATTCATGATCACAGTCTCACAGTAACAGCCCTACCCAGCCTTGAGAAAGGCATAGGAAAACTTGCAAATTCCTCTTGGATTTTCTGCATGAAAGCCAGATCATTCAAATAAAAACCTCTCAGCACTCCTGTTGAACAGGAATTTCTTACCCTGTGTCAGCTCCCTACTGTGAGTTGCTGCTTGTCTCTCCTCCTTTCCACCAATACATTTTGAGGAACCATAAAACACTTTGCTTATTCAGCCAGATCTAATTGCGGCTTTTCAAAAGCTCAGTAGCTCTGCAGTGTAGCATTGCAGTCTTACACTGCAGCCTACAAAGCCTGCATCGAGAGCCGACGACCTCGCACTGCAGTGTGACGCTCTCCTACAATGGTACTGCAGTCTGTGCAGACTAAGTAAAGGACAGCAACAAAACTAGAGCTTCAGGCAGAGCTCAGTATGTCCTTTAACTTCAAGGACACTGCCTTGCTGATATAGATCTTAATTGTTTCAATGTAAAATTCAAAAAGCAGAGTGCTACTGCTTTGATTTCTGTTTTGATAAATTTAAATATGTGTTTAAGAATTTACTCTAAGATGACAGTGGGACCATGGGAAGTTCTGTACTGTATTTAGCCCTGCATTTTCCTTTTTCTCTCATGGAGAGAAGTTCCTGGCAGATATTTTCAGCACTGAATAGCTTTCCAGGTGATACTGGAGGCACAGCAAATAGCATATGGTGATCCATTATCCATGTCATACAGCCAACTGCCTGGGGGATCAGAATTATTTTACACTGGTGACACCTGGCCAGACACAATGTCACACTTGGAATTTTTTCTACTTCACTTTGATTCTCTTATTATCCTTCTTCACTTCCTACTCAACTTCATGTTGCAACATTTCTATGTCACCTAGCAGAGTTGTGCTCTGGCAGGCCAGTCTGATGGCCTTCTCAGAGCGCAGAAGGCCCAGGAGTCCGAAGACTGTAGTTTTTCCTTGCCCATCTCTCTGTTAAAAGGAGTTTCACTGAAAGAGCACAAATGCTCCACGCAGAGTAGGTAATGGACAGCACAGGAAAAAAATCCCAAGGCATAAGAGGCTTTTCAGGAAATGTAAATATTGTTCAAAGCCTTGTCTGTTCTTAAATTAAAAACCTGAATACACAGGCACGAGCATTAAGAGGCTTGATAGAGATACTGCCACATACAGTCACAAGAACATAGCTAAACAGTGTTTCCTGCATTACAAGAAAAATAGACTCACTGACTTCTGCCAAACTGCTTCATCCTCCATTAAAATATGTGGGATTGCCACATTTGTTAACTCATGTGGTTTGTCTCTAGTGGTGTTACAAAGGGAAACAAAAGGTGCAGAAGAAAAGGAAACTCGAAACACAGTCTAAACCTCATCACAAAGTCAAAGAGAAGTACTCTCCTCTCTAACACAAGGCAGAGACATTTTCTTTGTTTAAAGCTGAGGCTTCAAGCACTACTACTGTTAAATATTCCTGCTTGCTATTCATTCTTGGTTCTCAATGCTTAGTTGGGACTGTTAAAAGAAGCAAGAGAACAGTCAGGGGCTTTCAGGAAATATCGTGTAACAGATTGATTTATCTTACAATAACCATTGGCATTTCATTACTTCAAACCAGCGATATATCTGGAGTCATTCAATAATGCTGCTTTAGTGTTCTCCGAAGAATCTGGCAAGTTGAACACTTGCAAACTGGGGGGAAAAAAAAACTCAAAGTCACATGCAGGCATGAATCTGGAAAACAGCTGACTGGGTTTCTTCAAAACACAGGGTAGACTTCTGCAAGCTGTGAGAGATGTTCTTCATATTTTTCTTGATATATATTTATTTTAGACAAGGCTGAATTTTTCTACTTCAGTTTCAAGGCACAAGAAATCCAAATACCTTTTTTTTTTGCCTTTCCTATTTTCTCATATGGGTGTTTTCCTCCACAGAATTTATCATGTTTATCTTTGACTTCAGAAAGGTAGCACAGATTATCCTAAGCCTCTTGTTTTAGTACCTGTTCTTTCTCTTGCTGTTCAAGCTGTGCTTCTCTGGTCTGACTCAAACAGCCTGCTAGATCAGAATTTAACCCTTCTGCTGGCAGGTCTGCGAAGATGCCAGGTACAGCACAGGCAGGGGAGTCCAGCGCGAAAAAGAACCAAAGAGCTGTCTTCAAAAGCTATGTAACTTTTTGTGACTCTTCCTCTCTACTCTAATCTTCTTAGGAGTCACAGCAGTCCAAACAATTACAAAATGTTTTCTGGATTTTTTTTTTTTTTTTTTTGTGTGTGTGTGCTTACGTCTTCTGAATACAGCACTGGAAGGAAAGGATCTCCAAAATGATAGTTTACAGTGTCATGCACAGATCCAGATCGTCAGCTGCCAAGCTGCCACTGACCAAAATAATAATACCTCTGTGACAGAAGCTGCCACCAGTTCTTGTCATTGCTTTCTATCATGCTCAGAACCAATGTGCTTGCATCTGTTTAAAAGCCTCTCTCGCTCCGCAGCAGGAGTCATGCACAAGGCACCAGGCTCCATTCCCACAAAAAAAGGTTTTCCTTGAGGAACCTCAGCCCCCCCATACTCAGAAGAGCTCCTTACACACATCCTTAATGTCTCCTTGTTCTCCTACAAATTCCATCTTTAAAACTTGCCACAGGCTACAGAAAAATATGAGTTGTAATAACTTTCTACTAAGCTAATAAAAATTCCCCACTGTTTCCTGTGATGCTATGGCCATCTGCACCTACCAATCCTGTTTTGCATTTCACAAAATCATAGAATCATAGAAATGTTAGACTTGGAAGGGACTTTCAAAGGTCATCTAGTCCAACCCCCCTGCAAGAAGCAGGGACATCTTTGACTAGATCAGGTTGCTCAGAGCCTCATCCAACCTGGCCTTGAATGTTTCCAGGGATAGGGCATCCACCACCTCTCTGGGCAACTTGTTCCAGTGTTCTACAACCCTCATTGTAAACATTTTTTTTCCTAATAGCTAATCCAAATCTACCTCCCTCTATTTTAAAACCATTACTCCTTGTCCTGTCACAACAGGCCCTACTGAACAGCCTCTCCCCATCTTTCCTGTAGGCCCCCTTGAGGTACTGGAAGACCGCTATCAGGTCTCCCCGGAGCATCCTCTTCTCCAGGCTGAACAGGCTCAACTCTCTCAGCCTGTCCTCATAAGAGAGGTGCTCCAGCCTTTTTATCATCTTCGTGGCCCTCCTCTGGACCTTCTCCAACTGGTCCATGTCCTTCTTGTGCTGGGGGATCCAGAACTGGACACAGTACTCCAGGTGGGGTCTCACCAGGGCTGAGTAGAGGGGGAGAATCACCTCCCTCGACCTGCTGGCCACGCTCCTCTTGATGCAGCCCAGGATGCTGTTGGATACCTGGAGAGCCAGGGGCACTTAGTGAACAATCCAGACCGAATGGAATTGTTGTGTTTTTGAGTAGCAGGCCTCAGGGACATCGATAAGGCCGTTTGTGAGAAAGTACTGAAGCTGCCTGTAAGAAAAATACTGAAGCCACCTGCGAGAAAATAATGAGGCCGTCTGTGAGAAAGTAATGAAGCTTCCTGTGAGAAAGTAAACGAAGCAACCTTGAGAAGAAGGAAAACAGCTGGCATACGTGACTGGGGGCTGAACGTGATACAGGGTGCAGGTGGAGAAAGCCGTGCGCGTGAACATAGAGACTTAACGAATCATACTTTAGCTAGGAGCGCGTGCATGATATAGTTAACCAATTAGTAGAGAGCTTGCGCATGATACGGAATTAGAAGGGCTATATTAACCGGGATGTATCAACAATAAATTGGCATTTGCTTGATCATATTGGTCGTCAGCAGTGTCCGTTTCTTCCGCGCCAACAGGTGGCGCCCGAACAGGGACCCTCAGATCGGCGTTGGTCATCCCGACGGAACCGAAATAGGAAAAGAAGAGGGGGCGGAAGCCGGTCGCAGGCGAGTGCTGCCCCGGCACTCGGGAAGTCGCTATAGCGCAAAAAGGTACGAAAGGTACAGAGGGAATCTCGTCTTGGCCAGGCGAGCGGCCGGGGAGGAGATGGGGTCCACACTGACCAAAGAGGAGTCAGCAGTGGTTAAGCTCCTCCAACATATGCTCTCTGCGAGAGGACTGAGTTATGACTCGGCCGTCCTAGAAGCTTTGCTGCAGTGGGCAAAGAAAAGGGAATTAATTCCCACAGTTGATGATGCTTTTGAACTCCCGACATGGGAAAAGATAGGAAAAGAGCTGTGGGATGAAGTAAGTAAAGGATCAAAGGAGGCGAGCAAACTCTCCACTATGTGGAGGCTAATTAACGAAACACTGATAAGCATGAAAGCCGAGCGTTCAGTTGCCGCATCTGCTTTTGCGGCCTTAACTCCAGCCGGCGGGTCCACCTCTGCTACTAGCATGCCGTTCTCGGGTTTAACGAGCCCTGCCGCCGCCCCGGCTCGTGCTGAGGGTGGGGGGGTTCGAGTCCCAGCAAGGACTGCAGGAGCTGCAGCCACAGCCCCTATAACTATAGATATACAAGCACCAGAAGGAAAAACTGCCGAAAGCCTTTCACCACCAGATGTACCACTACCAGGCACCCCGCCACACTGCGCCAGTGCAGGCTCAGAGTCACGAGTCTTTTCGCCGACACCGACAGCTCCGGTTTATCCCCCATTACCACCTTCTTCCGTGCCACCACGGCATGAGGAGGGGGATGAACATTCATCTGGCTCCAAGGACGCACAGCTGGAAGAGACGCTAAAAAGGCTGGAAGCCCTAGAGGTTCGCCTAGAAGCGTCACTGGGAAACTTGTCAACTCCTTCGCCTGTGCCACATCGAGACCTGCCAGCGTCCAACCTATTCGTTCCGAACGGAGCATCGGGTGAGATCAGTCCTTTTGCACCTTTACAAGGGACGCTGGCGGGAGGGGCCGGGGATTTGAATCCGATAGCACGGTGGAAAGAGGTGATTCGAGATGCTTTGATAGAAGGAGAGCCTTTTCCTATGGCATTTCCAGTTGTGACTGATAATACCGGGAGAAGTGTGTGGCAGGCATTAGATTGGAAAATATTGAAGGAAGCTAAAAATGCAGTTACTCAGTATGGGCTAAAATCATCATATACTCAAACTGTGTTGCAGCATATTTTTTTGTCACAGTTGTTAACTCCTTATGATACTAGAATGATTGTCCAGATGCTTTTGCTGCCGTCACAGCAGCTGCAGTTTTTTCAGCACTGGCAGACTGCTTGTGATAAGGCAGCTGCAACTCCTCGGCAACAGGGTGATCCATTATTCGGGGTGCAAACTCAAATGCTGATGGGAGCGGGACCCTACACACGATCTGATTGGCAAGCGCGATTTGCTACCGAAGTATTAGAACTGAGCCAAGATTTGGCTTATAAAGCACTTGCTAGGGTGCACGATGAAAAGTCCGGACCTGCCTTTACGTCAGTAAGGCAAGGTCCCACAGAACCATATGGGAAATTTATTGATCGGTTGCACGCTGCAATAATGGGTCACCCTGATCTGGATGATGACATGAAAGCAAAGTTCTTAGATATGCTTGCCTTTAATAATGCTAATGAAAAAACTAAGAGAGTCCTTAGTGTGCTGCCAAAAGGATCTAGTACAGGGCAACTGCTGGAAACTGCCGAGCGAATGGTAGAAGAAGAAAAGGCTACAGTCATGGCTGCTGTCGTAGGTGCAGCAGTTAAACCCTTGGTACCAAAAAAGCAGGCAAAAAGAAAGAACAAAAGGTGTTTTAGTTGTGGAAAATTGGGTCATTTCACTAAGGATTGTTTGCGATCGGGAAACAGGGCACGGAGCGCGTTCCACCCACGCGCAACGACACAAGTACAGGGTGCTTGGACCGCTGCGCGGCCGCCACAGTCGGCAGTGCCGGAGTGGACTTGGCAACAGCAGTAGATGTGACATTAACAACTTCAGAGGTTCAACTAGTTGATTCTGATCAGCAAGGACCGTTAGGGCATGGGTTAAGTGCATTACTTATAGGCCGTTCATCAGTGTCTCGAAAAGGCATATTTATAGTGCCTGGAATCATTGATGCAGATTATTGCGGGACTATAAAGATTATGGTGTATACACTAACACCACCCCTGACCATACCAGCACAATCAAAGATAGCACAATTGGTACCGTTTCATGCATGTGTTCCTCGGGCGCACTCGGTCGTCCGCGGCCGGGGAGGCTTTGGGTCCACCGGCGCGCCAAGTGTCTTATTGGCAATCGATATCGCCAGGGGAAAGCCAGAAGAAAAGGTCACAATTAAACATCCTAATGGACAATCCTTGGCGCTGTCGATGCTAATTGACACGGGTGCAGATGTTACCATTATTCCTGCAACAAAATGGCCCTGTAATTGGCCATTGGTACCGGCAGTTACTACTGTGGTAGGGGTGGGAGGCGCACAGCGCACGATGATCAGTAAATCAATAGTGTCATTTAATTTTCAAGATGGTACAGTAGTTACCACGAGGCCGTATGTAATGCACATGCCTATAGCTCTTTTAGGTCGAGACGTGCTGTCCCAAATGAAAGCCCAGCTTGTAACCCAGCCTTTTTAGGGGCGGCCATGGTCAAGCAGCCTGTTTTAAAACTCACCTGGACGACGGCAACCCCAGTGTGGGTAGACCAATGGCCGCTAAAGCAGGATAGGCTGCAAATATTACAGAACCTAGTACATGAGCAATTGGAAGCAGGTCATATTGTGCCATCTATAAGCCCTTGGAACACCCCCGTTTTTACTATTCCAAAAAAATCGGGTAGATGGCGACTGCTGCATGATTTACGTGCAGTAAACGCTGTCATGCAGGATATGGGAACTTTACAGTCGGGATTACCTTCCCCTGTAATGATCCCTGAAAATTGGGATTTACTTATTATTGATTTAAAAGATTGTTTTTTCACCATTCCTTTACATCCAGATGACGCAGAAAAATTTGCTTTCACGGTACCAACAGTTAATAAGCAGGAACCTGCTAAAAGGTATCAATGGGTGGTGCTACCCCAAGGCATGAAAAATTCCCCCACAATGTGTCAGAATTTTGTCGCATGGGCTCTGCAGCCATTTCGGCAAGAGCATCAGTCTTTGTTAATCTATCATTATATGGATGACATCTTAATAGCAGGCGAAAAAATGAATGCAGAAAAAATATTACAAGAGTTAATAAAAACTTTAGAGCCAAAAGGACTAAAAATTGCCCCTGAAAAAGTACAGCGTAAAGGCCCATGGCAATATTTAGGCTGGGTAATTACTGGAAGCACGGTGCGACCGCAAAAAATACAAATTCATACAGACATTAAGAACCTCTCAGATGTTCAGAAATTGTTGGGAGACATACAGTGGGTAAGATCCATCACTGGAATCACTAATGATGATTTAGCTCCTTTAATGCCCCTGTTGGGAACTACGACCAAACCAAATGAACGGCGAACTTTATCAGTAGAACAGAAACAGGTGTTAGACCAGATTGTAGAAAAAATTCTAACAGCTACCACACAAAGAAAAATTAATGATTTACCTTTACAGTTTTTGATTGTTAATTCGTCACCAAAGCGACAACATTTAATAGGGCTCATAGTGCAATCAGAAGAACAGCACATTAGAATTTTGGAATGGGTATTTCTATCTTACCAACCCAAAAACACAGTTTGTACAAGGGTCGAGCTGTTAGCTAACATGATTATAAAAGGCAGAAGAAGGATTTTGGAATTGTCAGCTCAAGAACCTACAAGGCTATTTGTACCTATAGCTCAAAATTATTTGGACTGGCTGTTAGCAACTTCAGAGATGCTTCAAGTCGCTTTAGCTGACTACCCAGGTGCTGTAACTAATCATTATCCTTCAGCCAAACTTTTGTCACTGTTGCAAAATCAAGACTTTGAAGAAGCCCCTCGCAGGTCGGAAGTACCGGTAGAAGGACTCACAGTATTTACAGATGCTGGGAGGAAATCTAAACGAGCTGCCATCGCTTGGTACAGTAATAACCAATGGAATCATCAAATTCTTACAGGTTACATCACGGACTCCCTGCAGACGCTTGAACTGAGAGCAGTGGTGTGGGCCTTTCAACAGTGGCACGATGAGCCTCTAAATGTTGTTTCAGATTCATTATATGTGGTGGGCACGACACAGCGTTTAGAACGTGCCATGATAAAAACAGTAAAAAAATAATACTTTGTATATGTTATTGATGCAGCTGTTGTTTTTGCTAAATCAACGCAGAGAACCTTATTTTATAACACACATTCGCAGTCATCAGTTTAACCAAGGCTTGTCTATAGGAAACAACATAGTAGACAAGCTAGTCGCTGCTGCATGGAAAAATCAAACGGTTAACCTGTTTGAGCAGGCTCGTTTATCTCATAATTTCTTACATCAATCTGCTAAAGTGCTAGCGAAACAATTTGATTTAAAATTCTCAGATGCTCGAGGAATAGTGCAGTCCTGCCCTGCTTGTCAAAAATCAGGAGTTGGTCTAGGCCTTGGGGTCAACCCTCGAGGTTTAGGTGCCTTGCAATTATGGCAAATGGATGTTACTCATATTGCAGAATTCGGACGTCAGAAGTATGTGCATGTCAGTATTGACACTTACTCGCATGCAATATGGGCCACTGCTCAAACAGGGGAAACAGCCAAACATGTTCTGAAGCATATGCATGCTGCCATTGCCGCACTAGGAGCTCCTCAAGAAATCAAAACTGACAATGGCCCTGCATATGTTTCGCAAACGTTTGTACGCTTTTGCCAACTATGGGGTATTCGCAGAATAACAGGTATTCCTCACTCCCCTACAGGCCAAGCCATTGTAGAGCGTGCACATGCCACCTTAAAATCGCTTTTGCAAAAACAAAAAGGGGGAGAGCCGGCACCCTCTGAAAGGCTTGCAAAAGCGCTTTATGTGCTAAATTATCTGAGATTAACAGGAGACCGTGAATCTCCTCCAATTGTAATTCATCATATGTCATTGCAATCTGGACTGCAGAAAAGTGATTCGGTGAAGGTGCAATACCGGGATTTAAAAACTGGGGAATGGAGAGGTCCGGCAGAAGTGAAAATGACCGGTCGAGGTTATGTTTGTGTTTTGACAGACGAAGGACCACGATGGGTTCCAAGTCGATGGGTGAAACCTTGGAAGGAAGACCTGGGACAGCAGGATGCATCATCATCATCCTCCTGATGCTGGTAACTGGGTGTGTTGGTGAGACTGTAGACTTACATCGTATTGACCCCAGACCAAACATGTGGCTGACATTTGCCAACATTACAAACCAATCATCGTTTTGTGTGTCAATGGCTACTCCTGCTGATCCTTTTCGTACGTGTCTGATTGGTACTCCCTATTGGAATCCGGATGACTGGAAAGGATGGGTCAATAATCACACTGTTTTGAATGAGACTGTGGTGAATCAAACATGCCACGCAAAGATGGAGTGTGCCAGCCTCCGCCCTGGACAGAAACCGGTGTGTTGTTCTGGGAATAGCAATCAAATTGGAATAGCTGCAGCATTGGTGATTAGGCATTTAAATCACAGTTTGCCTTGGGATCCACAAGAATTAGATCTAATGGGATCCTTAAATGGTTCAGGGTCTTGTTTTATGCTGGGAGGTCCCCTTTTTACAGAAAAGGGGGTAAGTACAGCATGGAACAGGAACCAATGGACTGATGTAACTAGTAAAATGACTGACGCCCAAGGAAAACCTGTGTATACTTATCAAAACAGCTCAGGAGATTATTGTAATGGAGCAGTGGGAGCAGAAATCAAAGGTTCAAAGATGCCTCTTTGGGTGAATGACACGGCCAAGGCCATACCCCCGGGATACTTCTTAATTTGTGGGGATCGGGCCTGGTCAGGAGTGCCAAAAGGGGCTATAGGAGGACCATGTTATTTTGGAAAATTGATAATGTTTGCTCCATCTATGAAAGTATTGCGAAATCGTACTCGAGCAAGGAGATCACTAAAAGTATTAGCTCCCAACTGTGACGGCAATTTAACCCTAATGGGTACAGCTGAGCGTATAGCATTATCTATATTTGTTCCTTGGGCGGCATCTGCAAAAGCTTTAGCTAGCTTAAATAGATTAGCTTGTTGGGCACAAAAGCAAATGAATTTAACCTCTAGCATGTTATCGGGATTGTTAGAAGACATGGATAGTATGCGTCATGCTATTTTGCAGAATCGGGCAGCCGTTGATTTTTTGTTATTAGCGCATGGACATGGATGTGAAGATTTTGAAGGTATGTGTTGCATGAATATTTCTGATCACTCTAAATCAATACACTATCAGTTGGCAGAGTTACGCCGGAACATGCATGCAATACAGGTGGAAAATGGACTTTCGGACTGGCTAAAATCATTGGGAGTCACAGGTTGGCTAAAAGATTTGATAGTACATGGGCTGGTAATATTAGTGGCTTTGCTGTTGGCACTAATGGTATTGGGGTGTATTTTAAAATGCTTTGTGAAAGTTATGGAACGTATGATAACTGGGGTCTGGATTGTTCAAAAACAAAAAGGGGGATTTGTTGGATACCTGGAGAGCCAGGGGCACTTAGTGAACAATCCAGACCGAATGGAATTGTTGTGTTTTTGAGTAGCAGGCCTCAGGGACATCGATAAGGCCGTTTGTGAGAAAGTACTGAAGCTGCCTGTAAGAAAAATACTGAAGCCACCTGCGAGAAAATAATGAGGCCGTCTGTGAGAAAGTAATGAAGCTTCCTGTGAGAAAGTAAACGAAGCAACCTTGAGAAGAAGGAAAACAGCTGGCATACGTGACTGGGGGCTGAACGTGATACAGGGTGCAGGTGGAGAAAGCCGTGCGCGTGAACATAGAGACTTAACGAATCATACTTTAGCTAGGAGCGCGTGCATGATATAGTTAACCAATTAGTAGAGAGCTTGCGCATGATACGGAATTAGAAGGGCTATATTAACCGGGATGTATCAACAATAAATTGGCATTTGCTTGATCATATTGGTCGTCAGCAGTGTCCGTTTCTTCCGCGCCAACAGGATGCGGTTGGCCTTCTGGGCTGCAAGGGCGCATTGCCTGCTCATGTTGAGCTTCTCATCCACCAGCACTCCCAGTCCTTCTCCTCAGGGCTGCTCTCCATCCATTCCCTGCCCAGCCTGTATTTGTGCCTGGGATTGCCATGACCCAGGTGCAGGACCTTGCACTTGGCCTGGTTGAACTTCATGAGGTTGGCACGGGCCCACCTCTCCAGCCTGTCAAGGTCCCCCTGGATGGCATCTTTTTCCTTCCAGTGTGTCAACGGCACCACACAGCTTGATGTCGTTCGCGCACTTGCTGAGGGTGCACTCTATTCTACTGTCCATATCGCCGACAAAGATGTTGAACAGGGCCGGGCCCAGCACGGACCCCTGAGGGACGCCACTCGTGACCGGTCTCCACATGGACATTGAGCCATTAACCACCACTCTCTGAGTGTGGCCATCCAGCTAATTCCTTATCCACCGAGTGGTCCATCCATCAAACCCATGTCTCTCTAGTTTAGAGAGAAGGATGTCATGTGGGACAGTGTAAAAAGCTTTGCACAAGTCCAGGTAGATGATATCTGTTGCTCGTCCCTTCTCCACCGATGCTGTCACCCCGTCACAGAAGGCCACCAAATTGGTCAAGCACGATCTGCCCTTGGTGAAGCCATGTTGGCTGTCACCAACCACCTCCTTGCTCTCCATGTGCCTTAGCATGGTTTCCAGGAGAATCTGCTCCATGACCTTGCCAGGCACAGAGGTGAGGCTGACCAGCCCGTAGTTACCCAGGTCTTCCTTATTTCCCTTTTTAAAAATGGGGGCTATGTTCCCTCTCTTCCAGTCATCGGGGACCTCACCAGACCGCCACGATTTCTCAAATACGATAGCCAGATTCTATGATTCTATGAATTTTTCCATGAGTAAATAAGAGTCATTCAAAAGGGTACATTCTATGGAAATGTGTTGGTTGACTTTTTTGCCTCAGTCTTCACTGACAAGAGTTCCTGTCCCACCACCCAAGCTGTAGAAGGTGCAAGCAGGGACTGCGAGAATGAAGAACTGCCCATTGTGCTTGAAGAGCAGGTTCGGGATCATCTGAGGAACCTGAAGGTGCACAAGTCCATGGGATCTGATGAGATCCATCCACGGATCCTGAGGGAACTGGCGGATGAAGTTGCCAAGCCGTTGGCCATTGTATTTGAAGAGTCATGGTGGTCTGGTGAGGTCCCCGATGATGGAAGAGGGGTGACGTAACCTCCATTTTTAAAAAGGGAAACAAGGAGGACCTGGGCAACTACAGGCCAGTCAGCCTCACCTCTGTGCCTGGCAAGGTAATGAAGCAGATTCTCCTGGAAGTCATGCATCCATTATATGACTTCCTCAACCACAAGCCAATATAGAAGGATCTGTATTTCTTGACTATCTGACATTAGCAAAAGATGTACCCCAGCTCAAACCGAAATTCATTGAGGGGAGAAGTGATAAACAGAACAGGTCCCTTGTAGTCTGGTAGAGAACATGAGTGCATGCTCATTTTTTTTTTCTCTCCCGCTGGCATACATTCACAATGACTAGATCACCTCCATTAGAGCTGTCACCACATATATTGCTGCCTCATAGAACAATCTAATGATATAGCATGAAAATGAGCGAAAATTACACTAGTTTTCACAGGTTCCCTGGGAAGTAATAAAAAATGCTATTGCCCTCATTATGTGACTGTCTCCCATTAACCCAAGAACTGTTGTGATAACAAGATGAAAATCTTGACTTTTTCAGAGAAGCCTCTGTTCAAGCACAAGATGAAAATGGCCCAGCAACAGACAGTAATATCAACTCACAACTTTATAGTATACATATTAATAGAAATAGTTTCAAAATTTCAACCCAAAGTAAAGCATGTAAAGCTACAGAATTAACTTGATATTTTACTTAGACAAAAGATCGTCTTAAAGTTGTTGGGGAAAAAAATGAGATTTATAGAGACAATGAAGGAACACTGAACAGTATTATTAGAATGAGTCCTTTATATTTATAACACCCCAGCAGCTCTCCAGGGTATCTATATTTAAATACCCTCCTAAGAATATATTACAACTGTAATACTTTATTTGATCTGATTATAAATGTAATTACTGTAGTAAACTGCACAGTGCATATTAACAGAATACTTACTGAATTAAGCCAAGACCACAGCATCCTATGGCTGTACTTTACATGGTCCTGTAAACCAATTAAAAAAAATCAAAAATAGGTCTCATGAAAAGCTGAGACACAATCTCAGAAAATTATAAACAGGAAGGGGAGAGGGAGGAGAAAATTCAAATACAGTGGGAGAAATTCAGATGATAAAATATACTTAAGTTTCTTCATCTAGAAAAGTTCCTCTCTTCCATGGGGAAATTTCCTGAAAGATGAAGATTTCATGAAAGATGGCAATCTGAATTTACTAAACTAAATTCTGTGCTGCTGCATTTCTTCATTGGAACCTCATTTTGAGGAGAAAAACCTTTGCATTCTTGATTCTTCACCACAATAATGGGGCAGCAAGGAATTTTGTGTTAGCCAAAATCCTTCACCTCAGAAGGAGCAGGAATGGGTAGACAGCGGCTGGATAGCACCAAAGCATATTTCCAAAGCCTATGCCACTTCTGTGTTCTCTCTGCACTGTATTCATCATATCTTCTTGCTCATAACTTGGCAAGATCTGCCTGGCTTTCCTCCTCCCTGCAGCTTCTCTGTTGCTGTGAGGAATCCAGAGGTACATGGGAGGGTGACATTCCCTACTAAAGACAGCTTGATCATCAGGATTAAAGGGGGGATAGGTAGAACACTTCCTGCTATTGGCATCTTCCCCAGAAAGACCTTCCAGTCACTCACAGGGAAAGCAAATCTGAGGAGGAACACGTCAAACACTAGTCTTTTACTCAGTATCTGGCTGAACAACTTCATTTAAAAAAATCATTCTTCTGTAAACAGGCCTGCTCTACAGTATCAGTTATGAAACACCAGTCTGGACTTGCCTGCTATGAATTAGATATCACTTTTTTTATGTTAAATTCTCGCTGACAAAGTTAACCATTGGCAAGTGGAACAAGGGGAAAATTTGAGTTCTTTTTTTTAAGCCTAAAGAATGATACAGCAGGATTGCAACCAGCTCAGTACATGAGGGCGAGCAATGGATATTGTCTACCTGGACTACAGTAGGGCCTTTAACATTGTCTCACATAGGGATCTTTATAGACACACTGTTGGTACACAGACTGGATGACTATATTGATTGAACAACAGTTGGATAGCCAGACCAGGAATGTGGAGATTGGTGGAACAAGATCTAATTTGAGGCCAGTACACCCCAGGTGTCAATATGGGGTCAAATCCTATTTAACATCTTCATTAGTCATCTGGATGATGGGGTAGATTGTACCCTCAGCAACTTTGTTCATGAGATAAAACTGAGGAGTGACAGATACACCAAAGATCTGTCCTGGCATCCAGAGGGACATCAACAGGATGGAGAAATGGGCTGACAGGAACATCAAGCAGTTCAGAAAGGAGAAGTGCAAAGCCCTGCAGCAACGGAAGGAACAACCCTATGTACCAGTAAATGCTGGGGACTGTCCAGCTGGAAAGCAGCTTGGCAGAAAAGGACCTCAAGGTCCTGGTGGACACCAAGTTGAACATGAGCCAGTAATGTGCCCTTGCCACAGAGAAGGCTAAAAATGCCCTGAGCTGCCCTGGGAGGCGTGTTGTCAGCAGACTGAGGGAAGGAATCTTTCCTCTCTCCTCAGCACTGGTGAGGCCACACCTGGAGTGCTGGGTCCAGTTCTCGACTCCTCAGTACAAGGGAGAGAAGTCCAGTGAAGAACCAGAAAGATAGTTAAGGAACTTGCGCATTTGTCCTGTGAGGAAAGACAGATTGACATAATTCGTAGCCCAGACACAAGTGTGCTGTTGCACCTGGCGGTGATGTATGGGAGTTTGTCTAGCAGAGCAAATCAGAGATGGGAAGGACATGGATGTGTTTGTCTAGCTGGTGCAGAGAGCTGGTAGTTCATCAACAGTTTCCCTTTACTGCTTGGTGTTGAAAGGATGCAGAAACAGCATAAAGTATTCTCTATTTTTTTTTGTGGTAGCACTCAGTGGAAGCGCGGGTTTTATTTCCACATTGTATTCTGTGTAAATTTTCCTTCTCTGAAGTACTCTAAAAAACCTCTTGAAGCAATGAGATTTTTTTTCCATATCAGAAGTTTCAGTAATATCAAGTTCGACTCCATCACAGTGTCAAATAGCCAATGAAGGATCATGCAAACATGAAGTACCACAGTTTAACAAAAGGGTAGGAGGTTTACAAAATTTAAAAAATATGTATCTTTTCCCCTAACTTTTTGACAGTTTAGGTTACCAAAAAGAAACGGAGAACAACAGACACTGTTTTGTGCACAGCCCTGGCAAAGGAGAGTGCAAATAGTGGTTCTTCAAGGAAGCTCTGAGAAAGTCTGGGTTTTCTGGGATTAAAATCTCTAAAATCTCCAAGGTAGGGAAGGGTGGGCAAGAAATGGAGACTTATTTCCACTGCAGCAGATTCACTCTGCAACAGCACAAGAAAGGAAATGTCATTTGTCTACCGGATCAGAAAATACTTCACTATCTCTAGATAGTGAAAAGACTATCACTATCATACTTACATGAGAGGCATGTGAATAGCCTCATTGGCTTATATTTGTTAATCTGAACTTTTATCTCTTCTCTCTTCCTGCCTGTGCAGACACTGAAGAGCTGCTCCACATGAGAAAGAGCTTGCTTGATAAAGCCTTTTTTGCATCCCACCTACATGTTGAAAAGAAAAAAAAGAAAGATCAAGTACAGCCACTTTAATCTTCTTTTATTTTTTCCCTATATGGTACTCTTATTACAATATTTTAACTCTAACCTCTTTAAACAATGAACTCTTCCTTTTTATTGTCCTAAATTTAATAGAAACCAGCTTCAAAAATGAGACCCAATCCAACTTTCCTGGAACTCAGTAGGAGTGATGATTGGGATTTTATTTTACACATAGTATACAATAGAACTGTTTACAGTTGTTTCATCATCTCTTTGCACCTGAAATCCTTTCACAGGCTCCTAGATTTGAGAGACAGTGTCACTCTCCCTTCCTCTGTACTACCTTGTATTCAATGTTGCCCCAATTCTTGTTTTAATATTGCTTCAGAACAGTGTGAAAGGAGAGAAGGAATAGACTCCAAAAGTATGGTGTCACTGAACCTTACAGCAACACTAATGCAAATGGCTTCTTTCTCACCTGATAAATCAAGAGCAAGACTCAGGTGCTGGAAATTGGCCACAATGAAAACAGAAGCAAGGTGCCTGCTTGCTACATTATGGGGAAATAACACTTCTGAAGGAATTTTTTTTTCAGCAATGCCATGTCTTCAGCAACATATAAAGCTTTCAGGTCTTTGTGTACTGGCTACCAAAACTTAACAACAATATTTGATCCCACTCCGAGAAGGCTCGGAGAGGCTCTTGGCTTGTGCTATGAAAAATGGCTGGCTTACTTAGAGCATCAGATTACACTATTTCTAGCCCATTTCAATATATCTCAGGTGGCTGTAGGAGAGAATTACTAATACTATGGAGAATTAAGTGTTCTTAAGTTCCATGTAAGAAATACAACAATATAAAGGATATTGAGCAAGCCTCTTACGCACAATGACACACAAACAAGTTCAAAATAAAAGCACCAAAACTATTGGCCTTCTCCAGGTAATACCATATAATCCTTATCTTCCATGGAGATACTCCTCCTTGAACATCAACTATCTCCAGTACAGCAACTGCAAATCTTTCCCTCCAAAAGAAAAAAATGTATTTGTGCTTGAAGAGTATGTGAAGTAACAGCAGAGCTGCTTCAGGGCTGTACCTAGTAAATACCAATTTTAGAGAAAGAAAATTCATACTATACTGTGCTCAGCCTTTTATGCAATGAATTTTTTTTTCATATTTAGTAATAAAGGCTGATTCTTACTGGGTAGCTGGGAAACAGACAGGATACTGAATCCAACTAATGCCGTAATTCCTTTATTTATGTAGTTCATTCTCCCCACTTGCATAAACACATACCTCAACAGCTGATTCTTCATAGCCAAAGAGTTTTACTTATGCACTTCTTACCAGAGCTATAGTTATGCCTTTACTGTCAACCCTTTCTTTGCTGGACAGGATTTGCTTTCCATCACTGTGTTTTTTCCTGCTTGTTTGATCCCTTTTAAAACAATAACTGTGCTGGTCCTCATCAGAATGAAGGAGCCCTTCTGGAGTGCTATCATGGCTGGATTTTCTCTTTGGAGTTTTTTACATATTTCATATATTTTAAAACTAACAGCCCACTAAGAATAGATACAAGGCTCAAGGTCTGAGTTTCCCAGAGATCTCTTTTGCTGCAGAAAGGAAGAACAAGACTGTGTTTCCCTCCACTGCATTGTAACCTTTTTCTAAGGTGACACACACCAGACAGGACACAGTGATGTAGCACCAGAACTCCTGCATGACATCCTTCACTGTGATTCTCTTATACATAGGAATTTTCAGACTCTGGGTTTTTTTGTTTCTTTTTTTTTTTAATATGTTAAATACAATGTCAGCACAGCCCAGTGCTTTTGACTCAGCTGTGAGCTGACTTTAAAGCCTCCTTCCACATCTTAGCATGAGATCCATTTTGGAAGGGACATGACCAAATGCATAAAACAGCAGAAGGAATAAGGCAGCTCTCTCATCTTTCTCCAAAGGAGATGGGGAAAGCCCTAAAAACAGCTTGTCTGCAGAGACGGCACACTCTAGGCAGGCCGTGTTGGTCTAGCAGGACACACTTGTATTACACATCTGACTTGCACTGGAAAGTCATGGTATAGCTGGACTGTTTTCACAAGAGAGTAAAGTTAACACCAATTCCTGCAGTAGCGGCCCTCGAGCTCCTCACTTTCTTGCTATGATCTCTCTGGATCTTTTATCTAAAACTAGTTCAAACAAAATGCAGAAGGTAGGAGCAGAGCAGTCACTGTGCTTTTTTGTTCCACCTGGCGATCTGGTTGTATTGATAATGCTGGCAGTGAGAAGTCACAGCCTGGCCTAGTCAATGTTAGCGAATTGCACACCAGCTGTTCACTGTGCCTGCTGTCAGTTACACTGGATGAAAGAGAGGGGAACACTACCACATTTTGCTGATTAGAGCTGGCTCAGATCAAAGGAGATCACATAAGTCTGACGATGCACATCTCATGTTTTTGGTCTCCTCCCAAAATGCATTTTGCAGTTTTGCTCCAAACAATGAATGTGAAAGGCTTCTCACAAATTACAATTAGGAGAAGCTTCAGAATGAGAAACACAGGCAGCCTGAGCACAGAGCAGCTTCAGGAAGATAGCTGAGCTGGCAGACCAGTAATCATGGGCAAACACATGGTTTGAGTCAGACTCCAGCAATCTGTCACACCAACAGAAACCATTAGCAGCAAACCAGCACACAGGAGAACCAAAGAACAATTTTGTGACTGTGTATTCTAGAAGACTACGAGGACAGCAGTAAGATGACAGGTCAAGACACACATGCTAGCTAAAAATGATCCTAAATTAAGAGCATGATAAATCTCTGACTTAAATTTCCCTTGAAAGACAGACATAGAGATAGCAGGGAAGAAATCAATTGATGGATGTGCATCCAAGACACCAAGGTTACGCTTAAGTGACAGGAAGAGGTCAAATTCTTCTCTGAATGCATTTGCAATAAAGGACACTCACCTGTACCTCAATAGTGGTAAACCTCTTAGAATTGAGATAGACCACGCGGTGGATAAAGAATTGGCTGGCTGGCCGCACTCAAAGTGTTGCAGTCAATGGTTCTATGTCCAGGTGGAAACAGGTGACAAGTGACATTCCTCAGGCGTCCATTTTGGGACTGGCTCTGTTTAACATCTTTGTCGGCAACATGGACAGTGGGACAGAGTGCAGCCTCAGTAAGTTCCCCAACAACGCTAAGCTGTGTCGACACACTGGAGGGGAGGGATGTCATCCAGTGGGACCTGGGGAGGTCCAGGACAGGCTGGAGAGGTGAGCCCATGCAAACGTCATGAATTTGGGAGCGATGGTGGACGAGAAGCTCAACATGAGCCAGCAATGTGCCCTTGCGGCCCAGAAGGCCAACCGCATCCTGGGCTGCAATCAAGAGGAGTGTGGCCAGCAGGTCGAGGGAGGTGATTCTCCCCCTCTATTCTGCCCTGGTGAGACCCCACCTGGAGTACTGTGTCCAGTTCTGGATCCCCCAGCACAAGAAGGACATGGACCAGTTGGAGAAGGTCCAGAGGAGGGCCACAAAGATGATAAGAGGGCTGAAGCACCTCTCCTATGGATATAGGTTGAGAGAGTTGAGGCTGTTCAGCCTGGAGAAGGCTCCGGGGAGACCTTATGGCAGTCTTCCAGTACCTCAAGGGGAGGTCATAAGAAAGATGGGGACAGACTTTTTAGCAGGGCCTGCTGTGATAGGACAAGAGGTAATGGTTTTAAAATAGAAGGAGAAAGGTTTAGACTAGATATAAGGAAGAAATTTTTGACAATGAGGATGGTGGAACACTGGAACAGGTGCCAAGAGAGATAGTAGATGCCCCATCCCTGGAAACAATCAAGGCCAGGTTGGATGAAGCTCTGAGCAACATGGTCTAGCTGAAGATGTTCCGGCTCCTTGTCGGACGGTTGCCTAGATGACCTTCAAAGGTCCCTTTGAAGGCAAGCTATTCTATGATTCTCTGATTCTAATATGTAGTCAGTGGAAAATGCTACAATTAACAATTGACTCCCTAGCGTAGAACCATAGCAAATTAATTACTTTCCTGGCATGAATTGCTTTATATTCTCTCCAATCCATTGTGTTGTGAATGACTACTTTCTTACAGAATTCTCATCTTTTAATTTTACATTGCTTTTTATTCAAATATGAAAGCAAGGGTAAAGTAAAGAGGAGGAAAGAGATGTAACTGAAATACAGCCAGTGGGAATCCTAGTTCACCAGCATTATGCAGATAGTGATTCACCATTTTTTTCCCTCCAACCTCTTTTTTTTCCTCCATCCCGGGCCAATAAAAGCAAAGATCAACTAGCAAAAATGAAACCGGCATGATTTCCCCTTTTCTTTAGGGGTTTTTGCTAAGGATTAATAAATTTTGTGGCTAGAATATGAGAATAAGCTATTACATTTGCAAAAAAAAAATATTATGCTATAATCAGTTTGTTGCTTTGTTCTGAACTGTCTGGCATGGGGCCAGGCTCACACAGTTTGCCATAAAATACCAGAAGTATTTCAGATAGGATTCCTATGTCAGCTCAGAGACTCAAGAGAGACCCTTATATTCCCTTTGTATCCTCTTTTAGGAAAAAGTTCTTCCAAGACGAACTCAGAAGCTGTCTGAAATCAGAATATTCCATTAAAATAATTTAGTAGTAGTAATAGTAAAAAAAAAAAATAACCAGCTGATCATAAAGTGCTGGCTTCAGTCTTAACATTTTAGGTAAAACATCTCATAGTTTGTCCTCTGTAGTTGGTGAAATTTATAATACATGGTCCACGTGTGAAGAAATGTAAAGAGATAAGGCAGAAATAGATATGCCTTCACAGAAGTGGTGGAACAGAGAGTGGATTCTGCAAAGTAAGGAGAGCTTGGTGCAAGTCCCTCAGCACTCTGGCTAGGCAGACAGCCCTTGTTTGGTCATAGGAAAACAAAAGAGTGGCTTTGCAGAAGTGCTGATGCAGAAGTCACGGACACTGCACACGACCAATATGATCAAGCAAATGCCAATTTATTGTTGATACATCCCGGTTAATATAGCCCTTCTAATTCCCTATCATGCGCAAGCTCTCTACTAATTGGTTAACTATATCATGCACGCGCTCCTAGCTAAAATATGATTCGTTAAGTCTCTATGTTCACGCGCACGGCTCTCTCCACCTGCACCCTGCTTCACGTTCAGCCCCCAGTCACGTATGCCAGCTGTTTTCCTTCTTCTCAAGGTTGCTTCGTTTACTTTCTCACAGGAAGCTTCATTACTTTCTCACAGGCGGCCTCATTATTTTCTCACAGGTGCCTTCAGTGCTTTCTTACAGGCAGCTTCAGTACTTTCTCACAAGTGGCTTCAGTGATGTCCTTGAGGCCTGCTGCTCACAAACATAACAATTCCATTCGGTCTGGATTGTTCACTAAGTGCCCCTGGTACTCCAGGTATCCAACACAGAAGAAAAGGCTTCAATGCACTAGTACAGTAGCAGCAGCTGGTGGAGGCCAACAGAGCACCAAATAACATGCTGACAATATATCCCCATGAGGAGACCTCCCTATGCCACAAAATGCTCATGTCTCCAGCACCCGAGGGGAAAGTTGGTCCTACATATACTTCTTGTAGTAACACCCTACCAACAGGAGACAGGGAGTAAACCTGACGAGGTTAAAATGCAAGAGCTAAGTGTTAAAGAAGACAAACCAAACTGTCAGAAAATCATATTTAAGGTATCAGAAAATAAATACCCGAAAATAGTGGAATGGAGAATCACTCATAGTGTCCTGAGAACACTAGCAGCCTCTCTGGTTTACATGCTGATTTAAGCCTACAACTCAGTGGAGGAAAGGCAAGGGCAATTTAGAATCTACTTGTGTAGTGCTGGTTTGCATTTCAATGGGTCCTAAAGCTTGCTGCACATGGCTTAACATTGCACAGGGGAGGAAAATGTAGTCTTGTCCAAATATGCTGACTGCTTAAAAGAACAAAGCAAAATAGGAAAAGGCAGACAGAGAAGCACATAAGGAAAAATATGTCATTATTACACAGAAAGTCAGGTTCTGAGTACGATAAATCGAACTTTTTGTGGAGGTACAACAAAGTAGTATTTTAAATACAGAAATTGAGAAAGGGCTGGAATCCTTCTGATCAGGATCAGGTGCTGAAAGTATTTTCCTTAAAAATCTAGTTGGTTTAAAGAAATAAAAAGAGAGAAAAAATCTACTTAATACATACATGTCCTGGTTCTGGCCAGGATAGAGTTAATATTTACCTGAGCTGGGTGGAGAACTGAAGCTGGTAGCCCCTATGGCTGGGATAGTTAACTAATTACCTAACAGCTGGGGTTAATTTACCCAAATTAGCCAAAGGGCTATTCCATCCCATCTGACATCATGCTCAGTATATAAGTGAGGAGGGTGCTGAAGGGAGGCCCTCCTAGTTGGAAGAGACTGGATGTGGAGATCTGTTGTGAGCTATTGTACTGTATTTGTGTTCCATCACTCTATTGTTTTCTTCTGTCATTACTGTTAAATTTACTTTTTGTTCAATCTCAACCCGCGTGTTTGGTTTTTTTTTTTTTCCTGGTTTTCTTTTGTTTGTCAAATCTCCTCCTATTCTCTCGGAGAGTGGGGGGAGTGAGAGAGAGACTGCGTAGTCTGGTCACCGTTGGGGCTGAACTACGACAATACACCATCTGAACTTTGTTCCTTCTGTGCAGCATTATTATGCTAATAAATATGAGACCGGGTGAACAGTCCCAATCAAGCTTTGCAAAGCATATTGATATTACATTGCTGCACCAGTATTTGAAAGAAACACATATCTTGCTGTTAAATGTAGGGAAAAAAAAAAACGCAAACCTAAAAAGTCTGTATTTAATTTAGGGGCCTTCATTGTTGTTATATCTGATATACTATGATCTTTTAATAGTATACATTCAGGAGATTCACCTTCTGCTACATGTGTCATTGTGTGTCCTTGAGAAAGTCCACGTAACCTCTTTTCTGTACTTCTAGCCTCCTTCTTTAGGGCAAGAGGAGCAAAAATATTCCAACTATCTCTATAGACAACTGCAGCCATGCTGAGGAACTAAAGTAGAAAGCAAAAGAAAAACCAGTTACATGATCTTACTATATTAAGTTATGGATACACACATTCATATGTATATAAGATTCGGATTAAGTAACGTACTTACTTTTAATGTGTTTTGGTTTTTTTTTCCCTCTCCAGGGATAGGACTGCGACTCTCCATGGCAAAAGTACCTTCAAAGGGAGTTTTTTTTAAATTTCACTGCAACATGCAAGGGCCTTGACACAATCTATGATCTTAGGCAGGTGCAGCAATGACAACCAAGCTCGTGGCACATTGGGATAGCCTGTCTTGCTCACAGGTTCTCATGCATTCTCATACAACCTGCCCATTTTCAAAGGCAGACTTCCTCGGGGAGATTTCTCACTCAGTTCTTGCTATATCCCTGCTGTTGGCAACTAAGACATGTATTTTTGATTGTGTGGGTCACTCAAGGTTTGTTGTTATGTTTGCAAAATGCTCTGCAGAATTTTGTACTTTTGAATAATGCAGGGATTCTCCATGTGACGTTTTTGTTTTGTGTGAAAAGATGCTGAATGATGGAAAAAATGCATTAAGCTTTTAATTAATAAAAGACTGAATGAGTCCCTATGAACCATAGACATCCTTCTCCAATTTATATATCTTTGTAGAAGAAGAATAGGATGCTTGCTGGCCTTGGTGATATATATATACTTTCTATTTGACTGTTACTGGTAGTTACTTCTGAGATGTCTACAGTACCAGTTAACGCTATCTCAGAGAACTGCAAAACAAGCATAAGTATCTGTCCCTTCCAATCAGATGACTATAACCTGAATTCATATTGTTAGCAATATGTCATCTAGTTTACTTTCTAATTGTGATGGGAACCAGCAAGTATTAATGGTTGTGCATTTTCTGTTTATTTTACCCCTTCTGCTGGGACATGTAGCTCTCTGCAGAAAGATAGCAGAGGGGACAAACTTCAGGTGTATGTATGATATCAGTGTATACTTCTCTACTTAGGAAGGGAAGCCAAACAAGCCCAACAAGAACTTATATACTTCATATGGAACTGTTAGTCAGCAGATCACTGCTGCTGCATCTGAAGACCAAAAGAGAACCAAGGCAAGCACAGGGAAATTGAGATGAAAGACAAAGAGAAAATGAGTTGAATGGTTGTTAGGATGAAAAGTACAGTAAATGCTAATGCTTTGTAAATTGCCAGAAACACATGATAAACATTCACTTCCAGTTCCTACTTGGAAAGTGAATCAAAAGAGAATGGCTTATGTACAGCAGAAACGCCATTCAGTAGGCACAGCAAGGGAAAATGAAATAATGTACTTTTCTATCACTTGTCACCTACTCAGTACTTTACAGGGCCATGTTACCAGATGAGATTGTTCTTCATGTTGTTAATGTTGCGTTGGTACAAAGGGAGCTTGCCTCTTCTCCTCTTTCTGCTGTCATCCTGCTGTTGCCCAAATAACTCCAAAAGACAGCCACTGCAGAAACTAGTAAAGAATTTCAGGGGTAGCCACTTTCTACCAACGTACACAAGGTGCCCGGAGTGGTGTAAATAATATAAACCAGATTTTGTCATGAAAGACCTGCGACATAAAATGTCAAAATGTGGGGGGAAAGAAGAAAGGTCACTGTTCCCATTTAGCAAACAAAAAGCTGGCCCCGAAGTCCTATCTTCTGAACCTGAGTGTTCTACATCTATATATACTACTCATCAGTGCATCTGAAAAGCTGCCAGGAATGTAATAACTATGATGAGTCACATCTGTTGCTAATGCTGTAAGTAAGGCACATCTTAACACACATCTCACTGAATTTTTCTGCTCACAAACCTGCTGTTCAATGATTTAGACAGCATACATCTAGCACCACTATTGGCACGGTGTGTCTTTTCCTTCTAAATAGACATCCAAAGTGCCATGAAGTAGTGATGGTGCATAGGCTTGTTTTCCCTTCTGCTCCTGCAAATGCAGAAGCCACTCCAATATTCTTCACTTTCCTCACACCAGGGCACAGGTACTCTCAAATCAAGTACTAGCACTTTTCATAAATGGCTTTCAAATTCTACTTTGTCATCAGTGCTGCAGGAAATTCTCCACAGAGATCTGAAAAGCTCTGATATTTCATGAAAACAGGGCACACGCACGCTTACACACATATACAAACTAGAAGATCAGTTTTCAGGTAGTGTATTCAGATGATGAATAAAATGAGAAAATCACAGTAAAACAAGTAGTCTCATAAATCTATTGAACTGGTATTCTCATAAGGACTCTAAAAGAGTTATCATGATCCAAAGTAGCTAAGATACTTTAGTGATATTAGGCAGACTATGTAAATTACAGAGATTACTGTAAATTTATCTCAAAATGGCTAACCTGCAAAATTACACACACCTAGGGAAACATTCCACACAATTTCACATTCGGGCCTTAGAGTGCATTAGCTCCTACTTTGAAATCTGTATTTCTCTCAGTTCAGACAGCAGCCAGGCCAGTTGATCAAGGATTGTCTAATAAGCCCCGGGTTTATTACACACTTTACATCCATTTCCTTTGTCTCAAAGTTGGAGGAGATCAAGGGAGGTTCAATTTTGCTTGTACTTCTCAGAATCACTAACATCTCAGGACGGCAGTGAAATGAGAGATCTGGAAGACAGAATGGAAAATAGCAATAATGGTAGGATAAAAACTGTCAGGCAACATCTGCCAACTCAGTGTGGTGGCATAAAACAGACATCGAATGTGCTGCTTAGAACAGTCAAGCTATCAAATAGTTGCTTTTTTCAAATTGCCTGTTTTGCTGCGTCTCCTTGTAAAACTTCAATGATTTGCCATTGCTAAAAAAAAAAAAAGGTAACTCGTTAAAACAGGGGACTGGCATGATCCGTGATTGGAGTCTGTTATTCCAGCACTTGAAGGCAGGAATAAGTAGGATCCCTCTACTCTCATGAGGACTTGAGGGCTTTCAGTCCAGGCCTGGGATGTGGTACCAATCTGAACCACAAGGATGCACAAGCTTGGAAACATAGCAGGTTTACACGCCTGAAGAAGTGGCCAAAAAATTGAAGTGCAATATACTCTTCACCACAGTGATAGAGATCAGGGAAAAGCACACCTGCCCTGGTTTTATAATAGAGACAGACTAGTTTTGAGAAAGACTGAGCTTTCTTTCATAGGCACTTCCATACTGTAGTAGTCAGAGATCAACTCAGAAATTAGTACCCTTGAGTTATTATACTAAGCAGAATGCAAGAAGTCACAAACTCCATAGTTACATGAAGCCTTCCAGAACAAAAATTACTAATTACATATTATGAGGTGGTTACACTTAGTGGCAACAATGGCTGCAGGTACAGAAATTCATCATGGCATTAGTTGGCCTGCCTCATAGATCGTGTCACAGTCTACATAGCCCTCATATAGGTAATCTGCAAAGCCTCTCTGGTGAATTATCCCCTAAGTCACCTATAAAATTGTTGAGCACAGCAGAACACCAGCACTTATTGAGCATGAACTGCATCTGCAGCAGTTTTAATCCTTCTGTGTCTAGCTGAACTAGATAAAAAGAGTACACATAAGAAGGCAGAGTCAGAGACAAAGAAACATTTAAAAGCAACAAAATTATATAAGAAAACATAAAGAACAATCTATTTACTTGGAGTGTGATCAAATAGTGGAACAGGTTGTGAATTCTCCATATTTGAAGATGCTCAAAACTGAACAGGACACAGCTCTCAGCAACCTGCTTTAGTTGATCCTTCTTTGAGCAGAAAGGTTGGAGTAGGCAATCTCTAGAGGTGCCTTCAAACCTCACCCCCTCCATTATTCCTTCAAACAAATATGTTTTATTGTCAATATTGTTTTATTGTATGGATTTTAGGCAAACTTTAAATTATTAAGGGGCTATACTGCTACTGTGCAGTTCTTATAGCAAGTGAAGATAAAGGAGGCACAAAGGGAGCTTTAAAGATGCTCAAAGGTTCTCCTCCATTTCCCAAAACCTATGTGGTGATTCCCTGCCACAAGAATGTCCACTCTATGCACCTTCTTTAGATACTGAATTTAAGACCAACTTAAAAGTGCTTTGAGATAAGATTTTGTGCTATCACAAAGACTACTTTCAGGTCATTCTGGCTACCTTGGACAAGACCCCAATCTCAGTAACTTGAACAGCAGCCAAGCATATACAATTTCCTTCTGAGAGGTCATTTAGGACATTATAGCTAAAATTGTTCTGCTGACTAGCACTGAGACCTATGTGTCTCTCTTATACTCTGTGACTGATATATTTGGCATTCAGCACCTGTAACTTGTGTGCTCTTACTGCAGCACTAAGAGGATTTCCCTGGCTTTACTTTCCTGTACTTCTATGCCCAGAGGCAATTCGATTCCTGCCTGGTACTGCGCAAGATGCCTCACTCTTCTCTTTTAAGAATTCCATTACAAACACGTGACTAATCACCGCCCGATTAGCAATGCCAAGGTTTTGTAACTCTAGTCATTTCTCAAGGTTCATCCCCTGCATACCTGAAATTCTGCATGCTCACAAAGTGTGGGGATTTGGAAAAGAGTATTTGCATCTGCTGAGCCAGTGGTTTTTCACTTGACAGTAAAATGTGCACTTGCACTGTCCTCACAGGTCCTCATAAACATATCTGAACTGACGGTTTCCCTTGACAGACATGGCAATCTGGCAGACAGATGTTTGGAGAAATTGGGAGATCGTAAAATTAATTTTGACAAGATTAAATATCTTAAAACTGTGTGCTTCTTCACTTCATCTGGCTGAAAAGCGAGATGGGGTAATTTCTTTCTGCAGTACAACTTTCTGGTAAATTTGGTCCACTGATAATCCTGGAAAAAATATTTGTTATATTGGAATATGTTCCATGGGTGATTTTAAAATATTTTCTTTCAAGATCAAAGTGATAGACTTCACTGCATGCTTTCCATGCCCTCAACTTATCAGTAAAACACTTCATGCCACATTACTGCAGCTAATGTAGCACAAGAAAATTGGATATAACTTCAACAAATAAGATAAGCAGAAGTCAGGCTTATGGCAAGGACACTGGGGAAGACTTCACTCGTTGCAGAGCCAGGACCACATATGGGAACAAACAGGGTACTGTGCATTCAGTGGCAATAGGATGGGAGATGGCATGGATCGTGACAGATCTCCTTGCTGCCAGGAGGGAAGACAGTGTGAAGCTCTCAGTTCACATCGTTTCCTTCAGCTAACTGCTCGTCAGCAGCGACAAGGCAGAAAAGCTGAGCCCTGCCTACACCATTTACACACCTGTCTAAAGAAAAGTGGGTTCTTCACCTTAAACAGCACTTGACTCTCTTCAACTCCAAATCCTTATTGTCTGTCACAGTAATAAATCCACTGAGCAGGAGTCCTTCAGAAGCTAAACAGAGGTCATTTGGTGACAAGCTGCCTATTGCATGTTTGTATTCCCCAGAGCAGGTCTGAGTGTTAAGTTTCACCAACGCAGATACAGGATTTGACTGGCTGCTGAAACAGAGCACTGAAGTCATTCACGGAAAGTGACTTTAGCATTATCGTTAGCAGCAGAGCACCAAGGCACTAAGGTTCACACAGCTAGGAAAGAAATGTTTTTGTTTCATTTTTTTTATTTCCAAAAGTAATATGGTTATGGACCACTAGATATTATTTAACTGGTTTTTTTTTTATTTGTTAATTAGCTCATATGATGCAAAAGCTATAATTAGAGGCTCCCAGATAGTTCTTGACTGGATTTGCATGAGTTAAAAGATGACATGTGACTTTCTCAATGCCCTCTGGATCCAAGACTGGATCAAGTACTGGGACATTAATTTCTCAGCACTGAGGACTTCTCCACTAAAGCTGCTAGAAACAGTGAATATCTAAGTATGTCAGAATGACATAGAGTCCATCCACTCTTTGAAGAGAAACAGATTAAAGAATGCGAAAATAACACAATTTCCCCAACAAACATACAAAATGAGTATTTAGTTCCAGTTTAATTTCTAAATGGAGGTCCCAGCAAGACCAAAAAGCAAAAGGAAGAGGATGTTTACTGCATTCCCCTTCTTTAAATGTAAAAGGGCTCCTAGGCTGTAATTTCTCATCACATCCCTCTGGTTTTGATAAATTGCATTTGTAGACTGTTTGACTTGCTGTTCAAAATTGCTTTTCTTATTATATTGAAATTATAGGAAAACAAAATAAAAACTTTTCAATTTTGTCTATTTGCTGAACAGCTTCCCGCCATTATGCAAGTTTTTCTTTGCCCACAAACTAAACAATGCTTTTAGGATCATTTGTCTGTTTTACTGATGGTGCTTGAACAGAGCATAACTCATATACGAACTTCAAGTGAGATATATATTTTTTTTTCCTCTGAAGGAAATAGAGAAGTGATTAGAGATCAAAAAACTACGAATACTTGTACATGAACTCTGATGTAAGTGTTTTCAGTGGAGGAGGTTCAGAGAGGCAAGTATAAAACAAGAAGTTCTAAAAAGCCTAAAAAACAGTTGTTCTATCTTCCTCAGTAAAAAAAAAAAAAATACCATGACATCATTTAGGGGCTGTGATGTTTTCTTATTGATGAAAGTGACTGAAATAAATTAAAGCCATATTGCACCACTTCAGCTTTCAACAGCCTGGAAGAGACCTTAAAACATTTTTTATCAGAGAGAAGGAGCACCCAGCCACACTAAGCAATGCTATTTTTTTTACCTGCAGCTATTTTTCACTCCACAAAGGCAAAACATCTCTCTAATGCTCTGTGGTCCCATCATCACTAAGAAAAATATTTAGCTAGTGCAAGTAGGACACTGAAAGTCAATCTGAAACTGGGAAAAAAAAAAAAAGCATATGTTAGAATATAATCATTAAGTCAGATTTGACATTGCTTGGTAATTTTAAAATTATATTGAAACAACTGCATCTTTGTGTTTTCTCAGTCATTGCTGGTACAATTCTTACTGCTCTAGATCGCAGAAAATTTAATTTTTTAATCAGGGTCCCACAGAATGAAAGAACATATCCTGTCCCAAAGACCTTACAATAAGGTGATACAAAACAGGATAATGGCACTCACATTTTGCAGAAGGAAACACAGATTTCCATGACAGATGGCTTACCAAAAACGTCACCTTAGTCCAGAATTCAAGTTTTGTGTGCAATTTAGCAAAGGTGAACATTCAAGCTGTTCAGCCTGGAGAAGAGAAGACTCTGGGGAGACCTTATAGCGGCCTTCCAGCACCTCAAGGGGGCTTATGGGAAAGACAGGAAGAAACTCTTCAGTAGGGCCTGTTGTGATAGAACAAGGAGTAATGATTTTAAAATAGAAGGAAGTAGATTTAGACTAGATATAAGGAAAAAAATTTTGACAATGAGAGTGGTAGAACACTAGAACAGGTTGCCCAGAGAGGTGTTGGAAACATTCAAGGCCAGGTTGGATGGGCTCTGAGCAACCTGATCTAGTCGGGGATGTCCCTGCTCGTTGCAGAGAGGTTGGACTAAATGACCTTTGAAGATCCCTTCCAACACTAACTATTCTATAATTCTATGACTGACGAAGTGGCATTTGCAGCAGTCAAAATTTGCAGCAGTATGTGAACGTTTCCTAAATATAATGTCCAAAATTACTGTAATACACAGATCACTACCTGCCTTGCATTTCTCCTGCTATGATCAACATAGAGGCAGTGTTGCCCTGTTAAAGAGCTTGAACGGGGAGCTGGGTTTCACAACTTAATAAGCAGATGCTACTAGATTAATGCAGGCTCTGTCAGCTATCATGCAGTAGAAAGGCCAGAGCTCATCACCACCTAACTTTTTTCCACTTCATAACCAAGATGTTTTTATTCCATAAACCACATTTTGCGTTAGCATGCAAAACCTGAAAAAAATTGGACTCTCAATAAATTTATAAGCTCAATGAAAGAAGCAACTCTGCTAAGAATAACTTGAGAGAGCTAGCTTAACGCAGGCTGCCAGAGTTTTAAAACCGCAGAGCTGGGGGCCAGTCTGTGAAGTCTTCAGTGAAAGCAAATGGGATTAAAATAATAAAGCTAATGCTAGCAGATAAAATTATTATTAAAATAATAAAGCTAATGCTAGCAGATTCAAGGCACACTGTGTCATGTAGTTGAAATACTCATTTTGTATGTTTGTTGGGGAAATTGTGTTATTTTCGCATTCTTTAATCTGTTTCTCTTCATGTAGTTGATGAATCTAGTAGTGCACTTAAGGCCCTTGAAGGCCCTTAAGCTACTTGTGTTAGTCAAAGCTTGTGTATTTACATGTCTTATTACAGAATTGTTCCACTTTGTCCTACTGGTTCTTAGAGTCAAGTGGATTGGAAAGACTAATGATCATACACAACATCATGCTTTACAAACCACTGTTCAACTATACCTCTGAAATACTCATTCATGTCTCATTGAAGTCAGTGAAAATATATGCTTTTATATACGTGTCGTAGTTCAGCCCCGATCGGGACACAGACTATGCAGTCTCTCTCTCGCTCCCCCCACCCTCCGAGAGAATAGGGGGAGATGATATAAGGAAAATGGCTCGAGGTTTGAGATAAGGACGGGGTGAAATCCTTAAAGTTACTGTCACAGGAAAAACAGACTCGACTTAGGGAAAAGTATTCATTTATTTCTAAAACTAGCAGGAGAATGAGACAGGGAACAAGATAACCTCCCCCCACCCCTCCTTCTTCCCAAGCTTAACATTATCTCTACCACCTTCTCCACCCCGAGCGGCACAGGGGGGAGAGGGAATGGGGGTCGCGGTCAGTTCATCATGCATTGTTTTACGCTGCTGTGTCTTTGTCGGGGGAAGAACTCCTCGCATTCCTCCTCTGCTCCAGCGTGGGGTCCCTCCCATGGGCCACAGTCCTTTGTGAAACTGCTCCGGTGTGGGTCATCTCTTCCACAGGGTGCAGTCTCTCCAGAACGGCTGTCCCAGTGGGCCCTCCACGGGCCACAGCCTCCTTCAGGCATCCACCTGCCCCAGCATGGCGTCCTCCATGGGCTGCAGGTGGACAACCTGCTCCACCATGGTCATCACCACAGGCTGCAGGGGAATCTTGGCCAGGAGCCGCATTACTCCTCCCCCTCCTTTTTCACTTACCTTGGCGTCTGCAGCCGTTCCTCACAACAGGCTGGCAGACGCCTCTCAGGATCCTTTTTACATCTTATTCACTTCTCATCTCCTCTCCACTTCTTGCAGCCAGGCCGGGCCGAGTTGGGCCCAGTCAGCTGCCCGACAGGAGGCCAAAGGGTGAGGTCTGCAAGGCACACAAGGCACACATCTTCGCCACTCTGTCCTGACTCAGCTGCTTCACATCTTCTCCTCCGTTTTTTTCCTGTTTTCCCCGTTCTTAAATATGTTATCGCAGAGGCGTTATCATGGGACATTCTGCTACCAATTGGCTCGGCCTTGGCCAGCAGCAGGTCCGCCCTTAGGCCCGGTCAAGTCCACTGGACAAAGGGGAGCGACTTCTAGCAGTTTCTTATAGAAGCTACCACCTTGGGCCCCCCATCACTAAACAAAACCAGAACAATAGGCTTGGGAAAACTCACACATTAATTTCCAGAGCATAACAAATATCAACTGCCGGGTCGTTAGAGACTTCCTTTAAATTCATGATTGTCCACTGTCCAAAAGATTACAAAGGGAGTTTGTTTCTACAAGTCAGTAGATTGCAATACTTTGCTATCTAGATCATAGAAACTTTACTATGTTTTTTTTCTCGAAGGAAAAAGGATTCGTTCTCAGGTGGCACAGTTCTTGCTCCCCACTAGATCTTGTTCCATTTTCCATTTAAACAAACTGAATGGGGTACGACATGTATTCCTTGGTGGGTTACTCAGCTTTTTTGATTTTAAGAGAAAACAATAACATAACTCTAGGTCTCTAGGTCTAAATCACTTGTGCCTTTCAAATTGTCAGTCTTTGAGATTAAGACTTTCCCTTCAATGGTAGATGCTTGCTAATAATTGAGAAGTGTGTACTATGGGGATTTTTTTAAATTGCCAGTATTATTTCTAATTTTACTTTCTTTTCCTTTTACAGGTCCTCTTTTCTTTCTTTCAGGCTTTTCTTTCTAGTCTCCTACCTTGCTTCCTTTTCTAATGATGCTTTGAAAAAAAAAAACACGTGCTGTGTAAACTAGAGATTATTAATTATTACTTATTCCTTTTTGTCATAGATCACCAGGTGGTATTATGATAGAATTCAACTTTCTGTAATTCACAATGTTCCTTCACTCCAGGACATTTGCACAATAAATGAATCATATTTCATTTAAGCCCTACCAACTGGCACGACAATTTTCCTTAAGATACATTTATATTTCTGTCTTCTATTCCAGAAATATGGTATTCTTATAGTCAATGGTTGTGGCCATATTAATTTCAGAAATTTTACTGAACAACAGGAAGCTGAATAGCCAAAGCTTTCTATAAATTGGATTGATTCAGGTGTGCATCTTAAGTGTTTTCTGCCAAATCAACTACAATTTAACATAGCAATTCACTTTGCTGTCATTGGCTATTTGTTCAAAATTATCTGCTCAAAATGATCATTGACAATTTGTCCAGCTTTACTGAAGGATGGTTTCTGTCTAATAAAGGGTAACAATTAGACTGAAAAGATTTTTTTACAGTTTACTGTAAAATTACAGCCTACTACCAGAGCATGGATTTACATATGTTATAGACCATGTTACAGAAAACTGTCAACAAGACAATTTTTTTATTCCTCTTGAAAACCATTGTGATAGTGCACAGCTGAACAGCTTTCTCTGACCAAGCTACTTAAGGCACAGAACACTTTGGAAATACAACTTGTATTCAACAGGCAACATAGCTAGCCAGCGAAAGATGGCATATACGAATGTTAAAGCATGAAGAACTCATTACATCAGCTGTTCAATGCTCTTTAAAGGTTATCAGCAGTCCGTACATCTCCTCTGCAGATTTGTAGGACCTGTTTTCCGTTTTACACCACTACGATAGAAAATAGACTGCCATGAGTCAAGCACACTTGCTGAGGGGCTTTGCACTACAGAAGGGAACCCAAAACTCGTAAGACAGCAAAAGGCGTAGCACAGACATGCTTAAAAAAAAAAAACATATTGAGCCCCAGGAAGCCACAGGCATTTATATATTTTCTCCTGGCTGGATGAGGACATTTCAAATGGAACAGGGACCTAGATTGCAACTTTGCATGTGGCCTGCACTGAAAAGATGCCCCAGGTGAAAGAAAAGACACCTGACTGGCTTTATTTCAGCACCTCTCATACTTTCAGGCAGATTTTCACAACCCTTACTGGAATATAATTGTCTGCTTAATACTTTGGGACACCACACTGTAAAGATAATACAGTTGCACAGTGCTAATGAAATTAGCATGGCTTTTTTTCTCAACACAAAATGGACTCAAGGCTGGATTTTGTTTTGGATAATCAGCTATGTCACCGTGATAAAAAAACCTGAACTAACAGAAGAACTTCAGATGCAGAAACAAACTTGAGCTGGCTTCAACCTGTATATGCCTTCCTAGTGAGACTATGGACACCCAGCACAATGATGATGAGCCTATTATAGAGATTTGTAATGGGAATAACTTTAGTATTGTGATAGAACTGTATATTGCAATTATTATCTTTTGCTCAGTGTAGATTACTTTTGTATTTTGGTTTCAGTATATTTTATATCACTCTGCTAAATGAAAAATCCCATGTAACATTGACTATCTTCAGATAAGTAAACTTGAAATTAAACATTACATCCTCCATGTATGGACTATTTAAATGAACCTAGTTGGATTTTGTAGGACTCTGTAATTAATCTGAGTCACAATCAATGTATGCAGAGACCTGAGATTCCAGACATAAAAGATAGAAGAATGGAAAGAAAATAAACCTTTCCTCCAGATGTTTAAAAAGTAAATAAGACATTAAACTAAAAAAAAACACCCTCCCCTTTTAAACCATCTGCTTGCTGAGAAACAGGCAGAGAATGTAGACAGATGGAAAGATACTTTAACACCAAGCAAACAGAGAGAAGCGGTCACTAAGGCAAAGCAGATAGAAAAGGAAAGAATGTGTGCTTGTCTCTTTCAAATTTCTGAAGAGATAACAATTCTTCCTTGCTGTGCTAGAGATGCATTTAAACATATGAACTGTTTTCCTAGCACTTCTCATTTACAAATGAAAGATGGGGAAGAAAAAAGGTTTTACAGATTTCACCAGGGTTAAAGTGTTACAGCAGCAAGTCAATAAGCAGAAGTTATCTTAGAGAACCACTTTCCTTGAATGGATGGGTAGCAGACCATACAGTGTGGTTATCCTAACAAAAGATTATATTTGGTTTGTTTAATCATGGGAAAAAAATACACTGGAAAAAAATTGCAGTAGCGTGAAAAGCATGGGAATGCACAGAGTCATAAAACCACAGCAGAACCCACAGCTATTCTGTTAGTAAATATAAAACATATATCACTTTAAATAGTGAAATAGCATATCCATGTGATCTGGGACTGAAACATGAAAAAGTAAACAACCAAATATTGCTGAGAGGTTTCAGCAGAAACTTGGAAGAAGGAAATATTATCTCCATAGGTAAATAGGGGACATGCAATCAAAATAGATGTGGAAGGTACAATGAAAGCTGAAAGAAGAGCAAAACGGCAAGGAGAACACAAGTATTGCCTATTTTCTTTCTGTCAGATAGGGGTCATTTGGGCCAGATTTTTCATCCATAGTGTCACAATTAGACGAAGTAGAATTAAGATCCAGGATGCTCAAGATAGGGAATGGGCCATGTTGTTTTCACAATTGCTCCCTGCAGTGTTTGTTTTTTCACCACACTCATCTCAGACAAGGGTCAGGAGGCTCTTCCAGGGAAAAGGCTCTAAAGACAGCCTTAACTGTTACAGAAACTAGCAGCTGGGATTATGGGAGCCAGTCCATGGCAATCTCACCCTCTCTGACATGTAGCAACAAGAAGAGCAGTTCTTTGATATACCTCAATCCTGTTTGCTAATGAATCACTGACACAGTGATTGCTGCTCTTCCTTCCTCCATTCTGCTTGCAGGCACAACATATACACCAGAAAAGAAGGAGAAAAGCGCTGAACGGCAACATGTTGATGGATGGGCAGAGAAGGAGATCCAGTTTTGTGGAGGATGCAGGAATACAAACATAAACAGTCACTGCTTGCAGAAGGACTAAAGTAAGTATGCTTGAAGTGTGTGTGCATGACTAGTATTCCCTGACCTATGCAGGAGTGCCAGTTTGCAGTTACCATAGATGTGCTGAGCCCAGTGTCATGTTCAGCACTCTGTTTAACATGGCTGCAGTTAGCCATGGAAGCCAGTGGATCTACACTTCCCTCCTGCATAGTGGCAGAGCACAACAGGAATATTTCTGCTGTAGTGAGGAGAAGCTCTAAGACTGCAGCAACATATACTATTGATTGTCTACTGTTTAGTGTACAAGCAGCAGGCTTGTTATCCCAAAGTCCTGCAACATGCTTTCAGCCTGCAGGAACATCACTCAGATTTGCTAAACAGGCAGTTGAAATAGGCAAACAGCCCCTCAAAAAAAACCACCACAACAACAAAAAAGAATATGGCAACATGCAGATCATTTGTATCAGATCTATGCCCTTGCCTGGCCTTGCTGCAATAATATGACTTTGATTTTGAACACAAAGGATAATTCTCCAATAGCTGCCCAGTCTAGCCAGGGTTATTGCATAATCATCATCTGGTGCACACACATACACACAATTAGGGACACTACAGCACTTATTAAAGGTTCACTTGCCATGACAGAGCCCTGCAGCCTAGCCAGACTTCAGTATGATTACCTACAAACTTGACACTGAGGAGAGATACCCCATGAGTCAGTGTGCTGGGAAAGTGCTTGGAAATACCTGCTACAGATTGCACTATCCCACCGTAAATGAAATGCGACAGGTAGACAGAAGTAAAAATTCTGCTTGGAAAGGAAAGTTAATGACCACTGGGAAGAGAGGGAATTTCATCCAGGATCACAGATCTTGATTAAGTGCAAGTCATTTTGGTTTCCTAAAGGTCAACTTACATAGCTGAGCTTTCCTGCTTGCAAAAACTGCAAAACTCTGAGTCTAACCTAAGTTTAGAGAAGTTGCTTGGGAAGGGGTTTCTGGTTGTTTTTAAGATAGGAAGAGATAGCTTTTGAATTTCTACCCTTACTGCTTGGTTTTCTTATTGATGATTTATTTTTTATTAAACCACCTTCAGATCTGAACGGTAAAAAATTCAAAGAGTAATTTCTGGATGTGCTTGGACTCAGGGCTTTTTTATTGCAAAGAAGAAGGTGTTTGTGATAGAGCAGCAATGCAGTGTCTGGGAGGGAGAATGCATGGGAATCACCACAGAGTCACCTCGAAATCTTTCCCATTCCTTAACAGTAGCTAAGTAATCACTGGATGTAAGTGAACAAGGGTGCTAACACAAAGTGAAGGGAGCTAGACAGAGCCTGTGTGTCTGGTTTTGCTGTTAATTATGAATGTGGATGAGAGCTGCACTTCTTTATTACACTGTAGAAGTGACACTCAGCTCCTCCCCTTCACCCTGTTTGACAGCAGACAAATCTAAGTGTCTGCACTCTTAAATGGCCTGGAAGTAAAGTGCCCACTGAGAAATGAGAACACATTTAAGCCTATTCGCACTGACATTTTGGAACAGACAGGCATGAAAATGATTGGAATTTTTTTCTTCTCCTACAGAATGGGAGGCCAAGGAGAGTACTAGGAGGACTGCAAATTTTTAAAAACAATTAAACAGAAGCCCCCATTAAATTCACAATCCAGTATAACACAATTTTAAACTGCTGACATTTCTTTTTCCTACTTTCATTTCTAGTTTGAGATATAGAAACATTCTACTTCTATTAATCTGACAAATTATTTAAGCTATGAGTTGTACTGTAGCATATAAAAATAGAAAAAAGCTGACATAGGGAAAGGGCTAATCAAGAAGAAATGTGTGGTGGAGAAGCACTTCACAACAGATGTTTCAGGAAGGTGACACTGTTCTGAGATCCAGAAAATTTCTGCATGCTGTATGACTCTACTGAACTGTTACTGGCCCTCCATGACCTGAAAACTGCTTTCCAGCTTATCTTAGATTTCTGATGTTTATCTTTGTACCAATGCCTGTCTGCATGCAGCATAAACCAACAAATAAATTACTTTCATCAGAGTGGCCACATGGTATCATTTGGCAGTCCAGGGAAAGGGAAGAGGGAGAAGCAGCCAGGAGTGGCTCTGGGTCTTCTACCCTTCAGGGACCTGTGCTCATTCTCTCATAATTGCCAGAGGTAGACAGTGATGTTCTTCTGCAGCAGCTACAGGAAAAAAAGGTAAATTCAGACCCTCTGCATCTTTGAGTACACTGTTTTCAGTCCATCACAGCTCCAGACTGACTGCATTTAGTCCAATCCATGAACAGACCTGAGGTCCTGATGATAAAGGCATTAGCTAACCTAACCAAAACTCATACCAGCTGCATCAGGATGAAGTAGTGGAACCACCTGCTTTGGCTAACAGAGCAATTTCATAAAAGCTTTCTTCATTTTAGGATACAGACTTCTACTATTCTCTCTCTTTACAACGTGGGATCCTTCAAGTCTCCCAGGGCCCAGCTGATGGAGAGACAATTACTAGAGAGAGCAGCATCATAGGGCAGGTATCAGAGCTGCCAGGCTGCTACTCCTTAGGCAGAAACTTGGAGATGTCTGCCCTAAGTAGTTCACACCTAATTACAGAAAAACTTCCTTATTTCACCTCAGACACTCCTTGGGCTCCTTTGGAGATAGTGTGCAGCCAAAAGAGAAAAGACTGCATATCTCTAGGAAAAGGTAGACTGCTAAGAGATGTTAGGAGCATTTGCTAGAGCCCAGATCAATGGTCTTGGGGACCTGTGCTCTTGGCCAGGCTGAGGGACATGTCAGCTCTGAAGAGAACCAGAAGAGAATTTGTTGTTTTAATACTGCTGGAACTGCACAGAAGAGAATAAGTCATTGGAAAGTCTTAGTTCTCTTTCTCTTGCTCTACAATCCAAGTTTAGATTTAAAAAAAAAATGATTAGTCTTTAAAAAAAAAGTTTCTCATATCCAAAATGCAAAAGAATTCAATATCACAGAGTGAAACTGGAATATGTTCACCAGGAATGCCATAAAGGTGTATTTTGTCTCTTTAGAGTGATGACTCACACTTGGAAACATTTCTCTGTTCTTTTGTGCAGTAACAAATAAACAAACATACTCAGGTGAATTACACAGCACCAGAATGATAATCCAAATATGTCCTCCACTACATCTTAAGGATAGCTGAATACAGCAAAAAAAAAAAAACACTATTAGATGGACAGATTTTTTTTTTTTTGTCATTTTATAGTTGACAAAAAGCTGGACAACCTGAATGGGCCAAAACACCAATACTGGTGTCCTGTTTATTCTGAGCCCTGTTTCTGCTTAGTGCTATAGCACACATACTGCAAAATCATCTGGCAGGCTGTCACTGAGCACTGCAACTTCACCTGATAAAATTTTATCACAGGTCAAGTGCAGATGTATTTATTTTTTATGTATTTGTTGCCCTTCTGCATGCCAGCATAAATGGCAACAAAAGCATATATGCCAAAAGGATCCAGTCTGTTTTTAAAAGTGATGAGGTGGACTCTGTACTGCCTTCATGTTGATAACCAAAATACAGGACTAAGAAAGGAGTTGGCTGTGACAATTAACAAGTCCTTGATGGACATAAGTCTGAATAAAAAGGCAAACGTTGCATGTTGGGAGTGTAATACATCTCTTAAATTCCTGAACCTCAAGGAGGACTGGGAGAACAAAGGCCCTCCCATCACAGGAAAAGATCAAGTTTGAGACCATACGAGGAATAGGAACACACAGAAGTCTGTGGGACCCAATGAGATGCATCTCAGTGTCCTGAGGGAACTGAAAGACATAGTTGCCATTTCACCCAAATGCCACTGGGTAGTGGTTTGTCTTTCAAAAACCGTGTCCCTCTACAAGACTTGCTCAGGACTTCAGAGGACAACCATGGTGCTATACTATGCTTGCTACTTGAAAGCTAGTTCTGCCATTTGAAAGGCATCATCAGGCACAGCTGGTTGATATGGAAGAAGAGTTAGTGCACAATGCTGTGCCAGATCCACATCAAAGCAGGCTCTGTGTGCTGAGAACAGAGTACTCAGCGCTTTGGGTTTCAGTACTGTCATCTCCTGTAGGAAAATCCTTCTCTCATTCTGCAACACCCCCAACTTAGGGGCTTGAATGGAACAGATATAGGTGAAGAAAAATGCACTGTTTCCATGCCACATAAATACAGGGCAGCACTCTCACCACAGGAAGATCTGTAAGCAATATTGTAGCATCAGTAGAAAGAGAAAACCAGAATGACAGATACTTTTCCAAGTCTGTGACTGCAAACTGCCTCATTTTCACCTGTCACTTAAAGCCAAAGATATGCTTAGCAGCCTGTTCACTTACAGAGAGACAAAGAAATGGTATAGAAAGACTTTAGGTTTGTATAAATCAAATACATGTGGAGTTTTCTGTCTTTTACAGTTACATTTGTCCTAGGTCTTAGAACCACTTCACATTCACCTACACCTTAGAACCGCTCATATTCACTGTGAGCAATGACATTTTTCAGGAGGTAGAAACTTGAATATAAAATAATTGCAACTATCCGTGACTGTCCTCCCAAGTTGTTAAAATAATCCCTTCTGATCAGCACGGCAACATCACTAACACATGCCAAGATCATCTGTGGATATGGATAAATGCACCTTCATTTGTCGTCCACTGATGAACTCCCTGAAAGTAAATGTATCAGAGCTCAGCCCTGAGTGAAGACAAAGGTATCAGATGAGTGAGTAAACAACCTATAAGCACGGCATTCCTAGTAAGGTTTGTATACTGTAATCTAATTTGATTTACAGTAGATCTTCCCTAACACTAGATCTAACCCTAACCCTGACCTTTTACCCTAATGCTACAGTATATCTCCTTTTTTTTTTTCCTTTTTTTCATGGGATCTTCCTTCCCATGGAAACTTTTGTGTGATGCAAATATAGTTTCAGAATGTTGTATTGCCAGTTGGGGAAATCAAAATGGAAGGTTTACTTTCAGGTCACCATTCATCCCTACTGAGGTGAACTTAGTTTTAGAAGTCCCCTATGTGCCCTCAGTTTTAAAAAAGCACCTCTGAGCACAGAAGCAAGTCAGACACATACTTGGTTAGAGCAAAACAGATCTATTTTCCTGTTTTCCTATGCCAATCTGGCACAGGGTTGCTCAGCAGCTTCCATGATTAGCCTCACCCATGTGATTTACTTCTCCTTATAGTATCTTTTCCCCCTCCTTGCCATGTTGTGCTTTTTAACGTCTTCATCCCCTTCCATATAAGCACTCCACCATGCTGACTCATTTCCCAGTGAATCATCCTGCATAGAGGTCCATAGATGTGCCTATGCCTTCTGCTGGGCTCTACACAGCCTATTCAGAGGGTACTAACACCGGGGCAAGGAGAAGAGCAAGGAGTTAAAACACACAAAACTCTGTAGTGCTCAGGCTGCAGTAGCCCAGTGCCAGTCCCACCTAAGAAGGAAAGTGGAAACATTTCAGAAAACTGTCAGTCCAGAAATGCTTGGATTTTGCCACAAATTTCAGTCCTTTTTTTTTGTTATTATTTTTTGCTCTGCTAAGGAATATGGGTAAAACTAAAATATCGAGAATTTCCAAAACCTGGAAAGGCCATTTGAAGGGCTTAGAAATTGGTGGATATGGTTCTGTGTAAATGAAGCCTCTATGTTTATCAGTATGTGCATGGTATTTTTCTAGGGTTCCTGTCCATCCTCCTTTGTATTCATCTGCTTCTGCCAGCTGCAGTGAGCCCCTGGTGACACAGTCATCCCCACTCTCCCAATGCCAGCTGCAAGGTGCCGACAGTGCAGGGATTGTATCACAGATAGACTTGGTGACTGAGCAAAAGGTGCATAGTAAGTCTGTGGTTGATGCAGAGGGCTGAATACAGGTCACCTGTGGCTCCCCTGCCTCCAAGCAGAGTACCCGATGCAGAAATTTTCTCAGCCTGCCTTTAGGAGTAGACAGTTGTTTCCAAAAAAAAAGACTTGTAATAAAAGGAGCATCCTCTTCTGGCTCTTTACTTTCACTTTCAGCCTGGAGAGCAGGACATGCTAGTTAACAGGGAATTGAGACCTGAGACAAAGATCTATCTCCAGGCTCCTCAGCGTCTCACACCCCGCGCTGCCAGAGCAGAGGTATCTCTAGCACAAAGCTCATCCAGTATTGCCGCCCATCCTGTCTCCTCTGTAACTGTGTAACTCTCTATCATAATGTTGCCACTTCTAGTAAAAAAGCCATAAACTTTGTAAGTAATCTCTAAGACCTGTGGACTGAAGCTTGTCAATTTTCCCTTTTCTAAACTTCCCTTGACCTGCCTGGAGCTTTATTTTGCTTCTCTTACCTATGACAGCACTCCAATTAACCAAGTGTCTATGCCTGATTTGTTTCACTTTTGCTTCTCTTTGTGTGGTACAACTATACTTCTTTGTAGACAGGAATGACAAGTAGTTACTCTATGTGGAATGAGATATGTACAATAGTAACATGATGACAGGGTGTTGAGAAGGACAGACAAAGGCCTTGAGAAATGGAGACACAGTATGAAGCATAGAGGAGCACAGCTGCAGATAACTTACCCATGGTCTCTTAAAGTGCAGATCTGCAGCTGGACAAAGAAAAAAAGAAATAGAGTAAGGACTTTGCAATACAAGGGAAGTAACCACTTATTTATCTTCATGATCTGAAAGGAGAAATTATATCTTTTTTCTTTTTTTTTTTTTGTCAGTGTGTCAATTATTTTCAATGTATGCATCTGAGGTCCATAGGTTTTCAGATCCCTGTTGAGTGACAATGGATATTCTCAGAGAGGAAGCATCAGCTAAAGACATACTTTAGGATTAGAGTGACAAGTCACAAGAATGGCTTCAAGCTTCTTTTACCTCTGTTCTTCCACTTCCCTAAACTGCTTATAGACCTGTGGTGAACTTCAACTCTACACAGAACAATCTACTTGCCCAGATGTGTCACTTAATAGCTAGCAGTCCATGTTATCCTGTCAGAAGGAGTCCTCTGTGAAATGTGTTGTCAGGACAAGTTTCCCAATTTGACAGCTGGCTGAGTTTCTCTGTCTTCTTTCCTTCCTTCCCATGTCCAGTTCAGAAGAGTCCTGCCTACATGAAGCCAAAGCACACTGTGAAATGTTCTTCAACTTGCAATTTGTGTTGCTGTCAGGAGGAAGCCAAAACCAGTGAATCCAGTGTGCCAAAGGGCTTCCTATCAATTGTGTGCGTCTCCCTCAACCTACTGCAGGTAATTAAAAATCCCAGGGCTTCCTCACTACCCACTAGGGCTTAGAAGGATTGTGTCTTTGCACCGCAACTCCACGAGACTCCCAAGCAAAGCATAAGATAAAAACAAGTGTAATAGTCAATGCAGAGTCACTCTAGCAGAAGGGGGACAGGTTTTGCTTCTCCTACTCCTCCGACAACTCTAATACGTCTTCTCAACAAGGAAATACATTGACATTGGTGAAGAATCAGTCAGGCCACATAGTGTTCACGTTGTCAATGGTAAGTTATCAGTCCCGGCTGCAGATGTAAAGTAAGGAGAGGGAGAGAAGTGAGACCTTCCTTCACTGATATAAATTTCAGAAGGTCAGTTGTCTGACAAAAATCACTAACTGTCAGAGTCTCCATAAGGGAAAGCATACCTTAGGCTGGTAATAACCCAACTGCCCCCTCCTCAAAAACTCCTCAAAAGTACAACCTAGACTTTTTTGTTTTGCTTGGCACTCATAGCTTTCTGACTGTTAGCAGATAATAGAATAGATTTTTAAGCTTTGTCAAAAGCATGATGAGAATAAATTTCCAGAAGCACACTGGTTATGTTATAAACTGATAAGAATGATTACCCTTCATATGCCTAAGATACACAGTCACACACACAGAGCAGTACTGAGAGAGCACAGTTAAAGTACTATAGGAACAAGAGGGGGCAATGGAAATTCTTCTCCAAAGTGGTAGTGACATTTCTTTAGGATATCATAAAGATTTTCCCCTAGGGTTTTCAATTTCATCTCATGGGATAAAGTCATACTTTGGCACCAGTTTGTCCATTGTTTCTCCTTCAAGAAATCTACTGGAAAATGCTGTCATGCCTGAATCCCTGTATAAACCTCAGCGGGTTACATTTACATTATCTCACATCCCACTAGGCCGTTTGTGGTGTGCGCTGCTGTTACATAACTTTGATGTCACTTCTTACAGCATCACAGCCACTCATGGTGCAGCATGAAGTAATACTCCACCATTGGTGATGATGCTGCTAATAAATCAAGCTGCTATCTGGGCAGCAAACAAAGCAGGCAGTCCAATTCTGTAGACAAATCTGACAGATAAATCATCCATGACGCAGACTTCCCACATAGGACAAATGATCTATGGAAAAGCTTTTAATGGTTGTAAAATTACTTTGCCTTCATTTGATATTTCCTTGTTTGTCTGATGCTACCTTCCCTCTGCCAGTGGTATACATAAATACATATACTTTGTATATTTCTGTATTTAGGCTCTGCTTACAGCAGTGATGACCAAAAAAGATGAAAATTGCTTGAGATGAGATGGCTAGAATAAACAAAAGCCAAACACAGGTTTTCAGGCTAGTGGTCATGCTAAGCATTCCGTAAGGAAAGCTAGTGCCACCATGTGACATGCACTAGGAATTAAATGATGATCGTTTCCCCTAACACAAACTAATTCCCAAGGGAAAATCAAAACAAAGGAAGCTTTTGGTGGAGAAAATTTGAAAAAAAGAAGGAGCCATTCCAGCAGCCTAGTTTGGCCCTGGCAGTTCCATCTTCTATCAGAACTGATAGCATCCTAGCAGTTATGCAAGCAATGAAACAGATGCAAGTGTTCGTGGTTAGCAGTAAGTATTCCAAGGCTGTGTATTTGGCTATCTCTTCGTACCTTAATCATCATCCAAGTTCTGGAAATGCTGTTATATCAACAACTTCTGTTACATTCAGTCAGTTCTTTCATCCTTTCCCTCCACATACATATATATAGGTGGGTGGGTGTATGAATGCTCATATACCAGCCTTCCTGTCTACTGTATCTGTTTGATACTTACCTTGCATTTAAACATAGATGTGCTACAGGTGAAACTTTCACTGTGATATGGTTTTTCCTGCAGAAAATTGCTAAAGGTCCTTTGAAAGGGTTGCTGCAGCACACTGAGGCAAACATTGTGGAAATGATGAAAGGCAAACTTTTGGAAAAAGAATAGAAGCTTAAGAACTGCCGGCTCTGACAGTACTCCCTGCCTCACCATAAAATATACATCACTCATGAGAATTTTCTCTTGAAGTAACCATGAGAAAACACTAATATGTCATCTTTCCCCAAAACCTGTGGTTTACAAATAAAAGTAAAAGCCATTCTGAGGTGACCATCAGTATTTCTTAATAAACAACACTATTGATGTCAGTGTGCTATGCTCATGTGCCATTGAGGTTGAGGGGTCTTAAAGCAAGCAGAGTTTCCTCTCAGCTGCTCAGCACAGGACCCTTGAATCCCTGCAGTAATGCCACTTTACTGGAGCCATGGATAGGCTCCTTTAATCCAGCCTGCAGAGAAGCATGGAGTGATTCATAGCAATGATAGGGTCCAGCCAAAAGCAGGTTCTAAAACAGCAATAAAGTACCTACTTACACATCCTACTCTCTTGACTCCAGTGATGAAGAGCATTACCAGGCTGGCACTGAGATTTGATTAACAGAGCTACTTCAAACAAGGCATATTAAATACATATATATATATGGGGGGGTGTATGTGTATAAATATATAAATTTGTATTCAAGAAGAATGGATTAAAACTGCAAAAAACAGCAATTATGTACCCTTGCACATTATTGTCTTAATTATGTGCCAAGATTAATTTTTAATCTTTCCAGGCTCTATTGGACTCTATCATTATATTGCAAATGCAGGGACACAACAGACACCCTGTAGGGCAAATAAAAACAACATGTGCAGCAGAGGTTTCATGTTATACTGGGGCACAAGCAAGGGGTTTGCTCATCTTGATGGTACTCCATTTTGTAGAATGTAGTGTGGGAAAGAAACATGAAAACACTTACCAGGACAAGATGTTCCTGCCACTTCTTATTACTCAAGCTGAAATACTATCTTGCATCAGTAGAAAAATACCTAAAAATTTTGACCTGTTATAATCATAAATGTATTTTCAGTACAAAAAAGGACAGGGAGAAATTTTCATTGTGATGGTCTCTTGTCCCACAGATGCTTCAAGATGTGTGATTTTAAAAACCACGGACAAAACCAACAGCCACACTTGTGCTTTTCCAAGATTTTTCTTGAAATGCTCCACACACAGGTACCAACTTGGTTTGGAAACAGTCTGTTTGGTAATCTTGACAGGGTTTATCTAAGAGTCAAAGTTTATTCTTTATGATTTGGCCATCTGTTCATTGAAGAAACATTTTCGACACATGCAGCCTGGTCACAACTGAAGCATCAGCCTTCATTTGTTGCTTCTGTTTCTCTAGACAGTCTTCCATGTGCCTCCTTCCTACCCTCAATACTCCGGTGGAAAACAGCAGCTATAGATAGGAGAGAGGATGCAGCAATCCTTGTAAGAGTAGCAGGAAACTCATCAGAAAAAAGTCAAGACAGAGGTGCAACGGAGCAGAGATCCACAGGGATGCACACAAAAAAGAATTACCATTGGCTGAAGGTGCAAAAATCAGAGCATGCATCATCTCTTTATGCAGTCAAAGGAATACCTTTGGTAAAGTCACTTCTCTCCTCTCTGTCTTGCTTTCCTAACATTAGCTGTCCCAGTTTATTGATCTATGCTGGGACTATATAATTTCTTATCATGTGTCTCCACACCAGAGTAAGATAAGGTTCTGGGTGTATCACAGGATAACAATGCAGACACAATGACCATGTGCTGAAAACTGAATTGAGTGCATCCATAATTCCTATTAACTGCAGCTTCCAGAGATCCTTCCAACTTTAAATCTAACAACTAAGAAAAATCAGCCTCCAATGAGTGGGAGGCTCAGGCCTCTGTTATGTACAAGTTCCCACAAGAACTACTCACTTTGCAAAATGTTATTTCCTCCAGATACTGATTGCCCTTGACCTTTTCAAGAGCAGAAAGAGGAGCCTGACACTCATCTGCACCTCAGTGCAAATCAGTTCAGCTGCCTCTGAACAAATCCAGCTCTGTCTTCTCCCAGCTGTGTCCTGAAATGTCTCTGCCCAAGAGACATGCAGGAGAAAGAGTTCCATCCAATTCACTCACAAAGGCCGATACTGAGGAGCTCTGTGGACACTTTACAATGCTCCCTCAGAAGCATGAGAGGGAAGCTTTGCAATCAAGCATTCAGTAAAGAAGACTTAGCTATGAACAGCTTTTATTAGTGATTTTACCTCAGCTGCAGCATGAAAAAAAAAATTCTATTATTGTCAGGTCACACCTGAACATAGCTGGCTCCAAAACAAGGACAGAGCCATTCTGTTTCTGCAGACCTGCATTGTCAATGTAAGAGGGAGAAACAACAGAGAAGCTCTTCAGAGGACATAACACAACACAGCACTTCTTTTATTCTCATACCAGTCACATATTGGTTCTCAGAAGAAATGGATGGGATCTAACTGTGAATGAATGCACTCCATCTTGAACTGTTACGCAGAAAAACATTAAGAGGCAGGACAGTAAATTGCAAAAATCCATTATAAATGTATTGTTATTGGCAAAGCCCGCCTCATCTCCTATACCTGATCAGCCTTGCTCAGATTTCAAGCCTTCTTCAGAGCTCCTTCCACAACTCAATCACATTGTAGTCAAGCAACTATGATTATCAGTCCTCACCTGGCTGCTGTTGCACTGAAGAGAATAAATTTGGGTTTACACACGTAGTTTTTACAAGTACAGACTCATAGATGGTTAATATATTATTATGCTTTATAAAGGTTACATATTAACCATTCATTATAACATATATCAATATTTAAAAAATGTGAACAGAATTTTAATAGAATGTCTTCCAGAAGACCCAAGAAATGCTCACCTATTTAAATATACAAAAATATAAAAATATATTTAAATATATAAAAAATACACATGCATATCTTATTCCTTATAGCTGAGTACACCTTAATTTTTGCAGAGATGCCTGGGAGCTGAACTGTTGGCATTTATTTAGCTTATTTATCATGCAGAACAGAGTTTGAGAAACTGTCTCAAAAACCAAACCAACAACATAGAATCACAGAATTATAGAATCATTTAGGTTGGAAAAGACCCTTTTGATCATCAAGTCCAACCATCAACCTAACATCATGGGATCCTCATTCAGGTTTCCTATGGTACCACCATTTTTTTATACACATTACTAAGATACAAATATCTAAGCTTCTGTGGGAAATCTCAGAAGAACAGTTTGTCTGATAGGTGAATGTATCACAGAAGAGAAAGATTGTGATGAGAAAAATAACATAAATAAAGGTAGGAACACTGGCTGGCTAAAATAAACCACTTTGAGAAGGAGACTGTTCATTTGTTAGCTTCAACAAACAGCAAGGTGTCAACATGGCTCGTGTTGCGCAATCTTCATGCCAGAGAGCCTTCACTCTGGAGTAGGGAGACAAAACAGGGGCAGGTGACACAAGCTCAACTGAAGATGGAGTTACACAAAAGTCTTTGGCAGAACCAAAATCTCTGAAGCCTTGTTCCAGTGTTCTGGTCGTCTGTGGTGCTGTTCAAAACTGACGGGCCTCTTCCCCATCTCCAGGGGTCCTCTAGTTGATATCAGCTCATGCCCTCAGAAACCAAGTAATGACAAAACAGAAAGGCTATGATGCAAGATTGCAAATATAGGAGCAGCATCCTAGTGTTTCATACACAGGTGAAGCATCATACAGATGCAGATTCAACTTACCTAGGTTTAACCACAGTTATATTCATCTGAACTAACATATATTCTAATTCAGACACAGTAATTCCTAGTTTGTCTCATGGAAAGAACTGATTATTTTTAGAAACCAAATCATGTGATCAGTTCTTAGACATCCACCTTAGAATGGTAGCAATTCCAACCTTACCACACCCTTTTCTCACTGTCTACGTGGAGACACATATATCTAGTTAAACAGGTTCCAGCCAGGATATCTCACTCCGCTAGGTCTCCAGGAACTGATAGTTTGCATCACCAACTATGGTGCTGGAAGGCACCTACTTTAACTGGGGACATTAAAGAGGTCTCTTAGAATTATGTAATCTACTCCTGACAAGACACTATAGGTACTTGTCAGTAATGATGCATGTGTTCTCCTGCATTTGAGAGCAATGGGATGGCTGCTTTCAGGGTTGAGAAGGGAAGTGAAGGGAAGGATTTGGGATGTTCTCAAGCTCACGTGTTTTTCTATGGTCGTATGGATGGAAAGAGTTGAAATGGGATGATTCAGAAATCTAACAGTAATGGATATATTAATGATTTTTAATTAATGGGGAATGATAATAATTAAAAAGTGAAATTAAGCAAATCTGCACACTGTAAGGGAGAACTTCAGACGCAGATGAATGTATCAACAACTCTGAGATGAGACCAGGAAAAAAAATGCTGCAGAAATACATCACTGCAAATGGAGGTTGCCTGTTGGCTCATATAAATGCCAAAACTTCTCTAAGAAAGAAATATCTACAGAGTGGAGACTTTTGGCACAAACTGGGAAGGCATCTTGGAGGAAGGATCTTTCCATACTTCTATTTCTTTGTATAAGTGTCTGCAGTCACTGCTTGGAAGAAGATAACAGACTTAGAGGCTATTCTGGAAAAAAGTCTTTATCAGAATTCTTGCCTTCCTGGTGCAGTGCTTTTTCAGTTTTTTTTTTCAGGGTCTTGTGTCTGATGACAGATAGAAACCCTAGTGCCTTCTTTCTAGACTTCTGAAAGAACTCTTTTTATAAACGTATTGAATGAGGAGCTCTACCGAAAGATTGGAGTACAGTAAGCTCAACACTGAGTGAATGAAATGGAAAACACGGGCTATCATTTTGCCTGCAGTCAAGCCAATGGGAAACAAGCCTTAGAGGACAGTGAAGACAAGAGCACTTCTAAAGTGGAAAAAGCAACAAAGCACAATTTGTGCTCTTATCGTAGATACTTCATGTCTAACTGAATTGGTGTCTTTCCTTAATCACTTATTTTCTAGGCAAAGAAAATGTGCTAATGTTCATTTGCCTGGATTTCAATGAATCATTGATCAGCTGTCAGATACGATGGGCAGAATGAGAACTACCACAAGAAGCTAGAGTTCAGGAGACAACTGATAAAAACAAAGAAAAGAGCAAATAGCACTGAAAGAGTTGAACTTGAGGGACACGAAAGACCTGAAGCAATTTCAGGGAAATTACATCCACCATACTGATGCTGCTTGTTCTGTGTCTGGGAAAAGACAGTGAGGGGAGGATAAGTTTCTTGAGTGGGTTTCTTCTGTCTGATCAAGGGCTAAATAAGATTTTTTTTTTTTTCCTATTGGTAGTAACTCACATTTGAGTCTCTTGCTTTCATCTAACTGACACAGATATCTTATTAAAACTTTAAAGCAATCTTTCCTTGAGACCTCCGTCCTTTTATAAACTCAGGTGAAATCAGCTGACAGGTTCAAAATTTTGGAAGGGAGTCGAAAATCTGGTATAGCTTTTCTGCATGCCCACACACATTGTTCCATAGCTTTTTCCCTTTAGAAAGTCTTGTTTGAAATATTAATCTATATTTAAATAATGTATTAAATTATTTATAATGTAGTACATTTAATTATAATTAAATATTAATTATAATACTAAAAAGGAGACAAAAAGAGCATCTGAAGCACTGAAGGTGTAAAGCATTAAAGAAGGTTGTGACAAAATGATGTTGTGCATTGCTACTAGATGTTCAGAGCTCTCATGTATTAACCCCTTCAGCTTGCAAGCCTTTTGTTTTATGCCAAATTTGGCAAGTTCCTTCACTGGAGGACAGTGGAAAAGAGTTGGCCTGCAGATGTTGCCTACTCTTGTTGCTTACAATGCTGAGTCTGCTTCCTTGAAGGCAGAACAAATCAAACATATGAAGGAAAGAGGAAAGCCAAAGCATAATAGAAAATACAGCTTCTATGGCTTAACACCAAGTGCTGAAATTTGCAGCTCCCCTGTGCTGATGGAGGGCACAACCAGCACCTGTGCAAAGTCTTTGTGGCAGACCTGGCAAAAAAAAGTACTCATGTTGAATTGCTTAAGGTATTGCTCTGGAGGCATCTTTGGTCACTGACTCACAGCATCACTGCAGAAGAAACAACAGAGGCCAGCACAGTCGGACTATGTTTAAACACTGGGTGAAAAAAAAAGTAAGGGTGAAAAGGAAAATGGACACACTCAGAGGTAGGAAGACAGTTGGATCACAATTCTCCTGCTCCAAGGGGTGCACAGTACTTTGTAAAGACAAGCATGTTCTCTGGATCTTGTCCATTTCTTTGGTTTGTTAAAAGATTTTAAGTGTCAAAATAACAGTCAGGAAATGGAGGCTTTATATAACAGTATGCAATTAATGTCTGTAATGTCTGTTTGGGGGACTTCCAAGTGGAGATGGAACACCTCACCTTCTCTGTAATTTTTTTAAGAAAGTAAGCCTAATTTGGGGAGAAATTAATTTAGTTTCCTGCTTTCCAAGACATAACATTAATCTCTCTTTTTCTCTTCACCAGCCATTTTCTCTGCATAGTCCTCATATGTCATCAGTAGGCATTTCTGGGATTAAGTGACTTAGTTTTTATGACTTTTATAAGCAACTTTTTTTTTTTTTTTTTTTTTTTGTAAAACATTCAGCTTGGCTTTTCCAGCTTTGATTTATTTCAAGCATGGAAGACTGTACACTTTGGTGAAAATCAGAGTCAGAATTGGTCTGAAAGAAGCTAAGCCATTCTACTGGTAGGGAGCTGCATTCTTCCTTCTTTTTGTTTTCTGTGGTGTAAATAATCTCAGAGGAAACTTTTAATAACATCACTTCAATGCTGCAGCTGCAGTAAGAAAGAAAAAAATTATTTTTATGGATGAACTTTACATGACTTTACACTTCTGCACTCTTCAACTTACAGTTATCTTTTTAACAACATCCTGACTCTCTCTGAATTTCTATATGATATCATCTCCTGTCTGGTTTTCTAATAATACATGTTTTTCTCTTCCAAATTCTGCAGTTTTTAATTTCAGTTATCATCACAATTGTGTTACATGTGACCAACAGCTACATGTACACTCAGAATAAGGTGCGCAAATGAAACTAATTTGGGAAATTACTTCAAATTGTGCCTACGTGTTTGAGGTCACTAAGGTTGAGGGTAGGAAGCATGTGGTCTAAGATCCAAATTCCCAATGACACAGGCACACAATACGCATGAATTCAGAGTCTTGACAGGAAAGAAAATATAGGAACATGAATGTACAAGCATACATATATAGACTTCCTTAAAAATCATAGAATCATAGAATCATAGAATGGTTAGGGTTGGAAAGGACCTTCAAAGGTCATCTAGTCCAACCCCCCTGCAAGGAGCAGGGACATCCCTGACTAGGTCAGGTTGCTCAGAGCCTCATCCAGCCTGGCCTTGAACGTTTCCAGGGATAGGGCCTCCACCACCTTTCTGGGCAACCTGTTCCAGTGTTCTATAACTCGCATCGTAAAAAATTTTTTCCTAATTTCCAATCTAAATCTACCCCCCACTATTTTAAAACCATTACCTCTCGTCCTATTGCAACTGGCCCTACTAAACAGCCTCTCCCCATCTTTCTTGTAGGCCCCCTTGAGGTACCGGAAGACCGCTATCAGGTCTCCCCGGAGCCTCCTCTTCTCCAGGCTGAACAGCCCCAACTCTCTCAGCCTGTCCTCATAAGAGGGGTGCTTCAGCCCTCTTATCATCCTTGTGGCCCTCCTCTGGACCCTCTCCAACTGGTCCATGTCCTTCTTGTGTTGGGGGCTCCAGAACTGGACACAGTACTCCAGGTGGGGTCTCACCAGGGCTGAGTAGAGGGGGAGAATCACCTCCCTCGACCTGCTGGCCACGCTTCTCTTGATGCAGCCCAGGATGCGGTTGGCCTTCTGGGCTGCAAGGGCGCATTGCCTGCTCATGTTAAGCTTCTCATCCACCAGCACTCCCAAGTCCTTCTCCTCAGGGCTGCTCTCCATCCATTCCCTGCCCAGCCTGTATTTGTGCCTGGGATTGCCATGACCCAGGTGCAGGACCTTGCACTTGGCCTGGCTGAACTTCATGAGGTTTGCACGGGCCCACCTCTCCAGCCTGTCAAGATCCCTCTGGATGGCATCCCTCCCTTCCAGCGTGTTGACGGCACCACACAACTTGGTGTCATTGGCGAACTTGCTGAGGGTGCACTCTATCCCACTGTCCATGTCGCTGACAAAGATGTTGAACAGGGCTGGGCCCAGCACGGACCCCTGAGGGACGCCACTCGTGAACGGTCTCCACATGGACATTGAGCCATTAACCACCACTCTCTGAGTGCGGCCATCCAGCCAACTCCTTATCCACCGAGTGGTCCGTCCATCAAACCCATGTCTCTCTAGTTTAGAGAGAAGGATGTCATGCGGGACAGTGTCAAAAGCTTTGCACAAGTCCAGGTAGATGATATCTGTTGCTCGTCCGTTGTCCACCGATGCCGTCTCCCCATCATAGAAGGCCACCATATTGGTCAGGCACGATCTGCCCTTAGTGAAGCCATGTTGGCTGTCACCAACCACCTCCTTGCTCTCCATGTGCCTTAGCATGGTTTCCAGGAGAATCTGCTCCATGACCTTGCCAGGCACAGAGGGGAGGCTGACTGGCCTGTAGTTACCTGGGTCTTCCTTATTCCCCTTTTTAAAAATTGGGGTTATGTTCCCTCTCTTCCAGTCATCGGGGACCTCACCAGACCGCCACGACTTCTCAAATACGATAGCCAGTGGCTTGGCAACTTCATCCGCCAGTTCCCTCAGGACCCGTGGATGCATCTCATCAGATCCCATGGACTTGTGCACCTTTAGGTTCCTCAGATGATCCTGAACCTGCTCTTCAAATACAATGGGCGGTTCTTCATTCTCGGAGTCCCTGCTTGCACCTTCTACAGCTTGGGCGGTGGGACAGGAACTCTTGTCGATGAAGACTGAGGCAAAAAAGTCATTGAGAACCTCAGCCTTCTCCATGTCCTGGGTAACCAGGACACCAGTTCCCTTCTGGAGGGGGCCTACATTTACCCTGGACTTTCTTTTGTCCCCTACATACCTATAAAAGCTCTTCCTGTTACATTTTATATCCCTGGCCAGATTCAGTTCTGCCAGGGCTTTGGCCTTCCTTACGTTATCCCTGGTCACTCGTGCAGCCTCTTTGTAGTCCTCCCAGGCTACCTGTCCCCGCTTCCACCCTCTATAGGCTTCCTTTTTTAATTTCAGTTGATCCAGGAGCTCCTTGCTCATCCACGCCGGCCTCCTGGCCTTTTTGCCTAACTTGTTTTTCATCGGGATGCACCTCTGCTGAGTTTGGAGGAGGTGCTCCTTGAATATAGACCAACTTTCCTGGGCCCCTCTTCCCTCCAGGGCCGCCTCCCATGGCACTTGCCCATCAGGTCCCTGAAGAGGCCGAAGTCCGCCTTCCTGAAGTCTAGGGCAGTGAGCTTGCCATGTAGTTTCCTTGCTGCCCCGTGGATCTTGAACTCCACCATGTCGTGGTTGCTGCAGCCAAGGCTGTCCTTTAGTTTCACATCCCCCACCAGTCCCTCCCTGTTGGTGAGCACAAGGTCGAGCATGGCACACCTCCTTGTTGGCTCCTCTATCACCTGCAGGAGGAAGTTGTCATCCACGCATTCCAGGAACCTCCTGGACTGCCTGTGCCCTGCCGTGTTGTCTCTCCAACAGATGTCAGGGTGGTTGAAGTCCCGCATGAGGACCAGGGCCTGTGACCGTGAGGCTGCTCCTAGCTGCCTATAGAGCACTTCATCTGCTCTGTCCTCCTGGCCAGGAGGCCTGTAACAGACCCCCACCGTAACGTCCCCTGTCCGTCCCCATCCTCTAATCTTGACCCGTAAGCTCTCTGTCAGCTCCTCCTCCATCCCCAGGCAGAGCTCCACACACTCCAGCTGTTTGCTGACGTAGAGAGCGACACCCCCTCCTCGTTGTAAAACAGGGTTTCTACTTTGAGGTAAGAATAATCTCTTTAGTCAGTCCTGTGTTAATTTAGCAGGTTTTGGAATGATCAAGTATGCTTTATCTCCAGTAATTCTTTTGACAAAAGGGTCCCTCACAATCTGGAAGTTTATATAACTACAATTCAAAGGATTCACAGCAAGGCTGGCTGACTAGAGACAGAAGTCCCTGAGACTGCTACAAAAAAAAAGAAAAAGAGAGAGAGGCAGAGGGGAGGTTTTCCATGAAAGTAAAGTGAGGATAATTATATATGTCCTTGAGTTTTGGGATGAGTATCAAGTTTTGGGTCACCAGTGTTGAGTTTGGCCTTGTTTACTTTCCTTCCTTTCTTCTTTTCTTCTGCTTCTCTCTCTCTCTTTTCCTTTGCGCAGACCCCATATTTCTATAGTTTTATGTAAGGTTTTAAAAATGGGCTTTTAACTTAAAAGCTCTGTTTGGAGCTGTATGGCAGAGAATTAAATATTGCTGTTAATCCTGGATATGTCAAGGGTGTGGTAGGTGGCTTCTCCTGGGAGCATAAGGGAGCTTGAAGAGAGTAATTGCCTTGGAAATCCTATCCAGAGCAGGATCATCAAGAACTAACTGCTCTTCCCAGATATTCTCTCTGGATACCAGGAGATGTCCACAGGAGACTGTACTGTCATATACCTGCTCCTTGCAGGCGCGTTGGACTAGATGACCCTCGAGGGTCCCTTCCAACCCTAACCATTCTATGATTCTATGATTTAGAAGGAGAAATGAATGATCATACTTCTGTCAGATGTATTTCAGTCCCTGAGCTTGCACTGGAAAGTGTCCAGTTGATTCAGAAGCATTTGAGACTGTCTGCCTATCAAGCCCCCTTATTATTTGTTGTTAATAGCTCCTGCCAGACTTACTCTTAGGCATGGCTGGGCAAACCTTACCGTTTAACACTTGCAGCTTTGTATCTAACTTTCTGCTTTAGCCAGCGTGCTCTGAGTCAGTGGCTTGCCTGGGCACAGGCTGAGAGCTCTGCATAAGATTGTTATCCTCACATGCAGTCCTAAAGATAATTAAATTAACTACAAACTTAGCTAGCACTAGCTATGCGGATTGCACAGCCTCTGTCAAGCAGAGGACGGATCTATTAAACAGTGTTTTGCTAGCAAAAGCAAGCCCTCTGTACCTGTACTCTGTGGGAGATGCAGAACAGCTTTTATCCAAGAGGTGTCTAATCACTTGGCTGCAATCGTAAGCCAAAATCTATACGATCTACACCAGGCTACAACTTCTATGCTTTAGGTACCATTGAGATTAAAGAGGGAAAATGGAGGTGGAGAGAAAAGTAATGAATCCAGGCATCCCAAAGTAATTTCTCACTTTCCCAGGTTACTAGTCAAAGATATCTACTCTACTGCATCCTCTGTAGTCAGAAATTTGTTTTAGTGCACGGGAAAAAAAGGTGAGGAAAAAAAAAAAAGAAACCTCTGAGTGTCTTACTTCTGCTGAAAGATCAGACTCCTAACAACAAATTCTGTAACCCTGGAGATTCAGCAGTTGCTATGGTTCAGTGAGATAACCAGAAGATGTCATTGTCCAGATGAGGAGAAGGGTACTCTACTTAACTAAAATGTTTATCACTTTCGTAAAATATTTTTGCAAGGATGAAACCGCACTGTATCATGGAAATCAAATGGTGCAGGAAGTACCTGCTTTTGAAACAACTGGCAACACGCTCAGATACAGAGGAAGCAGCATCTTGTAGGGCTTTCAGCTTCACCTACAGACTTAGTTTCTCTTCTTGGTCTACTCTCTTACTCTCTTGGTAGAGTATTCCCTCTCATCTCATAACCCCTCTTCTGTCTTGTTCCTTTTCAGAAATGGAACAAGTTTTTAATCAAGCTCAATGGAATCCCCTTCTTAATAGGAACTTTTAGGGACTTGCATAGAGCCAATAATTAATAAATAATAATTATGCACACAGCACAGAACCACAGTGACAAGATTCACATTAACATTTCCTGTCTTTCAAATGCCCACTCATGCAACATTTATACCCTTTTAACACAGGTTTTCTGAGGGGGTTTGCAATTGTTTGTGAAGCACTTTGCGCATGAAAAGTTTCTGTTTAAATGACACATATTTATTATTAATAGTAATAATGTAGGTGCAGCAGCAGGCAAGCACAATTGCCTTTTTGAGGATCACAGATACTTCTCACCAACAAGAACAAAAAATATTTCAAGCTTTAGCTTTAACAAAGTCTGGGCTCAACAGTAAATAAAGTATGAGGAAGCCAGAGTAGCGTGGGGAACAATTGTGCAGGGAAGAGACACTGGCTAATATCCTGTACATTTGGGACATGCAGTGATCCATGAAAGCCTCCTAGCCTGTAAATAGGAAGCAGAGTTTCTAGATCCCTGCACACTGTGAAATAAAAGAGACTCCAGGATGTATGTTTGTTCTGGTTTTATTCAGGAGGGGGACGGGGGGTGGGGGGGTGGTACAGTGGTAGCTTCTGTAAGAAACTTATAGAAGTCATTCCCCTCTGTTCAGTGGACTCGGCCGGGCCTAGGGTGGACCGCTGCTGGCCAAGGCCGAGCCGACTGGTAGCAGAATGTTCTCTGATAATACCTCTGTGATAACGTATTTAAAAAGGGGAAAATGGAAAAAAAAAAAAAAAAGAAGAGAAGATGTGAAGAAGCTGAGCTGGGGCACAGAGAGGGAGGCATGAGTCTTGTGGGCCTTGCAGGCCTCACCCTCTGGCCTCCCACTGAGTCTGGGCCCGACTCAGCAGGGAAGGTGCAGGAAGGTGCGGGAAGGTGCGGGAAGGTGCGGGAAGGGAAGGTGCGGGAAGGTGCGGGAAGGTGCGGGAAGGGAAGGTGCGGGAAGGGAAGGTGCGGGAAGGGAAGGGAAGGTGCGGGAAGGGAAGGGAAGGTGCGGGAAGGTGCGGGAAGGGAAGGGAAGGGAAGGGAAGGGAAGGGAAGGGAAGGGAAGGGAAGGGAAGGGAAGGGAAGGGAAGGGAAGGGAAGGGAAGGTGCGGGAAGGTGCGGGAAGGGAAGGGAAGGGAAGGGAAGGGAAGGGAAGGGAAGGGAAGGGAAGGGAAGGGAAGGGAAGGGAAGGGAAGGGAAGGGAAGGGAAGGGAAGGGAAGGGAAGGGAAGGGAAGGGAAGGGAAGGTGCGGGAAGGGAAGGGAAGGGAAGGGAAGGGAAGGGAAGGGAAGGGAAGGGAAGGGAAGGGAAGGGAAGGGAAGGGAAGGGAAGGGAAGGTGCGGGAAGGGAAGGGAAGGTGCGGGAAGGTGCGGGAAGGGAAGGGAAGGGAAGGGAAGGTGCGGGAAGGGAAGGGAAGGTGCGGGAAGGGAAGGTGCGGGAAGGTGCGGGAAGGTGCGGGAAGGTGCGGGAAGGTGCGGGAAGGTGCGGGAAGGGAAGGGAAGGGAAGGGAAGGGAAGGGAAGGGAAGGGAAGGGAAGGGAAGGGAAGGGAAGGGAAGGGAAGGGAAGGGAAGGGAAGGGAAGGGAAGGGAAGGGAAGGGAAGGGAAGGGAAGGGAAGGGAAGGGAAGGGAGGCAGCATAAGGGTTGTCTCTGTGAATCAGATCACTGGCCTGAGTAGTGCCTGTCCTCCAGGGGTGTATCCAGTCATCACTGGCCTGACTGCAAGGCTCCCATAGCAGCCTTTGCATTCCCTAGGAGATGTCCACCCATAGTGCATTCCAACTCACTCCTCTTAAGTCTAAGAAGCAACATGGGGGCTCCACTGCCAAATCTGACTGGCAGCACCCAAGAGCTGAGCCCAAAGGAGAGTTTTCCTGGCAACTCACTTCTCTGGGAGACAGCTGGCACTTAGAAGACATTTGGGATCTGGCTTCAGGTGGCTCCTTCATAGTCCTTCACACATCAGCACCTGCATATATCCTCTCAGAAGAGCAGCTGGGTCCTGGCTGACATTAACAGGCACAAATTTCCATCCTGTTCCTGATGCTGCCATCTGCTGAGTAGAAGTACCATGCCAGCACATACCAATCTACCTTAACCAAAACCAGAGTGCCAGTACGAATCCTTTAAATCCTTTTATTTTTTCTGTCCTCTTCCCCCTGTGCACTGGATGGAAGTTATTGTAAAAATTTAATGCTCTGAAATGCTGGAAAAGGTCAAAATCGTTTAAAAGTAAGTAACAGAACAGACTACAAAGCCCTTCCGCTTGTGAGCTGACATCTCTGGCAGAAAGCACAGCTATGGAACTCTCAGTTGTACTGGCCATGGCAACAAGTGAAGACTAAAACAAATAATTGGGACCTTTATCTTCAAAACACTTCACAAGCATTAAAACAGTCAGAAAAGCAAATCTCCTGGCCAGGCTTGTGTCTCCTTACTGCATAGTCAATGCAATTCCAATAGCAAAAGTACTGACCTCCTTTCTGATCGCAGTTTGGCTCCTTGAGAGAGGTAGAATTCCTGACAACTTAAGCAGGGGATGGACATTGCTGTAGGATTTGATTTGCCATTGGCATGGACTGAGTAAGTTTTTGCATCCACTACATTTAAGCACTTCTGCTGAGGCAACTGTATACTCATTTGTATCTCTCTCTTGCAAGATTTCACACATTTACTGAGTGTGGTAGCTCAAAAGACAGTTCATAGCACCTTCTATCAACAAATCAGCTGTATTCATACTTGATGTCTATGGACCTTCCCTCATCAGTGTGGATCAGAAATTTTTCACCTAGACTTACCACGCTGGAGAAGATTAATAGCCCTGAAAGAACTGAGTATGCACCATTTAAAATCTGACCTCCAAGTTACCTTCTTGCCAGCAACATTCCTATTTATGGAAACTTTTCTTGGGCACAAATCACATAAGAGGCTACTTAGCCTTTCACAATCTTTAAAAGCATGGTTACAGATGAATGCAGAAGTTCATACAGTCTAGCCCTCCTGCTATACCAGTTAATTTGAATTATTTGGGAATTTTGCTTTGCATTTAACCACAAGACTTGAGATTGTGTAATGTTCTATTTCCAATACTAGTACCACATGCTGTTTTGATTGGATTTTTAAAAATTCTCAGATTTATGTGTCTCATTTTGAACTGAATTTTTCTGTGATTCATTTCATTCCTAAGATGGTCTGAGAAAAGAAATTAATCATGGTTGTTTCTGAATTCTGCCTTCATATAAGGTGTACCATTTCTTAACATGTTCCAACTGTAAAGTGGTAACATGATAGCTAAAATGTTACACACTGTTTAGTTTTTAGTTCTCCTATATGGCATGGACCAAGCTGAGACCACTCCACTAAATGTTGGTGGTTATATAAAGGGAGTCCACATAATGAACATGCTTTTCAGTATTTGTGATGGACTGCACAGAAAGTTTGCTAAACTGCCCCGGTGCCACCTATCCATACAGTGTCTGGCTCCAATAACAACACCTCCATATTAAAAGGCTGAGGTCTGTGTTACTCTTTAATCTTCAGCTCTCTCTGACTTCAGACTCTGTGGTCCTTAGGATACACTGGGAAGTTATAATAGCTCACATGGGAAAAAGCTGGAAACAGCTCTATGGACATCAGAGGCGTTGGCTATGAATACTTATGCTTCACCAGCTGAGGAAGGAGAGACTTTACAGGCTCCTATTCTTATTCATTTTAGAGGTTTTCCATCCAAAACACTTCTCTGAATTACTTTGTTAAATCCAGAGTTTAAAATCAGAGAAAGCATCATTAGATGAGAAATATTCGGATTAAATCAACACATCTACAATTTTCTTTATTCATTGTCTCAAAATTTGGGAAGTGTCTTCAGAGAAGAGACACTAAGAACGTTTCACAGCCTGGAGCTTGCTGGTTTAAACAGAAATTCTCTCCTAATGTCTGTGAAACAGAAACTGTGCCTTCATGCATAATAAAAGATCAATGAAGAACAAAGTCTCAAGACCAAAGCTTCTTTTTTTCCACTCTAGTGTACTTTTGGATGAAAAGAAATCAATAGTAGCTGTGTGATTCACATCAGAAGTATCAGCTTATTTAGCTATGAGCACAGCTCCCAATACCCTGAGGATGTCTGTGCCTTACCTAGGATCAGGTCAGCCCAGCGAGAGGGCAAGAAAATCCCATCACAGAATACTCAGCAGTGACATAAGCCTTTGGTCTTTGTTAAATTGAAGACTTGATGGAAGCAGAGGAAAGGGATGCAGATAGTTTTGTTATTCACTACAGCTGAGGAACCTATTTTTAAGTTCCTTTCTGTATAGCAAAACTCAGAGATTTCCTTTTTCTCTAACTTTATTTGTTCTGCAAAATTCATTTTTGTGCTTGAGAGGTTTTTCCTCCTCACAGGAGAATGGGGATATCTTCCTTAAGAGCAATGTCTCAGTTGGTGTATTTATATACACCAAGCAATAGACAGTATAATTATATTTACCAAGGCACTCTAATAAGCTAAAATACATATATTTGCATTTCTGTCCTGCACTAAAGTCCCAAAGCAGAGGCCAGACCTTTGCAGCAAACATAGGCAGGGTTAGCATTGTTCCACAAGGCACCTACTGACATGTGGATCTCACTGTTGGCCTGCTACCACAGCACCCATGGACAAGCCCACAGAGAAACTCACCAGCAGGCTGAGCCTGGGAAGCAGGACATGAGCTGCTAGGCTTTGAGAAAGCACCTTGTCCTCCATAAAACTGCACTAAATTGCAGAAGTAAGGAACTGGCACACACCTTGCTCAACTGTGCATGACACAAAGACTAGTTATATAATGCATATAAAGGTCTATCCTTTCTCTAAGATCTGACTGCTTAGGAGAACAATTTACGTTATAGAGACAGACTCTCATCTTCAATCGCTTTACTGGTGCAAGCATTGACAATTGCCAGCAGCATTTCTTGTCATATTTCTGGATTAGAAAAAATGCTAATTCACATAAAAAAAATCCAATATCCAACTAAAACTTATTATGAATCCAAACTCAGCTCCATCTCTCATCCACAGATACCAAATGCTGTCTAAGATATTTGCCACACAAAACTGGGAGACTGAACTGGAGGAAGACAGAGATTTTCCCATCACCCAGACTGCCTGATTTTTCATTCAGGAAAGGAAATACTTCTGTTTTAACAATGGAATCACTCATGACAGAGACTGTGAAAAACAAACACCTGTGCAGGGCTTTTGAAGAGAGTACACAGAGCCATTAATATCTGTTACCTTTTTTCTCCCTTCAGTTTCCAGAGTTCTCTCCCTAAACGAAGGGTGCACATACTGAAAATGCCCTCTTCATGGTCACTTCAGCTGTAATAGCTGTGTTGAGTCTGACATGCTTTGTTACTTATTATTTGGAAATGTATGGCTTGCATCTCAAGGACTGTGAAGCTATGAGCTCAAACACTGACATAAACTTTGCTGCAATATAAGACGGATTGCATAAGAAGTGAACAGAGGTTTAAATACGTCTCAGGGTAGAATCATAGAATGGTTAGGGTTGGAAGGGACCTTAAAGGTCATCTAGTCCAACCCCCCTGCAAGAAGCAGGGACATCCCCAACTAGATCAGGTTGCTCAGAGCCTCATCCAACCTGGCCTTAAACATTTCCAGGGATGGGACATCCACCACCTTTTTGGGCAACCTGGTCCAGTGTAAAAAAAAATTTCCTAACATCTAATCTAAATCTACCTCCCTCTATTTTAAAACCATTACCCCTCATCCTATCGCAACAGGCCCTACTAAACAGCCTTTCCCTATCTTTCCTGTAGGCCCCCTTGAGGTACTGGAAGAACGCTATAAGGTCTCCCCAGAGCCTCCTCTTCTCCAAGCTGAACAACCCCAACTCTCTCAGCCTGTCCTCATAAAAGAGGTGCTCCAGCCCTCTGATCATCTTTGTGGCCCTCCTCTGGACCTTCTCCAACTGGTCCATGTTCTTATGTTGGGGGCACCAGAACTGGATGCAGTACTCCAGGTGGGGTCTCACCAGAGCAGAGCAGAGGGGCAGAATCACCTCCCTCGACCTGCTGGCCACACTCCTCTTGATGCAACCCAGGATGCGGTTGGCCTTCTGGGCTGCAAGGGTGCATTGCCTACTTATGTTGAGCTACACGTCCACCAGCACTCCCAAGTCCCTGAATGTCCCAGTCCTCAGGGCTAGTCTCAATCCATTCTCTGCCCAGCCTATATTTGTGCCTGGGATTGCCGTCATGGTGCAGGACCTTGCACTTGGCCTGGTTGAACTTCATGAGGTTGGCACGGGACTACCTCTCCAGCCTGTCAAGGTCCCTCTGGATGGCATCCCTCCCCTCCAGCATGTCGACGGCACCACACAACTTGGTGTCATCAGCGAAATTGCTGAGGGTGGGATACTGTCCATATCACCGACAAAGATGTTGAACAGGTCTGGGCCCAACATGGACCCCTGAAGGACACCACGCATGACCGGTCTCCACATGGACATTGAGCCGTTAACCACCACTCTCTGAGTGCGGCCATCCAGCCAATTCCTTATCCACCGAGTGGTCCATCCATCAAACCCATGTCTCTCCAGTTTAGAGAAAAGGATGTTGTGTGGGACAGTGTCAAATGCCTTGCACAAGACCAGGTAGATGATGTCCATTGCTCATCCCTTGTCCACCGATGCTGTCACCCCGTCATAGAAGGCCACCATATTGGTCAGGCACAATCTGCCCTTAGTGAAGCAATGTTGGCTGTCACCAACCACCTCTTTGCTCTCCATATGCCTTAGCATGGTTTCCAGGAGAATCTGCTCCATGTCCAGGCACCAGAGGTGAGGCTGACTGGCCTGTAGTTGCCTGAGTCCTTCTTGTTCCCCTTTTTAAAAATGGGGGTTACGTTACACCTCTTCGAGTCGTTGGGGACCTCACCAGACTGCCATCACTTCTCAAATACGATGGCCAGCGGCTTGGCAACTTCATCCACCAGTTCCCTCAGGCCCTGCGGATGCATCTCATCAGGTCCCATGGACTTGTGCACCTTCAGGTTCCTCAGATATTCCCAAACCTGCTCTTCCAGTACAGCGGGTGGTTCTTCATTCTCCCAGTCCCTGCTTGTGCCTTCCACAGCTTGGGTGGCGAGACAAGAGTCCTTATCGGTGAAGACTGAGGCAAAAAAGTCATTGAGCACCTCAGCCTACTCCATGTCCCGGGTAACCAGGTCACCCATTTCCTTCCACATGGGGCCTACATTCTCCTTGGACCTCCTTTTGTCCCTGACACACCTATCGAAGAAGCCTTTCTTGTTGTTTTTGACATCCCTGGCCAGATTCAATTCTGTCAGGGCTTTAGCCTGCCTCACCTGGTCCCTGGCCACTCGCACAGCCTCTCTGTAATCCTCCCAGGCTACCTGTCCCAGCTTCCACCCTCTATAGGCTTCCTTCTTTAATTTCAGTTGATCCAGGAGCTCCTTGCTCATCCACGCCGGCCTCCTGGCCTTTTTGCCCGACTTGTTCTTCATTGGGATGCACTGCTGCTGAGCTTGGAGGAGGTGCTCCTTGAATATGGACCAACTTTCCTGGGCCCCTCTTTCCTCCAGGGCCACCTCCCATGGTACTTTGCTCATCAGATTCCTGAAGACAGCAAAGTCTGCCCTCCTGAAGTCTAGGGCAGAGAGCGTGCTGTGTAGTTTCCTTGCTGCCCCGTGGATCTTGAACTCCACCATGTAATGGTCACTAGAGCCAAGGTTGCCTTTGAGTTTCACATCCCCCAGCAGCCCGTCCCTGTTGGTGAGAACAAGGTCGAGCATGGCACCCCTCCTTGTCGGCTCCACCATCACCTGCAGGAGGAAGTTGTCATCCATGCATTCCAGGAACCTCCTGGACTGCCTGTGCCCTGCCATGTTGTCCCTCCAACAGATGTCAAGGTGGTTGAAGTCCCCCATGAGAACCAGGGCTTGCGATTGCGAGGCTCCTCCTATCTGCCTGTAGAGGGCCTCATCTGCTCTGTCCTCCTGGCCAGGTGGCCTGTAACACACCCCCACTGTAATGTCCTCTGTCCCTGCCCTTCCTCTAATCCTGACCCATAAGCACTCTGTCAGCTCCTCCTCCATCCCCAGGCGGAGCTCCATGCACTCCAGGCGGTTGCTGACGTAGAGAGCAACACCCCCTCCTCATCTCCTCTGCCTGTCCTTCCTAAAAAGCCTATACCTCTCCATGCCAACGCTCCTGTCATAGGAGTCATCCCACCACGTCTCCATGATGCCAACAAGCCATAGCCCTGCATGTGTGCACGCATCTCCAGCTCTTCCTGTTTGTTCCCCATGCTGCGTGCATTGGTATAGAGACACTTAAGCTGGGCCCCTGATAAAGCCAACTTGCAGGCTGGAGCAATAGGAGTTCTTTTGGTCCGCTGTTTAAGTTCTCTTGCACTTACCTGCGATCCTAGTGGAAAGCTTTCACAGAGCTTCCTGAAGATGATGCCTCACTGCAGCGTGAAGACTGGATGTCGAGGCTCAACTCCCCTCAATAAGAGGCAGTCAGCTGGAAAACTCCACACAAAGGGGCATGCACCTCAGCTGGGCAACTTTCCCCAACTCTCTCATGGCAGTCGCAACACCTCTGAAATTCTGCTTTGGGAATCACCATTGGGCCAATGCAATGAGAAATGAGGAGAGTCCTGGTGAGGCTGGAAACTCTCCAGGAAAAGGAACTTGTATAAGAAAAGCAGGTGAATGAAAATAAAAGAGATTGTGTGTCTAGAGGAAGAGGCAGCTGGGAAAGGAGGTAGTACCACCCCCTGCCCCAATCTGCACATACATGGCCCATGAAACAAGGCAGACCCATCCAAAACATAAAAAAAAAACAGTGAAAAGGTAAAAAACAAATTATTGCCAATGGTGAGGGTAGGGGGAAGCTTCTCAGATCCTGTTGAGGAAATTGGTGCAAGCCTCAAGGGGACCAATGGCAGATTAATGGACAATTGCAGCAACTAGCCAAAGGGTAAGTACTAAAGAACTAGCCCCATAGGATCAGTCAGCCAAACACAAGGGCTGGAATAAAAAATGGATCTCAGGGAAGGATAAATACATCCCCCAAAATTCATCAGCCTGCAGTAAAAGTTCCATTTCTGACAATGGTTCCCATAAAGACTTTTTAAGAAAAAAAAAAAAAAAAAGGAGGTTTACCATTTTCTGTAAAAATTGTATTTAACTCTATTTTGGTACCAAATTCACCTCTTCTTTTGACATGTCTGTGTGCAGAGGCTGATGGTTTCTTTTTTTCTATTTTTCAGTTAACAATTTAATTTTTGACCTAACCTTTTGTTCTGAGCCTGGAGGGAAAAAAATAAAGCAGTGAAGATTCTCACTAGACAGAAAAACAAAAGGTGTTGCTTGTTCCTCAAGCCTCTGAGTGATGATCCGTCTAACTTTGCCTGCAGCATTATTTTAGCCCCCTCTCCTTCCCCACAGACTGCTGTAGCTCTGCCCTTCAGAAGCCTTTCTTGGTGAGCACATCACTCACTACCTCTCTCAGTTCCCAAGATCATTGCAGGTTGCTGCAAAGTGCAAAAGGCCCATAGTAGGAAGGCCATCTCAATTTTTGCCTATCTAAAATTATCATCATTGCATACATCAGTGGAGACTAACACAGTATGTTAGAAAATTTAGTCTAGAAAACACTGTAATCTCAAAACATCCCTTAGTGACATAGGGAAAGAGGGAAATATTTCACAGAAAGAACACCAGATAAAGAAATCTGCTTTACACAAAATCCGCTCAAGCACTTCTGTGCACAATCCCTGTCACTGCTGACAAGTTAAGCTGTTTATATTCCAAGAGAAAAAGAAGAGAGCAGGTTTTCACTTGCAACTGGACTTCAGCTTGATTCCAGGAAAATATCATGGGCACAAGAAGTTTATAATTTTTTTCTTCCTTAGTCTCTAATTTCAAAAAACTTTTTTCACAGGGAGACTCTTAGTTTACAGTGCAATAGACACATATAAATTTCACAGGCCAACAGACGCTTGCATTAGAAAACCAGACTTTGGGTTGAATCAAAATCTGATTATGCGTCACTGCTCTAAATTACAACCTGCGTTGGCCTTCCAGGTTCTCTTCAAACACAGAAACTGCATCAAGAGCCACTTATTGCCATACGTTTAATAAACTGAATTGGCTCTGAAGCACTTACCCAGCACGGTTTGAAAGAAGCAACATTGGCTAGAGATGGACAAAAGCACGAACTGCATATGGATTGTGATTACAAGTCCTTTCACTTGGAAGAAAAGCAACTCTCACAGTCAGAGCTCTTTCACAAAGATACTGCCCAGATGATAAGGTCAGTCAACTCATTTGCTGCTTTGCACGTGCTGACTTAAAGCCTTTAAGGGGTTTGGCAGTGCAGCAAAGGCTGATTGCTAAGCTCCACGTGCTTCCTCTGACACCCTGAGAAACAGCTGCATGAGTGGAGCATCCCATTGCTCTCCCCACAATCCTCACAGGCAACTACCATGGGAAGTTCTCCTCTCAAGGGCAGCTCCCAGGGAATGCAGTATTGCAGGGCATAATGCAGTCTCAAAAGAGCAAAAACCTGAAGAGACGCAGCATCCCCTTTCTTGCTAGTGGGCACTGTAAGATGCCAAGTTCCACTGCTGTGATATGAGAATGGAAAAACAGTCAACTAAGTGGTCTTCTAACTGAGGAGAATTCTGCCAGTGAAGACAGGCTGAAGAAAAGGAATGAGATTGAAGAAAAGTGTTTGCAAACACTGTTTTTCTAGCAGAGGGACATCTATTTCTCCAGCTATGTTCCCAAACACTTTCAGTGGCTTGTTGAACTGAAGAAGTCCATCAGAGTCCCCAGAAATATCTGTCTTTGTCCCTTGTCCTCTTAAGGTTGTCTATTTTCCTCTGTCAGCTGTACACTGAAACTCTTAGCATGGTCAAGTGCAGCCCTTACTGCTCATCTGCTGGAAAGGCACTATTTTTAGGCAATAACTGGTTTTAGGCCTTGTTGAATTTCACAAATACTTTTTCCTCCTCACACGTAATCAAGGAAGCTGAGCATAAGGACAAGGCACTTCTAGAGTGCTGCAGTCAGGGCCAGGAGACGGCATTCGTTTCTGTGCTGTGCAAAATTCTGCCAAAAGAGAGACAGAAGATTTTGTTACTAGAAAGCGCCATGCCTGTGGGTTGTTTCTCCCATGATGCAACCCGACAGCTCCTGGTTCACAGTTTTCAGACACAGCAGGAGACACTCCAGCTCCTGGCACCCAGAGACAATGAAGCTTCTGAAGAAGGATTTCCCAATGTTTTGCTTCATACCAGCCATCAGCATCTATTTTTTTTCATCGACAACAGAAATAGGTTCAAAGTTCCTTTTACCAGTTCTTTCAGACAGTTTATATGAATTTCAGAAAGCTGTAGAAGTATATAAATTTTTCCCATAGATTCATATAAAGCTGATTTTTTTTTTTTTCCAAACAACTCTCCAATTCATTTTGGATAATGCGTGAGATGGCCCAAAAGAGCAGAATCTTTCTCCATTGGTGAACTTCTACTCTGTAGCACTCTTCTGAGGATACAGGTTTTGCACTTTGGTTGGCTTTCCTCCTATGGTTTCAAAGGTTCCCAGTCTCCATGTGATTAAAGTACAGAAGAGGCTAGAAGAATTTTTATTCTGAGTATTAGATGGTGCATCTCTGAAAGGACTTCATAGTCCTCTTCTCCCAATATACAGACTCCATTTGCTGATGCATGCACCACAGCAGTTTTTCTTTAGAATCTCTTTTCATCTCTGCAGCATTTGGCCCTTCCTTTCTGTCACAACATAGACTGTACTATACTGCTCATGTGAACACCACAAGAAGAGCAATAGGCCATTCTGAATGACAAGCCTGTTGATTCAAACCACCAATAGAGCACAGTACAATGCAATTCTTAAAGCAAGGGAGATGAAGAGGCATGCCAATGAATTCCTATCTCTGTTTCCAGGATGTCATAAAATCTTGTCATGGGGTAAGTGGTGGAAACTGTGAACCTGACTACCATCACAGAGGTCCCTATGAAGAACTGTGGCTCAGCTTATTCTCAAGCCTCCTTATCTCAGAGGATTGGGAACTGCAAAAGAGCAGATGCTGTCACGAAAAGGCTGTGACACTGAATTAATCATAGCAGCGCCACTGCCTATCCAGCATCTTTAGAGAAAGTCTACTCTACAGAGAAAGAACAATCTGGTATGTAAAAATTCTTGTATTAAGGCCTAAGTATAGGCCTTAATATCTGTACATATACACTGGCCATTTAATGAATATACAGAGGAAGGATCTATGGTGCTGTTAAGCTCTTTTTCTGTCACCTAAAGGAAAGTCCCTTTGTTACTCTGAGACTAACACTGCTGAAAACTGAGCAGAAAATTATGGAATCAGTGATAACAGCTTCGGAGAGGAGGAATTAGATACATTTTAGAACTTTGGAAGCCCTTATGGTCTAGAGACAAGGTTACTATTTTTCTATGATATCAACACAGAAATGATCACAAGGTGTTGAACACTAAATGCATTTCTAGGCCATAAGATTTTCAAGGTAGCAATCATTACTTTTTCCTGTCTGTATAGCCTCTACTATAATGAAACCTTTACTCTGTTAGTTACTACTGACAATTGCACCAGGCTTTTGGCCAGTTTCTTGTACTATGAAAAAAGTTTAGTGTCATATTCTTGAGGAAAGAATGGTACAGGAAGGTTTTGAACAAGATGAACACTTTCCTGAACAGCAGCTCCTGGAAAAAGCTCAGCAGGGCAAGAACAACTGAGGCAGTCTTAGGGTAGATGGGGTAAGCAGTCATGATGGGCAAAGGTGAATGTAAAAACTATTTTTGGTGCAACTTTGCAATTAATAGCCAAGTTACGTATCCCAAACATGTGTTTCCTTGGGCACAGGGAGAGAATTAGCTATGCAAACACAGGCTTGCACTGCCATGGATAAATGTTTCTATCTGCCAGAGTAGTTCTGCACCTATCAAACTATCAAACACTATCACAGCTGGGAATAAATATCCTTACCACTGAGTCTATCATCAAGTCTTGTCTACTGAAGCAACTGACTTTCATTTAAGATTTAATACATGTAACATGTTCGCTTGCTTTTATGCTGCTGCTTCTCTTATTTATGAATCATTAACAAGGACGTAGAAATTCTCCTCATTTCTCCACTTTCTGCTTTAGTTTAGCCAAATGTCAGACTACGGATACCTGTATGCCTTCCCAAAAAGCAGCATTCTGTCACTAGTTCTCCCATTAGGTCTAAACATCTTTTTATTCCTCAACTAAGTCCCTTCATGCAATTTTTTAAATCTTCACTTTTCTGCCACACGTAGCAGGAAGCTGAAAGCTCCTTCATTCCTTTTTGCCCAAAGCTCCAAAGGACAATGAAGACATGATGTAGCTGCTTCTCCCCCTGTTTTTAAATTTCCAGAATGTGCCAAGATAAATGTATATTTATCTGACCTGGTTAACATGTCTAGACTGTTGCTGACTGGGAACCTCTCTAGACACCTCTGGGTCACCAAGAGACAGAGCCATGAGATCTGGGGAGCCACAGACCTGCAAGTGTGCTGTTCATATCAGGCAAATCAGCAGTGTCTAGTGAACAGTGGGTAGGTACTTCGATATATCAGAGATACTGAGGATGGGTCATGGTGTTTGTGAAGGAAAGTTATGCCTTATAAACCTATTGGGGATCTTGGGGTGGTTTGGCAAACATGCCAGCTTGAAACAGTTTTGATGGCTTTCAGTACAGCCAGCAAGAAACATGAGTCTACTATAGGATAATATGTTTAAGACCTCACAGAGACTTAAATAAATGGTTAAAAGAGAAGAGATAAAGACTAGGAGAAAGAAGTAGGAAAATCTCCAGGGAGATGTACATTAGTGAACTTTGCTGTTCAACGCAATCTCAAATAAGCTGTAAAAGTTCAGGAGAGAAGTAGGGAGGTCAGAGACTTCACTAGCCTAATCAGGGTCATCCTGACAAGAGTCAACTCTGCATAAGTATCTGGTAATACTGATTGACTAGGCAATAAAACGGCAGATGAAATGCTATATAGGTAAGCATAAAGTGATGCACATGGGTGGGGGAAAAAAAGGCTATTAATTTCATGTATAAAATGATGGTGTCTAAGATAACTGTAACCATGCAGGAGTGAGATCTTGGCTAATGATACATCAAAAACACTAGCTGTGTGCTCAGTAGTAGTAAAATACCAACACATATTCAGAAATATTACAAAAGAGGTAGAAGACACCAGAGATAACATCATCATTATCTTCCTATATAAGTGAAGAAGATTTGAATACTCTGTAGAAACTTTTTTCTGGCACTCAGAAAAATATAATGGATTTACAAAAGGCCAAGACGGCAAGATCAGATGCCTGAGACAGCTGCTCTCTAAGGAATATCCCCCAAAAAATGGTCGGAGAAGAAGAAGGGGCTTAATGACATTGGCTACTCAGTATGATGATACAGAAATCAAGAAAGGGGGAGCTATGTGAAACTATAAGAAGCTCAGAGAGAGTGACCAGGAAATACTCATTCAGCTGTCTCCTCTGGTAAAAAGCTGGGGATGTTAGATGAATCTCTCTGTCATAAGTTCAAAACAAATGAAAGGAAGTGACTTTTGAAACAACATGTAGTTTATCTCTGTGACTCCCTGCTACAGGATGCTAGGGGTTTACACATGTTCAAAAATAAACTTGGAGAAATTAGCTCATAAAAGTCAGTCCAAGTCAGCTAACTTAGATATGCCAGCTGCAAGAGTCCTGGAGAGAGTGACAGGAAAGAATCAAGCTTGACCCATTCTTACACATCCCTCTGGGCATCAGCTGCTGACCAAGATACTGGGCCAGGGCCATATCTTTGGTCTAATTTAGGTCAGCTGAACTTACCTTCTTAGGCTCTTGTGCTGACAAAATTTTAAAGCTTCTATGAGGAGTAAAGCACTACTCCTCATACTCCACTACAACAGGACAAGGGCTTCAGATCTACCAGGGCCTTTTATCAAGTTCCACATTGTTCTCTGTTCTTATGTTCCACCTGAAATTGAAGTTGAAATTGTCTTAAATGGTGGAAAAGCACAAGTTGCAATGATAACTCACTACAACTATAGACCTATAGTTAGGTAAGTACATAACTTTATAAGTATAGTCTAACTACAGACTATAACTTGCTTCCCTGGCATGTTAAATATTGTCATTGCATTTATTCCTTACGCATCAGCACAGCACAGTATCTTAAAGAATTGGGTACAGAATATGAAGGAAGTAGAGCTAATAGTTGGAGGAAGGAGGATTTTACAGGGTTAAATAACTTCAGTAATACTGATGTAATTCTTTGCAGAATGTTTTCTAGGCTGTGTGCAAACCTATCTAATCTAATTATAGATTATAATTATGAAGACTAGCATGCTGGAATACTAGCATCTGCCAAAATCAATAAAGTCAAAAGGTGGACATAATTAAAAACAATATAACTGTAATCCTGCCAAGAATTGGCTCTGGCACACTGTACTAAACCACTCAGAACCAGAGCTGTTCCAGTGGGTTTATCAACATCCTAAACAAGCTATGCCCATTTTCTAAGTTTTTGTAATTACTACAATGAAGTAATGTTATTTTCCTCTTTTTTGCTCTTTCCTCTAAATAAAAAAGTGCTCAATTCCATTTAACCTTAAAGTGAAGAGTTTTCACGTCTTATGAGTAATTTCTGTCTGTATTGTGACCACAAATCAAACTGTTTTCCTCCTTACTTTGCACCCCATTTCTACTACAAGTTTCAAAGTCTTCCATTTGGATGGTTTCAGCTTGAGCCAGAGACAGGCTTGAAGTAGAAAAGGATGCTGTGAGCAGCAGAGGTATTTAGCAGTCTCCTCATACGTTTTATTTCCTTTTCCAGGTGCCCTTTACGCTGCCTTGTGTTAGTAGCCCAATCATAGCATATGTTATTACATCATGAGGGATACTTTTGGCTGGGCCAGGAAAATTTCCTTTTCTCCCTCTCAGATTTTCTACCTTCAGGAGGTGGGAGGGAAGCACATTCAAGCAGATTTCATCAACATTACAGCAAATGAAATTAACTTACCAGACAGAACAATCACAAATCTGCACAGGCCAAATGATGAGGTATCTTCTGAAGCTTTCCCACAGAGTTATCGGTGAAATGTGTAGTTATTTGCCCTTCTCTATAACCCGTCCTCACACACACATTGTGCAATGAATCTGAGGGATCAGACCGCTGTGTTAGGGTCCTTGTCAGGGAGAGGAAAATGTTTGCTCAGCTTTGCTTATTGAAGTTCTTCCCTGTTGATGCGGCTATCATGATTTCCAAGTAGCCTTCTGTCCACCTCCCCTTGCCCAGTTGCAGGAGAGCCATCCCAAGCAGCCCTCTCTACCTTCTTGGTCTCAGGAGCCTTACAAATGCAGAACAGAGTGGCTGGTGACTAACCAAAATGTTTGCAAGAGGGATCATACAGCTCGTGACTCCAACTATTAGGCTGCATACCAAGCATCATTAAAGGTTACATTGCTATGGACTCTTTGGACTGTGATGTAATCTGTTACCCATTGAGGCAAAGAAGCAGGCAGACAAGGCCTTGCAACAGCTTCCTCAGAAACCTTTTCCCAGCCTCTGCTGCAAGGCCAGTCCTACAGATCTGAAAAATACCAATGGCAGCCATGTCTCCATAAAGTGGAAAGCACTGCTTCTGCAGAAGAGGTTAACATCTTACAACAAGATCAGTGAGGCGGCAGGGAGAAGGTGAAATTTAAAACCTGTCAGAGCTTAGTGCAGTGTTAATGTCCAATACTTTGTCCCCCAGCCTGCAGATCTTGGAAGGATTTCAGTCTATACTGGTCCAAAGTTTGCTTACTGTATGTGAAAAAACTTCCGTGGATCCAGAGCAAAGAAGCAATTCATGTTTTAGCACAGCTGGACCCAAAGGATTTTTCTCCCCAGCTCTCCCCAAGTCCTTTCCATCCCCACCGGGATCTATTTCCTTAGCTAGAGCATGCAACATGCCCAGTCATTCCTGCAGCAAGGCTTCTCTGTAGTGTGAAAACAACTTTACTGTCTTTCTGGAGATGGAATAAGAGAGTGCTGGCATGCCCCACTGCAGAGTGCTTGCTGGTTTAGCCACGCTGCTCAGCCAGGGCTGACATTACTGAATTGCTCTCTTAGCCAAAAGCTGTGTTGGGATTTCAGATGCTCCAAGCCAAGGATCCATCTAGCAACACCCAAAGAAGTGTGAAAGATAGTAATTCGCTCAGAGTCACCTCACACAATTAGACATATATGTGAAATATCTGCTCTGTTCAAGGGAACTTGCATGCAGATGTGTGACAGGGATATCACTTCCCCATAACTTTCAAATTTAGTCTATCATAATGGTGCTGTCTCTCTCTTTCCCTAGCAGGGAGCTGTCAACAGCTCTAACACTTGTCCCCCATTAATTCTCACTGTGACAGATCTTTTTACTCATTTTTCTGGTGAGGAAACAGGACTCCAAACAAAAGCTCTCAAAACTCTTCACCAGCACTAACCAAGTTTGCAAACTTAGTAAATACTGGTTATTTCAAGCCCAAATCAGTCTGATGGTCAAAGGCAGAAAAGATGGCAGAAAAGATTTATCCATCCCATCTCTGAGCTTCTTTCTTTGTCTCTTGTCCAGGCTGAGATGCTGATAAGCTCCACAGACAATGTAAGGCTCCCATCCACTCTGCTGCGCATTCCATACAAGAACACAGAACAGAACATAAACGCTATTCCTAGCCAGAGAAAAAGATTTTATCTGTAAGTCCATGAACAGTATGTTTTAGTTCAACATCTAGTTCAACTTATTGTAAAAACCAGGCATTTCCATTCATTTCGTGGAGCTTGGCAATACATTAAAAAATTATCTTTTCCAATACTAATTTATTTCCAAAGCATGTAGCAATAATAAATCATAGAGAAACAAGAAAAAAAATATATAGTGGTACTTTTCCATGTACAAATCATCCACATGACCTCCTTGGTCTCAGTAGGCTAAAAAGTTTAATGAAAAAAAAGAAGACACTTAACAGACCACTTGCAGAAAACTCATTTTAGCATGAATTTCAAGGTATAATCTGTCTCTCCTGGGGCTATTGTAATTCACTTTTCTGACTTGATGTCTGGAAGCAGAATAAGCAAAGCAAAGGTATAAAGGAGTTACACTAACGAAGATAGCTGGGAAATATGCAGTAACATTCTCTGCATTAATAAAGCAATGAGACAAGGACTTGCATGCTCAAAAAACAACATATACAACAAGTTTGCATGAAAATAAATTAAATCTAAATTAATAAACTTTATTCTGCATTGAATTAACAGATGTTCTACTGTATTCTGTAGCATTACACAGAACAGACATTTTCTAAATATTTACAAGGTTGAGTTTTTTTTAAATTAGCCATCCAAATTACATTACTGCAGTTTGACTTCAAGGCTGTGGTCTGCAAAATTAAGTAATTGAATTAAGTGAGGAATAAAATCATTGATCGATGCTGAAGTAGTTTCGCTAATGCATTTTGGGTAATTTTGTCAGCTGGACTGGTTCTCAGTATAAATCAAAGGCAACTGAAGGTGGCTTGCTCCCCTCACAGAAGACAAGCGAATAAAGCCCCTTTGAAGGAAAAGCAAACCACTTATTACCCCAGCATGCCACCAGCGGTGAGGTCCAGGGGGAAAATTTTTATTTCCCCTTTCAAAAGGTGCTCGCTTCCACTTTCCAGGTCAGAAAGGGCTGGTTTGGGTGCTGAAATTCAAAGACAGTACTGTGATTTTGTCAAAGGCAAATTTTACAGTGACCCAATGATTGCTTGGGGCAAAAGGCCATAACGCTGGTGGAGAAGGAGGAATCTTGTAAGAAAGTAGTCTTGTTCCAGCTCTGAGGGGAAAATGTGAGACCGCAGGATTTCCCTAGAACTGCATAAGGTAATTCCTGTATAGTAACACTGAAACTGTTTGGATAGTAAGCTATCAGTTTCAGCTGCCTTTCTAAAAGAAATCTAACACAGTCTCTTTTTTTGTTCAAATAACCCCATGGCAATACTACAGCAGATTGGAATGAATGAAATGGCCTAGAAATTAAGATCAGAAAAGATATTAATGCCAATGATACATTGGAATCATTAGGCCTGATGTAACTGTCGACCTTCTACCTATTCGAGAGCAATGCTAACCAGCACACAGGAACATGGGAGAAATCTATCAGCAATGCCAGTGCATGTACAAACCTCCCAAGTTATTTCTGTTAGAGACTCTGACTGATGTACCTTAAGTCTCTGCAGCCACAGTTTGAAAAACACAGACTGTCTACATGGAATGAAAAAGATGCAAATCTATAATGGCAGAGGAGGAATTTTACTCAAACTTCCACCAGCCTGCACCTGCCTGCTGGCCAGGCTCTGGAGCTGTCTGCACTGTGACATTGGCTGCTGATAGCACCAAAGCTGCTGGGCAACTGCACAGACTTTCAAGTCAAAGGTCTGTTTTCTTCTGAAAGTCTAAAGTAGCCACATGTCAGTTGGCACAACATTGCCTAGAGCGCACAAAGGAAGAAAACAAGGACAATTCCTTCTGCAATTTAGAAAACTTTGTTTAGTTCAAAAAAAGTGCTGCCGTAAGTGGCCTCATAGTCACAAAGAAATACAGCAGATGGCCCCACAGTTCAAAAGCTGTGCTATGGCCAACATAGTGTCCTTCCCTCTAGCAGGCATGTATTGGCTGTTTACCATCAAGCCACAAGGAGAGATCAAATAGACAGTGGAAAGAGACGACCGTGGAGATGACTGTTTGGTGTTTGATCAGTTTTGGGAATGCTAAGTCTCATCCCAGTAGCTCACAGTAGGAGAAGCTGTAAAATAAACATGCCCTGGGGCTGAAGCAGAATTTCCTCTGCCTCTCACAGAAAGAATCTAAGTCAGTGTGTGATGCCTTGCAGATTTTGCAGTGTGTCGTGTTGTGTTTCACATGTACTGGACAGCACCACCAGATCATGGTGCAAAACATGAGACATATCTTTAATTTTGCAGGTGTCAGTCCTGACACTTCTGATTTTTTTTTTTTTTTTTCAAAGATGAAAAGGCTTTCCAGAAGATCTGAGGCTTTAAGAGAAAAATCTGGGATGTCCATATACCATCTCCGTGTTGTAGCTTCCTAAATAGGAAAAGCCTTCCCAAAGGCACTGCAGGAAGGAATCTTCTGAATTATCTATACTGCGGTAGAGGTTCTGAAAGGCAAGAAGTGGAAGAAAACAGTGAGTTTGTCTTTCTGCCATTACATGCCTTTTGCTGAAGCTTGGACTGAAGTTACAGCCCCAGAGACTTCTGGTTCAGAGTTCCTGTAGTGACACATAAAGATAACTCGCAGCCTTGGCAATTAGGACATACCTTCCATCCCACTACCCCATCAGATTTTCTGTCTGTTTGTGAACTTGCTTTTGCAGGGGCTTGCACAGCAGACTTGGCTTCTTATAGCTTTCAAACAGTGCCACTTCCTGGCTTAATTGAACCACTGCACTTCTTCAACTACTGATCTGTAAGAAAAGCTGGGATGTGGACTAGACATCTTGTCCTAGTCAGGAATCAGTCCTGGAATGCAGCTTGCACTACTGTATTGGGATAAAGTCCAAGGTCTGAAAGTGAGAGTGCTTGAACCAGGAAAAAGTCTGACATTCTAATTTCAAAATGCATTCATATCCTGAGGAAAGTTTCAGTGACTGTTTTGGCAGCACCTCAACCAGTCCCAAATCCTCCATTTACTCTTCCTAACTAAATCTGCTTAATAGCTACCAAGCATGCTTCAAATGATCCCTGACAGTTGGGAGAATCTCTACTCATTACAAAGCTAATGAATCACTAGATTTGCCTCCTGAATGTTACGCCCTTCTATTATCTTCTCATCTCTTCGAATATTCCTCTGGAAAGTTAAATAAAATTCACAACTACAGAATACCCAGGAACTGCTGCTGGCTTCCCATAGCTGAGTGCATTGCAGACATTTAAACTGAATCTTTCCTAGGGCTAGCAGTTAATTTACTTCAGATATTAGCTGTGTGTTGTAGTTTAGCCTCAGTCGGGGCCACACTATGCAGTCTCTCTCTCACTCCTCCCACCCTCTGAGAGAACAGGGGGAGAGAATATACAGGAAAAGGCTCGAGGTTTGAGATAAGAACGGGGAGAAATCCTTGAAGTTACCGTTATGGGAAAAACAGACTCGACTTAGGGAAAACTAGTCATTATTACTAAAAACAGCAGGATAATGAGACAGAGAACAAGATAATCTCCCCCCACCCCTCCCTCTTCCCAGGATTAACATTATCTCTACTACCCTTCCCCTCCCCGAGTGGCATGGGGTGAAGAGGGAGTGGGGGTTACGGTTAGTACATCACATGTTGTTTCACCCCGCTGCTTTGTCATCAGGGGAAGAACTCCTCACATTCCTCCCCTGCTCCAGCGTGGGGTCCCACCCATGCGCCACAGTCCTTTGTGAAACTGCTCCAACGTGGGTCATTTCTTCCACAGGGTGCAGTCCCTCCAGAACGGCTGCCCCAACAGGCCCTCCATGGGCCACAGCCTCCTTCAGGCATCCACCTGCACCGATGTGGGGTCCTCCATGGGCTGCAGGGGGAATGCCTGCTTCACCATGGTCATCACCACAGGCTGCAATGTAATCTTAGCCAAGAGCCACATTACTTCTCCCCTCTCCGTCTTCCCTGACCTTGGCATCTGCAGCCGTTCCTCTCAAAAGAAATGCTTCACAACAGGCAGGCAGACACCTCTCAGGATCTCTTCACATCATCCATCTCATCTCCTTTCCACTTCTTGCAGCTGGGCCGGGCCAAGTTGGGCCCAGATGGCCTCTCAGTGGGAGGCCAGAGGGTGAGGCCTGCAAGGCCCACAAGGTTCGTGCCTCCCCCTCTCTCCCCCTCCTCAGCTTCTTCACATTTTCTCTTCCTTTTTTTTTTTTTTTTTTTTTTCTGTTTTTCCTTCTTAAATACGTTATCGCAGAGGTGTTATCACAGGACATTCTGCTACCAATTGGCTCGGCCTTGGCCAGCAGCGGGTCTGCCCTAGGCCTGGCCGAGTCCACTGAAGAAAGGGGAGCAACTTCTAGCAGTTTCTTACAGAAGCCATAAACAAAACCAGAACACAATAAAATCTCACTGAATCCTGCAGTCCTCCACTGTCTTTCTAAGGCATGCAATAGTTAGCTGCAGGGTTAAAAAATAAATATTTGAATGTGAAGGGACATAATGATTACTTAATCCCTTGTATGCATTGCTTCTTAGGGTACTACATATCTCTGTCTTTCTCCAAATATAAGATAGATTGTGGTAATGAAACTGCAGTGGGTGGGTAGTAAAAATACCTACCTGCAGAGATTTTTAGAAGTGTTTTATGTGACTTTCATGCAGCTTTCTCAAGTACTGTTTGTAACCAGCCCAGCCATCTGAGGTACCCTTAAAATACATTTTGTCAGCATGTAGCATTCTGCATACACTGCTGGTTTCCTCAAGCACAAAGCAGTTAAAAGACATCCTTCTGCAAAAAGTGCATATTTTTCAGCTTTAGGTTGTGTTCCAGAAAGCCCATGAAAGCCTGGAAGGAGCTCCAAAATGTCCCAGAGCCCCAGGACTAACCTGACTCAGACCCACAGTCAGTTTCTGTTGTGGAGTTGGAAAAGCTCAACTTCACTTAACTACCTCCAAGCTTACTGCTAAGCAGCAGATCATGAGAACTCTGCTTGTTCTGTCCTCAGCCCCATTTGTACAGGTCAATCAGTGAGTCAAGTCCATTGAAGTACCTTCATGCCCACAGGCTGCACAAAATGAGCATGGCTGGATGAGGGAAGTTTTACAAAATGGTAAGAGTAATGGAAGGCTGATCAGGCTGAAGGGAAGACATCAAACATCAAATTTAACTGAGCGCAGCTGTTGCTGCACTCCCTGAAATAGGATGTGTTCCACTGAACCCACAATTAGCTCAAGAAAATAGGCCTTTAAGAGTGTTAGTAGGGACAGTCCCAAAATGGAAACCAGGAGGATGTATAGCATAAAAACAGCCATTAGTTTGAGTGTTTTGTAAATTACAACCCTCTCTCCTGCCATACAACACAAACAATCTACCCCTGATTGTGATCCCACTTCTAGGTTGTCTAAAAAGCCTGCTGCTTTGAAAAGCCGTCAGGTAGCTGCCGCACTGCTGTTAGTGCACTCAAAGCCTGTGGGCAGCTCAGCATGTACTTACTTTGCCAACAGTAATCCATTATTCCTGCCCTATAGAAACAGATTCCATCCACAGCAAAGTGGAACACATGAGGAAAGGAATCTGTGCAAAGCATTTATCAAACCTCAGGTTGATAATCTATAGAGGCTTTCAGAAAGTATTGCTCTTCCTGCAGAGGTGAGCACCACCACCACATTATAGAGAATTAAGCCAGCACAGTATATGATGCTGGTGCACTATACATCCTTCTGGCAAGGATCTTGTAATCACCACAGGAGCATTCATGTTTTTTTCCCAAGAAGTAAAACAGAGTCATAGAATAATAGAACCATAGAATGATTAGAGTTGGAAGCGACCTTTAAAGATCATCTAGTCCAACCCCCCTGCAAGAAACAGGGACACTTTCCACTCGATCAGGTTGCTTAGAGCCCCATCAACCTGGCCTCAAATGTTTCTAGGGATGGGACATCAACCACTTCTGTGGGCAACCTGTTCCAGTGCCTTGTCACCTTCACCGTAAATAATTTCTTCCTTATCTCTAACCTAAATCTACCATCTTTCACCTTAAAGCCGTTGGCCCTCATCCTATTACTACATGTCCTTGTCAAAAGTCTCTCCCGAGTTTTCTTCTAAGTTCCCTTGAGGTACTGGAAGGCCACTACAAGGCCCAGAGCCTCCTCTTCTCCAGGCTAAACAGGCCCAACTCTCTCAGCCTGCCATCATAGAAGAGGTGCTCCAGTCCTCTCATCATAGAATCATAGAATCATAGAATGGTTAGGGTTGGAAGGGACCTTCAAAGGTCATCTAGTCCAACCCCCCTGGCAAGGAGCAGGGACATCTTTGACTAGATCAGGTTGCTCAGAGCCTCATCCAGCCTGGCCTTGAACGTTTCCAGGGATAGGGCCTCCACCACCTTTCTGGGCAACCTGTTCCAGTGTTCTATAACTCACATCGTAAAAAATTTTTTCCTAATTTCTAATCTAAATCTACCCCCCTCTATTTTAAAACCATTACCTCTCGTCCTATCGCAACAGGCCCTACTAAACAGCCTTTCCCCATCTTTCTTGTAGGCCCCCTTGAGGTACTGGAAGACCGCTATCAGGTCTCCCCAGAGCCTCCTCTTCTCCAGGCTGAACAGCCCCAACTCTCTCAGCCTGTCCTCATAAGAGAGGTGCTCCAGCCCTTTTATCATCTTCGTGGCCCTCCTCTGGACCTTCTCCAACTGGTCCATGTCCTTCTTGTGTTGGGGGCTCCAGAACTGGACACAGTACTCCAGGTGGGGTCTCACCAGGGCAGAGTAGAGGGGGAGAATCACCTCCCTCAACCTGCTGGCCACGCTTCTCTTAATGCAGCCCAGGATGCGGTTGGCCTTCTGGGCCGCAAGGGCGCATTGCCTGCTCATGTTAAGCTTCTCATCCACCAGCACTCCCAAGTCCTTCTCCTCAGGGCTGCTCTCAATCCAATCCCCGCCCAGCCTCTATTTGTGCCTGAGACTGCCATGACCCAGGTGCAGGACCTTGCACTTGGCCTGGTTGAACTTCATGAGGTTTGCACGGGCCCACCTCTCCAGCCTGTCAAGGTCCCTCTGGATGGCATCCCTCCCTTCCAGCGTGTTGACGGCACCACACAACTTGGTGTCGTCAGCGAACTTGCTGAGGGTGCACTCTATCCCACTGTCCATATCGCCGACAAAGATGTTGAACAGGGCCGGGCCCAGCACGGACCCCTGAGGGACGCCACTTGTCCACATCATCTTTGTGGCGCTCCTCTGGACTCACTCAAGCAGGTCCATGTCCTTAAGTTGGGGGCTCCAGAGGTGGACGCAGTACTCCAGATCAGGGTCTCATGAGAGCAGAGTAGAGGGGCAGAATTGCCTCCCTCAACCTGCCGTCCATGCTTCTTTTGATATAGCCCAGGATGCGGTTGGCTTTACAGGCTGCAAGTGTGCAGTCGGCTCATGTTGAGCCAGCACTCCATATCCACCAGCACTCCATATCCACCAGCATTCCCAAGTCCTTCTCCTCAGTGCTGCTTTCAATCCATTCTCCACCCAGCCTGTACTTGTGCTTGGGATTGCCCTGATCCTTGTGCAGGACCTTGCACTTGGCCTTGTTGAACTCAATGACGAGTCATTGGGAGCAGCTCTCTGTATCAGGTGCCTGAGGGGTTTTGCTGCCTAAGGGGTATGAGAGATACTGTGGGATGCAGTGGAATAGCAGTTCCAAGTTGCACAAGACTTACAGGATGTTTAAGGGAGGAAACAAAGGCAGGAAAAGGGAGAGGCTTAGGTGATTTGAGGAGGAAAAAACACGGCACAAAAAGAGGTTTAAGAGGATTAAAAGGAACAGTTTTGTGTAAACAGCTGGCTGGTCAGTACACGTCTAACCGTGCCCTGCGCCTGATCAGTGCTTGTCTTATCTTCACAGTGAATTTTTCTAACTCATTCCTAGGTGTTCTAGTGAGGTGGGGGCTACGGTGGTACCGTCTGTAAGAAACTCTCACAGAAGAGTAAGAGTTTCCCCTTTGTCCAGGGGACTCGGCCAGGCCTAGGGCAGACCCACTGCTGGCCAGAGCTGAGTCAATTGGTAGCAGAATGTTCGCTGATAACGCCTCTGCGATAACGTGTTTAAGACGGGGAAAAACAGAAAAAAAAAAAAAAAGAAAAGAAAAAGAAGAACACATTGAGCAGCGGCAGAGGGGGGAGGTGCAAACCTTGTGGGCCTTGCAGGCTTCACCCTCTGGCCTCCCACTAGGCGTCTGTCTGGGCCTGACTCAGCCCAGCCCAGCTGCAAGAAGTGGAGAGGAGACGTGAAGAGAACATGAGAGGTGTCTGCCTGCCAATTGTGAAGAATTTCTTGTGAGAGGAACGGCTGCAGACGCCGAGGTCAGTGAAGAAGGAGGGGGAGGAGTAATGCGGCTCTTGGCTAAGATTCCCCTGCAGCCTGTGGTGATGACCATGGTGAAGCAGGCTTTCCACCTGCAGCCCATGGAGGACCCTACGCTGGAGCAGGTGGATGCCTGAAGGAGGCTGTGGCCCGTGGAGGGCCTGTTGGGGCAGCCGTTCTGGAGGGACTGCACCCTGTGGAAGAAATGACCCACGTTGGAGCAGTTTCACAAAGGACTGTGGCGCATGGGTGGGACCCCACGCTGGAGCAGGGGAGGAATGTGAGGAGTTCTTCCCCCGATGAAGCAGCGGTGTGGTGTACTGACCGTAACCCCCATTCCCGCTCCCCCCCCAGTGCCCCTCGGGGAGGGGGAGGGTAGTAGAGATAATGTTAATCCTGGGAAGAGGGAGGGGTGGGGGGAAATTATCTTGTTCTCTGTCTCATTATCCTGCTATTTTTAGTGATAAATGAATAGTTTTCCCCAGGTTGAGTCTGTTTTGCCTGTAATGGTAACTTTAAGGATCTCTCCCTGTTCTTATCTCAAACCTTGAGCATTTTTTTTCTTATATTCTCTCTCCCTATTCTCTCAGAGGGTGGGAGGAGTGAGAGAGAGACTGGGTAGTATGGTCCCGATCAGGGCTAAACTATGACACCAGGTGAGGGGCCCTCTGTGCTGTCTCCAAGTGCGTCTGGGGGGGCCTGGGTGCCAGCAACTGCAAGTCAGACCACAGCTCAGAGGGCCTGGGCCCGCCAGCAGCTGCCACAAGTGTGGCTGTGTGAGTGAGTGTGCAAGCACTAGCGAAGGTCAAGCCAGACCAGATAGTGAACAGCTGAAGTGACCTAGGTTGAGTCTGCAAGGGGCCAGCTCTGGGTGTGGGAGTGCTTGTGTGTCTCTAGGAGCAAGAGCACAGGGGAGCATCGGTGGGACCAGGGGAGTCCTGTGTGTGTCTGGTGGTCTCTACCAACAACTGTATTAGAGCTGTGGCCTTGAAGGCATCTATGCCCAAGTGACAGCCCATCTACCTTGAGGCGTTACACACTGATAAAGCTTTGGGCCATCGAGGAAAGATCTGGGTTTGAGTTATGCCCAGATTCCTCCCCAGCAGCCTTACTTCCGCCAAACTGTTTAATATGGGTATACGTACAATACCAGACCAATGTCCATAGAATGATCTTTAAGAATAAAACATAATCGAAAAATACCCAGTGGGCTCCAATAGGTAAAGAAGCAAACCAAACAAACATCAGGACTACCAGCACACGTACGCTTTATTAAGCATCTAAATATTGCTAATTGTTGCTATATTAGATCTAGCAGATCTAACATTATTAAAATATTAATTAATAAAAGCTTTTATAAATTTAATAGTAATAAGAACAATGATAATACAGATAACACTCATGACTGCAATTGAGGTGACTGGCAGTGTCACATGGACAGGTGTCTCTGGTCAGGAGGATGTCACTGCAATAGTGAGATCCTCAACTAGTTCTGTCCTAGGTTTATAGGTTTTATAGGTTTGCTTTACCTACATGCAATTACTAACAGCTCTGATCCAAAAGCGCACCAGAAACCACAGGCAAAGCACTCGCTTCTGGTTTGCAGAGCTAAGCGCCTACTGTGGCAAAGTGCTTGTGGTTTTGTGTCAGTAGTGTGCTGCAGCAAGCCCAGCAACCACTGGGTGTAGGGCTGCTAAGAGAGGAAAAACTCTGTCACTGGAGCCAGAACAGCTCCGCTACAAGAGTGACACTCTAATAAACACGCATGTGCTGAGACTGCAACCTCAAACAGACCATGCATCAAGGTAAGTGACCAAGGAAAGATAAAGAAAGATGATGATGCCCCCTCATATTCAGCAAGAAGAGCTCCCTCACCACAGAGACAAAGCTAGTCAACCCATCAAAGCCAAGGAAGCAAAGGATGATGCCGAAGGCAAGTTGAAAGCACAATTTGCTAAGGAGGACCCCCAGTTATCAGACCCATGATGCTGAGATGCCAGTCAGCTATGGAAAATGCTGAAGAAGGGAGCCATGTAGTATTGCAGAACTGTGAACTTCACAGCTGCCCATCACAGAACCCAAACTCCCCTGCTAGCAAATCTTTTCATCTGTTTGCCCTCCAGTCATTCTGACTAAAACCAGCAAAGACTTTGTGAACCAGAGTAGAACTATGTAAACCTTGTCTGAACATGAGGATCTTCCAATCCTGAAAGATCTTGAAAACAGCAATGGTGAAGCAGTCCCTGTCATATCAAAATGCAGGCAGACTTGGGACTGCTTGTTTTCTAGGGACTGTTTCTCCTGAATGAGAAGCTAGTTGTCTCTCGAGTCAGGACACAAAAGATCTGTTGAGGTGCCAGTGGTAGGGGTCCAGAAACAGCTACTCAGTATCTTTGTGTCAAACCAGCGTTATGACGATTTTCAAGTAATGTCCGCTGCTGCAATAAAATCCAGAGACAGCCTCAAAGCTGACCAGAGGAAACAGTTGAAATCATCAGGTCTCAGATGTTGCAGCCATATACTGTAAGGCTGAAATGAAGCAGAGAAAGGAATCTTTTCCAGAGGATGTAAAATACTATCATTTTACCTGACATCCGGGTTCACCGCTGTACTATCAGTCTCTTTCCAGGCACTCTCAGAAATCAGCAAAACACATTTAAAACAATAATCCACATAATGCTGTCACAATCCATTGCAGCTGGTTAGAAAGGCATTGCTTAAGTGGGAAAATAAAAGCATTTAGAGAATATATTGTATTATAAAACACATCAAAGTAGAAACTTTGCTGTGCAGCCTACTGACAGCTAGCAGAACAGACTAGAAGCAGAGACACTATTTGCTACGCCAGCAGTCAGCATTTTCCACAACAGCAATGGAAACCTTCCTATGGTGCAGCCTTAGAGCATTTAGAATCAAAGGCTCTATATTCTCTTGAATGAAGGATTCACGATTCAGGCAAGGGACACTGAGCTTTGCATCAAACAAGAAAATAAATAGCCTTAAAGACTCTAATGAAAATGAAGCTGCCCTTCCCTTGGGTGTGCAAAAGAACAATTACATGCTACAGGCAGAAAGTCGCTCTTCCTATTGATGCCAGTTGCTTGGATTTTTGTTCTGTTCCTATTTTCACAGATACGGTGTGTTTTTTGATACATTCATGTACAATCATTACACAGAACATATGAAGTACAGACATGTCTAATTCAAACTTATCAAAACAACATCACTAAATAGTGATAGTACAAGTCCACGAATATTGTCCTGTGAAAGATGAGACATGTTTGGACAGATGTGGCCTGCATCTTACTGTTGGTAGGGGAATCTCTGAGAGTACACTTGTAAACTTTTTTTGTCTACTAAGGTCAGGCCACTGTTTGAATTCTTCACAGAAAAGCTAATCAAAAGGAAGCTTGGGGGAAAAAACAAAAAGGCAAAAGCTAAATGAGGTCCCTGTTAGAAGTAAAAGAAATGCAGGGACTTTTTACATAAAAGTACATAGAGAGTTGCATTGCATTATGCCTCTATTCAGACACTTACTTAGATCCAGTACTGGATTAAGCTTACCTGTGTTGAGATCAATTTAATCCTGAGTGACTATGTCTATACCAGGGTTTAAACAGCTGAAATAATCTATTTTAAGTTCACATATTCAATTAATTTGGATTATTTTTTTCTGACTGCTGCAATCTACAGGAAACCCCAAGGAAGTTACCACATATAAAGAGATATTCTACTTTTAAATACTGATTTTTATAGCAGAATATTCAATCAATGGAATAAGAAAATATTAGTTACAAAGAAAGTAAGTTAGAGATTCTTCACGTTGAATTACCTCTGGGGAAAAAAAATGCATTTGGCTGCTATTACCAGCAGGGCAGGTTCATGCTTTCAGGGCTAGCTAATACTACTATTTCTTGTTGTGAGGCTTGGGAATTTCAGTCAAACTGGAATGTTTTTACTCTTATTTATTAGATCAGCACCATGTTCAGGTAACAAAGTGTCCCGGTTTCGGCAGGGATGGAGTTAATTTTCCTCTCAGTAGCTGGTGTGTCTTGGATTTTGTGTGGGAAGAATGTTGATAAAAACACTCTGATGATATGAGTTGTTGTTAATGAGACCAAGGACACTGTCTGGCTTTCCAAGTCTTTCTTGTTAAAGTCTCGTTAATGTGCAGATGTGGGAAGCTGGGTGAAAGACAGACAGAATAATAATAAACGTCATGCTCAGTATATAAGTGGGAGTTGCCCATGGGAGGGAGCATTCCATTCCATTCTGGCACCCATTTGGGTACCCTTGGCATCCTTTTCTTCTCTTTTGCTTGCTGGCATCGTTCCCTATACCTTGATAGCTTGCTTTCCCCTCCTTTGCTTGCTGCTCGGTGTCATTTCTGTGATTGCTGCTTGGGACATGTCGGTCATTTGGACATTGGGTGGTTAGAAATCGTACATTGTTCATTTTGTATATTTTGTATATATTAATATCCTTATATTCTCTTATTCTTGTAGTTTTTAGTATTTTAGTAAACTTTTTTTAATCTCAACCCACGAGTTTTCCTTTCTTCCCAATTTCTCTCCCCCATCCCGCTGGGTAGGGGGAGGGTGAGTGAGAAACTGTGTGGCAATCCAGGCTAAACCACCACGCAAAGGAAGTTAGTTCGGTTCTATCATGTATTTCTGTTGTTTAGGTTTTCCACAATGTTTTGCAGCCTCGCTTTAAATGACTCATTTAAAACTAACACAAAGTAATGGTAACAAAAGAGAAAATATTGAAAAGGTTATTTCTGTCCAAATCAAAGCCAGAGAACAGTCTGAATTTCTACAAGTATATTTTACATGGGACAATACAAAACATTGACTTACAAAACAATTTTTGCCACAACCATTTTAAAGGTGACATTCAATACAGATGCTGAGGGTGGTGCTTTAATGATTCCTGAAGTGAGGTGTACGTGTAAGTCACTCTTCCTGCAAACCTGAGCAATTTCTTCATAGTATATGTGTCAATTAAGAGACCACAAGTTGCACAGAGCACTAAGTGACTATATACTTCTTCTTGCATAGGAGAATAAAGCTTCTGTCATCTCTTAAGTACTCCAGCTTTTACAGAAGTCAGAATATCTGTATTCGCACTCCCATAAAACAGAACCCCTCCGTTCAAGCACATCTTCTGTAGATTCCTGTAACAGTTGCTGAAAATGCAAGGAGGAAAGAAGCAGGCTGAGCCAGCCTCATCACTGGTTAGATCACAGACGGATGGAAGCAACTAGTAGTACAAAGATTCAAGGCAGTTTCAGAACCAGTGAGAGCATGGAAGATTTACAAAATGTAATGCTTGCTCTATTGGTGCTTATATTTATTCACTTTTAAGTGACTATACACAGGCAAAGGGACCTTTCTGCAGTAAATCTCTCATGCTGGTATTTAAATGAAGCTAAGTGGCAAATGCCTGTTTTCCTTGGGACAGTTATACACTGGTACTATCAGTGCAAGTAAGAAATATGTGTATGAATAAAGCCCTGACTTCAAACCAGCCCACAGTCGTTGTCAGTTTCTAGCAAGCCAACAGCAGAAATAAAAGCCCTTCTTGCCCTCTCAGTGTGTATAGAACAGTTCACAAGCTATAAATTTGCATTACTGCATGTAGATACTGCAAGAAATTAAACTACTGTAGCACCTGCATTGCGGCTTTACTGTACTATCTCAACTAGGCATTTCAATTTTACCTAAAAACTCCCCTATACCTTTGATCTGTTGGGGTACTAAGATAAATCTTAACGATCTTGAAGGAAAAAAAAGCTCTTGAAATCACAAAGCAGGCAAGCACCAGAGTTTGTTAAATACCACAACAGACCAAGTTTTTCAAAGGCAAAATATATTCGGTTCATTAATCAAAGCTTCATTTAAGCAAGATGAAACCTTTTATCCCTCTAACAGCTCAAAGTAGAGTAAAATACATTCAGAATGCGTGTGGATATGCTTTTCAATTTGGCATGCATCTAAGTCAATGTCCGTGTTCCAAAACGCTGCAGTTGGCCTCTGCATCAACATCACCAGGTAAAGGGTAAGACCGAAAGTAACACATACAGGTTGGGTAAGTGCCTTTCTACCCACAGATACACAAAGACGTCAGGGCAACTCTGGTTTTACTCTTTGTAGCTGAAGCCATTTCGTTTCCTAACTGGCAGTTACTTACACACACGTGTGATAGACATATTGCCATTCTGTGCAGGGGAGTCATGCTTTGGACCCTGCTTGTGTTTTGATTAAAAAAGGTTGATTATGACAATGCAATGCCACACTACCATTGTTTCAGTCATGCCGTATTTGTTACATGCTACTGTATCATGACAGCTAGTTCCTTATGTTCTTGGGGAAAAATGGGACAATAACTTCCAGCCTGACAGTATTTCAGTTAGTTTCTCTGCTTTTATTAACAAGCATATAATATTAGTTGGCAAAACACTGGATACAAGCTTCACTATCATAAAATCAAAACATTAAGCAATAATCCCAAAAGGCTTATTCAGACAAAATTAGCCACCAATAGTACAAAAATTACACAGCAACACAAAGCATAAAAATTTGTAAACTTTCAAATGAAGCTACGCCAAAAATATGGTTTTACACTGTGACAGTTCCAAAATCTTTATTTTGCCACATATAAGGATCAAGGCTTAGTGGTTGCACTGGCTTATTGTCCCTTAACTGTAAAATAATCTTGTTGCAGAAGGAAAGAAGAAACTCTCCTTTTGTCCAGGTAGGTCACTTGAATTCAAGATTTCATTAAACCAATGCTGTGAGTTTCAAAAAAACCCAAAACCCTCAGAAAACCTAGAACATCAGTATTCAAAAATCAGGCCTACTTCACCAACACCTAACTATTTGCATGAATAATCCCACTGGTTTCTGTGGGACCATCCAGGTTATTAGCAAAGTTACCAATATAAGTGTTCATAGTATTGGACATTTAGTTCCTACCTGACCACTAGGTCATTGTGGCTTTGCGAGATTTCCAAGAAGCCCTAACAATGACCACACATGAATCAAACAGCAGGACCAGAGCTTAAATTTGTATATAAATAAACCATAACTCCACAGTAAAATATTCCTGTTGACTTGCTATAAGATGCAAATTTCTAGAAAGTATCTGTACAGATGACAAGTTTTGATTAAAGTAGAGACTGAAGCATTGTTTCATGTTCCTTAATGTTGTTCCCTCTGCAACTTTTTACTTCAACAACAGATCTCAAGACCTAGTTACAGTTAATTATATCTTATGTAGAGATTCTAGTATATGGGACAATTTTTTGCCCTGTTAACAACTTTAGGCAGACTAACTGAAGTGTATGTTGCATTAACATTTCTAGTGAAATATCCAAACTGAAGTGATTACCTGAGGAAATATAGAAACTTGATTTTTCTGTACAGTCAAGCCTTCTGTACAAAATGCATTTTAAGTACTTAGTAAGATTATTTAGCTCAATAGTAAGATGCATAATGCTGTAAGATAGGCTAGTTGTATGGTTATATTTAAAAAACTCAGTGAATTTCCTAGGATTAATTATGTTATTTATAAAGACAATAAGCTTTCAAAAGCTCATAGCCTACTGGAAAAAAAAAAAAAGCACCATCATAGTTGTAGTCTGATATTTTTAATGGTCCCATATCCCCGGAGGTGAAAGTGTTGTGTATACTATTGCACAACTAATAGACATAAATATTCCTAGGTTTGATGGTACACAAATATACCAGACATAACAATGGCACAAAACATTTTCAGATAGGCTGTAAGTCTTGCTGATTGCTTCCACAATTCACATTAAGGTTTCTTGCAAGATCATTTATTTTAAAATATTGCTGACAGATAGTTCTTGTACTTACACAAATTTAAGTCCCACACTTCACTCTTAAAATAAAAAAGGAACAAATAAAAAAGCACCCCCTGCCAAAAATAGCCCCAAATAAAAAACTCCATTTGAAGAAGTGAGATAAGCCATCTACATTCCTTTTAAATTTAACAGTAAGTAGATGCTACATTTACAATTTAAACATATGCTTAATAAATGCATGTTTCAAACCTATTGCACAAAAGCATAAGTAATGCTCTTTATCCATACAAAACAAAAACATACAAATAAAAGCTACTCAAACTCAATGTAAAAGGAAGAAGCTTGTAAAAACATCTTACAATTTCATTTTATATGCCCGTAAATAAAGCTGGACCACTGAAACCAAAAATACTTGAATGATAAAATAAGATAGAAGGCTTAAAGTAGAATAAATAATTTTATAAAGTTAAAATTTAAAACCCCAAGTCTTATTTAAATTCAATACTACATATTCTATCTGAATTCTCTGTTTTTAATGCAACCTTATTTAATGAGACTCTGAGCCTAGATGATTCATCAGTCTCAATGCTGCTGAGGATAATGCTGAGGATACTTCTTTACTGCAATTATTTACCAGCCTAAGCAATTGTGAAAACTACTTCACAGTAATGACATCTTGACAAAAGTCAAAATAAACTAACATGATCTTACTAGGACTAAGAGATATCTATGCTAAGCTCAACTTTTAGTTCAACTTTGAACAATATCAGAGTTATTTTACCCAATATAATCTTGATATAAATTAACTGTCTCTTAAGTTTCACAGAAGTGAAACAAGGCTCTGACCCAAAGGAGACCTCCCCTCTGACCTCAATTCAATTGCATTGCAGTCTTTTAGTAAGGCTAACAAAAAAAAAGCATGATGGTCCAGACACAGCTACATCCCTCCTAAGGGAAAGATTTTCTGTAGCAAGATGTTGTGACGTGATTTAGAAAAAAAATAACTGGGTGGTTTTGTGTTTGGTTCGGTTTTTGGGATTTTTTTTTCCTTTTCGCTGGTGAGGTTTTATCAGATTAAACACATTGCAAAAGCAGTTACACACAATTATAAGCAAAAAACCAGCTGCAGGTATTAATATTGGCTTGAGTTTATGTATCCATGTAGGTATAAACAGAGTTTTTCACATATTGATAGCACCATAACAAATTCAAGTTATTCTAAAAATGGTTATAAACTTATATTTATATGTTCTGTAGATTGTTACTGCAAGAGATAGATTCGAAAAGCTTCTGAATTTGCCTATTTGTAACTAATTTCTCAATTGCAGAAGTACACAGGAAAGTACTAAAATCTCAATGTACTTTAACAGCACTGCATCAGTATCTAGTCGTACAAAAAGATTCTGCAGTACACACATTCTGAGGTAGACAGATCTCACATATATATGTATTTGTTTTTATGTATGTATATAACCATGTTAAGGTGGTTAATCAGAATGCTGTCTGGCGGCTTTAATTTTATGTCTACATCATGTACAGCCAGTGTTGGTATACTCAGGGTGCACTGAGAGTGGACGCTTACAGCCCTGTTCATACTCTCAGTGCCTCACTGGCTACTTACACCAGGACAGTAAGAGCCACAGAGACAGCTCCAGAAAGGCCCCCAGTATGTCAGTTTGTGTACACATCCATACCACCTGCATTCACTATTTCATGAAAAAACTATAAAAATGGTAGACCCACAATCTAATTTGTTCTCTTCTTCCACTTCAAGTAATGTTAAAGACAGAAAAAAACCTAAACTATACATAGTTTATATATAGTTCACAAACATTAAGACAAAACTAGAGCCAAGTTTGATTCCATTGCTCCTATGCATGCACACACACTCTACCCACACAAACTGAGCCACCCAGCCTGAAACTGGAGTTCTGCCTAACCAAAACATTCAAATGCAGCATCCCATACTCTCATCTGCAAGGACAGCAGCACTTTTTGGCCTTTGTGTGGCTCTCCTTTCCATCTCCACAGTTCAGTAGGCTCTCTTTTCATTCTCATTCACATCTGTGACTGTAATTAAAAATGAGAAACCCTCTTTTCAAAAGTAAACACAAGTTTACTTCTGCAGCCAGCAGAGCTGAGAAAGGAAGTCTGAAGACTCCAAAGAAGGAAATTATGGGACACATACTGAAGAATGTGGTGCTTTGAAAACTCAAGAAGAGGAAGAAGATTTAAAATGCTCGGACAAACCTCTTGCAGTATTGGCTTCCTGTTACCGAGTAACAAGTAATACTTTCTAGCAGAAGAGGGGAAGGAGGACAGCTAGAGGAAGCAGAGCAGTTACAGGTAAATTTGTTTTCTTATCCAAAGATAATTTATCAAAAAATAACAGGGTTTAATAATAGGAATAGTAACTAGCATGTTCAGCTGACTGGAAAACTCTTCCAAAAATTAGAAGGTTAACTATTTCCAGCTGCCAATAATATGGCATAGCCTGTTTTCAGTGACTTGACACCTGTGCCAGACAAGTACTCTCACAATCATACTATATACGCTGTACTGCATACAGCTTGCAGAAATCACTTTCAACTACTGTTTTTTAAAAGCGAGCTATTTCAAAAAGCCTTACAAACAGTGCAGTGAAGACTGCTAAGTGCTATTGAGGGTGCATTCTATAACATCTATAGTTATATGTGCATATAGATGTATGCACACATATATACATGCATGTGTATTACCTTGCATCCATTAAGGCTGATGCAAGCAAAATTATCAGTTAAGGCCAGAAGGTGCTAAAGTAACCTTGTCTGACATCCTCCCCACCCCACTCCAAGACAGCTAGAAACTGTGCTAAAGAAAATACTATGGTTTAATACGAAAACAGGTAAAGGAAATATAAAGCTGCTCATAATGATCAGAGGAATTTTTAATCAGGGAACTGAAAACTGTAAAATATCACCCAAAGTTGCCCAAGACCCAGTGTTTCAATAGCTAGTGAGAGCAAATTCTCTCTAAATTAAAGACTGATTTCTGCAAGCCACAACTACATAAGAAATGTTTATTTTTTTAAAAGTTCACAAATGTAGCACTTTTGAGTATTTGTCATTATGTGGTAAAATTTATGCCACAGCAAAATATCAGGGCACATTAAAATAAACTGAAATTGTTTATATTAATCTTACCAAATCAACATGCATAGAGGAGTATCAAAACTTTACTAAAACACAAAGTGAGGGAGAGTAACAACTGGGCAAAAATAACAAAATTCATTGGTTTCCCAAATTTTCAGAAGTTTTCAATGCAGCATAATAAATTATCACCAGTCACTATATCATTAGGTATGTTCAATGCTCTACAGAACAACTTCAATAAAGCCAATGCAATCGGGCATACTATGTATGACAATAACACTTTGCAAAAATATAGTTTTTAAAGATTCAGAATGTGAAAAGTAACTCAATGCAACTTGGTGTGAAAAGCCACATTTTAAAATCACTCCACAACATTCTATCTTATTTCTGTGTAACTGTAAGAGATAAATCAGGCTGAGCTACATGTAACTGTGAAATGTTTTCAGTATCCATAAACTTAGTGCTGGTAGTGTCTTGTTGAGTTGCAACTTCTTTCTTCTGTACGAAAAAAAAGTATAAATATTTTCTGTCCAGAAATCTAGGTAATGCATCCCTAGAAGAAATATTCAGAAGGACAGTCCGCTATGAAAGCACTACAGTCTTCCAAAATTATTCAGCCTATTTGTGTCATGTGATTAGTGATGCACTAAGAAGGTGCCAGCTGATAGTCTCTGCAAAAAACTCTGTCCAGAAGGACAATAAAGTTCTCTTACAGCAAGTCCATTTTGGGTCTGTAATGTAGCAGTAGAGGTGCCTTCTGCAAGACAGAAATATGAGGTAAGTTAAGAAACAAAACCAGAACTAATTTGTTCAGTAGGCAAAACTTTTTGTTTCATAAACTAAAGCTTAAATGAACTATCAGAGTAGCTATCTGACCTGTCAAAATTTCACCATGACAAAGATAAGATGCAATTTCATCTGTGGAGTTCGAACAAGAGATGAAAAATCCTTTCCCTTTTGTCTCAACAGCTGATCAGCTTAAGATCAGTTCCTCCAGGTCTGTTTAACTTGGAAAACACATTCCCAGTAAGGGAGAAATACAGATGCCTAGAAAGCAGCATAAAAGCATATGGTTCATATTTAACAGCTCTCACTTGATTCCACTTCTGTAAATATATCCAGTACTTATTTATGAATAGGTAAACTAACATCCACAACATACTCTACCAAGGAGTCCTGTGTCTCACGTAAAGGATTGCTTCCTCTTGTTTGTTCTGGATCTCTCATCTTCGAGTTTCATTTTACAACTCCCATCTCTTTTATCTCAGAAGGCAGTTTGCAGTTCCCTTTTCCATGTGACTCTTAATTCCATAGATTTTAATGACAAAAGTGAATAGCAGACTTGTACAGATGAACATCAATTTGATGCTCTTGTTTGGTTCTCTTCTTCCCCCATCCCCCATAAAAATCCCTGACACTTGCCTTGTATCCTTTCCTATTTACCTATATTGAACTTAAGGTGCTCACTAATCACCTGTCACTCAGAACTGTAACAGCTTACTTCAATGCTTTGTCATCAATCTGTCTTCACTACCCTAAATAACCCCAATGTTATCAGTGCACTGTTACTGCACTACTCAAATCCCTTTCCAGGTCATTCAAGAATATCACACAAAGCAGATTCCAGTAGGATTCCAGTCATGACCTCCCTGCATTTCAGAGACTGATCACTGATTTCTATCCTGTGACTCTTAGGCAAGTAAATTATTTTTCTACACAAATACAGAAAAATACTTCTCTACTCCCACTTGCACCTCTTCTAGATACGCATCTAAAGTCACCAAGTGGTTCTACCTCAGTGTACACTGTAAGCTTGAACTGTGTTGCTTGTCCCTTACGAATAAAAACTCTAGTTCAAATATTCCCAAATACAGATAAACTGACTTTGTAGGTGTGACTTGCCTCTTAAGTGTTCAATTCTGCAATTAATTGTAACAGTAATTTCACTTGAGTTGCCATTATTAATGTGATAATTAATAGCCAGAATGAATGCCCCATTGTTTCCTTTTTGATTTCAAGGAAGTTGTTTAAAGAAACCATAATAAGCAAGTCAAAGATGTACTTAAACATTTTTAACCTTAAGCCTTGTTTATCCCTTTTAAATGCTGCTAGAAGTTTCCTTAACTAAGGCAGATAAACACTGCAATTACTGTCTGTCCTTCAGAAGTAAAACAGCCTTCTTGAGCTACAGAAGAGAACTGTGTTGAAAATTTCTGCCTTTTCTCCATCATAATCAATTTCCCCATCTACATAGATAAAAACCTGTTTTACCTGAAATAGCAAAAAATAATACTTTCTTGTGGCTTCCACCTCCTTTGCCAGACTTGATAACAATTTGACAGTTGATGCAGCGTTTCCTTTTCCTGTGCAATTAATACTTAATTCCCCTTTCCTTCATTTTCTTGGAAACAAAATTAATACTTGATGTTTAAGGATGCTGTATTAGATATTTATTAAAGTATCTTTTTATCAAGTTTGCAGTTACTGCAGTTAGTTCCAAATGATGCCTATTTTATAAACATTTTATTGTTTATTTATTTTATAAACATTTTATTGGGCCATTTAATGATTTACTTGGAAACACTGTATCATACCTTAAATCTCCATCTAGTAACAACTACAAACTTGAGTGTATGATCCTTGCCAAGAATCTCTTCATTGCATAATATGTCCAGCTGACAAAACAAAAATGGCAGTTATTGATTGGGACACAGTATACGAAACAACACATTTCATATAATACTACAAATGTTTGACAGGATTTTTTTTTTCTCTGAAGACATTGAACTGTTGTTCTTGCAGTTGCTCTGCAGACCAAAATAGTACTAGGAAAGAAAAGACAGTGTATTTTCTCAATCTGAAGTGCTCAAAGACTGTATCTTTGCCTACCTATGAAATACTGTGTGAACTGGACTTAACTGTTTGATTTAGCTTACCAACCAATACTAATGGCCTTTCCTGAAAGTTTTACATGCTTTTAAAACGGCCTAATAAAATTATCAAGGAGATAGAATTCACAAATCTCAGACAGCTCTGTTATTTAATACACTATGAAATTTTTTTTTACTTAAGACCAGCCAGGTGGCTTTCTGCTACAAGGATATATTCTTAAAAAAAAACTGTCTGCCACCTCCCTCATAAATTATATTTATGGGGTTTTTGCAGATAGTCAATAGCTATTTTTACTTTTCTATCTCAGTGTTGAAAGATCTTGATATGAGAAACAGTGAGGATATCAAGATAAAAACATGAGGATCACATGTCTACTAATCAGCTGAACTACAATAGCTGAACATGAACTAAAACTGGGAACCTAGTGGTCTTCTATGATAGAGTGACTACATCAGCGGACAAGGAAGAGCTACCGATGTCGTCTACCTGCACTTCTGTAAGGCCTTTGACACAGTCCCCTACAGCATCCTTCTCTCTAAATTGGAGAGATATGGATTCAATGGGTGGACTATTCGGTGGATGAGAAACTGTTTGGATGATCACATCCAAAGGGTAGTGGTCAACGACTCAATGTCCAGAAGGAGGTCGGTGACAAGTGTTGTCCTTCAGGCGTCTGTACTGGGACCAGTTCTGTTTAACATCTTCATCAATGACACAGACAGCGGAATCAAGTCCATCATCACCAAGTTTGCTGACGACACCAAGCTGAGTGGTGCTGTTGACGTGCCTGAGGGATAGGTCCTGCACATGGGTTGGGGTAACTTTCATTATTTATACAAGCTGGGAGATTAAGGAATTAAGAGCAGCCCTGCTGAGAAGGACTGGGGAGTACTGGTGGATGAAAAGCTGGACATGAGTCATCAATGTGTGCTTGCAGACCAGAAAGCCAACCGCATCCTGGGCTGTATCAAGAGGAGTGTGGCCAGCAGGTTGAGGGAGGTGATTCTGCCCCTCTACTGCACTCTTGTGAGCGCCCATCTGGACTACTGCGTCCAGCTCTGGAGCCCTCAGCACAGGAAAGATATAGCCCAGTTGGAGTGGGTCCAGAGGAGGGCCACAAAAATGACCAGAGGGCTGGAGCACCTCTCCTATGAAGAAAGCTAGAGAGAGTTGGGGCTGTTCAGCCTGGAGAAGAGGAGGCTCCAGGGAGACCTTATAGAGGTCTTCCCCCTCAAAGGGGCCTACAAGAAAGATGGGGATAAACTTTTTAGCAGGGCCTGTAGCAATATGACAAAGGGTAGTGGTTTTAAACTAAAGGAAGATAGATTTAGACTAGACATAAGGATGAAATTTTTGACAATGAGGGTGGTGGAACACTGGACTAGGTTGCCCAGAGAGGTGGTGCATGCTCCATCCCTGGAAACATTCAAGGCCTGGTTGGATGGGGCTCTAAGCAACCTGATCTAGTTGAAGATGTCCCTGCTTCTTGCAGGGAGGTTGGAGTAGATGACCTTTAAAGGTCACTTCCAACCCAAGCTATTCTATGATTCTATGAACATGCATAAAAACAGTAAGTTCCACCAAGGTGTTTTATATTAACAATGCTTTACCACACAACCAGAAAGACCTGAATGTGCATGCAGTCCACTTACATAGCTTTTCTATTTGGCAATAAGTCAAATCTACAATAGTCTATAGCAATCAATCAAATGTGTGTAAGTTTAAATCCTTCTACTACATACCCATTAATTGGTACCGGTACACTGATTACACCACAATTTATGTACTCTTTAAGAAGGCAGGGAGGGATGGCAAAGGAATAAACAGTACTCCTGAAAGTCTGTTCCTTCAATAAAAGCCCAGCAGGTTGTTAAATTACAGACACATTAAAAAAATATCCCCTATGTTGCTGCTGGGCTACACCCAGGAGTCAACCACTTCCAAGCCAGCTGAAGACAAGACAGCAGATACAGTTATGCTTCAGGAAGACTAGCAGAGTTTGGGACCATACTCCAACCATAAGATAGAGTGTTAGTTTGAAGTGTACAGAAGGTAAGAAGGAAGAGTGATAAAGATGCAAACTGGCTGTTAAAAAGTTTGAACAGAAAGGTGTTGACACATTGGACTGGAAAGTAGATGACTTAATTTGGATGAAAAGTCTTAATAGAATTCAGTGAATCAGTGACACAACGTGGAGTTGGCAGATGTCACACTGAGAGTCAAGAGACATCTAGAGACTGTGACGAAGACCCAGCAAAGTGTAAGCAGAAGCTGCATTCATATTTTCGCCACAGTTAATTTCAAATCTGAACTAGTTGAAATGCAAAGAATTGCCTGCCTTCCTGTACCTTTCACCATAAATTCATCCCATGATTCCAAGTATTCCCTGCAAAGGAAGGGAAAATGAGGTATCTGGTAATACTCTGCTCGTGGTAGGTAGTGACTTCAGGTTGAGCTTCACTGAGAACATAAAAAGGAATAAAATGTTTGTGCTGCTTTTGCTTAATCTGAGCTTCAGTAGTGTTTAAGTGTTTGCTACTGCCTGTCCCCTGCACTGAGTATGAAATTTCTGAAAGGGTAGGGTATATCTGACTACAAGCTGTCAAACAACACACCTTGCCAGAGTCCATTTCAACACATGTGGAAGCACATAACAAAGCCTTTTACCTCAACTATTTATATACGGACAGGAAAAGATACACTGCAAATTTTGTTGCAAGACCTGTACAGACCCAAGAAAGGACAATAAAATGGCTATGTAATACAATATTCAAGAAATGGTGTATGCTCCTGTTTTCTGAAAATAAAATAAGACTAAAAGACATTCCTTTGCAAAGCAACAATCCCACACGTTTTGTAAGGTTTTTATATCTGCAAAATAATTTTTAAAAAATTAAAATATTACCTCATTAAAAGAAGAAAGGTTAAGTTTTTTGGCAATGAACTTCTTTAGATGCAAGACTGTTGCTTGTGCTGAACAGCGAATCCATTTTCGTTTCAGTCCACGCAATTTGCTGCTATTACATTCCAAGCAGATGCTTACCTTCAGGAAAAAACAACAGCCAGGGTTGGCTGGAACAACTTTCTGCAGTCCTTATTATGTATTCCACATGCAGTTTTTATAAATACAACAAAGTGAAGAAGTACAGTACTAGTATTCCTTAAACTGAAATGCCTGTAGCCCTTTCTAACATCTGTCATTTTAGAGATAAATGCTACTGCAATCAAAATGAATCTAGACAAAAAAGTTCAAGAAATATTTTTTTTATGTTGGAACAAGGCAGCTCCAGTTCAAATTCATAGGCTGCCCTGAATGAATCCTGTTGCTGCTCAAGAGGACCCTATGTAAAAAGCTAGAGTAAGATAAAGAGTAAGAATATCATGGACAGTTCTTAATGATTGCTTCTAACATAACTTCTTCTTTTAGTGCAACTGCTAAATGCAGTTTAAAACAAAATTTTAATACATGTTTAAAGGATAATTTGAAGTTTAAGAAGAATGGATACAAATGACAAAATAGATTTTTAAAATTCTCAAGATTATCCCCCTAAAAGTTCTCTCTACATTCTATGCTTCAATTCTCACTTATTTTCTTGTCCAACTATTCATTACCTAGTTTAAACAGTTTGTGATGATTTACTTTACACACTAAGAGGATCTAGTACTAGGTACAATCCGTTTGAAAGTTCCCTTACACTGTAATTGAAAAGAAAATCAATCCAAGTTTAATTTACTCTGGGAAAACATAAAAGGGATGGCTTGTTTATCCCAAAAGGAGATTTCACTCTCCAACTTAGTATTAGAGGTTTAAAACAAAATTAATAGTAATTTGGTAGAAGTGCAAAAGGTTTTATGAATAATTATTGATACATATTCAGTTCAATGTATCACAATAACCCTGGGATACACTCCCTCAGAAGAGCAGGACAAATGATGTGAATTTGTTTTGAAAGCAAATAAATACTTTGGAAACTCATAAACAAACAGTCAGAACTATCAAATCTTAGTGCAAATGTCTTTAATGTATTCTCCATTCCTGTCAAAACCCAAAGGTGAAAAGCTTTTTACAGAAAACCTTTGGGCAAAATTGCATCTTGTTTGTATGAGAGGACAGAAAAAGCAGCTTGAAACAGTTACTCTTCTTCTGTTATTAGCTTACCAAAGCACTAAAGCTAAAATACAGGAGAAAACTAAAACATGCTCTAGGAGCTCACCTGTTCATCACTTCGGTGGTAGTCATTATCTTCTTCCTGTTTGTCCTCAGAAGTTTCTTTGTTTGAATTTTCATCTGTTTTAGTTTCACCTTAGATAAGAAACCAGATATACGGGATAGCACTCAGCAGCAGCTTGTAATGCTAATTTGATTTAAAAAGCACAGCTTAGGACTGCAATATAGAATAAACCTTGCTTTTCCCAAACTGCTTCTCTCCTTAGGCAACACTAGCTGCCAACAGCCCCACACAATGAAGAGGAATACATATAGAGCATAACCTATAGTTCAACTGCTAGCAGCCCATAAGCTAGGCAACTTCAGAGAGTCCGCATGTAGGTGCTACTATGGAGATCTCCTTCATCAACATCAATATGCTCTGAGCAGCTTAAAAAAAAAAAAAAATTCTGTGCACAAAAAAGGGACAAAACAACGATCCTACGCTCATTGTATTTTGCAGTGTTATAAAACAAATGTGATTAAAATAAACTAACTAGGCATACAACCAACAGGTCTAATCAATTTACTAGCCATCAACTGCCCAAGAAAGAATAAATAAAGGACCGTTTACCATTTCGATGGGAATCTAGGTGCTGTTTTGTAGAACATGTCTCCCCTTTGATGTCACCTGGAACTTCCATGCCCAATTTGTGATAAAACTCCCTTTGCTTTTTCATTTCCGCTGTTTAAAATTGTAAATATTAATCCCTGTAATAAAGTTCTAATGCAATATTTACGAAGTTACTCCAAATCCCTTCCCTCTTAAGTAAAACAGACATGCCAACAAATAGTGGTATTGTCAGTATTTACTACTCTTCTGTCTTTGATATTGTATCAAGTCATGCCTGTATTTCTCAGAGTTAGAATACTACAAAGTCATCTGTATAGCTACTATATTATAGCATTCCTATTAGAATGAGATATAATTTTAAATACCGTATCTTCTTTTGAATCCCTCCCACAATACCTCAGTCACACCATTGTTCTTGAATTTTTACTTATAGTTCTGATTTTCAATTTGCTAGATTTTTAAATTATTTAATTTTATTGATGTTTGAGAATGTTCTGATTTTGCAGCTTAAATGGATTAAAATACTTGATGTAAATTAAAGTTGTAACATATATTAAGACAAAAAATTACTAAGCAGTTATTATAAAGTACTTCTTTAGTTGAACGGATTCAGTCTCTAAGAGGATTAGAAAAAACGAAATTGAAAGTTACCTGCTAAGAAAGGACTCACACAGTAGCAGAAACTTCATTGAAACTAAATGCTGTTCTGCACTACATTTTACCTCTGAGAATTCTAGAAAGCTGGCTCAACGTAAGTACACAATTTAACAAGAACAAATCGGAGTTACAGTGTGCCAGAATTCAAAAGTTGAACTAATATTCTCCTCTACATAACATTACTTTTCAAAGAAATACATAATATCTTCTTTCTCCACGCCCCCCCCACCCCCCCAACTGCTGCTAGTACAGGTCTGAAATTAAATTAATCACTAGTAATGACAAAAATGAAGGAATACAGTTTTCCAGTGTATGTTTCCTCAGTTCCCACTCCTTCATTTTCATCACTTGAAACTATTTTTTTTTTTAGGTGTTAGAGAGGTATGTGCAAAACAATCTCTAAAAAAGGTCACACCACAACTTACCTTCTTGGAGGCCTGGCACAAGTTTGTAAACAATATCTTGCATTGTTCTGTCATGACTAGCAAGAAAAAAACAAAATCAAAAGTTTAAGTCAACCATCTTGATTCAAAACATTTATCTTAAAAAGGTTCCAATACTAAATTGATGTAAAATCTCTAAATTTACCTAAGTAGTATTTCAATTCTCAAATCAGTATTTATATGAAACAAGAGAGGACAGTAACATAAAACAAATTATGAAAAAGTACAAGCTAAGACAGGAACCCAATGGAAGGTTGAGGAAGAATAGTCTTGGACACGTAGAGGATGATGCCTCAGGGAACACGGCCTTCTGCATCATGGCAAGTATGTCACTAATAATCTCAAAATTCTTTGACTACTTTGAGGTAGACTCATTTTTATTATAAAAGAGCAAGGGTAGTCTGTTCTTAACCCATACAGACTCATCTCTCACATTTCTACATTACTTAGTTATCTTTAACAGGCTTTTCCAAAAACTAATGAAAAAACTCAAAGAAAAAGACGACAAAAATACCATTTTACTTTACTCTTAAAAACCAACTTTTTAACTGTGAGCAACATTATGCAACTCAGAAACCTGTATAGTTAGTGTGGCTCAAGCAGAAGAAAGGAAATGGAAGGCAGCAAGGCTAGTTAAGATTCTAAACTTTAAATTCCCAGCTTATCTAGACAAAATTCTGTTTTAGTCTAAAGTAAGTTCCTATCTGGAAGAATCTAAATATTACTCTAGATTCCAATTGATAAATAAAATCAGAAACATTTAAAATGTCTGTTTCAGCTGCTGCAAGGTCATTACCCCAACAGAATTTGCAATGCCAAATCCTGAATCTGACATAAATAGAAGAGGCTTACAAAGGTAGCCTCACACTTCTCATCACCTGAGATAAGCACTTCATAGCAGTGGAGACCAGTGAACAAGTACAGAAATGGTGACAAATCAAGAGTTTTACAGTCGACCATTACAATCTTCTAAGTAGCACTACAAGAAGAATCAAAATATCATTAATTCTAAAATTAATGTCATTTCAACCAGTAGCAATCCCATTTGCATAGGTTGGAATTTTTAAGTGTCATATATGGATTGCAGGAACATCTCCGAAAATACTTCAACATAAATGAATAAATCAGCCACCACTACGAGATCAGAAGTGAGATTTTTAACAGCCTTCAGAAATGTGAAATTTGGTTTGCCTATTTTCCAGATAGAGGGAGATGAATCGGAGTACAAATGTCCATTCTAAGACATATTGTGAAACTCCTAACTCTCAGTTCGGTGTTAAAATACATATATATCCAAAAGTAGGCTGTGCAAAGGCTGTTTCAGTCTTGAATGGGTAGTATTTTGTAACTAGTTCAGGCAAAATACTTCCTTTGAAGTGTAATCAATGACCACAAAGAAGTAACAGATTCCTTTCAAGCTGTTCTCAATTTGACACTGGTTCCTGGCCCCGTTTGACAAAGAAAATAAGCTTCTGAACCAAGGCACTGGTGTACTCTTATAGCTTTCCAGAATACAAAGATGCTGTCTTAAGTGTCATTTATTAATTCTTGCCTATTGGCATCTAGTTGTCCCTTCAAAATATAGACTCATACAAGGAATTAGCAGTGTATCACATAACATATTATCAGTGTACACTATTATTCTTCAAATGCAGTGATGGCACAGTTTCAGGCTCCTGAATCAGGATCAGCTTGAGCAATATAAGTGCATATAGAACATCGACAGTTTTCTGTAAAAGTGAAGAGAAATTAGACTCACTTTCTACAAGCATTGTTTCTACAGTTGTTATAGAATTGAGAAAGGCACATTGAAAATCAGCACAAATGAAAGTCATCTCTTTATAAAGGTAGGCAAAAGACTACTTGATATGCAACAGCTACTGCAAACACATTGTCACAACTGATTTTTGCAAGCGAAAGTTACTACAGTTCAGCAAAATTAAAGGAAAGCACTGAAGGAAAAGAAAGGGAATGTCTTTTCTTAAAACAAACAAAAAAAAACCCCAAAAAATGCTTTGTAAAAAAAAAAAAAGGAAACTGATGGACAACAGTACATTCATGTTAGGTCAGTGTCGTAGTTCAGCCCCAATCGATACTAGACTACACAGGCTCTCTCTCACTCCCCACACCCTCTGAGAGAACAGGGAGAGATAATATAAAAAAAAAAAAAACGGCTAGAGGTTTGAGATAAGGACAGGGAGAAATCCTTAAAATTACTGTTACGGGCAAAACAGACTCGACCTGGGGAAAACCATTTATTACAAAAAAAAATAGCAGGATAATGAGACAGAGAATGAGATAACCTCCCCCCACCCCTCCCTTTTCCCAAGCTTAATATTATCTCTACTACCTTCCCCAGTTCCCTGAGCGGCACAGGGAGGAAGAGGGAATGGGGGTTATGGTCAGTTCATCATGCGTTGTTTTATGCCGCTGCTTCGTCATCAGGGGAAGAACTCCTCACATTCCTCCCCTGCTCCAGCTTGTGGTCCCACCCATGCGCCACAGTCCTTCATGAAACTGCTGCAGTGTGGGTTATTTCTTCCATGGGGTGCAGTCTCTCCAGAACAGTTGCCCCATGGGCCACAGCCTCCTTCAGGCAACCGCCTGCACCAATGTGGGGTCTTCCACGGGCTGCAGGTGGATCTCTGCTCCTCTGTGGACCTCCATGGGCTGCAGGGGGACAGCCTTCTCCACCGTGGTCTTCACTACAGGCTGCAGGGGAATCTTGGCCAGGAGCCACATTACTCCTCCCCCTCCTTCTGGACTGACCTTGGCGTCTGCAGCCATTCCTCTCACAAGAAAAATTCTTCACAACAGGCAGGCAGACACCTCTCAGAATCTCTTCACATCATCCAGTCTCATCTCATATCCACTTCTTGCAGCTGGGCCGGGCTGAGTCGGGCCCAGTCGGTCCACTGCCAAGAGGCCAGAGGGTGAGGCCTGCAAGGCCCACAAGCCCTATGCCTCCTCCCCCTCTGCCCCCGCTCAGCTTCTTCACATCTTGTCTTCTCTCTTTTTTCTGTTTTCCCCTTCTTAAATACGTTATCATAGGCGTTATCATGGAACATTCTGCTACCAATTGGCTCAGCCTTAGCCAGTGGCGGGTCCGCCACAGTCCCATCTGAGTCCACTGAACAAAGGGGAGCGACTTCCAGCAGTTTCCTACAGAAGCTACCACCTTAGGCCCCCCCTCACTAAACAAAATCACAACAGTCAGAAAGTGAGAGCACTCTGTGTAGAGATCAAAACAGAATGAAGGACAGGATTGTTACATTCTAAAGCCACTGGTCTAGTATTTTTGCTGCCATATTCTTACTGGTCCTATGAACTAAATGGACCTTTGAAAGATTAACTGAACAATAAAGCTGACAATTATTTCTCTCATTACTGTGTCAGACACTGGAAAGCACTGTTCGACTAATTATTTTGAGGATATTGTAAAAGTATAGTTTCTTACAAATGTTTTATTTATGCAACTTTTACAAACCAAGCATATAAAATGAGAAAGGACTAAATCCCATTAAAACTCACATATATATTAATAAATAAAGAAATCTTCTAGAAGAAGCTAAGGAGTTGCAAATTCCTAGCAAAGTTTAATTCTGTATTTCCTCAATTACCTTCAACCTTCCTTTTAAATGTTTAACATGCTGATAAGCAAGTAAAAAAAGTTAGGAAAAAGTTGTGCTGTATTAAGGAGGCTGAAACAGTCTAGTGTCAATCTATTTGCACATTTGCTTTCATACTTACCCAATATACTGTAATGGGTGGCTCTGATGTATAACAATTCTACAGGTTGGACAGGTGTTGTTTTCCTCCAAATATTTCACCAGGCAGCTTCTACAGACTGATAACAAGGATACTCATAATTAAAAAGAAATTTAAAAACATAATGAAAAAAAGTTTGTTTTTATGCAGTCTCAGAAGTGCACCTTACTGAAATTTACACTGAGTTCAAGATCTTCAGAGTACAAGATCTTTTATTAACATTCTTGATACAAGAAGTGAAGCACTACAATTAAGGCATCTGTACCCAGCCAGAGTCTTCCTAATAAAGCATAAAATGCACAATCTCACTCCAGAATATACTGGAACAGCAACTTCTAGCACGTCAACATAATACTGCGTGTACCATTCAGCTTGCACAGATGGTGCAGGAACTGTATGCCATTAAGATACTAAGCCTATTTGCTTGAATGATGGCCACATGCAGAAATTAAGCGTACAGCTGCAATGAACCCAATACAAAAAAAAATTATTCCAGAGTTGAATACTTTTTAAAAGAATGGAAAACTTTCAAAAAGTGCATATGCAGGTGCTATTTTAATTCTAACTTTCACAGAGCACACTATAGTTAAACTTCCACTAGAAAAAAAATTATACAGGCATAGACCTTCAGTGTTTATAAAATGTCCTGAAGTAGCTAACACAGTTGCCCATTATAAACATGGTTCTTTATAAGCATGCTTCTGGAGCTGTTTCTATACAGATACATACAATCATCTGTACCTCATTCAAAGTAAACTATTTACAATTCCCCTCCCTGCCCTGAAACAGTACTTGTAATATACACTACTGTATGATATCCTGACTCACTTGAAGTCACAACTTAAAAATTTGGTGGGGGGACGAGGTTGAGGAAATAGTTTTTTCTTAAACAGCAGGAGTTAATTTAATCTCGGTATTAATGCATTCGTTTTTGTCACAGAAAATGAAAGAATTTCTGTAACTATAGTCCCATCTACCTCTCAGACAAGATGACAGTACAATTACATAAACACCTGTTAATAAAAAAAAAAATGCAGCAGCAAATGAAGTGTAGTAAGTTTGCATTCTGCATTGCACTTAGGACGGCAGTATTGTTGCTGATAGAGGTTATGGTTAAACCAAACCTCATGGCTTTGCACACTAAGCACAGATCTTGCACAGCAGTCTGTTCCCGTGGAATGCCAGAGCAGTAGATCCATTTGGAAAAGTTAAGTCAAACCCTAGTCTTACCAAGTTAATGAAAGCAGAACCTGACAGTGGAAGCACAGAGAGGTATCCTGTGAAGAGTATATGGACATTGCCCAGTTGTGTAGGGATGGAGTCAGGAAGGCCAAGGCACAGCTCGAGCTGAACTTGGCAAAGGATGCCAAGTCCCTCGATGAGGGTGGTGGAACACTGGAACAGGTTGCCCAGGGAGGCTGAAGATGCCCCATTCCTGGAAACATTCAAGGTAAGGTTGGACCAGGCTCTGCGCAACCTGATCTAGTGGGGGATGCCCCTGCTCATTGCAGGAGGGTTGGATCAGATGACCTTTAAAGGTCCCTTCCAACTCAAACCATTCTGTGATTCTACGACACTTTCTAAAACAAGCTCCCATTTCAGTACATCTTCCAGTTTGGATTAAGTATACACCAACTTCTCCTAACCTGAACTCATCACAAGTTAGCTCAGGTTCTGGCAGGATTTTAGTCTAAGCACAGCATCCAAATAAATGAAACCAGATAGCTGCAGTCTTCTAGATTGGTTCTTTTTTTCACAGTCAAGTTGAGATTAATAAACACTCCTGAAACTGTAAGTCCTAGGAGTATGGGACAGCCAACATGGGAACTATTCTAGGGACCGAAACAACAGTATTACTAGAGTTTTTCCATTACCTGGGTTTTCCAAACTTTCCGAGGTCCATTATCCAGATACTTGGGCACTGATTTGTAGGCCTGAACTGAGCTGTACATTTTCTGGTTACTTTTACAGTGCACTTAAACATATCAGAGAACTTTCATTAGAAAAGGAACAGGCAAGGTTAATCCTCACTGACTTTTTTTTTTTTTTAAAAGTTCCATTCCTTTTGACTTTTTTCATTTCTGTATCCAATTCAAGAAATACAGTTGGTCTTTTATTTTTCTCATGAACCCACAAAAAACCCCACCTTTCATAACACATCCGGCTTTCCCTTTCATAACATATGAGGACAGCTTGCACATTACTAAACACTAATGAAACTCAAATTACAAATGTAAAAGTTTAACAAGACCTGCATATATCTGCTAACCTAGAATTCTAATCAAGACACAGAAGTAAACTAGGAAAGACTGAGTTACTCCTAATGAAGTTTTTATCTACTGACTAATAGGCCTGCCTGGCAACAACAAACTAAAGACAGGGCAGAGAAACAAGTATGAAAAGGAGCAAAAAAACCCCCTTGTTTTCTCCTGAATTCTGTTTTATAAAAGAAGCTGGCCCTGTCTCTCCAAAGAGCTCTCACCAAAGGACTCAAGAACTACATTTACTACTGAAGTGAAGAGTGTCTGAATGTCTGAAGGACAGGGAATTAGAGAAAAATGAAAAAGATAAGAAAACTGTGCTGTTCTGAGTAGAAACAGAAAAAAAAATGAAGGTGGTGTAATTCAGCTGAGAATTCACTCTCTCGACAGAGATAGTTTCAGGATATCACTTTCAGGATAGATTTTGCAAGGATGCAGTTTCAGGATATCACTTTCAGGATAGATTTTGCAAGGATGCTTTTTCAGGAACATTTATTATTAGCATTAACATACAGAACACAAATGACGCCAACACATACAAAGATTTTTAGAAAGACATGGCAGCATATCTCTTCTCAGAAAACTGTAATTCTACAGGACACACATTGAAGTAGTATTCAAAAAACATAAACAGTCAAAATAAGGGAGGGAGAAACCACAGACCACAAGGGTGGGCGGCAGGGGGAAGGACACAGAAACTAGCAAGGAGAATTCCCTGGCTTTCGAAGTAAGCACTGAATCACTGTAGCACTAAAAATTTCCTCCATAAGCAAATGTAAGAAAAGGTGTAAACAATGTCAGCTGAGAAGTGTTTGTGGGTTTGTTTTTTTTTTATTTTAAAGAACAAAGAAAAATGACCCTCGAGCTCTGTGTCAGCCATGTTAACTTGTTACAATACTAATTTTATACATAATCTTGTTAATAGCAGCAATAAAGAATTTGAAACAAAACTAAGTAGAAGTTTAGCTAAAGATCTCTACACCACAAAAAGAACACTATGGAAATTAAGATGTTAAATATATGCAGAAGGGACATGAGAATAACCAAAGCGACATGGAAGCATGACAAGAACAAACTCGTTAAAGCTGACGAACAGAACTTCTAAATGAAATACAATGGAAAATGTCATCTCTGACAAATCACAAGCACTGTATTTCCCCTTTGTAAGACATTTTTAGGTGAAGATTAAGTCCACTGAAATTTTCATTTTTTGCAGATGAAGCCACTGCCAGTTTAGGACTATGGTTCATTAAGCTGATTTAAGATACTGTGACAGAAGCATTTTAAAACATGGGATGTTTGAAATTGCATGGCTAACACTATCTAATGGATTAATACAAGTGCATATAAACAAAACAAATTATATTCTAAGCTCTGAACAGATACAGCCAGACAAATGGAAGCTTCTAGGTGACAAGGATGTGTTTGTAAATTGCAGGGATTCTGAAGATGCAGCCAGAAAAAAACATTTTTGGTAAAACCCTGTAATGTAAGCTGTAAAGCCATTAACGTGGCTGCTACAGCGGATATTTAATTTCACTAAAGCAGGCCTCCTGGACTGAATGCTAATTCCTCATCTGATACCTACCTTGGCAAAGGAAACTGAGGATCAGAACAGATTCAAGACAGAGAACATTTCTTGAGTTACCACTCTGGACTACGAGGGGACTTCTCTTCATTTGGAATCTTTCCTGGATCTTTAGTTGGAACTGTGCTAATATGCACAGTTTCCACAAGAATATTGCATACTCTAGCACTTCTATATTCCACAATGTCAACAACAAAGATGCTGGGACTTACACCTTCAGTTTTTTTGAAGTCCAAGGCTTTGCAAGGTGAAACTAGAAATTCACAAAGTAACATAACAACAAAAACTCACCTTATCACAGTATTTTGGAACAAAAGCTTACTTCTAGGGTACAATAATCAATAAACTACAGCTGCTTTTTGCAGAGGAACAGAGACATTTGGAAGGCTCCAGGTGGAGAACATATGCTATGTCAACTGACACAGAAGAAAAAACTAGGCATTCCACATTCTTTTAGCAGGAAGACAAACTGCTTTGAGTGCATACATTGCCACTAATTGTACATGGCTTCAAGTTTGTGCAGTACAGTTTTAATGTTTTCTTCATTTGCTTTGTTAAAAAATAAATAATCTATTTAAAAAGCAGTGTTCTAGGGAAATACGTATTATTTTGGCTGATGCACAATAGATTTTTTAATTTCAACTACAAATCATTAAAACATGATGCACATCAAGCTTAAGGAAAAAAAAAAGCAATTTCTTTAACTTAATTATACTTCTACTTACAAGTATGTAAGCATTCTGTAACAGTAGTAGCATCAATCAGGTATCCATTGCACAGACGACAGGTTATATGGGCATTAATGTCCCAAAGCTTAATCTTTCTCGTTAGCATCTTTGGTGTCTGCAGAAAAGACATATCAAAGCAACATAACTGTAGTGATGAGGTAACAGTCAGTTGAGAATAAATGATTAACTAGAATTAACCCTAAAGACATGTTTATACAGCTTCAGGCTCTCATATGCTCTACAAGCACATGCATGCACACAAGAACAATGGTAGCACTAACTTTTAAAGTACTTCACAGAGGTGAAAAAAATATAAACCCCACACTATTTTGAAAGTCAGCATTTCAATTGTATAGAAAACAGTGTTTGTAGCATGCTATTAATAAGCTCCTTTACCAGCGAAGGGACTTGGATTTAAGGTGAAACCCTACTATTCTACTGATCTAAGTCATCACATTCAGTCTAGCAATGGGGAAAAATTCACAAAAAAAATTTGGAAACAAAAAATCCAATTTGAGAACTGAAAGCATTTTGACAATTGAGAAGTCAAAATAACTGGGTCTGATTTGGCACAGTAGGTTAAACCACACTTTCAACTGTTTGCCTTGCGCCAATACAGTTAAAGTATAATTTTGAAGCTGTCTCTCAATAATTGAGCTGAAAAGTAAACCTTCTGAAATCCTATTTTTATTTAAACTCAAGTTAATTAAAGAACACATTACATACTAAAATAGTCTCATTGGCAGAGCTACAATTTGTTATATTAAGAAATGTGAACTAGAAAGTTCTTCTCTCTTCAGAGGAGGTGTAGCCTAACTATTATTAAAAGGAAGAAAAATCAGAAATTGAAAATGAAACAGCTCATGTAACATTTTTGCAGCAACCCCAATTGTTTTTAAAGAAAACACCACACAAAGCTCATGCCTTACAAACAAACTTTGTACCTTTTAAATATAGATATATTTCGTTTTACAAAATATATTTAAAAGAAAATTGCACTGTTACTATAAGTTGACAGCATTCATTAACAGAGCAGGCTAAACTGGCTTACAATCTATTACATTTGGTTCCCACAATGCAGAAGTCACTGAATTACACTATTTTCCATTAAAGTGAATTTACTGTCCATAGCTCTCAAACTAGCTCTTTCATCTAGCTTAGTTTGGAATATATTCAGAATTTGAATGGTGGCACATGTTCCCCAAATTTCACTTAGAAATATTGTACCAAGGTTGTCTAATCTTTAATTTAAATTGTCATATTCTTTTTCGGTGTTTAACAAAGTGGTAATAAGCAAAGAGAATTACCAAAAGGCAAACTTTCACACTAATCTGAACTAGCCCTTAACATAAGAAGGACATGGACCAGTTGGAGAGGGTCCAGAGGAGGGCCACGAAGATGATAAGAGGGCTGGAGCACCTCTCCTACAAGGACAGGCTGAGAGAGTTGGGGCTGTTCAGCCTGGAGAAGAGGAGGCTCTGGGCAGACCTTATAGCGGTCTTCCAGTACCTCAAGGGGGCCTACAGAAAAGATGGGGAGAGACTGTTCATTATGGCCTGTTGCGACGGGACTAGGGGTAATAGTTTTAAAATAGAGGGAGGTAGATTTAGATTAGATATTAGGAAAAAATTGTTTACACTGAGGGTTGTAGAAGACGGGAACAGGTTGCTCAGAGAGGTGGTGGATGCACCATTCCTGGAAACATTCAAGGTGAGGTTGGATGAGGCTCTGAGCAACCTGATCTGGTTGAAGATGTCCCTGCTCCTTGCAGCGGTGTTGGACTAGATGACCTTTGAAGGTCCCTTCCAACCCTAACCATTCTATGATTCTACGAAGAAGTACTTTCTAATCCATTATAAGCTACAGAAAAGCATAACCAACACTCACCCATTAAAATCTGCATTGTCTTATTAAAAAAATTACTAGGAAGACTTCCAAGTCTCATGGCTAATAAGTAAATGACACAAAAATCAAACTTATTTATGGTACTTGAGATTTCTTAAGTAATCTAGCGACTAGCCATCAAAGAAGAATGAAAGTGCAACTTGGCTTTGCAGTACACAAGACAGGTCCAAATCTACGCTAGGAAACTGAATTACTTTTCTAAATTGTATTTTATAGATTTATTTCTAACCAACTGAAAAAGCAGTCACATATTAAACCCTTGGAAGTTAGTGCACAAGGTCTTCAGTTAAAGAAGCTACTGCATGAAGTAAGTACATTTCCATGGCACAGGGAAAACCTATTCAATATCAATCTTTAGGAAGAGTTCAGGAGAGGGCTTAAAACTACCAGTTAAATAGAAAGTCAGCACATTGGAAAACATAAGTCATGACAGGCAAAAGAGAAATTAAGCTGCAAGGATACTTATAAAGGCAGTATCAATAAAACGCTAATTACTTGCCTAGGCAGAAATTTAGAAAATGGTGTTCAGGATTATCATAGACTGAATCCAAGCAGTAATGAGGCAGAAGAACCAAAGAAATTACAGTGAAAATTGCAGCAAATAAATTATTTTCCAGAAAAAGCATGACAGTTTTTCCCCACTACAGGAGAGACAAGCACTTCCATTAGAAAAAAAAACCTGCAACAAACAAAAACCAGTTCAGATAGGGTATAATATTATGAGAACAAAGAATGAACAATACAATGAAGAAGGCAAAAATGCTACAAAATGGAAATATAGCCCATTGTGCCAGAAAAAGAGAATAGCAAAGATACTGCACGCTTCACTGACTGAATGGAAAACAAACTCATACACTTCTTGGCAACAGAAAAATATATGTCTTCTAGAATATCTAGAGCAAGCCTGTCAAACCAATCTTAGGAAAATTTTGTACACCTTTCAAGAATGACACAAACTATCTCTCATTAGATATTTAAAGAATAGAAACTGGGAACTACTTGAAGAAGAAGCAGAATGGGAACAGGTTTTTCCAGGGCATTGGACACCTCAGTTACAAAACATGATAAAACCTACAGTAGGAGATTTCTCCTAAAGGCCTGGCCCAGATTGCTATCTTGCAGCTGCTAGAACAAGAGCATGATCTCTTCTCTGCATATGCTGAGGCCCAGACATGGCAGTTTCAACACAGCTTGAATCTCCAATAAGCAATGCAACTTTTAAGGTCTGTAAGCAAGCTGTCAGTGCAGACTCCACTTTAGCCTTTATCTTACACAACTGAGACCTGTGTCCACTAGTCTCAGGAAAAAGAAGAAAATCTGATTGCTTCTTTTGTTTTTCATAACACTTAACCTGTAACAATAGGAGGTCTTATTAAAAATAAAATTAAAAAAAAAAAACAAAACCAAAAAAGCCAGACCAGTTCATATCTCTTTAGAAAGAAAGGAACGAGCTAGCAACAAAATGGCTTATTACCAAGATGTCAGTTCAGTTAAACTGCTTTAAAAAGAAAACCGGCAGAATCAGGGTGAGGTTAAAGTTACACACACCAGCTTGAAGTAATAAAAGGAGGAGATAATATGTTTACTTTCCAAAGCACCACCTAGGCTGTTATCTTCCTGCATAAAATTTTAAAGATCAAAACAAAACAAAAACGTATCTCCAAACTGAGATGTCTTTGTTACAGAGACTTTATAAACTCTCTATATTGCACAGGAGTTTGTATGAAAAGCAAATCTCTGCAATAAACTGAAACTATTTGAATTTGCCTTATTTTGTAATGTGACCAATCAGTCACTGCGTAGAAGATGCTCAAGAGCTTCTCAGTCTTTCACAGGATCGCAGCCAAGTTCAGAATCAGAAGCCTCAACGAAAGTTGTCCTCTACATAAAAGCAGACAACTTCAGAGGACAGACTAGAACCCAAACATTTAGGCCCCCATCAAACCTCCATGGTAGTTAGCAGACAACAGAAATATCACACCTTAATTTAACTTTTAGAAAGCCAAAGCCAAGAAAGGCAAATCTGTAGGACCTCGAGTTTCATCATAGAGGTTCATGCAACGCTACAGACTTAGGGAAGAGTGGCTGGAAAGCTGCATGGCAGAAAGGGACTTGGGGGTGCTGGTAGACTGCTGGCTGAACATGAGCCAAGAAGGCCAACAGCATTCTCGCTTGCATCAGGAACAGCGCGGCCAACAGGAGTAGGCAAGTGATTGTGCCTCTCTACTAGGCACAGGTGAGGCAGTACCTCGAACACTGTGTGCAGTTTTGGGCCCCTCAGTACACGAAGGATGTTGAGTTGCTGGAACAGGTCCAGAGAAGGGCAACAAAGCTGGTGAAGGGTCGGGAGCACAAGTCTTAGGAAGAGCAGCTGAGGGAACTGGGATTGTTCAGTCTGGAGAACAGAAGGCTTACGGGAGACCTCATTCCTCCCTACAACTACCTGAAAGGAGGTTGTAGGGAGACAGGTGTTGGTCTCCTCTCTGATAGGATGAGACGAAATGGCCTCAAGTTGTGTCAGCGGAGGTTTAGGTTGGATATTAGGAAACACTTCTTTGCTGAAAGAGTGGTCAGGCACTGGAACAGGCTGCCTAGGGAAGTGGTTTAGTCACCATCCCTGGAAGTGTTCAAAGAATGTGTAGATGTGGCATGCCAGGACATGGTTTAGTAGGCATGGCGGTGTTGGGTTGACGATCTTGGTGGTCTCTTCCAACCTTAAGATTCTATGATTAGGTCTTCTACACAGTTCCCTGCTTAAATAGTAACCTACTAGAGCAAGTAGTCTCAAATAAACTGTTAGAACTGTATATAACTTTGAGACTTTCAGTGCACTGAATGAACAGTGACTTTCGATAAAAAACTAAAGTTTCTCACTCTTTACCTAGCCAACAAATGAACAGTAGAGGCAAAGCATGATCTTTCTTCCTCAAAATCATGTTGCTGGAATAGGAAGAAGTTACCCAACTTGTGGGTAGCTAGGGTCTGGCGACTGGAAGATATCGCACTGTACGGAAAGATAGGGTCTCTCTCCTGATGACCAATAGCGGTCAGTTTGTGATGCAAGCAGACGGAAATAACGTTGTAAACCTAAGCTATATAAGGTCGTGTTACCCCTCAATAAACGCCATTTGCTGTCCACCACACTGGTGTCAGTGAGCTGATGGACCGAGCGGCCTGGGGTTGGTCGCCGTGCCATTCCTGAACCAGGTCGCCACGCCAACAAAGGCAACAAGTGGTGCCGAAACCCGGGAAGTCGCCTGGACGGGTGAACGGCGGCCAGAGCGGCAGGACCAGCCCGGCGGGGAGGACACTCCCGGACCAACAAGGAGGATGGAAGCCCTTGTGAAGGTCATATCACAATTACATAAGCAGTGGGGTATTGATTGTAAGCCCAAAGATTTTACTCTCGCAGTTGCGAGGCTTTTACAAATTGGGGTCATTGACCAGCCGGTGGATATTCTCCACCCTGAAGTGTGGGATAACTGCACTAAAGCATTAGCCGAGGAGACGATGTCCTCGGGTAGCGGGAAAAACCTTAAGTCGTGGGGGAAAGTCGTACAGGCCCTGCAGAAGGCCTTACAAGAGCAGGAAACCTGGAGGGAGGCAAGGGACTGTTTGTTAGTCACTCCGAAATTGGGAGTCGGGGCAGCTACGCAGACTCCACACCCCCCAAACGGCGGTGATTCCACGGAGTCCAAAAACTTACAAGAGGGCGACACGCCCCCTCTACCCCTGAACCCCTCGCCCCCTCAGTCCCCGAACCCTGACCCAATTACGGAGGCACAGAAGCGCGCACTGTCCTTCTGGGGTGGGTTAACTGAGGAAGCCAGGGGCGCTGAAGCCTGGGCGAGACCACCACCTTATGTGCCTCATAATGGCGCCGAACCCCAGGGGGGAGGGCGGGGCGAAGATGTCCCCGGAGGGAACAAAGAAGCGCTGGAGCTAACAAGCGCACACAGAGGTGAAGGGCAGGAGGACAAGAAGAAGAAGAGTGGTGGGGGCGACCGGGGAGGGGAGGGGAGTGTGAGTAAAGCGCCGACAGCCAATCAGAGCGGCCCGCCGAGCAGAAGGCGGGGCGAACCAAAACGGAGGGACAAGCCAAGGGGGAGGGAACGGCCCGCCCGCAAAGGAAGTAGGCGGCGCCCAACAAACAGGCATCAGAACCCGGAAGTAACCAGTCAGTCGAGTTCCGACTCCGGAACAGACAGGAGCTCGGACGAGCGGCTCGTAACCGATTCAGACTCAGAGGAGGAGGACACGAGGGTAAATAAAATTAAAAGCAAAAATATCCCCAGCCAAAATAGAAAGGAATCGCGAGGGGAAGGAATTCCTCTCACGGACTGGAGGGAAATAAAGATTGCCTGTGCGGATTGGGTCCCAACAGCCACGCTGGCGTTCCCGGTCCGGGTGGCAGACGGGGGACAAAGGGTTTACTCGCCCCACCGTGGTTAACCACCCTGGTATCTACCCTGGTAGGGCCAGTCACAATGATCGTGTTAGCACTGATCTTCGGACCCTGTATATTAAACAGACTCGTGTCGTTTGTCAAGAGCCGGTTAGAGACGGTCAACATCACGTTAGTGGAACGCATGGAACACTGACAATTGCTTTAAGGTTCTGTTTGTTTAGAATTATCCCTAATCATTCCCCATTTACCATCCGCCCAGCGTGCCTTATACTCGCTATCGCGAGATGATTACACAGTATTTTCAATCAAGTTTACTAACAGTATTAGGCTTGCCTTCGCTTTTACACCTACTCACAAAGTGCCATTAATCGATCTTTTTAAGGTAACAACTATTTTAAGACATATATATTCTTTAAGATTGCTGTAAAACATAGAACAAGAACAGAATATTTTAACTAACTTAACTATATATTTAGTATGTTTTTATCCGAGATCACGGTGTATGTATTCTTGAACTGGATCCAAAGTGCATCTTTGTAGTTGCGGTACTAATTTATTGTGTTCTGTCATTGTAGATTTCTTTGTTCCCTTGTAGTGGGACCCCGATGGCCCTGAATGGTGTCCTTCACACCGCGATACCTCTTGTAAACCTGTGTTTGTTCCAGAGTGCAAGTAAGTGCTGTAATGAAAAGCTGTGAGCAGTGTTTAGCTGGAATTTCGAGTGTCCTAGGTGAGTAAAGAGAGGGTTGTGTATGTGTACGCTGGAAAGAGGAAGTCGGACTAAGGGAAGAGAGGAAGTAGTCGCCCATTCGGATTCTGGGGGAGTGGCAGCACCCCTCAAACTCTGGGGAAGGGGCGGTACAGCAACTGAGTTGTTGGACACGGAGTAAAGACAGGATCAGAGAATGAATCAGTAAATATGGGAGGAGGTCAGAGTGGAGAAACATTAAAGAAAAGCCCTTTAGGTTGTGTACTTGCTCACTGGAAAGATATTGTTGGGACTGGACGTATGGAAAGTAAGAAGACCTCTACCGAGCAGTGGCGGATCCATATACCCTGCTGACTGTGATGACACCTGAACCACTTTGGCTTGCTGCTCTGGATTTGAAAGGACGCTTTTTTTCTTTTGCCTCCCTCTCCATGAGGCCAGTCAAAATCGTTTGCATTCGAACGGGAAAAGACTGTGATATTTTGATCAATTTAATTACGCATAGGGAGGGGGGAAATGTGGGTAGCTAGGGTCTGGCGACCGGAAGATATCGCGCTGTACGGAAAGATAGGGTCTCTCTCCTGATGACCAATAGCGGTCAGTTTGTGATGCAAGCAGACGGAAATAACGTTGTAAACCTAAGCTATATAAGGTCGTGTTACCCCTCAATAAACGCCATTTGCTGTCCACCACACTGGTGTCAGCGAGCTGATGGAGCGAGCGGCCTGGGGTTGGTCGCCGTGCCGTTCCTGAACCAGGTCGCCACGCCAACAAAGGCAACACCAACTCCTCCGTCTATAATCATAAAATACTTCTCAACTACAGATGCTTCTTGAAAAAAACAAAAACAAAACCAAAAAACCACAATGCCCGCCCCTCTCCCCCCTGTCCTGGTTTCAGCAGGGATGGAGTTCATTTTCTTCTCAGTAGCCGGTGTGTTTTGGATTTCCTGTGTGAAGAATGTTGATAAAAACATTCTGATGATACGAGTTGTTGTTAATGAGACCAAGGACACTATCTGGCTTTCCAGGTCTCGTTAAGGTCTCATTAACGTGCAGATGCGGGAAGCTGGGCAAAAGACAGACAGAATAATTGATCCAAACTGGCCAAAGAGAGTATTCCATGCCATAAACGTCGTGCTCAGCATATAAGTGGGGGTTGCCGATGGGAGGGGGCATTCTGTTTGAACATTCTTGTTGGGCATTCTTTTCAGACATTCTTGTTGGGCATTCTTGTCGGGTATCCGTTCAGGCACCCTTGGCATCCTTTTCTTCTCTCTTGCTTGCTGGCATTGTTCCCTCTACCTTGCTAGCTTGCACTCCCCACTTTTGCTTGCCGCTCGGTGTCGTTCCTGTGATCACTGCTCAGGATGGGCTGCGTCGGTCATTCGGACATCGGGTGGTGAGAAATTGTACACTGTTCATTTTGTATATTTTCGATGTATTAGTATCCTTATATTCTGTTATTTTTGTAGTTTTTAGTATTTTTAGTAAACTGTTTTTATCTCAACCCATGAGTTTTCCTTTCTTCCCAGTTTCTCTCCCCCGTCCCACTGGGTAGGGGGAGGGTGAGTAAGAAACTGTGTGGTGATCCGGGCGAAACCACCACACCCCCCTGTCCCCAATGCCAACAAAACACACCAATCTGAGACTCACCTGTTTGTACAGGAAATGTAAAATACAAAAACAGTGACCTCTCAGCAGGTTACATATTCATAGGACAATACAAGTTGGAAGTAACCTCCAAACTGCTCTAATACAACCTTGCACTTGAAGTAGGACCACTTAAATTGAGTTGCTGTGGGCCTATCCCTGCTGGATTCAGAAAACCTTCAAGAATGGAGATTCCACAGCCTCTCTAGGAAACCTGTTCCAGGGTCTGACCACCCTCACAGGCAAATAGTGGTCCCACTGTCTCACAGAAATGGCCTATGTTGCAAGTGGTGTGCAATGCCTCTCACTCTACAAGTGTGCATCTCCAAGAATGGTGCAGTACCATCTTTTTGACTTCTGTCCACAGGTGTGTTGAAAATAGCAATAATGTGGTCCCTTATACCTAGCAACATTCCCGGTGGACAAGGGACGAGCAACGGATATCATCTACCTGGACTTGTGCAAAGCTTTTGACACTGTCCCACACAACATCCTTCTCTCTGAACTGGAGAGGCATGGGTTTGATGGATGGACCACTCGGTGGATAAGGAGTTGGCTGGATGGCCGCACTCAGAGAGTGGTGGTTAACAGTTCAATATCCATGTGGAGAACAGTCATGAGTGGCGTCCCTCAAGCGTCCGTGTTGGGCCTGGCCCTGTTCAACATCTTTGTCGGTGACATGGACAGTGGGATAGAGTGCACCCTCAGCAAGGTCGCCGATGACACCAAGTTGTGTGGTGCCGTCAACATGCTGGAAGGGAGGGATGCAATTCAGAGGGACCTTGACAGGCTGGAGAGGTGGGCCCTTGCAAACCTCATGAAGTTGAACCAGGCCAAGTGCAAGGTCCTGCACCTGGGTCATGGCAATCCCAGGCACAAATACAGGCTGGGCGGGGAATGGATTCAGACCAGCCCTGAGAAGAAGGACTTGGGAGTGCTGGTGGATGAGAAGCTCAACATGAGCAGGCAATGCGCCCTTGCAGCCCAGAAGGCCAACCGCATCCTGGGCTGCATCAAGAGGAGCGTGGCCAGCAGGTCGAGGGAGGTGATTCTCCCCCTCTACTCTGCCCTGCTGAGACCCCACCTGGAGTACTGCGTCCAGTTCTGGAGTCCCCAACACAAGAAGGACATGGACCAGTTGGAAAGGGTCCAGAGGAGGGCCACAAAGATGATCAGAGGGCTGGAGCACCTCTCCTATGAGGACAGGCTGAGAGAGTTGGGGCTGTTCAGCCTGGAGAAGAGGAGGCTCCAGGGAGACCTGATAGCGGTCTTCCAATACCTCAAGGGGGCCTACAGGAAAGATGGGGAGAGGCTGTTCAGTAAGGCCTGTTGCGATAGGACAAGGAGTAATGGCTTTAAAATAGAGGGGGGTAGATTTAGATTAGATATTAGGAAAAAAAATTTTACAATGTGAGTTGTAGAACACTGGAACAGGTTTCCCAGAGAGGTGATAGAAGTCTCATGCCTGGAAACGTTCAAGGCCAGGCTAGATGAGGCTCTGAGCGCCCTGATCTAGTCGGGGATGTCCCTGCTTCTTGCAGGGGTGTTGGACTAGATGACCTTTGAAGGTCCCTTCCAACCCTAACCATTCTATGATTCTATGATTTTCTTTATGACCTTGGTAAACATACCATAAAAATCTGCAACCCCATTATCTCAGTCATTAGCCTAAAGAGCCACTTCTAACTGAAGTTGTTACTACTTTACACTAGGAACTACTTTTAAATTAGAGCAAAACAAATCAGCTCTGTACTGCTTTAGAGAAATAGGAAACCTTCTAAAGTTTCAGACACCTGAATCATGCCTAATAAAGATTTAAGAGGTCCTGTTTAAAAAAAATAATTAAATGACAAGAGTCCTGAAAAGACTAGGTTAGACCAATCTTTCTCTTCAAATGACAGATAGAGCCTACTTTCCTAAAATCTGCCACTTACGAATACTGAATTGAATGGGAGAGCTACTTGACTCAATTTTGAAGAGACTTCTTTCCTAACAGCTGTAAAGCAATTAATTATTCAGAAACAACAGACAGAGAAGATGCAGTCTCCTTAAGTGCTGGAACATGAAGGCCCAAACAAACACACAAAATATTCCAAACATCAAGCTAATATGCAAAAGTGGTCACTACTACAAAGATTAGTATTTCTCCATCTTGGTTCCAGCTGACATTATTTTATACCACACTGTTGGCATGGTGTCAGCCTCTCACTGTATGGTAAGTCTTACATTACACAAGGAGGAAATGAGTGAAGACAATTACAAAGGCTTCTGGACTAAATCGAAAAACAAGCAAATCAACAAAACCCCACCCACAGAGTCAGGAGAGCCTGGCAGGGCATATGCACATGTCAGATAGTCAGCTGGTTTGTTCATGCTACACTTCAACCACTAAGATAGTGTTCTATTGAGAAGATCAAGCAAAAAGGTAAGGGGCATAGTACAGATCTCTCTACTGATACTGTGTCATCAATACAAGCCTGAAAGTCTCTGTACAAGCTTTCACCTTTCAGAGATATTTCAGCACTGAAAATTATTACTCATGCAAGCTTACAGAGAAGATCACCAGAGAGACTCCTTAGAAGTACGGTGTTATCATTTTTATATCTACTAGTCAGGAATATTTTGGCCTACATGAGGCATACCTCTTAAAACAGGACTTCTTTTCAGAGTCTGCCATCCAGAGACCTGAAAAGACAGAAAAATAGTCTGAAAGTTAACATACAAAACTTCTCAAAATCCAGTTACCACAAAGAAATACTTAGCTCACTAAATTCACTGTAAACTATCTCATCATCCATAGTAACAGCAGGGTGGGGCCCTTCTGAGTAAGGAAAAAAAAGCAAAGCAAGACTGTCAGAATTAGATCCTTCGAGAGAAAAAAAAAAAAGGTACTACAGCCTGCTACAAAACAACACACAGAGGCAAGGAAAATTACTCAAAAATCCAAGTAGTCCTGTCACTATGTAAAGACAAAATGAAAAGAAATTCATTATCTTCACAAATGTCAGGGGAAAAAAAACAGAATAAGTAAGTAGAAACCTTGAATCACAACCTATGGACTGGATAGTGATCAGTCTGTGAGAAAAGTAAAGACTTTGGATTGAAGATCCACAGCTAGATGAGTATTATTTTCCGTTTTCAAGCCATATTTGCAAGTAATCTTAAGTTTCGAAAAATACTTTCAAGGAAATAACTTGTATTTCCAGAATCTCTAGGTATTTTCCAAAACAGAACTATAATTTAAAAAAAAAAAAAAAAAAAAAAAAAGACATTTGTGTCACCTTTAGCCAGAGGATAATCTCACAGGAACAGATTAACAGAAGAAGGTAGTTTTTCTCATTAGGTTCATTCACACAAGAAATACTCAGATATTACAGAGACAAGTAGAGTACTATTACTTCCATCTTCTTGCTCCAAAAGATGAAAGGTATAGCCTGTGGTTACTGATTTTACTGTTACATTGCTAAGGGAACTATAAATACAATGATACAATAAGATTATTATCTGCAAGATATTTTTGAGTCAGAGATTTATTTCAAGAGACTTGAAGAAGTAGTCACAGTACTACTTTCATTGCTAACAAGGTCAATGCAGCCTATACAGTACTCCAGAGAATGATGAGGCAATCACCTCAGGTAAACAACCTAAGATGCAGGACATCTTTTTAAAGAGATGGAATGATAAACAAAATAGAATATTTGTGGTTGCTTTGGCTTCAGGTATCGAAGTTTTTATTTCAATTGTTGTGAGATTTATGTTGTTGAATTTTTACTTCCAAACTTAATGTATCAGCCACTTAAAAACCCAGAACAGCAACTTCAAACATACTAGCAGTGAGAATGTTGTGCTGGGTTTAGCAAAATGTAATAATAGAAGAAAATTTTTCTTACAAGTTGAGTTTTAAAATACTGTAAGCTTAAAAAAAAAAAAATGTTGAGTTTGCAAAGCACTGTTTAATAAAAGAAACTACTAGAAACAAACCTTTTTGTTGAGCAGAAAGAAATATGGTTAAAGGTTGAAGTTTGCTGTGGCAAGCCAAGTTATGATTAACAGGCCATGTGCACCCTTTTATGAATTACTTCATCTGCATATGAAGTTATATATGTTATATAAACTTATCCATGTACTTTTAAAAGTATCAGTCCAACAACTAATATGTCAGTGGAACTCCTCACAAGCCATTTTTCCCATATCTGGGAATGTATTACGACCACTAGATGGCACCAGTGCCCTAACGTCAATAAAGCAGGTCACAATCCTAAGAACACAGAAAAAGAGCGACCGGCCTCAAACAGAGAAACAAACAAAAAACAACCTTTACACATTTATTGTCTCTATCTTCTTATAACAAAGATCTACTGAACACAAACGTAGTATGCAGTTAATCTGAATCAACAGATCATATTTTGACATTATTGTGAAGTCAGCACTACACCCAGAATATACAAAGCAGTATACTTCCTAATGCATTTGTTCCATAGGTTTTGTTGTTATTTTAAGTGGAATACTACACTTCAGTTCTGTGCTCATTTCATGGCTGTGCTAAGCAATTTGCAGAGATCGCATCACACACAAATTAATTGACAGGTCATGTTTCTCCAGTTCCTGTGGAAATTAAGGTCTTGATTTTTTATCATCTCAGAAAAAAACAGAGATGGCCTGCAAGAACAGTACACTGCTTTTTTCATTTTTCTGAGTATTTGCCTCACTGTTACATTGCTAAAACACTACTAAAAACTGATGTAAAATTGGCCCCAAATACTTATTTAAAATAACCTAATATTACTTACAGAAATGAGTAACATACTCTATTACAATATTCTTGCAAGGAAAGCCACTTGCCTTCCAGTCTACTTACAGTAATTGTTCTTTTCCTCTGAAAAGATTCAAGAGTGATGACAGATTTCTCCATTGATGAAAACATTGTTTACCATGACGGTGGGAGAACACTGGAACAGGTTGCCCAGAAAGGTGGTGCATGCTCCACCCCTGGAAACATTCAAGGCCAGGCTGGATGAGGCTCTGAGCAACCTGATCTAGTTGGGGATGTCCCTGCTCCTTGCAGGGGGGTTGGACTAGATGACCTTTGAAGGTCCCTTCCAACCCTATCCATTCTATGATTCTATGAACACTGTGGAGGTAAAATGCAGAGCACCAAAGCAGCCTGAAGGCAAAATTAGGCCGCACCTGGCAGCCTGAAAGAGGCAATACTGCAGCAGCTCCAAGCCCTCAGACACAACTTAGTAAGGCTGAACACATATTCCTAGTAGGCACAAACACAGAGCACATGTATACAAGACATGTACGCTACACCAGTGACAACAGATCAACCAAGACAGACACACAGCATGCACATGAACACGAACAGCACCAATAGCCTCAACCTGCTCCCCTCTTTGGCTGAGCAGAATGGCTGAGCAAAGTGGATCCTCCCCAGTAGCTGGACTCAGAACCCCAGTCTGTCCAGTTGCTGGCCCCTGGATCCCAGCCTCCACGATTGCTCTCTCTTGGACACACCTGCCTTTGGAGGCCACTACCCCACTTCAGTTGCTAGTATAGACTGTTTGGGGTCTGGCTGTGGTACAGGGAATTAACTGTCTGCTAAATATTGCTTGATTTACAAGACTAACTACATATTGCTTGATTTAGGAGACTGTCTACTAGACAATGCCTAACAATCCTGTTTGCCTTGAAACTCACTTACGCTTATCAGGGATTGGTATTTGTCAAGGACTAATACGTCTAGCAAAGGATGGAATTTTAGTTCCACCACAAATTCGGTCAGAAGTTGGGAAACTGCTGAAATCACCAAGTGAAAGGACAGCATGGGTGAATGACTGAAGTTCATCTAGAGGAAAATAAGACCCCTGAAGAAGTAAACGACCACCAAGGACAGATCTGAAATGCTAACGCAAGTGGTTTTTTTTAATAAGCCCGCCTCACTTATGCATATGTATGTCTGTATTGTGCAATCCTATGGATATGTATACCTGCACCGTATAAATTTTTGGTAAAATGTGCTGTCGATGTGCGTGCTTTTGGAGAAGCTATCCCCCACGCACCCGGTGCCAAATAAACACGCCTGCTTTATAACTCTCTCAGAGTTGTAGAGTTTGATCTGCGCGTCAATCTGGTGACCCAGATGGGACCCTCTCTGCTCGACCGCAGAAGCAGATGAGAGAGGGATGTCTTTGGCGCACCCCAAACCTTCCTTGGAAGAACTCCCTCCCTTGCCTGATCACTGTGGGAGTAGACAAGGACCACCAGCGGACCAGGTATGTTGGAGAGGGGATACCTGTAAGTCATGAGGTGATGTCCTACGTGAGGGAAAGGAGCTGTTGCTCACCCCTGTGTAGTCCGGACCGGCGGGACTTTGTGGGAATCCCTGAGGGCAGTACGTGGGTCCCTGTAGTGAACTGAGTGCTTCTCACTGTGATAGTGGGAACACTGTGTGGGATAGCTATCGTTCATCTGTTGCAACCCATGGGAATTGGAATTTATATCATTACGGCAATAATTGATTTATGATAGTCGTTTCAGGCTGTATCCTTAAGAAGTCTTGTGTGTCCGCTACTGCGGGTTGAGGAATAAGTGTTTTATTCTGTTGTTAATGTTTTATGTTGTTGTCTGAAGTAAGCTGGGTGAGTGTTTGAGTGAGACACAGTCTGACTGTGGCGCAAGAGTGCAGTCCTGATCTTCGGTTCTGCTTTGAGACTGTGTTAGTCGAACCAGTTGTTAACCCCTTATTGTCCTGTATACGTGCACAAGGATTTTTCATGTAAGCCAATATATGTTTTTGAATGCTTTGGCTGTAAAAAGAACATTCAGGTACTGTTTGGGGATGATTTTTGTGTGGTGAATGTCAAGGGAACTGGTCTGACTGGGATAGATCAAGCGTTCAGACGAGCTTGGTGGGAACTTAAAGGGTGTAAGGAATCAGTAAGAATGCCACTGGTATATGGGAGGAAGTGTAGAGCGAGTAAGGCCGGGTTTATTTGGTGTGGAGCATGGACGAGTGCCTGCCTACTGTTGCTTGTTTGTTCGCGCTAAGTGTTAGAAGTGTCATAAGTACATTATTTCTTTTAACAGGAGACAGGAATTTTGTCTTGACAATTGTCTTGACTTGAGGTGCATTTGCTGTGGGGTGAGTACACCCTTGTATCTTTGGCCTTGGATAAGGTATTATTGTTGTCAGTTAATCAGGTTGTATTCTTTGGCTGAAGAATAAGCAGAGTGTCTGTTATGTGAGGCAAACAAAGGGAGAGAGTAGTGAAAAGGAGCCCTCAGGGCTGCATTTTAGCTCACTGGAAGGAGACAGGAGAGTTGCTGGGGGGGACACAAACAAAAAGACTTTAATAAAATATTGCAATCAATGGTGGCCTTTTTATAAATTAGATGATGAGGAGAAATGGCCCTTTAACTGAACATTGTATTGTAATACCTTGTTGCCATTGATGTTGTTTTTTGAGGAAAGAAGGGAAATGGATGAGGTCTCATATGCGGACATGTTTTTCACCCTCCAAAATTATCTGGAATATCACATGGACTGTGGATTAGCACCCCCACAGGATCCAATGGCGACGGCTTTGGAGAAGAAAGGAAAGAGGTGTTGCTAGGAGTACAGCATAGGGCAGAGATGTACAAAGCTGGGGAAAATAAGGGGTCCTGGGATGGGAGACCTGCCAGAGCATTATAAAGCACCGGCAGGAGTACAACAAGGAGAAAATGAAGGTTCCGATTCAGAAGCCCCGCCAGATAGTCCAGTATCCTCTTGCACCTGAAGTAAGAAAGAACAGATAGTGGTGCAGGCGCCCCTCAAGGAGGGGGTGGGGCCAGAGGGAGGCGACACACTCCTCTAGACCCAGGGTCAGAAATAGGAGTACAGCAGTTAGTGTCTCTATTTATGGCATTCACATTCATTCACATTCCATTATGGAATGGATCGAGACCAGCCCTGAGGAGAGGGACTTGGGAGTGATGGTGGATGAGAATCATAGAAACATAGAAAAGTTAGGGTTGGAAGGGAACTTCAAAGGTCATCCAGTCCAACCCCCCTGCAAGGAGCAGGGACATCCCCAAGTAGATCAGGTTGCTCAGAGCCTCATCCAGCCTGGCCTTGAACGTTTCCAGGGATGGGGCCTCCACCACCTCTCTGGGCAACCTGTTCCAGTGTTCTATAACTCACATCGTAAAATTTTTTTTCCTAATTTCTAATCTAAATCTACCCCCTTCTATTTTAAAACCATTAGCCCTCGTCCCATCACAACAGGCCCTACTAAACAACCTCTCCCCATCCTTCTTGTAGGCCCCCTTCAGGTACTGGTGGGCCCCTACAAGGTCTCCCCAGAGCCTCCTCTTCTCCAGGCTGAACAGCCCCAACTCTCTCAGCCTGTCCTCATAAGAGAGGTGCTCCAGCCCTTTTATCATCTTCGTGGCCCTCCTCTGGACCCTCTCCAACTGGTCCATGTCCTTCTTGTGTTGGGGGCTCCAAAACTGGACACAGTACTCCAGGTGGGGTCTCACCAGGGCAGAGTTGGCGGGGAGAATCACCTCCCTTGACCTGCTGGCCACACTCCTCTTGATGCAGCCCAGGATGCGGTTGGCCTTCTGGGCTGCAAGGGCGCATTGCCTGCTCATGTTAAGCTTCTCATCCACCAGCACTCCCAAGTCCTTCTTCTCAGGGCTGGTCTGAATCCATTCCCCGCCCAGCCTGTATTTGTGCCTGGGATGGCCACGACCCAGGTGCAGGACCTTGCACTTGGCCTGGTTCAACTTCATGAGGTTGGCACGGGCCCACCTCTCCAGCCTGTCAAGGTCCCTCTGATTGAAAATCAGTTGAAGATTTAAGTAGAGAAATAGAGAAGGGTAGGTGGGCAAAGACTTCACGAGGCAGAATAATACTTCCATTTGCATTACTGTGGGCCGTAGTTATAGCAGAACACAGAAAATCCCACTGGGGAGCTGAAGCATTGTATAAATACTTGAATCAGCGTATAGCTGCCCAGAACCTCTACGCTACTGTTTAAAAAAGTGACACAGCAGTGTGAAATATGTTTGCAGAATAATCCTAAGAACAGGCCTAAAGTCCAGCTCGGACAAATACGGAAAGGAAACAATCCAGGGCAGCAATGGCAAAATGATTTCTCAAAACTCCCAAGAAAACGGGGGTGCCAATATCTGTTGGTCCTAACGGATACCTTTTCAGGCTGGCCAGAAGCATTTCCTTGCCGAACCAATAAAACTAGAGGGGTAACTAAAGCATTACTAGAATAAATTGTACCGAGATTTGGGATTCCTGCAACAATCTCCTCAGACAGAGGATGACATTTTATTATAAAAATTGTTATAATGAATTAATTGTAGGTCATTAGACATAGTTCTAACTAATGTTTCTAAAGCACTCAGTTGTATCCAGGTCCAATTATGGATACAATCAATAGCAGCTGCAATCATCAGTGAAGGAGAGGACAGAATCCTGCCAAAGAGAAATCCGAAAGGTAATTAGGGATAATGCAACTGAATTTGAAAGGAAATTCCAGTCATGGCGGCACTGAGTTAATTTTACTTTTGACCCTACTAGCAACACAGCCACAGCTTTTGTAATAACTATATCTAAAGTCTTAGTGTATAATATATATCTGATTGTTGCATTAGGATTAAATCACCATGGAAGTATACTTTATCCCCTAGAATATAGGGTGTGCGCTATGAAAAATAGGAAAAAATGGCAAACTATTGATGTTGTTGATGTCGAGGCCTGTGCTGTGCAAGACCAGCAGGGATTTATTTGTGAAGGTAATACCATAAAAGGGCAGGATATTTGTCTGGATACAGAACAAAATGTTTGTCATTTTGAGATACACCCCAATGAGACCCTAGAAACCACTGTAATTTTAATTGTTGTAGTTTACAAGGGTATGGGATGTGTTTGCTTGAGGACTCCATGTGATTCTGTACAAGTTGATGACCTAATAGTGGACACTAATGGCGTAACCATTCAAATATTTGCATCTGTAATTTTGTTGGTTTCACAGGATGTGATTTTAATTATACTGCTCCTATCATTACCGATCAATTGATATGATCTAGTAATGAATTGATTTGAGATTTGCAGCCCACCCCTGTTGGAATGAATCTTGCTCTGGAAAGGGAACTTCTGCATCATGAGAAGTCCAGGAAAGTGGCCGAAAGACTTTAATTACTATCCAACATGATGCAGAAAGAATACACCAAATAATGGAACGAGTGAAGTCAGACAGAGAGCACTATTGGTGAGATGTGTTCATGGGTTATTCCCCATCTGCTACCAAGATCTTAAACATACTGACCCACCCGACATTGATGGCAATATTAACGGTAATAAATCTTATCTTTTGGTATAAACTGAAGAAGCTTGCTGAACAAATAAGGGCCTTAAAATTAGTAATGAAATATAATGAACCACTTTTAAACAGCAGAAGAATTTGCTTAGGGTAAAGAAAAGGCAGGAATCGACACAGGGAATTAACTGTCTCCTAAATATTGCTTGATTTACAAGACTAACTACATATTGCTTGATTTAGGAGACTGTCTACTAGACAATGCCTGACAATCCTGTTTGCCTTGAAACTCACTTACGCTTATCAGGGATTGGTATTTGTCAAGGACTAATACGTCTAGCAAAGGATGGAATTTTAGTTCCACCACAAATTCGGTCAGAAGTTGGGAAACTGCTGAAATCACCAAGTGAAAGGACAGCATGGGTGAATGACTGAAGTTCATCTAGAGGAAAATAAGACCCCTGAAGAAGTAAACGACCACCAAGGACAGATCTGAAATGCCAACGCAAGTTTGTTTTTCTTCATAACCCCGCCTCATTTATGCATATGTATGTCTGTATTGTGCAATCCTATGGATATGTATACCTGCACCATATAATTTTTTTGTAAAATGTGCTGTCGGTGTGCGTGCTTTTGGAGGAGCGATCCCCCACGCACCTGGTGCCGAATAAACATGCCTGCTTTATAACTCTCTCAGAGTTGTAGAGTTTGATCTGCGCGTCAGCTACTGGTACACACACATGCATACACATACAGAGCTTGCTGGGACATTCCTGCTCCCCTAGTAGTTCCCCCCCTCCACCTGCCACCATGGTCTTACGCCCTCAGAGAAACACAGACACACATAGACACAGATGGCTGAGACTCCACTGGTCTCCCAGTATTTAATACCCTGTGGTCCTGCACTTAGAGCCACCATCAGTCTCAGCCTTAAAGATCCCCAGATTCCATGGTATCCCTGACAGCCAGCTGTACTCACCTGGTCACCCCAACAGCCAGCCCCTTCTCTGGTCTCCCCCTCAGTAAGGCACACACCCCTAGCCACTTCACCTACGAGCATGCTAGGCTGGCTTGCTCTTCACCAATACTCACTGTAAATGCTGGCACTACAGACAGATGGGCTTCTGACCCCTGGTCCCACGCCAGTATCTGGCACCTGGTTTTTTGCTTACTCCAGCCTCCGCAGCCACTAGCATTCGGATTTATGGCCGGCAGTCCTACTTCAGCTGTGGTACCCAGACCCTCACTTGGTCCAGTTCCTGGTACCAGACACACTGGTGACCTGAGGTCCCACTCCTGTTGCTGGCACTTAAGTACACTCACACCAGTCTCTCCAGCTGCTGGCACCCTGGGTGCTCCAGCTCATGGTCTGACTTACAGTTGCTGGCACTCAAGCCCCTATAGACACACCTGTACACAGAATGGAGCATCCCTCACCCAGAAAGGTGTTAGAAACTAATTCAAAAAGAAGGCAAAATAGACTGTACTGATCAGACAAAGGACACAGATAGATGCATGTACTGACCACCCAACTATGTACACATGCCCAGCCTTCTAAATCCCCTTGCCCCTCTGTTTTCCGCTATTCAAACCACCACCACTCAGAAGGGCTGATAGAGCTGGGGTTGTTCAGCCTGGAGAAGAGAAGGCTCTGGGGAGTCCGTACTGTGGCCTTTCAATACTTAAAGGGGGCTTATGAGAAAGATGGAGAGAGACTTGTTACAGATGGAGAGAGACTTGTTACCAGAGCCTGCACTGACAGGACAAGTGGCAATGGTTTAAAACTGAAAGAGGGTAGCTTTACATTGGTTATAAGGAAGAAAGTTTTTGTAATGAGGGTGGTGAGACACTGGAACAGATTGTCTAGAGAAGCTGTGGATGCCCCATCCCTGGAAGTGTTCAGAATTAGGGGCTTTGAGCAACTAGATCTAGTGAAAGATGTCCCTGCCTACGGCATGGGGGTTTGACGAGATGACTTTTAAGGTCCCTTCCAACTCAAACCATTCTATGGTTCTGTGATTCTAAGCAAAGTAATTACAGGCTGTTCTTCAGCCCTGCAAAAGAGAAATATTTAAACAGAGGGCACAGAACACAGGATGGATCCTCACCAAGAACAGTTCTTCTTCCCATGAGTTACTTCTCAGCTGGCCAATGAGCAAGTACTATTCTCTCTGTACCAGACCTATCAAAATAGGGCATTCCACTGCATGCTTAGAAATAGTTATTCCTCTTCAGTCTCTCAGAGCAATGCTTGTGGAGCATATGAATGTCAAACCAGTTCAGAAAAGAAGTGAAACACAGAGGCATGACCAAGTAGCATAACTTTACTTTCCTGTGCTCAGGTCTAGGATAGTGTAATGATCCCTAGAGGAAATCCACTGGAAAATCTGCTAAATGAACATCTTGAAGTCCCTTTAGTATTTACAGATTATTCAAATTAACAAACACAATCATCATGAAGCCTGGAAGCTATCACATATACTTTTTAAAATTCAGTTAAAGCTAGACCAAAGACTATTTCCCTCCTCTTCCAAATCTAGAATAGTCTACCAAATCTACTTAAGCATGGAGTGAGCCTCCAAAGACTTCAACTCAGCTGTATCTTTCACTCTGTGTATTGGAAACATTAGGAAGAATATACCCTCTCAAAGCTCATGTCATCTTAAAATACAGCATTTAGAATAAAGAGACTTAATTTACTACCTCATCTAAAATACTAGCTGCCTTTACTACTAGAAGAATGGTTTTAATGACCTAACTATTCTAATTACACAGCACACAGCACATGTAAGTATTCAGATAAGCCACTACCCCAGTGTTTCTTTTAAGGACTTGCCTGCCTGCTATAATTAAGTGTAGGTTAACAGCCTGACTCTTATAACCAGCATAACATTCTCCACTATTTGATTTCTAGCCAATTACAATAGAATCTCAGTTCCTTCATAATTGCTATTTCAAAACACAGGTTTAATTAATTTCACTAAAGATAAAAACTAGGATATTATAAAGACTATACAAAAGCTGTATTATCAGAATGTACTTCTGATAGGGAAGGGATTAGAATCCTGAAGTCACCATGCCTTAGAAATAGTTATTCCTCTCCAGTCTCCATGTCTTCACGGAGAAAGTCACCATGCCTTCCCAGAGCAAGCAAATGTCAATACCTATTTCATTTTTATATATGTCAATACTTCGGGTTTTTTGAGTAGCAGGAGTGGGAGCACTGAGACATTTCACTGTTCCATAATAAATCAGAAGCTTTCTTTAGAAGGTATATTCACTTTATAAGCTTCAGGCAAGTTACTGATATATTCCCAGGGCCTTGAATTATCAGCGGTTTGTGTCAGAGGTACCGCCTCCTGGCAGCAAGAATCATAGAATCATAGAATGGTTAGAGTCGGAAGGGACCTTCAAAGGTCATCTAGTCCAACCCCCCTGCAAGGAGCAGGGACTTCCCTGACTAGATCAGGTTGCTCAGAGCCTCATCCAGCCTGGCCTTGAACGTTTCCAGGGATGGGGCATCCACCACCTCTCTGGGAAACCTGTTCCAGTCTTCTACAACCCTCATTGTAAAAAAATTTTTCCTAATATCCAATCTAAATCTACCTCCCTCTATTTTAAAACCATTACCCCTTGTCTTATCACAACAGGCCCTACTGAACGTATCTCCCCATCTTTCTTGTAGGCCCCCTTGAACACTTTGCCTACAAAAGACACTCACAAAGCCAGAGTCACACAACTAAGCAAAAGGGATGCTCAAAAGAGAGGGACAATTGGAACAGTACTTAAAGCTCTAGATTGCTATCACATTTTTATCTCTGAAATATTTCCCAAGCCTAAGAACTGTTCTGAAGAAATAGCAAACAAGAACAACAAAAAAAAACCCACCTTATTTTGTGGACAGTAAGCCAAAGTTCCTTCAAGACACACATCTAATTTTTTTTTAAAATTAATACAAGAGTATTACTATACTTACAAGATTACTGTAGAGAATTTAAAAAAAAATAAAAATCAATGATCCCAATTTGAAACTGACTGTACGAGTTTGTAACTGAAAGGGTTGTTTCCATAACCAGACAAATGAGTGAGATGTTTTTTCTCTCCCTTTCTGTAACCACCTGGCAACCAAAATAAACTCTGGGTGAATACTTCTGTATTAAAATTGCCTATGAATAGTAAGTAAAAGTCAATCTGCAGTATTACTCCCCAAGAAACTGCTTGAGCGATGGGATTTTTAAGTCAAAATTCTTACTATTCACTAGTCATTACACATTGGTCTTAAGTTTTTAACAATTTATTCATGATCAAAAGTCAAAGAGTATTACGTGACCAGATGAGTCCAGCAAAGTATGAATAATATGATCTTCATCCAGCTTATTTGAAATAAATTCTGTCATGTTATTTTAGAGAATTTAGATCACAACTAATGATAACAGCAACCATCAGGTAATAAAAAACAGAGAAGAGACTCTAATGTCATATAATTATCATGAAAACATCCTCTGAAAATGACCATGTGCTACTCATTTGTTTAATCTATTACACTCAAGTACTTCGGCCTTTTTTGAGGAGACCTGACTAACAGGTTAATGAGAAACTACTTGGAGTGTAGTCACACCATTACTAATAGTTGCACTAGGGTAGCTTAAGAAATGTCCACCCCAAAGCAAAGCACGTTCACTTTTATATAGGTCCTATTCATTTCAATGCAAACTAAAAGACATCACTATTAATAAATGACAAGTAAAAAGTGAAATAAATGTTTGAGATAAAGTAGAACTAATAATCAGGACACAGCAGTATTAAATCTACCCATTTAATCTTTATTCACCCCAGATACTTACCTTTTACGGTACAATGAGAGACTGATCTGATACTCTTCCATAAAACATCTGTCTCTATCTACACAAAATGAATTATGCTCTGCAGTAACTTGTCAAAACAGCAAAGATAACTTCAAAATTTCTGTCTTGCATGTTATTAATAAAAGACATAATGAGGAAAAAGAGGACTTCAGCAAGGCAGAAAAAATGGCAATGTAGCTGAAGGCAACTGAGTGACTCAAAGCTGGGTCCTACACCTCTTCAGAGAAATTTTAGAAACTTATTTTCCATCATTTCACTTTGCAGAGAGGAATGAGGAACATCAAACACCACCTCCTCCCAGCTGTTACAAGCATTAATTTTCCCAGAAAGTTCACAAAAATTTAGAGTATATAAAAACGTTAAATATTTTTCTTTAAAAAAAACAAAACGCAGAGCCATTCAAACTCAGTTTGGCATACAATCATAAAAAGTTGAAAGTTACTAGACACATGTTTAATACTAGGACTGGATACTAAGACATTTTAATAAAAGGTTTTATTTAAATATCTTCTCTTATACACAGCATAAACTAGGAGTCTGTATTAAAACTGACTGTATTAGAGTCCTGAATAGCCAAACAACTACTATCCACTTGCTACATTTCAGCTAAAAATGGTCACAAAACCAATCTCTCAACGTGTCTGCAGCCAAACAGTTATACACATACTCAAATTACGCAAATTAAATCTTTTCTTTAACTCTTCACCCAACCACAGATGCTTATAAAGCACTAAATTAAGGAAGACACTTTGACAATCAGGAAATAATCAGCTAAATATGATAAATATTAGTTTGTCAGTAAAAAGGCAGAAGACTAGAGAGTTGTAATATGCCATATTTTACTGTACTTTAAAAACTCATCTACACCCTTTGTCTAGCCATTAGTGTAACAGAACACTGCAAAGATGGACAACATCCCTGCACTGAGACTCCCATTTTCTCTAAATGTTGAGTTTTACTAGATTCATAGTAGACCTGAATTCACAATCACTATGACTTAGTAATATCAAATCCACCATATACAGTGCCTTCCATCCAAATATTAGCAATATTTACTGCAGCCATAATCACATACATATCAACCCAGAATGTGTCGTGGGACAGGCTTTCATTGTTTCTCCAAGATACAGCAAGGTCACAGCAAACTCAGGAAGATGACCATAAACATGCATTTTTCCTTCTCAGTATGTCAACTGGAGATCAACAAACCCAAACTATGTCATATCTTCAACTCTTTGGTTGGCAGTGCCTCCATTATTAATCCCCTCTTGAAAAGACTACCTTTAACCTCTTTACATCTTTCATGTAGAAGCCTACTACAGAGTTTTGTTGCAGAAGTATATATAAGCAAAGAAAATGAAAGTGTATTTAGAATGTACAAATGGGAATTCAAAAGAGCACAGAAATTAAACATTCTGCCTCTGTCAAGCTGGGGATAGATTTTGTTATTAGATCCCTTCAGCTCTGAAGGTGAAAGTAAACACAGTGCAAAGAAATGCAAGACTAAGGTTTCCCCAACTTCAAGTAATGATGATCCAAAATTGCCTTACATGAAGATGCATAAAGGATCAATATTAAATTGGAGTCAGCATTTTAAAAGGTTCTATTTAGGAGGAGCAACAGGAGTAAAAAGTAAGAGAACAACAGATTTTTTAAGGTAAGGAAAATGTATATACAAACTAAATGCAACCTGACCTACTTAGCTGATAGCTTTCCACCTACTATCACAACTGTTAGCCTCTGTGTTATTCCCCCTATCCTTCCTCCTCCACTCTTACCACTGTCTCAAGTCTTCTTACAGAGTTAGGCAAGGGATAAATATGTATCACATCCACCCAAGACACACTAGCAACTGTAAATATGGAAGAGATCACATTCTTGTAATTCAGCAATAGGAGGCTTTTGAAGTGGCAACAGATGGCAGGTGTTTCTTATCAGAAATAAAACATGATGAGGAACATAAAAGAATACATGATACAAGATTTTTTTATAGATACTTTAGATCAGAGTACTAACTCAAAAAGCTACCTTAAGTGCAGTTACAGTGATCTACCTCGAGCTTACACATTTCAACATAGATTTCATTGTATAATGACACGTTACCTCAAAATTAATACTCAGAAGTCATTGGAACTAATCCAAAAGACTGATGCTATATTACAAAAGAAAAAGGGGTTGGGGGGAAGAAAAAAAAGAAAAAAAAAAAAAAAAAAAAAAGAGCTGACCATTGGCAAAGCACTCACGTAACTAGCCAAAAATATACAAAACACAAGATTAATCTCAGAGTACTTTAAAAGTAGCTTAAAATATTTTTATTAGGGGTGGTTTTTGTTTATACAGTGGTTTGGTTTTTTTTCTCAAGTAGAGTAGCCATCTGAAAAGCAGCATACTACAGTGAAGGTCCCTAAATTGTATTGGTCTCATATGTATTAATATCATAATGCCAGCCTGTAAACCTCAAAAAGAAAAAGGTACTGATTAAACTTTGCTAGGTTTCTTGAATGGACATTTAAAATGGCAGTGAATATACCACCATAAAAATACAGGGACATTTGGTATTGTGAATTTCTATCGTTTAAGACAGGACAGAGTTAACCAAGTTTTCCTACATTGGTCAATAAGAGGCAGCTAGCCAATCAAATTACAGAGGCAAGCCATTAGCACCAGACTCCAATCACAGATCTCAGAACTCCAAACTATAGAACCAGTAATGGTTCATCATCTTTGGAGGAAAGGTGTCGTTGGAAAAGATCTGCAATGAGCAGCCGTGTCTCTGGAGACTTGCAGACTGAGAGCATACGAGGTGACCCTACTGCAATAGCATGAAAATTCTAAGTTTCATTGTACCTGCAGTACCAGCTGTTAAGGGAAACAGGATACTCCCATCTTCAACACCAGCCTTCCCAGTTCCTCACTCCTTTTAGCCTCTGAGGCAAGTAACGTAGCGGGTAGAATAGGAGTTGGCAACAGAGAAGCAGAGGGAAGGGCAAAAGCAAGACAAAGATTTTGGAAACAAAAATCTTCTACAATGCGGTGTCTTGCACTGATTTTGGTTGCTCTGCTTATACTCAACATCACCGAAATTAGAGATGTGGTACTTAAATACAGTGTCAGTTATTACAATAATATCAAGCCCATTTAGAGAAAGTTAGGATGAAAATTTATAACCAAGAATTATGTCCTCCTTTTACACACTCCAATAGACTGAGTACCATCTCAGAAAAAAAAAAAAAAAAAGAAAAGAAAAAAATCATAAGACAAGTAAGTAACTTTCATAACTTTAGCACTCATCTGTTAATGGGGATGGCAGAACTTTTCGAACTCCCTTGACTGTCATGTGCAAACCTCTACAGGTTTGTATTAAAGCTCAGCCAGTACCTTACCCTCCACAGAAACCATTTTCACACAGTCGCCTTCTCTGGTTTTGAGAGTTGCAGAAGTGTGCAAATAGTGAGTAACAGCAAGCATTTAGCGTATCTATCAATACTCTGAAAGCATGTTACAGTGATGTAAGCTATTTCCATTTCTTTCTGGTAGAGCTTAGGCAGCTGTAGTATAAGCAGAGAAGAATTAAGACAGGCAAATGAGGAAATACACTGTCTCAAAGCAGACGTTTCATTTAATATTAAATAACCTAAATAAATCTTCCAATTTGTAAAATAATCCAATTAGAACAGCTGGTTTAATAGTCCCAAAGCTCTAAAATATCAACACAATTAGTTCTAATTTTTATTTTGATGGATCTTTTTTAATCAGATGGACTTACTACTGTATTTGTGCTTTATTGTATAATACCTGTACATGCAAAGTTCTTTCACAAACACTATAAGACATACAATTAAAATAAAGTTTAGTTAATGAAACTTTTGTTTAGGAAAGCTTTTATAGATTACATAATCAGTAAACTTTCTTGCAAGAAAAAAAAAAAACTGTTGCCATTTTGAAGTAGAAAACATTTTTCCTTAACTGCCATCTAGCTGTCTTGATTAGCAGAACTTCAGTTTCATCACTGTATTGTTCAAAGCAGCTCTAAATAGAGTCTTATTAAAAGAGCATCTTCCATACAGGCAGTGCTGTTTCAAGGCTTGGGGATGCTTTAGGAATGACTCAGATCTGTGGATAGTCTTCTGCTGGACTGATAAATTCACTTATTCACAGGAATGTTAAAGGAAAACTTAAGAACACTATAAGGGAAGATGATTTACTGCACAGTGAAAACTAAACTTTTGTTTGGCAGCAGCAAGCCATTAATTAGCCTAGCTCCACAGCTTGTGAAACCACATCATAGAATACTTTGGGTTGGAAGAGACCTTTAAGCCCTCCTGCAAGGAGCAGAGACATCTCCAACTAGATCAGGTTGCTCAGAGCCCCATCCACCCTGGCCTTGAATGTTTCCATGGATGGGGCATCCACCACCTCTCTGAGCAACCTGTTCCAGTGTTCCACCACCCTCACTGTAAAAAGTTTCTTCCTTATATGAAGTCTGAATCTGCCTCCTTCTATTTTGAAACTATTACCCCTCATCCTATCACAACAGGCCATGCTAACGAATTTCTCCCCATCTTTCTTATAAGGCCTCTTTAGATACCGGAAGACCACTATAATGTCTCCCCGCCACCTCCTCTTCTCCAGGCTGAACAGCCCTGACTCTCTCAGCCTGTGCTCATAGGAGAGGTGCTTCAGCCCTCTGGTCATCTTTGTGCCCCTCCTCTGGACATCCTTCAAAACTCTTAAGCATTCCAGACACCTCTTCCAATTAAAACACACCCAATTGTTCAGATCATAAGTTCTTCATAGTAGAGTCTTGACACATTCCTAAGAGCACACTAACCAATAATGGGATGCAGAGTATCTCCGCAACAAAAGTTAAGATTTTCTGCAAGATAGCATGGATAAAAACAATGTCTAACCAGTGAGATTAAATCATACTAAATTAATTTTCCATTTCTGACTAAGAATCACTGGTTTAATTGCATTCAAATTACTCTTTATATTCTGCTGTTTCCTTTGTTTAGTCCTGAGTGTCTAAGATCATTTCCAATCAACATGGATTACAACCACTGAAAAAACTGGGAAGAGGTCTTAAAGTGTCAAAGTTATTGAAGTCTTTAAAATACTATAAAAACACAGCATTATCTCAGGAATTACCTTCATTTCATTAATGAATACCAGTATGACCTTCTCTAAACAAAATCTGGCTCATTATCAGAAATTAAAATCACGGCTAGAGGCTGGAGGCTTTTGAAGAAAAGACTGACTACTCTTAACCTGAGTATTATCACAGATTAAGTCTTGATAAAATGTTACAAATACATTTATTGTATACTGGAAGAATATGTTCCAACATCCTCCTCATTGAGGATTTAGAGATAGAAACTACAAGCCATTAAAACAGCACTTTGTTTCAATTCAGTATACATGGATCAGAAGGAGACGAAGAGATCCTTGACTTCCAGTAAGTAAAAGTCAGTCAAAACTAGCCTTGAATTTCATGAAGAACAAAGTTCTTTAAAAGCAAACCTTCAGTGAGATTCTGCTACATGAACTCACATCACTTTGTTGAATGTTTAATATCCATGCACAGATGAAATAATTTAGGACTTAACTACAGCTGAAATAGATTGTCATCCTTTGCAGGACAGATGAGCAACTCAAAATACCAAGTAACTTTTAGCTGTCATTTGAACTGATGGTGTACATTTGCACTGACTGCTCTACAACTCCATGCAAGATAATAAGGGCTTGAAAAGTTCACCTTGGAGAAACAAGAAGCCTTACAGACCCATGCCATCAACTCCTAGAAAACTTAAAGTTTTGGTGATCTTTCTCTTCCTCTTTCCCTTTACATAATATGTTTCCACTTCCATTGCTGAAAAATCTTAGTCCTAGGTACAATTAAAACATTTAGTTACATAAAATGTCGTATGTAACCCCAGAAACCAACCACTTTTTAACAAAGACAAGGAAAAGGTGTATCCCTAGTGAGTAATTGCATGGTAACCAGGATTTTTATACCTTTTATCTGAAGTGTAATAGATCTCTATTGGAAACAATGATTTTTTTTTTCTCCATTCTCATGCAAATATTGCCTGTTTTTCAAAAAGAGAGGATAAAGAATCTTCATAGGAACAAATGACAATTACTTTTGGTATTTAGCGAAAGGCCTTTAAAAATTCAGGTTTTCAGTCACCTGAGTCCACTTATTGTTCCAGACCCAGTGGTAGCCCAGTAAAACAGTAGCCATCAAAACAGAAATCTGTAGTGAGAATCCAGAAGCTATCAGCAGGTAAGAAGTAGGAAGGTGCCACGATTCAACTGAATGCACATTTACCAGCAGTTTCTTTTTTAACATCCTCACGTAGTTTAAACCCAATTACTGCACTTGATGCTTAATTAATAATAATAAAAAAACCTCTAAAGACTTGAAAGAATCTGAAAAAGTACATATCCTTCATGAAAAAATTTCAGTGACCAAAGTTTTCAATTGCACTGATCTGTCCAATAATTGCCTCTGTGCTTCTATGATAGAAGATGAGCAAGTGTTGCTAGAATTGCCACATACCTTGCAAGTGGTTAGTTGGTATTCTGCATTCTTTCTGGATTTGAATGTACACACAGAACTTACATGAAGTTAGCTACCCATGAACCATACAACTCAAATGAAAAGGAACCTTGCAAAAATCTTTTTGTTCTTGAAATCACAGGAGGGCTTTAAGATGCCCTCTGATCAGACTTCTATTGTTCTAACATTCAGCTCTTTCAGATATAAATTGAAGCAACGATATAACACAGTTATTTAGTCTCCTTTGAACTCTTGCTGCTCTTACAGCAGACACAATCCTAGCCTGTCAACTGACTGTGAATGTAAAAACAAACCTGATAATTAGCACTGTTTATTTAGTATTAAATTATATAGCACTATTTTAATCAATAGAACAGCTTTTTTTTCTTTACACCAAACACTGTTCAGTCCTCTGTACCTTCCAGTATTTGATTACCTCAATTCTTACACTGAAGTCTTGAAAACTTCAGTTTTGAAAACATTTTCCCTCTTTTTTTCTTCTCTCTTAAAAGAAATACAATTGCTGAAGAGAAAACACTTGAGGGAGGGACAGAAGAATACAATACGAAATCAGGACCATCTGAGCTGGAACTTGCAGGTGTTAAAATAGAGCAACACATAGCACCAGAAGCTTCTATGTGTTACTTCCAAAGACTGCAAGAATTACCCTTCTTAAAAAAAAAGAAAAAAAAAAAACAAAAAACAAGAACAAACAAAAAAAAAACCCACAAAACAAAAAAAACCAAACCAAAACAAAAGAAAAACAAACCAAAACAAAAGAAAAACAAACCAAAACAAAAGAAAAACAAACCAAAACAAAAGAAAAACAAACCAAAACAAACCAAAAAACCCAGTAGAATGTGCTATTAAAAGCTTCCTTTTTCTTAACAGGGAGACATACAAATGATTTCAATAATACATCAACCCATTAACAGCTGGAATAAAGCTACACTTGTCAATCACTGCCAGAAGGAAAAAATATTCATAACCTCTGAAGTTTATCCTAATAGCTTGTAATTCTTTGTCAATATACCTGCAAAGGGATGGATTCATCATCTAAACTTTTACTACTTTATTTCACTACTGAGGCATATTTTTCAAGTATCCAAGCAATCTCCACTCATTATCTTTAAGAACATTTAACTTTGTTCAATATATAGAGTTTGTACTGCTGCACATTGTGAACTTAAGAGAAACTGTTAGCTTTGAGTCTTCACTAGTATAAACCAAACTGATTTTTAATGTGAAAATTGTGTGAGTTTTAAGCATTAGACACCACTGCTAATTTTACAGCAGACATTATTCTGCAAGTACTTCATGTTTAGAGGATACAAAGTACAGTGAGTATAAATAGCAGAGAACTCTGGCATTATTATGCAAGGCATACAACAACTTCCTTTTAACTATATGTTAACGCACATGAAATAGAATCTGTTTTCACAGTCACCATTTTTTAAGTTTTATAGGAAACATCTTCTGCATTTACTCATCATTGCTTTATGACCTAAAGTACAATAGGAGAGAAGGGAGGGAGATACACAGATTGCCTGCACTGATACCATTTATGACAAAGGCTGAGCAATACCAAATAGCACTGTCGAGCAAAGTCCGTTTTCTTGACAAGTTCTCATAAATTTTTGGATTTCCAGCACTGCCCAGCTCAGTGTAATAGGAAGAATCTGAGAGTGTGAAAACAAGCTGTGAAGTCTAGTATACCTGCATCTTGAGCTCCACTAGCTTAGGCAAAGGTTCAGACAACAGGCTGTGCCAATCTACTTCTGGCCTGCTCTGTTTCTGTTCCACAGTTCTCCCTCTGCCATGCACGTATGTCCACTTCCTGGAACACACCAATCTGAGCACACACTCAGCCTGTTCAAAGAGTTGACCCAGTCCAAAACTAAGCCAAGATATCACTACATATTTGACCAAACGCTCCAAAATACAGAAAACCTCATCAAGTGATGAAAACCCACATCAATACACTTTTACTTCTTATTGATAAAACCAACTGTACAAGTCAAAACAACCTAATCAAATTCAACACCACTTTATCTGCAAAAGGCTTGGTTATTTTTAATAAGCAGGAACACAACAGTTCTAATATTTAGAGGCAACACAGTAATATCTGACTTTTCTGTTATGAGGAAACTTTTTGTTATAAGGAAAAAATAACTCTTCTGTTATTTTCTTCACTAAATACCTTGGACTATGTCAAGTGAACTACAAAAACATATTAGTCTTAGGCTGATCACATTAACATCAAAAGTTTCAGATTTTCAGTGAGACATGAATTCCCATTTCCACTTCTTTGCTGAGTAGAATTCTTAGCATAAATGAAATATTAGGAACTATAGTATTTTTAAAACAAAATTAATCTTTAGTTCAGTATGCTTATGACAGTGGAGTGTAGTATCTGAGGTAGCCAAGTCTATATTTTCAGACACTTTTAGGGAGAAATCTACAGTACTTAATCTATCAGTTTCAGTTTTAATACCTTATAAGATAAATATATTCTGAAAAACTATTTTGATCACAACAGTAGCACTGAACTTTTCAAATCCTACCGTGAAGCTCCTAGCCCAAATTACATCACCTAACTTCAAGCCGTGCTACCCTGCTCCTTGTTTGCTATCTCTCTCCCTCCCCTTCCACTATTCATAGCCACACTAAACTACCAGGAGAAAAATCAATTTATCAGAGGGAGTACACTTGCACTTGCCATGAAGCAGCATAGTCTCCTATTCTAGCAGGCCCCTCTTTAGTGTCACCCCTATATGCCTTGTGCAGCACACATTTCTCCTGGTAATTATTTCATTCAGGTATCATCCACTACATGTGACAAACATTCCCTGCAAGACAGTGGACAGGCAGCCACAATGCTAAAGGCCTGAAATGCATTTCTATGGACCAGCAACAGAGCAGCTGAATCACCAAGACACCATGAGGCTCTCTGTTCCACAGCTGTCCAAAAAAAAAAAAAAAAAAAAAAAAACCCCTCAGGGCCATTTGCCCTCTGCAGAATCATTTGCCCTCACATTTGCCCTCTGCAGAATCAAGGGCGACAAATAAGCACCTGTCAACCCTACAAAGGCAGGCAAAAACAGCAACTTAGGCAAAGCAAGTGTGCTCAGCAGCACTCTTCTTTTCTCCTGTTTTACCCATGTAAACTGCACTCAAATCAACCGAGAAATAGACTTCAATATAAACAGCACTTAAAATGAAGACCAGCATTAACTGACAAAAGCACATATGCTTGTAGTAGAAGAATGAATAGTTGAAAGGAATTAGGAAAGAAATGGCAACATTCAACAGGTAATAGAAAGGAAGGTGAAAAATAGTCATTTGAACGAAAGAGGAAGGTAAGGAAAGATAATCTCCTGGAAAAGAAAGATAAAATTAAACGATGAAATGTAATCTAGTTTACTGTTTGGGTTTTTTAATTTTTTTTTCTGATTTATAAAGAAATAGACTATAAAGATGGGGGAAAACACCTGCACCCATGCAATAAGCATAAAAACCCCTCCTTCAATACAGTAATTCTAGCTTTTAAGCTCTTAGCTTATTTTGACATGTTGACCATACTACCGTTACCATACTAAAATAGAACAAGAACATAAGGCCACCTTGAACAAAAAAAAAAAATCCTTACAGACCAGGCGCTTATTTTAACACTACAGAATATTAGCACAAACCACTGACTAAGGCAGCTTTATGCCAGTAAAGACTCAATGTAGCAGAAGAGCAAGGGGAAACTCTTCAGTAAAAAAGGCAGGTGGAATGAGAGCTAGACCCACCAACTTGTCTGTCAGCCATAATTCTCAACTGCTGTTCTTACATTAGTAACATCTGCCAAAACGACACTCTGTATTTCCCTTCTTATATAGAATCACAGAATGGTTAGGGTTGGAAAGGACCTTCAAAGGTCATCTAGTCCAACCCCCCTGCAACAAGCAGGGACATCCCCAACTAGATCAGGTTGCTCAGAGCCTCATCCAGCCTGGCCTTGAACGTTTCCAGGGATGGGGCATCCACCACCTCTCTGGGAAACCTGTTCCAGTGTTCTATAACCCTCAGAGTAAAAAATTTTTTCCTAATATCTAATCTAAATCTACCTCCCTCTATTTTAAAACCATTACCCCTCATCCTATCACAACAGGCCCTACTGAAGAGTCTCTCCCCATCTTTCTTGTAGGCCCCCTTCAGGTACTGGAAGACCGCTATCAGGTCTCCCCAGAGCCTCCTCTTCTCCAGGCTGAACAGCCCCAACTCTCTCAACCTGTCCTCATAGAAAAGGTGCTCCAGCCCTCTTATCATCTTCGTGGCCCTCCTCTGGACCCTCTCCAACTGGTCCATGTCCTTCTTGGGCTGGGGGCTCCAGAACTGGACACAGTACTCCAGGTGGGGTCTCACCAGAGCAGAGTACACGGGCCGAATCGCCTCCCTCAACCTGCTGGCCACGCTCCTCTGGATGCAGCCCAGGATGCGGTTGGCCTTCTGGGCTGCAAGGGCGCATTGCCTGCTCATGTTGAGTTTCTCATCCACCAGCACTCCCAATCCCTTCTCCTCAGGGCTGGTCTGAATCCATTCTCCGCCCAGCCTGTATTTGTGCCTGGGATTGCCATGACCCAGATGCAGGACCTTGCACTTGGCCTGGCTGAACTTCATGAGGTTGGCACAGGCCCACCTCTCCAGCCTGTCAAGGTCCCTCTGGCTGGCATCCCTCCCCTCCAGCATGTCAACAGCACCACACAGCTTGATGTCATCCACAAAATTGCTGAGGGTGCACTCTATCCCACTGTCCATGTTGCTGATAAAGATGTTGAACAGGGCTGGGCCCAACATGGACGTCTGAGGGATGCCACTCATCACTGGTCTCCACTTGGACATTGAGCCGTTGACCACCACTCTCTGAGTGCGGCCATCCAGCCAACTCCTTATCCACCGAGTGGTCGTCCATCAAACCCATGTCTCTCTAGTTTAGAGAGAAGGATGTCGTGCGGGACAGTGTCAAAAGCTTTGCACAAGTCCAGGTAGATGATATCCGTTGCTCATCCCTTGTCCACTGATGCTGTCACCCCATCATAGAATGCCACCAAGTTGGTCAGGCACGATCTGCCCTTCGTGAAGCCATGTTGGCTGTCACTAACCACTTCCCTGCTCCCTGTGTGCCTTAGCATCGTTTCCAGGAGAATCTGCTCCATGTCCTTGCCAGGCACAGAGGTGAGGCTGACTGACTGGGTCTTCCTTATTACCCTTTTAGTTCTCAAATACGATAGCCAGCTTGGCAATTTCATCCACCAGTTCCCTGAGGACCCGCAGATGGATCTCATCAGATCCCATGGACTTGTGCACCTTGTTTATATATTTAGTAATACTTACACTTTAGTAAGGAGTAGCCATGAAAACGTTATCTAAACTACCAAATACCAACAGTTTAACCAAATCTCACAGAAAGCAAGCAATTAACAGTTTCCCTTACTACAACTTACTCAGCACTCACTGCAGCACTAGCACAAGCTTCACATATTCCAGCTAGCAAGAGAAATGAAATGCCTCCTGAACAGAAGTTTCCCTGTCCAGCCTTGCATATAGTTATCTGTCACATGTTCAAGACTGTTTCTCTAGAGTTAGAATTATAGAAAACACATATTTGAATAGTACTTTTACCAGAAGTTAAAAGAATAGTAACTTCTAACAGAAGTTAAATTGCTCTTCCTTATCCAATCACGGTAATAGTACTCTACAGCCCCTAGGACAGTTTAGTTTTAGTCCATAAATGAGTTTAAGACACACACTGCATTTATCTCTTTGCACAAAACTCCTCGGAATCCCTTTAAACACGGCATAGATGCCAGCTTTTTACAGCTAAGGGAAGACAGCTGGTGAAAATAAAGATGCCGAAACAGAAAAGCAATAGCTAAGCAGCTAGCTCTTTCCAACTTCAAGTATACAAACACAGCACTGACAGTCAGATGAAATAAAGTAACAGACTTCATAAAAAATAAAATCAGAGGAAAAATGGATCGGTAGACCAACTTTTTTTTTATTAGTAAAAGAGACATCTATGTGGAAAACTAGTATGAAAGCAGACAAATAACCACTAAACGGCGTTTATGCTGTCAGGAGTCAGACATTCACAACAGCATTTCATATGGACATAATGGAACGATAGATACTATGATATACTGCAGAACCTTTCTAATCCACAGTAGCAGATCAGAAAGCAGCAAATTACAAAGAAAGTGACCTATATGACCTAAAGTTTTCTGCATCAGTCTTTTGTTCATTCCATATGAAAACATATCCATCATCAAAAACATCACTGAACTTACAGAAATATCACAGAATTGATCATTAGCGATCAAACAGACGTTTGCCACAACAAAACTTCAACCCCACATTGATATAGGCTATTAAAAAACTGCAGGAAGAAAATATTCTCTGAAAAGGCTCAGCCTAAACAGTGTCTGACAGTCTATTAAAGGAATAAATAAGTAAATAAATAAATAAATATTACCTTTGCTATGTATCATAATAATTGCATTCCAGGTATACACTAAGTCTCCCCCCAGGAATTTTTAAAAGTGAAATTACTTTCATAAACCCTCATCGCTTCCTACAACAAATTTCAACCACTAGATGCATGTGTGACATGTACAGTAAAAAGGGAAGGACGTCTTTCAGTGCAAAACGTTAACTACGACAGCCTGTTAGCAGTATCCATACGCTTGAATTTGATTCCTTTCTGCAATTCACACAGAACTGCCTTTGGAGACTGAACTATGTCACAAGGGACAATCAGGATAACTTTAAAATGTTAATAAAAATTAAACAGTTGTTTAAATAGATGTAATCTTCACTGACACTTTCTCCCTCTATTCTTTAGAACACAACTTAATAAAAATACCTCACAAGAAATATGTATCATCAAAAGCTTGGCTGACAAGGACAAAAAGGCTCCTGCCTCACAGTGATCTCCACACAGCAAATACTGGGCATCTGAAAGACTTTTTGTCTCACGATGCACCATTTGTAGATCTCCTCATATATTATGAGCATTTGAAAGAGTAATTTCAGGGAAAACAAAAAGTTCATTACTGTGGTTTTGGATTAAAACTGGGAGGGGACAGAGCTGATTTTTTTTTCCCACTTGCATGCTAAAATTGTAAATGTCTGCAGAGAGCGAGAAAACTTTATTAACTCAAAAAAAAAGTTACTTATAATGGGAAACAATAAGGGGCTAAGGAATCTGGAAGAGAAGCAAAAGCAGCTAATTTTTTCCTTGTCTTCTCTCCTCTGCTCACTGTATGCTACAGTAACATCAGGCCTAATAATGGAGGCTAAATTAGAGGAATCTGGAATATTCTCACTTATACTCTGTATCTCCACATTCTGAAGATAAATCAAATCTCCACAACACTTTCCAATCACCTCCAGAAATTAAATTCAGTGTCAACTTATGCTTCTAAGTGGGGAACAGATGTCCTGACAGAGCACTGGCTTGGAAAGCTACCTCAGGTTCCACTAGGAAAGTCACTTGACCCATCTGGTGGTGCAACAGAGGGAGGAACTGAAACATGGGGACAGAACATACTTTCCCTTCCCAAAGAGAAGGAGCAAAAATACTTAATTTGAAGACCATAATCCATTTATATACTTGGTCACAGAATGGCTTATTGCACTGCTATTGCTAATTTCAGTTAAAAATTGCATTGCTGATTTCAGTTTAAAAAAAAAAAAGGGCCAGGGTAAAATACCTTTCTGTCAAAAAACAAAAAAAAAACAACAAACCAAAAAAAAAAAAAACCAAGAAGAAAACAAGACAAGGCATTATCCTCCCTGTATTTGTAAGTTTGTCCAAATTCAAGTAATTTTTTAGTCATCAAATCATAACCACAAAAGCCATGAGCTATTATCATCTGGCCATTAAAACCTTACATAATTTGAGTAAGTGTTACAGATTAGAGCAAACATACTCCTGATAAACAATTCCTGGTAGTAGCATCTAAGGTTATTGTCGTAGTTCAGCCCCGATCGGACCAGACTACGCAGTCTCTCTCTCACTCCCCCCACCTTCCGAGAAAACAGGGAGAGAAAATATAAGGAAAAACGGCTCGAGGTTTGAGGTAAGGACAGGGAGAAATCCTTAAAGTTACTGTCACGGGCAAAACAGACTCGACTTGGGGAAAACTATTCATTTATTACTACAAACAGCAGGAGAATGAGACAGGGAACAAGATAACCTCCCCCGACCCCTCCCTCTTCCCAAGCTTAACATTATCTCTACCACCTCCCCCCCCGAGCGGCACAGGGGGGAAGAGGGAATGGGGGTTGCGGTCAGTTCATCATACGTTGTTTTACGCCGCTGCTTCATGGTCGGGGGAAGAACTCCTCACGTTCCTCCCCTGCTCCAGCATGGGGTCCCTCCCACGGGCCACAGTCCTTTGTGGAACTGCTCCGGCGTGGGTCATCTCTTCCACGGGTGCAGTCCCTCTAGAACAGCTGTCCCAGTGGGCCCTCCACGGGCCACAGCTGCCTTCAGGCATCCACCTCCTCCGGTACGGGGTCCTTCACGGGCTCCAAGTGGATCTCTGCTCCTCCGTGGACCTCCATCGGCTGCAGGGGGACAACCTGCTCCACCATGGTCGTCACCACAGGCTGCAGGGGAATCTTGGCCAGGAGCCGCATTACTCCTCCCCCTCCTTCTGAACTGACCTTGGCGTCTGCAGCCGTTCCTCACAACAGGCTGGTAGATGTCTCTCAGAATCTTTTTTACATCTTATTCACTTCTCATCTCCTCTCCACTTCTTGCAGCCGGGCCGGACCGAGTTGGGCCCAGTTGGCCACCTGGCGAGAGGCCAGAGGGTGAGGCCTGCAAGGCCCATGAGGCCTGCGCCTCCCCCTCCGCGCCTCTGCCCCGACTCAGCTTCTTCACATCTTCTCTTCTCTCTCTTTTTTTTCTGTTTTCCCCTTCTTAAATACATTATCGCAGAGGCGTTATCACGAGACATTCTGCTACCAATCGGCTCAGCCTTGGCCAGCAGCAGGTCCGCCCTAGACCTGGCCAAGTCCCCTGAACAAAGGGGAGCGACTTCTAGCAGTTTCCTACAGAAGCTGCCACCTTAGGCCCCCCCTCACTAAACAAAACCACGACAGTTATGCCTAAAAAGTTGCATCAAAAATGACTGCAACTAATACGGTACTTTTTACACCTATGTATCTTGAAGATATTCATAAAATCAAACCTTCAAGTGCCAAGATTCACTTAATAGTGAATGTAGATCAATATACACAGAGTGTTCATGGTAACTTCTGTCAAATCTTGAAAGAATCTGAATGCAAGAAGGTGAACTGAAGAAAATAAGCTTCAATAGCTACCCAGAAGCCTTTTTATCTCATCCAGTGCCACTTATGCTACCTCAGACACAAGCCTATACAAATCTAGACAAGTTTTCTTGTGGTCAATTGTCAAAATAAGAAGTTTGAATGAAGTATTTTATGAAGTCTTTTCTGAAATTCTTACAGAATAACCTCATCTTGGGAGGGAATTCTAATTCTAGTCAGTCAAGGAATAGGACTACAAGATTAATAAATTGGTATGCAAATAAACTACTTACTCTGGTGCCACCAAGTATAATGCTACTATTAACAAGGATAAATGTTGTTTAAAAGCACCTTTCAAATAAACTGCTCCTGCTCAACAACAGTTAGATTGAAACTTTTGGTAAAATAAGGTATTACCACAGTATTTCAAATAGACTAGATTTAATATTTCATTGCAGGAATAAACATAGATTGTAGCAATGAACTTCAGAATTTAAAAGTACAGATTCAAGGTAAGGTAATGCCAATTTATCAAATCCAAATGCACTGGGAAAAGAGGGTTGGGAAGGAAAATACATATGGATTTTCCAGGAAAATAATACAAAAATATTGGGCGTCTCTTCACAATTTGTCTGAGAACAATTATCATCATACGGCAAATCAAAAAAAAAAAGCATTATCTTAAAGCATAAATCAATTTGAGATGCAAGGCTACTCTTCAATCAGTCTTAGCAAACTGCTACAGGAAAAGGCAGCTTAGTTGACTTGTTTCTTAGAACAAAAGAAACAAATCCATATCACTGTCCCAAAAAAAGGACAAATATTTATCTCTAAACCTGGTGGATTTCACTGATAGAGTATAATTTTTTACTACACTGTTTCCACAACACCACAAAAGAATTTTTCTGTAAGCGTAGACTTTCGCACAGGGCAAGAGCAACTTGCACTTGTAGATAAGAAATGTTAAGTGAGCATTTAACAAGTGGTGGTGTTATGCTTGCTTTTTGCTGAAAAAGATTCAGTGAAGCTTGAAAAACAGTCAGTAAACAACCACTTAGTACAATGCTAAAGCAAGAAGGACTAAGGGAATCACTCGCTATAGCACCATAACTGGGGAGTTTTCATAAGCGTAGACAGAAGTGATGAGGAAAACACTGTACACTGGTTTGGGGTCCATGCCTTAGAAGAAAGGAATAATTCAAAGATGGAAATAAAAGCATTCCAAGCATTAATAGGATTGATTTGGTGAGGAAATAGTACTAGAAGTACCTTTAACAGATATATGTTTAACAAAAGATGGAGTTCAAAATACAAATAATTTAATTTAGAAACAGGGACATATGTATTTTTAGCAGTTTGCATGATTAGGTACTTACACAAACATATTAAGAAGTCCCTTATCTCTTGCGTATTTTGAATCCTCAAATCAAGACTGGAGTCCTTGTGTCTAGAACATACTTTATATTTTAGGTAAAAAATATAAACAAACCAAAACCCAGTTATTATCACAATGTAACAGTATTAAATACAATAATCTGAAACACAGGAGTTAACACAAGATCTCAGCACCTTTTCACCCTAGCTCAAAAACACAATTTTAACTTCCAAACGTCTCTATGTTCTGAATGAACAAAGCATGCCACTATGTTAAAAAAAAATCCCATTTGTCAAATAAATTCTACTGTTTGCTGCTGCTCATTACAATAAATAAAGCTGTTAAAATAAAAATAAACATTTTGTCTAATAAGTTAAAATAAATTTGTCAGTGTCCTTCAACTAAGTAATCAATTGACCCACGGCTTTCATTACACCAATCTGTGTAGTCAAACTAATAGCTCAGACACAACAAGAAATGTCAGAGATACATAAATTAGTCAGCTATATTGTACATTTCAGCTTGTTCTTTCAGGCGACAAACTAGAAAAAGCTGTAAGCACAACACACTACCTGAAAAATCAGCAAACACTGCACTGGCAATGCTCAATATTTTCATGAATAAATGACATCTATGGTTACAAACATTATATTAACATTTGCATGCACATTGCAAGAGAAGATAGCAGACATGACATAACAGCACGTATAATTCACAGAAGACTTGTATCCCATAACATCACAATGATTATATAATAATTGACTACAGATAGTAACATACGCTGACCTGTTACGCTGGGACTTGAAAGTTCTTAACTAAAACTGAAAAACTTAATTTATGCTATTTACAAAGCAAAGATATCCTTTCAAAGACAGCCAGTTTCCAACAAGGATAACCTCTGTTTCAAACAAGAAGGATCCTTATTGCCACCAAAACACAAGCCCTTTAAATGCAGGCAAAGTTCTAAGGTATGAACAGAATATGAAATAGTTACTTGTTAATCATCAAACTAAATATACATCGATAGAAATAATAATAAGTCTCCTTCTTGCCACTTTGCAGAGAGATGGAAAATAATGATAAAGCTACTTTAAATAAGTTGTTCCACTAGCAGCAAGACAACAAAATGCCTGGTTTTCTTCACACTTGCATATTTCTTCCTTAGAATCTCACCCTCCATTGTAGTAATGCCAACACATACTCCTCAATTATCTCCAGTTCTCCCTGCTACGCTCTCAACAATTTCCCCAACTGACTCTGTCAACTTATAATTGTGATTTGAAAAAGAGGCAGTCATAACCGTGAGAGCAATCCCCATTTGGCACAAAGAACAAGTAACTTGAGTCCATCATACTTTCTTATTCCCCCTACTTTTGAATGCTCTCTACTACCCTCTACTTTTGAATAGTATGTGCTGTGTTTGACAAAGGAACAATAAGACCCTTAAGGTCGTATGTATAGTATGAAGTTCCTAGTATAAAGTACTGTTTCTGATTAAGAAAGGAAAAAAAAAAAAAGAAAGAAAACAAGGGAAAATAGTATCATTGATGAACTTCCTACAATGCTGGCTCTGCAATATGATTCTAAGACTTCACGTCTCTGCAGTAGCAAACTTCAATCAAACTTTCAATCGCAAATAAGGCTTTCAATCTCACTAATTCTCACCACAATGAGCATTTCATTTTCATAGTCTGTTGATTTAAATACAGATGAACTTATTCAGTAAAATTAACTTGAGAAAATCTAATTCGGATAAGAGCAACAAGTTTTTTCTTAGCTCTTTAGAGCTGTTACAGAATAAACCACTGTTTACAGTATGTCTTCAGTTAGCAACAAAACTGTTACATATCACAACAGCAAAGATTAATTTTAATGCAGAATAACCCCTTTCTTCCCTTTTATTGCATTTATGACTTCCATATATTAGCCAAACTTACAGTCTAATAGAGCGAGCTTGCATTTTAAAATGAGAGGTGCAAGGAATACAAAACTGTAAGTTTACTTCAAGACAGAGCTTCAAATTACATCTTGTATAAGCTAAAACACATGGACAGCTTCTTCCTGGCTTCTAACCTACTCCAATCAAACTGCCCTGAGCAGGTCTTCTCTACATTTCCTTTAAACATGACAGCGTATCTCACCTAGCAAATCAGAGTAGTTTCAACCATCATTAAACATCTTTACTAGCAAAGACAAAAAAAAGAACAGAGTTACACTACTAAACCCTCAGGAATGCCAACACTTTTAAATCTATTGCATCTCCAAACGTCATCATCAATGCAAGCTTCTGTTTAGTAACTCTGCTTACACATATGTACCAATTGGGCAACAGATCCAAAACAAAAAATATATAAAATATTTATTTCGTAACATACAAGATCTCACTACACTTTCCCGTAAGCTGGTATCATCTCTTAAGACAGTAGCTGAAAAGCAAAATGATATTAACATGCATGCTTTTCAAAACATCATGTCCACATCCACTTTGTAGGTCATATCTAGCTTAGAGCCTCAATGGAAATGCTTCTACTACTTCTCACAGAGTTTCCTAGAGAGTTCAGGAATTATTTCAGTTCTGAGAGATCACTACCTGACAAACGCTAAAACGGCCACCTAGATTAAACAGTCGTGGGAAAAAGGAAATGGAAGCTATTAAAGCAAACGTAGAATGGTTCTTGGCAAGAAAGCTTACCTATATCTCAAATACAGAGCTTAGAGATTACCTCCTCTAAAGTATACAGGTAGCCAGGAGAAGTAAGAGCAGGCTGGGCAGCTACAGCAACTAGAAGGTGTACTTTACAGTCTCTTAGTAGCAGAAGTCTTTTATAACATTGTAATTAATTTCTGCCATTCTAGGCATTAGTATTAGGCTAGCATAGTTACAAACTCTACGTTGATATAGTTTAATATAGCATCTACAAGTGTTCAGCCTTGATTTTCTCTGGTGACAGCATAGTAACAAGATCAAGCTGACTAGATCAGCCCACATAAAGAAATGAAACAGATTTTCCTCAAAAAGCGGTTTACAAAATGCTTTAAAATCTATTTCTTTCCAAGCTTTCTGTTGCAGTACCTATATGCATCTCTTCAGAAAACCCCCTGATGCTTTTCTAATGCATCCTACCTGATCTTACCAAGTACCTTCAGTTCTGCACAGGTTCTGTATTCTCTTAAAACACATTATAAAATATCTACATGTACAACTTAAATTGAAATAGTAAAGCTATTGGAAAGGTACAAGGTTTCCATTTCTAGTCACCTTGTCATCTACCAAAGAATTTTATTAATTGCAGAGCAGCTTTATGAGACATATGGTAAGTATCACAGTTCAGACTCTCACCTGATCTGCCACTAAAAGAATGAACACAAAATTCAGAAGTATCCTAACTAGCAATAATCAATAATAATTTTTAAAAAGCACACTACCTAACACTAAAAAGACTCGTAACAACATATTTAGCATATGCCTAGTTGTTAACGCTGTATAAAGGAAATCAATTTAAAATGGAAGATACATACATGGGATGCTCCTTAATACATAGAATTATTTTGAAAAATACCAAACAAAATATTTCCAGAAGAATGTTCCAGAGCACACAAAGATACTAAAACAGAATTTCTTGAATGAGTTTCTCAGAGGCACACATTTCATGCAGAAGGCAGGAAACGGCTAAACTGATTTGACAAAAAGCCTGCATAGAGTGATAGTTTTGGAACAACTGAAAACAAAACAAAACAAAAACAAAACATGTGAAGTAACAAAAGAATATAAACCACAACAATCAAATCTACTGTGAGCCTTATAATACATGCTAAACTTTCCACACAGGACACTCTGAAGTAATACTTGACACTTTCAGACTTTTTAAAAGATATCAACTTAAGAGACCAAATCCAACAGCACTACAACTCACTAAAACTCAGTGGTTGAGAAAACAATCAGAATTTTGTACTATCAAATACACACATATATGTGATTTTGTGTGTGTATATATATATATATCTCCTTAAACCTTAAAACAATTCAAACTATAAGCATTACCATATTTTACCTACAAGTACCACTCCATTTCCTATTTCTCACAAGAGTTAGAATCCCATATGCCACTCAGATAAACAGCACTAAAGCCACACACCTGCAGAGGTGAGGTCATACATGCACAGGACATGCCCCCTCTATTCCCTAGCTTACTCGAAACGGTATCTCCACCACTAACAACTGCTTCCCCACGCCTCAAAGCGATACTTTCTCCCAAAGCCGTGGAGCTTTGGAGGCCCTGCAAATGCAGCCCTGCAGGGGAGGAAGCACTGACGGACAGCTTGGGACAGCTCCGTCCACCCCGGCTCCTCACACCCAGCACAGCCGTGCCCGCCGCTGAGCTGTCCCAGGCCCCTCCACACAACAGGGTGCCCTGCCCGGGGGTAGGAAGGGGTTGAGCGCGCAGTATGGGACTTCCCGCTCCCTCAGAAGACAAGAGTCGCCTTCCCCCGGGGCGAAGGGGAGCTGTCCAGACAGACCGAAGGGCAGGGACAGACGGTCCCCTGGCCCACAGAAGACTCGCGGACTATTTGGGGAGGGGATCCTCACACAAGACCCAGCCTCTCCTATTAACGCACCCTCCCGCCCTCCGAGAACACAGCCTGCTTGCACGTAAAGTTCAGCCACAACGAACCGCCCCCCCCCCCCACCCCGCCCCCAACCCCGGACAGTTCAGGGGCAGACGGCTCGCTCCTCCACACCCAGCCCCTCGGGGCGGAGAAAGCCCTCGCTCCGCACCCTCCCCCACCACTACGCACACCCATGCCGGGAGGCCGCAGGCACCCTCAACTGCAAATACCTCGGGGGGATTTTGGGGGGACAGCAGGCCCTCCCCGTCCCCAAGACCTCTGCCTGGCCTTCCCCGCGGCGGGGGAAGGCCGGGGCCTCGGTCCCGCCACCGAAGGACTCCCACGCCACGCCACCCTGTGCCACGCCGCAGCCCTGGACTGACCTGACGTCCGTGGCCGGGGGAGGGGCGCGGTCGCCTCCAGGGGCTGGCGGTGGGTTTTCCTCCCTGCCACCGCCGCCGACCCTCCACTCCCCGGGCGAGACCACAGAGAGAAAGCGGAGGACGCGAGCCAGGTAACGCGACACAGAGGGAAACACCAGCCCCTCTTCCTCTCCCTTGCGAAAAAAATTAAAAAAAAATAAAAAGGGGAGGGAGAATAAATTTAAAAGGCTCAGCCAGGAGTTTAAAACAAAGAGGCGGAAATAGCCGAGCGCGGCCCGAGCGGAGCCGAGCGGGGGCGCCGCGCTCAGGGCGCATGCGCGGGGCGCTCAACCGGGCGCAGCGCCGGCCGCCCCCTCCCTTTCCCAAGGAGTGGGGCTGGCCCGCGCGCGCTCCCCCGCCTCCCTCTCCTCCCCCATGCTCTCCCCGGCGCGCGCGCGTGCGGCGGGGGCGGAGGGTTCGGCGGCGGGGGCGGCGGGCGCGGAGGGTGTGCGGGCCCCCGATACGTCCAGCGCCGCAGCATCGGTTTGACCTGTGAGCGGAGCAGGGTGCGGTCAGTGCGGGCGATTTACTTCTTGGCAGGGTATGGCCTGTCGTTGCTCTGAGCCGGCTTAAGGTTTTCCTCAAAATCGCACAGGCGTTGTCTTGGCCGATGAACCCGGTGACCTGGAGCTGGGAGCGCTGGCGGCAAGACACACAACCTGGTGGCAAACTGCAGGTGACTCGAACACTCCAACTGCAGAAATTCAGAAGATTTTGGCTTCCTGAAAGTCGAAAGGTGTGAGGTCTTAGGTCAAGGAGTGTGCATAAAGCTTGGGAAGCCCATCCCAAGTTCAGCTTGACATCAAGTGGGTGAATGCCAAGGTTGCAAAGACAGGTGCTTAAAAATTCACCTGTCCAAACTCTGAGACACCACAGCAATCTTGACATTCCCAATTATGCATATATTTTACATGTAATGCTTTAAAATAACTGTGTGTTTCCCTTTTTTTCTTTCCTCCCTGCCAACTAAGAATGAGCCACAAGCCAGTCTTCCACCTTGTCTAAGAATGCAACTGGAATTGAGCTGTCTGACATGGCACTGCCCTAGAAGATGTTTTCCTCCTTGTCCAACAAAATACTGAGCCATAATTGTGTATCAAGACTTCAGGGTCTGTGCGTGGCTGTAGGAGCTGTGTTATCCAGAAGCAAAGGCAGTGTTAACAGGAAATACGACAGCATTGTAGATTTGCTCTATTTAACTTCAAGTGTTGTGTGGTTAAATGGATGCGTCTTGTCTGTCAGAAATGCAAATTCTGTTTTTAGTTTAACCACAAATGACTTTGTATAGGCCTTTGCTTATAGAGATGTTCTCTGGAAAGTAATGGGGCCTCCTGCCTGACTTCTGAAATTGGATTTCAAATAGCCAGAAGCAAAAGTAAGAAACTACAAGAGAATGTGCATGAAATTATAAACAGGATGCCTGCTCTTTTTTTTGTTGTTCCTACTGTTTCCAGAGACAAACGCTGCAGATTGGGAAAACCAGTAAGGCCAGAGTCTGTGGGGTTTGGTTTTCTCTTACTATAGATAATTTTTAGAAGATCCATACCTAAAGCAAGCTGATATGGCCATGCCCACTCAAACAATTAATCTACTTTAATATACCCTTTGTGACAAGACTGTTGCAACCCTCAGAGAGCCAAGGCAATGGTTTGCTCTCTTTTCAGCCTCATTACCCTAACATCTGTTCTAATGCCTTTGGCAATGTCATTAAAAATTGTGTTATAAGTGATATTTCTGAAATATAAGCTTGGCCAGTGATTAAGAGTATCTGGGATCATAACTGAGTAGATAAGAGTGCCTTGTCTGAACTGCAGCACTTGGTATTGAGAAGTGAAACTTTTTGTTAGCATTGCAGTCAGTGAGCTGTGATGAAACTACAGAAGTTCAGAGAATGACTTGGGGGGAACTAGAAATAGCATTTAAAGGATTCTTTCTGTTAGCTTTACTTGTGTTAGTCCTCACAGTTTTCACACAAACAAAAGCATAATGTGAACATAGGTAAATTGAAGCTCTAGCTTCTGGAATCATCTATTTCCCAGCTAAAAGAATTAATGGAAGATTATATGACATTTCATGTAAAAAAAAGTTCATTGTCTACTTCAGGACTTGTAACAGTGGAAAGTTAGTTGGCATGAGCATGAGCTCATGGCATGAGCACCTTAACGGTAATGGCATAAACAGCGAAATGGCTAGAATCCCAACAAACCACGATGTTTTCATGAACAGCAGTAAAGCGCAAAGTAGGCAAATACATGACAAAATGATTTTATTTTAAGGCTGACCATAATACAGTGTTTACAAACAGCACAGCTGCGAACTAGTTTTTACAGTAGTTGCTCAGTTGCTTTGCAGAGCGAAAGAGCTATATCCATCCTGTAGGTCTGTGGACTAGACTAGTTGCATCCAAGGATGCTAAGAGAGCCTGTTGATACCATTGCAAGGCTACTCCGTCTCTATTACCTTTGCAAGATCATGGTGACCAGGGGAGTCCCCCAGAACTGCAGAATGGTAAATATTTCACCTGTCTTTGCAAACAGCAAGAAAGATAGTTCAGGGAACTACAGCCTCACTTTGGTCCCTGAGAGAATCATGGAGCAAGTCCACCCATGCCATTTCTGAACACATGAAGGAGAAGGACATGTCTTACTGAAGGTAAATTGGGATGGACCAAACTGAGAGAAGGCTCCGTGGAGACCTCATAGCAGTCTTCCAGTACCTCAAGTGGGCCTACAAGAAAGATGGGGAGAGGCTGTTCAGTAGGGCTTGTTGCGATAGGACAAGGAGTAATGGTTTTAAAATAGAGGGAGGTAGATTTAGATTAGATATTAGGAAAAAAATTTTTACAATGCGAGTTATAGAACACTGGAACAGGTTTCCCAGAGAGGTGGTGGAAGCCCCATCCCTGGAAACGTTCAAGGCCAGGCTGGATGAGGCTCTGAGCAACCTGATCTAGTTGGGGATGTCCCTGCTCCTTGCAGGGGGCTTGGACTAGATGACCTTTGAAGGTCCCTTCCAACCCTAACCATTCTATGATTCTATGATTGTTCCTCTTTACGTGGTACTTGTTAGAACAACTGTGGCATAGTGTGTCCAGTTTTGGGTGCACTGTTATGAGAAAGATATTGATAAACTTGATCAAGTCCAGTAGAGGCCACAGGGATGGTAGTGGATCTGGAGAACATGTCCTGCAAGCAGAAGCTGAGGGAACTGACTGATAAACTTGATCAAATCCAGCAGAGGCCAGTGGGATGGTAGAGGATCTGGAGAACATGTCTTGCAAGGAGAAGCTGAGGCAACTGGAACAGTTCAGCTTGGAGAAGAGATGACTTCAGGGGGACCTAATAGCAGTCTTCAACATTTAAAAGGGAGTCACCTGGAAAACACATAGCCACACTCTTTAGTGAGGCAAATGGCAGGAGAATGAAAAACAGTGGTCATAAAGAGAATCAGGGGAGATTCTGATGAGACAGAAAGGAAAAAAAAAAAGATCACTGTGACGACAGCTAAACTTTGGAAGAGATTTCCCAGAGAGGGTGTGTATAGTGCATCTGTGGAGGTCTTCAAGACCAGGCTGGACAAAGCCCTGCTTTAAGAAAGAAGTTGTACTATAGACCTATGGACGTCCCTTCCTATCTAAATGTTTCTGTAATTCTGGGATTAATTGTCAAGCAGATAAACCAAAATTGTCTATGAAAATATAGATTAACAGAAGAAAAGAGTTATCTGAAGGAGCTGAATTGTCCTGGGAAGACAGAGCAACTTTCTCAAACTGCTCAGGAACAACATTGACATGTAGATTATGTGTGAATAGGCTGATCTAGGTGACTAAACTTTGTCAGTGAACTGTTGACTGCTTTTTCCATGCGTCGCCTTTCACTTTGGCTGCTACTAGCTCCCAACAGGCCCTCACCAATTACTGCCACTTAGAGTACAGATACTTACCTGTTAGTTGCAACTGAAAACTCAGAGCATTTCTAATCATTACCTTTCACACTCAGTCTTTCGCAGTCATAAATCTTAAGTCAGTATGAGATTAACTTAGATTTCTTCATTCAGGTTCAAATGGCAGGCAGCACGCAAAACACTGTAGTAGTAACCAAAGATCTCAGAGCTGGGCTCCAAACATTTTGAAGCATAAAACAAAAGAACCCAAACATTCATCAGCTTTTATCTTCTAGATAAATGTACCATGCACTAAATTTTAGTAACCTATTCTTAGGGGAAGTATCTACAAGATTTTGGTGCTATTAGCAGCACAAAGTGGTCACTTAACACACACACACTATACATACACTTATATAAGAATACGTATACATAGAAACAGATATATATGTAAAATGCTATATTTTGACATCTCCCTTTTTACACCTTTTCCTTTTACGCTATCAGGTTTCTTTTGTGGATATCTGCACACACACTTGTACCACATTCTCCTCAAATGCATGTGTGCTACAGGCGTGCATTGTATTGCATTAGCCTGGACTGAACATTTGCATCAAGAATATAAAACATTCCTCATCACCAACGTTTGCAAAGTTAGCATGCATTTAATTTAAAGTTTAAGTTTCTGGAGATGCAAGACACAAGTTCCTGTTCCTGCAAGAATATCCAGATTTGTTTTACAAACTTGAGCTTTAGGGAAATGCTTAGACAATGTAGCTATGCTTCACGTGTTATTTTAATAACAACAGAATTATATACTAGTGCTGTTCTAGCATTAAGTAGTGATTATATTTTGGGAATAGAATTGTGATTTTTAAAAAAATTTTCAAATCTTGGGGAGGCATCACTGGTAAGCTCAGGAGCGATGCCTCCCAGCAAAGAGCAAGTCAGACGAAAAAGCCACAAGGCCTGCATGGATGAACAAGTAGCTCCTGGACAAACTCAAACACAAAAAGGAAGCCTACAGAGAGTGGAAAGCAGGGCAGGTAGCCTGGGAGGAATACAGAGAAATTGTCTGAGCAGCGAAGGATCAGATTAGGAAAGCTAAAACTCTGACAGAATTAAATATGGCCAGGGATGTTAAGGGCAACAACAAAAGCTTCTATAGGTACATTGGGGGTAAAAGGAAGACTAGGGAACATGTGGGCCTTCTCTGGAAGGACATGGGGGACCTGGTTTCCCTGGACATGGAGAAAGCTGAGGTACTCAGTGACTGTTTTGCCTGAGTCTTCACTGGTGAGGGCTCTAGCAACACCACTCAAATTGCAGAAGGTAAACACAGGAACTGGGAGAATGAAAAACCACACACTACAGGAGAAGATCAGGTTTGAGACCATCTAAGGATCCTGAAGGTGCACAAATCCATGAGACATGATGAGATGCATCTGTGGGTCCTGAGGGAACTAGCAGATGATGTTCCTAAGACATTATCCATCATATTTGAGAAGCTGTGGCAGTCCAGTGAAGTTCCCACTGACTGGAAAAAAAGGCAAACAAGGAAGACCAAGGGAACTACAGGCCAGTCAGTCTCACCTCTGTGCCTGGCAAGATCATGGAGCAGGTCCTCCTGGAAACTATGCTAAGGCACATGGAAAATAAGCTGATTGGTGACAGCCAGTATGACTTCACTAAGGGCAAATTGTGCTGACAAATTTGGTGGCCCGCTACAACAGTGTTGCAGGGTTGGTAGATTCAGATTAGATCTTAGGGAAAAAAATTTGACAGTGAGAGTGGTAGGACACTGGAACAGGTTGCCCAGAGAGGTGGTTGATGCCCCATCACTGGAAACATTAAGGCCAGGTTGGATGAGGCTCTGAGCAACCTCATCTAGTGGAAGATGTCCCTGCTCTTAGCAGAGGAGTTGGAATAGATGACCTTTAAAGGTCCCTTCCAACCCTAACTATTCTATGATTCTATGATTCTATAATGGAAGAGCAACTGACATGATCTACCTAGACTTGTGCAAAGCTTTTGACACTGTCCCACATGACATCCTAGTCTCTAAACTGGAGAGACATTAATTTGATAGATGGACCACTCAGGAAATTGGCTGGATGGCTGCATTCAGAGAGTAGTGGTCAACAGCTCAGTGTCCAAGTGGACACCGGTGATGAGAGGTGTTCCTCAGGGGTCCATGTTGGGCCCGGCCCTATACAACATCTTTGTCGGTGACAGGGACAGTGGGATAGAGTGCACCCTCAGCAAGCACGCCGTAAACATGAAGCTGTATGGTGCAGTCAACACGCTGGAGGGACCTTGACAGGCTGGAGATGTGGGCCCGTGCAAACCTCATGAAGTTCAACCAGGCCAAGTGCAAGGTCCTGCACCTGGGTCATGGCAATCCCAGGCACAAATACAAGCTGGGCAGAGAATGGATCAAGACCAGCCCTGAGGAGAAGGACTTGGGAGGGCTGGTGGACAAGAAACTCAACATGAGCCGGCAATGCGCCCTTGCAGCCCAGAAGGCCAACTGCATCCTGGGCTGCATCAAGAGGAGTGTGGCCAGCAGGTCGAGGGAGGCGATTCTCCCCCTCTACTCTGCCCTGGTGAGACCCCACCTGGAATACTACATCCAGCTCTGGAGCCCCCAACATAAGAAGGACATGGACCAGTTGGAGAGGGTCCAGAGGAGGGCCACAAAGATGATAAGAGGGCCGGAGCACCTCTCCTGTGAAGACAGGCTGAGAGAGTTGGGGCTGTTCAACCTGGAGAAGAGGAGGCTCCGGGCAGACCTTATAGCAGTCTTCCAGTACCTCAAGTGGGCCTATAGGAAAAACTGGGGAGGGACTTTTGACAAGGGCATGTAGTGATAGGACAAGGGGTAATGATTTTAGACTACAAGGGGGTAGGTTTACATTAGATATAAGGAAAAACTTTTTTACTGTAAGGCACTGAAACAGGTTACCCAGAGAAGCTGTTAATGCCCCATCCCTGGAAGTGTTCAAGGCCAGGGTGGATGGGGCTTTGAGAAACCTGATCTCATGGAAGGTGTCCCAGCCCATGGCAGGGGCATTGAAATTAGATGATCTTTAAGGTCCCTTCCAACTCAAACCATTCTATGATTCTATGTCATTCATGACTGACTTTGTGGTGTTTCCAACCATATAAGTCTCCATTCTCTTGCTAATACTCAGAGAAGTCTTTTAACAATAGATGGTGCACAGCATTTTGTGATAGTGTTGCAGAGTGGATGAGTTTGGAAGGGACTTTTGGGGACCACCCAGGACAATCTCCCTGCTCAAAGGAGGGTCAGGTACAGCAGGCTGGCTGTCTTGTTTCCTCTGTTTATCACAAGAACACACACTGCCATTCTTACATTGTAAATTCTGCATGAACATCCTAATGACTGAATGATAACTTAATTCTTGCTCAGGAACCACTGGGAACTAATATTCTGAATGTCACTTTTACCACAACTAAATTCTGGCTTCAGAGATGCGGTCTGTTAATCCTCTCATTTCAAAACCAAAGACCTAGAGGTCCTTTACAGGAGGAGATAAGATTTAGCATTCCATGTGGACACAGCTGCATAGGTGGCAGGCCAGTCAACCAGAGAAACTGACTAAAGGACATCTGTAGCTTCAGTAATGAAACAGCTGAAGTAGGTGAAAGGTATTTTTTGTGTAACCAGTGCACGCCATGTCATGCACATCCAGATAGCTTAGTATGAAAAACTGTTTGCTGAGTGTCCTTTTTGATACTACCATGTTGTGGTTTAGCCCCAGCTAGCATCTAAGTACTGCACAGCCACTCATCCTCCCCCTTCCTAGAGGGGATAGGGCAGAGAAAATATAGCAAGAAGCTTGTGGGTCAAGATAAGGTCAGGGAGACATCATTCAGCAATTACTGTCACGGGCAAAACACACTCAACTTTGGGCAATTTAATTTTATTAACAAATCAAATCAGAGTAGGATAATGAGAAATAAAACCAAATCTGAAGAACACATTTCCCCGCCCCTCCTTTCTTCCTGGGCTTAACTTCATTCCTGAATTGTCTACTTCTTCCCCTCCAGCAATGCAGGGGGATGAGGAATGGGGGTTGTAGTCAGTTATTTCTGCCGCTCCTTCCTCCTCAGGGGGAGGACTCCTCACACTCTTCCCCTGCTCCAGTGTGGGGTCCCTCCCACGGGCTACAGTTCACGAGCTGCTCCAGCATGGGTCCTCCACAGGACCACAGGTCCTGCTAGGAGCCTGCTCCGGTACAGATTTCCCACATGGTCACAGCCTCCTTCAGGCATCTGCCTGCCCCAGCATGGGGTCTTCCATGGGCTGCAGGTGGATCTCTGCTCCTCTCTGGGCCTCCACGGGCTGCAGGGGGACAGCCTGCCTCACCATGGGTTGCACGGGAATCTCTGTTCTGGCACCTGGAGCACCTCCTCCATCTCCTTCTTCACTGGTGTCTGCATAGTTGTTCTTCTCCCATATTCTCACTTCTCTCTCTGCTGCTCTTTTTCCTAGTAGTTTTTCCCCCTAACTATGTTATTACAGAGACGCTGCCACTGTCGCTGATGGCCTTGGCCTTGGCTAGTTGTGGGTCCATCTTGGAGCCATCTGGCATTGGCTCTACCAGACATAGGTGAAGCTTCTAGCAGCTTCTCACAGAAGCCAGTCTCCCTGCTACCAAAACCTTGCCATACAGACCCAATATATATAGCATTAAGTCCCCTTCATGAGCTTTGCTTTGTCAGCAATGGTAGCCTTAGAAGCTCACTTCTACCCCATTTCCCTACCCATTTGCTAATGGGATAAGGAAGGACCGTGAAAGGTCATTTGATCTACCAAGTGATATGATCAATGGTATCCGTACTGTGTAAGCTTCTGATAGGTGAGTCATGAAGACGTACAGTGTCTGTCTTCTGAGGCTTTCAAATAGGTTCCACAAGTTAGCTTTGCTTTGTTGATATCACTGTTAAAAAGTATTTTCCAGTTTCTAACTTTGCTCTTCCTGCTATCATTTTAGCAGACAAAACAGTTCATATCCTTTGTCATTGCAAATACTAGTGACATATCTGACATAACCTCCAATCAGTCTTGTCTTGACTAAGTAACCACTTTTTCCCTCATTTTACATCCTAGGTTTTGGGCTTGCAGACTTTTGTGTTTCCTTGCCACAACTTTCCCAGTTATCTACCCGAATAGACTTTTCTTCCTCTACAAAAGACCAGCCATTTCTTTCCAAGATAGACAGCTTGCCTTCTGTCCTGGTTTCAGCAGGGATGGAGTTAATTTTCCTCTCAGTAGCCGGTGTGTTTTGAATTTGGTATATGAAGAATGTTGATAAAAACACTCTGATGATACGAGTTGTTGTTAATGAGACCAAGGACACTGTCTGGCTTTCCAAGTCTTGTTGAAGTCTCATTAACGTGTAGATGCAGGAAGCTGGGCGAAAGACAGACAGAATAATTGATCCAAACTGGCCAAAGAGAGTATTCCGTGTCATAAACTTCATGCTTGTATATAAGTGAGGGTTGCCCGTGGCGGGGATATCCTTTTTTCTTGTCTCTCATTTTGCTGGCATCATTCCTCTACCTTGTGGGCTTGCCTTCACTCCTTTGCTTTCTGCTCAGTTTTTGTTTCCGTGATCGCTGCTCAGGATGGGCTGTATCGGTCATTCGGACATCAGGTGGTGATAAATCATACATTGTTCACTTTGTATATATTAATATCCTTATATTCTGTTATTATTGTAGTTTTCCTTTGCTATTTTAGTAAACTGTCTTTTATCTTAACCCACGAGTTTTTGTTTCTTCCCAGTTCTCTCCCCCATCCTACTGGGTAGGGGGAGGGTGTGCGAGAAACTGTGTGGTGACGAGAGCTAAACCACCACAGTTTCCCTCAGGAAAATGCTTTTAACAAGAGCTACTTTCACCATCCAGATGCTTTGCTCTAATATGTACAAACGAAGAGATGCAGTTTGTTGACACAAGCCTAACTTGGGACACACACTCTCCCAGAAACACTATGAAGAACAAGGAAGTATAGTCAGTCATTCAATCTTATGCTGGGGAGCTGTAAGTCAAAGGCAACTTGGAGGTTCACTGCCCCTCAAATTCAGACACATTCTGAAGTATTAATCAATTAATTTTGCTATAGATTTACTTTAAAGTGTAATCCTTAACAGTTTTTTACTCCATAATTGTGCAATCTCCTAAATCTGTAAAGCAGTACGATACTTTTATTTCTTTCAGTAATCTTTAATCTTTGGGTTTTGTGAAGTTGGTATCTTTAGAATCATAGAATCGGACCTTCAAAGGTCATCTAGTCCAACCCACCTGCAAGAAGCAGGGACATCTTCAACCAGATCAGGTTGCTTAGAGCCTCTTCCAACCTCACCTTGAACGTTTCCAGGGATGGGGCATCCACCACCTTTCTGGGAAACCTGTTCCAGTGTTCTACCACCCTCATTGTAAAAAAAATTTTTCCTAATATCTAATCTAAATCTATCTCCCTCTATTTTAAAACCATTACCCCTAGTCCTGTTGCAACAGGCCCTAATGAAGAGTCTCTCCCTGTCTTTCCTCTAGGCCCACTTGAGGTTCTGGAAGACTGCTATAAGGTCTGCCTGGAGCCTCCTCTTCTCCAGGTTGAACAGCCCCAACTCTCTCAGCCTGTCCTCATAGAAAAGGTGCTCCAGCCCTCTTATCATCTTCGTGGCCCTCCTCTGGACCCTCTCCAACTGGTCCATGTCATTCTTATGTTGGGGGTTCCAGAACTGGACACAGTACTTCAGGTGGGGTCTCACCAGGGCAGAGTAGAGGGGGAGAATCACCTCCCTCGACCTGCTGGCCACACTCCTCTTGATGCAGCCCAGGGTGTGGTTGGCCTTCTGGGCTGCAAGAGCGCATTGCCTGCTCATGTTAAGCTTCTCATCCACCAGCACTCCCAAGTCCCTCTCCTCATGGCTGGTCTTGATCCATTCTCCGCCCAGCCTGTATTTGTGCCTGGGATTGCCATGACCCAGATGCAGGACCTTGCACTTGGCCTGGCTGAACTTCATGAGGTTGGCACAGGCCCACCTCTCCAGCCTGTCAAGGTCCCTCTGGATGGCATCCCTCCCCTCCAGCATGTCGATGGCACCACACAGCTTGATGTCATCCACAAACTTGCTGAGGGTGCACTCTATCCCACTGTCTCTGTCACCAACAAAGATGTTGAACAAGGCTCTGCCCAACATGGACCCCTGAGGAATGCCACTCATCACCGGTCTCCACCTGGGCATTGAGCCATTGACCACCACTCTCTGAGTGCGGCCATCCAGCCAATTCCTTATCCACCAGGTGGTCCGTCCATCAAACTCATGGCTCTCCAGTTTAGAGAGAAGGATGTTGTGTGGGACAGTGTCAAATGCCTTGCACAAGTCCAGGTAGATGATGTCAGTTGCTCGTCCCTTGTCCACTGATGCTGTCACCCTGTCACAGAAGGCCACCAAGTTGGTCAGGCACGATCTGCCCTTAGTGAAGCCATGTTGGCTGTCACTAACCACTTCCCTGCTCCCTGTGTGCCTTAGCATGGTTTCCAGGAGAATCTGCTCCATGACCTTGCTAGGCACAGAGGTGAGGCTGACTGGCCTGTAGTTGCCCGAGTCCTTCTTGTTCCCCTTTTTAAAAATGGAGGTTATGTTACCCCTCTTCCACTCATTGGGGACCTCACAAGACTGCCACAACTTCTCAAAAACAATGGCCAGCGGCTTGGCCACTTCATCTGCCAGTTCCCTCAGGCCCTGTGGATGCATCTCATCGGGTGCCATGGACTTGTGCACCTTCAGGTTCCTCAGATGTTCTCGAACCTACTCTTCCAGCACAGTGAGTGGTTCTTCATTCTCCCAGTCCCTGCTTTGTGCCTTTCTTTCTGTTGTCCCTGCAGAATAGACAACTAACTGTCAGCCTCCGGCTGAACAGTTTTATTCCTATTCTGATCTGAGGCATTTTTTTTTGTTATTGAAGGATGCCATAAAACTCAGAGTGATTTAAACCCAAGAGACAGGTATTTAACTACACCCTCATCCCACCTGAGCTCTTCAGTCCTCACTGTCACTTGGCTTTAAAATTCCTCTCATTCCCCATGGCAAAAAAGAAATCCCTAGTTTTCTCTCTAGTATCAAACTCAAATAAATCAGGTTCATTAAGCTCTCTTGCCAAGTCCACTCAACTGAACAAGACAAACTGATTCAGTAATCATTTGGAAAACAAGAAACACAGTATTTTAGTAAATACCAGACACTTCATGTAACTCTAGGCTTACAAATATTCCTACTGGTTGTACCCGGTTCATAGGATTCCTATGCACAAAGTTCACCCAGCATATGATATTTAAAGGCACAACAGTATTTATTGCTCTATTATAGCTTTGCACAAGCAGTTACTAGCATAAGCAGTTACAAGCATAAGCAGTTACAGTTCCTAGCATAAGCAGTTACTAGCGTATTGTTTTCCCTTTTGTGAGAGTCTTACCAACCCGACTAAGCCGGAGACACTGCCGAGCAGGAGGATGATGATCAGCGGGGTCAGAGCAGAGAAGGGAGGTAGGCGCAGCACCTTCAGGGTGTCCCCTGTTGTTCGTAGAGTGTGCTCTGGGTCCTTTCTTTGTCCCTCTGTTCTGAGCCACCTCTGTTTATCCCCTCACCAGATTCAGTGGAAGAGTACTGACCAGGTGTTGATGCACGCATGGCCAGCACATGCAGCAAGGCCTGCCAAGTACGTGCCCTGCTGGCTAACAGTGGTTCCTGGATAGCAGCAACATACTGCTCAGTAACAACCCTCCTAGCTCCTCTCTCGAAGGTCGTGTTCTCACAGCTGTGTGCAGCTTGTAATTTCCCACAGTGGCCCTACATGGACCATCACTGAGATCCCTCACACATGCCACCACATGGTCTGTAGTTGGGACACTGTGGTATTCCATAACCCGTACTCTCTTAAGCTTGTAATTTCCCATAGTGGCCCTACATGGACCATCACTGAAATCCCTCACACACTGGTAAATGAAAAATTAAGGCTATTGGCAGAGCACTGTTAACTAGCAATTAGAAACTCCTGGTATATATTTGTCCTCCACAGAAAACCTCTTAGTGCTTCAAAGATGAACATTAGAGAAGTGGAAATAGAGAGGGATTTAGTGACTCAGGAAATAAGTGTTTGTTACCACTAACTACTTATATTTCCCTCCTAAGAGGAAAGACTAGTGGAGCATGGGTTTAGTTTGAGAGAGATACATCAAAGATAGCTGAAAGTTGTGAGGTGTTTGGGGGGATATTTTTCTGACATCCAACCATGAAGATGCAGGGAAGGTGTGTAGTCTATATCCTAGGAGGCTAAACAAGCATCTGACAGGCTAACAATAAACATGTCTGTAAATCCAGTTGATCTTACCTTGGGGCAGGGGACCTATTTTTTACTTCTGGGAATCTAGCTTCCACCACATCCTCCAGGAAACTGTTCTGTTTCAAAAGGGCCTTCACATCAGGACTTCACGTTAAGTAAACTTACTAGTTCCTTCTATGTAGATTTCCAGAACAGGAACGGTTTAGCAATCATATGGAACTATATTTTGTAGGGTGACAATAGCCCTCACTTCTGGGATTAAAGTAATTTCACTGAACAATTCAAGCCTGTTAGACGATGGAGATAATCTCTGACAGTTCCCAACCAAGCTTTCCATTTCTTCCTGCATATACAGCAGCTATGTTTGATTCTTGCATACAGATTTGCTTTTGCAAGCATCTAATTTTAGCATCACATAAACTGTGATCAGGTCTCACTGGAATTTCCCTTGCTTTGGGGTGAATCACTGCACTGTAGAGGGTTTAATGTGCACAGTGCCCCTCTACTTTTCTTCTACATTTTTTCTTTCTCTCCGAATTCCACTCATTATATAATTCTAGTTATATCTTCTCACTACATTTTTTTAATCTCCATTTCTAAAGACAAACTTGCTTCAGGTTTCTTAATAGTGTCTTTTAAAACACAACTTTAAAATCAAAACAGCCAATTTTCTTTTGTTACATTGGCTCAATCGGCACAAACCATTTTTGCTGCTTACTATAATAGTCTCACTAATACAGGAGCTTTATCTCCAACTTTCAATGACTATTCTCTACAATAACTAGAGATCTATATCGCCTATTGTCTTGTGGGCTGAAGTGGCACATTCTTCCTTCCATGGGAAGACACATATAGCTAATGCTGTGATTTCCAGCATGTCTGTGGATTCCTGTGGCCCTTAATAGACCCCTTGTTGGGCTTTTCTTTGAGCCTCCATGGACTTTCTCCCCTAAACTTTCAATGTCTCTGCAAGATTTCTCTATAGCATTTTGCACAATGGTATTACAAGATATTTATAAATTGTCTTGCAAGTATCTGGACAATGCCCAGTATACTATTGGAAAGCATTCTCCCTGGTATGGATATTCACCTGGTAACTCATCCACTTGGAGTTCAACATCTCAGGAAAGACTACCACAAGATTTATACATTTAGGATCAGCTTTCTTGTGGCAGAAAAAATATGGGGACATCTTGATGATATGCTAAAGCTTGCCAGATCAATGTCAATAGCAGAGAAGTTTCTGCTGATGTACTAGAAGGCAAATATTTCATGATGCTGCTGCAGCCTTTGAGGTGAAGCATGGTGTTGAGCTAGGAATCAGGAGAGAGACAGAGGGAGAAAAGTAAGCTCAAGAAAACTCATCTACTACAGTCAAGACCTCAGGAACTTCTAATCATACCTATTTGTGAGACTGGCATATTCCTACTGCAGCAGGCACAACAAACAGGCACCTCACTCAGAAGAAATACTCATCCTTCATTAATTATGAAAAGTGCTACGTTACGGTAAGCTGCATCAGATGGCTGGACTTGAGTGTGGCAAGAATAGGCTGCACCTGCAGGCATAGGGAACTGTGTCCTGAAATGGAGCAGTTCTAGATGGGGTGGGCTGTAACTTCCCATTGTGATTGTATCCAAAGGAGTACACGCTTCTGCGTGAGGCCTTCTGTGCTAAATGACACAGAGGCTACAGTCTGAGCCACCTCATGCAACAGCTGGGTCTGCATCACATAGGTGATTCTCACAGCCTTTCTCAAAGCAGGAACTGCTTACACCACCACCTAATTATCACGAAGCTCCCCAGGAGCATATGAGACACTCAGCTTTAGGCAGAGACTCTCAGGACTGGAAAGGATTCTGATGTTTACACGTGAAGGGGAAACAGGATGTCTTAAACCAGTCTGATAGTGACCTAGACTTATCAAGAGCTGTACCTACACCTAGGAAGCACTTTGCATAATTTAACATCCAGTTAACTAATGTGGACCAGTGAAAAATAACTCCACCTTCCCCCAGTGAAGAGAAGGCACTTCAGTTTATTATTTCTTTCTGCTTGATCTTTGTGATCTTGTCTCACAGGGGAACCAAAGTGTCCTGCTTTTATGATGTTTTCTTGGAGTAGTTCATACTTACTGCTTTATCCAGGAAGGAGGAAGAGATGTAACCTGGAGACAAAGAGAAATCATAGAATCATAGAATAGTTAGAGTTGGAAGGGACCTTTAAAGGTCATCTAGTCCAATCCCCCTGCAAGAAGCAGGGACATCTTCAACCAGACCGGGTTGCTCAGAGTCGCATCCAGCCTGGCCTTGAATGTTTCCAGGAATGGGGCATATACCACCTCTCTGGGCAACCTGTTCTAGTCTTCTACCACCCTAATGTTTAATGTGAGTACAAGTTTATAATGTTTAATGAATTATAATGTTTAATATTGAAGTTTATAATGTATAAATTTTATAATGTTTAATGGTGAGTATAAGTCCCCAGAGTAGCTGTTTATTTGGGATACTGATGTCTTGAAGCCAGTACTTTTGTGGGATGATTATCCAAAGACAGTCTTGCACGTTCAAGTCAAGGCAAATCTCTGGTAGATATTAGCACTGGACGTGTTAGACTGTACTATTTATTACCACAGAACCTAGTCATAAATCTTTATCAGGCTTCTCCACCTCCCTGTCATCTGCTACTGTGTAGTGGTTCTCATTTTCATTTAAGTAAATTATTATCTGAAAACACAGGGACAAGTGAGAGGTAATTAAGGACAAGGTCCAGTCATCCCATGAACATATTGGCAGCATAAGGTCCTGCAGCATTTGAGCCTTCCCTGAACCATTGTGGGCTCCGGGGGCTTGGCAGGGAAGGCAGGGAGCAAGAGGAAATATTTGACAAGAAGGGAGAAATCTGCAGGTTTTTTTTGCAGAGATAACACAGCTGTCATGTTTGGGAGCTTGCATTTAAGGTTCTCTGGTTATTGAGGCAAGTAGAGCCCAGGTACTCAATAGCAAAAAGACAATCTCTTGTCAAAAGAGATTTGAAACAAAGACTAGAACAGCAATTGAGGCACATCCAAATCAAAATCTCAGTGTTTCCACAGATCTCCTCTACCATGTTCGTTTTACTACTTCTTTTGTGCCTCCACTTCTCAGCTAGATGAGGAGAAGGAAGAATGACTGATCTTCCATAAGTTCTGCTTGCCACTGCACCAACATGTAGTAAGCAGCTCCTCAAGGATGCTTCAGCTTCAGCCTCAAAATCAGTTTTGCTGAGTCAGCACTCACTAGTCTTTTTGAGTGGGAGCACAATTGTCAGTGGACATTAGGTCACAGGTCAGATGCTAGGTAAGTTATCTGCTTCACCATAAAATGCTTTTGAAATATTCTTACCTAGAATACAAGCTGAAATTTTTCAGTCTCATTGTCTTTTAAGGACAGCTCTGTTTCAATGAATACATTTCAGATGGAAAGAACAGGTCTGCTTTTGTAAATTTATGCGGTCCATGACCCGAGATCAGTCTTTGTAGTTCCCCAAATAGAAAAGGGTTTGAGGATAAAAGGATTCTCTTTAGGGGCTGGAGGTGTTTCCTAGGGTTTATTACCCTTAGGACAAGAAGACAAATTAAAATAATTTGTAAAGCCTCAACTCTGAGTGAGATTTTAGTGTAGGAGAACAAAAAAATGCTTCCCCAAATGGTACCTAAGCCTAATCAGTCTCTTCAAATCTTTATGCTACTGAAGAAACTTAGCCAGAACCACCACTGCACACCATAAGCAACCTGGACAAGCTACCACAACCACAAGACATACTGACAATTTATTACTGACTATGGACACAAACATTAGCATTTCCACAAACATTAGCATTTCCTCATTAGCTGTGAGGATTTTTCTGAGAAAATAATAAATCAGTAAGATCACAAAGGGACAGACCTAGCTAGAAGCCATGAGGGAAGGTGTAAGGGTCGGTCAGAAAACCAGTATTGTCTCAACCTTGTCATCGAGGACTTCCAGGTGGACTATGGACTTGATCTGGCCTAAAAGTTAGGCTCACAACTTGACATGAGTTGCTGTGAGCAGCCTGCCTGAGATGCAGTTGTTTTTTTTTCCCTCCTGGGAACAGAATGGAACTGTTACAGACAAGGCCAACTCTGGCCTAACAACAAAATGTACAACATCTTTGAAACGGCGGACAGGATGGCGCAGAGGTGCCACGGCTCATCCCTGTTGTCAAAACTGGCAGAGATAACCGTGCCGCTGCTATCGAGGAGGATGAATCACAACTGCTGTCTCAAAAACAACGGTGAGAAAGTGCCCTTTAACGGAACTTTGCTAATTATAATGTACAAAAACCACACTTCTATCCTAAGGGCCAAGAGCAGGTGGAGATCCCCGAAGTAAGGAGGAGCAAGGTTTGCCACTTGGCATAAAAGGTCGACCCCTAACAACGAGACCGCCGAAGAGCTCTCCCCACCAAGGATCGACATCGACATTGATCGTGAGGACCAGCGGGACACTGCCTGGACCTGGGACCATAGGGACGCCTTGGACCCGCGGTGGTAGCTATTATCTTCTTTTTTCCCTTCCCTATCTTTACTTTTCACTCCCTTTCACCTATTGCACGCCGCTTTACAGGCAAAATAATAAAGTTTGTGCTGTTTGATTGAAACCAACCCCTTTGGCGTGTTCGCTGTAATTTTGCACTTTGAGATTGCATTAAAAGAACCATCACGAGTCCCGAGTGGGCCGTGACAGAAGGTTGAAGTCCAACGGAACCAGCTGCTAAGAAGGTCAGGAGGGAATAGAAACAACATCCTAAAATTGAGTTCTGAGCCGCTGACAGGCTCTGCATGTCTCCAATGACAGATCTGAAAACTGGGGTTCTGGAAGCTTACATGGAAACTTCAGCCTAAGAATAAGACATTCAGTCTGCTTAATAAGGTGGAAGATAGCCATGTGGCCAAGAGATATGAAAATGGCTTACAGGTTATTACGTATCAAGGGCTTGGCAACTGCCAGATAAAATACAGAGGATGGTAGCAGAAACTTTTCATCACCATGGACAAGGAGAGATCTCGAAGTGATGTCTTTTCCAAACGAGACACAATTTCCCAATTATCCACTGCATTAACTTCCCTCCCTCCTCCAAAACAGAGTCTCAGTTGTCACTTTTTCTGGTGTCAACATCATTTTGCCTGAAAAGATGCTATGAGGAGTCCTCCTTCCTCCCAGCAGGGCAAGCAGTTGATGCACTGTTTCATTCCAGCTTAGATCAGTGTTGATGCATTGCCTCACTTATGTCCTGTGTTGGCCTGAAAGGACTAGCCAAGTGTGACGGGTGTGCTCAGCCCCCTGACCAGACTGGCGGTGGTTTGGTGCAGACTCCGCAGGAGGTAAAGGCTCAGGCTGTAGCTGGGCCAAGAACTACTCTAGTTTCAAGCTGTTGTCTGAAAATCCAAAAAGAACAGCGTGGCAGTGAGTATCGATGCATATTAGCTTGGAACACTGATCATGCGATTGACACGTGAATAGCTGGTGACTTTTCCAAGACTCATTCATCAAAGAACAAAGAAAGCTGTCGGTACAAGGCGTCTCAGGCATACCTTTATTGGCCACATGTAAATTGACTACAAGCCAACCACTTGATCCCATAAATATGACAGCCTAAGAGGGCCTTCTTTGAGCTCTCCCTGCTAGGCAGCATGGCTGCATGGCAGTAATCTCCCCTGGAGCTGGAACTCCCCTCAGGGTTGCTCCTCGAGGCAGAGAGACCTTTCACCAATGGCAGATCTTTGGTAAGCCACCAATATCGCACATAACCCTGTAGTAGGATAACTTTGATTTTGCCTTGGTAACTTTGCATGCTGAATTGATGCTAGTGCAACATTACACAAACTGCATACATAATCCCTAGGCATAAAGCATTGACCAAGTCTGAAGCCGAGTCTGGACCTAAACTCCTCTCTGAGAAGTTTAGAAAGCAAGGGGGTCCTTCCTCAAGCTTGTAACTCAAAGTGAGGGCCCTCCCTCACTTTGTCTTTAGACATAAACTCTTGATCTTAGTCTGAGACTAAGTCTGGATCCAGTTGCACTTAGACCTCTCTGTGAGAAGGAGTTTAGAAAGCAAGGGGGTCCACTCTGAACCTCTGACTCAATGGGAGGGCCCTCCCTACTTTCTGCAGCGTCGTTGTCTCTCTGTGCAAATCATTCTAACTCAAGTGTAACTCAATTTTCCTTTGTATGCTTTTCCATGCAGTAATCGAACTTTGCCATTGAACTTTGTCAAGTAGCACTTTTACAATATGATTTTAAAGCCACTTTTGCTAATACCTTTGACAGTGGTTCTTCAAGCATCTAAATCTCCCATTTGCAACAAACTGGTGTAATCAGCAAGATCTGAAATCTCTCATTTGCGATACCAAGCTAACATGTTTGTAGTACTCATTAGACAGGAGTTCAAAGCAGCAAGCTCATTTTCAGGGATGAACAAACCAAGTTTCTCTTTGCCTAGGAGAATTACTGTCCTTATTTCTAATGTAGATGTGCTATGATCACTCCTTGCCCAGGACGCTGAGGTAAATCTAGGTCTTTTGCCTCACTGATACTTTCGTCCATTTCCCTAAGGTAATTCAGTCCAGTCATTACCAGAATGAGATTGTCTTCACAAAGTGGTGTCAGCTTGCCCATAATTGCTTTCTCTGGATAGACATCAAGCAGGACTGTCCATAGATGTCACTTCTTGTAGTGGTCAGGGGAAGTTTCTTATGTTAAAGAAGGGAGAGCGGACACCAAGGTGAAGTTCAAACATGATTTCAGAAGGCAGCTGGTTCCTGGATATGCTAAGACAGTAACTCTCTAACTAACAGTGAGAGACAGGCTGAGCATGGACATACCCAGGTGGTTAGAGTTGCAGTGCCATGCCAGAATGGGACAGTGATGGAGTCAGAGAGCCAAGAGGCACATCAGCAGTCAAGCAGTGAAGTATCAGAAAGTGCTGAGGATAAAGGAGAGAAGAGTGCTGAGGAAAGTGTGGAGGACAGCTGTGGTGAAAAAAAAAAAAACGGAAGTGCACAGGGGTGACAGTCCAGTTAAAGGAACTGGGCAAAGCAAGACGCCCAGCAAAGAGTGGGTTTGACCTCAGCCAGGCTCCCACTCAGCTGCTCCTTTACTCCCCCTAACCAACAGGACAGGGTGAGAAAATATGATGGAAAAGCTCATGGCTCAAGATAAGGACAAGGAATTTGCTTGCCAGTTACTATCACAGGAAAAACAGACTCAACTTGGTGAAAGTTACAGAATCATAAAACAGTTCGGGTTGAAAGGGACATTCAAGGGTCATCTAGTCCAACCCACCTGCAAGAAGCAGGGACATCCCCCACTAGACCAGGTTGCTCAGAGCCTCTTCCAACCTCACCTTGAACGTTTCCAGGGATGGGGCATCCACCACCTCTCTGGGAAACCTATTCCAGTGTTCTACCACCCTCATTGTAAAAAAATCTTTTCCTAATATCTAATCTAAATCTACCACCCTCTATTTTGAAACCGTTACCCCTAGTCCTGTCACAACAGGCCCTAATGAACAGCCTCTCCCCGTCTTTCTTGTAGGCCCCCTTGAGGTACTGGAAGACTGCTATAAGGATTACCCGGAGCCTCCTCTTCTCCAGGTTGAACAGCCCCAACTCTCTCAGCCTGTCCTCATAGAAAAGGTGCTCCAGCCCTCTTATCACCTTTGTGGCCCTCCTCTGGACCCTCTCCAACTGGTCCATGTCCTTCTTATGTTGGGGGTTCCAGAACTGGATGCAGTACTCCAGGTGGGGTCTCACCAGGGCAGAGTAGAGGGGGAGAATCACCTCCCTCAACCTGCTGGCCACACTCTTCTTGATGCAGCCCAGGATGCAGTTGGCCTTCTGGGCTGCAAGGCCTGCTCATGTTAAGCTTCTCATCCACCAGCACTCCCAAGTCCCTCTCCTCAGGGCTGGTCTGAATCCATTCTCCGCCCAGCCTGTATTTGTGCCTGGGATTGCCATGACCCAGGTGCAAGACCTTGCACTTGGCCTGGCTGAACTTCATGAGGTTTGCATGGGCCCACATGTCCAGCCTGTCAAGGTCCCTCTGGATGGCATCCCTCCCCTCCAGCATGTCGACAGCACCACACAGCTTGATGTCGTCTGCGAACTTGCTGAGGGTGCACTCTATCCCACTGTCCATGTCGCCAACAAAGATATTGAACAGGTCTGGGCCCAACATGGACTTCTGAGGGATGCCACTCATCACTGGTCTCTACTTGGGCATTGAGCCGTTGACTGCTGATGCGGAAGTCATGGACACTGCACACGACCAATATGATCAAGCAAATGCTGATTTATTGTTGATACATCCTGGTTAATATAGCCCTTCTAATTCCGTATCATGCGCAAGCTCTCTACTAATTGGCTAACTATATCATGCATGCGCTCTTAGCTAAAATATGATTCGTTTAGTCTCTTTGTTCACGCGCACGGTTCTCTCCACCTGCACCCCGCTTCACGTTCAGCCCCCAGTCACATATGCCAGCTGTTTTCCTTCTTCTCAAGGTTGCTTCATTTACTTTCTCACAGGAAGCTTCATTACTTTCTCACAGGTGGCTTCAGCAATGTCCTTGAGGCCTGCTGCTCACAAACATAACAATTCCATTCAGTCTGGATTGTTCACTAAGTGCCCCTGGTACTCCAGGTATCCAACAGTTGACCACCACTCTCTGAGTGCGGCCATCCAGCCAATTCCTTATCCACCAAGTGGTCCATCCAACAAACCCATGCCTTTCCAGTTTAGAGAGAAGGATGTGGTGCTGGACGGTGTCAAATGCCTTGCACAAGTCCAGGTAGATGATGTCCGTTGCTTGTCCCTTGTCCACCAGTGCTGTAACTCCATCATAGAAGGCCACCAAATCGGTCAGGCACTATCTGCCCTTCGTGAAGCCATGTTGGCTGTCACTAACCACTTCCCTGCTCCCTGTGTGCCTTAGCATGGTTTCCAGGAGAACCTGCTCCATGCCCTTGCCAGGCATAGAGGTGAGGCTGACTGGCCTGTAGTTGCCCGAGTCCTTCTTGTTCCCCTTTTTAAAAATGGAGGTTACGTTACCCCTCTTCCAGTCATTGGGGACCTCACCAGACTGCCATCACTTCTAAAATACAATGGCCAGCGGCTTGGCAACTTCATCCACCAGTTTCCTCAGGACCTGCAGATGCATCTCATCGGGTGCCATGGACTTGTGCACCTTCAGGTTCCTTAGATGTTCCCAAACCAGCTCTTCCAGTACAGTGAGTCGTTCTTCATTCTCCCAGAACCTGCTTTTGCCTTCCACAACTTGGGTGGCATGACAAGAGCCCTTATCAATGAAGACTGAGGCAAAAAAAGTCTTTAAGCACGTCAGCCTTGTCCGTGTCCCGGGTAACCAGGTCACCTGTTTCCTTCCAGATGGGGCCTCCATTTTCCCTGGACCTCCTTTTGTCCCTGACACACCTATAGAAGCCTTTTTGTTGCTTTTGACATCCCTGGCCAGATTCAATTCTGTCAAGACTTTAGCCTGCTTCACCTGATCCCTGGCCACTCGCACAGCCTCTCTGTAATCCTCCCAGGCTACCTGTCCCAGCTTCCACCCTCTATAGGCTTCCTTCTTTACTTTCAGTTGGTCCAGGAGCTCCTTGCTCATCCACGCGGGCCTCCTGGCCTTTTTGCCCGACTTGCTCTTCATCAGGATGCATTGCTCCTGAGCCTGGAGGAGGTGCTCCTTGAATATCAACCAACTTTCCTGGGCCCCTCTTCCCTCCAGGGCCGCCTCCCATCACACTTTGCCCATCAGAAGAGGCCAAAGTCTGCCCTCCTGAAGTCCAGGGCAGAGAGGTTGATGCCCCAAGGATCTTGAACTCCACCGTCTCATGGTTACTGCAGCCAAGGCTGCCCTTGAGTTTCACATCCTCCACCAGCCCCTCCCTGTTGGTGAGAACAAGGTCGAGCATGGCACCCCTCCTCGTCAGCTCCTCTGTTGCCTGCAGGAGGAAGTTGCCGTCCACACATTCCAGGAACCTCCTGGGCTGCCTGTGCCCTGCCATGCTGTCTCTCCAGCTGGTGTTGGGGTTGTTGATGTCCCCCATGAGGACCAGGGCTTGCGACCGCAAGGCTGTTCCTATCTGCCTGTAGAGGGCCTCATCTGCTCTGTCCTCCTGGCCAGGTGGCCTGTGACACACCCCCACCGTGATGTCCCCTGCTCCTGCCCTTCCACTAATCCTGATCCTCTGTCAGCTCCTCCTCCATCCCCAGGCGGAGCTCCATGCACTCCAGGCGGTTGCTAACATAGAGAGCAACACCCCCTCCTCGTCTCCCCTGCCTGTCCTTCCTAAAAAGCCTATACCCCTCCATGCCCATGCGGAAGTCATAGGAGTCATCCCACCACGTCTCCGTGATGCCAACAAGGTCGTAGCCCTGCATGTGTGCACGCATCTCCAGCTCTTCCTGTTTATTCCCCATGCTGCGTGCATTGGTATAGAGACACTTCAGCTGGGCCCCCCAACAAAGCCAATTTGCAGGCTGGAGCAATAGGAGTTCTTTTGGTCTGCAGTTTAGGTTCTCTCGCACTTAGCTGTGATCCTTCCCCGGCTTCTGGGCACTTGGTGCTGGCACTGGCGCCATGGTGGCAGTGGTGGGCTGGACTGTGCTCCCCCTCCCCTGGCAACACTAGTTTAAACCCCTCCTGATGAGCCTGGCAAGCCTTTGGTGAAGGATGCTCTTCCCCTTCTCAGTTAAGTGTATCCTGTCCACCCCTAGTAGACCAGGCTTCTCAAAGCAAGTCCCGTGGCCTAAGTAGCGAAAGCCATGGCTGTAGCACCACTACTTAAGCCATGTGTTGACTTGCCAGATTCATCTGGCCCTTTTAGGTCCCTTCCCTTTGACTGGGAGGATTGATGAGAAGACCACCTGTGCCCCCAGGGCCCTGAAGGCCTTCTTGATGCTTCTCAGGCTGCTCCTGCCTGTGTTGCTGGCACCCACATGAAACACCAGTAATCAATAGGAGTCCATGGGCTGTATGAGGTTTGTTACTCTCTTAGTAACATCCCTGATATGAGCCCCCAGGTGACAGCACATCTCCCTAGAGAGCACGTCAGGTCAGCAGATGGGTGCCTCCATACCTTTCAGGAGAGAGTCACCCACTGCTACCACGTGTCTCCTTTTGTTGGTAGCACTCGTTGTCAGGCGAGTCGGTTGGGCTACCTTGTTTGGCTCCAGTGCCTCTCCCAAGGTGCTGAGTCTTACTTCTTCAGCCTGCAGAACAGCAAAGCAGTTCTGCAGGGGCACCTCAGGGTTCGAGGGAAGCTCCTCCTGCTGCCCCTTGCCTTTGTGAGCTTCCATTCCTTGATGTCTTTTGCCTACTTACTTGCCTTGTGTGTTGGTGGGGGGGGTTGGGTTGACTGACCAGGCACTGTGGTTCTGGTGCAGACTGCGCCTGAAACCAAGTAACCAGCTCCTTCTCAGCTTCCCTGATGTCCTGCAGCCTCCTGACTGCCTCCTGCAGCTCAGCCACCTGCCGCAGGAGCTCCTCCACCTGTGCACACCTTCTGCATCAGAGCTGCTGCCTGTCCCTGCCCCGGGAGTAGGGTCCAGGCACTGCCTGCAGCCCAACGTCTGCACTGCAGCCTCTCCCTTCAGCTGCTCCGTCTGCGCGGAGGCATCAATCACAGGAGTTGCTGGTGCAGGCCTCATGGCCAGAGCTGTAGCCTTTGCCTTCAGGCGAGTGTTTGCCATGTTGCCTTGAGAGTCGGGTATGCCCCAGGTTGGTGCCCACACAAACCACCGTGCCACGCCATGCCATGCCACGCCCTGTTTGCCCACCCTGGTCGTACGTTGAAAGCGGCTGGATCGCCAGTGCCCCCTGGCTCCGCCCAGGTCTCGTCAGCAGCTCTCCCACGAGCTGCGGGTTCCTGAGGGCTCCTGGCACCTCTCTCACCTCTGGCCTGAGCTTTCCCGGTTTGGAAATCTCTTCGCTGCGCTGCGCCACAGCACGCTGCACTGCTGCGGGTTGTGCCAGCTCCAAAGCTGTTGCCTCGGCAATATAAATTTATTACCAATTAGAAATAGAGTAGGAAGGTGAGAAACAAAGACAAGGGTAAAACAGTTTCCCCTCACCCTACCCCTTCTTCTCAAGCTCAAATTCACTCCTTCACTCTGATCTCTTGAACCTCTTCTCAACCCAGACATGCAGGGCAATGAGGAGTGAGGGTTGTGATTGGTCCTTAATGGTTCCTCTCTGCTGCTCCTTCCTCCAAACACTCTTCCTCTGCTCCAGCCTGGGGTTCCTCCCATGGGATAAAGTCTTTCACAAACTGCTCCAATGTGGGTTGTCTCCACGGAGTACAGTCCTTCAGGAACAGATTGCTCCAGTGTGGGTCGCCCATGGGCCACAGCTTCTGCCAGAAAACCTGCTCCAGTGTGAGGTTCTCTCCATGGGTCACAGCTCCTGCCAGGAGCCTGCTCCAGTGTGGGCTCTTCACAGGCTGCAGGAACTTCCTTCAGGGCATCTCCACCTGCTGCAATGTGGGATCCTCCATGGGTGCAGTGTGGATCTCTGCTCTACCATAGTCCTCCTTGGGCTGCCAGGAGACAACCTGCTCCACCATGGTCTTCTCAAAGTCTGCAGGGGAATTTCCACTCCAGCATCTGGAGCACCTCCTCCCCCTCCTTCACTGACCTTGGTGTCTGCAGAGCTGTTTCTCATACTTTTTTCCCCCTTTCCTTCTTTGCCTTTGTGGCATTTTTGCCCTTTCTTAAGTACTTTCTCCCTGAAGTGCCACCATCTTGTCTGAGGGGCTCACTTGTGCTCTTTGGTGAGTCTGGCACAGAACAGCCCTGGCCTCACCGCAAAAGGTGCCCCTACAGCCCCTCCGCAACCAAAACCTTGTCACATAAACCAAATACAACTGAAAAAGTCTATAGATTGAGTCTGAGTTTCCTCAGTGGGGAGATAAGGAGCACTTGCTAACTAGAAAGAAGGGAGGAAAGCTGGAGAGAGGTCAGAAGTGCATGGGAGCCTCAGCCACTGATGGAAAACAAGATAGAAGGAAAGAAGTGGGCAAAACCGCAGAAGACTAAGGATGAAGTTGGGAAGGAGCAAACAATATGGACTGCAAGGAGGCAGAGATGTGGAGCAGTGGCAAATTAATGGGCCCATGGCTGCAGGGAGAGAGAAGGAATGGCCATGAGCAAAGCAATGGGTTATGTGAGAGAAGCAAAGGGAGGTGCGCACCCTGTAATCTACTAGGCAAGCTGAGCAGGAAAAAAAGTAAGCACACAGCAATAATGAGGGAGAGAAAAATATTGCAGAGAAGAGTGGAAAGAGTTAATATAAACTTGTGAAAGTCTGTAGGAGGGGAGGAATCAGAGGAAGAAAGTGGAGGAGACATCATATGATTCTTTTTTTTCTTAAGTTTTACAGAAAATGTGGTACCTATACACAAATTCCCCATTTATCACTTTCAGGTATCCATACCGCAAACACACTCCTTTCTTGCATGCAGTTTGAAGCACTGGTAGGCAAAATGAAATGGGTCATCCATCTTCTGTTTGGCATGTGACTGAGCCCAGGAGGTTATGTAGCAGTGGCACCAGGTTATGTGCAATGACCTAAAGCCACGTGGCTTGTTGGATTTGGATTATGTTTCCAAATTGGCACTACTGCATTGCTTTCGCTTTTACTTTCCAATCAAGGTACACTGCACTAAGGTACAACTGAAGCTGCGAATTTACATCCAATTTTGAAAGGACATTTCAGCACATGAGCTACCTTCTAAAAGTAAGCCACTATAAAGCCCAGGCATTTCTGGCTTGAGTTTTTCCAGATTTCTTTTAAACAGCTTTAGTTAAGGAATTGACAAGTTAGAGCACTCAGCTCTGTGCAGCTCTGTGTACAAAGCCCTGCAATACTTCCAGGCTTATGTCCAGGCTTATGACTAAGATAACTTTTTAACAATAGCTTATACTGGAAAATCCTAAGACTTGGATAAAGTCTACTAACTGTCTCCTTTTAGTCTCCCTCACATCTGCAGTATCTGTCCTGTTCTGTAACTACACACTGGGATGTAGAAAAAACTATTTACATCAAAGCCAAAAATAGAAATAAATCAACTATCTGAGTGGAAAAAATGCAAGTAATTCCTCTGGAGATCTATAATTGCATGTCTAAAAACTCTTTTGTAGTGGCTACAAAGGTGCACAGGATGAGAACCTGCCTCCCACTGTCATGTGCTTACTAGGTGTAACAGGAGAAGTGAAGCCCTGGCTCCCTTACCCCTTCCACCTTTCTTCTTCCACCTGGGTTCAGTAAAGACTGCAACTCCGTCTCAAGAGGGCTACAGTAACATGGAGTACCTTGACTCAGCCACCTGCGGTCAGGAACCTTGTGACAACTAGAGACTGAGGTCACTACTTTATTTGATTAATTTTCTGGAGTTTGGCAAAGGAAAGCAAAGATTTTGGGAAGGCAGAGAAAACACAAGGACTGTTTACATAAGCCATGTTTCTTAGGAAAAAATGGATTCAAATGAGAAGACTGCAGTTTAATGTAAGACATGCAATTTATTTCAATCAGGCATTCCCATAAAGGACCAAATCTGAATCATGGTTTTGTGGCACACACAGCAGTCATCTGCTGATTAACAATCTCCCCCCAGGGTTAATGAGTCAGCCAAATCACCCACACGTTATGAAAACTGCAGATAAAATTTAGAAGTGCTGTCATTTTCCTTGAGGAAAAGGCAGTGCTTATTGATGAATTTTAGTCTGCTGAGATACCCCATCATGGATAGGAGCATATTTATCCCTTCTGTGAATTCTGAACATGTTGTTACTGACCGGTGACTAATGATTTGGGGTGTTTTGAAGAGGTGCAGTACAGGAAGTATTGCGTGTTCACTGAAAGTCAGGCATCTGGTTTTGGTTTCTTAAATCCCTTTAGAAAAATTTTGCTTTTTAATATGTAGGGTTTTTTTATGAGAAGCAAAATTAAGTTAACAACCTAATTCCATTCTTAAACCAAATTTTAGGTTCCCTAAAGTTTTTTTTCTTGCATGAAAGAGTGCCTTGTTTCCCTGAGAACAAAGAAGATTGCTTAGGCCACTTGAATAAAACTGCAAGCAGTTCTGAACTACCAACCATTGTACTAGCCTGCTTTGAAAGCCTGGATTTTTCTCTAACATTTTTCTAACTTCTTTGTACCTCAAATGCTAGCTTATTAGCACCATTTTGATCTTTTGGGAGAGTTAGTCCTCACTGTTAACAAGAGGAAGAAATAAGCTGACACTAAAGGACTTTGGAGAAGGTGAGCTAGGGCTAACACCAATTATGTGGCTCCTTTAGCCAGCACTCTGTGAAATCAGGTTCAGCCACTAATGTCAACCTAAATAGGTTTGTAAATACAAAGTTTTGTACTTAAATCTATGCTCAAAACATTTAAACAAAACTTCCATTGTATGTAAAGAGGGTCAAACCTTTACATTTACTTCCAGTGGCCAGTCTGCTCAATGGGCTGTTGCATGGACTGAGGACAGTGTTGGGACCATGCAGGCTCAGGACTAGAGCTGTTCTAACCTTCTTATTTAGAGATGGGCCTCCCAGCAGATTCCTACAGGAGGACCTTTCACTTTGGTGGGGTGTGGTTGAGGGTGGGAACAGGTCCCATTGTGAAGCGCAGGTCTCTGACAAAGAGAATTCTGTTGAGTGCTGCAGGTTAGAATCAAATTGATTGCTGAAGATAAATCTCTAATGGTCAATCTATACCCATTTATTTAAAAATGCAGCTTGACTCATATAATCCTGGCTAATTCAAAGATTTGTGGCATACTACAATATACAGTTCCCGTATGGGTGCTTTTCTCTTTCCAGAGTTCAGTGTTATTATAGCATTTGTATACTGACCAGCCATCCAGCACTTTGTTAAATAGCCTGTTTGGTCAATAGTACCAGCTCAATTACCATATTATCTGAAATACATATAATGCTTAACTACAGTTAGAAAAGCATAGCAATAGAAAATTCTGCAAGAACTAAGAGACCCACACGTAAGTAAGTGGCCTCAGAAGTAATTTCTCCTCATTAGCCCCATATCTAACACCAGACAGATATTGAAAACCCCGAAACTCTCCTGAATACAAAACAGTGCATGATTCTCCTTTGAGAAGGATAAATTCTCTCACAAAGATTTTCAGCATGTCCTGATTTGGTAGTATGTGTAGCCTTCAAGTATGCAGCATGCAGGAGTTACTGTGCCCTGAAAATAGAAGCTGTGAAGAAACAGGTCTGCAGGGAACAGTAAGAAAAGACAGAAGTTACTTCCATTTGACCTGTCTGATCTCTTTGGGTCCCTGGGTTGTAACTCACACTCTGTGCAGGCAGAAAACATACATGGTTTGACTTATTTTCTTGACGGTCTTTCCCTCATTAAAAATCTACTTTTCACCCCGGCTTATGGCCTTCCTAGAGGTGCTAAGAAATCCATTGTCACTGTGAGTTTCCAGAGGTACTCCTCTATCCGTGGTCAGGAGACTGCCTCCCAAGCTGTGCCTTCCTGTCTGGGACAGGACCCAGCTCAGAGCTGGGATGTCACAGCCCTTCCCCATATTCTAATCCTCCCACTCACCCCACGAGCCTCCAGCGAGTGGGTTTAAACACTGACAGGGTTCTTGTACTTAGCCACTCTCTCCCAGCCTGTAATCCCCACTGACAGCACAGCTCCATCTGTGCTGCGTTTCCAAGCACACAGGGGAGGATCTGTAGGCTGTGGAATTATTTCAGTAGCATAAGATTTCCACAGGTTTTTGCAGCCCTGAGTATGCAAGAGTTTGACGGCAGGGAAGGTGCTGTCCATCTTTCTCTCTTCCCTCCTCCCAAGTTAGCCTCAGTATCAAGGAGCAAACTGCAAACACAGGGTAAACTAAGATGTCTGCAAAGCAATGACAGTGATTAATGGAGTGATCATGCCAAGATGTTTGTGGGTTAGCTTACTGCAGTTCAGATTTAAAAAAGAAAATTGAGACACATTTTTGTAAGATGAGAAATGCATGAAAGACTCGCAGTGACATGGTATTTCTACAGTGACCTGTGCAGCATTGTATTTAGACTACAGCCATAAGAGAGATTAACGGTGTAGTCCTGGCTCCTGAAGCAGCCAGATCATTAGGGAAGCTAAGTACACTTTAAAAGGAGCAAGATGTGTCAAATGGATTACAAAACAAAAATATAGATAGAAGGACTGTCCCAGCTATGTAGAAATTTTGAGCTGAGGTATGAGGGCTCTTGGATTCCAAAATACAGCTCTGTGACTACAACACTGTTTTTTCAGTATTTCTAGTGCAGAAAACAAGCAGTGACAATGGGCACTTTTGTGAAGCTGGATACCAAAGGAATACAAAGGCTATATTTTCAGCTTCTCATTAGGAAAACATCACAGCTCATTTTTTTCAGCATGCATATTTTGTTACTAAGGAAGCCAAGGCAAATCATGGGACAAAAGACTTAGACCCAGGAAACAGAAAATAATTCCAAAGTTCATATCTAGATATAAAACCCACAGTATTTCTTAGAACTGTCTGTAAAAGGAAACACATTATCCCTTAGCTCTGTGCTGATTTCCTCTCAAGAACCTTCATGTTCTGAGCAAGCCAAGCTGATCGTATTCCCCTTTTTTTGACAAACTGAAAGGATATACCCATGTTAGATTTCAACTCTGTCCCTTTCCTTACTAAGCAATTTTTTTCTTAAGTACACCTTCATAAACATCTTCTTGTACTACTTTTCTCCCTGAGTAGACCATTAGCCCTTTCTACCTGCTTATACCTGGTGCTGCTTTCTGCCATCAACTTTTCTTACCCCTCTCCAGTAGCCAAGGCATCATCTAGATTTACTTACAGAGGCCCCAGACTCCCTTTCCTCCTGTAAGGCTTTCATAAACCTTTGTACCTGGATGAATCCCACATTATTTGCCTGGCTGAATATGACACATTAAAAGTCCCTTTTCTAAAACACTCCTAACTTCTGAAATTAGGATAAATTCAGGGATCATAGTTTGATAAAGAACAGGCAGTAGAAATATATTTGTTAACTTGAGGCCAGGACGGTTGTCACCGATACTACAGCTTCAGGGTGAAGAAGTCTCACAACAAATTAGCTGTTCGCTCTGGCATACTAACACGTTGCAGAGGATACTTCAGGAAAATGAGCAGAACTGAAGCAATGTTGACAAAGCTATGAAATAGTATTTCGTTCACAAGGGACCTCTGGAGGTCTGCGGTCCACCAGTTGCCCCATCACCACCCATGGAGCTTAAAGGAGTGCTGGTTGAATCAGGCAGTTCCAGGCCTTGCCCAGTAGACCTGGGAAGATCCACAGGAGTGGAGACTTCATGGCTTCTCTGGGTCTCTCTTCCTGGGTTAGGTATCCTCCTGGCGAAGAAGGGGTCCTTTGGTCTCTGTCAGCTGTCTTTGGTGCTGTCACTCTACACCTCTGAGAGGAGTCTGGCTTTTTCCTTTTTGTTTCCCACCCCAAGGAAGCTGAAGATATATATTAAAAAAAAGTCCTCCTTTCCCTTCTTGTATCCAGACTGAACAAAGGCCTTTCTCCCCACCTCTTTCCAGATGTGCTGTGCTCCACCACCATTCTAATCTCTGTGGCATCTGCTGAACTTCTTCCATGGAAGAGCCCAAAGTGGACAGAGGTCCCCAGATGCAGTCAGGCACAGTGGTGCTGATGCAAGGGGAAAGATACCTAGTATTGGGATGAGGTGGCATAGAAGTAAGTTTAGGCAGCTGAGTCTATTGGGGCTATTCAAAGCAGCAGTATTGGTTCTCCCCTGTTTGAGAGGGAAATTCCTGGGTCAGAAGTAGGTACACACAAGATACTGATTTTTCCAGGAGTAGACAGCAAAGTCTTAATGACAGAGATGAAGGTGTTCCTTAACACTGCTCCAGTCTTGCAGGGGAACACTGTTTAAAATGGTCCTCAAGGAGTGCTGGAGTAGATATATTCCTTTCTACTGTGTGGCACCTAAAGTTCAGTCTGATTTTCTTTGGCCTCATAAGAGAAAAAAAGTGACAAGTTTAAGCTGTCATCTATTTTGTGCCATGAGACCACCTAAATAATTGCACTTACGCATTTTGTTTTTCAATTGCACTTACACATTTTGTTTTTCATTCCTGGCAGATGATGATGTATGAAACAGTGATCCAGAGTATGGCATAATAAAATGAATGCTGTTTCACTGCCTTTCTGCCCAGGACAGAGGGTTTTCTTGCCCAACAGAAGATAACTGAAAGGCTGCCTAACACTGCCACCTTGGGACATCTGCACACACCATACTAATTCTTGAATGTTGCTAGAAGTCTTTTTGTTCAAATTTGTATAAGTATCTTTCAGAAACTACAGAGAGAGTTGTCTCTGTATAATGATCTAAAAGCTATCCATTTCCATTCAAACAAGTTATTTTCAGGACTAAAGAATTTATCTAAAACTGTCTTTAAAACTTCTCTCTCAGAAAGACAGAGTAAATTTTAGACATAAAAATGTCTAGAAATTATTTTAGGTTCTTTAAGCTATTGGATTTGGAGCTTGACTTCAAAGATGATGAGTTACAATTGCATTCTAAGTAGCTTAAATAAGATCTAAATTAGAGAAACTGAAATAAACTGTTTTATCAGAGTAAATCCCAGTGTTCTAACTCAGCCCTACTGTAATAATTTTAGACAGGAGGTACTTGCAAACAACCCTAAAGGAAGAGAAAACAATACCAGTCCTTTCCTTTTAGTGGCAAGAGCTTACTGTTCCCAAACCTACAGTGTCACTTCCCGTATGATGGGGAAGTGAGTAACCACATGTAAGTATTGTCTGCAAGATGTTTATCACTGGTCTGAGAGCCACTAGCTGCCTTTAATTGCAGAGAGTTTGCAGACCCTGTCTAATACAAACACTTGCAGCAGTTACTTCCAGATCACTCGCACATCCCACCTGGGCAACTGGCTCTTGGTGGCTCTGTGGGAGCTTGGGGATGGGGCCAGATCTCCAGAGGTCCCTGCCAACCTCAGCCCCTCTGTGGCTCTGTAATTCTGTGATCCCTACCATGGCAATAAGGAGATGCTGTCAGCAGGCACTCTCAGACAGCCTTCCTCTTCATGCAGGGCAGATCCAAAATCAAACTCCAGGTCAGGAGGTCTCAGCTCCTTACTCCTGCCATTGCTCTACACCAGAGCCCAGCAAGACCCCTACCAGCTGCAATGGGAGGCTTAGGGGAAGACAAAGCATTTCCTGCTGGGCTGAAGTCACTTAGTAGGAGCTTGCACTGAGAAGAAAGCTGAAAAGGGTGTGAAAATGTTGCAGTGCTCACTTCAGCATGAAGTGCAGTGCTGCAGAGCAGAGCTGTGCCACCAAAGCTGAAGCCTCATGCGTTCCCTGGCCTCACCTGGGGGATCAAGGAGACCCCAAAGCTCAGAAGCCCAGAAAACACAGGCTCCCACCTGAGATGGGATAGAAGTGTCTTTCAGGTGATACAGGCTGCTTCTCTGGAGGCCTGTGCTGACAAGGAGAGTAGCTTCACATTGTTATGGAAGAAGGGAAACTATGCTTGGCACTGAAGAAGCAATTCTTTGAGGAACACGTTTCTTGCTGTCACTGCACATGGGAGGAAGCCCTTTGTACAGATTAAGCCTTTGTCTGGCCGCAATGAAATAGCTATGGTCAGTACCAGGGACATGTTGGTGAGGCAGGGAAAATAGAAGTCTAGAGGCTCATAGGCAGCATGATCCGAGGCCCAGAGCTGTACTATCCTTGCAGAACCATTGACAGAAGGCACAGAAGTGCAGCCAGTGTGATAAATATGAGAAGCCCTCCCAAACACCACAGCCTTTGGGAGCCCTGGCTTTGGGAGCCCTGACTTGCCTTTGTAATAACATTTCCATGCTCCAAACATCCTCCCATACACACCCACAGCAAACTACCAGCAGGAAAAACAGGCTGCACATCAGAGGCAGAACATTCAGTTTGGCATATAAGGGGCTGACATGAATCTCAGTTCATTTTCCATACCCTTTAGGACATTGTTAATGTGAACGAATACATTCCTGCTCTGAAGTTACTTTAAAGAGCAATTTTACAGATTATACACAGAAATGACCTGAACATAGCTGATGTAATTTATTATGTTCTTTAATGATCTTGCAACAAAAAGATCATGTTGTCATTCTGGCCTCTATGCAAACCCCGTCTTAAAAAAATATTAGCGTAACAAGTCATTCTTGCTGGACATAAATTGAACAAACATAATTCAGCTGCTGACTCGGATTAAATAGAAGCAAGAGACAAAATTCCTGAACACAGAGTGACTTAGAGATGTGGGTAAGGCAACAATACATTGTCAAGTTTTATGCTAAGCATGAGTCTGGATAAAAAATCCACAAGGGAAAACATATTGGATAATGCAGAGACTGCTATGAACTGCTACCCTATTGCAGTTCAGGTCTCTCTGCAATAAGACCTAGTTCTCAAGGCACTGAATGTCAAATTTTTACTGAAAAGCTCTCTCAAAAATGCAGGAGTAAAATTTCAGTCTTCTGGAAAGAATGTGGAAATCAGATGAGGGATTCTTAAAAGCCTGGAGACTGGGAGGCAATGATAAAGTTCACATTTTTTTTCTCTTAAATGAGTGATTTACCATCTGGGTAGCATTGGGGAAAATGGGGGAGAGTAGGGATTAGCTTTTATTGATTAGTGTATGTTTAGGTCAGGCAAATGTAGGCCAAAAGCCTGTTCATGTTTTGCTATTGTTGCATTGTCTGAAAAAGGATCTTATGAACCATGTTGTCATACCAGATGTGCTATTGTCTGAAAGTTACTCTTTCCCCAATGCACACAGGGCAGAGGAGAGTTTTGTAACAATTATTTTTTCACTTATGGTTCCTGCTCACTCGGCTGCCAGGCTTGTAAATTATCTTGTTAGAAGCCTTTTATACAATCATTTGGTGGAGACAGGTACTTTGCTGTACAAAGGGATTCATTATTTTGAAATGTGCTTTTGCTCCTAGTTTTAAATACAAGCCAAACCTTTCAGGTTGCTTTGGAGAGGGGATGCAGCAGCAGATTTTGGAAGCTTTTCTTCCCATTTCTGAAGCAGTAACCCTGAAGCAGGCTAGAGACCTTAGTTCCCAGTGTCTGCACGGATAGATGGAAAATACTCCAGCAAAGAGGGAGGCAACTTCCCATCAGAACCCTCTATGGCTTAATTAAAACCAACACATCCATACAGACGTTTTAATCTTGATAACTTCTTCCAGATGTTTAACATCAGCAACATATGGCAAACATGATAAAGTAGGGTTTCTTTTCACACTGACACCATGGAAAAACTCTACAATTTCATGGAAATTAGTTGTAGGCTAGCAGTTGCCCCCCAGCGTGTGGTATGTATTTCACTGTGTTATTAGTGAGATTAGTTAAATTCTGGTATTTCTGATGTGCCTTAGAGCTACAGGTCAAAGGGGAATTGACTGCCAGTATGTGACTGACTCTTATTTTGCAGCTGTTCAACCATATTTCCAAGGCAAGCCGTTAGTGCCTGTGACCCTAGGATTCAAAACAATCCACAGGAGGAGGAAACGTCCAGAAGAAAGGCTAAGCATAGCCAGCATCACAGAGCATGAGAAGCTTTGGTTTAAGTGGTGCTTGTTGTTTGTGCCACATGGATGTTCTCAGCAAGGAGCAGTCCATGTTGTTATGTTTTATCTACCTTCCCCTATCAGTGGACTTCGTCATAATAGGTATTTCCATTCATGCTTTGTTCAGTATTGACTTCAAAATAGTTACTCTAGTTTAAGCACTGAACATTATCTAGCACACTTGCTGTTCAGTGATATTATTCTACCTAGTCTTTTATTTCCCTAATTAGTTAATATGCTGTCATTTGAAATGGTGCTAGTCTGCCAAATTAGAACCAGTTTAAAGAAAAGAACAAGAACTATTAATACAGGACCTAAATGCATGCTTGAAAAGCTCCCTAAGAGCTTCAGTGGTTGTTTTACTATGAAGTCTTTTATCTCAATGAACCTAGATGTTGAACTTAAATAAAGGGAGGAAAGTTAATTGGAGTTTTTGCTATAGAATTAGCCTAACAGGTCTACCTTTCAAGGTACCAATTCTGCTATAAAATTGTCAGAGGCCAAACAAGAAAATTAGCTAAGTTTGAATATATGAATGTCATGGTTTTAAGAATGATATAAACAAGTGTTATGCAAGACACTGCCCTTTAGGGAGGGGAAAGGTCACATAGCTAAGTTGCAGAGAGATGGCTTTTTGCCTTTCAAAGGTATTTGTAATATTTATTCCAATATACAGAGAAACCTTATTATTGGACAGTCTTTGCTTTTACACTAACACATGCAGATTGCTATAGATCCAGCAGGGCTCAGGGGAGAAAACCTGGCCTATATATATTAAAAACCAGATATCAGAAGCTAGTGTCTGAACCCCAGCCCTGGGACCTAAATAAATTGCACTAGTGTCAGAAGTGATGAGTGTACAGCAGCAGACTGCAACAAAAGCTTATGACCACGCTGTGGCGAAGCGCAAGTCCCAGGGAGTCTCCTACACCTCTTAGAGAAAACAATAGTTTACAGCCCATTGCAGACATCACCTCTGCCCTATCTGGGGAGCAAGAAATAAAGAAAGGTATGGAGCAGAAAGTGAATTTTAAGACACAGCCTTCTCCACTCAATTTTTTTTTTGTTGGGCCTCTCTAGATTTCAGTGCCAAATTGAAAGCTTACCTTGACAAAATTCCTTGTGCCCTGTTGACTGGTCAGTAATTATGCAGATTAAACTGTGGAGCTCATACAGACTGTACTTGGAGGCAAAGCAGAGCAGAGCAGCTTGGTTTATTGTCAGCAGGAAGCCTCCTTTTCCACTTTGGGAATCTAGTGTCTCAGGGGGCAACAGGAGCTTCTGCTGTAATTCACAGTACTTCTGACATGAGAAAGATAAGGGCACCCTTTTTTCCCAACAGTAATTTTCTGAGTGTGTAGGTGAAAAGTAAGCAACCTCACCTTTAGGAAATGAGTGTGCACACTTCCCCATTCACATGAAAAGTATAGGATCTTACTGGAAACCTTTCATTCAGCAAGGGAGCCCATCTAAAAATACAATTGATGGTATGCTCCATGTGGAAATGTACAGCTGGGTTTTACAGCATTAATGCAGTAAAATTTTAGTAAATTATTTTAATGTAGGTTTTTTTTTTTTTGCATTAGTAATGAGTCAGCATAATATATTCCATCAGTCTGAACATCTGACTGCATTGGCTTTGCTATCACAGTTTACATTTGTTTTACAAGCAATCAGTTTTGCATGGGTTATCTTTACTGGCCTATGTGCTATGAAGTTTATCCCACACTCTTCATAAGAACAACTCCTTATGCTGTCTCTGTGTAACACTGGAATGTATCTCCTGAGCACATGGAAAGGCCATAATGACTGTTAAAAGTGAATGAAATTTCTGCTGCAATAAAAAATGCATTCAGGTTTATCACTTAGAGGTTTTGCAGTCTATGCAGTCTATCAGGTTTTCTAAGCCAAATGATTATTTCAGCTTCTTAGTCTGAAGCCACCAGATATAAGAAAACCATAATTTATACAGATAGCTGATTACTCCCTGAAACTATTCCAAGTTATCTGTAACAATTCTGATTTTAAAAACTTGTGCTATTAAGAGCATTTAAATGGAGTGATTGCATTTTCAGCTGTATTAGCATGTGTGACAGCATAGAATAGAAAATGAATCAGCCTCTGAGTGGCTAATTTCTGATGTGAGGTTAGCTTTAGAGCATCAAGACAAACGAGTGATTCTGCAGAGCCATAAAAGGAATTTCAAATTATAACAATAACAACCTATAAAATAATTCTGTCTTCAGATCTGTTAGTTAAGCATTGAAACAAGAACTGGGTATTTGCTTAAGGTAGGAAGCAACTGTGAAGTTCAACATGAAGATACAAAAAAGGTACTTTGTGAAATACAATCCTAGTCTAATAGATTTAAAGTAAGACCTAAACTATATCCCACAAGTTTTCTTGGCAACTCTGTGATCTTGTGAACCAAGAATAATTAAGACTGAAAAACACACCAAGAAAACAGGCATTTTTTTAACCACCTGGTTTTTACTTTCTGATCTATTTTAATGATTTTTTTTTTAAATTGCTGTTTCTACAGAAGCTGTATTTTCCATAAGTTTCTGTCCAGTATCCCCTCTGCAACATTAATCTCTTGTTTTGGTCTCACTGCAACACCTAGAGGGCCTCCCATGACCCTGAGCTCTTTTTAGTTGAGTGGACAGGGGGACAAGAGGCAGTTTGTGCCGTTGCTGGCTTGGAATAGGATCCAGGATGGCAACTGCCCAGTTTACCCCTGCTTCTGAGCTTTGGGGAGCTGGCCAGAAGAGAGAATACCTGATCTCCCTCTTCCTTCCCTTACATACAGCATAGGTGGACTGTCTTCCTAGACACCAAGTTTTACAAAATTTATAAAACACCTAAGTCATTGGGATTTTCACCCCTCCATCTAGCATGACTGAAGCTGGCCAGGAGATAATACAAGTTATCAGAGAAAGACTAAGAAAATGGATACATGCAGAGGGCATGAATGCATAACCCCTTTTCCCAAAGCAAAATGTTCTAAAAAGGCTCAGGGCAGCCTCTTGTGAAAAAATATTAAAGCACTGGAGAGATCACTCCTTTAGCAATTAAAAGAAAAAAATAAGCAGAGTGTAATCAGCAGTAAAACCTCACATGATTAAAAAAAAACCACAAGTTTTCTGAGTGTGTGTACTCAGAAAGACAAAGCGTGCCATTTCTGGCTAAACAGAACTGTAGCTCCTTGTGCCTTACAGTCAGCACTAAAAATACATGTGCCTAATGGGGAAAAAGGAGGGGGAAGAAGGAAGTTGTTGTAGTATTAAAAAACCCACTATGAAATAAGTTGGGGTGGGGGTGGGGGCGGGGGGAGGGGAGCAACAACAAGAGGAGAATCTTGAATGATTCTTTCCTCTAAATAATGCTATATTATATTAAGGAAACACTAAATCCAGAACAGGAAATTTTAATATGACAAGTGTGTGCAAAGTTTGCAAAATGAAGTGCACCTTTCCCCAAAAACCTTCCTATATTTCCTCTGAAAGACTTTTTTTTATATAATTTTGTGGGGAAATAATATAAACTGAGTTCTATTTCATACTGAAGCATAGTGCCTTAAATAGCACATTTGTGTCCCAAGTGTCCTGTTTGGCACCCTCTCTGCGCAGCACTGGTCCCAGTGGTGGACTCTGGTAGGGCACCAGTAAATGGCCACTCCAGAGTTGCACATACAGAACACAGATTTTTTCCCTTGGCAAAGGGGAGGGTCTTCTAGTGCAGCACGAGGAAACTGTGCTTCTTTCCTAAATACTTGCTAGCTCTCATTTTCAGAAGCGTTGAATATATGCATGACAAATAGAGTCACTGCACCATTTCTCATCCTTCTGGGCTGGTTTAGGGCCCAGTTGATTCTTTTTATGTTAACTGGTCATTTCTGGTCAACAGCTATTTCAGAAATGAAAGACTGAGACTACTCTTAAGCAGGATAATTACTTCTGGACTTCTCTGAAGTTTTCACATGCCACTGCCAGCAGCCACTATGTAATAAAAATATTGAATTGCTCTTTTGCAATTATACAAACTGACAGCAGGCGGCCAGGAGTAAAATAAACATGCATGCCTCCATGAGTTGCAGGGTGTGGGTGTGTGAACATACTGTGTCCCCTATGTGTTCTCCTGTAAAGGGATTAAGAAATCTGATGTTGGGTATTTTCAGCATGCAGAGATAAAGGCAAAACAGAAGAGATGGAAATGTTCTTACAATCCTTTGCACAAACTTGTCTAAAATCCTCTGTGGGCCTCTATACTCCTCATCCAGCCTGTATATTGTAGCTGCTCTCTACGTCTGCAAAGTTATAAAAAGCAGAAGGAATACCTTAGTGAATCCAGCTACTGAAACACACACACACACAAAAAAAGGGAGTTAAGAACTTCTCCGCAATTATTATCAATCACAAATGGTGACATTCTCTTTGGTGTTTTAAGTAATGTTTGGGAAGATAATTCCATACCAGGTAAATGTCCAGCTGGAAGAGTATGAAACAGAGTATTCATCCTCTCACATGGTAAATTGTACTGAAGAGAAGCTGCAATTGTCACAAAACAAGTCTTCCAGACACCACAAACTGAATGAAGATGACCAGACATGCAAGAGAGGCACAGATAAACCATTAAACCTTTTTTTTTGTCTTGCAGAAATAAGAGAAAGGGAAGAGGAAGGGGAGAGAGAGAAAAGGAGAGCAAGTCCAAACAGGGAGCCACTGTCCACAGGCATCACTGCTTTCTGAGAATATGAACAATGACATGTTGTTATATGTAATAATTGTAATCAGATGGCCCTTACACAGCATCCCTGCAAAGCATATTTAACAAAATCCCTTGTGTACTCTACCTGGATAGCTTACTTCCAGCACTGAGCATTTCTTCTCATCTTCATCTTGGCTGTAGTGCACCTGGATGTACAGCACATGCTTTCTGGGACCATCAGGCATCCAATCTTGTTTACAATATGTGGAGCCTTACTGCAATCTTTAGCTCCCATATTTCCACACATTTCTTTGTGCAGAGAACAAAGGAAAAATCTGTAATGTTTTTGAGAAGACGACTCTCTCTGCTTGTCTGATTAGCACTGTGTTTGCAATACAGCAGCAGCTGGTTGTGTGTTGAGGACATCTCTGATGACTTTGGAACGGGCCACCACCATTGTACTGAGGATCAAGCAAAGATGACTCAATGTTATACTAGTTAGATGTGGCTGTGCACCAGCACAGCAAGTAAGAATGAGCAAGAATTGTGAAATTACGGTAATGTTAGAGCCCTGATTGCTAATGTTTAGGAGGAAAATGTTTTCAAAAGCTTACAATAGAAAAGAAAAAAAATTCAGAAAGGAGGAAGCTAGAACAGCTTTGTGGCTAGAATGACCTAACAGATACCCGAGGTACAGAGCAAAGCCGACTGTGTGGCAGAGAAGAAGTGTGCTGCACCAGTGTCTGTTGCTGTCTGTGTCATACCGGTCTCATGTCTTCTTGCTAGCTGAAAGTGCCTGGGGGGACAGGAACTGGCTGCACAATGCGTTGGTTATGCTGCCCAGTGAGCAAGCCCAGTGAGCCACGCTTGTGCTGGAGAAGAAATATTTTAAAAATAAGAAAAATGGCAATACTGCACCAGGAAAGCTAATTGTTAAAATCTTCTTTTGGTTCCAAATGTAAGTTGGACACCTACTTTGTTTAGATTTTGTGCTCCTTTTAAATGAAGCATGAAATATAGTCAGATACAATGATTCTTAAATAGCTTCAGATACTCATGTTTCCAAAACCATGAAATTGATTATGTTTTCTATGGGGAAAATGAAATTAAATAATAAAAAATATTATTTCCATTTCTCTTCTTGAAAGATTCATCCTACAAGGCACTAATGGAGCTGTCAGGGCACAACTGATATATTTATAAGTGGACATATAAATAATTCCACTCACTTGTCTTATGTGAGTGGGTAAGTTTGGTATAGACATAAATGGAAAAAACCTGGCTCAAGGATGACTAAATATCAAAGTAAGAAAACACTGTAAGTATCAGGTGATGTTTTATGTCTTTCATTGAGTTGTCTTAGGCTTCAGAAAAGACTGGCAGTACAGATAGAGCAATCAGGAGTGTGTCTTACTTCATGTTTGCAAAGTCCACAAGCAGAACTTTCTAAGGCACATGTAATTTATTTTAGTCTGAAAACTCCTTTTGCCAGGTTGGGTTCACCCATTTGCAGGAGTGGTTACAGCTACATGACAAATCTGTACTTTGCCTTGGGAAAAGGAACATCCTTATGACGAGAACCAAGTCAAAGTGTAGCCAAGTCTTTAAAACCGTATTCTGTAGAAAAATATTCAGATACAAGACTGCATAATGGTCTGGTCTTTCACTGGTGTTTAGAGTGGCAGAGGAACCGTTACCTCCCTGCACTTCCATCAGCTGCTTGCAGTTCTCTTAGGGGACACGTTGCTTTTCCAGGCTCACAACTACCAGAGACAGCAGCAAGGGGAACCATTCCCAGGACCTGCCTCACTGTGGAGAGATTCAGCCCCTGGACAACTGGTTTGCTACGCAGACTGTTGGACATGAATTTTGATGTTTCCTAAGATATTTTTCTGATTTGACTGGCCTGTTTTGCTCTGTTTGGCCAAGTAAGCAACTAATCTTTAGGTCTGGAGGAAAGTGTCTGGTTCAGTAGTCTGCAAACATGTCAGTGCAGGGACTTCTGCATTCCTGTTTCCTCTCCATACCTGCCAGTAATGCGGAACTTGCATATGTAATAGTCTCTTGCATCTGGGAGATTCTTTATGCTGGTTTGCTCTGTGCACTTAAAAACTTTTTTTTTTTCTTTTTCTATTCTAAATGTATGATCTTCTGCTCCATGAAGAGTCTTAGACTTGCATCAAAGTCTTGAAAATGAAGATTTTACTGATTTCTTCCAATCACTTTACGGTGTGCTCTGTGGAAACAAAACACGATGCTGGCCTCCAGGTATGCAGAATGAGTCTTCAGAGCCCTCTCTGCCACAAACTATGCAAAAACACACTTTAATTAGTATTAAAAGGTCCAAATCAACCAAAATCCAGGGTTCCCTGGGGAAGTCTCCTCCTGCTTTTAATATTAGGCTGAGAGACAGAACAGCCCTTTTCACTATATTTTGTGGAATTAAAATTAATCCAGGCTTGCTAATTTAAGCATTAAAACATTATGAAGTCCTTGAATAAAAATTGTTTCAGGAATCATAATTCCACCTCCACCCTCATATACACACTCTGCACCTAATGAGCCTACTGTATGGTCTTTAATTACACTTTCAGGTTGCCCCTGTTCATGAGAGATGTGGTATAGAGCAAGGGAATGAAGTTGCATAGAGCTGCTTTGAATGCTTTTAGCTCCCTGCAGCCCCAGGTTACTCCTCACAAGGTATGTACAGTAAAGCAATACCTCTAGGGGAAGCATGAGGGGAAAAAATAATTTGATTTTTTAAAAAATTTTTAATGGACAGATCACATGGACAGAGCCTCAGAGAAGTTCATTTTCATACAGGGCTTACCTGTCTACAGGAGACCCAGGGGAGAGGTGGGTGAGAGAAGGGGTTAAAGAAACTTTAATAGATATGGCATTTATTGATTATTACTGTGCATGCTGATACATATGATGCTTTATGCTTTACTAACTAGCTATTGTAAAAACTATCCAAGGTGGGGGAAGTCTTGCATTCCTCACAAGGACAGTTCCTGATAAGAACCGAGGGGCCTGGCTTTGTGCTTTGAACTCTTTATCTGAAGCGAGAAGTCCTGCACCTCCTCACACGGGCAGTTCCTGATAAGAACTAAGGAGCCTCCTTCAAGAACCAGCTAAAACCAACCAAATGACTCCTTGGAACTAATTTTAATACCCAGTGACTCCTTGGAACTAATTTTAATACGAAGCGAGGATAGCTCATGCATATGTATAGGCGTGTTTTTTTTAAATTTCATGTACCTGTAACACTTGGTTGTATAAATTCAAAGTGAGTTGCTGCGTCAGGTGCGCACGGTTTTGGCGCGACTACCCCCCGTGCTGCCCGGCGCCGAATAAACATACCTACTTTACAATCTTACAGATTGTGGAGTCTGTTTTCCGCACGTCAGTTTGGCGAGCCAGGCAGGAGGATTTCTGCTCGGCTGGGAGACCAGCTGCGGAGTGGACGCTCCTAGGCGCGCCCCGGGAGATTTCCTCGGAGGAGCCTCCCCTTCTCAGCTGTTCACCCGGGAGCAGAAGAGAAACCCCTGGATCTACGGATAAAAACGGTATGTTTTCAAACAGGGAACAGGGCTGCTGATGAGACGCACGGAGATGTCCAGCGCACAGTGTAGTCCCTAGGAGGAAAGGTACCTTAAAGAAGGGGGGTTTGCTGACCAAAGGGTGGCCACTAGCGATCTTGGGAGTAGATCGAGTGAGTCCAAGGTAAACGCTGCATCCCATTTTTGGGAGCCAGGATGGACCTGCTGATGACCGCTATATGAGAAGCAGGAGAAGGGTAAGCGGGCCTCTTGCAACCTTAAAAGATACTTGCAGCTGCTAGAAGGTTGACAACTGGAGCGATGCTATGTTAAATCTCTTTAGGTATTGATTTTTGGTTATTGTAATAAGATATTGGCTGTTGGCTACTGATTTGGACTTGTTGAACCATAGTGTTAGTGTGAAAGATTTTGTGTATGTGGGACCTTTTATGGTGTAAATGCCTGTGTTGTGAAAGCGTGAGTGAGTCCCGGGAATCCGAGCAAAGCTGCGACTGTGTGTGTGGCGTGAGGTCTGTCCAGCTGCCCCTAGCCACCCAGATTCTTCTGAGGTGGGCTAGAAAGCAAGGGGACTTTCCTCTTTCCGAAATTTCTTGTATGATTGTGTGGCCACTATGAGTGTGTGGATGTCTATCAGAGTGTGAACACTGTGAGCACCTTTGTATGTCGGCACAAAGAGAGATTATATAGAAGTGTAAGAGACGATTTTCTGTGAAATTGTATTGTTTGTGTGCAGATTGAATTGGATTTAAAGTGTGTGTGTGTGTGTGTGTTTATAACCGCGGTAGTAGTTTATTGTGTTTTGTCATTGTAGATTCCTTTTTTTCCCTTGTGGAGGGACCCCAACAGTCCTGAATGGTGTCCTTCACACCACAATAACTCTTGTAAACCTATATTTGTTCTAGAGTGTAAGTGTTGTAGTGAAAAGTTGCGGGTAGGGTTTGGCTGGAATTTCAAGTGTCCTAAGTGTAAAATTTAGACTGGGATAGAGAAGAAAGGGCTGTGTTTTTGTACAGTGGAAAAGTGAATCAAATAACAAATCAATAAATATGGAAGGAGGTCAGAGTGGAGGTATATTAAAGAAGAGTCTTTTAGGGTGTATCCTACACCATTGGAAAGAAGTTGGGGGTCCTCCAGGGAGTAATGTGAATGAGAAGACTCTGATTAAATATTGTAATCAGTGGTGGCTGTTATATAAACTAGATGATGAAGAAAAGTGGCTGAATAAGGGAACTTTGAATTATGATACTTTATTGCCATTGATGCTGTTTCTCAGAAGGAATAATAAATGGGATGAGGTGGTATATGCTAATATGTTTTTCACTTTAAGAAATCATTCTGAGTGGCAAAAGGAATGTGGTATAAATTTGGCCCCTCAGAATCCCCTTGTTTTAAAAAAAAGGAACAAGGAAAGTTGAAGAGGTGTTGTTCAGCATATAGTATTGGAAAAAGATGTCGGAAAGTAACGAATAATAAATAGAAGAAGGCTTAGAGGATGTGGAAGGGGAATGTATTCCAGCAATAGAGGCGGATTTGGTGTTCGAGGGGGGTGAGGTGGAAGGATGCTGGGAAGGAACCAATGTGCATGTTGTTGGGAGCAAGGGCGTTGGAAAATTGAGTGCCCCAAGCGCAGAAATACCCCGACAGAAATGGAGACATCAGACTGACCAGAACCTGGGGCATCTACCCGAGCGGATCCACTGGTTAAAATTAAGGGGGGGGGGGGGTGGGGGAGGGGGGGGCAGGAAAAGGCAGTGAAATTTCTGGTTGCCACAGGAGCAGGACGCAAGGAAACAGCCCGGAGCCGCTTGGCTCAGCAGCGCCGCAAAAAGCGCCGGGAGGGGCAGGAGGGGCTGCTACTCGCCTCGACGGCACCCCCGCCCCCCATACCCCGTCTGCCGCGCCTGGATGCGTAACTGCGCCAGGGCGCCGCGCCGCCCCGGGCGCCGGCTGGCCCACGGGAAAGGGGGTGGACGTCTACGAGCTGCGCCACCTTCCCCCCATCCCCTAAAAGAAAAAAAAAAAAAACCCCAAACTAAACAGGAAAAAACTGCCCCGCTTCTGCGGAGCCCGTCTCAGCCATGATGAGGTGCTGCAACTGGCAGAGAAGGGCTCCAGCCGATTTTCCATATGATGATGTAACTATCAAAGAAGTAGAATTTTTAGTAGATACAGGGGCAACATACTCTGTTTTGAATCAAGCCTTGATGCCCCTGGGAAATGATTATGTCATGGTAAAAGGAGCGACTGGCCAAAGTGAAAAGGCATATTTTTTGTAAGCCTCTAGAATACAAATTGGGAAAGCAATGGGGCATCCACAAATTCTTACATATGCCCAACTCCCCAAAAGCACTTTTGGGAAGAGATTTGTTGGAACAATTGGGAGCAAAAATCACATTTGAAAAAGGAGAAATTACTCTGGAGGTAAAAGATCAACAGTATGTTCAGATATTAAGTCTAACCCTAACTAGTCTCTCCTCAGAAGGAAAAATTAATGAGGAAAGCCTAAACCAAGTGTATCCAGGAGCATGGGCTACCGACGTACCTGGAAGAGCAAAAAGTTCTCCACCTGTTGAAGTTAAAATTAAGGAAGGCCAAACACAGGTAAGAATTAAACAATATCCCCTAAAGAAGGAAGATAGGGAAGGAATCCGGCCGGTGATAGAAAAATTTCTACAGTTAGGACTATTAAAGGAATGTGAGTCTGAATTCAATACCCCTATATTACCTGTTCGGAAACCCGATGGGTCATACGGGGTGGTCCAAGACCTACGGGCAGTGAATAAGATAACTGAAGACCTCTACCCAGTAGTGGCAAATCCATATACCCTACTGACTCTGTTGACACCTGAACTAAGTTGGTTTACTGTTTAGAGTTGAAGGATGCTTTCTTTTGTCTCACTGTCTACGAAGCCAGTCAAAAATTGTTTGCATTCGAATGGGAAAATCCTAAAAGTGGTCGGAAGACCCAGCTCACTTGGACGGTGTTGCCACAAGGATTTAAGAATAGTCCTACCATTTTTGGCAATCAGCTTGCAAAAGACCTGGAATCCTGGGAAGCCCCATCTGAGAAAGGAAAATTGTTGCAGTATGTGGATGGCATCCTGATCGCTACCAACACAGAGGAAGACTGTATGGCATGGACGGTGAGTCTGCTGAATTTCTTAGGACTGCAAGGATACCAGGTGTCCAAGAAAAAGGCCCAGGTAATGCAGCGCAAAGTGAATTATTTGGGCTATGAAATTAGTGCGGGACAAAGAACTTTGGGACAGGCCTGCAAAGAGGCGATATGCCAAGCTCAGAAACCCCAGACAGTAAAGGAGTTGCGGACTTTTTTGGGAATGACAGAGTGGTGTCGATTGTGGATTTATAATTATGGACTGCTTGTTAAACCACTGTATGCGCTGACAGCCACTGAGCAGAAGCACCCTGAGTGGAACAAGGAGACTGAACAAGCCTTTGAGCTACTGAAAAAGGCTTTGATGTCGGCCCCGGCCTTAGGACTCCCAGATGTGAGTAACCCGTTTCTTCTTTTCTCTCATGAGAAGCAGGACATTGCCCTAGGAGTATTGGCACAAGATCTGGGTCCATATAGACGGGCAGTTGCCTATCTCTCTAAACAGACGCCACTGCAAAGGGTTGGCCTGGATGCCTATGGGCGGTTGCAGCTGTGATACTGAACATACAGGAAGCCCAAAGTTTACTCTGGGCCAGAAAATAACTGTTTTGGTGTCCCATGCGGTATCAGCAGTACTGGAAGCAAAGGGTGGGCACTGGCTCTCTCCACAAAGATTCCTGAGATATCAAGCTGTACTGGTAGAACAGGATGACATGGAAATTATAGTCACTAACATTGTCAACCCAGCTTCTTTTCTCAAGGGAACACAGGAAAACCGGTGCACCATGAGTGTTTGGAAACCATCGAAGCAACATACGCAAGCCGCGCGGACCTGAAGGATAGCCCCATAGAAAACGGGGAAAACTGGTTCACAGACGGGAGCAGCTATATCTCAAATGGCAATTGACATGCGGGATATGCCATCACCACCAGTCAAGAGGTAATAGAATCGGGGCCTTTGCCCATGAACACGTCCGCACAGAAGGCAGAAATAATTGCCCTAACCCGAGCCCTGGGATTGGCCCAGGGCAAAGCTGTGAACATTTACACAGATTCAAAATATGCCTTCGGAGTTTTGCACGCACATGGAGCAATTTGGAAAGAAAGAGCACTATTAAACTCCCAAGGGAAAAATATCAAACATGCAGAAGAAATTCTGAAGCTACTAGAAGCTGTCCAGCTCCCTGAGAAAGTGGCAATTATCCATATTAAGGCACACCAGAAAGTGAGCTCAGATTTGGAAAAAGGGAATGAGCTGGCGGACAGAGAGGCAAAGTGGCCAAAACAGAGGTAAAAATAGAAGGAGCCCTAATTTCTGATAGGCAAATCTCCCTAGAAGGTAAGTCAGAATATACCAAGGAAGATCAAAAACTTATTACAGACTTAGAAGGGTCACATAATGAAGAGGGGTGGGCTTATACCCCACAGGGAAGACTAATTATTCCCTCCTGTTTACTGTGGCACCTGATACGGGAGGAACATAGAAAAAGGCATTGGGGAACAGAGGCTCTGTATAAACATTTAATAAGAGAAATTGTAGCCAGAAACTTATATACCACAGTGAGACAGGTGACTCAACAGTGTGACCTTTGCCTCCAGACTAATCCTAAAAATACTCCCAAACTAGAAATGGGCCAGATTGGGAAGGGCAATGGGCCTGGACAACAATGGCAGGTTGATTTTACAGAACTTCCTGGAAAGGGGGGTATCGATATTTACTGGTATTAACTGACACCTTTTCAGGTTGGCCAGAAGCATTCCCCCAGAACAGCTAAGGCTCGGGAGGTAACTAAAGTATTGGTACAAGAGATAATACCACGTTTTGGGGTTCCGGCAACCATATCCTCTGACAGAGGACCACACTTTGTCTCAAAAATAGTACAACAAATCAGCCACCATTTGGGAATAGATTGGCAACTTCATACCCCATATCGCCCTCAATTGAGTGGCCAAGTGGAGAAAATGAACCACTTAATCGAACGGCAAATTGTGAAATTGAGACAAGAAGCGAACCTGACATGGCCTCAGTCTCTCCCTTTAGCCCTTTTGCATACCAAGGGCGAGGGAAGGACTGAGCCCCTTTGACAAATTGGGGACGAAATTATGACTTCCTACATGGTGGCACTGAGCAAACAGCTCAATAAAATTAGAAAACATATAATTGGGACCCGGGGAAGAGGTCTAGATGAACCTGTATATGATATACAACCTGGAGATTATATATATGTAAAGTCTCTTGCAGAAAAAAAACCCTGGAACTACAGTGGGAAGGACCGTATCAGGTACTCCTCACCTCCTTCACAGCAATCAAGATCAGAGAGCAGAGCGCCTGGATACACCACACTAAGTTCAATGCGACTTCTGGTGTTTCCAAAACACAAGAAATTCCTATAGTAATGGGAAGAAAAACCAGTTGTGACAAAGACTTGAGTCTAATCAATACTTTGAGAAAGTGCTAAATAAATAAACATTGTGCCAGAATTAGGTATAGGAAATGAATTTACTAATTCTCTAGAAAAGGGGGGACTGAGAGAAGGGGTTAAAGAAACTTTAATAGATATGGCATTTATTGATTATTACTGTGCATGCTGATACATATGATGCTTTATTCTTTACTAACTAGCTATTGTAAAAACTATCCAAGGTGGGGGAAGTCTTGCATTCCTCACAAGGACAGTTCCTGATAAGAACCGAGGGGCCTGGCTTTGTGCTTTGAACTCTTTATCTGAAGCGAGAAGTCCTGCACCTCCTCACACGGGCAGTTCCTGATAAGAACTAAGGAGCCTCCTTCAAGAACCAGCTAAAACCAACCAAATGACTCCTTGGAACTAATTTTAATACGAAGCGAGGATAGCTCATGCATATGTATAGGCGTGGGTTTTTTAAACTTCATGTATATGTAACACTTGGTTGTATAAATTCAAAGTGAGTTGCTGCGTCAGGTGCGCACAGTTTTGGCGGGACTGCCCCCCGTGCTGCCCGGCGCCGAATAAACATACCTACTTTACAATCTTACAGATTGTGGAGTCTGTTTTCTGCACATCAGTGGGAATGATGGTTCTCCTGGTGACCATTGACCTTTCTGCTGTCCCATACACCTGGGCCTCTAGCGTGTTGGTGTACAAGTTTCTCCGTTTGTCAGCACTGATGGGTCAGGCGAGCAGTTAGCTCATGCACACAACTCAGGCCACAGCATGTCTCTTCAGCGTAGGGCAGAAACTGCTGTGCATCAGCATACAGCATGCAAACAGCAGTGCTCTTTTGTCAGCAGCTCATAAGCCAGGCAAATCTGGTCAGGCATTTGTAGACACAGGAACAGGTCAATCATTAATATTACCTTAATAGTCCCAGTTGCTGTTACTAAATGTCAACCCCCAGTTCCAGCTGAGGGAGAATGGAAAGCATAAATCTATCAGTCAGTTAATCTCGCTCATTACCACAAACAACCCGTGCTTCTCTCTACCCTGCAGCAACAGACAGAACATGGGGTTGAAATGGTTTTTTTCTCTCTCTCTCCCCACTCCCTAAACCCCCCACCTCCCTAGGCATGGAACAGAGAGGCGTTCCCTCCCCCAAGCACCTCAGCAGCCCAGTTTCGAAGCACCCCTCTGCCAAGCGCCGCTGGCAAAATGCGGCTCCTGTGCCACGGGCAGCCAGCTCTAGGCCGGGACTAGCACCAGCGGGGAGGGGCTGTCGCTGGCCTCGGCGTGGCTCCGCAGGGCACGCCCCCACTGCTGCCCCACGCTACAGGCCAGGCCGGGCCAGGCGGCAGGCGGTGGCTCGGCAGGGGCCGCCCCGCGGAGGCCGGCGAGCGCGGCGGGGCGGGGCCGGGCGAGATCGGAGCGAACCGAACCTACCCGAGACGCGATGGAGGGCGCCGAGGGGGCGAGTGTGCTCGGGGCGGGTGGCTCGGGGCGGCCGACCCGGTTCCAGACGTACAGGCGGCGGTGGCTGTTGCTGGCCGCCGTCTGCCTGCTGAACTGCTCCAACGCCACGGTGAGTGCGGTGCGGCCGGCGCGGGGGCGGCACCAGCCCGGCAGAGACCCGCCGGCCGCCCGGCTTCCTTCGCTCCTCCGCGGGGCTGGCGGAGCCGCCGTGGCCTGGGGGCTGAGGGGTTGCGGGAGCCGCCGCCGAAGCCGTGTGGTGCCCGAGCAGCCGTGAGCGCAGGAGGAGGCGCGGAGCGGGCAGAGCAAACGGCCCTCTCCGGCTCTCCCTCCTCCCCCCCTGCGCCGGAGCTCGGGAGAGCAGCTCTGGCTGCTGCTGCCGCCGGGGGAGGATGGTGTGATGGCTCACTGCAGCCAAAACCACCGCCTGTCTCTTCCTAGAAGCAGCCAGGGCTCTGCCCCAGTGCCCTGTTTCAGATCCACCCACTCATCCTTGGAGCAGCGGCATTTGGTTGTACTCGCACAGCGCGGAGAAGCCGTGCCTTAGGACCGAATAAGCGGATTTTCCTTCTGAACTTTTTTTCCTAGTTACTACTTTGGCCTGCACACCTCCCCTTCTGGCCGGTGGGATCCAGGGCACAGAGGGGTGGCAGTGGAGGCAGAGCAAGAAGGGGAGGGAAGATTTCTGTGACCTGGATGAGCACAGCAGGACCTACCACTGCAGTCAGGCCCGGCTGGGATGGAGCAAAATGTGTTCTGGAGCATGGCTGAAATTGCTGCCAAGTCTGCCTCATAGGCTATGGGGAGGATTAGAAAGTATTCAGCACCTGTGAGGGTCACACGTTTCAAACCTCAGAACAGAACAGGAGAACAGTGTTGAAAGTCCTTGAGCAGAGGAGCAGGAGTCAGCTCTGCCTTTTTGTTGGCCTGTGACGACAGATTTGTCTGGTCAGAAAACGGAGCAAGTAGGTTTCCTGTTGGGATCTGCCGTACATAGAGAACAGTATGGGAGTGATTCTGCACTCAACATACTGGTATGTGAACTTCTTATTGCTTACAAATATGTTATTCAGAAAGACCTAAAAAAAGAGATGCCAGATCACACCCCACCTGTTGAACAGATTAGAACTAAGTTCAGTAATTATCAAGATAAGTTTCTCCTTACTAAGTCCTAGTATGCGAGATGGAAGCCCACATCTTTGCTCACCAAGTCATTGAGTACACTGTTGATAATTATCAGACTTATGTAGAATTATTCATGTGCTTGAGGATTACCATGCTGCAAATGAAGCCTGTGTGGGAGCCAAGATCAGGCACTGCAACCTGCAAACATTTAAATGCTGGGAAGGAAGAGTAGGTATTCCGTGATGCAAGATCCGGAGTAGACAAATGGAAAAACGTCATGAGAATTTGGCTGTATATGGAAAAGAAAAGAATGTGCCTTCTGAACAGAAAATCAGTGTATCTGTTAAGAGTGTAAAAAACTGTACTGCAGGAAAGCAATGTGAAGCCCTGCTGCTTGCTTGCAGTTAAAATAGCATAGCACAAGAACATTATGTAGCAGGAAGAAACCCACTCTGCTAGAAGTGAACAGTGACAACACGGGTGAAGGAAGCTGTACAAAAACCTTTCCCGGATGTCTTGTCAGACTTCGACTTTGCTGAAACCTTAACAGTGAAACTGGAGGGTTACTTAGAAAGGTCCTGACAATGCATCTGCTAGTATAACTGTCCTGTGTCATGTTGCTTAAAACTTTGTAGCTCTGAAAGATTCTACTGTTGTCTGTCTGCTTGTCTCTTGCCAACTTCCACAGTATTATTTTCCCACATTATGAACTTAAGCCAGAACTTAACCACTTCAAAACAGGGTGCTCAATAAATATCCCTGGTGGAAATACTGTTTCTAAGCCACTGTAAAGATCTGGAATGGCATGCTGCCATTCCATGCTGCCATTCCATGCTGCCATGTAAAGTTGTAACCTGACATTTCCTGATGCTAAAGTTGCTCCTGAATGTTCCTGATAAAAATCACATTAAAATGTAGGGAGTGGCTGAAAGGCCATGAAATCAAAGTGGTTGGTTGCTTTTTAAAAGTTCCAGATGGAAAGATAACCTTACCGGTTCTGTGGTGGGAAAATTGCCTTGCAAGTTGAGATGAGTCCTCCATTCCTGTTGCATGCAACACTTTGTTCTATGTATTCCTGTGACAGGCTGTCTGCAAAATGCATATCATGAGGGCACGTGACTTTTGAATTGTCTGATTTGGAAAGAACAGATCACCTCATGTGCCGGACCAAGCTTCCAGGACAATCTTGTATTCCCTACTCTTACTCATGCACATGGGTAACAGTGGTCTTCATTGTCACTAACGGTGGCAGACAGGAGACAATCCTGAGAAGGGCAGACTGTCAGTGTCAGGAAAACAAGGTAGGAGCAACTTAACTGCAGGAAAGAACACCCAGTCATGCAGCAGGGGCAGGCTGAGAAAGAAGGACTGCTTAGTTCAGTCTGGTTTTGGACTGTGATTGAGCAAAGCCGTGCCAGACCATGTGGTAATGAAAGGGGCACTCTTCCCTACTTCCTCCTGCTCCACATCATCCTGTGAAATTCCTTCTTTAACCAGAGCACAGTGGGGTAAATACGATACAAGGGAGGCTTTTGCACCAATGGTAAATCTCAGTTACTGACCTGAGTTTAAAAGCCTTTGTCTCTCCCTCCTGTACAAAGTGGGTACTTATCTTACCAGGGATTGGTTCTTCTTTCCTAAATACAGCTATTCTGGAAATTCTTAGCTGACAATGTAGTGTAAGAAATCCTTGCATTATCTTAAGAAGGCCATAAGTAGGCACTTGCTGTCTGAAGTTCTGGGCGGAGAGGCTGTTCTGACCACAGCTAAGCTTAAATGATTGCTCCCCAGCTGTCTTTTGCAGCTCTCCTAGTGAGGGGTGACATAAGTATGCTCGTGGTTGCTCCCCAGATTTGTTTTGTCAAACTGACGCTGTGGTTTTAAGTGTGTGCTTTTTAATCAGAAGACTTAACTGTGAGAGCATTCATTGTTTGCTGACAGGTGCCATAGCAGTAAACTGGTGAGGGAAATACCTTCTTACTCGTGTCCTCCTTCCTGTGAAACTGAATGGGTGGGAACTTTGTGTTTCACAGGAGGAACTTTTTCTTGCACTGGGGACAGAGAAGTGCACGGAAGGATGAAACTGAGTGTTTCCTGCCCTGCTCTATGCTTGTCAGCATGAGCAAGCTGGGGACGAGGAGTGGAGCAGAGGGTTGGAGCTGGCTCACACTTGACCAGGTAGTTCCTGACTCACCAGCCTGGAGGACTTCCACCACCACTTAGTGTACTTAGGAGAGGAAGGAGAGCTGCACAAGTGAGACTGGCATGCTCCAGGGCAGGGTGTGCAAGCTCCTGGCCCACACCTGTCTGTTCCAGCAGTGCCCCCGTAGATATGCATGCACACGCAGCTGCTGCTGCCTGGCTGCTGTGTCCTGCTAGTCCTCCTGAGAGCTGTAGAGGCTAAAAGGGACATCTAGGCAGAGATCTGACCTTTCTGAAGATCACACCTCTGTCTTTTCTTCCTAGGCTGCTTCTGTCAGTATGGGTGCCTTCGGTTGAGGCCAGGGGCTGTTTGCTTCCAGATTCTGTGGCCCTTTTGACCTTGAAGATGGGGAGTCTGGTGTAAGGACTACAGAGCCCAGTCCCAGGGGAGGAGGAGGAGGGTGCTTGCGTATCTCAGAAATACATCCTACCTCACCTTCAAAGCAGTGTCCAGGTGCATGGGAGAGAGCATGCTGGGACTGGGAGACTTGCTGCAGGCAGTGCCCAACTGGGAATTGGCGAGTTGTGACTGTGCCTGTTACAAAGCAGAAGGCCCCATTTCATGTAAATTGATCCCCTTGGCTCCTCCTTTTTAAGCTGTGCCTAAAAGGTATTATAGGGGCATTGCTACACTGTCCACAGCTATACAAATATGCCAGATAGTGAAGAGCATTCCATATGGCAGCCTTTGCTAGCTGGTACCACCATTGACACAACAAAATGGCTTAATTTCCACCCTGCCTGATTGCATTCGCTTGCCATTCTGCAAATGATTTTGTTTTTCACTTTCAGAATCTTGATTTGTTTTTGAGGAGGGTAGACATTGGTTAACAGCTTGCCTTTCATGAAAAGCAATATTTTTGGTGCTGCTTCTGGCAGGGCTGCGCCTGGTTATACATGTGATGCATCAATATATCATCACTGCTCTTTGAGCTCTGAAAATCCTGGGGTTGTGTTTATTTATGCTGCCATCTGCAGCTCACACTTATTGCCTATCAAAGTGTAGAGTCTGTATGGAGTCTTGCCTTCAGCTATCACCTTGCTACCATTGCAGATAGAGATCTGGTGGCTCACAAACCGCCAGTCAACTCCTGCAGAATTGGGAGGGAGGGCAAATGTTGGGCTCCCTTGAAATGGGTGGAGAGAAACTGGGTCTGGCAGGTGAAATTTGTCCTGGAGAGTCTGTGTGGGAGTGAAAACAGTAAAGGCAATAGGGTAGAGGTACAGAACTTGGAGAACATGGAGGTAGAAGAGGAATGAGAGCAAGAGGAAAACTAGAGGGTATGGGCTGATTCAGGGAGCAATAGGGCTGGATCCATGTGTGACAATCAGTTAAGGGTTTACAAGGGTATCAGAAAGAGCAACAAAGCAGCTTAAAAATGGGGACAGGATGAGAACAGCTGTATCCTGTTCTTGGTTACAGGAGTGCCCAAGCAGGTGTGCAATTAATGAGGAAGGGAGCAGGCAATCTCTGGGAGGTGCAGGAGAAAACAAAATGTCAGCTAGAGGAAAGTTAAAGCAAAGGGAGGGAGAGCTGAAAACGGAGCCAGTACCCCTCCAACATCTGTACCACTTAGACGGTGTGAGTTTCAGTGCATTTGCTTTCCCTGGTGGTCCCACAAGTTCCATTGTTAAAGGAGCTGTTGAGTGGGCTCTCCCGTAATTGAGGATATTAATAGACTCTGTGTGGAAAACATTTCTGTCCCTTTCTTCTAGTGATGAGGCATGGCTACCCAATCAGCCAGCTCTGAGCTGAAAGCAGTGGGAGCTGCAGTAGCATTCCAGTGCAAGCTAGAACAGGCTCGCAGGTCTTCACAGGACCTTCTGTCCTCTTCATCAGTTGCTCTGCCCACTGTGTAGAGTGCAAGTTTTTATAGTGAAGGGTGTGTGCTGAGGTATGACTTCCTGCCCAAACTAGCATGCACTGGAGCTTTTGCTGTGTCTAAACTCAGAAATCACAGTGAGATAAACATGCTTCTAAGACTTGAGCTCAGAAGAGGAGAAGAGCGTGGGAACTAGAATTCCTGCATTTGGAGAAGAGTTGGTGTATGTTATTACAGCAGCTATTTCAATGTCCTGCTAGATGCATATCTGAAGGGAGGGAAAAATCCATCCCAAATGCTGAAGGATCAAATACTATGGTCTGCAACATAAGTGACCATGGCCTATATTGGATTATACTACAGCAGGAGCTGTCACTTGAGAACAAATAATGCAAAATCTGTGAGGTAATGTTGGGAAGTGAGTTTTGCCGAGTATTAATGATGATCAGAGGGCTGGAACATCTCTCCTATGAAGACAGGCTGAGAGAGAGTTGGGGCTATTCAGCCTGGAGAAGAGAAGGCTCCAGGGAGACATTATAGTGGCCTTCCAATACCTAAAGGAGGCCTACAGGAAAGATGGGGAAAAACTCTTCAGCAGGGCTTGTTGTAATAAAATGAGGGGTAATGGTTTTAAAATAGAGGGAGGTAGATTCAGATTAGATATAAGGAAAAAAAATTTCATAAATGAGGGTGGTGGAACACTGGAACAGGTTGCCCAGAGAGGTGGTGGATGCCCCATCCCTGGAAGCATTCAAGGCCAGGTTGGATGGGACTGTGAGCAACCTCATCTGGTTGAAGATGTCCCTGCTCCTTGCAGGGGGTTTGGACTAGATGGGACTAGGTCCCTTCCAACTCTAACGATTCTGTGATTTTATGGTGTTTTTATGGTGTCTAGTATGTAAGAAGGAAATAGGAATACTGGAAATAAGAAGTAGCAGAGTGTAGAGACACACCTTCCTCTTAGGTTACATGAGACCTTTTTCAGTTAAACATTAACGTTGCAGCTGATGCTATCTTCAGGGTGGAGGGTGTGAATGGGAAGCTTGTGAGGCAGAGAGGGGTATCTGTAAAGAAACAGTGGCTGGAGTTCCTTTGTAGGAAGGTATAGCCGAAGTTTTTGTTCAAATTTCTGCATGCTTTATCATCTTGAGTATTCAGAAGCTTCAAGATCATCTTCTAACAGTGGAGTAGCTTACATCCACATCATTGAAACCTGTTCTTAGGTTAGGGTAATCTTTTTGAAAAGCATCAGAGAGGGCATCTTTACAAAGAATCCACGAAAAGATCCTTAAATTTGGGTAGTACCCTCATTTCTTTGTTGTGGGCATGATCTCAGGACCTGATTTGAGGGTTAAAGCAGGCCTTGTCATTCCCAGAAGAAAATAGAAGCAGACAGCAACCTTATGAAACCACTGCCTAAAACAAGGTTTAGGGAAATATTTTCAGATATGGCACTGGGAGGAAAAGATGGATAGTTATAAAGTACCTCTTGTGTTTCCCTATTATATGTTCTGATATATTGAGTAACACAGATTTCTAAGCCCTTTCCTAATCATTGAGTGTGTGTAGGACAGCATGGAATAGTCTGTCTTGTCTGACACATAGCAAAGTTGTTCTTACAAGGCCACATCCAGGAGTTACCAATGCAACCGTAATTACCAGGCTGGGTATAAGAAGCTCTTAGTTGCAGAGAGAAGATGGCAGCCTCTGTTTTGTTTATGCTAACACAGAAGGATTGCTTGTGGTTTACATCATGTGAGTGAGTTCATCAGCGGCCAACATATTCAACCTGGGGACAGAAAAAGGTACGAACCACTGCTTCTGCCAGCTCCCAGCAGCAGGACTAGGGCATTGGGGACGAGGAAGTGAAATGGATGGGGTGCTCTGGGCCAAAACAATTATGTTATCAGTGGTAAAATAGACCTAGCATGAGTAACTGCAGACACTGGGGGTTTTAATTTTTATTAAGAGCCTTAGCATCCTAATTTCAAGGAGAGACTAAGACAGCAAGACCCTTCGCAACTCAGTTGGACGTTTTGAGGGGATGCCAAATTTCTGTTCTGATGGAGATGTTCATGCTTGCCCATCTTTGCTCTCTACTCTGCAGCTGTGGCTGACATTTGCTCCTGTGGCTGATAAGACAGCTGCCTACTTCCACATTTCCCTGGAGATGGTCAACTGGCTCTCAATAGTGTACCTGCTCATCTCGATCCCGTTTGGTCTGGTGGCAACATGGGTTCTCGACAGCATGGGGCTGAGATGTGCTGTGAGTTAAACTGTTCTGTTTCCCTAAGTGCATTTCACCTAGAGACAGCAGTAGCTGTGCAAAGCCACTAACATGCATACTGTGAATGGGAGTCTTGCTAAATGCTGCAGAGGATGAGCATGTTAAAATCTTGGTCCTAGTTCAGTAACAGCTGTCACATCACTTCTGAGGTGGGGAGCAGTGGGAAAAGTCAGAATAACGTTGCATCCCTATTTGTCTTTTCCTGCTTCAGTTTTTGTTTTATTAGTCAGCTGGTTGGGACAGATGCTGTGAGCTGAGACTGTGAAGAGCTTGCTATAACTGGGTAGGGTTTGCTGTGGACAAGTGTCAGCCAGCTATTTTATTTGCAGGGCCAGTTTAAGGAGTAGTAGGGCAGGGTGCAAGCAAGGGATCCCTGTCAGCTAGGAGCCTGGTTTGTGCTAAGACAGCTTGGGATCTCTACAGTCTTCCTAGAAGCAAGAGTGTTGCGGAATGTGGCACTGAAATGCTAGCATATTAGTGGTGTAGAAGAGCATTTACAGGAGCCATATGCTGGATGACTCATTGCCATGATCTTTGGATTGTCACAGCAAAGTATGGGTGATGGCACGAACTTGCAAACAGAGTGTAATTAGTGAACTCTGGATTTTTCGTCAATCCCGTGACAATGTCTGCTGTCTTGCTTAAAACTACATTGTGGTGTAGTTCTCATGTCGGCCAGAACAGCCATCTTGCTCTCTAAGGACACAAGTAACTCACTCACTGTTGGATCAGGAGCATCTTGCAGTAGCCCAAAGGGGTGAGGGTGGTCTGCAGGCAACTTTCTGTGTAGTGATTACTAACACCCAGTGTCTCCTAATAGTGGATCTGAGACGGCTCATGGTACTCTGTTGCATTAAGTTCTGCCTTTCAGGCTTCAGCATGCAATCCCTGACTGTTTATGCTTGCTGTAGGTGATCCTGAGCGCATGGCTAAACATGATGGGTGGCATCATCCGGATGTTCAGCGTCCTGAAGTTTCTGAGCTTGGGTTCCCAAAGCTACTGGTACCTGCTTATTGGGCAATGCCTCTGTGCACTGGCACAGCCCCTTGTCATCTTTTCACCAACAAAACTGGCAGCACTATGGTTTCCAGACCACCAGAGAGCGACAGCAAATATGATTGCATCAATGTGTAAGTAATAGCTGCCAAGCAGTATTGCTGCCTCCTGGAACTTGCTAATTTGTTTGCCTTTCAGAGGCAGAAGGCAGAGGAAACCCTCTGTACTACAGTCATTTGCAAATACAGCTCCACCAAAGAGTCTCATAGCCATGTGCAATAAAGCAATGCCTTCAGGGCTGTGCAAGACAGGCAGGCATTCCCATGCTGGGGAGCAAGAGATGGGCCTTAGCCACATCCAGATGCGAAGTTCAAAGTAAGCCACTCAGGCTCCCAGCCTTCTTCCTCTACCATGACGAGGTGATCAGCTTTGCCTAAATATCTTAGAGGCTGGAGACAGCCCTCAGTGTTACTAAATCTAAAGTCTGTAGTGGCCTTAATTCTGCAGCTTGTTTGGAAGGTGTTGAAATTGCATGTGATGCCAGTGGTGACAGTTGCCACATTCTGTAACTGGATAGAGGTGAGACTGCTGCAGCAATTTTGTCCATCGGTTCGTCCAGCAGCAGGGCTGAGCATGTGTTCCCAGTTGGTATGTATGCACACATGGATAAAATATATATGAAATACATATAAAATATATATGAATATATATAAAATATATTCATCCCACAAACATGTTGGGGATGCTAAATGCAGCAGGATTACCCATGGAGGAACCAAATTGCCTTGCAAAGTGCCTGGAAGCTGGGAAACTGGAGGGGAGGCAGCAGATACGATTGCTCTAATTTAATTTATCTCTTGGCCTCTTTGGGCCCTGTTAGAGACAGGATACTATGTTTGACAGACCTGTTTCCACTCTCCATGTGACCTTTTCCCCAGCAGCCAGAAGAAATATCTTCCTCCTTTCTCCAAGGACTTGGGAGGTGCCTCAGAAACTGGGCTGGCTTACTGGCTCCAGCTGGGAAATCTCGCAGTACCTACAAGTGTGGGGGTGCTGCACCTGCCCTTACCTCAAAATAGCCAACAGTCGCCTTCCCTCCCCACGGCCTTGGAGTTATGGGGAAGGGGTAGGCATGGGGAAAAGGGCAGTATTGGAGCACCCCTATGGAGCTTTTCCAATGCTGTTGCAAACCCAGAGCACAGGCGCTATTGTTTAGCAAGAATGGATTTATGGTGTCAGAACAAATAAATTATTTTTGTACTGTCTTCTCTAGAATAGGGTGGACCTGATGGCTCACGTAACTTCCCAAGGCTGAAATAGATTTTCACCTTCCCTGCTGGAGAAGGAGCTCTGTTGTCAATCTGATGCAATAAAATACTATCAAGGACCACTGGGCACTCAGTCCTCCTGCAGACAATTTGCTCTTTTTAAGTGAGAGAGCAGCGAGAGCAGCCAAAGAGCATTTCTTTCACATAGTGTACTCAGTCCTTGCAGGACCAAATGGATCTAGCTATGGGATAGAATGAAACTGAAGAGCAAGGAACAGTGAAAACCCAAGACCTGAAGCTGTTCAATCTGTGGCATGTTAGTGTGAGGACTGAATGAGCTGTGATTATTATCTGCTGCAACACCTGCATATTTCTGTGTAGAGAGCTTCCATTAATAATGTCTGGTTACACCCATTACTGTCTGCTGTACAAAATCAAAATTTAATTTCAAGAAAGTTTAAATATTGCGTGGAAGGAACATCTGCTACAGCCCCAGTCATTTACTCCAGTTGTTAATTACCTCACTGGCAAATGTATACGTGTTACTTCACGTCTCAATGCTCATTATCCTCCTGCTATTCAGTCTTGTTGCACTTGTTTGTCAGGAAGTTATGGACAGGGTCACCTCTTCTCTGCTTTGCCTAGAAAGACTGAACTGCTCTAACCCAGCCACTTTACAAGCACAATTCACTTTACCTCTTTCCACATGTTTCCATGTCTGTCTGTTGCTCACATGAGCTTTTTCTTTCAGCTTGCTCCAGTTTATCAGTACCCATTTCCTGTTTTAATGCCAGAACAGTATTCAGCATTGCTGTACTGTCAGTATCAGTGCTGCACAGAGAAACTGGGCCCACTGCCTCCTGTCAGTATCCCCACAGCTCCTGTTAGTGCCTCTGGGTAGGCTTCTCTGTGCTTGTGTGCAGAAAAAAATGGACCTTGCACTGAGGATCCTGCTGAGGAGCTGAAATCCCTATGACTCAGCTGTGTTCTTGAGTATTTATTTTATCTCCATCCTCCCCATCACTTGTAGAGACTTACTGCAGTGCAGGGCCAAGAACTGATCCCCTGTGAAGACCATGATAAATTCTTCTGTGTCAGGAGAAGAAAGACTTATCTGAGTCCACTAAAGTGGGCTCTGCTTCATCCGTGGGATTCTTCATTTTCTGTGGTCTGTCAGCATGTCATTTTCTGCACCCTGAAGAGTTTTAGTGCATCAGCGTCACTGTCCACAAAACACACAGCCCCATTGCACAGTACTGCCTCCTAATCCACCAAGACCTCTGGACCATAACGTACAGTTGATTAACTCCAGTGATGTTCTTTCCATTCTTAGTCTACGCTCATATAATTCCTTTTCCCGGGAAGAGAAGGCAGCTGAAACCCCGTAATTACTCTGATAGTCTCACTTAGTCTTTTCAAATTTGGTCCAATGCTTACATTTCCACCCCTCACCCATACCATCTGAAACTGCTTCAGCATGCCAGTAGTTCATGGGAACACCTGACGGTAGTTTTCAGGCAGTCCTCTACAATGCCTAGATGCATTTTGCCCCAACAGAGAAGCTTTAATCCATCTCCTTGGAAACTGTTTAATTATGTACATGTACTTAGAAGCCGGTAACATTTTACCAGGATCATAAGCTAGTACTTTCCCAAGTACAGTGCAGAAATGCTACAGCTGTTGTGTGCTATAGCACTATTAATGATGTCTCAGCAGAATCGTAGAACAGACTAGGTGGGAAGCCACATCTTGGGATCGTCTCATCCAGCCCCCTACTCAAGCAGGGTTGGGTAGAACAGGTTGCCCAGGGTCATGTCTAGTCAGGTTTTGACTATCTCCAAGGATGGAAATGTTATCTGAGCAATTTGTTTCAGTGCTCAATCACTGTTACTGTAAAAAAAGTTTATATTCACACAGAGTTTCCTATGTTACAGTTTGTGCCTATTGCCTCTTTTCCTGCCACTGGGCACCACTAAGAAAAGTCTAGTTCCCTCTTCTTTACAACCTCTAATTAAGGTTTTTTTCTCCAGGCTGAACAGCCCCAGCTCTCCCAGCCTCTTATGAGAGATGATCTGGTCCCTTAATCATGTCTTTTGCCCTTGACTGGACTTGCTCCATTAACTGTGTATCGTTTCTGTATTTAGGAGCCCAGCACTAGACTCGTCACTCCAGATCTTTCTCAACAGCGCTGAGTATAGGGGAAGGATCACCACCTTCCACTTGCTGGCAATGCTTTTCTTACTGCAGCCCAGGATGCTGTTGGACACCTTTCTGCAAGGGTGCATTGCTGGCTTATGGTCAACTTGCATTCCACCAAGACCTCGTGTCCTTCTCTGCAAAACTGCTTTCCAGCAGCTTTTCCAGTCTCAGCTCTGTCAGTCTTTCCTCACGTGACAGAAGCTTCAGTCCCTTAATCACCTTTTTGGCCCTTTGCTGGACCAGTAAGTCCATGTCTCCCTCATACTGGGGAGCCCAGAACTAGACATAACATTCCAGATGTAGCCTCACTAGTGCTGAGTAAAGGGGAAGGATCACCTCTCACTGACCACACTGCCTAATGCAGCCCAGGATGCTGGTGGCCTTCTTTATCAGGAGGTTGCTGGTTCACGGTCAAGTTGGTATCCACCAGGACCCCTGCCCCCCACACTGGCCTTTCTCTGCAGAGCTGCTTCCCAGTTGGTAAGCCCCAGTGTGTACTGGTGGATTGGATTATTCCTCCCCAGGTGCAGGACTTTACATTTTCTCTTGTTGAGCTTCAAGGTTTCCCTCTGCCCATTTCTCTAGCCTGTTGAGGTGCCTCTGAATGGCAGTGTAGCCATCTTTTCTATCAGCTGCTCCTCCCAGTGTCACATCATCTGCAAACTGGCTGTGGGTGCAGTCTTCCCTATCATCCAGGTTTTTCATTAGAGTTAAGCTGTATTGGCCTCAGTATCAGCCTCTGGGGTGCACCACTAGTGACTGGCCTCCAGCTAGACTTCATGCCAGTGATAACAATCTCTGGGCCCAGCTGTTCAGTTGACTTCCAGTTCATCTCACTGTCCCCTTATCTACAGTGTCGTAGTTCAGCCCTGATCGGGACCAGACTACGCAGTCTCTCTCTCACTCCCACCACCCTCCGAGAGAATAGGGAGAGATAATATAAGAAAAACGGCTCGAGGTTTGAGATAAGGACAGGGAGAAAATCCTTAAAGTTACTGTTACGGGCAAAACAGACTCAACTTGGGGAAAACTATTCATTTATTACTACAAACAGCAGGATAATGAGACAGAGAACAAGATAACCTCCCTCCACCCCTCCCTCTTCCCAAGCTTAACATTATCTCTACCACCTTCCCCCCGCCTGAGCGGCACGGGGGGAAGAGGGAATGGGGGTTGTGGTCAGTTCATCATGCGTTGTTTTATGCCGCTGCTTCATGGTCAGGGGAAGACTCACATTCCTCCCCTGCTCTGTTGTGGGGTCCCACCCATGCGCCACAGTCCTTCATGAAACTGCTCTGGTGTGGGTAATTTCTTCCACAGGGTGCAGTCCCTCCAGAACGGCTGCCCCAACAGGCCCTCCACGGGCCACAGCCTCTTTCAGGCATCCACCTGCACCAACCTGGGGTCCTCCACGGGCTCCAAGTGAATCTCTGCTCCTCCATGGACCTCCATCGGCTGCAGGGGGACAACCTGCTCCACCATGGTCGTCACCACAGGCTGCAAGGGAATCTTGGCCAGGAGCCACATTACTCCTCCCCCTCCTTCTGAACTGACCTTGGCGTCTGCAGCTGTTTCTCTCACAAGAAAAGTTCTTCACAACAGGCTGGCAGACGCCTCTTAGGATCTCTTCACATCATCCAGCTCATCTCCTCTCCACTTCTTGCAGCCGGACCGGGTTGAGTCGGGCCCAGTCGGTCGCCTGGCATGAGGCCTGCGCCTCCCCCTCTGCGCCTCTGCCCCCGCTCAGCTTCTTCACATCTTCTCTTCTCTCTTTTTTTTTCTGTTTTCCCATTCTTAAATACGTTATTGCAGAGGCGTTATCACGGAACATTCTGCTACCAATCGGCTCGGCCTTGGCCAGCAGTGGGTCCGCCCTAGGCCTGGCCGAGTCCACTGAACAAAGGGGAGCGACTTCTAGCAATTTCCTACAGGAGCTACCACCTTAGGCCTCCCCCTCACTAAACAAAACCACAACATCTAGCCAGTACTTCATCAGCTTGTCTGCGAGAATGTTATGGGAGAATATTATGTCAAGAGCCTTAGTAAAGTTCAGATAAAAAATATTCACTGCTCTTCTCTCATCTACCCAGCCAGTCATCTCACTGTACAAAGCTATTAGGTTGGTTAAGCATTTCTCCTTTGCTGACTACTCCTGTTCACCTTGTTGTCCTTGATATGCCTGGAAATGGTGTCCAGGGTTAGTTGTTCCATGACCTTTCCAAGGATCAAAGTGAGACTGAAATGCCTAGAGTTCCCTGGATTCTCCTTCTTGCCCTTCTTAAAGATAGGAGTGGCATTTGCTTTCTTCCAGTCCTCAGGAGCCTCTGGGAACTGCCGTGGCAGAGAACCAAGAATGGCCCTGCAATGAAAACAGCCTGTTCCCTCAGCACTCATTGGTGCATCCCATCAGTTCCATGGACTTGTGTACGTCTGGTCTGTTTGATGTTCCCCAACCTAGTCCTCCTCCACTAAGGATAAATCTTCCTTCTCTAGATTTTACCTCTGGTCACAGGGCTGAAGGCCAGTCTTACCAATAAAGAGTGAGGTGAAGAAGGCATTGAATACTTTGATTTTTTCCATGTCCTTTATCACCAAGTCTCCTTCACCAGCCAGCAGCAGGCTGACATTTTCCCTAACCTTCCTTTTGCTGCTTCCCAAGAATGGTTTCTTAGGGAAACCATTCTTGTTGCCCTTCACACCTCTTACCAGACTCAATTCCAGGTTGGCTTTGGCTTTCCTAACCCCATCCCTGCACACTAGTAGAAAATCAGCTTCACTTGTTTGCCTATTTGCAGAACATTGCCTTAAAGTTAAAAAATTATCTCCTTCAATTTTGGATGTTCCCGAGCTGAGTCCCAAGAGTGCTGCTTCACACACTGCTCATCTGCAGCCCCCTAACAAGATGACCCCCTGCTCCAGTGTCCAAGATTCTCTTCTGTCATATGATTTTTGTAGTTGGTAGCAGAGATCAACTAGTATGTCAGCTTGGGCTTTACTGAGAAATCTATTGTCTTGAAAGGTGTCAGGAGTGACACTTTAGAGAACTGTCACAGGGCTTACCTGCTTTTCATGCCCTTTTGGCAAAGACAACCATTGTCAGCAGCTTGAGGGAGGTGCCTTGTCCACATCTGAAAAGCTGTGTCCAGTTCTAGGCTCCTCAGTACAAGAAGGATGTGGACATATTAGTGTAAGTCCAGTTAAGAGACACTAAGACAATTAAAGGAATGGAGCAATTGTCATGCTAGGCAAAGCTGAGAGAGCTGGAACTGTTCACTCTCGAGAAGGCTCAGGGGCATCTTATCCATATGTATACATGGCTAATGGCTTAAGGGGAGTAAAGAAGGGTGGACACATGATTCTGACTGCTTGGATGAAAAAAGTGTCTCTCTGTTTTATTTCCTTCCAGCCAATCCCTTGGGTATTCTTACAGCAAACGTGCTGTCACCAGCACTAGTTCCTGAAGAAAAGCACATCCCATTGATGGTAAATTAAAACTGCTTTAATCAACCAGCTGGGCTGATTGAGGTCCAGCTGATTTATTTGTTTGGAGGCAGTGAAGCTGGAAAGACTGGTAAAATGTCTTTACTTTGTGTTGTCTAGCTGGGTGTTTATGCCATCCCAGCAGTAACAGCCTGTGCTCTAGCAACTGTGGGAATTCACGAGAAGGTTCCTCCAACACCTCCTTCAGCCAGTGCTACTAACTCCACCTCTCAGCCATTCCTCACGGGACTCAAAATGGTAAGTGCTGTAGCACAGACAGAGAACAGTGCTGGAGTGAGAGTTGCAGCCATGCCCGACAAGTATATGCTGGGAAATCTGCTGACAATGCAGACTCTGAACTCCACCCCACCAAACCCTCCATGGAAAGCCCCTGAAGGAGACCAGGATCCCTTCCTTCCTCAGGAAGTGGAAGCTGCTCACATCAAAGCTGCGAGAGATGCTGTCTGACCATTCAGCTGTGGGCTGGCTGCTGTTCAGCTAGGTGAGACAGGCACATGTGGGCTCATCCAAGTGCACCACACAACCTGAGCCTTCTGAGGAGATGTGGTAACAGGTAGGACAGCACATGGCAAAGTAAAGGAAGAATTTGGGCTATGAAGAGATCCTTCCTCCCTACATGGTCCCCATTTTAACTTGTCCTCTGACTGAACTGGTAGGAGAGAGCCAAACTCCTCTAATGATCACAGAGTTGCCCTGTCAACATTTCCAACTGAGGTGTCAGAGCTATTGACCCTCAAGTCTACTGTCACAGCCAGGCCGTTTTTGCTCCTCAACTTGTTTAAATGATATGTTAACTTCTTCCTCTAGCTTCTGAGAAACAAGCCATATATCATCCTGGCAGTCTGCTTTGGAGGAGGAATTGGGATGTTCACCTGCTTTTCAGCTCTGCTGGAACAGATCCTTTGTGAAAAGGGGTATTCAAATGTGAGTCTTCCTCCTTTCCTCCCCATTGTCCACATCATCTATGTACAGTCAAAATGATTTTCCCTGATAAGGAACACTGAGCAAAATGAAGAGTGTTGAATGTGCTGCACTGTTTCATATCTTATTTGCTCTATCTACTACAGATTAAGTGGTACATTAATCCAGAGCACAGTCAATCTTTCAGTATAATGGATGATCTGCATTTTCTTTACTGCCTGTGGCCAGGCTCCCATTTGCAAATGAAATACCTTTACTCCTCAAACACTTTTTAGGAAAAGAGTATTGTGTTTTTTTCTAAACCACTCCAGAGCACTGATTTCTATGCAGCCTTTTGACACCTTCCTCAGAGTGGATGTGGCCTACGCAGGCACTAGAGTGAAGCTGAAAGCAGGTTGATGCAAGTGCCTTTTCCTCTTTGCACAGTCTTATGTGGAGCCTGGGCAGCAGAGGAAGTCACAGGTACTGTGACAGCTGTTTCCCCATCCTTCCCATGACACTGGCCAGGTGCTACTTTTACAGTTGAGCACAGTGTGGGCACAGCTAGTTCCTCCTGCCCTCTCTGCAATAGCAAGAGGCTGCCCTGGTTCCTGCATTTCCCCTCAGGCCGGCAGCACTTCAGTCCTACTGCTTGTATCCTCATGGAGGTCCTCTTAAAACGTCTCTCCAGCTGTTTTTTATGCACATCTACGTGTCTCATCTCTGTCCACTCCATCTCAACTCCCAAGTCTGATACCTGGCTCAATGCTCCATAGCCAGGTCGCATTTGCACACTCCATTGGCTTTTAACTGTAAACCTTTTAAACTTTTGCAGCCTTGCTTTCTCTGCATCATGATGCTTTTGTCTATGTGACTGGCTTGCCCTGGCCCTTTAGTCTACAGAAGCTATTTCAGATACCCTTTCCTTCCAGTGTACCCCTGAGGCTCCCAAAAAGTCTACCCAAATTTGTTAAAGCTTCCCTGCTTTCAGGATTGGCGTTTGCACTTGAATTCCTATGGAGCTGAAGGATCGAGACAGCAAAGATAGTCACTGCAGGCAACACAGCACGTACCCTATCCTAACTACTGCTCATTGCCTCTCTAATTAGACCTCCTTTCTACAACCAGGTGACACTGTGTCTCATCTGACATGCTCTCGGCCTGCCAGCCCTGTGGAGGGCATTCTGACAGTACACATCCCTTGTCCCCAGTAAGAAAAGGGCCAGGGACATGATTGTAAACAGGAGCAGATCCCAAGGCCATTGGATGTGTTAGTACCCGTGTGGACAAGGCACCTCATGGGCCCCCAAGGAGCCAAGAACAGTCTCATGCTCAGGCTGAAGCATTTAATGCCAGGGAACTGCTGCTGCTCTGCACCCAGCCTCCCTTGTCAAGTATGCAGATACTTGTCATCCATTGAGGCCTTCGGAGTGCTGTGACCCTGCTGTCTCCACAGCAGCACCTGGGCCCTGTTATTTGCTAATCAGAGCCCTGTTGAGGCCCCAGGTATTGCAACGGGCAGGGAAAGCTTCTTGTACTTCTGTAAGTGACTCACCAGCAGCAGCCAGATAGGTCAATGGCATTGAAACCTCTTTCCTAACTCCTCTAGTTGCTCAGTTACATGTTCTTCTGCCCTCTAGGAATTTGCTGGCCTGAATGGTGCACTATTCACAGTGTGTGGTTTACTAGGCGCTTTCCTGCTAGGCCAGTATATCGACCGGACGAGGAAGTTCATAGAGTCCACCAAGATTTGTTTCTGTCTGAGTGCACTTGCCAGCATCGTGTTTGCAGTGGTGAGTTCTCCCTTGCATTGCACCATACCTATGGGCTTAGTTCTGTTGCCATCTGATAAATCATCAACTCACACCAAGGTCATTTAATGTCATAGTATTTATTAAGCCATGTGTTATGCTTTGAGATTATCTCTCTGGGCTAGAAATGTATTTAAAAAATAGTTTACTGAGGATTTCACAATTACTGTGGAGCCTGCGACAAACTGCTTCAAGATATAAATACATTGGCATAATTTTACTTCCTTACATTGTATCACCATCTTTGTTTACTGACCCTGAGACCATTCTTTCAGAAAAGAAATAGAAATGCTAAATACCCATCTTACAAAAATTAACAAGAATGCCATAGTTTTCCCAATGCCTGCCTTTAACAGTGGTGGCTGCCAGGAATGTAAGATTACCAGAAAGGACCTAGCTATCTGCCTAGTTCTGCAGCAGTTCCTTGTGGAGGACAATAATCACACCTCCCCTTGCGCCAAGATCACAGTGATCCACTTTTATATCTTTTGGCTTTGAAGAGACAGACAAATGCAATGCCTTTCTCAGTGTAGAACAAGGTGCCTAAAACAGATGTTGCATTTCCCCCTCTGGCATTTGTTGGGCTGATGCTCTGAATACAAGTCAGCATGCCTGGGGTCAGGTAGAATGCAGAGTAGGCAAGAGGCTGTGTCAGGAGCAACAAGGAAACCTTCCCATACAGATGAACTACTAGTTCAAAGGAGTAAAATGAAGAACACCCATTCAAATCTGCTGGATGCTTTGAACTTGGATTCCAGACCCACAGAGTTTTCCTTTGCTTTACCAGTTTAGGCTAGGCCAGGCCTGCTGCAGCCATGCCAGGACAAACATCTCATGTTCCTCTGTGGGAATTTATTACATGGTTAAAGAAGGAGGTACGAGCAGCTGCAGGCTTTGTGCCCTTGACTTTACCAGCATTGGCTGGACAAAGCCATGCTCTTTTCTCCAGAGTCAGTGACAAGGCTGTTCTAGGCACTAAACTAATCTCCAGGATTTGTGAATGTTTCAGGTTTGGGTTTTTTTTTGTTTCTTTTATGGTGGTTGGGGTTTTTTTGGTTTTTTTTTTGGTTTTTTTTTGTGGTTAAACCCCAATGTTACAAACATGATTCTGACATGATAAGGGATAGTTTTCCTTATCACTGAGCTGCAGCAACTAAGGAATAATTTTCCCTACCAATAAGCTGCAGCAACCCAGTGAATTCTCATATGTAACCCAATGCAAACACCAGTTCTGAAATGTAAGCTTGCATTAGGAGGAAGGTGCTGGAGATATGCTGAGCACTCATCCGTGAGTTACTGACCAGGAGGTCAAGTCATAGTAATACAACCACATCAATGCTTTTCAGGTAATTCTGCTAATCCTGCCTCCCCTTGCTTAAATTCAACAGATAAATCTCCATCATGTAGCCATTTGCTGGCTCTAGAGAGTTGGAGGTAAAAGAGAGATTTCAGGAACAGGTAGGGAAGTTACTGATGAGAACAGTGAGCCATTGCGACTTCCTGTGGGTTATGGGTTCAGAGACTTTCTGCGCAGCAGTGCTGATACTGATACACTGGTGTTGCTTTTCTGCCTGCAGACTTCTCGGTTCAGACATCAGGCCATCACGCTAACCATCACGAGCTCGCTCTTTGGTTTCTTTGGTTTTGCTGCCTACCCCATTGCCATGGAGCTGGCTGTGGAGTGCTCGTACCCTGTGGGAGAGGGCACATCTACAGGTCTGATTTTTGTTGCAAGGTAAGCAGGCAGGTTGACAGTTGACAAGCTCAGTTGACAGCTGAGCTTGGGTTCAACCACACAGACAGAGGGGTGTAGGTGGAGATAGAGAAGAGTGTGGACATCAGTGCTGGCCAGCCTGCTGAACTTCTCTCTGGTGTTTCTGCACATGGCCATGGCAAGGGGGGAGCTAGTTGGCTGGCTGGCTATGTGGAATTGGTACAAGAAAAGCAAGAAGGAAGATTAAGGTCTCCCTTGCTTGGCACAAAGTGGGATTTAACTATGCCCAGCATCACCTACCTTTGAAGCAGATGGGGGCTGCATGCCCGAGAGGGGCACCCATTCCCACAGCAGTACAGCGACTTGTTAGGTCTCAGGGCTCTACTGAGGGAGATGGGGCTCATCACTCACAGGGCAGCTGGTCACAACAGATGGGGCAGTGATAGTCCTTCCCATGAACAATTTACATGCCTAGGGCTGGCACTGAACTGCAGCTGGAATAACTTGTTGGAGCCCTAAGCAGTGATACACATGGCCTGATGCCATGTCTGTATGTCAGGTGGGGCTGCAGCAGCAAGAAACATCAGTCAAAGAGGGGCATTAGACACCACTTTGAAGGCTGTTGTCTCCCACTGGTTGTGGACTTGGTTGCTGCTGTCAGCCAGATATGAATGAAGAGGAGGCTGAAGTCGTAGCCTGACTTTTTCCCATCCTCAGCCCTGCAGTGAGAGGTATTTCCAAGTCTGCCCAGTAAATAAGCCTCAGCTCCTTGACAGCTGTAGTTCCACACCTGCATACCTCCAGAGGGAGTATATAGTGGTATATATTTCAGAGGGAGTATAGTCCTGCCACGCTGGGTCTGTGTCTGGGTGTGAACTGAAAGGCTGACCCAGGCACCCTGTGAGCCAGGGCCAGTAAAGCAAGTGCGTGGGCCAGGGGAAGCCAGCAGTAGTTTTCTCTGCTAGAAGGACCCTGCTTCAGAAAGGGGCCTGACTTTCTTCCCAGTGGGGAAGCTATGCTTATCTGCAGCACTCATGAACTGGGCAGAACTGCCATGATTGCATGTTGGCTTCTTCCCATAGCCAGATTGAAGGTGTGATTTTAATGATTCTGCTACAAGCCCTCACTGTGCGTGTTTCTGAGGATACATCCTCCACCTGCACCCTTGACCAGGATGGAGCCCTGGACTGGACAAGTAAGTATGTCCTTGGGAAATGATGCTGGACACTGAGTTGCACTCCACGTACCCACTGCTGTCCTCCAGGTCTCACTGTGAGGGAACCTGCAGACTGATTCCTAATGTAGCATATCTCTTAGCCACCTTTCCCAGCCTGATAGTGCATTCCTTGCTGCTCCTGCTAAGCCAAGCCTGCAAGATTGAAATGGGAAGACATGTAAGGTGCAATGAATGCTGCGGCTGGCTCTGGGTTAAAATTTCTCTTACAGCCATGCTGCAGAGACCTGAGCTTCACCAAGGCTGAAAGCAGCTGTTCTAGGGGAAGACACTGTCCAAGTAGCACAGCTTGTGCTGCTTTGCAGTGTGGGAGGCCAAGACTACAAATACATTGACTGAAAGCTACTTCCCTTGCTTCTGCACACACAGCTGCTTGGGTATGTAACCTGCCAGCACAGCTTTGTTCTGAGTTATTCCACATTTTCCTTCCTTTCCTAGCTTCTCAGGAGAAGAGACAACAACTGAGATGAACGGGAGCACAAATGTATTTTCACTGCACTTTAAGCCCTGGTCTTGATCTCTCAGCTAGTTCATATTTATGTAGTACAGACCGCAGATCCTGGGGACACAGCATAACACAAAGGGTGGCAAACATGTTTTAAATACATGCTGCTTGGCTGAGCAGAAAATCCCCAGAACAAGCTCCACTAGCTGGCAGAGAACAAGGCTTCACAATAACTTCCCCCAAAAAGCAATGGAGCTACTTAGTGTCTGAAAGCCCTCAACACTCCATCTCATCACATCAGATTGGGTCTCGTTATTAGGTACTCATTCCTTCTCATTTTGTGGTCTGATACATGCAGGGACATCTGCAAAGAAAGGCATAGAGGTGTTTATTTGAGACACTGCTGGAATGAGAATGTAACTTCTTCCAGGCCTTGTTGCATATCCTTTTAGATTATTTTTTTTTCCTTCAGATAAAGTTATTTCAACACAAATTTTTCTTTGATTAAAGTTTATCCTTAGTGAACCTTTGCTACATTTTGCTCTTGATGATATAACAAGCAACACTACCCGTCTGGACCTGTTCTCTTATTAAGCTCAAGTGTTTTGAATCAGTTTTTCTTGTAACTTTCTTCACCGTCCAACACACAAATGTGTACGCATTCACAGAAACACACACTCCCACAAACATGCTGTGTGCACTGATGTATGACCTCCAACCTGTGGGGTCTTGCAGGACAAGAGTCTTGGAAACCTTCCACATTTCACCCAAATCCTCTGTCTATACCAATGTTACGTGAGATAAGGTTTGGCTGTTACCAAACTGGCATTGGTCTACTGTGAGCTGCACAGTGTCCACATTTGGTAGGAAATCACTCAGGCTATGCAGTTGCTGGGGACCTGCCCTGACCTGACTTCTGTACCCATGGAGGGTGGTGAATTCACCGTCTAAAAGTGTATCTTCATTGCAGCTCCAGTACTGGTGCTGGCTGGCCTCTGCAGTGCTATGGCGTGTTTCTACGTCATCTTCTTCCACACTGACTACAAGCGGCTCCATGCTGAGACAAACAGTGGTGATTTGGTCAAGGCAGAAGATACAGCAACAGCAGATGTTCCTGAAGCTTAACCCAGCCAAAAAGGGGATGCCAGGGGCCCAGTAAGGGAAGGACTCAGGGCAAGGATCGTGACTGCAAATGCTCATCTGGAACACTGGGATATCTGAATCCTGTTGCACAACAAGATTGTGCTAGAGCAGAGTCACCAAGGCACCTTTACTGTGCTTCCCTCCATCTTGTGTTTATTTGTGAGTCTGGGCTGTAAGAAAGGCTGTGCTGCCAGAAAGGTCAAAGTGGGACTGGACAACTATGCAGGTAACAGATTTTTAGCTGACTTGATTCAAGCTAAAGAAATGTTGCAGAGGAGAGGAGCATCATATTTCAGCTATTTTTTTCATTTTCATGTACTTGGGTCAGGGGTGAAGCTTTCAGAGGGGTGGAAGCCATGCCTATCACAAACCTAGTGGAAAACTTCTGTTTAAGGACTGTGGTTCTTGTACAGCATAACAACTCTTCCACCCTATGGCTGGAGCTAATTGTGCCTCTGAGCTGAAGGGCAATAGGAGCTATGGCATCCTTCCATTGCAGCAGGGAAGTGTAAGTATGTCATCTGTAATACAAGTCTGTTACAACGAGCTACTTTGTCCTCTCCTACAAACAGGCAAAGAAAAGCTCTGCCGGCAGGGCCACCTGTAAAAGAAAATATCAGTAAGCAGCAGAAATTAAATATGGCTGTATTTCTCACCCTTCTGGTCCACTGACAGATGCAGAGACATTTAGGATAAGCTTGTTTTATTTGGGCTTCTGTTGTTTCTCCACCTGCTGGTGTAAGATTAGAGTAGTGTACCCTCCCCAGGCCAAGCCATGCTTTCCTGTAGAGGAACACTGAGACAGCAGCTCACTTTTTGGGGAATGACACAGCAGTGCCTGGTGTGGAACCTGGCAGAAGAACTGGCAAAATTGACCACTTAGAGAATGCAGGGACCTGTCATAAGTTTCTGTAGATGATAGGGGCTTTTTGGGGAAGACCAAGTAAGAAACAGTATCAACAAGCACCTTCCAGTTCTCTCTGCAACTAACAGTTGTTCTTCAGTGTTAGAAGAGATGAGTAGTGCCACTAAAGATGGAGTTCAGTTATCCTAACAATTGCAATGGGTACAACAGGATTTTTCATTTTACAGTACTTCCACAGTAGTCCAGTGTCTTTCTTTGGTGGTCAAGACATACAACCTGAGAACTTTTTAAGCTGTAACGTTTCAGTGGTAAAAAAAATGAGGTAGACGGGACTTGGTGGTGCTTCATACCATGAATCTTGCTAGGGGATCTGAGTACTTGCTGATTAAGGGAACTTGAAGCAAATTGGACTTGTGACTGGCTTTGTCCAGTCGAGCTAGAGGATGATCCCAGAGCAAAGGATGGACTTGCCACTGTACAGAGCAGCTGTCTCAGTGCCTGAATTCCCTTTCCCTTTAGCAACTGGAAATCTCTCCCTTTGTAAAACACTTAGCTGCATCCTTCTAAGAAGCCTGCGAGTTCCTACAGCTCCAGCCATGTTCTCACCAGACAGCACTGATGTTTGTCAAAAAGGAGCAGGAAGGAAGTCTGAAACTGAGGTGAAACAAGATTGGTTTGGATCTGTCAGAGGAATTAGATTAGCTGTCTTTTGCAAAACTAACTGGTCAGTTCTACAGCCCTGGACCTAATAAACTGAACAGATGAACACCAAATTTACCTGCCACTCACAAGTCCTACTGTACTGGGAAGCAAGATGCACTTGGTACTTTATATATTTACAAATGCTTTTTTTTTTTTTAATAAAGGATGGGTTAAGAAAAGATTAATATTTTCTCACTATATTGAACTTTTTAAAGTATTTTATAGATGCAAAGGTGCATCAGATCTGCTATGTAGCACAAACCAAAAGTCTTCATATTTGCCAGATAGGCATTAAGTTGTCCTTTCTCCACCCAGCCTATATTTGTGATAGGGATTGCCATGACCCACGTGCAGGACCTTGCACTTGGCCTGGTTGAACTTCATGAGATTTGCACGGGCCCACCTCTCCAGCCTGTCAAGGTCCCTCTGGATGGCATCCCTCCCTTCCAGCGTGTCGACAGCACCACACAGCTTGGTGTCGTTGGTGAACTTGCTGAGGGTGCACTCTATCCCACTGTCCATGTCACCAATAAAGATGTCGAACAGGGCCGGGCCCAACATGGACCTCTGAGGAATGGCACTCATCACCAGTCTCCACTTGGGCATTGAGCCGTTGACCACCACTCTGGGTGCGGCCATCCAGCCAACTCCTTATCCACCGAGTGGTCCACCTGTCAAACCCATGCCTCTCCAGTTTAGACAGAAGGATGTCATGTGGGACGTTGCCAAATGCCTTGCACAAGTCCAGGTAGATGATGTCCGTTGCTTGTCCCTTGTCCACCGATGCCGTCACCCCATCATAGAAGGCCACCAAATTGGTCAGGCATGATCTGCCCTTTGTGAAGCCATGTTGGCTGTCACCAACCACTTCTTTGCTCTTCATGTGCCTTAGCATGCTTTCCAGGAGAATCTGCTCCATGTCCTTTGCAGGCACAGAGGTGAGGCTGACCAGCCTGTAGTTGCCTGGGTCTTCCTTATTCCCCTTTTTAAAAATGGGGGTTATGTTCCCTCTCTTCCAGTCATTGGGGACCTCACCAGACCGCCACAACTTCTCAAACACAATGGCCAGCAGCTTGGCAACTTCATCCACCAGTTTCCTCAGGACCTGCAGATGCATCTCATCGGGTCCCATGGACTTGTGCACCTTCAGGTTCCTCAGATGTTCCCAAACCTGCTGTTTCAGTACAGTGGGAGGGCCTGCTTGTGCCTTCCACAATTTGGGTGGCGTGACAAGAGCCCTTATCAATGAAGACTGAGGCAAAAAAAGTCTTTATCAGCCTACTCCATGTCCCGGGTAACCAGGACACCCATTTCCTTCCAGATGGGGCCTACATTCTCCCTGGACCTCCTTTTGTTCCTGACGTACCTATAAAAGCCTTTCTTGTTGCTTTTGACATCCCTGGCCATATTAAATTCTGTCAAGACTTTAGCCTGCCTCACCGGATCCCTGGCCACTCACACAGCCTCTCTGTAATCCTCCCAGGCTACCTGTCCCAGCTTCCACCCTGTATATGCTTCCTTCTTTACTTTCAGTTGGTCCAGGAGCTCCTTGCTCATCCATGCAGGCCTCCTGGCCTTTTTGCCTAACTTGTTCCTCATTGGGATGCATCGCTCCTGAGCCTGGAGGAGGTGCTCCTTGAATATCGACCAACTTTCCTGGGCCCTTCTTCCCTCCAGGGCTGTCTCCCATCACATTTGCCCATCAGATCCCTGAATAGGCCAAAGTCTGCCTTCCTGAAGTCCAGGGCAGCATAGCTTCCTTGTTGCCCCAAGGATCTTGAACTCCACCATCTCATGGTCACCGCAGCCAATGCTGCCCTTGAGTTTCACATTCTCCACCAGCCCCTCCCTGTTGGTGAGAAAAAGGTTGAGCATGGCACCCCTCCTCGTTGGCTCCTCTATTGCCTGTAGGAGGAAGTTGTCATCCATGCATTCCAGGAACCTTCTAGACTGCCTGTGCCCTGCCATGCTGTCTCTCCAGCTGGTGTTGGGGTGGTTGAGGTCCCCCATGAGGACCAGGGCTTGCAACTGCGAGGCTGCTCCTATCTACCTGTAGAGGGCCTCGTCTGCTCTGTCCTCCTGACTAGGCGGCCTATAGCACACCCCCACGGTGATGTCCCCTGTTCCTGCCACTACTCCTGACCTATGAGCTCTGTGTCAGCTCCTCCTCCATCCCCAGGCGGAGCTCACATAGAGAACGACACCCCCTCCTCATCTCCCCTGCCTGTCCTTCCTAAAAAGCCTATACCCCTCCATGCCAATCCTGCAGTCATAGGAGTCATCCCACCACATCTCCGTGATGCCAACAAGGTCGTAGCCCTGCATGTGTGCACGCCTCTCCAGCTCTTCCTGTTTGTGGGGATTTCCTGGCTCTGCACCAGAATCTGTGAGTCCTTGGGGTAGGGAAGCTTAGAAGCAGGGCTTGTGTTGTGGCCTGGGAGTAGGTTTTTGGGGATTGTGGGGGCACACAGTCAAGGTTTGAGGGTATCTATGGTCGACGACACCTCTGAGATAGGGTTTCAGATCTTTGATGGTCCTCAAGCAAGTTTTGGTGGTGGTTTGGAACCCTTGGGCAGGACTGTGACTGGGAATATCTGGGGACTGTGTGGAGCAAATGGGGTACTTGAATTACAGTTTGGTAGGGTTTTGGGGAAGTCTTTTGTTAACTTGAAGCAGGGTGCAGGGGTCTTTGGGAGAAATTGCACAGAGTTTGAGGGGACTGGAAATGCTAGGACAGGGTTCAAGTTCTCTCTTGGGAGAGACCTTAGAAGCCTGTGAAACTTTGTTGTTTTTTTTTTTTGTTTTGAGTTTGAGTTTCTTTCCCAGCACTGGGACGGGTTTTACTGTCCTTGGGGCACTTTGGCAGGTTTGGGGACACCTGGAACACAATCTGGTGGCTAGAAAACATCTCTAGAGGACATGAAGCAGGCTTTGGGGTGTTTGGGAGCCCTAGTGAAGATTTGGAGATCTTTGGGGACCATTGGTCAGGGTTTGAGGGTCTTCAGTAGCCCTGGTTATGGGTTTGGGGGATCAACTGAAGGTATTTTGGGGTTCCTGGGGCACGCTTTTAGGGTTTTGGAGCATGAGGCAGGTTTGGAGTCTTTAGGGTCACTGGGGAGAGTGTGGGGCTTCCAGCATTGCTAAGAGATTTTGTGGCACTGTGGGGTCCTGTAGTAAGGTTTTGGGGAGGTTTCTGAGTGTCTTGAAGGCAAGGTTTGCCTGGGGGCCCAGGGCAAATTTGGGGTTGAGGAAAATTGGGCAAGGTACAGGGTCTCTTGGAGCCAGCAAGAACTATGGCATGTTTGGGGATATTTAGGGCTTGGTGCGAGCCAGTGTTTGGACTCTGGCATGGCCTGGGAGAGATCTTGGAAGCAGAGTTTAGGGTGTTTGGGGCCCTGGGGCTGGTTTGGGTTTTTCCGGGGACAATCAGACCCGGAAAAGAGTGGGTGCTTTCAGGGACCACCGAGCACCCTGAGAGAGGTGTGACAGACTTGTTAAATTTAGAATAAGAGCAGTGAGGGGCTGGCTCAGCGCTGCTGCGACTTGTCCTGAGGGCTGCCCTGCCGCTCCCCCGACTGCTGGCGGCGAGGGTCCCCGCAACCAGACACCACCACGACACCCGCGGCCACCCGAACGCCACGCCACCTGCACCACCCCGCGGCTCCCCAACTGCTACCATGGCGCCTGCGCAGGCTGCAGAGGCAGGCGGGAACGACAGGCCACTGCTACCGAGGCTGCGCGGGCACTGCCTTCAGGCATGCGCACTGCCGGCTGTCCAGGAGCAGCGGAGCGCGGCGGGCTCGTTCGTTGGCGGGAGCCTGGTGGCCACAGAGGGGCAGTCGTAGCGCGCGGGCACTGCGGAGCAGCCCTGGGCTGCACTGGCTCCACGGTGACACCGACCCTCAGAAACCGTGTGCTGCCTGCTAGCGAGAGGCGGCGAAGACGGCGGCTGCGGACGGTCGTTTTTGTTACCGAGGCGCGAGGAAGCAATAAATGCGCCCAGTCGCAGCGGGCACGCGTGAGGGGCTGGCGAGTGTGCTGCGGTATAGCCTCGGGAGTGGATGACGAGCGGCCAGGGTGCTGTGCCCGCCGGCGGGCGGTAGGGGACGCGGAACTGGATGGAGATACGTGGCGCCTGCCCGACCCCGCTCCGCGCATGTGCAGCGCTGTTGCCGCAGCATCGCGGGGTGAAGGCAGGAGGGACTGGGCGTGCACTGGGCTCAGCGTCGTGCTGGCCGAGGGTGGGTATTGCGCACGCGCGTAAATCTTCCCGCAGTACCGCGGCGCCCTGGCAAGGGGGACAGCGCGCCTTGGATTTTCCCGCAGTGCTGTGGGCAAGATCGGGGCGTGCGCATGGCACTGCTCGCGAATTGAGGGCAAGAGGGGCAGTGCGCATGCGTCTAAGTCCACCTACGAGCGGTGTAGCCGTGCGCATGCGTGAGGAGGCGACAGCTGGCGGCGGCGCCAGGCCCGGGGAGGGGGAAGGTGGTGGGGCCCGGGGGGAGGCGTAGAGAGAGGGAGAAACTCTGCCGTGGGGTAGGACTGCTCGATAGGGAGCAGGCCAGAGTGAGAGGGGGAGAGAGGGATCAGGGGAGGGACAGAGGAGCAGGAAATACGGGCTGAGTGAGAACCGAGAGTGGGAGGGTGGGACTGGGAGAGGAAAAAGGATGGTCGGACAAAATTGTGATAGAGAGAATGAGATGGGGACAAGGAATGGATGTGGGAGTGGGGACAGCGAAAGGGAGATGGAGATAGAGAAAGATGGGTGAGGGCAGAAAAACGAGGATGAGGAGATGAACAGAAGGATAGAGTCGAAGGACCTGGCAGAGTGATTCAGAGAGATAAAAATTGGAATGTGACCAGAAGAGAGGGGCAGAGAGAAAAAAACAGGGAGTGGGACAGAGAGAACAAAAGGAATGGAGAGCAGGAAAGAGGGACACTGAGATGGGGGAAAAAGTGTAGAGGTGGGGAACAGGACAGATAAGAAGAGATCTGCAGTCCTGGGGTCTGTCTGGAGCATATGTTGCAGGGCTGTGTCCTGGTGTTCACCACCCGTTTTCCCCTCTAACCAGGGAAGGGACTCCCCTTCTTATCACCCCACACAGGCATCGGGGGAAACTGTCTCTCCACCTGCCCTTGGCTGGTGAGGCTAGGAGGGAGGGATGAATCTTGGGGCCAGCATGCCCGTAGCAGAAATTGATGCTGTATCTTGGACAATGTGTCCTTTTCCCACAGGTCAGTGGAGAGCATGGATGCTTTTTGGCCCCTGCCATGTGGCCAGGACAAATAGGGCTGACTCCAGCACAGTGCTCCTGCCTCTGCACTGCACAGCAGAACAGCCCCCATCTTGTCAGGGCTCTGCACAGACTCCTGTCCCCATTAAGCCCTGGCCAGCTGGGGCAGTGGCTGGCAGTGCCCCCTCATCAGCTGGCGGTGCCACCACTCTCAGCAGCTCAGACAGCAGCACTTTGACCTCCTGCTCCATCTGCTGCTTGCCACAGTCTGTAGGGCTTGGTTGGATGAGTACCTCCATCACTAAGGGGACTCCCCACTGCAACATGCACCAGCCCCATGCAGCACAGCCACTCTGGCTGCCTGTGTTGGGCAAGGCATCCCCAGTCCCCACTCTCTGGGTGTTTTCTAGCTCTTTCATCTTCTCTTGCAGGTGGGCTAGTTCATGATGGAGTGCCTGGGAGAGAGAAGGGTCCAAGTCCATGTGGACACTGCAGCCTTCCTCCAAAGCCTCCATGCCAGTGTGTACCTCCCCATGCCCTCGGCCCTTTGACACAGCCCTTCTTGGCTCCTCTTGGCCCCACAGCTGCTCCTCCAGCTGGGGTAAGCACTCTTTCAGCAAAGCAACAGGGACACAGTGCAGGGTGGCTAGACTGGAACCTGGGGACACCTGATCCTCTCCAGTCCTGGCACTGTGCCTACTCACTACCCACCCCCTGCTTCAGGGCTCGGGGATATCTGGTACCTCGTCTAACTCTTTCAGCCTGGTGGCTCTCCTTCACTGCCTTGCTCCTGCAGGAGAGGGACGCAACTGGATGCAAGCAGAGCAGGGGGAAATGGGGGAGAGGGGAGTGGCACTCCCATGAGACCTCTGCCTGGGAAGAGGTCCTGGCATTTTCCCTCACACATCTCTTTGAGCATTGCCCTCACACTTGGATCCCGTCTCCTAGCCAGCTCTGCAGGCACTGGGGGACAGGAAGAAGGTACTTACCTCCAGCTGTAGCTGGGCAGCAGCTCTTGCAGCCTCCAGAGCTCCTGGTGCCTGCTCTAGTACTGCTGGGCCAGGTCATGGCTCTGGGAAGAGGAGCTGGAGACAGGTGAGCTCCAGTCACTGCCTTGGGCATGCCACATGGGCTGAGGAGGGTACCTCAACCTCCCAGCCAAGCTCTGGTGTGGTGCCCTGATTATTCAGGGGCTGAATATTTGATTTGATATATTTGATTATTCAGGGGCTGAATAATCAAAGCCTCAGCCGCCAGGACAAGAAGCCACTGCACACCTCTCTGACACTGCCAGAGCTCCTTGCTTTTGTCATGCAGCTCTGCTCCATGTGCTGTTGGAGCATGCAGAGCTCAGACAGCAGCTCCACCTCCACCTTGGCCTGCAGGAATGAGGAGCCACGAGATCCCCAGTTCAAGCAGACCCACCTGCCACAATCTGCCTCCCTTTGCACCTGCACTGAGGCCTTCCATCACACATTTCCCCAGCCTCCCCTGTCCCAGCACCCAGTAGCACTGGGATCACCCTAGCTGGCTCCTTGCTCCACCAGCAAGGTGTTCACATCCTGCAGTGCCTTCTGGCTCAGCCAGTGCGTGTGTGCCCTGCTGTGTTAGGGGGATCTCAGGACAGCCCCACCATCCACCTTCCTTGGAGAGGAGCTGAACCCAATGAACAAATTGTGCAGCTTGACATGCATGGGGGAACCCTGGTGATATTACTGCAGATGACCAACGCACTGCAGAGCACATCCATGCCAGCACTTGACACCTTTGCCAGACTTCCTAAAACCACTCATAACACACCCAAACCACTCCTGAGGAAAAATAGCTTTATAAAAATCAAAGGCTCTCCTGAAGATTCAAGACAGTCCCGTGTCTTTTTCCAGGGAATCAAAGCAGAGGGTCTTGTGCCTCTGCTCTTCCCTGGACCCTGCAGTAGCTGACAAAAGCCAGCAGCTGCACTTTGCAGTGCTGCCTTTAGTACAAGTTCTTTCTTTATCCTCCTTTCTCCTTGCTCAGCTGTTAAACGTGGGTGTGGCCAACCATCCTTTATCTGTGTTGACTCTCAGCCTCAGGTGCTAGTGTTCGGCTTGGAAGTCAAGCTAATGCCAGAAGGGCTGACTGAGGAAACTCAGCAGCAAGCTTTGAGGGTGGTGGAAGAAGCAGAGCTGGCCCACCTGCAAGCACACTCATCTGTAGAGGAGGGATGTCCAGTACTGAGTTTACTGAGGTGCAGTGCTGTGACCAGCAGGAAAATCAACCACAAGAAGAGGAGGAACAAGTTACACAACTTCATGAGGTCAGAGCACAGCCCGAACCTGAAGGTGGGGTTTGATATGGATCTTCTCTACAAGCCCCATTCTGCAGTGGTCTCTCCCAGTTTTTCATGGGGGGAAATTACAGCAAAAGAAAATGCTTCACAGCTCCATTGTGGAAACTCTTGATTTCTATATTCATTTAATCTACTTCTTTAGGAGAGGGAGGGCGAGCAACGAACCTAGCCAGAGCTGAGGGGCAAGTATGCATCCTTCTTGTAGGATCTCAGTCAGAAGACTCTAGTTTTATCTTCTGTTGGAAAGCCTGTTGCAGTGGCAGCACAGTTCAGATTAACAGGAGAGAGGAGGAGGAGCAATGAGCTCGTTCTTGCTGTTTCCTTCTTTGTCAGCCTGTCAGCAGGGAACTGCACCTCCAGGCCCCTGCTCTGATGACCAAGCTGGTGTGAGCAATGAGACCGACAAGGAGCCAGGCTCTAGCTGAGGAGTGCAGCAAGTTATGTGCTCTGCCTCATAGCACCATAGCCTTCTCATGATTTTCAAAGGAGAAGACTTGTTCGTGGTTTATCCTCAGTCTCCACCTGCCTAGTCTGCCAAGATCCCTGTGCTGAAGCTGGCCATTGCTGTTTACAGCCTGACTCTGTGGCACCAGGACTGGCCTCCATCTTCCCTCTCCTGAAGTGTGTGATATAAAAGCATCCATAGCTACCTGTCCACCACTGCTTCCCCAGGACCAGAGTCAGAAAGGATGATTTTTCAGTATGATTTTCTACGCTCCAGGGTGTCTATTTGTTAGTAAGACATGCTCATTTCTGCCACCTGGCATGGTTAAATGGCTGTGGGACGAAGCAAACCAGACATTTCCAAGGATTCACTTGTAGCCTCATTTTGGAACATGATTAAGGGCTGAGGAGTGCAGAAAGCAGCTAGACTGCAAAGCCCCAGGATCCTGGCTGACAGCATTTGCAGACTTGAAGTGGGAAAGCGTAGCACCAGGTCTTGCAGGGATCTGTAACATAGGTGGATTTACTGTCCTCGTGAAACCAACCACCTCCCTTCAGTTCAGCTCCCTGTGAGTCTGTTTCAAAATTGGGCTTCCTAGCTCTGAGAGAGGAAATGTGCTTTCCAGCCCTCTTGTGAGGAGTGGACAGCCTCATGTGGGTGGCATGGTGCAAAGAGATATAGGATGAAAGGCTCAAAGCATGGGAATAGCAGTTTAGCAATGGCTCTTCTTCACAAGGCAAGGAAAGCTATTAAAAGCAAGGGGGACCCTTCACGCAACTAAAGCTTTGTGGAGATGGGGCAGTATGAAGGACCACAAGCTCTTCCAGGTGAAGTGTAGAGACCATTGGACACAACAGCAGGAGGAACACCTTGCAGCAGCAAAGTGCAGAGGGTAGGAAAGATGGTTGCTGCATAGCCACAGTGTAGGAAATACCTGTTTGGGGGTGGGGAGTGGCAAACAGGAGGGGAAAGTTACTTATTTTCAAATAAAAACCCTACTGCTTGCAAGAAGCAAATACTTGGCTGTGGTGCACAAGAAGTCTGTCCTGCCACCAGGCATGCATCAGGGCTCTGGCTCCAGCTACAAAATACCCTCTGTACCCCAGCTCAGGCTCAGCAGCAGGGTTCCAGGCCCGAGGCTGGCTGGTGCTCTCAGAGCTGCTTGCAAGCCTTGCTGCCTCCTGGTAAGCCCTCCCAACAGGTCTGAAATTGAAGCTCCTGCAGAGTCTCAGGCTCTCAGTGGCCAGCAGGCTCCTCTGTGTCTCACCAAAGCCAGAGGAGCCCTGGCCTTACAGAGCCAAAGGCAAGGCAAGGCAAGGCATGGTGCTGTTGGGGCTGTGCTGAGCTGCCTCCCATGTTGGTTGAGAGAGCCTGCAGCTCAGCATCTGGGTGCCACGGATTTGCTCCAGGACCAACATTCAGCTCCCAACCCTCCTGCTCTCAGGGACCTCACTGGGGCTCTGCAGCACCCGCATGCCCTAGACCTCTCTGCAGAGAAAAGCCTAATTACTGTGGGGCACAGGACAGGAAGAAATGCCCTCTGCACGAAGGCAGAGACTCAAGACTGGCTCTATCTGTGCCCAACAGCCCTTTGTACTCTGCTGTCTCTTCTGCTCACCTCTCCCAGAAGTCTCAAAGGCTCATCACCTGTGTTCCCACCCCAAGCCCAGGAGCCTGTATTTGTAGCTCCTCTAACACACAGAGGACCTTTCTCATCCTCTACGAGCAGGCAATAACTCAAGACTCTCATCTTCAGGAGCAGAGGCAGATGTGCCTGGAGCAGAGAGTGAAGTTATCACATGTTGTGTCCCTAAATCTAAAAGGGAAGTAATACTACAGAGCTGTATTTTTTCTCTCCTATGATGTCTTGGAGGTATCTAACTTTGGGTCAGGATGGTGGCAAGGCTGTTCTTGTCTGGCTGGCTTCTCTTAGGGGGCATCTTACCCTGTCACTACATAGTGCTACTCTTGGTAAAGGAAACCCTGGGAGATTTGGGTTTGTGGCTAGCTATGGGCCTGTTTCTAACATCTCTAAGCTGTAAACACTCAAGGACCAAGTCTGACATCTTCATGCACAAATAAGCCTTCACATTTCACAGTGGTTGTCCCCAAAAGGTGCGTCGCACTAGGCTGCTCATTAAACTCTTGGCCTTCTGTCAAAGGATCTGGAGTTACTGAAAAAAGAACAGATGAGGAAGCCCAGATTGAAACAGGTGAAATGAATTACCTGGAGTAGCTGAAAGCATAGCTTTTTGACAACTCCTTGCCTGGCAAAATAATTTAAGTGTTCAAAAGCATGCCACCAAGAGAAAACATCCCCCAGCCTCCATGGAAGGCAAAGTACTGCAGATTCACACCATCTACATAATTCAGCAACTTAAAGGTCAATGATGGTGTTGAGAGGAAAGAATTTGGCCTTGTCTAAAGCTGTAGTAGAAGTCAAATACACTTCAGGATTCTTGGTTTGATGAATGGAGCAGGGTGTCTCTCTTGGAGTAGCAAAAATCCTTTTTCTTCCACCTCCATTAGGAGTGTTGGGATTGCTCAGCATGTCACATTGCAAAAAAAATCCCTTCCTTCCAGATACTGATGTGGATAAAAATGCACTGTGATCCATTCAGCCATTGGTCTGAGTACGTAACTTTGTGATTGTTGCTTTTTTTCATGTAAAGGTTCAAAAAACTGTCTTTCTAGTCTGCAGTCCTATGGTAATGAGTTTAATCTTCATCTCTGTTGGGATCTCACACCCCAAACATGGCGTCTTCTTCCCCTTCTGAGGGGTAGCTGCAAGGAGAAGCACATAGGCTTTCTCAAGACTGCGTGGTTATTCTTGCTGTGGTACTACTGCATAACAGCCGACATGGCTTCACCATGGGCAAATCATGCCTGACTAATCTAGTGGCCTTCTAAGATGGAGTGACTGCATCAGCGGACAAGGGAAGAGCTACAGATGTCAGCTGGACTTCTGAAAGATAAGGTCCCCCACAATGTCCTTGCTTCTAAATTGGAGAGATATGGGTTTTATGGATGGACTGGTATATGGATGGGAGTGCGGGGGACTTCAACCACCCTGACATCTGTTGGGGAGACAACACGGCAGGGCACAGGCAGTCCAGGAGGTTCCTGGAATGCGTGGATGACAACTTCCTCCTGCAGGCGATAGAGGAGCTGACAAGGAGGTGTGCCATGCTTGACCTTGTGCTCACCAACAGGGAGGAGCTGGTGGGGGATGTGAAACTAAAGGACAGCCTTGGCTGCAGCGACCATGACATGGTGGAGTTCAAGATCCACGGGGCAGCAAGGAAACTACATGGCAAGCTCTCTGCCCTAGACTTCAGGAAGGCGGACTTCGGCCTCTTCAGGGACCTGATGGGCTAAGTGCCATGGGAGGCGGCCCTGGAGGGAGGGTGGGCCCAGGAAAGTTGATCTATATTCAAGGAGCACCTCCTCCAAGCTCAGCAGAGGTGCATCCCAATGAAAAACAAGTCGGGCAAAAAGGCCAGGAGGCCGGCGTGAGCAAGGAGCTCCTGGACCAACTGAAAGTAAAAAAGGAGGCCTATAGAGGGTGGAAGTGGGGACAGGTAGCCTGGGAGGTCTACAAAGAGGCTGTGCGAATGGCCAGGGATAAGGTAAGGAAGGCCAAAGTCCTGGCAGAACTGAATCTGGCCAGGGATATAAAATGCAACAAGAAGAGCTTTTATAGGTACGTAGGGGACAAAAGAAAGTCCAGGGAAAATGTAGGCCCCCTCCAGAAGGGAACTGGTGTCCTGGTTACCCAGGACATGGAGAAGGCTGAGGTACTCAATGAATTTTTTGCTTCAGTCTTCACCAACAAGAGTTCTTGTCCCACCACCCAAGCTGTAGAAGGTGCAAGCAGGGACTGCAAGGATGAAGAACTGCCCACTGTACTCGAAGAGCAGGTTTGGAAGTCCATGGGACCTGATGAGATGCATCCGCGGGTGCTGAGGGAACTGGTGGATGAAGTTGCCAAGCCACTGGCTATCGTATTTGAGAAGTCGTGGTGGTCTGGTGAGGTCCCCGATGACTGGAACAGAGGGAACATAGCCCCCATTTTTAAAAAGGGGAATAAGGAAGACCCGGGTAACTACAGGCCGGTCAGCCTCACCTCTGTGCCTGCCAAGGTCATGGAGCAGATTCTCCTGGAAACCATGTTAAGGCACATGGAGAGCAAGGAGGTGGTTGGTGACAGCCAACATGGCTTCACCAAGGGCAGATTGTGCTTGACCAATTTGGTGGCCTTCTATGACAGGGTGACAGCATCGGTGGACAAGAGACGAGCAACAGACATCATCTACCTGGACTTGTGCAAAGCTTTTGACACTGTCCCGCACAACATCCTTCTCTTTAAACTGGAGAGACATGGGTTTGATGGATGGACCACTCGGTGGATAAAGAATGGGCTGAATGGCCACACTCAGAGTGTGGTGGTCAATGGCTCAATGTCCATGTGGAGACCGGTCACGAGTGGCATCCCTCAGGGGTCCGTGCTGGGCCTGGCCCTGTTCAACATCTTTGTCGGCGACATGGACAGTGGGATAGAGTGCACCCTCAGCAAGTTCGCAGACGACACCAAGTTGTGTGGTCCGTCGACACGCTGGAAGGGAGGGATGCCATCCAGAGGGACCTTGACAGGTTGGAGAGGTGGACCTGTGCCAGCCTCATGAAGTTCAACCAGGCCAAGTGCAAGGTCCTGCACCTGGGTCATGGCAATCCCAGGCACAAATACAGGCTGGGTGGGGAATGGTTTGAGAGCAGCCCTGAGGAGAAGGACTTGGGAGTGCTGGTGAATGAGAAGCTTAACATGAGCAGGCAATGCGCTCTTGCGGCCCAGAAGGCCAACTGCATCCTGGGCTGCATCAAGAGAAGCGTGGCCAGCAGGTCGAGGGAGGTGATTCTCCCCCTCTACTCTGCCCTGGTGAGACCCAACCTGGAGTACTGTGTCCAGTTCTGGAGCCCCCAACACAAGAAGGACATGGACCAGTTGGAGAAGGTCCAGAGGAGGGCCACAAAGATGATAAAAGGGCTGGAACACCTGTCTTATGAGGACAGGCAGAAAGAGTTGGGGCTGTTCAGCCTGGACAAGAGGAGGCTCTGGGGAGACCTGATAGCGGTCTTCCAATACCTCAAGGGGGCCTACAAGAAAGATGGGGAGAGGCTGTTTAGTAGGGCCTGTTGCAATAAGACAAGGAGTAATGGTTTTAAAATAGTGTGGGGTAGATTTAGATTGGAAATTAGGAAAAAAATTTTCACAATGCGAGTTATAGAACACTGGAACAGGTTGCCCAGAAAGGTGGTTGATGCCCCATCCCTGGAAACGTTCAAGGCCAGGCTGGATGAGGCTCTGAGCAACCTGATCTAGTCGGGGATGTCCCTGCTCCTTGCAGGGGGGTTGGACTAGATGACCTTTGAAGGTCCCTTCCAACTCTAGCCATCTATGATTCTATGATTCTATGATTCTATGGATAAGGAATTGGCTGGACGACTGCATGCAAAGAGTTGTAGTCAACAGCTCAGTGTCCAAACGGAGATCAGTAACAAGTGGGGCCTCCGGGGTCTGCGCTGGGATCGGTACCATTCGCTGTATTTATTAATAGCATAGATAGTGGGACTGAGTGCACCCGTAGCAAATTTGTGGATGACACCAAGCTGAGTGGCGCAGTTGATACACTAGCAGGAAGGGATGCCATCCAGTGGCACCATGATAGGCTTGAGAAGTGGGTCAATGTGAACCTCATGAAGTTCAGCAAGGCCAAGTGCAAGGTCCTGCACCTGGGGCCAGTCCTCACTGTCAGTGAAGGAGGATGAATGGATTGAGAGCAGCCTTGCGGAGAAAAGGACTTGGGGATATTGGAAGATGAAGACTTAGATATGAGCCATCAATGTGCACTTACAGCCCAGAAAGCCAATTTTAAAACTGGCTGCCTGAAAATAAGCATGGCCAGCAGGTCGAGGGAGGTGATTCTCCCCATCTGCTCTGCTCTCGTGAGACCCCACCTGGAGTACTGCATCCAGCTCTGTCTCCCAGTGCAAGAAAGTCATAGACCTGTGTTCTGGTTTTATTTAGTGAGGAGTGGCTACGGTGGTGGCTTCTGTAAGAACCTGCTAGAAGTTGTTCCCCTTTGTCTAGTGGCCTTGGCGAGGCCTAGGGTGGACCCACTGCTGGCCAAGGCCGAGCCAATTGGTAGCAGAACGTTCAGTGATAACACCTCTGCGATAACATATTTAAGAAGAGGAAAAACAGGAAAAAAAAAAAGGAGAGAAGATGTGAAGAAGCTGAGCAGGGACAGAGAGGGGGAGGGACGAGCCTTGTGGGTCTTGCGGCTCTCACCTTCTGGCCTCCTGCTGGGCAGCTGTCTGGGCCCAACTTGGCCTGGCCTGGCTGCAAGAAGTGGAGAGGAGATGAGATACGAAGAGAACCTGAGAGGCGTTTGCCTGCCTGTGGTGAAGAATTTCTTGTGAGAGTAATGGCTGCAGACGCCCAGGTCACTGAAGAAAGAGGGGGAGGAGTAACGTGGCTCCTGGCCAAGATTCCCCTGCAGCCTGTGGTGATGACCATGGTGAAGCAGGCTGTCCCCCTGCAGCCCATGGAGGTCCACAGAGGAGCAGAGATCTCCCTGCAGCCCGTGGAGGACCCCACGCTGGGGCAGGCGGATGCCTGAAGGAGGCTGTGGCCCGTGGAGGGTCTGCTGGGGCAGCCATTCCAGAGGCATTGCACCCCATGGAAGAGATGACCCACACTGGAGCAGTTCACAAAGGACTGTAGCCCATGGGAGAGACCCCATGCTGGAGCAGGGGAGGAACGTGAAGAGCTCTTCCCCCAAAGAGGAAGGAACAATGTAAAGCGACGCATGATGAACTGACCGTAACCCCCATTCCCTCTTCCCCCCTGGGCTGCTCGGAGGGGAGAAAGTGGTAGAGATAATGTTAATCCTGGGAAGAGGGAGGGGTGGGGGGAGGTTATCTTGTTCTCTGTCTCATTATCCTGCTTAGAAATAAATGAATAGTTTTCCTCAGGTCGAGACGGTTTTGCCTGTAATGGTAACTTTAATGATCTCTCCCTGTTCTAATCTCAAATCATGAGCCTTTTTTCTTATATTATCTCTCCCTATTCTCTCAGAGGGTGGGGGGAGTGAAAGAGAGACTGAGGAGTCTGGTCCCGATCGGGGCTGAACTACGACAACCTGTTGGAGTGGGTCTAGAGGAGGACCACAAAAATGATCAGAGGGATGAAACACCTCTCCCATAAAGGCTGAGAGAGTTGGACTTGTTCAGCCTGGAGAAGAAAAGTCTCTGGGGAGACCATATTGTGGCTCCATGTATAAATTTGAGCTTATAAGAAAGGTGCAGAAAGACTTGTTACCACCACCTGTAGTGACAGGAAAGGGACAAAGGTTTTAAACTAAAATAAGGTAGATTTAGATTGGATATACAGAATATATTTTTTATTGTAAGAGTGGAAAGACACTGGAATAGGTTGTCCAGAGAAGTTGTGGATGCCCTATCATTCAAAGTGTTCAGTGGGGGTTTGAGCAATCTCATCTAGAAAAATGTCCCTGCCAACTGGAAAGGGGTAGGACTAGATGATCTTTGAAGGCCTCTTCCAACCCAACCATTCTATGAGGCAGGGAAAAGTGCTCAGGGACCAGCTGCCAGTGAGATGGGTGACCCTGAGTCAAGGGCTTCCTCTTCTGCCTCCTGTCATAAGAATCAAGCCCTTTACCCTCACCACTGCATCCAGCTCTGGAGCCCCCAGCATAAGAAGGAAGTAGACCTCTTGGAGCAAGTCCAGAGGAGGGCCACGAAGATGATCAGAAGGCTGGAGGATCTGTCCTATGATGACAGGCTGGAGCATCTGTCCTATGATGACAGGTTGAGGGAGTTGGGGCTGTTCAGCCTGGAGAAGAGGAGGCTCTGGGGAGGCCTTACAGTACCTAAAGGGGGCCTACAGAAAAGACAGGGAGAAACTTTTTAGCAGGGCCTGCTGTGACAGGACAAGGAGTAATGGTTTTAGATTGGAAGAGGGTAGATTTAGATTAGATATAGGCAGTCTTAGATTAGACATAAGGAATAAATTCTTTACTGTGAGAGTGGTCAGGCACTGGAACAGCTTCCCTGGAGAAGCTGTGTATGCTCCATCCCTGAAAGTGTTCAAGGCAGGGCTGGGTGGGGCTTTGAGTCACCTGGTCGAGTAGAAGGAGCTCCGGGAAGTTCAGGAAGGGGAAGTGCAAAGTCCTGCAACTGTTTTCAGTGAAAGAGAAGTAGATGAGTGTGCAGAATAGGTAAAAGAATAAAAAAAGCCCAAGTGATAAATGTCATTAAATGTATTCAAGCCTTTGCCTTGCCTTTCCTTTGCCTGGCTGGTTAAAAAAAAAATTGAGTGGAGAGGTAGAGGAGCTGTCCCAGGGGAGACAGAGTGTGTGCAAAATTCCATGGTGGGGAGCCAGCAGCACTGGGCAGCTGGGGAAGAGGGTACTCAGGGCAGTTCCCTGCCTCTGGTGGAAGTGATCACAGGAAGAGGTGCATCAAAAAGGGCAGGAGATTGGCTAGTTTAATCTTCCCCAGCTTCCACACTATTGAATCTCCTCTGCCACTGATGGGAGAAAGAAGAGGTACATCACAGAGGGATGTACCACAGGTGCTTGCTGCAAGTTGGACTGGGAGCTAAGAAAGCAGAGAGGGACACAAACTCATTTTAGTGCCTCTAGAGGCACTCCAGTGCAAGCTCTGGAAGTGCTGCAGACATGCTGTTTCGAGTTAGGCACGATCTGTGGGGATGTGGAAAGTATCTTCCAGGCAGCATGCTCTCCCTCCTTACCATACACACAGAGCTGTGTGCAGGGATCACTAGAATTTGCTTTTGACCAAGAAAAGGCTCAGAGAGGCTGGAAATGTGAGTTCCAAGCAAAGTAACCGGCCCTTTTGTGTTTGGATTTACTGACCCAGCTCTGAGCTGATTTAGCTCCTGGGGACCGGAGAAAAACACGAGCAAATGCACTTCTCTCTCCTGGTGGGAAGCTGGTTGGATGCCTTATTACTGTAATTGCCAAATCCATCAGTCATTGCAGACTGTCTCCAAGACTTCCTTCTCTTTCACCCTCTGCTCAGGAGCGATAGCCAGCCTGTTTTGACAATGCTTACAGAAAAGTGCTTGGGATTTGTTTATTCTGGATTATGTCTCTGGGCATCCTTGTTCCTGTCTTTCTTTAAAGGTAAGCTCATCTGTAGTTGTCCAGTTTTAGGGTTTGTGGCGGTTTTTTTTTTCCTGTGTTTTCTAAACACTAGCCACCTCAACTCTATTTTCAGAAGGACTTGTATCTGCTTGTGTTTTAAACTTTGTTAGAGTCCAGTGCTGGTCTCACTGAGTTTTGTAACAAGTTTGAAGAAGTTTGTGGCTCTTACAGTGCTGGACCTTTTTAAGAAAGGAAAATATGTGGGGTATTTTTAACAAAAAGTGAGTAATTTTCACTTTCAGAAATGAATTGAAATGATGGTGTTTCAAAAGGAACATGTTCTTGCTCTCCTTTAAAAAAATTAACCTATCAGTGTTTTTTTAGGAATAAGAAATTATAACTCCAGGCTGGACAGGATGTCTGTGAGAACCATGTAGGTATGAGGGTGAAATAATGTTGTTCTACAAATTAAAATGACAAGAAGAGAATTCTTAACTGTTTACTTTCTATGCATAGTTTGGAAAGATTTATAGCTGCATAAATACATAAATTTAGTATTTATGGTTTGTTTTTATCTTCTAACTTTTAATATGTTTAATAGGAGTCCTTCCAGGCAGTGATGGGTATAAGTTGGAAATATCTAATAAAAATAAGAATGAACTTCTGTAGTCTAAGGTGTCACCTGTGACCAAGCTATCTTCTGAAATTGCAAACAAAAGTAGGAACTGTGTGATTATTCCAAAACACGGAGGATTATAGGCTAATAATAAAGAATTTTTAAATTAGAAGGCAGGTTGAAGTAGATACTGTCCTGAAAGATATTCAGGATTCTAGAAAAAAAAAAAGTGCTTTTATTGCCCCCTAATAGCTTGTTATATGAAACATGCATGCCTGCAGCAACTATAAATTCTGAAACTGAGTATTCCAGATGTGAGGGACCACGTCATGTTATCCATGATTTATGCATAGAGAAAGGAGGATTGTCTTTTTAAAGCAGAAAAAGTGGTCCACATATTTCAGAAGCCCAGGTGCGTGGGAAACTTCAGTATCTATGACGTTGCACTGGACTATTGATGCCATGCAGGTAATTCCTCATTAGTTTATCTGAATCTGGAAAATATCCATGCATTTCATTATTACATTTCCGTATTTCAGCTGCCTAATGTAGCAATGGTATTGCAGAAAAATGTTTCCCCACCTTACTAAATTAAGAACTTTGCTGTCTTTGTTTATAAGACATTTCTGTGCTACTTCAGGAGCTGAACTAACAGGCAGGTGATGGCAGTGAGTTATATTCACTTTGTGTGCAGTCCCATTTTGAGCAGTTCTGTATTGTGTAAATACTGCCTTTTAAATATTAAGTAATCACTAATTCATCAAGATGCATGCTTAGTTTCTCTGACCAGCACATGAAGACACAAACTGCTTTTATAAATAATTCAGAGGATTTTTTGTTAGGTGCTTTTACCAGCAGTTTACAAGTATGCACTTTTACAGACAACTGCTAAAGCAGAATAAAATTAACCTCTGATTAAGGTGGTCTGTATTGGACCTCTGCTTTGGGGATAGTTTTTTGTTTTTTTTTTTTTCTTTTTTTTTACGGCAGACCCGCTGCTGGCCAGGGCTGAGCCAACTGGTAGCAGAATGTTCTTTTCTTTTTCTTTTTTTCTTCTTTTTAAAGAAAAGGAAAGGTTGGGGTTTTTTTATCTTTTTAAAGAAAAGGAAAAAACAAGAAAATAAAAGCCCCAAGAAGGGAGATATCATACCTACTCCTGCTCCTTTCGCTTAACATGGCACAGTCTGGTAGCCAGGGTGCGGAAAACGATACAAAGAAGCTCTCCTCCTGGGAAACACGCACCAGCGCCCACGTGGGCACGTACCCTCTCCGAGGAGTGTTACCTTGTGGTAGTTTAGCCCCACCCAGGACCAGACTATGCAGTCTCTGACTCCCAGCGCCCTCCGAGGGAATAGGGAGAGGTAATATCAGAAAAAAGGCTCGAGGTTTGAGATAATGACAGGGAGAGATCATTAAAGTTACTGTTACAGGCAAAACAGACTCAACTTGGGGAAAACTATTTGTTTATTATGAAAAACAAAGCAGGATAATGAGACAGAGAACAAGATAACTTCCCCTCACCCCTCCCTCTTCCCAGGCTTACCATGATCTCTACTACCTTCCCCCCCGACCAGCACAGGGGGAAAAAGGGAATAGGGGTTTCAGTCAGTTCATCACATATTGCTTTACGCTGCTCCTTCCTCCTTGGGGGAAGAACTCTTCACATTCCTCCCCTGCTCCAGCATGGGGTCCCTCCCATGGGCTACAGTGGTACATGAACTGCTCCAGAGACAAGCTTCAGAGCAGGTAAAACTGCACTGGGCAGGGGATCTGAAGTGAAATAGGCAACCAAAAAAAAAAAAAGCTCTTTTAGACTTTTTTGGAGCCACCAACAGCCAGGTACAGTGCGTGCCTGGGCTGACTGCTGGCAGCTTCTGGGCCGGCTCCTGACTCACCAGGGGTGGAGCTGACAACTCACAGCTGACCACTCTTAATCTCTGAGTGTGACCTTGACCCACTGTCTGTGTGGTTAAAAGCAATTTGGGAACTAGTTCTCACCCACATGTCACAGTAAGTGAGTAAAGGTGTTAGTGACCACCTACGGAGGAGGTGATCAGAGTGTGAGCAGCCCGCACTCCCCATTCAATACAGTAGCAGCGGGAGTGGGAGTTGGGTCTAGTCTTTTCTTGGGCTAGCTGCTCTCCTATTGACAGGCCCTGATGTCACAGCTTTAAACATGGTCCTCACCAGGCAGCAGGCTTCCCCCAAGAAGACTGTGGCAACCCAGACAGAAGGTCTGCCCAAAAATGCGGCAGTTCAGGTTTCTGGCTGCAGGGACTGCCTGAGCCTGTTGCTGCCAGGGGAGGACGGAAAGGACGCCGCCTGTGCGAGGTGTGAGCAGCTGGACGAACTGCTCAGTCTGGTGGTGGAGCTTAGGGAGGACGTAGAGAGGTTACGGAGTATCAGAGAGTGCGAGCAGGAGATTGACTGGTGGAGTGACTCTCTGCGAGGAAGACGCAGAGATTGCACCCCCTGGACCGAGGGAGTAGTGGACCCTCTCCCTTGCCATAGTCAAGCGGAGAGGGACTGCTTGAGAGGAGAGGAGGGATGGCAGCAGGTCCCAGGTTGGCGTCGCAGGCAACCCCCATCCCAACCTACCTCGGTTCCCCAGGTCCCTCTGTGTAACAGGTTTGAAGTCCTGAAACCGGAGGGAGAGGCGAGTGAGGATGACGTGGGAACGCCGCCTCCTAGCTTGTGTAAGGTGAGGAAGTCGGATCCACACTTGAAGACTGCCTCCTCCAAAAAAGAAAGAAGGGTGATAGTTGTAGGTGACTCCCTTCTGAGAGGGACAGAGGGCCCAATATGCCGGCCTGACCCTACCCGTAGGGAGGTGTGCTGCCTTCCTGGGGCCCGGGTCAGAGACATAACCTGGAAACTCCCACAGCTGGTTAGGCACACTGATTATTTTCCACTCCTCATAGTCCTCATAGTGGGCAGTGACGAAATTGCACAAAGAAGCCTACGAACTATGAAAAGAGATTTCAGGGGTTTAGGGCGTTTGGTTCAAGGAGCAGGAGCTCAAGTGATCTTCTGTTCTATACTTTCAGGGTCAGTGAGCGGCACGGAGTGGGCTTGGAAAGTTCCATTAATGAATAATTGGCTTAGAGGCTGGTGTCGAGAGAGAAACTTTGGGTTCTTTGATCATGGGGCAGTTTACTCGGCCCCTGGCCTGTCTTCTGTTTGTGGAACCCGCCTATCTCACAGGGGGCAACAAATCCTAGCACAAGAGCTGGCGGGGCTTATTGACAGATCTTTAAACTAGCTATGAAGGGGGAAGGGGACAAAACGAGGCCCACAAGGGAAGAGCCCAGGGGAACGGTGCTCGATCTGGGGCTGAGGCAGCTGTCTTGGCTGAAGTGCATCTACACCAATGCACGCAGCATGAGCAACAAGCAAGAGGAGCTGGAAGCGATTGTGCAGCAGAATAACTATGACCTGGTTGCTATTACTGAAACGTGGTGGGACCACTCCCACAACTGGAGTGCTGTGATGGAAGGCTACAAGCTCTTCAGAAGAGATAGACGAGGAAGGAAGGGTGGTGGTGTGGCCCTTTATATTAAAGACTATTTTGATGTTGAAGAGCTTGGGGTTGGGAATGATACAGTTGAGTGTCTATGGATAAGGATCAGAGGAAAGGCCTGTAGGGGTGACATTGTGGTGGGGGTCTGTTATAGACCGCCTAATCAGGATGAAGAGAAGGACGAGGCGTTCTACGAGCAGCTTGAGCGAGTCGCGCAATCGGCAGCACTCGTTCTCGTGGGAGACTTCAACTTCCCTGATATATGCTGGGAATATCATACAGCGCAGAGGAAACAGTCCAAAAGGTTCCTAAAGGGTGTGGAAGATAGTTTCCTTATGCAGCTGGTACGAGAGCCTACCAGGGGTGGTGCCCTGATTGACCGGGCCAGGCCGAGTTGGGCCCAGATGGTCTCCCAGTGGGAGGCCAGAAGGTGAGGCTCATTCAAGGCTCATGCCTCCCCCTCTCTGCTCCCGCTTCAGCTTCTTCACATCTTCTCTTTTCTTTTTTTTTTTTCCTGTTTTTCCCCTTCTTAAATATGTTCTCGCACTGGCATTATCAGGAAACATTCTACTACCAGTTGTCTCGTCCCTGGCCAATAGCAAGTCCGCCCTAGGCCTGGCTGAGTCCACTGAACAAAGGGGAAAGAAGTTCCAGTAGCTTCTTAGAGCAGCTGCCATGTAGCCCCACCCCACTAAATAAAACCAGGACAACCTTCAACTCAGTGCATGGGCACCTGCTGGGTTTGAACATCCAGGGAAGTTAAACAGGCACTTTGCTAGTCTCCAGTCAACCCATGCATTCTAATTACTGTGCTTTTATGTCTTTTTTTTTTAAAGTGATGCCACTAAAGTGCCACATGTGTCACGTAGAGCGGAGTCAGACCTCCTGGTTTCTTTGCTCTGTGCAGCCTGACATCAGGATAATACTCTGGCCATGTGGCTTTGAAAAGCCTAATAAAGGCAAAGGGAAGCTGAGGACAGAGCCTATCCTCTGCAGTCTGGTGGCAATGTAAGTGCTCAGCAGTATGGGACAAATCCCAGGGACTCCCAGGGAATACTGCAAGTGAGCTAACCAGCTAAAAGATGTACATTTTGAAGTAACTCAGTCTGGCTTGGTGTGCCCAGCCAGTGCAAAACAGCTTCTCTTTGGCTTACTCAGAATACAGAGTTCGATTCCTGTGCTACACTCATTTCATACTTTCTCACAGCTTTGCTGGTTTAGATGAGCTCTAGTAATCGCATCAGAACACAACTGGTGATCTGTAGGAGCAAATCCTAACAAGGATTCTGTTCTTGGTTCACTTCCATCTAAGCAGGTGTTATTTCTGCACTAGCAGTAGCATTAGCAAGACAGTCTCAAAAGGGCAGATGCTGCTGCCAAGCTACAATTTCTCTGATGTGATCTAGTTAGACTGAGGTGACACAAGTTGAGAGATGTGTGTTACAGCAAGAACCAAGGCTGGTACTTAAATACCTATATATGGAGTTTAAACTCCAGGCCTCAGCTGGGTAGGACTGATGGAATTGCAGTAAGCTGTGTTAATCAAACTGGTTTACCGCAAAGAGACACTGTTGAATAGATGTGAGAAGGCCTTTGTCTTAATAGAGTACAATGTAATGTCATTGGTAATTTAGGTGATTTAGATCTCATACATGTTACCAGACTGGAACTAGGTGTTAATGTCAGATCATTTAGAATCTTTCATACTGTTAATTTGATGTCTGAAGGTTGCATTCACCTGAGTTCCCCACATTCTCTATGTTGATTGCTCTGAGTTTTATCACCCCACTGAGTGACACACAGTTTCAAAGCTAACAATGCAGCTGACTCAAGTTTAAAACAGAAAATAAATGAGGGCCATCTTTGCTTGTACAAGTAGGTCTTTTCTTCCATACTGGCTTAAAAGATGCATGCACATGCACCTTGCAGAAATGGGAAATTTCTCCCAGATCCCTACCATTACTGTAACATCTGGAAGCACAGGCACCAGTCTGGTCAATCTGGTTTCTGAGAGCATGCTAAGGCATCACATATGCATGGAGTCAGATGGGATTGAATGTACTTGTCACAGCACATGTCTGTTTGCAGGTGTCAGTCTGCTCTATGATCAAGAACACTAGTGCAGAAACATGTGTCAACACATTTAAGACAGGCAGGCAAAGTCATAGAATCATAGAATAGTTTGGAAGGCCTAGGCAAATCTCTTGACATTATTTCCTGTGAGTTACTGTCTGCTACAGTAACTTGCTGTACATGCTTGCCTCTTGAGATTGACTTTTGAGTTCAATGAACGAGACTTCATGTTCAGTCACTAATTTTCTATGTGTGTTCACTGGCACAACTCTAAGGCTTGCTCTGTATTATCATAGGCACAGCTGCAACTGTGGAGCTGGTCCAAGTTTGTGAGAAGCCACTAGGCTCCAGGAAAGTTGGAGGTATTTCTGTGCACATTTGCTGATAGTGATCTGAGCTAAATCTTCTTGTGTTAACTCTCCTCAAATCTCACAAGGAAGGGTGGGAAGGTCCATAAAAAGCTCCCTGACATCACCAGCACTTGTTGTTATATGAACCTATTGCTATAGTACTCTGCATGTAGGGAGGGATCTAGAAGCAGATACAGTGCACAAGAAAGCAGCATCCATCTGATCTTTGGGATGATGCCAGGTGGTGCCTTGGGAGCCTTCAGCCTTGCTCCAATGCAAGGGCCTTCTGATGGTCTCAGAGCAGAAGTTCCCACTCCAGACACAGGATTCATGTCCTAAAGACAGCTCCAGACCTTTTTTCTCTCTCTGGTTTGTTCTCCTAAGACATGTGGAGAAGAATATGAGTTAGTGATGGCAGTAACATATTGGATGATTTTGTCAGCATCTGTAAACTTTTCCAAGCAGTGAAGGAGGTATTTTATGTCTCCGTGGTGCAGTGAGAACAGTGAAGAGCAGCATCCCTTCTCACACATGCATGATGAAGTAACTCTTTCCAGAGCCTAAGAATGGGTTATATCAGCCACATATTTCTTATCCTCACTAGGACTTGAGGCCTGTACCTGAAGAACAGACAGTAGCATCTAGCATTCTGAAAACAGACAGATTGAGGCTAACCAGCACTAAACTGTCACTGAGACCTTGCGACATTCAGAGTCTGGGGGAAAAAAGCTATAAACTTAATGATACAGACTGTGCTCAGCCACTTTATAATACATGTTAGCAAATCTGGGCTGAATCAGTCAAAATAAAGCACTTCTTACAATTTCAAGTGTCCTAGGTCATTTCTCCACAGACCTTGTTTGATTGATCACAAGTCTAATTTGCTCAGAGCCAGTCATTTAGAATCATAGAATGGCTAGAGTTGGAAGGACCTTCAAAGGTCATCCAGTCCAACCCCCCTGCAAGGAGCAGGGACATCCCCGACTAGATCAGGTTGCTCAGAGCCTCATCCAGCCTGGCCTTGAACGTTTCCAGGCATGGGGCTTCCACCACCTCTCTGGGAAACCTGTTCCAGTGTTCTACAACCCTTATTGTAAAAAATTTTTTCCTAATATCCAATCTAAATCTACTTCCCTCTATTTTAAAACCATTACCCCTTGTCCTATTGCAACAGGCCCTACTGAACAGCCTCTCCCCATCTTTCTTGTAGGCCCCCTTAAGGTACTGGAAGCTACTGGAAGATTTACCTCATCAAGACAGTCGAAGCAGCTTTTGTCTTCACTGTGAAATAAATTCAGGCTCCCTGAGAGTTTTCATGCCTCTATTTACAGCTCCCTTTGACTTTGAAGACCTAGACCACCAAACTGTCAGACTTCTTTCCCTTGGAAAAAATTCCTTGATAGCAGCCACTTCTGCTGCCAAAACCTCCAAACTATCAGCAGCCAGCTAGCAGCATAGCATCTTTCACACAGACAGACAGCACTTGTAGCTTGGCCTAGTGAAAGCTCAGCAGTCCTGCTTAAAACAAAGCTGAGTCTCATCTATAGATGTTTTACTTAAGTTTTGCTTCCCAAGCTGGAAACTATGTCAGATTTGGGAAAATGTATCTTGATGTTTCCCAGTTCAGATGCTAAGCACTGAGAGGGAAGACAAATAAGCAGCCATTCAAGGTGAAATAAAAATTTCTATCAGGGTAGCCCACATCCCTTTCATAGGGCTCTAACACCATGTTTCATATCGTCCAGCATCTGAGTTTCTGATATTGGGAGGACAAACTTGCAGCTTTCTCTGCATTCCCAGATCCATGTTCACTGTGGACATTTGTGTCTGGCCTGTGACTTGCAGCCAGTGCAGCTCTCACTTTACTCACAGGCAACAGCTGAGGCTTGACTGATGCAAAACTAAGGCAGAAGAAGCCATCACTAGCCTTGCCTGTTGCATCCTCTGTACCTTTCCTGCTTAGCATTGCTATGCAAGTTCAACTGGTAGTCTGGCAAGGCAAAAGCTTATTGTTCAGGAAACTAGCCATCTCTAGGGTCATAACCATTGCCACTGACCAGCACGACAGAAGGAGAAGGGGAAAGAATTACTGCAACATCGTTGGGCATCTTTGGGTGGTTCATTTCCACAACACTACTCTCTGTTGCACAGTAAACTGAAGATTTCATTATAGCCTCTATCACTGCTCTTATCTGCACTGAGCTTAGGAAAAAAAAAAAAACAACCTCTTCCTACCTATCGTCCTTTCAGTCCTAACCAGACTTGCCTATCTGTTTCCACTGAAATCATTATTACACCTGTGTGTTCACACATGGCTTTCCCAGATCTGAGCTCTCTACGTGTGCCTGACATGATGTTGAGTGGGCTTTTCATGGGGAGCTGCAGATCCCCTGTGACTCCTTCAGAGCTGTCTGTGAATGCTTTGCAGATTGCCATGGCTACCTCATTGACAGCACTTAGTTAGTGAAGTTTATTATGCTTTCCCAAGAAGGGCTTTCCCTTGGTTTACTGGTTTGGGTGCTAAAAGCTGTAGAGGTGAAAGGATGTGACAAGCTGCTGTTCAAGCCAGTGGGAGTGGGGAGTCCAGGAGCCCACTCCAGTGCACTGATGACCATATCATCAGAATCTCACTTTTGTCATATGATTTTGTTTCTTTCTGTTGGCTTCCATTGCTGCTCCTCCCCACAAATTCCTGGATGGCTGCCAAGAGTCACCTTCAGACAGCCACAGCTCTCTGTAACATGTCTAGCAAACGGAGTCCATCTCTTCACCACTGCTCCAGCTCCCTCCTCCTGTGCTCCCTCCACATCTAGTATTGTAATAATTACAGTAATATTGTATGGAGCTAATGTAAACTAGCATTACACTAAAAATACAGGTTTTTCCCTTTCTGCCTTTAGCCAGTTATATTTCTGTCCTGAAGCAATGAGGCCTACATTTGAGAAGTATCCCACTGTTAATATCTTAATGTGTGTCTCTTCACCTTACACACATATCTCAGCCTTTAAATTATTTACACCAAGCCAGCAAGACCAAAAATACAATGGCCTATATTCTCTTTTTAGCATGTTGTCAGGTGCCTAAAGTCTTTGAGATGAAACCTTTCCTAGCATACCCTTTAATACCCATCTCTGCTGGGAGCTCTTTATCTGCTATGAAAGAACATAAATGATCAGTATCAGGAAGATTAGGTCCTTTTTGCCTAGAAAGACATAGCATTTCTCACATTCCTCTGGGTATCTAATGAGTTTTGTGTGTAAGATGCAGAAACAATCGGTATAGCAAGAGCCAAAGATTAGAGTCAAAGATTACCCAGAAGGGAAGTAGATTAAAAAGAGGTTTAAAATAAAAGAGGTATTCAAATGCACAACACGCAAAGACACACACAGACACAGACATACAGGGTTGAGGCAATTGATGTGATTCCATTGTTTCTTATGTGAGTACTCTTCCCTGAAGGTGTGATGGCACGCATTTTAAATCAAAGGACATTGAAAAAAAGAATGCATTTGCAGCTACAGATAAAAGCTACAATGCTGCACATAAGAACAAAAGCAGATGGAACACATCTGTGCCTCTGAGTATTAAGAGACATATGGCAGCGACATGCTTTATGTTCTCAGAAATCTGCAAAATATACAAAATAAGGTGCACGTTTTTTTTTATAACTACCAAAGCATTAGAACATTCTATGTTTTCGTAAGTGCTGTTGCCATTTCAATTCTTTATGTCAATGAGTTGTCTGTGAAACAACCTACTTTTTCTCTGATACTACTCCTGTTACTTCCTATCATTCATAATTGTGTATTTTGTGTGTGTGTGTCTTCTTGCGATCATTCTGTTTTCATTACCAAATAAATAGCTAAAAGTCCCTGTAGGAGTACAGTGATAAACTAAAAAGAAAATATGGCAGAAGAGTCTGCAGGTTGTTAGGAAAGTACTTCGAAGTTCTAGGATTTAGCTCTGATGCCCATAGGTTTTCCTGATGGCTTTTTGCTCTTTAAATGTTCCATATATAACAAGATTGTATACCATCATTGCACAAAAAAAAATATATAACAATACATCTCAGTATAATAACATTGCTTTTCAAAAAAGACTGGAACTCCACTTGGTTTCTCTTAGAAAACAATAAAACAAACAAACAAACCAACCAAAACAGAAGGAATATGGCAAAGTAACAATACAGAGAGAAAAAAAAAAAGACATATATGTGGTGAAATACCTGCAGAAGATACAAGAGGAGTGAATAAATACCACAACCACAATATCGCTGCAGTTTAGGACCTTTTATGAAGTGGCAGGAGACAAAATATTTAAAAGCAAGAATGTGATGGACCAGGAATAGGCTGTCGATTTTAACTTACTTTGCTCTGTAAAAAGGTTGTATATGCAGACAATTCTATGAACTGGTTTTGAGAAGGGAAAGAAAAAAAGGCATGTTTTGTAATTTCAGAGACATTTTAGCATGTTTATATGTAAATATAAAGTGATATGGGAAGAATATGATATTTAGTCTGAAAACCACTAGTCCTTTATGTACCAATAACTCCCATAATCTTGCATGAATAAAGTAATAACTTGTGCGTAAGGCTGAAGCCTCTGCCAAAAGAAATGAGCAACAGCTAGAAAACATTCAGCTAGCAGCTGGCCCACCAAAAAGTTCAAGGATTATGAAAATAAAACCAAGGAACACTATGAGCCAGAAGTAGAATGGTCAATAAATACAGGTACCATGGCTGAAAATCTTTTCAACATCCACATCCTTCCACCTACTCTCTTGTTAATATTTCATTATTTTTTTCTTTACTATGCACAGAAAGCCATTATACATATGGCCCAGGTGTGTTCAGTCTAGGAGCTGACCACTTTTGGAGCAAACCTGGGGAACTGGCAAGGGCTGAACTATTGCCTCGTAGCTCAGGGAGCTCTGCATGCAAAGCAAAGCAGGAGGATTGACTAGCCAAGACCAGACATGGCAACACAGCTCCTAGGAAAGGAGGGAGCATCTGGCCTTCCTGGGATGGCATATGGATAGTCTGGCCAGCGCTAGCTGCAATTTTCAAAGCTATTCCTACCAGACAATGCTGAACTGCCTCCAGCTCCAACAAACACTTCCCCAGATATGAACCCAAACCCACAGAAGAACCTAGGAGTATTATGGTGGCACAGTGGGGAGTATGGGATGACACTCCAGCATGGAGGAGTCAATCCATGCCCAAAGGATCTGACGTGGACAGAGAAGGTGGAAGGGGTTTGTTGTCAGCATGCAGCCATATGTCTAGAGCCCTATGTCTCCTCAACAGGCTAAGCAAAATTGTAAAGGAACGAATCAGTGCAATCAGTGAAACCATAAGCAGCAACACAAGGAAGCAGGGAGGGCTTTGCTTGTTTTAGTCAAGTTTCTTTTGTTTTTCCCCTTTTCTTTTTCTTTTTCTTTTTCCTTTTCTCTTTTTCTTTTTCTTTTTTCTTTTTCTTTTTCTTTTTCTTTTTCTTTTTTCTTTTTCTTTTTCTTTTTCTTTTTCTTTTTCTTTTTCTTTTTCTTTTTCTTTTTCTTTTTCTTTTTCTTTTTCTTTTTCTTTTTTCTTTTTCTTTTTCTTTTTCTTTTTCTTTTTCTTTTTCTTTTTCTTTTTCTTTTTTTTTCTTTTTCTTCTTTTTCTTTTTCTTTTTCTTTTTCTTTTTCTTTTTCTTTCTCTTTTTCTTATTTCTGTTTTTCTCTTTCTCTTTCTCTTTCTCTTTCTCTTTCTCTTTCTCTTTCTCTTTCTCTTTCCTTGTTATCTTTAGGTTATTCATTTCTTCATTTATTTATTTTCCTCTTTCTTTTTATATTTCAGGTTTTTTTTCTTACCCAGAGGTTTGAAGTATTCATTTTATTTTTAGCTTTGCAGCCAAGAGCAGATACTTGAGTTACACCAGGATCAGCATGTCTTGGGTCACCATAAAACATGGAGGCCAATTGATGCAGGTCTCCTTGCCATCACTGGCAATAGAACATGAAGAGCTCAGTCTAAACTTGAACTTGGGCATGCACAGCTACCGGCCTAGAGCTGACATCAGCCAGTACCATCTTGATCTAATTTAATTGCAGCATCTCAGAGAATTCAAACCCCTTTATAGATACCATGAGTGCTCACAATCACTATGAGACACCGTCTGTGCAAGCCTCATCAGAGGTGCCTTTCTCCCACTAGACATGCTTTGTCCAAATACATGGATGCAGTTATTAACCTACTTCTAGGCTTGCTCTGAGGAGGTCTCTGCAAATTTTTTGTATATATACAATTATCCCATGTTTCAGTCCTAGTCTCTTGGCCTAGCCTTTCTGGGGCATTGTAACATGTCTGCATTTAATAAAGAGGATGAAATCTCACACACAGATGATGCGTGTGGAAGGAAAGACAGAGCTCAGACTGTAAGTTAACAGCAAGATGACTTGCCTTATTTCCTGATGAAATATCATGCCCTTTGCCAGTAGGGGAACAAAAGAGGCAAAGGACAGCTTTTCAGATACATTTCAGAAGTAAGCCCATAGGGAAGCTGCAGTCTTCTCTTTTCTTGCCATAGGTTTTTCATTCACATCATAGGACTGCCTGGTCCAGCACAGAGGATACCATCCAGTACCAGCCTACCTGAGGAGTTCCCTAGTCTCACAGTAATACATCTGGAGCAACACACATTTTCTTGTATCTCCTGTTAGAGAAGGTGGTAGCATTCTGCAACAGAGAAATACCTCCTAGGCAGGTTACCTTGCTGTGCAGTTCTCAGCAAATCCATCCTAGAAAGAAAGATGAAATTCAACTGTAGCATGTATTCCCAAGAGTTTGGTAGCAGTTTATAGGTCATGTTGACCAATCAGTGGGTTTCTTGCAGACTTATCTGCACATGTCAAAGCATGAGAGGAGATTCAGAGAGGTATTTAAGAGTTGAACGTAGTCCATTAATACCTCTGTTTTCTGTAGAGCTCTTCACAAAACCACTAGAGGGTTGGTTGCCTTGTGCCTCCCTGTTGCCTTGCACCTCCCAGTTGGTTGCAAATTTCAGAAGCAGTTTAGGGAACCCTTTCAGACTATTCAGAGAGTAAAGCTTGAGGGACAACCTAGTCCTTGGTGTAGTAATTCCATATCTCCTTCACACCAAGGAGCACAGAACTGGAGCCACCACTCTAGGTGTATCTCACTAGTGCTGAATAGATCTACTCATAAGGCTCTGCCTGATGCAGCTCAGGATGCTGGTGGCCTTTGCTGGAAGGGTACATTGCTGGCTTATGGTCAACTTTGTATCTATAAGGACCCCCAGGGCTTTTCTGCCAACCTGCTTACCAGCCAGTGGACCCTCAGCCTATCCTCATGCCTGAGATTATTCCTCCTTAGGTGCAGGACTTTGCACTTCCTTTCATTGAACTTCTTGAGGTTACTGTCAGCCATTTCTCCAGTTTTTTGAGGTCCCTCTGAAAGGCAGCAAAACCATGTGTTGTACCACTTCTCCCAGTTTTCTACCATCTGAAAACTCGCTGAGGGTGCACCCTGTCCCATCATTTGTAACGACATTAAACAGCATCGGCCCCAGTATCCACCTCTGTCATCCTCCACCACTGCCTGGCCTTCAGCAGGACTTTGTGCTGCTGACTACAACCCTCTGACAGTTCAGCTAATTTTCAGTCCACCTCACTGTTCACTTATCTAGCCTATAAGGCATAGACAAATGTCTATGAGGATGTTCCTGAAGATGGTGTGAAAAGTCTAGCTAAACTTGAGGCAAACATCATACATTGCTCTTGCCTCAAATTTTAATGAGGCTGTATGTTTTCCTACTGCTTCAGAGATAACTCAAAAACCAGAGGGACAGTGTCTGAAGTGGTAGGACATAAGAGGTTCTCTGTTGCTCAAAGATCCTTTATCTAGAAACATTATGCCCTTTGCCAGTTCCTTGTACTTTCCTGTAACATACATAGGCAAGTGAGTCTGGCATTGCTTTTGGGAGACTGACCTGGCAGTCCTAAATACTGACATCCAGCTCCCAGCCCAGTTTAAAAGATGAAACAGTGCTGCCACTTTTGGTTAGATATCTGTGACTGAGGGGTAGGCAGTGATAAAAGTTATTCTACCACTACTCCTGAGAGATCCAGACTTCCCCATCACCAGCAAACACTCAATTTAACACACAGAGATGTAGAGTCACAATGCATTAGCACAAGCATTAGAAAAAGCGGAAATCTCTCTGGAATATGAAACATTTGTATTTGAAGATTACAATTTAAAGAAAAAATCAATGAAAATACAAGTCTGACTTGTCATCCACCTCAGTTCCTTCTCCAAAGCAGCTCTAGCAGAGAGATGGTAGTGTGATTAGAGTAGCCAGATCTTTTTAGTCCTAACAGCTGCTGTGGCTATTTGCTGGGACAACTCAAAGGCTTCGCTGCTTCTCAATGTGTGTAATTTTGTAAGCAAAACCATGGAGCACACAAACATGTGGTCACCAATGCCAACTCAGCAGGCAAAGAATAGATGAACTAAAGCTATGTTAACAATTTTGGGTACAAAAGGTTGCAAAGTAATGGGATCATATTAGAGAGGGGAGAGTTGAAGAATGGGTGGAAAAGCAGGTGTGAAATTGTAGTACTGGGCTACTTCAGCTCATGAAGTTTAACAAGATGGTACTGGCTGATGTCAGCTCTAGGCCAGTAGCTGTGCATGCCCAAGCTCAAGTTTAGACTGAGCTCTTCATATTCTATTGCCAATGATGGCAAAGAGACCTGCATCAATCGGCCTCCATGTTTTATGGTGACCCAAGACATGCTGATCCTGGTGTAACTCAAGTATCTGCTCTTGGCTGCAAAGCTAAAAATAAAATGAATACTTCAAACCTCTGGGTAAGAAAAAAACCCTGAAATATAAAAAGAAAGAGGAAAATAAATAAATGAAGAAACGAATAACCTAAAATGGGCTGGTTTCAGCATGGTTGGAGCACACAGTACCAAGACAGCTTCCCAAAGCACACAGCAAAGGGTTATGCTTAGATCTCTTCAAGTCAGACCTCTCTCGAGGGGGCTGTTAATGCACCACAACAGTGATGGTACCAGGGCACTCTAGCAATCCAGCTGACTTCCAGAGACTGGTGAAGGGCACTTTTCACTTGTAAAAGCTGAGATAGCCAGCTTAAAAGGAAGGTTAAAGGGAAATATTACGTAAGTACTCAAGATGAGAGCAACAGTGCAAGCAGTCATTTCTTCCCTAAAGCACAGGAACATGGGGGTTGGCAGTGGTGGGGTGAGTAGGTGAGTGAAAGGACAGCAAATTTGCTCAAAATATAGAGTCTTTTTCTGTAGAACAATGTGCAGTGATTTTCACTGGTTTTCTTTCCACAGAAGGATCTTACAAGGGAGTCAAGGTCTGCTGTGGCACTGGAAAGCAAGTACCAAAGCTATAACAGAGGACCTAAATCACTGCCTTGTGCAGAAGCTTACTTAAGATGGTGAAGTAGAGAAACATACTATCCGATACTGATATTTCAGCAAGGGCTATTGGATCAGCATTTACAGCATCTGCTCCTCTGAATCCCCATGATCATGTAATGTATTACTGAAGGCCAGAGAGGGCTCATGAAGATGATGTGTTGGTGTAACTTACCAAAATAAACAAAAATACTCTTCCTCCTTGTTCACCAGACGCTGCCATACTGGAAAGCCACAAAGCTCCATTTAGTATCAGGAAAACTGAACAGGACACAAATTAAACAGACTTATAAACTGTTTATAAACTAAATTTATTATTAATTTTAAAAGGCATGGCTACTGCAGTGGAGAGTAGCTTGTTCCAGGCTTGCAAGGTTTACTGGGCACAGTAAGAGTCTGGGAAAGGCAGAACTGGTTATTATGGTTTGTTTATGTTGTGAAAAAGATATTAATCATAACCACTGTGAGAAGAGTCCTGATCTCAATGTGCAGAGCTCTGCTCAAGGGTTAAAAAAAGTCACACACAGGGACCGGGAGCTACAGTGGATAAAAAAATACTTCAGTCCAAAGTAATAATAATTTAGAGTGCAGATTCCCTGCCAGAGTTTGGATTTCTAAAGTTCAGGGAATATGCACTCATGCTGATAGGACTAGTTTGGCCTCAGGGAACCTGCAGCCCATGACCCTCACTCTGTTAGATACAGCTCTTAGGTAGAGCTCAGGCTGCACCAACACCTATACTGTTTTGGGGGACCCCAGCTCCTGGGTAGTGTGTCCCAGCAAAGTGCTCACCTTGCCATGCAAAGAGACCCAAGCCATCACTGCTATCTTCCCACATCTGTGGTTGTTTTGTCAAGGAAACCTGGTCACACAGGTTAGATGGATGCTCTCCACACTCACCCCAAAGCTGGGGAACAGGGGCATCTTGAAATTTAATCATGGACTGAAATTCTGCTAGTTTTTTACATGCTCATATGTTTGCATGACAGTTTCTTGGGTTGAGGCTGTTCCCAGCTGAGTTAAGCATGTAACAGCAGAAATTGAATACCATGAAACATACCTGTCAAGTACTCTAGCCTTCATACCACCACCTCCTTATGTGTTAAGAAAGTGTGCTGCCATGAGAAGTAAAAAAGGCATGGGAAGTGACCCAAAGCCTGTAAAGACTGCCACATAAAACTGAAGAGGCTATGAAGATGGCTTGTTACTGTTTCCTGAGAGCAGAAAAGGGCCTTCTATATCAGCTCCAAGAAATAAGAATACCCATTTCTCGTGCTGGGTAAACACACAATATGTCCAAGTAATACCAGCACTGGCTTAGGGCAGCCAGTCTCTAGGAAATAAGAACAAGTAAATAAAGTGCTCTGACTGCCTTCCAGGAAGCTATCTGCTGGTTTTAGAGCCACATCTCCACTGACCATCAGCAAAAGGGGCACCAAGGGAGGGGGTCATTTACAAAGAGTCCCAAAGACTGTTCAGTGGTTTCTGAGTGTTAGTAATAAGTTAGAGTGTTAGTAGTTAATCTTCTTTAAGAGCTCATCAGTCATGTATGCAGAAAAGCTGTGTCTATCATGCCCATGTGCAGAATTTTGGGGATTTTTTTTGAAACTGCTTTCAAGTTACAAACCTGTTAACAGGAGTTTTCTGAAAAAACAGACAAACAATAGGGACCGTGTGACCAGCCTGAGTGACAGATGCATCTTTCTTTTCCCCTAGAGTCTCAGCACGGCGAAAGCCAGAGACGCTTGTACAGAGAACTGCTGAGAAACTACAATCGTCTTGAACGACCTGTAGTAAATGACTCCCAGCCGCTTGTAGTTGAGCTCCAGCTTTCTTTGCTGCAGATAATTGACGTGGTAAGTCACTTGCTGTTCTGTTTTCTACAGCAACTGTTTAGCAAAACAGATATGATCTCTTGTGTAGGTATCCTACTCTTCCTCTTAATCAGGCTATCAGAGGTGAAAACAGACTGTCTTTGGCTGAGCATCCTCCCTACATGCTGAAGTACATGCTTTGGCACTTTGAAAGAGTGAATATCCTCCAGCCATTTCTGATACAACGTGAGCTCCAAGGATGGTAATTATGTAGTTTTTTACACTTGTTTTAAACAGAAAAAAAGAATTCAATAAATTAGAAGCCATATGTTACTACAAATTATTAATGATACGTTCTTCTTAGAGATATGCAGAATGCAATAATGGAAGACCGTGTGCAGCATTCAAAGCTAGCATCACTGCACTTAAGCATTTTCATTAGACATTGTAATAGCATTGGTCTCTTCTCCTATCATGTCTTTACCACGCACTGCAGTTGAAGGAACCTGCCCTGAGATGAGCCTAGAAATATATAAAAGCAAAACCTGGAGGCACAGCCTTCTAATTGTCTTGACTGCAGCATGCTTTTTTAGAATTGGAGATTTGATCTACAGAAAATTTTCACATAATAATCCAAATCCCCTTTTTTTTTTTTTTTCATCATGAAGAGGATTCTTGATGATAAACCATGGGCAGTGTGTCCCACTTATAAATTATAGAGATAACTTCTTTCATCCGCATGAAAAAAAACAAGCCAGGAGAACAATTTTGACCACCTTTACCCTGTCTACACAGAAAATAGCTGAACATGTTAGTGCTCCTTTCCTCATCCTATCCTTTCCATAGTCAGTATTATGGGCTGATTTCCAGTGCACCATCACTGTCATGGAGGGAGCAAGGAATAGGGAGAGGTAGATATGCAAACCTTTGTGCAGTTGCAAACCAATTTGACAGAGGCCTCAAATATTTAAACAATCTTCCTGAAAATGCGTAGTGCACTAGCTGCTATCCCAGAAGGGGTAAGCAGGATCCTGAAAGTCTAGCCCCCCAGCATTGTGTTGTACAAGTGGCAGGTCCAGCCAGTTGTGGTGCTCCTGGAGGCAGGCAGCAGCCACTCAGGCAGGGTAAGCAGCTTTCTGTTCTGAAATGTTAGCAATGTGAGCTGGAAGAGAGGGGAGATTAGTACTCTCAACTAAAGTCACTCATTCACAGCAGGAGCTCGTAATCCTCTTCATGAACAAAAGAGAAGAAATCCTCCAGCTATTTTCACATAAATTTCAGCAAGCAATTCCAGGTTTTACAGAGGCATGTTAGCTCCAGACATCTTGTTCCAGCTCTTCTTTTTCTGATGGTATTTTCTTGCAGTAATTCGAAGGCTGGGGGTGGTAAAGGCGAGTTTTTAGCCTTAGGTCTGTGACTGTACATTTTCAAAATCAGTCAGTCAGAAGGAGTTACATAAAACCTTTTTTCAGTTGGGTTTCATATTCACGTGTGAAACCCATCCTTTCAGGAAATCACCACTTCTTTGAGCACTTTGTCTACATTATATCAATGTTCATTACAACAAATTTAATTCCAGTCTTCCCTTTTGATTGTCTGCAATAGGAAAAAGATAATCTAAATAGTCATATGTACCAGAAACAAAGCTTTGCTTCCCTCCGTCTCTGCACACACTACATATACTATAAGTTAATCAGCTCAGAGCATTAATGACTTGTTCCAGGCTCATGGTCTTGCGAACTGCACACATTTTAAAAAAAAAAAAACATTCAGTCACCTGAGGTGTTTATCTTGCATGATATAGAAAGATGCCTGTCTTCTGTGGGGAGAGACAGAAGATCCCTTGGCAGTCAACTCCCTGTTGTAGAAGGGTCACTGTGACATCAATAAGTGGCTAAACCAACCATCCAGAAAATCTACAAAACATTGCTCCCATGGGTTCCTAAACCAGGAAGCAATGCAGGAATATGCCAGCAGGAAGCAGATTGTGAGCATGGACAGAGCCTGTCAGCCTCCACTGTTGGCTGGACAGACTGCAGCATCTGGATGCTCCAGCTGCTGAAGGAAATGTCTGTTTAAAAGAAGGGTTATGATAGCCACAGTAATGTAAACTGTAGCAGGCAAGGTGCAAAGTAGAGGTAACCTTGATTAGCTGACACACCACGAGGTAAACCAAGCGGGCATCTCTGTCCACTCAGATGGGAGACCAGGGGTGAGTAGACTCCTCCTCCTTAGCTGCGCTGCCTGGCACAAGACAAATCAACTGGTGTATAGTTGCTTCTTGCTCAGGGAAGGGGATAGCATCACAGTCTTGGCAATGGTGTGTGCACTAATAAAGTGCAAAGCTGCTCTTTCCACAGACGTGTGTGTCCAGCATGCTTCATTACTGGAACAGAGCAGGGTGCTAGGCAAGGTCCCAGACTGAGGAGACTTCATGCACCACGCTTCATGGGGAGGAAACAAGGACTTAATGCTCAGGGGAGTATGGTGTGCCAAGGCATAGAACAGTACTGCTGGACTGACTGGGATGCTTTGCAAGTAGTTACTGCCATGGACATGAGACAGTGGACCCTGGACTGGTTTCTTTGCAGGAGGAAACAATGTAAATAAGATGAAAAAAGGTCTCCCATTTTATTGTTTCACGGAAAGAAGAAGAAGTCTGCCACTGATACTCACAGAAACTCACCCCTTACTCTTGCCAAGACCCGGAATCACATCTAATGCACTTCTGCCTGGGACAGGTTCCATGATGTGCCTCTGTAAGTCTGTTTCCTGCACATACTGTATTATAACGTAATTAAATCTAAATTAATCTTCTGCAGCCAGTCTGCAGAGAATAGCACTGATGACATTCTACATTCACTTTGCTACGCAGAAAGACAGCTCTGAGGTCCCTGTGATATGCCAAATAATAGTGGCAAGTGACTTTACTTGAAATGTCATCTCCTCTTCTCACATCCATTCAGAGAAAATTTCAAAGCATGACTACCTTGGATTAGGTTTTCTGCTCCTACCAGCACGTATTTGCCTGCATAGGATCTGGGTAGTTTTTAGTGCTTAAAGCTAGCCATCATACTCAAAGTCATGAAGGACTTGTTCTCTGCTTGTCACAGCTGTGGTATACAAATGCAAGTGAATGACTTATTGTCATTAGGGTTAGGACTTCCTTCAAAATTATATTAATTCACAGCTACAGCCAAGAGAGGCCTCTTACATCTAGAAAACAAATGAGCAGAAAAAGGGACAGTGACACTCCCTGTTTCACAGCAGGGCTGAGTTCAGTTTGCATTGTCCTCTATGTATAAGGACAACTTCAGACTGAGCTGTCTCCCATGTATGTGGTTTCTGAGGGTCACTTTTGCTTGGAGCCTGCCATTCACCCTTCCCTGGCAGAAGCCAGGCACTCCCTGTGCATCAGCAGGGCATTTGGCTGGTGATCTCTCCCACAGAGCACTGTCAGACTCTGCCAAGCCCTGCCAGCCCAAGCAAGTGTAGACCACATCCAAGAGGACCTGGAACAAGAATTATCTTCTTATCGTCTAAGATTGTAGAAGTAGAAGATAACAAGAATTATCTTTTACTCTTGTCTGAGAGCCCAGCCCGTTGGTCAAGATAGAGAAGTTATGAAATCAGGCATGAAATGTTTCACAGCAGAGGAAATACAAGCATTTTTCCCTTGGCCCAGTGTGATAGGAGCCTGCTACGTAGAAACCATTTGTCATAATGAATGATGGTTTTCATTGCTCTTGTTGGCATTTGCAGGGGACTTTATCCGAAGGGATCTACATCCTTTATTTGGAAGCACTGGTGTGGTATTTTTAAAAAATACAGTTGATTTCTTTGCTTTTAAGTGCTTTTGTTTCATAACCTGCAATATAGAGAAAGGCCTTGTTAAACTCTGCTAACTTATGAAGACAACTCTGCTTTGTCATCTGAAAATGTGCCTATTCATTCCAACAAGCGTTAATGTAGCACAGGCACCATTTTCCCCCTTGTGTGGCTGGAGGGGAGAAAGGTGCCACAGGGCTTTGAGGTGGCCACCACTGGCAGTGGCTCTGCCAGTGGGACAGAGGAGGGTGGAAACCTGCTGTGCTGGCCCCGGGTGCTGCCCCAGGGGCAAGCCAGGCCATCAGCCTCCTAACCATCCTGTCCTCTAGGACAGAGGCTTTCTAGGGCTGGTTCTGCAGGTGAATTGAACGGCCAGAAAGTTCAAGGGTTAAATTTCTAGCTCTAATGCTCCTCTCCCTTCCTAAACTGACTTTACAGCAGGTAGGTCATCCCCTCCCACCCTTCATCCTAGCACCGTCAGATGTCCAAATCTCTGCACTGGATGTTATGCAGCAAACTCAGATGAACAGACAAGTGATTCAAGGAAACAAGTATAAATGCCAGTACACATAAGCACTTGTTCACATATTATTCCCAATATAGTATCAGCATTTACTAGATTAAGCCCTGATCCTGATAGTATATCCTGTAGAAATCTTTTATGGATAAATGACTTCAACGATGTGAGCTTCACCACCCAAGAATGAAACACAGAGTATATGAAAGACAGAGAAGTAATAAGGAAACCATTATGAAGCAAGCATACTGAATTTTATTTAATTACAAAGCACTGATAAGTGCTAGAGAGAGAAACTGACTCTTTCTACTGTTTGAGATTAAAGTTTCTTTCTTTTTCCTCACCTAGTAATGCCTTTGCATTTATTTGTGGGCTTCTTCCATAGCCTTTGCAAGCTGTATTTACTCCGTTTCTCCTTGTATAGACCCACTGTACTAAGTCACCTATCTTTCCAGAAAGTTTTTTTCAGAAATTTCAGTCTAATCTTGCAAGAGTAAATTCAGTGAGACTAGAGCAATGAGACTGATGCAGAATGGTGTAACTGAGAAGGAAAGCAGACTGGACATCATTATAAAAGCTGAAAATCAGTAATTTAGTGATCATGAATAGTAGTAATTAAAATTCTAAGTAGAAAAATTACAGAAAGTTTGCTAGACCAACAGATTCATTAAAGTGAAATCCCAAACTCTCCCTTAGTCATAAAGCTCACTTACTGTGACCAATTTTGAACTCTGGAAAGAAAAATTAAATAAATTGGCCTCTTCATTAGCATGGAAGGAGCTTGAAAAGTGGGAAAGACAGGGCTAATTGAGCTGTGAATTATTATTTTGGCTGCCTTGTAAGTGCCAGGCATTATAAAAATGTCAGTCTCACTAAACCAATTAAACATGTGACATGTGAGTTTGCTAGCACAATGTAGTCAGTCACAATGGGTATTATGGCTTCCCATCTAATACTACTTCGTGCACACACTTGCATGAAGCATTATAATGAAGCCTTAATTACCTGAAATTTACCTGCAGCTTTTTTTTCATTGGTTTCTACTTGTCCCCGAGCATAGAATGGAGGGGGCTCACTTAGTGAGCAGCAATTCAATAGTTTGTTTTCTCTCAGCATGGTTCCCCAAGCTGTCCTTGGTGGCTGTGGTTCTAACAAAGGAATGGCTGATGTCCTCCTGGGGTTTTTTGTGATGGTCGTCCAGCCTGGGCATTTCACAATAACTAACAAATTTTCTGCCTGCCTGGTGAAAAGGGTGTTCTATGCTGTCTGATGATGTGAGCCCGTGGATATTCCTTAATCTTGGGTAACCAATTTAAGCCATCAAGGATTTTTGAGATGCTTTAGTACTTTTAGTAAAATTTATTTAAAGAGAGATTTTTGCTAATAATCACTCATCAACTTAACAGCAGTGATAGGGAAAGAAAGTAATCCTTTGGAGAGGCATTCGGCTGCTTGAAATGGAAAACATTTTCCAGGAAAGGCAGCAGGGTCCCCAGAAACCAGAGACGACTTCTGGCCATGCCTCACAGTTGCCAGGGGACTGTGGAAGCTGGCATGGGGCAAATGGTCACATTTCTAAAGCCACCAGTTGAAACAGAGCAGTTAAATCAAAGCTGTTGCGGTGACCTTGAACCTAGTATTTTTTATTTTCTCAGTGTTTTGAAGGTTAGTATTTTAACAATGTGTTCTCTGAGTGTAACTCTTTAGAGACAGTGACCAGCTCCTCAGTAAAAACCTTCCCCCCCATTTTCCATCCCTGATCACAGGCTTTAAGAGCTCACTTGAGTTTTAGAAAAGGCCTATATTCCCTTACTTTACTGTACTGTGACAGGAGTGTACCAATAGAGGAAGAAAAAGCAAAAGCAGCCTTGCAGATAGCCTGACTGTGTCTCTGATAAGTATTTAGGGTTGGCCTATTTGGGACATTTCTCAACCCTCCTCCCTGTGATTTCAAATGCTGAAAAAGGCAATGAATAATTAATATCTTGGAATAATTATTTGTATCTAGTCCTTTTTAGTGAAACACCTGTCAATTGTGCACAAAACACATGGAGAGCTATTTCAGGATGAGGTATCCGCCCTGGAGAATACACAAACCATCTACGTGGTATGTGGATGACTTGGGATTTTAGTGGAGGACCGACTGCTTTTGGATGGTGACATTATATTTTTTTCCCCGGGAATCAAGGACCTATGTCAGTTCATCCAAGAAGTCAGAGAGCAGCACTGTGCTGGAAAGCCATGTGAGGCTCTCTGACCCAGCTCCTGGGGTTTCCATGATAAGCATCTGTGAAACAGTGGGACAAAGCTGGTGGCTTCACTCTCACCAGTACTTTATAGCAGTATGGGGACAGGTCCCTGCAATTGCAGGTTTTTGTTGAAGGGCTTGAAGTCAAATAGTCTCAAAACTGGAGCTGGACTCTATAACGTGACACACTTCACAGCAGTCCTGATCTTCAGGCATTGCTGAGAAGCTGCATCTTGGAAAAACAAAATTAATTTCCTAAGGCAGGTACCTCAGCCCCAGCCTGTAGTTGAAGGTCATGTCACATGTTCAGGGCAAGAACAAGTCTGCCTTTTTTCACCACAGCAACAGTGTAAATTGGAAAATGCAAGTAAGGCACAAATCTGTAGGCTTGGTAGACTCTCAGTCACTAGTTGTGTGAGTGAGTGGGAGGATTGCCTCCTCCCCTGCGTGACTACCTCCTCTGACACTGTGGCTGGCAGCAGAAAATGGCATTTTTTCCCTTGTTCTTGTGCAGGAATGTGCAGGTTCAGTACCTCCTGCAGTGGGTTTTGCACTTAAGATCCATATCAAAGCAACTGGTTGGTTTCTGGGGTACAAGGAGCCAAGGCCTTCACAAGGAACAACTTTCACAGATTTGTTTGCCATGCCTTATGTTTCCTAAGGAACATAGCTCTCATCCCTGCATTTGCAGGCTTTTCTCACGCAGCCCCTGTTTGAACACAGTGCCCTTCTGAGCACTGAGGTATCTTAAACTCTTCACTCTCACCACAAGTGATTGTTCCTGGCTCCAGGGGTTTGCAAGAGGAGGAGCGTAATCTGAGTGGCTAGACACTCCAACATGTAAAGGTCCTGCTACAAAAGCAAGTGTGCACAGGGCTGCTGTAAGCAGCAGGTAGGGATGCAGATACTCCTCCCAGAAGGCTCTTCTGAGCAGGAGAATGCTGTGAGTGGTTAGAGGCAGTGGGACCAGGCAGCCTCATGCTACTACCCAGTGTGAAGACCAAACACAGATTGTGCTGCTTGCCCACAGTGAAGGGACACATGCTTCTCTAAGACAGGCGAAGGACCAAGAAAGGCATGACCTCAAGGAGAAGCCAGTGGCAACAGATGCGACTGTGGCTCAACCTTAGATAAAAAAACACTTATGAGACATCACTTCCAACCATTCATAGGAGAAAAGGCCCAAGCAACAAAATAAAAAAAAGCAGGAAGGCGTACGTGTTCAGCTATGAGCTCTTAACTGTATCCTCCTTGGCTTGACAACACTGGCCTGGCCACATCTCCATGCTGATGGGCAAAGAAATTCTCAGCAGGCATCGGAGGATGTTTGTTCATCCTTTGTTATTCTAGTGTATTTTTATATCTCTCCCCAGTCTTTCATCTTGACTCTGGGCCATCCCTTCTGATTCCCATCTTCCTCCTGAGGGTGCTTTGTTAAAGGTATTGAGATGAAGTACTTAAACATCAGGTATCTCTTCAAAGTTGATGTTACCATGGCAACATTTATTCCAACTTTTTAATGAGACCCCTGAAATATAAAGGCTGTCCAGCAATGCTTACTGAATGTTGCCAAGGCAACCTGGGTTTTCCTCAAACTGGTTTTGTGGATCTTCAGGCATACAACGCATTTAAGCTGAGTTTTAGTTGATCAGCTGAAGGTTGTGGGCAGATTGGTGCTTCAGCAATGGAAAGGAATGCCTGCTGCAGTCATAGACTGAGCATGCAAACATTTGAAAGCCTCATCAGTTCCTTTTGACACTTGATCAAAATCATGTGCGGAGACTAATGCCTCTGCTAACAAAACTTTCCAAGTCTCCATGTCAATGACTCCTTGTCTCTTGACCATATTCCTCTTTGTATTCAGGCACAAAAATAATGTAAAAAGGAAAAAAAAAAAGGAAAGAAATTAAAAGTAGGTACATACGGCCTTTGATGACCTCTGAGAGTTACCTGTTCAACTTGGGACTTTTCTGATCAGTGTCTTGCAATAAATCAAGGGTTGATTCAGCTCCCAGTTCTATGGCTCTGTGAGAGGGCAAGGATTAATGATACCTGTAAGTCACTCAGTCATAAGTGCCTTGCTACAGAGATGATACGTTATCATATGATATGACTACTGAACCTGGAAGTGCTTTGGATGTTTTGTACATATGCTATAACCCAGGTAGTTATGTGGCTAAGGGCAGTTACATTTTATCTAGACATTGAACTGGCAAGGGAGACTCTACGGACAGGCAGTGATGCAAAAGACAGGCAGACCTACATACATTGTAAGCTTTAGATTGAGAACAGGGAAAAAACTGCACTAAAAAATTGACATGTCACAGCATGTGCACCGGAACAAAACAAACTAACTCTGTCACTCCCCATGGGTCAAAGGTGGCTGTAGGAATAAGCAGATATTCAGGGCAGAGGATTAACTGGGGTCAGGCTGGAGATAGAAAGGGGAGAAGGTTACACAGATAAAGACAGGAAGGATTTAGAGGACTAGCTCATGACCACAGCATTAGCTTTTTCAGCATTTTTGAATAACAGAACCAAACTGATATGTCTGAGCTGAACATTTGCAGCCCAGGGGAACTGCCAGGGAAATGCTGGAAAAGCATCTCTGGGGGCTAGTAATCTCCAGCCTCACCTGACACCTTAACAGGTCTGCTTTGGTTGCTCTGCTGCAGGGAAAGCTGGGAGCTAAGACCCTGCCAAATATCGAGGGAAGGTCATCACCAAGGCTAACAGTGCCTTGCACAGGAAAAGCAGTGTGATGGATATTCAACTTTTCTCCTGGGAGGAAAGCCATCCTCACAAGTAACCTTAAATCCCTCTGCACAAACCAATGACATAGTGAGGGAACCATCTCCAACACTTCCCAGGCTCAAGAATTAGCTTTTACTGAGGCAAAGCAGTACCAGCTAGTAACCTCTTGGGACAGAGTAAGGCACACACACTCTCATGATTGTCTGTAAGTATCTTTGTAACAGGCAAATATGGTCCCTCCTGTGCCCAGGTATGTCAGGAATGCACACAGTCCACAGGTCATGATGAAGACAGCAGGAGCTGAGCTTCCTCCGCAGCTCTGGAAAGGCAAGGCAACCAGCCCACTCCCAAAGCCAAACTATTTCCTTACAGGATGCAAATCTGCATGGCTCAGTAAACTACCACACCTGCAAAGATGGAGATCTCCATAAACACTTCTGCCTTTAAAAGCCTCATACTCTAACAGAGGATGGATTCAGACTCCAGACTCTCACAGCCCTCATCTGCCCTGGGCAGCTCCAGCATGCACTCTTCCTCTGGCCAGGCTCCTTGAGGTCTTTCTCTAGAAGGGGCTTTAGCAAGAGAGCTACACCTGGACAAATGCCTGCCCAGAATAAAGTGAGCTTTGCTGCTCCTGTAAACCAGGCACTCCTGGCAAACTCAGATCCTTGTTTGGGAAACTTTCTGTTCCATCCTGTGATAGTAAGGCTTCATCTGTAAATCAGTGCTGAATATGTAAATAACATTTTTTTGGTGTGTGTTTTGCTGTCCATAAAGCCAAGCACCCTTTGAAAGCTCAGCACCTGAAGGCAAGGATGAGAATAGACTCTGAATGGCCATGAAAGTATCCTGGAGTGGCTTTTTCCCCCAAGGCTGTGAGAAACGTAAGCAGCCCAAAGCCCTGGTTAGACTTTGTGCTCTTGATGACTGCTGTTACCAAAAGGCAAGACAAGGAAGACCATGCAGGGCATCATTACACAGTAGATAAACCTGTAAGAACTTTAATAGACAAGCTTTCCTTTCACTGCAAAACAAATCTGAGAAGCAGGACAAACATGGTGAGCACAGGAGCCCTGTGAAAAGGAGGCAGATAGTTTAACACTACCTGAAATACATGGCTGATGAATTGCTTGGAGTCAAAGCTGATTACCAAGGTCATTAGCATCTGTCTTTGAACAAGGAAATCACAGAAGTATGACAGGGGAGCAGGTAAGGGCAACAGACTCTTTTGTGAAATACAGAAGTCAACCCTAGATGTTACCTTTGCAGACATGGTGTCTGTCAAGTAAAAACTTACTATGTCAGATAAAATGGAGTTTCCTTGTAAATCCAGAGCCTCACATGAAAGGCTTCTGACAGGAGGCATCTCCACATGCAGGAAACCCATAGGCATCCCAGATCTACATTGCATTTTAATTTATCCCCTCCCCATGACTCCCACGCAGTTCTGCTTCATGCATTATGCTGAGAGTCTGCAGTCATGAAGTGGTTCCTGCATGGAACACACAAGAACTAAACCCAGAGGCCTCATAGAAGAAAGCACACACCTAGAGATGCAGCTTAGTCTGAGATGATACAGTCTGCTTTTGAGCAACTCACATCTTTCCTGGCACTTCTGGGGCAGCTTCTTTGCATATGTACTGTGAGGGTAGCTTTGGAGGGGAGGATGGAACAAAAGAGAGCATAAATGTAGCTTGAGGTGAGCAAACTGTTGTTTGGTTTTTTTTTTTTTCCAGGGTGAATAAGGCAGTTTTGGCTTTACTACCTTGTTAGCCAATAAGCACTGCCAAAACCCAGTATAATTTAGGATCAAAGTGAACCAAAATGGTCAGGCTACTTCAGGACTGCGGTTTACCTTGTAGTTTTAGAGACCAGGATTTTTTGATATTAAGTGCCAATGAAGAGTAGAAGTGGCATAGACTGAAGTGGAGCCGAAGAGGTGGTAGTGACATAGACATTTGGCGTGGAGGACAATGGCAAGCACATGCAAACTCATCCTCTACATTAAGGACATGACAGGAGAGAGAGCCTGCATGCCCAAGAATACCCTGGGGGTAAATGCCTGCCAGAGCAGTGTGCAATTGCAATGTTTCCCACTTCCAGTGCTGTTTCACTATTGTTTTGCAGTGGCAGCAAATACAACATAAAATCTCTCCAACTACTGTATGCTGTGCGTAACTGGAAATCACCTTGTTTTCACCAACTAGCTAGGAGGAAAAACGTGTGCTTTTGGTAAGCAGTCTGATTATCCCCAGCAGAATAAGAGCAATTATCTATTATTTTGACTTCTGTTGTTGATCAGTTATGATAAATTCAGGAGGTGTGTAGGTTTAAAAGACAGAAAAGAGCCATTATTGTCTGGGCAATATAATGCAGTTTAGTGGGTTTGCACTGAGCTCACAATCTGCCCCATGAAGTTGGTGTTTATTTACCCCAAGAGTCAGAGTTTTCTAAAAGAAACAGGAACTCTTCCATCTGTGATCAAACTGTATTTTAAGTCTCATTGTTTTTCTCTTCTCTTCATTTTCCTTCCCCTTTTTGCTTAAAGGACGAGAAGAATCAGGTGTTGATCACGAACGCTTGGCTGCAGATGGTGAGTAACCTGTGTCAGTAAAAAAAAAGCCCCTTTCTTATAGCTAACTGCTGAATGTGATTTCTTAGCAGAAAAGCAAGCTCTTAACTTATCCATAATGTGAAAGAAGCAGGTGTTTTGGTGCTCCTTTTAGCTTTGAAAATGAAATGCAGGAGACTACATTAATCCTTTGCATAGACCTGTTGGCCTTTGGAGGGTGAAACCAACGGTGTTGTTAGGCCAGTGGATGTAGAGATCTAGTAAACAAAGAGCCCAAAGTTATGGTCACACCATAGCAGAAGGAGATACTCTTCAGGGGGCTCAAGATGCTCTCTAAGTCCAGTGATGGGGACTTGTTGTGAAAGACAGACACTCAGTAAGACCTGCACGCTGCACTAATGGCTTCTGGGAAAACTTCCACCTCCATCTGAAACAGTGAGCCAGGGATGCCCCTGTGGAGGGCAGGGCACAAAGATCCCCAGCACTCACGCCCAAACACAGAAGCAATGCAGCCGTATGGGACTGTGTGGGGTCGTCAGCCACCACAAGCAGCCCCATGCTGCATTGCTGCTGGCAGTGGCCAGGCACATCAGTGGGAACATTGCCTTCCCTCACACTTTACAAACCTCATCCATAAACGTTCCTCCTCCCTCTTCTGCAACCTGCTCCAGCTGAGGAGTGATCTGCACCAGTCATGCAGAATAAAAGAGACCGATCTTCACTGAGGGCTTTGAGGAAGGGAGTTTCTCATCAGGTTTGCTGCTGGCCATATATGGCAAGAGATTTTCTTATGGCCATCTCCTTAATGGCTTGTGCTCAGTAAAGATGCAACTCTGGAGGGAAAAGCCTGTGAGAGACTTGAATGATGGAACTAATTCTACTTTGACTTCAGGAGCCAAACACTATCTCATGTTAATGGGTGTAACTGAACAGGCTGTTTCTTCCTCAGCTGTCTACTGGGATTTGCAGCAGATATGAATTGTTTTCTATTGCAAAAGCTAACAGGCCAATCTATAGGACTACAGAATTGTTAGGACAGAGTCTGCGCGTGTCCTGTCCCTTGCATGTGTGTTCTTCAGTTATAGAACAACTGTTTCCCTTGCAGCCCTCCCATAGAGCTTTGCTGTAAGTTACAAGGTTCAGCACAAAAGCTATCCTTGCACCTTTCTTGAATTAGCTGTGTTGGAATGGAGGAGGCAGGATATAAAGGTCACTTGCCTACCTCTCATAGCAAGGTGGTTATTAAAAGAATCACCTCATTTTTGTAACAGATTAAATTTTTTCCACCAAAGAGGGAGTCCCAGACCATGGTTCACAGACTACTGACAATACCCAAGTCATTCAAACCATCTCAGCTTAGAACCAGCATGCCTCATATGGAGGTGCCTACTGCCACTGTTTCTGCTAACCCACCAGAAAATGTTTGGGATGCCTGGCTTCAGGCACAAGATGGAGACGTCAGACGCTGCATTAAAATACAGGTCACAGCATTCAGCCATTGGACTGTGGATTCCTCGGTATATATGCCAACTTTTATTAATAATTAAAGCTGAGCATTAAACTATTATCATACTACCACTATTGCTACTGGCAAAACCCATTCTGTTCCCATAATAGTCAAGAAAAGTTAGAAGACTTTTACCAGCTTATATAATCTGATGTATCTATTTGCCAACAGTACTGGGTTGATGTTTACTTGACTTGGGATCAGTATGAATACCCAGGGGTGCAGAATTTGCGATTTCCAGCCGACCAGATTTGGGTACCAGACATTCTTCTGTATAACAGGTAAGCAAGATGGTGTAGCAGCCAGTGGGAGCCTAGAACTAGAGCATTAGATGCGGTAATCAGCCATGCTTCACTGCTATAAATCTCTCCATCATTCCTCTTCTGCTCTGAACGCTCTCTGATCTGTTTTTCCTCCCCCAGAGCAGAATCCAGCTCTCTAGCCAGCTCTTCTGCAGTGTTAAGTAGAGTCAAGGCTCTCTAGAAGGATGTTTCCTTAATGCTTTCCAGGAGGAGGGGATTTTGGGTTGAATAACATCTTAGTTTTGGACTTATTTCTTGATCAATCCCAAACCACAGATGTTGTACTTTGGACTTGCTGACTTGATTTTCACTGATCTCTCTTTCTGCAACAGTTTTAAGGGTAATACTTTCTAATCATCCAGACTTAATTTCATTCTGTTGGTTTCACCAACAGAATTCACCAAGATCCACATTTTCCATTCCAAGCTCTCGCTACTGAAGGAGGCTTGGAGTGACCTGAATTGTTTAAGTCTTCTTCTTTACTTCAGCATTACTCCTCACTCTCTTTATTCCTTTTCAGTCTCTAAAAAGGAGGTATATAGCCTGGTCCACATTATTGTAATTTGTTTATAAGAACATGATGTGGCAAAGGCTTTCTGAATTTCAGACATATCACCTGTGTCCTCTTATTCAGTTAGTCAGTAAGAAAATTACATTGATTTGATGAAGTTGGCTCTTGAAAAATCTGCGCCAGATGTTTTAATCTCATTATCTTTGAAGTTAGGCTGATGTGTCTATAATTCCACCTTAAAAAAAAAAAAAAATCAGAATTCTCTTTGATTTTCCCTAGCTCACTGAGCCCTTCCCTGTTCTTCATGAGCTCTTGCAGATAATTTGTAATGCTTCAGAGTGTATTTTGGCCAGTGCCTTCAGTTCTTAAGAGCCCATTTCATCAGCCCTGCCAACTGGAATCTGTCTTATCAACACTTATTCAACTGTTCCTCCCCTATTCTGCCCTGGACTCCTGCCACTGGGTGAGAATTAATTGTGGTGAGCGACAGTTTGTGAAGAGTGAAGCACAGAGGGTACAGGACACTGCAGCTTTCTGCACCCTGTTGTCTCTTTCCACAGCAAGTAATAGATCTATTTGATCCTTTGTCTTTTCCTTGTTTCCTTGCATTTATAAAAACATTTCTTGCTGCCTTTTATGTCTTTTGATAGTTATCATTCATTCTGCACTTGACCTTTTCAATTTTATCCCTTTTGTTTTATGCTGGGGACAATATTGAGGACTAAGAACTCAGACATGAAAAAAGAGCAGGTCACAGGAGGAAGGGAAAGCCTGAATTTTTCACATCTGGTTGTGAGACAGGGTGTGTAAGTCATGCAACATAGACCTGTACATAGCCATGACAGGCAAGGCCCCATAGCATTGGCCAGGGGAACCCTCCCTAGTTAATCTCTTGCCAAGAGACCCTCTGGAGCAAGGCCCCAGGCCTACTTTCTTGAAGAATTCTTGTTCTTGTCAACCTCATTACTCCCTTTTTTTTTTCCCCTCAGAATTGCTGGAATCCTAAAGAAATTCTGTTTTCTTGGACACTTTCACCCAGTTTCTGCTCTTAGAGTCTCAATTAACCTCTTCCTAGAAGCCCCAAATCTAAACTAACTTCTCGCCATTGCTTTCCTCCATTGCTTGAAGCAAACCCTTGGCCTCTTGCATCCTAAGAGACTGTAGAATTGTTGCCTCAGGCCACCATTACTCTTACAACAGATACCTTGGTAACAGATAATTTGATTTACACTGTGAGCTGCCTCATTCTTGTAGCAGCCCCAGAAAAGCCTCATCCTCCCAACTGTCTGGTATTTGGATACCGCTACTGTGATAATTTTGCTCCTTTCACTCTTGCCTTTTCTCTGAGACATTCAACAGCTCTGCCTCTCAGATGTTTGAGTGCATTGCAGCATGCAACCAGCATGCCTGGATGCAGGCCAATAGCGCCTTTGAGAAGCTGAGATACTGATCAAGAGTGGCCTCTTCACCCAGGCATAGGACTTTAATTCAGACATTCTGTGCATTACATTCAGCCAAAAGATTCTTTCTTGTTGACAGTTACTATATCTTAACTCAAACATCAGCTTGTTTTTTCTTTGTTTTGTTTTGTTTATACTATTTTATAGTGCGGATGAGAGATTTGATGCGACATTTCACACAAATGTGCTCGTGAATTACTCTGGATCCTGCCAATATATTCCGCCAGGTAAGGCACAGAAATAATTTGTTTTCTTTAAGTCAATGTGTAGCTTTGAATAACTACAAGCAGTTTTCCTTCATTAATGAAACCAAGATGTTTAGAAGCAATCTGTGAAAATTTTGCAAGTTGTGTAATTATGGGACAAACCCACTGAAATAATTTAGGTCCATTAGAAGTGGTGCATTTCCACTTCACAAATTGATAAATCACTCTCCTGAGCAGTTTGCTTAGAAAATTCAGAGGCTCCACTGAGGTGTCATCTAAAGCAAGGTGGTGTGCACCCTCACATCACGTTTCATGTGCAAGTCAATTAGCTCTTTCTTGAGAGTGGAGAGGCGTGTGACCACAAGAGACCTTGAGAGCATCACTCCCTCTGCAGTGAAGTCCTCCCTGCCAGGCTGAAGGTGAACTCCAGGTGAAAGGCCTGAACCTCAACTCCAGGTGAAAGGCAAACTGAATCTGCACTTGGTCAGTCAGACCTGAGTCTCAGCTTGCTTTCCATGTGTATTGTCCACTCAGCACCTGTAGGGCCCTGCAGCCAGGACCTACCAGCAAATACACAGGCTATCCCCACAGTCACTCACTGTGGTGGACAAGAAATGCCCCAGATTTCTGTCACAGCTACTGGCAGACTGACCTCAAGCATGTTCACAGGCCCCACCAGGGAACAAGTGGGTCTTCCTTGATGGCTGGTCCTCTATTGATCCCTACCTCTGAGACCCCTTAAAGCATCCCTGTGGTTTCACTGGGACAGACCCATAGGTAAGGTTGCTCTCCAGGGAGCAATATGAGACAGGAATAAAAATGGCATGTACCAAAGCAGGGACTTCTCCATCCTTTCAGGTAGGGAGGTGATGCAGGAGGTGACTATACAGGCAGATCTGGTGCCCTGCTCATCTCTTAGTGAGCTACAAACTCCATGGTGAAGAATTAGTTACTTAAGAATCCAAGGAAAAAAATCCAAGAGAGAAAAAGTAATAAAGGAAATCTGTTGTGTGAAGCACAGGAAATAATTTGTTACAGGGATTTAACTGCTGCCAAACTACTTTGCAAAATTTTAGAAAGAAAAAGTTGATAATCAGCCTATTGACTTGCAACAAGGGCTCACAGAAGCAGCTAGATTAATCAAGACACTCAAAAACATGGAAAAGTAGAAAAGATGTTTTTTCCAAAGCTTCATGAAAGTTTTATTTCCCATGACTCTGAGAGCAGGCTGTACTCAGAGAAACAAGGTAGGTGGAAGAGTAGAGAGAAACAAGAAGAAGGGGACAGCTGTCTACTGTTAAGGAAAGGAGGAGAACCAAGATTTAGGAGAAACTGGGAGAAAAGCCTCTATGAAGGCCACCGAAAAATGACATGATGGTGGGAGTCAGACCTCCCAGAATGTAAAGGGACAAATGAAGGGAATACAGCCAACCTAGAGCAGCAATATTTGTGCAAGGACATTGTCTTGCACACATGCTTATGTCACAATGTCCCTCAGCCTTCGCAGCAGCAGGCAAAGACAATAATCAAGGATCCTTGTTTTGGGGATTTTATCTTCAAAAGGCATTGCTCAAGCATGTATGACAAAACATCAAACTCTGCACAGTTAGGTGACTCAAAGCTGGGATTCACATTAGCTGGTGTTTTAGGGAGCACACAGAAACAATTACTGCAAACAGGTAGGCTAAGTGCAGCATTAGAGATAATTTTTCAGTGAAGCAGGGGCTGCCTATCCTTTACAGATGCCTTTGAGCTGGTCAGAACACAGTGAACACAGCCAGGTGAGGGAAAGTGAAGGCTGCAAAGCCACAGGCTCATGGGTGTGAGGGTTTGCAGGGATGACCTCTGTGCTTTGTCACCAGCTGATAGCGATGCAGGCTGTGCAGATCATCTTCCTCACTCTCCAAGCCCTCCATGCTGCTCGACGGCTGGGGAAGTCCCACAGACACAGCTGTGGCCCCAAGAAGAAAGTCTGGAGCATCCACTAGGATTTTTTTCTGTTCTCTTAGCTGAATAACAGAAAAAAAAAAGAAATAACTAGATTGCAACAATATACAATTATTAATCTCCTAAACTGCTTAAAATGTCACATGAAATAATGATAGTGGACTAGACACATCCAGAGTGTTGTGGTTTTGTTTAGTGATGGGGGGCCTAAGGTGGTAGCTTCTGTAGGAAACTGCTAGAAGTTGTTCCCCTTTGTTCAGCGGACTCAGCCGGGCCTAGGGCGGACCTGCTGCTGGCCAAGGCCAAGCCGATTGGTAGCAGAATGTTCTGTGATAACGCCTCTGCGATAATGTATTTAAGAAGTGGAAAACAGAAAAAAAAAAGAGAAGAGAAGATGTGAAGAAGCTGAGCGGGGGCAGAGGCGCAGAGGGGGAGGCGCAGGCCTCATGGGCCTTGCAGGCCTCACCCTCTGGCCTCTCGCCAGGCAGCCGACTGGGCCCGACTCGGTCCAGCCCGGCTGCAAGAAGTGGAGAGGAGATGAGAAGTGAATAAGATGTAAAAAGATCCTGAGAGACATCTACCAGCCCGTTGTGAGGAAAGGCTGCAGACGCCAAGGTCAGTTCAGAAGGAGGGGGAGGAGTAATGCGGCTCCTGGCCAAGATTCCCTTGCAGCCTGTGGTGACAACCATGGTGGAGCAGGTTGTCCCCCTGCAGCCCATGGAGGTCCACGGAGGAGCAGAGATCCACTTGGAGCCCGTGAAGGACCCCGTACCGGAGGAGGTGGATGCCTGAAGGCAGCTGTGGTCTGTGAAGGGCCTGCTGGGACAGCCGTCCTGGAGAGACTGTACTCCATGGAAGAGATGACCCACGCCGGAGCAGTTTCACGAAGGACTGTAGCACATGGGTGGGACCCCGCAACAGAGCAGGGGAGGAATGTGAGGAGTTCTTCCCCCAACCATGAAGCAGTGGCATGAAACAACGTGTGATGAACTGACCGCAACCCCCATTCCCTCTTCCCCCATGTGCCGCTCGGGGGGGGAAGGTAGTAGAGATAATGTTAAGCTTGGGAAGAGGGAGCGGTGGAGGGAGGTTATCTTGTTCTCTGTCTCATTATCCTGCTGTTTGTAGTAATAAATGAATAGTTTTCCCCAAGTCGAGTCTGTTTTGCCCGTAATGGTAACTTTAAGGATTTCTCCCTGTCCTTATCTCAAACCTCGAGCCGTTTTTCCTTATATTTTCTCTCCCTGTTCTCTCGGAGGGTGGGGGGAGTGAGAGAGAGACTGCGTAGTCTGGTCCTGATTGGGGCTGAACTACGACACAGAGTAAAATTCAAGGCCCAGATTAACATACAAAAGGTAAAGGCCAGCACCAAGCAAGGTTTAGCATAACAATGTGTTTTTAAGGGACTGTGGGTCTACTGCAGGGCCTGAGAAGGAACTCCTTTCAAAGAGCTTGTCACAGTACTTCCAACCACAGTGTGTGGACATGCACATATGCTACGCTTCTGTCAGGCCCTGCAGCACTGCCTGTGATCTGCCAGAGCCAACCAGCACTAGGAGACAGGCTGGGCTGCTCCTGGGTGGCCAGAGTGTCCTGGGCAACCTATCTCAAGAATACAGTGAAAGAGAGGGATATTCACTGCTTCTCCATGAAGGGAGGTTATTGTTTGGTAACACGATAACTACATCACATAGACTTTTGGAGAAGAAAGTTACTCACAATCGATCGGACAGATAAGGATAGAGATGAATTACACCCTGCACATGCTTGATTCTGATTAATTTATATCCACAGGCATTTTGAAGAGCACATGTTACATTGATGTTCGCTGGTTCCCCTTTGATGTGCAGAAGTGTGATTTGAAGTTTGGCTCCTGGACTCACAGTGGCTGGTTGATTGATCTGCAGATGCTCGAGGCTGATATTTCCAATTACATCTCAAATGGAGAGTGGGATTTAGTGGGTAAATCATCTAGCCTAAAAATTTTCAGTAGTCTAATTTACAAAGGCAAACCCAAATACATAGAAATGATCAATTTCACTGAGATGTGAAATATAGTTATTAAAAAGTTTGTCTGTAAGAGGCAGCAAAAAAAAAAAGAAAAAAAAATCACAGATCAGAGACCACCTTCCAGCCACATTCACTGAACTGTGTCTGAAAACACTGTGTTCTAAAGCAATTGTCTGCAGCTGAGTACATAAATGAAATCTACTGGTCCTGCTACATCTGAGCAGTTTGTCAGTACTAAACTTGGATGTATCTCATGTAGGTGCGTGGAACACTACTGTCACATCTACTATAACATGTCAGTCAAAAGTTGATTTGTGTAAAAAAACAGTATTGCAGCTAAACTGCAATGATCTTTTACAGAGCTGAATCTCTCTCCTCCAGAAAGCCATTAAAATGTCTACCACTTCATAATAACTGCAATTCAGTATGTCTCTCTTCCCTTCTGTGCTTTGGAAGATATCTGTATTTTTAAACAAGGAATCTATGCCCAGACCTACTTACTCAGAGTGAGTTCCTAGGGAGTTATTTTGAACTCATTTATCTCGATGCAAGTCAGAAGCAATGCTATGAAAATTGATAGAGCTTCGACTACCCTAAGGAATACTTGCAGAAGGGACATTTCATCTTCTAGTCTGGATATGTAGACAAGGAATTAACTATCACTGACCAACTGCATGCAGTAGTTTTACGATTCAGGGCATCTGAGAAATAATACAAGAAACATAATTGGTATTCAGTTTCATGAGAAGCTAAAGGACTTTGTAGGAAATTCCTCCAAAAGTTCATGCATTTCAGAGCACTCCTGACTTTCCAGTGCTCCTTTATAGTGGTTATTGCTGTCTAGTAACTTTGCATACCTGTAGTTTATCTGCCTTCAACCCTGACCAGAGGTGGACAAAATAGACCTTTATCTAGCTCATACAGCAAAAGCATTAAGTAACATCTCAAGCAAGCTGTGTCCATACAGTTATGGAGGCTTTGCCATGCCCCTGCCAAAATGTACATATTGTCACATCCTCTGTCATGTACACAGAAACGAAAAAGAGGTGAGCTATGGTGGCATGAAATATACAAGGTGCAGGAGTTCTTCCAGCTCCCCTGACATTTTCTGTGCTGCTGCAGTCCCCGCCACACAGCATCTCAAACAATCTACCACAGTTAGATCACTATGGCCAACCCTGCAGTACAGCTATATTGGACAACTATGTCTCTTAACTTGACACCTCTTTTGAAAATTAAGCCATATCCTGTTTGGTTTTTTTTTCTGACAAAACAAAGCAAATATTTATAAGGGAGTGACAGAAAAATAAGAATCAGTGGCACTTCTCAGACAGAAAATCTGCTGCCTGGGCTAGTGAACACGACATCAGCTGTTTGCCATAATTCCCTGGATACAGGAAGGCAGAATGCATGTTTCACTGAGTTAATCTTTGGCCATTGCTTTGAAATCTTTCCTTGTTGAGCTTGAGATGCTCAGAACTATTTTGATCTGGCCAAGATGAGCTTTCTTGACTAAACCAGGTTCTAATGACTCAGAAGACATGAAAATAAACCCTAGAAAACACAGAAGGCAGACTAAGAAGAGCAGATACCTTGCCCTGTTGCCTCGGATGTTGTTGAAGACACTGACACACTAAGAATTACCTTGGCTTATTTAACCCTGTAGTGATGTATTTCACCTTTCAAACAACATTGAAATGAGGCACATTGTCTCCTTTAGTCTATTCATCAATGTTTGCATCATTGGCCATAAGTGTCAGAAAATGTCTTTTGCCTGGTAACTGATCTGGAGTTTTCATTTCTCCCTTATAGGGCACTTCAAAGCACTCTTCAACACACAATGTGTGGCAGAGGTGCGACACATTGGCTCACAAACTATCAATTCTTGGCGCATTTGAAGGGAATACCCGGGAGTCAAGCATCTCTTCCCAATGCTCTGATATCCCTCTCTGTAGGTGTCCCAGGAAAGAGGAATGAGATGTATTATGAATGCTGTAAAGAACCATACCCAGACGTGACGTATACCATCACCATGCACCGACGCACCCTCTACTATGGCTTGAACCTGCTCATTCCCTGTGTTCTCATATCTGGCTTGGCACTGCTTGTCTTCCTTCTGCCAGCTGATTCAGGGGAGAAGATTTTATTAGGTAAATAGAAAATAATTAATTAAATTATTAAGTACTTCCTATAAAGTGGAAAATAAGTGCCGCATGGTGCTTGATGAATAAAGATTTTCCTGAAGGAGCAATAGAAGCACTGGTTTGGTTGCAGAAACCAGGGTAATAACTTTCTGTATGGAATTCACATGTCCTGTGCTAAACACTTCTAAAATCTTTTGATTTTACCCTAGGATGAGGCAGAACTTGCCACTGGCACAGGCAGCAGTGATAGTACTCTGTTGTCCCTGTTGTTCTGTCCTTTAGTACATCTCAGTGCATTTCACACCTGATTAACTCTGTTTTTTGAATAGGACATACTAAGACACAGAAAGTGAAGGGTTGTGAGCAGCAGCAGCTGGGCACTGGAGTTTCACTTTCTAAGTTCAGCTCCCAAACCACCAAGCCATGAGTCCCCCATGAATGCAAAGCAGTTGCCAGGGAAGGGCTAAATGAGATTCACTGTTGTGTCTGTCAATAAAGACAGGAGGGGTGCTTCCAAGAGAAGAAAGGGGAGAGCTGGAAATAGAGAAGAGTTGTCCGAGTGAGACAGTAAGAGTTATTTGTGCACAATTCTGATCAAGACAGAGACCTTAAAATCATTTGAAGTGCTCTTACTGTTAGTGGAAAAATCTGAGCAGCCTGTCTTATAAGAAGTAAAACACAGGTTATGGGGAATACAATTGCTGTTTGTGAAAAATAGGATGGAGATAAGGAAAATAGTTAAGTTGAAGTACAATGCTAACACGAAAATAGGAAACAGTGTGCATGCATTGACCTTGTGATTTCTCAGCACCAGGGCAGTTAAGCTTAGCAATAGTCTTTCCAGATAGACTAAACATAGAACTACTTTTAAATCAGGCTGCAGCTCTTTGGAGGGTGTTATATAATACGCAATAGCGAAAAACTAGAGTTAGGTCTGTGCAAGTTTCTCGTAGCCCTTAATAACCATCTGGGCTTTGTTTCATAGAATCATAGAATGGTTAGGGTTGGAAGGGACTTTCAAAGGTCATCTAGTCCAACCCCCCTGCAATGAGCAGGGACATCCCCAACTAGATCAGGTTGCTCAGAGCTTCATCCAACCTGGCCTTGAATGTTTCCAGGGATGGGGCATCCACCACCTCTCTGGGCAACCCGGTCCAGTGCTCTACAACCCTCATTGTAAAAAATTTTTTCCTAATATCCATTCTAAATCTACCTCCCTCTATTTTAAAACCATTACACCTCATTTTATCACAACAGACCCTACTGAACAGTCTCTCCCCATCTTTTCTGTAGGTCCCCTTGAGGTACTGGAAGACCGCTGTAAGGTCTACCCAGAGCCTCCTCTTGTCCAGGCTGAACAGCCCCAACTCTCTCAGCCTGTCCTCATAGGAGATGTGCTCCAGCCCTGTTATCATCTTATCATCTTATCATTATCGTTTGCACTGTGTTTTGGAAAAGCAATGTAGTTTACCAGTTCTGCAAGCTTCATTTCACTCAGCAGGAAAGATTTCTCCATTACTTTAAGGTGAGCAAGGGTTTGGGTGTAATTGACAAAAGTGAAAATACAGCAGCTAAAGTTGCATCCAAAAATGCTCTAATTTTTGTGCAAATACTTGTCTGCACTGACAGATATGAAGTCATGGGTTTGGCTCAGCCATAGATCAGGACAAGGTTATATTTAACAGCAAAGACATCAGAAGAGCCGCTACAGAGTTCATGTTCCTCATACTTCCCCTCCATGTTCACTCCCTGCAGGTATCACTGTCCTGCTTTCCCTGACCGTATTCATGCTGCTTGTGGCGGAGATCATGCCTGAAACTTCTGACTCAGTCCCACTAATAGGTAAGTTGATTTTCTCTGCTCTGTGCACAACGTATGATGCTTCTCAAGAGTTGTTCAGAGCCTGTTTGAGGACTGACTTTTTTTTGTTACTATAGTTTTGCATTTCAGCAATGTCAGGAGTAAATGTCTATCTGGGCTTTACTGCTTGCATGTATGAAAAGAGCTTTCATGAAGGATACAAAAAACGTCTGGAAATATCAGATAACCTGGTAACTGCAAGGATTGAGGGGACACAGAATCAATACACAATGTAGAGGTCTGGGTAGGCAAAGCACAAAGCCAACACCACCAGTGCAGAGGCACAAGTGGGATACTTGCATAGCACTCAGCCCTGGCTCTGAATTCATTGAGTCTGTCATAAAGTCCCTTCAACAGCTCTTTGGATGAAGTCGTGTGCACAGAGAGCTTTTGAAGATCTCAGTGTTTCTAGCTGGAGAATATTCATCATTCTTCTTACGCACCACCTGCCCTCCCTGCTGTTATACATCTCTTCCCCGCCTGCACCCTTCTCGTGCTCTTCTCTCTACCCCAAGAGCAACTCAAGGATCTACAGTCAAAATATATCGCTGGACCATTTTTAACATGTGCTGAAAACTATGGAACAGATTATAATTTTGGGAATATGGGCCAGACTGGCATTGTTACATTGTCTGTTTTCATAGGACGTTCCCTTTACTTTGATCTCATGGGACCTCAGTTTCTCAACTGTGAACTGGAGAAAGTGTTATTCCCTGATAACATAGCGAAGTACTGGAAATAAACCTGTTCTGGTTTACAAAATAAAGTGTGAACACCGCAGAAAAACTCAGAACTTGTTTAATTATAATCTCCTGAGCTTAGGTCTATATTTACATACAAATAATAAATAAAGTATACATTCCAGATAGTAGAAATAAACAAAAAATTTGACAATATTTGCTGATGGAAGGAGCACCTTACCATTTTATAATGAAAGCCTTGCACACAATATATCATGAATAGGACAAAAGACCATTTACTCAGACAACCTCATTATCTTATTTCGACAATTAAAACCTCAGACCTAGCTGTGGAGAAGGAGGGGCTATGCAACAGCAAGGGCAAAAATTCCCATAGGCAAGAGTTTCTGAAAGCCTCCAAATAACTTGGACATCTTAGTAAAGTCAACAGGACTCTTTCCTCTGAGTCACGTAGGAGTTTCCGAAAAACTAACAAAACTTCTCTCTGAATATATACCTAGGACTCCACAGAGGCAGATACAATTTTAAGAGAAACTTTATGTGTAGGAAGGAGACACAAGGCATCTTGGACCAGTCTTCATATAATCTTGCTTTGTGTAATACATGACAAAAGCTGTTTGGAATTAGTAAAAGGATGGACTTGCCTCTGCCCAGTTCACTAGCTGTAATCAGACCAGTTTCTACTGATACAGTCCCCTGTCAGAGAAGGTAAGATTTATACCAAGAAAAGCTATGAATAGTTATGTATTATTACAGATTTTGGTGCTGTATTAACAGATTAGTTTCTACTTATCACAGCATAGCTATGTGAACATTATGTATCAGGAGAGGGTGAGGGGCAATGCACAGTTACTGCCAGGTTACAGGAATAAACAAATCTTCTAAAGCATATAGTTTGAGAAAGATGCAAGTAATTTGACCTTGAAGTAGAAAGGTCCATTGCTGGTCTGCAGAAAAGCCAGTGTCACCTGTCTTCATGCACGTGGGAGCAGAAATACTCGGAAATGCACTTTAAAAGTCTGCATTATATTCTTTTGGTTTGGGTTTTTAAAAACAAACATGCATCCACATCTACCTAGATCTGGATGAACACTCCCAGCCTTTGCTAGTACAAAACCACTAGCACCTAACATGCTGTACCTCTTCTTTTTCTCTGCCTTCTGATGACAGCTTTAACTATTAACTGTAATAATACAGGAAAATCTCACAGCTGCTGTTTGGAGTGTCTTTGTTGGAAGGAAAGCTGGTCTAATATACTAGGAAGAAAATAACTAGCTTTTGAGGTCTGGTATATTTGCAAAGAAATGTGGAAATCATATCCTGATTCTTCTTATTTAAGGCCACTCTCCCTTGACCTCAACTTAGATTTACAATAAATGAAGCACCTCTCAGCCTAAATAATCACAAGGAACTTGCTTTTTTTTATATGAAGTGGCTCATTGTTTCCTTGGTATGTCCTCTGCATTCTCTGTTCAAAAGCTGCCCTGAGCAGAGACTCTCTTACTCCACGCATGCAACTTCCTCACACAGTGGACTCGTATTTTTATGTCGCTTAATGACTCCTGTTCTAATACACATTAAAAACAAGCCAGTTGCTTTTCTGCAAAAAGCAAGTGACAAAGCATGGCCTAGAAATCAGCAGCAGGCTGGTCAGCACTTTTGAGTACCAGGACCCTGCTGCTCCTCTACAGCGCAGGGTTATAGGTAAAGCATTCCTTTCCGCAGTAAGCCAGTCCCTTTCTGTGCCAAGAAATGTTCCAGTTGGGCAGGCTGAGTCACTACATTTGCCCCCGCTGTCATTCAGCTTTCTTCGGGGCTTGCATTCACATCAGTAACTAGCTACTCCTTGCCCAGAAGTATGTCTGGTCCTGTCATTCTCCAGAAGAGCATCCCTTTTTGGGGCAATAAGGTATTACCAAAGCTCAATTTTCAGTAGCATGTATATGTGCGAAGCAAGGCACCACAATCTTTCAAAAGCTGAATCCTCCCATTCTACAAACTCATATGCAATTCTAAAGAAAGGAGAAGTCTGGGAACCAGAGCAAAGATGCCTCTATTTCTGTTTAAAAACTTAACCACTCATAGCAACAGAAATCTGCTCAGCCACTTGGATCAAAAGTATTAAAGTCCCATGACATCTGTAAATGCAACAGTGTGACCATGGTCCAACACAAGTCAACTATATGAACAAGGCTTGTTTCACTATAGGGTCCTGGAGGTCCCTCCTGGCATTTAAAATCTCTAGAGTGTAGCTCCTAAAACATTTTCATACCATGAGTATACAGCAGCAGCTGTGTCCTAAATTTACCCTTCCTAGTATAGCTTAATCATGCCTCATGGGAATTGTGTCTGGCTGCACTCATGATTGACTTACTTTTTATTTCTCTCTTTAAAAATACTTTTATCATGAATCCATCTAAGTAGACAGCTGGAGTTCATTATTTGAGGAAGAGATATACAGAAATGCCAAGAAGTCCAGATGTGTTACAGATCTGAAATTAATGATCTGAGTGTACTATTCCCTGGATAAAATCATAAAGCTTGTGTGACATAGCTCAGATATACGAAAAAAATTGTTCTTTCTGGTTCTGAAATCTTATGCAATTATGCACAGATTTGTCTCACACTATAAATGGGGATTTCATGCACTTTCCTGCCCTACCAAGTAACGCAATTGCACCCAGTATAGTGCACAATATAGTAAGAAGGGATATCCATCTCCCACTTGTTCAGTGACCAAACTGAAGTTAAACATATACTATAATTTCAATTAGAGCTTTTGTACAAGCTCAGGTTCTGCCCATTGAAACTGAAGGCTTAGGTAATTCATCTGAGAACTACATTTAAGGTATTTAGATCTAAACTGGAAGGGCATTTTATTTCTATAAAGACAATGTGATCCACGTAAATAGCTCTATATAATCCGACCTGGTTTTGGTAATAGTTTTACGTCCGTCTCTGAAGATAGGATGAGTTTCTTCCTTAGGCAATAGATATACGCCTGAATTCCTTTTTTTTTAAAGAGCACTGTGCTTCTCTGTTTACAGTCTCCATAGCCCTGACTTTTTTCTTTAAACTGTGTTTTTCATTTGAAAGCAATCTTGTAATTAAGGCTAGGAAATCATGCATTAAAAAGTCACAAAGGAACGAGTTCCTCTAAGTCAAGACAGTTTCCTAAATGTAACTCCTCCCCTTCATGCTTATGCTTTGACTAGGACCTCCTTAATATTACATAGCTGGTGGCCATGCCTAACTGTATCCAGCAGTACTTAATAAAGCAGTGACCAGCATCTCATTCAGCTTGCACTGCTGTAGGAATGTCTTTAAAAAATAAATGCCTCAGTAGAAGCTGCAAGTTTGGACTTACAGACTTAAAAAAATTCAGGTCCTAAGGTAATGTTTAGTTACTATCAAACCTGGCCAGTGTTTCAGAAACACAGCTCAATCTGCAGCCCATGTTAAAGTAAGACATGGTCAGAAGCCATTGCTCTGGAAAACTGACAGCAACACAGTTATAAGCGTAACCAGCACAGCTTCCTGACCCTTCTTTCTCCCTGCCTGCAGTATTACCTCCAAGAGGGGAAGACATTTGGGGCCTGATGGCACTGAAAAGTTTGTAGCTCCATAGTCCCGGCTCCTCCCAGCACCAGATCTTTTGTTTTCAAGAAAACATCATTAAGTCCCCAGTCCTAGTAAGCAGCAGGTTTACCTCTTGTTCCACTCTGCAGTGAGACAGAGGCTGTAGGGTCTCTCCTCTACCCACCCACATCCACCTTGCACTCACCTCTGGTTTACTGCACTGCAGTCCCACTGCTGTGAGAAGAGGGCGACACCATGCAGAGACAGATCCTAAAATGCTTACTTTGAAAACCCCACTCAGCTCATTACTCTCGTATTGGTCCAAAGCTACTGCAGTCCTGGAGTTCAGGCTCCACATGGCACAGAAAGTACCAGTCACTCAGAGAAACAGCTAGGAGCACCAACAGCAGGACACTTTCAGCTTGAGACCAAAGCTGCAATAAGCTCTGAGTTGGCTGATCTCCCTCCACCCCAGCCAGCACTCTGAGGTAGTATCACTTTCAAAGTACTTTGTCAAAGCAGATAAGGCATGGTTCTGCACAAAAGTCAAATCTTGACATGAAATGTTCAGACCTCTCAAGGCCAGTCAGATTATTTGCTTCTCCCATAAACTCTTTTTACACCTGGAAATTCAAGGCATCCCCTTGCACAGGAGAAGTGCTTAATCATTTCTGATTTTTTTCCATGCCCAAATAACTCTAAAGAGCTGCAAATCATTATTTCCTTACAGGTCTCTCCAAAATAACACCACTGGATTTGGATCAAGAATCTGCATTTTGCTCTAAACAGTTTTAGCAGAAAGTGTGGAAGAACTGAAAGCTGACGTGCAGAAAGTGTTTGAAAGAGGAACAAGGGGATTATGAATGTGAGGAACTATCAGTTCCTATGATTAACATTCACGTGATGTTTCTGGCGGTTTTCTGCTGCCAGAAACACAATGTATCAAATAGTGCACAATAAAAATTAAGTTATCTTTACCTCCATATAACAAAACGGCATTTCTATCTGTCTTCTTTTGCTGAGGTCCTCTGCTTGCTTCTTTAAAAACCACAACATTTACTTGCTGCTTAGGGCTCTACTATCATGACTTATTTTCAGTTGTTTCACCTCCTTGTCATTCTTTATCGTGCCTATGTTATCTCAGTAAGAATGAAGGTTTTACGCTGTGAATGCAGAAGTTTGCAGCAGATCCTTGGGGTAATTTCTTGCAGTTAGTAATACAGCAAATGAGGCTGCCAGTTACTAAGACAAGAAAGTAATGTGGTGCTTTGCCACCTCCAGGAGTTACAGATTGTTTTAAGTTATGAGCATCAGGCATTAGTGGTTATGAGTAGAGAGAGAAAGTTAGATTAATCTCCTGTTACATTTTATGTTATCTGCATGAATGCCCTCAGCTGCTGCCACTTCAATTTACTCTGTCTCTTTTTGATTTTGTGGATTGCTTTTCCCCCTGCTCTTTCATAGTCCTGCCTGGTGCCTTGCTGGCGCCGGGAGTCTGCTCAGCCTCTTCCATGAAACAGAAAATCTCATTTGCAGCAGCTCTTACAGTTTCATGCCCTGTGATCAGTGGTGATTTGTCCCAAAGCCGTGAGTCTTAGACACTGTATTAAAAAGAAAAGAACAGTTTTACTTTTCAAACACCAGTTTTATTCTTCAAAAACATATAGGAGAAGAGTTTGAAAACACTGCAAAAACACTGCCACTGTTTTTACAAGTACCATAACCAAAAGGTAGACACAGGGTCCAATCAGGAAGTCTCTCTCTTTTAAGACAATTCCTGTTTATGAGGGACCAGCTGGACTGAGATGATGCTTTTCACTTCCTACTGTCAGTGAGAGCACAAGATGTTTCAGCTACAAAAATCTTGACAATGGTGGAAATTGTTTTCCTACCTACATTCTCTTCTGTGTTTTTTTAATGTCTGTATAATCGCACTAAATCAGCCAGCAAAGGAATCTCTCCTCTACCTTTTGGTTTCCCTGATCCCTGAGAAACTGTACCACCACCCATTGTAGACTGCAGCAGCATCTGCCTAGCACCAGCCCTGATCCCTGCCATAGGAGAAAAGAAGGGTGGTTGGAAGCCCCTCTGATGTTGTCTAAGGTTTCTTGCATCGTCCACAGTTCATTAACCTGGACTGTTTCCTGAAGGAGAAGTAGTGAATATCTCATTCTGTGCATACTCTGGGACATTTCTCCCATTTTCTTCCACTCCACCAGAAGCACTCGGCACTGGATGACTGAAATGACCAGACTTAGAGCAGCTCTAAACAAGTCCATCATGCAAAACCTGATGTTTCCTGAAAATAAGGAACACAAACAGGAACACCAGTGGGAGGTATCCAACCTGATCACTGTGAATATCTGAGTACAACACTCTCCTCCTTCCCCCACTGTTTCACAGGAACAGCAGGACTGTAACTGGTCACAGAAGCTCTACCTTTCCTATGATTAATTACGTTAACATTATCTGGATAATGTACTGCTGTCTCAGTCAGTGTTCAGTGATAACATCAACAAGGCAAATCATTTGATGTGGAATCATTTTGCTCCCCTCAGAGTGTCTTTTTTATTTACTCTGCTCCTAATCAGTCCTTAAATCTAATCCAGTTCCTCTCAAGCAGCAGATCTTTGAAAACATTGCTAAAATAACCCTAAGGTGCTTCTCTAGCATCAGGTAATGGCACAGAAGGTCCAAAAATGGTACTGGAAGCCGGTCAAGTTATGAATTGCAAGTCATTGCATTCCTTTTGATACTGGTACATCTTCAGGTGTCCTCATCAGAGGATACCTGCAAGAACAAATGGCTATTGTTACTGATTTTTGGAAAAGACTTTCTGGCTATCTGTGATTGTATTAGATTCATATTTACTATGACAACAGCACCTGATTATCTTCTGACAGTGCTGAGACAGAGGCTGACAACTCCCAGATGTTAAAACAGCTGTCCAAGTAGTGTGTATCATGCTTCCTTTGGCAAACAAAGGGAAGAAAATCAACTGTAGAAGCACAAATAATTCATACAATTTGAAAGATCAACTGAGCATCCAAACCAGTTTTTCCATATACATACACAACTGCTGAAGAAAGCACCATGCAGGTTTGAAAACCGCGTCTATCAGTGACCAGTGCAGACCTTGGTATCCCTGGAGAATGTTGCTGTGTAAATCAGGGATATTGAGGGGCTCCAAAACTGGTCTTCTGATCCCTTTTCCTGGCCTGTGGCAACTGTCCAGGGCAGAGAGTGCAAATGAGTCAGTTCCCCTCCAGAAGGGACCAGTCGCTTGCCAGCTGTGCCTCAGAGCAGCTGACATACAGCAGACAGGCCCCCACTCTTTCAAGTGCACTCCGGTTTGGGATTGATGGTTCTTACACTGTCCACAGTGAAGAGCCTCCAAGCTGACCCATCCATACCAGGGAAGACCTAGTAACCAGAAGCTCTTAAGAAGGATACCAAGAGCTGCTTAAAGAGCTGCTGAGCATTTCTCTTCTGCAGTTTAAATTAAAGGGGCTGAGCTTCTTTGTAAAATCTGATTTACATTTACCCTTGCCAACAGACACACAGAGGACTCTGTGGGAGTGGCAGCTTCAAAGCCCTAACTGCATAAGTGCTGTAGGCTTTATGATGGACCCTAAAATACTTGCGAAAAAAAAGTCTAGTGGCTGGACTGTGGTTGCCTCTTGGGAGACTGAAGCTCAGTTCTTACTCCACTGTCTCCTGTGCGACATCTCACAGGAAAGTACCCCGTTTCTGTGCTCAGTAACATCAGTGGAGGCCCAGAAATAAAGTTTGATAATTCAGGTCCCTGTGGGACCTAGGGTAGGAAGTACTGAAGACTGCAGTCCTGTGACTCCAGGGAAAGTGTTATCTATGCACGTTGTCACTTGATCCGTTCAGCAGCTAGGCTTCTCTGCTCACAGGGTATCTGGAGAAGGTTGAGTCATGGTCACATCAGAGAGGGTGTAAGAAGAGAAAAGGGACAGCCATCCTTGTAGCTTTTACCAGGTGATGAGTTTGATCTGACTGATATGAGGGCTAAAGACTGCCAGCAACAGAAATTATAAACCAGCAGACTAGAGAAGGATTAAGCCATACTTTTAGGGAGGTTCATGAGAGACAGCACAGGATTCTTCCCCACCACTTTTCCTGACTGCTGCAGGAGTTCTGCTGCCAGGAAAGAGAGCATGTAGGTTTAAACCCCTGAAGGAAATGCACTTTTCCCTCAGGAAATGCTGAGTGGTTATGGATACTGTTTCAGAGCCAGCACTGTTTTGCCTCATGGATTTACCCACTCAGTTCTAGGGCCTTTCCTTCCCTTATAGGTGAACCATCACTGAACTTGGCTAGTTCTTGGCCATCCCTTCCTGTGGCTATGCCTCATTGCAGGGTCTGGATTTTAAGTACAGAGCCATATTTTCCATTAGAGAGACCCATGGGCAGAAGATCTAGCAATTTCTTTGTGAACAATGCCTATTAGATCTACCTTGTTTTGCCACAGGAAAGGAGGCAAAAGCTTTCATCATATCTCCAGCTAGAGATGTGAAAGGCTAACATGACAGGTGTGATACTTCCTTCCTCACCTTTTGCTGTTGGTTCTTCAGGGCTGGCAAAATCCAGCCCTAGAGGAGGTCTGGGCTGTCCAGGGCTTTGGGGCTTTCTCCTCCTGAAATTAATACAGTGCCTGCACGTATCTGGGCTGCCTGCCAGTTCTCATTTCACAGATATCTTGTGACATTTGATTGCCTGACAGTGATAAGAGGGTTGAAGTACCATGCCCTATTTCCTCCATCCTTACTTTTCAAGTGTACATTGAACAGAAGCCCCCTTCCAAATGCAGGTAATGCACACTCAGCCATCTTCCTTGCCTATCACCATGCAAAAACATAAAACTATAAAACTTTTTCTTTATGGCTGCACAGGTCCCATACAGTTCCCAGTCTGTTCCTGAGAGAACTGTTTTCCGTGCTTACTAGCAGATCTCTATAGCAGTTTCCTGACCCCTGTTGCTGGGTTTACAGCACAAAAAACTGAGAGTGTGAATTCCTCTGCTAATCATTGGCTGGGATCTTGAGTCAGATCATGCCAAGTTGTTTCCAAGTTTAACCAGATGACTAATTTTCCAAGGATCTGTGAAAAATTCTAGCCAAAGCCATTTTAAATGGACCACTTCAGGTCTTTGAAGTCTGGTGGTGTCAAGATGGGTGGAATTTATGGAAGTTATTTAGTGAGTTATGGAAGTAATTAAATGAGTGGTATCAACGCTGCTGTGTTTCTGTTACATGAGGCATACTGGAATTTGATCAGCCAGCTGCCCTGAAACCTGAGTTCCTGGTTTGCTCTGCTTCTGCCTGGCTGTTGCCTCTGTTATCTCATGAGTAATTGCAACAGAGACCTTTCAATTCCTCTCACCCTTGAGGCTGTTCTTCTAATCCAGCTGCATAATTCATTTTGCTATGGAAGACGATGACAACCTCTTGAATGCAATGCCAGTTGCAGCATTGGTTTCAGGAAGGCTTGAGAACCTTATTATTATGAACAAGCCTTTTATTGCTGAGGCAGTGGGAAGTGGTATTAAGAAATAGAGCCAGACCAAACCTTGCCTTGGAGCCTGTACTGAATCTTTAACTTTCCCTGCAAGCTGCAGGGGGGAGGGCTCAGGGTGGGAAGAGACTGCAGTTTGAGGCAGTGTGATGTGCTCTGCAACATCACCCCAGCGTATCAGCCAATAGCAATGCTCCCTGTGTGTTTTGCCACAGCAGCCTTCAAATGTCATTAGCCCTGCGGGTACTTCCTCTTTACGCTCCAGTGCATCAACCTCACTCCTGGGATGAGGAAGATGCACTGCCACTTAGGAGATAACGATTTAAAGTCTCCATTCTGGCATTCAAGATCTTTGTTTCTTTCTGCATGGCAGGATTAAATTTAGCACTCAGAAAGGGTGTAGTGTGCTTTTGTAGGAAACAAAAGAAGTAATTTTGAGCACTATGGAGGATGCTGAAAAATACACCTAACCTCTTATGAGCAGTGGTGGGATGAGGGAGGGGGTGTGATGGCACTTCCTGAGAGGGTCCAGTGACACTATAAGGATAGCATTTCCCTCCAGCACCTCTAGTGGAACTGCAGGGTGGCCCAGGGCTGGGGATGCTGCTGTTCAGTGGGTCTGGTCAGCCCAACTCCTCCTGTCAAGGCAGCAGGCAGGTCCTTAGCAGGGGGCCCTACTTTCCTCTCTGGGAACAAAAATGAAGCAGCTTATGCCTTTAACTGGTTCTAGCTGTTCCCTCACTGAAGAGGAGAGAGCTGAGCAGGTACACTAAACACCTCAAAGGTCTCAAATGCTCCAGTGTGGAAGACTAGAGGAGAGAATGTTTGCATATAACACAGCGCTTCTCAAATTTAGATCTCCAGGCACGGCCAAGGAATATTATTTTCCTTTTGTTTGTTTTTTTTTTCCCTCTCCTAACCAAGTCTTCCTTTTACTTGCAGCTCAGTATTTTGCTAGCATCATGGTCATCGTTGGTCTGTCTGTAGTGGTAACAGTGCTGGTTCTGCAGTTTCACCATCGTGACCTGCAAGCCGGAAAGATGCCCAAATGGGTAAGCAGCTTTGGGGGCAAATATTCAACAGCCTATTGAAAGAAAAAATAATCTAAAAGCTAGTGTAAACTAGTTATAAATGAGGACTAGAACTTGTTCTCAGTTAATCTGAAAAGTCAACTACAGCTAGTATATGTGACACTTATGTTTGCTATTGGAGGGAAAGAACAAATGTGGTAAATTCACTTTTCTATTAAAACTAGTATCTGTTATTTGGATTTTCTATTGAAACTTACAGCGGGGTGGTCGAGTCATCTTGCTCAGCACCTGCTTTGTAAGTCCTAACCCCGTGGGCAACACCTTTGATTTCTTATCCAGCAGACACCAGTTCTGATAAAATGTGACATTTCAAAGCACTGTACACTGTCTCTGCTGAGCAGTTTATCTGCTTTGTTCCCTTACAGATGTTCTCACTGTGGTTTGTGACAGAGCTGTAATCTCCCGAAACAAAGACAGCAAGTGAAGCCAGTTTGCTTCTGTCTTGCAACAGTTCCAGTTATGAGCCAGTTCTCTGATTTGCTGGAACGTCAGGGACTCTAATACCCCAGTGTTGAATACTAAACCCAGTTGTGCTTCTCACAGCTTGAAGGGTCCTGCTGCCGTACCACCAGCAGAAACAGAAAGGCAATGATTTCGGCTCAGTCTGGCTGTACTGAGAAGACCCTTGGACTTCCCTGGCTCAGAAATCTGCCTTCTGCTGAAGGCACATTCACTTTTCTGTATGGAAAACCAGTTTTGTCTGCTGCCATCTAATCAATTCACAGTGCATTCGCATGTAGACCTGCTTTTATTTACAGCAGCAGATTCTGTTGGCCCAGTGAGGTTTGAAACCAGCTCCAGCTGGCTTTCAGGAGGAATGTGTTTCCTTACAATGTTCAGGTTAAAAGAAAATGATGCTTTTTTTCTCTCTCCTTTTCCTAAGAATATATTTTAGAACAGGCAAGGTATGCTTTTATTTACAAAAAGAAAAGGAATGAAAGCAGAAGCAGATGCAAGTAGTCATGGTCAACTATCTATCCACCTTGGTTTCACAGAAATCTGGTTTTACAGCATCCTCTGGCATCTTATTCACCACAGTTGTCATGCTAGACAATTATCCTGATATGATGTTGAACATTACATCGTTACCAATGTCAGCCTTAGTACAGAACAGCTTTCTAATTTTACTTTTCTAAAAATCATAAAATCATAGAATCGTTAGGGTTGGAAGGGACCTTTAAAGGCCATCTAGTCCAACCCCCCTGCAAGGACCAGGGACATCTCCAACTAGATCAAGTTGCTCAGAACCTCATCCAACCTGGCCTTGAATGTTTTCAGGGATGGGGCATCCACCACCTCTCTGGGCAACCTGGTCCAATGTTCTGCCACCCTCATTGTAAGAATAAACTGCAGCATCAACACAAATTAAAAAAAAAAACCATCCAGTAGCAGTTAAGCATACTGGCAATTATTTCTTAAAGTGATGGATCATTTAAAATTATCTTACTTTCAAGATAGCAGAGCATGTGAATTCTGGTTGAACCTGCATGTAAGCAAGACCTGAGGGCATAAATCTGAGTAAACATACTTCAGACGTCTATCTGGACATTGTATGCTGCAACATAACAGTGCCCATGGACAATTTTGTTGTTTTGTCTGCTTTTCAAAGAGCCTAGACACAATGACTCATGTTAAGTCTGCTTACAGGCCCTGGAAGTCAGCTCTTGCTCCCTACCAGTTCTTGCTGTCTTGGCTGGAAACACAGCATGGAGCAAATTCTCACTCTTAGTAACCTTGTTCAATGGCCTGACACCTGAACTGGCATACATTACAAAAATACCATCAGGAAGCATGTGGAAAGCGCTGCTAGGAAGCACAGATGATAGACTCTGAAAGCTGTAGACTAAGCAAGCTGACAGGACTGAGACATCTCAAGAGAAAAAGGGTGAATGCTAAGTGTGTAGGGAAGAGGCTGACCCCACAAAACTGGGTATTAATCCTCAGCAAGGCTCAGTCATTAGGATTCATGGTAAAGTCTCATTATTTTTTCTTTTTTTTTCTGTCCACCTGTATCAGGTGTTTCTTATAGAGACACCTTGAAAGATTTTTGCTCATTAAAAATCAGGAATCTCAGATAATCATCTGCAGAAAGAAGGAAATTGCTATCTGTTATCTGCAGTTCCAGTCCCAGCTGATACCTCTACCATCTACTTGCTGCCCGCACCCTCCTCATCCTGGCAGAGCCAGACACGAGTTTATTGCAAAGCTGTAACCCTGATTAGTTGTTACTAAAGAATTGTTCTTTACCTCTCAGTTAAATGAAATTAGCTACTGGAGTAAGTTGCAAGGGCTTGGCATTGGCTTTGTGTGGGACCTGCTCCAAACCTAGAAGATTAAACATTGGCTGAACACCTGCTTTCTAAACTATTTACAGTTGATCATCTTTTCCCTCCTTGTCTCTCTAGGGGTCTATGCTTGGCCTTTGAACCAGAGAGACAGATGTGTCTGTTAGTATTTAACCTCTCTGTAGGTGCTGTAGGTCCCTTACTTCACTGCTGATATTCGTGTCTTCCTTTCTGTTAATCTGTGACAATTTACAGAAGCCAACTTTTTCCAAGAGAGAAGTTTAAATCTGAAGTATTCAGTCAGGGCATTTGTTGGCTAATCAGTTGAGAAGTGAAAGCTGGTGGCTACTTGACACTTTTCATAATGCCTGTTGAGCTAGCCTGGAAAAGAGCACTGAAGAAGGTCCAGCTAAGGAGCAGTTGGCAGTGGGTAACTTCAGGCATTGGGTTACAGCTCCATCGACGTAGCTCTGCTGACAAGCAAGACTGTTGTTGCATAGGCAAGAGATATGAAGAGACCAAGCACAGAGAGAATAAAGGGTTTTGTGGGAAAAGGCAAGAGTGCTCTACCTCTTTGCTGCACCCAAATCAGCAGGTTTGTTAGGTTTCAGACTTTTCTTTTGAAAGACAAATCTGGACATGCACAGATTGGCTCAGGTGCTGATGCCTCTTATCAAGAGAGCTTTAATTGGAGACTCTTCCCTCTGGACTGGGCCAGGCAGGTGGCTGTGATGGGAGCTAGCAGTACTGTTTATTATGCTTAGGGCAGGACCTGAGTGGAGAGTGTCACAGGAAGGTTAGGCTGTTGAGCTGTGAGGGCAGGTGTACCTGTGTCTTCCCTTTACAGAAACCCCAATATGATAATGCAAGTGAGAACATAGATTCATATCATCATGCTTGTGCTGTTTTCCAACAATCCTTATGGTGCAGCTGTCTCCTCAATGAATTGGTATGACAAGAACAGACCTGTGTGTCTGTGTTTTCAAGGAAATAAGGCACTTGGAAGTTCAAGGAAATTAAAAGCTGTGTTGCTATCTTCTGCATATTTATTTTTCTGTGGGAAATGCATTTGGCTGTATTTATAAATGTAATTTCCGTAAGGAGTAAATACTTTATCTTGGAAGAAAAACTAGCATTCCTGTAGACTAGAGCTTTTTCACCTCACATCTCCTTCCAGAGCTAAGGCAGACATATTAACATTTTCTAATAAGAAAGTTTAGTATTTTGGAATTTCACAGTACTGGAGAATTAATTTCCCTCCCCTCTTTGCCACTGACACTGTTGAAATATTGCTAGCAATTAAGACCTTCTTTTTGTTTCATGATGTTCAATTTTGTGACCATAAACAGCCAAAGGATGTTCTAATTAAGTAAGTTCAATTAAATCCAGGATCAACTTTTTTTTAGGCTGCTGTGTTACAGTTTTCTATCTGTCTGTGGTGACCATGGAGAAAATAATGAAATATTTAAAGACCCCAATGAAAGCAGAATAATATGAGTCACAGGAAAATAGTCTCTGAGGATGAAGAATAAAAGATTCATTAGTGGGAGAGAAGAAGAAAAGCTCACAGAAAATGACATGGGGCTGTGACCTGGAAGACCACTCACTGCAGAATTTAAAATTTGTGTAACCATCTTCCACTGCTCATAATTTTTGACTTTTACAATTATTATTTCCACCTGTGGTAGTTAATGCCTCCTGCTGTCTGAAATTATGCTTGTCATTACAGCAGAAACTCAAAGTACTCACTGTAATTTCCCCATCCCTGCATCTGTGCTGTGCCATCACAGGAGACAACTCATCCTGCATCAACCCAGGAGGGTGTGGTCCTGAGTCAAACATGGCCAAAGGGACTGAAGGAGGATCACATAGGGAGTCCTGGGCCAAGGCTCAGAAGTAAAACTAGAGGTCACTTCTGCCCTATCCTGGACATCAGATAATTTGACTTGTAACCAGAATGATAAAGTCATTAAAGAGGCCACTTATCTTCCCAGAGGGACTTTCACAAGCACATTGCAAATGTCCAATATTTATAAGTAATACCTGTAGGACTATATAATGACAAGATTTTAGTGATTTAGTTTGCTGCCCTTCACACAAGATGTTACTGATTTTAAGTATTTTTACTGCCTTTCACAGGAAACAATAGGAATCATAGCAGGCTCAGATTTCAGACAAGACATCTAAAGGTCTGTTCAGTGGGAAAAAATGCTGGATGCACTTTCTGGAGTTAGCTCTTTTGCTGACCTTGGCAAGAAACATATGGGACACAATCTGGTGTGTGCAGGTTGCAGTGCTCTTGCGATACGCCAGAGGAGTTGTACACTAGAGCACAGGGAAATTACAGCAGTTCATATTAGCACTCAGATAATGAACTGCCCAATTTAATTGATTCACTGTTATTCTTTTGAAAAAAGGCTTGTTGTATTATGAGGCTGAACTCTTCAAAGGAGTATTAAAATGGCTTTCAAATGAAAAAAAAAAAAAAACAAACCAACAACCAAGGCTGTTTAGTTAGACTTAAACAATAGAGACAGGGGTGGGGAATGTGCTAAAACCAGCTGTTAGACTATTGTATACGGGTTTTTTTTTCAGCAAAATCTAAACGTTGTCCTCCCAAATATTAAAGCGTATCTCTTTCCATATTATCTAAGTAATTACTAAAAACCATGTAGCCATTTTTTTTTTTTTGGCTAGATGCTCAGTTACAGAGATCTGGGATTGTTTGCTAAAGACAGAACTTTAAGAATAATTTTGCGAAAAGATTTTACTTCTCTTTTGCTTTATAAGCTAAATGGGCATTGAACACCTCTATGTTCAAAACATATCAAAAAAAAGGTCATTCTTGGGAAGAAATCAGACCTCAAAAAAACAAACAAACAAACAAACATTTGAAAGCAGATAGCTGGAGAACACAGAAAACAGTCAGTCTTTCTGAAGTACCATACAGACTAAAGATAATAGTCATGACATATTTCAAAAACTTTTAAAATACATGGAAGTTCCCTTTATTTCTATTATGATAACTCTCTTTCAGGTCCGGGTCATCCTGCTGAATTGGTGTGCTTGGTTTTTACGAATGAAAAAGCCTGGGGAAAATATGAAGCCCCTCTCTCGCAAATATAGGTATTCCAAGCACCATCTGAGTGTAAACAACATGGAGATGAATGTCCTACCGGGGCACCAGTCCAGCAATGGCAACACAATTTACACCTACCACATGATGGAGAATCTGTGCTGCCCCCAGAAGAATGATCTGGGCAGCAAGAGTGGAAAGATTACTTGCCCCTTAGAAGAAGATGATGAGCTTGTTCAAACAAAAGCTTTAATGGATACTATTCCCGTGATTGTGAAGATCCTAGAGGAAGTTCAGTTCATAGCAATGCGCTTTAGAAAACAAGATGAAGGTGAAGAGATCTGCAGTGAGTGGAAGTTTGCAGCTGCTGTCATAGACAGATTATGCCTGGTTGCATTTACCCTTTTTGCCATCATTTGCACATTTACGATACTCATGTCTGCTCCAAATTTTATAGAGGCTGTTTCAAATGATTTTGCTTAAGGATTTCAAAGATGAGCAAATAATTTATAAGTGAATATTGCCAGTAATTTTGCTAGATAATTTAACTCAAATAGAGAAGTGTACTTACATGTGCTAACACTAACAGAAGGGGATGACAATAATTTCAGGAGGTAATTATTCCTGATGTTAGTAACTGTAGTTACTGAATAGTAAACATATTGAGCTCTGTTATTTATTTCATATACTAGTTCCACTTGTAATTTTGTCATGATCTGTGACAAACGATAGACAAGAATTCAAACCTGTAATATATTTATTACAAGTTCACACCGGTATCAATGTATTACTATGATGTGTGAATTTTAGATATTGTTAATAATTTAAACTATTATTGATGACTATAAGCTTTACAGCATTTTGTTGTTCTCTGTAGATTTGTGTTTTATCATTTTTGTTTAGTGTGGCTGTGACATTCAGTCCTTACATTTGACACACATATCTCCACACACAGTCTTATGAAGCTGTATATTGTATTTACGAAAATAAACTATCACTGTGTTAGCTCTTACTAGTGCATTGATTTGAATATTTTTTCAGTAAATATGTTAATTGAATGTATTTTTCCCAGAATATTACCTTTTTTCTTTCCTTGTCTTTTTTTTTTTTTTTCTTTCAATTAAGAAATGGTTGTTGTGAGGTTGGGGAAAAAATCATTCTTCATGCTGACAATCATATATATAATTAACGGTGTTTTCTTAGCTCTACTGTTGCTTAACTGTTTCTGCCACCTTGAAACCCTACTTAATTTGAAATATGTCTGATCTCTTGGGACACAGTTGCCAGTCTAATCTGACTAAATCTGTGTAATTAGAGCAAAAATCTTGGCTCTGCATAATCTGTAGGAAATTTGCCACTGGTTTCATTGGGCTTAGTTTGTATATTTAGTCTACACCACTGACGTAGCATTAAGAGAAGGGCAAAAAAAAGCAGTATTCTCAATAGCAGCTTATTTCCACTCATTACTGTAGGTGGGAATGACACTTCTGTTGGTATGATTTTGTTTTACCTCCTTATTACAGCAGAGTCACAAAAGGACATGGTCTAATGTAGACACTTTTGCTCTTTGGGCTAACACAGCACTTTTCTGAATGTTCACTAAAAAAGAACAACCTATTATCTTCTCTGTCTGACTTTCAACATCCTATTCTTACAGTGTTAGTGTACCAAAACTGAGAATTCCTCTATCTGTGATGGAATCCTTCCCACCACGATTCTTGGAGAGAAAGCAGCAGATCATGGTGCTATTACTCAATAAAAAGTATTTCCATCTAAAAGGTGATGGTGACGCTAGTAGTTCTAAAGACTGAAGGAATATGCAACTATTTATTTTAGGATAAGGTGCTTGAGCTTTTCCACTATTGCTCTTCCTTAGGTGGTGATGGCTCCCTTTAAGTAGAGACTTCACTGTAATGTTACCTCTCTAAAATTAGATCATCATACCAATGGATTTATCACACTGCTTGGAGTTTGAAAAAGCAACTAAAAGTTATTGGAGGTCCTGGCTACAGCAACTTGTTTTGTATTTCAGTTAGCTTTTGCACTTCTTGCAGTTACTTGAGTCCTGTGTGCAGCTCAAACGGGTAACAATGGCTTATAGTAAAAGCTTCTACTGAAAATTCCATTCATATTTCAGAGAGATCTTGTTTTCCATTATTAGAGCATTAGTGCTTTAACTAGCTCTTATAAGCCTGCAGGAGAAAACTCCAATGATCTCTGCTTCTTTCTCCTCCCCATTTTGCTGCTTCTGCTTACAAAATTTGCCTTGCTGAGGTACACATGCAATTCAAGAGGGGTTTGTCTAACTAAACAGCAGAACTAGGCTGGAGGGTTGAGGTTAGTGATATCAGGTTCTGCTCTTGGACAGCAGCTGAAATGCTCATTGCAAGTTATTGCTTTAGTTATGGGGATAATCAATAAATAAAAAGTCTAAATATCCAATTACTTCCACAGCTTGTGATGCAGGATCCTAAATGACCTTTAGAACACTTGCTCAAGGACCACTAATATTTTTGCTTGAAAATATCAATTTTTAAAAGTAATCCACAGTGACAGGATAAAAAGATAAAAGCTAATGTTAAAGCACATGGTCACAATAACTTAGCATCCTAATGCAAATCATGTTTCCTTACTTGAAACTGAGTTGTTGTATAAGAGTATTTTTAAGTGGATTTATACATCTTAGGATCAGAAGGAGGACAGAAACTATCTGAAAACAACAGTGGAAAATTAATTTCAATCACTTTTTTATTTTATAAAAAGCTGTGCAAACAAAAAAAAAAATCCATTTATAGTTCAGGACCTTATACTGTGTTGTAGTTCAGCCGTGAATGGGACCAGACTACGCAGTCTCTCTCTCACTCCCACCAACTCTCCGAGAGAATAGGGAGAGATAATATAAAGAAAAAGGCTCAAGGTCTGAGATAAGGACAGGGAGAAATCCTTAAAATTACTGTTATGGGCAAAACAGACTCGACCTGGGAAAAACTATTAATTTATTTCTAAAATCAAAGCAGGATAATGAGAACAAGATGACTTTCCCCCACCCCTCCCTCTTCCCAGGCTTAACATTATCTCAACCATCTTCCCCCCACACTGAGCGGCACAGCAGGGAAGAGGGAATGGGGGTTATGGTCAGTTCATCACACGTTGTTTTACGCCGCTGCTTTATGGTCGGGGGAAGAACTCCCCACATTCCTCCCCTGCGCCAGTGTGGGATCCCACCCATGCGCCACAGTCCTTCGTGAAACTGCTCCAGTGTGGATCATCTCTTCCATGGGGTGCAGTCCCTCCAGAACAGCTGCTCCAGTGGGTCCTCCATGGGCCACAGCCTCCTTCAGGCATCCACCTGCCCTGATGTGGGGTCCTCCATGGGCTGCAGGTGAATCTCTGCTCCCCCATGGATGTCCATGGGCTGCAGGGGGACAGCCTGCTTTACCATGGTCGTCACCACAGGCTGCAGGGGAATCTTGGCCAGGAGCCGCATTACTCCTCCCCCTCCTTCTTCACTGACCTTGGCATCTGCAGCCGTTCATCTCACAAGAAAAATTCTTCACAATAGGCTGGCAGATGCCTCTCAGGATCTCTTCACATCTCATCTCCTCTCCACATCTTGCAGCTGGGCCGGGCTGAGTCAGGCCCAGTTGGCCGCCCAGCAGGAGGCCAGAGGGTGAGGCCTGCAAGGCCCACAAGGCTCGCTCCTCCCCTTCTCTGCCCCTGCTCAGGTTCTTCACATCTTCTCTTCTTTTTTTTTTTTTTTTTTGTTGTTTTTCCCCTTCTTAAATACATTATTGCAGAGACGTTATCAGGGGACATTCTGCTACCAATTGTCTTGGCCTTGGCCAGCAGCGGGTCTGCCCTAGGCAGAACAAAGGGGAACAACTTCTAGCAGTTTCTTACAGAAGCTACTAACGTAGCCCTGCCTCACTAAATAAAACCAGAACATACTGTTAGATTAACAGGGATGGGTTGTTTCTTATAGAAAGGTCTTAAAGCTCAAAATGTATTAATGCCATGCAGTTTACAAATCCTTACACTGGGTTGAAACTGCTTGCTGTTTTCTTTTTCCAATGACAAAGTAAGGCAGATCTTGATATCCAGTTGTCACTTGGCCTTTTGGAAGGTAATAACACTGTTACCACAAAATTTGTAGAATGACCTAGTATAAAATGGCATAGAAAAATGGTTACTGTACATACAGATCATGGCAGAATAAAGTGTGACTGCATTTAAGATTTTTATTGAGAACTACAGTACACTTGGAAAGATTGATGCATCACCTGTATATACTGAGTCAGTGCTCTTCATGGCATCACTAGTTAGTGCTGCAGAGTATCTGTCAAGGTAGTGCATAATTCTATAACAAGGGAAAATTTCCCAAATCAATTACAAAGGGTAAATGGCAACAAGAAAATACCCATAATATCCTCTACAAAATCCGGGGCACTTAAACAAACTTTACATGAAGAGTGGTGGTCTTACCCTCCTCTGGTAACATGGGAACAGGATAGTAAAGGTCCTTGTGCACTTTGTTTTGCTGAGAAGTATTTCCTAGAAGACGTGGTAGATTTCTGGTATGGAAGTATTCAGCATAAGAAAATGTGAATCTGCCCTGATTTATTAATCAGACATAAGGAACTATAGATATCATCAAACATAATTTTAGCTTTGATGCGTTGGTTAGTAGTTTTTTGAAACATCTTAACTATCTTGACTTGAATACCTAGATATACCTGAAACATAGCATTTTCCATTCTTGTTAAAACATTTTAGTCCCCCTTGAAAGTTTGGTATTTTGTCTGCTACCATGAGAAGTATGGTTGTATTACTTCCAACAGTGAATATAAAGTATTTATTTACCTGTAAAGCTACATAGCTGTTTCAATCAACATTAACTTTTTAGTAGTGACTATAATGAAGAAGTAGAATATAATGAGCTAAAACAAATTTTTTTTTTAATTCTAAATTGCCATGTACCCAGGATAAGAGGATAGTATAAATCAGAAGAATGTTAATGAAGAACAGGACTAATCTGGGATTTTAGACAATAAGAGTGTCAAATACTGTGAAATCCCCACAGAAATAAACAGAGGTGAAACCAGTTGAAGTCCCTTTCCTTTTGTGAGGCTCCTCTTGGCAGAATTTGGAAGAAAAATTTGAAACTCTGTACAACACATAGTGGGAGAATGTCTGTGTTAAGAGGTTGGGCTGAGCAGTGATCATTTGCCTGGAAGACTTCCTGGAGATATATATCCAGTTTGGAATTATAAGCAAAATAAGGGTTTCTTAGTCTTTTTTTTTCTCTTGATGACATGCAGACTAAGGGAGAAAGGACACAAAACTTACGAAATTCCATATTTCTATTTCATAATAATGCATGTGTCCAGAAAGCTAGCTCACTTTCTTTCTTATTGAATAAACTAAGGGTAACTAAGGGCTACTAAGGGCCTATTTATACAGGTTTTGAACAGACAAAAGTAGAAGTGTCTCAAGTCTATATTCAATACCGCAGCTCTTGAATCTGGTCTCCATCACAACTGCTTTCCATCACCATTTAAGATGGTCTTCAGATCCGTAACTCCAACTCCTTGCTGTAGATGTTCTCCATCTCTTCTGGCACAACCACAAAACCAGCAAGCCCTTTTTTTTTAGGGTTTCCAAAGGGCTCTGAAAATAAGATTTAAAAGTGTGGTCACGGAATCAGAAGTGGACCACTTATCCTTTATATGTAGCTATGTTTTTGAAACAGTTGTCTCTACAGAATAAGAATAGCATGTTTTTAGGCAAAAAACAGTCTCACTTTTTGGTATTTGAGTATTTGTGGGAGGATGTTAATAGTAAGAAGCAGCCAGATTTACACCATTGGCAACTAAGATTACCAAGTGAAAATCCAAGCTTTTGGAAAGCTAAGGGTAAGCATGTGCAAAGCACTGAAGATTCCTGTGAACTTGGCCAAGTTCAGTAGTGAGAGGGAGAGAGACTTATTTGTAAGGAGAAATGTCTTTTGTACAGTTCCTGGAGATGCATGTCAGGGCCTGTAGCTTGTCTGCACATAAAGAAAGACTAACTGATCTTCCAAAACTGGATGATACAAAAAAATCAACCGTACATCTGTCCATGCTTTTGTTCCATGGCTGTTAAAAGGTGGAAATGGTAGACACAGTGAGTAAATCAACAACTTTGTCATTTTAGACAGATTTTGATATAAAGATGCTGTATAGTGGCCTTGTTATTAGTTTTATTGTGAATTTTGGACATGAGCTTCCTTCCCATGGACACATCAAAAGAGTCTGACTTTTATCTCATTGAATAAAATAGTTCTAGCTTTTTGTAGCTCAGTGACGATATGTTTTCTACCGCATACTAGTAGAGTCTTCCTGGCAAGATGACATAGGGTTTTGCTCTCAGACTATGTACTTCCTCTCAGTTGAGAGGTTTTTCCAGATGGTGCTACTGAAATCTATCTGATGGAATTCCCAAAAAGCCAATGTGACAAGCGAAACCAGGCAATTTGGCCAGTGGCAGAGTCAGCTGTTCAGGGTTCAGCATCTTATATATTATGCTGTGTGACGCTGTTCAGGGTTCAGCATCATGGGCAGCATCTTGCCAAAATATTACCCATTCTTAAAAGGCAGAGGGGAAATAAATTACTATTATATAATTATGTTATATAATATAATATATATAATTGCTAAATTATCATTCCAGAAATGCAACATATTAACTCCCTTACAGTAAGAACTCCCTGATGTGCTCCTAAAGTTTATTTTCTAAAAGAAAATTTTAGCACTCATATGACCTAAAATGCCTAAATCTCACAGCCGTTGCATGCTCGTCAGCCAGAACTACGCTGGTGAAAGGTTTTGCCTGCTTCAGTTTACACCGATGTCTTGACCAGCATCCAGTCTCACTGCATTCAGTGGGAATTGTTCCACTGGATTTCCTGAATCCAGCACTGAGACTTTTACTGTGGTATGATAAAATGTCCAATGCTTACTCTGGCTCCAAGAGTCCATTCCCCTTTCTCTCTTCCTGCACAGTTGGTGGGCCAATCAAAGAGTAGCTTTTGGAAAATGGAAGAGATGGGAAGAGCTCAGCTAGAGAATGGGTAGAACATAAGTTAATAACATTTTTCATGCACTTCCCTTCTCCAAGAACCATTTTCTCAAACACAAGGAGGCTTTTCTGATTATAGAAACTGAGGAAATCCTGAAAGTAGGTGCTTAACAAACTGAATTTACCACGGTTTGGAATTCTCTCCTGATGCTTTTTTAAGTTGTGATCTGTTGCTGACTACATAGTACTCATTGTGACTGTAAAACCAACAGGTCAGCAGGAACCAATGCACTGATTTATCCCACCGACCTATTTTGACGAGTCCATCTAGCCAGATACACTGTTTACAAGACTGGCCAACATGAGGCACTTAGAAAAAGGCTGTCAACACTATAATTTGTCCCAGTAGCACACTTTTAATTGCCATTCTTAACACCAATTACTGCTTAAAAATCTATCTTCTTGAAGCACTCGAATTGCTATGCCCAAATGTTTATGCCATGTAGCACTTGTTCACACTTAGCAAAATAACACTTTTCTTCTTTAAAAAAAAGTCTGTTTTCTTTAGTCTTTTGTGTTTTGTACTCACTAGTCAAAACACCTTTGTGAAGATGTTCAAAAGCACAACAAATTATTGCTCAATGATGCTTTATGCAACAGCTTCTATGGATTAACCATGAATTATGATCAGAGTTTTTTTGCCTTTTTAGCATTCAAAGTGCAGAAATTTTTTACGAGTATTAGAACCTTTGGCTTTTTATATGTTATATGCATGTTTACTATTTCATTAGGTAAGACTGGCAAGTACACTTTTGTTAGAAGTGAGTTTATTAAAGAGTGAAACAATTTTTCCCTCTTATTAAGCAGTAATCTTTGCAGTAAAGAACAGCAACACTAATAAGGATAGAAGTGACGCTGTCATAGCAGGAAGTTTGGACAAGACGGTGTTAGCAAATACTTGAGCAATTTTGTCACTGCTTTTTCCTGATCCTTGTGCTGTTATTCATGGCTGCAACTCAAGGATTATTATAATTAAAGCATTTATATCTTTACACTGGACAGAAGGGGAAAATAGAAAATAGTAAACCTTTAGAGCACTTTCCACCAGAAGCCTTATCTTGTCTTTTCTTATTTTTTGTTTGTTTATAGGAAATACTTCTACAGAATATTTGGGATGATGATTATATTTACATGGCTGTTATAGTTCAGCCCCGATCGGGACCAGACTACGCAGTCTCTCTCTCACTCCCACCACCCTCTGAGAGAATAGGGGGAGATAATATAAGTAAAAACAGCTTGAGGTTTGAGATAAGGACAGGGAGAAATCCTTAAAGTTACCGTTACGGGCAAAACAGACTCGACTTGGGGAAAACTATTCATTTATTACTAAAAATAGCAGGATAGTGAGACAGAGAACAAGATAACCTCCCTCCACGCCTCCCTCTTCCTGAGCTTAACATTATCTCTACTACCTCCTTGCCCCGAGCGGCACAGGGGGAAGAGGGAATGGGTGTTGTGGTCAGTTCATCATGCGTTGTTTTACGCTGCTGCTTCATGGTCGGGGGAAGAACTCCTCACATTCCTCCCCTGCTCTGTTGTGGGGTCCCATCCATACGCCACAGTCCTTCGTGAAACTGCTCCGGTGTGGGTCATCTCTTCCACAGGGTGCAGTCTCTCCAGAACGGCTGTCCCAGCAGGCCCTCCATGGGCCACAGCCTCCTTCAGGCATCCACCTGCCCCGGTACGGGGTCCTTCACGGGCTCCAAGTGGATCTCTGCTCCTTCGTGGACCTCCATGGGCTGCAGGGGGACAACCTGCTCCACCATGGTTGTCACCACAGGCTGCAAGGGAATCTTGGCCAGAAGCCGCATTACTCCTCCCCCTCCTTCTGAACTGACCTTGGCGTCTGCAGCCGTTCCTCACAACAGGCTGGTAGGTGTCTCTCAGGATACTTTTTACATCTTATTCACTTCTCATTTCCTCTCCGCTTCTTGCAGCTGGGCTGGACCGAGTCGGGCCCAATCGGCCGCCTGGCGAGAGGCCAGAGGGTGAGGCCTGCAAGGCCCATGAGACCTGCACCTCCCCCTCTGTGCCTCTGCCCCCACTCAGCTTCTTCACATCTTCTGTTCTCTCTCTTTTTTTTTTTTTTTCTGTTTTCCCCTTCTTAAATATGTTAGCGCAGAGGCATTATCACAGAACATTCTGCTACCAATCGGCTCGGCCTTGGCCAGCAGCAGGTCCGCCCTAGGCCCGGCCGGGTCCACTGAACAAAGGGGAGCAACTTCTAGCAGTTTCCTACAGAAGCTACCACCTTAGGCCCCTCTTCACTAAACAAAGCCACAACAATGGCTAACTCCAAAATTTAGTTCTGTTATTCCACACCAACTTTCTACTTGCTCTAAGCTATTTAGTAAAATAATAACTATGTAGGAAAAATATATTTCCTAAATTTAATTCCCAGTTATTAAGATACTACATATTTTTTAATTCTGCACAGCATCCATTCCATTGAACTGTAGACTGAATACTATTTAAATTCAAGATAGATTATTAAAATTAAAGTGTTTATTAATACTTTATGCTTTCCTACATAAAGAAGCTTATTCCTCTCAGTATGTTCCTAATTTTGCCATTTAACTCCTTATGTGTATTCCTGAATGAGACTTTAAACATAAGGAAATGAGTTAAAATTTTAATGCTTTTACTTAATTATCTTAGTATTAGATGTTATTAAATTCTTGTTTCAAGGCCAGAGGATCAAAGTTTATGAAATACTGTGTTCTTTATCCTTCCTGTTTTGCAGAGGGAGGCATCTTCTTTATTTTGCTAGTACTTCAGTTTATTGCTATAGAATATTAATATTATACTACTGACAAAAACTGGAGCTTTTTTTTCCAGGACAGGGAGCTATGATGCAAATAAATTGATTTGGTTCAAAAACTGTTTCTAAAACTTGAAGTTGATACAATTTTCACAAACGGAGTGATGTGTGTTTTGTTGCCTGATGGATTTAGAGTAGAACTGTAAAGAACTAGAAATCTTGTAGAAACTGGCAGATAAATGGTAAAAGTATGATTTACAGATCAAGTAATTCACAAATATATAGGGAGCATTAACATACATGTATTTCTAAACTCATATGTTGTCATTATTGAAGACACAGAAGCACAGAAGCAATGTTGTGCTAAAGCAGATTTTAGAGGATTATTGGGGTCCCTCTAGGAAAACTAAATAAGATTTAACAAATATAATATTGAGAACTTGGATCTGAACAGCTTCTTAGTATTCCTTTAAAGTGTCCCTTTGTGAAATCAGAAAGTATAAAACCACTAGCCCAAGAAATGTGATTGATAAATAGCAAGAATTAATTAATTAAAACATGAGTTGACAGGAAATGGATTGATGAGAACATCCAAGAATCCTGTGTTACATACCTACATGAGAGAAGCCATATCTAATGAGTCGTACAACTGTTCCTCCTCATTATTTCTGCTTAACAAACTGTGATTGTTATATTCAACTTGCCCTTTAAACTACAAAGTATAATTCATTTAACATAGTTAGTTTAGAAATGTTTTTAAGAAAAACCTACAAACCTGAAACACTAAAATTGGCATTCCCCATGCATTCTGAACATTTCTGGATCAATAGTCAGAGGAAGGTTTCAATGTATTCTTTATAATCTTAGAATCTTGCCATTCACATGAGCAAAATACACACCTGTTGCAGAAATACATATATATATAAGATACATATTAAAATATTTTCTTCTGACTTAAATCAATAAAAATGAAGTATCAGGCTATACATATAACGTATTATCAATAGAAACCAAGGATTGTCATTGAAGTATCTGAAGATATAGATAATTCACCATAAGAAAAAAATCTGTAGGAAGACACTTGCAACTGCACATAGATGGCAAACTTTTTCATAGGCAGTGATAGTTCCATATCAGCTTTTGAAACCTTGAAATTAACATAAGCAGTGTTAAAAAAAAAATCACATTAACATGTAGTATATTAACATACATGAACACTTCAGGAAAAAGATTTTGAGATGAAATATTACCTCCCTCTTTTTACACTTCAGAACAGAAAACCAAATTGTTGCTTGAAGGAACAATGTAAAAAAATAGCTGCATGCAACATGTGGCTTGTGACACCATTTACACAAAACAGATAATACAGACCCCACCTGGAGTACTGCGTCCAGTTCTGGAGCCCCCAACATAAGATATTGATTAAAAAATCAATCTCTCCTACATTTTTAGAAAACAGGAGATTTGGAACTATGAAATATTATTCCTTTGTGCATTTTAATGTTGAGCAGAGGGGCAGAATCACCTTCCTCGACCTGCTGGCTACACACCTCTTGATGCAGCCCAGGATGCAGTTGGCCTTTTGGGCTGCAAGGGCGCATTGCCTGCTCATGTTAAACTTCTCATCCACCATCACTCCCCAAGTCCCTCTCCTCAGGGCTAGTCTCAATCCATTCTCTGCCCAGCCTGTATTTGTGCCTGGGATTGCCACGACCCAGGTGCAGGACCTTGCGCTTGGCCTGGTTGAACTTCATGAGGCTGGCACAGGCCCACCTCTCCAGCCTGTCAAGGTCCCTCTGAATGGCATCCCTCCCCTCTAGCGTGTTGACAGCACCACTCAGCTTGGTGTCGTCAGCGAACTTGCTGAGGGTGCACTCTATCCCACTGTCCCTGAAAACGAGAAAGATGTTGAACAGGGCTGGGCCCAATGTGGACCCCTGAGGGCCGCCACTTGTGACCGGTCTCCACATGGACATTGTACCGTTGACCACCACTCTCTGATTGTGGCCATCCAGTCAATTCCTTATCCACCGAGTGGTCCGTCCATCAAAACCATGCCTCTCCAGTTTAGAGAGAAGGATGTTGTGTGGGACAGTGTCAAATGCCTTGCACAAGTCCAGGTAGATGATGTCCCTTGCTCCCTTGTGCCTTCCACAACTTGGGTCATGTGCCAAGAGCCCTTATTGGTAAAGACTGAGGAAAAAATGTCATTGAGCACCTTAGCCTTCTCCAAGTCCCGGGTAACCAGGTCACCCATTTCCTTCCAGGGGAGGGGACTACATTCTCCCTGAACATCCTTTTGTTACCGACATACCTATAAAAGCCTTTCTTGTTGCTCTTGACATCCCTGGCCAGATTCATTTCTGTCAGGGCTTTAGCCTGCCTCACCTGATCCCTGGCCATTCACACAGCCTCTTTGTCATCCTCCCAGGCTACCTGTCCCAGCTTCCACCCTGTATAGGCTTCCTTCTTTATTTTCAATTGGTCCAGGAGCTCCTTGCTCATCTATGCGGGCCTCCTGGCCTTTTTGCCTGAGTTGCTCTTCATCAGGATGCATCACTCCTGAGCCTGGAGGAGGTGCTCCTTGAATATCAACCAACTTTCCTGGGCCCCTCTTCCCTCCAGGGCCGCCTCCGATCACACTTTGCTCATCAGATCCCTGAAGAGGCCAAAGTCTGCCCTCCTGAAGTCCAGTGTCCTGTGTATCACGTAAAGCAGACATGAAGATACACAATCATTCACATTCATGAAGCACAGATATAAAACCGAAGCCTGAATTAATTCTTCTAAGATTTTCAGTCAACTGAAAAATTTTCATCCTTTTTTTTGAAATGTATTTACCTGATTCTGTATATTTGTAGTCATCTTTCAATGTATCAGCAAGAAGAATCTCTTTAAGACTGTATGAACATCTCTGATCCTAGCTCAGCTGTGGTATTGTCAGTTTTCTGCTCAACATTAAAATGCACAAAGGAATAATATTTCATAGTTCCAAATATCCTGTTTTCTAAAAATGTAGGAGAGATTGATGGTTTTTTTTTTTGGTCATGTGGAAGGAGTTTCATGTTGTAACCAGTTCCTTTCAGTTTTTAAAGTATAAACTAGTACTAGTAGCACTAAAAAATATCTATATCAAGCAGTAAAAAAGTCAATATTAAATTTTCAACATTATACACAAGCAATTGTTTACTTGATTTGACTATAGTCATTGCTGTAGCTGCATATGTGTACTAAACATCCTTTCTTTGCCTCCTTATGCAGGTGGATGAACAACAAATTTTGCCCATCTGCTTGCACAAGTGCCCAATTTCCTAGGTCAACAGAATCAGTATATGTGCAAAACAAACTCTTGTTCTCACTTTTTTTCACTTGCAACCTCAAAGGCTGGTTCTTAGGGTGATCATCAACATTCCTGGACTATATTTTTCTTAATTTCAGGTAATAACTTTATTAAAAAAGGGATTTAAAATTCTGTGCAGAAATACTGGTTTCCTAGTAAGAGATAAATAAACCTAGTAGACTTACAAACCTTCTAAAACTAGTGCTACATCATCACTGTTTGATTACATACGTGTACATAATCAGACTCTATCAAAGACATGAAAAAAACATTTTCATTTATCTTGCTGAATTAAAAGCTAAAACATTTTCAAGGCCATGAAAAAAAGATGACGACAGGTATTAATATGTGTCTGACTTTTATCTCAAAGCCCAAACATCAGTGATGTAGTAAACAAGAAGTAACCATGAATAAACAAGTGAATTTGAGAAGGCTAAAAGAATGTTATAACTCCTAAATTTGATATAATTAATTTGTTTTCAAGACCAGTGCTACAAGTAGAACAAAAACCAAGCCAAGAAATCTTTATATGGTTTGTAGTGAATGAATATGCAGATGTTTTGCAGAGTTTGTCTTCAAGGGCTGATTCATCTGCTTCTTAGAAGTTAATTCTGTCTTACCTTATGGGTTTGCTTTTCCACTTTTTTTTTTTCAGTAGTGGCTTTTCCATTTTTCAGGGTCTGGCAATTAACAAAGAAACAGATTAACAGATTTTATATTCTCATGGATGCAGCATCTCTTTGAAATCCTTGGGTAATGTCTAGGAAGAAAAGCTATCCTTTTTCTCTAAACTAGTTTAGAAGTTAGGACTACAAAACCCTGAAGTAACATGGTTGGCTAGTCATATCTCAAAAGGGAAAGAGACAGAATAAAAGCAAACAACAACAAAAAGCTAAATCTTAAGATTTGAACAGAGGAGACAATTCATTCTGCACAAAAATTATCATTAGAATAATTCATGCCCTCTCTAATATAGTAAAAAGATTGTCAAAGACATTGAAATGTTGATGTCAAAATAAAATCAATCATATGCAGACAAGCATTTACTTTCTGATAGTGAGTCAACAAATCTTTTGCAACTCATATTGGCCTACAGTTTGCAAATCAAAAAGGATTTTCTTAGGAGAGATATTTGGAAGCACTTATTTTTATTTCAGCAAATATATAAGTCTTAATCTTCAGCTTTGCAAAAGAGTTCAGAACAATATACCCAGTTTTGTTTTTTATTTCTTAGTGTTTAGGAAGGGTAACTAATAAAAGATATGTAAGATTTTTAAGTATCACACTCAGATATCTATCTTTTAAAGTATTTGCTTTATGAAAAAAAAAAAGCAATTTCAGTGTAGTGGAATTACAGACAAATTACAAGGCTTTTGATAAATACAAGATTATATAAATGGACATAAACCACAACAAAGTAGATTTGGAGAAAACACTTTCATATTTCAACAGAAATCCAGTAGACCTATTTGAATAGATCTGTCTCATCAGCTAAATGTACATTGCCCTAAATCTTTGCAGCTATTTTTTTTCTGTTATAGTAAATTCCTTTATATCACATGACACCCTGCTCTTATGATCACAAATTGCCAAATTTGTTTCCTGTGTTTGATACAATGCAAAGTAAAATCTATTAATCACAGCTAGTCAGGATCATCAAAATATTTTTTCACAACTAAAAAGTAATTCATTAAAATTACAGTTCATTAAGAATATATTTAATAGAATCTACAAAAATTAAAGGAAGTATCCACAACAGTGATGTTTCACTTTTGTTCCATAATGACTATGAGATCTACATAGTGATTCATGGGAGATTCAGGACTCTATGAATTACAAGAAACTTTTCATAACTGGAAAGAATGCCACTGCTGAGAGGATTTAGTACTGTATCTGTTATTTTATAATTTCACAAATATTGGTTAACTTTTCAGTTTGAAGGGACTATTTCCTTTATTGTTAAAGAGTTTGAAAACCTTTATTTGAATATACAAAGCTTTATCTCAGTATTCAATATTGTATAAAACTACGGCCAAGGAAATACAGCAGTAGCTAAAACCATAGTCTATGATGAATACCTAACAAAGGAGAAAAAGTCTTTTTACTTACTAATCAAGGTGACATAGTGAATAAAAAAGAAAGCACAAAACATTATTTGTATTAGGAAAAATGTCACATTTTGCAAACTAATGATGAATTGATTAATAACATCTGGTGGGATAATTTTGAAAGTATGTTAAATAATGAGAGGTAATAGAACAAGAATATGCTCAAAAGAAGTATGCAGGAAGAAATGCTTGCAGGAACACTTACGAACATAAAAAGGCAGAACAGTCTTTAGCCATGTAAGATGTCAGGAGATGCATGGAAGATTAGGAAAAGAAAGGCTGTCAGGTATCTTATGAATTCTTCAACTTTTTTCAGGTGGGGAAGAATGGGGAATGAAAGCAGTAAAGGCTCTGCAATGTCTGTTTTAATGATAAAGCAAATATCACTCAGGAAAGGAACCATCTCAGACTCTCCAGAAATTATTAAAAATGTTCTCAGCAGAATTATTGAAATCTTAAATAGATAAAGAATTTAATCTTGGGCAATCAGCACCTTATATGTACTCTGCACTGTTGATGATAAAACTCACAGACAGACTGCAGTTGGTTAATGCTTTGAGAGAATCTGTTCAAGGTATACAAGTATGAACACAGAAAGCTAGAGAAATTTAATGGAAGAATAAGTCTACCTTAGCTAGCTATATGTAAGGGGGAAAAAAAGCAATGTTCATATCAAAAAGAATGTAGAAAATACAGTGTAAATGATGATGCATATTTGAAGTCAACACTGAGTCCTTTTAGTGTTTTCATGATGGTAGTAAGAGAGAAAACACAGTTACCTTGGACTATGAGGTTTACTTACCATTAGAGTCATAGGTGGAAGCAGTCTGAATTTAGCATGAATGTCAGGAAGTACGAAGACTGTGATAATTGAGGGGAGTACACCAATTCTAGAGCAAAATGTAGGAGCGGTGGTTGTAAGACTGAAAAACCGTAATAACCTTGCACAAGTGACTGCAATACTGTGAGTGCCTTCTTCAGTAACTTGTTATATCAGAACCAAATCATGCAAATCTGTTCATTGACTCCCTCAATAAATGGAACAGATGCCTTGTCAGCCATGGGGGAAAGGAAAACTGAGGCACACAAATAAGCAGACAGCATTTCATTGCAAATGCAATGAAGGTGTGAATTTGAGCAATTGTCGGTTGCTCCTTGTGCAGAGGGTGAGGGTGTAGTGCTGCTATCTGCTCTGCAAAATGTAAAGATTCTGCTATATGGTAGCTCTTTCAGTGAAAGCAAGAAGGAGATAATCAGCTGGGTGGTGGCTAACACACTCAGTGGCCAGGATAATAACAGAGTTTAAAGAGGGCAGTAGTATGTACTGTGACTGTAAGCTGTGGGTTAAGAAAGCTCCTTACTGTAAGAAGGAAATGACATTGCATTTTGTGTTAAGATAAGAATTGGATGTTTGCTTTTTATCTTGGAAAAGGGTTGGGTGGGCTATAATCAGAATAAATGCTATCTGTTAATGTGAGAAATTTAACTTTTTTTTACACTTATTTTTGGATAGGAAACTTCCAGAAGACTACCCATGAGTTGACAGGCAGCATGAAGAGTCTTGAACTGTTCTGTGTATGAGGACTATATGCCTACATTGATTGGAGTTCAGAACACTCTTCATCTTCCTGAAGATGGAGAGGTTTAAAAAAATAAAAAGCTTTTAATGATATTAAGACTATTTTAAAGCCACACAATCTTTGCTCATTGATCTGTGGCTCTGAGATCACTAGTGATCCCAGCCCCTAGATTTCACTTACTACATCCTTCATTTCTCTGAGATCTTCAGTAAATTGTTCTGTGGATTTATTTTCACGCAATTCTAAAAACATATAATGGCCAAAGCATAGATTATACCTTGCATGCTGAGGCAGAAAGAGGTCTATTGGATGATCTCCTTATGTGCTTTGGCTGAAAACACTAATGCTCAGAAAAATTCCTTTGAATTGGGTTAGATTTAGGGTTAGGGTTAGACTTTAGGTTTTGGGTTAGGGTTAGGGGGTAGGATCAGGGTTGAGGTTAGGGCTTAGAGTTTGGGTTTAGGGTTAGGGTAAGAATTAGGGTTAGGCTTTCGGTTTCGGATTAGGGGTTAGGATAAGGGTTGGGCTTAGGGCTAGGGTTTAGGTTCACGGCTACGGGTAGGGTTCGAGTTAGAATAGGGTTAGGCTCAGGTTTTAGGTTTAGGGTTGGGGGTTAGGATAAGGGTTGGGATTAGGGCTAGCATTTAGGTTCAGGGGTAGGGCTAAGGTTAGAGCTAGAGTTAGGGCTAAGGTTAGGGTTAGAGTTACGGTTACGGTTACGGGTTAGGGTTAGGGTTGGGGTTAGGGCTAGGATTATAGTTATGGGTTAGGATCAGTGTTAGGTTTAGCATTAGGGGTTAAGGAAATGGTTAGGTTTAGGGTTAGGGTTTGGTTTCCATTAGGATTTTGTGTTAAGGTTAGGGATAGTGACATTAGGGTTAGGTTTAGGGTTAGTGATTAGGGTTAGTGTTCTTGTTAGGCATTAGGTTTAGGCTTAAGTGTTAGGGTTAGAATTAGGGTTTAGGGATAGTGGTTAGGATTAGGGATAGGCTTAGTGTTAATCATTAGGGTTAGGGTTAGCGTTAGGGTTAGTGTTAGGAGCTGGATTTATTGTAAGGGTTAGGTTTAACAGTTAGGATTAGATTTACGGTTTAGGCTTACAGTTAGGGTTAGGGGTTAAAGTTAGGGTTAGGGTTAATTTTAGAGTTACAGTGTATGGTTAGGGTAGTTAGGGTTACCCTTAGAGTTAGGATTATGGTTGGTGCTAGGGTTTTGTTTACATTTAGTATTTAGGGTTAGGGTTCGGTTTAGGTTATGTTTAAGATTAGGGTTAGGGTTAGGGGTTACAATTAGGGTTAGCTTTAGGGTTAGAGTTAGCGTTAGGTGTGGTAGTTTAGCCCAAGTCACCACACAGTTTCTCACTCACCCTCCCCCTACCCAGTGGGATGGCGGAGAGAAATTGGGAAGAAAGGAAAATTCGTGGGTTGAGATGAAGACAGATTACTAGAATAGTGTTGACGCAGAAGTAACGGACACTGCACACGACCAATATGATCAAGCAAATGCCAATTTATCATTGATACATCCCGGTTAATACAGCCCTTCTAATTCTGTATCATGCGCAAGCTCTCTACTAATTGGTTAACTATATCATGCATATATATATATATATATATATATATATATATATATATTTAGCTCCTAGCTAAAATATGATTTGTTAAGTCTCTATGTTCACGTGCACGGCTCTCTCCACCTGCACCCTGCTTCACGTTCAGCCCCCAGTCACGTATGCCAGCTGTTTTCCTTCTTCTCAAGGTTGCTTCGTTTACTTTCTCACAGGAAGCTTCATTACTTTCTCACAGGCGGCCTCATTATTTTCTCACAGGTGGCTTCAGTGCTTTCTTACAGGCAGCTTCAGTGATGTCCTTGAGGCCTGCTGCTCACAAACATAACAATTCCATTCGGTCTGGATTGTTCACTAAGTGCCCCTGGTACTCCAGGTATCCAACAAATCCCCCTTTTTGTTTTGAACAATCCAGACCCACTTTCATCATACGTTCCATAGCTTTCACAAAGCATTTTAAAATATACCCCAAAATCATCAGTGTCAACAGCAAACCCATCAATAATACCAACCCATAAACTATCAAATCTTTTAGCCAGCCTGTGACCCCCAAGGATTTCAACCAGTCTGTTAACCTGCTTTCCACTTGTATTGCATGCATGTTGCATCATAACTCTGCCAAATGATAGCGTATCGACTTAGAGTGATCAGAAACAATCATGCAACACATACCTTCAAAATCTTCACATCCATGTCCATGCGCTAATAACAAAAAATCAATGGCTGCTAGATTCTGCAAAAATATCATGACACATGCTATCCATGTCTTCTAATAATCTTGATAACATGCTAGAAGTTAAATTAATTTGCTTTTGTGCCCAACAAGCTAATTTATTTAAGTTAGCTAAAGTTTTTGCAGTTTCTGCCCAAGGAACAAATAAAGATAATCCTATCCGCTCAGCTGTACCCAACAGGGTTAAATTGCTGTCACAATGGGGAGTCAATACTTTTAGCGATCTTCTTGCTCGCGTATGATTCCATAATGGAGCAAACATTATCAATTTTCCAAAATAACATGGTCCTCCTGTGGCCCTTTTTGGTACTCCTGACCTTATTTTACTACAATATCAACTACTGAATCTCCCTTTTTTTTTTTTTTTTTTATGAGCCAGTTTGTCTGTATTGAGTTGTCAATCATTTTTTGCAAGCATGGTATGTTATGCCTAGTATGATGCCTAGTATCACAATTCCAATTTTAACCAAGGACAGCAATTATGCCACACACAAGCTTAGTTAATAAAATTACTGATCACACATTATACATATTCATGATTACGAAGCAAAGCTAAGTTTCACTACCTTCTAGTAATTTTCTACTATAACATTCTTCTACTATTATAGATATAACAACTCCAGTAACTTTCTTATCTATAAAAGCAATGACTAGTTTTCTGCAGGCCTCTGTTGAAACAAGCCATAAATTCTGCTAACAATGTTTTGGATCTTAAAGCTTCCCTTCTCATTCCATGGCTTTCTTCCTGAGAGCACGATTGCATTCCTCCCCCAAGGTCAGTGTACTTTCACTGATCCCATACTTACTCAGCGAAATACCACATCTCCCCCTTCTTTGTTTACGAGAAGAGGCTTGTTTCAACGCTTTATCTATTAAAGTCTGCACACACTTTAAGACACAGAATTATAGATCAAAATACATATATAAAAGGAATGAATAAGTATCCTACAGCTATTAGTAACAAGCTTATATCAAGTCACCAAAAGATTTCTGAATATATCAGTTAACAGCGTTGATAGTGCTGATGCAGTTGTATTTATTTGCTTAGCAAGCCAACAGTCCAATTTATTTAGCATAGTTAATGCCTAGGCACTTGCCACACCAGGTGAAAAGACTGAAGCAGCAATAATTTTACTTAGTTTCCAAAACTCTGTATTATCTTGGCAACCAGATTCAATGCTATGTATGTTTTGTTAAGGTCTTTTATGCTGTCTGGATTTTGATATGTGCTCGCATGATCACGTCATGCTGTGTCGTTGCAATGTATAGATCTTAAAGCATTTACAATCATTACCCCTCTAGAAACATTAGCTCTTGAATAGTTAAAAAATAGACAGAAGTCCATCTTTACTGATCCCAAAAAGTTCCATCTTTTGTAGTTTTAGCACTCAGCACTCGTGGTTGCTGCTGTTTTACACAGAGTTGCCGTCCTACGGGTATCTGGCAGGTCAACCAAACATGTTCTGAAAGGCTTACCCGCAGATGATACAGACAGGGATCCACTTGTTTACTGCTCCTGTAAAGACAGAAGCGTATCCCTTCCCCCATGTTATAAGAGGGAACGGTCCTTCCACTTATACAAAGCTCGACTCAGACAGGAGTATCTGTTAACCATGTCAGGGGCGGGGGGTTGGGGGTGCCTGGCGGCGGCTGTGGCCCCAGGCATATAGGAGAAAAGAAAACTAAAACCCGAGGTTTAAGACAAGAATAGGGAGAGATCCTTAAACCCACCGCTACAAGCAAAACAGACCATCACTAAAACCAAAGCAGGATAAGGAAAAAAGGAACAAGACAACCTCCCCCCACCCCTCCCTCTTCCCGGGCTTAACACCATCTCTACCTCCCTCCCCTGCCCCCTGAGCGGGACAGGGATGGCGGGCGGGGAGAGGGAATGGAGGTTACAGTCAGTTAATCACGCGCTGCTTTATTGAGATCAACGGTTTAACTGCTGCACCTACAGCAGCAGCCATGACTGTAGCCTTTTCTTGTTCTAACATTCGCTCGGCAGCTTCCAGCAGTTGCCCTGTACTAGATCCTTTTGGCAGCACACTAAGGGCTCTCTTAGGTTTTTTTTTGTTTGTTTGTTTGTTTTGTTTGGGTTTTTTTTGTTTGTTTGGTTTTGGTTTTTTGTTGTTTTTTTTTTTTCATTAGCATTATTAAAGGCAAGCATATCTAAGAACTTTGCTTTCATGTCATCATCCAGATCAGGGTGAGCCGTAATTGCAGTGTGCAACCGATTAATAAATTTCCCATATGGTTCTGTGGGACCTTGTCTTATTGATGTAAAGGCAGGTCCGGACTTTTCATCGTACACCCTAGCAAGCTCTCTATAAGCCAAATCTTGGCCCAGTTGTAACACTTTGGTAGCAAATTGCGCTTGCCAATCAGATCGTGCGTAGGGTCCCGCTCCCATCAGCATTTGAGTTTGCACCCCGAATAATGGATCACCCTGTTGTCGAGGCGTTGCAGCTGCCCTATCACAAGCCGCCTGCCAGTACTGAAAGAACTGCAGCTGCTGTGACTGTAGCAAAAGCATCTGGACAATCATTCTAATATCATAAGGAGCTAACAACGGTGACAAAAAAATATGCTGCAACACAGATTGAGCATATGATGATTTTAGCCCATACTGAGTAACTGCACTTTCAGCTTCCTTCAATATTTTCCAGTCTAATGTTTTCAACACACTTTTCCCAGTATTATCAGTCACAACTGGAAATGCCATGGGAAAAGGCTCTCCTTCTATCATGGCATCTCGAATCACCTCTTTCCACTGCACTATCGGATTCAAATCCCCAGCCCCTCCTGCCGGCGTCCCTTGCAAAGGTGCAAAAAGACTGATCTCACCCGATGCTCCGTTCGGAATGAATAGGTTGGACGCTCGCAGGTCTCGATGTGGCACAGGCGAAGGAGTTGACAAGTTTCCCAGCGACGCTTCTAGGCGAACCTCTAGGGCTTCCAGCCTTTTTAGTGTCTCTTGCAGCTGTGCGTCCTTCAAGCCAGATGAATGTTCATCCCCCTCTTCCTCACGCCGTGGTGGCGGGGAAGAAGGTGGTAACGGGGGATAAACCGGAGCTGTTGGCGCCGGCGAAAAGACTCGTGACTCTGAGCCTGCACTGGCGCAGTGTGGCGGGGTGCCTGGTGGTGGTACATCTGATGGTGGTGAAAAGTCTTTGGCAGTTTTTCTCTCTGGTGCCCACATATCTATAGTTATAGGGGCTGTGGCTGCATTTCCTGGAGTCCTTGCTGGGACTTGCACCCCTCCACCCTCAGCACAAGCCGGGGCAGCAGCAGGGCTCGTTAAACCCGAGAACAGCATGCTAGTAGCGGTGGTGGACCCGTCAGCTGGAGTTAAGGCCGCAAAAGCAGATGTGGCAACTGAATGCTTGGCTTTCATGCTTATCAATGTTTCGTTAATTAGCCTCCACACGGTGGAGAGTTTGCTCGCCTCCTTTGATCCTTTACTTTTTTCATCCCACAGCTCTTTTCCTATCTTTTCCAATGTCAGGAGTTCAAAAGCAGCATCAACTGTGGAGATTAATTACCTTTTCTTTGCCCACTGCAGCAAAGCTTCTAGAATGGCCGAGTCATAAATCAGTCCTCTCACAGAGAGCATATGTTGGAGGAGCTTAACCACTGCTGACTCCTCTTTGGTCAGTGTGGACCCCATCTCCTCCCTGGCCGCTCGCCTGGCCAAGACGAGATTCCCTCCGTACCTTTTGTGCCTTTTTGCGCTATAGCGACTTCCCGAGTGCCGGGGCAGCACTCGCCTTCGACCGGCTTCCGCCCCCTCTTCTTTTCCTATTTCGGTTCCGTCGGGATGTCCAACGCCGATCTGAGGGTCCCTGTTCGGGCGCCACCTGTTGACGCAGAAGTAACGGACACTGCTGACGACCAATATGATCAAGCAAATGCCAATTTATTGTTGATACATCCCAGTTAATATAGCCCTTCTAATTCCGTATCATGCGCAAGCTCTCTACTAATTGGTTAACTATATCATGCACGCGCTCCTAGCTAAAATATGATTCGTTAAGTCTCTATGTTCACGCGCACGGCTCTCTCCACCTGCACCCTGCTTCACGTTCAGCCCCCAGTCACGTATGCCAGCTGTTTTCCTTCTTCTCAAGGTTGCTTCGTTTACTTTCTCACAGGAAGCTTCATTACTTTCTCACAGGCGGCCTCATTATTTTCTCACAGGTGGCTTCAGTACTTTCTTACAGGCAGCTTCAGGACTTTCTCACAAGCAGCTTCAGTGATGTCCTTGAGGCCTGCTGCTCACAAACATAACAATTCCATTCGGTCTGGATTGTTCACTAAGTGCCCCTGGTACTCCAGGTATCCAACAGAATAGCAAAGGAAAAATACAAAAATAACAGAATATAAGGCTATTAATATATACAAAATATACAAAGTCAACAATGTGCGATTTCTCATCACCCCATGTCTAAATGACCAACACAGCCCATGCCGAGGAGAGATCAGAAATGTCCTCTGAGCAGCAAGCAAAGCAGGGGAAGAGCAAGCCAGCAAGGCAGAGGGAACGATGCCAGCAAGGAAGAGGGAACGATGCCAGCAAGGAAGAGAGATGAGAAGGTGGAATATGGATGCCAAGATGCCCGAATGGAAAGGATGCCCCCTCCCATGGGCCACCCCCACTTATATTCAAAGCATGGAATACTCTCTTTGGCCAGTTTGGGTAAATTATTCTGTCTGTTTTTCTCCCAGCTTCCTGCATCTGCATTTTAACAAGACTTGGAAAGCCAGGCAGTGTCCTTGGTCTCATTAACAACAACTTGTATCATCAGAGTGTTTTTATCAACATTCTTCACACACGAAATCCAAAACACACCGGCTACTGAGAGAAAATTTACTCCATCCCTGCTGAAACCAGGACATTAGCGTTTAGGGTAAGCGTTAGGTTTAGGGGTTAGGGATTAGGATTTGGGTTAGCATTAGACTTAGGGTTAGGTTTCCAATTAGAATTTATTGTTAGGGTTTGTGTTAGGGTTAGGGGTTAGGATTAGGGTTTGTTTTAGGCTTAGGATTTAGAGTTAGGCTTAGAGTTAGGATTAGGGTTAGGGTTACGTTTATTTTCAGGTTTGGCGTTAGGGTTAGGGGTTAGGAATAGCCTTAGAATTAGGATTAGGTTTAGCGCTAGGGTTTAGAGGTACATTTAATGTTCAGGGTTATGATTAGGGTTAGATTTAGGGTTAGGGTTAGAGTTAGTGACATTAGGGTTAGGGTTAAGTTCAGGTTTAGGATTAGGGTTTAGGTTTCGGTTCAGTGTTTGGTTTGTGTTAGGATTTAGTGTTAGCATTATTGTTAGGGGTTAGAGTGAACAACACTTGGGTTAGGATTAGGGTTAGTGGTTATGGTTAGGGTTAGTCTTAGTGGATAGGGTTCGATTTTACGGTTAGGGTTATGGTTAGGGTTCATGTTAGGATTTAGAGTTAGGGTTAGGTTTAAGGTTAGAGTTAGGTTTAGGGTTAGGGTTAGGCTAAGGGGCCACGGTTAGAGTTAGTATTTAGGGTTAGTGGTTAGCATTGGGGTTAGGGTTTGGTGTGAGGTTTAGGGTTATGTTTAAGCCATTAGGGTTAGGCTTCTGGTTAGGTTTTAGTGTTTGGGTTAGGATTAGGTTAGGCTTAGGAGTTTGTGTTAGAATTTAGTGTTTGTATTAGTGTTCAGGGTTAGGGTTCAGATTAGGTTTAGGGTTAGTGGTTAGGGTTAGGATTAGGGTTGGTGCTATGGTTTTGTTTACATTTACTGTTTAGGGTTAGGGTTAGGTGTAGGGTTATGGGTTAGGGGTTAGAATTAGGATGAGGGTTAGCTCTATGGTTTAGCATTACATTTAATGTTTGTGGTTAGGGTTAGTGTTAGCGACATTAGAGTTAGTGTTAGGGTTAGGGGTTAGTGTTAGAATTATGATTAGAGTCAGAGTTTGCATCAGGATTTAGTCTTAGTGTTAGGGGTTATGGTTAGTGACATTAGGGTTATGATTAGGGTTAGGGTTAGTGGTTAGAGTTAGGTTTTAGGGTTAAGCTTAGGGATTAGTCTGAGAATTTGGGTTTAGGGCAAGTGGGTAGCATTAGGGTTACGGTTAACCCATCAGGGTTCAGGTTAGGGTTAGGTTTTAGGATTAGTGTTAGGATTAGTTTTAGAGTTAGGTTTAGTTTTAGGGCTAGGGTTAGGTTTAGTCTTAGGGTTTATGGTTAGACTTAGGGTTAGTATTAGGCTTAGCGTTGGGTTTTAGGGTTACCTTTACTGTTAAGGTTAGGGTTAGGCTTAGGGGTTAGTGCTACAGCTAGTGTTTAGGGTTAGTGGTTAGAATTAGGGTTAGGGTTAGATGTTAGGTTTAGGGTTAGGGTTAACCCAGTAGGGTTAGGGTTTCGGTTAGGTTTTAGAGTTAACACAAACCTTTTAGGGTTAGGCTTAAGGTTTGTTTTACTGACTTTAGGGTTAGGGTTAGTCACAGTAGGGTTAGGTGTAGTGTTAAAGTTATGTTTAGGATTAGGATTAACCCATCAGTTTTAGGACTAGTTTTAGGGTTTAAGGTTAAGGTTAGAGTTGGTGACATTAGAGTTAGGATTAGGGTTAAGGTTTAGGGTTAGGGTTAGCGTTAACCCACTACATTTATTCTTCGAGAAGCTGAAGCTAAATTTTCAGTACTAGCAAAATTTCTTAAATAGATCACTCAACTCTTGAACCCCTTAGTCTGTACTTAATACTAGTCACTTGGATTGGATTCTGAGGGTTTTTTTAGTGATTCTTAATAGTATTTTTTTTCCCTCACAATTTCTAATCATCCTTGTTGAAAATTTTCTGTAAATGTATACAATACTTTTTTTCCAAAATAGACTCTTGAAGATTTTTTTCTATGTCAACTGAATACAAATGGTCATGCAAGCATTCATTAAATTGGACAGCAACAACTTTTTCCAGAAAACATTTAAAAAGTTCAGAAAGTAAAAAGATTTTTACTTTCAACTTTTAAAGCCTTCGGTGCACAGTGCGATAAGCGATGGAAAATGTTTTTTGAAAAATGTATTTAAGCTGAAACCAAGCACTTTTTAGTATCTTTTTTCTTTCTTAAAACATGTATTTGAGTTTGGCAAGCTTTCATTGCATCACTGAAGTAATGTAATTTTGTAACTATGAGAATTAATAAGAGATCAATTCCTGCCAGTTTAGCATGAAGCTTAGTAAAATTACATTGTTTGTTTTACAAGAAAACTCCTGGTCACTTCAGTGGAAATTGGTATAAATGGTGGCTTACTGCAAAATCAGTAAAGAAACATTAATGGTATTCTTATTAAACACACTTTCAACCATCAGGATGAAAATCGACTAATTATGGAATCATATATATCCATGTATCCAGTCACAATCTCTGAGCTTAAACATCTAATACGTAGTTATTAATTGAACTGCTTGGAAAAAACAGAGATTACTTTTCCTTATGTGTTTCCTTCCTTTATACTATGTATTTAAAAGTTACCTTTAATAGGTAATAAGTTTTGCATTGACCTTGCTACTGAACTGTAATTCATCCTGTTGATGAGAGGTCTTGCAGTAAAAAAATAAATACAGTACTGATTCCTTTAAACTAGTCACTATATAAGCTTTGCAGAAAATGATTGTGAAAGACTCCTTAAAGAAATACCCTAAATATGTAAGACAGGCAGAACAAGGCTTTTTTTATAACTGCCTTTTCCTGTGTGTTCCAGTACCATCAGACTTACTTGGATAACAACCTGATCTGCAGATGTCCCTGCAGGGAGGGTGGACTAGATGACCTTTAAAGGTCCTTTCCAACCCAAACTATTCTGTGATTCTATGATTCCATGAAATTTAAATATGAAGAAGAGGCTTGGAGCAGGAAAAAAAAAGTAAAATAAATGGTTGTGCAGAAATGGGTATAACCGTGCAATAAATTATATGAAAGTTGATTCAGTACATGCTATTGTAATTTAAGTGGTTTGTTCAGCTGTTACAGTATCTCATTTTTGGATGCTAGTTCAGCAGTTGTCTCTGCTACTTGGCAGAAAGAATGGCCAACCAGGAGAAGTCAGAAACTTGATTTAAAAGATAAAGGTTACAAAGGTAAGCAAGTGCAGTAAGCGTAAAGAGAGAGTATAAAATCAGAGAGATCATATAGTGTTTGGTCCTCATAATATTCTTCTAGGCACTCATGATTTGTAGGTTATGTTTTCCTAAGCCAGAGGTGATTTCTTCACTTCTTAGATTTCATATAGCAGTCATAAATGGACATTTTCCCTGGAAATATGCCCACGTGCTGTTTGAAAACCATATAACCTTTCAGCCTTCACAGTGTTTTCAGCTAGATTATTACTGAACTCTTTTTGGTTTTGTTTTTGTTTTTAATTTTCTAGCTGCTGGCTTATGTTGATGCTTATACTCAATTTTCTGGGGGAAAATATTCCTCTTTTCAACTACTCCACTATTTCTCTTTTAGTTCCTTTGATTTTCTCAACATAGTGCTCTGTTATTTCTTTCGCATCCATCTCTTTTCCAGGATGAGGGTTTCTAGTCTACTTAGTTGATCTTTTTTTTTTTTTTTAAAAAAAAAGCTATTTCTTATCTGTGATGATGATTGTTACTCTTTTCTGGACCTTTTCTAATGATGCAGCTTTTGACAAGAGGACCAGAATTGCACACAGAACTCAAAATATGGGATCACCACTGATTTGTACAGTGGCATGGTATACTCTCAATGATTTTCTATTGGCTTTTTTGCCCTTTCCTGGCTGTTGCTCTTATGTCTTCAAAGAACTTTCAGTCACAACTTCCTCATCAGATTGTTCCATGGACAGAGTTAGGATTTTTTCCCACATGCATTATTTTAAGTTTATCTATACTGGTTTACACCTGCCATTTTATTACCCACTTTACCGTATGAGATTCTCCAGCAGTTTTTCAGTTTGTTTTTTTGTTTTACTTCTCTGAATATCTTCAATGTCATCTCATTGATCATGACGTTTCACAGAGCAATTACAAATTTAAGGAATGGCACTGACCTCAGCAAAGAGACTCATGAGATTTTACTAATTGCTTGCATTGCTGTGAATACTGACTATTTCTATCCTTGGTTTTCTGGACTTTAACCAAGAACAGACATTCCTTCTTATTCTGTAATTGATTTCTTGCTTTACCAGGCTTTGATTGGAGACTTTGCTGAATATTTGAATACCAGGAGTATTACCATCCAGCTGCTCTACACCTCTTGACTCTTCTGAAGACCTCCAATAGATTTGTGAGGCCTGACTTCCCTTTACAAAAAGCACCACAACCCTTCTCCAGCTGACTGTGCTTACCCATTTTCCCCACTAATTCTATTCTGTAGAATAGTTTCTTCAAACTCTCTCAATCTCAACAAAGAATGATTTGCAGCTCTCCACAATGCTCCTTGAATTCTTTTTAAAACTTGCAGTCACACTTACCACACAGAAAACTGCTGATACCAAGGCAATTTGAAATGGTGTATTAGCATGTGAGTGAGTAGTACATCTTTAAAAACCATGAAAATGTCAATTATTTGAAAGCCACTACAGTGTAGGTTACATTTTCCATAACAATATAGCAAATAACAACCTTTTAATACTAAAGCATCTTTCTATTTACCCCATAATATAAGTGAGAACTACAAAAGCAAAATTCTGATCTTTGTAAACATGTAGTGCGTCATGAAAATTACATACTTGGCTCTGTTAAACTTTTTACAAACTCTTTATAGAGCTAACATCCATGAAACAATGAGTTAACAGCTTTGCAGAAATACTCAGTTGCTCAGTTTTATTGGATCCTTTATTATCTTCTCTGCAATAGATCTTTGGCCTTGCCCCAGTGAAGTTGACTCTAGTCTGCAATAGAGATTACATTTTATGAGTGGTCATACTAAGTACAATTTCATATTCAGTCACTTTTAAAATAGTAAAAGCTTTGGGTGTTGCCATTTTGAAAAACACTGACCACATTTTTGGGACTGAGTGTTGAAATCAGGTTTCTTGGTCTCATATTTAGAACTAAAATGAAAGTGACTTGATTTTCTGAAAAGCTAAGCACCACCACATCTGTAAGCCCATTGTTCTGGCTATAGTGGCTTAACAACCAGAAACCAAGGCATCATTAGACATTTAATTGTTGTATACGAATTTAGGCATATTGTTTGAAAACTGTTACTGTTCTTACAAATATAAAGAAGTATTACAAACTCAGCAAGTGCAGAGGCAGAGGCCACCAGAGAAAATAATGATGCAGCAGTATATAAATGTAGAAACACTGAGAGAAAAGAACTGTACCTTATTGGAAATGCACTGCTTCTTGTACAATACCTGACAATACCTGACAAAATCAGATGTGTTCTATTCTTTCATCATGATACAAATAACAATAATTCAAGAATGAAAAGAAAAGGCAGTCATCTAGGGTACTAAACTGGATATATGATATCCAGAAACAACTGCTTCTGTACCCACAAGCAGAAGAAAGAACTCTCTGCAAGCTATTAATTCTAATAATACTATCTTTACACTATAAATGCTTCAAGAAATTCAGGTCATCTGATGGAAGCTGGACCTATGCCTTAACACTGGGTTGAACTGCAAAAGAGCAGTTGTTCCAGTTAGTTTCAATGAAGCCACAATTCCCACCGCATTCACAAGAAAAGATTGTAAATGGCACTAGTGGTATTTCAATCTGCAAAAAGTCCAATTATTCCTCTGCAAGAAGTACAGGCAGGAATCATCCTGCAAATCTATGTTCTTCCTTAAGAGCTATGAAGCTACAAGTAAGTCTGGCTCTACCTTACACTTGACTTGAACTGGTTCTTAGACAGCCCATGTCCTCACTGTTTCCGAACTCCTATGTCATTCTCCTCTTACAGACAATTACTGGAGTTTTGAAGCAGGTAGAATTCAAAAGGAACCACACGTTTTCTGCAGTAAAGAACTTTACCACACTTAATTTCTGAAACATGCTGAGTCTGAAGTCTCAGTAAGCTTTTCTCACATTTTCAGTTTTCTCTTCCTCATGCTGCTCCCAATGAAATGGTTCCAAAATGTACTGTCTCCAGCTTTCGGAATGAACATTAATTTCAAAGTACTCTGCATGTAAAACTACCATTATCTGTGCCATGAATTTGTAATCCATGCCATAACAATAATCCAGCACTTCTAGGTCATATTTATGACACAAATACAAGAAACATATTTTTTTTTGTGCTTTTAAGCTAAAATCCCTTTGAACTTTCTCAAAGTAAACACCTGAATTTTATTACATGCTCTTGAGAGCACACTAAGATAGATTAAGGGATAAAACAACAAGGATTCTAGACAATCCTACCAAAGTATGTGGCAAGGGCCTTTCACCCAGATAGAGGAAAAACAGAGAAATGACCTTTAGGAAACCACCTACAGACAGAGCTAACCACTGTCTTTGAAACTGTTAAAAACAGATAAAACTGAATGAGGCAGTGTCAGTATAAAAAAAAATACAGTTTAAAACAGTGGATTGGAAATCACAAAAGGATCTTTCCAATCTCATGTCTTATTTCTTTTGTTACCTAACATAATGAAGATAGGTCTACAAAACCAGTCCTTTTGAACTCCATTGGAAGTGCTTTATCTCAGTCATAGGACATAAATCACATGGTATCTTCAAGCTGTGGCACATCCAATTTAACAAGATGTTGCTTCTGAGTAGAGAGAATAATCAGTGAAAATAAAGTTAAGAGAAGACAAAGAAAAATCTAGGAAGTGTATGACTTTCAATAGACAAAATACAAGTGCTATAAACCAAACAGTATTATTCATAACATCCTATTTCAAAAAGGCATTTAAATATATTCTTGAATGAATATATATCTGCTTAACTGAAGATATCATTTAAGCATATCTATAAACAAATTCTTAAGTTCCACTCACATGTTGAAGTGCTAATCTGACTATACTTTCCTGGACTCAGGCTGGCAAATAGCTTAAAATCGCACATGCCTTGGAAGATACCATGTCTTGGAAAAATATTGTGTTCCTACATACCAATATTTTTCAGTCTAAACTCTAGGGAAGTATCTTTTTCCCCTAACTACAAATACCAAATATGTCACTGCTGCCAATTGTCTTTGACTCGAGCCTATTGCAGGGTACCTTACACAAGCCAGCAGGCCCCTGGAACCAGAACTCCATTCCACATCTCTAACTTTTTCTCTCTGCTGCAGCGTTACAAGGCACAGCATAAAGCTAGACAGGAGTTTTTGTTACTCAGAAAGGCCTTGAGAAACTTCTGGTGTATGTTGCATGAGGAGTCTGACTGAGCAGTATTACCAAATGCTGCTCCAGATTATAATCCTTTTCAAAAGTCTTAGTAGTTTTACTAAACAGTTGAAAGAAGAATAGATTAGTTTTAGATGAGCTCAATAACTTAATATTAATTATAGTAGAATCCTGGAGTCATTCACTAGACTGTCTGGAATCATTATTCTTACTAGATTTCGTATGCTAGATTACAGTTTAAAACTGAAGATCTCATAGGTCCTCACTGGTGACTCCCTTACTTTTTCTCTAGAAGTAGCAGTGTATTAGGTGCCAGATTCATGTAACAAGATCACTAGGGAGGCAAGATGATAAGAAAATTAACTACCCCATCACAGTGAAACAAAGTGAAATACTGGGGAAAACAGGAGCAGAAGAACCTGGTCCTTTCTGTAGAGTTCTTGTGGGACCTTGGAGAAAGCTGATTGAGTTGAATGTTGCTTGATACTTAGCTTAAATTCATCCACCTCACAGTAAAGATAACCTGATTTTAAACGATGATGAATATTAATCAGGCATGGCTGTAAGGAACTTGCAGAATTTCTGTCAGTGAAAATTGCTAATAACAGCTTAAGGAAATGCCTGGAGGGAGAGGTCTAAGCATCTCTAGCCTGCTTTGGAACAGGGGATGTGCACTCAAGGTCTAAAAGCATTTTCTAAGATTTATTTAAGTATCTTGGCATTAAAAAGTAATTTGATACATATATATATATTGTGGAAATGAATTTTTATCTGTCACCTAAGTAAGGCTCACTACAGAACCTTGCATATGGAGTAAAGCATGGACATTTTTTATAACTTCAATTATTTTTATTAATTTATAATAATACATTTACAAATGGAATGAATCCTCTCATAAGGTACATAGAACACAGAAATTTGGTCTGCATTTCAGGGTAAATTTGAAGGATCCGTACCAATTTCATCTTTTGACAAACACTTTAACCTTTTTTTTTCTACAAATATTCTAGTTTGTAAGTGTGGAATTTTTAGCGCAATCTAATAAGATACTATTTTGGGGAATTTTAAGTATGGCAAATGCAAAATGCTATTTTCTTTAAAGATATATTAAACTAACCTGCTTAAAATACTTCAAAGAAAACTGATACATGGACTCTGTCTCTGGCAGACTTGCAATCACAAAGTACATGACAGATCCTTGAGTGGTGACAGCCCAGTATTTCTCATGAGCAGAACTTACTGTTACATTTCTTCTGCCTCTTGCAGCCTTGTACCGATGGCACCTGATGTAACTGAAAAGAAGTACATTTTTCACTGCATTTTTGCAGTGTTTATGCAACTAGGAACTGAATACTGGGGAGAATGGACAAAACTTTCTCCTCTCAAGGCTCCACTGGTTACAGGGACAGCTCCTCTGGGTGTAACTCTCTGCTGGTATGTAAATATTCTCTCATGCTGAAGGAGACTTTACTCTGCTTCAAATGCTGTCTAGCTCTCCTATGGAAACTTGAGACCAAGGGATATCTCTGTCTTGGATACTGTGCACTTTTAGTACAGAATAACAATATAAATATAAAAACAAGAGCACTCTGTAGCATTTTGTGGCTTCAGAGCCACACAGGTTAACCTCAAGAAGAGGGAGTAGTTAAATATTTATTCTACAGGCACTATCCCAGAAAATAATGAAAACTTAGTCTGACTTTCTGATCAAAAATTCTGACTGGAAGACAGGAAAGTATATAATATGTTTCAAAAGTTTTAAAAATAATCCATTGACGACTGCTACTCAAGGAAAGCAACCTCTCAGGTCTGTTTTCTGAGTAGTGTGCAGATCTCAAAGTTCTTTTTAACTAAAGAGGGGCAGCATAAATTCTGAAAATGTCAATTCAATTATGTCATATTATATCAGTTGAGGAATGCCTTCTGTGGAAAAAATCTACAAAAAAACCATCTGCAAATACGAGTGATCTTCTGAGAAAAGGATAGGTATTTAACTCCTTAGGGCTCCCCTAGTCATGTGGAGGCTACACACAAGCTGTTTCCTTTCTTGGCTGGAATGACTTTATAGTGCAAACCTCAGTCTTATTAGGAGGTCAGCATAAGAGTTCTATAGCAAACAGCCAGCTGTGTATCATAAATATCACAAAAATGTCATGTTTGCTTTTACTTTGCCAAAAGCCCCACCTGACCAATAAAATAAAGCTAACAACAACTAAGCGTGGTAAGAGTAAAACTTACTGAGCATAATAAGGCCAGAAATAAACATTGCCATTACTACAAATAAACAAATACTGTGAAATTGCAATTCAGATACACTCAAACTAGCTATATGGAAAGTTTTCATTTTGAATAGGCTTTATAAAATTAACAACTTTTCTCTGTTCTGAGGAGAAACTGTCTTACTACATATGATAAGCTACTGTAGCCACTGACAAATACTGGTTTTAATAACAAGCATATCAGCATAGTGTTTAAAACTTTAAATGTGAAGATTTGAAAACATTAATAAAATGCACTGTAAGGAAGCACTGCGTGCAATTCATGTCAACTTTCAAAGAGTTTTATTCTGAATAGTGGTATTAACAATCCACATTTTCAAAAGCTGGATGATACTTCTTCTGTAGAAACAATACTATCCAGGAGAAACATGAAAGCAAAAGGCAGCACATCCATGATTTATTCTCATTTTTGACCGGGAACCACAAGCTTATCTCCTGCATTTGATTCCTGCAGTGGGTTGATGAGTTCTTCATTGTCCAGGATGTTTCACTGAGAAATAGAAAACTTTCTGAGAATTTTGTCTTCAATGGCCTTGGATTTTGTAATTTTTTGTCAGCACTGGGTGCATGCAGTCATTTCAGTTTTGATCTTCATACTCCAGTTCCTACAGATGCACAGCATCACTAGGGAACATGTGAATTTTTGCTGATAGATGCTCTGTCACTTGTGATCCTTGCTTTCTTTTTCTTCAGGTCAGGGTTCCAGCAATTCTCTCATCTGCAGAAAAACTAGATGAGATTATTGTCTGTTTATGCACCTCTTAAGTGTCACAAAGGGATGAGAGCAGGTAGTCTCTCACAGACATGGCTTGGTACTTCATCCTGGTGCTGTTGCAGGGCTCAAGCTCAGCCTGACTGGAGGCTTCCTTTGACAGAGCTGTTGACAGCTGCAAGAGCATTGCACCTACTCCCTATTAGCAAATATGCAAATGAACCAGAAGCCATCCTCCTGATGCCAGAACCCATGCACTTCCACTCTGCCATAAGAGAGTGTCTATTTCCCAAGCCAGTAAGCACATGCTCTATCTGTGCTACATTCAGTAGACTTTCAGGTTTAGGCTCTTGAAGCTGTAGAGTTTTGGAGAAGACCTACTCAATCTCTTTTTCATCATCTCTGATGCTGCACAGTCTGCTGACCTTCTCCTGCAGTTTCTATGTTTGACAACACTGTTTCTCAACAAGGACACACCTCCTGCAGTACAGGAAGCCTTTTCCCTATGTCCCAGCCTCAGCAAGAGGCCCCAGGCTCTTGTGGAAGGCAGCATCCACCCTCCAGAGCTCCAACTGGATTGACATCTCGGATGCTACAGGGACAGTTATTCCAACAGCTGTTGGAGACCATGCAGCAACACCATTGCTGAGCACATGTGTGCTTTTCTAAGACAAGTTGCCGAGCTCCCTTTTGTGCTGTCTGCTGTGCCAACCGCTGCATTGGTTGGCTGCCTCTCAATTGTTCCTCTGTTAGCTGACCTCTCTTATGCATCATTTGTAAAAAGTATATCAACTAAACAAGCAGCAACTCCATGCACTACGACCTTCATATACATGGAAAATGTGCTAACAATGATGCAGCATTAACAATAAAATTTTAAACAATTAAAATTCCGTTTAAAAATAGCATTAAGAATCATTCATAGCAATGATAAAAGAACAATGAATATGTAGCATTTCTCAGAGTTAGAAGACGTGATTTATGGACAACCTAATGGCATAAATGTGCTGTAACATCTTAACGTAGAATGGACTTCAAAGAAAAACCTCATGACGGAAACTGCAATTTATTCAGTTTCTGAGTAAATTATATTTAATGTAGTAAATAGGTAATGAGAAGACACCAGCTAGTATCTGGTACTCATGTGTTGAAACTACCTAATCAAACATTAACAACCTGGTTGACTTAGAAATTTTTGCATGTTTCCAAAAAAGCATAAATCATAATTTGGAATCTTTATATATTTCAGCAAAAGTATTTTATTTTATTTTACTGAATAGAATTTCATCCCTGGCATTAGATATATAGATAACCTAAAGTAGTTGGCTAATCCCAGGCTGGGACATAATTTCATTATAGTTTCTGAAATTGCAAACACAGCCTTTGTTACAAATTGCATGTCTTCATTAAAATGTTAAGAATTACCAAAAAGAAATTCCTCTGAGTACACAAATTATTTGTTTCTGATTTAAAGTTGCCAGTTCATGAGACTGTATGGTAACTACTAGAAAAGGAGAAAAACTGCATGGCTATTTGTTACAAGCAAAAGGCAAGTGCAGATCCCTCAGAGACGAGGCACAACATTCGCGAAGTTGAAGCTTTGGCATTAATTAAAGTGTAGCATTACCATAGTGGGAGCCTCAGGACAGTGATGCTAGTTAAACAGTGACCCGACAGTGGAGCTCTGCTTTGGGAGTGAAGCTCAAGGAAAAGCACCACAGAGGTGGATGATGAAACTTGTGCTGGTTAATATATCATACATATGCAGTGTCCTGTTTTGCTCACTAGCAAACTTGCTGATGTAGTGCACATGCTGTTGTCTGTATTCTGAGATCTGCTCCTGACTGCTATCATTGTTGCCCATGCAAAAGGAGATGCAGATGGGGAGAGAAGCAAATTATCCCAGGTTACCATGACAATGAGATAAAACATGCTTGGGACTTGCAAGGCATTGGACACTGTCCTGCATGACGTCCTTCTCTCTAAACTGGAGAGATATGGGTTTGATGGATGGACCACTCGGTGGATAAGGAGTTGGCTGAATGGCCGTACTCAAAGTGTGGTGGTCAATGGCTCAATGTCCAAGTGGAGACTGGTCACAAGTGGCATCCCTCAGGGGTCCGTGCTGGGCCCGGCCCTGTTCAACATCTTTGTCGGCAACATGGACAGTGGGATAGAGTGCACCCTCAGCAAGTTCGCCGATGACACCAAGCTGTGTGGTGCTGTCGACATGCTGGAGGGGAGGGATGCCATTCAGAGGGACCTTGACAGGCTGGAGAGGTGGGCCCTTGCAAACCTCATGAAGTTCAACCAGGCCAAGTGCAAGGTCCTGCATGTGGGTCATGGCAATCCCAGGCACAAATACAGGCTGGGCAGGGAATGGGTTGAGAGCAACCCTGAGGAGAAGGACTTGGGAGTGCTGGTGGATAAGAAGCTTAACATGAGCAGGCAATGCACCCTTGTGGCCCATGTTACTGAAATCTGGAATAAAACTCCTTAACAGCAATGTGAAGTTAAGAAGCAGGCACTCCTTTATTGCAGCACTGGGCGCACGGGAGATCACTCCACCCAGCGCGCGCACCTGTCTGATCCAGCAGCACAGTTAAACACACATTCGATATACATATTCACTAGATTTATGAGAAATGTTATGCATAAACATCAACTTTCCGAGAAATCATTATAATACATCTCCCATTCGCGCATGCTCAGTCATTTGAGTCGGGGGTCTTCTGGTGGTCTCTGGGGTCGTCAGGATGCCACCTCCTCAAATTCGTTGGTCGAACCCCTCCTTGAAATCTCCATAGATGGTCCTGAGAACAAGGTCATCTTGCCCTTGAATCTTTTGGCATGAAAGTGATGGCTCAGAGCCCAAGCTGCATAGCTGGTGCCTCGTTCTACCACTCCCCAAACTACCCCCCGACATGCTAGGCTAATTTATTTCTAAGATAAGGATGATTTATATTTCTAAGGTAAGGATATTTCATATAAAATTTAATCCTATAGTTCTATGGTTAACAAAAATCACCCTATATTTATATTCCAGAATCATATTGATTAAGTATTTTCCTATTATCAATCATTGGTATTATCATTGATTATAATTCTACTGGTTAAAGTCCTCGATACCCAGATCGAGATGGAAAGGGTAGGGGGTTTCCTAGCAGCGAGCTAGTATCCATAACAGATTTAACACCCAGAAGGCCAGCTGCATCCTGGGCTGCATCAAGAGGAGCGTGGCCAGCAGGTCGAGGGAGATGATTCTGCCCCTCTACTCTGCCCTGGTGAGACCCCACCTGGAGTACTGCGTCCAGTTCTGGAGCCCCCAACATAAGGACATGGACCAGTTGGAGAGGGTCCAGAGGAGGGCCACAAAGATGATCAGAGGGCTGGAGCACCTCTCCTATGAGGACAGGCTGGGAGAGTTAGGACTGTTCAGCCTGGACAAGAGGAGGCTCCAGGGAGGCCTTATAGCAGTCTTCCAGTACCTCAAGGGGGCCTACAGGAAAGATGGGGAGAGACTGTTCAGTAGGGCCAGCTGTGACAGGACTAGGGGTAATGGTTTTAAAATAGAGGGTGGTAGATTTAGATTGGATATTAGGAAAAAATTTTTTACACTCAGGGTTGTAGAACACTGGAACAGGTTGCCCAGAGAGGTGGTGGAAGCCCCATCCCTGGAAACATTCAAGGCCAGCTTGGATGAGGCTCTGAGCAACCTGATCTAGTCAGGGAAGTCCCTGCTCCTTGCAGTGGGGTTGGACTAGATGACGTTTGAAGGTTCCTTCCAACCCTAACCATTCTATTATTCTGTGACTCTACTTACTTGGATGGGAAGAAACTGTCCCAGTTTACCATAACAAGACTATAACATGTATTCAGAACTTTACATGCTTGAATATGGGAGGGGAATTATCCTGGCTTACCATAACAAAGTCTTCTTGTGCACTACACCACTTACAATGCTTTTGGAATCTCTGGAGAATACTTTATATTTTAAATCCCAACAGTGTTTTGGGAGGAAGTGCTTTTCTGCTATACCACTACCACTACACCAGTTCCAAGGTGAGCATTAGGAGGCTCATTTGTACAACATCAAACTTACTCAAGTCTGTTTTAATCTCTCCCCATGGAATCATGTGAAGACAAAGAGGTGAAGAAGTGGTTTCTTAGCCGCGGTTTGGAAAAAAATAAACTAGAAATTAGATGTGATTCTGTCCTCCTGATGCCACCTGGTGGGTAAGGAGTGAAAGAGTGTGAGCTCGCTGCAGCCTGCCCAACAGACGGCGCCAGGCTAGGAACCTTCATGGACTGTTTCTCACCAGATATGTCAATTCACTCACTGATTCTTCCAGAAGTTGGTCTTTCTTTGACTGTCATAACTTTAACTTCCCCAGTTTTTCTTCCTCTACCTCTTTGTCCTCCTCAGAATGTTTCAAGAGGCTTTGTCATCTTTTTTTCTCTCTCTAGTCTTGTCTCTGGGAAGGCCATCAGCAACATATAATCAAACAACACTGCCATGCTGTCTTAAATTAATGTCCTTCTTCCAAGCCAGCTTCCAGAATCACAGTCTTAAGTTCTGGCATTTTCTTGCAGTTGCCTCATTATCTGTTTGATAAAGCAGGAGTCTTTGGGTTTTCTTTCCCAGTATCTCCTTCCCGCTAGTTCGTTTGCTGCTTTTGCTGCTTCATGTGGGTACTACTTCCCATCAATCAAGCCCTTAATTTCTCTTCAATATTGGATCTTTCTGTAGATGAATATCTTATAAGGTATGTTTAACTCTTTCAGATTTCTTATCCTTACTATCTCAAAAATAAAGCATCTTCCTTCTACCCATATATTTAATTTCTTATCCTCTGGTACATCTGTATTCTTTTAATAAGTATTATCTCTGATGATACCAAAATAAATTAATGTGGCATTATTGTGCAAAACCATTGCACAAAACCATTACTGTGATGGTTTAGCCCAGATCACCACACAGTTTCTCACTCATCCAGTGGGATGGGGGAGAGAATTGGGAAGAAAGGAAAATTCGTGGGTTGGGATGAAGACAGTTTACTAAAATAGCAAAGGAAAACTACAATGATAACAGAACATAAGGATACTAAAATAGACAAAGTGAACAATGTACTTTTTCTTACCACCCAATGTCCCAATGACCGATACAGTCTGTCCCAAGCAGCGATCATGGAAACGAAACCAAGCAGCAAGCAAAGGAGAGAAAAGGGAGCCAGCAAGGTAGAGAGGCTGATGCCAGCAAATGAGAGAGAGGGATGGATGCCAGGAAGGCAGGCATTTTCTTCTGTCAGAACACACAGTGGAGAATTACAGTTGCTTTTGTTCTCTTTAACCAAGTAAGCACCACATTGTTTTCTCATTTGCAAAGCAAAGAAACTTACCTTGCTTTTATCCACTTGCAATAATGTCAGTTCACATAGGAACTTCCCAGTCCATAACACGACTGTGACTTAGACTTAGAGATATGATACATGTTCCTTTGCTCTAGCAACTGCAAAAAGTTGCCCTAAATTAGTACCTGCTAATTGGAGTAACACTGTGCAACTACAGATTAAATCTGAATTGTAATAGCATGCTATGTAAATTTCCCTCATACCAGCTCCAAGTACAATAACAGAAAGTGTTTTTTTTTTCTTTCTGTTTGTTCGGCTATAAAAATCACAATGTCAATGTAGTACTAATATTTTATTATCAAGAACTGTGAAAATCACAAAGATCTCTCTGCTAAAAGTACTTTTTTTTCTTGAGAACTGACTCCAGATAAGCTTTCCAGATGTCTCCCCAGAAACATCCTGATTTTAATAAGAAAATCTGAAAGCATTAAGCTCAACAAGTCAAGCTAAGGATAGTGAATTTTTCCACATCAGTCAAAGTAGCATGATCTATTTGTTCAAAAATTACACAATGTCTTGGTTTCCAGAAAGGGCTCTCCCATGTCTATAATAACTGGAAGCTCGAAGAGTAAAACAGATACAATACAGCTTTACTTACAGCCTTGACCACCTAGAAAACTCAGCCCTTTAAAAAGGCATTGAGAAATGCAAATAGTTCTAATTTTAAAAGATTGTGAGGTTTTTGAGTAAGCTGGGCAAGATGTTTGGTTTTAGAGGCCTTTTAATGTTTGGTTTTGGTTTGGTTTTAGGTTTTTTTTGTTATGGGTATGTAGTTTTGGAATTTTTTTAAATGTTTTTTTACATTTTGGAGCAAAATTAGAAAAAAATTTGCTTTCAAAATGTAACAAGTTGGCAAGTTGTCTGCTCTCCACGATTATTTTCATTTTTATTTTCCTTACATCTTTTCTACCCTTGCTTTGGGCTGTGGCACTATGTTACCATACAGGCCAGTCAGGCTGACCTCAGTGCTGGGGAAGATTATGGAGCACATTATCTTGAGTGCCATTATACTGCACATACAAGACAACTAGGTAATCAGGCCCAATCAGCATGGGTTTATCAAAGGCAAGTCCTGCTTGACTAACCTAATGTCCTTCTATGACAAGGTGATCTGCTTAGTGGGTGAGGGAAAGGTTGTGGATGTTGTTTACCTGGACTTCAGTAAAGCCTTTGACACTGTTCCCCATGGCATCCTCATGGAGAAACTGGCTGCTCATGGTTTGAACAGGCATTCTCTTTGCTGGGTAAAAAAAACTGGCTGGATGGCCGGGCCCAAAGGGTTGTGAATGGATTTAAATCCAGTTGGTGGTCAGTCACAAGTGCTGTTCCCCAGGACTCTGTACTGGGGACGGTTCTGTTTAGTATCTTTATTAATGATCTGGATGAGTTAATCAAGTGCACCCTCAGTCAATCTACAGACAACACCAGCTTGGGCTGGAGCATTGATCTGTAGAAAGGTTCTACAGAGGGTTCTGGACAGGTTGGATCGGGGGGGTTGAGGTCAAATGTATAAGATTCAAAAAGGCCAAGCGCTGGATCTTGCACTTGTGTCACAACAACCCCATGCAACACTATCGACTTGGGGAGGAGTGGCTGGAAAGCTGCCTGGTGGAAAGGACCTCAGAGTGTTGGTCAACAGCTGGCTGAATATGAGCCGGCAGTGTGCCCAGGTGGCCAAGAAGGCCAACAGCATCCTGGCTTGTATCAGAAATAGTGTGTCCAGCAGGAGTAGGGAAATAGTCATGCCTCTGTACTCGGCACTGGTGAGGCCACATCTTGAATACTGTTTTGAGCCCCTCACTACAAGAAAGATATTGAGGTGCTCGAGTGCGTCCAAATAAGGGCAAGAAGGAGCAGTTGAGGGAACTGGGATTGCTTAGCCTGGAGAAAAGGAGGCTGAGGAGACACCTTATTGCTCTCTACAACTACCTGAAAGGATGTTGTAGTGAGGTGGGTGTCAGCCTCTTTTCCCAAGTAACAAATGATAGCATGAGAGGAAACAGCCTCAATTTGTGCTAGGCAAGGTTTAGACTGAATATTAGAAAAATTTTCTTTACTGAAAGGGTTATCAACCATTGGGACAGGCTGCCCAGGGAAGTGGTTGAGTCACCATCTGTGGAGGTATTCAAAAAACCATGTAGACGCAGCACTTAGGGACATGGTTTAGTGGTGAATTTCATAGTGTTGGATTTACAATTGGACTCGATGATCTTAAGGATCTTTTCCAACCTAAATGACTCTATGATTCTATCAGGTGGCAGCCCTATTTGGCACCCTGTTAGGTCATATGAATCCATATTTGGAAACTGGTGAATTTAGTTGTTCTGGATCCAAGATTTCAAATTTACATTCTAGAAAATCAAATACATATAAAAATGTATTCATTAATGATCATGGAATAAGAACTTGCCACCTTTATTCACCAGGAAACAATAGAAATCAATGCAATTATTCACAAAGTAATACATGACTGACCTGAGCACAAATACCAGAGTCTGAGTCTGAGCCAGAGTCTGCAATTCCTGTGCATTCAAAAGTTTTTGTTTGAATATTGTATGTAACAATGATGTACACAAATTATATTAAGTATTTTTCCAGAAGCATCAGAAACAATGCATGTTAAAGTAAATAATTATTTTATTGTATATTAAAAATTGAAAATTACAAGTAGTTCAATGACACACTACAGCAGAAGACTAGAAAAAGCCAGACATTGCTGAACTGTTGAATTTAATAAACAGAGGAAACTTCTGAGAGATTGTAAGTAAAACATCTTTCTTTTGTTTCTGTAGTCACAATTTATGGAAACATAGCTTTTATGTCTATAAGAAACTACAGATTAGAAGACGTTTCAAAAAAAATCCAAGTCCCAGGACTACCTTTTTCGTATACTAGGTGCATGTCTAGCCGAGAACTTTATATACTATACAGGACAAGTCTAGTTAGAAATTCATAACTACAAGTAAACACACAATTACATACATTCTCTCATGCAACTAGATGACAAAGATCTTGAGATCTGAGATTTGATCTCAGAAAGTTGGAGAGACTAACAGCAATGTGGAGACTGATGCAATAGTATACTATTTTAGGAGATATGTAAGGGACATGAGTCAGAAAGATAATTACCTTCCCTCCTTTTTTTTATCAGCTGTGTTTCCACAGGCAGAATCAAAGATAATTACATAAATTACTGCAAATTCTAAGGAAAAAATTGTAGTAAGTATCTTAAAGCAGATAAAATGCTGGGTATTTCAGGTAGCTACAGCTGCAGCAAGTGAGGGGGAACTTCTCTCACAGTCATTAATGAAAAAGGTGCTATGAGCTGAAGGACTATGGGCTTCATGCTGCAGCTGGAAGAGAACATCCCATATGCTGGGAGATGGAGTGGTCTATTCCAAAACTATAAAGCAAAGGCAGTTCCTATTTTTAAGGAGAAAGGAATATCAATACAAAAATTAAGAATTATTACAACTACTGAGACTTCATAAGCTGTCACATTATAGTAATAAATTTCTGTGCTGTAATAGTACCAGAGATCTTACTTGAAAAGAAGGGCCTTGTTGTGGTAGAGTCCTGTACATTCGTGTGATCAACAAAAGGTACTAAACAGACACTAACAGTATTTGCAAGTGGCCAAAAATGCCATTGCAGAGTAAAATAAGCATAGTAACTGCAAAAGGAACAACAGTATTTGGGTTAATTTAAAAGATAGGGAGTAGTGCTTCTTTAGAAACCTGCATAATCTATCTGCAAAACTCACTGCTGCAGAAGCTTGGTCTGTCAAAAGAGACAATGGGACAAAAGGAAGCCAAAAGGTTTTGTAAATGGAGCAAATCTTTACTTTGGAATACAAGCAAAAGAAATATACCCTTAGGAAACTGAAATAAACCCTACAGGTTTCGTGCAATCTCACTGCCCCTGTAAGTATGAAGCACTGAAGTATCAAGAAACATTGGACTGACAGACTGAATTTACTGGAACAAATATTACTTCTCTGTAACACTCAATTTACAGCAATCTAGATATGTATCTCAAAAATTTTATATGGGGATGAATACAGTTTACTGTCTTTATTAATGACTAGGATGATGGGAGAGTGCATCCAGTTTGTGGACAGCAGCTAATTGTAAGGGGAGCGGTTGATACACTGGAAGATACAGCTGCATTTCAGAGGGATCCTGACAGACTGGACAGATGGTCTGACAGGAATCTCTGAAGTTCACAAATGTAAATGATAAATCCTGCATGTGGGACAGAATACCTTGTGCAAAAGGACTGGCTGTACTCTAGGTTGTTAAAAAGACTATCTGCAGAAAAGAATCTAGGCATTTTGATGGCAAAAAATTGTGCATGAGTCAGCAATGTGTACTTTCAACAGTAAAAATTAACTGCATACTGGTCTATGTTAGCAAAAGTGCAGGCAGCTGCACAAAGGAAGTGATTTTTCTATTCCATTAATGCTTGCAAGACCACATCTGGACACGTTGGTCTACTGGAAGGTGTCCCTGCCCATGGCAGGGGTTTTGGAATTACATGGTCTTTCAGGTCCCTTCCAACCTGAACCATTATATGATTCTATGACTGTTTCCAGTTTGGAGCTCCTCAATACAAGAGAAATTTTCAATATTGGAGTAACCCAGTGGAGGCCAACAGCATGATGGAGCTGGAGCATTTGTGACACACGAGGAAAAGCTGAGAGCACTGGGTTTGTTCTACCCGGAGAAGGCAAAGGGAAGATCTGATTCTCTTCAGCTCCTGCACAGGAAAGGACAAGGATAAGAGGTACAATTGCAAAAAAAAAGTAAATTACAGTTAGATATTAGGGAAAAAGTATTTAATGGCCAGCATCGACAAACATTGCAATAGTGCACCAGAGAGGCTGTGGACCTCCATCTCTCAAAATATTCTTTGAGAAATCCTAAGCAACGGTATCTGCGCTCAAAGTTGGACCTCCTTGGGTGAGGGGTTGGACCACCACAGAGTAACCTCCATTATTTAGGCCTAAATCATTCTATGGTAGTAACCATGTTTTAGCAACATCAGTTATCTCAGAGAGAAATCTAAGAAGCATTATTTTGAAAGGTAACCTATATTTGGCTCAGTGTCGTAGTTCAGCCCTGATCGGGAAAAGACTACGCAGTCTCACTCCCCCCACCCTCCAAGAGAGTAGGGAGAGATAATATAAGAAAAACAGCTTGAGGTTTGCGATAAGGACAGAGAGAAGATCCTTAAAGTTACCGTCACGGGCAAAACAGACTTGACTTGGGGAAAACTTGGGATAATGAGACAGAGAACAAGATAACCTCCCTCCACCCCTCCCTCTTCCCAAGCTTAACATTATCTCTACTACCTTCCCCCTCTGAACGGCACAGGGGGGAAGAGGGAATGGGAGTTGCGGTCAGTTCATCACGTGTTGTTTTACGCCACTGCTTCATTGTTGGGGGAAGAACTCCTCACATTCCTCCCCTGCTCTGTTGTGGGGTCCCACCCATACGCCACAGTCCTTCGTGAAACTGCTCCGGCGTGGGTCATCTCTTCCACGGAGTTCAGTCTCTCCAGAACAGCTGCCCCAGCAGGCCCTCCATGGGCCACAGACTCCTTCAGGCATCCACCTCCCCCGATGTGTGGTCCTTCACGAGCTCCAAGTGGATCTCTGCTCCTCTGTGGACCTCCATGGGCTGCAGGGGGACAGCCTGCTCCACCATGGTCGTCACCACAGGCTGCAGGGGAATCTTGGCCAGGAGCCGCATTACTCCTCCCCCTCCTACTGAACTGACCTTGGCGTCTACAGCCGTTCCTCTCACAAGAAAAGTTCTTCACAATAGGCTGGCAGACGCCTCTCAGAATCTCTTCACATCATCCATCTCATCTCCTCTCCACTTCTTCCAGCTGGGCCAGGCCGAGTCGGGCCCAGTCGGCTGCCTGGCGAGAGGCCAGAGGGTGAGGCCTGCAAGGCCCATGAGGTCTGTGTCTCCCCCTCTGCACCTCTGCCCCCGCTCAGCTTCTTCACATCTTCTCTTCTCCTTTTTTTTTCTGTTTTCCCCTTCTTAAATATGTTATCACAGAGGCGTTATCACGGAACATTCTGCTCGGCCCTAGCCAGTAGCAGGTCCGCCCTAGGCCTGGCCGGGTCCACTGAACAAAGGGGAACGCCTTCTAGCAGTTTCCTACAGAAGCTGCCACCTTAGGCCCCCCTTCACTAAACAAAACCACAACACTCAGTGATGTAATGACATTTTAGAAGAAAGTTATCCGCTTTTCAATTTTATATGTATACATATAAACATGATTTCATACTAGTGACTTCACTATACATTGTTTCATAGTATTTCACTCAAGAATCACTGTATTTCATTGACCTCTCTCTTTTCTATTTGGAGTGCTTCATGTTTAGCAACAGAATCCAAAAGCAGTTGTTTCAGTTTCTGCTCTGCACATGCTTTCTCTAATGCATCCCATTATGTCTTGAACCAAGAGATATGAAGTACCAGCAATTTGGGCAGGTCAATTATTTTGATATGTGCTCAAAAGAACTGTGTGCTACATGTCACAGAGGTACATAAATCAATTATTTATTTCATTTTCTTAAATTTATTTTTATTCTCAAGTGAAGAACTACATCAACCTGGAATTAAAGTAGAAAAGAGACAAAAGTGACTAATGATAACTCAAATAACAGGGTAGTGTGGTTTACTAAATAGCTAGCAAATAGAAACACAGATTTGAAAACTTTAAGAAGCTTCAAGTTGTGGAAAAATGTGAAAATAAATCATAAAAGCTAAGGCTTAAAAACCCGCAGTTATCACACTGTTTCATTTAGAGTACAAGTTACATTCTGCCCGGTAGCAACTTCGTAACAACAGAGACGCCCCGCTTTCCTGTCCCTGTGCCCAGCATACCAAAATCTTCACAGCAAATGCAGCAGACTTGAGCTGCAGGGCAGTCTCAGCAAATGGCCCTTTCTTTAAACAGGCAGGGACTTCTATTACTTTGCAACCACTCAGGACTGGCACAGAATTCATGTTAAAACTTCAGAAACTTAATGTAGCTGGAGAACCTGAGCCCATGTGCAGGCAGAAAAACTCTGACGTACACTTTCCATGTAGCTAGAAACAGAAAGATAGGGCTATAGAAATCACACAACCAAAACATGCTCTGAAGAAAGCTAAGAAATCCTACAGCTTCCAAACAGACATCTGTCTGTTGTTCTTATTAATTATTGTTATCCTTAACAATGACATTATTTTTAAATCATCATTATTATTATTAATAATAATAACAAGAACAATAAAAATAACAAAAACTTAGAAGAAGGACAATTCCATACTTTTCTGGGTGGAATTTCATTACCCTTTCCATAAAGAAGACTTTTTTCTTAGTATTCTAACTAACACTTTCTTTTTGCTGATTAAGCTGATATCTTCCTATCTTTTCCTTAGCAATCCAAAGAACTGTCTGTCACCATCCTGTCAATATGGGAAAGCTGACAGAAGAAATGTATCTTTAAGAAGATTATGTCTTGAAGAAGATTATATTGATACTTACAGCAAAAGAAAAAAAAAAAAGTTTATTCTCTCTTTTTTTTCCCTTCACAATGGCATATTGCCGTGGTTCTTTTTCCCCAGAAGAAAGAGACATGGCAGGGTACTGCATGAATCAGCATCTAAAACATCCTTTTGTGACAATGCATTACAATGGTAAGAATAGGAGAGCAAAGAGTTCAAGACCTACTAAAGCACAAGGAAAACTGAGATCAGTTACACATATTGTAGTTCTTTTTTATTATTACAAGCTATGTATATATTAAATGTTGGTGAAAAGTCAGGTTGCAGTTTTATTCCTTGTCGTGCAACACTGGTATTCAGCTTGACAAAAGTAATTTTATGCTTCTTGCAGTGCTAATGATTCATTTAGCCTGGTAGTTAGTCCCTTGCAGCATGCAAACAAGGAAGCACCCCAAAAAAGTTCAGTTCCCAAGTTCTGAGCAAGGTAGTTCCACATATACAAAAATAATGACAAAAAGGAGTTATGAGTTGTTCCATTACATAACTGTTATGCTAGTAATGTATTAATTTCTATTATAAGCAGATCTGCTATGGGCTCTCCATACTGGAGAGGCTGTTTGGAAGCTCTTTTCCCACTGGGTAACTGAAGAGTTGCTACCTAGGGAATTGCCAGTCAATAAATGCAATTTAGTAAGATAAAGATATCCTTTTAGAAATATGTATTTTTTAGAATAGGATGAAGCTTGTGACTTGAGACAAAGACAGGGAGAGTCCTTACCAGTTACAAGCAAGAGCAAAACACACCTGACCTGCCAAAAATTAATTTAATTTATTGCCGATTAAAATAGATATGGGTGTTGACAAAGACAAAAAAAAAATTAAAGCAACCCACTACCTTTTCCATAAGTTCAACTTCACACTTTTGTTCCCAGCTCCTCTACCTCCTCCCCCATGAGTGGCACAGGAGGATGCAGAATGGGTGTTGTGGTCAGTCTGTAACAGCTCCTCTCTGCCACGTCTTCTAACTCACACTTTTCCCCTTCTCTACCATGGGATACAGTTCTTCAAGAACTGCCCCAGTGTGGGCTCTCTCCATGGGGTACATTCCTTAGGAGCAGACTGCTCCAGTGCCAGATCCTCTCTACAGACTGCAGTGCTTCAGAATACACCTGTTCTGGCATGAGCTCTCCATGCACTGCAGGTTTCTCCAGGACTTGCCCACTGGGTGCAGTGTAGGGTCCTTCATGGGTTGCTGTGTGGATATCTGCTCCACCATGTTTCTCCATGGGCTGCAGAGGAATATCTTCCTGGGTGCTTTGAGCACCTCCTCTCCTTCCTCCTCCTCCCAACCTTGCTGTTCACACTGTTGCTTCTCACACTTCTTTTCCTTTCCTCTTCTGTCTTTGTGACATTTTTTCTTTTCTTAAACATGCTTTCCCCGAGGTGCCACCATCTTGGCTGAGGGACTCAGCTGTGCCCTGTGGAGGGTCCATTGGAGTCAGCTGGAACCAGTGGTGTCCAGCACAGGGCAGCCCTGACCTCTCCTCACTGAGGTCCTCCGGCATCTCCCTGCTGCTGCCAACCCCTGAAGACACATAAACCCGATAAAATAGCACTCATTAAAGTCCATGTGATAGAAGTTTTATTTAGTGACGGGGGGCTACGGTGGTAGCTTCTATAAGAAACTGCTAGAAGTTGCCCCTCTTTGTTCAGTGGACTCAGCCGGGCCTAGGGCGGACCTGCTGCTGGCCAGGGCTGAGATAATTGGTAGCAGAATGTTCCCTGATAACGCCTCTGCGATAATGTATTTAAGAAGGGGAAAAATAACGAAAAAAAGAAAAAAAAAGAAGAAGATGTGAAGATGCTGAGTGGGGGCAGAGAGGGGGAAGCATTCCCTTTCAGGCCTCACCCCCTGGCCTCCTGCCAGGCGGCCAACTGGGCCCAACTCAGCTCGGCCTGGCTGCCAGAAATGGAGAGGAGATGAGATGTGAAGAGAACCTGAGAGGCGTCTGCCTGCCGATTGTGAATAATTTTTTTTGTGAAAGGAACGGCTGCAGATGCCAAGGTCAGTGAAGAAGGAGGGGGAGCAGTAATGCTGCTCCTGGCCAGAATTCCCCTGCAGCCTGTGGTGATGACCATGGTGAGGCAGGCTGTCCCCCTGCAGCCCATGGAGGTCCACGGAGGAGCAGAGATCCACCTGCAGCCCATGGAGGACTGCATGCTGGGGCAGGTGGATGCCTGAAGGAGGCTGTGGCCTGTGGAGGGCCCACTGGAGCAGCCGTTCTGGAGGGACTGCACCCCGTGGAAGAAATGACCCACGCTGGAGCAGTTTCACAAAGGACTGTGGCCCGTGGGAGGTTCCCCACAATGAAGAAGGGGAGGAATGTGACAAGTTCTTCCCCCGACGAGGAAGGAGCGGTGTAAAGCGACATGTAATGAACTGACCGTAACCCCCATTCCCTCTTCCCCCCTGTGCCATTTGGTGGGGGAAGGTGGTAGAGATAATGTTAAGCCTGGGAAGAGGGAGGCGTGGGGGGGAGGTTATCTTGTTCTCTGTCTCATTATCCTGCTTTGACTTTAGAAATAAATTAATAGTTTTCCCCAGGTTGAGTCTGTTTTGCCCATAACAGTAATTTTAAGGATCTCTCCCTGTTTTTATCTCAAATGGCGAGCATTTTTTTCTTATATTATCTCTCCCTATTCTCTCAGAGGGTGGGGGGAGTGAGAGAGAGACTGTGTAGTCTGGTCCTGACTGGGGCTAAACTATGACAAGAAGTTACATAAGCTGTACACAAAAATTATATACACACTATTCATATGTAAAAGGAAAAATGTCATATTAATCTATTAAATATATTTCAAGTGGCTTGACACTAGGCCACCACAAAAATTGAAAATCTCATAGGGACAACATGAGAGAGGATCTTAGGTTGCAGTCTCTGTGGATATCACTGGACTAAGCCTGGACTTGCCAGATGTGGCAGTCTGAGTGATGGAATAGCAATAATACTTTCAGATGTTTGTAAACACTCTACAGAGGTGAGGCTCTCTCTGCATATTAGCGCATATGATGATGACTTTAGTGTCCAGAATCTGTCTGAGCATAGATGCCACGTTTACCCCTGGAGGATGTTTGCTGACTGCAGCATTGATCTCCCAGATCACAAACGTGAAGATAGACTGCATGGTTATCTTTTTTAATAGTCATTTAAGGTGAGAGAATGAAGCATTTTTCACCTGACTTTTGACAAAAAGGGAAAACAGACACCAAAAAAAAAAGCTCTGAAAGCACAATAGCACAGAGACTCCACCAACAGCTGAAAGGAAACTCACTAATTCTATTTTTAAAAACATTATCCCACCTCTGGAATTTTCTATAGAAAGGGAGCCTTCACACCATAGAAAAAGTTCAATTTTGAAATGTGTAGCAGTACAGCTTAAAAGATCAAAGGAAAAAAAGACTTTGAATGTATCTATTGTCATGAGGATAATATAGACAAGCCTGACAATCTCCTCTGTTTTTGTCTTTGTTTCCAGGCTTCCTTTTAACTTAAAAATTAACATTTCTCCTCATCTTATATCAATCAGTTTTTTAGGGAGAATTTAACTAAATCGAAGGAATATATATACTTTCCATTTGCTTCTCTGGATTTGCCATACACTGTTCAAACATATCTAGGTCTTCAGCATGGCTATAACTTACATAGCACCATACATCCGGGGAGGTACAGACCAATAGTTCATCAGTTTGTTGCCAAGTTAACTGAAGTATAATTTTATGGGGCCCTGTGTTACTTAAGTCCTAAAAGAGGTATGCATTTCTTCAAACAATAGCAAACTTTGTGTTGTATTATCTATGAAGACTGCGACTTTGACTTTCACTTCATATGCTACCACACATATTAAAAAATAAAAAATCTTTCCCAGTAAGTATAATTTTAATAATACTACCTAACCTTAAAGAACTAAAATAACATATGAAGGAACTAACTGAGGAGTAAAACATATATAAAGATTTATGTCTTTTTTAGTAAGGCAGTTAGCTATGCCATGGGCAGTAGTGCTTACAATTAAGAACTACAAAAGAGAAACACAAGTTGGGATGTATAAACGGAATATATATTTTGAAAAATAACTCACATCAGATTAATCTATTATATTGATAATTTAGGGACAAGATCAGTCACATAAAGAAAGATAAGTTTTTCATTTTCACATATAACTTGAATAATTTTCAGAGGATCAGTAATACTAGCTTTAATTACATCTTTCGCATCTTCAAATACATGAGCAGAGAGACAAAGATGGTTTACAAACATATGGCTATAAAGCAAGATGGGGTTTTTCAGGAGGTAAATCAAGTAGGTTATCCTACTTGTTCTTAGCAGTTGTGCATTAAAAATAAAGCAAAATACATGAACTTGCAGAACACCACAAGAAACAGAATACTGGCTCAATACATAGGAATGATATACAATGATGGACAAGGGATAAGCAACAGATATCATCTACCTGGACTTGTGCAAAGCATTTGACACTGTCCTGCAAAACATCCCTCTAAACTGGAGAGACATGGCTTTGATGGACAGACCACTCAGTGGATAAGGAATTGGCTGGATGGCCGCACTCAGAGAGTAGCGGTCAACGGCTCAATGTCCAAGTGCAGGCTGGTCACGAGTGGTGTTCCTCAGTGGTCCATGTTGGGCCCAGCCCTGTTCAACATCTTTGTTGGTGACATGGACAGTAGAATAGAGTGCATCTTCAGCAAGTTCACTGATGACACCAAGTTGTGTGGTGCTGTCAACATGCTGGAGGAGAGGGATGGGACCTTGACAGGCTGGAGAGGGTGGTCCCATGCAAACCTTATGAAGTTCAACCAGGCCAAGTACAAGGTCCTGCACCTGGGTCGTGGCAATCCCAGGCACAAATACAGGCTGTGCAGGGAATGGATCGAGACCAGCCCTGAGGAGGACTTGGGAGTGATCGTGGATGACAAGCTCAACATGAGCAGCAATGTGCCCTTGCGGCCCAGAAGGCCAACCACATCCTGGGCTGCATCAAGAGCAGTGTGGCCAGCAGGTCGAGGGAGGTGATTCTGCCCCTGTACTCCACTCTGGTGAGACCCCACCTGGAGTACTGAGTCCAGTTCTGGAGCCCCCAGTATAAGAAGGACATGGACCAGTTGGAGAGGGTCCAGAGGAGGGCCACAAAGATGATAAGAGGGCTGGAGTACTTCTCCTATGAGGACAGGCTGAGAGAGTTGGGGCTGTTCAGCCTGGAGAAGAGGAGGCTCTGCGGAGACCTTATAGCAGTCTTTCAGTACCTCAAGGGGGCCCACAGGAAAGATGGGACTGTTCAGTAGGGCATGTTGTGACAGGAGTTGGCGTAATGGTTTTAAAAGAGAGGGAGGTAGATTTAGAATAGATGTTAGGAAAAAAATTTTTACAATGAGGGTTGTAGAACACTGGAACAGGTTGCCCAGAGAGATGGTGGAGGCCCCATCCCTGGAAATGTTCAAGGTCAGGTTGGATGAGGCAACCTGATTGAGTTGGGGATGACCCTGCTCCTTGCAGTGGGGTTGGACTAGATGACCTTTAAAGGTCCCTTCCAACCCTATGATTCTGTCCTGTCATTTCTTCCAGTCCCTCTGGAATGGCTGCCTCAGCACAGGCCCTCCATGGGCCACAGCCTCCTTCAGGCACCTGCCTGCCCCGACTTGGGGTCCTCCACGGGCTGCAGGTGGATCTCTGCTCCTCCGTGGACCTCCATGGGCTGCAGGGGGACAACCTGCTCCACCATGGGCTGCAGCACAGGCTGCAGGGGAATCTCGGCCGGGAGCAGCATTACTGATCCCCCTCCTTCTTCACTGACCTTGGCGTTTGCAGCTGTTCCTTTCACAAAAAATTATTCACAATCAGCAGGCAGATGCCTCTTATGTTCTCGTCACATCTCCTCTCCACTTCTGGCAGCTGGGCTGGGCCGAGTCGGGCCCAGAAGGCCGCCTGGCAGAACGAACTGAGATTTCCAGTTCTGAACATGTATAAGGCATTATGCAAAGAGTGTAACCTCCTCCTCTACTGCCTACTGCATTGCAAAGCTCAATAGCTTCTTCTGTTTGCAACTACTTCTTAGCACAAACAGCAGATATTTGTGCTGTAGTGTAAAGGTTATTGGTCCACTGTCCCTTTATTAGACATAACAATGATGTTTCTGCCTATATGGAACAGAAATGTAGAGCTTCCAATTCATAAAGAAGCATTATGAATCTTGAGATTGGATGACAACATTTCAGTGATTACCTTAGTAACACACTGGAATTGAAGTGTAGTATGTGCAATACAGAGTTGGGCATATGCATGTATGGAAAGTAAGCTCTTAGTATCCTGCAAAAAAATATTCTTTTGTGGTAGATAAGATCAGAAAACATTTAAATTTAAATACACACAGTTTTTCATCTGAGCATGCTGGATCCAATGGAAAACTCCTTTAAAATAAAACATTCCTTATCTAACACACATTTGTCTTATAAATTCATTAAAGACATTATGTCAAATATTAAAGAAGACATCAGCATGTTGCTGAACATTATATATACAGAAAATCATTAGTTCTTCTGATCTTTTTTAGCAACTGGAGAAAAGCTTGCAGTAGGCAGCAGCAGGTCATCCTGACTCAGACCTCAGCAAGGAATATTCCTCAGTAGTCCAGTGAGTCACCAGGAGTTTTAAAAGGACCATTCTGACAACATTTGTCCTAAACTTTTAGTCTAGAAATGTGTGCAGATCTTTTAAACCATGTTAAAGCCTTTAACATACCAAGGTTTCCACACTTAGGGCTTGCTGTCTTTTCCTTGTTCTGCCTTGTAGTTCTCTGTTATGCACAAACCTCAAAGCACTCGAGTTTGTTGCTGTGTGTTCGGGAGCCATACAAGCCAGCCTTTCCCCTGGCTTGCCAGGCACTATTGACAGTACCAAGTAGCTCCTCATTTGAATATTTGTCATTCCTGCTGTTCTCACTCATGGATTACTAAGGGGACAGGGATGGCAGGGAGACCTACTAATCAAACATACATTATCAGTTAAAGAAAAAATAATGATGGTTTGGCAAATTCAAAGGAAATCTTTACAATTTTAAATGCCTAGATAATATCTTCCTCTGTAGTTGTATTGGTTTTGGCTGGATAGAGTTAGTTTTCTTCATGGTAGCTTGTATGGTGCTATGTTCTGGATTTGTGGTCAAAATGGTATTGATAACATAGTGGTGTTTTAGATACTGCTCAACAGTACCTGCACAATGTCAAGGCTTTCTCTCTTTTCCATGCAGCTCCACCCCCGAGCAGGTTAGGAGTGCACAAGAAGTTGTGAGGGGATACAGCTGGGACAGTTGACCACAACTAACCAAAGGGATATTCCACACCATATAGCATCACACTCAGCAATAAAAGCTGGGAGAAAGAAGGAGAAAGAGGAGCATTTGGAGTTACGATGTTACTTCCTAAGTAACTATCACATGTGATGAAGATCTGCTTTCCTATTCCTGACTGAACATCTGCCTGCCAATGGGAAGTAGTGAATGAATTCCTTATTTCGCTTTGCTTGCATATGCAGCTTTTGCTTTCCCTATTAAACCCACAAGTTTTCTCACTTTTACCCTTCCAACTCTCTCCCCTATCCTGCTGTGGGGGACCGAGCAAGTGGCTGTGGGGCTGAGCTGCCTTCCAGGGCTAACGCACAACAGTAGTTCAAACACTTCTGCTATTTAATTTTGCAGCAATTAAATGTCAAACCTTCTTTTTTTTTTCTCTTCAAGTAGATGAAGTCTACAATTGTAGATTTTTCAATTCCGTCTCTTCTGATTACAAAGAAGCCCCTCAAAGCCCATTCCAGAGGAAAAAGAATTACCTGGGAGAGATGTCTGCAAAGTCAGAGAGTCTTCACTAATAGGTTAGTGATTTTAGCTTGTTAAGGATCTCTTTCTGTGGGCGACATGAATCAAAACAGCAGGTAGTGCTTCGAAAGTTAGAGAAAATTGGAGCACCTGGAAACTGGGACAGGAGGAGCTAGGGATGCGAGCAGACAGCCTAGCTACCTACATACGCAAGGCACAGGAGATGAAAGCACCAGAGTAATCACCCTCATCACCTTGCCCGTGTCTGTAACCGAGATGTGGGCATCCCTCTTGTCTCTGCTGGGGGAGAGGCTGAGTCTCCCAGTTACATGTACAAGAGAAGAAGACCTGCATCTCCTGGGGAACCTCCCCTGAAGATACTGGCGGGGGTCTATCACAACAGGAACACTGGCCATCTCTGTCTGGAAAAGGGGAAACATAAGCCTCATTTTTAGAAAGGGAAACAAAGAGGACGCGGGGAACTACAGACCAGTCAGTCTCACCTCTGTTCCTGGCAAGGTCATGGAGCTGATCTTCCTGGAAACCATGCTAAGGTACATGGAAAATAAGGAGGTGATTGGTGACACCCAACATGGCTTCAGTAAGGGCAAATTGTGCCTGACCAATCTGGTGGCCTTCTACAATGATATTACAGCATTGGTGGACAAGGGATGACCAACTGATGTCATCTACCTAGACTTGTGCAAAGCATTTGACACTTTCAAACACTGTGTGAACCTCATGAAGTTCAACATGGCCAAGTGCAATGTCCTGCACACTGGGGCAATCCCAGGCACAAATAGAGGCTGGGCGGAGAATTGATTGAGAGCAGACCTGAAGTGAAGGACTTGAGGGTGTTGATTGATGAGAAGCTCAACATGAGCAGGCAATGCATGCTTGCAGCCCAGAAAGCCAGCTGCATCCTGGGCTACATCAAAAGAAGGGAGGTGATTCTCTCCATCTGCTCTGGTGAGACCCCACCTGGAGTACTGCATCCAGCTCTGGAGTCCCCAACATAAGAAGGACATGGACCAGTTGGAGCAAGTTCAGAGGAGGGCAACAAAGATGATCAGAGGGCTGGAGCACCTCTTCTATGAAGACAGGGTGAGAGAGTTGGGGCTGTTCAGCCTAGAGAGGAGGAGGCTCTGGAGAGACCTTATAGCGGCCTTCCAACACCCCAAGGGGACCTACAGGAAAGATGGGGAGAAACTTTTTGCAGGGCCTGTTGTGATAGGCCAAGGGGTAATGGTTTTCAAATAGAAGGATAGATTTAGGCTAAATATAAGGAAAAAAAAAATTGACAGTGAGGGTGATGGAACACTGCAACAGGTTGCCCAGAAAGGTGGTGGAGGCCCCATCCCTGGAAACGTTCAAGGCCAGGTTGGATGAGGCTCTGAGCAACCTGATCTAGTCAAAGATGTCCCTGCTCCTTGCAGGGGGGTTGGACTAGATGACCTTTGAAGGTCCCTTCCAACCCAAACTATTCTACAATTCTATGATTCCATCTCCTTTTTGCAGGCCTGGAGGCCCAAGGTGCAGGTGGGAGCGGGGTCCCCACGCATGGGTCCCCATGTCACTTCACTCCCAGACACCTCGACTAGGCAACAGAGCCCATCACTCCCCAACAGCCTTCGCGGAAGACCCGGAATCCCACGGCAACCGTTACGCACATTCCTGCTTCGTCATCACGCACCTGCCACCTTTGACCAATCAGAGGCGCGCGCCCCGGGCTGCCTGGCAATAAGCCCCGTCTCGCTGGCAGTTCACCCTCTCGCGGCCCAGTGGGTGGTGTTACCTAGACGGTCGGTGCCACCGGGCGGCGGCACCGGCTGGGAACCGCGGGCAGGGCCAACCCGGGCTGAGGCGTTGGCTGTGAGGGGCTGCCTGTGCGGGATGGTGGAGAAGTAAATGGTAGGCACTGCCAGGGGGAGGAGAGTTTAATCTGCCCGTGCCAGCAGAGCACAGACACCCCGGAGAGCTGAGAGGCCCTCTGCAGGTCCCAGCCCCTTGCTTGCAGGATTACAGGCAGGCCTGTCTTCCCTTGGCAGAGGAGGCACGGGGTAGTTTTGAGGACCTAGGACTAAACACAGATCTAGGAACTGCCAGTTGAGATCACTTGCCTGTGACAGAATACCAGTGTTTACCACAAGAATTAAATTAATGCATTAATCCAACAAAAAAACAACTCCATAAAACTAATCGTTGAGGCTATTTTCCGAGAACAGGCACACTTTCAGGATTCTGAAAACTGAAAAAAGCTTTACCTATTTTCTGTCATCTTGAGAGGCTCCACTGTAGCTAATATGGGCCTACCAGAACTGTGCTGAAGATGTCATTTCTGTGGCCAAATACTGCAGCCTTGCCTTTTGCCTTGAGATGGAGGGAAATGTTTAACCCCACATCTGGAAGGCAGAACTTCTCTGGGCCCCAGAGCTTTGAAATTCAAAGGACCTGGAGAAGCCACACCAATCACAAAGATGACATTGGGCAGGAGGATGTGCACTGCATAGATACGTTTTGCCTGTTAATTGCCAGCTTCAGCTGGCCTTAATTCAGGCCTTGAGCATTTCTGACAGCGTGCGTAGATTTATCACTCAGATAGGCTGTATTTGAAATGCTGCATGGCATACAGAATCAAGATGCAGTGTATTATTTTACTGGATGAATATCTGATTTAAACCCCAGATATAAAACAGCAGTAAGAAAGAAGCACAATGGACAGTTTTTGTCAGCACATCAGGAAGAAAGTGATTTATCTTCAAGAAAGGCAGTACAGCTGGGAATGGAACTAGCTTTCTCTCACAGTGGGAGAGAAGGGAATAGCTTGGGGTCTCCTAAAGTAGAATAACGAGTATACAGTCAGCCTGATGCCGCTTTATGATCAGGACAGAATTCAGAGCACATGTAGTTTGATTTTTCTGAAAGAGTGATGGTAAAAGCACTTTGAAGGATTTGTAGATGTGTAAGATTTCACTTTAAGGTATCCCTCACAAGAGGAAGGGCAGTGCTCTGGCCAGGATTCATGGGCATTGGCTGCCAAGACTTTACACTGGCCATTAATTCCCCCAAATATATGGCACTTCAGAGAGCTGAATATTCTGAGATAGACTTCCTATCCTTAACAGAGATTATGCCTGTAATGGTTTTAGTCACTAAGTGTCATTTCCTCACACATGATTTTATCACTGCCATCCAAGAACTTAGATATATATTTAAGAATGTAACACCCCTAGGTCCTTTCCTAAGAAAAGGGACAGCAAAGCACAAATAGAGCAAAACTACTCATGTAAAACAGGTAAAGGACCTGTGTCTAAGCAAGGATCTGAACAAAGTCCTCCAACTTCCTGTTTGAGTGCTTTAACCACATATATTTTCTTGTCGCGGAGACAACATGACAAACAGAACAACAGACATAGCACAAAGATGCCCTTGTATGGTATAGAAAACAGTGAGGGTATTTTGGAGGCTTGGTAACAACTTTTGCATATTCATCTGAAGTGTATGTGTGTGTTTCCACACTGGGTAGCACTGCTTCCTACAAAGGTGGAAAAAAACCAGAGTATTTTAATAGACAGTTAAGAATTTCCTTCCAAATCACCATTCAGATTGGACTAACCAGGCGTGAAGAGTGATGAGAAAAATAGGAAGAAAACTGCCAGATAAAGTGAGGCAGAGATATGTTTGTACTGCTGACTAAAATATTTCTGGAATCAGATGCCTATAGGTTGTACCCAGGTTGGCTGCTTTAAAGCCGTCAAGCAAGCTTTGCTCCCTTTTACGTGGTGCATATCAGCTTCTAAAGCACATGGGCAACATCTAGTGTTAGCTGAGCAATACTGCATATTCTGCCATCTTTGTGAATGGCTAAATATCTGAATCATTCATAACTGATGACTATAAAATAATTTCCATCAAAACCAGATCTTCTTACTTAAGATCAAGTTGAAGTATCCCAGGCAGGCATTACCACAAAAGGCATACATTATGTATTTGCTTGCTTTTTCTCAATGCCTAAATGCTGTTAGTGGTACAGCATGAGTACACAAGGGACAACCAACTGACATAATGTACCTGGACTCGTGCAAAGCATCTGACACTGTCCCACATGACAGCTTTGTCTCTAAACTGGAGAGACATGGATTTGATGGATAGACCACTCAGTGGATAAGGAACTGGCTGGATGGCTGCACTCAAGAGTGGTGGTCAATGGCTCAAGGTTCAAGTGGAGACTGGCGATGAGTGGCACTGCTCAGGGGTTGGTTTTGGGATCAGCACTGGTCAATGTCTTTCTCAGTGGCATGGACAGTGGGATCAAGTGCACCCTCAGCAAGTTCACTGACAACACCAAGCTGAGTGGTGTGGTCCACACGCTGGAGAGAAAGGATGCCATCCAGGGGAACCTTGACAGGCTGGAGAGGTAGATCCATGCAAACCCAATTAAGTTCAACAAGGCCAAGTGCAAGGTCCTGCACGTGGATCAGGACAATCTCAAGCACAAATAGAGGCTGGGCAGGGAATGGATTGAGAGCAGCCCCGACACAAGGGACTTGGGTGTGATCGCGGACAAGAAGCTCAACATAAGCCAGCAATGTGTGCCAACTGCATCCTGGGCTGCATCAAAAGAAGCATGGCCTGCACGTTGAGGGAAGTGATTCTGCCCCTCTACTCCGCTCTCATAAGACCCCACCTGGAATACTGCATCCAGTGCTGGATCCCCAGCATAAGAAGGACATGGACCTGTTGGAGTGAGTCCAGAGCAGGGCCACAAAGATTATCAGAGGACTGGAGCACCTCTCCAGTGAGGACAGGCTGAGAGAGTTGAGGCTGTTCAGCCTGGAGAAGAGGAGGCTCCAGGGAGACCTTATAGAGGCCTTCCAGTACCTAAAGGAGGCTTATAAGAAGGATGGGGAGAAACTCTTTACCACGGCCTGTTGTAATAGGATGAGGGGTAATGGTTTTAAAATAGAGGGAGGTAGATTATGACTTGATATAAGGAAAAAAAATTTGCAATGAGCATGGTAAAACTCTGAACCAGGTTGCCCAGAGAGGTGGTGATGCCCAGGCCAGGTTGGACGGGGCTCTAAGCAACCTGATCTGGTTGAAGATGTCCCTGTTCTTTGCAGGGGGTTTGGACTAGATGACCTTTAAAGGTCCCTTCCAACCCTATGATTCTGTCCTGTTTAGACTTAGTAATAAATAAACAGAGGCCTTCAGGAAGCAGGTTAAAGCAGCAGTCTCAACTCAAAAGTGATGCGTTTTTAAACTAACTAGTTTCTTATCCACCTGAGTATTGCTCTGTTTGACTAGCTAAAATGAATAGCAAAGGTCCCACCATCATTTAATCCGCTAATCCTAGAAAGTCTATATGCATGCAGTGTCAACCTACGGTGATGGCCACAGTCCAAGAAGCTAGAAATATGCTGGTCCTGCCAGAGAGGAGGAGAATTACTGCCCTGCAGAACAAGGCTTCATTATGCAGGAGGAACATAAGAAAGGAGGGCCTGCATAGAGTGTGCTCAGAGCTTCAAGCAGGGTATGAAGAGATCACAGGGAAGGATGTGCATGCTTCAGATATTCTCTTTACGGTGGGGAATGGGAGGAGGCTGTGTTGCAGAGGAGACAATTCCAAAGTCAGCTGACACTGGCATGCAGACGTCAGCACAACTCACACCCTTCTGCTGCCTTTACCCCATTTGGTGACATACCAGTCAGGCCATTTTTTCCCCCTTTCCTCCCTCATCACCCGTGATTCAGCTTCTCTAATGACAATCTTTCTTCCACAGTGTGACAGAATGGGCCTAGGACTTTCTGAAGAAGGTTAGCACTGGGGAGATCACAATCAAGCTGTGGCTGAAAAGGATGTTTATTTCTTTTACTCTGTGGGTCCCGCCTTTCCCTGGTGCTCCAGAACAATCCATTGTCTAAGCTGGTGAGAATCTTTCCCTTGCCCTGTCTGGGGACCAAATTGTAAAACTTGGGGAGATATTTGAGACCACAAAACTTTTATCTAGGCCTCTTCTAGACTAGAATTTGTTTTCTCAGCAGCACATTATACTGACAGTGCTTGTCTGCTGAACCCCAACAATCTGGTCAAACCAAACACTATATTCACTAGGTTTACATCACAGTTCTGTACACAAGTAGAAGAACATTATCTTTACCGTGCCATTTGTTTCCAAAAGAAAACTGGAGGGGAGGGAGAAGGCAGGACATGCTCAGCTGGTATTATAACCCCAGACAACAAAGTATGTTGGTATGGCCCAAGACTAACAGGTCCCAAAGTCCAAGATGTATGAGGCTCTGAGCAACCTCATCTAGTCAAAGATGTCCCTGCTCCTTGCAGGGGGGTTGGACTAGATGACCTTTGAAGATCCCTTCCAACCCTAACCATTCTATGATTCTATGATTCTATATAGATAACGGCTTCCAGCAGGCACATCCCAAATGCCTCTCCTGTGGTACCTGCCGATGAAAACAGCAACTGCTTGCATGGCAAACCATAGCTGTATGAGGTGCTGGGGAAAATCCCTCAGCTTTCTTAAAAGGATCAGTACTCACTGCCTGTCCCTAGAGAGCCTTATCCCTGTATTTGCTCTGGGAGACAGCCAGCAGCCACACTCCCAGCAAGCCATAGATGGTTCACAAGCTACAAATAGAGATCCTGTGATGCTGTCATCAGGTTCCAGCTTCACACCACCTTGATGCAGCCCACTTGGCTCAATGCAAGGTGTTGGTGGCTACAGCGGCATCAGAAGGTCAGACAAGTGAATAGCTTCAAGTGCCATTTTGGCTGTCTTTACAGTGTCAACTGCACTTTGTCCTTCTATGCTGCATTTCCAAAGACAGGGATACAGTTTTGTTTCCTGGTTTTAGCACCATGGACTTAGTTTCAGCAAAGGAAGTTTTAAAAAGTGAGTTTGATATATTTTGTGCCCTGGACTGTGCTCTTGCTGTGAGACAAATACAAGTTGCCAACAATAACAACAAAAAATCACTTGTCTTTCTGTCATTCTGCTTAGAGAATATCCTGTGCAGTAGGTATTGCAAGGGTATGTGTAAGATAAGAGCCTCTGCTTCATGAAAGTTATCTGATCAAGGACCTTTTCAGTGCAAAGGGGATCATAAATAAAAGGGGAAGTGATAAGAATACATAAAGACACAAACCTGGTAGACAACAGACAAGACAGATGATGCCAAGGATTAAAAGTCTCTAGTTACTAAATGATGGACAATTGAGAGAAACTCCCAGGTGGCTTTGGAGATGGCCACCTGGAGTTTGTAACTGATAAGAAAGGGGAAAGAAGAGGAATGTGAGGATTTGAGATATTCGAGAAGGGTCTGAGTGACTATGCAAAATTTGCAAAGGAATGTTTAGTGGAAGTGGACTGAAGAGGAACAAAGTAGAACAGGGAGAAAGTGCTATAAAAGGGGCCAGTTGCATATAAAACATTGCTGGCCAGTACGCTTGTCCGACCACACCCTGTGCCTGATCAATGAAGTTGGTTGTTACTTCTTGTTAATTCTTTCTTAATTACAGTGAGGTCTTAGCTCCTCGGATGGGAACAGTGCATGTCCCAAAAAACAGTAACCGCGAGAGACTGGGGAGAAAGCAGCAGGTGATGGGCTCAGCTTCAGTAGCTGTACTGAGACCTCAAGTCCACAGGCACAGGTGCTTGGTATGAGGTCCTGTGGGGTGGAATATCTTCTGCAAACCTACCATGCATAAAGGTGGGGTGTACTTCACTGGTAAGTCTCAAGCAGTACCAGCCAGTGAGTAGAATGTGCTGGGTCTGGGCAGAGGTACCAAGTAGGCACAGGATTTGTGCTGTTAACTGGGGGGGGAACTGTGAGCATTCGGTACCTGTGAGATGAGGGTGTGAGTTCTGGATCTGTTAGCTGGATGAGATGGTAGGGAGACCTGAGAAGCACACAAAAGGGTTCAGGATCTCAGTGAGGGTGTTGGATGGACAAAGGGGTGGACCATACCAGTACAAGCCACAACTGTGTGTGTCATTATGAGTTGAGGGGAGTGCACACACTTTCAGTAGCGGGCTTCCATCTTTACCAGCCGAGGAGAAGTAGGGGACTTGACTGTTGGTGCTTATGTTTTATCAGAGTCCTGTATGTGGGTGCTGATGAAGGCAGTTTCTTGCCTGTGTCAGTGCATGTGACCTGCTGTGTCAGTGTCCTCTGTGTGTGTGTGTCTGCCTGTCTCTGGGATATGTGCCCAGCTTTGCTACTGGTTGAATCTGCAAATAGGAAAGCAGCAGCCGCATCCATCAGCCTGGGACAGAGACCCCTGGGTCCCTGGACCAGTCTCCAGCTGCCAGGCAGGAGGAATCCCTAGGCTCTGGAGCTGCGAGAGGTGGTGGCCGCTTGCAATACTCCTTAACATGTGTCCATACATTTCAAGCCTAAATTCAGATTCTCCTCAAATCTGAGTCTTACCATGTAAAACAACCCCAGCTTTATGGCTTTACCTCCCAATGGACCCACAATAATCATACATAAGTAACACTGAAGAAGATTCAGCAAGCTTAAAGAGGCTCTCCTGCTAGCCCATGACCCTTCAGCAAAATATGAAGGCATCGTAGGCCACGATTGGTGATTTCTGGTGGCAAAGACTTTGTATTTTCTTGTATCATTGTGAATATGAAGAAGCTTCATCAGTGACACTGGTCCTAAATCATCTTGCAGAGAACATGTCCTTTACAAAGCACTATTTTCCTGATTATATTCTAATGCCATAGGTAGCAATGTAAACTACAGATGAAGTACACGACACTGCAGAAAAGAAATGCATGTCATTTAAGAAGCTAACATTTCAGTGTAAGTCTGTGTACCTGCACATCTCACAGGAGCGTGGATACAGGTTATCTACTTAGTAATGGAAATACTTAAGTTCTTCTGAATGGGTGGGATGTTTGCACAGTAGCAAAGTGCTTGGAAATGTTAAAGCTCCAGGTCAGACGGCTGTTTTTTGCAGCCTACTCAGTACAGATGTGTAACTGCTGTACATATGTTACACATCTTTTTACCTTCATGACAGGGTAGAAGCCTGATATTAATCATAGAATCATAGAATTATAGAATGGTTAGAGTTGGAAGGGACCTTCAAAGGTCATCTAGTCCAACCCCTCTGCAAGAAGCAGGGACATCTTTGACTAGATCAGGTTGCTCAGAGCCTCATCCAGCCTGGCCTTGAACATTTCCAGGGATGGGGCTTCCACCACCTCTCTGGGCAACCTGTTCCAGTGTTCTACAACTCACATTGTAAAAAGTTTTTTCCTAATACCCAATCTAAATCTACCCCCCTCTATTTTAAAACCATTACTCCTTGTCCTATTGCAACAGGCCCTGCTGAACAGCCTCTCCCCATCTTTCTTGTAGGCCCCCTTGAGGTCCTGGAATACGCTATCAGGTCTCCCCGGAGCCTCCTCTTCTCCAGGCTGAACAGCCCCAACTCTCTCAGCCTGTCCTCATAAGAGAGGTGCTCCAGCCCTCCTCTGGACCTTTTCCAACTGGTCCATGTCCTTCTTGTGTTGGGGGCTCCAGAACTGGACACAGTACTCCAGGTGGGGTCTCACCAGGGCAGAGTAGGCGGGGAGAATCACCTCCCTTGACCTGCTGGCCACGCTTCTCTTGATGCAGCCCAGGATGCGGTTGGCCTTCTGGGCCGCAAGGGCGCATTGCCTCCTCATGTTAAGCTTCTCATTCACCAGCACTCCCAAGTCCTTCTCCTCAGGGCTGCTCTCAATCCATTCCCCGCCCAGCCTGTATTTGTGCCTGGGATTGCCATGACCCAGGTGCAGGACCTTGCACTTGGCCTGGTTGAACTTCATGAGGTTGGCACAGGCCCACCTCTCCAGCCTGTCAAGGTCCCTCTGGATGGCATCCCTCCCTTCCAGCGTGTCGACGGCACCACACAACTTGGTGTCGTTGGCGAACTTGCTGAGGGTGCACTCTATCCCACTGTCCATGTCGCCGACAAAGATGTTGAACAGGGCCGGGCCCAGCATGGACCCCTGAGGGACGCCACTCGTGACCGGTCTCCACATGGACATCGAGCCGTTGACCACCACTCTCTGAGTGCGGCCATCCAGCCAACTCCTTATCCACTGAGTGGTCCGTCCATCAAACCCATGTCTCTCTAGTTTAGAGAGAAGGATGTCGTGCGGGACAGTGTCAATAGCTTTGCACAAGTCCAGGTAGATGATGTCAGTTGCTCGTCCCTTGTCCACCGATGCCGTCCCCCCGTCATAGAAGGCCACCAAATTGGTCAGGCATGATCTGCCCTTGGTGAAGCCATGTTGGCTGTCACCAACCACCTCCTTGCTCCCCATGTGCCTTTGCATGGTTTCCAGGAGAATCTGCTCCATGACCTTGCCAGGCACAGAGGTGAGGCTGACCGGCCTGTAGTTACCTGGGTCTTCCTTATTCCCCTTTTTAAAAATTGGGGTTATGTTCCCCCTTTTCCAGTCATCAGGGACCTCACCAGACCGCCACGACTTCTCAAATATGATGGCCAGTGGCTTGGCAACTTCATCCACCAGTTCCCTCAGGACCCGCTGATGGATCTCATCAGGACCCATGGACTTGTGCACCTTCAGGTTCCTCAGATGATCCCGAACCTGCTCTTCGAGTACAATGGGCAGTTCTTCATTCTCGCAGTCCCTGCTTGCACCTTCTACAGCTTGGGCGGTGGGACAGGAACTCTTGTCGGTGAAGACTGAGGCAAAAAAGTCATTGAGAACCTCAGCCTTCTCCATGTCCTGGGTAACCAGGACACCAGTTCCTTTCTGGAGGGGGCCTACATTTACCCTGGACTTTCTTTTGTCCCCTACGTACCTATAAAAGCTCTTCCTGTTACATTTTATATCCCTGGCCAGATTCAGTTCTGCCAGGGCTTTGGCCTTCCTTACCTTATCCCTGGCCACTCGCGCAGCCTCTTTGTAGTCCTCCCAGGCTACCTGTCCCCACTTCCACCCTCTATAGGCTTCCTTTTTCACTTTCAGTTGGTCCAGGAGCTCCTTGCTCATCCACGCGGGCCTCCTGGCCTTTTTGCCCGACTTGTTTTTCATCGGGATGCACCTCTGCTGAGCTTGGAGGAGGTGCTCCTTGAATATGGACCAACTTTCCTGGGCCCCTCTTCCCTCCAAGGCCGCCTCCCATGGCACTTGGCCCATCAGGTCCCTGAAGAGGCCGAAGTCCGCCTTCCTGAAGTCTAGGGCAGAGAGCTTGGCGTGTATTTTCCTTGCTGTCCCGAGGATCTTGAACTCCACCATGTCATGGTTGCCGCAGCCAAGGCTGTCCTTTAGTTTCACATCCCCGACCAGTCCCTCCCTGTTGGTGAGCCCAAGGTCGAGCATGGCACCCCTCCTTGTTGGCTCCTCTATCGCCTGCAGGAGGAAGTTGTCATCCACGCATTCCAGGAACCTCCTGGACTGCCTGTGCCCTGCCGTGTTGTCTCTCCAACAGATGTCAGGGTGGTTGAAGTCCCCCATGAGGACCAGGGCCTGTGACCTGTTTCTTTAGAAGGGGCCACCTCCTTCCACTGAACTCTGCAAAACTCTACAAAAACTCTACAAAAACTCTACAAAAAATGTTTGTAATATTGTAGTGAACATTCACTAAATTAGTAAGCTAGGCTTTAAAAAAATCAAAGCTTTGGTTTCTAGAAAGGGGAAGAAGGATATGAACACTGTAAAAGTTTTTTGATCTGAAGTGTTCAGTGCAGCTTTGTTAAGACCTCTATTTCTCTATTAATCACAGCATCAGAGTTGCTTTGTCTGAGTATGTCTATACCACCTGCTGCAACTCCACAAAAAGGAGCACTGTCTCTCAGTCCTCAAGGACTCTGGCTCCACCAACAGCTAATCAGACCAGCCTCAAGCTGGCCCATTGTCCTGTACTGAGAAGACATACAGTACGCAAAACCATCTTCAACAGGGCTGATATTCCCTGTTGTGTCCATTGTGTCAAATGCACTAACCCTGAATGATAAGCACTTGTGAGTATGCAAGGTCTGAATCATTCGGAGCATTGATCGTCACTGTTTTGTGAGGGCTTATCATCAGTATTGTGTGCAACTTCTGAGATACTCTGCCAACACCTGATAACCTTAAACATGTCCCAGGAATGTTTACATTTTGAATCCAATCACTATCAAATACACAGTACAGAAATGGCTGCAGGAAGGCAGCCTTCCAGTGGCTGATCACAGCTATCTCTGGCAGATGCTGGTAATCAGCTCACCTATTGTTTAAGAAACATTTATATATTCCATGCACCCTAAACAGGGAGGGACTATCTCCACTCAGTTAACTCCTCAGTGGATGCTAGACTGCACCTAAAGGAGCTGTGGCTTCAAACCCCCTCCAACAGAGAGAGCTGAAAACACGTCTTACTCAGTATATTAAACCCAGAGCTACCTTATAACAAAAAGGCACTGGCTCTGCTCCTTGTTTTGTGGTGACCCAAGAGGCAGTTCCCACATTGCGTGTCTACATGTAGAAAGCAGGTCCCCTGACCTTCTGCTATGACTGCCTAAAATTGCACAAGCTAATTCAGACCCAGGGTGAGGGGTGAAGAGTGGAGGAGTAATGGGGACTGAGAGAACGCACAAATAGTAACATTTGTCAGGAAACAAAGGCAAAATACTATTTCTTGTCTTTAGCCCCATAAACTTATAATTAAAACAAGCATCTACAGACAATAATATCAAGACACACAGAAATTACATTTCAAAATCCAAAGCTTTTGCTTTTTGCAGTGTAGGAAGGAATAAACTCTCCATGGGTTGTGACCTGAAGGACTGAGTGATTTGAGATACAAGTTGTATAGTCAGAGGTAATTTAGCCATGGTCAAATGCAGTGCTTGAAGCGTGGAGGTTTTCTGAATTGTTTGATGCCCAGTTCCCTGGACACCAACAGGAAATAGCTGGTTGCCTGAGCACTGGAAAACATAGCTCTTGGATAAGGTATAGCTGAACACTGCTGGAAATATCCATATGGGAAGACACATACCTCAGAAAAATTCAGGGGACCAAAGGCAGGAGCCTCAATTCTCTGCCTAGACGATAGGTATCTTCAGAGTAGTCTTCAGAGTATAAATGCCAGGTGGCTGTTACTACCCTGAAGCCCAGGAGACACCCAGCAACACTGTGTGCTTCTAATTTTATTCTATTTAACCCAGTTAGTCTAGCTGTTGCCTGCTTGCAGGCAGGAGTGTGAATACATTGTTAGAGAGACTCTTTCCAGCCTTTACTGATAAGCCATCCCTGGAAACATTCAAGGCCAGGCTGGATGGGGCTCTGAGCAACCTGATCGGGTTGGAGATGTCCCTGCTTCTGGCAGGGAGTTTGCACTAGATGACTTTCAAAGGTCCCTTCCAACCCAAACTATTTTATGATTCTATACAATCTTCTTGGTAAGGACAAACCTGCACCATAACAGGACTGTGATCTTGAAAGGTAAATTAATTTCAGCATGAGACCTGACTGGAAGAAACCTCATGTGCAGTCATTGGTGGTTACAGGATAGCAGTCTCGATGAAGCAGAGTAGAAAAGTAGAAAATGGTAATCAGTTTCGTCACAGATTTAACAAGATCACCTCTTCTTTAATTAATTTTTAGTCTCAGATTTTTTTTTTGTTGTGATAAAGGGTAAATGACACGCTTTGTCTACATTTTCTAGACAACAAACCACTGCAGAAATACATCTTCTAAAGCACATGCCTTGGTTATTTAAGCTGAGATTTCAGCCTGATTCCTACACATGTACTGTCACAGCATTTTAACAGCTGATCAAAAGGGGCCGTAACAACCCACTGAACTATACCAGCTTGTTATCTTATATAATTGCAGCAGCTTCAACTCTACTGGGAAGAAAACAGACCAGCCAAAAGATGACCTTGGGGTTTTAAGAGAAGGCTCTGCCCTTTCAGTGCCTGGCTTTTTTTTTTTGCCCCAGTTGAAGAGCACCATGTTTTCCCCTGAAGCTTTGTTGGGGAGGGTACAAAAGGAGCACAGAGGAAAAAAAAAGAAACAAAATGCTTAGATTTCTTCATTTCTACTTATTTATCTGCCTTCTGTAATTCGTGCATTTTCCCCTCCAATCTGTTTTAGAAGTACAATTTTGCTGTATGAATGGTTAAAAGCAGAAGAAACATCCTCTGTCTAAAGTTTCAAAGTGAAAAGAAAGCAATGTAAATCACTGAGCAAAGCTTTTTTGCGTGACTCTGTCTTCTTTTATGCTACTGCACCTTTTAAAATAACAAAAACATGCCAGGTTCTTAAGGTATGTCAGAGGTCAGAGTGAGGTAACCTGCACAGTTTACGCATCCCCCCTCATGTTATTATAATTATTGCTTAGAAAGGATGTGTACATTTTTAGACTTTATGTGAAGAATTATTTTTTTTCTTTCAGTAATTTTATTTTTCACATCCTAATCTGAAGGTGTTTTAAAGTAGACCAGCACTGGGATCCCCAGCCCGCTAGGGGGTATTCACAGTTCGCAGAAAATCTATCTCAGATAAAAGCACATTACTGCGTATGAAAGCACACTGAGTGAAATCATGCCTCCTGCAATGCTTCACAAGAAATCCCAGTTGCTAACAAAATATTATATCAGAAAATAAAGCTTCAATGCATTAAAAACAACCACCAGCAGAAAGGAAAAGCTGTAAAATTGCAGGAGGTGGCTGTTGGAAGGTCAACAAAGTTCAAAATCAATGGTGTCTAATGCCTGATCCATTTCATCAGCAAGTAGAAATAAAGTGCAAGTACTGACTATCACAAGAAACAGAAGTTATGAGTAAGCCCTTTTCCAAAGGAGGATGTTTGCTTTTTTTTTCCCTAGCTATATACATAAATGTGAAATTTTAGAATTATTAAAAAGCATATATGTCATAACACAGTAGTCCATTAGCAAAGCTTAGTCAAGCAACAAATATTCACAAGAATCCACAATACACTACTGAATATCAGTGATGGTTATAACCTGTATTCTCCAACATTACGATTTATTCTAGAAGGTGTGTGGAATTATATTATCAAGCCAGTATATTTTGAAGTGGGTAGGTTTTTAATTTCTGCTAATAACTTTGCAAGTATCAGTCTCCCTCAACAAAGAAAGAGAAATCTTGAGCACAAGGAACAAATGGCAAGAGTGCCCAAACATCTCAAAAAAGCTCTGTTCACATACAACATTGGAGAGATGATTTATGGAAACAATTTAAGCAGGGAGGGGAACAGCAAAGTGCAGGGGCTAATTAGTAAGTACAAAGGAAAGAAAATGGAAAAGGAAGACCAGAATGTTCAGATACAACAAAGAACACTTTGTTATAACACTTAGAGGATGTAGAAGCACCTAACTCAGGAGATAAAAGGAGATTTCAGCCCCTGCACTGAAGAACGAAGTACTTGCACCTTCACAGTGATTTCTGTATCAAGTATGCTACTCATCACAAGCCTGACTGAATCTCAATTGCAAGGCAACAAAAGCTACTTCAGCTGCTTGGGAGGGACAGCGAAGTCTTCCAGGCACATGATGGGAATGCTTGCTTTCCTGACACTCTGTGGCTCAAAGAAGGGTGGTACTTGAGCAGATCTTGGCCATGAGGATGGCTCCTCAGGCTGTTCCAATTCTGTTCCACTTCTGAAGGACAGAGGACAAGGGGAGGAGAAGCAATACCAATGCACAGGCTAGGAAGTGGCAGAACATACTCTTGACATAATGTTTTTGGTGGCCCCTTCAGATGCACTGGTAAATACACAAGTCTGTCAGGCCTATAGTGCATCTTTTCTTGTTCTGGAACTAAGGAGAAACAATTGGACCCAAACCTAGCACTCCCCAGTGGCTGCTGGGTAGCATGTGCAGCTAGAGTAAGGTTCTGCTTTCCATACCAGTCACAATTTGAAGACTTTTCTTCCATGGCCAGTCAGCAATGTCTGGTCTGGAAGAAAAAATGAGGGGTAGGAACCACCAGTTTGGTTCACAGGTATCAAGCCAAGCCCATGAGATCCTCAAGAATACCTTGAAAGAATTTGATTGCTTTGCAGAAAGATTCACAGGATGTAGCCTCTGCAGGTATACAATCCATGACAGTTAAGGACATCTCTATTTCTCTGTCACAATCAGGCACCTGAAAACATGCTACAAAACAAGTTACACCACTAGAACTGAATTACCTACAGTGCTACTTCAGGTCTCCGTTATTCCTGAGTGTTTTATAATTACTATTCTCTCATGCCAACCTAACAAAAATTCGTGAGTGTTCCACTTGACTCGGCTCCCTTCACAGAGGTGAAGCTCAGGAGCAACAGTGGAGGAGGAAACAAAGGGAAAAGTCAGCCTGGGGCTATTTTACACAGCAGCCTTTGTCTTGTAATGGAGAAAATAAATTGAAGCTCTGCATCAACCCCTTCTACCAGTGCTTCTGGAGTCCTCTGGATCTGTGCTACACCTTGTCATGCACTTCTGAAGGACAGAGGACAGGGGGAGGAGAAGCAATAGCAATGCATAGGCTAGGAAGTGGCAGAAAATACTCTGTCATAATGGTTTTGGTGGTCCCTTCAGATGCACTGGTAAATATACAAATTTGTCAGGCCTATAGTGCCTCTTTGTAAGTAAACTATCCCCCATCTGATCTGCTCCCCTCAGGTCCTATTCAGGCCAAGGAAAATAGCTCTGGACACGCTAGAGCTGTGACAGTTTACAGCAGTGAAAGATCAACTAGAAGGAGAGACAGGGAGAGCACATCACTAGCCTAGCTGCTGTGTGAAGCCAAGGAAGACAGAAAGGATTTGGGACCCTGAGGTCTTGTAACTAGTCCCTAAAAGAAGCAATATACAAAGAGATGGTGCTGTCTTCTACTCCAGACCAGATATATTTCGTTCCCCACAGTGCTGCTGCAAATTGCAATATTTAGCCTCTCCTTTCTCAGTTTTCCTCAGCAAACTGAGGCTTTGTTCAGGTTCAATCCTCCTGAAGGGGGACTGAAATTTAAAATCAGGAGATTAAATACCTGTTAGGAAAGCTGTAACCATTTGCTGCTCCTTCGCCGATGTGCCACAGAAGGATGAGAAAAAAAATGTACTTTTTATAGGCAACGAAAATAGTAGTGAAGCACGTGTATGTGCCTAGGAAGGGAAAACTGAGGGTTCATTCTCACTGGGGCAGGTGATTGCTGTGTTTCCAATGTACCAGGCTCAGCACATTGGCTCCAATCCCTCCCATGAATGAACCTTGTGAGACCTTCCCAGGCAATAAAACCCTCCTAAGAGGAGGGAGGGATATGTTACTTGCAAAATGAGTCAGTGTGATCACAAGAGGATGCCCTGTACAAACAGAAAACCATGCATCACCACTTCCAAGCTTTCTACATCAGTCAACAGCATGTTCATTTTAAATAGATGGCAAAGGACTTAAAACAATTTGGAAAGTCTGGGAATTTCCATTGAAATCGGCAGAAAACTTGCAAGGATTTCCTAGAATGAAGTCTAACTGTGCAGAAAAGGAAAATAAAGCCTTTTCCCTCCAAAAGTGAATCCAGCTATAAAATGACAATATATTCGTGATTTAGAGAGGGAAAACTTGCATCTGGGCTTCTCAAATCACCTCTTGAGAAGATCTTATTTTGCAAGTGTCCAACAGTGTGACTGTGAAGCTCCCCAGGCAATTTTTACTTTTTCTTAAATGTACATTAGTTTGTGCTTACAAGAGTTCTCTGGCCATTGGATGTTCAGGTGTACCCATCTTATAACAACACCAAACAGGCAGCAGAAACATTCTATTCACAAGTCATTACTGTTTTATTCTATTGTAGAAGGTGCTGTTGTGAACCTTTATATGTAATCTGGAGCCCTAACAAGCAAGAATTAAAAGCGTTACCAGTAGAGACATAAAATACCAACCTCTCTTTCCCAGCTGTGCTCATATGACCAAAATGTTCTGTTCTAATAAGCAAGTTAGCGGTGTGTAAATCTTCTTCAAAGGTACTGAAGGTGAAAAAAATGGGCTCATACAGCTAAACAACAGCTATATTATAGCGACATTATAATTTCCCCAAAGCACTGTGGGATAACATGAAATCATTCTTCTGCAAGAGAAGGATAAACGCTTTCATTCAAATATCTTCTCCTGTTTTGGGCAGGTCAAACCAGTTAATAGTGTTAATGATCTGGATTCAGGAAAAGGAGGCAGTTTAAGAACACTCCAAAGAACAGGTGTCCCACTCAGTCTTCTATTTTTTGGTTTTTTTCACAGTAAGTTTCTTTTTTGCTTTTTAAGGTGAGAACACGGCAGCTTGGCTCCCCTTGTGTTTCAATACAGCCATATCATATGCAAAGTCAAAGTCAGTAGTGAGAGGAAGAGAGAACGGGAAACCTGGTGAGTGCTGTTGATATCTGAGTAAGCATGACTAGACCTTCCATGGCCCTGGGGCTGGGGTTCGACCGTGATGTAGCCGTTAATGATGCGGATCTGGGGAGGAGGGTCAGTAGCACTGCAAGACAAAAGAAGAACATCAGTCCAAACCCAGCCCAGAACTGCCCAATGCCCACAGAGCAGGAGGTGGTTAGCCTCTGTGCCACACTGTCAATCTTCTGGGCTCCTAAGAATGGTCTGTCCTACTGGTTCCATGCTCACCAATGGGCTGCATCTCCTAACGGCACAGCACTGCCCTGTCCCTTCCTCACAGGTATGGGCAACTCCCATGCCACCCTAAGTGGATGAGGGTGCTGCCTAGGTGCAGCACTAAGAAGCAGTCTTGAGAGGAAACAGGGAAGAGACAGAGGAAGGTAGAGACGGCACCCAAACACTTGTCCTGCACTCAGCCAGCCTGCCCATTGCTCCCATGTAGTCAGTCTGGTGGGTAAGATTGGACCTTATTCCTAGCACCCTCCAGCCAGCCTTTCAGCTAAGAAGAAAATACCCAAGAAGAACAAAAACAAGCTTTGTTACAGCGGAGTGTCACTGTAGCAACACTTGCTGAGCGAGGAACCTGCTTTCAGCTGAATCCATCTTCCTCAGCCATGCTTCTCTACGTGCATCTTAGTATTGACCAAACTTGTCCCTATACTGCATGTTGCCTTCCACTGGACAGGAACTACAAAGGGTTTATATGACATGCTTTAACAGAGGAAGAGTCACCTCCAGAAATGCATCCTAGAGTCCCTGGGAAAAGATCTCCACATCCCAGAGGCAGTGAGGACTCTGAGGTGGTGATGAACAAGAACTGAGTCAGAGCCTACATGCTGAAGTCCCAATATGGCAACACATGATGGAGGAGAGAAATTTGTATGCTGCTCCAGGCTCCTAACAGCAACTGTCCTGAATTGGAGGAGCTCCCACAGCACAGCATGTCAAGAAGTCAGAAGAACTCTACAGAGTACAGAACTACACAGATGTAGTTCCTCAGTCGCCGAGGCAACAGCTTCGGAGTCGGCACGATTCGCAGCGGCGCGGCACAGCGCAGCGCAGCCAGGCGATTCCCGAGCCAGGGAAGCTCAGGGGGGAGCGGAGCGAGGAGCCAGGAGCCCGCAGCTCGCGCGAGAGCGGCTGACGAGACGCGGGCGGAGCCAGGGGGCACCGGCGGCCCGGCCCCTCTTCCCGGATAAAGGAGAACCTACGGAGCGCCAGCGACGCGGAGCGCGGCGAACAGGACGGGCAAACAGGGCGTGGCGCGTCGGGAAGGGCGTAGCGCGGCAGTTAGCGCGGCAGTTAGCGCGGCAGTTAGCGCGGCAGTTAGCGCGGCAGTTAGCGCGGGAAGGGCGCGTCAGCGAGGGCGCCGCCCCGGGGCAGTTGGTGATTCACGCCTCTCAGGGCGACATGGCCAACACCCGCCTGAGAACAAAGGCTGCAGCTCCGGCCAGGAGGTCTGCACCGGCCCCCCCTGCGGCGGTCGGTGCCTCCGTGCAGACGGGGCAGCCGAGGGGGGAGGCTGCGGTGCAGACCTCAGGCTGCAGGCAGTGCCTGGACCCTACTCCCGGGGCAGGGGCAGGCGGCAGCCCTGATGCAGAAGGTGTGCCCAGGTGGAGCAGCTCCTGCGGCAGGTGGCTGAGCTGCAGGAGGCGGTCAGGAGGCTGCGGGACATCAGGGAGGCTGAGAGGGAGCTGGATGCTTGGTTCCAGGCACAGTCTGCACCGGAACCGCAGCACCCAGTGAACCAAACAACCCCCCCCCGCACTGACACACGACGTAAGCAAGCAGGCAGAAGATGCCACTGAATGGAAAGCTGCAAGGGCAAGGCGCAGGAGGAAGAAGAGGCAGCTTCCCCAGAACCCCGAGGTGCCCCTGCAGAACCGCTTTGCTGCTCTGCGAACTGAGGAAGTAAGACCCAGCACCTTGGGGGAGGCACGGGAGCCGTGCGAGGTAGCGCGCCCGGATCACGTAATAACTAGTGCTACCAAGAAAAAGAGACGCGTGGTAGTAGTGGGTGACTCCCTCCTGACAGGTACGGAGGCACCCATCTGCTGCCCCGATGCGTGCCCCGATGCGGTCTCTCGGGAGGTATGCTGTCCTCCGGGGGCTCGTATCAGGGATGTCACCAAGAGACTACCTAGCCTCATACAGCCCACAGACTATTATCCACTGCTGGTGTTTCATGTGGGGGCCAGCGACACAGCTGGCAGCAGTCTGAGAAACATCAAAAGGGATTTCAGGGCTCTGGGTTCAACAGTCAAAGGCTCTGGGGCGCAGGTGGTATTCTCGTCAATCCTCCCGGTCAAAGGGCAGGGACCTGAAAGAGCCAGACGTATCTGGCTGGTTAACTCGTGGCTCAGGGAGTGGTGCTACTGCCAGGGCTTTGGGTATCTAGATCACGGGGCGTGCTTTGAGAAGCCCGGGCTGCTAGGGGCGGATGGCGTGCACCTAACCAAGAGGGGCAAGAGTGTGCTTGGACAAAGACTTGCCAGGCTCGTCCGGAGGGCTTTAAACTAGTGTTGCTGGGGGAGGGGGAGCACAGTTCAGCCCACTGCTGTCAGCATGGTGCCAGTGCCAGCACCGAGGGTCCAGAAGCTGAGGAGGGATCACAGATAAGTGCAAATAAACCTAAACTGTGGTCCAATAGCACCCCTGTCGCTCCAGCCAGCAAGTCGGCTTTGTTGGGGGCCCAGCTGAAGTGTCTCTATACCAATGCACGCAGCATGGGGAATAAACAGGAAGAGCTGGAGATGCGTGCACACGAGCAGGGCTACGACCTCGTTGGCATCACGGAGACGTGGTGGGATGACACATACGACTGGAGCGTCAACATGGAAGGGTATAGGCTCTTTAGAAAAGACAGGAAGGGGAGATGAGGAGCGGGTGTCGCTCTCTACATCAGCAACCGGCTGGAGTGTGTGGAGCTCCGCCTGGGGATGGAGGAGGAGCTGACAGAGAGCTTATGGGTCAAGATTAGAGGATGGGGACGGACAGGGGACGTCACGGTAGGGGTCTGTTACAGGCCGCATGGCCAGGAGGACAGAGCAGATGAAGTGCTCTATAGGCAGATAGGAGCAGCCTCACGGTCACAGGCCCTGGTCCTCATGGGGGACTTCAACCACCCTGACATCTGTTGGAGAGACAACACGGCAGGGCACAGGCAGTCCAGGAGGTTCCTGGAATGCGTGGATGACAACTTCCTCCTGCAGGCGATAGAGGAGCCAACAAGGAGGGGTGCAATGCTCGACCCTGTGCTCACCAACAGGGAGGGACTGGTGGGGGATGTGAAACTAAAGGACAGCCTTGGCTGCAGCGACCATGACATGGTGGAGTTCAAGATCCACGGGGCAGCAAGGAAAATACACGGCAAGCTCTCTGCCCTAGACTTCAGGAAGGCGGACTTCGGCCTCTTCAGGGACCTGATGGGCCAAGTGCCATGGGAGGCGGCCTTGGAGGGAAGAGGGGCCCAGGAAAGTTGGTCCATATTCAAGGAGCACCTCCTCCAAGCTCAGCAGAGGTGCATCCCGATGAAAAACAAGTCGGGCAAAAAGGCCAGGAGGCCCGCGTGGATGAGCAAGGAGCTCCTGGACCAACTGAAAGTGAAAAAGGAAGCCTATAGAGGGTGGAAGCGGGGACAGGTAGCCTGGGAGGACTACAAAGAGGCTGCGCGAGTGGCCAGGGATAAGGTAAGGAAGGCCAAAGCCCTGGCAGAACTGAATCTGGCCAGGGATATAAAATGTAACAGGAAGAGCTTTTATAGGTACGTAGGGGATAAAAGAAAGTCCAGGGAAAATGTAGGCCCCCTCCAGAAGGGAACTGGTGTCCTGGTTACCCAGGACATGGAGAAGGCTGAGGTTCTCAATGACGTTTTTTGCCTCAGTCTTCACCGACAAGAGTTCCTGTCCCACCGCCCAAGCTGTAGAAGGTGCAAGCAGGGACTGCGAGAATGAAGAACTGCCCATTGTACTCGAAGAGCAGGTTCGGGATCATCTGAGGAACCTGAAGGTGCACAAGTCCATGGGTCCTGATGAGATCCATCCGCAGGTCCTGAGGGAACTGGTGGATGAAGTTGCCAAGCCACTGGCCATCATATTTGAGAAGTCGTGGCGGTCTGGTGAGGTCTCAGATGACCCTCAGAAGAGAGGGAACATAACCCCCATTTTTAAAAAGGGGAATAAGGAAGAACCAGGTAACTACAGGCTGGTCAGCCTCACCTCTGTGCCTGGCAAGGTCATGGAGCAGATTCTCCTGGAAACCATGCAAAAGCACATGGAGAGCAAGGAGGTGGTTGGTGACAGCCAACATGGCTTCACCAAGGGCAGATCGTGCCTGACCAATTTGGTGGCCTTCTATGACGGGGGGACGGCATCGGTGGACAAGGGACGAGCAACTGACATCATCTACCTGGACTTGTGCAAAGCTTTTGACACTGTCCCGCACAACATCCTTCTCTCTAAACTAGAGAGACATGGGTTTGATGGAAGGACCACTTGGTGGATAAGGAGTTGGCTGGATGGCCGCACTCAGAGAGTGGCGGTCAACGGCTCAATGTCCATGTGGAGACCAGTCACGAGTGGCGTCCCTCAGGGGTCCGTGCTGGGCCTGGCCCTGTTCAACATCTTTGTTGGCGACATGGACAGTAGAATAGAGTGCACCCTCAGCAAGTTCGCTGACGACACCAAGTTGTGTGGTGCCTTTGCCACGCTGGAAGGGAGGGATGCCATCCAGAGGGACCTTGACAGGCTGGAGAGGTGGGCCCGTGCCAACCTCATGAAGTTCAACCAGGCCAAGTGCAAGGTCCTGCACCTGGGTCATGGCAATCCCAGGCACAAATACAGGCTGGGCAGGGAATGGATTGAGAGCAGCCCTGAGGAGAAGGACTTGGGAGTGCTTGTGGATGAGAAGCTTAACATGAGCAGGCAATGCGCCCTTGCGGCCCAGAAGGCCAACCACATCCTGGGTTGCATCAAGAGGAGCGTGGCCAGCAGGTCGAGGGAGGTGATTCTCCCCCTCTACTCTGCCCTGGTGAGACCCCACCTGGAGTACTGTGTCCAGTTCTGGAGCCCCCAGCACAAGAAGGACATGGACCAGTTGGAGAAGGTCCAGAAGAGGGCCACAAAGATGATCAGAGGGCTGGAGCACCTCTCCTATGAGGACAGGCTGAGAGAGTTGGGGCTGTTCAGCCTGGAGAAGAGGAGGCTCCAGGGAGACCTGATAGCGGTCTTCCAGTACCTCAAAGGGGCCTACAAGAAAGATGGGGAAAGGCTGTTTACTAGGGCCTGTTGCGATAGGACGAGAGGTGATGGTTTTAAAATAGAGGGGGGTAGATTTAGATTAGAAATTAGGAAAAAATTTTTTACGATGCGAGTTATAGAACACTGGAACAGGTTGCCCAGAGAGGTGGTGGAGGCCCCATCTGTGGAAATGTTCAAGGCCAGGCTGGATGAGGCTCTGAGCAACCTGATCTAGTCAGGGATGTCCCTGCTCCTTGCAGGGGGGTTGGACTAGATGACCTTTGAAGGTCCCTTCCAACCCTAACCATTCTATGATTCTATGATTCTTCACCAATGGATTGAAAGCCATGCTTGACCCCACAGCTATAAGGCTGACGTACACCTAAGGGTGTATGTTGCTGTGTGGAACCCGAAGACAAATTTGGACAAAATTAAAAGCAAGTCTACCTGCCAAATACAAAAGCAGAGTCACTTCTTCTGGAACCACTCCCCAGGTGCTGTGCTGCACTCTTGGCTCTTTTTGGCCAGCCGCAGTAAGCAAAAACGCTTTGGGAAATTGAAGGCAATTAGTATCCTGTTAAAAACATTCACCCTCCCATACCCAAAGGCCCTCACTGAAGGTTTGTACAGTAACTGGAGAAAAGCCAGCTGGCAGCACATCAAAGAAATACAGCTGAGAGCTGATGCATACAGGAGCATGAACCAATGCAATTCTACAAAGCCCACTACAAGACAGTATTAAATCCCTTGAGCTGCACGTTTCACATTTCCAGGCTTACAGAAGGAAAGCTGCAAATGGCCCACGCATAAGAAACATGACAGCTCTGCCTGTTCCTGGGGACCTCGGGGAATGCTTATAGCAGGGGCTGAGACTCCCAGTGAGCTGTGCCCCGCACACGTGTGAACTTGAGCCCAGAGGAGGTGGATTTCCGTGGGGACACATCGCGGCTGTGTCACGAGGTGGGGCTGTCAGCCCACGCCTGCCCCGGCAGCCCGCAGCGGCACGGACTGCTTGCACACGCCGATGTTGGGGCAGAGAAGGTGGTGATCGCCCCTGCTTTACAAAGACTAAACCCTGAGCACGGGTGTGCGCTGTGCCTGAATGACAGCCGCCTCTCTGACACTCGAGGCTTTCGCCCTGCAGTATGGGGCAGCAATCTCCTAGGCAGCAATAAGCATCACTTTTCTTTCCCAGTACTGTCATGCAACAGCTCCATCTCAAGACGTTCAAGCTCTCTGCTACTGAGGACTCACTCCTAAAAACAATTTGTCACCTAGCACCTGAGCAAGTTTCTAGCACAAAGGATGATTCAATTACTAAGGAAAAAAACTGAAACATTACTAAAGAAGAAAAGGAAAGGAGGGATTTGCTGCTCCCATATTTATGCAGTAGTTTCCTAAGTTGTCATCATTAGCTTTGCTTATAGCTCACTATTGCCTTGCAGTACGTGCAATCCAGTATGTTGCCTTAATGTCCCTCCAATTTAGTCACAGCAGCACATCCTCCCATCTTCCCTCTTCTTCTGAAGGCACTGATACTGCAAGTGCATGCATGTCTCACATCAGGGCACCCACTGACTCCCCTGAGCTTCATGGGAACAACTGCTTGCGAAAAACTGAACATGTCAGTGTGCAGGCAGGGTGGGAGCTTGTGATCATGAAGACTTCAAATCATTCCTTAGCATTTCAACTAAACAAACTGTCAACAGAAGCTCCAAAAAACCATTCACAAACAGCTGGTATCAACTACATTAATAGAAAGTAAATGCTACAGAAAAATACGAAATAAAATGTGATCAACATAAGAATTTGTTTTACTGGTGAATCTTGGACTATGTGTAGGTCTGTCAGTGGGCATGCAAACCTCCATGTGCGTTTGTCTCACTTTCTCTCCAAGCTGCTCACACTTAGGTTGGAAGGAGTAGCAGAGAGAGAGCACAAAACTACTCTAGAAAAGAGGAAAAGGAGTCTGGTCTAAAAAGTCTGACAATGGCTGAATGCTTGGAACAGAACAACACCTGCTGCACCTGCTTGCAGCCAGCGTGAGCAATGTATTACCCAAAGCAGTCGTACAGCTGGGACTCAGAGACACAATAGAAGTGGCATAGGAGAACCCTGACATACTCCAGTACTTCAGGGAGAAGGAAGAAATATTCTTCAGAGAAAAAAAAAAAGAATGTAGAGGCTTCAAGAACTGCTAGCTTTTCTCCATCACCCTGATCTGTCTGGTTATTTACAGCACCACAAAAATAAAATGCTTTCAATCCGTGTATGGCAGAGATACAAAGAGAGCAGACTCTCAGGTCTGTGTGTTACCTGACAGAGGGAAACATTAAGGTATCCATTCAGCCACAGGCCTAAGTATAGCTAATGGGACAGAAGATGACTTTTTTTGCAAGCTGCTGTAGTTCTGGTAGCTAAGCTCTTCTGGGTGAAAACTAGGGGCTACATTGTGGGCCTTTGCCCCACAAGACATTCCATTTTTTATATTAACTCCATCATCCATTATGTTGTCATCTTTCTTTCCAGATCTCCAGTAATGCCATGAGGCTCACAGGCTTTTTCGACTGGAAGAATACAGAAACTGCAAATGCTGCATAAATTGTCCAAATGCAAGGAGCACTGTCCAATGCCAGATATGACTGTTTCCACATATGCAGCAGCTCTTGGATAAAGGTCCAAGGCTGTGATCTGTACCATTGACCACTGGACCCAGCCTTCTGTGAAACAGAGGACTACCATATGCTCTCAATCCCTCAAGTCCAAATGCAAAATGGTCTAGACACAGCTTCCACTTGTATTATGCCTAATTTTCCACAAACCTAACCATGTGGAAAAAGTTATTTTGTCACTAAAAGCACAATCAGCCTTGAGTGAAGGTTTCAGCAAGAATCACAGTGAGGGAGATGGTCAGATCCTGCCCTCAGCATGTATCTAGCCCCTGCACAAGTTTGATGTACCGGATTAATAACTCTAAGTTAAAAACCAGTTTGCATGACAAACCCTCCTCCCTCCCCGGCCATTAGTTACCTTTCTTCAAGGCGAACCCAGAGATCATTAAACTGTCGCAGTCTTTGTTTCTTCTGCTGCTTCTTCTTCTTTTTGTACTTCCTGTCTACCTTCTCCAGCACGTCAATGCCATCAGGGAGCAGCAGGTGAGACAGAAGGTCTTTCTCCTCCTCTTCCTCCTTCCGAGGATACAACAGCAGTGGGAGCTCCTGGGACATGACATAGGGACTGTGTGCTGCTGCTGATGATGAAAAGGCTAACAAGGTTTTTGGGCGTTTTCTGCTGGAAGAAGGAGGGAATACAGATAATATTTGAAAGGGCTTTGAGGCAGAATCCTGGTACAGATACCATCAAGGCACACATAAAACAGGTGTTTCTGCCTGATGTATTGGCTGGATGCTATATTCCTGCCCCCTCTTCCTTAAGTCAATATTCTGATCAAAATAGTTCCCTTTAATGAAAAAGATTTGGAAAAGAAGTAATCTGAAACTAAGGAAAGAATGCAGTCTCGCTGAGGATGGAATAACTCTTGGGAATAACTTTGTGTATCTAGAAAGAGGCAAAAAAAAGAACTACCTTCAAAGTCAGAGGAGGTCAAGCCACACTCCTATAGTCTGACATCTGCAGAACACAGACGTTTATTCCCTTCAGCAATACCTCACCACTCAGTGAAGCCCCCAGAGAAAGCTCTAAGGGCTATGCTTACTCAGCTTTGCGCGAAGGTCATATATTGAAGAAACAAACGATCAGCTCTGCCCTGATTACTCAAGCTGTATTTCATTATACTTAGAGCAAGCAACATCTCCTCATCTATACTGAACGCAGGCAGTCTGCAGTCTCCTATCCACACATGGCTTTGCTGGCCCATGTTTCTCCTCATTGTCTGGAACAAAGCAATTCCCCCTCTTTACTTGTTCATGAGCATCTTGGATGAACTCACAAACTCGGTCCACTCTGTGGATACATAGAGCACAACACAAATACCTGACTAATTTTTACAGCTACTTCACAAAGAGAAGAAATGCAGCAGTCTTCTGTAACAAAACAAAATTGGAAACTGGCTTGGGCTGAAATTCAGAAAGGTAACAGAAGACCCCAGACCACTGTGCAGAAACCTGGCTCTAATCAGTGAAACCTTCCCAGAACTATAGCGTGTTTCCTTTCTGCCTTGCAATGGCATTGAAAGGAGGAGGTAGAGAAGGAGATGTGTTTTCAGCGTGGCTGCAGTTTTCAAGCTAGTCCATCACCGTGGGCACATCTCTCTGATGGAGAATCAAAACGAGAAGTTCTCCTGGAGAAGGAGAAATTAAGTTTTGGACTGGAACATGAGTGAGAGAGTAGACAGAAAATGAGAGAATTTGATCTTATTTCCTGCAAGGAAAATCACAGACTGATCATGTGGTGAACTTTAAGTAACAGAGGATGGTACAGAATAAGTCTTGGGCTATCAGTCTCTCTTAAAATACTATTGATTTTCACTCTTTCTCTTTACCACCTCTGAAGTGTCACAGCCTTTCAGCTCTCCTCAACATCTTCACATCACCCACTCTTTAATGCTGCCTTACAGAGTGACCCTCCCTGCCATAGTTGTCTCCAGTGATCTGACTTGATCTCTCCAAAGGTCCTCTGCTTATGGTTCACTTTTCCCTAATTTCTCCTCACTGTGCCTGTTCCTTAATTGTGAAAGTCACAGAGCGGGCACCAGCCCTCCCCTGTAGATAAGAGTGCCTTGCTGCCTACAGCCTCCCCTACCAAACTCATGGCTATACCATGCTGGAGCTCAGCATTTCTACAGGCACAGTCAGGATGACCTCAATCCTGCCTGGCCAGCCATTTATTCTGATACCTTCAGCCTCAGAACACTATTAACAACAGCTGTTCATATGCATGACATCCTTTCCAACACCTTGTGACTGAGCAACCACAGGAAAACACACACAGATGCAAAAGCACATCCTTTTTCCCCAAAGGCCAGCTCCCTCTCCCAGCACAGTAGCTAACGGAGGAGCCAGGAAGCACCTTAATTACAGCTGTGATTATGTGATTAATTATGTGATTATGTGATTAACAGTATATAATATATATATATGCATTCTAAAACCAGGAACAACAGTTAAAGCCCAAAATGAGACAGCAGGAGCTTGACGGAACTATTTATAAACTTCTTTGCACTGCTGTGTGGTTGGAGCACCTCTTTTGCTTTCCTTGCTTTGGCAACACACGAAGAAGGAGCTCTCTGTGATGGATGCACTCCTGCTATTTGAACTAAGTGAACTTTGGTCCAGGCTGATGCTCAGCCTTGTGTGAGGCTATTAGCAAGAACAGCATTAAACACAAAAAATCAAGTTTGACTGGAGACTGAGCTGATAAGCAGCTGAAACTGCATTAACAAAGCAGAAAATCTGACTGCAAATCAACCACTTTATGCTACAAATATCTGCAGCCATCAGAGTCTGTTGAGTTCTCCCTCCATAGCAGCTGGCTGCAGGGTGGCGATTTCCCCTTGAGTAGGGACACCTCTCAAGGTTACCCCTTGAGGCTGAGAGACCCCTTACCTGACACCAGATGTTGATGGGTTTGTACGTGACATTTTTTGCATGCATGTAATATTTAAGATACATATAGTAAGCTTAAGTGATAATCTTTGTATCCCATACTAACTTTAAGTGTAGTAAATAGTAGAGTGTCAATCTATCTGTACTTACTAAATATTTTATATACATAAATTTACTGATTAGAAGTCAATAAACTAACTACTCGATCAGATCTGTCTGAGTAATCTCTTGACTCTTCTCCTGTGACACCCCCCTGCCTCCACACTCCAGTACAGGCATTCATCCCTTTCCCCTTGCAGATGGGCAGGACACCTCAGGCAGCCCTGTCTGCGGGTGAAGTTGTGTGACCGTACCCAGCAGGAAAACATGCATAATGATCCCGCATCTTTCTGAGTTCCTACACACAGATATCTACAAGACATCTCAGAAGGGACTTTCTGTTTACCCAGAGCACAGAAAGCAGCAGACTGTGCTGCTATTGCACACTGTCATGTTGCAGGGAAGGGAGACAATTGCAGACTTCCTCATCCTCTTGTTTTAGGACTGCTCATCTAATATCCCCTACTGTATCAAGCAGTAGAACAGCCATTTGAATGCTTTTTCTCAGTTCAAATACTTGCCAGTTTTTTCCTCTCTCAATTTTATCCTACGAAGTAGTTCACAGGTACCGACTGGACCGTGTGCAGCACTGCTATCTAGAACAGTAGCTAGATATGGTTCCACATTTACGTGGGCTGGACTGGGTTTATTGACACAAACTGCCCTGCTATTTGCTCCTAGAAAAAGCCCTGGATAGCAATCAAGTGAAACACTCCATCACGTTTCTGACACACTCTTGACACAAGTTCTTCCCTCACCTCAAATGTTCTTCTTCAGAACTCACATTTTTCTTGAAACTCACTTCATATTTTTAAATCTGTTTCCAAGTAATCTGAAAAGGTTAACATCTTTTCTTAAAGAAAACACTGAAGTGCTGCCTTCTTTAGCTTCTTCTTTCAGCTTTAAAATCAAGACTTCAGGAAAGATGTTCTGCCCCGTAACCCTAATGAAAGTTTTGAGATGCAACCAATGCCAAACTAAGGGCTTTCAAAGGCGCAAGAGTCACTGGATGGACAATGAACTCCCATGATATAGTCAGACAACTGGGTGCCCAGCTACCCTGAGTATCATTGATATCTATCTTCCTCATGGATGAAGATCTAGCCCTCCTTTCCACAGTTGTCTGCCCCTGATTTCCTAACAGCTATGCATGTCCAGAGCAGTATTGGATTTTGTTTATTCTCAAGTCCATATTAAACTCTCTTTCTTTAAGCTTTAAGAAGCTGCTATGGCTGTTTTTAGGAATACCTAAGCTAAGAATGTCTGGGGAAAAAAAAAACAACACAAAAATGTAAGTGCAGGTTGGTTTTTATTATCTCCATAAACACTGACACACTGGATTGCCTAACGTGACTTCAGTGTTGCAAGATCATTAACTTTCGTGCTTAAGCACAGGAGGCTTCTCCATGTCCGACTACCTGCCCACTAGTAGCACTATGGTGAGCGGTTGCATTCATGTACTCATGGGGATGAGTCTTGGCTCAGTTTGTTTCAGTGCAAGTACAGTTAATGATGTATGCCCATGTCAAGAATCATAGCAAAACCACGATCTGCCAGAATTTGAATCTCACTGTCTAAAAAAGACAGCAAAAGTGGTGCAAAGAGAAAGGTGAAGCAACCAGAGTATGAGAAAAACATGTTACTATTTTCCATCACATCTGTGGAGCCCCTGGCACAGACCAAGACTGTACTCCGTGCACAAAAGGTGATTGTCCTGTCTGAGGGCCTTGTAACATAAATGTTGGGGAGGAGGGAAAGAGATGTAAGCAGTGATAAACAGCATGCCTGGCACAGAGGATGAAAGGGAAATAGTACCATAACTGGGGTCAAACCTTTTTTCCAGTGTGGTCTTTTAGCAATGACTATAAAGAAGAGTGTAGATATGTGAGACACAGAAGAGCACATGTTTCACAAGAGTCTGGAGAAGGGGGGAGACAAGTATTGCAGAGCCTAAGCTGATGGCAAGAAGTCCAGGAAGAGGTGAACCAAGAGCACGCATAATTCTCAGCAGTGTGAAGGAGATTATTTTACACTCTGTAGTTACTGAAACCATGGAGATGGATAAAGGCACACAGTGAGAGACAAAAAGAGGCAGTAAGGGTATATTCTGAATGATAGCTGCCAGATGAACCAGAACCGCAAGTACCTGGGCTTAAAAATGCAGAAGAGAGTAGGGGATATGACAGCAATCAGCCATGGGGACAACTTGCAAAGAGGCTGAGTGAACTCTGGGTAGTCAGATTCCAGCCTGCGGGAGAGTAATCAGAAAGAATAAAAAATAGCAGTGTAGGCAAGAAGAGTGTTAAAAGGCAGGTCAGTCAAAAACTTAAAAGGGAGAAAGGAGGAGCCTGGAAGCCTATGTGGTATGAGACAGCATCCACACCTGATGAACTACACATGCATAGTATATGGCTGTTAGTTTAAGAGTTAAAAACTTACAGGGGGGGAAATATTTTTATTTTATTAAAAGAAAACAAAACAAACAATAAAAAAATCCCCCCACCCCCCCAAAAAAAACCAAAACAACAAACCCAAACAAAATTCTGTTTCCAAACTGGCTCATGGAAGAGAAAAGTAAACTGCTGGGGAGGAGAGAGGGAGCCCCAGCTCACTGTTAGGTATAGTTCCAGCTGCCACTACCTCTTCATGGTTGTTTACAAACCCACCCTCCCAGTGGCTGCTCAGCTAGATAAAAGCATGCATTACTTGTTGATGGCTTGTCCAGCTGGAGTGTGCTCTACCTCGTACCCTTCTCTCCTCAAAACATCAATCACTGTGTTGTTGCCCACGAAGTGACCTGCAGTTAAGACAAAAATGACATCAGAGCTCAAGGAGCACAGGGAAAGAGAGCGAAGAACAACAAAGTGCTCCTCATCACAGGAGGCGTGCCACACTCAGGGCTGGCAGTGCTTTATCACTCCCCACCAGCATGCACCAGAAAAACAGGATCTCTCACAAATGATTGCTGAACTTTCCCAAGGTCGCATCAATTACCACCCTCTGCCTTATTAAAATGAAGATGTAATTGAAATTACTTTAGTCCCACAGGTTGTTGCATTATCAGGCCACTGTGGATTTCTTGGGGCAATAAAAGATGAAACTCAGAGACCCATGTTCAGCAGCAGCACCGAGTCTACAACTGGCAGTGGACCACACCAGATCAGAATCTGGCTGTGGCGTGTGCAGCATTTTAACATCCTATAGCATCACAAAGGCACTATCTGAGATGCCCGTCAACATCATTAACAATTTAAAAATTATTAAGAATCATCCAACTGCAGCGAAGGGAAAACAGCTTTGAAAGCCAATGCCTTACATCAGCCCCTTTCATGCCTTCAGTGTAAGCCACTGGGGACAGAAACTCCACTTCATTTGCATTGACAAAAGTTTCAGAAAGACTTAGCTAGCTCTGCCATAATTCTGTGATTTATGTCTCCACTCCATTTTCAGAGATGTGGTGGCTGGCAAGCCCATGATTTGGGATCATAGTGAATAAATGACTACTCGAAGGGTGCAGGAGTTATTCCTGAAAGACTGCATCCTCTGCACGCTGACTGGCTTCCACCATCACTCTAACACCTCATCAGACAAGGCTGCTGAGAAACAGATGGACAACAGAGGCCTTGCACACTTCCTCACAGATCTAGCTTTCTTGAAAACATTTGTTCATTTAACAGCCTACATTAATTAAAATTAAGCTTGAGCAAATTACTTATTAGAGTGCTCAGTTGCCTCTGTAGATGTAGGCATGTGCTAAAACTGACAAATAACTTCATAAAAACTGGTTTCTGCTACTGTTCTTCATAAACACATGGCTATAAAACTACCAGAATTATTCTAGTAACAAAGAAAAGCAAGGAGATAGAAAGGGAAGTCCAATAGTGGCAACAAGGGACTAAACCCAACAGATTTATGATTTTTCACTCCAAAATCGATTCAATGAATTGGATCACCAAATTCCAGTTTTTCATGCCACAACAGCAAAAGGCTCATGAACTACCAGCTTAAGGCACGACAGTTGTATGGTATCATTTAAGCACAGACATTTATCAAGATTAAGTTTCCCTGAGAGCCTAAGAACACAAACAGATCTAGCTAAAATAAAACTTTTAAACCAAATACTGCAACGCACACCCATTGGGTACCATATTTTCTCACCTAGTAACTGAATTTTCCCCCAGCTCCTCTGCCTAACTTTTGGCTTCAGAAAGAGTAAAGCTTGACCATTATGTGGACCTAACCTAATACTGTTGGTATCTCTTGCTTGCCAATGTTTAAGCCCCAGGTGCAGTTAACTAATAATTTCCTCATCTCAGCAAAAAGACTAGATGCAGAAGGGAACAGGAATGACTGTAATTATACACTGAACTGAGTAAAATTAGCCACTGGAAGGCCAACATTAGGTATATAAGGTGCCAGACCTAGTTGCTGTCTTTCACCTTTAATGTATGTATGGAGGGGTATGTGTGAAGGGAAGAGGGGATTCACTCCTTCTCTGCTGCCTCCAGATCCACCTCTTGTAAGTGAGGTAGGACAACTCAGACTTTTAGAGAAGCACCTCTCTGTTGATAAGCATGGGGCAGGATATAGCAAGTTCAGACTAGGTATCCATCTCTCTGTCTAGGTACCAGGCAATGTTGGACGAGCCGAGTCCCATTCTCAGCAGTGAAAAGCAGTGCCAAGGCTCTCAACTCTTATTTTCCTAATCAAAGACATTCAGGAGGAAAGGGATAAGACAAAGATAAGCAATCTATAGTGCTAAAATAATTTTCCTTGTCCAGTTTAAGAGCTTACAGTCTCACGTATTTCAAAAGTGAGCTACTGAATAGTTGCTCACATCACATCATCAAACACACTACCCCATGTCGATCTTCCGTTACCCTTGCTCAGAGCATTGATTTAGACTGGTACATAGGAAATCAGTGTTGCACAGGCATGAATCCTATTTCAATCAGTCAGCCTGCTCAAGTGATTTCCTGAAGCTGGGCCTTAATCTTCTTTTTAATTTGATGGAGGGATAAGAATATCTTTTACATCACGGTCACATGTACAGGCCTTCACAGGGAGCCTTTGCTCATTGTTGCTGATGCAATGAGTTATGTCTGTCTGTGAAAGGAAATTGCTGTGCTAATATTGTGCAAAAGAGAATAGACCAAATGAAAAGATATGTGTAAAACAGATGCATACAAATACAAACAGGCACGTGATATTAGACTGATCACAAGACGTGATCAGGAGCCGCTCAGGCTGGGTACATAAAATGATTAGGAGGTGTCAGTGTTTGCTATCCATGTGTGCTCCATGAGACAGAGGTAGTCTGGGGCACAGAGTACCTAGAGGCTCAACCTGACCTGGGTGCAAAATGAAAAAAAAGACAGAAGGTTGAGGGTTTTAGGTACAGGACCCCACCAGGAGCCTCTCTAGAGTCAGCACTTTTGCCTATTTTCTGGGAACTGTCATGGAAAGAATTTGGTGGTATGTGAGAGATCTGATCACCAAAAGCAACTGTAAGAAACATGAGAAAGACTGACTCTCTGAGCTTTAAGATCAAGCAATTATGCTACAAGGGAGACTTAGCCCAAAGTCACATGACAGGGAGTTAGGCCTCTTTCACCTGTTTGCTATTTTAGCCCAACACACTTGAATTCCCCCAAAAAGAAAAGCCCTGGGCCCTGTCCCATAAGAAAGTCTGCCCTTTTCTTTCTGTACACAGCCCTGCATTATCCTCACACCACTAGGTGAAAAGATGCCTCTGAGAGGTCAATTTACTCTACCGGGGGTGGGGAGCCATGAATCTCCGTACTTCTGTGTGCAAGCTGAAAGAGAAAGTAAGAAGCTGTTGTATGCACCAGGTCAGCCATGCACTCTACTGGAAAGTAAGAAAGACTCCAGCCTCTAATCTGTAGTGAATGCAGATGGTGTGCAGGGACTGCGACAGCCAATATGCTCAAACAACAGTGCTGTTTGACTAATGTGCACTTGCAGACCATTCCATGCACTCAGGCATGTGTTCAGCACTCCTGACCTTCCTCAGTAGCAATACCCAATCTTGCAGGACACAGGCTACTACTATTGCCATGAAATCCACGTCTCCTGCTTGCAGCTTTTACTGCCACTGCATGCAGAGGTGTTTTCATCTATGTAACCGTGCCATGACTGTGGGTTTCAGGAGAGGCTCCTGAACTCATATTTGAGCCATCGCAAGGCTGAAAATTTTCTGCATCTCGCGAAATGGAACCAGGAAATACTGCACAACAGAAGTTCTGTTTCTGTTCCTGAACTTTCATTTTTCATATAAAGCAAGATTATAAGACTGAAGAAAACTGAAATCCACAATTCCAAGCTGATACACAAATTTCCTTGACCTTCTCTCAGAGTCATGTAAAAGGAAACCCCTGAGCTCACATAATTCTTTGTCTGCTGTGTTTTCCTTAGTAGGAAGGTGGCACTTGCCATCTGCCCCAGAAACATGGGCTGACCTTATAATCTACAAATACCCGGAGACAATGAATCACTGGATGTACATGTAAAGAAACAAAAATCTTTGTTAGGAAACATGATCTGGACTGCTGATGTCCAAGAAGTGGCGGGAACAGCTACAGCATGTGATCATAAAAATACAAGCACAAAATGGCACAAATGGACATTATAAAGTAGGATGTTTATCTCTGACTGGGCTGGGAGTGCTCAGATGGGCTTCTGGTGCCAGAGACTCTATGGTCATTGAAACAAATATTTTCAAGATTGTTTTAGAGGTACAGATCTTACAATTATTTCATAAATGTACTGGAAATGCCCATAGCAATGATCATCTGCTATGGTTCTTCTTAGACAGCTTCCAAGAATTATATAGATTAATTCATATAACATGCCCCGGAAGGGTGAACAGAACACCTGTAGGTGACTAGATTGGAGTTACGGGCCTGTAAAAAAAAAGCATGACATGAAGCTGCTGACTATGCTACCCACTAACAAAAGAAAAAAAAAAAAAGAAAAACTTCAACAAATATTATCACTTAACTGTGAGGCACAAAGGACAGCTTATCCCTCTCTATATGCTTCTCATGGCAAGGTTGTTCTCCTACCATTTCAGTAATCAAAGTATCCTCCAATAGCAATCTGTGAGCCAATAAAGCCATGAGGGTTCAAGACTGCCAGTGCTCCTTCAAAGGATGCAAACACAAGCAAAGGAGAATTCCTGATGACCTGGAGAGCAGGGATATGCATGGCCCAAGTCAGTCCCACATGTATCCGCAATGAAGAGCTGAAAGTTCAGTATGTTGCAGATCCAGCCAATGACCTAGAGAATGCAGAGTATTGTCTTAAATAATTTCACTGGATGGAAACTAAGCCGCAAAACAGACATCCTACTCCTCCTATAGGTCCAGATCACATTCATCAGCCCATGAGGTGGCCAGAGTGATCCTTATTGACATTAGGTACCTGATGAAGCTAAAATGAGTTCCTGGAATACACAGCTCTTAGGACACAATGACTAAGAATACACAGAAAGTACTCATGTGGTACCCCCACTCACAGTGTCCCCACAGACAAGAACCCTTACAGAGGAAGTTTCTTCATCCCACTCCATAGTTTGTTTTTCCTTGAAAGGAGCTGAAGTGACTGAAACAGAAGCAAACCTGTGGGAAGAAAAGGATGCTCCACCCTATCCCCAAATCTCTAGTTAGTTTAAGCTTGTGGCACAAGGACAAGGGACAGCTCATGTTCTCTGAGTGACAGTCAAAGTCCATTTTTCACACCTATCAAAAAATGACCTCACTTTGCTCCCATACAGTACTAAGTGAGTGGAGAAAGATAACCCTAACCATGTTTTACTGGCAGAGCTTGACAAGCCATAGCAAGCACAGAGAGAGCTCTCAGCTTTGTGTAACCACGTTACCAGCAAACTTTGTTTGCAAAAGATCCATGCAAAATGGCAGGGGACTTCCTGCTCACTGCACCAGCAGTGGCAGACACTCCCAGCAGTTGAGCACCCTTGAAGAAACCTGTCCTTGGTGCTCAGAATCCAGGGACTAATTTTATGACATTGCTTCACGCATACACACAGTTATACTTCTTAAGTACATGTTGTGATGCAGAACATGGAGTCATTTTAACATATTTAGTAAAATTATGGACGGAAAAACGCTAGACAAAATATTTAATATGATCCAAACCCAAAGAAGGAAAGCAGGTGACAGGATCAACTAAGTTACAGATTAATTTCCTTTAGATGCATGCTTTCTGTACACACTGTTCAAGAGGAAGACACTGCTTTCCAGCATGAGTACAATGCAGTCAGGTGAGGTGAGTTCTTTACTTCACTTTACTTCTCTCAGAATCAGAGGGAGGAAGTCCTGTGCAGTTACACTAGATAATCCAAACAACGTATGGAAAACAGGGGTCATTGATAAAGTAACTGGGATTCCACTTAAGTTAAAACAGTTTCTCAAACAGAAAACATGTGACACTAAATCTAATAAAATCTTCTTGCTTCTCACAGTATTTTCAAGTCAGGAAAATCTCAGGTGCCATAACACAAATCAAAGAACCAAGAGCATGGTACTTTCACAAATTTAATGCTGCTGGGAGAAGGAAATGACAGAAACTGAATGGGATGAGGGGTATTGTAAGTCAACTTCAAGATTCCCTGAATTCACATGAAGTGTAGGAATATAAGGATATTGCATTACAATACTTCTGCATACATGTAGGTCAAATCCCCTGCAATCAGCCCTCCTCTGCCTTCCAGTCTTTGAGACTGCAGACTTCCAAGTGTATTCTTTCCTGAAATTATCTGTAATGTAAAATATTACTCCATAAACAATGAGGAGGTTTTACTCCACTGAGACCAAGACAAGTGTTTGTCTTCAAAAAAAACATTACTTCACTCAAATCTCTTTTTTAGTATAAAATCTTAGTGGATCACACTTCACTACTCTCAAACAAAAGGGGAAAATCTGCTGGGTACAACTGTGGAACAGTAGCATTCTCCATGCTCAAGAAAATATTTTCACTAGACATGAAGAGATTTAAAGAAAGTGTCTCAAACCTGCACTCACTCAGACGGAAAAAAAAAAAACGAAACCTTCAATTTCTTTAAAGAGTGATGTGCTTTGCTAAGTAACTCACCTATATGGAATTGCTAGGATTCATTTTCCTCATTTGTTTCTAAGAGAATCATGTAAATTTTAAATCCTACTCAAAATAGTTGATAACAAAAACATGGGAAAAATTACCTAATACTATGGATAAAAACCATATGAAGTTATAATTTGCGTAAGCCAAAATGAAGACATTTTTCTTGTGAAAAACAACAGGAAACTCCTATCTATCAGGTTCTGTCAAAAACTAGGTCTCTTAAATGTGTGACCTGAGTATCTTTTTGGTCCCAGGGATTCCCATTTTTACCTTTGGGCAAAGTCAAACCTTCTGATAACTACACAAATTGAAGCTAGAAAAGATTTCCATTTATTATACAGCCAAACTTACAGCAAAGTTAACACAAAGAAAAAGTTTACAACTCTGTATTGATTATTTTATATAAACTGAATTAAAAGAAACAGCTTCTGTTCAGACACTCTTAGCCACTGGGGCTCCACCTGCACTGGCATTTACTGAGAGTTTTCCACTGCTGAAGTCCTAGGCTTGTTAGCCAAGGAGACTCTCACGTAGGTGACTATGCTAGCAGCCAGCATTATACTACCAGTAAGGGAAGGAAATAACAGCACTATGTCTGAGCTGCGGTACTCACAGCCACCTCTGTTGCTGGACCTGCTCTCATTCCACACCACTGCTTCACTTCCAGAAAAAAAGGTATTAAGGACTTGAAATCCCACTAGCTTAAGACGCACATTACAAAATTAAAGTTTTCCTACTGTTGCCAAATAAACGTAGCAATGGGTAAACCCCAGCACAGCCAAGAAGCTGATGGTCACTAGACTGTCAGTACCTGAACAGAAACACCAAATAGTTGTTTAACCTGGCTGATTTTGACAGTTGCACTAATATGTTGGAACAGAGGTTTCTGCCTCTAATACAGAAATGCAAAGCTTTCCTCATTTCATGTGTCACAGATGTCAGAAGGAGTGCCCTTCATGTGAACCCTGGGGCTTTGGATGTGGGTCCTGCCTTCACACAACATTATCTGTCCCCTTTGGGGGTTGTTCTAATAAACCCTGTCATTAGTGTTCTGCAGATTCAAAGAGGCTACTAAGGAAAACAGTCTCAAAGCTGCTGGGTTGTGTCTGGCATTCTCAGATTACAGAGGTACACACTCACTTTCAGGGACTCAGCCTTTTCTCCCACTCAGAGCAGCTAAAATGATGCTGCATTCCAGAGACAGAAGCAGCAAGCAGGCAATCAGCAAGCCCTTTGTGCTTAGGGAGAAGTAACGTGGCCCCACAAGACTCATTTAATCTGTTTCATCATTCTGTTATCTTCCTGCCCTGCCACCTTTTTTGTCTCCTCCAGGATCCAGTTGCCAAGATTCAGCTTCCTGTGGATTTTTCATTAATTTCCTCATTACACATTTCAAATCCATTATATAAAGCACAGATAAATTTACATTCCCTGTGCACATCCACATCTCCAGTCTCAAATGTGCTGATGAGAGGTTAAAAGTTTCCATGCTGGGTTCTGAATTCCTGCTGAATTTCAAGGGCAAACTAGCCTTTGCTCATTTACCTGGGCAACTTTCATATTCCCATGGCAGGTTTTTGTTTCATTTTCTTTTATGGGTATAAACACCTACACAAGATAGACAGAGACATCCTGGGCTTAGCATTGTTAACTATTTTTACAAACACTGGAGACAGGTCCTTTCTCTAAACTGTTATTTTCCAGAGACAAGAAATATTGCTCCTCCTGCAAAATTACCCACATAAAAATGCCAGATGGAATAGTAAATTTCAAGAAGTAACAGCAAACAGCTTTACATGAAAACAAGACCATCTAACAGACTATTCAGGACAGAGAATCAGCACAATTCCAGTCTCCCCTGGAAATCTGGTTGTTTTTTTTTTTTGGTTTTGGTTGTTTGTTTGTTTGTTTGTTTTTTTTTTTTTCTTCTTTTGATGTACAGGGCAAGGGGAAAGGCATCAGACATGCCTGTGGATCAAATATACTTGGCACCTGAGACTGACACGTAACTGACCAGTTTCCCACATCCCAAGGATGGCCTCAAAACCTAGAGAAGCTGGACAAAGCCATCTGGTGGACTATGGCAGACTCTGGAGCAACCATAGGTGGTAGCATGTTCTCTCTTTTCCACGTCCAAGTGGCTAAGATGATAGGTTACACACTCATTTTCAACTCAAACAGGGTCAATTATGCTTCCCCAATGATGTCCAAATCCTTGTGCATGTTGTTGGATCACACATCAACCATCCAAGAGTTGATTTTAGTTTAGTGACTATCAGTTGACTCAGCTGCTGGGAGTAAGACAACTAAGATCCAGAGCTCTTAGCTGAATTGCTAATTCAGACATTGGTTCATCAGTCCGCTCATAACAATTATTCTTTCTGGGAGGTCTTATGATGGGGTAAGACCAGGAAAAAACTAGCCAGTTCCTGGAGGTTTGAACCCATAGAGTCTGAGTAATGCTAAACAAACACATTCATTATCTCCTTTAGTAATTAAAAGAAATGGTAGCTGAAGAAGTTTCCACCATCAGCTTTCTCTTCTTTGTGTTAATGGTAGCTTGACAACATCCACTATATTTTAAAGCTTCAGAATGATGCTTTTTTTTTTCCAGGAGCAGCAACGAAAGAAGAACTCTGACAGAATATTGAATTTGCCAGTGTTTACAAGATTAAGAGGACCACTTCTGAACTTGTCACATCCACTAGCATCTCTCAGTGAAGTCAGTCATTTCATCCACAGGCATCTTAGATCCCTCTATACTTCTTATTTATGAGCTGGCACTTCTGGAGTTTCTTAGCTGATCAAAGAGGCAGGAGAGACTGGAGGGAATTTGAACTTTACTTCTAGAAACTCTGGCTTCACCTGAGGCCATTCCTGTCATAATAAAGTCAGAATTTCATGCCACTAAGTATCCTTCCTCTTGCATTTAAGGAAAAAAAAAAAAAAAAAAGGCAACCTGCGAGCGACGGAGGAATGTACGACAAGGACTCAATATGAGTAATAAACGTAGTTCGATTTATTAGTCCCGTGTGCGCATATTTATATTGCTAAGATAAAATATGCCTACTAGTCATTGCATGATTGGCTTAAGCTCTAATGGTTATATTTGCATATCCCTCCTACCTGCAGTTAGCTAATCTGGAAAGTCCCATTAACCTGGAAAGTCCCGTACTTTTCATGTTTTCACTTTCTCAAAGTTGTTTACGATCTTCTTCAAGGTTGCTTCGTTTACTTTCTCACAGGAAGCTTCATTACTTTCTCACAGGCGGCCTCATTATTTTCTCACAGGTGGCTTCAGTGATGTCCTTGAGGCCTGCTGCTCACAAAGCATAACAATTCCATTCGGTTTGGATTGTTCACTAAGTGTCCCTGATACTCCAGGTATCCAACAAATCCCCCTTTTTGTTTTGAACAATCCAGACCCACTTATGCGCTAATAACAAAAAATCAATGGCTGCTAGATTCTGCAAAAATATCATGATGCATACTATCCATGTCTTCTAATAATCCTGATAACATGCAAGAGGTTAAATTCATTTGCTTTTGTGCCCAACAAGCTAATTTATTTAAGTTAGCTAAAGCTTTTTGCAGTTGCTGCCCAAGGAACAAATAAAGATAATGCTATCCACTCAGCTGTACCCAACTGGGTTAATTTACCATCACAATGGGGAGTCAATACTTTTAGCGATCTTCTTGCTCGAGTATGATTCCGTAATGTTCTCATAGATGGAGCAAACATTATCAATTTTCCAAAATAACATGGTCCTCCTATGGCCCTTTTTGGTACTCCTGACCTTATTTTACTACAATATCAACTAGGTTCATGTAGGCCTCTACTGAATCTCCCTTTTTTTTTCTTATGAGGCAGATTGTCTGTATTGAGTTGTCAATCATTTTTTGCAAGCATGGTATGTTATGCCTAGTATGATGCCTAGTATCACAATTCCAATTTTAACCAAGGACAGCAACCACTCAGTTATGCCACACACAAGCTTAATTAATAAAATTACTGATCACATGTTATACATATTCATGATTACGAAGCAAAGCTAAGTTTCACTACCTTCTAGTAATTTTCTACTATAATATTTTTCTACTATTATAGATATAACAACTCCAGTAACTTTCTTATCTACAAGGGCAATGACTAGTTTTCTGCAGGCCTCTGTTGAAACAAGCCATAAATTCTGCTAACAATGTTTTGGATCTTAAAGCTTCCCTTCTCATTCCATGGCTTTCTTCCTGAGAGCACGATTGCATTCCTCCCCCAAGGTCGGTGTGCTTTCACTGATACCATACTGACTCAGCGAAATACCACATCTCCCCCTTCTTTGTTTATGAGAAGAGTCTTGTTTCAATGCTTTATCTATTAAAGTCTGCACACACTTTAAGACACAGAATTATAGATCAAAATACATATATAAAAGGAATGAATAAGTATCCTACAGCTATTAGTAACAAGCTTATATCAAGTCACCAAAAGATTTCTGAATATATCAAAATCATCACTTTGTTGCTGTTTTTGTACTCCTTTTTGCAAGTTTTGAATACTTTTGTGAACAGATTCCGAATGATCAGACAGATTCATGCAGCAAAGCCCATCAAAATCCTGACAACCATGATTTTGTGCTAATAATAAAAAATCTACTACTGATCTATTCTGTTACTAACCCAACTATGCCAAAGACACCGCTGAGCAAGATGATGGTTATCAGCCGGGTCAGAGCAGAGAAGGGAGACAGGCACAGTACCTTCAGGGCATCCCCTGTTGTAAATAAAGTGTGCTCTGGGTCCGTCCTCTCCCCTCCGCTCCGAGCCACCTCTGTTTATACCCTCAGCAGATTCAGTGAAAGAGTACTGACTGGGTGTTACTGCATGCGTGGCCAGCGCATACAACAAGGCCTGACTAGACGTTGCTGCATGCGTGGCCAGCACATGCAACAAGGCCTGTCAAATATGTGCTCTGCAGGCTAACAGCGGTTCTGTTTTGTAAAGTAGCATAGTGTATAGAATCTACATCAGTTAACAGTGTTGATAGTGCCGATGCAGTAGTATTTATTTGCTTAGCAAGACAACAGTCCAATTTATTTAGCATAGTTAATGCCTAGGCACTTGCCACACCAGGTGTAAAGACTGAAGCAGCAATAATTTTACTTAGTTTCCAAAACTCTGTATTATCTTGGCAATCAGATTTAATGCTATGTATGCTTCGTTTAGGTCTTTTATGCTGTCTGGATTTTGATATGTGCTCGCATGATCACGTCATGCTGTGTCGTTGCAATGTATAGATCTTAAAGCATTTACAATCATTACCCCTCTAGAAACATTAGCTCTTGAATAGTTAAAAAAAAAAATAGACAGAAGTCCATCTTTACTGATCCCAAAAAGTTCCATCTTTTGTAGTTTTAGCACTCAGCACTCGTGGTTGCTGCTGTTTTACACAGAGTTGCTGTCCTACCGGTATCTGGCAGGTCAACCAAACATGTTCTGAAAGGCTTACCCGTAGATGATACAGACAGGGATCCACTTGTTTACTGCTCCTGTAAAGACATAAGCGTATCCCTTCCCCCATGTTACAAGAGGGAACGGTCCTTCCACTTATACAAAGCTCGACTCAGACAGGAGTATCTGTTAACCATGTCAGGGGCGGGAGGGTGGGGGTGCCTGGCGGCGGCCGTGGCCCCAGACATATAAGAGGAAAGAAAACTAAAACCTGAGGTTTAAGACAAGAATAGGGAGGGATCCTTAAAGCCACCGCTACAAGCAAAACAGACCATCTCTAAAACCAAAGCAGGATAAGGAAAAAGGGAACAAGACAACCTCCCCCCACCCCTCCCTCTTCCCAGGCTTAACACCATCTCCACCTCCCTCCTCTGCCTCCTGAGCAGGACAGGGTTGGGGGACGGGGCGGAGGGGGGAAGAGGGAATGGGGGTTACAGACGGTTAATCACGTACCGCTTTATTGATATCAACGATTTAACTGCTGCACCTACAGCAGCAGCCATGACTGTAGCCTTTTCTTGTTCTAACATTCGCTCGGCAGCTTCCAGCAGTTGCCCTGTACTAGATCCTTTTGGCAGCACACTAAGGGCTCTCTTAGTTTTTTTTCATTAGCATTATTAAAGGCAAGCATATCTAAGAACTTTGCTTTCATGTCATCATCCAGATCAGGGTGAGCCATAATTGCAGTGTGCAACCGATCAATAAATTTCCCATATGGTTCTGTGGGACCTTGCCTTATTGATGTAAAGGCAGGTCCGGACTTTTCATCATGCACCCTAGCAAGCGCTCCATAAGCCAAATCTTGGCCCAGCTGTAACACTTCGGTAGCAAATTGCGCTTGCCAATCAGATCGTGTGTAGGGTCCCGCTCCCATCAGCATTTGAGTTTGCACCCCGATCACCCTGTTGTCGAGGCGTTGCAGCTGCCCTATCACAAGCAGTCTGCCAGTACTGAAAGAACTGCAGCTGCTGCGACGGTAGCAAAAGCATCTGGACAATCATTCTAATATCATAAGGAGCTAACAACTGTGACAAAAAAAATATGCTGCAACACAGATTGAGCATATGATGATTTTAGCCCATACTGAGTAACTGCACTTTTAGCTTCCTTCAATATTTTCCAGTCTAATGCTTGCCACACTTTTCCCAGTATTATCAGTCACAACTGGAAATGCCATGGGAAAAGGCTGTCCTTCTATCATGGCATCTCGAATCACCCCTTTCCACCGCGCTGTTGGATTCGGATCCCTGGCCCCTCCCGCCGGCATCCCTTGCAAAGGTGCAAAAAGACTGATCTCACCCGATGCTCCGTTCAGAATGAATAGGTTGGACGCTGGCAGGTCTCGATGTGGCACAGGCGAAGGAGTTGACAAGTTTCCCAGCGACGCTTCTGGGCAAACCTCTAGGGCTTCCAGCCTTTTTAGTGTCTCTTGCAGCTGTGCGTCCTTCAAGCCAGATGAATGTTCATCCCCCTCTTCCTCATGCCGTGGTGGCGGGGAAGAAGGTTGTAATGGGGGATAAACCGGAGCTGTTGGCGCCGGCGAAAAGACTCGTGACTCTGAGCCTGCACTGGCGCAGTGTGGCGGGGTGCCTGGCGGTGGTACATCTGATGGTGGTGAAAAGCCTTTGGCAGTTTTTCCCTCTGGTGCTCGCATATCTATAGTTATAGGGGCTGTGGCTGCATTTCCTGGAGTCCTTGCTGGGGCTCGAACCCCCCCACCCTCAGCACGAGCCGGGGCGGCGGCAGGGCTCGTTAAACCCAAGAACAGCATGCTAGTAGCGGCGGTGAACCCGTCGGCTGGAGTTAAGGCCGCAAAAGCAGATGCAGCAACCGAATGCTCAGCTTTCATGCTTATCAATGTTTCGTTAATTAGCTTCCACATGGTGGAGAGTTTGCTCGCTTCCTTTGATCCCTTTTCTTTGCCCACTGCAGCAAAGCTTCTAGGACAGCTTAGTCATAACTCAGTCCTCTCATAGAGAGCATAATAATTCTAGGGCTACCTCCTTTTCCATTACTGCAGTTTCACAATTGGCGCTCCCTGATTAAGGCACCCCTTTTACTCCCTGATTAAGTAATCACAATTAGTGCTCCCTGATTAAGGCGCCCCTTTTACTCCCTGATTAAGTGATCACAATTAGTGCTAGCTGATTAAGGCACCCCTTTTATTCCCTGATTAAGTATTCACAATTGGTGCTAGCTGATTAAGGCACCCCTTTTATTCCCTGATTAAGTATTCACAATTGGTGCTCCCTGATTAAGGCACCCCCTTTTATTCCTTGATTAAGTGCTCACAATTGGTGCTCCCTGATTAAGGCACCCCTTTTTCCCTGATTAAGTACTCACAATTGGTGCTCCCTGATTAAGGCACCCCTTTTTTGCAGCTTGTCCTGTAGCCCTGGCAGACGGCAAACCCCTGTTTCAACGGTTCAGGCTCCGGATCGTCGCATCTGAAGGACAAATGCGTAGTCGATCTTGCCCCCCAGTCGCTGCTCCCGGTGCTTCTGTGCCTCCGCCGCTCCGATATCAGTGTCTTCTAGTAGGTCTCTGTTTGGGCACCATTTGCGAGCGACGGAGGAACGTACGACAAGGACTCAGTATGAGTAATAAATGTAGTTCGATTTATTAGTCCCGTGTGCGCATATTTATATTGCTAAGATAAAATATGCCTACTAGTCATTGCATGATTGGCTTAAGCTCTAATGGTTATATTTGCATATCCCTCCTACTTGCAGTTAGCTAATCTGGAAAGTCCCATTAACCTGGAAAGTCCCGTACTTTTCATGTTTTCACTTTCTCAAAGTTGTTTACGATCTTCTTCAAGGTTGCTTCGTTTACTTTCTCACAGGAAGCTTCATTACTTTCTCACAGGCGGCCTCATTATTTTCTCACAGGTGGCTTCAGTACTTTCTTACAGGTGGCTTCATTACTTTCTCACAAGCTGCTTCAGTGATGTCCTTGAGGCCTGCTGCTCACAAACATAACAATTCCATTCGGTCTGGATTGTTCACTAAGTGTCCCTGATACTCCAGGTATCCAACAGCAACCTACTTTTTTTTTTTCTCACTTATTTTTTAGCCCCTTCAACAGAAACCATAAGCAAGCTAAAGCAAACAAGCCATGCTCATCCTGGAATAAAAATGACTCAGCTCTGGGCTCCCGAGTTCAAAAGAGATGGGGACATACTGGAGAGAGTCCAGCAAAGGCTATAAATGTATAAATACCTCATAGGAGGGTGTAAAATAGATGGAACAGAACTTTTCTCAATGATGCTCCATGAAAGGACAAGAGGCAGTGAACAGAAATTTATACACAGGAAATCCCACTGAAACATTAAAAAAAAAAGCTGCTTTACTGTGAGAGTGGTTAAATGCTAGGATAGGTTGCCCAGAGAGGTTCTGGAGTCTCATCCTTGCAGATTCTCAGAACCTGACCACACTCAGTCCTAGGAAAACTGCTTAATATGATCCTGCTCTGAGCAGAAGGGTGGGTGAGATGATCTCCAGCAGTGCCAGTAAGACTGAACTATCCCATGATTCTGTGAAGGTTTAGCCAGTAGGCTGTACTGTACAAATGGTAAATGTAAGAGATGTACAAATAGAAAAACTCTCCACAGCACAAGAGGACAATGAAGCCCTTTCTATGTCCATAAGAATCTCTTAGACAAACCATAACCCTAGTGTTATCTAGCTGGCTGTCTGTGGAATCAACAGGCACCAGTTCATACTTTGGCTTAGTATTCAGATCCTGAATGCTCCACTTACAGTTCAGACAAATTAAACATGCATACAGAAGGAAGACTGCTTGTGAAAGATTGTAGCTGTCTTTGCTTCACAAGTTGTTCCACTGGCAACAGGAAGCAGGTCTGGCTTCTGACTCTAGTGCCGCCATACAAAAAGGCCTGTCTGCAATTAAGATAGAATCCTTACTGAACCTAGTGGAATGCCGCTGGCATTACCATCTCTCTCTTCACATACTTTCCTCTAATTTCCTCAAACAGACTGATTTCGTCTTGAAACTTCCCATGCTTGCACTTTGGCCAGAAGCAAAGCTTTCTGGATAGTTTCAGCAAAATCTGTCATTTCTTTCCTCTCCACTTTTGTGCAAGTTTAAATTACTTCTTGACAAAAATAGTTCCAGAAATGAGCTCTGACTGTGAAACATTTTCAACAGAATACAGGGGGAGTTTGACTGATCTGTTAAAACATAGCAGAAGCATAAAATATGCTGGAACTAATGATCAAATCTATTACAATCCAAATTACCACATGTCATTACATGTAGAAAAATCAACATTTATAGACATGCAGCTATAGTAAGACCTGGAAAGAGATATGAGCTTTTTTTTTCCCAATATATTACATATCGATAAACCAGGTAAGTCCACTTGGAATATAAAATAAATCATCCTTTTCTGATTTTCCCACATTTAAAAGAAAAATACAAAGAGTAGTTTAAATAACAGGAGGGGGTATTTATAATACTGCAGTCACCCACAGACCATGACCTTGTTTGGATATAATTGATGATAAAAGTGTTTTTTCAATGGTGTTTGGTTAATAGAAAAAATTGAACTTTCCTTTCAAAAAGCCTAGCCCTTTTAAAAATAAAAAGCACAGGGTGAAAAAATCTGGAAAGAAACAACTGAAAGTCTTCTCTCCCTTCTAACCTGGAGACTCTTTGATATCCTACTATCATTTTAACACAACTACTCAGGGATACTTTTTTCGCTGGTGGCCAGAAGAGGAAAAGCCACAATGCAGTGATCATTTAGTTCCATTCCTATAGCCTCTCTTTTTCTCCTCCTCTTCCACCTTCTGCTGCAGCTTATTCTAACCTGCCTTGTGCAAGCACTTTCCTGGAACTCTTTTCTAGTAATTAACAACAGTATAATACTCAAGCAATGCTCAAAACTGCACACAAGACACTTATTCATCTTCACTGCTTACTGGCATAAAAATAAATATTCCACATAATTATCTATCAAATACAGCAATCTGGATAAGCAAAAGGCTAAACTAGGTTGCTGGAAAACAATAAAAGCCTGCACTCATATTTGTAATGGGCACTCAGAAGACATCAGAACTGTGTAGATATTTATTTGTTTTCTGTATTATATCATCTGATGTGACTTATTGCATTTAGAAAATGAATATGTAACAAGAAAAAAAAAAAAAAAAAAAAAAGAAAGAAACCCCCATGCCATCAAACAAGGGAATAATGAGGAATTGTGCTGCTAAAAGTGGAGGCTGGCACTGTCCTTTGAGCAGAGCTATTTGGAAGAGCCAATGAGAACAGAGGCTGGACTGGTATAAAAGGCAGAGTGTAATTAGAGACAATTTCAAAGTCAATCTAGAGTCTCCAGAGAAAACAGGGAACCTGTCTGGATTCAAAAGTATGATGGAAAAGCATGAGAAGAGCACGCTTGGTGCTTGGAGATCAAACCATGTGCACATAACCCACACATCAGGAGTGTTCATATAGGCCCAAGGCTCCACACAGCACTGCAATATAGAAGTGCTAGGTGAATCTTAACTCTGCTCTACTGGAAGCGGCAATCAGGGGACCAAGAAGGGGGCAGCTGGGAGAAGGACAGCAAGAAGAAGGAGGAAAGGAAGAATACAGAAAGACTGGGAAGGGTTTTAGGACTGTTGTGAAGGTTGAGGACAAGAGACATACCTAAGGATCTCTGCTGCTCCTGCAGTTCTTCTGGGCAGAGCTACGCACAGTAATGACAATGAAGACAGTTTGGGGCAGAAGCATGGGAAGAGAAGGAAACTGATAGGAGGAGAGACAAATGACACAAAAGCATTTTAAAGACATGTGATCTGTCCAGTGCAGCTGTTGGGCAGGGCAGACTCAGATACCTCCATCCACATTTGTCTATTTGCATGGGCTGCTCATCGTTCAGTTGTGATCCAGTTACAGAAGCCCCAACATCTGTGGCTAGCTCCTGACAGAAGACTAGCTACCTGCAATTGACACAACTGGCATGCTGGTCAGGAACATTAGTCCAGTGGGGACAAGTGTGATCAGAACAACACCAGCAGTGGAATACAGCAAAGCCCTGATCTTAGCTTACAGGCAGACATGGCCAAAATCTCCATAACCTGTGCCTGCTTCACTGTCTTTCATGACAGGAAGTTGCATAAAGCAGTGATACTGCAGAAAGACAACACATTACAATCTTCATGCATGCCTGAACAGATGTTATCAGCCACCTTTCATTACCTCCCTGCACTCACACACAGGACCCGTGTTATGGTAAGTTTCTAACCACAACTCCCCACTGCAAGTGAGGAGATTCTCACAGACTATGAATACCAGTGCTTTTAGAGTATTTAAGTAAATATTTCCCTTGCCTTATCTAGATCTCCCATCCTCACTAAAACAGCAGCCACTGAGACCAGAAAACATCACATGGATCCTGACACCAGTTTCAGTTCTCCCCCTTTTCCAAGGCCTGGATGGTTCATGGTGGAGGGGATGCGATACTTCTCTGGGAATTAGCACCTGTGTTTTCAAACACTGATATTCACTTCTTTCCTTCCCTGGAGCTTGAACAAAGGATGGGAGTCATGCCAAACCAATCCTGTTTACACTCTCTTCAGTCTGAAGGTGCATGTTAACCTCACTGAGTTGGACATGCTGCTGGATGTGTCTAGGGATTCCTGCTGGCTGCTAGGAGGCAGAAAATGGAGTAAATTGTCCCCATGTGGGCCCAATGCTCTACACCAAAAAAAGGGCCAACAAAATTTCCTTGTAGTTATGGAAGGGCAATGAAAGAGGGAAGGAGCTCCAGCAGGAAGTAAAAGATGAGCGTGCCTTGCCTCTCCTCTTGCACTTACTGAGCCCCTTATATTCAAACAGTTTCACATGTTATTCTTTTGGATGTGGTCTTGAAAGGTTTATGCAAGCACTGGTGTAACCTCTGACTTGCTACCTTTCATCTCACCTTCCTATTTCTCCTGCTTTTCTGCTGTGGTTGGCCAGAGCATAAACACGTATGTCTAAGAGCTGTTCCTTTTGTGTATGCACTGTAGTTGGTTCAGTATCTTTGACTACACATATAAAAAATAAGTCTGTAACTAATAAATATTGCAATTGATGCATACACTGCGAGCTTTCTGCATACTGAAGAAAAACACTCTCCTACACTGAAGAAATTTTCCTACTAGGGTATGACTATCAGGGCAAAGCCCTGCTCTGTGTCCAACGTGGTAAAAGTACTGACCCTTTTTTAAACTAAGGCAAGCATTTGTAAAAACCTTCTAACAGACATGGGAAGAATGTGTTCAGGTTGAAGGGCACCTCCATCACATACCAGCTCCAAATGCAAAGAAGAAACTCTTGTCTGGGTACTCGTCCAGCAGGTCCTTCACCCTCCTGCCCATTCGCTCATTTCGCTTGTAGATGAGCTCCTGACGGAAGTAGTTGTCTATCTCTTGGGCAGTAACGCGTTCATGGGCTGGAAGTGTAGCATTAATGAAATTTGGGACCTAAGGTAGAAAAAAACCAAAAAAGTCTTCATGAAAGGGACATTTGTTTCACAGGCAGGCAGCCATTATGCACAGGCATTTTGCTTCATCACTGAATGTGGCAATCACCTTGTTCCCTAAGGCACATCCAGTAGGACAAAATCCAAAGAAAGCTAAAAAATGACTCAGCAAACTTCTAATAAAGCATAGTGCTTCATGTCTCTCAACACATCATTTCATAAGCTAGCTAGCTGAATTTGTTTGTTTTTTTTTTTAATGCAAAGTCAAAAAATGCTCTCCGGTTGCTACACTGTAGATCCCAGATCCTGATTGCTTGGCTGAAGAAAGTTTGCCCATGGCTATCTTTAGCTCTATGTCTCTTCCTTAAATTGCTATAGCTATGACATAACTATAATGATAATTACACTTTTCTAAGAGAGTTTAAGTGGTATCAGACCTCTTAGGCTGTCAAAGAATAACTGTGCAATTTAAACTAGTTAGCAAAACATCCCCAAACTTTCCAAAAGAAAGAGGGCCAGATTTTGTCAAGAAATAAAGTATTACCACCTCCAGTTCCCTTGTCCTGGAAGCATCTTTTAAAATACTTGTCTCCTCACCTGCTGCCCCCAGGACAGCTGTGGCTGCACTCTACCCTGAGCTCTTGCTACTGGAAAGAAACATGGGTCTGCAGTTGCAGTCATCCCGACTTCTTGGGCATTGCAGCTACAGGAACTGCTAAAGAAAGGGCCTGCAAACGGAGGTTTCTGCGTAGCAGAGCCACTGAGCCAGGGGCCTTCCCTTGCAAGGCTGCAACTCTGGAGCCACTCAGAAACTATCACTGACTGTTTCCAAAGGGTTCTTAGCCCACAGTGGGTCATCTACTGGGCAAGCACCGGGTTAAATACAATTTACAGAGAAGTTCTGCTTAAAAACCAAGCTGATAGTGTTGCAGGCTATTACTACTCAGCTCTGCTGTGAGGGAGAGTGCCCTGTGGTGGAGCCCCTTGTGTAAGTAAAGCACATTTGCTCCCTCAGAGGAATGCATGTCTCGGCAAGAGCTGTTCTCTCCAAGGACCTCAAGGCAATGGCAGTGTATGCCATCTGTAACATCTCAGCAGAATAGTGATGCATCATCTGTAGGCTCTTACAGTGCTAGCCTGCTTGGAGAAGCCCTTTGAAATCTATGAATGAAGTGCACTGTGTAAGAGCTAAGCAGTGTTAATAACCAGGTTGCCTGTACCTGCAGGCTGAAGGGTGTGCAGGACAGGAAGGTAACAACACGCACAGAAAGCTCAGTGCCAGAAAAGCAAGGGTTAGTATGACAGTATTTTCAGCTGTGCAGCACTGTATATATCATAATGCCATAGGAAAAGCTATTTAGCAGGGAAAGGCCAGGTGCCAACACCTACTTTTCAGCACTGTGAGGCTAGAGCCTATGTTTTCACTGTTGTGTACACATCACCAGGCAGTACCCTCAGGGACAAGAATAGAGAGGCCTGATGTCTCAGTCTGAGGTCAGCTAATCTAACAGCCCAAACAGCCCAAATTGGCCCCTGCTGAGCATTTTCTTGTGGTTTAAAGATCAGAGCATTGCATTCCATTGTGCTGCTTAGGAAACCATCTCCATAAACCAAGTCTGTGAGGCCTCTCAGAAGGTTTTCTTTTCCTTAACATTCAGTCTAAATCTATCTTTTTGTTGTTTCACTCCATTTCTCTTCTTTAGGCCTTGCCCACAGTACACAACCATACTGAAAGGGGACATTAAAAAGCTTGCAACTTGCCTAGCCTTACTCAAGCGTCCAAGTCACAAGTGCATTTCTCTGCCACTATTTGCACAAAAAAGCCTGCTGCTGTTCTCTGTTGGCACTAAGTTCGCTCATACCTAAGACAGTGTAACTCCACAGGATCCTTAAGAAAATTAACTCATAGTGCTTTGACACTAAAGCAAACACGGCATTTGCCCAAAAGGGAAAGCCAGGTGCACCTTCGCTGCTTGAGTGTAGAGATACAGGGGTGAGGTGGTGCAGACTCCTGGGTAAGGAGGCGCAGAAAAATGGATGCGCCAGGGAGGCAGCAACGTGGCCTTGGCCCTCACCTGCAAAGAGCCTGCCTGAGGAGAGACGAGTGTGAGTGAGACAGGGGTCAGCACTGCGGGGACATGTGCATAGTACAAGGGCTGTGGTGGCATGACTCACTTGAGAAGTGTCATGGTTGAAGATGATGGAGCTGAGGTCTCCACAGTTGTAATGCTTGATAAGGTCTTCTGTCGTATAGGGGATCTGGAAACTGCCTGCTCGGAGGCTTTCCTGCTGCAAGAGAGTGTGATTCAAAGCAAAGACCACCTGAAGGAGGGGGAGAAGGAGGAAAAGACAGTTCCTGGTGAGTTCTCATCTTGCCTGTTGAGCACTGTTGAGAAGGTCACAGACACACAGCAGCCCACCAAGGGCTCTCTGAAATGGCTCCCTCTCCAAGTGTGCCATGTATCGCCAACCCATGCCTCTTCCAAGTCCACAGATACTCACACCTCAGATCCCACGAGCCTGCTGAGAACTGATTCACCACATGTAACTCCAAGAGGTTTTGCCCATGAGAAGATTAATACAGAAGATACAAAGGGACAGAGTGAAATGACAGTTTGCCTGATCACCATAAAGGCTTGGGCCTGATAGGCTCCCATTCCCACAGCTCCTCAGCCACCTACCTAAATTAAGCATGGCTCCTTGCCATGCTTGTTTGCCCCTTCTTCCTCATTCATAAGGAACATCCGTGCTGTTGTTTCCTGCTTCGTGTCTCCTCCTCCCACACATCTTGTTTATTTCAGGTGGGAATGGCTCTGCAGAGCAGGCCAGGGAAGGATGGTGACTGCTGGGGGACAACAGGTGAAGCCTGAAGGCAGCAGTCCCGCACTCTGCCCTGGCTGACTGCCCCTGTAGGCATGGGGACTGCTGCTGCCCGCAATCCCTCCTCCTCCTTGGCATTCACCTGGGAATGCAAACACTTCCATTCCCTTCGCCTCAAGCTGAACCAGCGTGACTGCTCCTACCCCAGGTAGTCTCTCCCTTGATGGGAAAGGGAGAAAATCAGCGGAGAAGAACACTCCTACAGGTGTTGCTGCTTCCCCACCTCCAGCACAGCATGGCTGTCCCAGGGCAGCAGCCTCAGGACCTGACCCAGAGAGAGCTGCTGCTCCAACTGCCTCCTGCCTGGGGCAATGCACACCTCGAAAGGATGATAGCCACTCAAAAGGCACAAGAGAGCAGTTTGGAGCAACACTTGACAGGGGTCACTGGAGCCAAAGAGAAGATGCAACACCTCTGCATCTCTCCCTCAGGCAGGCAGACACCAAGCCTCAGAAAGGCAGGGAGCCAAGAAAGGACTTTGGGGCAGAAACTCCCCTGGCTGAGCAAGGGATGTCAGTGGGCACACTGGTGGAGTGCGGAGCTGGTCACTCACCTGCGCAGACAGCAGCTCTCCATCAGCACGCGTCAAGTAAAATACTGCCATCTCTCCTGAACATAGTGCTTACTCAAGCTATCGCTGGTTTGCACCCCAAGACTAGACAATGGTAACACACCTCCCTACTACCTACTAGCTTTTTTTTTATTATTTCTAAAGGAAGTAAGGTGAGAGATATTGCTGAAGTCTTGAAACACATTTCAAAAGTTACTCTTGGGAGAGTTATTTTCCAGACTCTGGTGATTCTCTGCAGCATGATGAAGGCTCTGTGTAATTGCCTCCTCCTGGATATTTGTCTCAAACGCTATCAAAATCACTCTGGACCTGGAGGTATTCACCAACACCATGAAATTCTCACATGAGTAAGCATACTGTTAATGTACCAAGATTATATGAACTAAACCTTGCGATTACAGGATGGGGCAGATGTAGGAACGAATAGGTGCAGTTTGCTCTCCCTCACCACAGCAATCAATCTCCTACAGAAAGGTGTAGGTCCTATCAAACTTGAAATCATGTTGTTCTCACTGCAGCTAGAACTGCCCATCTGTATCCAAACCACTGTGTATTTAACTGAATATGAAGGCACATAACTTAGCATTAGTTCTGTAAGAGTGTTCGCAAACAGCAGTATTCCCTCCCATCTCATGTTTTCAGAAAGGGCAAGAATTCACTTTGTTGGTACAAACCACACCTGATTAAAACAATACCTGCAGGTACAGACTCAGGAAAGTTACATCAAACTAACCAGTGGCCATCTTGCAAAGGACTTCTGTTTAATCTTTAAGTAAATTAAACAAAAAACAAAATGAAAACATTTTACATCAGAAAAAAAGTTTGCATGCAGGCTGGGGTTTATTGCCCTCCAAAGCCATCGTTTTTCATTTGTTTGGCTTCACTGCCCACACAGAGCAGCCCTAATGGATGTTAATGACCAGATAAGATTCACTGAGAGACAAGCCAAATCCATACCGAAAAAGTGGGGTTTCTCCAGCCAGGGCTGCTAGGTCATGCCAGGAAAATCTCATATGCATAATCAGTGCAGCCAAAAGCACTTCCTTGGGAATGGCTTTTTTTGCAAGTTATCTGACTATCATAGCAGCATTTGCTTGGACAATTTACCATTAAAGCAATATGGCCCTTTCTAGACTCTGTAGCCTCTGAAACAATAAGCAGACAGTTCCTGTCCACAAAGCAGAAATAAAACCTGTGACAATCTCCTGAGGCAGTCAGGTAGCTCTGCCTCAAGGTACAGTAAGCACATCAAAGAGGTTTTGCAGTCTTTACTGCTTGATTTTCATCTGAATACAAACCAGTGGAAGGTAACCAACTTCTGTGGAGAAAACACCAGCCTGGTGGGTGAGATGTGAGAACAAAGCACACGTTCTCACCACTGTACTCCCCAGCATGCACTCCTGCTTGTCACTTGCTCTGCATGCTACTCTCTGCTCCACGTGTATCTCTTGCCTTCTCTCTCACAGTGAGTGTGTTTCAGGTGAAACAGATTCACTCTCTCCTCCAGAGAGACCTGGCCTATGTACTGTAGCAGCCAGGTCAAGCCACACAGGCATCTTCCTTCCTTGTGCCCACCCACTGGCCATAAGAAATTAGCACACAGTAAACTTCAAAGAGCTAAATAAATCTGTCTCAAGAGCACGATTTAAAACTGCAATGACTGCCTGCAGTTATGGAAGATTACTGCACACTTTTACACAGGAATAGAAGCAACTCAGTCCCGCTCCCCTCATATTTCTAAACTTACTGCTGGCATGGCACAAAGCTGCCTCAGTGAGGCAGCTTTGGCAGCTCTCTGGTCTTTGCTAAGAATACATCTTTCTGGTGTGGAGGTGGGAGAAATGACACTGGACATGAGAAGAAATCTCAGGATGCCAGCAGCTGAAGGGCTTGCCTGCTCAGCTGGGGAAGGACAAAAGATCTTTCACAATGAGGTGGTTCATGTCTCACCTGAAAGAACAAAGTGTCCGAGCTCACTGCCCAAGACTCCTACACCCCATCCTGACTACAAAGCATCCAGTAGGCTGTCATGGACCCCACAGCCTGGTTGGTGGGTTTGCATGGCACTGCATGGGCTGTTTTTCTTCAGCACAGAGGACTAGAGAGGGCTGTTCCCTGCCAGGTCAGACTTCCCCAAAAGCAATGTCTTTCCCCATTTGGATCTGCATTCTGCCACCATGCATAGCACCTGAGAGAGAAATCACACAAGAACCACCTGAAGCCCACCCAGAGATGGAACTTCTACCTTGGTGTTGTGAGGGACAGAGGTGGTCTCTACTCCTTTGATGACAGCAGCAGCAGCCCAAGTCCCTCTGCACCATTCTCAACCACAGCCCAAGCACCGGGAGCAAGAAAAGTCAAGAAAAAACAAGTGGACAGAAATCAAAAGAGCATCAATGTCCTTGATAGCTAGCCCTCTCTAATGAATTATGGTAACTCGTGTCATCAGGCTGTGCACAGCTGCAGGGCAGGAGATGCTATAGCCAAAAATACTGTCCACATCAGCCGGTCTGAACAGAATGGTGTCTGCTAGAGGGAGATCATGGCACACCTATTGAACAACTACACACGATTATGATTTGGTGTCAGTGTGCACGTAGAGCCTCTCAAAAGTATGTGATTGCTTCTCTCCATTTCTCTATCACTCGTATCTTCTATGGGAGAAGTTTAATTCCCCAGCAGAAAGAGAAGGGATGTAGGGGTGAAGAGAGAGGAGCTGTCTGCAGTACCAGGTGTTGGTTAAAGCTGTGCCCTGGTGAGAAGGTTATCTTCAGTAAACAGTAATGGATAAACACTGTCAGGATCTCAAGAGAAGGAAGATTCCTGAACCTACTGTTCTTAAAGGATCTAATTTGCTGAGGTGGGTCTTGCTCAGAGGTTGATAACTCTTATCTGTCATTATTTCTCAAAGAAAACATTAGACTAGGTGCAAAGTGATGCTTGAAGAAGATGACAGCCATTGAATTCTGTGGATCGGATCCACTCTTGTTTACCAGATATGAAAAGCTGAAGCAAGTTGACAGAGCATGAGAAGCAGTGACCAGACCAGCAGTTGATCTGCAACTGTTATATTTGCTGGGCACCAATACAGCTTACCTTCAGAGCTTCCTTATACAATCCTGCAGTTCTTTCATTTCTAATAAATCCAAGGAGTTAAGAAGAAATGTTGAAGAGGAATTTTCACTTTTGCTTAGAAATTAAAATCAAGAATGAGTTGAGTTCCTTCAACAAGCAGTACAGAAAGTATGCATCTGTCTTCCAGGTAGCTTTTGCATTGCACTGTGTTTTACTAATTCAAAAATCTTTCTTGTGTTGGAATCCACAGAAATCACTCCACATTCATCCTCCTTGCAAAACTATTCTTCCTGACTTCACACCTCCCCCCTAGCAACTCTACCCTACTCTGCTCCATTAAGTGTATTCATACTAGCATCAAAGCACCTCCTGAAAAGATGTATTTGGAGAGTAAAAGTAACAAGTTTATTAGAAAGGGATTTTTTTGCTCCCATATCCCATCTCCACTGTGATCTGTGTCTTCCCCTAACTTTCTCCCTTTTTGTACTGTGGAAAAAATCGATTAAGCTCTCTGGTATACATATTGCTGTAAGCCTCATTCTCCTCCTGGAGATTTCTTCAGTTGTCAGGAGACAGTTGTCCCCTTTGCTAGTATTGTTGGAGTGGCCTGCCAGGCTAAGGGGGTGGAGAAAAGAGGGTTAGAGCCCAGCAGATGCCTTTTTTTGTCAAAGACAAAAGACCCCCTGCCATCGTCTCCACTTTTCAGCACTTTCATCCACACTGGATCAAAGTGCTATTCTGCATATGAAAGGAGCTTGGTATTATGTGCCTCAAATTAGCCTATTGCCATCCCACTAGCCTCCCAGTCATGCCAACAAAAGTGCTCACATATGTTCCATCATTTGCCTCATCTTCTGTTTTCTTTTTCTCTCCACTCTTGGTTTCTGAGGGCCATACAGCCCCTTGAATTATAGTCTAGGGGAGCATCTTCCTTGCTCTGGGATCGCCCAGACGGACAATTTGCTTTTAATTGTCTTAAGGAATCATGGGCTACTTTTGGGCTCTTCCCAGTGACTACCTGCATCCATTATGGCTTCCATTCAGCCTCTTCAGCCAATTCTTTCCCTCTTCTTTCTCCTTATCAAAAGCACGTTTCTCTCCTTGCTCTTCACCTGGAGGAGACCACTGCTTCTCTGGGCCAGTGAACACTACTGCCCCAAATCAAAGTGAGCTTCAAATCAAAGGCATCATGGCTGTGAAAGTCAATAATCCTCCTTTGTCATGGTAATGGTCCAGCAGGCCAAGTGCTGAGAAGAAAGCAAGATTCCTCACTCCAATGTGATACAGCTCCTTAGATGTCTGGTGCCCATGCCCCAGCTGCCCTCGAGGCAGAAAGTTGGGACTGGCCTTCTCAGAGCCTGGAAACCCAAACCCACCTGCCCTGAGAAGCCCTGCAAACACCAGCCTGCTCATACAAGCAGAAGTCTGATTTCGGCAGGGGCTGAAATAGAGGAGGATACCAATAGGAGACTTAATCTACCATCTGCACCCTTCAAAGGAGCCTAAGTCACTTTCAAGGCTGTTCCACCAGGTGAGATGCTCCCTGTGGCCCCTGCAAGCAAGCTTTTGTAAAGAAGAGAGAAAAAGGAAGCAACTTCCCAAATCTGGACCACTTTTGTGAGAAAGATTGGATTTAGGAGACTAGAAGAGATAGGTTATCTGAGGGACTCACCCAGAGGACAAGAGACAAACAGTACAACAAGTTACTGAAACAAAAGGAAATGGGAACAATTCTAGGTTACCTATGAGCTAAGTTTCCCATGGACTTGTTTTTATTTATGGCTTTTGTTCTCAAAAGCCAGCATGGCAAGCAGAGGGAGCACCTCTTCTCTAGCACGATCATCCAATGCAACCAACACACTGGTTGCCTCAAATCAAGCACACAGATGCTGGCAGAGGTAATGGCGGTGAAGAAGTGGGTCTGCTGACAACAAACTCACCGGGGCACATCTAGTCCTAGATTCTTGCAGTGTGTCTTTCCACAACTGAACAAAAAGATGCTCTGAAGGTTTTGATTGTTATCCGACCCTTCTCTAACTATGAGCTATAAAAAAAAGGACATCCAATAATTTATCATGCACTTTTGAAGTAGTGAATGACTTTCTCAAACTCCTTTTAATGCAGGAGGATGGTAGATAATGTTGAGTCAGAGGAACACTGCCGCAAGAAGTGCAACTCATTTACTTGTAACAGACTCCATTAGTTACATAGCCTTTTGTCTGAGCAATTTACATTTATCTACAGTTTTTTATGTTTCCACAGCAGGAGAAATAAACACCCTAGTATGTGCTGAATGGGAAATAAGACCAGCAGTGGAACATATTGTTCCCATTTCACAGGTCAGCTTGCAGTTCACGTAGGGACACCTCCACGACCTTGCTGGGGCTTGCTCCCATCTTTCTATAGGGTTAGTAGTGTGGCTATGAACCTGCTGCTGCACCTCATCCCTGAGAGCTCTCCATCACTGGGGTTCCTCCTCGTGCTGCAGGAATGCCTCAAGCTTTCATGAAGTTCATCCTTGTGCAGAAAATCTTCACTCTGTCCTGGAAAGGAACTGGTGATGCATATTTGCATGTTACCAGAGAAGAATTAAACTTTTTTTTTTTTTAATTACATCTTTGTTAAGGATTTTGCAAACATTAGCAAAGTTTGTTTTTAAAACCTTCACAAACCAAACCTTCATCAGGTACATTTTTACCTCATCAAACAGAACTAGGGACTAGCCCTTTGTACAATTTTCAGGTTTCTACAGTCCTGAACCAAAGCTCAAAGCAAAAAACCCAGACTTTCAACACATCACATTTAGAACTCCTGCATGTCTCCTACTCAGCATTTCTTCAGTTGGCAATGTCCAGCTTGTTTTGGATTAGCATTGCCACTTAGCTCCTCAAAGCAGGTCAAGATCAGACTTGGGAACAATATGAAAAAGAATTACTAGTAATCCAGATTTCTCTTAGGGTATGCCCACTTTCCAATTTATAGGACTGTCTAATCAGTATGCTAGCAGAAAGAGTTTCTTTCTTCTGCATAATTATTTATTTCACAAGACACTTAACACAGCCATCTCAAAATAGTATTAAAAGAATAACAGAACTGCAAAGGGAAAAATCTGAATCTAGAGTTTATTGGGCTGAGACTGGCTACAGTTTTAAAATTCAATATCTGCTATTAATGTTTTGTTTGTTTGGTTTGATTTTTTTTTTAATTCTACTAAAATAGGAGTTGCTTTAATCTACTTCCTCTTCCTTCTTTTCCACTGTATACTCTTAAATTTAGGGGAAGCAAAACTAAAATACTGAGGTTAACAAAGCAAGCTTCTTTCTAATTTATTTTTTCTTTTTTACTTTTAAGCAACTTTACAGGGAAATTCCCTTAGAAAGGAAACTATTTGGCTTTCCAAACTGTAGAAATGATGTAAAAAAAAAGGAGAAATTATGAAAACATCAGTGTCTGCCACTGTAAGGACTAAGCTAGTAACAAAGCCAAACCCAACCTATCTCCACAGCTTCAAGGGCAACATTTAGCAGTACTTTTTATCTTCCTAAAATGCAATAAATGAAACTAAACAAACTTGTTATTGATGACCTGGGATTTGGCCTCCAGTTTTCTTTCACTCAACCTCAGATGCTCTTTGGAGTGCTGCTAAACGAAATAAAAAGTCTTACGGGTCCCCTCCCGCCTGTATTGATTATTTTTTCACTTGTCCTCTCTAGAACAGGCCATGTATAGCTTAGGACTAAACCTGACAGCAGTTTGGAAGACTGCTAGAAGTAGCATGTCTTAGAAATGCAGAATACTCAAGTTTGAAACAACTCTCGCCAGTTCTTGCGCATCTTTTTTGGTGGAATGGAATAATTCAGAAAATAATCTTTTAATTGCCTTGAGTGCTTCCCCCTCTTTCTGTAAAACTGATGTACATTACTTGCATAATTCATGTAAGCATGAACAAACCAAGACTAAAAATTCAATAAACAATCTAGCCTTGCAATGTGATGAACAAGCTCAGACAGTTATTGTATGCTTTCTGGTAACCATGCAATGAGATACTTCAGGTTTTCTTGAAGTTCTGCCAGCATGGCAAGCATGTTCCATATAAAACACTCAGCACTGATAAAACATTTTTCCACTCAACAGAACAATTAGGCCAGAACTCTGTTCTGTTCAAACAGAACAACTTTGAATCAGTGTTTATGTCAAAAGCAACTCAGAGCATCTTTAAGAGAAGCTCCTGGCTTCCAAATGGAGCACAGTAGAGCGAGACGACCTTTTCAAGGTACAGGGGTGAAAGGGAGAGTTTATATTAGCAGTAGACTTGCCAAGAAAAACCTCAAACAAAAAGTGCTGAAATGGTCCCTAGCTGGTTTCAGGCAGATCAGAGGCTGGAAGTTCTCACTGCAAAAGCTTTCTAAGAGGAACAGCTGATAAAATTTTCACATAGAGAAACACAGAGCTAAAGCTGTGCTCTTCATAGTAACTGTGAGCTCAGCAACATAGAAAAAATAGCGTGTCCTAAGGTAGGGTGGGAATTTACAAGCCACCAGCTGCGATGTGTGAATTCCCTGAGAGCATGTTCTTGGAATGAGTCAGCTGGCTCCACTGCCAGGCAGCACCTCCCCTCACCACTTTGGCTGTCCACGCTAGGACACGATCAGTGGTCCCACTTTAGACAACACGCTAAGCTGCCTTCATAGTAAAATCTATAATACTCTGATTTTCAGACCCATGAAAACGAATCTGCTGCTAATGCAATCAAGGATCTGCTGGGCATTTGGTGCTTCTGAAAGACAGGCTCTTTATTGTTTAAGAAGTTCTGAGCTTTTCGTTTTGTTTTTGTTTTTGTTTTTTTTTTTCAGTTTTACTCTTGAAAGGGATTGCTGCATGCCAACAAGGACCTCTCAGGACTGTTCAACTGATTTGTAAGAAATCTCACAGATCAGGTAGGCTATTGCTCTCAAAGTATGGAAGATTTTAACCTGTGGACTTCTGTGTCAGTTTCAATGAATCCAAAGCCAGAAGAAAGGACAGATATTTCTCCTGCTAACCCCAAGAGTTACCTGCTGTACAACAACCCTTTATTATTTTCTTTCCTCTACTGACTATATTTTTTCAAAATACGTTAAATTACCAAGAAGTAACTGCAGTCCATCAAAATATGAAGTCAGAAGGATGTTAGGTCAAATTGGATCGCAGTAGCTTTGTACCAGACATCTACCATCACTGTCACTCGAAACAGATCAGAACAGAAAGCATCACAGAAAAAATATCTGAAGATTTAGTCAGGCAAGAAAGCCATAGAGTATCTCTAAACTCATACCCTTCAGACCAACTGAACAGAGATTTCCTCAGTGAACAGGATAGACAGCAGTCAAACAATGAGCTAACCCAGTCTTCTTTAGCCCTTTTGAACCCTCGATGGTAAATTCATTTTGTTAAAGGCCAGGGTAGGTCACTTTCCCCACAGAAGTTCCAGCACATGATCACACATACTCACTGTCAGGGTAAGTGCCCTGGATAACCATTTGCTCAAGGACCCCTGAGAAAAGCAGAGGTATCTGCCAAAAGCTCATTATCTTCACAAAATCATCAGGACTACAAAAGTCTGACTGTTAAGGTTAGGATGGCCTGAGATCAGCAGAAAAGGTCTGGGGTGTGATGAAATGTGGAGGTAAAACAAGAACAAAGCATGGCTAGATTTATCTCATGGGCCTGTTGTACTTTGGCCTTGGAAGGGAACACCTGGGTAGTTTTCCTGGGCTAGGGTGGGCAATGCTTTTTCAGAAGTTATGTGGAAAAGCTGCAATGCAACTGATAGTAACTCAACCAGCAACTCCACGTATGAAAAAGCGCAAGAATATATTGGCTTAAGGTCTGTAACTTTCATCACCAAAGCAAAAAGCTCTGGTGCACTCAGAATTCTGCAAAAGACCTTAAAGACATAATGGGATGTGAATCGTCATTCTCCAAATCCAGTTTTGTAAATCACAAGCAATATTGTACAACAGCAATTGCTTCACAAGTACCTGCTAAAACTGTGACAGAAACAATAAGCAGGTAATCACGGTAACAAAATTCAAGTGGCTGAACTGCTCATCCTCCCAAAGCTGGGTAAATTCTGACAAGCTGTACTTTTAGACTAATGGGATCTTTCTCAGGGAATCTTAAGTTATTTAATCTAATTTTTTTTTTAAAACAAACCCTCAAGAAGGTGTGTACAGCACAGCCACGAGGCTTGCACTCTAAAACATTTAGTCTGAAAACTTAAGTTTGAATGAGAACACACCATATACAAAGTTTTGGCTTAAGCCTCATTGCTACTATCCACTCTAAATACCTGCAGAAGGATGCCACCCTCCTGCATCAATACCCATTTACACATCGTTACTGAAGTGCATCTTCTGCATGTCCGGCAACATTTACTGGAACTCCTTATGACTGTGTCTCTTCAGTTAAAATCTGAGATGCAAATCCACAAGCCATATGTCTATGCAGTGTTGTGACACTGGATTAAGGATAAATAAATTCAGAGATTACCTTGCTCTGGATTGCGACACAGAATAGATAACAAAGAGAAGATATCCATCCTTTCAAATACACTACATATCCCCCACCATAAAGCTCCTACAGGGTTTTTTTAAACATTCACACACATAAAAGGATTAAAATGCTACCCCCAATCTCACACACAATGAAAATAAAGTTGGTATTGAGAAACTTGTGTCAAAATCCAACAGACAGAAGAAACAATTCATGAACCCCTACAAATTCCTCATTTTATCATCTTTGAAAAAAATGCTGCCCTGTCGGTATTCCTGATCAGTCTTCATCTTTAACCTTTCTAACTATAAACAATTCTTGAGACAAAGTTGCCTCTGTAGAACAGTACATCTGGTATTTGCTACCTGCAATGTGTGATCCCCAAAGAGGGACAGAAGCAACACTCTTTTACCACAGGTATTAAAAATGAGGGACTCCACTGGCCTAGCTTGTGTCGCAGCTCAATGGCAGCTCCACTCAGCCCTTCTCTAAGACTACAGACACCAGTATGCCACAATATACAATGCATCCTTATGTTGGTGTATTTTTCCACCACACCCTATCAGGATTCTATTTCCAAATTTGTCCTCATTCGCCCTTCAAAGCAACTCTAGCTCCAAACCTCCCCTTCCTTTATTGTAGGTACTCTCTTTCCAGGGGCATTAGCTTGCAAATTTTTTTACTCAAGCTCATCTTTGGTTCTTTTTGTCTCTTTACATATGAGCAGGACAAGGAACTCATTGAAGATAGAGAAATGTCAGTATCACTGCTTCCCTGATTTTTCCAGACGCACCAATATTTCAGCTTGGAAGAAAAGCCCACAAGGGCCCTGCTGGTGTGGAAATCTTCTCAGACACTGGTCTAAGAACACTCATCAACCAACACGAGATGCCAGATTTTCAGGCTCTGCACCATTCATGATTAAATACAATTAAACACAAACTTACCAGGACAACAGAGATTTGCTCTTCAGAACATGCTGTAAAACACACTTGGCGTAAAACACACTTGGTGTTGAAAAGTAAATTCACATCCAACAAATATTTTATTAGGGAACCTTACACAGAGGAACATCTGTTTGTGACAGATAAAACAAGGAGTGAAATCACCATCCCTCAGAACAGCATTTCAAATTCTTGTATAAATCCAAACAAGCTGAAATGAGGTCAAACCTCCAGAACCTGCTGAGCAATTTGGAATTAATGCAAAATGAAAATTTAAGTTTCTCAAGAGGTTTCAGAAGCCTCTGGAAGTTCTGTACATCACCCCACCATGATTTCTGTGAGCCCAGTGGAGATCTGTAAACTACTGTGGGTACACATATAAATTCCAAGGATAGAAGAAATTGAAGCCTTCTGTCATGTGCATGCACACTACTGGCCAAAAAATTCAGTCCTAACCAGCTACAGTATTCCAGCTGAGCAGTGCTGCAAATTAAGCATAACACTCTTGCTAGCATCTCATTTCACTGTTTCTACTCTCCGTCTTGCACTCAGAAATAGGATTTCACACTAGATGAGCACGTTGAGCTGGTTCTGATACATTGGCTGAAGACTCTCTTCCTACTGCACAAACCTCAGCTCTACATAAGTTTATCAGTCCGAACTCCCTCTTCCAGGCTTACTCTTCCCCTTCTGCTTGATTGTGTGTGACCTGCTGCCATTCAACTTGTTTGCATGACTATCCAAATTAGCCCCAGATTCAGTGAAAGTGCCCTTAGTGGGCTGAGTCCTGACAAGCTCAGCTAAAACTCACTCAGTCCACTGCTCTAAAGACAGGGAGAAGAAGGGTAGGGTCCATTCCAGATCGTCACATGCTTAGTCCTTGACCTCATATGCTAACTGCTGTCACGTCTGCTTTTTATAGTCAGGCTGTCCGTACCTCCCAGAATCAACAGCAATAGAATCATAGAATAGTTAGAGTTGGAAGGGACCTTCAACGGTCATCTAGTCCAACCCCCCTGCAAGAAGCAGGGACATCCCTGACTAGATCAGGTTGCTCAGAGCCTCATCCAGCCTGGCCTTGAACGATTCCAGGGATGGGGCATCCACCACCTCTCTGGGCAACCTGTTCCAGTGCTCTACAACTCTCATTGTAAAAAATCTTTTTCTCATATCTAATCTAAACCTACCTCCTTCTAATTTAAACCCATTACCCCTTGTTCTATCACAACAGGCCCTACTGAACAGCTTCTCCCCATCTTTCCTGTAGGCCCCCTTGAGGTATTGGAAGACCGCTATCAGGTCTCCCCGGAGCCTCCTCTTCTCCAGGCTGAACAGCCCCAGCTCTCTCAGCCTGTCCTCACAGGAGAGGTGCTCCAGCCCTCTGATCATCTTTGTGGCCCTCCTCTGGACCCTTTCCAACTGGTCCATGTCTTTCTTGTGTTGGGGACTCCAGAACTGGACGCAGTACTCCAGGTGGGGTTTCACCAGGGCAGAGTAGAGGGGCAGAATCACCTCCCTCGACCTGCTGGCCACGCTTCTCTTGATGCAGCCCAGGATGCAGTTGGCCTTCTGGGCCGCAAGGGCGCATTGCCCACTCATGTTGAACCTCTCGTCTACCAACACTCCCAGGTCTTTCTCCTCAGGGCTGCTCTCGATCCAATCCCCGCCCAGCCTGTATTTGTGCTTGGGATTGCCACGACCCAGATGCAGGACCTTGCACTTGGCCTGGTTGAACTTCATGAGGTTGGCACGGGCCCACCTCTCCAGCCTGTCAAGGTCCCTCTGGATGGCATCCCTCCCTTCCAGCGAGTCGACGGCACCACACAGCTTGGTGTCATCGGCGAACTTGCTGAGGGTGCACTCTATCCCACTGTCCATGTCGCCGACAAAGATGTTGAACAGGGCCGGGCCCAGCACAGACCCCTGAGGGACGCCACTCGTGACCGGTCTCCACTTGGACATTGAGCCGTTGACCACCACTCTCTGAGTGCGGCCATCCAGCCAACTCCTTATCCACTGAGTGGTCCATCCATCGAACCCATGCCTCTCTAGTTTAGAGAGAAGGATGTCATGCGGGACAGTGTCAAATGCCTTGCACAAATCCAGGTAGATGATATCTGTTGCCCGTCCCTTGTCCACCAATGCTGTTACCCCGTCATAAAAGGCCACCAAATTGGTCAGGCACGATCTGCCCTTGGTGAAGCCATGTTGGCTGTCACCAACCACCTCCTTGCTCTCCATGTGCCTTAGCATGGTTTCCAGGAGAATCTGCTCCATGACCTTGCCAGGCATGGAGGTGAGGCTGACCGGCCTGTAGTTGCCTGGGTCTTCCTTGTTCCCCTTTTTAAAAATGGGGGTTATGTTTCCTCTCTTCCAGTCATCAGGGACCTCACCAGACCGCCACGACTTCTCAAATACGATGGCCAGTGGCTTGGCAATTTCATCCGCCAGTTCCCTCAGGACGCGCGGATGGATCTCATCAGGCCCCATGGACTTGTGCACCTTCAAGTTCATCATCAAGTTCAGCATCAATGTTCCAGTATCAAATTCGAGTTGCAACACTGATGTATCAGATTCTTCTAACATGACAGTATTGATGTTCTGCCAGAAGCATTGAGAAAGGAAGTGCTTCCATACTCATTCTTAAACGGTGAGAGTGAGATACAAGGGAGACAACTGACTCCCTTGGTATGTCCCCTTGCCAGCATCAAAGCTTAGTACTAAACCCAGACACCCAAGCCTTTGCAGCCTCTACAGCAACCCTGTTGTACAATCCCTTCCAGGAGACCTTTCAGATGAAGTGGACAGCACTGCTACCATACAAGTGTCCTGCTTGTCTAATGTGCAGACCAGGAAAGTATGAGTTTGCAAACAGAAAAACAGCAGCACCAATGGTTAAGAGGTGTAAACCTGAGTAACACACCAGGCTCATAGCTAGTAAGTCCAATTTCACACATGTTCCTAAACATTTCAAACAAGTAAAACAAAACTTGAAAGCTGAACACCCTGGCAAATAACTCCGTCATTCCCTGTCCTTGGCTATCAGAACTGACAAGCCATTCCAGCTCTGAGACACGGGACTTCTCCCAGGTTCTTTTTTTGGCAGAAGGAGAATCAAATAAATGTAAATCTAAATCATGGTAATCCCCTCCTGAGCCTGTCTGCTACAGATAACCAGCCTCTGCTGGGACTATATCACCCCTCTGCAGAGGCCCTTCAAAAATATTATTAGCACCTTTGTTTTGCATCCAGGAGGGAACATACAGACACTTATGGTCCAGTTAATCCAGCCCCATGTTTTCATTTTACTCAGCAATCACATAATTCTGCTTCAGAGGCCGTTAAAGTTTTGTCAGCACAATCTTTTATCTTGAATGACCTCATCACCACACCATTGGGTCAACCCTCAGTACATTGTGTCAAGGATATATTTGGTGCAGTTCAGTGTTTATTTAAATTGTTGTCAGACAGATCAGTCATCCAAGGACATCAGACGACAGCCCATGAAATTACTGCACATTTTAAAAGCCATCAAAACCAGACTCAAGCAACCATGAAATAAAAATAATTAACACTTTAAGCCTAGCGTAATTTTTCTTTGCTTATGGAATTGTTGCAACAGCACTGCACAAGGTGGCCTGCAATTCTCCATCACCAGAAAGGGCTAATTCAATTCCAATTTAAAACAGCTGAAAAACACTGTTTGATAGAAGTGCTGCCATGTTTGACCTTTTGTTACATTTCAGAATGATGTTAATTCAAACTGTCTGCTTAACAATTTCCAATGACATGCTTTTATCTCTTATCTTTTATCTACATTTGCCTAGTCCAGTTTTCTTGGATCTCACTTGTTCTCCATCTATGTTCAAAAAGGCTGGCTAGCAGTTCATAGTATCCTGTGCTAGTTCCTTTAGAAGCAGTGGCTGTGTGTTATCTGGTCCTGCTGGTTTTGAAACAGTTTTGCCAGGTATCTTCTCGCCCTCCTCTCATCAACAACTTTCTAGCTAAACCATAATCACAGTTCTATTCTTTTCCTGATGGTCCTTAACAGCACTGGTTTTTAACTAAAATATTTGCGTGCTTCAGCCCTTTCATCACCCTCAGATACTCCAAAGCTGTTCTTTCTGAGCTTCTCTCTTTTTATTTTCCTTTCTGACCTCCAGAGCTTTTGCTCCCCTGCTGCAAAATGGTGTAATGAGTATTTCTGCATCATGAGAGACTTTACACCAGTGCAGACCTTCTGGTTGACAGTTGTCAAAACATTTGGCCACCAGAAAACCTGTTTTAAAACACTTATTGATTATGACCACTCCATTCATTCAACATGAGCTGACATTGTCCAGAAAACAAACTGCATCCTGGGCTGCATCAAAAGAAGCATGGCCAGCAAGTCAAGGGAGGTGATTCTGCCCCTCTACTCTGCTTTTGTGAAACCCCACCTGGAGTACTGCTTTCAGCTCTGGAGTCCCCCACGTAAGGACAGGGACCTGTTGGAAAGGGTCCAGAGGAGGGCCAGGAAGATGATCAAAGAGCTAGAGCACCTCTCCTATGAGGACAGGCTGAGGGAGTTGGGGCTGCTCAGCCTGGAGAAGAGAAGGCTCGGGGGAGACCTGCTAGTGATCTTCCAATACCTCAAGGGGGCCTACAGGAAAGATGGGGAGAAGCTGTTCAGCAGGGCCTGTTATAATAGGACTCGGGGTAATGGTTTTAAAATAGAGGGAGGTAGATTCAGACTGGACAGAAGGAAGACATCTTTGACAATGAGGGTGGTAGAACACTGGAATGGGTTGCCCAGAGAGGTGGTGGATGCCCCATCCCTGGAAACATTCAAGGCCAAGTTGGATGAGGCTCTGAGGAACCTGATCTAGTTGGAGATATCCCTGCTCCTCGCAGAGAGGTTGGACTAGATGGTCCTAAAGGTCCCTTCCAACCCAATCTATTGTATGATTTTCGTACCACACTCATTAGACTGCATGCTTTATCTCCCCTAAAAGCACGTTTTTTCAGACTTTGACACCTAAACCATCATCTGCTTACCATCCTCCTCAAGCTGTATTCCTAAGCAAAGGACACTGAAAAACCAGCTCATTTCAGACTGCAAAGTAAGTAAAGTACTAGGTGCCACCTGTGCCCAGATCATCAAAGACAAAATGGAAGCATGCTCTGTCTTTATAAACTTTATTAGAAAGCACTGACAAAAACAAGCAAGGTGCCTCAAATTGGCATTTCCTACTACAGTAGTATCAGTTTAATTGTTCAAGTCCGTCTCCATTTTGAACTGACATACTACTTGAGGATTTTCTCTTTTGAAAATGTTTGTTGCCTTATTTTCACAGTTATCCCTGCGGTGTTCCCCATCTTTTAGGCCTAGCACCTTCTCCCAGAACTTTCTTGTTTCAAGTGATACCAGAATATTAGATCTTTCCAGCACTGGAAAACTGAGTACTGAAACGAAGCCAACAGTCATACTGACTGACAGGTTGCTCCAATATCTAGACTTTTTGGTATATTTGTGTCTCCTTGTTTAAAAAGTTCCAGATGATGCTGTAATACAAAAACTGCAATTGGCTAAACAACAAAAAAAAATTTGCATGCACAGAAATTAATTAGGAACCATCTAGCATAGGGGGAACAAATGTATGCAGATAGAAAGTCAGTGTCCAAAATAATATTATAATCTTCCCAAAGATTAATTTCTGAGAAGAGAGGCTATGGAAAACCATACTTTTCCTGGTAAGTTCATTAAACATGGTAACCTCGTAACATCCAAAATGTTTTTGTTTGTTACATGACAGAATAATTTCATCTTGGAGATTGTCTAGATAGTGGTGATTAGCATTTTCGCTGGATCATGACGGCTGCTGATAATAAAATCACCCACATCACAAGAGCTCAGAAGCCACACAAGAAGTCAGCAAACCAGTTCAGTCAGGAATTTTAATAACTGCCAACTGCAGACAGTTAATTGGTTGCTCAATTTCAATTTTATTAAATTCATTAAATAAATCAGTTTATTTATAAACCTACTTAACATACCAAGTATTGCTGTTAAGCTAGCTGTTAATTTAGTTACTGCACAGAAACAATGCAGGCAAATCCACAGAGCTCACAGGCCATTCAGTGTGTTCCTACAGCAGAGACAGATTCACAACATATTTCTAGCAACCAGAAAAGATTACTGAAAGTGTGACACCAGCCAAGAGACTACACCGGTCTCTGCCACACATGAATCCTATCCACAGGTCTTTATGGTAAAGGAATAAAAAAAAAAAAACAAAACCAAAAACCAAGTCTCACAAGAAAAGTTATTAATTCTCAGTACTCCAATCTTTCTCAATCACTTTTACCTAAACCCGCCCCTCGACTCTGTGTCTTTCTCAGATCCTCTTCATCTGACCTCCCATCATACTGTTGCTTCCCCATAGTAAAGCTCACATGTACACACACACGCTCCACTTGCACACAAATGTGTACCAGTGAAGGAAGTCTGAATGCAATTTCAGAGCAGTGTTACAGAGCAGCTGAGGCCTCTCCCTAGCACAATATGGCTCTAACAGAGATGGATATAGCACATTCACCTTCCCCCTGAGCCTCAAACATGGTAGGCAATGCACCCAGCACTTACAGCCAGTCCTAATGCCGCTGAGGCAGAAGAGCAGCTGGAAGACTTCACCCATGTAAGCTTACACTTACATGCACAGACACAAAAAGCCACAATTGCAGCAGGATCAGCAGCACCTGAAGCTGCATCACTAGCACAGGTGGCCTGAGGTTTTTACTTGGAGACAGCTGAAAAGCAGGATGAGAACATGTGTACTACCCAAGTGCCTGGATGCTAGCATTGCCACATGGCATGGAACCTGGATAGCAGGTTGAACAGCAGAAGGAATAACGATAACTAGCATTTTGCCCACCTTTTGCCATGCTGCCACAAAGCCAGCTCCCACATGCAAGAAGCTCAGAGGCCAGAAGCTTGACACTGTCAGCAGCAATCAACAGGTTCCAGGAGGAAAGGGTCCTGCTGGAGAGGACTGGTAGGCTGCAGAGCAGAAGAAAAAGTCAAGTTTAAATCTTGGTAGCATATGCGATTTGCTGCCAAGGTGTTGCCTAATCTTACCACGTGTGCATGTTTCCCTTGACTGCAATGGCACCAGCTGCTCTGACCTTCCCCTGAGTCATAAAAGTTCACATAATTATAGGAGAGAAACACAGACAGAAAAGGATTCTGAGCCATAACATTTACACAGACCTCAAATTCTCCACAGGATTGCTTGCAACTTCCAGAAGTTGCAAGAAGTCTTCTTTCAGTGTAGAAAATAAACCTCATATTCTCCTTAGTACTGACTTTCAGAGCAATCCACGGGTAGACACTTCTAGTCTGTCCCTACTGCCTTACCAAATCAATGACTTGAAAGCCCAGAAGAAATTTGCCTGCAGCAGCTGGATCTTTTAATGACTGCCAAGATAGCAAGCAAACAGGTGCTCTGGGAATTGCTGAGCAGATAGAAATCAAAGCTATGAGTTGCAGAACAAGCCAAGGAAGTCAGCACAACGCATATCCAGCCAGCTTTCTGAAAGTCACAGAGAGGTTTTTCAAAACTGGTTCTCCAAAGCCAACCTATATTTAAGTTTCTGTATACAAAGAGACTGCATTTCAAGAATCCTGTGCCTCTTTCAGCTCAATTCAAATCACTGGGAGTCAGTACCTCTAAAACAAAATTTAAGTTCTGCAAACAAATGTAATGGCATAATGATTTAAATGTAAGCCATTTTGGAACTACCAAAGGGATTTTCAGCTAAGTCAAAGTCCTTCTAGTTCTCAAAAAAAAATTAGATTACAGCCATACAATGCAATTCAAAACAAAGAGCTCTTTCCACAGACTGGAAAACTCTAAAGGAAAAAGAAACCCTTTCTCACTCACTTTTACGTGTAACAATAAAACCTATAGCTGAGAAAATACGATTCCTTGGCCTCAGGCTATGAACTCCTCTCCTCCCTATGGGAGAGAAAACAAGCATCAGCTACTAGGACTGTGCTGAAGGACCATTTAAGCTGCAGAACTCAAGGACACGATTTGTCTTCTCCAGTTCAGGGTCCCTCCTGTTTTAAATCCTGTTAAGGACAATGCTACATCTTAAGAATGCACACATCCTAAGAAGCGTGAACTGTATATGCAAAAGGTCCAAATTTCCCTTGAACTGACTTACACCAAGGCCACGTTTTCAAATAGTAAAAAAAAAAAAAAAAAAAAACCAAAATCCCAAACCAAAACAACTCCACCCAGGATCACCTGTTTTTGCCTATCCTGCTGTCTCTGCTGCAAGTATAATTCAGTAAAGCACTTGGAAAGCAAACCACAACCTTCACCTCTGCTCTAGGCCAAAAAGCATCCTGACACTTTTCCTTTTCAACCGTGTTACATAGCAACACATCTATGAGCTAAGCCAAACCAGCAAGAAGCAAAGCGCCTTCTCACCCTCAGAAATCTGAGCAGATACATTGCACTTCCCTAAAAGCTCAAAAAATCACTTGTTCACAGCTCCTTCTGCAGTGACACTGATGATGGGTCTGTCACAACACAGGCAAAGTAGCTGTGAGGAGATTCAGACCTAACCTCCTCTTACAAACTGTGTCACTGAAAAGAACAAGCACACTTTAAATAGCTCCTTCAAAATCCAGTAACAGAGAGATTTTTAGTCCATCCCAGACAGCCCTAATGAGCAAAGACTTTTAAATGCAGACAGAGGACGTAGGACTCCAAATCCCATTGAGACTAATAGGACTTGTTCCTCTAATTCAGTTAGCACTTCCCAGAATCTGCTTCAGCCAATACATATTTACTTATCTGGGAAATATGACATCCAGGAACAAAGAGTGTGTTCTGCCTTCACAGTGCAAGAAACCTATAGGAAAACGTACAGGAATTTCTGAAGCACTTTCAAGTTACCTTTCAGGTGATTTCTGCACTGATTTGCCAGCTAGTGTTCAGCACATGTTGTCAAGTGCTCCTCTCTGCTGCTTTGCATCTGCTACAGCGCCAGCAGTCACTGTGCATCACTTCCTGCACTAAGCACAGACCCACCAACATGACCTATAGGCTTGCACTGGAAGTACCATGATCCAGCATCACTCATTTAACCATGGTGACAAAGAATTCAGGAATATTAGGTTCAGAAGTGTGGGGTAACGTTAGCAGGGCTGCATGGATGCAGGAGGGGCAGTCTGCAGTGATTCGCGCGCTAGGCACGGATAGGTCCATGGGCGCAGGGGCAGGTGCGTGGTGGGCACAGATAGATTCATGGGTGCAGGGGGCGGGTGCGTTCGCGTGCGTAGCGGGTGTACGGGTATTTAACCCTGTCTTGCGCAGCATTAAATTGAAGGCTTGGCTTGACGGTATCCGTGTGATGCCCTGCTTTCCCCGGAGCGGGGCTCCGGTGCATGCGGGGTAGATTAGCTGGCAAGAGAGCCGGCAAGAAGCATCTGTCAGAACCCCTTCTAACTTTCATAACGTGAAGGGACTGTCATGGTTTAAACCCAGTCTGCAATCGAGTACCATATGCAGCCACTCAGTCACTCTGCCTCTCTCTGGCGGGATGGAGGACAGAATCGAGAAGAAAGGAAAACTCGTAGGTTAAGACAAAGACAGTTTACTACAAGAGCAAAGAAAGATGATAATAATGACAAAATATAGGGATACTAAAATATACAAAAGGAACGATGCATAATTTTTCACTACCAAACAACCCATGACCGATACAGTGATCACAGAAACAAAAAGTGATCCCGAGCAGCAAGCAAAGGAGTGAGAGAGAGTTGCCCCATGGCCACTTACATAAGCATGACATCTTTGGCACTGAATACTCTCTTTGGCCAGTTTGGGTTTACTGTACTAAATCTTGTTTATTGTTTACTATATCCCTCCCACCTTCCTGCACCTGCACATTAGCAAAACCTGGGAAGCTGGAAAATGTCCTTGGTCTCTTTAGCAACAACTAACAACATCAGCATATTATCAACATTCTTCATATACCAAATCTCATACTAAATCCAAAACAAAGCAGCTACTGAGAAGAAAATTAGCTCCACCCAGGAGCTGAAACCAGGACAAGGACTTAACTCTCCTCCTGTTTTTCAACATGCATGAGCATGGTGACAGAAGTGTGAAATACTGCTCCAGTCTCCAAAATAATTCAATTTACCTTGATCAGAGCCCTGAAAATAGAGAAATCTTGAGATACCACCTTCCCTCCCTCCTCAGAAGCACGTAGAGAGTCACTCTGGTATAGCACTTATGCTCTAAAGTATTTATGTTTTAGAAGACAATCTTCTGAAACATGACAATCTAATTTCTGCTAGAGGAAAAGAGATCTATTAAGAGGCAAAACACAATAAATACATGCTACAGCTAGGTCTCTGCAATGCTGAGGCCACCGTTACTCCTAGTAAAATCTGTGATGAAATTAACATCAATTAACATAAATTAACAAAATCCACCTTCATTAAATCATTTCACAAGAAAACATCTTTTAAAATAGAAAAGATCACAAACAAGAGCAGCATCACCTGAGGTTAACAGACACATTAACAGAACAGTGGAGAGAGTAAGCAAAACATCCTTATTCTGGCATTTCCTTTTCTCCTAGGCAATTATTTGGTTGTTGCTTACAGAATGGATTTTGTACCTATCCACAAAAGCACATCTGTTGTAATCCTGATGAATGGTTTCTACTTTTTGCCAGTCCAGAAAGGCATTCTTAGCTCCTGAAAGAAAACATTTGAAGTCTGTTTTATTAACATAGCTTCAGCATATGTGAAAAATGTAGACTGGGGGGGGCGCTAAATCTACCTTCATTCAAAGCAGTCAGACTACCACACATGTCCTCAGCTTGCTTTGCAGTAATAACCCCATTTCCACCTCTCTAAAAGGGTACTGCAATGGGGTGTTACTACCAAGGAAACCAGACTCTCAAGCTATGAAAGCATCAGCTTCTCAGGAGTCCTTAAAAACCTGAACCTAAAGTGTGACTAAAGCACGTGGAGCCTTTTGGAAAGCCAACAGCAGAGGCGCCATGCTACCACCTCCTCTATTCCTGTGAACTCTTTTGCTACTGCTATTTCTGAGTACTACATCAGTGTATTCATTGCAACATCTCCATAACAGCTCTGCAGAGCACTGTTAATCCTGATATTATACAAGGAACAGAAGGTATAGAAGTGGTAGGAAGGGAGTAGCAGGTCTGGGAACCAAAGCCAGGTCTTCCTATTACAAGGTTTCAGCCTGGAGACACCAGGTTCTGTTTCCATCACATACGATGCCATGGTATCCTTCAAAGGAAAAGAATGCTTTTGCCAAAAAAAAACCTGCAAATAACAGTCCCAGAAATTGCCTCTTAATCATCATCAAGTCTACATTTGACAGGTTGTTTTTTTTTTTCAAGCTGAGGACTCCCTGACCTTTTAACAGAACTTTTGCTAGAAAAGAGCCCACCTCAGAGCAAACCTAGTCAAAGTCCTCTACAGAACTATCAACGAGGAATACAGTGCTGCCACACAGTTGGCCCAGAAAACAGGCATGAGTGAGACATGGAGGGCACTACACCACATTGTCATCCTGAACAAGATATATGGAAATCTGCAGAAGCATCTGCTTCCCCTTTAGCACACAGGACCTGTTTGCAGAAACTTGCCTCCAGTCAGCACTTGCAAGTAAGGCTTTCCACCTCCTTCTCCTGATGACCAAAGCCTGCCTCTACTCTAGACCTTGTCTTGCATGCTCTGCTGGCATCCTTGTACGCATCCTCTGAGCTCAGCCTCCTTTCATTTTCTTCTGGTGGCAACTCTCTGGTATGTGTCAGAACTAATCACTCTGAGAGGACAAAGAGAGAGAGGTAAGGGAGAAGAGACCAGGCATCCGGGTGTCCTGATACCTAGAGTATGTGTCTGGAGTACCTGATCCCTCCTCTCCCAGTATACATACTCCAGTCTTACAACAGCATAGGTGCACTATGCTCTTCTCTTTTCAAGGGAAGATGCATTTTGCATAGGTGGGGCACTTGCAAAACATGCTACACCAGAGCAAAGAACCCAGGCCAGCCTAGATTACATGTGAACAGTTAAGCTAGCCATGTCAGAGTGCTGTTCCTCTGAACTGACTACAGTCACTTAATTATCCCATACCATTTGTTATACTCAAATTCACTCCTTTCTGTGAGTGCATCTCGTCCAACTTTCCCTCCTGTCTAAACCAGGAGAAGATGCTAGCCAGGCCTCAGCTGCAGGCACCAGCTGTGCGACCAGCCCACCTGCTGCTGGCAGTTCAAAGCTTACTTGCTGTACTTGTGCAAGCACATTGCGTCCCAGCTGCCTAGTGAAATGCTACATGCCTTGCTTCCAGCAAACAAAGTAAAAAGTAGGAAACAGTGACCTCAGAGGATACTAAACCTGGAAGACATTTAAGAAGAGGCCAGCACATTTAATTCAGCTGACGTGATTCACATGCTTTGACCTGTTTGAACAGGTAACGCTGTTTATCAGCAGATCAAGATCAGCAGCCACAAAAACCACATCACAAAGAAGGTGGTTGAATGCAAGCTCTTCTTTTGTAGATGCAGTCCCAAACCAGCCACTTTTCCTGGGTTGGTTTCTCATTTCTAGGGAAGTTTTGAACCTCCAATTTGAAAGATTAATGGAGATAACAGACTGAGCCCTTCGTCTCTTACATATCTTGTTCTCCTGTAGAAGACACAATGATCTTCCATCCAGAGGGACCTTGACAGGCTGGAGAGCTGGGCCCATGCCAACCTCATGAAGTTCAACAAGGCCAGGTGCAAGGTCCTGCACCTGGGTCATGGCAATCCCAGGAACAAATACAGGCTGGGGGGGAATGGGTTGAGAGCAGCCCTGAGGAGAAGGACTTGGGAGTGCTGGTGGATGAGAAGCTTAACATGAGCAGGCAATGCGCCCTTGCAGCCCAGAAGGCCAACAGCATCCTGGGCTGCATCAAGAGGAGTGTGGCCAGCAGGTCGAGGGAGGTGATTCTCCCCCTCTACTCTGCCCTGGTGAGACCCCACCTGGAGTACTGCGTCCAGCTCTGGAGCCCCCAACATAAGAAGGACAGGACCAGTTGGAGAAGGTCCAGAGGAGGGCCACGAAGATGATAAAAGGGCTGGAGCACCTCTCTTAGGAGGACAGGCTGGGAGAGTTGGGGCTGTTCAGCCTGGAGTAGAGGAGGCTCCAGGGAGACCTGATAGCAGTCTTCCAGCACCTCAAGGGGGCCTACAAGAAAGATGGGGAGAGGCTGTTCAGTAGGGCCTGTTGTGATAGGACGAGGGTAATGGTTTTATGATAGAGGGAGGCAGATTTAGATTGGATATTAGGAAAATATTTTTTACAATGCGAGTTGTAGAACACTGGAACAGGTTGCCCAGAGAGGTGGTGGAAGCCCCATCCCTGGAATCGTTCAAGGCCAGGCTGGATGAGGCTCTGAGCAATCTGATCTAGGCGGGGATGTCCCTGCTCCTTGCAGGGGGGTTGGACTAGATGACCTTTGAAGGTCCCTTCCAACCCTAACCATTCTATGATTCTATGACATGTTGTGGATCCACCACTCTGGCTCTACATCACATGGCCAACCTAGCACCACGCAGCAGCTCTGCAGACACTTGATCATTTTCTACAGATGGAGTCAAAGACTCTCAAGAAATCTCCAGCACCTATCTTAAGAGCAAGAACAGAAACACGTGCGGCACGTGGTATCACAACTGTGTAGGCGCGGTACATACCGTCAAGTCACCACCATCAGTCCACCGCATTGCCTGGGAACCTGCGTTATGCCAGCATACAGTCCTGCACACCCCCTTCCAAACCACAGCCACCAGCACTAAGCTTAGCAATGTACCTGCAGGGTGGCTCCTTCGAGAGGCACATCGCTGGCAGATATAGGAGCATCAGTTACAGACCAGTGCACATCTCTCAAAGATAATGGTGTCTGGAAACACCTCTTTCTCCTGTTTCACAGTCACACAGCCTCTGATCCACTTAGGTTCCTGAGCTGTCAAAGGATGCAATTCCTCTAAATTTTAGATGTTTGCTTAGCTACTGCATGTCCACAATCATACATGATGGCACTGGAAAAAGAAAACAGTACCTTCTCTTACGGACGTCCCCCAGCAAGCTGGAAATAATGAAAACATTACACTCCAGCAGCCACAGACAATAGACTGCTGTGCAGGTGACCTGGCTTCACTAATCCACCGCGACAGGGAACAGACATGTTCATAACATGTCTTCAAAACACTTGAAATGCTACCAGCCTGAAAATTGTCTGAGCCAGGCAATGCACTTGGCCAGGTTCCCAGTTCTCACCAAACATGGGGAGAATAGAAGAGACATCCCCACCCATCCACGATGCTATCTGTAACAGTGGCACCAGAATGACATTTTGGAAACAGTTTTGGGATAGTGGTAATGAGCTCCAACTCTTGCTTTGGCCAGCTGGCCAGGTGTCGTAGTTCAGCCCTGATCAGAACCAGACTACGCAGTCTCTCTCTCTCCCCCCATCCTCCGAGAGAACAGGGAGAGAAAATACAAGGAAAAACGGCTCGAGGTTTGAGATAAGGACAGGGAGAAATCCTTAAAGTTACCGTTATGGGCAAAACAGACTCAACTTGGGGAAAACTATTCATTTATTACTACAAACAGCAGGATAATGAGACAGAGAACAAGATAACCTTCCCCCACCCCTCCCTCTTCCCGAGCTTAACATTATCTCTACTACCTTCGCCTCTCGAGCGGCACAGGAGGGAAGAGGGAATGGGAGTTGCAGTCAGTTCATCACACGTTGTTTCACGCCGCTGCTTCATGGTTGGGGGAAGAACTCCTCACATTCCTCCCCTGCTCCAGCGTGGGGTCCCACCCCTACACCACAGTCCTTTGTGGAACTGCTCCAGCGTGGATCATCTCTTCGACGGAGTTCAGTCCCTTCAGAACAGCTGTCCCAGCAGGCCCTCCACGGGCCACAGCCGCCTTCAGGCACCCACCTCCCCCGATGTGGGGTCCTTCACGGGCTCCAAGTGGATCTCTGCTCCTCCGTGGACCTCCATGGGCTGCAGGGGGACAACCTGCTCCACCATGGTCGTCACCACAGGCTGCAGGGGAATCTTGGCCAGGAGCCGCATTACTCCTCCCCCTCCTTCTGAACTGACCTTGGCGTCTGCAGCCGTTCCTCACAACAAGCTGGCAGATGTCTCTCAGGATCTTTTTTTACATCTTATTCACTTCTGATTTCCTCTCTACTTCTTGCAGCCAGGCCGGACCGAGTCAGGCCCAGTCAGCTGTGTGGCGAGAGGCCAGAGGGTGAGGCCTGCAAGGCCCATGAGGCCTGTGCCTCCCCCTCTGCGCCTCTGGCCCCACTCAGCTTCTTCACATCTTCTCTTCTCTCTTTTTTTTTTCCTGTTTTCCCTTTCTTAAATACGTTATCGCAGAGGCGTTATCACGGGACATTCTGCTACCAATCAGCTCAGCCTTGGCCAGCAGCGGGTCCGCCCTAGACCTGGCCAAGTCCCCTGAACAAAGGGGAGCAACTTCTAGCAGTTTCCTACAGAAGCTGCCACCTTAGGCGCCCCCCCTACTAAACAAAACCACGACACCTGGGTTCAGTGCAGACTGACAAATCTAGCCTGGAAATTTTAGCTCTTAATGTCAAACTGGACTAGCCTAAAATAACAACCAAATTTTAGGCAAAGGAAACTGGATTATTCACAGAGGATTAATTACAATGCTACTGTGCAGACATCCTGTAGGTTTCCCAGACAGTATGAACAAGAGGAGTGACTTCCACTACTTACCAGCATCACTGATGCTTCAGTTTCCTACCTGTATGCATCACAGGCTCCCTGCCACTGTTGCTGTCCCAGTAACTACTGCAAAATGCTACTCTGAGGACCAACTCAAGTCATCTTCACAGGAGCACCCAGGAAAGCGTGTTGTGTTCCAGGATAGGCTCAGACTAAAGGAATCTGACAATACAAGTACTTTTAAAAATCATTCTTCATCTTCCTGGTGCTCCCTGTGCTTGGCGCCACAAATCAATGGCAAGTCAACAGAGCCTATGGCAAGGGCTGTCATCACCAAAATCACAGCCTTCTATTTGACAGCACAGGGCATGGCAAGGGCTTTTGTGAACACAAGGGGAGCAATGCCCTCCTGCACACTGGCAGGGCAGAGCATGGCACTCAGTGACTGCCTGCCATGCCTCCCCAGAGCACAGCAGCCACCCCAGGACCTGGGGACTGTCCCCTGCCCAGCGCCATGCAGGGACAGCAGTCCCTGCCCTTTACAGTCTGCTGGAACAGATGCAAACCACGAAGGCTAAGGTGGGGGCTTAGTGACACGAAGTGGGTACTGAACTCTAAGGGCTCAACCCTGACTAGCCTTGAGCAAGATTGTGACTTCCATGCAGCATTATGGCTTTATGGTCCCACTTCATTCCTTGTTGAGCAGGTAAACAGAGGCCAGAAGAGCTGGCACCTGCTCCTCAGAGATCTTCCTCTGCAGGTATTGCAGCACTGAATGCAGTTCTCCAAGACTTTTGGTCCCTCTAAAGCCTACACAGGAATTTGGCTGATACCTGATGGCATTTGGAACTGGCTAGCAAAGGCCTCCAGTACTTCAAGCACAGAACAGACTCCTCTGCTTGGTGGTGGTGTTTCAGTGCTCCTAAAAGCTCATCCTACTTGAAGACAATGTGCAGCAGAAAGCACATATCTTGGACCTGCAGCTGCTCCTTCACTCCTGCCTGCCCCCGTGCTAAAGTCACAGTACCTTTGGTTTCTAACAATTTCTTGTCCTACGTCTCATTGTCAAAAAAAAAAAAAAAAGTCTAAAAGAGTCTGATTTCAGATTAGCATAAAGAAAGGCACATTGGCACTGACAACAAACTTACAAAGCTTCAACCTGATCTACAGAAAACATCTACAAAAAACAAGAATCTGGAAGCTGCTTGAAACTGCTTGTCTAGCCTTAATTAGAGATGCCTGAATGCCCCAAATTGGTGTTTTATAAGACAAAACAAAATGTACATTGTTTCCATGTATGAATCAGCAGTCCTTGAACACTACCTAGCAATCTTTTCTGTTTCAGAGGGCTATCTGGTGCCAATTTAAAGCCTGAATGATGGCAATTCCACTAGGTCCTAAGGAAATTTGTTCAACTGGCTAACTGCCTTCACTAGAAACCAATTATATTGATTCTGATAATGTGTATCCTCAGCAGCTAAGCCACTGGACATGGGGGCTTTGCTGCATTGCCCCTCTTTCTCAGACAGATACCAAAGCATGCTCATGAAATGACTTGTCAGTTTTCTTTACAAACAACTTTGTAGACCAAGTTTCTTTACTCTCCTGTTGTACAGGCATGTTCTTCAGGTCCCAGATTAATTGGGTAGCTCTTTTCAGACGTTGGTCCAATTCTTCAACACTCTGTGAAATGCTGACACCAAGACTAAGTAGTGTTCCTGCACTGGGCTCCCCAGGACATTTCTCCCCTGCTCCTACAACTCACTTGAGGACTGAAATCTCCCTCTCAGATGCAGTACTGCACTTCGCAGTCATGTTGTCGTAGTTCAGCCCCGATGGGAACCAGACTACGCAGTCTCTCTCTCACTCCCCCCACCTTCCGAGAGAACAGGGAGAGAAAATATAAGGAAAAACGGCTCGAGGTTTGAGATAAGGACAGGGAGAAATCCTTAAAGTTACCGTCACGGGCAAAACAGACTCGACTTGGGGAAAACTATTCATTTATTACTACAAACAGCAGGATAATGAGACAGAGAACAAGATAACCTCCATCCACCCCTCCCTCTTCCCAAGCTTAACATTATCTCTACTACCTTCCCTCCCCGAGCGGCACAGGGGGAAAGAGGGAATGGGGGTTGCAGTCAGTTCATCATATGTTGTTTTACGCCGCTGCTTCATGGTTGGGGGAAGAACTCCTCACATTCCTCCCCTGCTCCAGCGTGGGGTCCCTCCCACGGGCCACAGTCCTTTGTGGAACTGCTCCGGCGTGGGTGATCTCTTCCACGGAGTTCAGTCTCTCCAGAACAGCTGTCCCAGCGGGCCCTCCACGGGCCACAGCTGCCTTCAGGCATCCACCTCCCCCGGTGCGGGGTCCTTCACGGGCTCCAAGTGGATCTCTGCTCCTCCGTGGACCTCCATGGGCTGCAGGGGGACAACCTGCTCCACCATGGTCGTCACCACAGGCTGCAGGGGAATCTTGGCCAGGAGCCGCATTACTCCTCCCCCTCCTTCTGAACTGACCTTGGTGTCTGCAGCCGTTCCTCACAACAGGCTGGTAGGTGTCTCTCAGGATCTTTTTTACATCTCATTCACTTCTCATCTCCTCTCCACTTCTTGCAGCCGGGCTGGACCGAGTCGGGCCCAGTCGGCTGCCTGGCGAGAGGCCAGAGGGTGAGGCCTGCAAGGCCCATGAGGCCTGCGCCTCCCCCTCTGCGCCTCTGCCCCCGCTCAGCTTCTTCACATCTTCTCTTCTCTCTCTTTTTTTTTCTGCTTTCCCATTCTTAAATACGTTATCGCAGAGGCGTTATCACGAGACATTCTGCTACCAATCGGCTCGGCCTTGGCCAGCAGTGGGTCCGCCCTAGGCCTGGCCAAGTCCACTGAACAAAGGGGAGCGACTTCTAGCAGTTTCCTACAGAAGCTACCACCTTAGGCCCCCCCTCACTAACAAAACCAGAACACATGTTCACTAGTTATCTTCCAAGTCCTTTGCACCATCAAGGTATTCCAAATAAGGCCTCCAAGCCTTACCAGCTTGACCTCCATGCATTGCTCCCAGATGGACAGCATTGCATTTAACAGCAGTACAGGAGCCCAGCTTTCCAGATGACTTAGCTCTGCTCTCACAACTGATGCATTGTTTACCTCCTCTCCAACTACAGGATCTGTTTTTGTGTAAACAATTATTTGGCATTTATATCACTGATGAAGCCACTGGGTAATACAGGGTCAGGAACAGATACCTTCAGTACTTCTTTACAAGCATCTTCTAGCTTCCCTCCTCCTCCCTGGTGGAGGATTACTCTCCATCTGCAGCCATTTAATGAGAATGATCACTTCACCTGGGCTGTTTACAATAAGCCACTTTGATTTTGTCTAGTGTGTACTCCTATATCAGAGTATCACCAAGAAGAAAGTCAGAACCCTTCAAATCTATGTATAATTATGTCAACACAATGACTTTTATCACCAAAAATCATACTCTTATCAAGAAGTGGGATCATGTTTGTCTGACAAGGCAAGGCATCATCCTGCCTTCTCTCAGCTCTTTATCAGCTGCAGACTCTATCAGCCTTTTCATGCTTTGAGCAAACTGAAGTTCGAATAGCCTGACAAGCTACCCAGTCAGTGTCCCAGAATAATGCTGATACAGTAGGTTTTTTCCACTCCACTGAAGTTTTTCAAGTGCCTAAATTAATGATTCAAAGAGCTCCTTGTTTTAACACTAAATATTCTGGATTGTAAGTTAACCACTGTTAATGTTTTGTACATTTAATATTTTTCCTAATTACCGGAAGTAATTCCTTACTGGTGGAGAAAATATTCGCTTATGACTAAGCTACAAAGACAGTGTCTTCTCCTTTCCAAACACCAAGAAATAGTTACTGGTTATTTCTGCCTTTTGTATTTCATAAGCAACAACTTTGCAACCCTGTTCAGTATGGAGCCTGTACCACTGCTAGGATTTCATGCATCCCTGATACATTTAAATAATCCCTTCTTATTGTTCCAAACCCACTGCCCTAAGGCTCTTCATTGGTACCCTTCAGTTCTCATCAATTATCTGCATTTCCTTGCAGATTACTTGTCCATGTCACTTCCTTTATTTTCCCATTCGTTGTATTTTGGGTTTTTTATTGCTGCTTTCATCTCCAAAACAGCTTTTTTTTTAACTGAAGAATTCATCTTTGCAAATGCAGAATTGTGGTTTCTTAGGGATCTAATATAGGGTTCTTGAACAACTCCCAATTATCATTCAAATTTTTATGCTTCAGTTTTTCCTCCCACTTTATTCACCCTATAATTATTTTCAGTTTGGGGAAATTGTGCCCCTTTAAAGCACCAATCATACATACTGTTGGTTGGGACTAAATATTCCCTTTGCACATAGCAAATTAAGTTCAGTCAAAATTACTTGTACCTAAGTAAACATCCTTTTCAGTTCAGAGATTAATTCACTTTTATTTACCTGGATGAGGTCTGAAATTGCATTAATCCAAGCCAGCTGTGATACCTTCTAGGTAGAGTGTTATTCGCCTATGTGTTTTAGGTGAATAGGTTTCTTCCAGTGCTGCAAAAACATACCTTAAATACCTAAATGGAACTATAATTTTTCTCTTTCTTCTCCTCTGACAGATTTTCAAGGAGCTGCTCACCCAGGCATTGTGCAATACTGATCACAAGTAGTTGCGTCCAGTGTTGTTGATCAGCTACCACCTTGAGCTTTCTGTGTCTTCTTCTTTTGACTTACCAACAGCTTCACAGCAAATAAAAAAAATGTGGTGTCACCATCTCTTCTTTCTACATTTTATCCTTCCTAGAAAACATGGCCATAGCTACTTCAAACATGCAACTCATCCCACCAGACTCCAGCTGTAACAATAGCCCATTTGTCTTAATAAACAGGCCTTATAAATTCACACAGGGATGAAATTTGTGATCAAATTACCCTAGCCTAACAAGTTACTGTACACTGGCTGAGCAGCAGAGACTGTCCCTAGACTTAGGCCATACTGTATTAATTGTTTCAGCAGTAATGCCTCCATCAGTAGCTCCCAACCACTCCTAAGGTGCCTGCATTTTGCAGGGTCAAGCCTTTGTGCAGGCATTTGGGAAACAATTAGAAATGCACTTGGGAAGCAACTGGAAATGCACAGCCTAGTGCAATTTGTTGAAATACTCAAGCTGTCCCAGACCACAGACTGGTGAGAGGCTGGGAGCAAGTAGCCAGATTGGGAGGAATGGGTCTGCTTAGTCACCTCTCACCCATGTAAGACTGAAAGGCACATTACCTGTCTACCAGCTACCTGCCATGGTCTCAAGGACAGTATAGATATACTTCACCTCAGGATGTGTGCAGCCACTTGAGTACAGAAATCTTATCTCTAAAAATCCCCATTTTACCAGATGTACCAAGAGTGACATGTAGTTCTCTCAAAGAACTACAGAGGAATTCAGTATGTCTGCACTTTGAGGGACACCCTGAAACTCCATGAGCAGGAATTTCCCCAGGCATATGTGGAAGTCAGGGGAGTTCTTGTATAATTATTGGCATAGGATATCATGAAGCTGAGGATACGTGCAGGAAGACAAACTGCTGCACATTCCCAGCAGAACAGATTGCTTTGTCCAGAATAAAGTAAGAGCTTCAAAACAGAGCTCAGAATATCAGCAGCAACTCTGCCTGTCTAGCACTGGCCAAGCGTGTTAGCAATTACAGTGTTAAAGCCTTTCCAAACCTGCACAGCCCTGAGATGCCTAGTGAAAGACCTGGGAGAGTTAGTTTGGCATTGATCCAGTGCAACTGTGAAAGCTAAGCTGCTTTAGCCTTCTTTACCATTGGATTTTGACATGACTTCTGAGTGCAGATCAAGTAGAACAGGAGCACAAAGTAATAACAAAAACTGCTTTTCACCTTGTTTCTTCAGGTGTACCAGGAAGCCAGGATTCAATGGTCTGATGAAAGGTTTGTAGGTGAAGAGCCAGGGAGATGCTTAGAATCACAGAATAGTTAGGGTTGGAAGGGACCTTCAAAGGTCATCTAGTCCAACCCCCCTGCAAGGAGCAGGGACTTCCCTGACTAGATCAGATTGCTCAGAGCCTCATCCAACCTGGCCTTGAACGTTTCCAGGGATGGGGCACATACCACCTCTCTGGGCAACCTGGTCCAGTGTTCTACAGCCCACATTGTAAAAAAATTTTTCCTAATATCTAATCTAAATCTACCTCCCTCTATTTTAAAACCATTACCCCTAGTCCTGTCACAACAGGCCCTGCTGAACAGCCTCTCCCCATCTTTCTTGTAGGCCCCCTTGAGGTACTGGAAGACTGCTATCAGGTCTCCCTGGAGCCTCCTCTTCTCCAGGCTGAACAGCCCCAACTCTCTCAGCCTGTCTTCATAGGAAAGCTGCTCCAGCCCTCTTATCTTCGTGGCCCTCCTCTGGACCTTCTTCAATAGGTCCACACCCTTCTTATGTTGGGGGCTCCAGAGCTGGACGCAGTACTCCAGGTGGGGTCTCACCAGGGCAGAGTAGAGGGGGAGAATCACCTCCCTCGACCTGCTGGCCATGCTCTTCTTGATGCAACCCAGGATGCTGTTGGCCTTCTGGGCCGCATGGGCATGGCCGGCTCATGTTGAGCTTCTCGTCCACCAGCACTCCCAAGTCCTTCTCCTCAGGGTTGCTCTCAATCCATTCTCCACCCAGCCTGTATTTGTGCCTGGGATTGCCATGACCCAGGTGCAGGACCTTGCACTTGGCCTGGTTGAACTTCATGAGGTTGGCATGGGCCCACCTCTCCAACCTGTCAAGGTCCGTCTGGATGGCATCCCTCCCTTCCAGCATGTCAACGGCACCACACAACTTGGTGTCATCGGCGAACTTGCTGAGGGTGCACTCTATCCCACTGTCCATGTTGCCGACAAAGATGTTGAACAGGGCTGGGCCCAGCATGGACCCCTGAGGGACAGGTGACCGGTCTCCACTTGGACATTGATCCATTGACCACCACTCTCTGAGTGCAGCCATCCAGCCAACTCCTTATGCACTGAGTGGTCCGTCCATCAAACCCATGTCTCTCTAGTTTAGAGATAAGGATGTCATGTGGGACAGTGTCAAAAGCTTTGCACAAGTCCAGGTAGATGATATCCGTTGCTCATCCCTTGTCCACCGATGCTGTCACCCCGTCATAGAAGGCCACCAAATTGGTCAGGCACGATCTGCCCTTGGTGAAGCCATGTTGGCTGTCACCAACCACCTCCTTGCTCTCCATGTGCCTTAGCATGGTTTCCAGGAGAATCTGCTCCATGACCTTGCCAGGCACAGAGGTGAGGCTGACCGGCCTGTAGTTGCCCGGGTCTTCCTTGTTCCCCTTTTTAAAAATGGGGGTTATGTTCCCTCTCTTCCAGTCATCGGGGATCTCACCAGACCGCCACGACTTCTCAAATACGATATCCAGTGGCTTGGCAACTTCATGCACCAGTTCCCTCAGGACCAGCGGATGGATCTCATCAGGTTCCATGGACTTGTGCAGCTTTAGGTTCCTCAGATGTTCCTGAACCTGCTCTTCCAGTACAGTGGGTGGTTCTTCATCCTCACAGTCCCCGCTTGTGCCTTCCACAGCTTGGGTGGCGATGGACAGATGAAGTTCAAGCTTTCCCAGCAGTTAAATTTTTAAGCAGTTAACCAGGACTCCCAGCAAAGGTAAAGCTTTTACTTGAAATAACTGAACAACAACTGAAAATTTGGCCTATACTGAATCACAGGAATCCAGGGCTGTAGGGTTAGTAGCAGGGCCCTCAACAACACCTCGTATTGGGACACATCCAGCAGCACATCACTACAGGGCTGCAGCTCTCCTGGTAGGTCAGAGCTTCTGGTGTTATTTATGTAATTGGTTTCCACAAGAAGTCCATACACTTCATCTGAGCTTCCAGAAAGTTCTTAAAAATGCACCAAGGTATCAGAAAAGCAAAACCGGGGAGCTGTAGTGATTCAGTTCTGTGCTGCCTTGCCTCAAGTGTGAGCGAAAATAGGCTTAAGCCATGCTCAGACCAGGCTCCTTGCTCAGCCAAGTGGAGCACACCATGAAACGCACCTCCTTGGTAGGATAGCTCGTCCTGCATGACATCCCAGTAGGCAAATAAACGCCATTTCTGAAAGGTGGAGGGGGGTAGCCGTACATGGAACACTCTCTGTCCAGTGGGGCAGAAGGCCAGCATCCTATCTCCAACAACAGCAGAGCACCTACAGAACAGCTCTTCCCCTGGTACTTGCCCTCAACTCAAGGTGTCAGAGGCTGAGGGATGTGTTGAGTCAGAGATGGCACTCAGGACATGTATGAGATGCCCCGTGTGACTATCCTTCATTCCTCTGTCTAATCCCTTTGAAACTGTTCAAACATCTTTGAGTATGAGCATCCTTCATCCAGGCATGCTGGAAATTAATGATATTTTATGTGGACCTGCTAAGCCTGCTGCCTGATAATAATTTTATTGGGGGACTCAATCTTTCTTCTGTTCTCAAAAAGAACGAGGAATTGTTCCTGCAGCTCCCTTTCTGCATTAGGCCAGATGAAGCAATAGACATCATAAAATTGTGTTTCATCCTCCTCATCCTACTTGTAATCAGCCTTTCTAACTACCTAATAAAAACCTTCATGAAGATTATAGGAAATAAATTATAGGATTATAGAAAATGGCAAGTAAACAAGGATAATAGAAATCATATCCTTTCCAAAAAAAAAAAAAACTTAGCTTCTTGCAAGCTTTCAAGTTTACTTGGTAAAGGCAATAGCATCTGTGAACAGACTTCTGAATAGAGTGTTTGTCAGTAGGAACTTAGAGAAATACAAACCAAATACATCACATACTGAAGACATGGGAAACCAAAATGATAGTTAGTAGTCCTGAAAATGTAAATGCAGATGAGAAACAACTGTGTAAGCTACCGCAGACCTCTGCAGGGGAAGTTCTTCGCTATACAGCATTCAACAACCCAGAGGGCAAAAAAAACCCCAGCAAACTCCAACTCTATCATTAATGGATTTTGCAAATAAAACAAAGGTCAGAGGAAGAAAATAATATGGGGAAGAGAGCAGGAGTGCTGTGTAACCTGGATGTGTTGTTAAAACAAAGATTGTCTGCTGGCTTTGCAGTTCGTCTTGGCCACGAAGCAGACTGGGACTGGATCACAACAACTCTCTCTTTCCTGGGAAGCAGTGAGAGCAAAAAGGTACTTTGAATCCCCCAAGCACGAGCTCTCAGGACACATTGTACCTGAAAGAGCCACAGACAAATACAAATGCATAAACAAGGAAAGTTCAGGATAGCAACAGTACCACTGTGCCAAGCTCACACACAACTGCCACAATGCAAGACAGATGCTGCTAGGCCTAGAAAGAGCTGAGGGAACAGTTAACACATAGAAAGTGTGCCCCACTTGGAAAGGCTCAACTGATTCCCTTTGCTTCATTTAACAAAAAAAAAAAAAAAAAAAAACCACACTCAAAGACAAAGTGGTTACAGTTACAGTACACACACAAAGTAGAGAAAGTTGGTAGCAGAGGCTCTTTGTTGGAATACAAACCCTCACAAAATCAAGCTGTCGAAAGCTGAATCTACGCTGTATTCTCAGTCTGAATGTGTCCAGGTTTGTTGAAGAAAACTAAAAATAAGTCTTTGGAATGACTGCCGTGCAACAGAAACCTTGCCACTGGGATGCAGGAGCCAAGTGGGATCCCCATGGACCTGGCAATCCAGTCTCGGCCAAAAAGGAACTGTCCTACAGCTGCTGGACAGGAAGGTAACAGCAGTGCCGTTCAGTTCCTAGATCAAAAAGGAAACTGTCTTCTACAACATGTGCCTTTAGGTTGTCCAGACTGGCTGCAATCTTGCTGTCTAAGGGAAAAGCTGGCAGGCTACAGTCCCACACTTTAGCAATGGGCAATAAGTAGTGAGCCCTCAGGATGAGGCCTCAGATGGAGCCACAGTGTCAGACCAAGGTGACCAGTCACCATAGGTCTGCATCGAGACCTGAGAACATGCAGACCAAAGCTTGGCATGGAGGCACTCGACTGCCTAACCAGCTAAACAAGCCAAAGACACATCCCTCCCCTGCTCCACACTCCTCACTGTTGGTTGAATTACTCCAAAAAGCATCCAGCCCAGAGCTTCTGTGTGCTCCCTCGAGCAGCCTCTGATGCTCAGGACCCTCCTCAGCCCATGGACAGGGCTATGCTCCTCTGCAGCAACAGTACTCTCACCCAAAACTTGAGGATCTCAAGTGTCATGGAGTGTGCCTGCCAACCAGCTCACCAGCCTAGTGCTGACTTGTCAGGCGATAGCCAGATAACCCAGTCATGAGCACTCTCAGATCAGCGTATAGAACCCGCTGCCCAGCTCTCGCTAACTGTGAAAAGAGGAAAACGTGTTGGCGTGCTCACACTGTAACACAGGGAGCCAGCCACAGACAAGCGGCTGTCTGTGGGAGCTGGGAAGAGAGATGAAGCCACATTTACTGCCTGATGTCTTCTGTTTCTGTTGTGTAATATGCTGAGCAAAGGACATTTTAAATGGGAAAATACAGCTAGTTGATAGGTGCAAATGCAGGGAGCTTACAATAACACATGTGACCAGTCTGGGATTTCAAAGCCCTATGGCAGAGTCCAGCTGTTTGAAACAAAGTCTCCACCCTTCCGAAAGCAGAGACAGAAGAGGCAGCAACTGAATTCCCTTCTTACTCTCACCAATAGAAGAACCCTGAACTCCCCAGGTAGTTAATAAGATCTTAATGAAATGAATTATGACAATAGAGATGCGAAGCCTCAGCTATTTTGGTTCCCACCAGCCAGCCCATTCCCCATCCCTGATGTCTAGACATGGAGGCTGCAGGTGTGTCTACAGTAAACTGAAAACAAAACTAAATCTAGGTCACAGATTCCAGCAGCCAAAGGTGCAAGAACAGGATCAATTCGCAGAAAACCTTAAATGTTCCTGTCACCTCAGGAGAGATGATGTGTTCCTGACACATACATCTTGAAGTTACACTCTCAGGGCAGAAGATGCAATCAGGTTACCGCAAGTGGTGTCCTGTCCAACTTATTCAGCAGTGAGCGCTCTGCTCCCCTGTCAGCTCTTTCATTAAGCAAAGCTCTTTGCTCTGCGTTTGGATCTCAAGTGCTCCTAGCAGAGCTCCCACCACATGTCTCTCCTTGCTCTGCCTTTCTCCAAGGTTCTCTGTTACTGATGTCACAGGTGAACCCGAATTGGGGTCTTGTGAATGGAAAACACTGCCAGATCTGACCTCATCACTCCAGAAATTAAAGACAAACATTAAAATTTATAAGCTTAACATAGCAAAAAAGCCTTTTGTTTGAAATGAGGATACTAACACGATGCTCTCCAATTTCATATCGTATCTTTTGGGCCTAATTTCAAGCCACGACTGCTGTTTCTGTAACTTCCTTAGACAGGGAAAAAAAATCAAAACAACCAACTTCCCCCTTCACATGTAATAAGGCAGTGGTGTCTTAGTCTTCTTAGTTTCCCCACAGATGTGGGCTGCTCCTAAGTAACAGTTTTATGCCAGGGGCTATCAAGGGTGGCCCTTTCACTCAAGCAGGTACATAGGTTAAGCAAGAAAAATGATGTTGCTGTTACCTCAGGAGGGCTGTATTTGCTAAGCAGGAGTCTACAGCTCTCAGAGTCGGGTTAGTGGTCCAAAACTTGGAAGTCCGGAACACTTTAGAGAAAAGCAGGCATCTCTCAGCGCTTTGTTGCTTGCAGGGGTTGCTCTTTGAGTAGAAACATGAACAATTCATATCTTAAGTAACACAAAATGATCAATCCTAGAAGCTTTTCTTTCATTTTCTATCTGCAACTAACTGTATGAGAAAGCGGCTGAACGATGCAAAAGACAAGAATTTCAAGTGCTCAGACTCAGAGCTGGAGCCAGGATTTCTGCAGCAGTCCGTCTATAGAGGCTTCCTGCTTTCTGCTGCCATCCAAGCAGCTTTAAAGACTACCTTAGAAGACATAGCCGTGTATTCAGATGCTCAGGTACGAAGAGAGTGGTGTGGCAGGGTCTGAACACAGGAAAGCCATGTGGGGAAAACAAATCTCAAATCAAGAACAGCTAACAGGTAGGGTCTTACATCAAGTGTCCCAAGTTTGCAAAAGCCAAACTGGCCCTTGGCAAAGAAGTGATGGCTAGACAGTGTTTACATGCTTAAGCCTTGGTCCCAGAGGGACCAAGGGTACTTATGTCTACCCTCTACATAGAGGGCAGAGCGTCACTATGTTCATGACGCTACAACTGGAGCCAACAGCAAAGATGTATGTCCTTCAGGCTGGAGAACTAATGCCTCCAATCAGCAAACATGTAAGCACAGTTGGGAGGTCTGAGGGACTGACTCCAGTGCTGGAAGCTAGCAGTGACAGACTGTGTATAGCTACAAAGCCTTTTATCTTCTAGAAGCCCAGATGCTGCTAGGAATGAGACCTGCATCCTCATACGGGAATTGCAGTAAGAGAGGCACTACACATGAAAGAAGGTGGGGTGGAAGAAAAAAGTCTTTAAGACAAACTAGGACAGAAACAACATGAAACAGGAAAATAAACACCATGATTCCAACGTGGAGACAACACTAATCTTTCCATACTCCCTAAAGTTACATAGATCTTGGAATAAGAGAGGGGGATTAAGGAGGTAGTAAAGTATTTCACAGATTGTACAGATTGGTACACATCATTGTGTACCACACAGAAGTGATACTTTTATGGCCTGGGTATGTGAGCAGCCAGCCCAGTTGAGCAAGAACAGAGAGATTTGTCAGGTAAAATAAGAGTCATAAAACAAAAAATAAAGAGGAAACTGGAGCAAATAACAGCCAAAGAAAAAGAGCCCCATGACAGGCAGTGTTAGCTGTTGTATGCGTGGGTTTTTAAATTTTATTTCTTTCCTCTCTCTCCTCACAAGGAGAAGAAGGAAGTCTCTACCTTGGGTTTGTCTGCACTTTGCAGTTACTGAGCATTGTGTAAACCCCATGGAGACAACAAATGATAAACTGTTCTAGACCTTCACCTGCAATAACATACCCACACCAACCAGGCCTGTCCAATAGTATGGATCAAAAGACGGACCTAGCTAATAAAAACATATTGCTTGTAAGTAGCCTGAGAGTCCTCCTCACCAGGTAGTATAACCATGTCATAAGTCAAAGACAGAGCAAACCCCATGCAGAAATATGAACTGCTTCTCTGCCAAGTAAATAATCTCTCTGCTGCAACAAAAGAGCATTTCTTGTACAGGATTAGACCATTCATTATGGTTTTAGATCCCCATTTTCCCCAGCAGAAGTTAAGTCATCCTGGTGTGTTCGTTCACTTGAAAGGCAGACACAGAAGTCATCTAATGCTGGGGGTTCCCAGACACCAGCACAATACCAAAGGAAATAATTTTCAAAGAGCCTATTTCAAAGTCTTTGTTTGGTTTATACTAAACCCATAATTAACTCAACTGCCTGAACAAACTGAGAAGAAAGCTCTGAAATAAGAGATTTACCGAACTGCCAACCATGAGAGTTCACAAGTCAGGTTCTGAAATAACCATGAAATTGGCTTAGAAACATAAAAGCCATCTGCCTCTGGTTCTCCTTTTCCTTGAGCTCCCTGTACTGGAAATCTAGTAGCAGGCAGAAGTGAAGATGTGAATTTGTGGTGCAGTAGCCACTCCAGACCTGCTCCCACAAGGACAGCGTGCTTCTTCCTCCAGAAGTGAGCAGGAGTGGGAGGAACAGCAGCTCACATGATGCACATCTCCACTCACTGTGGCATAATCACGGGCCACGATTTTCCTGACTAGAGATGAGTTTCTTCTGCAGTTCAGGTTACTCTGACCCCCTTAGGTGGGCTCTCACAAGAAATGTCACAGAGCTGGGCAACTCTGGATGTTGCAGCTCTATGTCCCCACCACACGCAGCTTCCTGGCTCATGCAGTATTTATTCCACCTGCAAAACAGCACAGCAACTGCCATCATTTGAAGAGAGCTGCGTGAAGGCCTAAAGTAAGCATCAACAGTTGCATGAGGTTAACGGGGACATGATTTGCAACCTACATGTTTCAGCCTCCACTTTCTTATAAGACAGCAGAGAAAACACATTCCTCCCTTCCAGCCCCGTTCTGTCATGCTAAACCGGAGGGGCAGTGTCAGCAAAAGAAAAACAAAGTCGATAACGTTAATAAAGCCTCAACCAGATAAGAGGTGGAGGAAATGGGATTTCCCAACGCATTCCTAGGGTGGCTGCCAGCAAACAGTGACCTGGACACAAGGACATGGATTCAAAGCACAGTTAATCAAAAGATTGGAGATACAAATTAGACTGCCCAGCTCCAAACAAGGGAAGAGTGCAAATGCTCTGCCTGCAGTCAAGGACTGTAAAAGTGATGCACCCTGGGCTGCCATGCTATTCCCTCCACTGTGGCCCCCCACCAAGATTGGCTGGGGTAGCAGCACCTCTAACATCTGCCCCAAGCTGCTGTCCCTGTCCTTGCTGGGCTGCATCTCCCCTTCTGCTCCTTCCCTTGCAGCACAGGAAACTTGGCACCAGTGATGGGACAGGCTTCAGGATACAGGGGAAAGGGTCAGGCATCAATCAGAACTCCCCGGCCCATGACCAAAGGTTCTCCCATCCTGGGCTACCGAGGCATGCTGCAACAGCAGGTCTCACCTATTCCTAAGCAAACACCACTTCCTCTCCCCAAACTGGCACCTCCCTGCAGCAAAGGCAACCCAGGTCAGAGAGTAACCTTATGCCTGCTTGTGATCCCACCAGGCAGGCAGAGACCACAACAGATGCAGCTCCCTAGTGTACTTAGTTCAGAGAGGAGAACCCACAACTGCCCCATCCAACACAGAGGCAACACAGAAGTCATTCTGCTTGCCTGGTGTGACACGGCATGAACAACAGTACTAAACTCCAGCTGATTTGCAAACACAAAGGCACTTGCACAAGGGCCTGCACTAGTCTATGGAAGCTGTGCTGTACTGACTCTCACCTGGTCTCAAAGAAAGAGGAGCGGGGGGGGGGAACAAGCAGAACCAAACCCCACTTTTCTCAATGCGGAGAATGGGCCCCTATTTCTGAGGGCACTGAGAGGACTAACTTCTCCAGCCAGCGGTTACTTCTCAGCTGTATTCACAGTGCCCCTTTTTCCCCCAAGATCACACCTTTCTTCTTAACTAGCAATTACAGAAACAAGTTTAGACACCACGCCCCAGCCTGCCCCGGGCTCCCGCAGGCCAGTCCAGCCAGGGTCAGACAGCAGACATCCAAAGGTCCAATGTCTCTTAGTGTGGAACCTGCCCAAGGCTGCACAGGGAAGGAGAAAAAAGTCTCCTCAGGCCAGGTCTAAACAAATTTAGGACATGGCCTGAATTCCCGCAGCTAGCAAACTCTCCTGAAGGTACAGGCAGAGGCATGGGCTGCAGGGAGCAAATACAAGTCTCTGAGTAGAGAGCACTGACCCCATGCTCCAGCCTGTGCTCTTGCTGCTGGGATATCGACCCAAGCAGCTAGCCTGGCACCCTGCACACCACTCCATCTCACCTGGGAGAAGTTCAGCCCATTGAGTGGGTGGCATTGCTCCTCCACTTTCTCCACAGCGCCCGTTTGCTTCTTCAGTCGCTCCGCTTCCTGGGCCAGGTACAGATCCAGGACTGGCACACCTCGTGACTTGATGTCTACCTCTGTCAGAGAGTTCACCATCAGCATCACCCACACCGGCCTCTTCCGCTCCCAGTTGCCAGCAATGGCATTGAAGAGGTAGTCTGCATAGAGCCCTTTGCCCCGCTGGTCTGGGGTCATCCAGGACGGCATCATGAGCTTGACGTACTCCAGGTGCTGCTTGAGCCGGCGGTAGATGTCACGGGGCAGCACGTCCTGGAGGTTCTCCCCCTGCGGTAGGAGCTGGCAGCTGGTGAGTGCCGAGATGGTGTAGGGGTCGGTGAGGTCCAGCTCGAAGTACACGATGTGGCTCTGCTGGAAGGCCTTCTTGGAGTTTTCTGGGATGAAGTCCCAGATACGTGTGTATGGGACATGGATGGTGCCAAAAAAGTAAGATGGGGGATCTCTCTTGATAGTCCACAGGAAGGAGTTCAGCTCGCTTTGCTGGGGGAGAGGGAGAAACAGCTGAGTAAATACAGACATTCATGCCAGGCTACTGCAGTACAGAGCTTATGGAAAACATGGTGCCAAGCCAGCAGGTCACCTGGCCCAGCAGCTTGCCAGCATGGACTTTTCCTAAAGCAGCTTTGCTCACAGAAACAGAGTCGTCCCTTTTCTTAGGTCTTGAGACCAAAATTCAGTTTTCATTAATTAAAAACATAAGAAAATTGGCCCTGACTTCCTCCTGAAGAGCAACACTGGATCTTCTCAACAGTAGTACCACCTCAGCTCATCATGCAGGTATCTGCCAAAACCAGCAGCAGAGCACAGCCCAAGCAGGCCATGCTTAGGCAAAACGCTTCCATCTTTTATCAAGTCTAAAGCTTGCACTTTGCTGAAACAGGGATTCAATCATCTTCACCTTGATGCCTCTCACTTCAGCACAGCAAGGCACCTTTTGTCACAGAAACTGCTGTGGCACTTAGAGGGTGCTGCAGTGTGTCAGAAGAACTTTCTGCTCTGAGCAAGACACCAAACGAGTAGCACAAAAAACAGCTGGCAGGCAAGTAGAAATACAGTTTTACAGGGATGTAGCACATGGCAGACAGACACCCAGTCAAGACCCCTCACAGCCCAGTTCTCTTCTTTCTTAAAGAGGAGAGAAGCACATACAATACACCTTGGAAAATAAGGAAAGGATTTCTACGGGCCAAACTTGGCCTTTGGTTCCAGGGCATATTCTTTTACACACAGAGGAGGAAAAAGCTTTATTATTTAGATTATCTTTTAAAAATCTCTCAAAACTCACAGGCATCAGGAAGTCAGAATCAGACTTTAAGTCTGTTCCACTGCAAAATGTGCATCATGACATCCCCAGGAATACCAGAGTGCAGGGCTATGCTCAAGCCCCAAGCAATCCTACAGGACAGGAGAGCAGATGGGGCAAAATGGATCCTGCTTGGATCTTGCCAAGTCACTTTACACCAGCAGCAGGCCTGACTTCCATCACCTACAGCATGCACCCCACTGGTGCAGCAGTTCTTACTGGAGATATGGACACAAACCTTCTCTATCTCGCTGCGCAGACAGGAAGAGGTAGCTTTTGCATGTCTAAGAAAAAGCACAGGCATTTCAACATCTGGTCAACCTTCAGACAGCAGAGAACTCTAGCCTCTGTTCCGAGGCTAAGTGTACATGTGTGCTGATCTAAGAAGTCTGCCTGACTGCCAAACGCAGAACAGGCTGTTTGGAGGAATTTACTGGAAGCACATTGCCTATAAATTTCTGATACGAAAGACCCAGGGTCAGAAAGGTTAAATACTGCTCTGCAATGACTCATCCCAGGCAACCTTCTCCAGCAGCTCTCCTTATCAAACACAGGCCATAGATCAGGCAGCACTTCAGCAAATAGCTACCACCAGCACGGACTGACAAACCAAATACACACTAAAGAGCTCTTCAGACACTTCTACAGCATGTCAAGAGCCTGAAGGATACCTCAGACCTCAGTAACACCAGGCTACAACTCCGGATGCTATAGGACAATCCTGGAATGCACTCCTGAATTACAGGAAGTAATTACAGGGAGAACAAACATGATGCAGCACAGAGGGGTAAAGAAGATACAGGGCAACAGCTAAGTACAAATCTAAGTCTGAGTACAGACTCAGGAAGAACATAAGAAAATGAATAGACAAAGCAAAATGAGGCAAAACAAGACAGAGTTCCCTCCTACCTTAGTCAGGAGGGAAAAATGGAAGGACACAACACTGTGGTGAGAAATGAACTAGAAGTAGTCATCAGCCAGTAAGAAGGACCAGAAGTGCTGCTTTCTATTTACAAGCAAGTGAAAAAGACAGAAGAGGCACCTGGGATAGGCATGAGGTCTGGAGGTCAACACCCCTTTACTTCACACAAGTCTGATCTTGTACGTGGCAGTGCACAAGAAGAGCCACAACTGCAAGGAATTCTATGGAACAAGTGGTCAGCAGCCAGCTTAAAACTTCAGTTCAGCTCCTGAATAAACCCAGCCAGACAGCTGAAGCCTAGATGGATGGTACCAGGCTTTAAGGTACCACCAGCACAGCTACAGACTAGTCCACACAGCCCAGCTAGAAAGGTGTTCGGCGTTGCACTCTCACTTTTTTTTGGTCTGGAAATCCTCCCAGCTTTCACAATCAGATACTAAAGCAGAGTAATACTGCCAGCTATTATTTCTCAGTTACCACAGAGGAAATCACACAGGCCATCAGGCACAGAGTAAATAAAGTCTTCCTTCAAAGATCCTGCAGCACAGAAAGCAGGCTGAAACCTAGCAAAACTTCTCACACAGTCCCCTAAACTGAGACCTTACAAAGCGGAGCGGCTGGGCATGCTTGCTGGCACTTCCACATCAACAGAGCACAGTCACAAACCTGGCAACCCACCCCAAGCGCCATTCAGACCTCACTTCTGAGAATTGCTTGGAGCCAGTGCAAGGGGCCAGAGAACAGGCATCAGTTTCCCACCATTGATGGGAAACCTCCCCAGATCCTGCAGAGACAGTTTCCAGACACCCAGCCATTGGGTATCATTCCATTGATGGGAAACCTCCCCAGATCCTGCAGAGACAGTTTCCAGACACCCAGCCATTGGGTATCATCACCAGGTGATGCTGTGACAGCAGCTCACAAAGCTGACTTTCCCTGAAAAGTGAGGGACATCCCCTACAGCTGCGCGGAACATGCTAGTGCCTCACACTCCTTTGGCATCTCCTTTACTTCAGAAAGTGAAGATCAGAGTCCCAGCACTGCCATGCCAGACCCCTGCAAACAGCCCAGTACTGCTTCGCCTGAGAGAGGATGGGGCAAAGTCCTCGATGTGCCTGAGCAGGTCTGTGCTTCCCTTACTGCACCTGCTGGCACTTTTATGTCCCCGTGCACCTCCTGGAGCTCACACATGTTTCGCTGCAGCTTCAGAGAAGGAAAAGCAAGGGTATAATCTCTCTCCAAGACCGTAAAAAGGGAGCCATTAAACAATGCTCTAGGTGGCTGTGAGATAGCAGTGGAGCAGTGCCAAGGTTTGTTCAGCATTGCAGTATATGCCATCACTGGTAGCACCTCTCTCACCTCACAGATAAAGGTGCTACAACGAAATTTTCCTTTGCAGCAGGATCCTTCTACACAGTTGTCGCATCAGAAAGGGGTGCTTGAAAACCAGCATAAATTACAGTTCCAGGTATCCTAGAATCTTAAAAAAGCTGGGTTGTATAGCTCCAGGAATTTAACTTCCAGCAGCGTAACAACAAAAATCCAGGTTCATGCATAAATGCATATTTCTGTCTCCACTCTCCAGTTTATTGGTGGTTCTCAATGCATTACTCATGACGGGAATAACTAGGAGCAAGGGGAGATAATAGAGGGGCATCCTAAGGAAGAGAGCTGCCACACTAAGATCTAAGGCAACATCACACTAACCATACCGTACTTCCTCTGTGCCTCAAGTTTAACCTCCCACTACGTAGTCCCAGATCAAGGTATTTCTGTATGTTCTGCACTATGGCACAGTGCCTTCTCCCCACCTCACCTCCCCAGGTGAACAACAATCATCTGTGAACTGATTCAGAGTATCAACGAGCCAAAAAAATTGCTTGGCACAAAAAAGGAGAAATAGAAAGGCTATTCCCCAGCCAGCAGACGAATGAGGGAGAGGAAAATGAGCTGCTCAAGCTGACACCATCACAGAGACAACACACAGGGACCTATGGGATCCACTCCCTGCCTTGAAACTAGGAAAGGCCCTCTTCCCAACCAGGGCCACACAGGGGAGAAACTCAATTGTCCATCATGTGATGTGATGGGGGCACGTAAGGCCAGACAACGCTTCCCCAAAATGAGGGTACAACAGTGTCAGGCATCACAAAAATCCTGGAAAAGCATGGTGCACATAAAGGGTTTTTCCTCAGGAGCTGAGAGAGAGTCTAGGCAAGAACAAAAAAAACACGTTGAAGAAAGAGAGAGTAAAGTGACATATTGCAGATCAGCAGCTGAAACCAGAGCACACTAGTCTCACAATCCCAACATCTGCCCTCTGATCACATAGCTGGTTGTCCACAGATGGCACTCCCATGACATCCTGCCTTCCTTCTAACTGCTTCAGCAGAACAGAGACTCAGACTGAGAGGTGATTTCATTATCTTTCCAATAGGTTTCTTTTTTTTTTTTTTAAGATTTCAAAAAACTCAAGCCTCAGATTCTGTTCATTTTAACTACCCCAACAGCTTGCTTTTCCAGCAGTATTTATAGGTCCACCACAGGATGCAACTCATAGTCTTCATATACACAAATGCTACTGCATTTATCAGACACCACACATCACTTCAGGTGAGGCAGCAATGATTCTGCTGGAAGAGTGGTGCCAAAGAGGATCAGAGAAAGTGTCCTCTTTCTTCCGAGAAACTAGCTCAGATTGGGCCAAATGATGTACTGATTGTCAAGTGTAAAATTATGGTAAACATCCAGAAAATAATGTAGCCAAAAAATCAGAAGGAATGCATCTTGTGGCAGCTCTCTGAATATCTAGAGGAAGAGCATGGGATTGTGGAAAACAAAACATTCAAGAGCGAAGATGGTGGTGATACGGGGAACAGAGGCTCAGAGAAGGAAAACTGCTGTCCAAAGCCTGAGGAACTGGATGTAAACTCCAGACATGGAAAACCTATGCCAGGTCTACTTCCTTCTAACATCACTTCTACATCCTTCCATCTTCTGTCTGTCTCATCTATGTAGACCATATATCTTCCAGCACAAAGTGTATAATTGGGAGGGCAGGGAGGTGCCCTCAGTGGCTTCTGTGTCTTTCAGGACCCCTAACCCTCATACTCACCACCTGGCCTCACAGACATATCCTTCACACCATAGCCCAGGATTGCACTGTTTCTCAATCCACAATATTATCTTATTTTTTTTTTTTGCTTGCTACAGAAGACGTGTGGCATGTAATACTTTACCCAGGCAGGCAGCGCTATAGCCCTCCCTGTATGGCTTCTCCCTCCCTTATATCTATTCTAGTATCGTATCTCGTCACATTCATTTACACCGAATTAAGGCAAAGATTGTGCCTTTACTCACCACGTATCACCACATATGTAAATGCATGGTACCCCATAGTAACGCACACAGAAATGCTAGGCACAGTTTTAATAATCATTCTCTTGAACTTCTGCCCACCTGCATTACTGACACTCTTAAACTCAGCTTAAGACTGTAAGTAGAACTCGCCTGGGAATAAACACTGCACTGGCTACAACTATTAAAAGAACACATTCAGTCACCGTTTGCCAGAAAAGAAAAACAAAAATCCATTTCTTACTAAAAAGGCAAGGGCTGAGAGCATATTACGTGCTCTGCTGATGTGCATATACAGGGAAATGTAGCCATTTAAATTAACTGGCCCCCTATCAGGAACCGTGTATCATAAAACACTAAGCAGCTACAACCACAAGCATTCTGCCGTTAGTCCCTCAATTCTGGCTTTAAATTTACCAGTACACTCCAATGTTAAGCAAAAAGAAAGCACCACCAGACCACATTACTTAGTAACCAAAGGATTCCAGCATACTTCATATTAGATTGCTTTGAAAGCCTTCGTTTTTTCCTATTAAAAAAAAAAAAAAAAAAAAAAAAAGAAAAGAATGATGAGGCACATTATTGCTTGCAGCTTCAACTATAATTTGGAGTGACAATGAGAAAGCCCTCTGAAGTATTTTATGTTCTTTCCTTAAAATAGCAGCTTCTCTCCTTCAGGCTCTAATTTACATATTTCTTCCACGACAGAAGCTTTAGGCAACCTGACAAAAAGGAGGATATACCTGTAGTCTAGAAAGGTAAGAAAAGACATCCCATAAAGAATTAAAAACAAATTTTAAAAGCCTCTCCTGATGACGCAAGGACAAGAAGGAATTTTTTTTCCCCAAGGGGTTGGTGTAAATATTCATGAGGATACACTCAACAGCTTTGCAAATAAGGCAGATGCTACCGTCCCTAGACAGTGTGGTTACGGTTGTTGTTCCAATGGCCCTAGGAAACAGCCTGCCAATACCGGAACTACAGGTGGTCTCACGTTTTAATGACAGAGTAATCTGCAGATAATGAGATACCATTAAGACATTTCACCTCCAGTTTTGCTGGCAACTGGCAGAAGTCCAGTCAATGGCTCCTGAGGAAAACTTCCTGTGTTCCACAAAATCAGTGAATTATCCATTTCCGCAAGTACCACTTCTGCTGCTCAGGCTTTCAGGGGCTGCCCCCTTCCTCCTTGCTTCTCCAAGTAGATTCACACCAGCCCACAGCTTTTTGCATTTCATGCCCTCAAGGGGAAGGGGGCACCCACTCTAGAGGCTTGACCTGGCTTTATGGCAGTGTCATGGCTGGCCACCTATAAATCCAGCTGACAGACTGGTTCCAGGCACAACCAGACAGGTAAGGCACCCTCCCCCAAGGCAGGGTTAGCTCTGTCTAACCCAAGCTCAGGCAGACACCTCTAGTGAGGGACACTTTTATAGCTTTGGCAACATGGTTGAATCAGCTGTCCCCTAAATCCTAGAAGGAGACACCTCAGCCTCTGCGGCAGCAGGAGGGGTTGCATACCCAGCTGGAGGATGCACAGCCCCTAGACCAGGGGCTGCATGTAGGTGCATGTGGAGGTGAGAGGAAGGAGAAAGGTGACAGAGCAGACCTTCGTGGTTGCAAAGCATTCTCACAGCTACCCTGCACTGTGGCTTTGGCACCTCCCCAGTGCAGCCGGTCTGCACTTACTTCTAAGGGCTTCCAGTTCCCTTAATAGCTGCGCTGGAGGAGGTAACCCTGCCTGGGGCAGGACGTGAACACAGAAGGAGAGACCCTTGTCCCAGGAGTCTCTCAGTTCCAGTCAGGCTGCTTCCAGGTCCAAGCAGATGCCAACAGACAGCATGAATGGTCTGTTAACACCAACAGATGCATTCGCACAAAGTAAGTTCAGGAAGACTCTTCCTACACCATTTTTTGGTACTTTTATCTCAGAAACTTCAGCAAGAACTTCTTTTTCTCAGTGTCTGACTTTTAATGGAAATGACACGGTGCTGGTAAGCTTCACACTGGCGAGAAAACCACCCTTAACTTGCAGCAGGGACCCTCAGCTTGTGCTGACCACCAACTGGATCCTGAGCAGCCCATGCCGCTGCCAGCAAAAGACGAGCAAACCCTATCCCGAAACAGCGTTTGCCCTTCAGGGACATGGCCGTTTGGTGGTCCGACCCTGCTCCACCGCGCTCAGCGTTCAGTGGGAAGGCAGAGGCTGTCCCTGGGGAGGGATGCTGGCAGCCAGTCGCTCCCGTCCAGCCTGTCCTCTAGCGAGCGGCGCAGCCGAAAGGTGCCGTCGGGCCTCTCCCTCCTCCTTCAGCCCCCAGACAGTGGTCGTCCCACCTGGCGCACAGTCCCGAGAATCCCCCCGCGCCTCGTCCCTCGCCCCCCTCCTGCCAGGCCCGCGCCCCGGGCTGAGCCGCGGCCAGGGCGGCCCCGCGCCCACCACCCTCTCGCCACCGCCCCCACAAGGGAACGGGGCCGCCGCGCCCCCGCACCCGGCCCTTCCCGTCGCTGTCCTTACCTTTCGGCGGACCGGGCAGGCGGCGGGGCCCCGGGTCTGCCGCGCCCTGGCCAGCAGGAGGAGGGAGCCCTGCAGCAGGTACAGCCAGCCGGAGTGCACCATCCCTGCTTTCCCCGGGGCTTGGCACAGTTTTGGGATGGCCTCCCTTTACTTTTTTTCCTTCGCACCCCCCCCCTTCTTCTCCCTGCCCCCTCCCCTCTGCCTTCACATCGCCTTTTTTTTTTTTTTTTTTTAGTTCTCCCTCTTTTGCCCCTTTTTTTTTTCCCTCTCCACCCCCATCCCCCAACCGGCCAGTTGACCCAATCCTAGAACTCTCCCACGGCGGCCCCGTCTCCTAGCCTAGCCCTCCTGCCGCTGCCCCCTCCTCTTAAAGGGTTCCGTGCCGAGCGAGGGGGAATGGGGAGGGCGCGGGGCCCGCCGCAGCGGGGGCGGGCGGTGGGGCGGTCCTCACACTGAGGGCCGTCAACCATTGAGGTTGACGGACGCGGGGCCGGTGAGCGATGCGCATATCAGTGAGACCCCGGCCCAGCCCGGGGGCCTGGGGCAGCTGCTCACCCTCGGACTCGGCAGCCCCGCCGGGGCCCGCAGGGAGCGGCCCTGCCCGTCCCCGCTCCCCTGCTCCTGCTTGCCCCCTGTCCAGCCTACAGCTCCCCCGGAGTGAGTAAGAAATTGAGTATTGTGGTTCTTCCCGAATCTGTTTATGGTCCGTCAACTGTGGATTGAGGAACTATCGCTTTCGACTCCTTGTTTTCTTGTTTCAGGACACCTGTGCCAAAGTTGTGGGTCCAATGTGCTTCGCACAAGCAGTGTGTGTAATCTACTCAAGATCAAAAATGCACTGAAGAACATAGCACCATGTTTAATTTTAAAATTCAGCCATATTTGCAGAGTGGACTCATATTTAAAACCTTGCAAAAGCACGCATTGCTATTAATCACAGTCTTAAAAATATAAGCAAAGCCAGAAATAGGCCAGTTTTTAGTCCAGGGCAAATTAAAAGAATAAACTTTCATAGCTGTCAAAATATTTATAATAGGATTTTCCTGATAATTTTAATATGGCATGTTCAATTCACATACAGCAAAGCTGTTAGAACTTTTAGGGTAAGAAAACTTTTAAGGTCAGAATACTAACTCTCCATTTCCCTCCATGGTGTATGGTGCTACTGTATGGTACGTCCCTTCCTGCACCATCCCCAGTTGATTTAATTAAGGACTTCCAAAGGCAGAAGCAGCCAAAATCTGTTGAAGCTGTAAATAAAAAGACAACAGAGGTCAAATGAAGGGGAAAAAGTTATGTCGCTCTGTGAACTGACATCTGCTTGTTTGAGTATTAGAATAAGGTGTGGCTCGTAATGCAGACCTTTTTCCACAATGCATTCCTCTGTCTTTTCTCAGCCTTCAGTAAGAGCATTTCTGCTTTAACAGTCACTGTTAGCTCACTGTCCTGTGGGGATGAACGGGGATGCTTCTGCCTTTTCAGTTTTTAATAGCTAGCAGACCTGACCTACCTCTGGGCTGGATACAATGGATACACAAAGATTGTCTTAAAAGACTACTATAATTTCTTTGTAATGTTAATCATTCCTTCTAAAGCTGTGTGTGTGCGAATACACAAAACGAGGCAAGCTGCAGACCAATTGTTTCAGGTTCTTCACAAGCTTAGCTTTAACTTTATGCTATTCTTACTTTTAAACTACTCTTTTTATATATATATTTCAAGATATCGAAATCTCTGTCCCTAAGGTTAAACTCCGGTTCAGAGTCAATGGCATACTTCCCACCAGCTCAAAGGAGGCGAAGGTGCCATTCTTTGCTTTTGCTAGGAGAGTCTAGTTTTGTGGTGCAAAGTAACTGCCTCCAGAAGAAGGTAATCAGAGTCAAAACCCTTCATTGTCTTGCCTTCTGTTCTGTGCATTACTATATTTCTGAATACTGTGGATTTTGACATGGAAAATTATACTGGTAGTGTATGAAATGCATATTTTTTGTTAGCTCATGCCAATCATTTAGAAGAAAAAGCACTATCTGAGAAAGAATATGGCATTTATGCAATATATAGTAGTTATAATCCCTAACTATTTTAGTGGTTATTCCTTTTTAACAGCAGAGGAAAATACTACCTGCAATTTGCCAGCACTCCAGATGTTCCTATACCTATCAGAGCAAAAAGTGAGGATGGGACATCTTTCTTCATCGTTCTTTCAAAAAAGATCCCTGATTCAACACTGGGGGTTCAAATAGCAAGTTTGGCCACCAACCAGAGACAGTTAAACAACTTTTCAAAACAAACATCACCCTTAGCAGCCAGGTATAAAACATAGCAACATTTCTCTGCCCTGGAATGCAGTAAGCCACACTTGGTTGTATGTATTTTGGGGCATGACAAATGCAGACAGCATTCATACAATATCTAGATCAAGCTATAGAGAGTAAGAATAAATCTTTTGTCGCACAGAGATGTGCTGCCAGACTGACTGAGTACCTTCTGTGTGACCATTTTCAGTTGCTTTTGATTCTAAAGTAGAGAAATAGGTAACAATAATTCCTGAAACACACATCTCACAGGCATACAGGCAATGCAGATTCAGATGTTGCTTGTCTTTATTTTTGAATTAGTGGGAAATGCATTCTTTGTGGTGAATTGCTGATGGAAAATAGGGAATAAGGAAGGGCAGAGGGAACATTTTATGGAGACATTCGAAGTAATTTGTAATTTCACTGCAACATTTCGGTAGAAAGCCACATCCTAGACCTATTAACAGAAACCTAAGAGATAAACCCAAAACATTTTTATTTATTAAAGTTCTGTCTGTAGAGTGGCTGGGATTTCTTTATTCCAGTCCCTTGCAAAATTATTTCAGCAGGAATTCAGCATATGCTTAAGGCTAAGCATGGGCTTATGTACATTGCACAGAAACTGTAAACTGAATCACACACTTAAATGCTTTTCTGACTCAGGGCTTTAGACCACAGAGAGTCTGTGACCTGAGTTGTCTGGTTGGTAGTTGATTCAAGGTAACTGAAGGAGGAGGCTCCTGACAGCAGAGTATAAGCAGCTGTCAGGCACAGGCAGTTGCTCACACACATCCCATGCTTTTAGGTGTCCCTGCAGGTTGTGTCAAGTAGTGACCTGGGCTGTGTGTAAAAAATAGCTCCTTTTTTTTTTTTCCACCCCCGACTTCTCAGCTGATGCTTAACTTGAATCAGCTTCCCAGGCCATTGGAGCAGTTACATGGAAATGGCCGAGAGGCTGTCAGAGGCAAAAGTCTCCTCAAGTGGGTGTTACTGCTGACAGATCTGCAGAGGATGACAGTCCAAAACTCCTGCACATGCTACTTTAGATGGCATGTGTCCATGTGCATATGCAGCACAGCGCACATACAGTGCGCATGCTCCTGACAGACCTCCAGATTGTGCGTGTGGCTCAGCTACCTAATATTAACCCGCAATGGGAGAACAAGGCACCTCGTACAGCCAAACACAGCGAGCCTTAAGTGGAAGAAGCTGCCACAAAAAAGATTTGTACAGACTTTGTGACAGAATATATTCACACTCTGTTAACAGGCAGGTCAGCTGTGATTCACCCACTATCAAACATGATTCGTCTGGTTTTGAATTCATCATAGGTTTTAAACACCATGAAAATCAAGCATGAGGATTTCTCACCATTTAACGTTACAAAACAGATATCAAAAAGCAGATAGTAAAGGAGGCAAAGGAGATTTCTTCATCAAGTTGAGAAAAAGTACTCTATCTGCATTTGAAAGGAAGTTTGTTTAGAAGGATTGATGTGGACTTCAGAGGTTCAGGAACACAAAGCCTCAATTATGCCTCCAGATAAAAAGGGTTAGAGAACTTTGTAGTATGTTACTGTATGAAAGTGTTAGGTCAGCTGGAAGGGAAATATGGGGAATATATTACAAAGTGAAGTGGTTACATGCAATTATCAAGCAATAGTCAGCCAGAAGCCAAAAATAAAGGGTAAAGAGTGGAATTCTGTTCTCTAAACACATCTTAATAATAGTAATCTCAATTTGAATGGAGAGAGAAAGCTAAACAAAAATAAATCTCTTAAGGCATTGAAAGGAAGTGAAGAGAAAGTACATGACCAGAACAGGGAGCTCTGAATTGTGCTAGGCCCCAGCACTTTATTTAAAGGAGAGGATCGTTTGAAGGCAGTTCAGAAAGAGTTAAAGGACAGCTTACAAACCCTTTTCCCCAATCTGAAAGTATTATTTATAAGAATGCAATAAAAACCCAAACTGTTTAAAAGGTTAGAATAAAGTGCTAAAAAATAGTAAAAAAAAAAGAGTGAATTACAATCAGGTGAAGCCCCTGGTAGCTGGAAAAAGGAAAACATTGCACCCATTTTTAAAAAGAAAAGGAGAACCCTAGGACCTACTGACCTCAGCTGCAGCTCTATGCCTGGGAAGATCATGGAACAGATCCTCTTAGAAGCTATGCTAAGGCGCACGGAGGACAAGGAAGTGCTTCGAGACAGCCAGCATGGCTTCATCAAGGGTAAGTCCTGCCTGACCCACCTAGTGGCCTTCTACAACGGAGTGACTACATCAGTGGACAAGGAATGCTACCGATGTCATCTACCTGGACTTCTGTAAGGCCTTTGACATGGTCCTCCACAACATCCTTCTCTCTAAATTGGAGAGATACGGATTCAATGAGTGGACTGCTCAGTGGGTGAGGAATTGTTTAGATGGTTGCATCCAGAGGGTTGTGGTCAATGGCTCAATGTCCAGATGGGGGTCAGTGAGAAATGATGTCCCTCAGGGATCTGTATTGGGACCAGTACTGTTTAATATCTTCATTAATGATATAGACAGTGGGATTGAGTGCACCTTCAGCAAGTTTGCCAACGACACCAAGCTGTGTGGTGCGGTGGACGTGCAGGAGGGATGGGATGCCATCCAGAAGGACCTGGACAGGCTGGAGAGGTGGGCCCATGTGAACCTCATTACATTCAACAAGGCCAAGTACAAGGTCCTGCAGACTGGGAGATGAAGGGATCAAATACAGCCCTGCTGACGAGTTGAGGCTGTTCAGCCTGGAGAAGAGAAGGCTCGGAGGAGACCTTATAGCAGCCCTCCAGTACCTAAAGGGGACCTAAAGAAAAGATGGGGAGAAACTCTTCAGCAGGGCCTGTTTTAATAGAACGAGGGGTAATGGTTTTGAAATAGAGGGAGGTAGATTCAGATTAGACATTAGGAAAAAAAAAATTGACAATGAGGGTTGTAGAACACTGGACCAAGTTGCCCAGCGAGGTGGTAGATGCCCCATCCTTGGAAACACTCAAGGTCAGGTTGGATGAGGCTCTGAGCAACCTGATCTAATTGGAGATGTCCCTGCTCCTTGCAGGGGGGTTGGACTAGATGACCTTTAATGGTCCCTTCCAACCCAAATTATTCTATGATTCTATGATTTTATGAAAAGCTGGGCATGAGCCAGTAGTGTGTGCTTGCAGCCCAGAAAGCCAACTGCATCCTGGGCTGCATCAAAAGAAGCATGGCCCACAGGTCAAGGGAGGTAATTCTGTCTCTCTACTCTGCTCTTGTAAGACCACACCTGGAGTACCGCATCCAGCTCTGGGGCCCTCAACATACGAAGGACGTGGACCTGTTGGAGGAAGTCCATAGGAGGGCCACAAAGATGATGAGAGGGCTGGAGCACCTCTCCTATGAAGAAAGTCTGAGAGATTCGACCTTGTTCAGCCTGGAGAAGAGAAGGCTCCGGGGAAAGCTTATAGCAGCCTTCCAGAACTTAAAGGGGGCTTGTAAGAAAGATGGGGACAAATTTCTTAGCAGGGCCTGTTGTGATAGGACAAGGGGTAGTGGTTTTAAACTAAAGAATGGTAGATTTAGACTAGATATAAGGAAGAAATTTTTTATAATGAGGCTGGTGGAACACTGGAATAGATTGCCCAGAGAGGTGGTGGATGCCCCATCCCTGGAAATATTCAAGGCCAGGTTGGACAAAGCTCTGAACAACCTGATCTAGTTGGAGTTGTGCCTGATTCTTGCGGGGGTTTGGGGGGGTGTGTGAACTACATGACCTGTAAAGGTCCCTTCCAACCTAAGCCATTCTATGATTCTATTCAGCTGTTAATTCGTAATGTTAGGAGGAAAAAATGCAAAGGGTTTTCAAAATAAATACGATTAATGTATTTAATTGATTAAATTCCGTAAATAGGCACCCCATATCTCATGCAGATAGAAAGTATTTAAAGTGTTCAAAAGGAGTGGCTGAGTTGCATTGTCATTGTCCTAAAGCTTCACCACAGCTCTATGGTGAAGCTCAAGTAGTCTGAGTGAAATCAACTAATTTTCTCCACCCAAAGGGATGTTCTATCCAGATTAGCCCATGGCTCACCCTCTCACCTGATTCTTTGGTGCTCCTCTGTGTTGCGCATGGCTGTGTAATGAAATCATATACTGGATAGTAAGCACGTTGGCCAAACTTCCTCTCCAGGGCTGGAGAGGAAACATAGAATCATAGAATGGTTAGGGTTGGAAGGGACCTTCAAAGGTCATCTAGTCCAACCCCCCTGCAAGGAGCAGGGACATCCCCAACTAGATCAGGTTGCTCAGAGCCTCATCCAGCCTGGCCTTGAACGTTTCCAGGGATGGGGCCTCCACCAGCTCTCTGGGCAACCTGTTCCAGTGTTCAATAACTGGCATCGTAAAATTTTTTTTCCTAATTTCCAATCTAAATCTACCCCCCTTTTTTTAAAACCATTACCCCTTGTCCTATTGCAACAGGCCCTACTAAACAGCCTTTCCCCATCTTTCTTGTAGGCCCCCTTGAGGTACTGGAAGACTGCTATCAGGTCTCCTCCGAGCCTCCTCTTCTCCAGGCTGAACAGCCCCAACTCTCTCAGCCTGTCCTCGTACGAGAGGTGGTCCAGCCCTTTTATCATCTTTGTGGCCCTCCTCTGGACCTTCTCCAACTGGTCCATGTCCTTCTTGTGTTGGCGGCTCCAGAGCTGGACGCAGTACTCCAGGTGGGGTCTCACCAGGGCAGAGTAGAGGGGGAGAATCACCTCCCTCGACCTGCTGGCCACGCTTCTCTTGATGCAGCCCAGGATGCGGTTGGCCTTCTGGGCTGCAAGGGTGCATTGCCTGCTCATGTTAAGCTTCTCATCCACCAGCACTCCCAAGTCCTTCTCCTCAGGGCTGCTCTCAATCCATTCCCCGCCCAGCCTCTGTTTGTGCCTGGGATTGCCATGACCCAGATGCAGGACCTTGCACTTGGCCTGGTTGAACTTCACGAGGTTGGCACGGGCCCACCTCTCCAGCCTGTCAAGGTCCCTCTGGATGGCATCCCTCCCTTCCAGCGTGTCGACGACACCACACAACTTGGTGTCATCGGCGAACTTGCTGAGGGTGCACTCTATCCCACTGTCCATGTCGCCGACAAAGATGTTGAACAGGGCCAGGCCCAGCACGGACCCCTGAGGGACGCCACTCATGACCGGTCTCCACATGGACATTGAGCCATTGACCACCACACTCTGAGTGCGGCCATCCAGCCAACTCCTTATCCACCGAGTGGTCCGTCCATCAAACCCATGTCTCTCCAGTTTAGAGAGAAGGATGTTGTGCGGGACAGTGTCAAAAGCTTTGCACAAGTCCAGGTAGATGATGTCAGTTGCTCGTCCCTTGTCCACCGATGCCGTCACCCTGTCATAGAAGGCCACCAAATTGGTCAGGCACGATCTGCCCTTGGTGAAGCCATGCTGGCTGTCACCAACCACCTCCTTGCTCTCCACGTGCCTTAGCATGGTTTCCAGGAGAATCTGCTCCATGACCTGCCAGGCACAGAGGTGAGGCTGACCGGCCTGTAGTTACCCGGGTCTTCCTTATTCCCCTTTTTAAAAATTGGGGTTATGTTCCCTCTCTTCCAGTCATTGGGGACCTCACCAGACTGCCACGACTTCTCAAATACGATAGCCAGTGGCTTGGCAACTTCATCCACCAGTTCCCTCAGCACCCGCGGATGGATCTCATCAGGTCCCATGGACTTGTGCACCTTCAGGTTCCTCAGATGATCCCGAACCTGCTCTTCGAGTACAATGGGCGGTTCTTCATCCTCGCAGTCCCTGCTTGCACCTTCTACAGCTTGGGCGGTGGGACAAGAACTCTTGTCGGTGAAGACTGAGGCAAAAAACGTCATTGAGTACCTGAGCCTTCTCCATGTCCTGGGTAACCAGGACACCAGTTCCCTTCCGGAGGGGGCCTACATTTTCCCTGGACTTTCTTTTGTCCCCTACGTACCTATAAAAGCTCTTCTTGTTGCATTTTATATCCCTGGCCAGATTCAGTTCTGCCAGGGCTTTGGCCTTCCTTACCTTATCTCTGGCCACTCATGCAGCCTCTTTGTAGACGTCTCAAGCTACCTGTCTCTGTTTCCACCCTCTATAGGCCTCCTTTTTTACTTTCAGTTGGTCCAGGAGCTCCTTGCTCATCTACGCCAGCCTCCTGGCCTTTTTGCCCAATTTGTTCTTCAGGTCTCTGAAGGCTAGCCTGTCTCTCTCTGTGGGAACTATGCTAACCTATATATGGCGCTTAGCCTTGCTGGATGAAAAACAGATGCTTAGGCATTGGAAAGGAGGGGTGCAACAGTCCTTCTTCTCTTTGCACTTCCTTCTCAAGCCCTTCACTGGGTTAGAGGAAAGATGCAGGAGTACTGAAAGTCCAGGTGAATCCTAGTCCTATGCACATAGGCGTCCATCTGGGAAGCAACTGGAAAGTCTGAGTCTCGCAGGAGGGATCCACAATGTGTAAAACCTTCAGTTTAGTTAGGTAGATTTCTAATGTCTTCCAGGAAATATCAGGACAACTTTGCTGAGGAACAATTGAAGAAAATCTAAAATGGGTAGAAATGCACTGAATTCAGCTTATCCATTAAATTAGCATGATTTTTTTTAAGACATCTTTGTGAGAGAAAAGCTATCCTGATTTTTTTAGCATCTGTAATTAAGGAAGAGCGAAGGAATTTTCCAAGAGAAAACACTTAGTTTGTCCTGATTTTCAATAGAAAAAATATTTTTAAAATATTAGTGTCATACTAAATAATGCTAAATACTAAAAATATAATACTAAACATTAAAAGAATACTAAATACTAAAAAAATATTAGCAAAGCTGTCACAGTTGAAGACACATGTAGACAGCATTCTAACAGCATTCTAAGCCCGGCCCGGCCTTGTTACAAAATATTGTCTTAGCAGTGTGTAAGGTGCCTGTTTTTGTATAAACAGTTAAATATGTGATGAAGATCTCCCTGCAGTTACTAAGGCGGAAACAGACCTGTCGAGCACATCGTAGAAGTGAAGCCCCAGCACAAGAAAAACCACATAGTTTTCATATTGACTTCAGTAGGGTGGGATTTTATTTTGGGGTGGTGGAGCTCTGATCAGGCATTTGTGGTACCGCAGAATTGCTCTGCCTGTGCCAACCCATTCCGACCTGACTTCTGAGGAGCACTTGAATGTGTCCTTGCAGGGCAGTAAGCCGCTGGTGATCCTGCTGTGTTGTTTGCTACACAGACCTGCATAGCAAATGGCTGTCCCTGCCTCAGGGCGTTTAAAGCTCAGATCCTGCAAAGATTTACATAGACAGTTTGCTTCACACACTGTAAAATGTCCCAGGAAAATTAAAGAAACAGCATACTGAAAATTTTTGGATTATCTTGGAGCTCTCTCAAGACACCATATATCTTAGTATGAGCCTGTCAGTGATTATCCTTTACTCGACTGTAGAGATTCTTCTTCCTTGTCAGCCCATCAGTGCAGCAGAGCTGAAATTAAGTTTCTATTCTAGCTCTCTTTTCATTGGTAATTTTCTTTTACTCAGAACTTGCTTTGCTTTCAGACGACTGGGAATTTTCTTTCTCCCCACTAAATATTAAGGCAAATTATTTCAGTTTCTCTTCAGAATTTTTTTTTTAAAAAGCCAGTGAATGTGCTTTCTACTTGTTCCAAGAAGTGGCACAACTCTAGCTTGACATACAGTGCTTGCAGTTTTTAATACTGAATTTATTTATTGAAACAGCATTTTGAGCTGGGGAGAGGGGCTAATAGCTGCACTTTAGTCATGGCTGTTGCACCTAGCTTTGTAGAACAGGTAGTCTTGAGGAGCTGGAAGAATGTCCAACCCATATCGAGTAGGGTGACCATTTGTGCTGGTGATGCTGTGTAACTTTCTTAGCCAGTCTGGATCTGATTTGCACTGTCTCCACTAAGAGCTCTGTCCAGGACTTCAGTGACCACATAGTTACTCCCTAAATCTTGTGTTAAAGATGTGCTACAGACAGAGGCCCAGTTACCTCCTCTGTGCCCACTATGATGACATAAATCAAATTATTTCATCATTGTAATGTCTTTCAAGTAAATGAGTTGCCAGGGACATGAAAACAGCAGGAGCATGTTCAAGTTCCAGACCAGGAGGGTTCTTGAATGCATCCTTAACTGCAGATGGACAGTACCACAGCTGAAGCAGATCTCCTCTTTGAGGCTGAGATCTAGTCAAACACCCTGTGGTTCAGAAAATAAACCCAAACAAGAACAGTCAAAGGAAGCCAAACTCTCCGTTGTTCTATGTGGTTAATAATGAATACAGGTAAAACTATTTAGGAAGTTCCTAGAGGGGCAGTTCTTCCCCAAGGATATCTCCCTATCATGTGAACTTTCAGAGACCAGCTTTTTGCTTCAGAGACCAGCTTCAAGCAGGTAAAACTGCACTGAGGAAGGAAACTGAAGTGAAGAAAAGTGACCAGAAAAGCTCTTTTTTTTAGAGTTTTTTTTTGAGCCAGCAGCAGTGCTGTGCCTGGGCTAGCAGCTGGCAGCTTGTGGGAGGGCTCCTGACTCACCAGGGGCGGAGCTGGCACTGCCTGCTCTTTATCTCTGGTAATTGACCTTGACCCATTTGCTGTGTGGATAAAGAGAGACCTGGGAGGGCGGGAACCCCGCTGCCCACACAACGCAACACAGAAGGTGTGGAAAGCCTTTCTGAGCACCTAGGGTGGAGGTAGTCAGTATCTGAGGGCTGCCTGCCCTGCCCGTTCAATTAGGTGGCAGTGGGAGTGGAGGCTGTGTCTTGTATCAGCACAGGTGCGTGCTCTTGTCTTTTCTCAGGTAACTTGCTCTCCGGTTGACAGGCCCCGACACCAACACTTCAAACATGGTCCTCACCAGGAAACGGGCTTCCCACGCGAAGACTGTGGCAACCCAGACAGAGGGTCTGCTCCATAACGTGGCAGTTCAGGTTTCTGGCTGCCGGGAGTGCCTCAGACTGCTGCTGCCAGGGGAGGATGGGAAGGATGTGACTTGCGTGCGGTGTGAGCAGCTGGACGAGCTGCTCAGCCTTGTGGTGGAGCTTAGGGAGGAGGTAGATAGACTGCGGACCATCAGAGAATGCGAGCGGGAGATTGACTGGTGGAGTGACTCTCTGCGAGAAAGGTGCAGAGATTGCCCTTCCCAGACTGAGGGAGTATTGGGAGTAATGGCCCCTCTTTCTCACCATAGTCAAGCAGGGAGAGACAGCTCGAGAGGAGAGGAGGAATGGCAGCAGGTCTCAGTCCGGCGTCGCAGGCAACCCCCATCCCGACCTACCTCGGTTCCCCTGGTCCCTCTCTGTAACAGGTATGAAGCCCTGAAACCAGAGGGAGAGGTGAGTGATGATGACATGGGAGCGCTGCCGCCAAGCTTGCCCAAGGTGAGGCGGACGGCTCCACGTTTGAAGACTGCCTCCTCCAAGAAAGAAAGGAGGGTGATAGCTGTGGGCGACTCTCTTCTGAGAGGAACAGAGGGTCCAATATGTCGGCCTGACCCTACCCATAGGGAGGTGGTGCCTTCCTGCGGCCCGGGTCAGGGATATTTCTAGAAAACTCCCCAGCCTTATCCGTCCCTCTGATTATTACCCTTTATTGATAGTTCAGGCTGGCAGCGATGGGATTGCTGATAGAAGCCTGAGGATTATAAAACATGATTTTAGGAGGCTGGTGAAGTTAGTTGATGGAGCGGGCATACAAGTAGTGTTTGCCAGTATTCCTTTGGTGGCAGGGACAAACACTGAGATAAGCAGAAAAAGCCATCTTATAAATGCATGGCTGAGAGGCTGGTGCAAACGCAAAAATTTTGGATTCTTTGATCACGGGGCGGTCTACTCGGCACCTGGCCTGAGGTCGGCTGATGGGAATTGCCTGTCTCCAAAAGGGAAACGGATACTTGCCCAGGAGCTGGCGGGACTTATAGAGAGAGCTTTAAACTAGATAGGATGGGGGAAGGGGATAAAGCCAGGCCTGCTAGAGATCGGCCTGGGGAAGTGGTATTGGGATTAGGAGAGAGGCGAGGCTCAGCTGAGGTGCGTCTACACTAATGCATGCAGCATGGGGAACAAGCAAGAAGAGTTGGAAGCCATAGTGCGGCAGGCAAACTATGACCTAGTTGCCATAACAGAAACGTGGTGGGATTGCTCCCATGACTGGAGCGCTGCAATGGATGGCTACAAACTCTTCAGGAGGGGCAGGCAAGGAAGGAGGGGTGGGGGTGTGGCTCTCTACGTTAGGGAATCCTTTTCTGCTACTGAGATTGTGACTGGGGATGATAACATTGAATCCCTATGGGTAAGGGCTGACAAGGCAGACATCCTGGTGGGCGTCTGTTATAGACCGCCAAACCAGGATGAAGAGACAGATGAGGTATTCTACAAGCAGCTGGCACGAGCTGCACAGTTGTCAGCCCTTGTCCTCATGGGGGACTTCAACTTCCCTGACATATGCTGGGAGTACAGCACAGCACAGAAGAAGCAGTCTAGGAGGTTTTTGGAGTGCATAGAGGATGCCTTCCTAATGCAGTTGGTCAGAGAGCCCACGAGAGGAACTGCCCCGCTAGACCTGCTGATCGCAAACAGGGAAGGTCTGGTGGGAGATGTGGAGGTTGGGGGCTGCCTTGGACAGAGTGACCATGAAATGATAAATTTCTCAATTCATGGTGGAGCTTGGAGGGGGAATAGTAAAACTGCTACCTTGGACTTCCGGAGGGCGGACTTTGAATTGTTCAAGAGACTAGTAGGGGGAGTCCCCTGGCATTCAGTCTTAGCGAACAAAGGGGTCCAAGAGAGCTGGTTGCTCTTCAAGAAGGGAGTCTTAAGGGCGCAGGAGCAGGCGGTCCCCCTGAGCCGCAAAATGAGCTGGCGGGGAAGAAGACCGGCGTGGATGAATAGGGAGCTATTCTTGAGGCTCCGGGAGAAAAAGAGAATCTACTGCCTGTGGAAGGAGGGACGGGCAACTGAGAATGAATACAAGGAAGTCGTTAGGATGTGTAGAGGTGAAATCAGAAAGGCAAAAGCCCAGCTTGAATTTAACCTGGCCACTGGGGTGAAAAGGAATAAGAACCTCTTTTATAAATACATTAACAGTAAGAGGAGGACAAAGGAGAATATCCACTCTTTGCTGGATGAGGCTGGGAATGTGACCACTGAGGATAAGGAAAAGGCGGAGGTTCTGAATGCCTTCTTTACGTCTGTCTTTAAAGGTCAGACCAGTTATCCTCAGGGTACTCCTCTCTCTGACCTGGTAGTCTCGGCTGGGGAGCACGCTAACCCCCCTGTGATTCTGGAAGAAACAGTCAGAGACTTACTACTCCAGCTGGACTGCCACAAGTCCATGGGGCCAGATGAGATCCACCCAAGAGTGCTGAGGGAACTGGCGGAGGTGATAGCGGAGCCGCTTTCCATCATCTATCAGCGCTCCTTGTTGACTGGTGAGGTCCCGGAAGACTGGAGGATTGCCAACGTGACTTCCATTTACAAGAAAGGTTGTAAGGAGGATCCGGGGAACTACAGGCCTGTTAGCCTGACCTCGGTTACAGGGAAGGTTATGGAACAGATAGTCTTGAGGGAGATCATGCGGCATGTGCGGGATGGCCGGGGGATCAGGCCTAGCCAGCATGGGTTCATGAAGGGCAGGTCCTGTTTGACCAACCTGATCTCCTTTTATGATCAAGTGACCCATCTGCTGGATGAGGGAAAGGCTGTTGATGTGGTCTACCTAGACTTCAGCAAAGCCTTTGACACTGTCTCCCACGGTATTCTCCTGCAGAAGCTGGCAGCCCATGGCTTGGATGGGTACACTCTTGGCTGGGTAAGGAGCTGGCTGGAGGGCCGGGCTCAGAGAGTGGTGGTGAATGGAGTTAAATCCAGCTGGCTACCGGTCACAAGTGGTGTTCCCCAGGGGTCGGTGCTGGGGCCTGTCCTCTTCAATATCTTTATTGATGATCTGGATGAGGGCATTGAGTGCACCCTCGGTAAGTTCGCAGATGACACCAAATTGGCTGGGAGTGTGGATCTGCCTGGGGGTAGCGAGGCCCTACAGAGGGATCTGGACAGGCTGGAGAGCTGGGCTGAAGCCAATGGGATGAGGTTCAACAAGACCAAATGCCGAGTCCTGCACTTCGGCCACAACAACCCCAGGCAGCGCTATAGGCTTGGGGCGGAGTGGCTGGAGGACTGTGTGGAGGAAACGGACCTGGGGGTACTGATTGATGCTCGGCTGAGCATGAGCCGACAGTGTGCCTGGGTGGCCAAGAAGGCCAACGGCATCCTGGCTTGCATCAAAAACAGTGTTGCTAGCAGGAACAGGGAGGTAATTGTCCCCCTGTACTCGGCACTGGTGAGGCCGCACCTCGAGTACTGTGTTCAGTTTTGGGCCCCTCACTGCAAGAAAGACATTGAGGCCCTGGAACGCGTTCAGAGGAGGGCTACGAAGCTGGTGAAGGGTCTGGAGCACAGGCCTTATGAGGAGCGGCTGAGGGAGCTGGGATTGTTCAGTCTGGAGAAGAGGAGGCTCAGGGAGACCTTATAGCTCTCTATAACTTCCTGAAGGGAGGTTGTAGTGAGCTAGGGGTTGGCCTTTTCTCTCGTGTAGACAGTGATAGAACTAGAGGCAATGGTTTCAAGCTGCCCCAGGGGAGATTCAGGCTGGACATTAGGAAATATTACTTCTCGGAAAGGGTAGTCAGGCACTGGAATGCACTGCCCAGGGAGGTGGTGGAGTCACCGACCATGGGGGTGTTCAAGAAACGTTTGGATGTTGTGTTGAGGGATATGATTTAGCTGAGAAGTATTGGTGATGGTTGGACTGGATGATCTTTTAGGTCTTTTCCAATCTTGATAATTCTGTGATTCTGTGATTCTGTGACCTGGTACTGAGTCTTCTGTGCCATGCTATTAACAAGCCAGGACCTGGTACCAAACCATTAGCAAGCCGGCCCATTCTTCCCTGGACCCCAGACCCATGCACTAAAGTTACTCCACCCTCCTCAAAATGGTGGACAGGACTCCTATCTAGTTGTCATGACTATCTGCAACTATTTTAAACCAAAGCCTCATTTTTTTAAACCTCAGAGGCATTTTCTAGGATCAGCCATGGGCTTTCACACTTCATGGTGAGATTCTGGATGAAAATAGTTCTAACATATGAAGTTGAAGCAGAAGGACCTGTGGACCTCATCTAACCTCCCTTCAACCAGACATGGACACTTATCCCATATCTGGAAAATGCAAGAAGATCCAAAGCAGGACTTTCATGAATCTCTGAGGCCTCTTATCTCCGCAACTGAGAAGTAATCAAGTGAGCTGCTACTCCCTTATTTTCCCCAGGCTGCCGAGTTGTCTTCTCTCAGTGACAGAAACCCACCCACAGGCTTATCTCATCTACCTTCTTGAAACTGCACACAAAGGGTCATAGCTGTGTTCCTGACTCAGACTGCACAGGATTGCAGCCTTAGTACACTGGGTACAGGTGCACAGGAGAGATCTGCACAAGAAACAGAAGGGGATTTCAAAGAGCACTTGATATTGACTCCAGTCTTCTTTGTCTGCAGATAAAGGAATTTGAAATGTACTGTTCTTTGCCCCTACTCCTCCTCTGATCCATAAAGACAGTCTTACCGGAAGATGGCACCATGATTTCTGTGGGTGCATCCTAAAGGACAGGATCGTACTTTCCCTAAGCTGATATCTTCCTCCTTATCTGCCTTCCTGAGATTCAAGCCACTTTAGCCAGCTTCAGGCCTCTCTAGGTGGTCCAGTATAAGGAAGGTACCAGGTTTTTCTGGACTCTGATTTCCTGGTTCTATATGACTGATTTATAAATGCCAGACAGTTCAGTAGCGAGCATTAAGAAAAGTTAGACAGCATTTTAAATCCAGTTAAAGAATGTTTCTTTCCTCTGCTGTCTTCTTGGTTGTAGCTCTTTCCATTGTCAAGCAATATAACAGAGCAAAAATAATCAGTACCTAGATGGGTCAGGCTGTCTCTGGAAAGGTACAGCAACAAGATGGAGTGACATCCATGCAACTGAAGTGGACAGATGTTTTAATATCAACAATACAGAGACTGTGTTCTAAAGACAGCAAGATTTGGGGAGAAATGGTGTCAAAGATAATAGCATTTTCTAACTGTCTGAAAACTTAATAAAATATTTTCATCTGAGTACCAAGTCTTGTAGACTATATCCTGGACATTCTCAAGTCGGAAGATCAGATGGATGGGGAGGTAAGGGCAGGAAGAGATTACATCATTTCTCCAGATGTCTGACTCTGAATAACTCATTAAAACTGAACAACATTTTCATTATGTGTCCTGCAAAGTTGGCCTTCTAAAAGCCGTATACGGGCTGGAGTAGGGGGATCCAGCCTGGATGGTTCACTACTCCAGCCTGTATATAGCTTTTTGCCTGAATGAGAATCCAGGCAGATGTATCCTAGCAGAATTTCAGTTCCTGATGAGGAAAGAGCCCAACATATCCATCCTGCATTTTGGAACTAGGGTACAAGAGTAATTGCATGTCACGAAACCTGTGGGACCAGAACATGTCTGTGTTCACCACCTCTTTTGTCCTCTGACTGCTGTGCACACCAGTTCAGCAGCCTTACTGTATCTGCTGCTCCCCTACTCTTTGCATTGCCTTGTTATCTTTTCACATCTTATTTTGCGTTCCTCAGTGTCCGTGTGCATTCCTCAGGGGTCCATGTAGGGCCCAGCCCTGTTCAACATCTTTGTAGGTGACATGGACAGTGGGGTCAAGTGCACCCTCAGCAAGGGTGGGATGCCATCCAGAGGGACCTTGACAGGCTGGAGAGGTAGGCCAGTGCAAACCTCATGAAGTTCAACCAGGCCAAGTGCAAGGTCCTCCATGTGGGTCGTGGCAATCCCAGGCACAAATGTAGGCTGGGTGGAGAATGGATCAAGAGCAGCCCTGAGGGGAAGGACTTGGGAGTGCTGGTGGATGAGAAGCTCAACATGAGTAGGCAATGCACCCTTGCAGCCCAGAAGGCCAACCACATCCTGGGCTGCATCGAAAGAAGCATGGCCAGCAGGTCGAGGGAGGTGATTCTCCCCCTCTGCTCTGCCCTGGTGAGACCCCCACCTGGAGTACTGTGTCCAGCTCTTGAGCCCCCAACATAAGAAGGGTGTGGACCTGTTGAAGAGGGTCCAGAGGAGGGCCACAAAGATTATAAGAGGTCTGGAGCACCTCTCCTATGAGGATAGGCTGAGAGAGTTGGGGCTGTTCAGCCTGGAGAAGAGGAGACCCCGGGGAGACCTCGTAGCAGTCTTCCAGTACCTCAAGGGGGCCTACAGGAAAGACTCTTCATTAGGGCCTGTTGTGACAGGACTAGGGGTAATGGTTTCAAAATAGAGGGAGATAGATTTAGATCAGATATTAGGAAAAAAAATTGACAATGGGGGTTGTAGAACACTGGACCACGTTGCCCAGAGAGGTGGTAGGTGCCCCATCCCTGGAAACATTCAAGGCCAGGTTGGATGAAACTCTGAGCAGCCTGATCTAGTTGGGGATGTCCCTGCTCCTTGCAGGGTTGTTGGACTAGATGACCTTTGTAGGTCCCTTCCAACCCTAACCATTCTATGATTCTACGATTTTATCACCCACATTACTGTTTTCCTGGATCTAGCTGACAAAGGAGAAGTTTTCTGCTTGTTCATACTTAGCACAACCGCAAGATATTCTGCTAATAAGAACTTATTTCTCCCAGCCTCTTGCTCCTTCATGCTACCTAGCAGCAATGCCAGAATGCCAACTCGGGTCTGGCCAATCTTCTGAATTTGAGCTCAGTGCCTTGCACACACAGTAAAACCACTTCTAGTTCCAAGCTATGGAAGACACCCTGAAGTGACTACTCACTTTTAGGGTTTAGCTGCAGACTGACTAGACCACAGTGGATACTGGAGCATCAGTTATGTGTGGAAGGGGTTTTCCTTACCATATGCTTACATCAAGTCAACATTTCTAAAGCATCATCACTTAAAGGATAGACCTCTGATAGGGGATGACAGCTAGGGCATGGAAGGTAAGGCCACTGTCTTGGGAGGGGAGCAGGGAAGATGCCTGGATTTGATGACGAATCCTAGGTGTGTCAAAATAGCAAAATTTGACTGTAACCCCTTGCATCCCCCATGACTAAGACATTGGCAAGGTCGTGATGTTAGAAACACAAGGGCTAACCCAGAGCCAACAATTACAGGGCTGTGCTAAAAGTCATCCTGCAAGGAAACTCCCTCCACTTGCTTATCAGGAGCAGATAATATGCCTGTAGTGGAGACCACAACAAGGCTCATTTTTGCCAGGACTGTTCTTCCTGTGCTGGCAAATGGCAAGCTCCTGGCTGGTTCTAAAAATGGCCTGCTGGCTGTAACCCGAAACACAGGGAGGACATGGCACTTACTAATGAAGTGTGCCCCTCAGCTCCCATAAATTACAGAGAGATCCTCAGTAAAGGCTGGAGGGCTGGCTATTTGTTTTTCTTGTGGAGCCTGGGCTGGTGTTGATTCATGACACTTGCTTAGAAGTGCTCTTTTGGTGCGTTTACGTGAGACAGCAGCAGCATGTGGGCCCTTGAAGATATTAAAAGCATGACAGGACCTCTCCTAAGCAAACAGAGGTGTTAATCCTTGGCCAAACCCCAGCAGAGGAAACGGGATAATTTACACCCTGCTTCCTGGGATTCTCCCCAGGGCTCCTGGGGACACAATTATATCTTGTCACTTCCTGCCCTGTGGTCGAGTCCTCCTGGCTTTAGGGCACCTTTCTTGCTCCCCAGCACCTACCCAGAGGTCAGTTTCTGCAGCACTTTTCCATGGGCTGGCTCTCTCGGATCCCCTTCAAGAAAATCTGTAATGTAGGGATGGAAATTTGGTGTAGGTTTGCCCCTTGTCTACTAATAATAACACAGTGCTTGCACACCCCAGAGTGGGGTCTGGCCTCCAGAACAATTTTCACAATAACTTAGCCTGCCTGCCTGTCCTCACACACCTGCTCTGGCTTCTGAAGGCAGGCCTTGTTGCAGATAGTGAAAAATTGAGGCAATGATTATCTGCAAACTACCTAGTGTGTCACAACAGTCTAACCAGCTTTTGGGACTGGCTACCCCACTCTAACCAACAGAGGACACACCATGAAAGAAATCAGATCATATTTTTACAGTTTGTGTTTTCAGAAAAGTTGCGGGATGCAGCTTGACACAGTGGTGTTCAAATTTATTGAAAGCTACAGGGATTTAGGGTCCTTGATACACAGTGAGATTAATACACTATTACAAGTAGTGTTGTGCTAACAAAGCTGGATCAAAGGCTGGTAGGGCTGCAAAGCTCAATACTGCAGCTATATACAGGAGCTGGGTTGTGTAGGTGTCCATGTGGCACTGTGCTGAAGCAGCTCTGCTACTTCTGGACCTGTCTCTGTGACCTGTGCTCTGCTGGTGGTGGCCAGGGTCATGGAGTGAGTGAGGACAAAAAGGGCCCCCAAGGTACAACATTGCAATCAAGCAAGCCACAACTGTCACAAATATTCTTATCAGTGTTGGTGAAAGCAGAACCAACAGTTTAGGACTAAGACTTTCTTATGGAAAGTTGCCCTCAAAACTGGGGAGCCTGACAGAAAGGACAGAAATGTTTCCTTGGAGCTTTAGGATTGAATCCAAGACCTGTCTCTGTTTATATGACAACTTCCTGTTTCTGTAGTAAACTCACTAAAATATTAGAAAGAAAGCGAGTGTTCCAGTTACAGCTAATAGTAAGAAATACACAGAAACTCTCTGTACTGGTTTCCTCTTATGTTCCAGTAAACAAGCTGTGTCTACTCAGCTAAGTAGCTCAAAAGCCCAGGCACCTAAACATTTGCCTTTTACCCTAGCTGCATCACCAGATGTGATAGAAGATATCACATCTCCCTGCAAATATTGCACTTGAAATCAACATTGCTAAATTAATGCCTGATCCAAATCTATTTTGAGGTATTTCTCACAAATGGACTAGCTTCACCTTACATTAAGATGTCCTCTTAAACTGATTACACAAAGACATGAAGGCAGCTCAGTCTTAGAAAGCTGGTTTTGCTTGACTTAAATAAAACGGGTAAATCCGGGAAAGTAAATCCATTTAGTTTGATTTGAACACCCTTCTATTCCTTCATATAGAAATTCCCACTGCTACATTCAGTATTCTGGCTGTGTTGTGCCTATTAGCTCCTGCCTCTAAAGGCACATAAATTCTCCACCCTGCAAGAAGATGGACCAATGCTATTGGCAATCTAATGGCAATTGCACTTTCTCAGCTGTTCATGGCACGTTGTGCACTGAAGTAGTGGAAGGCAGGTGAATCCCTGCATGTCTCCAGTTTTCCTGAGTCTTTTCCCAAAGAAACTGAAGAAAATCACTGCTTTCAAAGTCCTTGAGGACAGAATGCTGCTCCTCTCTGCCTTCCACCTCCCTTTCTGTGATGACTGCTTCAAAACAAGAATTGTGGATTTCTGGATGCTTTTTCATTCAGGTGAGACATTGTGCACAGCTGGTTGCAGCTTGCATGTTCACTTTCTCTGAAGCTGTATTTGACTACTGAGCAGATAGCTTTTTACCAATTTTTGTCCCAATTCAGAGAACATACAAAGTTAGACCATTATTTTTTTGCCCCTTAGAGACATCCTGAACCTTTCATCCCACCTACATGCGAAAACTCTCTGCACTAATCTAAACAGTTCTTCAAGAAAACCTAGCTAGGAAGAAGAGGTGTCAGGCTTGTTGGAGCTCACATAGTTTTTTCATTGGAGCTAGTAATGCCCATTTCATTTAGCAAGGACAAGGACTAAGAATGAATTCCTCTGTTTCAGGAATAAATCTTTGGCTGAGATGAATCATCTTCTGGCATTATCTCTGTTTGTACTGTGTACAAAGAAGCCCAGAGGTTAACAGTAGCTTGCATGAAAAGATTGACTTCTAGTTGATAACAGCTAGGCAAGACAAACTGCCTTATGTCTCTAAGTGTTCCAGTGTCTTCCCAGCATTCCCCCAGGGGAATTGACATTTTTTAACAGCATAATTACTAAGTGATAACTGTAGTTCCAAAAAAGTTTCCCACCTTGCTAAAAACTATGGCTGCACCTCCACAAGTGTGAAAAAGACAGGTGAGAGCAGCAGAGGTCAGTCACCACAGAAGCCACTGGAGACATGCGACATCCATGCTGCAGTGGTCAGCTCAGCAGTAAGAGGACTTTTCTTTTGCCAAAGTCAGCACACTGCTCCATGTGCACATTTGCATGTCCTCTAGCCATAAAGCCTCTGCTAACTCTGAGGCATGGTTATCTCAAAGGTAGTCTAAATACCAACAATGAGAACACAGGATCTCAGGTAGGGCCTTGCTATGCAACTGGTTATGGACAGACTAGGTAGACTCTGGCACGAGAATCCCAAACTAGCTATGCTGTGGTAGGAGAAGGGAGAAGACCCATCCAAAATGGCGTTGGTATCTCATGTAACCAAGACCAAATTCACTTTCAGATCAGCTTCAGAAACATACTATCTTTAGATGCTTTGTGCTGCTCTACTCACTGTCTGTATTCTTCCTCAAGAGTAGATTATTGTTGCTAGAGAAGATCCCAAAAGCTCTCACAGAGCCAAAGTTGAGTTCCACAGTCAGCAAACTGTCTCAGCAATAATGTTGCTCTTCTTCATTTCCAGTGCTGCATGCTCAAAACAGCGAGTAGGATTTACACCAGACAGGCACTGAGAAATTGCCTCTGTATCTATCAGTACATCTCGAAAATGAATCATTCAGCATTAGGACTTGGTTTTGGGTGTGGCCTCCAAAAACTCCCCACAACTAAAGCACAGTGAGAGCTATCTCTGAGGCCTGGATTACAATCTTTCGTTTGTTATTTCCACCTAGCCAGTTGCTGGACATTTTACCATTACTTATTCTTTAGATCAGTTAGAGGCATAATTTCAAAATCCATTTGGTCCATCACACTACTGTTTGTTACCAACAGACTCCAAGCATCTGGAGTACGTTTCCCCCACACAGTGGAAGAGAAACATTTTTGCTGGCTTTTCATTTTGTTTATACAGCAGAATTACTTAGTTCTGAAACAAAACTGACAAAATCTTTGGTTGTGTTTCAAGTTTAATAAATTGTAACAGGTTGTTACTATGGCTGACTATAGGGTGACGTTTCCAGTTCTACTTTTGTGTGATGTATTAGGTCTGAGCTGGGCACACTTTCAGCAATCTCACCTTTGTCAGGAACCAAACTGTTCCCAGGCATAAAGTGCAGAAGCAAAAGGAAGATGTCTCAGAGCTTTCCTAGGATAAAATGCTGGAATGCATTGCTTCTTTATTCCCAAGGAAAAACCACCTCATGCACTAAGTGGTATTGCCTAGTGTACTGGCCTGTGACATTGTCTTAGATCTAGATGACTCCATATCAACTTTCCAGTGCCTCATTTTTCTGTGGTTGTTAAATGTGGGTAGTTGTTAATGTGCTTCCATGTCTCCAACAGAGAGGAACTGCACAAGAGTAAGCACCACTACTAACACAATATCATGACTAAGGCATTTCACTGCCACGTCCCACTGAGATGGTGGACTATGCTCCCAGTACCTGAGTGGAGAGCATACTCACATCAGACTGGTCTGAAGAGATTCTCTCACAGTTACGGAATCACAGACTGGCTGAGGTCGAAAGGACCTCTGGAGGTCATCTGGTCCAACCCCTGCCCCCAGCAGAGCCACTTAGAGATGGCTGCCCAGGACCATGGGCTCTTGAATATCTCCAGGGAGGCAGGATCCACCATCTCTGTGGGCAACCTGTGCTAGTGTGTGGTCACCCTCACAGTGAAGAAGGGTTTCCTGATGTTCAGAGGGATCTTCCTGTGTTTCATTTTGTGCCCACTGCCTCTGGTCCTGTCACTGGGTGCCGGTAAAGAGACTAGCTCCAACTTATTTCCACCCTTCTTTCAGGTATTTATATACATTGATGTGATCCACGCTTTTGTCCACATTTGTGTTTTTCTGTTTTGTTTTCGCCTTTTGGTGTGGGTTTTGTTTTCTTTTTTTTTTTTTTTTTTTAATGCAGAAAGACATTTCCTCCAAGGGAGATTTCTTCCTCCAGCTGATGTGACACAAAGAAAACAGCTCATGCACATTTACCTGAGCCACAGCCTTTGCTGAGAAGAATTTCTTTCCTGTGATCTGTGATCTCATGCAGGGGATGCCTACAGAAGGGGGCATTCATCTGCTAGGCCAACCAGCTGCTGAATGACTGCTCTGCTTCTACCAGGATTAAAAGACAGTCTGGAAAGCAGTTACACAGACATCACAGTCTTACTGGGAACTTTGAACTACTGTGCTAACAAGCTATCTTTGAGTTGCAGAGGGAAGATCTTTAAAGGGGTGATGGCTCTGGTGTTAAACTGTGTGGCAGATCCCCTCTGTCAGGTATAATAGCCACAGAATCCCACAAGGCTGTTAAAGGAAGCCTTCATCTCTCTCTGTCTCAGAAATTTTGGGATTTTACCACTACTGCCTGTGCAGAAAAACACCATTCCCATTGCTCTCAGAGCAGCATAAGGAACTAGAGCATTACATGAACTTAGCACAGGGTTTTGTTGCTGTCCTTCCAGATGTGCCACATCAACAGCAGTTAGAGTGACAAAGATGTCTGTATAAAGCTGTCACCTTCTAACTTATTACCTGCTGCCTATATAATATCTGGGTGATCACATCAGTCTGAAGGCCTCAGAGCAACATGCTTCTATCACTTCCCATGGTGATGCAGAAGCAATGTAGAGGTAAGGGAGTGTGATAGATTTTTATTTTATCCTCTTAGGCACTGTTATGAGACCTGCTACTGAAATAAGAATGGCTGAATACTTCACTAATTCCTGGAAGGGCAGAGATAAGCCTCAGGTCCAGGCTGACTTTGCAGTACTAAGTGATACAGTGATTGCTATGACAGGTATACAAAGTCATAAGCCAGACCACATTGCCTTGCACATTACATTAAAAAACTAAAAATGAGAGTCATCTTAATCATCATGCATGTCTGCACTTCCAGGGGTCACTGAAGCAGCCAGAAGAGCGAGAATATTTCTAATAAGGACTGCAACAATTGCACATGCACGTGACCTGGGGAAGTGGGCAGTAAGAAGCAATGAGGAGTAGGGGTTACCAGCATAAATGCAATCAGGGATTAGTGAGACAGAAAATATGACTTCCACTTTAAACAACAAATTCTAGTATCACAGCTGTGTTTGATTCAGTATGATTTAAAAGCCAGATGAGAAGACACACAAAAGTGTTCAAAAGTCTGTTACAGAAACAGTGAAAACCCTCCCCAGTATTCCTGCTGAAATCCCAAAGAGTTTCTGGAATATTTCATTACATGTTTTGTTTATGCTTTTGATGATGGTAATCACAGATACAGTTATTTTTTCCAAGGACAGCTGTGTTCCTACCTTTTCAAAATGTGGGCTTTCACTCTCCTATCCAAATTCAGCACCATAAACTGTGCCATGTAAGAAAAACAATTGCAAAAATGTGAACAGAGGAACAAAAATGTAGAGCTAAAAAGAAGGAGGGGTGAGGGGGAATAACTCTGACTGTGCTGTTGTTTCTCTTTTCATATTGGTTGGTTACCCAACCCAGTCAAGTGCAAGTCAATTAACAGACATGTGATGTGTTTTGCAGATGGATCAGCAGCAATGCATATCTGATGCACAGATGTTTCAACTTGGATTTGCTAGCTATTCAACAATCAGACAGAATTCTGATGCTGATCATTCACAGATGTTGCAAACTGCCCCATCCACTGCAAATGCTCTTGGTGGAAAGCTAAGTGGGACTCTCAGCTAGGATGGTGAGGTCTTGCAGTTGACTGCATTATAGGTGTTGCTTCTTTGGCAGGAATATCCCTGAAGCCATTTCTGAAGCACGGAGAACTTTGGTTTAGTGGTTCAAAAGGTGCCTTTGACTATTGCCAGCACTGAGGGCTGTGTTTGAAATCAAAGTCACAGCTGCTGAACTGGCTTCAACATTCAGTGAGGAGATTCGGCCAACCCATTGGAGGGTATGTCCAAGGGGCTGAGTAGTCAAGGGCCAGCTGCACTCAGGGCTGCAGCTGGGGTGACACACATCATCAGCCTAGCAGTAGTGCTAAAAGCACTAAACTCTATAGCTTAACATTGACAGTATCTCCACCATCAGTTCTGGTTCCTGAAAAATCATGGGACAGGCCTGAAAATATCAGACAGAGAAATAAATAGAGATGGAATTTGTTTTGTATGTTTTTGAGTACTTGTTGAATTCAGTTTTCACATTGTTTTTCGTAAGCATAGCTGTTACCAGTGCTGGCTTTATGAAAACTGTGGTTGTCACCAAGGACTATGTGACTGAGTTTGGAAAGAAAATATGTAGACTAAGTATGGAAAGTCCTATTTAACTCCATGGGAGCTATCAAATCCTCCACTAAAAATCTTCTAAAGGCAGTAAAACCTCATCAAAACTATTTGCCTGTGACAAGGAACAGTGATACTAGCTGCAGAGATAGTGACTGTCTCAGGAGCCTCAAACAGCATGCCTCCTACACCATTCGCACTCTCCGAGTGGCAGGCTGCTGGCCTTCCTCATGCCCATGGCAGTCAGAGAAAGATTTAAATTCAACTTTTGCCCTTCCTGGCTTGCAAGAGTCAAAAGCAGGCAGCATTGGTCCTCACCGGAAGAGCCAGAGTGTCATTCAGAGAAGTGATCCATCTTGCCCTTTTTCCTTCAAACATGCAGTACATCCACTTCAGACACATACCTCTGAAAGACAAACCTGCCTTTCCTGGCACAACCAGCCATAGCCAAAGGCCACCATCAGCTGAACTGAAGCTAATTTTCATCCCTGCACAACCTGTATTCATGCTATCATGTAGAAATTAAACTGTTCCAGAAAACTGTTGGATAATCTCCTTTTGGTAAAGACCAAGTTATCTAATCTCTTTTTCCTGGATTTCTCAATAGCATTTGAACACTTGTTAAGCATCAGACTTCACCTTTTCAACACAGAGATGTCCCAGAGGACAAGGTAAAGCACTCAAATTCCTTCCTTATGGGACATATTCAATGCATGGTGATGAGCAAGCAGGCTTACGCCACTTGGTCCTCTACATGCATTTCCTGCTTAGTGATTTCCATTTAGAGGCCCCTTTTCAAGTCTTGCCTGTGAGAATGTACCCACAGAGACAAGGATCACAAAAAGTACATGAGGGAGTGAAGGCCGCTGGGACCAGAGTGAAATAGGAAGGGATCTGAAATAGGAGGGGATTTTTTAGTCTCCCTGGTTTCCACACATACCTGTGATCTCAGAGCAGGAGATGAAAACATGAAACCTGTGTGCATACTGTGTGGTGCGCTCAGCTTGACAAATCTCAAGTCAATGCATCCCTGCAGGATTGTCCCCCACAGGTCCTTCCAGCCTATGCTACTTCTGCAGACCTTTACAGAAGCCACATAGTAGGGTTTAGTGTCTGAGGGAGTGTCACCTCCACAGTAACAGTTATAACTGATCAATTTCCAACTAGTTGTACCTAGTAGCAGACAGGTTGATGGCATGAGTCAGTCTGCAAGCTTGGAGCTGTCATCCCAGAAAGGGAAGTGGGCAGTCTTTAACTGTCAGATCTGAAGAGCACAGAGAGCCCCTTGGCCCTGTTTGCTGCAGTCCTTAAGTATGCAGAGTAGCCAACAAGGGTTTTCATGTGCTGAAAAGCTAGACATGGGTGCCAATGCTTTGCTGAGGCAGAGTTGGGAGCCTGACCCCAGGATCGGTTCCTCAGGACTCCTACAGCCAACCTAGGTTGCTAAGCCCCATGTGGGGAGGGCAAGGGAACAAGGGCAAGCAACTGTTTTTCCCTGTTTAGGACACAGACTGTGCACAGGGAAACTCTCCCAGAAGACAGAGAGGCACATGTGGCACATGTTAGGTGCCTGGGCCCTTCACAGTGCCAGCAGCACACTGGCAACAGCTAGGTGTGCAGTGACAGTGCTGCCCTCACTACTAATGAAGGATGGGAAAGATCCTTGAAGCCATTCTGCCATTACAAGAGGGAGTTGGTGCATCTTTACAGGTGTGTGTAGTTCCTCCTTGTCCCCAGCAACACTGGAGGGCATGAAGGGCAACCAGCTGGTCTGGAGAGTTGGGAGGTGGCAGAAACATTAGTGCACGGGGAAAGACACGGGGAGAGAGGACAAAGCTCTCAGTGGAAGAAGAGAGGCTTCGCATGAAGGTCAAGTTTCATAGCCAGGCGTCTTCACAGCCAAAAGAGTCCATAAGCCACTGGATTTGAAGCAAGATGCATTTGCTATGTAAGCTAATACTTACAAATACTTACAATGCTGCTAACCTGAATTTCAATTTCCAGGGCACTCAGCTCACCCAGTCCTGCCATGTTCTCCAGGGTGCTCTGAGCATGGACAGCTGGGTAATGGGCAGGACTGCATGAGGCTCCATCAAAAGATGTTTTGTGGAGAAGAAGGAGCCATGAAGGCTTTAGGCTGGAATTTCCCCACTTCTCTTTAAATTATGCAAAATACTCACTGTGCAGAGGTAGCAGGAGGCATACCATAATTTACAGATGCAGCTAGTACTGACACAGCTTCACATAGGCTTGCTGCGTGGTGTTTCTGGTTCCAGGAAAGTGTACTTGGGGAAGGGACAGCCTCCCTTCCCCTGTGCTGCACCATGTCCAACATGCAGAGTTACTCACCAGCCAAAAGAGGAACACTTTCCAGGTGTGTATTGTATTACCATCAGCCTACAGCTCCTTTCATCATGCAAGTCCTGCATATCCTTTTCTATGCCACTCAGATATAGCATTTATTTTGTTGTTGCACTTTCTCTTAATCACATTTTCCCCAAAGTGGTGCCAACAGTGAGCCGATTCCAGGGAAGCCTTGTCTGACAGTGATGGCACAGGTGACACACAAAATCAGCAGCAGGAAGGAGTTCGTGCAACCTACGCCGTCCTTTGCCATGACAAAGCCTGTTGCTGAAATAGGGGATGCACTCACTCAGCCCTCCATTTGATATCCCTTGTGTCACCAGAGGAAGAGGGCCCTGTGGCAAAAAGCGTGGCCTGTGCATGTGTGAGCAGCTCCTGGTGACTCCCATGCCTGGCAGAGTGATGATCACTCTCCAAAGAAGCCACTTTCAGCAAAAACCTTGATGCAAGCAGCATCAAAGTCACGTCTCAGTCAGAGTCAGGAGAGGTAAGGGAGATGAATACAATGCTCACAGAGCAGACAGCTCTAGCCAGCAAAGGCATATGGTCCGCATGGCCTGGGGTTAATTCAGTCGCCGAGGCAACAGCTTCGGAGTCGGCACGATTCGCAGCGGCGCGGCACAGCGCAGCGCAGCCAGGCGATTCCCGAGCCAGGGAAGCTCAGGGGGGAGCGGAGCGAGGCGCCAGGAGCCCGCAGCTCGCGCGAGAGCTGCTGACGAGACGCGGGCGGAGCCGGGGGGCACGGGCGGCCCGGCCCCGCTCCCCGTATAAAGCAGGGCCTACGGAGCGCCAGCGACCCGGAGCGCGGCGAACAGGACGGGCAAACAGGGCGTGGCGCGTCAGGAAGGGCGTGGCGTGGCGTGGCGTGGCGTGGCGTGGCGTGGCGTGGCGTGGCGCGGCGCGTCAGGAAGGGCGCTGCCCCGGGGCAGTTGGTGATTCACGCCTCTCAGGGCGACGTGGCCAGCTCCCGCCTGAGAACAAAGGCTGCAGCTCCGGCCGGGAGGTCTGCACCGGCACCCCCTGCGGCGGTCGATGCCTCCGTGCAGACGGGGCAGCCGAGGGGGGAGGCTGCGGTGCAGACCTCGGCTGCAGGCAGTGCCTGGACCCTACTCCCGGGGCAGGGGCAGGCGGCAGCCCTGATGCAGAAGGTGTGCCCGGGTGGAGCAGCTCCTGCGGCAGGTGGCTGAGCTGCAGGAGGCGGTCAGGAGGCTGCGGGACATCAGGGAGGCGGAGAGGGAGCTGGATGCTTGGTTCCAGGCACAGTCTGCACCGGAACCGCAGCACCCAGTGAACCAATCAACCCCCCCCCGCACTGACACACGACATTAGCAAGCAGGCCGAAGATGCCACTGAATTGACATCTGCAAGGGCAAGGCGCAGGAGGAAGAAGAAGCAGCTTCCCCAGAACCCCGAGGTGCCCCGGCAGAACCGCTTTGCTGCTCTGCAGACTGAGGAAGTGAGACCCAGCACCTCGGGGGAGGCACGGGAGCCGTGCGAGGTAGCGCGCCCGGATCACGTAATAACTACCACTACCACGAAAAAGAGAGGAGTGGTAGTAGTGGGTGACTCCCTCCTGACAGGTACGGAGGCACCCATCTGCCGCGCCGATGCGGTCTCTCGGGAGGTATGCTGTCCTCCGGGGGCTCGTATCAGGGATGTCACCGAGAGACTACCTAGCCTCATACAGCCCACAGACTATTATCCACTGCTGGTGTTTCATGTTGGGGCCAGCGACACAGCTGGCAGCAGTCTGAAAAACATCAAAAGGGATTTCAGGGCTCTGGGTTCAACAGTCAAAGGCTCTGGGGCGCAGGTGGTCTTCTCGTCAATCCTCCCGGTCGAAGGGCAGGGACCTGAAAGGGCCAGACGTATCTGGCTGGTTAACTCGTGGCTCAGGGAGTGGTGCTACAGCCAGGGCTTTGGGTATCTAGATCATGGGGCGTGCTTTGAGAAGCCCGGGCTGCTAGGGGCGGATGGCGTGCACATAACCAAGAGGGGGAAGAGTGTGCTTGGACAAAGACTTGCCAGGCTCGTCCGGAGGGCTTTAAACTAGTGTTGCTGGGGGAGGGGGAGCACAGTTCAGCCCACTGCTGTCAGCATGGTGCCAGTGCCAGCACCGAGGGTCCAGAAGCTGAGGAAGGATTGCAGGTAAGTGCAAATGAACCTAAACTGTGATCCAATAGCACCCCTGTAGCTCCAGCCAGCAAGTCGGCTTTGTTGGGGCCCAGCTGAAGTGTCTCTATACCAATGCACGCAGCATGGGGAATAAACAGGAAGAGCTGGAGATGCGTGCACACGAGCAGGGCTACGACCTCGTTGGCATCATGGAGTCGTCGTGGGATGACACATACAATTGGAGCATCAACATGGAAGGGTATAGGCTTTTTAGAAAGGACAGGAAGGGGAGACGAGGAGGGGGTGTTGCTCTCTACGTCAGCAACCGGCTGGAGTGTGTGGAGCTCCGCTTGGGGATGGAGGAGGAGCTGACAGAGAGAGCTTATGGGTCAAGATTAGAGGATGGGGACGGACAGGGGACGTTACGGTGGGGGTCTGTTACAGGCCGCATGGCCAGGAGGACAGAGCAGATGACGTGCTCTATAGGCAGATAGGAGCAGCCTCACAGTCACAGGCCCTGGTCCTCATGGGGAACTTCAACCACCCTGACATCTGTTGGAGAGACAACACGGCAGGGCACAGGCAGTCCAGGAGGTTCCTGGAATGCATGGATGACAACTTCCTCCTGCAGGCGATAGTGGAGCCGACAAGGAGGGGTGCCATGCTTGACCCTGTGCTCACCAACAGGGAGGGACTGGTAGGGGATGTGAAACTAAAGGACAGCCTTGGCTGCAGCGACCATGACATGGTGGAGTTTAAGATCCACGGGGCGGCAAGGAAACTACATGGCAAGCTCTCTGCCCTAGACTTCAGGAAGGCGGACTTCGGCCTCTTCAGGGACCTGGTGGGCCAAGTGCCATGGGAGGCGGCCCTGGAGGGAGGAGGGGCCCAGGAAAGTTGGTCCATATTCAAGGAGCACCTCCTCCAAGCTCAGCAGAGGTGCATCCCAATGAAAAACAAGTCGGGCAAAAAGGCCAGGAGGCCCGCGTGGATGAGCAAGGAGCTCCTGGACCAACTGAAAGTAAAAAAGGAGGCCTATAGAGGGTGGAAATGGAGACAGGTAGCCTGGGAGGTCTACAAAGAGGCTGCGCGAGTGGCCAGGGATAAGGTAAGGAAGGCCAAAGCCCTGACAGAACTGAATCTGGCCAGGGATATAAAATGCAACAAGAAGAGCTTTTATAGGTACGTAGGGGACAAAAGAAAGTCCAGGGAAAATGTAGGCCCCCTCCGGAAGGGAACTGGTGTCCTGGTTACCCAGGACATGGAGAAGGCTGAGGTTCTCAATGACGTTTTTTGCCTCAGTCTTCACCGACAAGAGTTCTTGTCCCAGCACCCAAGCTGTAGAAGGTGCAAGCAGGGACTGCGAGGATGAAGAACTGCCCATTGTATTTGAAGAGCAGGTTCGGGATCATCTGAGGAACCTAAAAGTGCACAAGTCCATGGGACCTGATGAGATGCAGCCCTGAGGAGAAAGACCTGGGAGTGTTGGTAGACGAGAGGTTCAACATGAGTGGGCAATGCGCCCTTGCGGCCCAGAAGGCCAACCGCATCCTGGGCTGCATCAAGAGGAGCGTGGCCAGCAGGTTGAGGGAGGTGATTCTCGCCCTCTACTCTGCCCTGGTGAGATCCTACCTGAAGTACTGCGTCCAGTGCTGGAGCCCCCAACACAAGAAGGACATGGACCAGCTGGAGAAGGTCCAGAGGAGGGCCACAAAGATGATCAGAGGGCTGGAGCACCTCTCCTATGAGGACAGGCTGAGAGAGTTGGGGCTGTTCAGCCTAGAGAAGAGGAGGCTCCGGGGAGACCTGATAGCCGTTTTCCAATACCTCAAGGGGGCCTACAAGAAAGATGGGGAAAGGCTGTTCAGTAGGGCCTGTTGCGATAGGACAAGGAGTCATGGTTTTAAAATAGAGGGGGTTAGATTTAGATTGGATATTAGGAAAAAAATTTTTACGATGCAAGTTATAGAACACTGGAACAGGTTGCCCAGAAAGGTGGTGGAAGCCCCATCCCTGGAAACATTCAAGGCCAGGCTGGATGAGGCTCTGAGCAACCTGATCTAGTTGGGGATGTCCCTGATCCTTGCAGGGGGGTTGGACTAGATGACCTTTGAAGGTCCCTTCCAACCCTAACCATTCTATAATTCTATTATTCTAATCATTAATTTGAGTTAGGGCATAAGGGCTTTGTTAGCACATGCTTATTACCAGGCTGCTCCTGGAAGGTGCTGTTGCCTGCCACTCTGTCAGGCTTCAGCACACATGTAAAATTCAGCCTGTACTGGGCTGAATTAGGTCTTTGGCCCAGAAACATTTGAAGCCAGTACAAATCTCTCCACTGTTCCTGATATCATAAACCATGTTTTTCAGAGCTGATCCACATCCCTCTAGCAACATTTAGTAAAAGTTGTTTCTCACAGAGGGAAGGAAGGAGGCAATATCCCCCTCTGCCCCCCGCAAGTCCTCCAGGGATACATAGGAACAGACTATGTAGATAAGTATGTCAGCAGGTAAGTATTACTACTGTCCCTGTGAGGCAACTCACGTAAGTCCAGCTCTACTTTCCTTGAATCACAAAAACAGGAGAAAAGAAAATCTCAGTTGCTTATTCCATCTGGTACTATAGGGGAGTTTTTCTCTCCTCACAAAGCACTATTTCAGGGGCTATTTGTAAAGAAAATAAATCTCCCTGGAGCCACTTGCACAGACAGCCTTCATGTTAATGTACCATGACAATCTTTTCCCTTTCCTTTCAGCAGACTGAGGATGAAGGTGCATAAACCAGAGTTTCTGAGGTCACTGACTCTCAGAGTAGGGAATATGACACATGCTTTACATTGCTTTAAACTCCAGTTCTGAAGCCTGCAGGGACATTCTTGTTTGGTGTTGGGATCCCTCCTGCTCCTCTCCTCTAAGTCTTCTAACTCTCCTTTGGGTAGGATGCTGGACACTGATGCAAATCAGGAGCAACTTTCTCAGAGTAAGTGAAACTATTTTCATGAATGTGAAAGCTATGTAAACGAGAATCGCATCAGGCCTCACAGTTGGAAAGTAAACCACTTCAGGATAAAGAAACCAGGTTTTTAAAGACTACTTATCCTCGTGAAAGAAAGCACACAAATTATTCAGACATATTTTCACATAAAATTTTAATTAAAGAGACATCACATCATGGCTAAGCAGGAAAAAATTTTGTGTCATGTCCCTACTTGCCCTCCCCAGCCTTCTTACCTCCTTGACTTCCTCTCACCCCTGTTTCCTCTGCCCCTTACGCATGATTTTCAGAAAAGCAGTACGTTTCTGCTTCCTAAGGCTAGGAGCATTACATTTCTTCTCCAAATCAATAACTTTTCCCAGCTCTTCTTTTTAAGAGGGCACTTAAGCCCTATCAAAGTTGAGGATTAAGAACAGGAAGTACATTAAGGAGGTTTATTGCACATGAGAATATGTGTTTGGGTGTTCCTAAGATGTGGGCTATATTGCCTTCCTCCCATTATGCAACCATTCACATCAAACAGTTGCAAAAGAGGTGCAAAGGCAATTTTCTTAAAGGTGCTTTTGACTTCTTCCAGAAACAGTAGTATTTCAGGCTGGAATTTTGAGGTAAGAAACTGTAAAGAAAAAAAACGTACAACACTGAAAGATTTACAGACCAGGAGGCTGCTCAGTTTTTATCTGGGCTGTTGAATGTGTGGCTCTTGTCTCAGAAACAATAAAAAAATCTCTTGGAGTCAAAGAAATTTAATGTGAATTTTCTTTTCCTTTTTCCTACCTAAAGAATAAACAGCTTCTTTGACATCAGAGACTTACTTCAGAAACATGTAAGAGTAGCAAGGGCAGACAGCTAGATTTAAAAAAAAAACCCACACCTAATAAATCCCACAAAACAGAGAGCAGAAGGATGAATGATTCATCTTTAAACAAGAGCCCGTCGATGAGGAAATCCAGCTTCAAGGTTCCAGTCTGGCGAAGGGACACTGAACATGGCAAGAATCCCACCTATCCCAGCTCATAGCAGAGCACCTGGGAAAGGGTTGCTCTCAAGTCCCTCCGTTAACGGAACTACATTTCATTTGAATGGAAGTTTGCTAGACCAGGGTTTGGAGTGAAACATCATACCTCCATGCTGTATCTACCTTGCAGATCCAGTCAGGACCCAAGCCATATACTAATCTATTGTTCTAAAAATGTCTCAGGTCTATTTGTCAGGGCATTTAAGCATTTATATAGCTGTGATGAGCTCCTTTGTTGAGGTCAACCTGATTAATTTGCAACTTTTTATAGAGTGCAAAATGGAGGGCTGCAGCATTGATATAGCAAATAGCTCATCTAAAACAACTTCTGGAGATAGCATTAAAAATATTAGGAACTAATTGCTTTATTGCTTGTTAGATAAAAGCTGTTAGCAGTGCATAGAGGCAGGGAGGGAGGCTCCAAATATTGCAAAGACTGTTACTGTTCAGAAGGGGTTTTTCCGAGGCATTTATCATAGTTGTCCTACATAAATCAGAGGTGAGACTCCCACTGAATTAAATGGAGACAGACTTAGGCCAGCAGCAAATAGTTTGTTAAGGTTTCTGTCTACCTAGGGATCTGACAAAATGTCAGTGTACTGCAGGAAAGCCTGACTCTGTGTTTGGCTATGTGTATTATGGACCTGAAAACACGTATCTTGTTGAACAGCAAAGAGAAATTGTTGCTCAGAAGGACACAGGGGCTGCTGAGCTGTCTTAACCAATCTGTTTCATATCCAAAACTATGGCCACATCCAATGTAATTGGAAAACACCTTGGGTAAAAGCACAACACAGAATCTCTCCAAAAGTTGTTTTGCAAGCAAAATGCTTTCCCCGGCTAACTGCCATCCATGATACCCTGCATCCCTCTGTCACAGTTGCAGGGCGTTTAATCTCCACTCTGTCACAGCAGTTCCCTGCTCTCCCTTCAAATCAAAAACCCAAAAGTAGTTCTTCCTGGCCGTTTCATGTGCTGTTGCATCAGTAATTTGTGGTGGGGATACACCACACTAGACCTCTACAGAAACTTCTGTGCAGACAGACTGAATTCAGATCCTGACTTGTAATGGTGCCAGTGGGAATGGTTTTTGCCTCCTGCCCATGAACATGTTCCTGCAAAGATCCCAGATAAAGCCAGGAGGGAGTCTGACTAATGGCATTAGATTGTATTCCATAACCTTCTCTGTGAATCAAACAGAAGTAAAAATCTCGATTCCCAGTAGATGGCACCACCTGTTTCACTGAATTTTCTATGGTTAGTGCAACAGCAACTCATAGGAAACAGAGGCTGCAGACAAGGCGCTTAGTGATCCTAGAAGCCATCAGCTCTGGCCTTTGCTGGAGACTGGTGTGATAGCACAGCAAACCAGGATCAGCACAGGGAAACCACACCTTCCACAGAATGAAGGTGTACCAGAATTTGAAACAGTGTAGCCATAAGGAAGGTAACAGTGTGTAAGGGCAGCTGTCCTCTGCGTACCACAGGGGTGGCTGCATGGGCAGCGTTCTGTTCTGTCCTCTTCAGATCTGCTCCTTGCTGATTAGTTCCATGCCGGCAGGCGCCATGGGCTGCATTGCCCCTGCCCATGGGAGGACGAGATCACAGCCCTGTGCACCGCAAGACAGCATCCTCCATAGCAGAACTTCCTCACTTGCAAGGTGATAGAGAAATGCATGATGTCAGCAAGACACCAGCACCCCTGTCTCTCACCGCCTGGCAGTTTGATCCCTATTCAGTGATAACAGCTCCCATCTCCCTCAGGGAGGTGTTGAGTTAATAGGTGTGCGTGCACACACTCACATAATAACTGTAATTTTTATTTTTCCATGAGGTTTAAAAATTGAGCATAGTCACTGTATCAACTTGTTCAGGAGGCTGACAGTTGTCTATACACACAGCAGTCTGAGGTATATGGTTTTTTTTCTCTCAGAGAATAAATTATTTCTTGCTAATTAATTACAGGGGAAATGGGAATATGCAGTAGTGTTTCAGCAGAGAAAAGCCAAACTAAGGGTAGTGGGAAGACTGGTATTGTTGAGATGTGGTGTCCCAGGCGACTAGGGCACCATTTCCAGATCAGACACATGTCTTGTGTGACCTTGGGCAACGCACACAGGCTCTCTGAGGCATATGTCAGTGCAATTTTACACCACAGGGGTCAGAGATGGGGTACATGACATGTCACAGCCAGTCTGTGCATGTGCTGATTTGCACTTGCGGTGTCCTAATGTCTCACAGGTGATTACAACAGTCTGGCCTCAGCTCCCCTTTTTGAAAGCAGGCCTGAAATTGTGAATAGCTGCAACCCATTTCCTTAAAAGTACTGGTCAAAACAAGCATACATTGGCTCTTCTCTTGACACAAAGTCTGGCTCAGAGTCTCTGTCCCCCTGTTTAAAATTCCTCTCTGAAATATTTTTTTTTAGCCCCCTTCATCAGCCAGTTTGATCTTTGAAGGGAAAAATCTAACTGTAGCTGCTCAGTAGTGGTAATTTGTGACTGAAGCGTGATGTGGCATAGAAGGCAAGAAGGCCCAACCACAAGAAGGAGTTAACTGGCTGGAAGCAGGAATGCCAGAGACAGAAGGAGTCCTTGCAAGGGAGTGAAGTTTCCCTTGGTGATAAGAACCAGCCTCAGTGTTGTCCTGTAGCCATCCTGAAATGGGAGCAGTCAGAGGCCCAGCCTCAGGGGCTACCTTTGGGCAGCTGGACTGAGGTATGCCATGCAGCTGCTCTCGGGATTGATGCTGGTGCAAGTGTATATAAAGAATTTGCTTGTGATGCATCTTTGCAGACTCGGTGTAGAACCACTCGTTGCTGTAGGACTCTGCCCAGTGCATTGATCATTAAATTTTTCTTTTATATTTAAGCACAAATGTGTACCTAATTTGCCTCGAGGGGTACCATAAAAATTCCCCAACATGTACCACGATAATTCTTCTTCCAATGAGTCATCTGATCCTGGCTTATCAGAAACAAAAGGCAATCTCAGGAGTCTGGTGACAAGTTCTGTCATGTGACAAAACAATCTACTAACAGGTCACCTTCACTGATTGGGAAGGAAGGGAGTTACTTGCCCTTTCCCAAGTGGAAAGAGCTCATGTCTCATGATGGTGTGCAGGACTATTGATAACCTCTGTAAGTACAGAGGAGTTTCTCATCAAGTCCGGCTCTTCTCTCTCCCACCTGAATCATAGAATCATAGAATCACATGGTTGGATGGGACCTATAAGATCATCTAGTCCAACCGTCTTCCCACTACCATTGCTGCCACAGCTACTAAACCATATCCTGTAGCTTCTCATCAAGCCGCCTCTTGAACACTGCCAGGGACGGAGACTCCACCACCTCCCTGGGCAGGCCGTTCCAGTGCCTTACCACTCTTTGAGAGAAAAAGTTTTTCCTCAAGTCCAATCTAAACCTCCTCTGGTACAACTTGTGGCCATTTCCTCGGGTCCTGCTTGTTGCCTGGGAGAAGAGGCCAAACCCCTGTTCATCACAACCTGCCTTCAGGAAGCTATAGAGTGCAATGAGGTCTCCCCTGAGCCTCCTCTTCTTCAGACTAAACAATCCCAACTCTCTCAGCCGCTCCTCATAAGACTTGTGCTCCAGACCCCTCACCAGCTTTGTTGCCCTTCTCTGGACACGTTCCAGGGCTTCAATGTCTTTCTTGTAGTGAGGGGCCCAAAACTGAACACAATACTCAAGGTGCGGCCTCACCAGTGCCAAATACAGGGGGATGATTACCTCCCTGCTCCTGCTGGCCACACTATTTCTAATGCAGGCCAGGATGCCGTTGGCCCTCTTGGCCACCTGGGCACACTGTCGGCTCATGTTCAGCTGAGCATCAACCAACACCCCCAGGTCCCTTTCCTCTTCACAGTCCTCCAGCCACTCAGCTCCGAGCCTATAGCGCTGCATGGGGTTATTGTGGCCAAAATGCAGGACCCGACACTTGGCCTTGTTGAACCTCATGCCATTCAGCTCAGCCCAGTGATCCAGCCTATCCAGATCCCTCTGAAGGGCCTCCCTACCCTCAGGCAGATCAACACCGCCACCCAACTTGGTGTCATCTGCAAACTTACTGAGGGTAAATTTTAAAGCCTTCTGTAAGGAAGTTTTTATAGGAAAATGTAAGTGGTATGTGGCATTAATTTATTCTCTTTCCTACCTGTGAAGATCACTAGGCCTCCAAGCACATAGTCAAGACTTGCCAATACCACACTGGGCAGCAGAGACAATGTGTTTGCTCTACCTCCTTGCCTGTTAAACACCCTGAAACAATTCATCCAGCCACAGCATTTGCCTTACAGCTGATTTTTTTTATTTTTTTTTTTTAGAGAACTCTCTAATCTCATTTTAAAGCCCTTAAGTGCTGGTCCCAAACCTGCTCTGCTGCACTGTTCAATTTTCTCACAGCCAGGTGCCTGCTGAGACCAGTGCCTGCTTTCTGTGTGCTGAGGGAAGGCCCCTGGCTGGAGGTAGGCTTCTGGCAGAAAATCTCATTTCCAGGGGGCAACAAGTCAATAACATACTTTAGAAAGATAACCTAGCTTCAGCTTCATCATTTTTTGACAACATCTTTTGAGCAGTTACTGGGATCCCCTGCTTCGTTTCTGGTGATAGAAGCCATATTTGCACCAACAGCCTGTCTTTGGTTTTATTGACTATTTGCAGGATGTTTCTGTTTTACTCTGAATCTCTCTGATGGATCCAGGAGTTAATTCTTTAATTTCACAGCTTATGTGGAGGTAGCTGAATGTTTGCTAGAGCTGAGACTGCCATTTATTCAGTGCTGGTTTCCCAGAAGTTCAGGCTGCTGCTTTTCCTCCTGCCCTTCTCCCAGGAGTCTCTCCAGCACAAACAGTGCTTTTCAGTTCCTGTCCTTCTAGGTTTGGAAGGCAAAAAAAAAAAGGAAAAAAAACCAAAAAAAAAAAACAAAAAAAAGGAAAATATAGAAAAATTTTGTCAGGGAGTCTGCCTTCTAAAAGCATGAGACCAGTGAATAATTTTTGTTTATGATTTGCAGATGAGAAACAACCATCACGCAGCAATGTGTTTTCACCAAGATGAAGCAGAGGAAACAACAACAGTCATGAAATAGATCTTTTAAATGTTGGCTCAAAATATAATTTTGAGATAAGAAAGTTTGAGAATCATGGAACTAGGCCAGTGGAGACCATGAGAATAACTACAAAACTCTAGCCTACAACATGCCTTCCTAACACTTTTTTCAGCTAATGCAGATGTTAAGATTCCATTCTTTCCTAATGCAAAGATAGTGCAGGCCTATAGTGACACTTCCTTTCTGTGGAGAGGCTTTGAAATTACTGAGCCATCTGTCTGCTGCAATCTGTTGTTGCCTTGGAAATGAATTTGTTAGGTCAGTTGGAAACAGGTTTCAAATAAACCACTACTCTGAAAGATAGTGCACAACTGCAGTTGGTGGTGTCACACTCTATTTGCTTCTCAGGAATTCCCAGCTGGTCCCTGCATCTTCTGTGGGGATAGTGTTCTCTTTCTCCACAGGACCACTGCTGCTAGTGCACATCTCCCCCTCCCAGAGGGGCTGCTTGCCACATGGGCACACTTTGCATCCCACCCACATGCGCTTCCCTGTGGCCTTCTCCCCACTGCCCAGCCAGAGATCACACAAGAGCACATCTCCTACTTCAGCTCTGTGCAAAGGCTAGGCAGGTCCCTCCAGCTCTCCGCCGAAGAGGCAGACAAATGGCTAGGGCCAGAGTGTGAGTGTGCAGCTGGGCTGGCCAAAGGACAGGCCAAGAATGCTGTGCAATGGGGCACAGATCACTTCTGTGGCAAGAGTGACCCTGTGCACACAGTCAGCTTCACTGCCAGCAGCCAGGGCATGGCCCTGTGGGGTATTTCTCGGAAGAGAAGAGTCAAGCCCTCTAGTGGGACCAGCTTCCTTCCTAGCAGCTAGTTACAAAGTCATACTGCAAACCCGCCATCACTACTGGACTCAGTGGCTCCTCTCATGTTGTCTCTGTTCTTCAGGTCTGCAGGCCTTGTCCTTGAGGAAGATGGAAAAAGGGTCCATGAACAGCACATGGTGCTGTGCCAGGCCAACACTTTGTCTGCTGCTTGGATATTTGACTCTCTCTAGCTGCTGGAAAAAAAAGAAAGGCACATGGAAAAGAAGGAGGATGCATGGGACCTGCCTTTTCCTGCAGTGTATATAGCCTTGCACTTCAAGTCAAGTCACAGTGTCAGTTCTGCCCCTGAGGGTGCTCTCAGGACAGGGATGGTGGGGGGTGCATTACATCTCTGGCTAGCCATGTTAATAAGAAACAGTGTATTTAGATAACCTGTGTCTCACAGAGGATGTGAAAATCTGCTCAGGAAGATGTGTAGGCTGGAACGGGTTCCCTCAAGGCTTCATGCTGTCTCAGAGCACTGCCAGCATCACTCATGCTACCTCAGGCATTATGTGCACATGAGCTTGGAGTCAAGCTCTGCACATCCCTGCTGCATAAAACTACTTACACCACTCAAATTCACTTGCTGGTGAGTGGCAGCCAATTTGTGTCCACTACAGCATAAGGAATGTGGAATCAAGTGAAAGTTAAGCCCTGAGGAAGACGCCCCTTTACTGTATTGGTAGGACCATACCAAATGTTTTTTTTCTGTATACATACCTTTTGCAAGGGTAAGCTGCCCTAGAGCTACTGAGGTCTTTTTAATCCAATGCCCCTTCACCCTGTCAAAGTCCTTCCCACCCACAATCCCCAAACCACAAGTTTTTCCATCCTCCCTACACAGGAGTAAACTTGAACCTGAATTCAGAGAACAGGGCACAAATATGTCACTGCTGCAATTAGTCACTGGGATGATGACCCTGACATATAGACGAGTATATGTCTCAATGATTTTAAGACAAAACTGACAGACAAATCTTTCAGAGGTACTCCCACTCAGGCAGAAGGCGAGGACTTCCTATGGGATTTTGCAGGTGCACTTCTGTAGCCTGAGCTGCGCAAGTCTGAGAGACAGAAGGATCAACCCCTTACTATGGCTTGGTGAACAACATCTCTATGCTTGCCTTCAAGGGCAATCATTTCCCTAGCTATGGACACCCAACGGCACAGATTCTATTGTCCCTACACTCAGAGCTTTCTACCGTGTATCAGACTGTAAGCAAAAAGGCTATATTCATTGACTAGATGGTAGCTAGAGTCTGTCACCCAAATGTGAATGAGGCTGGCTGGCAGCATCAATAAGACCAGATCAAGTATTCCAGCTCTCAAAGAGTCACTGATCTGCAGTGACAAACTTCAGGAGGAATTTGAACTGAGACATGCCTCACGTTAGCTTTTTCTATTCCACAATTTGCAATGTCAATTGAAAGCCAGAGATGACAGCAATGTTGGACTGAACAGCTCAGAGATGTAATTGGATATAAAATGAGAATTGGTTTTGATGTAAAAGGAGCCTCATGCCTCATGCCCCCATATACTTACTGGGCTCTCATCCTCTCCCCCAGACCTTTTTTTTTTTTTGCCTTTTTATGGGGGAGCTGAATCAGAGCTCCATTTTCTTTATTGTGTCTGGGCACTGATTGCTTTGATGTTGAAGTGTGGTATTGCACTAATGATTGCTAAACCCCACCTTTGATGTTGCTTGTGAATGTACTGCTTTGCCAGTGGAGAGAATGCAAATGCTTTTGTTTTCTGATTATTGTCTGTCATGTTTAGAAACAACAACAGCAAGGCAGGGGTAGAAAGTGCGAATACTTAATGGAATGAAAAATTCTGCTGCTGTCTGGCTTGCAGCACCGACTGTCAGGCAGTTTCTGTAGAGGCAAGGCTGAATACTTGGTTTTCTGCAGAATTGCAGGGAAAAGGCTCAACCAAGCTATGTACAGCATTGTCCCTGGGGAGCACAGCCAGCCCACTGGTGTGGAGGACCACTGCGAAGGCAAAGCACAGCAATTCCACTGGGGAGGGACACACTCAGCTAGCAGCACTGACAGTGTGGAAAGAGCCAGGAGCAATGGGTCTTGCCCCACTGCTGCCCAGCACAGCTATGCATTGGCTGGCCATGGTCCAGCCCTGTCCAAACTGTCTGCTTTGCTGTAATCTGTCTTGACATTTACACTATGCTTAGCCCCATTGTATTCAACTGCTTTACAGTACAAGAAAGTCCACTCTGTGGCCAGATCTGTCACTAGTAAAAAAGGGCATTGTTACAAGAGCACTCATTGCATCCATGTATTTAAATAATTGTGATGGATGGAACTTCAGGAGGTACAGCAGCCCAGTTCTTGGGTCCTGCAGGACCAGCAAAGTCTGTATGCTGTGAATGGCTTACCTGCTGTAGCTCTTTCCTTTGGTTATTAGCCCTGGAGTCTATTGATCACATTTACAACACCTGATGCCTGGTCTGTGCCTCTGCTTCTTCCATGCCCACTGGTTCTGGAGCTTTTGTAGGTTAGTCATATACAGCTGCAAGGAGAAAAGGTGTTTTGGATGGTCTTTGATGACTGAGAGCTCATGGTCTGAGCCTTTCATGTAGCCCTAGCCAGCTAAAGAAGCTCAGCATCTCACCAAGCCCTAAAAATCTTTATTTTGGAAAGTAAGGGCCCATCTTCCTGCTTGTATGAGGAGCCTTCTCCGTGATCTTGTTGTTGTAGATTTACATAAGTTGCTGGGATCTTTTGAACTTTTGCATCCATGTCAGATAAGTCTTTCAAGTTAACCGAGACACAGACTTCCCTGCCACTGCCAAGGTCTTTCTTGCATGTGGAAAGGATATTTGTCACAGAATCCACAGCAGTCAGTCACTTTAGAGAAAACAGAGCCATGTCATATGAAAGAGCAATGAGGCAACAGTAATAACCAAGTGAGAGATTTAGTCTACCTGACAGCCTCGTTACATGCTGCAGTAAATCCTTTCAATAATTTTAAATGTACTTTACCTCATTTAGTTATTTTATTTTCCCAAGTCCTGTCATGTCACACACACCAACTTTTAGATTTGACATCTCAAATAACTTCCTTTGAAGCCATCTTGATTAAGGGAAATACTGGTGTTCCCATATGCCTATAAATACTTAATGCCAGAAAAGTGTTAACTTTTTAATAAAGATGTCTCTAGAGACACATTGGCAATGTCAGTTTTTTCTTCCATCTATTTTAAGGACAGTAGTTTTTTTCATTAATATATATACAGCCTCAAATATCAAGAATGGTTTCTGTGTTGTCCTTTCCTTAAGATGACATAGAACACTGGACCAGGTTGCCCAGAGAGGTGGTGGATGCCCCATCCCTGGAAATATTCAAGGTCGGGTTGGATGAGGCTCTGAGCAACCTGATCTAGTTGGGGATGTCCCTGCTTCTGGCAGGGGGGTTGGACTAGATGACCTTTGAAGGTCCCTTCCAAAGCTAACCATTCTATGATTCTATGATTCTATGATTTGGCATGTACTACAAACCAATATATACAAGTTACATGTGTGATGTGCTCATATTACAGCAGCCCCAAACTTTCCGGCAGAGTACTTCCATAACATAATTATATCAGTTATCAAAAAAGTAAATATTTCCAGAAAAGAAACACTGATTTCAGTGACATTAAATCATGCAGAAAAACAGACTCGCTGAGGTTGGGAAGGACCTCTGGACGTCATCTTGTCCAACCCTCTCTATTCAGCAGGGCCACCCAGACCTGATTGCCAGGACCATGTCCACATGGCTTTTGAATATCTCCAAGGAGGGAGACTCCACCACCTTCCTGGGCATCTGTGCCAATCCGTGGTGACACTCACAGTCAAAAAGGGTTTCCTGATGTTCAGGAGGAACCTTCCATGTTTCAGTTAGTGCCTACTGCTGCTGATCTTGTCACTGGGTGCCACTAAAAAGAGTGTGACTCCATTGTCTTTTCAGCCTCCCTTCACACCTCTATATACATGGATGAGATCCCCCCTGAGCCTTCTATTCTCCAGTCCCAGCTCTCTCAGCCTGTTCGCACAGGAGAAATGCCCTTGTCCTTTAGTCATCTTAGTGGTCCTTCACTGGACACTCTCCAGCAAGTCCATATCTCCCTTGTACTGGGGAGCCCAGAACTGGACTCAGCACTCCAGGTATGGCCTCACCAGTGCTGAGGAGAGGGGAAGGATCCCGTCTCTCCACCTGCTGGCAGCACTCCTCCCAGTGCAACCCAGGACACCATTAGCCTTCTTTGTGGCAAGGGCACACTGCTGGCTCATATTCAAGCTGGTGTCCACCAGGATCCCCAGCCTTTATTCTGTGAATCTCTTTCCAGATGTCTGTTCCCCAGCCTGTCCCTGTCCCTATATCCACTTGAAGCAAGCCAGGCACTTGCAATAACAATATCTACCTTTAAGGCAAACTGCAAGCCCAGCTCTCTGGCATGTGTGTGTTAGGAGACCTAAGAGTAGCTGCCAGGCTGTGGGGGAGGGCTTCTGAGTCCACCAAGCTGGGGAAACCACCACATCTCGATGCTCAAATGAAGGCTTACAAACTTTCAGCAAAGCTCCCTGATCCTTCTCTTTCAAGGAACTGCTAGTGCTCCACAGTGTGTCCATCATATTCCTACAAACCTTGGCTTCATCATGGAAATTCAGCTTTCCAGGGTGGCTGGAAGGCCACAGATGACATGTTAATGCAAAGATGAACAAGTCAGGCCTAGAACGATGTTCCACCCCTGCATCTCTTGTGTCTTTGTACAAGCAACACTCCCCACTTCACTTCCTGAAGTTTTCAGATCTGTGTTACTCCATACCGTTCCCACAGAGCAGATAGTCTTCGTTCACATTCCTAGTCAAAGGTGTTGCTAACAATGTGAGGGAAAAATTGGAAATTGAAACCTCTTCAAGGAGAAAGTCCAGAAAGGAGAGCTGGAAGGAAGAACGTGACGTACTTTTATTTGGTATAGGAAAGTAAGTCAATTCAACTTCTGTGTCCATGTTTCTGTTAGTATCACCATGCACTGAATGGACCAGGCACAAACAGAAGTATGAGAGGATATGTGATGACTCTGAAGTTAGGAATTCATCTGCAAGCAGGTGGTAAGAAAATGACCATTTTATGCACAAAACTAGGGACAGAAGAAAGGGTTGTCTGTGAAGGACGCTGGTCACAAGAACCAGATACGGAGGCAGGAAAGAATAGGGCTTCAAACAATTGGGGTGGCTCACAATCTTTGTGCTGCAGAGACTCAGATTTACCACACTCTGCATAGCATCAGGCACATCAACAAGGCTGAAAGTTGATAGATGCTCTATAAAAATTATCTATTGCATTGAAAGGATTAAGATGTAAAAACCACATAAGAAAGACAGAAATAAATCTAGCATGCTCAGAGCTGGATACTGTGCTTAAAAGTTTAAGGCATTTGTGGTGTAGACTCAGCCAATATTATCCTACAAAAAGGCGGGGCAGACTACTGGAATTTATTTCAACTTCTGTCCCAAGAGAAAGCATTGTCATTAAAGTTCTGGCTACAGGCATGGCTTTTGTGACGTACGGAAATAGACTCTATAACTCGGAAGTTATAAAGTAGGTATGTTTATTGCGCGCAGATGCACGGGGGATCGCTCCACCACAAACGTGCATACCCGAGGTAGCAACCCATCCCACTTTTATACAATAAAATGATGAATATTTAATTGGCGCCTATACATATTCATTACCTAAGCCCACCTACTCCCGCTTCGCATGCTAATTAGCTTATCAGTCCTTCGCGCTTGAGCAAATTCTCTCAAAAATTGTGGGCAGGGGTCTTTGGTGATCTTTTGGGAGGAAGGCCATAGGTCTTCCTCGCAGTGTACTTTTCACCTTTTGCCTGGATTGTGATGACCCTGCAAGCTTGCCCTGTTCTTATCGGCTTGGGTTGATTCATGTCCTTGTTAACCATCTGTTTACGTGACAAGTGCCATCCTGTTTTCCTTTAGCAAGGAGATTTACGTGACCGAGTGTCATCCTGCTTTCGAAATCCTTGTTTCTTTTAATCATTCTCTCAAGATAGTGTGAGACTGTTTCTTACTCTCCCACATATCAGTCATAAGCCCCCCTATCAGGAAAAGGGAAACAAACTTCCTCCCCACTAGCTGTTTCTTTAAGCCCCATGGTCAGCGCCTATGTGTCTGTATTTTATTCTTTAACTGTATGGTTGGGTTAACTCATTCCTCCCCTTATCTCATTTTGCTCAGTAGAGATGACTACAAGTCAGATGTTTTCATAGTCCTCAGCAACAGATGCATTTGTAGTGAAGTTGCAGCTTAGGGAATATTCCTTTATCTTCATTGATAGACGGGCTTACGTACAAAAGAAGCACTTGTGAAGCATGGAGTAAAATCTCTGCTGTGAGGGGAAGATTATCTTCTGTAACTGTGGCAAAGTTACAGATAAAATAAGATTTGCCAAAGGCCACACACACAAGAAGTGTAAACAATATACGAAAGGAAGAAAAGTGATCTTGCTCTCCAAAGGCAGTGTTCCTCAGTGAAATAATTATGAAATTCATATTACTTTTGCAAAAAGAACCCTTAACCTCTCTTAACAAGTGCAAAACAGTAGAAGTGAAAAGAGTGGGGAGCAATTCAGGGAGTTCATTTTCCAGAAGAATGCTATTGAGGTGCAAAGGCTTCTTGCAAGAACCCTGAGAATAATTAGAAGTTGAGAAGCATTAAAATAAGAGACTCCTGGGGCATCACGGGAGGGAGAGAATGATCAACCCCCTCAAAGTGCATTCATAGGAAATTTGATCATAGCAAGCTCTCTGAGCTGGCAAAGGTGTAGCCACAGACTTCTTGGGCAGACTCTGCAAGCTAAATTGAGATAAATTTGAACCAGAAATGTAGTGCAAACTTTTCAATAGAGAGCAGGCATCACAACCATTGGGAGGACCTCTGAAGGGGTGTGCTAGTGTTTAAATAAAGATATTGAACTTCAGGCAGGATTGACTACAGGTAAATACTATGTCCTGCTATGCCAAACATAAAATTAGGTAATAATTTTTGACTACCCAAGCCAGAGTAGTATCTTCAGCTCCTTTTCTTCCTGAAGGCTGAGATGCAAAGCTGGTATTCTGACCACAGTTTTTCAGTTCAAGTATTATTTGATAACACTGGACTTATACCTAAGTTTTCCCCATTTTATATTGAATTGGGTTCAGACTGTTTTCTTGTGGGATGGTAGTAACAATATAATAATGGTTATAATTCCCAGTCAAACTCTTGGAAATGAGATCCCTTATTGTCTGTTTCTGGAACAGCCAATCTTATATCAACATTCCTAATGAGGCTTGGGGCACAAAAAGCCGTTATACAGGATCTAGATTTCCCATTGAAACATTCCACTAGATCAAATTTTCAACTTCTTTTTTTCATCTTTTATGCCTTCTCTGCCTCCTGCAATGAATTTCATTAGAATTGCTTAGTTTTAATGAATTGGCATTTTCAGCTAGTGAAGCTAGATCTGTTCAAAACCATTCACAGATAATCTAAGGTGAAAGAGCAAGCAGGTACCCCCAAACAATATCACTGGTAGGAATTCAGAGTAAGGAAGCAAATGTCCAAGGAGATGTGCTGGAGCCCAAGAACTCTCTGCAGTTTTAGGAAGTTATAGGGAATAGATTGAGCAGTACAAGCCAGTCCTGCTCAACTTGGCACAAGTTGCCTAGAATGAATATGCCAAAGAAAACTTTTATGAACAGCAGAAAAGTTTTATGGGCAGCAGTGCTGTAATGAGTTACTGTAAGAGCTTACTCCCACTGACTGTACCATGCTGTATTATAGGTGATTTTCTAATGTGCTTGCTGCGAAGACTGGAGGAAGAGAAAGCCAGATGGCTCTGCTAGTCAAGCTGATTGACACAAAAAAACTGACAGTTCGTCACTGCACTGGGACTATCATCTGATTTTCATTGTAAAGAAGTCATTTCCACAAAAAAAAAAAAAAATTACATCTTACCTTGTGCTGCTAAGCCCCTTGAGCATTTTCTGTGGTCTGAAATAAGTTTTGGAGCAGGAAACATACAGAACTCTAGGTATTGCAGGAGTGTCTTCAAGTGATTAGTGCTGGCCAATGCTCGGGTTTCCATTGCTTTCAGTGCTCCAGACACTGTCCTCCTGCAGAAAAAGGACATTCCTTCTGCTGAATCACTTGATTGACACAGGAGTGGAGGTTAGCAGAGTATCTAAGGTGGAGCTCCAGCATCTTGTTTTGCAGGCTAACACATGGCATGCTTCCTCAGGTTCCATCTTAACAATACGGAAACATCTTATCCTTCCTCCTAGCAATATGTCCTTTCATTCAAGGCCTTTCCACTGTTGCCTTTATATATCCTAGGACAGTCTACACCACTTTTACTGGTGGTAATGTTGTCCTTTGGTTTGAATAGCTCTTTGTCCTCCTTGTCCTTTCCAGCAAGTTTACTGCTAAAATTTTTTTCTCTGAGGCTTCATTTTGCTGAGTAAGGCAAGCCAAGCACTCCTTGATTGATACTTCCACCAAAATTGGTGCAGGAGGAGTCAACTTTCCCAAACGTTGGCAGTTATATATACTTTTGTGGATGGTGATTCACTTGTCCCTTGTGTGATAGCATAAATATTCCTCCAAGTCGCCTGGAAATTACTCCATTTGTGGATGATATATTCAGCAGAATGTATTGAGGGAAGTGACATGCACAGCATAAAAAGTGTGAGTTGATAAGCTTTTCTAGCTCCATGGCCTTGTCTGCCTTGTTTGTGTTTCCCAGGAGACTTTAACCTCCAAATATTACATCAACACTGACACTGGGCAACAGCATGACCAGACCCCTACAATCCTCTTCAGGCTACTCCTTTCCCTTCCTCTTCCCTCCATATGCACCTAACTCCAGTGAGATTGAATCTGTCACATGTCCCCAGGCCCCTGGAAATAGAAAAACAATGAAAAGGCTCCTTGAAGGGGAGGAGAAAGGAAGAATTTAGGTGAGGACACAGTAAGACACATGGAGACTAGGAACTGATGGAGATGCTGTTCATCTCAGCCCATGGAGTAGTTCAATGCTGGGGAAAAAAAAAATCAGTTATAATGTCTGAAAAGCAGTATCATGCTATCAGTAAAAAGTCTGATGAAATTGTGTAAAAAGTCTTGTGTGCAGGAGGGATGATATAATTTCACAGAGTGGGCTGCATGAAATGATGAACTTTCAGAGGAAGCTGGACCTTGTTCTCATCAACAAGGAGAAGCTGGTAAGGAATGTGAAGCTCAAGGGCATTCTTAGCTGCAGTGATGATAAGATGGTAGAGTTTAAGATCCTTGGGGCAGTGAGGAGGGCGTGCAGCAAGCTTAGAACCCTGGACTTCAGGAGAGCAGGCTTTGGCCTTATCTGTTAGGCCCAGTGGAAGGTGTCCCTGCCCATGGCAGGGAGGGTGAAACTAGATTATACTTAAGGTCCCTTCCAACACAAACCATTCTATTATGTAATGATTCTATGAAATATTTTGTTATGTCTCCAAGAATAAAACTAAGTAACATAGTGTGCTGGCATAAGACCACTGAGATGGTTTCAAGCACAAATCAAGGTTCACCAGAAGTTAAAAAGGCAGAAACAATTATGTGGTCTCCAACACCCAGGAAACATGTTCCAGAGAATGGATTTTGCCACTTAGTGCTAAGATCACCACCTGCATCTCTGCACGGATAGAAGCATGTTTCCAAGCACAGAGAAAATGACTGGAGATGGATGTGAGGGGAAATCCAAGTTACACAAATTTGGCTGGAGACAGTTAATGTTTCAGCAAAACATGCATGATTCAGCATATCCATTAGCCCTCTGACAGTTGAAAATAGATTTGGTATCACAGCCTTTCTTCAGAGCTCCCTAATGACAGAATCATAGAATCATAGAATGGTTAGGGTTGGAAGGGACCTTCAAAGGTCATCTAGTCCAACCCCCCTGAAAGGAGCAGGGACATCCCCAACTAGATCAGGTTGCTCAGAGCCTCATCCAGCCTGGCCTTGAACGTTTCCAGGTATGGGGCCTCCACCAGCTCTCTGGGCAACCTGTTCCAGTGTTCTATAACTCACATCGTAAAAATTTTTTTCCTAATTTCTAATCTAAATCTACCCCCCTCTATTTTAAAACCATTACCTCTCGACCTATTGCAACAGGCCCTACTAAACAGCATGCTGGCTGTCACCAACCACCTCCTTGCTCTCCACGTGCCTTTGCATGGTTTCCAGGAGAATCTGCTCCATGACCTTGCCAGGCACAGAGGTGAGGCTGACCAGCCTGTAGTTACCCGGGTCTTCCTTATTCCCCTTTTTAAAAATGGGGGTTATGTTCCCTCTCTTCCAGTCATCGGGGACCTCACCAGACCGCCACAACTTCTCAAATACGATAGCCAGTGGCTTGGCAACTTCATCCACCAGTTCCCTCAGCACCCGTGGATGGATCTCATCAGGTCCCATGGACTTGTGCACCTTTAGGTTCCTCAGATGATCCCGAACCTGCTCTTCGAGTACAATGGGCGGTTCTTCATCCTCGCAGTCCCTGCTTGCACCTTCTACAGCTTGGGTGCTGGGACAGGAACTCTTGTCGGTGAAGACTGAAGCAAAAAAGTCATTGAGTACCTCAGCCTTCTCCATGTCCTGGGTAACCAGGATGATGATGTTGATGATGCTGTACTGATGGGAGAAAGGTGATAGGTTAATAATAGAATCATAGAATGGTTAGCTTTGGAAGGGACCTTCAAAGGTCATCTAGTCCAACTCCCCTGAAAGGAGCAGGGACATCCACAACTAGATCAGATTGCTCAGAGCCTCATCTAACCTCACCTTGAACCTTTTCAGGGATGGGGCCTCCACCACCTCTCTGGGCAACCTGTTCCAGTGTTCTACAACTCACATTGTAAAAAAATTTTTCCTAATATCCAATCTAAATCTACCTCCCTCTATTTTAAAACCATTGCCCCTCGTCCTGTCACAACAGGCCGTACTAAACAGCCTCTCCCCATCTTTCTTGTAGGCCCCCTTGAGGTACTGGAAGACTGCTATAAGGTCTCTCCAGAGCCTCCTCTTGTCCAGGCTGAACAGCCCCAACTCTCTCAGCCTGTCCTTACAGGAAAGTTGCTCCAGCCCTCTGATCATCTTTGTGGCCCTCCTCTGGACCTTCTCCAGCTGATCCATGTCCTTCTTATGTTGGGGGCTCCAGAACTGGACACAGTACTCCAGGTGGGGTCTCACCAGGGCAGAGCAGAAGGGCAGAATCACCTCCCTCGACCTGCTGGCCACACTCCTCTTGATGCAGCCCAGGACGTGATTGGCCTTCTGGGCTGCAAGGGCGCATTGCCTGCTCATGTTAAACTTCTCATCCACCATCACTTCCAAGTCCCTTTCCTCAGGGCTGCTCTTGATCCATTCCCCACCCAGCCTGTATTTGTGCCTGGGATTGTCATGAGCCAGGTGCAGAACCTTGCACTTGGGTTGTGCCTGTGTTTTGTCTCATGCCAGACTGAAGGACTTCAGACTGACCAGTTTAGAAGAGGCAAGGGCAGTGAGCAATTGCTCCCTAGTATTGGGAGCAGTTAGCACCTTTTTAAGATGCTGAGGTATGTTTAAGTCAAAAAGGCAATGTACTCCTGAGGATGCTTAGAGTGTCCATAGGCACTGAGTGTCTTTTCAGTGGCCTGTAAGATTCCAGTCTGTCATTTTCTCCCGCATATTTTCTATCTTATCAGATGGCAGCCAGGGAAATGTGATAGGACAGTTTAGATTGGTTTAAATTGTCCAAGCATGTAGTAATTGTTCCTACATATTCATTCTGGGACAATACAAACCCAGTGTTTTTACAATCTCCTACTTCTCTTGCACAGGTATTCTCCATAACAAAGCTTTTGGTTTTTGTAAACTTAACTGTTTCAAATTAAGAACATTTGAAGTCTTTAAAGACATCACACTGCACACAGAGAAATGAATTACTCCTGATGCAAAGAACTGCGTCATCTACCTCTACAAGGGCCAAAAACCAAGCCTGAAATACTAAACTCAGTAGTACAACAATGGGACCATCCCTGCTTGGAACAGGCCAAAATTCAGGTTTTGAAAAAAAAGCCCAAGATTCCCTTGCATTACTTAAAGATGCTTTAAAGCTTGAGGCATCAAAATCAAAAGCTCTGCTGTGAAATCACTGTTTAGATATCCAATGTGAAGCACCCATAGTGGCTGGAAACACCTTCAGTCTGACTCATGTTGCAGCAGCGCTTGGCAAGCTCTTACTCTACAGTCTCAGACACGGACAGCAGATCTCAGGAAAGGGTCCCAATCCTTGAGGGCTTGGAGCCCGGGGTGGGCTGCAAAACCGCCGAAAGCTGCGCTTCCCCGGGTAGGGCAGGCTGGGAGCCGCAGAGGGCCTTGCCCGCGTAGGGGGAAGGGGAGAAACCGTGGCTACTGTAAAACTAAACCAACAGTGCCCTCGAGTGTTGGAAATAAAAAATCGCAACTCAGTTCCGTATGGCCCACGTCTTCATGCTCCCTACTCCGAATGCCCTTTTGTGTGAGTCACGGCAGCACCAGAAAGCCTAAATAAATAAATGTAAAAGATGTAATGGAGGGGAAAAGATGAAGGCAAAGGAAGGACTGAGCTCTCACTGGCTTTGCCAGCTAATCTCATGTTGACCATAGCCTGGTATCACTGTAGTCCCTTCCCAGGGGTTGATGATCTTTTGACCCTGTGTGTGCATAGAAACAAAAGCTTTGTCACAGACATGACTTCCTGCCCATATTTGAACCAAAACCCAAAATTTGTCTTCCTTACCCCAAGATGTCCCGTGGGCTTCTCAGTGTCTGGTATATCACAGTTTACACATGAGGTTGGTTGTTCTGCACCTTGGGGTCCTCCCTGACCCCTCTTTTACAATCATTGTTAAAATCTTTGTTTTAAGGTTAGCTTGCTCTGGCAGTGTGGCACAGCACAGCTAAAGAGACCTGCATTGTACAAACCAAGAATGTTATAGGAAATTCATTGCCAAGGTGATACTGCCAAGACAAAAAAAAAAAAAAAAGAGGGTGTGTTTGTGGTTTTTTTTTTTTGTCAAATGCAGAAAAACAGGAAAAAAGGTCCATCAGAGCCCTTGTCTCTACTATGTAGTCTTTTCTTACATGCCTCTTTAACACTCAGCCCAAGTTGCTACCTGCATGACCTGTGAGCTTGGGCATAGACTGGAAGATCCTGGGTGCATAACAAATTACAAGGAAGAAATCGATATAAATTTTAGCAGTTTCTATATACTGTTTTTTGTTGTTTAAACTCAATATTAACTGCACTGTATACATATATTAACTGTATAGCTCTCATGTATTAGTGTATCTATGCAGTGGGGACTTCATTAATTGTCTCCAAGCTCGCAGAGATGAACATATGGCAGCTCAGGATTAGACCAAGTTGTAGCATGGAGGAAAAAAGTTACAACGTCTTTTATACATGTTCATGGCCATTTTTCGTCTTCTGTCATATGACTGCTAAAATTTTTTGCCTTGAATGTTTTTCCTTGTTAATAAATAACCTGTGCTGTTCTTAATTTCTACTTTTTTTTTTTTCTCTTAAACATTTGTTTTATTGTACAAGCATGTGCACACACCTTTTATTTCACATATTTCCTATAAAATTTTCTTTTGAGAGCTACACCAGCTAAAAAGCATTAGTGTTGCCTCTGCACCATGCATTTTCACACTTATTTAAGAAGTCATAAGCCGGACTTGTAGCCCATAAAGCATTCAAAGCGTAGCTGGAAGGCAAAGCTGATTCACACGATTTCTTCCACCAACTAGAGTTCAGGATCAACCAGAAATAGGCTGAGGTGAGTGTTTAAAGCTTGGTGAGTTGTTCCAACATTAGCAGCATCCCTTTCTCTAGGGAAGCTGTTCACCTCTCTGAAAAAGAATCAGAAGTCAGGCACAAGATTTTCTTAACTCCCTCCTCTGTCCAGTGAGAGCAAATGAAATAGCAGAGACATCAGGCAGCTCTAGGGTTCCTCCACTGAGAAGAAACTTCTTTATTCTCTTTGCTTTTTAGCTGGAAATGAAACAGAATGGCATGCACACATTGAAGCAGTTGCACATGTACCAGAAGCAGTCTTAAGTGCATGAATTGTGTTACAAAACTCAGACTCTCAGATCAGCCCACAGAAGACAGTTTGCAGAGCTGAGAACAAGGAAGATGAGGCAAGAGGAGAAAGGCAGTCTAAACAGAACTTTAAGTGGTGCACTAATCTTAAGTGAAGTCCGTGCAGACAGGGGAAAAAGAGCAAAATACCAACTCAACATGAAGGATCCTAAAAAGTTAATGAACTAGTGTAAATATGTGACTTAGTATCATTGCCTCTTTCCACAGCTACTGCCGGCAAAACTTCAGGGTGTAAGAGATGTATTATCCTTGACTCTCTTGAGTACTGGGTTTTCCAAGGGTGGATGCCATTCATTTTGTTTCATTTCATAACAGAAGAACAGAGTATCATTAAATTTTCCAATTTGTATGATAGCTTAGCATATATTACTACAGAAAACAGGCTGAACAGTTTCAGCTGGACAGGTGTTGTCCCAATTGTAACATGAACTTCACTTGAGTGTAGAGGTAGCATCTGCTCTTTCAAAATTATTTTCTGTTGTTTTGGGAGCTGTGATTGCTCACTTAACAACTGTCTTCACAGAAAAAAAATTTAAAAGGGCATTTAGACTTTCTCTGTTTTAATCGCTAAATAGGCCTATTTTTTTCTGTTATCATGCTGCAACACAAAGAGTACTTCACAATAGCCAAATTCAGTTATTGCAGATCACCAGCTTTTCTATAGTCTCTGCTCTGTTCACTAGTGTCTCACAAGCAATTAAAAGTATCATTCACAGAGGAAAAACAATCATCTGGAGATGGAATGGCAAGTCAGACAAGAAGCTGCAGCACTCTATTTGTTCTCTTCAGCACTTTTTAGATTCTGCCTTCTCTGAAGTACTTTTAGAACACAATCATCCACATCCCATTTTTCTCCTCATTAAAGGGTGGGATTTTCAAAAGAGATGGATATGGGCCTAATTCTCCTCGCACTACTTTCTTCCTAGGGTTAAACACCCGGTGGCAAGAGGTAAAGAAAATGCCTGTGCTGCTGAAATCCCACTTCTTGATATTCTCTCAAGGGAAAAACTGCAAACTTCAGGGATAAGAAGTCTCTATTGATTAGTAGTGAAACAATACAGGCTACAGCAAGGCAAGGATCTTCGGACTCCTCCTCCAGGGAGAGAGTAACATCCATGTGCTGGAGCAAAGCATCTGCTCTGCCCTGTCCCAGTTGGCTATGGCTATAGTCTCTTCTGCTGAGAGCTTCTCACAAAGTGCAGGTCAGATTTTCCAGAGCCCTGACAGATTTAGAAGCACAAATTCCCCACGAATCTGTAAGCAAGATTTAAAACACATCTATAGTAAATTGCAGGGCTAAGCTAACTGACTTTTCAAGGTGCCAGTGCTATTAAATAGGAAGATCTAAAAAGTAAAGAGCTAGAAATCTTAATAATAGACTGTGTGTATGTCTGAAGATATAATCTACTGTGCTTTTCTGGGAGACACATAACTTTGCTGATGTAGAACCACTAGTATCTCAGCTGCCTGGGTAATATAATCATTTCCATGGAAATTCTGCACTGTTCTCTGCTGGACCAGACAGAGAACTGTGGAGAAAGCCTGATGAATAAATGCAGGCATGTTAAGTGGAAAGCAAGGTGGGAGGAAGGAGATGCTGAGATCACTCTATAGGAGAGGCACCTGAAAAATGTCACCAAAGCACAACAGTAAATATGTGCATAACTACTGCAGACACCTTGGCCATAGGACATGGAGTAGGGGAGGCCATGGTGTCAGCCACAGAACCAGGGACATGATGACGGAACACACAACCACTGTTATGACGAGGCTAGGTTTTCCTAGCACAGCTGAGGAACTATGCAGAGAGGAAAAGAGGATGCTGCTGAGCAAGTCCAGAGGCAGCTTAACTGTTGTGGTACTTCAGTTAATGAAAAAACAATAAAGTCCTCACACACTGTAGCAGAAGGCACTGATGTTTTGGGAAGCTGTTGAAAGATGAAAAGCAGAGTGCAGATGAGTTCAGATCCTTCAGACCCATAGTCAACCCAGACTAACATAGTGTCTCCCAGGGTGGTCAGCACTGACATATCACAGAAAACTCAGTGCAAAGGAATAAAGGCGTAACCTAGCCCATGGGGAAATTTCTAGCTCACGTCTGGTGCTAGGCCTGAACTGCTCAAGATGCATCTCCACAAGAAATGTCAATATGTTCTTCACCCACATAGAGGTTTTAACCTGCAATAGGCTGAGGATCCTTAAAAGCACGTGAAAGATCAGTAGAAACCACACATTCATCTTTGTGACATAATCCAAACTGCATGAGATCATGTATCTCATATCCATACATTTCATGCCCAAAATACATAGAAGTCCTCACATTTATTTTAAGAGATGCCTCAGCTAGCACTGAAGAATCCCACGGCATCTCATATTCCTTAAAATCTCTGCTAATCAGAGCACTTCCTCATCAAGGTAAAAGTGGACAAATTAGAGTGAAAGCCAGGTAGCCACATCTTCTTCCCCTCTCTTGGTTGTCTTTCCACTTTGCATAACGGCATCATCTTCCCTGCCTTTACAGGCAGAAAGTGAAGAAGCCATTCACCACTTTTCTGGCCACCACTGCTTGCTGATGGTTTGGCAGCTGATATCACATTCCTGCCTGCAGTGCTGTTGTGGTAACCTCCTCATTTGCTAAAGTAATACCAATACTGCTAGTCAGATCCACCCCCTGTCAAAACAAGTTCCTTTTTAAACTTTTTTTCTTTTCTATTTCTAGTGTTTACAATCTAGTGCAAGGATTTCTAAAACCAAGAGCATGAAGCCCAAACTCACAATTGTGAGATGTTCATGACAAGGATTAGCAACCTATGATGACAAAATAGGTCAGAAAAATTACTTTAAAGTTCCAGTTAGCGAAAAGTATCGAAAGAATGCCCTTGAGTCCATATTGCACAAATTCAAAGGAAAGCACGAAGACAAAACACATGTGGTACACACAAAAGTTCGCTGGAACTCGGTCCATCAGTCATCTATGACATCAGGTATTTTGTTACAAAGACATTAACCAATGAATGGGTGAAACCAGCCAAACTTTCTTGCCATCCTAAATTAAACTCTTAACTTTACGGACAAAACTTTTGAAGTTTGACAGGTAAATCAAGAGTGTAACAACTGGGAAAGTAATCCATTAATTTATTGCTGTTGAATACAAGTCAAGCAATTAAGGCTGCAAAGCCTCCCACAACTGCTGAAAGTATCTTGCTCCCTACACAATACTAGTAACACTGAAATACAAAGTAGTCACAAAACATGTTCTAATCACGCTTTGGAATTGAAGAAATATTTGAAGGTATTCAAAGGATTACATACTTAGTGCATTGCTTTCTACGAGAAGATAATACAAAGGAGTCCAGGATTTGCACAGCTAGTGTAACTCCGAAAAAATAACCAAGGAAAAGAGCTTTGGGGGCATACTGTGAAGTGAGTCAGGGAAGGCTTCAATATGTTGGTGCTGCTCATACAAAGTGAAGTTTACTGTTTTAGACGCTACTTTGCAAATGCTTGACTTTATTAAAGTACACTCAGTATAGAAGTATATTTATTTATCTTTGGACAACGAAAAAGGGAGCAAAACAGTGAGATTAGTTTACTCCTACTGAGGAGTAGGGGATGTTGGGCAGAAAGGTACTTTCTTCCTCAACTGCAATCAGAAAGATATAAAGCAGGGTGGTTTGGTTTATTTTCTCAGTCAGGCTAAAAGCGTATGTCATCTGGAAATACAGGTGCAGAACTGCTTGCTTTCCTGAGATTTCCTGTGACTTAATGGTCTGGAATGCAAGTAACAGCTCTCAGCAAGTATCTCAAAACTGAGGCTTTCCTCAACACTGTATTTCCTCCAACTCTGTGTTTCTCAGGGAAGAGAACATCTTGACAAACAGGAAACCCATGACCAGTTTGTGGCTGAAAATGATCTGTCGGATTCTGAACGTTGCAACATGGAAAATAAGGGGGCGCTTGTCAGAGTCCAAACATCAGTTTCACCAGCACTTCCCTGAAATAAGCAGTGGGAATGGCTACCTATGAAAACCGTTAGTGGAGATGGCAATTCTGGCTGCAGCCTGAGAGCTGAGCAATTACTTCAGTGCTCAACTGATGTGGGATTCAATCTTTAATTCACAATTCACACACACTTCTTTGAATGCTAACTTTCAGCCACAATATCTCAATGGAGAAGAAATATTGTGCTACCTTAAATTCTGAAGACAAGCTGTGACTGAAACAGCCTTTCAGGCAACTCAAAGAATTTCAGAAGAGCAATCTCAGTTGTTTCTTTGGAAGTGATGACTCAAATCCCAAAATATCAGGCTGCATCAACTCTTTACGATGTTTTAATTTCAGAGTAATCACTGAGTATTTATATCACCAAGAGACTGAAGTTAGCTACACATTGTTTGAAATATGTGAAATTTCAGAAAATCTTAACATCCACTGGAAAGTGAGATGTCCATGAAACAAAAAGGAAAAAAGAAAACTGACTTTAAGGATTTTAACACCTCCCTCCAAGTGAAATAAATACATGCTATTGTCCAGCTGTCTTATATTTCTTTGAAAAATCTAAGCCATAAATACTTTCACTCCTGGCCTCACAACATGATTACACCCCACAATATCTTGCAGCAATGAGTATCACAGGCCACATCAACTGTAATCAGTTTTAAAGGTGCTCCAGTGGGCCTTCCTTGTGTGATGTGGAAGGAAAAGAGTGACAGCATGTGCAGAATGAAATCTGATTCATTGTTTTATGTTGTATTACTATCTCCTTTCTTCATTTTTCTTTGTTTTTTTTTTTTTTTTGGCTTTAAGAGCTTCTAACAATTATAACGTATAATTTTTTTTCTGCTACTCCAGAATTTGTATATAAATTGGAATAGGATATACAAGAAGAAGTAAACTGACAAGCAAGCCCTTCAGAAATATAAAATGAATGGCTGATGAGCATGAAATGGGTGAAGAGAAGCAGCTTTGTAGGAAGGGAGACAACTGGACCATAAAGATTATGACGAAGTTTTGAAGAGCAGAAGCTAAGAGGAGATTTACTCTTGAAAAAAGTGACAAGGGAGTTTGTGTCTTCTCTGTTTGGCCCACGCCTTTGAGATGTTTCTGATGGATCAGACAGTTAACAATTTTCTTCCGCTTTCTCATGGCCAAATTGCAGGGAGGGGGAGTTGTGGCTCCAAACCTCTCTCCATGTTTGCAGTGTACTAAGAGGAGATGAGATCCACACTGAGAGCCCAAGGAAGCTGAGACAAAAATGAAGGCAGCTGATAAATTCTGCAGATCTGTCTACAGTAGGTCATGTAAGATATGCTCTTTACTATTCTTATTCCCTCACTCCATTTGTACTACTTAGAAAGTATTGCCACTCTCTCTACTTCAGCTCTTTCTCAATGTACTAGAAATATTTCTCCTAAACCTTTTATGTCCAGACAGATTTTTCATTCTGCTTTTCTTGTCATTTTCTGAATGTCACCATTTTGTGCTTCTGAACCTTCAACTCAGCCTATTACAAGGAGACATTCAATGGAGCAAATAGTTTAGACAGTGGGAATCAGTTTGTCTTCGGGTATGTACCTGCCGGAGACAAAAAATACCATGTCATATTTTGTATTCACTTCTATTACTCCTTACTGGTAATATATTTTTTCTTACTAAATAAAGAAACTGTAAATATTTCAGAAATGACGAAGAATTACCTGGGGCTTAGCTGCATAGGTAAATAATTATGTTGATTCAAAAAGGCTGTTAAAAGCCTACAAGATTAACTGGACTCTTTTAAGCTTTTGGAAAATAGCCCTGGAAAAACACTTTGCTGGGGGAGGTGGGGGAAAATCTCTGAAATCCCAGTTCACAAATAACCTGTACATGATGGAGCAAAAGGGTGAACATGCTTTTATAAGCACACACGTTTATGAAGGTGTAATTGCAGAGCATGACTAATGAAACCATCTATAGCAAGGGTCAAAGAGGTCACAAGAAGTGGGCAGAGGAAAAAAGCATCACATCTCACTTTTTTTTACTAAAAGTTGAACAAAAGTGAGTCAGCACCATCTTTAGGCAGCAGGATACTTCACCAGAGCAGAAAATACTGAGTCTGATACTCAGCAGGCCACCAGAAACCATACAAGTTCTGACAGGCTAACCTTTTGTCACAGTATTGTGCTGTTACACATAATGATCATCCAGCAGCATGCCAGATGATTAGCCCGACATGCAGATAGCTGCTTGGATTATGTGAGACAAATGTTTCTATTCACCACTCCCCTCACCTGGGAAGCACCATTTGTTTTATCAGACTACATCCACAATTGACATAAACTGAAGCCAGTCGGTTTTTTTCAGCCAGTTCTCACCTTTCTGATTCATTATCTAGGCTTTGCTGTGAGAAAAACAGACCAGCTCACTGAGGTGCAGGGAGGAGAGCTATTTGGGGAGAGCTAAGGCTTTTCAAAACATTCAAGGGAGAAAGAGGGAAAAATGGGTGAGTGGACTTAAAAAAAAATGCCCTTTGCAAAATATCCCCTGACTTTTGGCCAGGAGTAACAGATAGAGACAATCGTAACAAAGCCAGGGCTGCAGTGCAGAGTGCAATAAGGAAAGGAGAGAAACAAAGGGAGAGAAGGAGAGAAACAAAGGAGAGAAAAACAAAGAGTGAGAGGAAAGAAATCATGTGAAGAGGGGAAATTTTCTACATAGCTAAAATCCTGCTGTAGGTGCAATGGAAAGCTCGAAATTCAGAGCACGGTTGTCGGTGGGATTGCCTGTAATCTCACCCTGGGGCCACAGGATCTCCGCCAGACTGGATTAGACCAGCCACACCATCCTCCCTGCTATTGACTCCGGACATATTTGCTGTCTTACTGTGAGGGAACAGAGGCCTTGAACAGGTCATACCAACAGTGTACAAGGAAAACTTCCCTTCTGACCCCCCAAAAATGGTATGCAGTGCAGGGTGAGGTTACTGGCTTCTGCGTACAGTTGTTGGTCCGCACATGGCTGTAACCGGTAGGATTCCTATGTACAAAAATCACCCCAGAGACACTGCTGAGCAGGAGGATGATGATCAGCGGGGTCAGAGCAGAGAAGGGAGGTAGGCGCAGCACCTTCAGGGTGTCCCCTGTTGTTTGTAGAGTGTGCTCTGGGTCCTTTCTTTCTCCCTCTGCTCTGAGCCACCTCTGTTTATACTCTCAGCAGATTCAGTGGAAGAATACTGACCAGGTGTTGATGCACGTGTGGCCAGCACATGCAGCAAGGCCTGCCAAGTACGTGCCTTGCTGGCTAACAGCGGTTCCCGGATAGCAGCAACATGCTGCTCAGTAACAACCCTCCTAGCTCCCCTCTCCAAGACAACAACCCTCCTAGCTCCCCTCTCCAAGGTCACATTCTCACAGCTGTGTGCAGCTTGTAATTTCCCACAATGGCCCTAAACGGACCATCACTGAAATCCCTCACACAATGGCCAAAAGCCAACCTCAGCAAATGCAGTCCTGCCCATCACTGTAGACAGTGACATTCTGCCAGATGGCTTCAGTGGCAGCGAGATTAGGGAGATGAAAGGAAAAAAACTAGTAAACTCTGCATGTACTTCCCAGAGACGGAAACTTTTGGAAAACTCTTCCCAGAGGGACACTAATGAGCAACGGGGGCCGTTGAAACTGTAACAAAGCTTCAGAGCTGTCAGCTTTTTGAGATACTTTATTCAAGAAGTAAAGAGAGGGAACAAAACGGTGTGAGTCTGTTCTGCGTGTTAGAAGCCCCATGGTCTCTTGCTTCCCTCCATATCAAGACACATTTTCCAGTGCTACGGGAAGAGAGAGCGTCCTAGGCTGCGTGCTTGGCTGATGTAAACTGACATAGGTCCACCAGTGCTACCCTGGCACTGGCAGATCTGGTCCACAGCCAGTATAGGCCGAGGACTAGGTTGAAGGAGAGTTTACACCATTGTTTCTCCAGAGCTGCCCAGCTGACCGTAGGGGAATGGGACTGATTTGTAGTAGCTGAGGACATGACGTACTGCTTAAGGGAGCTCATTAAAGCACAGAGAGCCTTGTCAGCCAGTGTACTGCCTCTGCCCAGTCTGTACTCCAGCTATGGATATAAACATAACTTTGTATAGGGGTAGACAGATAGGTAGGAAATTTTAAGACATAATACATCTGCTAAAATACAATTCAACTGTAGTTTAAGCTTATGAGACTTGTCTAGGAGTGGAACTCAAACTGATGTGGTTTGAAATCCCATGTGAAGACAAAACTTATGTCTCATTGATCTGACTAACTTTACTGCTGTTTGGACTGAGCAGGGATTTCTGAGGATCCTTGGTGAACATTCCTATTGATTAAGCAGGAGAAGTGGAAGACACATTCAAGCAGTAAAACTTGACACTACGTAACTATGTAAAAGACTGTGTTGTGTTATTATAGTGTGTTCCTAGCATTACAGTGTGTTCCTAGTAAGAGCTAGGAAAAGCAGTTCTTTCTGAGGGATTTAACCTCTCTGACTTCAGCATATTCGTAATATTTCAGGTGAGTAGAAAATGACCATTGCCATCTTCTTGTGTGAGTGGATCTTAAATGTAGCAAGCTGAAAGGACTAAATTAGGGTACGTTTCCAGCCTTTCTGCTTCCAGTCACCTGAGACAAGTGCTTCTGAACCTTGTTGGACTTAATGCTTCCTCTCAAGCCAAGAGACCATGCCAGTCTTCTTACCCCTTGGCCAGGGTTTCCCAAACCATAAGGACTTTGATGAGCTTGAAGGACCAAATCAGTTTGGGAAGAAAGAAAATCACAACTTTTCCCTGCTCCTGGTGCAGGCATAGGGTCACAGAAGGTGCTAAGGTCTGCAGAGAATGGTTTAGAGAGCAAACTGGTACAGACAGTAAGGGTAACTATCTGTTACATGGTAGGAGACAACAATCCAGTGGGGTACTGTGATGCTTACAGCCTGACTTCCAGTTGCCCCAGAGATCATGCTGCTGCTGAACATTATGGTGGGAGGATGCTTCAGCTCTGCTGCCAGAAATGCACACTGAGGGTCATACCTGTTCAATGAGACACAGACTTTAGTTTCACAGCAGGGCTCAACATAAGTCTGCCAATGCCAGCCTCTCATGTGGATGCAGACTCCATCCCTCTGTGCTGCAGACTGCCTTCTCTCAAGCTGGGGCTGCTTGTGCTTGGTGTCTGGCAGGGATGGGGCAATCTAAGCTGAGGGAAGGAGAGCTGTGATCAGCATGCTGAAGGCCGACAGTTGTGTTTAAATCAGAGCCAAGAGACTTGACCCATCAGATAACCCTCAGTCAATATATATTTCCAGAAACGTCAATATATATTTCTTTTCCTCTCTCCAGCCTCACAGGCTGGGGCCCAAGAAGAAAGGACAGTGTTTCTCTGTTCTTTGGTTCATGGTTGGTGATATTCACTGTCCCTTCTTGGTCACTGCAATTTCACTCTCGCTCCTATAAGATAACCTCTGTATGAGCTGGAAACCATTTTTCTACTTGTGATTCATCTAGGTCAGTCCTTACAAGACTCTTTCCAAAGACTGGCTTCATTCTGGCTCTTCCAGAGCTCGTAGATCTTACAGTCCAAACAGCTTCAACAATCCACTGGCATCCACTGTTCACCGTATCCCTTGCGGGGCTTCTCCTCCTTCTGACCACGATGGCTTCCTCTGCTGACAGCAGGAATTTAGTTGCTATGATGTTGTGCCCTTGTGGTGGTATTTCTCCTTAGCTGTTTCACTGCTAATCAACCAGCTGGGCCGCCCCATTGATGAACTAATTGCTGGCCACATTCTCAGCGCTGAGAAAATTCCCCTGTCTGGGGCTGTGTTTCTGTGGAAAACAGTTAGGAACATGCCTTTCCACACAGAGAATTTGCCTCCCAGGAGCTGCAAGAGTTACCTGTACCACATGGAAAACTTTTTACTTGGAGGTACCTGTTTTCATTCCAGATTTTTGTAGGAGTAGAAAGAAAGCTTTTCACAAGTTCCTTTTTGTTTTCTAGTCACAGTAGTAATGGCTGGCTGTTCCATTTCTCTTTGGAACTGTCCCACAAGTCAAATGCTTCAGGAGTTTTCTAAGATGCTTTTGATGTTCCTGCTAGTCTTTAAAAAAAGCTTTTAAAAATTGCACTCTCAGTCTCTATAAAGGCTATTTCATTTTTCCTGCAGTGACATTGTTAATCTGACAGTTCACTTTCTGCCCCACTGTACCTCAAAGAAAGAGACGCAGAATTCGGTCCTTGTCTGGTGACTTAAAAACTCTTTGTGACATGTCTTCTGCAGTTCCGCAGTTAGAGAAAAGGACAGTTGTCCAATAGTGTTCTTATTGAATGTCACTGACACCAGATATCCCAAGGTTACAGCATTCAGGCATAGACAATTTTTGTTCAGATCGACATCAATGCCAGCACTCTATACAGAGGAAAAAAAACCATAGCTCAAAAACACTACTCAGGGAATGGCAGCTCCAGTTAAGTTAGCTCATGTATAGGTCATGGAGGGAGCGGAAGATCTCCAGGGCATATTGCACAGGCTCTGACTATCAATCTACTCTTGAGGAGGTGATCTCTGTCTTTTGGCTAGGATGAGATGTCTAGGAGTGGATATTCTCCACCACTGCTCTGGCCCAGTGAGTACCAAAGACTACAGAGCAAAGCAGATTCCCAGTTAACATTCAGACATGTTTTGCTTGTTGATAAAAACATGTCAAACACTATCAGGAATAACTATTCAAATGGAATACAGCTTCCTATTGATAGAAACTTTGTATGACACCATGAACCCTGACTGTCCTGCAGATCTTTTAAAAGGGCTCCCAAGGACACTTGGTACTGCATAGAGGCACTGAGGCCTACATCTGGGGTGAAGAAAAATCAGGATAATGAGAAGAAAGAATACTTTGAAACCCATAACGTCATTTGTTACTATTTTAAAACATGATGTCTTGGAGCAATTTTAAATGTTTTTTTTTCAATACACTATATACAGAGCATTCATTCCCTCTCTGTATAGATAAATTCATACCCATAAAACCTTTTTTCTGTGTGATTAATTTCTGTGCAACAGTGAAAGATAGCAAATTTCAAAATGTTTGGATTAAGAACAGCATAAAGATGTCATTACTGGTACTGAGCACTGCCAATTGTATGTAATTTTATCATCTATAGTTATTCCAGCTAATGACTGTGATAGAGTGGTGAGAGCATAGGGAAACTAAATATCATGCATTAAGACTTAAACCAATCTCACCATAAGTGGTTTAGGATGAACCTTGTGCTAGGCAGATTATCTGAGTGTCATGGTGTGAAGTCCCTGCACTTTTTGTCACAGTTTACAGCAGTGACAGCTGTCATAATGAAAAGCCAAGGCAAGCTGGACTGTCTGTCTCCAGTAAGCACGGAAATTACTACTTTCCAGAGCCCTGAGAGTGCACTGCATCAGTCTCATACAAATGTTCCTCATGCTCTGCACAAAGAACTGAGAAAGCAGCCATCTGCCATAACTGCAACTGTATTCTCTGAGATGACTATGTGTGCAAATGAGAGAACACCACCATTTTCCCAGTCCTGCAGCTGTACCATGATGCGTTCAGTTTACTCACAGAATGAAATATCAAATCCAAAAAGTATGCTGTCGGTATGCCCACAAGCATGACAGTAAAAGTCATCACAAGCCCCTTCGGATTTCTCCTCATAATTTTCCATCCACACAAGAAACAAGTAGCCCTTTGGAAAGACCAACATCTTCCCTTCTGTCATTCAAACCTTTTACTAGATTTGTTTCTGCAAACAAGGCAGGAAGGTTAAGGAATTACTCTGATACACTCTGTAGGCTCTTAATTCCCCCCCTCACTATTTTACTCTGTTCAAAATTATATGCTAATCTCAGTTTGAAGATGTATTGAGCTTTTGTTCCTACAAATGTCAATGTTCCATTGATTTTTCTATTTGAAAAAAAAAAAAGACATACAGTCCTAATGGACCATTTCTAGGTATAAGCAAATTGGTGTTTCATGTTTCCAGACAGTCCATTTACTTATTGCACCTCAATTTATAGGGAATTGTTTTAGCACACATCACTCAGTTAAAAATAATACCAATTATACCTTTAGAGAAAGCTATGAATATATGAAATAATTACGATGGAATCCTCAAAAGCTGAAGTATTATAGGGAAAGGATGGTAAATAACTCTTGCACCTTCTCCTGCCATAATGCCAATGCACTTCCTATGTGAGTTTTGGTCTCCCCAGGTGGCTTGAGGCAAGTAAATTATTGTGGTGTTGATAAACTGCTGGCTTATCGTTTATTTCTTAGGTACATGCTGGAGGAATTTTGCAAATCAAAGAGACATAGAAAGTGTGAGTTGTAGTGAGTACAGTACAAGTGTTACACCTGGGGCTGATCCACTCTGAGGAAGTGTCCCTGTTGCTCTCACTCCTGCAGTTGACTGAAACGAGTCTACTAAGAACAGCAAAGTAAGGCAGAAATGGCAATTTTTCACCCAAAACCAGTGTGCTGACCTCAGGAGTTAGAAAAGCGCACCTTTGTTTTGTTGAGTGAATTGTAAGTACAGAGAAATGAGGAAAAGTAAAGCACAACATTCATTTTACTCTGCTGCCTCTATAAGTAAAGATCTGTGAGTAAATCTGGGTTCTGAGTCCTTGCACTCTCACTGGCACAGGGGGTCCATCATGTAGAAATGGGATGTACAAAGCAGGAGGGGCCCTGAAGTAACAGCCATGCATGTCATCAGATGCCAGGCAGGGGCATTGCGATCCATGTTAGTCAGGTATTGTCCTTAACTTTTGTTACCTGCTACTCAGGGGCGTTCCTGGTCACCTCCATGCTTACACTGGGCTACTAGCAGCAGCATAGGGACTATGAGGCTAAGTGCCCACAGAGATGCAGAAAGTCCTTCCAGGTAGCCTCAGTGGTGGCCATACAGTAGCAACAGAAAGGGATTGATGGCTCTTCACAAATGACAACCATAGGAAAGCTGGGTCAAGCACATACATTTTGTATTTAGCTATATGCATGGTGAGGTTGGTATCCAAACCCCATTGCTTGTCTCTCTTGCTATCCCTGGAAGAAGTGCCTGGCCCTTCAGCAAAAATTTTTATTATACTTTGCAAGACACTGTCTCTCAGGGAGCTGGACTAACCTCACAGAGTCCTTTGACAATGAGGAAACAGACCAGAAAATGCACTCACTGAGATGTTGGTGCATCAAGACAACAGCACCATGTTATAGCAATACGGGTCACTTTGGCCATGGGTAGTGTTTACACTCACTGTTTTTGCTCCATTCTTTAGCAAGGATCAGCCCATATAACTTTAAGGCTAGAATTTTGCTGCAATTGTCCCTCTCTAAGCAACTGGAAACTTGGACTGAAACTTGTTTCATCACTAGTTAGTCCTTGGGGAAAAAGTAGAGTACTACCTCACTTTTGGGTAGACTGCAAGGGATGAGGGTGTATTTGCACCTTTGCCTTCTTAGGAGGGAAAGCTACATTATGCTGTGTGTTAAAACTGTTTGTGTCTGGATAGCACACTACTTATACTTAAAAGAAAGGGTAAAAAAATGCCAGCTCCCCAGTCAACAGCTCAGTCTGTGCAGAGAGATTCCATATAAGAACACTTCCCCAGGTAGTCGAAGAATACTGTACTTGTTTACCAGAAGCTTCTGCAATACGTCCCAGCTAAAGGATGCAATACCAAGCAGAGAGATGGGTTTGTGGGCTTCTGGCTCCATCTTTGCATTTTAAATTTCTACTTTAGAATGGGATCTTACTAAATGTATTTCACCCCCCAAAAAAACCCTGGCTTCAGTATTGTCTTGAACAAACATTTTAATCTTTTAATAGCAAGTAGAAAGCCAGTTGCCCAGAAGTCCTTTAAGGGACTAAGCTCAAGAATTACTGCTTTCTGCATGTAGTATCTCATTAACTGTAGGAGCACCATGTTGGCTGTCATTGTAGCACCTCAAAGCACTTTACAAAGACAATAAATTGAATGAACTGGCAACAGTGCTTTGCATTTTTGGGAAAGGTTTGTCTAAAATTAGCAATTGAGTGCACTTAGCTGAACTGGTTAAACTAACATAACTTATGTCATGAATGTATCAGGAGGCTGTGGACATACACAAAACAAGACAGAACACCAAGCTTCTCTCTGGCCTCTCTGTCAGTGAAGATCAGCCAGTCAGTAAGAAGAATCTGTTGTTAGTGGATGACATTCAACACATCTCTCAACAGCTTGCAATACAGATATGTAACACACACGAAATATGTGAAGAGGCATGTGAAATAACTAAAATAATTTAACAGACCAGTATCAGTGTCAAAACCAAAAGTCATTACCCCTATGCCACTCAACAGACTGCCAAATCCTATAAATTCTTGCACTACTCACTAATTTTTCTTGTTATTGTTCTCTCTCAGACTAGCTCTTCCACAGCTAGTCTGCAGGCAACTACCTCCCAATCAGGTGCAATCTGCTCAAGCTAGTTCTAGGACTTTTCTCTTTTGTATTTTTCCTGAGAAATAAGGCAAGTTGACACAATAATTTCGTTTCTTTTCAACACTGAATTCAACTTGAAGTGAGAGTCGACTTTTTCAAGGAAAGACATTTCTGACTTAGGCTTACCATTTGTTCACTCTCTGCAGGTCTGTCCTACCTATTCTTAAAATATGCAATCAGCTCTTTGAGACAAACCACTTATATCACCATGAAAGTCTATTATTGCTCTGAAAATAGCGAAGTGCCTGTTGTGACTGTTGATTGAGATGTCAAGATTTCACTTTCATAATTTATTAATATCTGTTATTTAGCTTACATTAGAGTTTTCTCCTCCAGTGTAAAAATTGTGCTCTTGATGTGACTCACAATTTCTGTTCGAAATTTTAAAATACGTTGTCTTTTATAGGTGTGAGTATTAGCATAGTGAATGCAGATGGCTGTACAGGAGGGTCCCCCGGGGGACTCACCAGCCTTAGGGAGCACTCACTCAGTGCTTCTCTTTGTCGTCATCTGGACTAAAGTTCTCTTGAAAACTGTATTTGCTGTGCTCTTCAGAAGTTCAGTCTGAGTTTCCACACTTCACAGGGCTGAGAGCTTGCTATGACTGAATGGTTAGGAAACCAAGGCAAGGATGTCCCTGACCTCCACCTTCCATATGGCTTGTACTGAAGCACAAGCTAGATATTCCTTGAGTGAAATCACTGATGGCTCTTACTGTTTTCTTGCTTGGATATAACACACAAAAAATCTGAGTGAAAGACTGGTGAATGCTTAACATGTTGACAAGTTAAACTCTTAAAAACAAGATCCCAGAAGTGTTGTTGCTGAAATTTTTTTTTTTTTAAAATCTTTATTTTTTTTTTCCTCTTGTTTTACAGCTGCTGCTTCTCATTGCAGTCTCCCGATACTGCTGTACCTTTGGAGACCAGCTATTGAATTCTCATTTCAATAACCTATTTCTATCTGAAGTTAAAATAAAAATTGAAATCTCACAGCAAATATTTCAGAAGCATTTTATCTTCTTCTGGGTCTTTCTTTGAAAAATCCATGTTTATGATTGACTGCAGTAGTAGTCATTACAATCTGAATTTAAAGACAACTTTATTATTTGCTAATCTTCAAGTCTATGGGCTAACACATCGCATAGTTCAAATTCAGCACATATGTTATGTTTATAAACTGCAACCTCCACACAAGGGCTTAATGCAGCCCTTCACTGTTTATAGTAGAAACTACTGTATGTACCTTTTCTTGCACCGGAAAAGCAGCACTTGAAATGCATGTACTTTACACTACACAGACAGAAAGGGGAAAAAAAAAATGATTACATTCACTGCTATTGCCAAATAAGCCATAAACATTTTATTCTTATAAAAGAATAGGCAGAAAACCTTGCTATTTGGACAAATCTGTAAAATTGCAAATCCATGTCCCCCTCCTGTAAATCAATAGGCAGTTAGAAATGGCATTGTATGTGTATTTAAAAAGATGTGCAGTGGTGTCGGATCTTCCTGTGCTAGCAGTACTTTTTCCAGCCACTTGGAAACTACAATTATAGAAATGGATATTGTACTTTGATTCTGAAGGTTTGTTGTGAGTTTCACAGTTTCCATTTTCTGTGATTCTGTAGTTTTGTTAAAGGCCTCCTTGAACCATAAAAACCTCTAAAAGTGTTAGACCACTCCTTTGCAGATGTAAAAAACCCAGATACAGTAGGCTTGACTCAATTAATTTCCACAGTATTTAAATCCAAATAATTGCACTGACTGCATTGGAATTCCTCCAGATTTTCTCAGCTGTGAATGTGAGAAGGACTAGGCCCTGCTTTTTAATGGCTATTTCAATTATCCATCCAATAGCTCATGTAATCAATCATTTGAGACTGTCCTGGGCAGACTTTGAGATGAAAGTCACAATGAAGATCAAAGGAAGAGGTAAGCGCTTATCATAAAGCAACGCCTTCAGATTGTAGTCTGCCAGCATTTAGAGTGCTATCTCCTGGACCTTTCTGATGCTGCATCCTCTCCAGGTAACCTGCCAGAAAAGATGCATGGGCTGATGAGAAACATAATCTAAACATACTTCTGAGAGAGAAAACATCTAAGGACAAAACTCTGCTTGCTTCACTACCTGCCCACAAACATCCTCTACACAGAAATCTCTGCTCTGTACCTGGGCACACCAGTAATGAAGAAATGTGACCCACCCCTACCCAGCTCTTTGTGATATGATGGATGGCCTCACCCATCCTTGCCAAAGCACTGGCTCCACACTGTGTCTGCAGGGACAGGGAAGCAGATACAGAGAAGGAGCGAGACAATCACTTGGATAGGAGCAAAATCTAATATCTAACTTCTATTTTCATTAAAGAGGAGAATGTTTCTCTTCAAGTTAAGTCATACTGTCAAGTCTAAAGGATTAGCCTTTGTCATTCTAGGTCTTTATCCTTCTGTGATGAGGAGAGGCTGATGCTGGGATAGTACAGTCTGTCTTTGGCAGTTGCCCTTAAATATTGTCCCAGATAACCTGCTCCCACAGAGGCTCGGTAAGGATGGGGTTCTCAACAAAAATGTCTTAGGTGCTGCAGGAAATTTAAGGCTTGAAGAACCTTCTGGAGGTAATATATTTCCAGTGAATATCAATTCAACATGTATTTGTCTAACCTTTTTCTAGAAACCTCCTAAGAAGCGGCCAGCACTCTTTCCCCCAGTCCACCTCCAGATTAAGAATCTGAAGTCCCTTTTATTTATATCATTTATCTCCCTGCTGCCTCTTCTGTAGACTCAATTCAATTCTTCATTTTTCATGCTGTGCAGAGGCCAAACCTTGAAATTATAATCCAGCTAAAGATGATTAGAAAGGACAATCCTACCTCTGCTGTCTTACACTGTTCTGGTTTTATTTAGGGGCGGGGGGTCGGCTATGGCCTCGTACATTGTCTTGTATTGGTGGCAAGAGAGTTTGGTACTTCTACAATAACAACATTTGCTGGCTATATTGTTTTGTTCTGTGTGATAACTCTGAAAGTCCTGTCTACAGTCCTGCTCAAGACCCATCTATTCTTCATTTTGGATTTGTGCATAAACTCCTTCTTCCTTTATGTAGGAGTATTGATAATAGGAATGTAGGTGCAAAGTACAGAAAGAAAGACAATCCACCCCATGAAATCGACTCTGCCTCACATAGACAAAAAACATGTCACTGCCACACACTTGCCTCTGCCTTGAAAGCAGAGAATCCTCCATCCACCACACCATCTTCCTGTTCTCACATAACCTGTAGAGAGTAACTCAACGAGAGGCAAAAGCTCATCTGCTGGTGGGTGCTGATTTCACGGCTTCATAAATTATTTTTGCTTAGACCATCCAAAGCAAATGGAGGCAAACTCCATGTTCTTTTTCAAGGTCTGGAACAGCTACACATTCAAAATCAAAACAAATCCTGAGATGACTACCAAGCACATGACAAACTTTTTGCTAGATGACACATCCATTGCGTTTGGGTTCTCCATCATGCTCTGCAGCAAAAATATACTTGAACTGCTAATGCAGATAAACATCTTCATTTTAGTCCACTTCCTAGAAATTAATGCAACCAACTGATGAATCAGGTGTTACTTAGCATGGTAAGGGATAACATAATCTATGAAATAATAAGAATTGCTAAAGTTGGATCAGAGTGGTTACAGTACTGAAGTAGCCACACTGCTGTTGTGTTACTACAGTAACTTACTTCCTTGGTTAACTATTAGATTTACATTCTTTCCTAGTTGCTTCCAAAAGAGTAATTGTGTACTTTTTATGAGTTTTCAGGGATGGTGGAAAACTCATTTCTGAGCTTGCATGTCACTTCATTGACATGTAATCCAAATTTCTGAAATAGAAAGAGATGAAGCAGTTACTTTCTTCCATAAATTATTTTCAAGTCAAGTGGAAAACCTTTTTTGGATAAGTGGAAACTTATCCAATATGTGAACTGAGGCTTATAAGAAGGAAAGGCAGAGGGATAAAGCCCAGCGTCTGCAATGCAGAATAATACACACTGATGAGCAGATGTTTTCTAGAACTTTTTTGTGGTCCTTAAGGACATATTGTGGTGGGTTAACCTAAAGTTGAGGAAAGCACTTCTTGGAGGTGTCTCAATGAAGAAGTTGACGGTCAGAAACATAAAGTTGCAACCCTTTGGTGATCTCCCATAACACGAGTCACTATTACTTGTTCTTAACAGAGGTAGTTAATCTCAGTTTTAAACTCTGTAAGATGAAGTTGTACTTCATGTGCATAAAGAACAACTACAGTAAGAAACAGAGTGGAAATCATTTTCCTGCTGCAAATCATTTTCCTCCTACAGAAAAACTGAGCTCTTTGTCTGGAATGACAGAGTCTTTATTGGGAATTACTGTCCTGTGGCAGCTCATTCTAAGCTGTATTCAGCAATTCTCCTCGAGGTGTTGAACAACCTGAAAGGAATTGCACAGACCTATTGCCTTGGAGAACAATAATACTGCAAGCTTAATGTTAACATTTATCCCAAATGTAAGTTCTGTTAAAATAGTGCATTGAGTATCTTGCATAGTTTTCCAAAGAAATAATTACACAGCAAAGGCATAGAAAACAAAAATCTTCATACAAGTAATGTTTTCAGAATGTCACTGTGACTCATCTTCTATGGCATGAATGGAGGGCTGGCCACCTCCTGCAGATAATGGAACAGAAAGACCCTAAAAATAATGTAAAAGCCCAAGAGCCTTTTGCAAAAAGAAAGAGAAAAATCTGGTCTTATTTTCCATGGACCAAAAAGTCACAGGATTAATATTTCACAAGGAAAGCTTTTATTAGACACTAGATAAAAGTTCTTATTAGGAGTTGATGTCAACTATTTGAGAACAGTTTATACATAAATCTGCGTCCTCACTTTTGTCAGCATAAATATAACTAGATTACATCCTGACCTATTGCATGGGGTGATCTAGGTGACTCCTCAGGGCCCATCCAGTCCTCTAGTTCTATAACATGAGAGGGCACTTGGCTTTTGTTCATCCCCACGGAAATTTTGAGCATATTGACACATGTTTCTGTGTTCACAGCTCATCCCCTGCTCTCTCCAGGGTATAATGTTATGATGAGCGATGGCTCTGCAAGGAAATGAAGTGCACCACCTTGTTTCACACATTGTCTCATGACAGATAGCATAAATCACATAGCCAGAGCTATGTAGCACTCTGCTCCTTTGGCACTTGCTGTGCTACACTGCTCTTCCTTGTGTTACCTATAATTCTGCCTGAGCAGGATTTCTATGAAGTTGGCAAGAAGCAAGGCAGGCAGTGTCTGGTGTGGAGGAGACCTGCAGCGGGACAGTGGTGCCTTGAGAGGTGATGAGATGTTGCTAGAGCCTGATTGCATGTTGCTAGCTGGTAGTGACAGATCCACAGAGCCTTTTCATATGCGCAACATAACCAAGCACCTTGAGAAGATGTTGGTGCAATAGTTGAGTGTCAGATAGATGCCACACTGTGGTTTGAAATGGACAGCTGGTAGCATGGTGTTGCAGGTGGCAAACAATCTGGTGTATATGTATAAGGAGGTGTGTGAAAGACTGTAACTGGTCTTTTGAACGCTCAGACAGAAGCTAGAGAACTGCAAGCCTTCACTAGGACAGGCTGGTTATAAATTGGCTAGTAGCTAGACCAAAGAAAAGAGGCATATTCCTGAGGCATATTTCAAGTTGTCCAGTGTGTAGAGAGGGGGCTACCAATTAGGAGGCTTATCATATGTCTTGCTCCTACAGGTAGAGAGTTTGAATTTGGAAAACCGGGTGCTAGGCTCTCCAAAAAGGAGAGCTGTTGCCAAAAAAGAAATGGTCCTCAAACCAGATGTTCTTGGAAAGAAGATGAGGGCTGGGAAAGGAGGAAGGTAAAGATCTTGCCTGGGAGGGAAGATCCTGGAAGTTGTGGAGGATCCTGGAGATCAGGGATGCAAACGCAGGGAGATGACCAGAGACTTTTACTGCTGATGCCTAGGCTGGGTAATTTTGAGCAGTGGCACAGCATAAATCATTACTTTCTACCTCAGCATCCTGAGCCAGTAGCAACATCACTTGCAAGGCGGGAAATTGAGACTTCATGAATGTAATGCCAGGAGAGCAAGTAACGACTGTGTGAGATATCAAGAAGGGCAAAAGCTGTAATCTCCATGGCTTTTATATAAACCTCAGCATCTAGTCCACTACATGTTGTCATTCACTCTGCCTTATCTGTGACATATGACACTACAGCAGACCCATAGCAACTTTACTGAGAGTAATTCCCAATTTCAATAAAGGAGGCCTCAAGTTATGCACCACAGTCGAAGGCTTGACACAGGAGTAGGTGCCTTGCTGGCTGCCAATTACTCCTCTGCAGTTTAACCTGTGCAGTGATGAATTCCAGACCCCTTAATTTATTCCACATTCCTGGTGGAATAAAAGTATCATCATGAATAAAATGAAGGAGTGTTTTCTTCCAGCAGTCTTGCTTACCTGCACAAATACAACCACGGGTATATTTCTGTTTCATAAAGGGAAGAACATGCTTTGCTTTTGTATGCTTTTAAAAATATTATCAGTGTAGTTCCCCACACAGTAGAAAGATAACCATATATGCCTCAAAGTGCTTGAAACCATCACTCAGATTAAAGATAGTAAATAGGTATTTTTCTCTGTCCTATGATTGGGAGAGAAGCAGTTTGCTGTTTGCGTTCCCAGCTTCACATCATCTTGTGTTCAGCAGAATGTGACACATGCTTGCTGCAGTAAATGGCAACAAGGTCATTCGGACAGAAGCTCAACAGCCACAATTGTTGTAGAGTCACATAACACACATTAAAAGCTGGAGCACTACAGAGTCTGAAAGGCTACCTAGAAAGCAACAAATATTGTCAGAAAACAGTATAGCATTTTGACTTTATGATTTTTTTTAATATACGGTTTATCTCAAATGACAGTTTTCATGTCCCTCAAATGGCTACATTTAATGAGAGTGTGGCACAGATCTCGACAAAAACACATGAAGGTGTGATTGGTGGTTTTAAGGCCTGTATTGGAACTCATTTATTGACTAGATTATGAGGTGAGTAGAGTGGAGAGAGGAGAGGAGAAGATGGCAGATAAATATGGTATGAGAAAGCTTAATATTAATGCATTGAAATATGAAATACAGGATGCTTATGTCTATATCTGATTGCACTACATTATAGTGACATGTAATCAATCAAAAGAGTGTCACAAGTGTTCAGTAAGATCCCATACTCAGAAGCAGTTATTAAGACCTCCTCATCACAGATGAAAGACCAACATTAAAGCTCTACTTTGAAACCAAAGTACAATGTATGTGATATTCTGAAGTGGTGTTTGTTTACATATAATAGCAGCCAAATGACTCCTCAGACTAACAATAATCTATCCTCCCCTCTGGGAGAAATGTTACACTAGGATAAGATTGAGACACTAAAGTGAGAATAAAAGAGCCCTGCAGAAGAGAATCAAAGGCAGTGTAACACTTCTATCCACAGTTTTCAAAGCAAGGACCACTTTAAAGCAAATAGAGGAAATAATATATCTATGGGCAACAGAAGCATAAAACAGGTAGCATCTGCTACGCAGAAAACTGCATCTGTGCTTGCCTGGGTAATACCACTTGCCTACAGCACACCTACCATTTAAGGGCTGTGCAGCTAAGCAGGGATCTGCCAGGCTTCTTACAAAACCCTGACTGTTAAGGAGCTTTGACATTTGTGCTCTGGTGTTCCTAGATATGCATGTAAAGCCTCTCTAGAGGACCTCACTTCCCCTGCAATTTGGGAAGGGCTTTCTAAGAGGCAGCAGGGCAGAGGATGTTTTACCACTTGCTTGTGCTGAATGCTTTGGTCTGCAGCACAAACAAAGCTGAATGGGAAAACACAGAAAGTTATCAGTTTTCCAGGCACAAAAGTGCTTTCACTTTATGCTTGCATGGCTGATTTTAGCAAAAGGCCCAGAAAAAGCCATTTGCATTTAAGAAAAAAAAATCTCTGTTAAGGCAGTTACCCTTTAAACGCATTGGAAGATTTCTGTGGATCTGCTACTGCAGGGGAGGAGTGCTGCACAGCCTATGATAAAAATACAGTCTCCCAGTCACTATGTACTTGAAAACCTTGATTATCCAAACTCTGGCTAACTGGAACTCCCAGGCTCCTGAGGAAAAACACAAACAAATCTTAAAACTAAATAAAAAAAACCAAACCAACCCAAACAATTTTCATTGTGGTTTCAAGACTATCTGAACTTTTTCTTGTACTGTTTGCTGACTCAGCAGGCTCATGTTTATTTGAGTCATGAGAATCTGAAATAAATTTTGTATTCAGAAAGCTAAAGTTACATTGCAAAACTGAAGCAGTTATAGACAGAAAGAAGGAAGAGAAGGGAAAATTACTTCAATATGATAATGCTGAGAGAAAATTCCTCACCTATTCACCTTTTATAGTTCTTTTTAAAAATTAAGCCATTTATGACCAGAGTGCAGAGAAGCACAAACAACTATTATTTGTATATCTGTTTAAATACAGAATTGATACACCTTGTCTTGAACATTTTATTTGAGGATAACAGCATACATTGGCTAAGAAACAAAATAACCGGTTATTCAATGACCTTGTGCCAAACGCTTAGCTACAGCAAGGACCTGGTTGTAATAACCATTAAATCACTTTAATATATGAACACAGCATATAAAAAGCAACTCAGGCTCAAGTTTTTTACAAGGTTATTCCTTGCTCTCAGTGTTTCACACAAAAAAGAACCATCCAGAAGAGGACTTTCAAAGCTTCCAAATAGGTAAAAAGGCTACTGAGAAAGGCAGATTTTTTTTTCTGGATGGAATACAATGAGGAATACATTGTAGCAACCTTCTGGTGCCTCCAGGGAGACACGAGGGTGGCTGCTCCAGAACGGACCTGGCTGCATGTGGACAGTATTGCAGACAGTGCGTGGCTCTTCAGACATGCCTTGCTCTAGGAACACTCTCAGATCCACTCCTGCTCTTCTCTGCCATTGCCAATAACAAAGGCCATCCTGCTGGATGATATTGTTGTCCTCCAATTGCAGTGACATTCTCTGTTTAAAAAAACTGATGAGGAAAAATGCAGATCTTCAGCCATGTCCAGTTTTTCCACCAGCACCAAAGGAAGCTTGTGTGGCCAAATGTCTCTTGAAACTGAAAGGAAATTAGTAGAAGTATCTGTACAGCTTTAAAAAGTCTGCTGGCATTTTTTTTTAGTGGCATTGGCCACCTGCAACGGCACTAAGTCCCACTGAGCTTTGCATGTCCAGTTCTATTTCTGTTGAAAAGCCAGAATGACTTGAGCCAGACAATTAGCTGCAGATGCTATTCTACAAGTGCGGGACGTGGGGAATCCAGAGCTGTTGAGCTGGGAGGCTACTTAGCGGCTGGTCCCACTGATAAGGCAGCAGTTGTGATGTAGCTGATGGGTGGACAGGTTCTTCCCCATGCCGTGTTAATGGCCAAAGAGAGTCCAGAAGAAGGGTTCAGGAAGAAGAATATCTACATCCCCAAAGTGGCACAAGAGAGAATATATAAGGGATTTTTTTTTAACTGAAATTATCTCACAGGAGCACAAGATTGAGAGAAGTGGAGACTGAAGGAGGATTTAGTACCATGCACAGAGCCAAAACTGCCTAATGCTCTTTTGCAGAATTTAAGCAAAATTAGATGGAAGCTACATTCCTGGTTTGACAAGACTGTTGCCAAGGAGCTGTATTGAGGAAAAACATTTCAGTGTCTGTAGGAGACAGGAGAGAGATCACCTTTCTGGACTTGCACTGTGGTGAAAAGGAGTGATTAGATTGGGGTGTACCGCGCTGGGTGCACAACAACACATGCATACTTGAGGTGCACACTGCTGGTAAGAAAAAGGCTTTTGTCCAGAAAGAGACCAAACACTGCTTGTGGCAGTCAGATTTGCAGACTAGTGCTGAAATATTTTCAGAGCAAATGAGAGCGACAATGAGCCAGCACACTCTGCTGGTCTGGTTTTTGCGGGGCTCTGATTTGTTAGTGCTTTCTGTGAACAAGAAATTTCGTTCATGTCACTGCCAGCCTTCCATTCTTCTGAGGGATGTAATATCCAGTGCAGCCTGCACTCCATGCAATTCCCCAGGCAATACATGCCTCCAGACACAGCTCTTGGCTGCTGGAGAGCAGCTCGCCAGCCTCAGACAGGGAGAGAGATATATCTCCCACACTCACAGTGGCAGGAGGTGCAGGAGGTGCAGCAGGTCTCAGCAGAGACTCTGCAGACCAGATTCCTCTTCTAGGCTGCACAGGCACATGCGGCAGTGAGGACACTGGGGTGAAAATCCTGGCCTTGCTGGAAGGAAACCAGTTGGACCCTGGGCATTATCTTGTCTGACCAGTATACCTGCCTTCATCATTCTTTGAATGTTCAAGCAAGGTACAAAAGGCAAATCGACTTGACCTTTTTGCAGAGAAGAATTACTTGTAGTGGGGTCAGCCACTAGTGCCTATCCTCCAGCTGGCCTTTGAGTTAATTATCACAATCCTCTGAGTCTGACAGCCTAGCCAGTTTTCTGTCCACCTCACTCACCACTTATCTAGTCCATACTTTTGTCAATGAAAATTTTATGAAAGACAATGCAGAAAGTCTTGACAAACATTAGAAACAACATCCTCTGTTGTAAAATTTCACCTTTGTAAATTCATGGTGATCACTTCAGATTACTTTCTTGTCCCTCCTAGGTTTGGTAATGGTTTCCAGGATTAGATGCTCCATCATCTTCCTAGCAATAAATGTGAATCGGATTGGCCTGGAGTTCACTGATCCTCCTTCTTGCCCTTGAAGACAGGAATGACATCGGCTTTCTTCCAGTCCTCAGGAACCTCCCCCAGTTACCAGGGCCTTTCAGAGATAATCAACAGTGCCCTCACATGACATCACCTAGCTCCCTCAGCATCTGTGAGTGCATCTCATCAAGGGCAACAGACTTGTGCATTTCCAGTCTGTTTACATTTCTCCTAACCTGATCCTCCTCCACTAATGGTAAATCATCCTTGCACTACATGTACATGGTTTCAGGGACCTGGAATTGCTGAAAGCCAATCATACCAGTCCAGACCTAGGCAAAGAAGGTGTTCAGTATTTCAGCCTTCATGTGCATTAGGACCACATGCTCATTCCAACTCACTAGTGTATTCAAATCTTTCATAATTGTCCCTTTGCTGCTGATGCACTTGCAAAATCTTTCCCTTTGCCTTTCATCTTCCTTACCAGATTTAACTCCATGTGGACTTTGGCTTTCCTAACACCTTTCCTACATGCACCCACAATGTCCCAGGTCACCTGCCCCTACTTCCACCATGGTGCTTCCTTTCCATGGTTAAGTTTTGCAAGTAGCTCTTTGTTCATTTATGCAAGTTTCCTGTCATCTTTGTTTTCCTACTTATCAGTTGGAGCCTTGAGTTTCTTGAGTTTGGAGTAGGTGATCCTTGAAAATTTGGTAGCTTTCCTCAACCCTTGTACTCTTCAGAACAAAATATTATTAGATTCTCCCAGGCAGTTCCCTGAACACATTGAAGTCTTCCCTCCTGAAGTTCCCAAATCTCCGATTGGGTTTTTTGCCTCCTCCTAGGATTCTAGACTCCAGCATGTTATGGTCACGCAATCAAGACTGCTCAGCCCTCACATCCCGTAGCATTTCTTCCTTGTTTATAAGAATCAAGTCCAGCAGTGTTCCTCTCCCCTTCAGAAAAAGTGTGTGACCTTGCAAATAAATATGTTTGCTTGCCCTTTTTCCATATAGATTCCTCTTATAACCCTCCATCCAGACCTAAATAGCCATGTTATACATTTCCCTCTTTCCTTCTGACTAGTCAAATCCTTTCTGAATATGCCACATTGTCAGCAATAGGTCCTCTATCTACCCCTTATCCTCCCTCCAGAAGAAGGGATAGTGACTAAGAAGCCCCTCAGGCCATTCAGGGTCTTCCTGCCAGCAATACTGGTGTTCCCAGAAAACAATTAAAGCTCCCAAAGTGAACCAAGTCCCAGGATCAAAATGAAAACTCTGAATAGACTTGTCAATGTTAACCAGTTTTCTTTTGTTTTGTTTTCCTTTTAACACTGCTTGCTTTATAAGCAAGAAAAGTGTGAAGCCACTATGCAGTTTTGTGTTGTACCTGTCACGTTAAACAGTGCTGGGGATCTCCTGGGAGTGGAGCTGTGACCTCAGTTGTCTGGGGCGAGCAAGGGAATCCTCCTTCTGAGCTGGAATCTCAATCAGCTGAGACCTTGCCATGTCAGAGCACATCATCTACATAGGGTTGTTAAATACCAAATGGGAAACAAACTACTAGGTATTTCTAGTATAATTCATTTGGAACAAGAGAAAGCAAATGAACCAGGAGGCTCTACGGCCTTTAGCTGGGTACAAATGGCTCCCTATTTTAAGCTTCCAAAACACTGTTTAGCTGCTCTTGAATTCTGCAACTAAAAATGGCACTGCAGGCAGGAAAGGAAAAAAAAGCACAAATAACCCTCAAGCAGCTGAGAAGCTGTCTTTCTACATTGCATTTATCATTTTCCCAGCAGCTTCTTTATTTTTTTTTCCCAGGGAGAACAGAGCTCCACCTATGAGAGACTCACTCTCAAAGGTTAAACAACAAAAGCAGTACATCCGTTTGATTAGTAACCTGTGTACCAAATGATAAAGAAATTCCTAGCTCATCTGGCTCACATTTTGTCATTTAACATTATAGAGAGGCAGTGTCTCAGCCATCAGGGGATTTTTCTCTCATGATGGCTGGCTCCAGTATCCTCAGCACTGCAGTTCTGGGAAAGTCAAGGCATTTGCTGGTGGCAGTGAAAGGCTTTTTTTTTCTGCCCTTCTGTGACCTATTCAATGAGGTCAAAAAACATGTCATCGTCTGGAGACAGTCACTGCCACCCAGATCAGAGACTAGCATTACAATTGCCTGTCAGTACTATGATAGCTATCTGATTTCAATACTTATTAACTAAAATGTTCTCCGCTGTAAATGTAAAGTGTTTTGCTATGCTGCAAGCAGTGCTGATAATGGCTTAGTCTTTCATGGTACAGCTCATTTGCTATGCACTTTCTGTAGCACTATCAAAAGGCCTTCTTGCATTTAATTAGTTCAGAGAAAGTGGTGAGAGAGGTTAAGGAACCAAGCTGCTGAACTGAAATGTACGCTGTCAGGTGGGGATAAACCAGAAGGTAAGCTGTTGCAAACTCTCATCTCTTGGACATCTGCTTTTCCCAAATGTGACAGAACTGATGTCTGGACTCCGATGCAGTAGGATGGTGCAGTCACATGACAGACACTCACAACTCTGTGAACAAAAGCCCACAGACAGAAATACACACATGCCACAGCCAGCAGTTGAAGCAGGTGCATCTAATAGTGCTTATCAAAATGGAGAGCTCTGCCCTTCTCTGCTGTCACCTGCACCCGCAGTTCCTGGAGTGCACAGAGCCAATCACCTGATGACTGCAGCCATCAAGGAGAAGGGGGCAGCACTGACAGATACCATCACATTCCTTCTTTACTTTTCACTTCCGTCCTTTTCATTTTACCTGTAATCCTACGATCTCTGTGTGATGTGGCTGTGGAGAGCTGGGCCCAAATCAAAGGCCTCAAAGAAAGTGGTAGGATATTGCAAGAGAGCAAGACCCAATCTCAAGCAAAATACTGCTTCCCAGGGACAAATGGCAGCAGCAGAATTCATGGATGCAGCTCACATCTACAGAAGGGCAACTCCCGAGATGAAGATACATAATACAGATAAAGGCACAACTCAGACCAGGATTATGCTGGGCTTTAAGAAAGCACAGCCGCATCCTAAGGATAGTCTAGGTTGGATGTCCACAAAGCAATGGAGTTGAGGTAAACCCACCCTACAAAGAGCTGAGCATCATACAAGTTTTTGTCATGGCAACATGGCTTAAGGGCTCAGAGAGGCTGACAAAAGCAAATACATTGCTTTGAGTGGGCTCTGAAACCTGAGTCCTAGCTGTCTGAGATAGTGAGAGCTTTGGCCAGTGAAGATGATAGTACGTGAGAGGACAGGGACTGTTTCTTTCTGCAAAAGAACCTGCCAGATCTTTCAGGGTTTTTATGGTTTGCTGCCATACTGTCTCAGAGAACTCGGAGTGATGCTGACTCTCCAACGCTGTTGATGTGTGTCTTGCCGATGGGCCCCAGAGGACGGGGATCCCTCTCAAAGCTCTGTGCAGAGGCTGCGATTAGAGCCCAGGAGTTTAGCATAGGTGGAAAAGGCAGGAGGTGGCCAATATAGGGGTGATGGAGAAGCAGCCAGCTCAAATCATAGCAGTGAAAGAAGTGAGAGAGATGAACAGAGTATGTTACAAGCAAATCACACTACTCAATTCTGCATTATGGAGGGGGACAGGCAGAGTAGCTGAGATTATTTTTGCTGGTAAGGCACAGTTACAGTCCCCTCCATACATCAGACAGAATAAAAACATCAGTGCCAAAGTGAAAAGCTGTGGCTGAAGTAGAGTCCAGAGGCCTCTCCACTGAGGATAGGATGTCCAGGTTGATGTCATCTCACTCCACGTCTTATCTCAGAATGCATTCTGAGCCAGAATGAGGTCATGGCTCTTGCGTCAGCAATTGTGATGATGAGAAATGGTCAGCACAGTTAGGTGGTAGTGAAGACCATCTGGGATGAGTTTAATGTAAAGATGAGCTGCTTTTCTTCCTCATTTTACTTGGTTGGGTTTTCCGCAAAGCACAGCTGTTTCTTGCACTACAGGATAAAAAAAAAAACAAACACCCAGACAATCAACTAAAAATAGAAACTGCTGTCCTATGCTTTTAGAGGAACTTTGCCCACAATGTACTATTTTCGTATTGATTTTTAAATCTTTTTGATAGGTTAGGATGTATGATTTTGAAGCTTTTTCTTTTTGTCTCATAATATTCAGCAGTGAGGGTACAGATGAATCATACTACCCACTAGTAATTCTTTGTCTTCAATGACAGAAGCATTTAGTACCTGTGATGGGTACTACTTTCTTGTACAAGAAACAGAACTCAGAGCCTGCTAAATATACAAAGTGCTGGAAGATTCCCTGTATGACCCAGCACAAAGTGAAACCTCTCCTAATTCCTGTGTTCCTCTGGGGGAAGCCAAATTTAATTCTAAGGTGTATTTGGATAACATCGAGAATGGTACAGCTGATCAAACCCTCTAGAAAGGAAAATCAGAATATAAACAGCAATGAGCCAAGTTTCACAACAAACTACAAAGAAACACAAATATCTGATGCTTTACAGAACCATAAAAGAACTACAAGCTGAGGCTGCCTTTCCAAATAATCAGTTTGTCAGGACAGAAAAGGCAGTGTCTGGAATTGGTCCCATACCTCCAACCTTCTGCAAGGGTCAAGGTCAGCTCTGGATGTAGGGAATTAATTGGGATCAGATCACCTAGCAGAGCACTAGGGCCAGACCTGCAGAGCATACCATGTTCCTAGCAGAGACCACAGCTCCAGCTTCCCCAGTAAGGAGTGGAGAGGGGAGAGAGGGAGGTGCATGGCTATTCTTTGCCACAGCACCTCTGTTCTGGATGGTGAATTGTCTCCTGACTGTTGTGCTTGAATAGTGTTGGGTCCCACTACAGTGATGCACCCAGCCAGTTTGAAAACAGATGTCTTATGGAGAAAGTCTTTCCTGCTTCTGTTTTTGTTTTTCACCAAAAGTAACTTACCACTAGAATCAATGTAAGCTGGCAGCTCCAAACTTGCCAACAAATGTTCATGCAGTGAGCACCACACCTTGTGCAACAAAATGATATACAAGTGACCTGCCACCTGCTTGCTATTACAAGCCTCTCCAACAGAGATCTTCCTGGACGACCACCTGTTTCATAGAGCTACCACAGTTTGCGTTTGGAGGAACTGACAAAAGGAAATAAGCAGAAACCAGAGCTCTGGGTACCCAGCATGACAGTGCACCGAGTGCAGATTGCAGTCATGCCGCATCACCAAGACAAGCCCCAGGCTGTCATCTGCAGTCTCCTCTGCAGTGACGTAGCCAGGACAACCCAAGATAACATATTTACAGGATAAATCCTGTATCAGTCCATTGCATCCCCATAGATGATTCAGCTCTTCAGGGACTGGTGGGACAAGGAGGAAAGCAGAACATCAATCATCCACCCATTCAATACAACATCTATGTGGAATGCCGTCTGTGAAACACCTTAATTGTCATGTGCACTGCCTAGGGATCCTAAAAAAAGTAAAACATTGGTTGAGACAAAGCTATCTTTATCTCAACTATCTCTATCTTTATAACAAGACAAAAAAGGAAGAGGGAAGAAAAAGAATATACAAAATAATTGATGCACAGTGCAATTTCTCACCACCCACTGACTGATACCCAGCCTGACCCCAAGCACTGATTTCCACTGAGCCAACCCCCCCGGTTTATATGCTGAGCACAACATCATATGGTATGGAAGATCCCTTTGGCCAGTTGGAGTCAGTTGTCCTTGTTGTGTCCCTTCCCAGCTTCTTGTGCATGCCCAGCTTCCTCACTGGCAGGATGATATGAAAAGCTGAAGTCCTTGACTTAGTGTGAGCACTGGTCACCAACAACTGAAGCATCAGTGTGTTATTAACATTATTCACATCCTAAATCCAAACCACAGCACTACATCAGGTACTAGGAAGAAAATTAGCTCTATCCTAGCCAAAACCAGGAAAATTTAAGAAGTGAATTGGACCATATTAGCATTTTTTTAAACACTGAAAAATATAAAACAGCTGAAATCTTCCCCTCAAGACTTATATGTAGCTCTGAAAGGCTATAGTCAGCTGAGACTGCCTTACACCATCAGCATGGAGTACCATTCTGGTTAACATGGAGGAGAGAATCAGTGATGTGCCTGGTCTGTGACCTGAACCAGAAAGACCCTGGCTCGAACCACAGAGGAAGAAGCGAGGAATCAGCTTTCCTGCTTTACGTGAGCTGCCTGGACTCCCATCACCACCAACAACACCCAAGGGAGGTCCTCAAGAAACCCCTACAACCATCTCAGACTATCCATGCCTGTCAGTCGCTTCCACTGTCCACCGTGAATGGACTAATGAGGGCATCTTAAAAACAGTACAGCTCTGGATGTGCTATTTAACAAGGTGTAGAATGCTGTCAGTAAGGAGAAAATTGATTACTTCTCTTCTTCAGGACCATGAAAAGCCCAGACAGGAGGATGTAGTGAGTGACCCCAGGGCACAGACTGCTCCCTGATCCAGTCCATCCAGATCAGGCAGAGACAAGGGATTTTGCAAAGAGGGACTCCAAATGGCATCTTTATGTCAGTAAGATAAGTCTTTTCTAATTGAATCATAGAATCATAGAATGGTTAGCTTTGGAAGGGACCTTCAAAGGTCATCTAGTCCAACCCCCCTGCAAGGAGCAGGGACATCTTCAACCAGATCAGGTTGCTCAGAGCCCTGTCCAACCTGGCCTTGAATGTTTCCAGGGATGGGGCATCCACCTCCTCCCTGGGCAACCTGTTCCAATGTTCTACAACCTGTAGTGTAAACAATTTTTTCCTAATATCTATTCTAAATCTACCTCCCTCTATTTTGAAACCATTACCCCTTGTCCTATCACAACAGGCCCTACTGAACAGCTTCTCCCCATCTTTCCTGTAGACCCCCTTGAGTAACTGGACTATGAGGTCTCCCCAGAGCCTCCTCTACTCCAGGCTGAACAGCCCCAACTCTCTCAGCCTGTCCTCAGAGGAAAGTTGCTCCAGCCCTCTGATCATCTTCGTGGCCCTCCTCTGGACCCTCTTCAACAGGACCATGCCCTACTTATGTTGGGAGCTCCAGAGCTGGACACAGTGTTTCAGGTGGTGTCTCACCAGAGCGGAGTAGAGAGGCAGAATCACCTCCCTTGACCTGCTGGCCACACTCTTCTTGATGCAGCCCAGGATGCGGTTGGCCTTCTGGGCTGCAAGGGTGCATTACCTCCTCATGTTAAACTTCTCATCCACCATCACTCCCAAGTCCTTCTCCTCGGGGCTGGTCTGAGTCCATTCTCCACCCAGCCTATATTTGTGCCTGGGATTGCGACAAGCCAGGTGCAGGACCTTGCACTTTGCCTGGTTGAACTTCATGAGGTTGGCATGGCACCACCTCTCCACCACCAAGGTCCCTCTGGATGGCATCCCTCCCCTCTAGCATGTCGACGGAACCACACAGCTTGGTGTCATTGGTGAACTTGCTGAGGGTGCACTCTATCCCACTGTCCATGTTGCCAACAAAGATGTTGAACAGCGCCTTGCCCAATAGGGACCCCTGAGGGACGCCACTCGTCACTGGTCTCCCCTTGGACTTTGAGCCATTGAGTGCAGCCATCCAGCCAATTCCTTATCCACCGAGTGGTCCATCCATCATACCCATGCCTCTCCAGTTTAGAGAGAAGGATGTCATGCGGGACAGTGTCAAATGCCTTGCACAAGTCCAGGTAGATGATATCCATTGCTCATCCCTTGTCCACCGACACTGTCACCCCATCATAGAAGGCCACCAAATTGGCCAGGCACTATCTGCCCTTGGTGAATCTATGTTGACTGTCACCAACCACCTCCTTGCTCTCCATGTGCCATAGCATAGTGTTAGAATGCCAGCTTGCTGTGGAGAAGTAGCTACTTGGTCGAATTGTTTCTTGGGTGTGCAGATCCTTTGGAGAGGCAGTGCAAATCCGCAGAGGTGCTGACATTCGGAGGGAGAATTGCAGCTGTTGTCCTGCAGACAAGCCCTCCACTAATGAGTGCTGCCCTGAGGCCCTACAAAGGTGAGCTCAGTCTTGCTGTTCAAGATAGATCGTAGGGCACCCTGAGCAGCCATCACGGCCCTTCTGCCCAGGCTAAGTCAACCCAAGAGACAGCTTGAGTAGGTCTTTCTTGTTCTCCTGATGTCTGTGGGTTTACCCTGTACTTCCATTTTATTTGCCATACCTATATCACAGGGGAGAAGAGGAAGTTGTCTTACAGCCCTCAGTCTTAAAATCTCTTGCAGAAATCACTCCTCCTTCTCCTTCCTCCTGTGTCTTTCATGTTTGTCGCTTCCCTTACCTGCACTCCTCCTTTTTATGGTTTCATGAAGATGAAGTGATCAGACCCCAAAGAACACTTCACAATGAGATAAGCCTACAGGTTTTGTGCCTGAAGTTTCAAATTTTGTATTATTCTATTCCTTTCTCACCTAACATAGATCATTCATTTTTTTTTTCCTGTTTCTGTAAAATAGACTGTCCACGGTGAAAACTATTTTTTTTCCCCCTTCTTTCCCTGGACAGGAACAGTGGTTGTGACTAACTCAGAACTCATCAGTACTTTCAGGTTGCTTCAATTGTTCCTTCCATTGTCCACTATCAATTTGCAATGCACTTTCCTAGACTGAATTTCAACTACCATTAGCTTGGCAAATAATCAGTTTTGCTAGGGGCTTTCTGATGTTTCTCATAATGCTCTCCAGGCCTCACTAATCTAAATCATTCTGTACCGTCAGGAAATTTGCCACCTAACTAGTTCTCCTGTTTTTCTAGGTCATTACTAAACATGCTGAGGCACACTTGCCCTCGTGCTTCTCCTTACGGCACATCACTGTCATCTGGTTTCTGTACTAAGAACTGGCTAGTCTTGTCTGCTCTTTTTTCCTACCTTTTAAAGAATTTTTTTTAATCTATGATAAGACCCCTGTGAGGGGAATGGGCAGATAGAGTTTCACAGAAAGAACATCTGCCATCCCAGCTCACAGAGCAAGGAGATGGTGGCAGGGCTGAGAATGCAGGGGATGGGGCAGACTCCAAACCCCCACAAGGGCAGGGTCCTAGGAGTCTTCCTACCCACATCTCTGGCCTGCTGCTGAATTCCTGCAGGGCCAAGTGAGTTTCTCTCTCTCGGCTTCAGTTGCCCACATGGAAAGTGAACATCTCTTCTGTCTTGCCTGCTCTCATTGTACAATTCTGATCTCTTCCAACACCTTCTGGTACTGCTACAGCAAGCCTTTTTTGGGGGTGGGGATGGGGAGGGCAGGGTGTATATAACTCCTGCCTCAGTAGTCTATTTTAGTAATTTATTATTATGGAATCTCTTGAATTTTTTGAGACCTCTGCCACTATACTTCATGCTTCCTAGCTATAGCTGTAAGAGAAAATAAACTCACAATATTTATTTTCCAATAACTTTTGCATTTGAGGCCAAGACAAAAATATCATTTAGCATCCCTGCAACGTGACTGACCATTTCACACTCTAATGGTCTTGTACAGACACTGACTGTCTTGAAAACTTCATATTTCTGAAATACTTCAAATAATTTATTATTGCTCTTGGTATCCTTGGCTACTTGCTCTTCAAATTTCCTTTTATCCTGCTTCCATTCTGGCTGGTAAGATATAAGAAGACTAGTTTCCACTCCATTAGCATTACAAGAACTACATTTCAGTTTCTTAAACAATATTTTTGGTATTAGTATATTCCTACTCTCTGCCATTTAACCAGAGTTCTTTCTGTTTCCTCTTTTCCCTTCTGAGTGAAGCATCCTTCTTGTGACTCTCGGTTTTAACTGAAGGTTGTTACTGATACAGAGGTGTGCTGTAGCCTAATGTGTGCATATCAATGTGGGCTATATATAATATTAAAAAATATGTTACATGCAAAATCCATTTTCTCCTATCTAAGAAATGTTCCAGGATACTGTGGAAAAAGCTGCCGCATTGCCTATTTGGTAGGAAATTTCAGATATGCAAAATTTCCCGAAATATGTATCACCCACTGCAGACAACTGTTTTTAAATATTTTTCCCTTGAGAAATCTCACTATCTAGGATCCCAAACAAAATACTTATGCATCAGGCTACATCCTGGGCAGAACTGTCTCATCACATAATGATGAGCCCCAAATCTAGGCATGTGTCCAGGACTAGTCCAATTTACTTTTATAGGCTTTTGTAGGACTTAAAGAAACATAAGCTTAAAAACCAAACCAAAACAAAACAAGCTGCTTTCTAATCTTAGCAAAGTAGCTCTGACAGTGATTAGCTTCTTTGACGAGTTCGGTGGCAAATACCACCGTTTCATTTTTAACTGTAGTTCAGTACCTCTCTCTTAATATCATTCAGAGAGCTATGTTCCACTGAAATGAGATGCAAAAAATTACATGAGTGACTCTTTTTGATCTTAAAAAACAGAGCTAGGAATTTTTATTTTCCTGATTCTCAAAGACTAAGAATCAAAGAATTTTGGTCTTTTTTTTTTTGAGACCAATCTGCATTATAAATGTTAAGTTTGTGGTAGACTCCCCACTTTACATCACATGCAGAGAAGTTCAGGTGCGTAAACAAATTCCAGAAATTCACCTTCATAAATAATTTCTTAGGCATCCAAGACAGTTTGCTATGAATTCACTGTCAGCTCTGAAAAATGTTACTGTTTCTCAACAGAGCAAGTAATTTAACTAGCTGTCCTTCTGGGTTTCTATTTATGAGGGAGAGATTACCTGTGCCTTAAAAATATGTCTGTACTGACTACTTCATGCATTCCACAAGGTCTTCATCCCTTTCTGAAGCCTTTGAACACAGCAAATTTTTCTCTTCCTTCACTCACTATAATGCTACCTTTGCCTTTAGATGAACTATATTGCCCTGTCTTGAAAGCCACTAGAAGCTACCAGACCATTCTAACCTTAGTGACAGCACTTTGCAGCAGCAAATAACTAAGTTAAATTAGAAACTTTAATATAAACTGCATTTTTCAGTTTATAAATGGCAAAGAATTGCTTTTTGCTATTTCGTAGTCTAGAGAGCAGGCTGAGAAAAATATCCCTGGGACTCCAATGTCAGAAGCAGTGTAGGTCTAAGTAGGAGGTAGGAGGTGACAGTATCTGATTGCAGACCAAGCCTTATGAACCACATGTACTCCATTAAGGCCGTACACATCAAGGCGTCTTTGCCATATTGGTCCACTGCGTTCTATCACTCAACACTGGCCGCCTGCTCATGGACCCTAAAGCTAAGAGTGGCAGATACTAATTTGTTGGCCATGAAAGTGAAGAGTAAGATTTACCCCTTTGCCTGTCCAAAAAAAAAGGAGAGGGAAGTGAAGAGGAATAAAAATCACAGAGATGAAGCAGTCAAGCCCTTGGATTATGCCCTTGGATTGCATATGCCTGCACTTTGCCTACTCAAGTAGAGCAATTTTTCAAGAGGTGCTCAACATTCCCATCATCCAAACACTGCTCTGTAAATCACGTCTCTGGGAGGCCATGCTGAATGCTCCAGGTTTGTGCATGCTTCTGAATGTCAGAGTGTGCACTGCTGTGACTCCATCTCCCACCACGGGCTGCGCAGCAGATCCTGTAGCACTGGGCCCACATGCCTTCCCACACTGCAGGAGTGGCGAGGATGTCTTAGCCTCCTTCAAAAGCTCTGGCCAGTGCCAGTGGTCTGCATCCTGTGCCTCACTACTTTCTTACAGTACTAAAATTACTGGTTTTCAGGTAAGTGTTTTTCCTTCGTTTCCCATGGTTCCTATGGAAACAAATCCCACAGCCCTTCCCAAGTGAACACAGAAACTACAGCAGAGTTCATAAGTGGGTGGTATGCTCATTTTCTATATTGGCCAAACGTTTACACCACACAATATGTTCAAGATATTCAGTCCAAGTGCCATGTGCCATCCTGCCCCTTATTCCAGTGCAGTTGTCTCTGATTTACCAGGCTGCATCCTTCAAGCAATAGTTTGTCACATCTGCCAAATTTTGCCTGTGAATCTAATTTATATACATGACAATGTTCAACACAGCTCTGTAGTTAAGCAGCACATGGTGACAGAGATCTCCTGGGAGATCCCTATAGTTCCTACATGTATTAGTTTATTCATAGGAAACGCAAAGATGGATTTTTTTTTGTAAGAATAAAAAGTGATTCCTAAGTGTTTAGTAAATGTTAAATGTTTATAAGTGATGAAAAAACCTTTTATTAAAAATGTCGGTTGCAACCTTTAATGGTGACAAGCTAGGGATGTTAGCAATACTTAATCACAAGCAGAGAGTTTCTCTGAAGTGCTGCTTGCACAACACACCTGACAAGAGTAAGCAAACTGCAGGAAGGACAAGGATGCCTAGAGCACTTTGTTCCTCACAGGGCTTTTGGAACAGCCCTGTCACATCCCTCTGTGCTCACATCTGACTGCCTCCCTCACACCCATCTCCCAGCTGACTTGCTCTGTTGTGTGCGACTTTGAACTCCACTGCAGTAGAACATCTTTGCAGATGAGACAGAAAAAGAAAAAGCATACCTAGTACACTCTAAGCAGGAGGTGCCCGGTGTAGCTTTCTACAAAAAGAGTATTCAAGGCAGAGTACATGTAGAAGTCAGCTTGCTTTGTCAGGCACCAGCTAGTGCAGGCAGCAAAAGGCTTCCTACTCCCTGCTATTCAGCTAGCACACTTAGGCAGCAAGTGATCCAGCAGCTGTTTGAAGCTGCTGAAAAGGCTCCTGCTGACTGTATGCAACAGCTGACTCATGCCTGAGTAAAGACTGGTGGAAAATGGCCAGCTGCAGGGGGGCCTGCCACTTAAGCAGAAGGATTTTCTGCATGGAGAATGGGAGAAATAAGTCAGTCAAGCCCTTTCCTTCCCAAGGAGTGCTTTTGGTCAACACAGTTACAATTAGCTGGAGATAAACTGGAGTATAAAAGGTACTTTAGCTTCAGTGTATGAAAAAAAATATCTTTATCCCTCTTCTGTAAGGAAAAGGAGACCTTATAGGTTGAACAAACCAGACGATCTTAGATATATCTCAGTGCAACAAGGCCTGCAGCTCAAGACAATAACCTTCCTATAAACACCAACAGAGAGACAGAAAAGTGAACAAGATCATCGTTCTTCTCTTTTCAGCAGTACAGCCAGTCTACTGAAGAGCATCCCAAGCGTTTTGTGGGCAGCAGAGCAGTTGCAAAGCTGACGGTACCCCTATAATGTGAGAGAGGAAAAGACCTTCTGAAAGCCTAAGGACAGGAGACGGTTCTGCACAGGCTCTGCTTTGTAGTGTGCTACTAAGGTACATGCCACTTACCAGGGCAGATGCTCTTTACAGCAGAAAGCAGAACAGTGAGACACAGAGCCCAGAGAACTGGGAGTGTTCTGTGCTGCACGGGCCTCACAGTGCTGAAGGGACAGAGACAAAATCTCTGTTCATAAATTGCTGAGGTCCATTCTGGAGATGATTTTGGGAATATAAGGTCTCAAAGGGACAGACCCAGTCACAAAACATCTGTCTGGAGAGATACTACTTCTGTCATTTGTCTGTTAGTCCTCAAAGTGAGGTGAGGCTGGGACTCATCTGCTAGGTTCCCAAAAGATGTGAGATACTGATGGCTGCTCATAGCCTTCATGTGGGTACTGAGACCATGTCTTCTGAAATGTTCAAGTGAATAGAAACCTGTCATTCACTTGATGTAAAGATAATCCAGCAACAAAGGCAGAACAGCCTCCAAATGGAAAGCAATTCTAGAACCTGATATTTTCTCACCCAGCAATGAAGTCTCTGGGGAATCCAAACTCCTGTGAGGAGCTCATGACACTTCCAGGCCAAGAGGCTGTTCCAGTCACTTCAGCTAACCTTTCACATTAGACCAACCAGGGAGCCTTACTGCTGCTCCTTGTCACCTGGACAACCTCAGGTGACAGTCACTGGCCGAGAGAGACATGTAAACCAAACCACCTTTGTTTCCTGTCTATATCTGCTGTGCAGGCTCGGCTAAGATAATGGCACCAAAGGTGGAGGTGGAGGTAAGACTAGAAGTCATCCTGGTCCTGTTTGGACCATATCATCCACTCAGCCAGAGGTAACAGGTGGATTTAGGGCTTCAGGTTTTTGGAAGGAGTCAGTAGGCAGCTAGTGTCTCTCTTTGGAAATTACACCCTTTGCTAGTACTCTGTCTTGATGACAATCTCATTAAATCTTCCTTCAGTGAGCAACATATCCTGTTTTTGTTTTCTCCTACACTCCAACCTCTCCTTCTTGTCTGCTGACCTGTGCCAAAAGCAATAGCCTTTGTACATCCATTCCCTTGGCTGTCTCCCTAATTACGATCCCACACCTTGTTCCTAGAGGTACCTCCAGAGCCCCTTGTCATTCTCCATTTACTTACCTGACATGTCTGAGTTGCCTTTGCCTAACCCTACCTTACCTATTTACAAGTCTGTGAAAAAGGCAGCTCAGGGCATCTCTTGTCCAGGCTTACCTGCAAAAAGTCTCCTCTCTCTCACTTCATGGTCCTCCTAAATAGCAGCTGGAGCCCTAAGCACAGCCTATCTGTGTATAAATCTCTTCTTGTCCTCTTTTCCTAGTGTGTGTTGATATATCCGCCTGCTCCTTCATGAGGGGACTATCCTTCTTGAAGACCTTCAAGTGCTTTGCTCAGGCTTAGCACAAAGTGAAATGTGGTTTTTTTTAAACAATGATAATCCGAGGTGAGGACTGACAACTCCAGATTTCCCTAAACCAGGAAGGACCCTGAGCTGTAGATTTCAAAGCTCCCACAAGACATGTCCGTCTACCTACCAGGCTACTTATGCTATTTTATTACACCAGATTTGTGCAACTAACAGGGAAAATATTATTTCCATTCCCACTACCCTAATAACACTATGAATTCTAGCTACAGTAGTTCTTTAATTCCAACAGTAAAGATCTTTTTCCCCTACAATGGAATCTACCTACCTTTGTAGAACACCATGGTAAGCTTGCTTAGCTTTTATTTGTTCATTTCCTTGGGGACTGAGCTGTGCCTAATGTTTCAATCACCTTTCTTCTGCCGCAGAAATGATAGTATTTCGAGTTTCAAGGGACTGTGAAAATACCAGATATCTAGACAGAAAGCCAATACCTCATCAGCCAACAATTTGCTGGGCATATCTTATCGCACTTAAACAACTTAACTCTTGGCAGTTAATGGCCTTAATGGTATATTTATTAGACAACTAAGGGAAAGAAAAGAAAATGGCATTAATGTTTAATGAAGTCACTAATAGAAGAGACATGAAAATGCTGAATTCTCTATTCTGCTTAGGAAATACTTAGTGCCTCTTATCAACCACATGTATATCTGATAAGTGAGTTCAGTTAATCAATAGGTTTTACTGCATTTCCTAACAGAAATAAGTTCTTACTCTAAAATAAGGAGGATCTAATAAATCTAAACATACCAGGTATGAGTGCAATGCATTTGTTTGCTGAAACAATCCATCCATCTCAAAGACTAGTTTATAACTGAATACTGAAATGACCGTGCCTGTACTTTTATTAAAAAAAAAAAATATTTTTTTTTTCTTACGTGAACAATGAAATAAAAAGAAGATTTTAATTGCAGAGAATGATTCGTGTTCCCCACCGATTGACTCACCAGGGCTGTTGCCTCTGGTGGTAGAAATGCAAATTTCAGCTCCACAAAATAACATCCTTTCTGTAAACTTATTTCATATGTTTGTGTGATATTTAGTTGATTTTCTCTCTTGGACAAAAATCCAGAGGACAATAAGGAAGACAAAATACGAAGCAGCTTATAGTAGTGGGGTTTTTTTTGTTATCAGCTATGTGAGACTAATTTATATCATCCGAGGATCCAACGCCTAGTACCTATTCCCAGCATGCTTAAGAAAAGCATATATGTTTTAAGTCCAGGCATCACTTTTTAAATAGGGCACAAGACATGGTAGATGCAGAGGCCAGTTTATACTAGCTCTCACTGCTGAGTCTTTTTTTTTTTGCAATTCAGAGAAGGGCTGTGCATGATTTAAGCTGTCTTGAGATTCTCTTCTCAGTTATGTGTCTAATAGTTTCACTCCCAGGCAGTAAACAGACCAGACCATAGCTTCCCAGGTCCCAGGACAAGATCACTGTCAGGCTTGCACAAATTTGATGTGCTATCCAGAACATGTGGTATCAGCTCACTCTAGCTGGAGAAGGAGAGAACCAAGAAGCCTTCTGGTACAAAAACCAAACTGGCAAAGTGTTTAGGGTAAACTTGAATTGGCAGAGCAGCTTTACATGTGCATTGTGGCTGTGATATCTTTTAATCTGATAGTAGATCACCTAATCCCTCATTCCCTGTATTGTCAGATAACAGCTGTTATGTACCATCCAATAGCTTTTGTTTGACTAAAATAATAAATAGTCAGCTTTGAAATGCCCAAGTCACAAAACCTTCACTCTGACCATAGCTGCCTTGGAGTTGCTAGCCTCAAGCTGGAAGCTCAGACACTGTCCTTTCAGGAGACAGTGTCAGGTTAGGATATTAAAAAGAATATCTGTGTCTGAAGATGCAAAGAAGCAGTGGCACAAGCTGAATGATACAATATCCATGTTCTTTAATTATTCAGTGCCAAATCAGAGATAACAGCAGTCTCAGTTCTAAAATCCTCTTAGAGGGCCAAGCTCTAAGATTTGCAGAGACTTGTATTTTACTGTGTCACATATTCTTCTTACCTCTCTAATTGAAGAATGGCTGGTATATATGGTCATGATCACTTATCTCTTCAAAAATTTCACGTTACTTTTGGAAGAGAAGAAAGAGAAGATATAGCAGAAAAAGGCTTCACATTTGACCACGAGGAATGTAAGGAATATCAGATGTTCTTTGCACAGAATCCTGATCAACCTCACAGGGGTGAGTTTATATGCAGTCTGTCAGGCTTTGCAGGTCTCCCCCAAGAGCAAAGAACAGAACATTAGCATTTTGCCTTTTGCCACAGAGCACTCTTACTCATCATAGGCCCTTCCCAAAGCCGGAGACAGCTGCAAAGCTGTCAGGCAGTAGCTAATGAGTAGATGTGTAGATGGCTAAGGAATTCTGAGAATCAGAGCTTCAGATACATAATTAAAATCTATATAATGAGATAAAAGTTATCCTGTTACACATACTAATTTTGTATGATAGAAGCTATATTCAGTTGCATAAATGACAACAGTATCTGGCAATACTGCTATGCTACTTAGAATATTTTATCCCATCCTTCATGGAAATATTGATGAGTAAACAACTTCCTTATTCTTACTTCTGCTTTCAGAAGATAGGATTTTAAAGTATACTGAACAATACAATTTGCACACTCCCCAAGCAGACAGATGGCTTAATAAAATATGGGCTGTTCAATTGCCTGTGATGGGAAAAATATCTAGCTTCTGAAAAAAAAAATATGCCTGCATGACACTCTTATGAGCTGCAAGTAAAGGGACTCTCTGCTAGACGTAATGAGCCTTTCTCCATATGAATGTGTTCTTCACTGATTGCAGTCCAAGAGGCTACCTGATATGGTTACTAACAATCTATTATTTGTATTTTTTAAAAATATAACATACAGTATTAAAGAACTAAAAATAGCACAGTGTAATAGACTTACAAGCAAACATGATCTCTTTGAAAAACGATTACCAGTTCAGCAAACATGCTAAAACAACCCTCCCAGCAGCCAGGGAGGAGGGACACAGCTCCTCAGTTATGCAAATGAAGCTGAAAGGGATGATTCACATAAAAACTGGAGGAGCTCCTCCATAAGGGCTGAGTCCTCACCTCACCTTCCTAAACGACTGTGGATATAGGTAAAAGAATGCCTCTTCTACCAACCCCTCATCTACCCATCTTGGGCTTTACCTGGCTAGGGGCTACAGGGGCCTCTATGCAGGCTGACATTTTTCATGCTCAGTTCTGTTCCACAGTAGATTTTTAAGGAAAGTTTGAGCTGAAGCAGTGCACATATTTTGCATACAAGGCAAGTGGATAAAATACACTTTCCCATAATAAAAAATGAATGCTACCTGCTCTGAAAAGTCTCCATTCAAAACATACGGCATCAAAAAAGTGAAATTTAAAAACAAAAGAACACTGGGTTTGATAAAATGCCGCGCAGAGGTAGATGGTTAGTGTGCTGTGTCCATCAGAGTTGGGAAGGGCATTGCTAAAGGCTGGTGGCAAATTTGTGAATCGGGCTTAGCTGTGGGCTAAACAATGAGCTGGCCTTGGCCTCGCATGCATCCCTTTGAGGAGTGGCTCCTGTTGGGACAGTGATCTCTCCTGCATGAAGAAACGGCCTTAACAAGCTGGCGGAGAGAAGCAATTTTAATGGGTGCTCCCTCAATAATTTCTGACTGTGAAATTAACATGCCTTGCTGTTCTGACAAAACAAGATCTCCAAAATAACAAATGTTTAAACATGGAAATTATTTAGATTTCTTTCTAAAGTTTTTTTCAAAAACTGCACTCCAGAGATTTGCCTCTGTCTTCTCCTCTTAGCTGCTGTCTGATTATTTAGATTGCAAAACCTCTGGAGAAGGGACTGTCTCTTAAAACAGGTGTCAGCAGTGCCTAAGATAATGGAGCTTTTATCTCAAATTCTCCTGGGCACTAATGAAAATAATTAATAATAGTACCAGTAGATAATTCCATGGGCTATTGCCATTGTACTAAAGTATCTAAGCTGGAAAAGGAAGAACTGAAAGCCAGGAAAAAGCCACATTGGTACTAGATGTAAAACTTGAATAATTTTCCCATATGATGCTGTTATGAACTGTTCTGCTGCTTATTCAGCTAGCATTTTTGAACTGCAAAATACAGACATTCCCAAGCACTCAGTAATCAGATCAGACCTTCTGCTCCCTCACCCAGCAATCCTAGGATTTGTTAACATGTCAATTTTGAAAGTGGTGCCACCATTCAAAGTGCATGTATTTGGAGACAGATAAATGGAGTCCTAGTCAAATTAAACAATTACCTCCCAGGGAAGAGTTTATTTCAGCAACAGTTTTTTACTTTCTGGTTGACTGATTAACAGCAAAAATTGCACATCCCATCAAGATGCAAAAAGTCAGTAAAAATCTGTTTTAAAAATACTGATGATTTGCTTCACACACGTGGTTCCACCTGCAGGCAAGTGAATGCACCTTGGTTCCCATCAGTGCTGTTTGCAGTGTAGATCTACCAGCACTGAGCAGAGGCCGATCTCACAGCACTGCTGCCTTTCCCTTTCTTGGCATACAAACTGTATTTTCTGTAATTTTTTTTGAACTTAACATCCTCCAAAACCCTGGTGCTCTGTCAAATCTAGGTGAAAGTAGCTGATTCAAACAAGGAGACAGGAGAGGGATTGTGACAGACAGAAAAAACATCACTGCAGGTGGGACAGAAGCATTAAAAAAAAAAAATCCCATATCTTTGTGTACGTAATAGCTGCTGTTTTCATTTTGCCTGGAGTGGGGAGAGTGGAAAAGAATGAAGTATATGGTGTGAATAGGGACAATCTGTGCTGAGCCAGTGGGTGTACTTGCATGTGGATTATTTGCATTGGGATGCATCCATCCCAATGAGCAGCACACTTTCTCCTCTCACCATAGCACGTGCCACTGGCTCTCAGAATCCATAACCCAGAGCAAGAATGCCTTGTTGTGTTACAGCCACACTCAACAGGAAACTCAGACCTTCTACAGTCTCTCTCTGTGGCTCAGGGCTGAATGAGATAACATTCACCTGGGCCCTTCTGTCTGCCCCTATATCACATTACAGCATGAGAAGAAGGGGAAGAACTGAAGAATCACCATGCATCCAGGACCTCCCATAACTCCACTGGGACAGAGAAAGGACATAGAAAGTAATTTATTTGTGTGCATGAGTAAAGAGTTACATGTACCCTTTGAAAAGTCTATCTTCAGTGTTTCTTATAACTTCTGTAGTGTCTGCATCCATCTCCTTTTACAATACTCCATCATCACTGTACTATCCCCTCCAGTCTCCCCGTGCTGCCAAAAGCATCCTGGTACTGAAGTTCTCAGAAATACACGTGCAGATAGATTATTCATACATTCCAGACACCGCTGTGATTCTTCATGCATAGAGTCAGATGCTGGATTGTATTGTACTTTATGTTGGACCTATAACAGAGGGATCCAGAGCTCCTCTGTTTAGATTTGGCAAACAAATTGAAACCTGCTTGTTATTCATATATGCTACCAAATTCCAGTACCACAAAAGGTCCTTTCATGTTTAGTTTAAATGGAGAACATGGCTAACTACTACCTTGACTGCTACCCTACAAGTGGGTGTACATACATTGATCTCATAAGTAGCCCACTATCACCAAATCACCATACTTACAAGTTTTATAATGTTTAGCATTGATTTATTTTTTTCTCTCTTCTAGCCCCAGATGCTGGATTCATGGAAAAAAATTATGTTTTCATGAAGGAAAAGATGCTTTTTAAGTTCCAGGGACAGAAGTTTCAAAACAAGAGATTACTACAGAATCAGATACCAGAAAGCAAATCACAGAAACATAAAACACATAGACATTTTTAAAAATCCCATTATGTTAAAGCTGATCTCCTGGATTTTTGTCAGATAACTCAAGATCTTTGAAATACTCATCATTTGAATGCCAGTGGTTCACTTCCTTATTAATAACAGACTGGTGGATGTGGAGGGGCAAAACTGAAGGAACAGAAAAGCAACAGGTCACCAATAAAGGGGAAATACATGCTCTGCCTTGTGGGACTATGTACGATCCTGAGCTCTCTAAGTGCTCACATCTTCTGCTTGAAATCCCCTCCTGAACATTTTTGTATGTCCCTTGCAAAAGCCTCTGAGGTTTTCTGCAACAGCCTCGAGGGATAAAGAGTGCAGGACTGCTTGTAGATACACAAAGTAATGAAGGAGTCAGGATGCATTATTATTCTTGACATTATTCACTCCTGACACCTAACCCTGTCCTTCAGCCGCCAACCAGGGAAGATACTTTTTTTCTCTTCCTATTTGACCATGATTGAAGGAAAGAGATGTTCTCCTCCTCCCACATAGACATGAGTGAGTTATTCTGTTCCTTAGACTCAGCTCTTGCCTTGGTGCCTCTTTAGACACAGGGTCAGAGTTGTCGAGGCCACAGGGAGGGAGTTGCCTTCATGTCCAGGCAGGAGGCTGCTATGTGGAAGGGCAAGATAGGATCATTAGCTGGATGATCACTGTGCTAAGCCTGAAAGTCTTTGCTCTGTCAGAGGAGCCATTAGAAGTTTTGTCAAATCAGGAGCACGCATGGACCATGAACAGGATTCAGGGCAAATCCATACTCGTATCTAGGCTTAGATGCCTGTGTATATGCACAGCACTTTCCAGGATTAATCCCTTGGTGCTGAGACAGAAGGAAGGCTTCTCTTCTCTCAGAGCCCCAGTCCTACAAGGTACTAAGGCCATTGAGTGTTGCGGGTGTAGGTTCATAAATCATTGCCATATACACAGCAGAATCATGCTCTGCCCTCTAATGTGTCCTGCTGCGGTCTGCACACACACAACCGAGAGGCTCTTTTGCTGTGACAAACTTCAAGAATATGCAATTTCTTTCTGGCTCCTAGAGCTGGAGTGAGGTGAACACAGTCCTTGATAGTGCTGAAGCTACCACTGATCTTTATTTCCTGTGTATTTTTAAGATTGAATCTTGATGACAGAGAACTAGGCTTCAGGGAGAGATAATGACGTGACTGTAAAAGTGTTCAAAATAGGACAGGCATGCACAAAGAGAGCTGAGCCACAGTTGCATGTCTGGGGGTTTAGGTATATTTTATGCTGCCACGAATTACACAACAAACATAGACATGGGGCTTGTCCCAGTCTCTGTTACAGAAGTACACCATTATTCTAACCAAGTTTCAAAAAACCAGCAACAAAAAGCCCTTGTCATTTCCTGTGGGTGGCAATGTACCCAGAAAACATACTCTTCTGCTGCAATTACAGTTGTATTTTTAGAAACGCTAGAGCTCACACATTATCCTTGAAAATAGCTTGGGGCAGGGGGGAGCAGAGAGCTGACAGCAATGTGTCAACAGAAATAATGTCTATACCAATGTCTGTGTGATGATGGCACCTCCTAGTATCCTCTCTGCTCCTCAGGTAAAATGAGAAGTTGCTAAAAGTCCAGACAAACCTTAAAAGCATGCCTCATCCAGGTGTTGAAAAGGACCTATATCCTGGTCAGAAACAAAACTTTTGTTTTCTTCCACTGTTCAGGAGAAGACAGCAGGGAAAACTGAAGATGGATGCATCAAGAGACCGACAGCACGTGTTCTGGTTTTGTTTAGTGAGGGGGGGCCTAAGGTAGTAGCTTCTGTAGGAAACTGCTAGAAGTTGCTCCCCTTTGTTCAGTGGACTCGGCCAGGCCTAGGGCGGATCTGCTGCTGGCCAAGGCCAAGCCAATTGGTAGCAGAATGTTCCGTGATAATGCCTCTGCGATAACGTGTTTAAGAAGGGGAAAAGAGAAAAAAAAAAGGAAGAGAAGATGTGAAGCAGCTGAGTGGGGGCAGAGAGGGGGAGGCGCGAGCCTTGCGGTCCTTGCAGGCCTCACCCTCTGGCCTCCCGCCGGGCAGCTGACTGGGCCCAACTCGGCCCGACCCGGCCCAGCCCGGCCTGGCTGCAAGAAGTGGAGAGGAGATGAGAAGTGAATAAGATGTAAAAAGGATCCTGACAGGCGTCTGCCAGCCTGTTGTGAGGAACGGCTGCAGACGCCAAGGTCAGTTCAGAAGGAGGGGGAGGAGTAATGCCGCTCCTGGCCAAGATTCCCCTGCAGCCCGTGGTGACAACAACGGTGGAGCAGGCTGTCCCCCTGCAGCCCACAGAGGAGCAGAGATTCACCTGCAGCTTGTGGAGGACCCTACGCTGGGGCAGGTGGATGCCTGAAGGAGGCTGTGGCCCGTGGAGGGCCTGCTGGGGTAGCTGTTCTGGAGGGACTGCACCCCGTGGAAGAGATGACCCACACCAGAGCACTTTCACAAAGGACTGTGGCCCGTGGGAGGGATCCCATGTTGGAGCAGAGGAGGAATGTGAGGAGTTCTTCCTCCAACGACGAAGCAGCGGCGTGAAATAACGCATGATAAACTGACCGTAACCCCCATTCCCTCTTCCCCGCTGTGCCGCTCGGTGGGGGAAGGTGGTAGAGATAATGTTAAGCCCGGGAAGAGGGAGGGGTGGGGGGGGGGTATCTTGTTCCCTGTCTCATTCTCCTGCCAGTTTTAGAAATAAATGAGTATTTTTCCCCAAGTCGAGTCTGTTTTGCCCATAACGGTAACTTTAAGGATTTTTCCCCGTCCTTATCTCAAACCTCGAGCCATTTTTCTTATATCATCTCCCTCTATTCTCTTGGAGGGTGGGGCGAGTGAGAGACTGCGTAGTCTGGTCCCGATCAGGGATGAACTACAACTATGAACTATGAACTATGAACTATGAGGGAAAGGTTTGCAAAGCATTGTTCTCCTAAGGAAAACTTCTACCCCCAGGAGCAATGATTTGTCTGAAATATGGCTGAGACCCATCAAGGCTTTATGCACTCTCAGAACGCTTGTAGGTAGTCTTTTCCTCTCCCTCTCCTGTTGTCTTTTTTTTTTTTTCCTTTTATTGCCTTCCTGTAAGTCTCTAATAATAACAGCATAGCATAGGAAAGGCTGCTGCCTTCTTTGGTGACGTGTGATATACAGCTACAGATGTCAGAAGATGTTAGAAGGAGGATGCAGGACAGTGAAGGGAAGACCAGAATGGAGACTAGAAAGAAAAAGCAATGGAGAGAGGCAAAGTATTAGAAGAAAGGTGAAGTCAAAGTACTACTAGCGATGAGACTATGGAAGTCAAAGAGCTCACGGGGATAGGAAGGATACACTCACAAGAGAACTTAGTGTGCTAGGAGAGTGATTAAGAGAGACCTCTGAGGGACACCTGGGAAAAGCAGAGCACAGAGGCAGTGGAGTAAAATATTTATTACTGCCACATCTCATGCTGGGCACTACTCCATTGTAGTGGAAGGACAGATAGCTACTGGGATGGTCTGTGCCCTTACCTATCATCTGCCTAGAGAGGAAACTCTACTCATTGATAAAGAGCCATATGCTCTAAGCAGAGGAATGCAGCAGAAGCATCTGTGAGAGGAAACAAGAAGATAAAGTTCTGTTTTCCAGGGGCCTCTGGAAATCAGACCGTGTGCAAAAAAGTGTGGGGATACAGGCATGGCTTTCAATTCAAACAAGCTCCTCTTTCATAGGAGAATAGGACAAGACAGTGGAAATAGGCTATCTGAAGTACTGGATGCCTGTGGTGAACATATTCGGGGTTCCTCTTCCTCTATTTCCACTTTCCAACCTCCCATGTGGCTGTAGAGGGAAGAGGGACACAATCTCAGAAGAGCCAGGAGACAGAGGTTTGGAAACCACTGTGCAAGACACCCATTGGCACCCTGTGAGGCACACACTTGGTGGAGCTGCCACTGGTGCTACCTACGTTGGATGACAGGGTCAGCTGAACAAGCAGGTGGAAACAGAGAAGTAGCTCTCTTTCCTCCACTCCTGGTGGTACTTTCCTGGGCCAGCACTTCCCTGGTAACTGTGCAAGACCTATCATGTGAAGAAACAGAGCTGAGTGTTTTAGTCAGACTCATGATTAAGTTAGAGTTGTCTACTTTTTTTCCCCATTGACTTATGTCTGTTTTGCCTCAACACAAATGAGATATTGTGAATCATCAGACAGTCTCTGTGCCTGCTTTTGGGGGATAAGAATATTCCAAGAAACAAGGAGAGAGGATTGAGATAGGAGGGGAGAATCACTACCTCCAGCACCAGGAGGGAGATGCTTGTTTACACTTGGGTTCAGAAAATGCCAATATTTTTCTAGGATTTCATTACAAAACTCTGGGCCACCACATTCACTCTGCAGGCTTTGAGGACTAGATGACTGGAATAACAATTATGACCACTAATGCTCTCACTGCGTGCGTCATCGACATTAGAATGGACACAAGCAGAGTCAGTGTCACTCTTCTTGTCATTCAAAACCCTATACTAATGCTAGGTGATTTTTCAATATCTCTGCAAGATTTTCAAGCTCTCATCTTGGAAAAAAAAATCATCTCCCAGAAAGAAAAGCAATCCAGTCTGTGTTATATAACATTTCCACATCTTCATTCTCTTCTCAAAACTTTAAAGTTATTTCCTTAAGTATTATTCAAGATGAGCCAGTTAACACCATGTGTCCCTTGCCTGCCTCCCATCATCTCCCAGTAGTGTGTCTAGACTGGGTGAAACAAGAAGAACTTCTGTTTGCAAAATGCTCCCAGCAGGATTTTATAGATTCAGCCAGAATGAGATGGAGATAACGCTTATCTGAAAGATAGCATTTCCCCTTGACTTTTCCCTGCAGCCCTAGGATTAAGAACTAGATAGTGCTACACCCCCATTGCAGTTTTGGCATTTCCAGTGTGCTGCCTGGCCTCTCTCTGACCCAGCACATCTTTGCTGGAGATCAGACTCCATGTAGAGAGTCTGTCATGATTTAATGAGGAGATTCAAATGTCTATTCAAAAGTCCCTGCGCTACAAATCATTGGAAGCTGGCAACCTGTGCCAGGAAAGTACCATCACCCTACACTTGTGCTGTGTTTCTCTTTCCTAGGCATCAGTTATGTACTCCGTATGAGAGAGGACAGAGGACTGAGTGGCTCTGTGCATCACCCAGTGCAGCTGTTCTCATTACATTTGCATGTAGTATAGTGTCTGAATATCTTTCATTTACAATAATATTGTGGACATTAGTAGAGCTGTATATATTTGTTGGGCACCAATGACTTGAGTTTAGTTGAAATACAAACAAATATGGTGATTCTGACCCAGATGCATCAGGAGTGTGAAAGAAATTTAGTTAGTAAATGTAAATGATTACTTAAGCCATAGTTGTGCTTTCAGAATTTGGGCTTGTAAAAATCTCAATTTTGCCTTCTAGCAACACTGAGAAAACTTACACTAAGGTTCTTTGTATCTTACACAGGTAGTCATGCACTTTCCTGATAAACAAGCACTACGGATAGGTCAAGGAAGAGTATGTGCAGGGCAAGCAGGCCCACATGTTGCATTGTGATGAGAACATGGTGTTAAACTTCAGTGTAGATTGCAAAATGAAGCAAAAAGTTTTGACCTTTGGAAAATCAGAGAGCAGGGAGATAATATTATCTGCCATGAGGCCCCCTCACTATACTTTCTAAGCAGAACACCAAATAGGCTCATAATTTCAATAACCACTGTCCCATTTTGCGGCTATAATAGCATATTATACATCAGAGCTAGATGTATCAGTTCTTAGCCTTTCCTGGCTGGCAGCAGGAAAACTCTGATTATCAGACAGTATCTGCAAGTTTATGGGTTACTTCCGAACCTGAGTACTGCTTTGTCCTTAACAAAAACCTTAACTGGCTGTGAGGAGTGGAGAGGGACCACAGTAGAGCCAAAGCGAGGAGACAAGTCGTTTGAAACGCCACTAGTGCTGTTGCTAAAGAAAAGGAAATACAAGCCCGTGCTGGTAAGCAAGGGGATGCAGCCCATGGGCCTACTAACTACAGAAAAGATGCGCTTGTAACAAAATGCCTCCCTGCTCCTTTCTGCACAAAATCCATGCCTGACAGACCATACCACTTTTTTCTTGTGTCCCCACTTTGCTTTGGGTTGCATGTTGTGAGGCACTGAAAGGAGAAAAAACATAGTGCAGAAGACAATCCAAAGCTGAGGATCATAAGAAATCAGTCATTAACAGCCAAACAGGCAACATGCACTAACCGATTGTGGAAGCTATGGCTAAACAAAATCTTTCTTTGTTTTGTTCTGTTGTTTGGTTTGGTTTTGTTTTTGTTTTTGTTGGGGGGGGGCTAAATTTATTTTAATTTAATTATAGCTAAAATTTAATACAGTTAAATCTTTTCTCATGGCATTCTAAACAGAATAGAGTTATCATAGAGTGGTGTAATCACCACTGCACGTGCCAAAGTGCCTCACCAGATAATCTGCAGGGAAAAGCAACAACCTCCACAGCGTATGCTCTGCCTGGAATAGCTTTCACACCAGTGCAGAGGAATTCCCAGCTTCTGCGAAGCCCTGAAAAAATGCACAATGATTCCTTCTAGCTCCTATGCCAGCAAAACAATTAGAGGTGCAATTCATTTTTAAATGAGCACATCCACCTAAGTACAACAGTCAAGCAGACCTGTTACCATTTGCTGATGCCTATAGTAGAAGCAAAGATGCTGCAAAGGCCAGAGCAAAGATACACACACTGGCAAGGCTTTTCCAAAGCTGAAGACTCTATATAGGTTAGAGCATCACCAGCTGCCTGGGATTGTGCTATTTGCTACACCTCTCCCAGAATAAATGTGCACAGAAACTGTTCTGGACCCAGATCATAGTCTGTTCCTCTAAGAGCTAATAATAGGAACTAATGGTATCTCCAGGCTTCCTCAGCTTGCAGTACACTAGCAAACACAGAACCAGATACTTCCATGAAGAAGTGAAATAAAGTAGCTAGGTGGGAGTACTGTGCTACATAAACCGTTTTCCCCAGGGATGCCAGAATAGAGTGGAAAACAGCAGAGTGCTGACATAGCTTAGGAGACATAACATGTGCTGCTCACTGCAATGCAATAAGGTGCTTGAATTCTGTAGGGAGGATGGAAGGGAGAGGAAAGGAAAACAGAGAATCTCACTTCTGAAGTGCTTCTGAAATTATAATTATGGCCATGTAATCTGTTTACATAAATGTCTTAGGAAAATATAGCAGCCTCTCTGTTGTATTGGTGCTTATATTCCTTTCGCAGACGGCATTGCAAGAAAGTGCAACTTGCAAAGCACGCGCAGCAAAGACATCAGAGGAGCATAGTTTTCACAGGGATCCTGCCATCAGCCTCCACCAGAAAGAGAATGAGAGAACTGATGCACTGCAATCCCATGAGAGGAGGAGGCAATCACCTGCCAAGAATGTAAGCCTAAATATAAGCAGTAGCCCTGCTGCCATGGATGCCCAGCAGCACTCAGAAGCTTTGAACAAGAGGAAAAATTGAAATAGAATAGGGGATATTAGTTTTAATATATGGCTATTGTATGCTTCCATCTTTTCTAATAAAAAATCTCTGTCTCCAAGTCTTTTTTCCTACATTTGAAGATTGTAGCAGATAATGCAGAGTACTTATCCTGATAATGGTACACAAAGATGTCAGCTGAATAAACAAGATGGAGTACATGAATGTCCTAATGTTCTCAACAGCTAACTCTTTGTCCCAGGCAAGCAGGAATGAGTTTAGTAACAGCACATCACTGCTATTGCCAGCATTGTATTACTGAAGCCCTGTAACTGCAACACAACAATTTTGTACCAAATGAGACTGCCATTAGAAAATAAGGAGAGAAAAAGGGATCATTCTGACAAATCTCTTGCCTCAGAGTAATTGGCACATATGCCACTCTGTGGCATGTCCCCAGATGTGGAGAGCACTAGATTGGCTGCCCATGTCACTGCATCACTAACCACATGCTGGTATTTCCAGTGTTAGCAGATGGGAGAGAAGAGCTCAGGAGAGGACTCCTAGGGATGCTGTCTCTCAGCCTCCATGGACCAGATATCGGAGGCTTACAGACTCCTCAGGCTATCTTTAGTCCAAGACTAGTTTTGCAAGAACTGGGGTTTTCACAGTATTTAATCATTTAACCTGGCAAACACTGCAACCTGGGCCCATGTGCGACTCTCTTTTCCACTCCTGACCCACCCACGCTACCCAGGCAGCAATGCTGGGGACCGGAGGAAGTTTCCTGGTCTCCCAGGCAGCCCATAGGTCATCCCTGATCTCGCAGACCATAAAGAGGGAAGGGGAGAGGGAATGGTATGGGTAAACAAAACGAAAAACCAGAGGGTGGCTCTTGGGCATCACCACTGTGACGGGCTCAAGAAAGAAACAGCTGTCTAGTAGCCCTGTACTCTGAACCAAAGAGCGGGAAAGGGGAAAGAAAGGATGTTGATTCCATGGGGACACAATGGAGATATGCAGCCTTTGCCCAATTGCCTGTTACTTCATGCAGGGTAGGAAGATTACTATGAACACACAGCCCAGCTAGCACCAGTAATCAGTAGCTAACTCAATAGTGGACTCCTCCTCTATGCCCCCAGTAGAGTGTTTAAACTCTCAGCCCCAAAAAAGACTAAAACACCCTCAAGAACTCCCTTGTGCTTCCTTGGACAGGAGAGCGCTGCCCTCCTGGGTGCAGTGCCACCGTCAGAAGACATGATCTAGAGCCAAATAACTACAGTAACCAGGGTAGAGACAAAAGATAATTGAGGGGGAGGGAGAGAGCTAAATCAAGAGGTAACTATACCAAATGGCCAGAATACATTTGCAGAATGTATGGTAGCATAGTGTATTATTTGAATAATACTGATAGCATTATTATAGACTAAATCATAATCCATATGCATTGAGGGACAGAGTTAAGGTTACTTCAAATTCACCTACTTAATACTTTATTACAGGTTAAAACGATAAATCATCCATTTCTCAGCAGCAATCAGTTCTTCTGCCAACCTTGAAATTGTTATACAGGGAAATAATTAGTTATTACAGAAAATGTAAATGTTACTGAGTTATTTCATAGTAAAATAGTTTCTCAACCCTACCAATAAGTTCATCAGGATGAAAACAAATTGTTTCTCTAGAGATTGCTCTTAAAAACAGCAAGAGACAGGCCAGATATTTGACCCTGCTCCATCTTTGTGTTGTGTGTGAGAGTTGAAAGCACTAGACTGCCCTGCCAAAGCATACCTCCAGCTTGGGGTCCGTCTTTTCCAAACTGCCTTCCTCCATCCTTCTCAACACAGATGCCCTGTGTCAGAGTCATGAGGAGCAATTGGGATCTCCCCAGAAAACCAGTGTGTTACAAAGCTCAAGGTGATGTTGCAAATTCACCTTTTTAGTGGTTTGTTGTCTGTAAAAGCTGTCTCATTGTGCATGGCTACTCTGTGCATGTAGCACAACTCTTCTGCCAACACCCCCACCAGCTTTGTCTTGGGTGCCAAGAGAGCCTCCACCCCGCTGCAGAGGAGCATGAGCAGGCAGTGCAAGATTAAGGCACTACACCCACTCAGCAGCTTTCCAGCTCTAGGTGTGCCTCTGCAGGGCCCACCTTCCCCTGAAGGCAGATAGGGCACAGGCTCCTGGATATTCAAGGTTGTTGCATGGGTTCCTGTGACATTGTGCCGCTTCCTCTGCTGTTAGCTGGTAGGCACCACTTCAATAACCAGCCATGACTGTTCAAATGCAAAACTAGCATCTTCCCTCCATTTCTGAGACAACAGTCAAACTGAGGGGTGGATTGCACCAAAGAAGAGATATTATCATAGCTAAGCTGTAATGTTTCCATCAGCTGCTTTAAACCCTTCTGGAGAGACACTTCCAGCTCTGCTGGCAGAGCTGCTGCGGACGATCTCTGAGACACTGAGCCATCCCACTAGTGTTCCCTGGAGCATGCAAGCCCTGGTGCAGCTCCCAGAGCAGCTCCCGCTCCAACTCTGGCACAGCTCCTCTTTGCTTCAGAGTGAACTGGAGGTGACCAGTGGAGAACAAACCCAGAGCATCCAGGGCATCTGGGCTGCATAAAGCAACCAGTACACTAATACAGCTCCAACCCAGGACTTGTGCAACCTTTTCTCCTGAATTTTTATTTGTTCTGTTTCACAGTACTGCATATCCTACAAATGACTGACATTTCTGAATTACTGAAAAGTCAAAGAAGAGAAATTATGTTTTTCCATAAGGACAGCACATCCTTCAAGGCACCACTGAACTCTGCTGCCTGAAGAAAGAGCGATTTAAAACACTGTGCTTCCCTTTGATGCTTACCAACTTAGACGTCACATTAATCAGAGCTTTGTGAATGGTTAATCTGCAAGCATACGCACTTTCACTTAAAAGCAGAGAAATCAAGGACATTTATCAGCTCCTGATATGGTCTTTTCAAACTTCAAAGGGGATAAACTATTTATAAATTGCCACTGAGGGGAGCATCCAGCCTAATTCTACATTTGTTTGAATAGTTTGCCTTTTAAAAAGTGCCAGTGTTTTTTTCTTATGTGCAGATACAATTTACTGCAATGCTAATGTGCATGCAGACCTCAAACAACGTCAGTGGCATGTCAACTTCCTTTGCAGCTAATGACAGTAAAAACACATTTTCATTCATCCTACAGAGAATGTGAAAAAAACCCCAAACCATCAAAAAATTCATATTGCCTGAAGAAGGCAAATTCCACCTGCTATTTCCAGGGATGGGAGAATTGCCAAAACCCATGGAGGACATAATCTGCCAAGCAGCTCCTCTGGTCAGTTTGAGCTCAGGTGCCACTGTAGCCATAGCTACCAGGGAAGAAAAGACATTATCTGAGCAGCTAGTCCATTTCACCCAAGGGAATGTACAAGCTAGGAAAATACCACTTAAGCTTTCACTAGTTGTTTTTTAACATAAAGTAGCTGTAAGAGTACAGATAGCATCTTTTTGCACAGTAGAGAGATAAAATACATTTGCTGGAAAACCTTATTTTCCCACCAATTCAGATAAAAATCCTACGTCTAAGGAAGAAACTGAGTTTGAGATGCTTTGGCAAATGTCACTCTCTGTCAAAGGAAGCAAAGTCCCAAAATAGTACTGCACACAGCTGCAGTGGTTTCTGGCTACTGCAACTCTGAACATGAACATTGGCTTGCCCAGCTCTGCAGACTTTTAACAATCTATATTCTGTAACCAGCTAGTGCTCTTCAGTTTTCTGTGCATTTCTTGTATGATTTTCTTTCCCTGGAAATGGCCGTTGTGTCCGAATTGAGGCTATTCTCTCTGCCTTTTCAGATATTGAACATCTAGTGCTCCCTTCCTCTTCCATCTTCAAGAAAACCAGCCTGCATTGCTGCTGGCTTTTTTTCTAGTTCAGCTGAACAAAGTTGAATTAAAAAGCAGAATAACAATGCTAAGTCTCACAAAATCTGCAACCTTTCTTTCTATTAAAAAAAAAATTCTGCCTGTAGAAAAGTAACTTTTTTTAAATTGAAGAGACAAAAAAACCCTCTTTTGTGTTTAGCCCTCTATTAAGTATGGTATCATAAGTGTGAATCTTTGTAACACAGTAGCACTAGTACTTTCAAGAGGAAAAAATGAGTCTGTTTCATAGAATTACAGAATCACTAAGGTTGGAAAAGACCTCTAAGATCATCAAGTCCAACTGTCAACCCAACACCACCATGCTTACTACACGGTGTCCCAAAGTGCCACGTGTACACGTTTTCTGAACACCTCCAGGGATGGTGACTCCATGACCTCCCTAGGCAGTTTATTCCAATGCTTGACCACTCCTTCAGTAAAGAAATTTTTTGTAATATCCAAACTAAACCTGCCCTCCCTCGCTGCAACTTTAGGCCATTTCCTCTCATCCTATTGCTTTTTACTTGGGAGAAGAGACCTATACCCACCTCCCTACAACCTCCTTTCAGGTAGTTGTAGAGAGTGATAAGATATCCTCTCAGCCTCCTCTTCTCCAGACTAAACAATCCTAGTTCCTTCAGCCACTCCTTGTAAGACTTGTTCAGGAGGGCTATTGGAGGAAGAAAGGGAAAAATGAGGTGAAACCAACTAGAACAGTCTATCTGTTTAAAACAAAGTGTGTTTCAGTAATTTTTTCAGTAACTAGAAGAGAACTATTAATGTTAAAAAAGCAAATGTGTCAATGAATAAAAGACAACTGAATGAGTTTAAAATAGCATAAAAAGTCATTTTCAAAGGACAACAAAACAAGAGGTATTCAGGATGCTTCTCACAGTATTGGTATAAGCAAATATAGGAAACAGATTTCTGTCATGAGAGGAATAGCTATATTGTTTCTTTTATTGAGGTCTTTTGGAGCTATATTGATAAATGAGAAAATGGTCAAACACAAACGGTAGCTGGGTGCCTGAACTGTACGGCTTTCAGAGGAACAGGGCTCAAATATTATTTCTGCTTCTGAAAGATAGATAGCGATAGCAAGTAGTTATTCTGTAACTGCCTATCACCCGAGAATAAAATGCAGCATAGAGGTGCACAGACATGAGAAGAGAGCAGAGGACTTTAAAATACCGTCATAGGAAGAGAGCAGAGCTATACCAGGGCTATTAAAATTCACCAAGGTCAACTGCTGCTCAGTAAACAAATGTAACCTAAGGTAAGGCAAGGAACAGTCATTCTGTATATAAAAGTCACCATAAGTGGTGAAATCAGATACCAATTTGAAAAAATTAACTGTATATTATTTGAAATATAAGTATTAACATAATTTAATGGACTATTTGACTAGACTCTAAGACTTTTTCAGACTTACAGTAAATTTTTATTCTCTGTTCCTTTGGACCATATAAACAGCATAAGTTAGTGCAATAAATTGGTGGATAATTCAGCAACTTAGTGTGCAACTCGGACAGAACAATTTAGTGGAAAATTTGTGCAAATGACACTGTTTAAATGTAGTTTAACAGCCTGATTCTATTGAAAACTTCAACTTCAGTGAAAGCGAGATTCATGAAGCTCCAGTAAGAGTTCCACCTGACTCAGAGACCCTGAAAGAAGCAGGACAGGTAATTAAAGTCAGGTAATTTAATGACTTTTTAATAGAGTCGGATTAGAAGCAATACTAATGTGATGGACAAACACAAAATTTGGAGACTTTAAACCTGTACATTTGTGGTTCACAAAATAAAAAGAAAACATCTTGTTTCTGAGTGACAGGCTTGCTTGAAAGAAGGGAGCTGAACAGAAACCAGAGCAATTTAAATAATTTGAATGTGCTCAACATCAGTATCCTACACTGATGATCAGTAGCATAATGCCAGATGCAATGCCATATAACAGTGGAGCCTGATGACTGCTGTGTGGTTTCTGCCGAATATCGTGGAACAAGCGGCTACAGACAGTTGTGGTGAGCTCGGCTGCATCATGCCTTGACCATTTGCCATGCCAACCAATTTAAGTCTGTGAGGTGGCCTGCAGGCAGGACTCAGGGAGGAAATCAACTGCAAGCAGTTAACACAGTGACTGGTCTCTGCAAGCTGACCTATGGCTTGAGTTTCTGTATGGAATTGGATCTTCCTTGCACTTGAACACTGCAAAGAGCAGAAGACATTTATTGGAAAGGTGGACAAGAGAACTGAAGATGAAGCATTCCAGTAAAATACCAGATGAAACATTCCAGTAAAAAAAAAAAACACTCCAGAAAAAATTTCCAACTGAACTAGCATTGAAGGTTTCTGTCTGCATGCTTAAGGATCTGAAAACTTACTATCTGCCCATCTCACTTGTACATCTGCCATCCTTCCCATTTCCCTGTCCTCTAGGTGCCCAGTTATTTCTACTGTTCTTAGAGCCAACTATTTGCCGTAACTTATCCAGAGTAACTTCTGAAGGACCACTTAGAGCAATGCCAGAGCTGATCTGAATTTCACCTCCTCAGTCTGAGATGAAATGCTGGTAATTGCTGGCTCTTTCAGGAAAAAAAAAGCACCATGACACAGGAGACTCCCTTTGTCTGTTCCTAGAGACACCTAAAGGCTGCAGCTGCTATTCTTTAAGACCCCAAAGAATCAGGTTCTCCCAAACCATCCAGACAGCTGAAGCTATCTTTTAAATTACTAATCTATGTGCATTCAAAATGCTCTCTGTGACTAACCTGACAATACTATAAAGCCTTATTCTACTTCAACTGTACAGGTGTCAGGGGACTTAGAACGGGTATGGTAATACCAGACTGCAGAAGGTAACCACTAGCAACACCAGTGCAGAACAAGTTTATATAGTATGTCCTCACACTACTCTCCCCCAGCATCACCTTCTTCACCATGAGGCAAGGTGTATGGGGAGGGGAAAAGGGCAGCAGCGACAATCCCAAGGATGACAGAGTTCGTCTGAGATCTCAGTCAGTCTTGGTTTATGGTAAGGGAACTGGGTATCTATTGTGCAGAAAGAAAATCAGAAACAATGCTCTGCAAGGAACTTGGCAGAGATAACTAATACCTGGGTACATCCTGAAATATCTGGTTAAGAGCCCAAAGCATTGCTGCTATATTAGCACCACCACAAAACTAGGCTACCTTCCTGTAGTGCCTTCTACTACCTTCCTGACAGATCTGAACTCAGGCAGAAAGAGCTATCTGCTCCCCATGTAGACAGATCCCAAGTCACCTCATGGCCTTATCACCTCATGTTACACGAATGCTTTCATCCTGGGTGCTGTTTAAATACTTATGTTCAAAGATAGCTTCAGTTAAGTTGTTTTCTCCATCTCTTATTTTTTTCTTCACCAGTTCACAAAGAAGCGAAAGGCTTAGTTATGTTTAAGGTCAATAAAAAAAACTAAAAGCAAATATGTACAGGATAAATCAGGAGACTAGAAAACAGGAGTTGAGTTGCAAACAGAAAAAAATAAAAGAGCAGATCTGTACATACAGACCATAAATCTCATACTAATTTTAATTTCCTCAAATGATCACTAAGGTCATTATTCAAAATTGCATTATTAAGCCTTTCTTAGAGATATAAACAACTCAAAAGCTATTCTCCCACCATCTCTCTTGTGCTGCCGACACTCTCTTTTTTTTCTGCAGATAACCTGTAAGATGAGGGTTACTTGTGCACACGGTATATCTTTGAGGAAGGCACATGGTATATCTTTGAGGAAGACACAGGGAGACACAAAAAGGAGGAGACTGGGACCAGTAGGAGTTTTAATACAAATTCACAACTTAGGCAAAACAGTGAAACAGTCAGGGCATAAGTGCTATACAAACATGCTCTCTTAGCACAGCATTTCCCTGGAATTCCCATATTTGGTTTAAAAAGAGAACAGAGGGAGAGAGCATGCAAGGCACAAAACAGGTTGTGTGCTCCAAAGGTAAAGTGGTGCGTCCCAGACTTACTCAGGTGGCCACTACTGTTCTTGGGTGGCAGCAGAGAACTGGAGAAAGGGGATCAATGCTTTTACTTCGGTGATAAAAGCCTGACAGATAAGTAAAGTAGAAAAAAAAATTTCAAGCAGAGGGTTTTTTTCCTCCCACACAACAGGTGAGGAAGCTTTTGAACTCTATCAGCACACTATCAGCAAAGCAGCTATAAGAGAACTGTATTTTGCTGGACACTTTAAAAGTATGTAGGAAACTCTGTAACCCTAAAATCAACATTGTATTTGAGCAGCACCAATTTTGGCCTCATCATGTTGGAACAAATGGGACTGACCTGAACATGAGATTGACAAAGTCATAGTCCAGTCCTATCAGGTAGCATGGACTTGCTGACTGTTTACACTGCTACATTTGTTTGTGTTCTTACAGTCATTTATCCCAGCTCCTCTGCAAGCAGTTTTTGTATATATATATATATATATATATTATATATATATACATACTATAGCAAAGAGATATTAGAGATTTGATGGCCTTCTATGATATTCTTATAATGTTGATGGATAAGGGAAGAGTAACTGGTATCATCTACCTAGACTTCTGCAAAGCATTTAATACTGTCCTGCATGACATCCTTTCCTCTAAACTAGAGACAAATGGATTCAATGAATGGACAACTAAATGGATAAGCCACACTCAAAAAGTGATGGTCAACAGCTTGGTGTCCAAATGGAGGCCGGTGACAAGTGGTACTCCTCAGGGGTCTGTATTGGGCCCAGCCCTGTTTAACATCTTTGCTGATGTCATGGACAGTGGCATTGAGTGCACCCTCAGCAAGTTCGCCGATGATATCAAGCTGTGTGGTGTGGTCAACATGCTGGAGGAAAGGGATGCCATCCTGACAGGTTGGAAAGGTGGGCCCATGCAAACCTCATGAAGTTCAACCAGGCCAAGTCCAAGGTGCCGCACATGGGGCAGGGCAATCCCAGGCACAAATATAGACTGGGCAGAGAATGAATGGAGAGCAGCCCTACTGGGAAGGACTGTGTTGGCTGATGAGAAGCTCAACATGACCCAGCAATGTGCACTTGCAACCCGGAATGCCAACCACATCCCGGCCTGCATCAAAAGAAGCATGGCCAACAGGTCAAGGGAGGTGATTCTGCCCCTATTTTCCATTCTTATGAGATCCTACCTGGAGCCCTGCATCCAGCTCTGGACCCTCCTGCATAAGAAGGACATGGACCAGTTGGAGAGGGTCCAGAGGAGGGCCACGAAGATTATCAGAGGGCTGATAATCTTCAGGGGGCAGAGCACCTCTCCTGTGAGGATAGGCTGAGAGAGTTGGAGGTGTTCAGCTTGGAGAAGAGAAGGCTCCAGGAAGACCTTATAGGGGCCTTCCAGTACCTCAAGGGGGCCTACAAGAAAACTAGGGAGAGACTTTTGACAAGGGCATGTAATGATAGGATAAGAGGCAATGGTTTTAAACTGGAAAAGGTAGATTTAGATTACATAAGGAAGAAATTCTTTAAGGGTGGTGAGGCACTGGAACAGATTGCCCAGACAAGCTGTGGATGTCTTATCCCTGGACGTGTTCAAGGCTAGGTTGGATGGGACTTTTGGTGAGCTAGTCTCAGGGAAGATGTCTTTGCCCAGGGCAGGGAGGATGAAACTAGATGATCTTTAAGGATCCCTTAACCCAAACCATTCTATGGTTCTACAATTTCCGAGCCAGGCAGTGCTTCATCAGGGGCCAGCCCATTTAAGGCTCCAAGATCAGATGGACTTGAGGAACTGGTGCATAGCCCAGAAAACACTGGTGGCACTATGCCTAGCATATCCACCTAAAGAAATATAGTTTCTCTTGGGACTGGGGACACTGAGACACACTCCTGGGTTAGCTTTGCATTAGCAATTTTCTTTAAGCAGTGAACCGCCTGGATGCTGCCGGGAAATTGCAGAACTCTGCTGGGTGGTTTAACTACAAGCTTCTGCATTTGTAACTATGAAGACAGGAGATCCTAGGGAGGAGGTTTCTGCCGTGATCAGATGGCACAGTTAGCCCAGGGTAGAGCACAAGGCATAAGGAGTCAAGTTCTGCTACAGACACAAAGCAGCGCTGTGGCCCTTGGCTGCATGCCACTGACAGCCTGCACACAAGAGCTGCTGCATTGATTTCCATGCTTCTGCTTCCTGAGAAATGCACTGAAAGAAGCTGACAGGACTCTTACCTTGGTTTGAACCCAGGCCTATCTACCTAGGTAACAGAGGAAGGGGCAGTACACAAATTCATTCTCCAATCCTGTCAAGTATCCTGTCAACCTCCCTGGTGTGACTCTTTCACAGCCCAGACTCTTTATTAGTCCTCATCCCTTAGCACTGCAGTCAATTAACAGCCTGGAATCGCAACAGGCTGTGGAAACATCATCTCCAGTGGCAGATTACAAAACCTAGACCTGCAAACAGACAAGTGCATGAGTGTGAAAATCAGGTGTATTCTTAAAATTATATAATCTCTAATGAATGGATTTTCTCAGGCTTAAAACATAGTCAGTCCTAAATCTTCCTCTGGCAAGTGATGGGTACTTACTTTCACACGTATTTGCTCTCTGAACGGAATACTTATTTCAAGGAGGATTTTTCCATTCTTACTGTTAATTGTTCCCAATTTACAACCAATGCTTTCCCAAAATCTTATATTTTTCTGCAACATCTGTACCATACACAAAAGTGGCCTAGAAAGCTACAGCCTGAACCATGGCAAATGGGTGTTATTCAGATGCATTTATGTTTTTCTACATCAGGCTGAGCAAGTACAATTTATCCTGGAGATAAATTGACAAACGTATTGCACATTGTTATTAAGGAGCAAAATTAAATCTAAAATAGAAACCTCAACTTTATATATAGCTACCACAACACTTTCCAAAGAGATATTCACAATGAAACTAGTATGAGGCTATGAGGCATAATTTGCTGTCTGCAAAGCCAGATAACAGGCAGTTAGTTTAAACCCCACCACAAGGCTGGGACAGCTTTCTCAGCCAGCATCCCCACTTCAACCATGTAGCATACAGCATCTCTTCTGGAAACTATCCATTTCAGCCAAAAGCTCCAGCTGAGAAAGAAGACATAATTCTGGATAAGATGTTGCCACAAAAGCACATGATGATCCTGTGATGCTGTAGACCACCTAGATGAGATCAAAGAGTGTCTGTGAGCTGCTGGTCCACTTCCTCAGCCAGAAATGATGACGCTACAGGGACAGGCTGCCTCTGTGAGGGGTTATCTTAGTCTTCTGCCTTGTAGCTAGCTCAGCAGCCTCTTCCTTCTTGCAGGGAGCCTTCTCTCTCTAATCCTGATCATAACACCCTGCATGTCCCTGTGTGAGGGAGGACCGCTCCCTCCCATCCATCTGTGATGCCTGCTGCCTCTGCTTTGTTGATCAGCCAGGGTTCAGCCCCCACTGCAGCTCTAAATACAATCTTACAGGTTTTTCTGGGGGCCAGCAGCTCTTGAGTGAACCAGGACATGTAAGTAATGGCTGAGACATGAAAGTTAAGCAGACTTCTTCAGAAAGGCACAGTATAAAGGCAATAGTCTGTCCCTGTCTGTGTATAGAGATGCAAATACACAGGATAAATGTGAAAATTCCTCTGTTGCTGTAGCTGATCAGTCCTTCAACAGCCTCTCAAAAGAGGAATGTTCTTTGCTTCCTATCCCCTCTTTTTCTCGGCACTTGAACTGTCAAAAAATTAATTCTCCCCTGTCCTATGTCCCTCCCTATGTCCCTCTCAGCCTGGTATTCACAAGCACCCTATGCATTTTATCAGCATTGGAAATATATATATCCTGCAGGTATATACAGCAAAGAGGTAAAAGGTCTCTTTAATATGACCTTGGCTTCCTATAAATGAAAACGTTTTTATTTCCTCTGCTGTTATAGAAACACAAATGTATTTTATTAACCATCTATTGATACATACTTAGCAAACATTGATCAATATCTGATGTCTTGAGAAAAATAAATTCTCAAAACCTTATAGCCTCTGAAGTCACCTCCTGTTTGCCAGTCTGTATAATCAATACCCATATTTGCTAGGAAACAGGAAAGTATAGTGAGTGTGTGAAGCAACTCAAGTGATTACTATTACTTATCATTTAGTAACTGTTACAGGATCCTCTCTGCTGGGAGGCAGCACATGTCAAAGTTTTGTAAGATTAATCTGTAAAGGAAAAGAAATCAAAGATACAGAGTTTGTGTAATATCATATAACTAATTTTATTTCTGTCAGGACACTAGTATATTCCTCACACAGGAAGAACATGTCTCACAAATCACAACCCAAAACTACAGTGCCCAGTTCCCCAGAATTGATGCTAAGCACAGAAAAAAAAAAAAAAAAAAAGTGCAGAGAAATCTAAAACCAGGAAAACTGCAGATATATTTCAGAGAAGTTGCTACATCAAAAATTAAAGAATAAAAGTGTTCCTTTGGGGGCTGTACCCTGCTTCCACACTAAGAACTTAAACTATATATAACAGCATCTCCTGGGAAGTTTCACAATAACTGTAAATCTTCTTCTGTAAATCTAATGGGTTGACTGCCTTGAACTTACTGCAAACTCCAGAGACATTGTGCTGCTTGGCAATGTATCTAGAGCATACCTCACATAAACATAAGACTAAAGGACCAGGCTTGTACCAGGTTAGCTCCTTCACTTGTAGGAAACACAGAACTCCAGTGACATGCAGAGTAGCTTCTCATCCATGCTCTGTGAGGTGGTGGGTTTCAAATGTGCCACCACTCTATTCTGACACCATTGCAGCACTGCTGCACCCAGCCTTACTCCTTTCTTTTATTGCAGCACTCCTGCATCCAGCCTTATTCTTTTCTTTTCTTCAGAGGCTAGCAACAAACACAGGCCTGACTTGCCTAGTAACATCTGCTTGGACACCGGGTGCCCTGTCTGTTTGTGACAAGTATCAGACATCACTGGAAAAGCACGTACAAGCATGATCTCTAAACAAGGATCTAGCTGTCTGACAGCTATGGCTCTGGCTGCACAAGGCTGAAACATTCCCACCACTGCTGCCCACTGGAGGCTGTCATGGAGTTCACAGAAGATTATGTTGTTGGTGTCTCAGTGCTCAGTTTGGCATCCTGCATATTAAACCATCCATGATGGCTAGTGCTGAAAAACACCATCCTGCACGGCAGTGGGAAAGGCAATAACTGCTGACAGCTGACAGCTATCAGAGCAGTGAGATCTTAAAATACCGCAGGGGTTTGCTGTGTCATTATGATTCTCGGAACCAAGATATGTACCAAGCCGTGTGCTTACCAGCAGGGCAACGATGAAGGTTGCTGAAGCAACAAAACTTGTTGGCTGGCTTGGAGCTGGATGCTGAATGATACAGAGGAGAAGCTGGAGCTTGTGGCAGCATTTCTACTCAGCTGCATGGGTGCTCTCTGCTTGTCTCACAAATGAGCACTTTGCTTGACCTCCTAGCAGTATGACAGAGCTATATGCAGCCTTATTTATGTAGCCCTGGAGTCAGCTCTGTACCCAAGAGCACAGCCTGCATGGGAGGCATAGTCTGAAATAGGCTGAGGTGAAGGGCCCTGGGTGACAAACATGCTCCAGTCAGCTTCACCGTATTTTATTTCTCTCCCACTCTGAGACAAATTTGCCATAATAGAATCATAGAATCGTTAGGGGTAGAAAGGACCTTCAAAGGTCATTTAGTCCAACCCCCCTGCAAGAAGCAGGGACATCCCCCACTAGATCAGGTTGCTCAGAGCCTCATCCAACCTGGCCTTGAATGTTTCCAGGGATGGGGCATCCACCACCTCTCTGGGCAACCTGGTCCGCTGTTCTACCACCCTCATTGTAAAAAAAAATTTTCCTAATAGCTAATCTAAATCTACCTGCCTCTACTTTGAAAACATTACTCATAGTCCTATCACAAAAGGCCCTACTGAACAGCCTCTCCCCATCTTTCCTGTAGGCCCCCTTTAGGTACTGGAAGACCACTATAAGGTCTCCCTGGAGCCTCCTCTTCTCCAGGCTGAGCAGCCCCAACTCTCTCAGCCTGTCTACATAGGAAAGTTGCTCCAGCCCTCTGATCATCTTCGTGGCCCTCCTCTGGACCTCTTCAACACGACCATGCCCTACTTATGTTGGGAGCTCCAGAGCTGGACACAGTACTCCAGGTGGGGTCTCACCAGAGCAGCGTTAAAGGGGCAGAATCACCTCCCTTGACCTGCTGACCACACTCCTCTTGATGCAGCCCAGGATGCAGTTGGCCTTCTGGGCCACAAGGACACATTGCCGGCTCATGTTAAACTTCTCATCCACCATCACTCCCAAGTACCTCTTCTCAGGGCTGGTCTCAATCCATTCTCTGCCCAGCCTGTATTTGTGCCTGGGATTGCCACGACACAGGTGCAGGACCTTGCACTTGGCCTGGTTGAACTTCATGTGGTTTGCACGGGCCCTACTCTCCAGCCTGTCAAGGTCCCTCTGGATGGCATCCCTCCCCTCCGGCATGTTGACGGCACTACACAGCTTGGCGTTATCGGCGAACTTGCTGAGGGTGCACTCTATCCCACTGTCGCTGTCACCAACAAAGATGTTAAACAGGGCCCAATACGGACCCCTGAGGAATGCCACTCATCACCAGTCTCCACCTGGACATTGAGCCATTAACCACCACTCTCTGAGTGCCGCCATCCAGCAAATTCCTTATCCATTGAGTGATCCATCCATTCAACCCATGTCTTTTAGAGAGAAGGATGTCATGTGGGACAGTGTCAAATGCCTTGCACAAGTCCAGGTACATAATATCAGTTGCTCGTCCCTTGTCCACCAAAGCTGTAACCCCATCACAGAAGGACATCAGTTTAGTCAGGCACAATCTGCCCTTAATGAAGCCATGTTGGCTGCCACCAATCACCTCCTTATTTTCCATGTTCTTTAGCATGGTTTCCAGGAGAATCTGCTCCATGTCATTGCCAGGCACAGAGGTGAGGCTCACCAGCCTGTAGTTGCCCGGGTCTTCCTTATTCCCCTTTTTTAAAATGGGGGTTATGTTACCCCTCTTCCAGTCATCGGGAAACTCATCAGACCGCCATGACTTCTCAAACACAATGGCCAGTGGCTTGGCAACTTCATCCTTCAGTTCCTTCAGGACTCGTGGATGCATCTCATCAGGTCGCATGGACTTGTGCACCTTCAGGTTCCTTAGACGTTCCTGAACCTACTCTTCAGCTACAGTGATCAGGAGTTAAATTAGGAACAAGAGTTAAATTAAAGGCTGTCATGCATTGCTGTTTCACCTAATGCCTGCATTTTTCCATTCCAGATATGCTTCTTCCAGATTAGCAAAGACTTATTAAACTGGATTTTCATAGAATCATAGAATCATAGAATGGTTAGGGTTGGAAGGGACCTTCAAAGGTCATCTAGTCCAACCCCACTGCAAGGAGCAGGGACATCCCCGACTAGATCAGGTTGCTCAGAGCCTCATCCAGCCTGGCCTTGAACATTGCCTGGGATGGGGCCTCCACCACCTTTCTGGGCAACCTGTTTCAGTGTTCTGTAACTCGCATCGTAAAAAATTTTTTCCTAATTTCTAATCTAAATCTACCCCCCTCTATTTTAAAACCATTACCTCTCGACCTATTGCAACAGGCCCTAGTAAACAGCCTTTCCCCATCTTTCCTGTAGGCCCCCTTGAGGTACTGGAAGACCGCTATCAGGTCTCCCTGGAGCCTCCTCTTCTCCAGGTTGAACAGCCACAACTCTCTCAGCCTGTCCTCATAAGAGAGGTGCTCCAGCCCTCTGATCATCTTTGTGGCCCTCCTCTAGACCTTCTCCAACTGGTCCATGTCCTTCTTGTGTTGGGGGCTCCAGAACTGGACGCAGTACTCCAGGTGGGGTCTCACCAGGGCAGAGTAGAGGGGCAGAATCACCTCCCTCGACCTGCTGGCCACGCTCCTCTTGATGCAGCCCATGATGTGGTTGGCCTTCTGGGCTGCAAGGGTGCACTGCCTGCTCATGTTAAGCTTCTCATCCACCAGCAGTTCCAAGTCCTTATCCTCAGGGCTGCTCTCAATCCATTCCCCGCCCAGCCTGTATTTGTGCCTGGGGTTGCCACGACACAGGTGCAGGACCTTGCACTTGGCCTGGTTGAACTTCATGAGGTTGGCATGGGCACACCTCTCCAGCCTGTCAAGGTCTCCCTGGATGGCTTCCCTCCCTTCCAGCATGTCGACGACACCACACAACTTGGTGTCATCGGCAAACTTGCTGAGGGTGCACTCTATCCCACTGTCCATGTCGCCGACAAAGATGTTGAACAGGGCCAGGCCCAGCACGGACCCCTGAGGGACGCCACTCGTGACCGGTCTCCACATGGACATTGAGCTGTTGACCACCACTCTCTGAGTGTGGCCATCCAGCCAACTCCTTATCCACCGAGTGGTCCATCCATCAAACCCATGTCTGTCTAGTTTAGAGAGAAGGATGTCATGCGGGACAGTGTCAAAAGCTTTGCACAAGTCCAGGTAGATGATGTCAGTTGCTCGTCCCTTGTCCACCGATGCCGTCACCCCGGCATAGAAGGCCACCAAATTGGTCAGGCACGATCTGCCCTTGGTGAAGCCATGTTGGCTGTCACCAACCACCTCCTTGCTCTCCATGTGCCTTACCATGGTTTCCAGGAGAATCTGCTCCATGACCTTGCCAGGCACAGAGGTGAGGCTGACTGGCCTGTAGTTACCCGGGTCTTCCTTATTCCCCTTTTTAAAAATTGGGGTTATGTTCCCTCTTACAGTCATCGGGGACCTCACCAGACCGCCACGATTTCTCAAATATGATAGCCAGTGTCTTGGCAACTTCATCCACCAGTTCCCTCAGCACCCGCGGATGGATCTCATCAGGTCCCATGGACTTGTGCACCTTTAGGTTCCTCAGATGATCCCGAACCTGCCCTTTGAGTACAATGGGCAGTTCTTCATTCTCGCAGTCCCTGCTTGCACCTTCTACAGCTTGGGCGGTGGGACAGGAACTCTTGTCGGTGAAGACTAGGCAAAAAAGTCATTCAGAACCTCAGCCTTCTCCATGTCCTGGGTAACCAGGACACCAGTTCCCTTCTGGAGGGGGCCTACATTTACCCTGGACTTTCTTTTGTCCCCTACGTACCTATAAAAGCTCTTCTTGTTGCATTTTATATCCCTGGCCAGATTCAGTTCTGCCAGGGCTTTGGCCTTCCTTACCTTATCCCTGGCCACTCGCGCAGCCTCTCTGTAGTCCTCCCAGGCTACCTGTCCCCGCTTCCACCCTCTATAGGCTTCCTTTTTCACTTTCAGTTGGTCCAGGAGCTCCTTGCTCATCCACGCCGGCCTCCTGGCCTTTTTGCCCGACTTGTTTTTCATTGGGATGCACCTCTGCTGAGCTTGGAGGAGGTGCTCCTTGAATATGGACCAACTTTCCTGGGCCCCTCTTCCCGCCAGGGCCGCCTCCCATGGCACTTGGCCCACCAGGTCCCTGAAGAGGCCGAAGTCCGCCTTCCTGAAGTCTAGGGCAGAGAGCTTGCCATATAGTTTCCTTGCTGCCCCGTGGATCTTGAACTCCAAGGGGGCACGTCATGGTCGCTGCAGCCAAGGCTGTCCTTTAGTTTCACATGCCCCACCAGCCCCTCCCTGTTGGTGAGCACAAGGTCGAGCATTTTGACATAGTGACTGCCCTCACCGGCCTGGGAATCCCCCAGAGTCCTGCCCCATGCTGAGACCAAGCTGACTGTGGACAACCTGCTGCTCGTAATGCCCTGCTACCATGCAGCACCCTGTCAGAGAAGGAAAAGCACAGAAGAGCACTGAGTAACTCAGTCACCAAAAATTTGTAGTAGATTTGTAATAAGTTATGTAATCTTTTATTTATTCATTTATTTATTTATTTTATCATAGGCCTAACTGCTGGAACTATGAGAACCATTTGATTGTGTAAATCTCTTACTATGTTTTTACTTTTATCCTGATTCCAGCTAGGATAGGGTTAATTTTCACCTAAGCTGGGAAAGGAACTGGAGCTGGTGGCCCCTGTGGCTGGAGGACACAACTGGGATAGTTCAATAATTAGCCAGCCGCTGGGATAGTTTACCCAAAGTGGCCAAAGGGATATTCCACTCCATGTGACATCAAGCTCAGTATAGAATCATAGAATCATAGAACAGTTAGGGTTGGAAGGGACCTTCAAAGGTCATCTAGTCCAACCCCCCTGCAAGGCGCAGGGACATGCCCAACTAGATCAGGTTGCTCAGAGCCTCATCCAGCCTGGACTTGAATGTTTCCAGGGATGGGGCTTCCACCACCTTTCTGGGCAACCTGTTCCAGTGTTCTGTAACTCGCATTGTAAAAAATTTTTTCCTAATTTCTAATCTAAATCTACCCCCCTCTATTTTAAAACCATTACCTCTCGTCCTATTGCAACAGGCCCTACTGAACAGCCTCTCCCCATCTTTCTTGTAGGCCCCCTTGAGGTACTGAAAGACCGCTATCAGGTCTCCCCGGAGCCTCCTCTTCTCCAGGCTGAACAGCCCCAACTCTCTCAGCCTGTCCTCATAGGAGAGGTGCTCCAGCCCTTTTATCATCTTCGTGGCCCTCCTCTGGACCTTCTCCAACTGGTCCATGTCCAAGTGAGGAGGGTGTGGAAGGGAGTCTCCTGCTACTCATGAGGAAGCTGGACATCAGGATCTGCTATGAGCTATTTTGCTGTAAATTACATGCTTCAGTATTTTCTGTTATTGGGTTTTGTTTGTTCATTTTCCATCTCTGTTTGTTCTCTTCTGTTATTCTCTTAAATTTTTTTTATCTCAACCCGGAAGTTTTGCCTTCTTTTCTTTACCAATTCTCCCTGTCCCACTGGAGGGTGGAGGGAAGTAAGTGAGTGAGACACTGTGTAGCTTGGTCCTGGTCAGGGCTAAACTACGACAACTGTGTAACTGTTTCAAACACTTCACATCACGCGTATACTCATAATAGATGGGTACATGCAGATACACACATACGTAAATTGTTTCCAGCTGTTCTCCCATTCAGATTCTAAACTCCAGTCCAAAGAATCTGTGGTGGTTTGGCCCGGATCACCACACAGTTTCTCACTCATCCTCCCCCTACCCAGCGGGACAGGGGAGAGAAATTGGAAAGAAAGGAAAACTCGTGGGTTGAGATAAAAACAGTTTACTAAAATACTAAAAACTACAAAAATAACAGAATATAAGGATATTAATATATACAAAATACACAAAATGAACAATGTACGATTTCTCACCACCCAATGTCCAAATGACCGACGCAGCCCGTCCTGAGCAGCAATCACAGAAATGACACTGAGCAGCAAGCAAAGGGGGGGAGAGCAAGCTAGCAAGGTATAGGGAACGATGCCAGCAAGCAAGGGAGAAGCAAAGGATGCCAAGGGTGCCCAAATGGGTGCCAGCAAGGAATGCAATGCGTGCCAGAAAAGAATGCAATGGATGTCCCCTCCCATGGGCAACCCCCACTTATATACTGAGCATGACGTTTATGGCATGGAATACTCTCTTTGGCCAGTTTGGATCAATTATTCTGTCTTTCTTTTGCCCAGCTTCCTGCATCTGCACGCTAACGAGACTTTAACGAGACTTGGAAAGCCAGGCAGTGTCCTTGGTCTCATTAAAAACAACTCGTATCATCAGAGTGTTTTTATCAACATTCTTGACACACAAAATCCAAAACACACCAGCTACTGAGAAGAAAATTAACTCTGTCCTTGCTGAAACCAGGACAAGTCCCCATTATTATTCTTTTTTTTTTGTCTCTTAAACATCTTTGTTTCTTTTTGTCATAATATCAGTTTTCATGTGAACAAAATGAAGCCAACACTGATTAGTCCAGCATCTTGTTCAGGTATTTACTGGCAGGATAACACTAAGCCCATCTCGGACAGGTAAAGAAAAAAACCTCATAAGTCTGATCCTCGCCTTCAAACTTCCATCTGCAATAACCACCAGGTCAGGTATTTTGCAATTCATTCCAGACATCTAGGAAGGAAAGGGTTATTTTCCTTCTGAATAAGCTTGCTGTCAAACAGAGCCCCTCTGTGCTCCCCCTTGCAACTGTGGGAGCTGTAGACACACAGAGGGATGTAGGAAGGGTGGATGAAGGCAGGCCTCAGCAGCTCCTCTCTCTGCTGTGGCAGCTGTGCACAGGGTCCCATTTCCATTAGGGTCCCCTCTGCACCTGCGGCTAAGATCGCCTGCCATGCTGGACACCCTTCATTCATCTTCTGACAGGCTGATAAGCAAAGCCTAGGATTGGGGCAGCCAAATCCAATTTTAGCCCTAACAGCTAGGGTCGTCTTCAGGGGTGCGGGAGGTAGAGATCAGTGTCTTCAGCTACCGTTCCTCTCAGCTCCCCAGCATACTTAGAGGTGCAGGAGTTGCCCATGCCTCTCCTGCCAGCGGAGCCCCAGAGCAATTTGCAGCAGACTGCTTTGTTCCACCCCTCTTGGTGTACAGCTGCCAGCTGACACATGGAAGACACAGATGACTTGAGAAATCAGCTCCTCTCCTGACTCACATGAGGAAAGATGCCATAGTGACTGTCAGTCACAGATATGAGAAACTGAAAATTGAAAAAAAAAAGGGAAAGAAAATACACCCCAGCACTGCAGGTTGACATTCTAATGATATAAAATGGATGTGTCAAAAATAGAATACACCCACTTAAAATGAATATATTTTAAAGAAATAAATGTTCTTTGCAGAAGACGAAAGGCTGCACAGAGGAACACATGGGAGGGCAAATAAATGAGTAATGGTTCCAGGGAAGGTAACCACTCCAGTGTGAAGAGCATTTCCAGTTTCCTGTGCTGCAGTTCTACAACTCCTTAGCACAGAGCATGTGTGTTACACACATTTTAATTTCTTTGCCAGGCCTTGCACTTTCTAGGGAGACCAAGTCTTTGGAGTAGAACTGTGACAGGCAGCACCTGGTCACCCAGACTTAGTAACAAGAGCAGCTCTGTGGGCATGTCCCACTTCCAGATATCCATAATTCCTTATAAAACTGGACACGTGAGTGAGGCTTGGTTGGTAAAAATTACATCTGCAAGTTAAAAGGTGTAAGCTATTGTCTGATGTAAACAGGCAGCATCGACAAGTTTAAAGACACTAAGCCACATCAGCAGAACTGCATCAGCAGAACTGTATGCTGAAGGGAGGCAAAAACATTTTAGGGCTCACAACAGACAAAATTACAAATAAGCCCTTAGTGCAACATAAGGATATTAAATAAGTCAAGGGGTTTCCAGGTGTATGAATGAGGGAATAGGATTTAGCACTGAGGTCTTTCCAGCTCTCTAAACAGAACTGATGAGTTCAATATCAGAATCCCATAAATTGTTCAAATGCCTATGCTTTTAAAAGGATGTCAAAAATAGATTGCCCTATAAAGGGGTGTTAAAAATAAATCGAAGATATTGTCATGAGAAAAGAAATTGAGATTTCAGGACAGCCTTATTGTGTAAGTGATTCAAGGAGCTTGAGCTGCTTATCTTATCACAGAAAAAACAAAACAAAACAAACCCCAGAAGATAGAAGGGTGACTTGATTACAGAGTACAAGCAGATTCACAGACAAAAAATCACAAATATTAAAGGGATTCTTAACATGGATAAAAAAGATATGCATAAACTCAGTGGCTGGGAGTTAATGCCAAACAAATTAGAAACAAGGAGCAATTTGTTACTGTAAGGATGATTAACCATTAAGACAAGTAATTAGTGAAAGCAGTGAATTTTTCTTTTTTTTTTTAATTTCAAATTCAGAAAGACCATTTTCTTGGCAGGGAATCTTATTCTACGAGGTTACTACAGCAGTAGTAGAAGAAAGCATATTGTCTCCACTGCATCAGATTGGGCTGGATGTCTCTTCTGTCCTTCATATCTGATCTTCTCTGGTATGAATAGAAAAATACCTGACCCAATGGTTACTGCAAATAGATTTTTTGAGGCAAGGATCAGACTTATAAGATAATTTTTATTTCACAATGGCCTTTAATCTGGCTATTTAAAACCATATTTCCAAACTCAAAATAAATTCCTTTTTTTTCACCTAAAGAAATTCAGTTGGCTTAACGCAAAATTAATGTGATTCCCCAATTGAAGGCAATGTTAGCTGGAGTGCATATAATTTCTCAAGTGCTTCTCCAGTGACCTGCTGTGCTAGGGACATTATTCTTAGCGTTTTTCTAAAAAGCAGAATAGTTGCAATAAAAAAATGTGCATCTTCTACATAGAATCAACAAATGCCAGTGACAGAAACCTTATAAACAAAAGCACAAGAAATGTCATATACTTATAGCCACACAAGGGACTAACTTTCTACTAGCTATCTGTTACATATAAAGCAATTTGTACAAAGATTTATAAGAAATTAAGTCAAACTTTGTTTTTTTCTGACACCTAATTGAACTCCATTTCTTCAATGTTGCATACACAATGTTTTTACAAATACATTAACAACAAAAAGAGAGCCAAGGAGAATCTCCATCCTTTACTGGATTGGGGGCGGGGGGTGGGGAGAATATTGCCACCAGGGATGAGGAAAAGGCTGAGGTAACTTTATGCCTTCTTTGCTTCAGCCTCTAATAATCAGACCAGTTCTCCCCAGGGTATTCAGCCCTCTGAGCTGGAAGACAGGGATGGAGAACAAAATAAACCCCCCATAATCCAGGAGGAACCAGTTAACAACCTGCTACGCCACCTGGACATGCACAAGTCCATCGGGCTGGATGGGATCCACCCGAGAGTACTGATGGAGCTGGCAGAGGAGATTGCCCAGCCACACAAGAGGAGTGGCTGGAAAGCTGCTCTGTGGAAAGGGACCTGCGGGTGCTGGTTGACAGCCAGCTGAAAATGAGCCACCAGTGTGGCCAGGTGGCCAAGAAGGCCAATAGCATCCTGGCTTGTATCAGGAACAGTGTAGCCAGCAGGACTAGAGAAGTGATCATGCCCCGGTACTCGGCACTGGTGAGACCACACCTCAAGTTGTGTCTTCAGTTTTGGGCCCCTCCCTATAAAAAGGACATTGAGGTGCTGGAGCAAGTCCAGAGAAAGGCAATGAAGTTGGTGAGGGGTCTAGAGAACAAGTCTTATGGGCAGCAGCTGAGGGAACTGGGATTGTTTAGTCTGGAGAAGAGGAGGCTGAGGGGAGACCTTATCACTCTCTACAACTACCTGAAAGGAGGTTGTAGGGAGATGGGTGTTAGTTTCTTCTCCCAGGTAACTAGCGATGTGATGAGAGGAAATGGCCTTAAGTTGTGGCAGGGGAGGTTTAGACCTGATATTAGGAAAAATTTATTTACTGAAAGAGAGGTCAAGCATTGGAACAGGCTGCTAGGGAAGTGATGGAGTCACCATCCCTGGAAGTGCTCAAAAAATGTGTAGACATGGCATTTGGGACACCATTTAGTAAGCACGGTGGTGTTAGGTTTACGCTTGGGCTTGATGATCTTAGAGGTCTTTTCCAACCTTAATGATTCTATGATTCTATACTACAGTGTATTCCCTAAATTATCCAACTTGAAGTTCACATTAGCCAACAGTCTGCTGCCTAAATTCAGGCTGGTTTTATACCAAGTAGCCACACAACCTGTGCCGTTACACCAGGTCCAGAGGGAGAGCTTCTTGTAGCAGCAAACACAAATCATCTAAGCAGATTATTTGCCTGGTCATCCAAAAGCATCTGCAGTGACAATAATGGAGCTGTTGTCCTCAGATTCTGGAGAGAACAAGCATACGTCTCCAGGAAATCCTTATACTATGTATGTTGGACACCCTGCACAACAGTACACATATACAAGGCAGTTATATCTACTCTCACAAACTACCAAGGATGCCACCAAACTGTAACAACAGGGCAGTCTCTGGTTGCACAGAAATCATCATTAATTCCTTGCAGTATTAGTTACTAACCATATTGCATCACTGATGTTCTCTAGGTTGCAAGATGTAAGATGTCTTCGGTTTGGTAACCCCATCCTAGCACACTGCATTCATGAAAGGATCATCTTGAGCTACTCTGCCACGCCCAGACCTTCTGTTATTGACCATCTGAGAACAAAATTGAAAGGAAACTTGTTATTCCTGAACCATGTTGCTTTATGAGTTTGACTGTTCAACAGTAACTTCATTTCTGGCAATCCAGTGTACATGTTTCTGTGGAAACAGGAACCAGCAGAATGCATGCTCGTCACCACTGGTTTGCTCCAGTCTCCATGGAAACAATCATTGCACGGGTGAAGAAAAGGGTAATGATTGCAAAGTAATGACTTACTGACAGCTTTCCTCTGCTTTAATTTTCCTTTTGTGGTTCTTATTGTTATGAAAAAAAAAAGAGGGCATATGTGATGAAATCTCAAATCCCTGACATGATAAAGGTAAAGGTCAGAAATCACAGGATGAAGCTCCCAAGGGCTCAGGCAGCCCAGCACCAGACCTCTGAGACATCTGACACACGAAGGGTGGGTTTGCATTCTGCAGAGGCAGGTAGGACAAAGACCCACCTAGCTTGCACAGATAGATAGGCTTGTTACCTCCAAACACACCCCATCCCAGAATTCCAGGTTACCAGGATGAGGCAAAGCAATGCACCTCAGAGAATGACAGTCACTTGCATGCCTTCTGAGGCAGCCCTGTGGTGGTAGGTGTCTTGGCAGAGGGAGGAGAGCTCCATGTGATAATCCCAAGGCACATGTACCACTTCCCCAATCCCCTCAGACTTGTAAGGTTTACTCCCAGAGCAAACCATTTTTTTTGCCCTTCCTGTACTTTTTCTCTCTTACAGAGGTGCAGCAGTCTCACAATATTACTCCTACACAACTGCATCACTTGCGATGACATGACCTCCAAAGCAATACCATTGCTGCAACACAACAGAGATCCACCCTGTGAAAACCAAAGAATCATGGAATCACAGAAGCATAGAACAGTTCAGGTTGGAAAGGACCTTTAAAGGTCATCTAGTCCAAACCCCTTTCAAGGAGCAGGGACATCTCCAACTAGATCAGGTTCCTCAGAGCCCCTTCCAATCTGGCCTTGAGTATTTCCAGGGGTGGGGCATTTACCACCTTTCTTTTCACACAGTCTGTATATGACCTGAAGTTTTCATATATTTCTCCCTTTTCCTCTGAGGATCTTCACAGTGACCTGCATTTGTTTTCACTCACTCCCTTTTCTTTCCTCCCTAGGATCACAGGCATCTTTGGCCCGCATATATTTTTGCAAGAAAAATACACATGGTCCCCTTTTTTTTTTGGTCAGCAACTACCATTCAGGATTGCTAGTTATTGTTTCACCCCAGCTTGCTTTCTGCAGGCATCCTCACCTTCCACTTCCTTCTGGTAACACAGACAGAGATATCCCATCAAGTAATGGTGCACTGTGCAGAACAAAGCCTGTACTGCACTGACATTGCTCTCTGGTGTGTCTCACCAAACAGATGGACACATGCTACCATGTCCTCAGGATGCTAAAGCCTGTCCAGTCCCTGTCTTTAGGGGTGGGATGGCATCACAGTTTAGCCACCATGTGCTTGTGCAAAAAGGTTGGAAATGGTGTCACTGAACACAAGGGAACAGTGAAAATAAGACGGAATGCAACCGAGGAAGACTGGCAGTATGATGAGAGGTCTGTCACCTAGTAGAGATGAGATCTCATGCCCACATAGGTATAGTAGTACATAGAGGCTGATTAAACCCTGGGAAGTTGCATACATGGTTAATGTCCTTAATCCTTTACCTGACCTTGACCTGTAAAGGTCCATCCCAGGAAGCATCCTTCCTGGAGTATCCCTCGCCTCAGTTTCCCCATTTACTCCTTTGCCTTCAGAGCAACTGATTATGAATGGCTCTGATGTGGTTGCTGTGACTGCAGGCACAAGAGGTCCTCACTTTGGTGGCTATTTAAGACCTGCAATCCTCTAAAGTGCTCTACTGCCTGCTCCTGCCACACAGTCACGTGGTGATACATTCCCTCCATGCTGGTGTTTGCACTTGCCTCCTCAGGGGCAAAGACCTTTTGTGCTCAAGCTGACTACCTGAGGGTATTCAGGTGGTTGTTCATCTCCCCACAACAATCATGTGAACAAGGCTCCTTTCTGTTCAAGTAATCTAGAGAAATACAACTCACTGCTAATAATTACCTGACTATAAATACATAGCAGAAATAATTGAACCATTTACATGAGGAGCTCAGAATGCCTTTGGAGTCTCAGACTAGCAAAATGAAAGGTCCTAACACTCATACTGCTTTCTAATTGTTCTGTGACTGCCAGAAAATCAGACCTAGCCCCTTTTTGATGAGATTTAGGGACTTTGGGCAGGAAGATACCTAGTCTTCCCAATGGTGGTGAAACTCTGGAAGTTGTCATTTTTTTTTTTGTACTCCAGTAATCCCTAGAAGCCCAAAAGTTAAATAGTGGCACATATTCCCACCCCCTTCTTGCCCTCCATCCCAGCAGAGTGCCCTATGCACAAAGTGGATCCATCCCTAGAGATCTCACATTCCAATTAGGACTTGTGGGACAGAAATGAGACAATACTGGTGCTAAACATTTACTAAAGGAGGAGACAAAAACAAGTGCAACACTAAAATTGCATGTCAGAAATATGATTGTTCAGGAGAAAGCTGTATTTTATCCTCTGGTTAAAAATCTATTCTGTACCACCAGAATGGAAAGCCAGGGCAAAGATGGCAAAAGTAGTTTTAAGTATACAGTCATAATTAAATGCTGAAATATTGATTTTTCCTTTCTTTTAGTAGAACAAAAGGCACATTTATCTCACTCCAGGTGTCATAAAAGCAAAACAGAAAAATTCAAAGTCCAATGGATGAATGGGCACAAATCCAGCAATTGAAAAAAGCATCATGGTCTTAAAAACAATGACCTAACAAGTACTTCACAAGCCTTTCAAGCTGTACCTATCAATCCTTCTGTGACTGTCTCTTCTGTCTAAGATCAAACAACTGTCCCTCCTTCTCTGTGAGACACCTGGAGTTACAAAGAAGAACCTCATCCAAGAAAAGGTTTATTTTGTAACTCAGTATTATGGTTGTCAAAAACATTCTGCCATCAAAACCAGCTTCAGAAACAGGGATCTTGAAATACCCAAATCAAAGTTAATGTAAAATGAAGCTCAAGTAGGTCAAAACATAACAAATGCATTTATGGAACCGATGGGAAAGGTGGAATAAGAAAGTTAAGAAGAATGAAAATGTGACTACCCAGACACAAAGATACCGAGCAATTGCCCAGCCAAAGCAGCTTGCTTTCATAGTACAAATGTATCAGAAATACTGAGAAATTCATAAATCCCTGAGAGCGGACTTCAGATTAGCTGATACATCCTGGTATTCCATCTAACACTGCAACAAAGTTAAAGTGGATTGGGAAAAGACATCTGGAGGATAACAGTCTCTACAGGGTAGTAACTCTATGTGTTGATATTTCCACTTAAGGTACGTGTATCCTTTGTACAAATGACTGTGACAAGTGAACTGTGATAGTAACAAGATTTAAACAGCATATGGAAATTAATCTCCAAATCACATGTCACATAAGGGGTTTTGCAAGTCATTCCACTCTCAAAAGAAAAATCTATGAAAACACAATCTGCATAACACTGGCAATGTCAGAGTTTCTCCTTTACCCTGACTGAACACAGCTAATGGAAGGTGATCAGGTGGAAGATTCATATGACCGATGTTCTACACTGCCTGCAAAGCAGTGTTCAGATCTCACTTTTTAAATGTGTCTGTCCATCACAGAAGAGCTTGGACACTGTGAGATGGTTGGACTGCACAAGTATCTAGATGAGTGCTACCTCATTTGCTTTTCATGGAACCTGTAGGGCAATTTTACTTTAGGAATCAGCATGCCTGCTCCTTTCTGTAGCTGTGCATTGCCCCTTGTGAGGGTCACCAATCCTCTCCAAAATGCAGGAGGAAACACCAGCTCTCCTGCAGAAGCATGGAAGGTACTGTGGTCCAGATACAGGGTGACATCTGCCTCTCAAGCAAGGAAGAAGGGTATGCGTGTTTGACCTCTGCAAGGATTCAGAAACACTGCCCTCACCAAGGTCATCTTTGTGGCATCCTTAATATTGCAAACCACCCAGATCCCCCTCTGCCAAGAGAAAAGACGTCATGAAGCCATTATCCTCACTGTAGATTGAAAGCAGGAGAAAAGAAAACACAAATCACAGTCCTCAGCCTAGCTTCTAAGATGACTATGCCTCCTTATGCCTCTGTCAAAGCATATGTAATACTTTCGATTGCAAAATCATCTGTAAGTGATATGCAAGTAGCCCTGACTCGGCCTGGCTGCTTGTTATGGAATTTGCTTTCCTTCCACTCACCCTTCCAAGCAGTAGGAACAAGCATCCTTTCATTTTTACAGTTCCCATTTTCTCTCCATTTTCACTCCAGCTCCAAATTTCCCTCCAGTATTAAGAAAACAGAAGGAAAATTAACATCCATAACTACAATAAGAAATATCTGTCCTTATGTATCTAATTATTGGCTCATTTTTCTGCTAAGACTTCTGTGAACTGCACAGTTCTCTACATGTAAGACTAGAACAATGTTTTTACAACAGCTGCCACTTTTCTGCCTGTTAGAAACACATTAATCTGAGCAGAGGGCAAGAGTTATAATTACAGTCTGTGGGTAATTTTAAACTCCTATTCCTATACTTTCAAAGCACATAATTTCTGTTTATTTGAACTTCAGAATGATTGCTTAAAATCTTTGAATTATGATTTCTCAAACAGAACAAAAGACATTTGTTTCTCCTTACCTTTCACCTCCCATTGCTGTGAGAGGCAGCATCCCTCCTACGTCCTTCAGGCTTCCCACCTTGCCTGGGTTCCCATCACAGAGCGAAGCCCATCTCCCAGGGAAGGCATGCCTTGCTGCTGTGTCCTTCTGAATGTTTTCCCACAGAGTTCTGCCCCTTTCTTAAAAATTCAGGCACTGAAGGGGTTCCTCACATTACTCTTACAGCTCTCACCAAATCCCCTCTAAGTCTCAGTCAGCTAATGAGGATGGCAATGCCACCTTGCTATCTTTCCTTTCTGGGCAGTAAGCCAATAACTTGCCCTGCAGCATACAGCTCTTCTTCCAAATTCAACTCTTCTCTTTCTGTCATGACTCTCCTCTCCAGTATTACTTGTATCCTCTCCAGTTTCCATGCCAAGCTCCCCACAGCACCTCACTCTCCCCAAGTGTGGAGCAGCTGCCTTTTTGCCTGTGGGCATCCTTTCAATATAGCTGAAAATGAACATAAGCAGAGAAAAGCAACCATTTGCCTTGCCTCTGTCTTACAGGCAGCTACAGAAGGCAGCAGACTTTGAATGATGGCAGATTGATGAGGCAGCAGTCTTCCATCCCATCCTTCCTGAAGAAGCTTCAAAAACACACCCCTAAACTGCACAGGTTGCAATGAAATTATTCAGATTGACCCATTTCCCACTGAACTCAGGCAAGGGTAAGCTTATGCAGCATGATCCGGCAGCATAGGGAGAAATCTGAGACAACAGAAGTACGGGGGACACCTTAGTTTGGTAGTTCACATTGGTTAATCTATCCTACTTTTTGGCTAGACTAGTTAGCTTCAAATAGACTGTTGTACTAACACACCTGCATGTCTCTGGACGTGAGATAATGTTGACACCTCTTCATTGCACAGTCTAGGCAAACTCCAAAATGCTTCCATTGGGGCCTGAAAATACAGAAAAGTCCCCTGAAAGGAAAAGTACAGTTTACAGAAGAAAACTAACTTGTTACAAATTTCCATGAAAACACTTAGGCATCTTAATTATACACTGGTCTGGTAAGCAAAGGTAGGATGAACGAGTTAGAAGACAGAGGGAAGGGACACAGATGCAGTATGTAGTCCACATTAAACTGACACCAAATATCTCTCATATAATCACTGCTTTCCCACAGATTCTAAAAAAAGAGTGCACTTTCAAAATAAATGGAATACATACATGCATGTGTGAAAACTCTTGGTCCGGCTAAATGTGATGCCTACGTTTAGCCCAAGAGTGTGTCAAAAAAAGTTTGACTCAAGTATAGCTTTACTGAGTGAGGAAGGGCGACATGCTTCCCATAAGTCAGAAACATCATGGGAGTAAAAACTCAGCAGGAATCCATGAGCAGAAAGGCAGGATGCTGGACCCATGAGTGGAGGAGACACTGCATAGTGGTACCATCAATCCAAGTTTGCATGACAGTAACTCATTTTAAGGTCCTCATGGTGCTACTTGCAAACTGCTACCTCTGAGATCCTGGTACATGTTTTCGACAAACTCCTTGTGTGCACAGAGCAGCATGAACAACAGCTCATAGTGCATGCTTGACGGCCTGCCTGGCCGTCAGTCATCAACCAGAGACCCAGCTGCAAAGCTTTCTAACCTCTACCTCCAAAGGCAACTGCAGAACACTGGCCTATCCAGTCTTCTTTCCTTGCAGCATGTTGGAAAGGTTATTGCCCTTGTGAGAAGCAACAGCAGAAGTGCCTTTCAGCGTCTCTCATGCTGTGGCAGATACAGCTGCATTGCATGTTGTTTGGACTGAATCCTTCTCCAACCTCTTCACATTGAAAAGGCTCTCATACCCTCCCTTTTGCTTATACTATCATTACTTATTACCTGGTACTTGTTTCTTTACCATATTGGCGTGCTTCTAAGATTGTAAAGCGCTATGTTTCAGAGTTGTCTTTCATAAAACATCTTGTTGTTTCCCCATGGGCAACATCTGCTTCAGATGTTGTTTCTGGTAAATACACAAATTGTTTGGAAAATTACTTCTGATTTGAGCATAACACTAGGAATGGGAAGGAGACCTCCTTTCCTTCTCTATCTTCTTCCAGGTTGAGACATTGAGGGGATTTTGCTGTAGAAGAAATTTCAGAAAAAAGCCTCTCAATTCATGATCAAACCAGGCTTCTCATCTGCAACACTCCTTTCACTGATGGCTGACATATTTCTGAAAAGGTAGGACTGAATGTGCTGATATTACCAAGCCACTCAAAACACTACAGAATTTTTGCACCTCTATTTCTGTCTCAGGGTTATGATTGTGAGATATTTTTCAGAGGTTTATGTCTAATGTAATGTTGTTGTCTCTCACTAGATTCTGTCACTTTAAGTTACTCAGGAAGACTACAGAATGTGTCTTTTCTTTCCTCAAAGAAGTCGCTAAAAATCACTTAGTTCAGGTTTAAAATAAGCTCTCTCTTGCTCACCCTCCTTCCCACAGCCAGCAGAAGAAAAGAATCTCCACATGTACTTCCAAAACTCACATGTTGCTAAATCACTCTGATTTCTGATCCTCAGGGTCTCACTCCTGCATTATCATGAGCAACGCCCTTGTAAGCAGCTGGCATTTAGGTAAATGTGGTCCCGGTGAGCAGCCCTGCCTGGGATGCCCCTGCATGACTATGCTCCCAGCAAGTCACGAAGACATCCTGGGAGAGCGCCTGGTGCTCAACAAGCATGCACTAGTGGGACACATGGCTGGGGTGGGGCTGCCAAGTAGAATAAGAGTGAGATGGAAGCAGTTGTTTGGTCCTCTGCTCTGCTCTCTGGCAAAACTGATCACACTTGTATATGTACAACGGACAAAATCCATGCCCAGCCTCTCTTTCTCACTGCTGGTGGAGTGATAAGGTGGAAGGTAGTGTTGGTCCATCTGACTATCCTGCTGGCTGCAGCTATACCCCTCTGCCTAACGCCACAGGCATGCGGCTGTGCAGCAAACAGCTGCTTCTTGCTGGCACTTTTTCCACTGCATTACATGAGTGGGGAGCTCTGCCCTTTCCCTTTCTAAAACGGCACAGTCTTTTCCATAATTGAAAAAGCTACAGCCCAGCCCGATCTATTCGACTGCTCTGATTTTCAGGAGGTCACTGCCAAGCTTTCCTTTATCCTGTTCCTGTCATGCCTGCCCTTGAAATGCCGTAAGTGCCAGGGTCAGTTTTCACCCTGTTAGCTCTTGTAGCCAACACTGCATTTCTCAATGAGTTCAATTTCCACTTGCATTTGTAAAGTACAGCGTCTAACACGCCTCAGAATCTCAGCATCCAGAAACTGTTGGGACTCTCAGTTCACTGGTGAAATTTCTCTCTCAGGATGAAAACATGATCTGGGGTATGTCATTGAGATAATGTCCTGGAAAGGTCATTACGAGGACAGCAGCCAGCAATGAATACATTTCAAAAGCTATTCACAGGAGGCCTCTGTACCCATCACCAAACATGCACACCTGGATCTCAGAAACAAAGGATAAAAGCTGCACCACATCATGGTGCTAGACCATCTCTCTCATTATCCAACAAAACTTTTTACTTCTAACTTTGAAGCCTGAAATGAGATTAAGTAGGAAAGGTGTGCAGGAAGAAGGAAGCAAAAGCACAGCATCCAAGTAAACCACATCTTGAAAGGAAGATATGAGTAACCGAAATATGATGAGCAGGGATTTGATGCCATGAATGGCATGGCCTGCAGATGGTGGGGTGGGGAGATGACTAACAGTTGGGTGGGCTTGGGTAGGTGGATCCTACAGTAGCTGGCATTAGCAATGAACACAGAATTTAGTGGGAGAGACTGAGCTGAAATACTGGATTTTGAAAGTCTATAGAAGAAGAAGAAGCAAAAGTACTTAGGAAAAAGGTGTCTTAGGAAAGATAAATAAGATAGTAAAAGAAAACAAATCATACATTAGAAAAACAAGCTTTCAGAGAACTTCATCAGATAAGGGGCTTCTAGCATTAACTTAAAATAAATTAAATTAAAGCAATGCCTTGTGTTGCAAGCAGGGCTAATTTGAAGAAGTCAAGCTCTCAGCACAAGAAAAATACACCTTACTTAAGGGAACAAAGACAAGTAACTGTTATCATTCATAACTCCTGCATTTCTACTCTTCAGGTCTCATTTGCACCCACACTTTGCTGTCTACAGATCCAGTCAAATTGTGTGGTCAAAGTGTGTGTCAGTCCTGACACTTCAGAAGGTGCTGGAAATTTTTTTTTGTCTAAGTACAAGCTCAGCCAGACTGGAATTTCCTCTTTTTTTTTTCACTCTTTTTCCTGATCCACAAATGACTGTTTTCTTCCCAGCTGCTTTCTATGCATAAGATAATTTCTTGTGTTCTTCTGTTAGCAGTTAACATCAAATGGGAAAACAAATTTGAATTGGAAACTATACTTGTTGCTAGCAAGTTTGATTTCCCTAAATTAATGACACTGGTCTTAGGAAGAGGTCGAGGGGTAGCCCCACTATTACAGGACTACCCTGTGAAGGTTGTGGTGTGCTTAAGTAATACACACACAACATAGCCACAAGAAGACCAAGCCGCATGGCAGAACAAGCAACATGTAAACCACCTCTGACAAATATTCCTCCAGTTTGCTCATACAAAGCATCCAGTGAGTCAGAGTCCACCACCTCCTCAGGACATCTGTTTAATGATTGCTTCAATTACAGTGTGTAATGATGGCAAAAATATAAAAAAGTGTTCAACATCTAATCTGTATTTCTCTCTCTACAAATTAAATCAACTACTTTTTGTCCTGCTCTGCTTGGATACAAAGGACAATTGATTATCATCTGCTTCCAATCAATCATTTTATACTTCAGAATATTTTCCAAGTCCTGTTCAACCACTTTTCCTTTTTTCCTAGCTCAAACCCAAATACTTCAGCCTTTGTTAAGAACTCATGTTTTCTAACTCTTTTATCATTCTCCTCTTGGCTCTCTCCAATTTGTCGATATCTTCCTAAAGACTAGTATACAACTTCAAAAGTTACTGTAATACAGCCTTACTAACCTTAAACTCAGAAGAATTGTCTCTTTTGTTCCACAGACTATGCTCCTAGTAACAAATTCAAGAACAAAATTAGTCTTTATCACAACAATATCTTCTAATGAACTCAATGCAAGGCCATGATACCTCCTCATCCTTTTCTGCAATGCTTTCGTGTGACTTCTTACTCTTCAGTTGTAGTTGTGCATTTGATTTCTCTTTCATTACTGAATTTCATCTTTCTGATTCAGACCACTTTTCCAGTTCATTAAGAACAACTTGATGCAGATGAGAAAGACGTAAAGACACTGACATAACAGTGGGGTTTTTCACCAACATGGGAATCTGTTCTGGAAGAACAAGTTCCTTACCTAAGTCAGTCAAGAAAACTAAGTAAAAAACTGAGATAGTTAAAGAATGGGGTTTTTTTAAAGGTAAACATGTTTACAGCTTCCTTTCCCACCACATCTTAGAGAAAGTTGAAATGTTTTTTTTTTTCCAAAACCAAAAAACATTTCAAAACAGCCAGTCTGAGGAAGGAAAACAAGCATGGAAAAAACTCACAACTAGGTCCTCATTGTTCTCCCATCAGAAAAACAAAAGTTACAAACAAATTAAAACACGTGCTCATAGAGGAATATGCTGATCAATCTTACTTCCACACAGCAGCTTAAAATATCACCAAAAGTGGCAAGGGGTATACCTCACCTTGCTAAATTTAGACCCATATACCAGAAGACAGAGATGTTAAGTGCAGCAAATGAAATATCTCCTGCATCTATTGGATTTTGAGATGGTTGGAGTGTCTCTTTCCTCTAAGCATCATTTGTAGGTACAACAGCCTGAGTCTAAGTGACTTTTTAAAAATAAATTAATCATCTAAGACTAACACCCAATATGGAAAACTTAAAACAGTGAGATGTTTTAGCAGAGTTCAGATCAATAAGAAACTGGTTTCTGGAATAGAAAATGCCAGTTAGTAATAACAGTAATAGGCAGTGCTATTCGTCCTATGGGAAGAGTGTACTCCTGTCCACTCAAAAAAGGCAGTAAATACCTTGAAAAGGCTGGAGTAGACTGGGGATGACCAGCTCATCAAGTGTCAGGAGGTGACTTTCCTATTGTGACTTTAATATGTGAACTTTGATCACACTTGGAGGCAATTCCTCAAACATGTTAGTGGTTTTGTTGTCTGGGCTATGGTAATCTGCACAAGATTTATTTATACTAGTGCTGTATACTAAGCTGTATACTATATTATACTAAGCAGAACCACACCACTAGTGGCACTGGAACTTCTGTAATGCAATAGATGGGATCATAAATCCTGCTGTTACATTGCATCATGTGGCAGCCGAGCTCCAGCCTTGGAGAGGGAGATGAACAGTGGAAAGCCAGGTTAGCCATGGCCATTTGCCAGCTGGGGAACTGCAGCATGGAAACCAGTGGTCTCCTCTGGGCTATCTCATGGGCCAGTGAAAGAACAGATCTGATTCCCAGGTGTTCTGATTTTGCTTAGTGAAGGGGGGCTGTGGTGGTAGTTTCTGGAAGAAGATGCTAGAAATTGCTCCCCTTTGTTCAGTGGACTCAGCTGGGCGTAGGGCGGACCCACTGCTGGCCAGGGATGAGACAACTGGTAGCAGAATGTTACATGATAACACCTCTGCGATAATGTATTTAAGAAGGGGAAAACAGAAAAAAAAAAAAAAGAGAGATGATGTGAAGAAGCTAAGCGGAGGCAGAGAGGAGGAGGTGTGAGACTCGTGGGCCTTGCAGGCCTCACTCTCTGGCCTCCCATCGGGCAGCCAACTGGGCCCAACTCGGCCCAGCCCAGCTGCAAGAAGTGGAGAGGAGATGAGATGTGAAGAGAACCTGAGAGGTGTCTGCCTGCCTGTTGTGAAGAATTTTTCTTGTGAGAGGAATGGCTGCAGACGCGAAGGTCAGTGAAAAAGGAGGGGGAGCAGTAATGTGACTCATGGCAAGAATTCCCCTGCAGCCTGTGGTGACAACAATGGTGGAGCAGTCTGTCCCCCTGCAGCCCATGGAGGTCCATGGAGGAGCAGAGATCCACCTGCAGCCCGTGGAGGACCCCACGCTGGGGCAGGCGGATGCCTGAAGGAGTCTGTGGCCCATGGAGGACCCACTGGGGCAGCCATTCTGGAGGGACTGCACCCCATGGAAGAGATGACCCACACCGGAGCAGTTTCACGAAGGACTGTGGCCTGTGGGAGGGACCCCACACTGGAGCAGGGGAGGAATGTGATGAGTTCTTCCGACGATGACGAACCAGCGGTGTAAAACAACATGTGATAAACTGACCACAACCCCATTCCCTCTTCCCCCCTGTGCCGCTCAGGGGGGCGAAGGCAGTAGAGATAATGTTAAGCCCAGGAAGAGGGAGGGGTAGAGGGAGGTTATCTTGCTTTCTGTCTCATTTTAGTAATAAATGCTGGTTTTAGTAATAAATGAATAGTTTTCCCCAAGTTGAGTCTGTTTTGCCTGTAACGGTAACTTTAAGGCTTTCTCCCTGTCCTTATCTCAAACCTCGAGCCTTTTTCCTTATATTATCTCTCCCTATTCTCTCAGAGGGTGGAGGGAATGAGAGAGAGACTGTGTAGTCCGGCCCCGACTGAGGCTGAGCTACGACATCAGATCATGTGTTCTTAATTGCCCAGCCGCAGTAAACCCTGTGGGTCTCAATCTGGATTGAGAAGGGACAGTGCACTTCACAAATCAACACCTCTTCCTTTCAGGAAATGCACACTAGATCTTCATCTTGTACAAATCAGAATAGCTCTCCAGGGAAAATGGCTTCAGTCTACGTCAGCTGAGGATCTGGCACTATGTTTCTTCTAGGTCATTAATTTAATCGCATCATTTAACAACAGTCCATTTTTTTTTCTGCTGTACTGCAGTGTCATGAGATGGTTGTCTTAGCAACTGAAGTAACTCTTTTACTAAAGCTCCCTTTCCTTAATATTAAAGTCATCAATTGATCCCAAACCTTATCAAATCAAAGAACAATGGCATTACAGGATAGCGTGGGAGAATGCAAGCTCATTCCAAAACCTATGTGGTTCAGAATATGTTGCATCTTTTAACAATTCCAGCATAAAGATCATTCTCTTTTCATACATTTTCCAATAATTCTCAGCAGCCTGAAAGACCTTTTCCTGAATCAACCAAAGTTTGTGCAACATGTAATAGCACAGCATGTAGGGTTTAATATCAAAACTCTGTCTCCATTTACCAGAACATCCGTATTGCCAATAGGGCAAGTAAAAAACTTCAGTACAAATTAACTTGTATTCTGCATACTTGTTTTCTCTATATATTCTAAACAAACAATTTATTGGCAAGAACATAAAAGAAGTCAGACAGATCTACATGAAAACTGAAGAGCATACACTCAGAGTTTAGTGTGAATGGCAAGTGCTTGTTCTACATTTATAATTTAGAGAATAAAGAGGAATAGGAATATGCAGTGTCTCACACGTGACCACTCCAAATTAACCAGTACACATCAAATCTAATCTTTATCATAAAATACTTGCAATGAGCAATTTATAACCGGAAAAGCATCTCAGAAACATGGCAAGTAACCACAAACAATAAAATATAAACAAAAGAATTGCATCTTTTATAAGCAATCAAATGAAAAAAAAATTGGTTCTAAAAATTGCTTGCCCAGTTTTCTTTCTCCACCATTTCCTCTCTGAGAATGCCTGACACATTTTCCTGTAGCAATTTGCCACTTCTAGTAAATATCTATAAATACTGAAGATGACAAAAATCTCAAAGAAATATTGGTTTTAGAAACTGGTTCACATTCCCTCAATTTTAGAGGCTAAATTTCTGTAAAGGGACAAGTGTACATGCAGATATTGCCAGCAAGTTATTGTAGTGCCTGCTCAGGGAATAAGAAGTGAGTTATACCTTCATCAAGATTTACAGCAAGAGGTTGATTTGCAGCTTTTGTGCTGACTGGAAGCCTTAAACTGCATTGTGGTGGTGCTGGGACTAAGTCAATGTCCTATGCCTATGTGGTGACTCTTCCCTAAGTAGATGTTTATCCAGCCACAGAAATACAGCTTCTACACTGGATTTGGCTCAGAGCACAGAATGAATGACCATGTATCTGCTTCCAGAATACCATGTAGACTTACTTTCAGAAATGAATCAATGACAAATACTTAAAATTTTATTTTAAACAGCAAAAATATTTTATGAGAATACATTTCAGGCATAGTTAGATCAGCACTAAAAAAAAAAAAACCATCATGTGTCTGGGGGGCTGTTTCAGGAAGTAAATAACCTCTTAGGATTTGTTTTTCTTCATTTTGGAAGTATGACCTACAGACAGCATTTTGCTAACTGTGATCAGTCCTTGTCACGCCACAAGCCTGCTGATGCTGTACAAATGTCTCTTCCAGCACCTTCTTATGTGCATAGCAGGAGTGCCATCAGAGCACACATCAACTCCGTAGAAGACCCCTAACCGTACCCCTGAGAACTCAGGAGAAGTCATACCTCTGCAGTACAATGATGGTATGAGCATGTCAGAAATTAAGATATGCCATGTGTCAAATCCTCAAAGAATCACAGAATAATCTATGTTGAAAGATGCTACACCCTGGTAAAAGCAGGGGCATTTTCAGTGTCAGATTGGACTGCTCAGCACCTTTGTGTTTTGAAAATCATACCTGGATTGTCCTCATCGCTCTGGTCCTTGTCCCAGGGCAACACTGTATTCAGGTGAAGAATTTTTTTTTCATCATTCAGTCAGAAATTTCCCTTGCTGCAACATGTTCCCATTGCTTCTTGTTCCTTCAGTTTGCATCTCTGAGAAGAGCTTGTGTCTTTCCTCTCTGTAACCTTCCAATGGGCAGTTTAAGACAGGAATTAGAATCAAAGAATCACAGTATTATTTAGGTTGGAAAAGATGTTTAAGGTCATCACGGCAAACTGCAAACCTAACGCTGCCAAGTCCACCACTAAACTATGTCCCTAAGTGCCACATGTACATGTCTTTTGAACACTTCCAGGGATGATGACTCAACCCTGGGCAGCCTGTTCCAGTGCTTCCAATGCTAACCCTTTCAGTAAATAAATTTTTCCTAATATTCAATCTACACTTTCTCTGGTGCAACTTAAGGCCATTTCCTCTCATCCTATCACTTGTTACTTGGGAGAACAGACTGACATCCACCATGCTACAGCCTCCTTTCAGGTAGTTGTAGAGAGCAATAAGGTCTCCCCTCAGCCTCCTCTTCTCCAAACTGAACAACCCCAGTTCCCTCAGCCGCTCCACATAAGACTTGTTCTCTAAACCCTTCACCAGCTTTCTTGCCCTTCTCTGGACTCGCTCCAGTACCTCAATGTCCTTTTTGTAGGGAGGGGCCCAAAACTGAAGACAGAACTTGAGGTGTGGTCTCACCAGTGCTGAGTACATGGTCATAATCACTTCCCTAGTCCTGCTGGCCACACTATGCCGGATACCAGCCAGGATGCTGCTGTCTTCTTGGCCACCTGGGCACACTGGTGGCTCATATTCAGCTGGCTGCTGACCAACACTCCCAAAATTAGACCCCTTCTTAGCATTTTCTCTTCTGGGCTAAACAAACTCATCTTCTCCAAATAGATACCATGTTGTCTGCCAATGTAATCCCTAGCTTCTGCTGGACTCACTCCAGTTTCTCAATATTTCACTCACACTGAAGAGCCCAAAATTTTACACAATATTCCAGATGAGGCCTGAAATCTGCTGAGTGGAAAGGAGTAATTACTTTCCTCCATTTGCTGGCTACACTTTTTCTAATGCAGCCCAATATGTGGTTATCCCTAATTGCTACAAGGGCACACTACTGCCTCATGTACAGCTTGCTATCCAGTGTTGGATTTCTTTTCAAAAAGGTGCTTCCTGTCCAGTTGGCCCCCAGCCTTTGTTGTTGCTTGTGATTATTCCATCCCATGGATAGGACTTCACAGTCCCATTTGCTGAACTTCTTGATGTCCTGTCCGCTCACTTATCCAGATTATGAAGTTCTCTGAATAACAACCCTGCCTTCCAGAGTATCAGTGATGCACTGTCGTCCTGAATTTGTCACCCGCAAAACAATGAAGTGCACTACATTCCATCATCCACATCACTGACGAAAACATCAGCTCTGGTATTGATTCCAGAGGAACACCACTCCCTCAAACCACTAACCTATGGGCTCTCATAACTGCATCTGCAAATGGAGCCACAGAGTCATTCCTCTTTATCTCAACCGGAACAGGCAGATAGGAGATGTAAAGGCACCAATCTTATTGTCAGCTCTCTCCACGTCAGCGAAGGGAATCAGCAGATTTCAGTTATGCGAGATATAACAGGCTGTTTGTGTACTGAGAACCAAGGGCTCTTAGTGCCAGGATTTGGCTTTGGCATTACATTAGTTCATGAGGCTAACATCTGGCCTCAAATTACACACTTTTATCCCATGGTGATTCATGCTGTTCTGTATGTCTCTTTAAGGACAGATTGTAGTCTGACACGAACCTTGTAGAGTTAATCACTATGAGCATGTAAGGTGCAGAAGGATGCATTCAAAGCATATGTTGCTTCATTTTCAGTAGGACAGACACCATTTGTGTTTCTGCTGTGCCCTGAAACAGAAAGGTAAGGTCAACATGTAAAAGCATTATGTGTCACTCTATGGGCATTTAAAGTGTGTGTGTTTTCTCTGCTGAAATATTCATTATTTGGGCAACACGCTTGTGATAGCTTACCTAAATAGGTGAAAAAAGATGCTGTTAGAACAGTTGTTCTGGCCTTTCTGGGATTTTCACATTACTTAGCATTTACTGACATGAGCACTGCGCTGCTAGCTTTGGTGGTTGCTTTATAAAAAATTGTAACATTGGGAAAAAAAAAAGTTGTATATTCATCATTTCACAGATAGCCTCCTGTAATCTAATTATGACAAAGAGGTGGCCCAGATACCTGCTTGGATGATGGATTTGCTTGAATGCCTGGTGATAAATAACCTCTTAGACTTTGATCTCCTAGATGTGGAAGAATAACCCCATGACAGCATTTTTGCTAAACTGCTCCACAACAGGCAGCCCATATGATCACAACCTTAACACTAGGGCACTCTGTGGCCCTGTCCCATACAGTATCATGTGCAGCACAGCCCAGGAGGCAGAGGGCTGTCCAGGGTGGGACTTGTGACAATAACAACTGTTGAAGGTAACAAAATCCAGCAGAAGGTACGTGGGGAATTCTTCTCCTCCCTTTTATTTTTCCTACTGCTGCTGTTTGTAATTCCATCCAGCAGCAAGGTGGAGCATGCAGTCCTATTAGGCACTCATATACACAACACACACATGGGTGGCCAGACGGACAGTAATGTCAGGTGTGGTACCAGACCTGGTACTCCTCTCCAGGAGGTGAAAACTGATATTCACGACCAGACCTACCCATACCCTCACTCTTGTGGTCATAGCCAACATCACATTCACAGGTCACTCAGATCCTAGACGAGACCTTAAGACCATGTAGAATCCAATGGCTTCATATCCAATAATCATCTCCAACATGGGTCTCTCCCAGTACAAGTCAGAATCATAGAATCATACAATGGTTAGGGTTGGAAGGGACCTTCAAAGGTCATCAAGTCCAACCCCCCTGCAAGGAGCAGGAACATCTTCAACCAGATCAGGTTGCTCAGAACACTTGTTCCAGTGTTCTACCACGCTCATTGTAAAAAAATTTTTCCTAATAGCTAATCAAAATCTACCTCCCTCCATTTTGAAACTGTTACTCCGGTGCTGTCACAACAGGCCCTACTGAACAGCCTTTCCCCATCTTTCCGGTAGGCCCCCTTGAGGTACTGGAAGGCTGCTGTAAGGTCTCCCTGGAGCCTCCTCTTCTCCAGGCTGAGCAGCCACAACTCTCTCAGCCTGTCCTCATAGGAGAGGTACTCCAGCCCTCTGATCATCTTTGTGGCCCTCCTCTGGACCCTCTCCAACCAGTCCATGTCCTTCTTGTGTTGGGGGCTCCAAAACTGGATGCAGTACTCCAGGTGGGGTCTCACCAGGGCAGAGTAGAGGGGGAGAATCACCTCCCTCGACCTGCTGGCCACGCTCCTCTTGATGCAGCCCATGATGCGGTTGGCCTTCTGGGCTGCAAGGGCGCATTGCCTCCTCATGTTAAACTTCTCATCCACCATTACTCCCAAGTACCTCTCCTCAGGGCTGGTCTCAATCCATTCTCTGCCCAGCATATATTTGTGCCTGGGATTACCACGACCCAGGTGCAGGACCTTGCACTTGGCCTGGTCAAACTTCATGAGGTTTGCACAGGCCCACCTCTCCAGCCTATCAAGGTCCCTCTGGATGGCATCCCTCCCTTCCAGTGTGTCGACAGCACCACACAGCTTGCTGTCGTTGGCGAACTTGCTGAGGGTGCACTCTATCCCACTGTCCATGTTGCCAACAAAGATGTTGAACAAGGCTGGGTCCAACATGGACCCCTGAGGGACGCCACTCATCACTGGTCTCCACTTGGAATCGAGCCATTGACCACCACTCTCTGAGTGCAGCCATCCAGCCAATTCCTGAGTGGTCCATCCATCAAACCCATGCCTCTCCAGTTTAGAGAGAAGGATGTCATGCGGGACAGTGTCAAATGCTTTGCACAAGTCCAGGTAGATGACATCCGTTGCTGATCCCTTGTCCACCGATGCTGTCACCCCATCATAGAAGGCCACCTAATTGGTCAGGCACAATCTGCCCTTGGTGAAGCCATGTTGGCTGTCACCAACCTCCTCCTTCCTCTCCATGTGCCTTTGCATGGTTTCCAGGAGAATCTGCTCCATGTCATTGCCAGGCACACAGGTGAGGCTCACCAGCCTGTAGTTGCCCGGGTCCTTCTTGTTTCCCTTTTTAAAAATGGGGGTTATGTTACCCTCTTCCAGTCATCGGGAACCTCACCAGACTGCCATGACTTCTCAAATACAATGGCCAGAGGCTTGGCAACTTCATCCACCAGTTCCCTCAGGACTGGCACATGTATCTCATCAGGTCGCATGGACTTGTGCACCTTTAGGTTCCTCAGATGCTCCCGAACCTGCTCTTCGAGTACAGCGGGCGGTTCTCCATTCTTCCAGTCCCTGCTTGTGCCTTCCACAGCTTGTGTGGCATGACAAGAGCCCTTACTGGTGAAGACTGAGGCAAAAAAGTCATTGAGCACCTCAGCCTTGTCCATGTCCTGGGTAACCAGGTCACCTCTTTCCTTCCAGAGGGGGCCTACATTCTCCCTGGACCTCCTTTTGTCCCTGACACATCTATAGAAGCCTTTCTTGTTGTTTTTGACACCCCTGGCCAGATTCAATTCTGTCAAGGCTTTAGCCTGCCTCCCCTGGTCCCTGGCCACTCACACAGCATGTCTGTAATCCTCCCAGCCTACCTGATTCCACTTCCACCCTCTATAGGCTTCCTTCTTTTCTTTCAGTTGGTCCACGAGCTCCTTGCTCATCCACACGTGCCTCCTCACCTTTTCGCCCCACTTGTTCTTCATCAAGATGCATCGCTACTGAGCTTGGAGGAGGTGCTCCTTGAATATCAACCGACTTTCCTGGGCCCCTCTTCCCTCCAGGGCCACCTCCCATGGCACTTTGCCCATCAGGTCCCTGAAGAGAGCAAAGTCTGCCCTCCTGAAGTCTAGGGCAGAGAGCTTGCTCCGCAGTTTCCTCGCTGCCCTATGGATCTTGAACTCCACTGTGTAATGGTCACTAGAGCCAAGGCTGCCTTTGAGTTTCATGTCCCCCAGCAGCCCCTCCCTGTTGGTGAGAACAAGGTCAAGCATGACACCCCTCCTTGTCAGCTCCTCTGTCACCTGCAGGAGGAAGTTATTGTCCACACATTCCAGGAGCCTTGTGGACTGCCTGATTCTTGCCGTGCTGTCTCTCCAACAGATGTCAGGGTGGTTGAAGTCCCCCATGAGGACCGAGGCTTGCGACTGTGAAGCTGCTCCTATCTGCCTGTAGAGCGCCTTGTTTGCTCTGTCCTCCTGGCCACGGGGTCTGTAGCACACCCCCACTGTAATGTCCCCTTGTGCCTGCCCTTCCTCTAATCCTGACCCATAAGCTCTGTGTCAGCTCCTCCTCCATCCCCAGACAGAGCTCCATGCACTCAAGTCTCCTGCTTGTGGGCATATCCAGCCTGCAGTTCACCACCAGATTGCTCACACACCCAGCATAGGTGTGCATGCACACATGCATACACATGCACACACGCGTGCACGCACACACACAAAAGTTAAGTCCTCTGGCAAAAGCAGCACACATACTAGTCTCTCCCAAATGCTAACACTTCAGATACATGGTCTCCTATGACCTGCAGTCTCTTCTCCATTTGCTGGCACTTAGAGTCCCACAAATGCATGCTGAATAGAGAACGAGATGGTGGAAGAAAATAGGAAGAGGTAGTTTAGTACCAAGGCAGAACAGGTTGCAGTGACTGGGTGCAGGAGTCCGCCACGTAAGGACAGTGGCCAACAACCTATTTTACATAGTGACCAGTTTCTTTAACCTTTCCTACTCCATTCATTCTCCATACTTGTTCCTCCAGGGTCCACCATAATCCTCCCCTTCCTGTTTTTGGCCCTTCCCTTGAACATCCCATGATAAGTAACATGCATTCCCACAGTCACCTTGAAAAGTCTCCCAGTAATTTTTACGCAATCCTACAACACCCAAAACCATCCCACAGCAAGTTTTCTCTTTCCCTTGAGACCCACAGTAATCTTGTTTCTTCCCTTCCTGTCTCTCCTGGCTGACATTCTCCAAGGCTTTGAGTGGCTCCTGCCCACCAAGAAGTGAGTGACCTGCTCTCTGGACTTCAGTACTGTCTCTGTTACCTGCAGCTTGTTAGGGTCTGTGTATCTAGGAGTGGTTGGTTACTTTTCCCATCTCTTATCTTTGCTTTTATTCTAAATAGCCATTAACAGGCTGGTGAGGCATGGGAACAGGTTGCCCAGAGCAGTTGTGGATGCCCCATCCCTGGAAGTCTTCAAGGACAAGTTGGATGGGGCTCTGAGTGACCTGGTCTAGTGGAAGATGTCCCTGCTCCTTGCAGGGGGATTGGAACTAGACAATCTTTAAGGTAATTTCCAACCCAAGGCATCATATGATTCTAACAGGATATGCTCACAAACCAGATGCCCTTATATACCTCTCCACATATTCTTACACAGACATTTTTTACATGACACTACAATAGCTCACATTATGTAAAGAGAGAGAAACAAACAAACGAACAAAAACAGAAAGGAAATACTTCACAGATGTCTACACACACAGGAACATACAATGGCTTCCACACATCTTTCCAGTGCTGCAACATTTCTTTGGAGTGTGCAGGCAACATCTAAGGAAAGCAATATAGAAAATGCTTCCAGACATCAAGAACAAGTTGTTAGCAGAGAAGATCTCATTCTTATGAACCCTTTGTCTAACCCGAGATGCCACAGGGAGTGTAACCATCAAACTATGAACAGTCTCAGAGCATGCACCCTGCTAAGCCAGCCCCTTGGTTACACCTCCATCTTGGATGGCTGTGGGAAGCAGGGCTCAATGCTTAGTGAGGTTCAGGACCATTCAAGGAGGACAGGCACATGTCTAGATGCAAGGTCAGCATGTCCCTGTCTCAGCAAGCACCTCCAACAGGACCAAAAAAGGTAGCACTCTCATCCCTTACCTGATCCTTAGGGAGCTGTGGTGGAGTGGGGCCGAGGTGTTCATGCTTTGATGTCCCATCAGAGTACAAATGTGCAACTTGAGTCAGGGAAGAGCAGAGGCCCAGGTAATCCAAGGATATTTCAGTGAAGGTAGGAGTAAGGCACACACTGACCATAAAGCCCACAGTTTTGAAGAGATACTGACATGTGCCCTTGTAAAAGGAGGCGGAGTGCTTCAAGAGAAAGTAAGAAGATGCTCAGTGGATGACAAGAAAATGAAGAGCTAGAAATAGGTCTTGCTGTTTTGTGAAATAAAATTTTAATCAAAATTTTTACCAGAAGTGGTCTCTTTATCAGACTGAAGGTTATGATCCAGTAAAAAATTATTAATACCAATTTTGATGCAGACCAAGTTAGAAAAACAGCAAAGAAACCTGAGAGAGCTTTCACAGATTCTTCTTTAACTATAGCTATTTGTTAAAAAATTTATTATTTTCATACAAACATCATCAAATATTCTCCCTGGCAACTAGCAAAAATCTCAGCTATTCAGAGATGCTCTACTGACAAATTCCAGTACTCTTGCCAAAAGAGACACAGCACAAACACTGAACTCCATCCAAGTCTGCATTATTTCTTCACTTCTTTTCGGTGTTATTGACTACCTCTGCCCTAAGATAAAGGAAAAGTAACAATGTGTTTCTCACAAAAGCAGTGAAAGGACAGACATTTCCTTCACCTTTAACAGCATTTTAGCCATTCTGAAAAAGTAGCATGATAACACACCATCACATCTTCCAGGAAAATACAAAAAAAACATAGAAAAGCAAGCACAAAGTTCTCAAAGGAGGCATTGCAGCAGTTTTCCTGGGTAATGGATGATGTGACTTTTTCTCCCAGAGTAAAGTGTAGATAATTCACAATAAAGCTGGAAGCACAAAATATCTATAACTGAAGACAAATCTCCTTGAAAATCACACTGCAGAGGTTAAAACTCCCACTGCAAATTCAGCTCTGTATTTATCGTGTCCAAATGAGCTGAAACACTACTGATTCTTATGAAGCATGTTGCAGATACAAGCTGCTTAACCCTCACGGCCTCATCCTGCATGGTGCGTCCACATTTGTGTTTTTCATAGAAGCGAGAAACAAAGCATAAAGAGCAAAAATTATGATGCTTTTCTCCTGAGATCTCTGTGCAGTGGCAGCTTACATCAACAGGCTTGTACTGTCTATTGCTAAACATGCAACTTTGTGAAGTTTTGTGGTGCTTTGGAGAGGTGAATGACTGTGATATGAAAATGGTTCAAGAGGAAGAACTCTTAACTAGTTCCAGGCAACAGAATCCATAGAAAAACTATCTACAGCACTGGGACAGCCCAAATGTCCCACTCAAAATGAAGGTGGCATTCAGTGGCTACATTTCTCTTTGAACGAATTCTTGTGCCAAACTAAAGACTTTTACAAGACCCCAGGAAAAACGGAAAAGAAGGGATCAGAAAACCAATGAGAGCCTTACAGAAGGGAGGCACTGTGTTGTCTGAGCACCCTTGGCTAATTGCCTGTCTTTAGGGATTGTAAAAACATTCACTACAGAAGGGAAGAGGTACAGTCATTGCACCATGGAAAGTATAATCACCAAGGCATGTCGAGGTTGTTACTTCGTAAGATGGGAGATGCACCTGGTACATCTCCTCCCAGCCCCAAAGGAGATGATCAGCCTAAAATGTGGACTAACTCAAAAGTCAGCTGATGCAACTATGCTGCAAAAAAAGACTATGGCAGAGATATTTGGCAAAAGATATAACTTGCCCGTGGTTTGTTTTCTTAGGAAAACAGCATGCCCTGTTACACTCAGGAACTGCAGTCCAAGCACTGGTAAACCAACACAAACTGTCTAAGGCAGCAAGGCTGGCAGAAGACAGGCACAGAGAGACATGTCATTAGCAGTCCACCCGCTTTGGAAAATTTGTGACACAACATGCTAGGTACACCAAACACCATGGCCAGCATCCAAAAAAGTGGGTGTCAGATTCCTCTGGCATTGCCCTGAGCTTTTGCAGCTACTGCTCAATCACTGATGCTCCTATAAGCATTGTTTCCTTATCTGTCTGGAAAAATACCTGGTGGTAGGATAAGAACAGACAAAATGGGAAGAAAACTTTCCCTTACATCCCTCACAAGAAATCTGGCTGCTCTCCAAATCATACAGCCATGCCATAATCTGCCAAATGGCTGAAATTATCATCTTTAATCTCCACCCATGTCCCATATCTAGAAAATCAGTCTTGAAGGGCTACTGCTGCCTAGTGAGCACACTCTTTCCTTAGGCAGCAGAGATCACTTCTGTCCCATTGCACCCTCTTACATACCTTTGTGCGCAGTCTAAGAGATGGCAGAGAGCCACAGTGGAAAAAATAAATTTTATCCTGACACACAGAAATAGACAAAATGTTTGCTTCCCAGCCCCCATCACATTTAGGTAGTGCAGACAGCTGTGTGACAGAGAGCTTTTCTCACCTTTAGCTTACCTTCTGGCAGCCTCTGCTCTGGCCACCCCACTGCCATAGCCAAGCAGATATACTGTCCTTATTGCAACAGGAGAAACTGCTTCACGCAGCGCAGTGCATCCAGCACAGACAGAAAAGACAGCCAGCAAATACAGACAGACTATCTGGCTTCACCAGGAACTCAGCCACAGATTCTTCACCAGTGGAAACCACACAGATTTAGGGAGGCTTGTTCACATCCACGTCTTCCCCTATTTTCTTCATTTAATGTCACACAACTGTTCTTGAGCAGGAAAAAGGAGGTGGTGAACACAATAAGCAGTGTAAAGTTTGCATCTGCTTTTACCATTCAAGGTTGTGAGAGTTATGCTTCTTTCCAGCACTGTAAGGGGAAGGAGAAGAGGGAAAGGGAGTTTGAGAGGAAGATGGGGCTGGGGGATATGAAGAGGGGAGGGGAGGATTCCAGTGAGGTGGCTTATTCAGCACTTAGAAGCTAGGTGGAGTCCTTCTAGCAGTATGATTTAAAGTATCATTCATTAGAAGCAGCATATCTGAGTACTTACTACACAATAATTCAGCCCTCTGTTGTAGCTATTCACTAACAGCATTCAGATAAAGGAAAAATATTTCTAAACTTGCAATTAATAGCAGCCATGAACAGTCCCAATCCACCTGCTGAAATTGTACGCTGAAGCAAGGTAAATTGTGTTGGATTCCATCCTGCCTTCTAAATGAACGTGGCTACTAAAAATGTGCACTTCAGACATGTAAGCTGTACACTCAGCAGCAGACACAACCTGGCAGTAGGAAAGCACACTGCCAGCCTAGCAAGGAAAGTCAACAGCCATTAGCTATTGTACTCTAACTGAAATGAGAATGGGTACTTGCCTCCTCTTTTTTCACCTGTGTGATCCCTGAGGTCCCAGAAGGTGAGTCCTCCTGCATGTAGAAAAGAGCCCCACAGCCATGCTGGAAGAGTCAAAGCCAACTCACCACCTTGATAACCATCCCTGGGGTCCTTGCACACTACCAGGGGAAAGACAGAGTATGAGGACAGCTTCAAGCTGCTGTCATAAAGGATCTTTCACGAGAAAGCAAAAATTGCCACAAAGCTCATGACCTCCAATATTCAGCACAGGTGAGCCTGCCAGTTAATGGAGGATGGCTAAAGTTCCCAACAAACACACTTTTTTAGCTCAGTCATGAGCAATTTGGTATTGGGGAATACAAAATACTCCATCGTCTGCAAATGAATTGTTAGATGTAAGACACGGAGGTGAAAGAGGAGGCGGAGGAGGGAAAGGAGGAGGATGGCTGAGGAACTCCAACCACTTCAGGAACATGTGTAAGCTCATCACTGTAGGATAACATTGCCAGGTCATCAGACTTAGGTTTTGTCCTTCAGAGTTCTGCATACACATGCCAGATCTTTTCACGAGCCAATGGCACAGATCCTCCTGGCCTACTGCCAAACCAGGATTAAACCTCCAGTGCTCACTGGGCTTCACACTGGATGTTCTTGTCCTGTGTGAATGTGGCATTCATCATCCGGATAAGCAGTGTAAGGCATGTCATTCACTTGCCACACCAGGCTCTTCAGAGTGACTGGTAGACATCTCACTGAGAAAAATATGCCAGGGAGGAGCAGTTGCTTTTCATGCCTTTCACGGCTTGCAAAACATCATTATGCAGTCATTTAAGCAGGAGGAGAGAGGCCACAGTGTAGCTATTCAGTTAGAATGATAGCTGCGTCCTCAGAACATCTTTCAAAACCTACTTTAACCCCTCAGACGTTAATTATATTTAAAAGGAGACTGACTCTATATATCTCCGATGTGCAGTTGATGATATTTCTTCCATGTCTTGTCTTCTTAACAGACAAAGTTAGAGAGAAGGAGGAAGCATAAGCAAAATTTTCCCAGGGCACTTGGTGCTCCCTGCAGCAGAAAACAGTAAAGTATATGTTTCAGCAAAATAACAGCAGCTTGAGTGCTACCCCGCAGCATAGTCACTGGGAAGGCAGGAGAGAGTGGTGTCACTCTAAATGCAGCAGTTGTCCTTGCAGAAAAGCTCTGCTATTGGGTGGAAGAGTCTTAATCTATGCACTCTGACAAATGCTCCTGTACATTTCTGAAACACATGCGGTGAGAACACATGTGCTGAGAACTGTCTTCTGAACCACAGAACCACATAAGCAAAAACAGGGGCTTGTGAGTAATTATTCCCAGGAATTCCTGTGACAAACTTTGAGTGCAGTTGAGAACTCATAGTGTTTCTTCCTAGGGTTGAAGGCTTGTGTCCCCTTCCCCACTCTCACCAACATGTACACAAAAATATCATATTAACAGTGCTTTTTCTACATGAAAGGAGAGCTGAAAGGTTTACTGTTGTGCATCACTCAAGATCTTGCTTATTAGCAAACATACTCACTCCAATTTGTCTTTTTGTTTTGCAATAATGTACACGGCTCCCAGCTTCTCCTTTTTTTCTTCACTTCTAAACAAACAATTGCTTTTGTAGACAGGAAGGGAATAACAGCAGTTAAGTGCATACTTTTAATTATACAGAGGCTATATTCTTACTTAATATAAAAGCATGAGCCATTGTTCTCAAAATCTGTTTCAATTTTCCAAATACCTTAATTATAGTTTACCACGTTCATACCAGGAACAGTCATTACTTCTCAGAGGTACTTTTGAAAGCTAATCCTTTAACCTGTGTCTCTTATGAGCAAAGGAAAATTCTTGCTGTTTTCTTGCACTTGCCTTTAATTATGTATAATGAGAACACATGAAATCACACAGAAACATTTACCAGCCTTTTTCCACAGAAGTTGCCTGCATTCTAAGATTTACGGTCTGTTTGTCATCAACAAAGGAGAATTTTATTAAACAAGCCCCCCTCCCCAAGATGCCATAGGATCCACAAGGAGAGGAGAAAAACAGATTTCATGAATCCCTCCATATTGTGTCCATCCTATCTGGGAAAAGGTAGAGGATAAAAGACTGGACCCTTGGCTAAGAGAGTTTGAGTAACTTGACCCTGGGTGCAGTGAATGCTCATTTTATGCATAAGGTCAGTTTCAGCATCCCTCCTGCTAAAATCTAAAAATTGAGTTAATTTTACCAGGAAGGCTGCCTAGACAGGTCACTATGTTTTCTCTGTTACTTTTAATTGCAGGAGTGATCTGAGTTAGGCAGGGTGCAACCAAACAATCCTATATGGCTAGCGTGAGGCTGCGCACCAGCCACACTGTGATCACCAACAGCTCTTTGGCTGAAGGTCAGTGCACTGTCTCCCTCTCTTTCACTGTCCCAGATTTTAGTGCTCCTTCCCTTTGCAAGGAGCTAACAGGACTTCGCTTCAGTTTATGACATAATGTGACACATGTGACCGTGATGTGTGCTCTGCACACAGCAGGAAGTGCTCAGGGCTCTGGAGTGGCAGAAATACACAAGCAGAACCAAGCAGGACTCCTTCTTGCTGATGTTACAGCAAGCTAGAAGCAGTCCCTGCATTCTCCACAGCTCTGGAGGAATTGATGGTGAAGCAAACTACACACAGGGAGCATCTTCAGGAACTGTGCAAACCCACACTCAAATGAGCCTTAGCAATCTCACAAGAAAAGGTGCAACAGATTAACTGGCTGTGGGCAGCATGTGATCTCTAAAAGTTCATGACCCACCCAATTAAAAAACAGTGCTTCTTCAGAAAGTCACCAAAGACAGGGCTCCTCAGTGAAGCCGATTTCCAGCCTCCTACCATGGCTGTTTATTCCAGGGAGCTATTAGCAAGCACAGGATTCTTTCTGCAGTTGCAGAAAGCAGATTTTGTCACTCTTGTTGGCGTTGGAGAAGGACAAGCTGTGCTGAGACTTCAGAAACAGTCACTCAGACAAATCACAAAAGTTTATTTGGGGAGGTGACGAAGGAGCAGGCCAGCAGCAGAAAGTAAGTGTGAGGGCAGGACATCTTTATTACATTAGGCCTGTGTCAGCCGAGTCAAAATACTGCCTCTATTTCCATGATACAAAACACTGGAGCTACGCCTTAGCTGCAAAATAGGCACTGCTTCTGATAGGAGAGTGTCTCCAAATAAACTGAAGGGTAAGATGTAGTCACTAAATTTGCATGTGGGTGGAAATCCAAAACTTTTACATCTTTGTATAACAGGATCCAGGCCACATGATCCAGGCATGGTCAGGAAAGAATCCTACCTTGCCACTACCTTCTTGGATACTCAAGCCTCAGGGTCTCCAATGTACTGTCAGGGGGACAAGCTGCCACAGCATGACAGAAAGGTGTTGCTCCTCCATCAGGCATGGTTACAGCTTGCCCAAGGATGGATCTTGCTGGGCTGCACCTATTATTTTGGCGGTTGCTGGTTGTTGACAGGACAAAAACCTTGAGAGAAGGAGTTAAAGAAATTTTAGTAGATATGGCATTGATTAATTATTGTTGTGCATATAAGGAATCAAGTTGATAAATAGTGCTTAATGTTTTGCTAACCACTTGCTTAACGATTTGCTAATCATTGTGCAAACTATCTGAAGCAGAAAGTCTTGCAATTCTTCACGAAAGACAGTCCTGGTAAGGACTAGGGAGTTTCTTCAAGAACTGACACCGACCCTGCAGCTTGAATAAAAGCCAAGCGATAACTGAGTTTGCGCAAGAACAAAAGGTTAACTAGGGGTGACAAAGAGGAGTCACCTACCTTCATCCCCACGACACCCGACAACCACCACCAGGAAGCACTGCGCAAGCGCAGATGGGAGGAGTTTATGAAAATGACTCCTTGGGACTAATTTTAATACAAAGTGGGGATAGGTCATGCATATGTATAGGCGTATTGTGAAACTTTATGTATATGTAACACTTGTACATATGTATATGTATATGTAAATTATATAAATTTAAAGTGAGTTGCCCTGTCAGGTGCGCACAATTTTGGTGGGACTATCCCCCGTGCTGCCCAGCACTGAATAAACATACCTACTTTACAATCTTATAGATTGTGGAGTCCATTTTCTGCATGTCAACCTGACCTATTCTGCAGCACATGTGTCTCCAAGAAACTCCTGCTGGAAATCGGTGTGCTTCTGCAACACCAGCTTTGGGGTCAGCTCCAACTCCACCACCACTGTCATGAGCATAGTGATGAGGAGGAAAGTGCGGGCAGCTCTCCCTCACTGCAGACTATCTGACTCACCGCCCAGGGCCTGGGAACAATTATTCACTAATCTCCTTAGAAATATGTTTTAATGCAGGGAAAGACCTGTTAAAGACATGTTATCTCATCCTTTCCTTTTCTCTCAGGAAAAAAGTGTTCTTTCAATATTTTCTGATTGAAGACTTTCTCACCTTTAATTGCTCTTTCTTCCTCCTTCCAACTCTCCTGTTTGTTTCTGATTTCCTAAAAGGAGATGTCATCTGTACTGAGTACAGGAAAATTATTGTCACTGCAGAGAACTGATCTGCTGTTAACTGAGCCAAGTTAACTACTGCTGGCACATCAGGAGGAGGAATTGGCCCCTGTGCTCTGCTGCCATCAGGTGTGAGCCCACAGAGGTGGAATTGGAGGAGAAACATGACAGACAGCAAAAGGGGCAGCTATACAGAATGGGTGCTGCACTTTATGCTGTCCCTCCATTAAAATGGAGGACAAATAAGCCCAGCACCAGAATAGATGTGCTTGCTAGAATAGAGGGCAGTGAGAAGCTGTCCTGCTTACTGTACCAGAGAGGCAGAAAAGACAGATAAAACCTCAGTTCTAAGCAGTTTTCCATTTATCAAGGTCTCACATCTGCCTGCTTTTGTGCTTGGGGATTGGAATTTGGTGGCTTTTGTTTAACATTCTTCTCTGAGGTCACTGAATTAGATGCCACACCACTGCCATCCCCAACATCCTTATGGAAAGGGAATCACTCTGGTGGGAGATTGGTATTCCATTCTGGTCATATTGCATTTGACAATGCAAGGAAATGTCAGAAAGAAAAAAACAAAATGCCTGCCTGCATGGAACGGTACTTGAGGCAAGCAGAATACAAAGCAACTGATTCAAAGTGGAGAGGTAGGAGAGATTTATCAGCAAAAAAAAAAAAATCTTGCTTAAAAATAAATCTATGCTGACAGAGGACAGAGAGGTGAAAGTCCCGTGAACTTTCAGAGGAAGAAGGCCAGAACAGGACACTAAGACAAAGAAACGATCAGCCTGAGACAGGGGGAGGGTATTTAGGAGAGAAGAGAGTCCTAAGAACCCCTAGGCAATAGAAATCTTAGTGAGGATGGCAAGTGGCAGGCACTGAGTACATCTGGACACCTAAGTACTCCTGCTTTGTTCGTCTACATGAAGATTAACGTCTCTGAGAGTATGGGCACTTAAGTGTTAAACCACCTGCTCCCACAAGCAAGAGTGCTAGTTATCAAGAAGCTCCAACGGATGTCATTAACCTCTGCAAAAAGCATTTCCTTTCCTTGGTGATCTGTGAGCAGCAAGGTTGGGAAGAGTTTAACTGAGTTCTACCTGTGAATCTCATGTACTCTCAGTTTGTGTGGGATTCTCACAATCATGTCAGTTCCATTTTTAGTGTTCCTATATCTTCTACATTTCATGCTGTTGCTCAATAATTGTCAGTGTGCAGTTTTGTCAGGAAATAATACTGTTTATTCTCTGAGAGACTTTGCACGTTCTTCTTCATATTTTATAAGCTTCCATCCTGAGTCACTAGTATCTAAGGGACAAAGGCAAAGGGAATAACGGAGGAAAAAAATACAGACAGTTGCTTGACATTACATTTCGTTAGCAGAAGAAATTATTCTCAGCAATTTAAGGCTACATTCTTTATTTTGTGAACTTGTTAAATGTATTTTTTTCAGGGCTGCTGAGACAAATAGAGAAGGATATTTTCAAACATATACCTAACATCCCTCCTCTAACAGGGGATAGTTCAATGCCAAACAGAAACAACAGAGCAGATGTTGGAGAAGCAGTGTAACGATGTGGAAATATTTATGCACACTTAACCATGCTAGGCCATAAACTAGCAACTATAAAGACTACTGCAGGTGTTGTCTGAGGACAAGGACTGGACAGTTTCTGTGGTATTTCAGATAAGGTTTCCCACAGTCCTGCTTTTGGTAAGGTTCAGGCATGGGCAAGTAGGTAAAAATCTTCCTTTGCACACTAGGTGGAATTTAAGACCTCCCAGGAGGTTGATACAACCAGACCTTATGGTAGATCTCTGAGCCATGGTCAGTGTCACACACCAAACTGTGACTGAGCAGAAGTAACACAGTCAAACATCCTTGCTCAACTTGAATCTCCCTGATGTAAGCAAAACCATGGCTTTACCTGTTACGGCATCTCTTCCAGCACTCCCTCTGACTGAGACTCTTAGTGTTTCTGCTTCTTATGTGCTTCACTGGCCAATAAGTATCTCTTCAGTTAAGACATTTAAGAATAAATACAGTCAGATGCTATATCAGGATCCCCTGTATATCTCAAGTTGCTTAATATTTCACACATAGCCTCATACTCAGCCCCTCAAACTATTTGACTCTTATCACTTCTTTCAGAAAAGCCTCCCATCTTCATTCAAAGACATCGTCGTTTCTTTTACGGCTTTTTTTCCAATATGGTTAAAAACACATATATCTTTCTTCTAGCCTGAAATTCCAGTCTGACTTCTAACTATTAGTTCCCTGTATGCCTTTATTTTCCACACCAAAAGCACCCTTCTAGTACATGTGCTCTAATGCCACTTCTAAGAAGGGGACAGCTGAGATCTCTGGAATGCTTTCCAAGCTTGCCTGCACAGGGACTATCGGGCAAGATGACCTGAATTAAGGCTTAAACTGATGTTCCTTTTGGAAATCAGCAGCCAGAGTGAAAGGGACTTAAATTAAGTTTTGCTTCCTTTTCTGGGGGAAGGAACTATTTATAATGAAGTAAGGTCACACTTTCTGAACAAGGACCTGTAAAAAGCAATCCAGCAGAGCTCAGACTTTCTAAAATTCATAGCTGCAGCTAATGCAAACATTTCCAGACACCACAACAAAGGAAAGGCCCAATTTCTGCATTTCAAGACAGTTTCTGCCTCTCCCTTCCCACTATTTTGACTCCCACACCATTACCTTTTTTCTGCAGTATTTCTTGTGGTCATGGAAAAATGCTGTGTTCCTGTATTGAATTTTCAGCATCATATTCTAGGCTTCATTTCTCAATTGCATATATCTCCAAAGACAACATTAGATCCACCTGCTGTGGCATCTACTGCATGCTCATATTTCAGCTGTTTTATCCAAAAACCAGATCCCCAAACTACTTTCCAGGCTGCAATTCCACACTCTGCAGGTCAGACTACCATTCCTTGTCCATACACGCACAGCCTTGCACTGACCAGTACCAACCCATTTCATAGAATCATAGAATTATAGAATGGTTTGGGTTGGAAGGGACCTTCAAAGATCATCTAGTCCAACCCCCCTGCAAGGAGCAGGGACATCCCCCACTAGATCAGGTTGCTCAGAGCCTCATCCAACCTGGCCTTGACTGTTTCCAGGGATGGGGCATCCACCACCTCTCTGGGCAACCTGTTCCAGTGTTCTACCACCCTCATTGTAAAAAAAAAAAAATCCTATTTTACATATATTGTTTATTCTTATATTAAGTTACTAACTCAGGCTTAATCTCACCTTTAATTCTATTCTTCACATGTGCCAATTTCCTCTGACTAGCAGTTCTATATCTCTGTGTTGTGGTTTAGCCCCAGTCACCACAGAGTTTCTTGCTTACTCTCCCCCTCCCCAGCAGGATAACGGAGAGAAATGGCAATTTGTCTTCAAATGGCCTGCTGAATAATCGTGATTGCTCCTTTTGCACAACAGTTTTTGCCCCTGGTTTTACACCCATTGTGCTGTAAAACACTGTCTCAACTGTATTTTTCAGCGAGTTTGCATTTTCTTTCAGATATTGGGAAAGATACAGAATAGGCTTAACAGCAAATTTTATAGAACACACTGAAACAACCTGTATTTATGACAACTTCGCTTATAAACTACTTGTGCCAGCTAGCCAATTCTTAGTGCCTACACATTTCAGTGTCCAATAACATGTGTTTCTGTATCAGAAAGATAATGGTATAAGATAAAAATCATTACAAAGTATTTTACATCTTCACAGCTGCCTTCATCAACCAAACTTATAATATGAAGGAATGAAATAAATTCTGTTTGACAAGTGCTATTTTGCATAAAACTATGTTGACTGACATTAATTATATTCTTGCCCTTTGTTTCTCTACTAATCGAATCCTATATAAGTTTTTCCATTATTTTGCTCAGGAGTGATGTCAGGTTAACTGGTCTGTAATTTTCTGGGTCATCTTGTTTACCTACTAATAGCCAGCTTCCAGTCTTCAGATACTTTGTCAGAGATCCAAATATTTTAATAGAATTTTTTAATACTATAAATAAAACATTATCTTTTTAAATGAGGGAGGGGGAGTTGCTGCTTCTTTTTTTTTTTTGAGATCATGGAAGCAAATTACTTAGACTGCTGTTTGAAAATCCCAGTTCATTTATCCTCAGTTTCCAACACAGTAGGAAGCATTTCATGTTGTTTCTTCCAAGCACAGAAGATAGAAATAACTGGAATACTTTTACTTGTCTTATCAACATCTTTATCATGTAAGAACTTACTGGCCTTATATGCCCGACACTGCCTGGGTCCAGCTAAGCATGAAATTTCTTCTAATAACCCTGGTCTTCCCCATTAACTTTTTTATCCCCCAAAATAACCACTTACAGAGTGTTGCCTATCTTCCTCCCTCTCCCATTCACTTTTTATCTTCTGTTTTATCTACATCTGCAGCCCTCATTCATTGCCATTAAGAAAGACTCTTACACAAACCTTCCTGGATTCACTGCTTTCAGGGCCAGCAAGTATCTTTTTCTGAGATGACCACATATTCATTAACAGCTCTCTTCCCACTCTTGGGCTTAATCGCCAATCCTGGATGGTTCTTAAATTTGTTTTGCTCTCTCCCCTCTTATCCACTAGCAGGAATACATTTTCCATGCAGAATTATTGCACGTGCTTGTCTATGTTTTTCTCCCTTCACTCCACAAAAGCCACACTCTACCCTGACACAAGCACAGCTGCAACACCCTCTCCCTTACGTCTGTTCTGTCACCTCCTTGCTATGTCTCTCTAGAATCATAGAATGGTTAGGGTTGGAAGGGACCTTCAAAGGTCATCTCGTCCAATCCCCCTGCAAGAACCAGGGACATCTTCAACCAGATCAGGTTGCTCAGAGCCCTGTCCAACCTGGCCTTGAATGGTTCCAGGGAAGAGGCATCCACCACCTCTCTGGGCAACCTGTTCCAGTGTTCTACAACCCTCATTGTAAACATTTTTTTTCCTAATAGCTAATCCAAATCTACCTCCCTCTATTTTGAAACCATTACTCCTTGTCCTATCACAACAGGCCCTACTGAAGAGTTTTCCCCTGTCTTTCCTATAAGCCCCCTTTAGGTACTGGAAGGCCAATATAAGGTCTTCTCTTCTCCACGCTGAACAGCCCCAACTCTCTCAGCCTGTCCTCATAGGAGAGGTGCTCCAGCCCTCTTGTCATCTTCATGGCCCTCCTCTGGACCTTCTCCAGCTGGTCCATGTCCTTCTTGTGTTGGGGGCTCCAGAGCTGGACGCGGTATTCCAGGTGAGGTCTCACCAGAGCTGAGTAGTGGGGCAGAATCGACCTGCTGGCCACGCTGCTCTTGATGCAGCCCAGGATGCAGCTGGCTCTCTGGGCTGCAAGGGCGGATTGTTGGCTCATGTTGAGCTTCTTGTCCACCATCACTCCCCAGTCCTTCTCCTCAGGGCAGCTCTCAATCCATTCTCCGCCCAGTCTGTATTTGTGCTTGGAATTGCCACGACCCTTGCACTTGGCCTGGTTGAACTTCATGTGGTTGGCACAGGACCACCTCTCCAGCCTGTCAACGTCCCTCTGGATGGGATCCCACCCCTCCAGCATGTCAACAGCACCACACACCTTGGTGTGGTCAGCGAACTTGCTGAGGGTGCACTCTATCCCACTGTCCATGTCGCCAGCAAAGATGCTGAACAGGGCTGGGCCCAATCTCTCACCCTCTCCATTGTTTCATTCACACTCTCTGGCACCCAACAGGGTGACATTATTTCTGCATGCAGCAAATCCCAAGCATGGTGCACTCCTCTGCTCATCTCACAGAAAACAATATGGCTGGCAACAAAGTGTCTTTGCAAGCCTTTTGCAGCTGATGCAAAAGAGCTGTTCCAAAAGTGTCTTTGAGAAAGCACGAGATGGTTCAACTTAATTTTGCTAGCATTGGTGTTATTGCTATATGAAATGAATGAAAATTATTTTAGGAGCTTTCTGTGTTTTCCAAAAGTTTAAGAATGAGGCACAGAATATTGCTGTTTCAGAAAGAAGAGGTTTAGGAGACACTGTGCAAGAATATGACAAATGGCACCTAAAGATAGTCTGTGAAGATATAAATATCACATTTGGAGGCTTTTTCTTTAAATGATTCCCAACACTGACTTACAGATATATCTCCCAAGGCTTTGATTGCTGCTGTGGAGACACATCCTGGTGATGAAACCAGTATAAAATATGTATGTATAATTTTTAAATCTACATTTTAAAGTTCCTAGTATAGAAAATTCATGTTCTCAGAGAATTCCGCATTGAGCCTTATGACTTACTTGATGTAACTCATCTGAACTCTTGGCTGACTTTGAGCTTGGCTTTTAGTTCTCTAAGGACTACAGAGACCTTTCATGATAGTTCATGCCCAAGTACATAATGACAGGACAATGGCATGTCAGGTTTTTTGAGATCATGTAAGAAATTAAAAAATCATAACCATTTATTTCTGCTTTTCTTGGAAATTACTAACCTTCCAGCAGCTTTGACTCACTGCTAAAACTCACACTCCCAAGATGTCATTTCTAGCAACTGCGTTTTACTAACTTCTTATCTCTGGACCTTCACATCTGTGCATACATGACCCTTCTTGGTTCTGGTGGGAGCCAATTGAATTAATATCTCAGTGCACCTTTTACAGACTCCACATGGTAGCTCTTGTCTCACAGGATAGAAAGGTAGCTTAGGCCAACAGAGTAAGCAGGAAGAAGTAGTTCAGTCCACCACACAGACTCTGTTCAGGTGCCTCCAGGAACTGGCCTGTTGTCTTGGCTGATACTTTTAAAGCCTGCTCTCTCAATGCCTTAATCCTTCTGTAAAGAAAAAGTAATACTTCTGCTCACAAAGGGAAAAGCATAAACTGTTGTGCCCCATCAGCAACATGCAGAGTCACCACTACTGACAGACGCAGCATCCCTGTTACAGACCTGTGTCAGGAAAAAGTCAGAGACCATGGCTTGTAGCAAAAACCCCAAAGGCTTTCAGCTGGGCTCACCAGAGCATGTAGAGCTGGAACATAGATGAGAGTAAAATGGTAACCCTGGCAGTGACTTACAAGTGCATACTGCAGTACTTAATCCCCTGTCATTACGTCTGAAGCTTGTCCTAAAAGATGACATTAATCTCCACACAAATCACCTTTCCAGAGGTTACAGGACACTCGCAGAGCCTGTGGCTTACATGATGGTGGTGCCTTGCGAAGGAATACCACAAAGCAACAGATGACCCGCTTGGCTTAGCCAGCTGCAGAAACTGACACAGATGTTGCTGTGCCAGTGATCCTCTTGCCCTGCGGTGACCTTCTCAGCAAATCCTAATTGTCTTGAGTGTATGCTGTGCCAGTATGACTGCTTCTCTTCCAGAAGCCAAGGGACCGCCCACCACCCACCAGGACAAGCAGCAGGCTGCCTGCAGATGACCTCCCTTGAAGACCTCCAAGCAAGGCAGCACTGCACAGCCTGCCCTAATAAGCAGGCTTCGTCTGGATGGTTTCAGCAGAGACCAAACAATGTGAAGGGCCGGCCCCTATGTTAGAGGATAACAAGTCTTGTGACAAGATTCCTGGCAGATGCTATTTCTGACTGCCTTGCTAACAGCGCAGGGAGGTACATCCTGGTCTGGAATAGGGGAAAGAAATCGCAAAGATCCTGGTTAGGTGTCTGTAAAAGGCAAGTGCCAGTACTAAAAGGCTCCAGGTCTGCTGCAGAACAAGCAGTTGAAGTCCCCTCTGTCATTGGAGTCATGCTACGGTAGATCCAGACCCAGGACCTTCGGTGCATCTGCAGGGTCCAGTCTGTCTGCAGACTTCCATGGAGTACCAGATCCCCTTTTCTCTGATTACAAGAACTGAGAGAAGGGGTTAAAGAAACTTTAATAGATATGGCATTTATTAATTATTGCTGTCCATGCTAATACAAATGGCGCTTTGCTAACTAGCTATTGTAAAAACTACCCGAGGGGGGGGAAGTCTTGCATTCCCCAACCGAGGGGCCTTGCTTTGCGCTTTGAACTCTTTATCTGAAGCGAGAAGTCCTGCACCTCCTCACACGGACAGCTCCTGATAAGAACCAAGGGGCCTCCTTCAGGAGCCAACTAAAACTGGCCAAATGACTTCTTGGAACTAATTGTAATACCTAAATGACCTCTTGGAACTAATTGTAATACCTAAATGACCTCTTGGAACTAATTGTAATACGGAGCGAGGATAGCTCATGCATATGTATAGGCGTGTTTTTTTAACTTCATGTATATGTAACACTTGGTTGTATAAAATTCAAAGTGAATTGCCACGCCAGGCGCGCACGATTTTGGCGGGACTACCCCCCGTGCTGCCCAGCGCCGAATAAACATACCTACTTTACAATCTTACAGATTGTGGAGTCTGCTTTCCGCACGTCACGATGATGTAACTATCAAAGAAATAGAATTTTTAGTAGATACAGGGGCAACACACTCGGTTTTGAATCAAGCTTTGATGCCCCTGGGAAATGATTATGTCATGGTAAAAGGAGCAACTGGCCAAAGTGAAAAGGCATATTTTTTTTGTAAGCCTCTAGAATACAAATTGGGAAAACAATGGGGCATCCACAAATTCTTACATATGCCCAACTCCCCAAAAGCACTTTTGGGAAGAGATTTGTTGGAACAATTGGGAGCTAAAATCACATTTGAAAAAAGAGAAATTACTCTGGAGGTAAAAGATCAACAATATGTTCAGATATTAAGTCTAACCCTAACTAGTCTCTCCTCAGAAGGAAAAATTAATGAGGAAATCCTAAACCAAGTGTACCCAGGGGTATGGGCTACCGATGTACCTGGAAGAGAGAAAGGTGCTCCACCGGTCAAAGTTAAAGTTAAGGAAGGCCAACAACCAGTAAGAATTAAACAATATCCCCTAAAGAAGGAAGATAGAGAAGGAATCCAGTCGGTGATAAAAAAATTTCTACAGTTAGAACTATTAAAGGAATGTGAGTCTGAATTCAATACCCCTATATTACCTGTTCGGAAACCCAATGGGTCATGTAGGGTGGTCCAAGACTTACGGGCAGTGAATAAAATAACTGAAGACCTCTACCCAGTAGTGGCGAACCCATATACCCTGCTGACTCTGTTGACACCTGAACTAAGTTGGTTTACTGTTTTAGATTTGAAGGATGCTTTCTTTTGCCTCCCTCTCCACGAAGCCAGTCAAAAATTGTTTGCATTTGAATGGGAAAATCGTAAAAGTGGTCAGAAGACCCAGCTCACTTGGACGGTGTTGCCACAAGGATTTAAGAATAGTCCTACCATTTTCAGCAATCAGCTTGCAAAAGACCTGGAATCCTGGGAAGCCCCATGTGAGAAAGGAAAATTGTTGCAGTATGTGGATGACATCCTGATCGCTACCAACACAGAGGAAGACTGTATGGCATGGACGGTGAGTCTGCTGAATTTCTTAGGACTGCAAGGATACCAGATGTCCAAGAAAAAGGCCCAGGTAATGCAGCGCAAAGTGAATTATTTGGGCTATGAAATTACTGCAGGGCAGAGAACTTTGGGACAGGCCCGCAAAGAGGCAATATGCCAAACTCAGAGACCTCAGACGGTAAAGGAATTGTGGACTTTTCTGGGAATGACGGGGTGGTGCCAATTGTGGATCTATAATTATAGATTGCTTGTTAAACCACTGTATGCGCTGACAGCCACTGAGCAGAAGCACCTTGAGTGGAACAAGGAGACTGAACGAGCCTTTGAGCTACTGAAAAAGGCTTTGATGTTGGTCCCGGCCTTAGGACTCCCAGATGTGAGTAAGCCGTTTCTTCATTTCTCTCATGAAAAGCAAGGCATTGCCCTGGGAATATTAGCACAAGATCTGGGTCCATATAGATGGGCAGTTGCCTATCTCTCTAAGCAGTTAGATGCAACTGCAAAGAGTTGGCTTGGATGCCTATGGGCAGTTGCAGCTGTGATACTGAACATACAGGAAGCCCAAAAGTTTACTCTGGGCTAGAAAATGACTGTGTTGGTGTTCCATGCAGTATCAGCAGTACTGGAAGCAAAGGGTGGGCACTGGCTCTCTCCACAAAGATTCCTGAGATATCCAGCTGTGTTAGTAGAACAGGATGATGTGGAAATCGTGGTCACTAACATTGTCAACCCAGCTTCTTTTCTCAGCAGGAACACAGGAGAACCGGTGCATCATGACTGTTTGGAAACCATCAAAGCAACATACGCAAGCCACCCAGACCTGAGGGATAGCCCCATAAAAAAAATGGGGAAAACTGGTTCACAGACGGGAGCAGCTATGTCTCAAATGGCAATCGACATGCAGGATACGCAGGATACGCAATCGACATGTCAAGAGGTAATAGAATCGGGGCCTTTGCCCATGAACACCTCCGCACAGAAAGCAGAAATAATTGCCCTAACCCAAGCCCTGGAACTGGCCCAGGGCAAAGTTGTGAACATTTACACGGACTCAAAATATGCCTTCGGAGTTATACATGCACATGGAGCAATTTGGAAAGAAAGAGGACTATTAAACTCCCAAGGGAAAAATATCAAACATGCAGAAGAAATTCTGAAGCTACTAGAAGCTGTCCAGCTCCCTAAGAAAGTGGCAATTATGCATATTAAGGCACACCAGAAAGGGAGCTCAAATTTGGAAAAAGGGAATGAGCTGGCGGACAGAGAGGCGAAACAAGTGGCCAAAACAGAGGTAAAAATAGAAGGGGCCCTAATTCCTGATAGACAAATCTCCCTAGAAGGTAAGCCAGAATATACCAAGAAAGATCAAAAACATATTACAGACTTAGAAGGGTCATATAATGAAGAGGGGTGGGCTTATACCCCACAGGGAAGACTAATTATTCCCTCTCGTTTACTGTGGCAGTTGATACGGGAGGAACATAGAAAAAGGCATTGGGGATCAGAGGCTCTGTATAAATATTTGATAAGAAAAATTGTGGCTAGAAAGTTACATACCACGGTGAAACAGGTGACTCAACAGTGTGACCTTTGCCTCCAGACTAATCCTAAAAATACTCCCAAACTAGAAATGGGCCAGATTGGGAAGGGCAATGGGCCTAGACAACAATAGCATGTTGATTTTACAGAACTTCCTAGAAAAGAGGGGTATCGGTATTTACTGGTATTAACTGACACCTTTTCAGGTTGGCCAGAAGCATTCCCCACCAGAACTGCTAAGGCTCGGGAGGTAACTAAAGTATTGGTACAAGAGATAATACCACGTTTTGGGGTTCCGGCAACCATATCCTCAGACAGAGGACCACACTTTGTCTCAAAAATAGTACAACAAATCAGCCACCATTTGGGAATAGATTGGCCACTTCATACCCCATACCACCCTCAATCGAGTGGCCAAGTGGAGAAAATGAACCACTTAATCGAACAGCAAATTGTGAAATTGAGACAAGAAGCGAACCTGACATGGCCTCAGTCTCTCCCTTTAGCCCTTTTGCGTATACGAACAAGACCAAGGGCAAGGGAAGGACTAAGCCCCTTTGAAATTCTGTATGGGCAACCCCATGGAATACAAAAAGGGATATCTATGCAAATTGGGGACGAAATTATGACTTCCTACATGGTGGCATTGAACAAACAGCTCAATAAAATTAGAAAACATGTAATTGGGACCCGGGGAAGAGGTCTAGATGAACCTCTGCATGATACACAACCTGGAGATTATGTATATGTAAAGTCTCTTACAGAGAAAACCCTGGAAGCATGGTGGGAAGGACCGTAGCAGGTACTCCTCACCTCCTTCACAGCAATCAAGATGGGAGAACAGAGCACCTGGATACACCACACTAAGTTCGGTGCGACTTCTGGTGTTTCCAAAGCACAAGAAATTCCTACAGTAATTGGAAGAAAAACCAATTGCGACAAAGACTTGAGTCTAATCAATACTTTGAGAAAGTGCTAAATAAATAAACATTGTGCCAGAATTAGGTATAGGAAATGAATTTACTAATTCTCTAGAAAAGGGGGGGAGTGAGAGAAGGGGTTAAAGAAACTTTAATAGATATGGCATTTATTAATTATTGCTGTGCATGCTAATACACATGATGCTTTATGCTTTAACTAGCTATTATAAAAACTATCCAAGGCGGGGGGGGGACGGGGGGGCAGGACTCTTGCATTCCTCACAAGGACAGCTCCTGATAAGAACTAAGGGGCCTCCTTCAAGAACCAGCTAAAACCAACCAAATGACTCCTTGGAACTAATTTTAATACCTAGTGACTCCTTGGAATAAATTTTAATACGAAGCGAGGATAGTTCATGCATATGTATAGGCGTGTTTTTTTAAACTTCATGTACATGTAACACTTGGTTGTATAAATTCAAAGTGAGTTGCCGCATCAGGTGCGCACGGTTTTGGCGGGACTGCCCCCCATGCTGCCCGGTGCCAAATAAACATACCTACTCTACAATCTTACAGATTGTGGAGTCTGTTTTCCGCATGTCAGAACCTCTTCATCAAGAATCTCTCAGGTAATTTTTCAAATAAATGTCATTCTGGTTAAATCCTGTAGCAGAAACTGAGCAAAAAGATAAGCCTACCTGTGAGGGGCTTGCCATCTGTGGGCAGGGGTCACACAGCGGCCATCCGAGGAAGGGGCTTCTAACCACCCCTCACATTTAGTGCCCGCTTCGCACCTGCGCAGAGGACTGAAAACTCTCTGGAACCAGATCATACAAGTCTCCAAGGGGCATAACTGGAGGTGGGATTCGACTATAAAAGACACGGCCTCCTCACCGGAAGCTTATCACGGCTGCCTGTCATCGCCCGCCCAGAATCCACGTGCGTAGCTGCTCGTTATCGTCCTCGCTGGTTCAAACGGTGGTGATTGTCTCTTTCTCTTTTCCATTGTCTCCTTTTCCTTCTTAGAAATGTTCTGATAAAAGCCCTGGCCATCAACCCCTTTACACTTTCCAAGCTTTCAAAGTTAAGTCGTTCTACTGAATGTTAAATACAATGTTAACACGTTAACACCACCCCTAGTAGTTCTCAGCTTCAATTTAGCTGAGAAGCTGTTATATCTCTGCCTCCCTCACTGGCTAGCTGCTATTTCTAACCTGTCCAGTGCTGTATTATGTCAAAGGCTATTATTTATTCAGAAGAACTAGACAGTGAGATAGCATCCTAGTTCTGTGACAGGGATCAATAGGTGCCTTTTCTATAATGACAGCAACTTTTTTTTTTTTTCTCTAATACATCGATTCTAAGCACTTAGAGAATAATTTCTAATGCTGCACCATTAGGGATTGCTAGTAATATCAAAACACTACTAAATGATCTATTAAAAACCACTATTGTTGCCATTGCTATTATGCTAATCTATGTATGATCTTGTTATTTTACATAGTCCCAAAACTAAAGAAAGCTAACTGCATTAAGACAAGGAAAATAGAGTTTCATGGAAAATTAGTTACCTTTTAGTATAGATAGGTTTTCTAGATAGATTTTCTTCCTTTATCTTAACTTTGGAGGCCAATGGCTTCTTTCTTTTAGCTTCTTCTGGGAAACAAGAGAATGAGATGCAATACAGTCAATTATACACAGCTGCAGATCTCACTTTCCCCTCGAAAAGAACATCCAGCACTCCATGCAAAACAACGACCTTGTTCCTCGGCCAAGTAAAAGCAAAACATCTACAACTACTACTACTGCTGCTCATACTACTACTAATCAAAGAAGTGCCTTATACTGGTGGAATCAGGCAAGAGAGGGTAAAATACAGGGATTTTTTTTTAAAAAAAAACCAACAACAAACCAAAACCCGTGAAAGAAGATAAAAAGCAGAGGGACTAATTTACATTTTTGGAACCTCGTGCAATCCAAACCAAATCAAACGATTTGGCAGCCCTGTGAAAACCAGGGTCATACTTGCATCTCATTGAAAATCATAAGGGTTCTCAAAAATGAGCTTGGAAATCAGACCAGCATAAACTACACAAAAGTACAGGTAAATACTTTTACTATCCTTTCTTTAAAGAGAATAACAGAAAGAAAGCAATGAAAGAAAAACAATTGAATCAGATTAAGTTGTGTATTTAACGGAGAGAAGAGATGGTCACCACAAGGGTGAGGGAATAAGTGTTTACCCTGTCCTAACTGAATCTTTTCTATTAGGTATTTTCCAATAGAATATACATTAAAAATCCCTACAAATGACACAGTAGTGAGGAAGCTCTATACTCAAAAGAGAGAGACTGCCAATAAATATTATGAAGGGCTGTTGGTTCGCCGCTCAAGGTGTGGAAGGCATAAGCAAGGACTGGGAGGATGAAGAACTGCCCACTGTACCCGAAGACAAGGACAAGGAGTAACGGTTTCAAAATAGAGGGAGGTAGATTTGGATTAGCTATTAGGAAAAAAAAATGTTTACAATGAGGGTTGTAGAACACTGGAACAGGTTGCCCAGAGAGGTGGTGGATGCCTCTTCCCTGGAACCATTCAAGGCCAGGTTGGACAGGGCTCTGAGCAACCTGATCTGGTTGAAGATGTCCCTGCTCCTTGCAGGGGGGTTGGACTAGATGACCTTTGAAGGTCCCTTCCAACCATAACCGTTCTGTGATTTTATGATTCTATGATTCTAAGGTGGAAAATCCAGAGTACACAATTTCTCTTGTACCAGGCAGAACTGGCAGCAGAACCTAGGAATAAGGCAGCAAATAAGAGAAGCTTCAGGCCAGCGTCTGCTTTTATTTGGGTCTATGAAAGGATTCTGCATGTAACTGCATCAAACATGTACTGTCATTACTGCTCCTACTACTGTATGAACCTGCAAGCCAAAGAGAGGAAGAGTTGTTTTGTCTCAGATCCATAATGAAAATAATGAGAAACTCAAATGTGAATGTGCATGAGATGGCACTCTGAGGAGTTAGAGGGGGGAGGAGGAGAGAAATAGGCACTGATTTCTGTCAGAAAGTTGCCTGCAGCATTGCTGAGACAGAAGATTAATTCCCCTGGGAACTCCACTCAGAAAGGGCCAAGATGGAGGGGCAATATCCCACACTGTGCAATAGCAAAACCAACTCAAACTGCTCTCGGGAGAAAAGGAAGAAAAACAGGGTTGCTATCAAGAAGACAAGCCAACACACAAAACCTCAGCTTCTTCCAGAACTGCAAACCTTTCCAGATCAAAAAGAGCCAATACAAGTCCCTGGGGAAATGCCACACATCCTGAAACACCTGTAAGCACAATTGGGAGAACGGCAGCTCTTCAGCTTTTAAGCCAGGATGCAGGGCCATGCACCCACAGCATTTTCAGCAGAATGCAGGACAGCCAGGCTTCCTGAGCAGCGACCCAAAGCAAGGATGCTGGTCTGAGAGGGACACTGATGTTAGATGTGCTGCTCAGGTGTAGGCAGGCATGAGAGGCTGTTGCCTGGTCTTCCATGACAGCGCAGGGAGAGATGCGGCTGTCTTCACCACATGGATGGAGCAAGCTGCCTGCTGCTAGCCACCAGCGGCAGAGACAGCCTGAATAGGTAGCTCAAAACCTGCATGGTGCTGTGGTCCAGCATGGATGGGGATGCCAACTGGGGAAGAAAAGGAAAGTCAGGATGACAAAATCTTCACTGTAAACCTGACCAGTTTCATCCCAGATGTGGGGACTTTCCACATGGAAACCACACAGAAAATGAGAGTCCTTAGCAATAATGGGAGGAGAGCTGGGTGCTCTCTAGGGTCCAGCTAAGCAGGGTCTGCTGTCTCCCTGCTGACAAGGCAGAAAATCCCCATGCAGGATCATGCCTCTTCTGATAAATGCCATTTACCAAACAGGAAGCAGCAGAAATCTCACGAAAAAGGGCCAGCAGGTCAAGCCCAACAGCCGGCTGAAGTTTTGAAAGCAGTAGGGTTTGCTGCATCAGTTTCTTTGGATGGACTGCTGGAAGATGAACTTGTTCCTTGATGATCAGAGCTGCAGCCTGAGGTATTGGTGTGGCAATCCTTGAAACAGTACCAGGATAAACCCTAACTGAGAGTAGTAACATGAGGAGGTTAGCTACTGTGCACGGCGGAAGAGTAACGCGCATCAGCTACTAACTCCTGCAAAAGCATTTTCCTTTCCGAGGGGTTGGCAGTGCCCTCAGCAGCACAATTCCTAGAGTCTGTGCAGTGGAGAGGAAACCTCTGATGCTTTACGTTACTAAAGCAAAGGGAGGAAAAACAGAGAAGTATGAGAGCTTAGAAGAGAAATCCCCTTCCCCTCCAGCCCAAGCTCATGACTTTTAACAAAGTCTTACAAATCTGCAGAGACATGGCCATGATTTTTAAACAATAGCGATGTGTAACTGATAATCTTCATCCCCCTAGTCTCAGAATAGGGGGCCAATAAGTGATTATGGAGTCTTTAGGATGTTTCTTATAGGCCTATTTTCTCATGTTTTTCTATAGCTTCCAGATTTTGCTCATGACTGCCTTACAGTTTATTTGGAATTCTGTAAAAAAAAAAAAGATCCTCTTTTTACCAAAAGCTAGCAAGAAGGAGCTTCTAGCAATGGGGATTTAGCAATTAAATATATGACCTCCATCCAAAGGCTTTCACAAGATCAAGCTAATACTCTCTCTTATCTTCCTTTTGTAAATCCTTACCTTGGTTCTAATTTCTTTCTTCAACAATATTTTTATCAGTTCTGCGTTTGACTTCCTACAGCAAAAACATAAAAACTACAGTCCTACAAGGACTTACCGTAGCCTATTTTCTAAGAAAGTATGTCTTTACTGGTCCTTTCAGTTAACCATTAAGCAAGTGCCTTAGTGAGCTGGAGAAAGCACCACACAAAAAGACCATAAACCTGCAAGGGGTCGAGGGAGATTTCATTTTTAAAGATGTGTAGGTTTCTGTATATCAAATAAAGAAACAATCCTATGAAACATCTTATTAATTGCCTTGAACTTTTTTTCCAACAAATCATGTCGTTCTGCAAGCGTATTGTTTACCACATTTGATGAAAACTAGGCTTTGGTGAATAATTCTGTAATGGCAGATTTTTTTTTTCCTAATATGTTTCAGAAAGCTAGCAGCTGTATGAAAACAAAAGTCGACTAATTGGAAGTGTTCATGTAACAGCAGTGAAAGCCTTTCCCAAGTCCCTGAGCCACACAACTGACAGTAAGATAAGAAAAACTGCATTTCCCCTGCAAGGCTCTACAGTCCAACTGGTACGTAAGAGGCCCATATGCAGTGTGCAGCTGCCCAAGGCTTCACAAGGCAGCTTTCTGGCAAACAGGAGTTTGAGTCCCCAGTGCCCACAGGGACCTGCCAGCACACCCCAAGCCTGGCCCACTTTTCCTCTGCACCAAGGCATCTGCACCACAAACCCCCTCACCCGCCCCATTCCACATGGGAGAGACCACCGGCCTCTTCCCTCTCCCACATCCCTCCTCCCATCCACCCGTGCTCCAGAATGACTCGCAGCTGAAGAGCTCTGGCAGGGTCATTAATAAAGCCAGCTGAAAATTACTTTTGGGTGGGAATCTCTAAAGCTTGGGGTTTAATAGTTCTCATGATTTAGGGTTTTTTTTTTAAATGAAAACTCCAAATCTTAAATAAATTAGTAAAATGTCAGTGGATACCCTTCCTATCAAGGGCTTCATTCCTCCCTTGACATTTTTGATATAAAAAATTGGAGTATTTTAAAAATATTTTATCTTTTTTTCTGAACCAAAACTGCTTACCCAACATTGGAAGGGACTTTGGTTTCACAAGAAATGACGATACCATGGCAACCATAACAGTTGTTTGCATTTTGGCTAAGAAACCAATTTCCTACTGAACAAAGCAAGTCCTGGTGGAGGGTTTTCACCTCATTTTGAACAGGAAAAGCCTTCCTACCTAGGAGCAGGTGAAGCACATTACATGCTTAATCATGTGTACCAGCCAACTAGATGGACAAATTCCAACCCTAACCATTCTATGACTAGAGAAGAGTAAAACTTACACAAAAATAATTGTGGGGTTTCTTTGCCCCCAGTTGCTGGAGGATGAAAGAGCAAGGTGCCTACTAAACTATAGCTGTTACTCAGCCTCTTCTCTAAACGGCAGTCGCTTCTCATGTTTTGTATTATGAATGGAAAATAATAAAATAGGGCTTGCTGTATGCAACTGCTGGGTGGTATTTATTTATAGCTCTACTGGGGATAGTGCGACTGGCTGGGCAATGCAGTATTAATCATCTTTCCAGCAAGGAGCAGGAAAGTACTCTCAGAATAAGAATTAAGCATTAAGAACTGTATTGTATCTATTTGGGAAAATCATACTGTGGGCCGAGTGAAACGGGGGGAGCACTGTTCCCAGCACATCCTAGAGGGAGCATGTACTGCAGAGGAGAATGCAACACGCTCCTGCTCCTCTCGGCCAGCCAGCTCTGCAAGGTGCTACAGAGGGCACAACAGCGCAGGGAGAACTGAGCACTCCTTTCTTCCCATACACTGTTTTCTTCTGCTGGAAACGGCCACAGAGCAAAGGTGAAGCAGCATCCCTGCCTTCCAGGAAACAGAGAAGATCTCTGCTCCACAGAAAGGCCAGGTGTGGGGTTGGCTGAGGCGCTGGTCGCCCCAGGGCTAGAAGACATTAGAGATACAAAATGGGAGCTAAAGCACTGAATAAACCTGCAAAAGGGTCTTGAAGCACTAGGAGCTCTGCAGCATGAAAATAAAAGAAAAGAAGTTATCACATAAACCTAAACAGGGAAACTGAGCAGCCCAGACACAGCTGAAGCTGACAAAAGCTGGCCAGGGAAAAGCAGCAAGTCAAACTGCAGCCTGAGGAGTCCAGTGCTCTGCATCCAGAAAGCCTAGAGCCAGCAAAGAGCAGAGCAATGCAGCAGGGATGACTGAAATCAGGTGCACGAAGCAGTGCCAACCAGAGGTAAGGCGCACCCAGAACAGGGAGAGAAAAAGGCCACAGGTCCCACCAGGAAACCTTGCCCCTCCTGAAAGCAGTGCTGCTGGCTGGGGCTGATGGCTCTACACAGCTCTGCAGGGATGGGGATGCATGTGTACTAAGCAACTCTAAAACCACAGTGAGTGGTACTCTAGCAGCACCTGACTGTGCTACAGGATGTCCGCTAACACTGCAAGAATGCCTTTATTACTGCTACAGGTGGATCAAACCAGCGAGACCAAAGAAAGAGGGTGGAAATGGAGACTGGGCATGTACCACAGATCAAACCACAACATTATATATCCTATTCCCTGGCCGTTGTCCCTGTAAATAGAAGTGCTCGTATTTAGCTGTCAATATATTAATTAAGCTGACTAAGTTTCAAATTCTGCAAGAGCACATTTTGAGCTGGTATTTCTTTGAACTGAGTATATTTCCAGGCTAGCTTTTCATTGCAGTATCTTAGCACCACTGAAAGAAATGCCCATTGTGCATGTCTCATTTTTCTTTAGGAACTACAAAGCAAATAGGGTGCTGGCTGAGTGCACCTCCACAAAGTAGACCAGTATTACATCTCAGCTCTTCCTTGCATCAAGCCAGCTCCAGTGACAGATTTCCAAAAACAGATACTGCTCACTCTCCCACAAGACATTCCCCTCTGCAAAAACAGAATTATGATTTAACCAAAATTACATACTCACGATGGAGTAAGACATGCTTGGAATACAAAGAGATGGCAGATGCCACCTCCATAGAAGCCAGGAGGGACAATATATAGGGCTTACATGTCAAAAGTGCACACGGGCGTAGCACATTTAAACATCCTGGGAGAAATGCTGCTTGCAGAAGTGTAGAGCAGCTACTGCACCTCCCAGTCTCTCTTTTGTACCACAATGGCTACAGGAACTAGTTTACATCAGCACACAAGTGCTGATGTGCAAATAGCTGCTGGGAATATTCTGCAAGTGTGACAATCTGTAACCTACAGTCCCCAAAATTTTGCAAGTGAACATTTTCTGTTATAGGAACAGGCCTATGTTCTTAATTGGTCAAATGGGCTTATACTGTGGATACCTAGGCCATCAACACAAAATCCAAAGAAGAAAGAGTTCAAAGAACAGAGACAGGTTACAACATGCTCATAGACAGGCTGAGTCAGTAATGAGGGCACTGAGAAACAGGAGAGGTCACCACTAAGGTGTCCCTGCAACCTTTGCACCACATAAAACAGATTATAATTACACCCCACAGGCTCTGCACTCCTGCTGCATGGAACTGTGTGTTTCAGCTCTGCAGCTGGGAGGTTTGAAGGGAGACAGGGGAAGAGTGCCCAGATGCTTTAGGCTCCTGACATGCTGGGATCCCTCTGAGAGCTTCACCCCAAGTAACTCAGTGGCACAGAGGGAAGCTGAGGACCAAGCCTACCTGGTAAGGCTTCCGACTCCACAACTGGCCAGCCCTGGTTTCTTAATTTGATATTTAATTTTGATCAGCAGATCGTAGAATCATAGACTCATAAAATGGTTATGGGACCTTCAAAGGTCATCTAGTCCAAGCCCCCTGCAAGGAGCAGGGACATCTTTGACTAGATTGGGTTGCTCAGAGCCTCATCCAACCTGGCTTTGAACATTTCCAGGGAGGGGGCATCCACCACCTCTCTGGGCAACCCATTCCAATGTTTCTACAACCCTCATTGTAAAATATTTTTTCCTAATAGCTAATCTAAATCTACCTCCCTCTATTTTGAAACTGTTACCCCTTGTCCTGTCACAACAGGTCCTACTGGAACAGTCTCTCCCCATCTTTCCTGTAGTCCCCCTTGAGGTATTGGAAGGCTGCTGTGAGGTCTCCCTGGAGCCTCCTCTTCTCCGGGCTGAACAGTCCAAACTCTCTCAGCCTGTCCTCATAGGAGAGGTGCTCCAGCCCTCTGATCATCTTCGTGGCCCTCCTCTTAGGCTTGTGTCAAACCTTCAAAGAGGGCACCTCTGCCCTGCTCCCAGTGCTGCACGTGTGGCTGTCCTCTTGGAGGGCGCCAGAGAAGAGCCAGCTCCCACCCCAGCAACCACAGCAACCTGTCTGCAGAAAACGCAGCCTAAGCCTGAAGCCCCAAATCCCTCTGTTAAATCCTCTCCCCATTTACCAAGTGCCAGCGTGCCTTGGCTCACTCCTTGTTCTCTCCCTCACTATTACAGGAAACTGCGGTATAGCTGCAGCCTTGCCACCCACCATCACCCTTGAAAGCCACCAGCCCCCGCCCCAGCCCATGCCTCCCTGTGCACAGCTGGGAAGGCAAACTCTTCTTTCACCTCAGACATCAGATCAAAGCCACAGTTTTCAAGTTTTCAAGTCACATTACAGGATGGTGTACCTGCAAATCTGTGCAGAGCCTGCCCTCTGGGATTATGATGGGGACTGGAGGCTCTCGGGTGTCCCCTGAAGGTCCTCTCTTGGGCTAAAGAACCCCAGAGAAGAATCAGGACTCAAATGTTAAGCTTGATTGGCAAGTGAGCATGAAACAAGCGGCAAGGGAGAGCCAACGGAAGGATACAAGCAATAGGAATATAATTATGCAGTGATTCATCTTTGGCATGCTTGCACACTGGAGGCGGGGAGAGGGGGGGCAGGAAAATAGGGGGAACTGAGCCTTTCCTTTTTTTTTTTTTTTGGGCAGGAGTGGAATAATGCAGAAAATAGGAGTGATTCAAAGGAGACATAGGTGGATATACTGCAAGGATTGAGGAAAGTGCAACAGCCTTTTGATTCTGCATAAGCGTTACAGAACTGTGCTTCTACAGTGTGCAGTGAAATGTATTACTGAGATCACAGATTAAGGGGGTTAGCAGGCATTTACAATCCTATTGTGAGCAGCTGCTTCTCTCTTTTTGTAGCATTAACCTTCATGAAACATAGAACCATTCACCAACCTGAAGGGAGAACTGTGGCATGAGAATTTTCATAGGCAGCCCACCAGTAGCCTATAAATACATTTGAGTAGTGGCAGAGGCAGATTTTAAGCACATACAAAAGATTGCATTTGGGAGATCTTTAAAGTGTTGCAAAGCAGGTGAACTGCTTTGAAACCTTAAATTGTCATTTTGAATTAAATGTTCATACCTACTGTTATTTATCAAGGCAAATTATAGGCAGTTGTTACTGGCAGCTGGGGAAAGTGATACAGAGAATACTCCCCATGAACTGTGTGTGATCAGCCCAGTGGAGTATGAGTGATCAGGACTCAGGAGCAGTGTGGTTATTCTACAGGTTTGTCACTCAGCTCCAGTAATGGGACTGCCAATGGACAAAGCAGCAGGTTTGCCTTCTCTGCAAGAGCCCCAGGCTCACTTCTCTGGCCATCCTTTTCTCATGACCTCCTGCTCCACCCAGCGCAGCTAGAATCATAGAATAACAGAATGGTTAGGGTTGAAAGGGACCTTTAAAGGTCACCTAGTCCAACCCCCCTGCAAGAAGCAGGGACATGTCCAACCAAATCAGGTTGCTCAGAGGTCCAATCTGACCTTGAATGTTTCCAGGGATGGGGCAGCTACCATCTCTCTGGGCAACCTCTTCCAGTGTTCCACCAGATCACCCTCAAGAGCTTGCAGAGGATAAAGAGATGCCCTCAGAACAATAGCTGTAACCCTTCAGTTCCATCCAGCAGGGCCATACCACACTCTCAGTGAAGTCACACCAATAAACATTTGGGTAGCCCTGTGCAGGCATTCACCAGGATGGCTGGTGGTCCTCACAACTGTATAGGTGGCCTAAGAGTACATCCCTTTTTGGAAAATGCAGATAAAGTTTACAGCCAGATCTGATGGCCACATGCCTGGAACCACATGCATGTCGGCCAGTTGCCTAGTGCATGGCTCTTCTATTTTTAAGCCTTCTAAAAAACAATCATGGTGAATAGATGGTAAATGAATAAAGGTTGATTTTTTTTATGCCTGTGCCAAATTAATTATAAATGAGTAGCAAAATAAATCCAAAGGGCTATCATCCCATCTACCAATGAATAAGTTGAAAGTATTGTCGTAGTTTAGCCCCAGTCGGGACCAGACTATGCAGTCTCTCTCTCACTCCCTACACTCTCTGAGATAATAGGAAGAGATAATAAAAGAAAAAAAGCTCGAAGTTTGAAATAAGAACAGGGAGAAAATCCTTAAAGGTACTGTTACGGGCAAAACAGACTCAAGTTGGGGAAAACCATTTATTACTAAAACCAAAGCAGAATAATGAGACAGAGAACAAGACAACCTCCCCCCACCCCTCCCTCTTCCCAGGCTTAACATTGTCTTTACTACCTCCCCCTCGCCCCCACCCCGAGCAGCACAGCAGGGAAGAGGGAATAGGGGTTACGGTCAGTTCATCACAAGTTGTTTCATGCCACTGCTTCGTCATCGGGGGAAGAATTCCTCACATTCCGCCCCTGATCCATCCCACAGGCCACAGTCCTTCAGGAAACTGCTCCGACTTGGGTAATTTCTTTCACGGGGTGCAGCCCCAGTGGGTCTTCCACGGGCCACAGCCTCCTTCAGGCATCCACCTGCCCCAGCATGCAGTCCTCCACGGGCTGCAGGTGGATCTCTGCTCCTTGGTGGGCCTCCATGGGCTGCAGGGGGACAGCCTGCCTCACCATGGTCTTCACCACAGGCAGCAGGGGAATTCTGGCCAGGAGCAGCATTACTTCTCCCCTTCCTTCTTCAGTGAGCTGGGCATCTGCAGCCATTACTCTCACAAGAAATTCTTCACAACAGGCAGGCAGATGCCTCTCAGGTTCTCTTCACATCTCATCTCCTCTCCATTTCTGGTAGCCGGGCTGTGCCAAGTCAGGCCCAGTAGGCTGCCCGGCAGGAGGCCAGAGGGTGAGGCCTGCAAGGCCCAGAAGGCTCACACCTCCCCCTTTCTGCCCCCGCTCACTGTCTTCACATCTTCTCTTTTGGTTTTTTTTTTTTCCTATTTTTCCCCTTCTTAAATACATTATTGCAGAGGCATTACTACAGAACACTCTACTACCAACTATCTCGGCCTTGGCCAGCAGCGGGTCTGCCGTAGGCCCGGCTGAGTCCACTGAACAAAGGGGAGCAACTTCTAGCAGCTTCTTACAGAAGCTACCACCACAGCCCCCCTTCACTAAATAAAACCAGAACAAGTATAAATATTCTAAAATTATATAAAGTGCCTGTGGTACATATACAAACCCAGTGAGCTAAAAAAGGAAAACATTTCCAGTCTTCATCTGGAGAGATGCCATAGATTTCATCAGGCTAAGCTGAAAGGGAAGAGTTTTTGTAACTACATGACTTTTACAGGCAAAGCTCCCTGTTTTCTGTTTTGCCAGCAATCTACCTAGGGGAAAGTATTTTCTCATAGCCACTAAGCAACACTGCTAGTCATATGTATGCACACATGTATCAAAACTAATGACCCAAGCAGTCTTAATGACTTCAGCAAGGGCTGGAGGCTTATCTTCAAATACATAGTAAAGTATTTGCTTGCATAAGAGCCTAACTTAACAGAGACAGGCAAGCCCGAAGATAAGGCATCAGTTCAGAGCAAAATCCTAATATCAGGTGGTTAAAACAGGTTGTGCAGAAAGAGACAACCAGATAAACATCTTTTGCACAGTGATACAGCAAGAGCTGCAGTCTGCAAACAAATTTTGTGTCTCATAATCCAGTCCTAGAAACATGTGAAAGAAATGCTACCAAGACAGCAATACCATTCCTGCTCAGTGCCAAACTACCACACTTCTCTCTTGGTAGGAAAGAATGCCAGATTAGGAACGATCTCCGGCTGTGGAACAAGAAATCCCTGTGGCACCCAGAGTTGGCTTCACCTCCCTCTGAAAAGACTGGGCAGCTCTCAAATGCACTCCCATATGCAGGTCAGCGCAACTGCTGGACTCCCCACAGAGTCCATGCTGCTCAGGTCAGTCTCTTTGAGACCCAGTGGCTAGGAGCTCCTCATAAAATCTGACAAATTTACCACCATCCTCGTTTCCCAGATGGAAAAAACCAGCAGAGTTTTCATATTGTGCCTACATTTGCTAACGAGCTGTACAGATAAGGCAAAGACAGATATACCACATTATCCACTGCAGTCCTTTGCAAAACACAAGGCTGTGTCCAGTGCTGGAGCCCCCAACACAAGAAGGACATGGACCAGTTGGAGAAGGTCCAGAGGCGGGCCACGAAGATGAAGGCTGGAGCACCTCTCCTATGAGGACAGGCTGAGAGAGTTGGGGCTGTTCAGCCTGGAGAAGAGGAGGCTCCAGGGAGACCTGATAGCGGCCTTCCAGTACCTCAAGGGGGCCTACAAGAAAGATGGGGAAAGGCTGTTCAGCAGGGCCTGTTGCAATAGGACAAGGGGTAATGGTTTTAAAATAGAGGGAGGTAGATTTAGATTGGAAATTAGGAAAAAATTTTTTACGATGCGAGTTATAGAACACTGGAACAGGTTGCCCAGAAAGGTGGTGGAAGCCCCATCCCTGGAAACGTTCAAGGCCAGGCTGGATGAGGCTCTGAGCAACCTGATCTAGTCAGGAATGTCCCTGCTCCTTGCAGGGGGGTTGGACTAGATGACCTTTGAAGGTCCCTTCCAACCCTAACCATTCTATGATTCTATGATTCTGTTTTCAATAGTCCCAGAAGGTTCAGCTTTGCTTTGTCTTATGTTTTTGTCTCTTTCTGCTATACTCCACCTCTAAGGAATTTTCGCCATTTATGGATAAGTTTTTCCTTATGAAAGACCAGCAGAACTTTAGCAGACCAAGTGTGAACACACATTTTAGTGTTCTCCATAAATAAATGCAGAAAATTCATGACCTGAGAGCTGCCTGTGGTAAACCTGGAGTCTGTAACTCAGCCACAGGCTCCTTCACCTCTGCCTTGAAGACAGACAAGCTGCAATTACACTCATGTACAGGTTCTCAGCCCTCACAATTTCATAGGTTCCACATCAGCTAGTCCTTGCAGACCCTCATGACTTCACTGTTACTTTCAGCCTCTTAGTAGGCGTTTAGAAGTTTCTTGACAAGCCCTGGATACAGGAGCTGAACTGGAGTAAGTACAGACAGTGCTTATTTCTCCTCTTTCCAAGGCACAGTGCTTTTGCTCAGGCAGTGCAGGGAATACAGCATAGTCATTGCTAATTCAGCATTGACAGCGGTGCCTTGCACACTCCTTCAGCTCCATGCTTCCCACATAGTTGTCACCCACAGAGAACACGTGTGTGCCCCATTTCAGATTATATTTTCCCTATTTCGTCATAGGATAGTTCGGGTTGGAAGGGACCTTTAAAGGTCATCTAGTCTAATACCCCTGCAAGAAGCAGGGACATCACCAACCAGATTAGGTTGCTCAGAACCCTGTCCAACCTGGCCTTGAATGGTTCCAGGGATGGGGCATCCACCACCTCTCTGGGCAACCTGTTCCAGTGTTCCACCACCCTCACTTCCTTATGTCCAGTCTGAATCTATCTCCCTCTATTTTAAAACATTACCTCTCATCCATTCACAACAAGTTCTGCAAAAGAGTTTCTCCCTGCCTTTCTTACAAGCCCCCTTTAGGTACTGGTAAAGCTGTTATAAGGTCTCCCTGGAGCCTTCTCCTCTCCAGGCTGAACAGCCCCAACTCTCTCAGCCTGTCCTCATAGGAGAGGTGCTCCAGCCCTCTGATCATCTTCATGGCCCTCCTCTGAACTCACTCCAACAGGTCTATGTCCTTCTTATGTTGGGGCTCCAGAGTTGGACGCAGTACTCCAGGTGGGGTCTCACGAGAGCGGAGTAGAGGGGGAGAATCACCTCCCTCAACCTGCTGCCTATGCTTCTTTTGATGCAGCTTGGCAGCCAGGATGCAGTTGGCTTTCTGGGCTGCAAGTGCACATTGCTGCCTCATGCTGAGCTTCTCGTCCACCAGCATGCCCAAGTCCTTCTCTTCAGGGATGCTTGCAATCCATTCTCTGCCCAGCCTCTATTTGTGCTTGGGATTGTCCTGACTCATGTGCAGGACCTTGCATTTGGCCTGGCTGGAATTCAGGAGGTTTGCATGGGCCCACCTCTCCAGCCTGTCAAAGTCCCTTTAGATGGTATCTCTTCCCTCCAGCGTGTCGAGCACACCACACAGCTTGGTGTTGTTGACGAACTTGTTGAGAGTGCACTCAATCCCACTGCTGATGTTGCCAACAAAGATGTTAAACAGCACTGGTCCCAAGACCAACCCCTGAGAAACACCACTCATCACTGGTCTGCACTTGGACATTGAGCCTTTGACCGCAATTCTTTGAATGCGGCCATCCAGCCAATTCCTTGTCCATTTAGTGGTCCATCCATCAAATCCATGTCTCTCCAGTTTAGAGACAAGGATGTTGTTGCCGGACAGTGTCCCGCACACGTCCATTTCAATGTCACTTTGTAAATTTTTGCTCCTTTTTTTTCCCCAGATTTTGCAATATCCACATGATGCTAGTTTCCTGTCCTTGCTACTCTTGACATCCTCGCTCTACACTGAACCAGCGATAAACCTAAGCCACATAAAGAGCTATGCTTCCTTTCCAGATCACCAGCAAGGACAGTAGCATCAGCTGTCGAACACATGAGGTAGCCCCATCATATAGGTGCACTTGAACTGCTCATTTAAGAGACACATGTTGGTCAATGCTGCATCAAACAGAAAGGCATTTGTGTAAGCGAATCCAAAGCTACCTTCCTCCCTCCTTCACTTTCTCCTCTCCTCTCTTCCTTCCTCTTTGTCACTCCTTCCTCCCTGCTCTCCATTATCCACAATATATTTTTAAGTCTTGGTTTGTACATCATTGCATTGCTGCTGCAGGATCACATTTGTACCTCCCTTTCTACACACAGCTTGGACCTGATTTTTTTATACTTCTTTCATCTGTGTTAGTCTACCGGTATGTCCCAGGAACAAGGCTTTCATCTCAGTGGTGTCAAACAAACAAACAAAGAAATAAATAACAGGCCAGAACTTCATCAGCTCAGCAGAGAAGTCCTTTAACTTCACTGGAGCTGTGCTGACTTATGGCACCTGAGAGTCTGCCTTACTGCTATTCATTTCATGGAGACATTCTTTGTCACTCCATAGCAACTGCCTGGATCAACCTCCCTGACAGACTGCTATCATAAAACAAGTATCTGATCATACCAATTAACTTGCTTTTGTCTTAGTGGGTCAGAAATCCCAGACATGTTGTCCTTGGCATTCTTCATGGTCTGTAGGCCTCCATGCTGCAGGAGGAAAAATAAATAAATAATCATGTGTGTGTGTGTGTGCGCTTGCATGTGTGTACATATGTATTCACCTAAATATTATTGCACACTCCCTGGAGTTTAAAATTCAGCAACTTTGCCCAAGAAAGGCACCCAGCAAGATCAGTTGTATAAAAAATTTCTCTTTCACATGAAAAAGTGATTTATGAAGTTAGACACCTAATAGAATGCATAAGAAATAAGTGATAATACAGAAAAAGGGCATCTATCAATTGTCCTTGGCTGGACAATCAGGTGTTAAGTGTCATCCCATCTCCCAGAGGACACTGATAGAGTAAGAAGAAAGATTCAAGACACTGACAAGATTAGGTTCCCTTAGTAAGATGGGGGGAAAATGAAAAAAAAAGTATATTAGAAATGAACAGGGAAAGTAAGTCAGCAGTATGCTGTCCTGCTTCTCTCAGGGAAGAAGATCAAAAGGACATTCAATGAAATTAAGTTTGAAATTCAAAACCAAATAAGATAAAATATTTGTTCACTCCTTGTGCAATTCTGGGGCAGAACTCAGGGTGAAAGAGCACTTCTCAGGCTAGCTAGGCTAGTCTGATTTAGCATAATTAAGGTAACACTTTAATTGGGAGGAGGCAGAGAAAAAAATCTTTATTAATGAGCTGGACAAGGTGACAGAACAGACTTTTGTCAAGTTTTCGGTTAACACCAAATTGCAGGGAGCAGTCCATACACCACAGCCTAGCACCATCCCAGTACCTATGGGGAAGGGTTCAAAGAGATGGGGCCAGGCACTCCTCATCTTGGTAGGTTGAGGGACAAGAAGCAAAAGCTGAACAAGAGTGCTTCAGACCAAGTATAAACAGAAGCTTTTCCCTGTGTGGGCAGTCCAGCAGTCAAGCCAGGACCCAAAGAGGATGTGCAGCCTCAATCCTTTATTTTTTTAAGACCTGACTGGACAAAGGTGGGGTCTCTTCCAAACTGAAGTATCCTCCAGTCCTATTATTCTTAAGGATCTTCATTCATGTGTGTGAAAAAGATTGAGCCTGGTTACAGAAAGGCTCAAGACACAGACATCTGCAGGGCCAATGGCATCCTAGCCCTTCTGCTGCTGAGGGTGCACTCCAAAAGCAATTACCTTGACAGACCTCACTTGGCTGCAGCTCTTCTCCTGTTATAATGTTGGATACCCACCACTGGACCCTGAGGATGGGAAGGCCTTGCCAATGCCCTCTCTGTGTCCTGAGAGCCTAAGCACCATTACCACCATGCTGCACCTGGAGCAAGATATACACAAAAGCCTTTTGAACACTGCAGTCACATTCTTGAATTTGGGAAGAAAGTGCTGTGTTTCTTCATTCCCTGATTAAGCCACAGTTGTATGTCTATTGCCTGGTAATTGACAGAAATTGTGGCTCCTGAGCTGAAAAGCTGAGAAGAACAATGCATGATGAGGTCAATTTCCGGGTAAGAGACCTCATCACATACATGAACAAAAAAAGTCACCTTTGCTTTTACAGTCTGTTTGTTCATTGTGGGTGAGAATAGCTGATTCAAAATAATAGCTGTGTTCCAAAGTACATTCGGTGTTCCAAGAGAGCAAATGTGCCTAAAATGAGAAAATAGCAGCCAAGAGACAAACAGGAATACAGCAAACACCTGCAAGAACAAAGGAACACTGTTTGGGTATGGACTTGATGGGTTCCAGCAGTCAAAATGTTTTCTCACAATGTCATAATCCTGCAAGTCCATCCCCTGCACTCTTTGCCATTGTCACAAAACATTCGGATTCTTTTTTTTTTCCTTTAAACATAGCTAGTATGTCGCAATGGAAGTGTTTTTGCATAGACAGTATAGTCTTTTAAAGGCGCTGCTTTAGTAAAGCCTTGCTCCTGCCTTGCACTGGAGCTTCTCAGAAACTTAGGGATCTCTTGCATAGATCTAAAATATTAGAATAGCATGGAGTGCTTTTGTTCCACACAGGAAGGCTTCAAAAGCTCTCTGCAAGGCCTTTGCCAGGTAATAAACAGTGCCCTAAGCTTCAGGTGAACTTGTGTTCCCAAACCATAGAGCAGCCTTGGCCAGACTCCTTGGGAGTACAGTGTCTAGATGGATGCTTCAGGCTTTCTGCCACTACACACATCACAGGCTGAATCTGGGACTACTGATCTCGCCAAGTTTATTCTGCTTGTATTTGCCTTTTGGAGAACAGAAATGCCATCTTATTGGGAAAGCAAACCTTAATCGTGTTAATCATGTTTCTTACTAATTCCTGGTCCTGCAGAGCTGAAGCAACTAAGGAAGATTTATCCAGGTTCTGTTCAGCTCAACCATCATCTGAAGCATTGTTAATGAAGTACAAGTTGCAGGGTTAATCCCAGTAGATGTAACTGCAAAAAACCATGAAAACTGTACATAGAAGTTAACACATGGGGCATTTTATAGTAAAAGAACATGCAAAACTGAATCATGGTTTGATCTGGAGATCCCACCTTGCATCTGACTGGCTCATGGGAGCACTTTCTGTTTGCTAGCTAATCTCATTTGCTCTGACAATCACTGAGTAACAGTCAGGGCATTGTTCACCCTTCTTCCCAAAAGTTTCTGTAATTCTCAGGGTTACTTACACTTCAGAAAATCCTTTGTGCCCTAATAAAATCTGTCACAGTGTTTTCCTGTTAGCTGAATTAGTATGAACCATGTTTAGAAGAATGAGAGACTGACAAGCAAGGTTTAGGCAGCACATGAACTGGATCTGCACACAATTAAGGTGTGTAAAGACCATGACAATTCTGTACCCATTGTACAGCTGGCTGTAACACTGAGACTTTCTTCAATTACAGAATTCCAGAATGGCTGAGGTTAGGAGGGACCTCTGGAGATATCCCCTGCTCAGAGTAGTGTTACAGAAAGTTGCTCAGTCTGGTCAGGTTTTAAATATGTCCAAGGATGGAGACTCCACAACCTCTCTGGCCATCCTGTGTCAGTGTTCAACCACTAAAACAGTAAAACAAAACAAAACAAAAACAACAACAAAACAAACCCAAACCACAACAAAAAAACCCCACCAACCAAAAAATCCTTCGTGCCCATTGCCACTTGTCCTTTCATTGGGCAAATCTTTATTCCCTCTCAGCAGGTATTCATACACAGTGATGAGATTCCCTCTGATCTTTCTCTCTGCAGGCTAAGCAGTCCCAGCTGTCTCAGCTTCTCCTCTTATATCAGATGCTCCAACTTCTCCATCCTCTTTGTGGCCCCTTCTTGGACTCTTTCCAGTATGTCCACATCTCTCTTGTACTGGGGAGTGTAGAGTTGAAGCTAGCACTGTAGATAGGTCTCACCAGTGCTGAGCTGAGCAGAAGGACCACCTCCCTTGATCTGCTGGCAACACTCTTCCTAATTCAGCCCAGGATGCTGTTGACCTACTTTGCTGCAAAAGCACATTGCTGACTGACGACAGAGCATTAGAGCTCCATTTGACACTTATTCCAACTTCATGCCAGTATTAACTCCAGTGACTTCAAAGAAACTATGCCAGCCTAATCCTGGAGACATGCACTGGTGAACTGCAGTCTTTAAGACCAACTATCTACTTCATTAAGTGTAGCTTTACAGTGCAAACAGTCATTGCACTTCAAACTTGTGTTAGACTGCTGGAAAAGGAGCATTCCAGATGGGAATATATCCTGGCATTTCTCATGGACAGCTACATCAGTGCCAAAGAAGCTAGAAACCAGGACAATTCAACTGATGATTGTGCATGCCTACACCCATCGCAGAGCCGGCCTTCAGCCTTCTCCAGTACAAAGACCAGAGGGGCAGAGTCACCTCAGGTCTCTTTCTCATCTTCCTGGATTCTGGCAGGGTAGCATGGCAAAAGGATCAGTACTTCTATTAAGTGGATCTGTTAGGTCAAACTTCTTTAGTAGGAGAAAGCTTCCACAATTTATACCGAGCGTTTAGCTCCTGGGTGGATATTTCTATTTCATTGTAAGATCTTTCTCCATTCAGCTAAATCCATCCACCAAATCTAAATCAGTTTAAAATCACTCCACCAGTTGAAAACAGAGCACTTACACCAAACAGACATATCATTCATTAATGATATAAATTATCCTGTGTAAGAAAGAAATAACACTTTCTCATTGTCAGTTGATTGACAGATGCCTAACATTTATGTACTGAGATAAAGTATGAGGCTTCTGAAGTGTAACAGTCACAGAAGTGATGGCTCTCAAGCTACACTAGAGTCACCCTGATCAGTGGTGGTGTGGGCGAAGGTCCCTTCTTTTGACAGCTTCCCACTGCAGCAATAGATGCACCTGTTTTTCTCTCTTCAAACAAATGGAAATCAGCGCTGTATCAGGTGTTTTTGCAGAATAGGCTGCAAAAGCTGCACTGAGTCAGCAGTCCCAGCACATCTCACCAAAATTTCCCTGAAAGTTTTAGCTAGATGCTCAGCAATAAAACACATGTAACCACTTAGCAGGAAGAAGAATAGGTCATTAGGGATTTGGCTTGGCTTCTATTCCTTTTGCTGAACATACTTTTCCACTTTCTTCTGAAAATAAGTACAACAAAGTTCTGACAGCCTGCCCCTCTACAACACACCTATGAGTAATCTGGTAACAAGACAACCATTTTAATTCACTTCTAAGTGAAGTGAATTAAAGCTAAGGCTACCTTAGCACTTCTCTTGTGCATGGCTGCTGTCAAGAATGAGGCCTTCCCACTCATGGGGCTATGGCACTATCTGCTGTGTCTGCAGACCGCTCCATACCAAGCAGGTGATCAGCCACATCCAGTGATCAGCAAGGAGCCACTGCCTCCTCAACAGTGCAAAAGCACACCAGTCTTGAATTTGTGGATGGCGAGGTCCTGCCATTCTCTGTTGTGCAGAACACACTAGGAGTCAGCCCCTGCCCTGAAGATCCAGCCTAAATAAAGAGGACAAAGAGCCCAGATCTCACTTTCTCTGTATATCTCTGTATAAAAGAAACCAAACTCCACCCAAGGTCATACAGACAATCTACAGCACAGCCAGGAATGAAAGCCAGACCTACTCAGTTCCACTGTAGTTTCTCAGCCACTGGAGTTTTACTAATTTACTTTGTGTGTGAGCATTCAGAAAAGCAGGCCATTGTCTGCCAGTGCATACTAACCATGGTGGGAGGCCCATGGTAGTGCAGCAGACTGCCCCATAATGGCACAGGAAGGACCAGACCTGTCCTCCTGATGGCCTCATGAACAGGAATAAAGGGATGTAAAATTCATGTAAGGTTTGGGTTTGGTTATTTTTTTTTTTTTACATCCAGCACATTTTACCCTGTGAACAACTAGCAAATTGCACACTTTAAATTAGTGCATTTTGATAATTCAGACTGATAGTATTCCTTTTGGGACAGCAAGGAGAAAACCTCCTGCAGGTTATTGGTCTTATACCCACGAGAAAAGAGCTCCTACATGACTTATCAGTAGTTCCAAGAATGCTGCCTAATCTGTTGCTCACAAATTTGTTGCTTACAAATCTGGTTTTGCCAACACGTAAATGGACACATGCATTCTGTTGTCTCTTAGAGTTCTGTCCTTCAGATTTGGCTTCTGCAAAGGCTGTGCCATCCAGCAAGAAAGCGAAAGGAGAGCAAGTATTACATCACAGATGAAAATATTTAGTTAAGAACAAGCGCCCTGCAAAAAGCTAACAAACAATTATATTTCATACTTCCTACCACTACATCTGGGACTCATCTCACATACTGTTAGTATTAAACATCAGTAAATCAAGATGTGTATGTTGCATCAATTGTCTGCAAACCCCTGTTACCTAAAGAAAGAGAATGCCTTGGATTTGCAAACCCAAATGTCTTCCAGATAAATTAAATTTTCTAGTATCAAGTTACATATTCTTATTGTGATAAGTTTTTGGTTTAACAGCTTTAATTTACTGCCTTTAATAACTTCTGTATCACTAAAAATCTCCTGCTTCCTAATAAGCTGTCATAATTCAGCCTCAGTCGGGGCCAGACTATGCAGTCTCTCTCTCTCACTCCCCCACCCTCTGAGAGAATAGAGAGAGATAATAAAAGAAAAAAAGGCTCAAGGTTTGAGATAAGGACAGGGAGAAATCCTTAAAATTACTGTTAGAGGCAAAACAGACTCGACTTGGGGAAAACTGTTCATTTATTACTAAAACCAGCAGGATAATGAGGCAGAGAACAAGATAACTTCCCCCACCCCTCCCTCTTCCCAGGCATAAATTAGCTCTACCACCATCCCCCCGGAGCGGCACAGCAGGGAAGAGGGAATGGGTGTTATGGTCAGTTCATCACATGTTGTTTTACACCACTGCTTCGCCATCAGGGAAAGAACTCATCACATTCCTCCCCTGCTCCAGCGTGGGGTCCCACCCATGGGCTGCAGTCCTTCGTGAAACTGCTCCAGCGTGGGTAATTTCTTCCATGAGGTGCAGTCCCTCCAAAACAGCTGCCCTAGCAGACCCTCCACAGGCATCCGCCTGCCCCAGCTGGGGTCCTCCACGGGCTGCAGGTGGATCTCTGCTCCTCTGTGGGCCTCCATGGGCTGCAGGGGGACAGCCTGCTCCACCACAGTCATCACCACAGGCTGCAGGGGAATTCTGGCCAGGAGCCGCATTACTGCTCCCCCTCCTTCTTCACTGACCTTGGTGTCTGCAGCCATTCCTCTCACAAGAAAAATTATTCACAGCCAGCAGGCAGATGCCTCTCAGGATCTCTTCACATCTCGTTCACATCTCATCTCCTCTCCACTTCTTGCACCCGGGCCAGGCTGAGTCAGGCCCAGTCAGCTGCCCGATGGGAGGCCAGAGGGTGAGGCCTGCAAGGCCCACAAGGCTCGCACCTCCCCCTTTCTGCCCCCGCTCAGCTCCTTCACATCTTTTCTTCTTTTTTTTTTCTGTTTTCCCCTTCTTACATACATTATCGCAGAGGCATTATCAGGGAACATTCTGCTACCAGTTGTCTCGTCCCTGGCCAGCAGCAGGCCCGCCCTAGGCCCGGCTGAGTCCACTGAACAAAGGGGAGCAACTAATAGCAGCTTCTTCCAGAAGCTACCACCGCAGCTCCCCTTCACTAAACAAAACTAGAACATAAGCATATTTATTTCTAGAGAATGCAAATTCAGTAAAAAAGTATTTTAGTTGGTGGAAGAAAACTTGGTAATTATCATGACATTCTGCAAAATGCAGTTCTAATATCTCACTGCCAAGATATTAAATGTGGCCTTTAAACCATGGGAAAGTGCTGATCTAGCCAGTTGACAGAGGAGAGCATCGGGACAGCTGGGTTTTCAGTAAGTAAAGTAGCTTTGTGATTTGCCAAGGCTAAACTCAGAGAAATCATCTATTCCTTTTCTTTTTTTTTCACTAACAAAAAAAACCCCAAAACAATCCCAAACAAGCACAAAACAACAAAACTCCCTTATATTCATTGAATAAAAGATGCTTTGCCCATTTCTTTATAATGAAATTGTTGTTCAAAGTGACTCTTAAAAGACTCTCAGATCCTGAGAGACTAGGAAATGTAATGAACATTTTGTGTTTTTAAACCCAGCTGCATTTCTAATGACATCTTAAATTCCACCACACTTGATCACATTTTTCTTGTCTGCTGACATCCTTCTTCTGCACCTGAAAAAAATTCTGCACTCAACCAATTCCAAAAACACTTAACAGTAGGCAAAAGATGGCAAAATTTATAATTTTTGAGAAGTTTCAGAAATATCAGACAGACAAAAGAGAGAGATCCTATTAGTGCTTCACTGAAGAGGAAAATACAATATGAACTTGATCCTTGTTAGACAGTGAATAATCCAGTCTGGGGAAGACAGCCCATGCCTCACCAGACACCACAGAGTACCGGCCTCTTTCCGTCTCCTTTGTCATGCAGATTCTGTAATGGCAAATAAGGCAGAAACAAACGCTATCCTTTTTCAACACGTGGGTCAGCCAAAATCACCTGCTTACATCTGGCTTCCCCCCTCTGTAGTAAGCAGTGAGTTTATACCTAGTATGATTTAGATTTTTTTAAAAAGTCAACTGATTACCCAACTGTGGTGAACCACATGAACCTCTCATCACTCAGTCTACCACTTTTTTTTTTTAAAAACAATATTAGATAATTTCAGAAATGCATGGTCTGACAACCCATCTGAAAGGGATCTGCGTAAATTAACCCTACAATCATCACAACATAAAGTAGCAGGGATCCAGGAAGTCAGAGACACATCTGTGAAGCACACAGACCATTTCATGTGGATGTCCTGGACCAATGCTTTAAAACCTATATGGCAAATGAAGTCTCCAGAAGAAAAAGTTGTTTCTGCAAAGGAAACATACTGTCCATTGCAATAGACACAATACACAATGTGTCCATTTCTGCAAGGATCCATTGTCTGTTATGCCAATGATGACATGTTATCCTCCAGTCTTCTAAGACTGTGGCAACCTTAATGCTTTTCAGCTGCTGGGACTCCAAAGAAGAAAATTTTGCAGTAGAAAGAAAGTGTATAAGGCAGAATGTGTGGAAGTTCATGAAAGTGATATTGTATGAAATAAATACAGTAAAAGTTATTCATTGTCAATACTAACATGGGCACAACAGCCTGATATATACTAGTGAACAGAAAAAATAGCAATGGCAATGTAATTTTCTCCTACACAACCGTGCTCATGCTTAGGCTGAGGTGCCACTTGCACATTGCTGTGAACTTTAGACTGCCAGTGAAACCCCCAGTGCACAGACATACGAGCACACAAGAAGTCTGCAAAGTAGTTAAACATTAGTAAAAAGCAAGTATCTCTCAAAACTTGTTAAAAAATATAGCAAGGTCTTACAGAAAACCAGAGCCACTGCATGGCTGCAGCTGGGAGTCACCTCTGCAGACCATTCAGTGCTTTCAAATTCCCTTTTCAAAGCAGGGTCAACTAGAGCAACTGTCTCAGAGCTGCGCACTATTGGGCTCCCTCTGAATGGCAGCACAGCTCTCTGGTGTATCAGCCACTTCTCCCCATTCTGGATAGTCTGCAGCTGGCTGATGATGCCCTCTGTCCCTCATCTGAGGCAATCCAAGGCTTTAATGGAGAGATAGAACAACATTGGCTCCAGTATCCACCCTCGGGTACCGTTCTGGTGACTGGCTTTGAGCTGGACTTTGTGCTACTGATCATAGAATCATAGAATGGTTTGGGTTGGAAGGGACCTTTAAAGGTCATTTAGTCCAACCCCCCTACATCTCAAATTAGATCAGGTTGCTCACAGCCCCATCCAATCTGGCCTTGAATATTTCCAGGGATGGGGCATCTACCACATCTCTGGGCAACCTGTTCCAGTGTTCTACCACTCTCATTGGAAAAAAAAATTCCTTCTATCTAGTCTAAATCTACTCTTCCTTAGCTTAAAATCATTACCCCTTGTCCTACTGCTACATGCCATGCTAAAACATCTGTCCTCTTCTTTCTCATAAGCCTCCTTTAATTATTGAAAGGCTGCTATAAGGTTTCCCTGGAGCCTTTTCTTCTCCAGGCTGAACAGCCCCAACTCTTTCAGCCTGTCCTCATAGGATAGGTGCTCCAGCCCTCTGATCATCTTCATGGTCCTCTTCTGGACCCTCTCCAGCAGGTCCACATCCTTCTTATGTTGGGGGCTCCAGAGCTGGATACAGTACTCCAAGGTGAGGTCTCAAGAGAGCAGAGTACAGGGGCAGAATAACCTTCCTCGACCTTCTGGCTGCGTTTCTTTTCATGCAGCCCAGGATGCAGTTGGCTTTTTGAGCTGCAAGCGCACATTGCTGGGTCATGACCACCTTTATCCACCAGTACCCCGAAGTCCTTCTCCTTGCAACCCTTGGAATCAGTTGCGACAAACTTTAAGAAAAGCTATATTATTATTCTATTAATTGCTTGAATTTACAGGTTTTGTTTGTTTGTTTGTTTTTATCTATAGGTAAAGCCTTTTGCAAACCAATGACTTTGTATTGCTTGTGCATGCCAAGCATGTGGCCATAGATGCACTTAGATAGTGACTGCAAAGAGTCTCACCTACTTCTTCCCTGGCTGCAAATTTTCCCTCTAAAATTCCAACACATTCATCCTGTCTTTGTATTTGCTGGCTGATGGTGCTCCCTCCCACAATGAATGTACATCTCTTTTTTCCCCATGTTTCTGAGGAAGAGATGGAAACCTGCCACCATCCTCATTAGACTCAAGGCCTCACCAGTAAAATGGTCAGTATTACCCAGAGAGGTGGTAGATGCCCCATCTCTGGAAATATTCAAGGCCAGATTAGATGAGGCTCTGAGCAACCTGATCTAATTGGAGATGTGCCTGCTTCTTTCAGGGAGGGTGGACTAGATGACCTTTAAATGTCCTTTCCAACTCAAACTACTCTACAATTCTATGATTCTATGACCATGCTGGCTGAGGCAACACTGCTTCATTCCGGTTGGCAGCAACTATTTGTGGAGGTGGCATGCTGCCAGGACAAGCATCTAGACCCTCAAAGACAAGTTTGCTAAGGTGATGTGACACTATGGTGCAGCAGCCTTTAAAAGCAATACAAGGTACACTGGTCAAATGGGTGGTATGCCTGACATAGCAGCTGCTTAGTTATATAACTTAAACAAATAACACCCAAGTTGTTGTTTTTAAGTTTAGATTTTAGTCTTCTCCTCTGGCTTCTGGAAGGGCAGAGTATGGCAGAGAGATGCCTTAATGTGTGGAGTTGTGGCTTTTTTGCAAGACACACTACAAGCCATGCTGTTGAAGCGGGAGTGCACGGCAAGTAACAACTTGGCATCCCTGCTGCCATTACACACCGTGTCCCTCTGAGTCACAGCAACACAGCTACCACCTGACTCACAGACCTGTGATTGCCTTCCCGCAGCAGACGGGGGAAGGAAAGGGGAGAGAGGGGCATATGTTTCCTTCCAACCTGAAAACACACTCAGGGACATGGTGATGCTCCTGCCGCATGAGAAGAGAACAGCTGTGGAAGTAAAGACGACTGGTGTTGCGAGCAGGCAGAGACCCTCTTCGGGCCCTCGTCAGTACAGCTGAGCAATAGGAAGATGAAGGCTTTCAGCCCTGAAGCATTCACATGCAAGTTGCAGTGGCTGAGGTGTCCTTTAAGTGGAAGAAAACTCCCAAGAGGTAGGTGCTGTGCACGGAGTGGTGGGACAGGAGTTGCATGTGGCTTTTGGAAGCCTCCCTTGTGACTTTTGGGGAACTGGCTCTGAAGCTCTTTGACTACAGACTTAAAGGTACACAGAGGGCAGTAAATCCAGACAGAAAGCAGGTTCAGTGACCCTGTCTCCCTCTTGGAGGTGGTTTCTTCTGACCTACAGGCATGGAGCAGAAAGAACAGTTTAAAGGAACTAAGCACCTCCAAACAAACAAACAAAAATATTTCCTGGTTAAAAAGTCCAGGATTATGGAAAGGCTAAGAAAAAACAGGAGGAGTTTTTGAGTCTTGCAGGTTATTTTAATGAAATTTTTATTATCTTGTGAACTTAATGTAGTTTTATTACCTTCAGACATCCCTATGCTCACTCATCTTGCGTTGTAAAAAGCCTCTTGACACCCCACAGGCATGCACACTGTCATGATCTTGGCTCTTCAGAGAACAGGTCAGCAAGATAGACCTGCTCTAGCAACAGGGAGAGGGGAGCACCTCCTTGCAGAAGTAAGCGGGCTGCCTGACAACAGCAGTGACTGGAGCCCATCTCCCTGTGGTAAGTGTCCTGAGCACACCTGGGAAACACGCTCAGTCCCAGAAGAGAGCAGCTCTTTTTAAATAGGCAGTCTTGTGCAGACCACCCTCACAGCTCCTACTCTCCAAGCCCAACCAACATATGCAGCTTGGCACCATCACTGAGTGGCAACAACGAGGCAAGGCAACATAATGGAGGGTGCTGGAAGATGAGATTTTGTATTTCAGATGAGCTGACTGAAACTCCCTGCACACCTCCACATCCAGAAAGGATGTGGAGTCATGAGGGGAGCTTGATCAAGTGTCCTCTGAAGATGCATCCTTCCCTGTGGTGGGACAGGCCAGTTTGTCCAAAGGGTAAATTCAGCTGACACTGTGTTCTGGCTTTAAAACAGCTTCTCTTTGGATGACTGTGCTTCTACTGTGGTGAAAGGGCACACAGTGAACACAATAGGCTAAATTTTAGTTAAGACATTTTAGGACATAGAGTGTCATTACTGAAAGAAAAGTAAGAAGTGACTAATCAAGGACTTTGCAATAGTCAGCCACTTTTCAGCCTGTGATAGGTGTAAAACCTAACTGTTGGAAAAACAGGCAATACAAGAAATGAAGAGATTCTTCCTCATCAAAAAGCATTTCTTTTTCCAAAAAAAAAAAAAAACTGTGATGGAGAAGTAAAGAAAATTTTTTCTTCAAAGTAGAAAAATAAAATGTTCACTCAGTTGTTTATTAGAAAACTGCATAAAAACTAATTTTAAAAAGATAAGTGAAAGAGAGGTTAATAGTCTTTCAGGTACCAATTTTTGTATGACACCAGTGACTCCTAATACAGGCTAATTCTTTAAGTTTTACGATAAACTCCTTCCACGATAGTCCAACACCATGAATCCTGTACTTAAAGAATAACAGTTATTTAACTCAAAGAAAGAAGTCTTACAAAAAAGAAAATGCCATTATCATCTACTTGGAAAAAATGCAGCAAAAAAAATTTTAAATAAATAAATTCTGCAATCTCTGAAGTTTGGATTCACAACATGAAGTAGTTCCCTAAAATTGTTCCGAAAATGCAAGTTTTAAGACTGAACTTGAGGATTTAAACTTGAAGTTCAGAAACGCACAAAAAAAATCAGAGATAAAGTCTTTTTAGCCATTAAGAGGTGGTTTTCAAAATCTTTAACTATATGTCAATGTGTGTCTAAAATATCAAAGTATGAGCTGGTGTATCCAAAAGAACTACTTAGGACTAGCACTTTAAAAAAATTGAGACAATGGTCTCAGTAAGATTGCCAAGTAACTGACATAGGGGATTTTGAATTAAACCAAGATTTCCAGTATATAACAGAATGATGTTAAATATAGGGTCCAAATCCAGTCATTTCAGAAAAATAGCTGGATGCTGAAATGACAAGACACATTTCAGGGAGAGACCACTCAGACTGCAAGTTGTGAAGATTGACACTGATGCACTGAATTTTAAGTAACTTAGTTAAAAGTACTCTTGTGCAACTTGTAGAGATCGGAGACTAGATTCATGCTAGAATTTTCTGAGAAAAATAGAAGACAAACAGAAATATATTTGAAGAAATCACAGGCTAATAAAATTAACCCAAATCACTAAGGATCACTTCTATAGCTCTGCAAACAACCAGAGCTACATGTGCTTCTAAAGCATATGATTATCCTGAAGAAGTTTTTTGTCAGCTTAGCATTTCCTAAAGTCATTTTATAGGGAGGATAAGAGGATATTTTATGGGCATAGTATGGAAAACTTTATGTGAAGTGAAATCTCACACACAAAATTGGTCACTGTAAAAAAAAAAAAAATTAAGAACTACCTATCAATCAGCAAACACAGTAAAATTTTTTCTTAATCATTACTTTTAGTGGTTCAGATTCAAAATTCTGCTTTCACGAAGTAGAGATTAAAATCCACCTTTGTGCCTCTTCCTCCTACTAGTGTAGCTTAAACTAGCTGAGTATTTCATGAAAAGCCAGCACACATAATCTCTCTCCATTGTTGCTCCAGTTCTCAGATGCCAATTGTTAGTTAGATTACTTGATTTTCAAAGCAGAAGAAAGATCGTTGTTCTTTTTCCAATACTAGTTGTAAAATTTTTTTTTTCAGATCTTTCTAATATGCTTAAGGGAAATTGTAGTTATATGCATATACTGTGCAGGTGCAAATCAGGCACATTCATAACTTCTGCTATCACAGGCCAAGTATCACTGAGTGTATGGGAACCTTTCCAATAAACACAGTGAAAGTAGGCTGAGTTCATAGACCATTCAACTATATACATGGGATATGTTGAATTGTATGCTGGATATGAACTTTGCAAAAATCACTTACAAATTTCTTACCCTTTCTGTTCTGACCTATATTTTATATCAAACCCATTTCTGGTAAATATAAATTATTACCTTATAAAGATCTGTTTGTAGATTGCATCTATAGTAGTGACATTTGGTATGGAAGAACAGTTATTTTATGACAATATCAATCTGCATAAAACCTGAACTCTCAGATCTGATAAAAGAGGTAGTTCTTCAAGAAAATATTTCTTCAGAGGAGTGTTTTGTGTCCCTTTTTCATCGGAAATGTAATAAAACAAAAATCCGTAAAAGAAAAAGAAATCATAACCTATTAGACAAGTAGAATGCAGCTCCACAGCCAATTTGATTCAGCCTCCATACAGTACCTAGAAGTAAAAATTGCATACGTTTTGCTTATGTTCCCTCCCTCCTCTGCAGCGAATAAGGGAGATATTTAATTTCATCCCAGAGAAAATACACACTTCTTGACTACAGCAGCTACACTTTATAATAGTCTCCTGCTCTCAACACTGTAATTTTTCCTCATAGAAAATAGCTACTAAAAAAAAAAAAAAAAAAGAGAAAAATCCATCAATTCATCTAGAGGCATGCACAATATAAACATATCCTCAAGACAAATAAAAGTGGGACAATACATAGGGCATTAATAATTTATTTCTGAATAATTCTAGTTATTTATTTTAGTCTACAGATAAAAACAAGAGCTAGAATATCTTTCTCCTCTAGGAGAACACAAAATAATATTGCTGAGAGATGACAGAAGAGCAATGCCTAAATCACTTTCATAAAACATTATGTACAAATATTCATTGCTATTAAGGTGACACTGAAATACCAGCCCCCTGTCAGCCCAAATAAAACAACAGGAAATGGCACTAAGCTATTACATAGAAATCTGATTGAAACTCCATCACAAAATACCAAGCTCCTTTCCATACAATGCAGGTGATTACTTACAACAAGCACAAAAAAAAATAGGAAAGGTAAATATTTAAATCTTCTCTACACTCTTTTGCACAGATTTAAATGGCATCACGAGGAGCAAAGCAGAGTAGAATGAGCTTTTATCCTTGCATGTAGACTAGGGGCCCTTTTGGGGTGATCAGCTGAGGACATTAAGAAACACAGGAAAATATTTTAAAGCTTCTGTTTAGCAAACCCAGCACACTTCATTTGTCAAGGCATGTCATGCTTTGCAAACACAAAATGCAACACTGCCTAGTGAGATCGCACCTCTGAATTTCTCCATTGTCAAATAATTTCCTAAAATACGTGCACTCTTCTCAAATGGAATCGTTTATCTTGGTCATCTTTAATAACTTTGCATATTTTATTAAGCCCCTTAAAACTCCCCTCTTCTGCAGTTTAAATAACAATAATGATCTTCTGAGGTTCATTTCAGGTGACTGTGATCTTGTAGACAGACTACACTGCAGACAGACAGCCTGTGTAACACAGTCAGTAAAGTATGCAAAACACAGATTTTTAACATTAAAAACTTCAGCTATAGAGTTCTGCATTAATGGTATCCATTTGAACACCTAACTGGCATCAGAACTTCATTTGTTTTCATAAATGGACTTACATGCTTTACAATGTTCTCTGTAAAGTTTGAGAAAGTGTTTAATAAAAGAGCAGAATCCCATTTCTTCTTTCTTTTTTTTTTTTGGTGAATAAGTAATTTTGTACCTATATCATCTTTTCCTCCACACTGACACCACAGCAGTATAATCTTTAATCCTTTCTGTGAGCACTGAGAGGGCAGGACTGTAGAACATCCTTACACTGTCAGACTTTGCAGCCTATGCTGTCCTTAAGTAACACAAGCTTGGCCAAGAACCCTCTGTAAAACACTGAAGAGAGAGGTGAGCTTTGGTGTGCAGGTAAAACCTGACTTCTGCCCTCAGTATCCCTGAGAAGAACTGTTCTCTTCTTTATTATTTTGCATAGACTGTTCTTCCAAGTATTAGCGTTGAGTAGCTCACATGAATTATCAATGCAGAACTGCTTACAGATCTCTTCTTTGGAGAACTCTTCCATGTAAACTTTGTCTTCTACAAACTCTTGATTAAATTTAAGGAATATATTTCATCTCTTTTCTCAAATCTTCTCATAAACTTCCCCTTTTTGTTGACATCATAAGACTTCTTAATATTCTGAGATCTCATATTTTATCTGATTATCCCTCCAGTAAAAGCTCCACTTTGCAGTTGACAATGCCATTATGAAGGCCCCACTTAGTGAGTTACTATTTACCTAACCAACCCAATTATTTAGTTTAAATTATCATAATTTCTGGCCCAGCTGAGTCTCATGATCTTCTGGAAGCTCTTGTGAGCCACCATGAGCCCTGCTCCCCAGAGCACCAGTGTCCTCTGGTGAATCATTCCACATGCTAAGCCACTATGACCACAAACTGTGACTTCTTCTACCACAGCTGTTTAAACAAATCTTCTGCCTTCTCAGTGACACTAACAACAGACATACCAAGAAGTCCCAAGACTTTCCTGAGAGAGCATGTTGCAGGCTCTTTATCAATTGCAAGCTAATGGAGGTGGCAGGACTACCTTCAAGTACTGTCTTGAGTGAATGGAAAAGTACACAGTTCACCCAAATAAGTAAGCACAATCATGTAAATGCAAGTGTTCTGTCATGGCGCTGCCAAGCTCCAGACAACCAGAAGGCTCCAGTGGTGCAGTGTTGTTCAAGGGTCTGTGTGCATGTTGATGCACAGTCGCCAGATATTATTTCTCCTGGCTCCCGTTCCTGATGCCTGTTGGAGTCAAGATACCAAGTCAGAAAGACTCCAGATGGACTTATGTGCTTAAAAGCCAGTAGCTAAATAAAAGTAATTATGCCTTTCAGGATTTCTGACTACAATCCACAGAGCTATAAATACTTGACACATAACTGAAATTACAACAGCTTTCAGTTAGCCAGTTGTTTTTGAAGCATTTGCATGTGATGTGCCCCTCCTTCTGCCTCATTATAACATAGCCTGCCCCTTAGCCTGTCTGGCAAGACAGTTGCAGGTTGTAACTAGAACATATATGGGGCCCTCAGAAGGAGACTGGACAAGAAAAGCAGAATCAACAGCTTCCCTTGCTCAGTATGCTCAGACAGAAGATGAAAATTTCTCCTAAGGCTGGATCTACAAGTTTCTTTGGCACATAAGGCTGCAGAAGAAAAATTGCCAAAAATGAGAGCAGATAGTGGTCAGCCTCCCATAACAGCACTGCACACTGTAAGCACATTGAAGAGACAGCACTTCTCTCCACAGGGAAGAAAACGTTTTCTGGAAGAATAGACACTGGCCATTTTAGGAGGGATCCTTCTGCCACTGATGCTTGGGCAATGCCACTAATACACACAGCATACCCTCAACAGGGAGCATATCTGTTTCTAAGTGAGACTGACAGTCCTCTGAAGTCTGGCACTGCCCTGGAAGATTCTTTTTACTAGACAATTCTTCAAAGGAGCTTCAGTCAAAGTTGCATCTCCTCATCATCATTTTCCATAGTGAGAAGACCTGTGCCATGGACAAGGCAGTGGATGTTGTATAACTTGATTTTATACTCCCTTTGACATAGTCTCCCATAGTCTCCTTACCACCAAACTGGTGAGATATGGACTGGATAATTGGACAATACAGTGAGTGGAAACTGGCTGCACAGTTGGTGACAGTAACCAGTAACTTCCCTCAGGGATCAAGACTGGCAGAAAGATTGTTTAATATCTTCATCAATGACCAGGATAATGAGATGGTGTCTTCTCTCTTGTGGATGATACCAAATTGGCAGGAGTGGTCAATTCACTGGAGGGAAAGGTTACTCTTCAGAGGGACCTGGAGAAACGGGCTACAAGAACTTTGTGAAGTCCAACAGGAGAAAATTCAGTCTTGCTTCTGGGATGGAATAACCCCATGCAACAATACAGGCTGGGGCTGACTGTCAGGGAAGCAGTTCTGCAGAAAAATATCTCAGGGTTCTTGTGGACAGCAAGTCAAACATGAATCAGCAGCATGTCCTTGCAGCAAAGAGGCCCAGCTGCATCCAGGTACATGAGTAGCTGTCAGGTCCTGTAGAGTGATCCTTCCCCTCTATTTGCCACTTGCAATACTGCATCTGGAGTGCTGTATCCAGTTCTGTGCCCACTACAAAAAGGACATTGACAGATTGGAGTGAGTCCATTGGAGGCCACCTGGATAGTCAGGAGTCAGAGTATGTGATGTAGAAGGAGAGGCTGAGGAAGCAGGAACAGTTCATCCTGGAGAAGAGAAGGGAAAGGGGACACCTTTTTGTTCCCTACAAGTACCTGAACAGAGAGTATAGAGGGGATAAAGCCAGACTCTTCTCAGACGTGCACAGCAGCAGGACAAGAAGCAACAGACACAAGTTAGAACATGAGAAATTCTGATTAGGTAGTGGGAAATCTTTTTTTTGCCATGAAGGTGGTTAAATACTGATGGAGGTTGCCTGGAGATGTTGTCAGATCTTCATTCTTGGAGGTGGCTGAGACTAAACTGGGCATGGCACTGAGCAATCTGATACAATTAAACCTACTTTGAGCAGGGGGTTGTACTAGAAGATCTCTGGAGATCCCTTCCAACTGAAACTATTCTATGCTTTGTAGCTCTAATAAAAGGTGTTTCAAAGGTTACAAAGTAAAAAAATCCAGAAGGAGCTGAAACTGCTGGATTTAGGCACAGAACTCAGTTTTTAATCACAGTTTTTTTAAAAAAAAATCAGAACAGTCTGCTGCTCAAAATATATCTTCAGTTCAGTTTACAGCTTGTACTTCAGTCTCTCTGACAGAGGAAAAAACAAAGCAAAGCCAATCCTTCACACCAATTAGGAGTTCATATTAGAAGTATAAATGGCCTCTCAGACTGTCAGAGGAACTCACATTAGACTGAAGCAGTGCAAACACATTTCTGGATAAAAATTTAAGGAGGTATTACTACCCACATGCAATTTCTAACACATTCAAAATGGCAAACTAGATTACATCCCAGACAGCACGGCTCCTGGGTACAACCTACACACATACAAACTCTACAGCACCATATCAGTCTATCCACCCAGACAGGGACTCATCTGTCTGCACTCGCCCATGTGCATTCCTGGGAAACGTCTCCTAGGTGAAGGAACAGGTTTTGGGAAAGGTATTTTGACCTTCAAGATTAATCACTTAAGAGTCCTACTGAAGTCTTGCTCTGGCTCCACCAAGGTAAGGAACATGGTGGAGTAGGTCTGCATACTAAGGCATTCCTGGTCAACTACAGTACTAGGGTGCTCTCACTTACTTCACTGAGCATCCCCTTTGTGCAGCATTCTGTGCACAGGCTCTGACATGAGATAACCAGTATTTGAAGCTATATACTACTTAGCAGTGCTTTTCCCATGGAGCCTCAAAGAGCTAATTGGTTTTGGAGACTTTCTACTGCCCTTGCAAAGGCCACCTTCCAGGTCACCAGGAAACCACAGCGCTCGCTTAGATGATGCCACAGTAACACTTCCCTCTCCACTCAACTGTCTGCAAGAAGAAATAGTCCAAGACATGCTCCCTACACTGTTTTTCCTGGGCTACAACCATGAGTCTACCACTTTCTGTGTCCAGGACTCAGTACTTCCTGAGTCTTTCTGTGGATCTGTGGAAGCACAGGTCTGATACTATTTGTAGCCACATAGACTATACTGCCTGGCAACCCTTCCCACCTAATACCCTCTTGATCATCTGAAGCATTAATGTAGTTCTGGTCTCAAACTTCATTCCCAGGTGTTCACCTCTGAGAGCAGTTCATCCACAGTTAAAAGCAAAGGCAAAATGTGTTGATCAGCCCTACATTGACCAGATTCCACTGCCATTTAACTCGGCTCTCCCACAAACTGCTAAGGGAACAAAGTTTGACTAAGGAGGGAGTACTGAAACCTACAGCTTTTGCCTATCTGCCATAACCAGACCTGCTTGAATGAGCACAGGTTCATCTTGCACAGTGGTACTCCTCTTTCATTCCGCTGCTTGGTAAGCAAATTTAAAAGTTGTGAATTTTAGCAGTGTCACTGCCATAAACCTTTATTAAAAATCACAATATCTGCAAATAATATCTGCAGCCCTGGTTAATCTGAAGCTAAGCATTGTTCATTAAAATGACATAACAAATACAACTTTTTGTTCCTCCTCAATGGTCATTTAAGATTTATATGATTCTGTCTGCTTGTTATGACCTTCTTAATAAAGAGGGAGGTTCTCCTCTTCCACTCATAAATTATCCATCAGATGTTTTAACTATTCAGTAACTCTAATACATGAATGATAAAATAATAATGGTTTGAATAATAATGATAACCATGCATGCATAATAAAAACCTTTTCTGAAGATTTTGGAGAGCATTCCCTCCCCATAAATACAAACTTATTCATACTGAGATTTTCAATAACCAACCTTATGAATAAAATAATATTTTACTTAGGTGTCAGAGAACACAGAGGTAGAAGTAGTGATGGAGGTGAAAGAGACTGATTCCATCAACCACATCCACTTTTGTCAGATTTGCCCTACTCTGTTTTGGAACTGAGGAAGAGCAATTGTAGACATGTAATACAGAAGAATTACATGGGACACAGTGACTATTTATACAAAGCTACAGGCTATATCAATAGAAATTATATGGGTTAAGCTTTGCATTTGAGGTCAAATTCAGCCCACAGTTACAGATGCAACTTCAGGGAAGTTCTGGTGATGTGTCCTGAGGCAGAGATTGGCTCGAGTCTTTCAATTGTCTTTTATTTCCACTTCATGACTCAAGGATAAATTGTAATGGTTTGTTTCATGTTACGACTTCCATTCATGTAACAAATTATTCAAAGGTTATTGATCTTTTTGTTTTCTCACCAGAAATAAAATTATACTTCACTTTTGTTGTTATATACTAAAGATTTTGTGATTTGATTCCAATAATCTAGGGGTGGGGTTTGGATACCCCTATTTCAGTATATATAACAACATTTTTAACACTACGCCCATCTCTTTAAAGTACCTGACAGCCTTCTTTTTCCTCTTTGCAGAGCTCAGATTCAAAGTTTCCCCATGTACTGTTCTTAAAACATTTTTGTGCTTCAAGAGAATGCATTAGACAGGAAAGTTAAAAGAAAATCTGCAATGCATTTGTTACTTGCCCTCTTCTTGAAAACTTCTCACAGACTTGATTTTTGCCCTTGTTTCTTTTGTTCTCAAATGGAATAACTTATTAATAGAGTTGTGGTCACTGTAATATATGCATACCCACTCAGAAAAAAAAAAAAAGATGTTACAGTTTCTGTTGAGAAAAAATAGGCATTAGAAACCTTTCAGATTTTCATATTTATGGGCTACTATGTCCACATAATTTCCAAAGCTTTCCTGGAATCTTTTTAAGGAAGAATAATTTGGGAGGAAAAATTGTCTTAGGCTTAATTCAATAGTGGCATAGCAGAACTGTCAATATGAGAAAAATCACACAATGTGGACCTTTGCATGAAACTTATCCTTGCAATATAGGGGAAAAATTTATTAACGGACAGAAAATAGGCAGTTTGCAGTAGGCTCAAGCAGCGTTAGGTAGTCTTATGGTATTGTGTGAGGAGTGGGCAAGAAAAATTCTTAGCCTTCTCTGGAAACAGTTTCAGACCTTTTCCAATGCAGTGGCCTTACTCTGATCTTGTGTGATATACTGACCCGCCAACTAAAATCTCTGAGTGCCACTTGGCAGACAGTTCTTGCTGTTCATCCACAGACAATCTTTAATGGATCCTGTCTCACAGAACACAATCTTCTTTTACTGTTTTCTTCTGAGAGTTTAGGTGGGTGTTTGTTTGGTTTTGCCTCTCTAGTGTTAAGATTTTTCAGCACAGATATGCATGCATGATACTTCATTATTACCTGGGCCACATGCCTGATGCTATTCAGCACATCCACAAACACATCAAGAGGCTGAGTCCCACCAGGGTTCCCATGCTAACATGGTTCAAGGCAAGGGCATACTCCTCTGAGATGGGAAGCTTGAAGATTCTTCATTGCCCCACTGCCAAGTTACAGCAGAGGAGGCAGTGCTCCTTGCAGGCATGGAGGGACATGTTACCAAATAAACAGAGGAATACACGTGTTACCAAATAAACACAGGCAGAGATGTCAGCAAGTGCTGTGGAGTTGAGCAGTGCCCCGGTCTTGGTCTCAGCTTGCCTGTGTCAGGAACAAACTCAAAGTGTGATACTGGTTTGGACTAGCAAGAAGGCACATCTTCCAGGCAAATCAGGCAAATCCATTGAATAAAATCTGGCTTCTGACTTCAGTGATTCCCCAGGCTGAGGAAGACCCTGCTGGGGACTATGCTAAGAAAGCTCACTCTATATTTGCCTTTTTCCTAGGTATTCACCAGTGGCCCATTGATGGATTGGAGGCACTTTCAGTACCTTTGTGTTCCTCTGAGTCTGTGGTTTAGGTTTTAGGCAGTAAAACCTCCCACTTCCATCCTAAGATGAGCAGTGTGGCACAGAGAACAGAAGTTACTTGCACTGGGGCAAGGAACCTGGTATCTGTTTCCATCCCAACTCACAGTGCAGTCCCAGAACACCAGTTCTCCTACAAGACTCTTCCACATGACACGTGTTTCAGTGCAATGAGTATTTTCTGGCATGATTTATACTTGTACTATGAATGAAAAACACCACCAGGATGGACCTATTTTGAACAGAAAAATGGACAACAGCACTTTTTGACCACAGTTCTCATTTTCTCAGTACTCTCCTTTGGAGGAAAAGCTGACATGACTGCATGAAATGTTCTAGTTTTCACTGAACTGGATCAACTGCAAATATGAAACATCTCTTTACTTGTGTCCTTCCCAGAGCTTTTGATTCTTGTCTTGCATCAGTTCCTCACAAAAGGTAGTGTCAGAGGTCTATAAAGGACAGAACTAACTGGAGCAGCAGAGAGCAGGAAGGCACAATACTTCCTTCTGAGGCTGCCAATGGAGCCCCAAGAAGACCAACACCATCCCACATGGTTGTATTTGGAGATGCTAAAGCAGCCAAAAAGGAACATTTTCTCAGGCAGAGAAAAGGGAAAAACAATGCAATCACTCATTTGTACATTCAGTATGAACATTATTTCTAACTAAACAATAAACATATGGGCCATAACAGAGGTCCCGAGTACCCCACCATGAGCTGTGACCACAAGTATACGAAGACAGTAAACATAATGTGGTATTCTCCTAGTAGCTTCCCAAGCCAGAGATGGTGAGTTGTTGTATAGTCTTTAGCGGACATTTCTCCATGACTTTACTCAGATGTTTTGTGAGATTGCATATAACTTACAGTATGCACAACACCCTGTGCAAAGACTTCCATGGGTGTGAGCTCCCTGGAGAGAGGTATTTTCATGTTTGGTCTGAGCCACTACTAGTTAGTGTCATTGCAAGCCTCTTAGTCTTTGGACTAAAAGAAAAAGTGAATTTCCTCTTCTCTTTCCTGCATGCCATTTATAATTTTGTAGACCTTTGTGTATTCTCCAAGTTTTCAACTCTGAAGAAGCCAAGCTAGTAGAAGCTATTCCTTATTTCATCCACACCGCCAACTTCTGTACCATTTAATCTTTGACCGTACCCCCTGTAAGATTTGGGCAATCATCAATGGCATGAAATCTAACAAAAATAAATGCTGGATTCTGCACCTGGGGCAGAGTAATGCTGCACAGGAGTATAAATGGGGAGAGGAGTGGCTGGAGAGCAGCCCTGCAGAAAAGGATCTGAATGTGCTGGCTGACAGCAGACCTAATAGGATTTTGCAGTGTGCCCTGGCAGTCAAGAGGGCAAGCCGCATCCTGGGGTGCATCAAACATTGTTTAACCAGTCAGATAAAAGAGGTGATTACCCCACTGTATTTAGCCATAGTGTAACCTCACCTTGAGTATTGCGTGCGATTCTGGGCCACACAATTTAAGAAGGATGTTAAGGCACTTGAATGTGTCCAGAGGAGGGCAACAAAGCTGATGAAAGGCCTGGAAGGCATCTCCTGTGAGGGGTGGCTAAGGACTTTGGGTTTGTCTAGTTTGGAGAAAAGGAGGCTGAGGGGTGACCTCATTGCTCTCTACAGCTTCCTGAGGAGGGGAAGTGGAGAGGAAGGTGCTGATCTCTTCTCCCTGGGATCCAGTGGCAGGAGGCGTGGGAATGATTCAGAGCCATGCTGGGGAGGTTCAGACTTGACATTAGGAACGTCAGACTTCTCTACTGAGAGGGTGGTCAAATACTGGAACAGGTTTCCTAGAGAGGTGGTTGATGGCCCAAGCCTGTCAGTGTTTAAGAGGCATTTGGACAACACCCTTAATATCACGCTTTAGCTTTCAGTAAGCCTAGATGTGGTCAAGCAGTTGGAGTAGATAATTTTTGTAGGTCCCTTCCACCGAACTATACCATTCCATCACCAATCAGGTGCATGGCAGGGACAACCCAGGGAACACCAAAAATTTATGCAGTGGAATAATGGTGTTCTTCATTCAATTTCCTGTTCCCTTTCTCATATTACACAGTGCTGTGTAGTTCTGTGCCCTTGCTTGTTTGCTTACTGCTACTGTTCATCGAGCTCACATTTCCATAGCTCCACTGTAACCCCAAGATCTGACATCTCTGTAGAAACAGTGAACTCAGAGCCCTTTATGTGTAAAGCTAGGATTATCCTTCCCATGTGTATTCCTTTACATATGCCTACACAGAATTTCAGCTGCCTGTTTATTCGCCACTCAATCCCATTAGATCTTTCCTTGATACAGTCCTTAACTTTAAAACTCTGAATAAAGTTAATATTATCAGCAAACTTTTCTCCTCACTATTTTCTTCCTTTGCCATAACAGTTATAAATACATTTAACAGCACAGACCCTTGTCTGACTCCACTGGTGACCTCTTTCTACACCAAAATCCTAAAATCGACCACTTATTTTTCTCCTCTACTACTCAGTATAGTTGCTTACAGATCCATAGAGCACATTAAGAAAAAGTAAAAGTGCTACAGTCTCACCACTTATGCTATAAAATTTACAGCTCCCCTACTGACAAACATACCTATTTTTGCGTCTTACTACAAATTATTATAAAGCAAAGAAAGGCCCAGATGTACTCACTAGATGAGATGGTAGCTGGGTTAGGACGCACTAACTTAGGTTAAAAACATGGCCAACTTCACAACTTCAGCTCTGGCAGTTGAAGTTGAAGTAAATGTTGTCACTTTATGTTGTCCTCTGGAAAACATTCAGTATTACTACAGGATTCTTAATGCCTGAGCTGGCAGAATTGCTAGAGTCACTTAAATGAACAACATGTATTTTTCTGTATAAAAATAAACTGTTTTTTTTTCAAAATGAAACACCAGAGTTGCATATAAATATCTAAATAAAAGCCATCAGACTTCATCTCCTGTGCCTCCCACTGTAAAGTAGAAAATTCATCTACATAAAATTGCAGAGGCCAGCTCAAGAAAGCAGAGCAATCATATAAGTACATTTTAAAGTACAGTTTGAAAAATTATTCAGCCACCGAGAAGAATGACTGTCCCTGACACTTAGTGACACTTCTGTCACTAAAATCTTGTGTGCATACACACAGAGTAGCACTTGCCTGGCATGAGCTTACATTCTTATCTATAACTAAGACTTCTAGCAAAGACCAACTCAGAACAAGAAATAGCAAAATACCCTCAACTGCCCCAAAAAGGCAGAGAAGCCAAACAACAAAAAAGAAAAATAATGCAGAAGAGAGACAGAACAGTTTCTAGTTGTTACCAAGCAAGCCTGGAAAACATATACTAATATCTGGAGTGGACCTGAAGAAAAGTCACTTGTCTGAAACCTCACGTGATACCCAGCTACATACTTTGAGTTACTTTGAGTTATCCATTATACTGTCTAATTTAGTAAAACTTAGCATTCACTCGCAAAATCTTGCCTTGTGTCCTCAGACCATAACAGCTACAACAACACTAAGAGGACAAAAACTGCCCATCCAGTGAAGGCTTCCCTCAGAAGCAGGACCTGATGAGTCTGTGGCGAGTCCAAAGAATCAAAATTGCACTGCTAGAAACTAACTGAGAGCTTACTGCCTTAAACTCTTTGTTAAACCAACCAAGATCAGCTTGGTGAACTGATAGACAAATACAGACTCAAGCAAGGGAAAACATTCCTCTAGTGAATCTGTGTCACGAGTTATGCTGAACTCTGGTCAGACTTGCTTTAACTAACGAGGTTTTTTAGAACATTAGTTTATTATCCAGTCAGTGTATGTCTGTATCAATTCCCCTGATTACCAGCACCAAGAACAGAGCATACCACCTAGTCCTATAAGAAGACTTCCAAAATGGAAGGAGGTGACCTTTTCTTCTCATAGGACACCACAACACAGCCTCCACGAGTGACATCAGCAACACCAGTTGTCACCAGTCTACACATGACCTCTTCCTATCTCACCCCTCCTGGACAACCTCCATTAACACTCTAGCACTCTAACAAGATCCAGAGAACCACAGGCCGATCAGTCTCAGGCCTGTGCCTGGCAAGACCATGGAGCAGATTGTCCTGGAAATTATGCTACGGCTCATAGAAAATAAGGAGGTGACTGCTGACAACCAACATGGCTTCACTAAGGCCATATCATGCCTGACCATTTTGGTGGCCTTCTATGATCAGTGGACAAGAGATGAGAAACTGATATCATTGATATGCTGGGCAGAGAATGGATTGAGAGCAGCCCTGGGCAGAAGGATTTGGGGCTTTTGGTTAATAAGAAACTCAACATGATCCAGCAATGTGCTCTTGCAGCTCAAAAAGCCAACCACGTCTTGGGCTGCATCAAAATAAGTGTGGCCAGCAGGTCGAGGAAGGTGATTCTGCCCCTCTATTCCGCTCTCGTGAGACCCCACCTGTGGTATCGCGTCCAGTTCTGGAGCCCACAACAAAAGAAGGACATGGACCAGTTGGAGTGGGTCCAGAGGAGGGCCACAAAGATGATCAGAGGGCTGGAGCACCTCTCCTATGAGGACAGGCTGAGAGAGCTGGGGCTGTTCAGCCTGGAGAAGAGAAGGCTCCCAGGAGACCTTACAGCAGCCTTCCATTACCTAAAGGGGGCCTTATAAGCAGGATGAGGAGAAACTCTTTTGCAGGGCCTGCTGTGAAAGGACTAGGGGTAATGGTTTTAAAACAGAAGGAGCTAGATTCAGACTAGACATAAGGATTTTTTTTTTTTTTACAATGAGGGTGACGGAACACTGGAACAGGTTGCCCAGAGAGGTGGTACATGCCCCATCCCTGGAAACATTCAAGGCCAGGTTGGATGGGGGTCTGAGCAACCTGATCTAGTTGAAAATACTCTGGTCCTTGCAGGGGTGTTAGACTAGATGACCTCTAAAGGTCCCTTCCAACTCAAACTATTCTATGATTCTGTGTTTGTCAAGGGAGTATCTGGGCAGTAAAATACCAAAGCAGCACCCCTTCTTTCACACACTCTATTCTCCAGTGTGCTTATTAGTTGGCAAGTGATTTACATACTGACACAATCAACAGGCATTAATACAGTGTGCACACCAGCATCCTCCATGCACAGTGACCAGAGGCTGGAGTTCTGGCCCCTCATCTCTAGTCTGTTCTCCTTTGTATAGTGCAGTATTTAAATCAGGATGGCCAGACTGAGAACTGTTCTTCTCAAGCACTGCATTCAGCACTAAAACATGATCTTCACTCCATCTCTATGTCCCTTAACTTCATTGCAAACCTAAAAGTGGCAGGATTTTTCCTATGTGAAGAAAACCTGAGATCTACAGGCTCAAAATCTACTGTGCAGCACAAGTGAAAATGACTGATGTGATACAAGGTTTTACATATGGTTAAACCAAAACAAACAGGGTAAGGGCCTCACCTGGGAGGAATCTAATTGATTATACAGTATCTCAGTAATTCGAAGACCAGCATAGTTTTATTCTTCTTCTGTCACTTCCCATGAGTCTTTGGACAAATAACCTTTCTAGCTGTCACACTGGTGAAATGGATGGTATTTACAAGCCCAAGTACTCAGGTTGCTCTAGCATAGACAGACTTGTTTCTCGTGGTGCCCCATAACAATGAGTGTTCAGAAACTGTGAAACCAAAGAGCATAATATTAAAGAAGTGACCACAATTCACCAGGAAGGGACCCCAGGTAGCCACAAACCAATATGTTCATTATCCCTTTCTTCCATTAAAATAAATGAATGAATAGAGAAAGCATAACCACCTCCCCTCATCACTACACTACAAGGAATTGGATTGGGAGAAAAAAAAAGTTACATAAATGCATCTGTAAATCTGCACAGAAGCTATTAATGCACAGAAAGTATCAAAAAGCTAGGCAGCTATGTGCTGTCTGGGAAGTTCACCTGAGAAGTTCACTCATACTCCTCTTGAAATGTGACAAATATTGCTCCCTGCTTTGTAGTCTTGCCCTAGTGGCACGAAAAGTGGCTGGTGTTGGCCACTGCTCTTCATGTGCCTGCTTCTCTCCACCCACCAGGACCACCTGCAACCTTCAGGTGAACTTAGCCAAGGCCTTCCCCTCAGACACCACATTCCCCATGGGGCTCCATGCCCCAAAACAGTGTGCTCTTCCATGAACATCCCTTGAGGCGTTGCAAACTGCCTTTATCCCCAACTCTGAAAATGCACTTCATACAGTTAAGATTGGTCTTAGGACTCTTGCTGGCTTCAGCATCCCTTGTTTTCACACACACAGAGGCATACTCATGTTTTGCTCATCCCTGTCAGCTGCTTGAGGACAAGGTCAGAGAAATTTTCCCCAGTTTTCATAAATATAGGTGTCTGCCCATACCTATGAGTGAAAGTTGTCTGCTGGGATCATGGGAAGTCCCCACAGGAGAGGCTATGAGGAGGTGAGAGGGAGGATTTCCCTAAAATCAGCCTCTCAAAACAAAGACACCTAATACAACCTGTTGAAGAGAATGTGAACATTACCCTGATTTGGAAGTGAAGTTCATCACTAAACAAATAAATCAAGTTGGATATAATTGGAAGGTGCCAGGCAGGAAAAACAAGTTGGGTTCATGGTGATATGTCCTTATTAGGGCTTCCCAAATAGGTGGGCAAGATTGTCTATTCTCTTGCACCGACTGTCTTTGCTTAGAAGTCATGCATTTTTATGTCATGTAATTCCAGTGAAAGGCTTGCTGTCCAAAAGCACACATTTGTCTTAAGCCATCAACCTTTTCTCTTTGAGAGGTGTATTTTCCCCTGCACTTTCATGATCATGTGCCCCATAGGAAGAGAAAAAACAATACCCTCCGGGGCTGGAGCACCTCTCTTATGAGGACAGACTGAGAGGGTTGGGGCTGTTCAGCCTGGAGAAGAGGAGGCTCCGGGGAGACCTGATAGCGGTCTTCCAGTACCTCAAGAGGACCTACAGAAAAGATGGGGAGAGGCTGTTCAGTAGGGCCTGTTGTGACAGGACTAGGGGTAACAGTTTCAAAATAGAGGGAGGTAGATTTAGATTAGCTATTAGGAAAAAATTTTTACACTGAGGGTTGTAGAACACTGAAACAGTTTGCCCAGAGAGGTGGTGGATGCCCCATCCACAGAAATGTTCAAAGCCAGGTTGGATGAAGCTCTAAGCAACCTGATCTAGTGGGGGATGTCCCTGCTCCTTGCAGGGGTGTTGGACTAGAAGACCTTTGAAGGTGCCTTCCAACCCTAACCATTCTATGATTCTATGATTCCAGACTAGCAGGAACACACAACTGGGTGTTAGCGTCTTATGGGCTGTACTGCAAGCAAAGGCTATGAACAGTGCTGTCCTACCCAAATTGAACAGGAAGGCTGCAGGTTGGCACCCTGGCGAATTCCTAACAGCTCATGTCCCCCTGCATTTCCAGCAAGAGTGACTCAGAGTGAAGCAGGTGAAGAACAAACCTGCCTACTCCTCCACTTCATGGCCCTAACGGAGTAGGTGAAGAAAAACTGATGCTGGAGGAGCAATGCAGTAAGGCAAGGTGGCAGTAAAAAGCATCATGAATAGATACACCAGGACGGCTGCCAGTGAATTACATTTTAATTTCTTTCAGTGGCTCTGACAGTTGTGCTTCATAAAACCCCATGAAACCAAATCCTGAAGTCCCTGTTTAGCTTTTGTGGAAGCAAACTTCCCACTGACGTCAAAGGCCACGTTACTTCATGAAGGACTGCAGGGCTACTTGCAGAGACATCACTCATGCAACTGCATGTTTTCTGTAGCTAACACATCTCCATTCTCTCCTGTGGAAATTAAGAACAGGCTCTGATGATGTAAGCCCAACTGCAAAATCAGTCCAGAGGTCAGGCTGCTGCACACTGCTACGCTAGATTATACAGACACATACAATAAACTGCTTACACGGTGATACAGGGAGAATACATTTAATTTCCAGTTACTGTGCCAGTTTCTCTTCTATGTGCAATAAGGTTTCCTGCAGATTCAGTAAACTACCCTAAAGTGGGCAGCAGGCTCTGCTCACATTATCAGTCCAGTCAGTGTAAGATGATTACAGTGGCTGCAGGTTGCAAGTTTCTGTTCCATTCCCTCTGCCAGTTGAGAAGGGTGGCTGAATGGGTTGTGTACATGCTCTCCAGCTGCCACAGTTTACAGCTAATATTAAGAAGGAAATACCCACAGGGTGTCTGCAGGAGGCATGCCTTCCATGCAGCATCCTTATGCTGGGATGAAAACTACTGCCAGAGAAGGGAGGCAGAAAGAAAAGTGGAAAATAACCTTAAACTAGACAAAAACATGAAGCTTAGTGCTATAGAATTATTGCATGCCAGATGTAGTGAATTAGTTGTCGGCAGAGTACTGCAAGAGGCCATGCAGGCAAGAAATTTCAAGCACTAGATCAAGTGCTTGATCAAATAAACAAAGACCGTATCAAAATGGTCTTGTGTATCCAGTTCGACATGTCAGCAGGGCTGACACAATATTCAAGAATAAATTACAGAGCATGCCAAAAATTGAGATAGGGCCAGAGTTAGGTATAAGCAAAACCAGACTATAATTTTTCGATAATATTTGGCCAGACCTTTATACAGTAATCTGTCTCTTAGCAAGCAAATGGATTTACATAAACCAAAAAGTTATTACTGAATGTAACCAAGAATGACAGAATCTAGCTTAAAATTGTACTCGTCAGAGATAGGAAATGCATTCTACATCATAGTCAAGGTTTAATATTCCAGTATTTTTGTCACACATCATTCAGCAGAAGTTACTAAGATAAACAGGTGAGGATTAATTGGATCTTTCATTTACATTTACCACTTACAACTTGCTCTTACTGGCTGACTTTGGCTAGAATTCGCCCTCACGCAGCTGGAGTTGACCCAGTGCATCCAGAGGTGTTCGGTGTTACATCTCGGTTTGGCAATTCAGGTCAATTCGCCTTTAGAAGTTTTGCACCTTTACTGTATTCACCAGAGTGTGAAAAGGAAGGAGAAGCACATGCAGCATCCTAGTGGACCCTGGAGTCCGGGGATCTTAAACCACTGCCATTCCCCTACGTGCTTTGGCATTTCTGGGGAAGTATAGGCCAGGTGAAAATGTTCTGCAGATTACTCCCTTTATGTACTTCATATTGCACCATGGTGACATGCATAGCACAAATCCATATAGAGTGACAAAGTGTAGCTACTGCACTTGTAAAACTTTATCCCCAGCACATATCACCACATTAAAGTGCTTATCACCAAATTCTCTATTAATTATTACCCAATCACAAAAATAAAAGCAAAAGCTGACTCCTCCTTCCGCATTGTAAAAAAGCCTTCTGTAACTGCAGCGACTATACCTTCTCCTGGAAAGGCAAGAGCTGAGATTTGGGGCTCTACAAGGATCTGTGTGAGAAAAGCATCCCTTCACACAGTGGCATATTTCAGGTCTTCCTTGCAAGCTCTCTAATCTGAAAGGTGGGTCCACTCGCTATTTCTCAACTGGCCCTGATTGCTAGCTGTATTCTTGGTTACACTGCTGAAATATGCCCACTGAAATCCTTTCCTTCTCCTTCAAGAGAACTAAAACTTGACAGGTTACAAGTTTCACTGGAGTATTTCAATTATTTTCCTTGCTAGCCCTCAAAATCCATTTTCTTTGAAGAGCCCTTGCCAATGACTGAAAATAATTGATCTAACTCTTTTATCTTTGCAGCAGCCTTTTATGTATGGGTGTTCTGGTTTTGTTAGTGAGGGGGGGCCTAAGGTGGTAGTTTCTGTAGGAAACTGCTAGAAGTCGCTCCCCTTTGTTCAGTGGACTCGGCCAGGCCTAGGGCGGACCCACTGCTGGCCAAGGCCAAGCCAATTGGTAGCAGAATGTCCCATGATAATGCCTCTGCGATAACATATGTAAGTAGGGGAAAACAGGAAAAAAAGGGGAGAAGATGTGAAGCAGCTGAGCGGGCGGCAGAGAGGGGGAGGCACGAGCCTCATGGGCCTTGCAGGCCTCACCCTCTGGCCTCTCGCTGGGCAGCCGACTGGGCCCAACTCGGCCCGGCCTGGCTGCAAGAAGTGGAGAGGAGATGAGAAGTGAATGAGATGTAAAAAGGATCCTGAGAGACGTCTGCCAGCCTGTTGTGAGGAACGGCTGCAGATGCCAAGGTCAGTGAAGAAGGAGGGGGAGGAGTAACATGGCTCCTGGCCAAGATTCCTCTGCAACTCATGGTGAAGACCATGGTGGAGCTGGCTGTCCCCCTGCAGCCCATGGAGGTCCACGGAGGGGCAGAGATCCACCTGCAGCCTGTGGAGGACCCCATGCCGGAGCAGGTGGAGGCCTGAAGGAGGCTGTGGCCTGTGGAGGGCCCGCTGGGACAGCTGTTCTAGAGGGACTGCACCCCGTGGAAGAGATGACCAACACCGGAGCAGTTTTACGAAGGACTGTGGCCCATGGGAGGGACCCCACGCTGGAGCAGAGGAGGAATGCGAGGAGTTCCTCCCCCGACGATGATACAGCAGCGTAAAACAACGCGTGATGAACTGACCGCGACCCCCATTCCCTTTCCCCACCCCGTGCCGCTCGGGAGAGGAAGGTAGTAGAGATAATGTTAAGCCTGGGAAGAGGGAGGGGTGGGGGGAGGTTATCTTGTTCCCTGTCTCATTCTCCTGCTAATTTTAGAAATAAATGAATAGTTTTCCCCAAGTCTGTTTTGCCCGTGACGGTAACTTTAAGGATTTCTCCCCGTCCTTATCTCAAACCTTGAGCTGTTTTTCTTATATCATCTCCTTCTATTCTCTCGGAGGGTGGGGGGAGCAAGAGACAGACTGCGTAGTCTGGTCCTGATCGGGGCTGAACTACGACAATGGGTAAACATGCTTGTCTTGTCTTTCTCCCCTGACTGAGCATATCTGACTGCCCGAACTCTTCTCTTATTTTACAAAATCCTCTCATGTTTGCAGCTCCCCTCTGAAGGACCTCTAGTTTGCTCCTCTCTACAATGAGCAGAGACCTGGGAACTGCACTACAGGTTTGCCCTAGAGCAAGTTTCTTGTTCCACTCTTTGCTCTCCTCTTAGTGCACCCTGATTTTCCTTTCACCTTCTGGGCAGTGATCCAATGGTGTTCCCCCATTTTTCTTCTGCAGATGCTGGTGCAGATATTTACCACAGCTTGTGTTTGCATCCAGCTCTTCAGCTGACCTCCTCCCATTTCCTAGGCCTAATCTGCAGAATACTTCTACTTGTCTTCCCCTCCTGCAAGACCCAGTCTGCTTTTGCACACAGAGCAAGGAATTATCAAACACAGGGTGGGATTTTGACTGCCTGCCTTTCTCCACCTCATCCCCCCTCTGCATCCCAAACTCCCCTTAGTACAGTTTTTTTTTCCTCTTTTTATCACATCCCTTGTTCACCTTCTATTTCAGCTCCTAATCCCACTTGAATTCTTTCTAGGGAACAAAATCTGAGATGGAAAAGGTCACAGTACATCATTTATGCAGATGCCTTTCCCTGGCCAGTGCCCAGCTTTATACCTCTAAGCTGTGCTGGACACGCCCCCCCCCCCGCCCCGCCCCGGACCACGACACATGGGACAAAAAGGACTAATTGGATCATTGAAAAAAATCCCATTATTATTCCTCCATATTTGCACTGGCCTCCAAATGGAAAGTATCCTCCCTGCAAGCTGAGCACAATCATCAGTCAGAGGGTTTAATTCAGAGACTGCTATCATGGTGTCTGTGCGAATGAGTAAAATGAACTAAAAAAGAAGCAAGCTGCAGAGGGCTGCTAGTATATCCTTTCCCTGAAAGGGAAACAAAACTGAAATTGTTCTTGGGGAACGCCTGCTCTGCTCCATAGAGTTGCTTGTCTACACCAGCCTTTGAGGAGAGGCACTTTTGGAGATGAGATATCACCACTCTGCACATCACTACTGCGGCAGAAAGGCTCTTGCAACAGAGAGCAAGTGTGAGGTTTTGACATTTGTGTGACTGCGGGATTTCATCTAAAGGAAATAACAGCACATTTGTAGAGCCTGTCAATGCTAAATACTTACAAATGGGCACAGTGTGAGACCAGCAACAAGGAAGAGATGCTTTTTTATAAACTCCATCTCCACTGCTGGAGTTCATTGGAGAGGAAACAGCACATACAACATCAGCTATTTAATAAACCACTACAGAGATTTCCCCACCAGGGAACAGAGCAAGGGAAGATCCACATGCAACAGATATTAGCCCTGTTCTTTGCTTGTGGCAAACATCTGATGCTGCAGTGATGGACACACTAACAAGACAGAAATGGATGTCCTGCTATGGAAACACACACAGGTCTCAGGGCTGCACCCAAGCAAAATCAGCAGCAGCCCAACAGCCACCTTTTTGAAAGGTGAAAAGAAAATGCACAACCAGCCTCCATTTGCCTTATAACACTTACAGGCTCCCCTGCAGGAAAACTATGCACTTCCTTCACCCACACGCAGATGCTGCATTTCCAGCTGACTCTGAACTGCTGGTCTGCATTAGTGGGACAGGAACACACCAACTAAAGGGTGACTAGCATCCAAGCTAGCCGTGATGATAGTTTTGCTGGCTCAGTTGCTGTGCCACCTTCATCAGTGCTGTTGAACATTGGTGGCTATTGCCTTCTTGCCCCATTCATGCCATTACTTGTTTCCTTAATTCCCCATCCTCCTCCCCTAAAACTACCCTGACAGACATACCTCACCTCTGCAGCCTCTGCAGCACCAGCATGGGAGGATGGTAGGTATCTGCCAGGTGCAGAACACCAACAGAGGAAGTTGTTGAGTTCCCTGCAGCCTCGACAGAGCTGGAAGCACACCAACCTTCAGTCTAGCAGCAGCGTCTGTTGTCATCCACCTCACTGTTAGCAAACCCAGACTCCAAGTTTTATTGACACCAGAGCTCTGCTTAGCCCAGCTGGAGACACGGGGAGCAAAGACCACTGCAAGCTCCTTCTTCTTCCAGCCGCCCAAGCTATAGGGGCTTTCCTCAGCATAAAGGTGCCTATCCAAAAGGCTGCTCTGAACTCTGCAACAGAGATTCCTGGAGTGATGCTCCATGTTAGCTCCCTTGTTAACATACACCTCTGTAAAACCAGGTATGCTTCAGCATTTAGGGAGCCCCACCTGGAAGTCATTTAGTGCCGCTTTCACCTGACCTCATTCAGGGCCATGGTCTGGTTCAGGTACTCCTCATATGGAGGGCTCTTAAATCCTTTTACCTTCCGCCTATGCATGCAGCATGCAAGGACATTCATACCTCCATGCACCAACACTGAATGCCACAAAAGTAAATTAAAACAATAAATATGATATGATGAAAGGGCTAATTTCAAGACTTCTATTAGAGTGCATGATGTTAATCTTGAGTCCTCTTTTTTGAAAACTTTCTTCTTCTCCTCTACTTCAAGCACACGATGTCCCTGACACAGCCACAGGAGAAATTGTTTTACTTCTGCAGACCAGAGGAAATTGTTTGGTTATATTGCAACTTGATGTATATAAATACTCACAGCAGGATAAAAATCTTGAAAAAAAGTCTAATTTTCAAAGTGTCCTGGGACACAGCAGGGAGCAACAAACAAATTAATTCATTAAAAACTTGACTTGTTTGGGAAACATTTTTGCAAGAAGGCATCTTTAGTAACAATTCCAGTGTAACAAAATAATTTTTTAAAAACCAAAATCCTAGATCATGCAGGCATTCCCATTTTCCTTTCCAGGGAGTTAAATCACAGAAAAAATACCAGCATGTGGGAAGCTCCTTCCCAGTATAGAAGAATGGTTCCTGTAGTCGAAATGGTGCACTTTAAGAACACAGGTTAGGGAAGAAAAAGAAGAAAGAGGAAATGTTTGAGCATCCAGCAGTCCTAATGAAAAAAGTATGTCCAGAGGCCTCGCAGATGAGTTCAGGGAGACTGAATCAGGTTTAGAAGTTTTAATTGGAAAAGACACAGAGGTAACCCTTCGAGGAACTGACAAAACAGACCCAGGAATCAAGGCACAAAGAAATGGACAATGGCATGAAGTTGAGTAGAGGATAAATAAGAAAAGGCAGAGATACGTACAGCTTTAGTTCTGTATAATAGCAAAGATAAGACTGAATACACTCACATCATGGGGAGTTTTAAGAACTGCAATCTATAGTCTATTTCAATGCACTCTAAATCTGAGCAGTACTTCTTGAGTTAGACTTTTTACATATTTTTGGTAACTTTTAGATAGTGGAAATTATGCCATGCACAAATTAGCAGTTCTCCCCCTGAGATTTGGATGCATAAGCAATATGGCTGTGTTCACAGAGTGCTCTGCACCACTGCAGTCCCTAAGAGCTTCAGAGGGATTTTGATACCCTCTCACTGGATGTAGCAAAGTGGTGGATTTGGCAAATGGAGTGTGCATGATGTTTAGCTAGTTTAAAAATGTACAGCAATGCACTTGAACAAAAACAGTTCAAACTTTTACGTAAGCTGAGGGACTGCAAGTGAATTGTTATGTTCCACCAAGGGAAAGCCCTCTGAGTCACTACACTTAACTCAACACAGTCAAATGCCCTGAAGCAGGTGAAGCAGCTACAGTGTGCACACGTGCTACAAATCATGCCACCAAAATGATTCTAGGCAACTGGGTATTTTCTTCTATGTGTAACAAACAACAGGCTGGGGCCAATGCTTAGAGGCAGTCCCCTATACAGCTTCTCCCTTCATAGACCAATGTGGAGCTTTTCCAGGAGAAGCTGAAGCAACAATTAAGGGCTGTTCGTCCCACCTTAGCTTTTCAGCTCTTCACATGGAGAGACAATGCTCTGAAAATTGCAATAACCTGCACACTTGGACATCATGCCTCTCCAAATGCTGTTGTTTTCAGCTTGCCTTCAAAAGCAGAGTGAGGCGTGGCAGAGGAAGGGATTACATTTTTTTCCCTCTTTTCTGAAAGCCTACATATGATGGGAAAGGGGTGAGGCTGCAAAAGTGCAGAGGACCTTGTGGAAGCCCTGCTCTGATACCTAACAGTTGCTCAGATACAGACTTTCTACTGCCTTCCAGTGCTCTGTGCTCCAAGACTGAGTTATGTGGCAGATTAAATGAATGGGTAGAGAGGAATGAGGAATCATATATTGGAGACACGTCCATTCATCCATCACGACAACCTCTTAAGTGCAAAGCTACTAGATAGGACTACTTCCAGCACAGGGAGCCACAGGAGAGACACCCTTTAGTAACAGCACAGCACAGAAATCTCTCTTTCCTTCCCCATCCCATACCAGGCATACCATGTATTTTCATGTCTCCAACACAGAGCTTCCCAAGGCAGGCCAAAGACTGAAGTATCATGAATGAGGGAGTTGCAGGTGAGCCGGAAAGGAAGTATGAACTAGCAGTCAAATATCCAAGTCTATGCAGACCATGATGCACAACAGATCTGAGCAACATGTTCCGGAAATGCCAGCCGAGAGCTGTTCCTGAGTTTGCGCAAGCAGTTGTGCCTTTAACATGCAGTTTAGCAGTTTAGCAGTCTACCTGTGCAATTTATTGTCTCTGTCCTTTTTGACAGCTGAAGTGCTTTTAACACTGCCACTCTGTGTTCTGTTTTTAAAATAAGTTTTCCTGCCCTACAAGACTAACAGCATCTTTCAACTAAATGGACCCCTGCAATTTTCAAGGCACAAACATCCCTCCAATCTATCTTCCTTGTTTTCTCCCCTCTTGCTGAATGATGAATCTGAAGAAGACACAGCCTGCACAATCCCCATTACTTCCAATTATTTAATCTAGTGACATTGTGAGGAACTTCATTTTTTCTGCCTCTTTGCCTAAGCTGTTATGGACATTTGTAGCCACACACACCTCAGTAACTAGCAGGCTTTTAAACTTTGTATTTCAAGTTCTGCACAAGAGGTAAGGTCTTGTGCTCCCCCTCCCAGTTTTCACAGGGTGCTATATTAAGCACCATGTGAACGTTCTCAGGTGACAGGCTATCCCAGAGGCCTGAGGATCCCCACGGTCAGGAGAATTCCTCCTCCATCCACACCAGGCCCAGAGCAGAGCAGGGACTTTTCATTCCTTGACATATCAAACACCAGCTGTAATCAAAAAGTACAGCAATGTGCCAGTCTCTCAGAAAATGAGGCTAAAGAGGCACATTGGCAGGACCAGCTCTACCCAAAAAACCTCTAATAGATACCTACCGATCTGTTATTGGGCACTTCCAATGTCATTTCCATATCCTGTCAGGCTATGTGTTCCCTATTCAGTATCCAGGCAGCTAGAAAGTTTTACCTTAAACCTGTGACTACTAATCTTGCCAGCAGATACGACAACAGGTTACTAATTTCTTCAGTATGGCAGTCTTTGCCACTTATGGTGTACAAATCCCAGTGTCTCTTTGAGCCATTTCTCTGAATAAGAAGGAGGTTTCAGCAGACTAACATCAACACATCTTCTGGTAGTCAGCCTATCTTTCAGTCTGCAGGCTATGCCAAGGACAAGGTCCACATGGAAACTGACACCCCTCCCCCCACCCCTGACCCTGTGTGGACTCTCTCAGGCCAGGCAAAGGTGGGTAATGATTTTAAACTAAGGGAGGATAGATTTAGACTAGATATATAGAAGAATTTTTTTTTACAATGAGGCTTGTGAAACTTTGGAACATTTTGCCCAGAGAGGTGGTAAATGCCCCATCCCTGGAAACATTCAAGGCCAGGCTGGATGAGGCTCTGAGCAACCTGATCTAGTTGGAGATGTCCCTGGTCCTTGCAGGTGTGTTGGACTAGATGACCTTTAACGGTCCCCTCCAACCTAAGCTATTCTATGAAAATACTAAAAGTAGGAGGAAGCAGACTTTAAAATAATAAAAGTCAAAATTTTGACTCAGTGTTTAAATATGCAAGGTGAAGTTTTGTCAAACATACAAGGTACTCATCCAAGGAGCTTTGGCACGGTAAGGAGTTTGTAAACTGGGCACTGAGATGATGCTGTGATCAGCAGCCTCCCAGAAGCATCATGTGAAGAGCACGAAAGATACACCGTGAGGATCCTGGACTCAGAGGGAAAGAGTCCTCCAGGCTGCAAGTTAATTATGCAGACAATTGAACAAGCAATGATTGGATTCAAAGGCACAACACTGAAATGAAATAAGGAACACCTGGAATATGAATGAGTGTGTATAACTTGAACCTGCAAATGTGGGATTGTTAGTCACAAAATCTATTAAAGCCAGTTTCAGAATATGGCAGAAGTGTTGCAAAGCTTAATATGGTTAATTGGAGTTAATTATACCTAATTATGTATGTGCCATATTGCAGAGAGTTATTTCAAAACAAATATGTTTAATAGCTAGAAACAGCAAGGATAATATGGAGTACTATGGTAAATATTTAAAGAAAAAATATTAGATGGGCATGAAAGCAAAAGTGGACAGTGACAACTGCTGAAAAACAATGACTGCTCACAATATCGCTCTGAGAGCACCTGTGAGGGGCTGCACTGCACTCCCTTCTCCCCCAGCACTCACTTGCTGAAAGACACCCACCACCTTCATCCCTCAAGCCATGTCCCATGGAGAGCACGTGGGCCCGACCACCTGGCTGTTGCCCCCACAGGCACAAACCCTCTTCACAGACAGTCACTCTGGAATCAAGTGGGCAAAGTGGCCAAGAAACTTCGTCCTGTCTCTGTCAGTGAGTTGGTCCCACCCTAAGTCACCAAGGGAGATGTGACTGATGACATGATGGTCAGGTCCAAGTACCTCACTAAACCGCTGCCTCAGGTAAACGATGTATTTGTGCACAGCGACCTGGCCTAGAACTGGCAAGGAAGCTGTCTCAGGCTCAGAGAAGGCAGTGGTTGTTAGGGAGGGCTTAAGAGAAGAAAAAAAGAAAAAATAAAACCCATCACACAAAGACATTGTTTCTGAAAATGGTTAACAGTGGCATACAGAATAGGATTCTAATTTAGCGAGAGCCTTACTGGGGAAAGAGGAATCAGCCCACACCCCCAGTAAAGATCTAGAAATAACTCCATCTTTTCAGGATTTTCAGCCCACCTTGCTGTGCCTTGAGAGCTTGCTTGCGACAAATTAGCTCATCACCTCGTTGAGAAGCTGGTTAGGGCTGGAGGCTACTTCAGAGCCCTTTACAGCAGTCTGTATTGATGCAGTACCAACATCTCCTATGTTTAAGTGTTCAACCACCTGTGACTCCAATAGGAAATGGGTTTCATGCTGGGTTTCAAGCACTTAAAGCCATTCCTTCTCCTCTAAGGCACAGTCAGTGTACATGATTGTCTCATATCAATCAGTCTTCCCTGGCTGTCAGCTCTAAAATTGCAGCTGGGTTTTCCACTGCTCAAGAAAAAATGAATTATCTGTACAGCATTCCACTTTTGAAATGTGCAACTTTGTCCAGGGTTATTGCCATCAGAGAATATCACTGCCTAACAAATGATAGCAAGGATAGTTGACTTACAACACAGACTAATGTTGAAAGACCTAGGGAAAGAACTGAAACTCAAGCACACTGGGATATTGCCTAACCAGTGTCTACTGATCTATATAAGCTACTTTCCCTATTTGAAGTTTAATATTGCCGTTTCACCAAGAATAAGCATAAACAGCTTTAACATCCTTCAAGTAATAGGAAATATCAAATCCAAATCTTCTTTCTCAGACTTAACAGCACATAGCTACAAAGCTTTTGCCATAAATGTGGATATATATCCTGAGCTCTGACACAAGACAGCCAGTAACAATAACTCAGTGTTAATACAAAAAAAAAAAAAAAGCAAAAAAAAAAGCTAGATTTTCACTTGTTTTTCACACTCTTCTCTAAGGCAAGCCATATAAGAGGTTCTGGGACATGAGATACCACTATGAGATAGCAACCAAAGCAAAAAATAATTAGCCTGACAACTGAGTAAGGAATTTAAATAGTCAATAGGCAGGAATGAAGGAATTCAGCAAACAGAAAATAGTAAGTTGTAAGTGCAGTTGGAGGTTCTTCCATGCTTTTGAAGATGAAGGTAGGAAAGAAAAGTCTGAAATGATGACAGTGATGGGAAGACCTGAAAAAATTGTAGACATCAACAGCAGATGAGAAGGATGAGGCATGCTGAGCATCCTTTACAGCTTTCTTGCAAAGAAGAAAAAAATCCCTGAGAAAAGCACCTCAAATTCAAATAGGAATATACAGCTATAGCAGAAAAAAAAAAGAAAGGAAAGGAGAAGATGCATGAAGATATACAGAACAAGTCAGATCTTCAGGTCTGGTCAATGCACAGGGGAAAAAAAGATGCAGCAAGGAATGACTTCCCACTAGAGGTACTGTTTGCATCCAGATAACAAAGAGGAGAATTAAGTAGCAGAAGGAGATGGGGTGGCCAGGAAGAAAGGAGCAGCAAGTCTAATAGGAGAAAGAAGGAGAAAGAGAGGCTTTATGAAGGAAAAAACAATATAGAAATTACAGAAGAATGCAACAGAATGATAAGGAAGAGAACTGGAAATCCACTTCTAAACCAGGGAGGGGCATATTTACACGACAGAGGACTCTGTTAAAAAAGAAAAAGGAAGATCTATCACCAAAGAAAAAAATCCTGAAGATAAGAGCACTGGCAGTCAGCCAGGAGCAAGCTGTGATGTAGAGAAGAGGGTGAAATGAAGCACATGGAAACAGAAGAGCAAAAATGGAAGAAAACCTCACTCACAAATATGGTCAAGAGTTGGAGAGCAAAGTGAGAATTACCAAGAGTCAAGCAGAGGGACACTGCACATAAGATGAACAGGAAAAAGAGCTTGCCAGTTATGTAAATAGGAAGACCATGGTCGTAAGACCATGAAAGATGCAGCACACTGTCCTAGTTATGTGCTTAAGGATTAATTCAAACTTGTAAGTATAAAGAGTTTTTAACATAAAAAAAAAAAAGAAGAAGAAAAGATTTGGCCTGTTTAGTCTAGCAAAATGAAAGCTCAGAGGGGGTATGTTTGCTGTCTATAAATATATCCAGAGAGTAAACATCAGAAAGAAGAGCCATTTAAGTTAAAGGACAACGTTGGTACAGAAGAAATGCATGCAAGCAGGCCATAAAATACATTTAGCACTGACGCAGTAGGGAGATTCCTAACCACCAGAGCTGTCAGGCTCAGCGCAGCCTTCCAACAGCTAGCCAAAGACTTCAAGAGAAAAGTGGGAGTTGTTCATGAATACCATGATAGGGACACAACATGTGCATGACTAGCAGCCTTCATGGGCTGACTAATGAATTCCCTTGCGTTCCGTTATTTGCTAACAATTTCCATCCTTTTTTAACCTTAAAATATTTCCAGTGGTGCTGTAGAGTCTTTATACAGTGAGTTTAAGTCCTCTGACAAAAGGTTACCTTTCACCAACCCCTTAAAAGCAGTCTACAAATGTCCCAGAAAAGCCCAGTGCTGTCCTGTCATCACCCCACAATACTTCTAACACATAGGCATCCGACCCATCTCAACTCCCCTCAGATGCAAACAGGTTCTTTGTGCCAACTCATTGGAGGGTACAATGTCAAACAACAGGACACACAGCTAAACAATCCTCTTTCTCCCAAGCAAGGAAGTTACATCCCCTTCCCCTGAACCTGGAAGAGGGCCTGCTGACCTCTCAAAGTTCTTGGTATCTTTCTGCAGCATGTTTATCGCTCAGCAGAAGGCAAAGCACAGGCATATAACTGGTGCTCGGGTCCTATGTTGAAGGCCTCACTAGAAGTTAAAAGAGGCGCCAGCCTTAAGCCGTTGCGCACCACTGGTTTCACAGACATGGTAATACATCAAATATGCACACTAAACCGAAACACACTCTTTTGGCAGGCAAAGTGTTCATCAGTCTTTTATCATTAACTTAGCAGTTTCCTAGAACCTACACAGTAAAGTACTATCCATGTCCTGTCACTAGGATAGCAGTTAGGAAAGCATCAGGTATATTTTCTGTGAATTGGTCATAATTGAAAAATTATGTGAAATAAGCAAAGGAAAAATCTCCTTGTTTAAGTAATTTATCAAATAATATCAAATAACCAATTTTACAAATGCCTCAGCAAGCATCTAACCTCTCCTCAGAATACCTTCTGCCCTATTCTATAGCTCTGTAAACCAAGAATGTTCCTCACATAATTACCACATGACTGAAAAGATTAAATCCCACTGCACAGAGTAACCACTCTTTTTTATTCACATCCTGGAACATTTAAACTAAAATGGTAATAAAGACTTTTCACAGGGCCCTGAACAGGTTTTCTCAGATGCGCCAGTGTCACCTGAAGCCAGGACAAGGGAACAGAGCGAAGAAACAAACAAGCTCTGAAAAACTGGTTGAAGTGCTCAGATTAACCAAACACTGGCAAACGTTGCTGATACAGGATATATCATAGAATCACAGATTGGTTTGGGTTGGAAGGACATTTAAAGGTCATTTAGTTCAACCCCCCTGCAAGAAGCAGGGACATCTTCCACTAGATCAGGTTGCTCAGAGCCCCATCTAACCTAACCTTGAATGTTTCCAGGGATGGGGCATCCACCACCTCTCTGGGCAACCTGTTTCTGTATGTCACACCACCTTCTTTGTAAAATTTCTTTTTCCAGATGTCTAGCTTGAATCTACCTTCCTCTTATTTTAAAACCATTATCCCTCATCCTGTCACAACAGGCTTACAAAGGAGTTTCTCCCCATCTTTCCTAATAGGCCCCCTTTAGGTACTGGAAGACCAATATAAGGTCTCCCTGGAGCCTTCTCTTCTGCATGCTGAACAGTCCATACTCTCTTAGCCTGTCCTCATAAGAGAGGTGCTCCAGCCCTCTGATCATCCTCATGGCCCTCCTCTGGACTCACTCCAACACATCCGTCCTTCTTATGCTGGGCGCTCCAGAGCTGGTCACAGTACTCCAGCTGGGGTCTCACCAGGGCAGAGTAGAGGGGGAGAATCACCTCCCTCGACCTGCTGGCCACGCTTCTCTTGATGCAGCCCAGGATGCAGCTGGCTTTCTGGGCTGCAAGCATGCATTGCCAACTCATGCTGAGCTTCTCATCCACCATCACTCCCAAGTCCTTCTCCTCAGGGCTGCTTTCAATCCATTCTCCACCCAGCCTGTATTTGTGCCTGGGATTGCCCTGACCCGCATGCAGGATCTTGCACTTGGCCTTTTTATGGACTGAATAAAGCCCTGAGCAAACCAATTTGATCCCAGAGATGTCCCTGCTTTGAGCAGGTCAGACTAGACACCTCCCAAGGTCCCTTCCAACAAAATTATCCCATGATCTTATAATGCAAATGACCTTGTTGTGTCAATAACCCTAATTTCTCAAACCTTCCTTCCCTTAATCCAAAACTCCTAGGGCTATCAGCTGCCAAGACAACTACACACATCCAGCTTTTAGCATACAGTTTGCTTTCTCTGCCTTAACTGCTTAAATTTTTTCCCAATCTGCTTCCTATTTTAAATGTCACCCTTTGAAGCAGCAGCTCTAGATGCTGTTTTTTCATCAGTGTCCAGCTGTCAATTAGCTCCAAAATTGTAGCCCAATACAGGCCCTTTCCCAACATGTGTTCCGTTAAGGTATTTTCCATACTTTCCCTTCCACGTATCATACTGTTGAAGCAGGAGAACAACAGTCCTCACGTACACAGGAACATCCTGGTGGACCTTGCAAATGGAAGAGAAGGACCAAAAAGAAATACGACAGGTTCCATCTTCAGAGTTTCAAATTTCTAATGTATTCTTAATAACCACATGTAAAGTAATTTTAGTAAAAAGATGTTATAGTCCACAAAAAAAAAAAAAAAGAAACAGTAGGCAACAGACTAAGTTATGGGAGGTTACACAACCATCGTGACTGAATAGTCAAAGCTATGACATGTATTTATCAAACTGGCATTGAAATAACAACACATATATCTTATCATGAATGCAGTGTGGGAGGAGACATGGACAATAAGATATTGCAATGCCTTGCACTTTGGTGGCATAAGCTGAAGATCTCCATCTATTTTACAAACACACAGTTCAGCTTCCACCCTGGAGAGCAAATAATTAATAGCTCTGTCATCCTTTGTGCCACTGAGTCACCACAAAAAGAGGCTGATCTGCACCTCACTGCAAATGCCCAGCTCTGTGCAGACTGAGCAAAGCAAGCCTGTATCGCTGGACATGACAGTGCCCGCACCCAGCAAGCACAGCCCCTCTGTGAGCTAAACGAAACCTTGGACCAAAGACTCTTACCTCTCTTTGGAGGCAGGATCTGGCCATAAATTACTTCCCCTGTTGAGACACAGAAACCTTACTCTATGGTGGCGAAGAGAGCATTGGGGACACATGTCCCAGGCTAGTGTTGTCCCACAAAACTTTACATACCTCTTCTGAAAGTCCACCAAAATAACCCTTGAAAACAACTGTGATAATTTTTTATTTGGGCAGCTGAAAAGGGAAATCTCACTAACAAAGCTTGAAGACAAAACTAACACTCAGAGATTCAAAACATATGCCACGTACCACAGTTTATAGCCAGCAGCTGTAGTACAGTTCCATCAGATCCTGACTTTGCTCTTAACTGAGGCTATCAAATCAACTCGCTTGCAGTGGCTGATTTAGATGACGGACTAATGTGGCCAAGTGGCTTGTAGTTCTGGCATCTTTTGTGGCAGATGGATACTGTTTTTTTCAGCAGGCAGGCCGGCCTGACCAATCAGACACGCATATATCAGCTATGAACACAAAGATGGGCATGCTAATCTGATCTGAAGCAGTCCCACAGAACTCTCCAGTAACCTCTCTTTAGGCTGGTAGGTCAGTAATTTTTTTTTACAGTAATTCCAATTCAATCATCAACAAATTATTCAGTGTAAGATATAGATGTGATAAGAGTATTTTACAGAGTCTTATGTCTATCATTATTAATGTAACAACACCATTACTATGTTTTCAAACACTTTATCCAAAGGCAGCTGAACTTCAACATGCAGGATATGCTAATAATCTTACTCTGTGTGTATGTGTGTACGTGTGTTTATAAAGTATCCTCTTAATGAAAATGTGTCACAGTGCAAAGCTGTAAATTACCAAATGAAAAATGGCGGTAACTCAGAGTGACGCTGAAACACAGGAGGTTTATGAATAACACATGGGGAAGCATGTTGGTAGCGAAACTTCTAGCCTTGCATATTGAACATGGTGCTTGGAACACAGTCATTTTGAGGAGAAACAAGCAAGATTTGGAAAAGGTTAAAGGAGCAAGTTGCTGCTTTAGGAATAAAGAGGAATAAAAAGGTGTAGCAGACTTATTAATTATGTTATTAAACTTGTGCATCAGCCTGGCCTCTTACAACACAGAGCTTTTAGTGGCGCTGTCCAAGAACAGTCTCCTGTCACAAACATGGTGAAGAAAGGGTCCTTTCCTTAGACCATGACATTCAAGATGAGGAAGACTGAACAGCTGAGACAGCTGCAGGAACATGGAGCTCCAGGACCGTCCTGGAGAAGCCTTGCTGCCCACTTCTGGCAGCTGCCAAAACAGGGGTTGTGCAAGAAAGGAACAATCAGTGGAAGGTTTGCTTTTCCTATCCTAACCATTGCCCGTTAAAGGCTGATTAATAATTTGATGCATGAGAGGTTGAGATCTCTTCTTAATTCTATATTTATATAGTGTTAATTGAATGTTCTCACTATTCATAATGAAGTTAATCCTTTTTTGAACCCTGTTAAGCTTTTGACAGTAACAATAAAATAATACAAATCACACATTTCCCTCACATGTAAGTTTATGTTGTGTGTCAGGGAGTAATTATATGTATTTATATGTAATTATATGGGCACTTTGCCCATGCTACATATAATTAGTTCATTAATTGTTTACTTCCCACTACCTAGAGCTCCTTTCCCTCCACATCCACACACACAGTGTGTCTCCCAGAGCCCTCTGGGTTGGCAGCTGGATTGAGGAGTTTACACGTGCTAGCTGAGGTGATGTCTAAAGTTCAACAGAGACCTCAAGAGATGGTGGTATTTTGAAAAATGCTGCATGCCCTCTATGCATTTATTTTCAGGCGTCCTCAAGACACAAGGTGAGTTCTTTTAAAGACCTCTGAAGATCTTTCCCAGCAGTCCAGGCGCTCAGCATAAGCAGAGTCAAAGTCACAGATCCTACCCTGGCCACAGACCAGCAGACCCCCGTGCCCCAATCCTCAGGAGCCAGGGGCAGCCTGGGAAGGGGAAGAGCTGATGATGACAGTCTGCCCAGCCAAGCCTTCCTGGAGGGACATAAGGAGATTGGTCCTACTCCAACAGCCAGTGCTACAACTCAGCAAGGGGAGCAGGTATCCAGAGGTCTGCCAGCAAAGTGCTCCGCAAGCCCTTTGTGAACAGGAGGGAGGGGGCAAAATTCCTTTGTCGGTGTAGGCCCAAGGGGTGGAACGACACATCCCATTGGAGCCCCCGATACACTTGGACGGTGCCATCGGGGAGGGCAGGACTGCAGGCAGGGTGATGTCCACCAAGGGCCCTTGGAGGGTCACTGCCCCATGCAGGGCCCAGAAACCTCTCTTGGGGAGGAGCAGCTGCTGGAGCGCAGCCCGGAGCTTAGCTACCCGGCCCAGCCCGGCCGAGCAGCGGGGTGCTGGTGCTGCCCAGGGCCGTGTCGAAAGGGCCCGCCCTGACGGGACAGGACGTCGCATCCCCGGACATAGCTGAACAGTAGATCACCGCCACCATCTTCCGCCGCCAACAGGTGCATTGGCCCTGTTGTAAAGTGAGGAGAAAACGGCTTTCTATCCCTGGCTTGCTCCTCTGAATGCTAATCAGCGGCCCCGGCTAAAAATGTCCAGGAGGGCTGGCGTGTGCACGGCAGAAAGGGAAAATGGGGGAGCTGGAGGCTCCAGCTTCCCGGAAGGAAAAGGGCTAGGCGAGGAAGCGCCTTTCCCAAGCCTCCCTCCCCGTCCGGCTGCCGGCCCAGCCGCAGTCCCTCTGCTCCCCCGGCCCGCATGCTGAGGTTCCCACCGCCCCTTCGGGAGGCCATCCCAGCTGCTTCCGCCGAACACCGGCTCCCACCCACCGCCGCCGCAGGCGTTCCCCCGGCTGCTCACGGAGCCGCGTGCGCGGCCCGGCGGGGAGCGATCGTGCCGGGGTCGGCCGCCGGCGGAGCACCACACAAAGAGGGGTGCCAGGGACTGCCGCCTCCGCGGGGGGGGGGGGCGTGGGGGAGAGGAGGGGGATGCGCCGGCGTGGGCGGCGCGGAGGGCTTGGTCGGCGGCGCCAGGGCAGCAGCCAAGAGCGCAACGCGGTCGTAGGGGCGCGCGGTGGCCCGCCGGCCTCCCGCAACAGGAACCGCTGGCAAATAAAATAAAGAGGGAGGACGCGAGCGCGTAGACAAACGGCAGCCCTCCGCACCGGAACGGCGGAGGGGCCAACCTCGGCCGCCCCCTGCCCTAGCTAAGCCTCTCTCGCCGCGCTTCGCGGCGGAAAGCCGGCCGGAGGAGTACCTGCAGGCCCCCCAAGCCCACCCCGCCTCCCGGCACCGAGCGGAGTGAGGGCGGGGAGGCCGGCCTCGCCGTCCCCGGCCATCGCCGGGGGTCGCACTCTCCCTTCCCCGCCATCCGCGGAGAGCTGCCTTCCCCGTCCCCCGCCCGCCGCAGCTCCCATCCATAATTAATCGCCTCCCCGCAGCCGCCGCGATAAGAGAGGGCGGGCGGGGACGAGGAGGCGGCGGCGGCCGGGAGGCGGGAGGTGGGGGGGGAGCGTGTGCGCTCGCCGCGCCCGGCTCACTGCGGCCGGCGGCTGCCTGCCGTGCGGAGCGGAGCCCAGCTACCCCGTCGGGGAGCGCCGCGTTCGCATGGCCGCGCCGCGCCGCGCCGCCGCCGCCGCCGCGGGGCCAGGGGGGACCGCGGAGGGAGGATGAGGCGGGCGGCGGGGCGGCGGCGGCGGCGGCGGCGCGGAGGATGAAGTGGAGCGTGCGGGGAGTCTGCGCCGCGTTCTCCAGCTGCCTCCTGCTCGCCTGCGCCCTCAGTGCCGCCGCCGTGGGCCTCAAGTGCTTCTCGCTGGGCTCCGAGCTCAAGGGCGAGCCCTTCCGCCTGGGCACCGCCGCCGGCGCCTTCTACTCGGGGCTGCTGCTGGCAGCCGGGCTCTCGCTGCTCGCCGCCGCGCTGCTCTGCTGCCGCCCGCCCGACGAGGCGCCCGCGGCGCCGGCCTCTGCGCCGGCCGCGACCCTGGTACCAGCCAGCGACCCGGACCTGTCGAGCGGCGGCCTTGGCGCGGGGGAGGCGGCGGCCGCGGCGTCGGCACCGGTGGAGAAGGCGCCGCCCGGGGGGCGGCAAAACTTCCTGCTGCTGGGGGTGCTGGTGTTCATGCTGGGCGTGCTGAGCGCCTTTGCCGGCGCCGTCATCGACGGCGACACCGTGTCGCTGGTGGAGAGGAAGTACTCGCACTACTGCCTGCTGCAGCCCGGCGGCGCGGCCCGCCCACGGAGCGGCCCCGCGGCCCCTGACGGCTCCGCCGCGGCCCTCCGCTGCCAGAAGCTGCGGGACTACCAGCGTGGCTTGGTGCTTTCCACTGTCTTCAACGCTCTGGAGTGCCTCTTGGGCCTGCTCAACCTGCTCCTCGTCAAGAACTACAAGGCCTCGCAGCAGCGCGGGCGGCGGCGGAGGCGGCGGCGGCGAGCGGCCCCAGCGGCGGCCGCGGCGGCGGGCGAGCGGCGGCGGCGGCGCCGGGGCGGCGGCAGCCGGCGGGCGCAGCGCCACAGCCAGGGCTCACTCTTCTCGGGCGGCGAGGCCGAGCTCAGCCCCGGGGATTGCCCCTTCCAGGCCGTCTCCTACATCAACGTGGGCGTCTTCCACGTCTTCGACGAAGCCGGCGTGGAGGTGCACTGCGGCGGACATCCCTCCGTCGAGCTGCCTGGCTACTCGCCCATGGACCCCGAGCTCAATGCCTCTTACCCCTACTGCTACTCGCTGCCCAGCGAGCAGCCCCCCGCCTACGAGGAGATCTACCCCGGGGAGCCCAGTGCTCACGGCACCTGACGCCCGGCGGGACACCTGGCCCACGGCTCGCCGTGACAGCCGGGACCGGGACTAGGTGCCGGAGCGGGAGCGGGACCGTCAGCACCTAGCAGCCGCCGCGGGGCCCAGAGGAAAACTCTCGCACCCTAGACGGGATGGGCCCCGCCGCCGCGGGCGCAGCCAGCCAGGTGCCGCCGTGCCTCTGGCTCTGCTCCGCAGAGGGCTCCTCCGCTCTCCCCCTTTGCTTTCCTCTTCCTTTCCCCCTCTTCCCTGCCGCACACCGGCCCTCCGTCCGTCTGTCCGGCCCTCAGTCCGCCGGCGGCTGAATTTTCCAAAGGCTGCGCAAGAAACGCCCGAGGGTTGGTTCCTCCTGCTGCTGCTCCTCCGTAGCCAAGTTTAGTTCCCTTCAAGTGATTCATCAGTCTCCAGCTTTAGCAGTCCAGAGTTACTCATTTATGATAACCAGCTAGTGTAAGGCAAAGGTGTCATGAAGCTTCTTTACCTCTCAAAAGAGCTAAATTTCTAAACAACGCAGAGACATTTGTGTCACGTTTACTAGAGGTGTATTGGGGATCTTTAACGTTTACACTACTCCTTGGGAGAATTGAGTTCTGTTTTAAGATTTAGTGAGTTAAAACATTCGTTGGTCTTGTAAGATGCACATTGAGAAAAACCTGCACTTTGAAAAAGAAACAGGAAAAAAAATCAACAATGTTTTTGTACACTAACGTGCCTGCTTTTGTTGATAACTTCTTACTGTAAAAGCTTTCAGAAGTCTATAGTGAAAATGTTTGGTAAATTCACTGCAGTTTAAAGTTGATGATTAGTTCCTTTACTAAAACAACTGAGATGTTGCTAGGATATGGCAGTTAAAAGGAAGTCCAAATGTCATACACATTCCGTTTTGTAAACAGGTTCTGTGTTTTTAATGCAAGGCAGGATTTCTTTTTGTTTTACACAGGTGAAGGGTTTAATTCTATTTTGTACGACTACATGGTTAACCTTGTAAAGAGTTCCATTTTACCTGTTACAATTCATCGGTCTGGTAAGCTTGAATATTAAAGTTTTATTTGAAATATATGTATTGTAAACCAGCCTTAACTGGTGCAGTGGTCACAGTTTTAAAGGGAAAAAACAGAGAGATAAACCATCTTGGAAGTCATCTTCCAAATGTCTTTTCAAAACAGTATTTATACTCCTATTACAAAGCATGAATTTTCTTTTTTGTTTAAAAAAAAAAAGCCACTTTAATTCCTGAAGTGTGTGTGTGGGGGGGAAATAATGGATTGTCTGCTGTTAACTCTTTCTGAACTTAGAGGTATTAAAAAGGCTTTCTGCAAAGAGAAGAACCGCTAAATCTTCTTTTTGGATTCTGCTGTGGAATGCCAGTACCAGATAGTGTAAGGAAGTGCTAATGAAAGAGAAGCAAGTATGGCATATTTTATTAGATAATTTGAGAACAGGTGAAGGTTTAATTTGGTGTTGCAGAAACAACCAAAAGCAACTCTTCAGATTGTGTTTGGTTCAGTACCCCTCCCCCATTTAGGATGTACTGAAATGAAGTATTACAAAATAACTTTTCTGTTAATCCTGTATTTGGAACCTGCTGCATAATGCCAGTGTATCAGCTACCAAGAAAGAGAGTTAAGGGAATGCAAAGCTACAGTGTGTTTCTGTGTTCGATGAAAAATTATTTTTAAATTTTAAGCTGCAGAGAGACTGATGTAATTTACAGCCTTGGAATTGGAGAGGGAAGATTTTAGCCTAAAAAAAATTGAACTCTCTCTGCACTGTTTTGTTTTCTGAAGTGTTTTGACTTGCACACTTTGTATAATCTAAAATGCAGAATGCCTTGGAAGTCTTAAAATTGCAAACTGGTGTCTGTGAAGCTCACAATTAAAGCTCTAATCTAGAGAACACAGTTAAATGCAGCAGTTGCCAATCTGCCAAGTAGTTCTAAATAGCAGAAATTTAAAATACATCTCGTTTTGGCCAGTAGATTTCCTTGTGCGGAACACCAGCCTAAAACATATGCCCTGGCTAAGTTTTATTTTAGTAGTGAAGATTGGTTTTATGCTGGGTCTCTGCAGATGCACCTCCTTAGCCCCTTACGGGGAAGTGACTGGGAAGTCCTGTACTCTTTACTTACAACACTAATTTAGGCACAAAACCAAACTTGTAGCATACCATATTGCTCATACAGCCAAGATTTTGCAAAAAGAGTAACTAAAGCAAGAAGACAAATCCTTATGTTGTTCTCCAATTAGATGAGTTTGTGAGACAGCGTAGTACCCTGTACTGAATTGAATAGGAACTGCTAGGCTGCAGGGTGATTGTGAAAAACAGACCAGCTAGGTGCCTAAATACAGGTGCAGAAGTGTCATAATAGTTGTTGGCTTTTTAAAAAAAAATGGCTATATACATTGCAGTTCATGAAAGTTGTTTCTTAGTTTTACTTAAGAAATTGATTTTTGACATAAAAAGACAGTATTTTACTTATGAGAACTATTTTAGGAATTATGAACTAGACAATTCTGAAACTCCAGATGTTCCAAAGATCAGTGCTCAGGGAAATAAATGGAAAGTCAAGAAAGCTACCTATTATACTCAATTGTTTAAATGTAAACAATTTTAAACTATGAATTTTTAAGGTTGTTGAACTCATAATTTTTTTTTGGGGGGGTGTGTCTGTATGTGTACGCATGTGCGTAAGTGTGTTTGTGTTTTATTTAAGTCTGTTCAGAATTTCATTGAGTTAGGATATTTATTTGTGGCTCAATTTTAGTTCCTGAATTTTTACTTTTCTTCATTTGGGCTGTTATCCCCTGTAATAGTTAAATTTAGTGGTGAACAGATTGCCAGAATAATGTCCAAGTTGGATTCCCACAGAAGCCAGTAGGGGTCATTTTATTGACCTCAATGGGTCTGGGCACAAATGATATGTAACACCTGCTCTAAATAATCTTTAAAGTAATATTGATCTTCTGGCATGACAGGATGCAGCAGTGGCGTATCATTCTCAGTTATTTATTATTTGTATGGACAGCAGTAGTAAGGGAGGTCACCTACAGTACTATACACTTTTTTAAAAAAAATAAACCAGGAAAAAAAAAATTGGCAGGCAAATAGACCAAACAAGCCATGTTTTCTTGAAAGTGGTATGTGTTTCAAGTATCTGGTGACTAACCTTTCTGATAAAACACTACATGTATTTATTTCTCAGTGAGAATAAACTTATAAATACAGGATACAAGATGAAGCTTCATAAGCATGGTTGCAGTATTGTGAAGCCATTTTTAGTAAACCTGAATCATTACTCTTATCTTCTGAGCAATAATGTTGGAGTGTATAAACTGAGACTGTACTGTGCTGAAATTGAAAATAGGCTGGTGTGGGAAGCATTGGAGCGTAGGTTAATTATCTGAGAGGACTCATACTGTCCCTCTGTTTTCCATTCCCTGTCACATGATGGTTGAGGCAAATGCAAGCCTGATTGATTCATGTCACTGGAGGATATTAACTGCAAGGCTTTTACCTTAAGTAGCAAAACTAGGGAGAATGGAAGAGAAACATTATGTGTCTGCTATCAAATCTCCATTTTGCTTAGCTGAAGTAACAGTAAGACTGCTTTTTGCCCCATGGCTTGTTGTTTTAATTTGCTCACAGTGTTACTTGCATGTGTTCAAAGGGAGGGGAGAATAGATACAATACTGCTGTTTTGGTCACAGTGGAGTACTGATTTGGTAGCAGACTGCTCCCAGCTTCCCTGTCCCTTTTGCAGGTAATAGCAGGTAGTCTAGGGATGAAACGGTGGAAAATCAAGTCTGCTGTCTTTGATGCAACAGGATTTGCCTTCATGTGGAAAAAATGTATTCCCACCAGCCTATTAGCAATTCACATGAATTATTTTCACACTCCAACATCTTTGCTTAAATCTGTTGCTTACACTTTGCTTTGTAATTGACAGACAGAATATACATGAATCTAAAAATGGGGAAAAAAATGTTAGAGGGAAATAGTATTAAAGTAGTACCGATTTTACTCAAAGGTTTGATTTCATTGTAGGACTTCTTTGGTTCACCAAAACGCGCTATGGTGGCTGGTATAACTTAGATATATTTCAGACATACTGTTTAATCATCAGAAAAGGTTTCTGAATGTTCACATGAGAATGGCAATCTGTTTTTGCTTTTGGACATAGTACATATGAAAACCTTTTCTTCATTTTGCCATTTGGTCCGAGATTGATCCTCAAGAAAATGTCAGTAATTGATCTTGTAATTTTAGGATCAATAAAATACGTTTTAAAGCACAGCATATTCTATAAGAAAGGCCTAATGCTCTTCATTTCATATTCTTCATTGTCTTAGATAAATGTCTAACTGAAACTAGGTATTTAATTACCACTTTAATTACAAAAACGTATTTTTCAGGGACTTAAAACTTTTACAAGTGGAACCGAGACATAAAATTCCAGATTGTGCCATGATGTCGAGCCTGTTTCCGTAGGTTAGATGTTTCTCGGTTTACAGGATGTTCCAATATTTTAGATTAATTCCATTGGTAAAACTCTGTATCTCTTCATTTCATATGATGGCACTCTTCTAAGTGTGCTAAAGTTACCTCTCCTTAATATTGGCTCATATTTCAAATTAAAATGCGTAAGGGTGAATAAGACTGGATTGCTCATGGTCGCTGTCCAGCTTTTAAATTGCTTAATTATCTCTGAGTACTTAATGGCTTGTGACTAGTGTTTAGTATATGTTCCAGAATCAGAAATAGCTGATCTAATGACAGTTTAGCAGATAAAAGATGGTCCTGAGGAAGCTCGTAAGCTAATGTAGTGCTGGGGGAAAATCTTCAAATCCATGTTGCAACAATCCGGTGTACAGCGTGTCCTGCCCAAAAGGAGGTACTGCCCAAACAAAGCAACTAGAAGAAATCTGAGAATTTTAAGTTGGATGCAGGGGGTTTATGTGTTCTTTCTCTTACAGTATTGGTTCTGAAACTCTTCCACTGCACAGCTTTCTAAGAGTGAAATCCACAAACTGGTGTTCTCAAAATTTGATTCATATAACTGCCTCGCTTTCCTGTGGCCAGCTGTGCTGTGTGCTTTCCACTTGATGCTCAGGCACTTGGTGAAGTTCTGCTGAAGTTTATGGATATGTCACCAGATGGATATGTCATCCTAGACATATCCATCTGCTGAAGTTTATGGATATGTCATCCTAGACAATCTGAGACTGAAGATCAAGTCATTTAAGAAGCCATAAGACTCTCTTAAGAAGAGCATATTTTCTTTTACAGAAGAAGAACATCCTGATGTCCTCTGTCATTCTTCAGACCCAGCTGCCTTAAACCTCAATGAGTTTACCCTGGGGGATGACATTGCAGACTGCTACTTTTTCACTCATTGATTTTTAGCTATCTGGAAGATTTCCATAACTTTATGGAAGGAAAGGATTCCAGAAAAAAACATATACAAAACAGCTCAGACTCATCACTAGATCACAGAAAATTCATTGTCCTGGGTGGTAACTACCCAGTAGGTGTATCCCAGAAACAATACAACCTAGCAGAAGTTCCCGGATTTCTACTCCTGGCATGGTTCTGTCTAATGGGGATATTAGGAAGTTTATTTCATGGTCTTTACAAATGAATTGTTAGTTTTGCTACAGCGTGTAGGGATTAAACACCTACTAAATACCACAAGCATCCTCACCAGTTGGTCTTCTCTGTGGCCATTGTTAGTAGAGGATAAAGTGAAGTGTGGGAGGAGAGAAGGCTTATCATGATCCTCTTAATGGGTTGAGAGCACTAAACGTTCCAAGGCATTTATTGGTTTTATATTAAAATACTAGATTTGGGGATGGAAGAATACCTATAATATCTAAAAGGATTATTTTTCAGGGATATATTTTTGGAAATCTAATACTTGGGTTTAGAGAAGGCTCTTTCAGAATTTGCTTTTTCTCCCAGGTTCTGTATTATAAATGAAGGCTCATCTCGCTAAAATACTCAGTGAAATCTCCAGGCACTTAAATTATTAAAATTAGGGATATTGAGTAGAGCTGTCCTACAAATTACCAAGTACCACCAATTCCTGTAGAGGTCATATAAGGAATTTGGTCCATAGTGCGGATGGGGCCTTATATGCTAACATCCAAATTCTGGCATTTCCTCACAAATGAAGGAAGGAACAGCACAAAGTTGTGCTACACAAAGAAAAGCTCCAGATTACAATATCCAGTCTCAGGCAACCAGGCAGTCATGGATCTTGGATGAGGTACCTACAGTCTCAAGGTGTATGTAATTACCATGCATTCATGATTTAAACGAATCAAAGATACTCACAAGAGATTTTCAGTGGTGGATCGGAGTAGAGGCCCATCTTGCTTATTCTAGGCCAAACATCTCTTAGAAACATGGAAAAATCCTACCAAAGAAAGCTCATGCTTGCACTAGAAAGGAGAAAGCCACTGAGAAATTTCTGCTCTGTTGCTTTTTGGAATGTGCCTTATTCTGAATGACTCAGAAGCTACCAGCGTGTGCAGATCATCTAAATTTCCCTGGAAAACAGAGGAAACAAAAATGCAAGTGTTGAAAACTACTCAATTTGTCCAAAATTTTTTTATGTATAATCAAGAGCTGTGTTAATTCCAGGAGTGGAACCTCCTGACCTGAGCAGTCAAAATAACTAGTAACCAAAAAAAAATTACTACCACCAAAATAAGACTGGGAGATTGATAAAATCAACTTCTGACTCGTCCCTTGCTCTAAATTGAAAGGAAAGAAATTCAGATACAGCTCTTTGTGGAACTGTTGCTAAGAAATATGGTTTGTTTTGCTGAATGGAACAGAGTGTTTCTCTCAACAAATGGGGAGCAGATAGCTGCACAGAAATGCATTTGGCTGGCAGAGAGACTTCCTGTTCAGTAAAGTCCTTGGAGAGCTACCAGAAAATGTTGAGAGGCACCATCATCATTCAGGCTTACCTGGGCCATTGTTCAGTGCATTGATCTTCATGTTCCCATATACAGTGGACCACACGCCATCTGGTCTTGCCAGTGGGAACAAGCAGCTCTCTCTTGTTATGCTGCTGAGCTAGGAGCTACTGGGTATGTGAGGGGAGCTTCCAAACCCCCTAAAATGGGTGTGCTGTGGCACTGTCCTGCAGCTGCGTTGAGAGAAGGTAAGGCAGGGCATGCTGCAGGTGAAACACTATCCTGTGTTACACGATGGGGAAGGCAGGTTGCCAAGGTCCAGACTTGTTAGACAGTGGTTTTGGGTGCGGAGGGCCTTAGGCTGCCTGTGGGGAATGGCTCCTGGGCCACTTTCGCAAAAGCAAAATGCCCAAGTCAAGTGGAATGGGGAGAGGAGGTCTTTATTCCCCTCTCAACAAAATGAAAGCGATCAAATTGGAGACCTTGATAACAGAGGTGTTAAGTTCTCTCTTGGGTTCAGTTTTCATCCTCTACTCCCCCTAGCAACTTCTCCGCAGGAAAAGCATGCATGCAGGCTCTGGATGGCGAAGTGCGTGTTCCCTGCTGCCTCTGTGCTAGGGGGAGAGTCTGTCAATGGTGTGCTGAATTATTAAATCAGGTGGTGAGGCAATGCCTAGAAATGAGCAACAAGACATGAAAAACCTTTGCCTGTGTCCTATGCTTGGCACATTACAAGAGCTGTACGACGCTCTGGGATGTCCTTCACTGAAGACTGTGGCAGTTCTTACCTGCTTTAGGTCTGCAACATCCAGAGCTCTAAGAATGAGGGTTCCTGTTGCAAGTTTTACTGGACCGATTTATCTCAACAGTCAAAAAGCAACCCTGGCCCTGTTTCAGTAGATGCATCTCAGCATCCAAGCATGAAAAGAAAAAGGCATAAACAGGGCAGAACTGTTCATTCATTCATAGTTCATTAAATTTTCATCAAGGGCAGCAAAAAGACAAACATCAACGTTAACATCTCAGATCCAGCTAATTGCTTCATTTTAAGACGTTTTGAAGCTGAGTGATAAGGAAGCAGCAGAAGGTGTTTACACCAAAGGAAAATGGATATTTCACAATTCTGCTGTCACACTGCTCATAATGTCTAGGAAAGGCTAACAATAACAGGAATTTCAACTAGCCTTAAACATAAAGCTGGAAATGCTTCAAATCTCCATGTGACTATTCAAAAACTATTTTATACATAACTAGACTAGACTTGCAGTCTGCTACCTACTGTGTTCATAGCTACATATTGGGAGTTTTTATTCTTGCATATGCACAGCAAAAATGTGTATGCTGGCTGTGGACAAATGGCCATCTTCACTAGCTGGGTCACTGCCACTGATGAGGCAAGCTCTTCCGTTCTCTTTGGCAGTGCAGTGGAGCAGGAGAGTACACCGACTCGGCCACCACATCTCAGCAGAAGTGCAGGCACTTCCAGCATCATGGAGCCACACATGACTCTTCTCGAGTCACACTCCGTGGGGGACCCAGAGGAGCCTTGCAGGTCTGTGGACAGGAAGGTGCCACTGCACTTTTGCACAGGTCTCACAAGGAAAAGAGGCAAGAGGGGGGACAGTTGTGATCTTCACCTGCTCACCTTATCCTCAAGGACAGCGAGATATTTGATAGTACAGGGCCTCAGGACACTGTGGGGCACAGCACACCAGGAGGTCAGGTAGCACAAGAAATGCCTTTCTCCCCTGAGTTATCAGTGTCGCAAGACCACACAGAAGAGGACTAAAGTACTGATGTCCCTAACTTAGAGAGCTGCCTAGTTTGAGATAGATAGGATCATGGCACTGTGCTGTGATCACCAGCCCCTACAGGTCATCAGCTGATGGACACTCATACATGGAGAAGTAGGGGGAGTGGAGTGGCAATCACCCATTTAACCAGTTAAATTAAGCACTGATGGACTGGCCAGGGGGCAGAGATGGAGTTAAAACACACAGAGGCAACCTGGCCCTGGGCACATACTAGGAGAACTTTGATAGGTAGTGACTTTGTGCAGAGAAGTTTTAATTGCATCCAGTGGAAAGAAAACCCCTCTCTCCAGTGGAAATGTCCAGGTATTTCCAGGAAAAAAAAAAAAAAAAGTCATCTTGTTACACAGCAAAATGGAAACCCAAAAGAAATTACCAAGAAAGGTAGTTCAAGGGGAGAAATCCAACCAAAACCCACACAAACAGAGTAGAAGCTGATATCTTCAATTGTCACACCTCTTCTTTCTTTTGGAATAGTCACGTCAATTTGCTCTTTACATTTTCAGCTCCAGCTCTCAGGCAAGATAGAAGCTGGTAGGAGGCAGACACTGAGAAAGGCTCTACTGGCAAAGTGGAAACCATTTTTACATTTCTGCTCTTACAAGAGAGGACAATATATTCTAGCCTGGAAGCTTATATGGCAGAAGCAGTAGTGATTAATTGTTCTAATTAGGGCTCCAAATAGAAAAAAAAAAAGCGAGTTTCCTGAGCTATTGCATGCTAAATTTCCTCACTTCTATGAATAACTGTATTGCTCAGAGGAGATGCACAACAAAGCGCAACTCCAGAACATTTACCCACTTCACTTAGAAATACCACTAAGGGCTCAACACAAATAACTAATGCAAAGAGACAACAGACTCTTTCAGCATAATCAGCTGCTTCCCTAAGGAGCTCAATAAATCCTTGCATGAGCAACTTGCACTGGGTGTGTTACTCATCTGCCTCACCACCACTTCCTGCTTTCAGTGAATGACCGATTTCTGCTGGCTACTTCCACACTCTCAGGAGAGTTCTCAGCAACAGGGCTGGTACCCTGATCCTTTTATGTTCTTCACTGAGGCTTGTTCCCTTCCACGTCCACCTTTCAGCCATCACTGACCTTTCTGCCACCAGTAGATACGTGTCAGGTTCTGATTCTGACCTCTCTGATGAGGATATATGGAAATAAAATCACTGCAGTCAGTGGAATTACACCAAAACCTACCTCTTTTCACCAGAAGGAGAGCAGAGCACATAAAGTGCTGACTGTCAGCTTTGCCAATTGCCTTATGGGAAATTCTGAATGCATGTCTTCAAAAAAAGCTGGAAGATGTTTAGCAAAAAAAAAATTAGTTGGAATATATCCTGCATAGCCCAGGAGTCAGCCAACTTTAGCAACACTCTTCTGTCATATGCAGAAAAAGCTTTTACTTCAGCTGAGTCAAGCTGCCTCTTATTGACAATCAGATGTACTGGCACAGAGCATCTAATCTGGATTGTGGCCATCTACAAGTATGCAGAAGCATACAAATAATAAGGGTTCATCACTGCACATTGATTTATATGAGGAGGACAGTGAGATGCATAGGTCCTTTTTTTTTTTTTTCTCCTTTTTTTTTGGTGTTTCTTTGAACTGCTCACTTGCCTGCCTAATAAAAAGCACTAACAGAGGCCACCAGGAGAGAAGCCGCTTAGCATAGGTGCACACCAGCAGCACTTCATGTTCAGTAAGTACAAGACTCCTTTCACTGCCTATGCATGTCAGAGGAGGCTCTACAGCACTACATTTCCAGGGAGCAGGCCATCAAAGCTGCAGAGGATTGCAGGCTGGTCTTAAAAGTGTTCCTGCTGGTGAAGCAAAGTAGAGCAGAAATACACAAAACAAGCTCCACTGCTGATTGTACCCTCTTATTTGTATGCTCAACACTCTTCCAGTAGTGAATCATCAGCCCAAGTTCTGCTCTGCTCATCATGGCTGCAAATGCTGCAATAGCAGTAAACTAGGGGGGATGTGGATTCATCCCCAAATCACCAAGCACAGGGAATGCTGGATGCCCACAAAGCTGGCAGAATTTTACCCTGCTGATGGTGGAAACTGGCATAGTACATAGATACCCATAACAGAGTTGAATAAAGGAGAGATAATTAACACCATGTCAAGGTGTCTGCAGTGCAATGTCCACCAGTAGTAAAGCAGATTTTATTCCCCTTTAGTCAGAGTGCTCTAGAGAACAATAAAATTAACCAGTTATGTCCATGCCTCCTTTAGTCAGGAAAATTCTTCATGTCAAGACAGAGGAAGGCAATGCATCCCATGGGGAAAGGGAACACTCCTTCCCTTTCCGATCATCGGAACAATTTAGGGAAAAACCACAGTGTTTTGGACAAAATGCCTCACACATTCCCTAAGCAGAAAGGCAAACACTGTTCCAGGTGCCTGCAACTCCTACCTGAACAAGATGCCTGGAAGTTACACCCTCGTGAGCAACAGAAAGAAACTACCAGTCCCACGGACACCTAGGACCAGTTATGAACTCTTTCCCAGCAATCTTATCTCTGGAAGAAGACATGCCTGTGCCTTCCAAGAACAGAGCTTACGTGGTGTATTTTCAAGACGTTGTAAGAAAAGAATGAGATTTTTTTTAACAGCTCAGTTTTGGTTACAGATATTTATGTGCCAGTCCAGCCAAGAGAAACAAATAACAGTGATGAAAGAATTAGAGGGGCACAATCAACTCTCAGATACTGCTGTCATCTGAAGTTGAACATGAGCAAAGTGTACCTTGTCATGGTGCCTTCCAGGGGAACTGCATCAGGTGAACAAATCCCAGATGCAGCAGAAATTAAAGATGCACTGACAGTCTATGTAATGAAGGGGGGACATAGCTAAGCACATTTCATAATTAAAAATCTCACATCAAACTTGTAAGGTGACATTTACAAATGGAGCCATTTCTCTTCAGTGTCAGTGGTCTTTCAGTTCCTGAAGGACCTTGGTACCTACTTCTTGCGGAGGGCTGCCTTTTGTCTTTGAAAACTTTGCTATCAAGAAAATTTGGGATCCTTTATAAAGCAAATCCTGAGGGAACAGAGAGGGTACAGTGTCCCTTTTTCTCATAGTGATCCAGTTGTAGCAAAGGAGTAAGAGAAACAATGGCAAGATCAGGTATGCCCTCTTCAGAAACAAGGAAACATTAGTTTTGGAAGAAGGGATGATTAAATAGAGACAGAAGGGGATAGTAGGAACTTGAAAAGGTGGATTTTTGTGAGAGTAAAGGGAATGGGGAGGTTACAACAGCTTTATTCTATAAGATATACAGACTGGCCACAGCTCTCAGATAATGTCTGGAGAATAATTTCCTCATGGATCAACAGCATGGTCCTTTAGACTATGACTGCTCTTTTTCCTCTTTCTTGTTTCCAGAATTGCAGCCTTTGACATTTTTGCTGCCTGGCACTACAATGGAAGGAGGCAGCATCTCTCCATTCCATTACAACCAGGACAGATAGCACTCACGGGCCAATAGCCCTGCACAAACACACTTGCTCTGGGAATTACGAGACTTCCTTTTCCTGCTGCATTGTTGCTAGGGAGCTCCTGAGGTTCCCGTGGATACTGTGCAAGGGATAATAAAACACTCTTATTTGCCTGAACTGAACAGTAACTGCTACCAGCAGTTCCTCTTACCTCCTCTCCATTTGGCTTTGTTTGCTTTACCCCTGCTTTGTTCCAAAACCAAGGGTATTGCCTAGGATTGGCATAGGCAAGAGAGCATTAAACCCATGCACATTAGGCCCTGTTGAACTGAAGCTGTCATGCACGTCAGCAGCTGAATCTGAGCCTGCTGGGAGAAGCAGGGATGTGTTCAAGGCTGTGATCAAATACCAGCATTTCCAGGGAGCATCCACAGCACATCCTTGCCTCTTAGTCACTCTCCTTGCTCGCCTGAGGTATCCACTGCCATGCACCTCAAAACATGCATAGTGAATTAGTGCTTGTGATGAAGCCAAAGAGCTAGATGTCTTCTTGTGAACCACTGTGACCCAAACGCTGCCTGTGAAGACTCAGGCTGAAATAGACTCTGGGGAACAGCAAGCCTGAAGCAGAATTGGAAAGGCCAAATTGACTGGAATGATGAAGTAATGCCAGAAAAGGGAAAGTGTTCCAGATAAATCTGTGATTCCTCTGCCAGCAAAATTTGAAGAAGACGGTTTCACTTGTTGGATTTCCAAACGAGCCAAGACTCAAACATGCAGCATCACTGAAGTCTTGTTCCTGTACCTTTCAGTTTCCTGGAAATCTCAGTGTTTTTCTGTACTGCTAATACTTCATGTTCAAATCACACCATAGATCTTATCTGCAGAAACTGCACAATGGAAAAAGCTGCAAGAGCAGAACAGCAGGTACAGGCAGCCACTGTATCAGATCTAGCTGAGTTCAGGTATCAGCAGCGATTCATCGTGTCAGCCTAATCAATAATATAAAAATGTCTGCCCAAGGCTCTCAGTGCCCTAACACATCACAAGTATACTAAAATCTCAGCAATATTAAAATAATTGTACAAGCCAGCTGCAAAAACATCATACTCTTCCATTGCTCCTGAGGCCACCCACGGCCCTTTCTTGAAGGCAGATAAGAACATCTCCAGCCATTCAATGGAAGACGTACTGCTTACCCTCAGAGCCTGGCATCCCTGGTGAAAATTAATTTCCTGGCTCCTTTCCAGAAGTGAATTTCCTTGGAGTCCCCACCTGAGGGTGGATGGGGACCAAGGCACTCAATGCATTTTTTTAAGCCAGGGAAGAGATACTGAGTGACTGATACTTGAGCATCTGTTTTCCTGTGGTACAAACCCATGACAGGAGTGCCTGCAAAAGGAGTGGCTCTCCTTTTGCAGCAACTTACTCTGCAGAAGAATGACATCAATCCCCACCTTGAAACTGCCCTGGAGCACAGAGCCCAGACCTTAGAGCAGAGGTGGGATACAGCAGTATGCTCTGTGCCCAGCTTCTGCCTGTTTATTAACAGTTGGCCATAACACCCACTGAGCTCCCGCTGGCACTGCAGAATAAGCAGGCTGGTTTGCCTCCGTGCAGAAGGGAAGGGAGTACTAGGTCCCAGCTGCCAGCAGGTCCTGAGCTGTGAGATACCACCTGAAGCCTAGTGGTGCCTCTCAGTGATAAAAGGCAGCTGCTACAGCGAAATCACATTCCAGTTGGCAGGGAGCATGGGGTGCTACCCTTCCTTTTTTAGGGCCAGCAGGCAGTCAACAGCTCTGGGCTCAGCAGGAGCCATCTGCCCACTACACTCAGGTCTGCCTCAGGCTCTGCCAGAGCATTCACCAGCTGAGACATCCAGAGCAGCAGCTGAGCTAAATTGCCCAAATCCAGCCCAACAGAGTTATTCAAAACCCAAGCCTGCCTGAACTGACTTTTCCTGCAGCCCCTGTAAAGTCTGGACGTATGCACAGAAAGGCAATTTCTTCACTTCCAAGCTTTCCTCCTTTCCTAACAACCTTTTCATTCAGATCACCAGTCAGGGTAGTAACAGCAGCATGAAGGGCAGTATGACTCCCAGGCTTATGTGCAAACAAGTTAGGAGAAAAATACCAGGAAGTGCCCAGAATGCATCCCAGAAATTGCCCACGCATGACTTGAGTCATTGCATCTTGCCTACCTGACTTCTGACCTTGCTCTCTGCTCAAACGACCCACAGCCCTACCCTGAGCAAACTCAGAGAGACCTGTACAGCCATTTTACATCAGAGGAGAAGTTACCGCCAGCAGCACCTCATCTTGGCAGTGTCCGCCGCAGGAGCTGGGAAAAAGCACGTTATGCTCACACATGCTCTGTCCTGGGACAGGGACATGAGGAGCTGAGGGAAACAGGAGGATGAGACCACACATGGAGCTTAATACATGCTGGTGACAGCGTTCATCAGTCACCCTAGGCCAGGGTAATTAAAGGCAGATAGCACTGTGCCATCAATACCTTGCTTCTGAAGGCACCTGGGGCAGGAAAGGAATGTCCAGACCTATGCCACAGCTAGCCAGACACATCGTACAAATTGCTGCCTCCTACATGTCAGAGAGAAAGTAGCACTGGGTGCTCCCACTGTCCTCAGTTCCTCAACATGCTGATCTGAGACACTTAGACAAATTAATGACCCGAAGACACTTGCACACCATATCTTTAAAGTGCCTAAACCAATTTCAGAACAGACACAGACTTAACACTAATCTTTACCAGAGCTTCTCACTTCCACACAGAACAGGAAGGGAAGGAAGGTGCCCAGAGGATCGCTGCTGTAACTCAGCACCAACTCATCCTCTTTATCTCCAGCCAGCTTCTTCCCAGAGAGTTTTTTCTCTTCACCATAAGCCATACATACCCACAAATGTAAACTAAGCAAGGACAGCAGATATCGCAGGATAAGATGGCTCATTTTGTGGCCACAGATGCCCTGTGATGCTGATAGAGCCCTTTTTTAATTAGACTCTATCCCTTTAGCTTATGGCCACCACATTCACACCACTCTTAATCTGTAGGGAATGAATCTGCTCTGCCTCTTCCTTGGGCACCACCAGCAACGGTAGGACAAGCCAATGCTGTTGCCTGCCTTTGGCAATCCACACAGAGCAAAGCCCAGCTTTTCACCAGCCACAAGCTGAGCTGTAAGGGATTATCTCAATAGACAGACGCAGGAACCCCATCTTTTGTGGTCCTCTTGTGTCCAGCCTTTGGGGATTATAACTCAAAATTGCAAAACCAAAAACTAAACCTGATGGCCGTGTTCTGCGTGAAAGATATGATCCTGGCACTGGTGAATTATTCTGTCTTCCTTCATCACCCTCAGCCTTATACATCATCTCCCATTCTATGTGCTCAGCTAGGCACACCCTTGATCTTTATTTCTGAGGCAATGCCTTCCCACAAGGCCAGGAATACATGCTGCTAACTCCTGGACACGGACCAGGGAAATCAGTAGTATATATACAGTATCATCTAACTTAAGCATTTGAGCTGGAAGCATGTACTCTGCCGTCATTAGACAGAGATAAAGGCCCTTTCAAAGCACAAAGCAAGGTAGGAATCTAATTTAGCTGCACTGAATTGCCCTCTGGAAAAGCACAAGGTGCTTGCTGATAAATTAGGAAGATAATCTCCCTAGATAGCTGAGGATTTACCAAAGATACCCAAAATGAGGTGCCGTGCAAGCTCACAGGCAGAGGGAATGCACCAAGTGCTGAAATGGAGACTGGCTGCTCCGCAAGAAGTTGATGGGGAGCTCACCTGCAGGATGTTACGCACCTCTGCCCCAGTGTAGCTGTAGTCTCCCAGCAGTCCAGGGGGGAGGGCCACTTGCAGACTTTGATGCCCCTCGGTCCCCTGGGATGGTCAGAACCACGCACATGCCCATCTATGGCCGAGTCCCTTAGCGTTTTCATCTTCCTGAACTTCAGATCAAGGGAGGTCTGCGCCGCAGCACGTGCCATCACGCAGTGCTCAGAAATCAGTCATCCCTGCAGGCAAAGCACAGCCCTGCTCCTGCTTGGCAGCTGCTTGGAAGGTGGGGCTTCCATTACCATCCGACCCCTGTGAGCAGGGAAGTGGAGCAATTCAGCTGCTCGGCTAAAAATAGGAGGAGAGACTTCCCTTTCTCCCTTTGGCCTGTTCAATGAAAGCTCTCCAAACTAATTCAAGCCACTTTAACAGCTGTCTGCCTCTTTCCTTCCCCAGCCTTTCCCAGCTCCTGCCATTCTTTGCCCCTACATTTCATACCGAGACTCCCTACCTCTTTTCTGCTGTGCCCCTTCAGCCTTTCCTGTCTTCCCTTGCTTCTGTAGCTGCATCCTACACCTGCAAGTTCCCTTTCCCCAACAGGATTCATACTGACATGTTTAGGGCATCACAGATGTGGGTAGAGGCTATATGAAACCATTGTTTTGAGTACAGCCTCATTGCCACCATGCCTTCTAACGGCGACAGCTGGCAGGAACCTAGGCTTGGTGTAGGCATCTGAGCCCGTGGTTCCCAGCCTCTGCAAAGCCACAGAGCAAACGAGGCACCATGGAGCATGAATGTCCACACAGCAACTGTCTCCCTGCAGCCAACACAACGTTGGGCTAGCATGCAGCCTGAGCAGAAGGCTGAGGGGGATGGACTGAAGTGTGTGGCAGATTGGAGCAAACCCAGGCTCAGTTTACAGTAGCTGTACATTAAATAATTTCACTTAAATTCTTGGATTTACTCTATGTTAAAATTAATTAAAATGAGATCAGAATCTGGCTCTTTTTTTCAGTTTTGACCCCATATGCTATTACATCATCTCTTCCAAAAGTCTTTTATTGGACTTGTAATTACAGCATCTCTAATACTAGAAAACTCCAGTGGTGTATCCAACTAAAATCCTTTGGCCAGTATTGGCTGCTCCATGGAAAGACACAAAACTTGACTATTACCAAGGAACTCGCTTGTAGGTTTCTCCTTCCCAGCCTCCATTGAGGCTGAAGATTGATCTAAGCCTGAAAACATGCAGCACCTGAATGTGCTGATTATATTCTTATAACTCCTTTTTGTAATTTAAGGTGAATACGCATTTTGGTCCTGTTTACAAAAAGTTGTGGGCTAAATGCTAAATGACCATTTAGCAATGCAGTCATCAGCTCAGTACATGTCCTGCTCACCAGCTTTGTCCCAAAGTGGCGCAAAGGAGTCATCATGGCATTTCACTGTTATTAGAGTTCCTAACATTAATATTTGTAAGGAGAGAGATACCTTCAGGAGACATTTGTATTCTGGTCCCAAAGCTGCCACATCATCCTTATACAAGAAGTGGAGTGCTGACCACTTTTACAGAAATTGATCCACTCTTCTAATGTTTTGAAAAAAAATATTGTCAGAACTATGCTATACAAAAAAAAAAAAAAAAAAGACAAGTTTATTATAGTAACATTGGCATAATGGAATTATCCTACTGAAAATATGAATCACTGCATATTTATTCTAGATGAACGTAGTAGAATCTGTCCTGCTTTTCTGGAAAAAAAAAAAATGCAATGAAAAGCAGAATTTACACTATTTGAAGCAAAGCATCCCTGGTGTAGGAGATGCATAATTATATAGAAAATTTATCTCCCAAAGAAAAAAATATCCTACAAATTCTCATTAGGTAATTCCAGATACTGTCATGAGACATGTTATTTACCCAGTGACTAAATGGCATTCATCCCTCCCTGAGGTGTGAGGGTAGAGCTGCATCTCAGAGTAGCTTAATAGGTTACCATCTCTCAGGAGAAAATAAAAGGCCCTGTGTGGACTGCACGGTACAGACTCGTTAAGGCAATGTTCTGGATTCTCCCATACAGCCTCTCCCTCACACACAGCCTAATGGCCATACACAGGCTGGTGCCTGGACTCATGCTAAACATATAACTATGCAACAGGTTTTGGAAGGAAAAGGGTTTTCTAAGTGAGGGAGGAGCTGCTGGCTGACTTGCTTTTATGTTTTGTGAGAATTAAGGTAAATGAAAGTAGGAACTAAAAATGTGTTCAAATGCCTGGTGGTGTTGCTAAAAAAGTACAGTGCTGACAGCAACAAATACTGGTGTGGCACTCTCACAGGGATAGTGGTAGTCACTATCAATTTCCAGGCTCTGTTTTGTCCTTGTTTCTCTAATATACTGCCTCAATTGCATCAGATTGGGCAGCCAGGCTAGCACAGGAAACTGTGCAGACAGAAGAAAAAAGAGTAATGTCATCTTCTAACTGGAAAATCAGTCAAATCCAACCAAGGCTTCTCTTGAACAATCAGAGTTTTATCAAGCAATCACATTTCTTGGGAGAGGAGTCTCTTCACCTAAAAAATTACTGCATTAGAAAGCAAAGGAAATAATGAGGAAAAGACAGAAAACCCCTATCAAGGCAAAGGGGACTGGAACATAGTGGTAATGAGACAAGTGCATTTTTTCTCCTACTTTGGTCATACCTTTGCAGCAACACTACAGTTGCAAGCTGGCCATCTACTACTACCTCACAGGCAGCACAACCTGTAAAACTTTGGGTCTTTGGCAGGCGAAAGTCAAAATTCTTTTTTGGGAAAGTTGTGAAACATCACTCCCAAGCTCTTAGTTTAACAACTGGGAGCCTGGGTAAAAGATTAAGTTAATGAAGAGTAGGTAATTAACCTGAGGCTTTTTTTAATTTCTTGGTTTAAACTGATCAAAATGTTTTGGGAATTTGCAATATGATACCTACTGTGAAAAAGAAGCATTTTTACTGGCACGGCTGTAACTCCTGGGATTTTATCAAGAGATTAAGTATTTCTTTTGATAGTTTGAAATTTGGGAATCACACAGATATGGCTTTTGATCTCAAAGGTTCTAGCCCTTAGACTGTACATGAAAATTTGAAAAGCTTTGTACATGTCTTTCCCTGTCATGTCCATGTCCCCAACCTCGTACCCCCCCCAACTCAGAAAAGAAAAAAATAGACAGCAACTGTGATTTTTTACGTCTCTGTTGCAATATTTTTGGTGCCACTTTAACAGTATTTCTAGATGGATAATTTATAAAAAAAAAATTGCTACCACTAAACTTACATCCCTTCATAATAATCTAAGCTATTAAAATATATTTTCCCATACATGAAAGAGACTGGAGCATATAAATTAGCCTTAAAGTATTAGATTGAGATAGTTTTCTCTAATTAACCATTCCAATTTCTTCCTAAATGACTTCCCCCAGTAAGTCAAAGATATTTCCCTTCTTAATTCTGCTACTACTGTGTCTAAAATAAGTCTATGGTCAGTTTTACATTGCATTTTCTGCTACAGTGGATCTAATAAAGCACTTGATTTACAGAACAGAAGGCACAGTGCTTTCAGGCTGCAAGGAGAGGTTGTCCAACCCATTGGATTCAGGGAGCAATTAAAATTTACTTTCTCACCTCCAGCTCACAGTGAACCAGGGACATTTTGCAAGCTTACTTCCTAAAGGTCAGCAAAGAGAGTCATGACTGGAAGTAACAGGAAGATGCTGAGGTGCTGTGCTATAGGGATTGAAGATAAAGAGCTGGGAAAGCGGGTGGGAAATAGTTGCACTCGCATGAGGAGATCTACCATCTAGTGCCACAGTGGTGGCCGTAACAGACAGAGGGACCAGAGGCAGATGGTGGGGCCAGGGAAAGGACAGGTCCTCTGCTTAAGGACAGGTGGCACGGACTTCAGCTGAGGTGGGACAGCTGGGGGAGGTTAGGACAGTTATGGACTGACAGTTGGGAAATCACTAATCTTACATCACAGAACGACAGCCATCATTCAACTCCACAGCAGCCAACCCCCAAAACAGGAAAAAGTTTTTTTCTCCACATAACTTAGCTGTCAGAGCTGTCGAGACCAGGATTTTAGGTGTCAGCAAATATTATCTCCCATATTATGCTTCTCCAGTAGAGCATTTGTCACTGCGCATAGGCAGAGATTGGCTACTGGAGATGAGTGATCTATGGTCCCATCAGGCATTCCTCCACTTATGTTCATAGACTACAACTGCAAAATGGGGATCTTAGCCTCCGGAGGAAGATAATCTCCCTCATCTTGCCAAGCAGAGGTTTTCAACAGCCTGTTAACCATGACAGCACTTTAACTATTTAGTCTTGTATACCTTCCCCCCATGCAGGGCTGCCATGTTGCTTCCCATGGAGAGTTTTCCAGGACAGAAATCATGCACATGCATGTCCAGTTTGCTGCACAGCACAAGTCGCACCACAGACAAGCCTGTGCAATGATCCCCTGGTATCCTGAGCACGTGACCCTCTCTCCATCATGTACAAAATGTTCAACACATCCATTTCACTGTGTAGCAAATGGATTTGGTGTCCCGGGTGCACAGGACACAGCAGTTCATCTGCAGTGCATATCTGCATAACAAGTCTGACCAGGCCATCGAACATCTGGAATTACAGGCAAATATCCAAAGATGGCAGATTTCAGTCGAACATCATTTCCAGCAAAGACAGCATATCTGGAAGAGATGGAAGTATAACCATTTTGTGAGCCCTGAGCCAGCCCATCCTGTGGGAACCGACTCCTACTCATTAGGTAATCAGTTTTCATTACAACAGAAAACAAGTCTTTCTGGCTTTTATTACAGAATGTCATATCGAGGGGAAAAGAGGAGCAATCCTGTCTCTTTCCTTTCACCCTCTCCTGCTCAGGTACTAGCTCTTTGCTTTTCCTAGGTTTCACCACTGGCCTGTCCCCCCGTGCCTTGCTCAAAGCCAGTGGAATCACCAAAACTTTTTCTGCTGATTCGAGCCTTGAGCATACATGCAATCTCCAGAGGGTTTGTTGGAGAAGGATTTGCTTTTATCCAGTCCAAAGTCGTTTAGATTGCAAACTCAAGAGAGGCCTCTGAAGTCAATAAGAGGAAGCTGCGAGTGTCCCCTGAGGTTCTCTTTGTATCAGCACTTGCTGCTACCTCCCTGCCTGCCGTGGTTGTACAGACATGAGCAGGCCTGTTCGGAAAGCAGGCTGCCACCCTGGGAAACGCCAGGAATAAAGGAAAAGAAAGGAAATCACAGGAGCTGCAGCCAGCCTCCCCACAGCCTAAACCCCAAGAGAAACCTGGAAAACAGGTAATGTGTTTTCCTCCAAAACACGAAGTTGGTGCACACAGCTGCGGGGCCACTGGAGGTGCACGTGCAGAGGGGACATCACCCAGGTCTGCAGGTTCTAGTCTGAAATGTTTCTAACAGGGGGAGAACCAGCATCAGACCTCTGGCTAGAAGAGCATTACAGCTTTGGGTAATGAATAGTCCCTTCTTTGTTATCTCAGAGGAATGCGTTAAGAAAGGGAAGAAAATTGAGTATAAAAGCATCTCGTATCATGCATGTAGTACTCTTCTCACTTCCCTCCAAGGGAGGAAAGATTGAATCCAACTGATTTTTAAAGCTTTTTCCCTTGCAAGCAGGAAATATGCTCTTTAGAGGACTTCAGTGTTACAGCACATATTTCACTAAGAAGAGCAGAAAATCCTCTCCTAGGGAGAAGGGGGTTGCTATGAGCAAATACTATGTATTACTGAGTAGTGGAGCAGAGCGGCTCACGGAAAACCTCTGTGCTTTCCCTTTTCCTTCAAGAAGTCATCCAGTCCCTCAGAGCTATCAGCTACTTCCATAGCTAAGAAAGAAAACTGCATAGCTCTTTGAGCACTAGAGTTAATTCTTGGGGTAACAATGAAAATTTGGCGATTCAGCTAGCAAGGAAAACCCATCTGAGCTTTTGTGTAAGGTCTTCTAAAACATTAATATAGCCATATGTAGCAATAATAGTGAAGTAGTACTTCAATGCAGTGGCAGGCAAAGCTGTGTCAACAGCCTAAGCCTAGACTCTATCTGTTTCACTCCCAGTCTTTGCTCCCAATTGTTCCAACAAATCTCTTCCCAAAAGTGCTTTCGGGGAGTTGGGCATATATAAACAGTTGTGGATGCCCCATTGTTTTCCCGATTTGTGTTCTAGAGGCTTACAAAAATATGCCTTTTCACTTTGGCCAGTCGCTCCTTTTACCATGACGTAATCATTTCCCAGGGGCATCAAGGCTTGATTCAAAACAGAGTATGTTGCCCCTGTATCTACTAAAAATTCCGAACACCACCACCTCAGTTTACCTCTGAGCTCCTTGTTGTTTTCTCGCTCAAGTGCAAGTGCCATAGGGTCCTGTGGGGGTACCATTCCACAGTCCCTTTGCCACTCCGGATGGTTTTGGAGGGTGAAAATCATATCTGCATACAAAACCTCATCCCATTTCCCTTCTCTCCTTAAAAACAGCATTAGTTGTAACAGGGTATTATAATCTATTGACCCATTGAGCGGCCACTTAGCCTCGCCTTCTAGCTTATACAACAGCCACCATTGATTGCAATATTTGATAAGGGTCTTTTTGCTTTCTGTACCTCCAGTCCCAACAATATTTTTCCAGTGTGCAAGTACACACCCCAGAGGACTCCTCTTTAATATTCCTCCGTGGTTGTTTCCCATTTTACAATCTTTCCCAATGATTCTTAATTTTGATTTGGCTGCCTCTCTTAATGAGCTTCCACGCAAATCATCTCTTACACTTCTATATAATCTCTCTTTGTGCCAACATACAAAGATACTCACAGTGTTCACGCTCTCATGGACGTCCACACACTCATAGTGGCCACACAATCATACAAGAAACTTCGGAAAGAGGAAAGTCCCCTTGTTTTCTAGCCCACCTCAGAAGAATCTGGGCGGCTAGGGGTGGCTGGACAGACCTCACGCCACACACACAGTCGCAGCTTTGCTCGGATTCCCGGGACTCACTCACGCTTTCACAACACAGGCATTTACACTGTAGAAGGTCCTGCACACAACATAGAATTTTTACTTCACAACATAGAAGATCACACACACACACAAAAACCCTTAACATAAAATTTCCAGACATTCAAATCATACAATTATCGCTCCAGCTGACAACCTTTCAGCAGCTGCAAGTATCTTTCAAAATTGCAATAGGCCCGCTTACCCTTCTCCTGCTTCTCATATACCGGTCATCAGCAGGTCCGTCCTGGCTTCCAACACTGGGATGCAGCAGCTACCTCAGACTCACTTGATCTACCCCCAAGATTGCTAGCGGCCGCTCTGTCGGTCAGCAAGTCCCCCTTTGGGGCCCCAAACCAAGCTGGGTACCCACCTGACACGTGGATCAAACTCTACAACTTGGAAAGAGTTATAAAGCAGGCATGTTTATTCTGCGCCAGGTGTGTGGGGGATCGCTCCTCCAAAAGCATGCACACCGACAGCACATTTTACCAAAATTTATACGGTGCAGGTATACATATTCATAGGATTGCACAATACAGACATACATATGCATAAGTGAGGCAGGGCTATTGAAAAAAAACATTTGCGTTAGCATTTAAGATCTGTCTCTGGTGGTCGTTTACTTCTTCAGGGGTCTTATTTTCCTCTAGATGAACTTTAGTCATTCACCCATGCTGTCCTTTCACTTGGTAATTTCAGCAGTTTCCCGACTTCTGACTGAATTCATGGTGGAACTAACATTCCATCCTTTGCTAGACGTATTAGTCTTTGACAAATACCAGTCCCTGATAAGCTTATGTGAGTTTCAAGGCAAATAGGATTGTTAGGCATTGTCTAGCAGACAGTTAGTCTCCTAAATCAAGCAATATTTAGCAGACCGTTAATTCCCTGTATCACACCCAGCCAGGACTATGCTGCACGCCAGACGTCTCTGTGTGATTTACCAGCTGCCCCGGCCACGCGTACGACGTACAGGCCCCCTTCGTTAAACATACTGTTTGGTCTGCAGCTTCAGGAGGTTGTTGTCTGCTCCCACGGTGGGCAGCTGGCAGCGGAGGCTCCTCCGAGGAAAGTGCTCGGGGTGCACCTAGGAGCGTCTGCTCCGCAGTCGATCCCCCAGCCCAGCAGAGAGCCTCCTGCCTGGCTCGCCAAACTGACATGCGGAAAATGGACTCCACAATCTGTAAGATTGTAAAGGAGGTATGTTTATTCAGCGCTGGGCAGCACGGGGGATTGCTCCTCCAAATGTGTGCAACGTGTTAAGCAACAGGTACAGTATTTATGCATCATAGACATGCATATTCATAGAATTCTCGCGGACTTGGTTATATATTAATTAGGTTTCCGAGAAATCATTATCATAAGTTTCCTCCCAGGACAGGTTATTCCCCGGTCTCTGCGTCCATCTCGTGTCTGTGCTCAGGAGTCACAGTCTCTCCGGTGTTCTCTCCTCCTTGTCACTATGTCCAGCTGCATGGATTCAGACCTTTGTCCTGCTTTGTTCTTGCTGCCAGGGTGGTTTCTTGATGACTGGTTCCCAGCTGGTTCCCAGTTTCCTTGGTTATTCCACCCTATCAGTTGGTTCTAAACTTCTTAAGTCCCCTTATCTTGGTTTCAGCCAGTGTGTCTGTACCCCCTAAGGGTGTTCTCATCTAACTTATCTTTGCTCTTGCTAAAGCACCCTGAAAGTATCTTGTTATGTTAAGTTTATGACTCTACAGGTTAGTAAATCATTGATTTATCAGCTTGATTCCTTAATATTCCTTAGTATTAATCCCTTCTTTCATCTCTAGCTGAGCTGCAAGGCAGGGGCTGCTCCTCTCCTAACTGCTCCTTCCAGCTGGCAGGAGTGCTGAGGCTCAAGGGCAACCTCTGGAGCAAGGCTGAGATCCTACTGCTACCTTCAATTAACCCAGCTGGTGAAAGCAGCCCTTCACTTCTGCTTTGAATTGTTACCCGTCTGCCTGCTGTCATCACATCCGTGTTCCCGGCAGGTACTTTACAGATGTGGATCAAGTCAGGCCCTTCCTTCTGGGTGATAAGTGAAATAAATCAAACTCCCAACTCTTTCATTGCAAAAGCAAATTTTCTGGTCTCCTAATTGTTCTCATTGCTCTTCTGAGAGCCTCCTCCAAATTAGCAGTGTGTTTCTAAGCTGCGGGCTCAGGGCTGGACACAGCATTTCTGCTGCAGTCACTCCAGTAGCAAGCATGGAGGTGACACCGTTGCTGCGCATCCACTTTGATTCCACTTTGATGCTGCTGTTTTTGTCCTCAGCCTTGCTCTGGGACACTGCTCCACACGAATGTCCAGGATAAGCTCTGTCACATTGAATAGGGACTGCGCTTTCACTGCCAGCTGAAAGACCTTTGTTTCTCCAAATAGTTTGTCTGTACCCAGCTCAAATGGGTTCCAGGTTATTTCACAGAGAAGTAAGTGACCTGTCTCAGTAATTATTTCTTTTTCCCCAGCTGTGTTTACCACAACCTTTGTATTGTAACTTCTTTTATGCCCCCTCGAATGCCTCTACAGAATCCAGCAGTGTGGCATCCGTTATCTGTCACCTTACAGTGGACAGCAGGATTCACTCTCATCCTGACAATGAGGGCAAATGGACCATCATCAGGAGGTGTTAAAAAAAAAGGACCACTCCATCATCTTAGCCAGGGCTAAAGCTCTCACTACGCAGATGCAGACCCCAAGTGACTTTTCCTGAAGGGTTTGAATCCAATTACTGTCTCTCTTTTCTTCCTCATTACTTGTTTTCTCCAGGGTATCCATTTGAACAGTTACTACAAATATAAATATTTTGCTTAGCACAACTGTGAGCCCAAAATGTTCCGAGGCATTGGGGCAGGAAGGGCACTTGGAAACATTTTTTTAGACAAACACTTGTTTAGTGTCTTTTCGTTTAGAAGACATTTTGATGAAAAGTTCCATGGGGGTGTATTTAAACACCCTCTCGAGGTCCATTTAACATGGGCCAGGTAAGGCACAAGCGCATGGATTTAAATTTGATTTGAATTATTTTTACTGTCTTTCCAGCAAGTGCCAACAACCACTGCTACTGTTTTTTAACAAATGTCTGCTATATGAACCATTCAAACCAGAAAAATATTTTAACACCCACTAGAAGCTATTTGGCTACACTGTGATGCAAGACACTGAAAAACCTAGCATTTCCTTTGATAAACATGGAGGCACTGTTGCAGGGCACCTTACACAACACAAAGGAGCTTGAAGGCTGAGGCAATTTGGTGTAAGGAGAAAACTCTAAGTGCAGACACTACCGTTTGTTTCTTACAGCATAGCTGTTAGCATACTGCCCAAAGAAGAGAAATCATTAAATTCAGTAGACTAGGGTAATTTTTTAGAATAAATGCAGACTAGATATATTTTAGTCTAGTTTTTGCATGAAGAGCCACACAGAGCTATCAAATTGTTGGTGGGTGGGTGTGTGTGATGTGTGTTTGTGGTGAATTCCTTGGCTAAGTTGCAGCAACTTAAGTAATAAGGTGAACTTAGAAAGAGGTGCAGCAGCCCAAGCAGTGGACAGAAACTGCTGTCCTTCAGGATTGCACGGTTACAGGTGGATACACCTTGCTCCAAGCAACAGGACAAGCAAAAAGAAAGAGTACGACATTTTTACCATGACGTGGCTTAAGCCAAACTTTTTATCATGCACCATTTTCTGGGATTTTGGGGGGAATTATTATCTTTATGAACACACCCATTACAGGAAAAGTGCCAGAAAGAGGGATGTGCTCACATAAACAGAGGAAGGTCCATTCTGGATGCTGCAAGCAGAGCTGCAGGGATAGCCCTGAGATTTAGCAGGGAAAATGTGCATTAGTTTTATGATCCCTACAAGGTGTCCCTACCCTGTGGTACTTCTTTCTTTTCAGAATAGCCCCCAGAAGCTTGCAAAAATACACTTGCAAACTGCTGCTGCTCCAGCCTGTAAAACAACTGTCCCCTGCCTGCTTCCTGACACCTCTTCACCCCACCTTACTGTGCTGGTCTGAGGTGTGGGTCCCTCCTCCTTCCACCATCCTCTTTGCACCATGGCCTCACCCTGGGGGAAGGCAGGCAGGCAGTTACCGACTGCTTTGGCTGTCAGTCACCCTGCAGCATCACTGTTCTGCTTCCCATAGGGTCATGCCATTGCCACCTCCTCATGACTGCAGGCTGAAAAAGCATCTCAAAGCCTGAAGGTGTTACTGTAATTGCTACTCGGAGCTCCTGACCCAGATTGGCTGGGAATCCTGAAACTCACTGAGATTTCCAGAGGGAAGCAACTACTAGTGCTCCCAAAACCACGAGGGTCCCAAGGGGCAGCAGGATGGCCCAAAGCCACACCTGACAGAAGCTCACCGCTGCACATGCTGGTCTGGTGTCATATGGCTTTCTCTGGCATATGCCTCTTCATCCACAAAGAAGATGCAGGCAAAAGGTTGTTCTCTCTGCTGTAGCAGCAGTGGTTATTTTCCCATTGTAAAGAAAATTTCTTCCTATGTACAAAAAAAGGAAACCATTAAACCAGCTGTACAATAACAAATAACATTATTTCCTTTAAACTGGCTGAAATTAGTAGCTCCATGTAAAGTTCTTAGATCACAGAAACTGCCTCTTAGAGTGAATAGCTTTTAAATCAATTATATATGGACGGATATTAATAATGCTCTGGCAATGGGCTGAGAGACTGCACACATAAACACTTAATCCTAATTCAGAACACGTACACGCTGCCAGCTCTCTCTATTTCCTATTCCATGTCTTTCAGCTGCAGAAGTCACATTATGATCACTTCCAACTCTAGGTATCTTAATTTGGAAATAATAACTTCAAAATACATTAACACTTTAAGCATCCCACACAGAACCAATTGCTCTGAGATCTCCATTATTCTTTTTAGCATAGTGAATGCACACTTAATATTTCCTAATAGGTACTAAGAAGCTCAAAGCAGAAAAAGCTTCTAAAATAACTCATGCTATTTTAAGAGGATCTGATTTAAACAAGTGCCAGATAAAATATTTCTGAATTGAAAAGTTTTCTATAGTAACTTGCAAATACAAAATCAGTCACCAGGACAGTTCTAGCTGACATCTCTTCTTGTCACAGATCTATACTTCTGCCCAGTTAAAAATTCCGAGTTTGAAAATAGGAAAGTGTGGGCTGAGCACTGATTTTTATCTGAACATTTAAAAAACATACTAATGTTTTTAAACCACAGCTTACAGGGCAGGTGAAAGAATTAGTCTCTCCAGGAATTAGTAGAAGGCTTGCTCCAGCAGCTGCTGAGGGAAATGGAGATACAGCTTCTGAACACAAGTTTGCTGGTCAGGCTCCTGCCGAAGAAAGTTCAGGCCTATTGCAGTCAAACACAGCCTTCTCCATGGATCTCACAGACCTTGTGTCATGTTGCAGGATTCCAGGCAAGTGCATTTGCAAGATCAAGACCAGAAGAGTGAATGCACCTACTCTGGTTTTCATCCTGGCTCCTCCTTTAAATTCTCACTGCAAAGCACGCAGAAGCTTCTTTGTGGTAAAAAAAAAAAAAAAAAAAAAGGAGGAAAATGTGGACCTGGACATAAAAAGAATGTGAAAACTTGTTGTCAGGCACAGAGATGATAAATGTGTGGGTAGTTTTGTTGGTTTTTTTCCGAGTGGTTGCTATTGGAGCCTATGGGAAATGTCATATTCTCTGCCCATTTGAAAGTCTGCCGATCTCAGCCTCTACATGCGTTTTTCAGCAGGTGGTTTCCAGACTCCAGGCTCTTGCCACAGCCTGCTGTGACTCCAGTTGTCTTCACTGTGTCACTCAGGTCAAAGGGTCTGTTAAAAAAAGGCATGGATGTCCAGGTATGAACAGTGTCAATCATGTGCTTAAATGCTCAGGCAGGGATGAGCCCACTTCTTCGGATGGGCAACCAAATGCATCACTTCTTCCTCTGGCTCAGCTGGGCAGACAGAGCACAGCCACCATGGAAGTTCATACGTTGCTGCTTTAAATAGCAGCTAATCCCCAAAGTCCACAAACTCAACAGAAAGCTGCCTGAGGAAAAACATTTGACAGCCTGCAAATCCCAAATTAATGCACTCTGATTGCTACTGCCAAATTGTCTGAAGTGGATTAATGGCAGAATATAGCAGATAACTGGACATAAAAGCTGGTTTTTTGTTTTGTTTTTCAATTCACCAGATGACATCTCAGCACTGGTTCCATGCAGGGAGCTCCAGCTGCTCAGACCCTTAAGCAGCCTTTGTATGGAAGCAGGCCAGGGGCTTGGGCCACAATTCAGCAACATGTGTGACAGTGCTAGTGCCCAGCATCACAGATTTCTGTCTTCCCTCACAACCCACCTGTGCCAAAAATTCATGCTCTGAAAAATCAGATCTCTCAAACCAGCACTTAACGCACCTGGGAAAACAGTGGTGGCTTTCCGCACTGTAGAAGTCAGTTGCGGAAATTAAGAGCTCCCCAGCTCTGATTTCAGTTGGAAAGTCTCATTCTTTGGCACCCCTGGGGTCCTCCAGGTGATGTCGCCATAGACTCACCTCACTGACTGACTTGTTGTGTTCGTTGGCTGCACTCCCCAGCAGCACCCTCTCCGCTAGATTAGATACTGGAGGTCTGTGCACACCTTCAGATAACTCTATTTTAAGAGGATGCAAGCCCATTAAAAATCTGTGCTGCTTTTCTTTCAGACTTTTCCTCTGAACCAGACATATCCTTACTCACCCCACACAGTTAGAAAAAAAAAATTGCCTTTTCTTCACAAATTCTTTTTGAGGTCATGAAAACATTTGGCTTTCACGTCAGAGAAGTCTTCAGCAGTTGGAAGAAACCATTGAAATGTTGCTTCTCGCACACCAGTGGAGCAGACACACTAGAGAAATCACTCCTATCGAGACACATGAACATGGACATTCACAAGTCCCTATCTCAAAGGACACCCATCTTGAGAGACACCAGTCAAAAGGTCCCCACAGAGCTGCAGGGATTGCAGAGCCCTTCCCTCCTGCACATCAAATGGGAAGGAGATGTTTCCAGGTCTTTGCCCAGCCGATATGCAGTGAAGCAAGCTGGCTTCTACCACAAGCCCTTGCAGAAGGCCACACATCAGGAGACATCATTAGTCAAGGTTTCTGGAAGGTTGCACATGTTTTCCTTTGGCTTCCCTCCACACACTTTTACCACTTGTATTTCCCTCACATGTATGTCCTTTGTGTACACATGCATACAAGAAGAACTTGCCTAATTTCTACCTTAGCTAATAAAATTTGTTCTTTCTCTCTGCAAGCCTTGCCTCGTTTCTTTCAGCCACATTACAAGAAGTCATGCCCTTTCCAGATATGACTTGCGAAGAATGTCCCTGTGGACACAGATGTCTTGCCTGGATCCCTGAAGGACACTCTGTGAGCTGTGCTGAGGGCAGCTTTCCTTGATATCCCACAAAGGCCTTCAGCTTGCATAAGACATGTAAATATTCATAGCATGCAGAAGAAGACAGCTCACTAACTGGTAGGGAGGGAGCTAAGCTCCAATGGGCACTCAGCTGCTTCAAACAAAGGAGAACAGCGTCAACAGAAGAGGGTAAAAATACATACCAGTCTTACATGACAGACAGCAGTTACGAAGAAGCGTGCAGAAGAGGCTGATTTTGATCTCTGTCTTGTAATTTACTGGAACAAGATCCCAGACATTTCCCCCACACCCCATGTGTGTACATACCAACAACGAAGTAATTGCCATGTGGAGGCAGAGGCATAAGACTACTATCTAAAAGAGCTTTTTTTTCCCTCTTGAAACACAGCTATGTGAAATGCAGGAGATGGACAAACACATACACAGAAAGGTACAGACAAAGTTGTGAGACGCACCCTGAAAGAGGCACAGGATAGTAGTCATCCCACAAGCTGGCTTATGTGCAGCTGAATAGTGCAGACTCTCAGCAGCTGCAGTAGATACAGCAAGAGAGAGCAGAAGATGCCCCATCCGTGGAAACATTCAAGGCCAGGTAGGGTGAGGCTCTGAGCAACCTGATCTGGTTGAAGATGACTCTGCTCCTTGCGGGGGGGGTTGGACTAGATGACCTTTAAAGGTCCCTTCCAACCCTAACTATTCTATGATTCTAAGATGCATAGAAAATAGATGGGTTGTCAAAGAAATAGGCAAACAAGCAAATACACATGCTGTCTTCCACTTGCAGTGGTCTTGCATGTTCCTATAAGAGGAAATCCAGAAAAGAGATAATTTCCCAGATATAATACCTCTTCGTAGATTGCTGTGGTTTTTCTTTCACCTGTGAAACCTTCTCTCTTTAAAGCAAAGAAATTCCTAGCTACTTTCAAGACTTTTGTCTTGGTTCTTCTTAAAACAAGCTTGCCTCCTTCATTCACAGGGCCTTTCCTCAGACATTACCTTCAGGGAGGTAATGCAACTCTGTGAAGAAAGAACCATCAAATCAGTGTTTTGTAAAACATTCATACGTTAAAAGGAAATTTTTCTGTACTGTCAGCCCTAGCAATGCTCAGAATGTGATGTCTATGGCTATTTGTACCTTACATTTATAGATTTCCCAATCCCTCCCTCTTTTTCATAGAATCGTAGACTCATAGAATCATTTGGGTTGGAAGAGACCTTTAAAGGTCATCTAGTCCAACCCCCCTGCAAGGACCAGGGACATCTCCAACCAGATCAGGTTGCTCAGAGCCCCATCCAACCTGGCCTTGAATGTTTCCAGGGACAGGGTATCCACCACCTCTCTGGGCAACCTGTTCCAGTGTTCCGTCACCCTCATTGTAAAAAATTTTTTCCTTATATGTAGTCTGAATCTTTCCTCCTTTAGTTTAAAACCATTAGCACTTGTCCTATCGCTAGAGGCCCTGCTAAAAAGTTTGTCCCCATCTTCCTTACAGGCCTCCTTTAAGTGCTGAAAGGCTGCAATAAGGTTCTCGTCAGAAGCTTCTCTTCTCCGGGCTAAACAACTCCAACTCTCTTAGCCTTTCTTCATAAGAGAGGTGCTCCAGCCCTCTGATCATGTTCATGGCCCTCCTCTGGACCTGCTCCAAGATGTCCGTATCTTTCTTGTAATGTTCTTCTCCCTCCACTGCATCAAGACACAGTGCTCCAACCACATCTGTAGGTGCGAGGGTGACCATGACAGGATCCCATGAAATGCTGGCTAGTCAGTAAACCAGGCTAAAGATTAATAGGCAACACAAATCACTATGGATTATGAGATCTCAGCACTCTAAGTTTGTAACGTGAGATGTAACTTATGAGAAATCATGCAATGGAGAACAGAATGAATGTTCCTCAAAAATGAGAGGGAGGGTTCTCAGTAAAAGCAAGCAGTTTGAATTGGCAACTCATAAATGCTACTGGTCTTCAAACTGTTCTCATTTTCCAGCACTGCTTATGCTGTCCAGCCTATCTTGCTAAACCCCGCTTTATTTTCTTGGTATTTCAATTCAAGAATAGAGTGTAGTGAAGCTAATCAAAACAAGCCCTCTACAAGCACCATGAAAACAGGTTTCAGCCTAACTTTTTCTTGTAACCACCACTAAATTGGAGGATCACTGCCTGACCATGTATTCACACATTTCCCAGGCTTCCTTTCTTTTTCCTCTGTTCATTTGTCTTCCTGATGTCTTCTATGCCCCATCTGGCTAGTTCCATATGGTTCCAAACACTCCATCCACACTGCTTTTCTGCTACCTGCACCTGTCCTCACCAGTTCTTCTCCTCCTCTCTGGCCAAGCCTCCCCCTCCAATAACTCGTACTGCTCAGGGATGAGATACTGTGTCCTTCTGCTGGTTTCAGCCTGCTAAATGCAGACCCCAGCCTTGAGCACAAGGAGTAGCTGGATGTCTGTGTCATCCCTTGAGAGGGCTTTCTCCACAGGCTTAAGCATTTGCAGGATTTGGATCTTTGATTCTCAGACCCTTGAGTCAGAGAATGCATCATTCTCTTTGCACGATCAACATCACTTAAGGCAATTACAATCAGAAAATAATCCTCAATATGCATATGCCTACATAAAAGCAGCATGACACTGACATTTCAAATGCAATATTAAACTGATTTGGCCTTTATTTTCTAAGAGTACTTAAGACATTTTAAACAATACAGCATCAGGCAAGCAAAAGATTTCAGTGATGGGAACTGGAAATGGTTTGCAAGTCAGGGCTCTCTTAGCAGTATGAGCAAAACTCCCCTGATTTCAGTGGCAATGGAGCCAAGGCCATTAAAAATAACATTAAAAAGCCCATTCCAGGCAAATAGTATCTTTAGAGGGTTTTTTTTTGGTGGGGGTGTCACATGTAAGAATGTAAGAAATTCTAACTGATCTAATGAAAAGAATCCAGCAATTTGAGTTAAACCAAATTAATCTGTTAATCAAACAGCAGGTGAAACTCTTACAGAGAAGTTACACTTGCTCTGTATTCAGCCAAGACTTTTTCAAACCATCACATACAAAAATACAAACTAATTATAATCTTTGCATCAAAGAGGAAAACTGCCCAATCTCTGCGCTTTTGTTTTAGCTAATCTATGTTCACTGCACTCTTCATGCAAATGAGCACATTTGTTGCAAATGGAGTAAAATTACTTTGCTAATCATCTAGTATTTTATCGTCAGAATGTCAGGCTTTAAATAGCTTGTTTGTGCTATACCTATCTGCTAGCCATGGTATAGCACATGGTATACTTTTGGTATTATCCTGTTGGCTCTGCCAAATTCACCGTAGGGCGAGTGAGTAGGGTCTACATAAGAGTTTTCTGGAGGATGTAGAAGGAAAGACCGGCCTTTCTTTAACTGTGTGTCTGTCCTGCTCTGCAAGCTAGGAGAGTACTGTGTGTCTCTTCTGGTAGCAGACAGTACTTTGTGAAGGGGACAAGGCTTTCACCTCCAGCTGATGGTCCAAGTCTCAGGTAGGCTGTGTGGCACTTCTGGTTCCCTTTCTGTTGAGCTGAGAGTCCAGTACAGCTGGTCTCACACACACACTGGCAGATACATCATTGCAGACAGGGATGGAAAGAGTGTTTCATTTCTACCCTGTGCCTGTGCTCAGGAGACAAAACAGGCAACAGATGCCCAGACTCCACTGCAAGGATGCTAAGGCAGAGCTGCCAGTGTTGACTATGGTCTGAGCTAAGAAGCCTACATCAAAAGCCCAGTAAAATTTTGCTACTGCAACACATTTGCCAGGAGACTGCAGCTAGTACTCTCGCTGGAGTGAATAAGAAGAACTTGTGGGAGTTTCTTCAGTATGCATTTACAGAAAGCTACTCCAGGACCAGGGAAACTAGCCAAGCCTGGTTTCAACATCCACCCTTTGCCCAAAACATATGTGCATGGACTGGTCAGGCAGTTGCTTTTATGTAGTTTCAGTGGCGGCATGCCCTGAGATCCTCGTGCATGACACATTCCTGATGCTTACCAGAGAAATACTGAACTCAGGTTATTCTAAGACCTCTGCTTTGCTCCAGGTTTGGCTGAAACAGGACAGCAGTATGAATAAGGTCATACACATTTTGTTTCCTTATGTCCCCTTTCTCCTCCACTAATAAAACTCTTTCTCTGAGTAGGAAGTTGAGATGAAAAGATATTGGAAGTCAGCCATTGTGAATTTATGTGTAGATAATCTATCACTCCCAGTCAGACAACTGTCTTGATTTTATGTTTTCTTTTTTTTCCTCTGGGGTTTTAATAAAATGGCTTCATTTTTGCTCACTCAGAGATGCTGCATGTGCTACAAGGGCAGATGGGATTTACAGCACTCTCCTCTGGCCCTGCCCACCCTGTAGAAACTATCTCACAACAGGAGAATTCCTCCCAGTTGCCTCCAGTAACTCTTAGTTTGCTTTGCCCCTACTGAAAGTCTCAGGAAGGAGCCCCAGTGCCCTCACAGTACTTCCCCAGTACTGTTACTCCCCTCCATGCACCCAGACCTGAAGAGCATGGAGCTCCTAACTACCTTGCAGGACCTGCTTCTAGGAGGCCAGTGGTTCTCCACATATTAGTCTTTAACGTGGTTCACACATCAGGCTGTGTTTTGTAGACCAAAGTTGTGTCCTATTCTGCTGTTCACAAAGGGATTTATCACATACATACATCTTGGTGCATGTGCCTACACGAAGTGCTGTGCTTTGGCAGTATGCATGTGTTTACCTCCCGCAGCATATCTCCACAGACTGGCCCAGTAAGTTTACAGAAAAGCAGGAGGGAGCCTAGGATTTTTGTGCTGTGACATACTGCCTAGCAAGATTAAACAGGCAACACTGGATGCTTTCTGTCAACATCCAGGTTTACATACCCACAAACATGTCACTGGCAGAGCTGCAGACAGCAAAAAGCCAGTCGTAACTGCATCTCCAGCCATGGCAGCCCTCTCTACAGGCCTCTGTCTTTTCTCAGCAGCTGTTTATTATTGTCTCACTTGTAAAAGGGGAGGACCAAGAACCTTCTTCCATTGACAAGGCACCTCCAGTATGGCTTCTTGTAAAGGACCTAAGATGTCGGTGCCACTGCCAAAAGTCCTAAGCAGTGATGTGCAGAGGGAGTTCATGTGCAGCCAAAATGCAAGAAGCTGCTCACCCACTCTTAAGCTGCTGCTCTGGGCTGTTGGCTCCAGCTAAGGGAGCTGTGCCAGTCATTTTAGTCTCTTTTTAAGTATTTCTTCAAAACAAGAAGCCACCCACAATACATGCAGATGTTGCCGCAAAAGTTCCCTTCTGTCCTCATGCCTTGCATTTCTCATCAGTCAAGCACCTCTGGTAGTCTACAGCCAAGTGTAGGAAGTACTATGTGCAGGGGCACTTTCCTCTTTAAAGTCCACTTATAGAGAATAAGATGTTGATTTCCATGACCCTAGGTATGATTCAGTGGTATGTTTTCTTTAATTTGATCATGTGCCTAGTCACCCAAAGGATCTAGAGATGTACTCTGCTCAGCAACTGCTGTACACAAATGGTGACAAACCAACTTGTGCCAAACCAGCAAGTCTGAACACCTGCAGACACTACGCCACTCTCCAACGCCATCCCTGGGACCACAGACTCAGCTTTTTCAGGGGACCACACCATACAAATAGGTTTTGCAGCTTGAAAAATGCTTGGGACCAGGTAGAGCTATTTTGACCCACTGGTAAGTCCTACAGCCTATAACTTCCCAACACAGCACTCTTTGAGCAGCTTTCATTTTTTGTATCAGGAAAAGTTCAGCTCAAGTCTTCCTGTCTCACCAGATATAACCAACTCTCAGGGTAACAGCTGCAGGGGATTTTGAGTATTTTGAACTTCCTGTCTTCCTGCTGGTGACCGATACACAAACCATGCAGTATATTTGCTGTGTGAGCTGTGTTGTGTCATGTTCTGCATCACTAGTGGTCTTTGCAGTAGACATCAAAAAATATAACACATTGCAGTGGTAACATCACAGGCATAAAAAAAGGCATAGACAATGAAAGTTTTACCAAGTATTTTGAAACTAAGTGTCATGCTGAAGCCCATCTCTAGTGGCTAGCACCCTCGTTCTTAAGTTGATAAATACATCGTGCAAAAACGATGCTATGGATCGAACTTGAGTTACACCATAAGCTAGTATCACACTGAAAATGTGTCCTCAACACTCTGTCAGTGGGGAGGACAACAGTGTTAAACTGAGTGGGAGAGACGGCTGCTGAAGGAACAGGGCTACCTCTCACAGCAACCCAAGCTTTTTACCAAATCTTGGGAGACAGAGGTCCTTTGGGATGAACCTATGTCCCCCATCAGGCAAAACGCAGGAATTAATGTTCACAGGCCTAGTTCTCAGGCTGAAGCCAGAAAAACAACTTCAAAAAGTAAGTCACCTTTGTGTATGTGTCCTACCAAATGTACCCAGCATGAGTCCGCAGAGATCACAGCAAGGCCACAACTTTGACTTCAGGCTTGATAGGCAAGATTAATACTTTGAGGAATCATCTGAATCATAACAGAAGCAATGACAAAATAGGACCCTTCATCATCGAATCTGGGAATCCTTAAGCTACAGAGGCACTGAAGCTGGCATGGCTAAGGACAGATGGCATTAAACCTCTCCTTTCAGGGATGCTAACTTCTTGCATCTAACACATAAATCTATGGCTACATAAAACAAAACCAAAATTAACAACAGTTTTCAGCTGTGATGTTTATCTGTTAAAAAAATGTTGTGGTTTAGGCCCAATTGAGACCAGACTATGCAGTCTCTCTCTCACTCCCCCCACCCTCCAAAAGAATAGGGAAAGATAATATAAGGAAAAAGGCTCGAGGTTTGAGATAAAAACAGGGAGAGATCCTTAGAGTTACCATTACAGGCAAAACAGACTCAGCTTGGGCAAAACTATTCATTTATTTCTAAAACCAGCAGGATAATGAGACAGAGAACAAGATAACCTCCCCCCACCCCTCCCTCTTCCCAGGCCTAACATTATCTCTACCACCTTCTCCCACCAAATGGCACAGAGGGGATGAGAGAATGGGGGTTACGGTCATTTCATCACACGTAGTTTCATGCCGCTGCTTCGTCATCAGGGAAAGAACTCCTCACATTCCTCCCCTGATCCAGCGTGGGGTCACTCCCATGGGCTACAGTCCTTCATGAAACTGCTCCAGCGTGGGTCATCTCTTCCACGGGGTGCAGTCCCTCCAGAACAGCTGCCCCAGTGGGGCCTCCATGGGCCACAGCCTCCTTCAGGCATCCGCCTGCTCCAGCGTGGGGTCCTCCACGGGCTGCAGGTGGATCTCTGCTCCTCCGTGGGCCTCCATGGGCTGCAGGGGGACAACCTGCCTCACCATGGTCATCACCACAGGCTGCAGGGGAATTCTGGCCAGGAGCTCCATTACTGCTCCCTCTCCTTCTTCACTGACCTTGGCATCTGCAGCCGTTCCTCTCATAAGAAATTCTTCACAACAGGCAGGCAGACGCCTCTCAGAATCATTTCACATCTCATCTCCTCTCCACTTCTTGCAGCCAGGCTGGGCCGAGTTGGGCCCAGTCGGCTGCCCAATGGGAGGCCAGAGGGTGAGGCCTGCAAGGCCCCAAGGCTCGCGCCTCACCCTCTCTGCCCCTGTTCAGCTTCTTCACATATTTTTTTTCTTTTTTCCTATTTTTCCCCTTCTTAGATACGTTATCGCAGAGGTGTTATCAGGGAACATTCTGCTACCAGCTGGCTCAGCCTTGGCCAGCAGTGGGTCCGCCCTAGGCCCAGCCGAATCCACTGAACAAAGGGGAGCAACTTCTAGCAGCTTCTTACAGAAGCTCCCACCATAGCCCCCTCACTAAATAAAACCAGAACAACAACAAAAAAAAACCAAACCCAAAACTGTGACACAGTTGTTTTATTTCCTGTTTGTTATTTTTTTTTCTTTTTGTTATGAAATCAATGACAAAGCTCATTGACTTCAGGAAACAGCCGGTGAAACAGCCAGTAAAAAATGGCAGAGTCAGCTTCAGAATCCTTGAAAAGCATTGGCTGGAAGAGACCTCTGGAGCTCACTGGAGCTCACCCAGTACAATCTCCAGCCCACAACAGGGCCAGATAAATGAGGCTGCTCCAAGGTGGGAAGATCTCCAGGAGTGGAGGTCTAGGCCCATCCCAGACAGTAAACACCCAGAGCAGAAAAGGCTCCTCTGATCTCCTGGCAATGTCCCCTACTGCAACTTGTGCCTCTTGTCTTTGGGGCTGTCCCTATGCCCTTCTGAGAAGATTCTACCTCCATCATCACCATGTCCTCCCTTTTGTGAGCTGACTACAGCCAAAAGGGCTCCCTGATGTTTTCTTATCCCCAGGCTGAAACAAGGCACTAATCACTAGGAACTTATGTAATTAAAATCTATTCATGGTTAACAAGACTTAACATAGATTGTGGTGTCCTCTATGTCAACGACCAGATGGAGTGCATGGAGCTCTCCCTGGGGATGTATGAGCAGCCCACGGAGAGCTTATGGGTCAGGATTAAAGGGAGGGCAGGGACATGTGACATTACTGTGGGGATCTGCTACAGACCACCCAATGAGGAGGACCTCGATGAGGCCCTCTGTAGACAGATAGGAGCAGCCTCATGGTCATGAGCCCTCGTCCTCATGGGGGACTTCAACCACCCCAATATCTGTTGGAAGGACAACACAGCAGGGCATAAACCATCCAGGAGGTTCCTGGAATGTGTTGATGATAACTTCCTTCTCCAAGTGACAGAGGAGCCAACAAGAAGAGGTGCTGTGCTGGACCTTGTTCTCAACAATAAGGAGGGGCTGGTGGCGAATATGGAGCTCAAGGGCAGCCTTGGCTACAGTAATCATGAGATGATGGAGTTCAAGATCCTTAGGGCAGCAAGGGTTGCAGACAGCAAGCTCTCTACCCTGGACTACAGGAGAACAGACTTTGGCCTCGTCAGGGATCTGCTTGGCAGAGTACTATGGGATAAAGCCCTGGAGGGAAGAAGGGCCCAAGAAAGCTGCTAAATGTTCAAGGATCACCTCCTCCAAGCTAAGGAGAATGCATCTTAACAAAGAAGTCAGGCAAAAACACCAGGAGGTCTGCATGAATGAACAAGTAGCTCCTGGACAAAATGAAAAATAAAAAGAAAGTCTACAGACGGTGGAAGCAACAACAGGTAGACTGGGAGAAATACAGAGATTGTCCAAGCAGCCAGGGATCAGGTAGGAAAGCTAAAGCCCTTACAGAATTAAATTTGATCCCTTGACAGGGATGTCAAGGGCAATGAGAAAAGCTTCTAGAGGTACATCAAGGATAAGAGGAAAACTAGGGAGAATGTGAGCCCTTTCCAGAAGGAAACGGGAGACCTGGTTGCACGGGACATGGAGAAGGCTGAGGTACTCAACAGCTTTTTTCCTCAGTCTTCACTAGCAAGGACCATCTAAGCAGCTGCTGAAGAAGGGCAAGTCCATGGGACGTGATGAGATGCATTTGGCAGGTCACGAGGAAACTGGTGGATGAAGTTGCTAAGCCATTATCCATATTTGAGAAGTCATGGCAGTCAGGTGAGGTTCCCATTGACTGGAAAAGGGAGGACATAACCCCTATTCTTAAAAAGGGAAAAAAAAGGAAGACCCAGGGAACTAGAGGCCAGTCAGTCTCCCCTCTGTGCCTGGCAAGATCAGGAAGCAGATCCTCCTGCAAACCATGCTAAGGCACATGGAAAATAAGGAGGTGATTGGTGACAGCCAAGATGACTTCACTAAGGGTAAACTGTGCCTGACCAATTTGGTGGCCATCTACCACTGGGTTACACTGTTGGTTGATATAGGAAGAGCAACTGACGTGATATACCTGGACTCGTGCAAAGCATTTGACACTGTCCCACACCTTGCCCTTGTCTCTAAACTGGAGAGACATGGATTTGACAGATGGATGGACCACTTGGTGGATAAGGCATTGGCTGGATGGCTGCACTCAAAGAGTTGCAGTCAAAGGCTCAATGTCCAAGTGCAGATCTGTGATGAGTGGTGTTTCTCAGGGGTTGGTCTTGGGACCAGCACTGTTCAACATCTTTGTCGGCAACATTGGCAGTGGGATTGAGTGCACTCTCAGCAAGTTTGCTGACACCAAGCTGTGTGGTGTGGAAGACACACTGGAGGCAAGGGATGCCATCCAGAGGGACCTTAACAGGCTGGAGAGGTGGGCCCATGCCAACCTCATGAAGTTCAACCAGGCCAAGTGAAAGGTCCCGCATGTGAGTCAGGGCAATCCCAAGCACAAATAGAGGCTGGGCAGAGAATGGATTGCAAGCAGCCCTGAGGAGGACTTGGGGTTGTTGGTTGAAGAGAAGGTCAACATGACGCAGCAATGTGTGCTTGCAGTACAGAAAGCCAATGGCATAATGGACTGCATCAAAAGAAGCATGGCCAGCAGGTTGAGGGAGGTGATTCTCCTCCTCTGCTCTGGTGAGACCCCACCTGGAGTACTGTGTTGAGTTCTGGAGCCCCCAAAATAAGGATGTGGACCTGTCAGAGCGAGTCCAGAGGAGGGCCATGGAGATGACCAGAGGGCTGGAGCACCTCTCCTATGAGGACAGGCTGAGAGAGTTGGGGCTGTTCAGCCTGGAGAACAGAAGGCTCCAGAGAGACTTTATAGCAGCCTTCATCTAAAGGGAGCCTACAAGAAAACTAGGGAGAGATTTTTGACACGGGCATGTAATGATAGCACAAGAGGTAATGGTTTTAAACTGGAAAAGCGTAGATGTAGATTAGACATAAGGAAGAAATTCTTTACAATGAGGGTAGTGAGTGTCACGGCCCACTCGGGACTCGTGATGGTTCTTTTAATGCGATCTCGAAGTGCAAAATTACGGCGAACACGCCAAAGGGGTTGGTTTCAATCAAACAGCACAAACTTTATTATTTTGCCCGTAAAGCGGAGTGCAATAAGTGAAAGGGAGTGAAAAGGAAAAGTAAAGATAGGGAAGGGAAAAAAGAAGATAATAGCTACCACCGCGGGTCCAAGGCGTCCCTATGGTCCCAGGTCCAGGCAGCGTCCCGCCGGTCCTCACGATCGATGTCGATCCTTGGTGGGGAGAGCTCTTTGGGGGTCTCGTTGTTAGGGGTCGACCTTTTATGCCAAGTGGCAAACCTTGCTCCTCCTTGCTTCGGGATCTCCGCCTGCTCTCGGCCCTTAAGATAGAAGTGTGGTTTTTGTACATTATAATTAGCAAAGTTCCGTTAAAGGGCACTTTCTCACCGTTGTTTTTGAGACAGCAGTTGTGATTCATCCTCCTCGATAGCAGCTGCACGGTTATCTCTGCCAGTTTTGACAACAGGGATGAGCCGTGGCACCTCTGCGCCACTCTGTCCGCCGTTTCAAGGATGTTGTACATTTTGTTGTTAGGCCAGAGTTGGCCTTGTCCATAACAGTTCTGTTCTGTTCCCGGGAGGAAAAAAAAAAACAACTGCATCTCAGGCAGGCTGCTCACAGCAACTCATGTCAAGCTGTGAGCCTAACTTTTAGGCCAGATCAAGTCCATAGTCCACCTGGAAGTCCTCGATGACAAGGTTGAGACAATACTGGTTTTCTGACCGACCCTTACAGTGAGGCACTGGAACAGATTGCCCAGAGAAGCTGTGGATGCCCCATCCCTCGAGGTCTTCAAGGCCAGGTTGGATGGGGCTTTGAGTGACCTGGTCTAGTTGGAGATGTCCCTGCCCAGGGCAGGGGGCCTGGACTAGATGACCTTTAAGATCTCTTCCAACCCAAACCATTCTATGATTCTATAAATACAAAGATCTGGAGAGGGTTAGATGAACAAGGACACGCTGAGGCTTTCTATTAACTTAATCGCTTTATCAGTAACTTATGGTAGTTTATTTATATGATAATCTAGTAATTCTCTAAGCAATTAGACAATTGTCCCTGGTGGGAGGCCACCAGGATTAGTCAACGAAAGAAACTCATCTCCTGGAAGACTTTGCAAACTGAAGGAGCTTACTGCTTGAAGGAGCTTGATTTGGTACCATCTCCTCATTCAGCTTAAGATCTTAAATTGCTTTGTCCTAGCATTGCCCCATAGGGACACGGGTCACCAGCCAACTGTGGGACCTCAGACCACTGAAGACAACCCCCAGAGCCCAGTGATCCAGTCCACCTTTAAGCCACACCTCACCACTTGGGCATCAAGTAGGCTATGCTGAAGGCCTTGCTAAAGTCAAGTTGTCCAACATCCAGTGCTCTTCCCTTCTCCACAGAGTCTGTCACCTCTTCAGAAAAGGCAACCAGACATCAGTTCTCTTGGTAAATCCCTGTTGGTCATTTCTCCTTCATCCAGTTCTTGGGAAATAGTCTCCCTCTCCATTATCTGCCTGGAGACGGAGGAGAGGCTGATGGCCAATCACTCCTCAGACCATCCTTACACTTCTGGAAGATGGTGCAGTACTAACCTTATGAACATCCCCCAGTTACAGCCTTCCACAGTTACAGAGAGGTTAGCCTACAACAACGTCAGCCAGCTCCCTCTCCTGCCCCACTGATCAGGGACCACGATTTCCTTCCCCTCCCTGTGCTGCTGAAGCACTCAGGGAAGCTTTGGTTATTCAGAGGAAGCCCTTCATGGCAACTTGCATGTCTGGCCCCTCCTGTGGCTGTGCAGTTGTGGAGATAAATCTTGTTTAATTTGCAAATACTTTATGTGAGGAATTCCGAAAATTGTCATGACCTTTACAAACAGCACCAGTGGGTTAAACCACATTCATCACCTGGTGCAAAGGCTCAAGTGCACAGTGTGGATGTTCTGCCACCTTATGTAGAGCCACGGAAAACCTGGGGTTTTCTCCTACAGAGCAGAAACACATATAGTATCTGAAATACAAATATTTTTTTTTTCTCTTTAAACCTGAATTTATTTACAGCTCAAGCTTAATCACACTCTGGATCTTTAGGACAATACCTGACATACGTTACAAGCTTTGCGTAGCAGTGAGCCGTACTGACTAATGGTGATCTGGTGAAATCTAGCAGAGGCAGCTATAGACCACTGTAACTGGCTGAACCTGGCTCTGACCAGCAGCAAAGATGTTGAGTGGAAAAATTTATCATGCTTCAAAACTTTATCCAGAGAGCCATACAACATCGCTCCTCAGAACATATCTGAGAAGTCTGTGCCTGTGCGCAGGGTACTCCTGGGGAAGCTGCAGTCTGGGCTGATACCACACCAGAGCAGGGACCATAGAGGACTTGGACAGAAGAAAATGGTATGCTTAGAATGGCAGAAACTACACCATGTACCATTCCTGCTTCCCACGTCACTTGTCTCCTTGACTGAGGGTTTGGGACATGCTGAACCTGACAGGGGGAGTTGGGATAAGGAGGGAAGGTGAGCAGCTAACTAGTAAGATGAGAATTTGTGTTCAGGCATTTGTTTTTTCTGTCCATTCAGACCAATTGCCAAAACTTTGTATTGATTTAAAATAAAATTATTTTCACATAACTCCCCAGTTCAAGTCTGTTTGCCTGCAGCAAGAACTGACTTATTTCTTCACTGCCTCAGCTTTGCATTGGCAGAACCTAAAAGCTAATGAAGTTAAAATAGTATTTCATTTGCCTATACCCAAAGAGAAAGGGTGGAAAATAATAAAAATGGCAATGTTGAAGTTGAAAGCACCATGTTTTCTTGAGGCATCACTCAAACTCATGTGTTAACTTGAGATAGAGATGCTGTCCAAGTTCCTCCTTCCTTCCTTTCCTGGTCTTGAAGACCTAAATAACAGTGTTTTTCCAAGCCATTTACTTTCTTCTGGATTCAATCTGGACATCTTCAGAAGAGAAAGGGGACGCTATGATTATTTAACTAAGTAATCTGAAGAAATGCAACCTTAATACACACAAAATAGTTTAGACTCCACTATTTGATAAAATGTCCAAGAGATATACTAGAAGCAAAAAATAGCAGGAGGAGTAAGAGCTCCTGTAAATGTCACTCCCACACATTGTTTTAAGATTCTGTACTCTGGAAGGAACTTCCCCTCCCCCTCTTCATTTCTTTATTAGCACCCTTTCTCTCCAAGTTAAACCTCTTATAAACATATTCTGTATGAAGGTTAGGGAGGATTGCTTAGGAATTAACCAAGTAAGCAAACAGAGAAGATATCAGTAATCCTCATATGGTTGCTAGGCAACAGGTAACCAGAAAAATACTGAGAATTATGAAAATGGTAGATGCATACAACATTCAGAAACACAAACTGTTTTAAATATTACATCATTGGCATTGAAAAACAATTTATTAGAAGTATTTCATTTTCAAACCAGCAGGTCACACTGAAAGACATTAAAATCCAGTAGTCTCTTCTCCAAATGACAGCAATATGTGACCAGGGTACTGAAAATTTTGTTGGTTTACAGTTGAAAAAAATTTCATTATTAGAGAACAGGATGGCCTATTACTAATGCACAGAAACTAAAGGCCTACTTTTTGAGATTTTGAAACATGAAATGAAAAGTGTATCCATGATCCTAACAAATGTGCTCTCAGCTACATAGGGCTTAAAAGCTTTTTATTTTCAGACTTAAAACAAAAGTTAAACTTCCCTGTATGCTTCTCTTCTGCTATACTTCTAATACATTTAGATTAAATCTTATATCAACAAAAATATGAGGCAAAAAACCCCACATAAAGAATACTGATACTAAGGATAGTCATCAATGTATATCTTCTTGACAGAAACAAGGAAAACATTGTTAGGAATTAATTATATCACATTTAACTGAGGCAGCTAGAGAGGTCATTAGGGGGAAGGTGATGCAAACATAAATTTATTCTGCTGGTAGCTTAGCCCATTAAACTATTTTCCTGCTCATGGCTCGTAACTCTCTACCCTAGTGTGGAAACCATGATCAAAAATGTTCAGTGCAGCTGCCACCAACTTGATTTAATATTTATACATTAATAAAAAGAAACACATTTTAGCAGTAAATGAACTCCACAGAAGATTACTTACTTTTTGTTAGCCCATTAGCATTTATCTGTTACAGATAATGACTGCACTCATCTTAAAAAGAAAATACTGCCTTTAAACAGAAATGTTGCCTATGCAAAACAAACAAAAATTCTCTTACCTGGGATATTTGTACAAAGATTCAATAATTTAATAATAATTTTTATGCATATGCTAGAAACAAAACAAACAAAACCCCTCAAGGCTAATGAATATAAGATCTTGTGAATGGCACCAAGAAATCCTGCATATTTTTAGGATTCAGTAGTCTAAGAAGGTAAAAATATTTATGTGCAAAAGATTTTTTTTTCAGTGCCTATGAGACACTGGTCTGTATTTATATTAAGATATACATTTTTAAATTAAAATAAGGTAGTATTGCCATTCTGTTATTTGGAGAGTGCTATAATGACAGCTATAAACAGAAGTTACCCATGAAAAAATAGTTTATTTCAATTCAACATTTGTAAAGCAAGCTCAGTTTTAAAACAGGACAGGCTCTTCAAATCCTGATCTTAACTAAACAAACAAGGTTACTCTTCAAATTCTGCACATCAATTCAAAGCCATTATTTTCCTTCTTCCATTCCAGTGACGCACTGGAAATTGCAGTGCAGAACTCTGTACCACACACTTCTTTTCAATCTTGCACTTTGTGAGAGTGGTTCTGATCCATGGCTGTGAAGAACAGGCAGACAGTGGCTGTGATGAACACATGCACTCCCTCATAAAGTAGTTTTGGCGAGAAGACACTCCATATGAACAGGTGGTAGCGCAGACCTGTTACCAAAACAATGTAGATGGCAACTGGAATTGAACGCATTAGAGCATAGCAGAAGCAGCCTTGACCCACTGCCGCTGAATTCCTGGTAACAAAAACAGAGGAGTTCATTCTCAGGCAAACTTAGTAAAGATATGTGAGTTCCTCCACTGTTTAGCATTATTTCAGCACATAAAGAATACTCACAGATCTCCACTTTGAGTTAGCAAACTGATTATTGATGCAACAATGTAATAATAAAGCTTGTCCTTATCACCTCTATATATCCTATAATAAGTAAGTATGTTTTGTGTAAGCATAGCAGCTGTCACCCAGTAGTTCACCTCAAACTTAGAAGGCTCTGTGCTTTAATACACTTTGTTCTAATTGTTAAAGTCTCCATCAAGCAGTTTCAAGATAGCTTCGTCTCTTGTTGGCCTTCCTGTGCCTTTCCACAGAATGTGGATGTTAAGAGGCAGACAAGCCAGACTTCAGTACTCCTCACAAAGCTGCCTAACCTATACAATGGATAATCAGATAAATCTGCTCCCCTTGTACAGGGCATAAAACTTGCCAGAAAACTGCTGCCCAAAGTCAGTAACACTGTAGAAAACAATATAAAAACATGCTATTAGAAAACTCTGTAAAGCTAGCTAACACTCTCCAGAGAATACCACATTCTTAGGCTTACATGAGCAATACGTTGCATTCCTGTTAACAGCAGCTTAGCTCAGCTGGGCCCGCTGTATTGCAAGAAATGTCTGCCCCGTACGTAACCTACATGGTCCAAATCTGCCATGTTGAGGTATTCTGGTGGGTGACTGGAGTCAGATGAAAATGGAAGTGAAAGGATTTTCTGCACTTTGATTGTTCTGCCTCCCCTGAGGTGCCAACTCACAGCAATGATGCTAGGTTGATATGTGTCCACTTTCCCCAAACTACATCTGCAGAGACTAATTCATATCAAATTCAGATGCTTACCTGTTCAGACAAAAGGAAGGAATAAAGCTATTTCACTGGAATAATAAGCAGAACATTATCCTCGCCTCATAAAAATATTTTACATCAGTTCCCAAAAGAACATATCAGCAAAAAGTGGAAATTATTTACACCAAAATCCTGATCTGAGAATCTGTTCTGCTCCTCCCAGTTTTTAATTCTGATTGTTTCAAGTAATAAAAATTTAAGATGACTAGCACTTCTGTGAGATGCAAATTAGTCACTTATGACTAAGTAAGCCACAGAATACAGTATTTTACATAAACCATTAAACTTATTATTCTTTAAATCAAAATAATTAGGATACAGTCCTGTTTTCCAGCAAAGTCAAGAGCAAAATTCCCAAGGCTTTCAATGGAAGGAAGAACAGGTCATGAAAGGAAGAGCTGAAAAATCACCTAAGAACAGCAGGTGTGAATGATTGCAAAACATACATTCGGTTCACAGAAAACTATCTCCCTTGCTGCTTGGCCAAGGAAACTGTGACTTGGGAGTGAGCTGATCCCTGCTTCTGCATAACAACTTTAGTCTTCAGTGACCTTGTGTAAATAACCAACTTTATTCCTTGTCAACAAAGTCAGTTATTAAAGATAAACAAACTGAAGTTCACTCAGGCTTAGCTGTTTTCACGCTGATATGAGTAAAAACAGTATTTGTATTAGTTAGGTGATACAACTGAATAAACAGAGGAAAAGGATTTTGAGTCAGATAAGCAAATAGGCAATTTTTAAACTATTTTCTATAGTGAAAAAATGCACTTGATAGACCAGCTAGAGGAAGGCTATCAGTAGTTGTGGCTATCACATTTACTAAGCTCAATGATGAGATTTTCAAGGGAATTCTAAAAGAGATAAGTGAGAGTGTTCACAAACTTATAAATTTAGGTCTTTCAAGATCCCTGCATTTTAAATTTAAATTTCAGTTCATATCTTCTTCCCTAGTCTGTGCTCACCAAACCATTTAGTACCCTGTTGTGAGGTAGCTCCTAAATGTAGATCAATGGTGTTAAAAATTGATAAAATGGCTTTTTTTAATCATGAAGAAACTGTCTGGAAGATTATTTTGAATCAAATCTCTGTGTGTTAACATATTTGGCTCAAAAATTAGGTAGATCTAACATTTTAGATACATTTTACACTGGAATGAGAGCACATAGTGATCTTTACTAGTAACATTTAAATTCTGCATTTTCACATTATGATTACTAGCAAAGAATCCCCAAGTCAACAAGTAAACAGTACAATTATTTCTGCATTTTGGTAGAGTAAAAATAATAAACTGTTTCTTTTTCTGCTTATATAATACTTTTACTTCCAAGAGGACTCAGCACTTGCTTCATCTCTCAACAAAACATAGACACCCACCTGCAGAAGGAAATCTTGGACAGTTTCACAGTATAACACAGCAGTGCAATTTAGAGAAGGCAACAGAAGCACGCTATATCCACAAACTATTAAACGGTTAACAGGGTTCAACAGCAGGATAATTTGGTTTATTTTGGAGCTAGTATAAGAGTCCACACATGTGTTGTTGCAGAAACAGCACTGGAATGACTGAGTACAAGCAGTTAGACCTGTTTGGCTATTCTGATGCTAAGGCAACGACTTAGTTCTTTGAACACAGCACCATTCTTTCTTCTTGCTTCTGCTGGGCACCAAATTTGCTGAATAGATAAGAATAATGACTTTGTGCACTCATTTTGCTCATTCTAAACACACATAGTGACCACACAGTATAGGGCTTGTCAAGACCACAAGGAACACAGTGGCCAGGGATCAGGCTGCTGCTGCTAAAGTGACCAAGAAAATCCAGGTAGTTCACCTGGTTTCTGAGTTATTCCAAAAGAAGTCACCAGAAGAGCACAGAAAGCTGGCTGTGGCATGCTCCTCATGTATCCTACTGTTTATAAGCTAGATCAGCCAGTAATTAATAACTTTGCAACCTCTCAGTGCTGTTTCAGTGAGAATAACAGAAGATTACAGGACACATCTAAAGCGTCAACGTGTAACTACTCCATACTGAACTATTTCTGCAGCAGTTAATGCCTTTTCTTATGTAAAGGAGAAGACCATAAAGGGATGTAAACTCTACATGCTACCTCCACATTCAGACAGAACCAGTCCAATATTAAGGCTTCTGCATAATGCAGGCATAAAAAAAAAGTACTCAGCTTTTAATATTGAATTCATTTAGCAAGTTAGCTTCCAAGGACTTTAATGAGGGATCCCAATGTGTTAAAGATGAGAAAGCATATCCAAACTTCATGTGAGATTGATGATGAAGATTGCTAGATCCAGAAAAAAAACCACAATGCCTTTGGAGACTTTTGCAGCAAAGAACACTACAGATTCATATCACTGAACACACTGTATTTGGATTTCAAACATTAAGTATAGTCTTGAGCACATATTGGCTTTCAACAAAAATCCGCTCTTTTAATTGAATATTTAATACATGGAAAAACAGGGCCAAGAAATTGTGCCATTAATAGGTTTTCGGCTTCTTTGGATGTCATAAATTCTAGTTGCAAATATTTTGTCAACAAATCTTTCACCTCTCAATCCATCTCCAACATGCTATCAAAATGGCAATACAAGGTTTGTAAAATGAAAAAATTATGATGCCAGAAACATGAAAGAAAAACAACTGTTTTCTTGTGAAAGGATGTCTCCCAGTTATATAGAATACTTGGCAGATAGTGGCACAAGTTTTGTAGTTTAAAAATCAAGCAAAAAAAACCTCCACAGACAGCCCTACAAATGTTTCCACAAAGAATTTTAAAATACACTACTTTACATTGTTCCAACCCTTGTTCTAAGCCACCAATTAAATAAACATTTTAGAAATCTGCCAGCATACAAGTGAGGAATACCCTAAGATTGTCATTTTTCTGCGATTGAGGGAGGTGGGTCATGTCTGGAGGGTTTCAGTACAATACGTTCTGAATCCTTTCAACGAAACTTATCCTCCAGCATTTCTACCCTTCCAGCTCTCTTTTCTAGCTGAATATCACTGCCTAGATTACCTCTTATTGGGGATACTGAATTTGCATATTTGAAGGCAATTTTACTGTATTAACATTTTTTACTGTATTAGAGGCACTTTTCTTTCTAGACTTCCTGTAGTTTCAGTTTGCTTTCTGAAAAATAGTTGCCACTTTGTTAATCTGTCCTGCATACATTAATAAAGGGTTGCAGTCAGAAACAAACCCTGTAGCACTCCAGTGTCTGTCTGTGACATCTTAGAGTATCTGCAATCTATAAGAAATTCCTCTGATCTTAGCAAATACCAATTAGTTTAGCAGCAAGAACAAATTTGTTATGTCTCTCCCACATGCCCTACTCTCACCTAGTATAATTCTTACGGTGCTATTTTAGATTATAGTATACAATCCTTCACTGTCACGGAAAAACACTTTATATTTATGGCAGATCCAAGGGAACCAAGAGTTGTTTGTAAATTTAAATGATCAACTCTGGTATAGACTATCAATCAGAATAGCATTAATTCTATAAAGTCACAGTTTTTTACACCAAACCCTATCAACAGACAGATGTCAAAAAGGGTGGTTGCCAGCAAGCTAATAGGGTTGTCAAGTATATTCTATGGAAATGAAGGAACTTGGGGATGATCATTGATATTCCTGTGCATCCTCTTTCCCAGTAGAAAGGCAGAGAAGCTACAATTACCTAAGCAAGGTCATCTCTTCGTGGCAGTAAGCTACAGTGAACTGTAGCATAGGTTCAGCAGGTTCTCACAAAGACTTAGCTGTAAAATGCTATTAAGACCTTTTCATTTCAGCATCAAGAGCAGGAAAAATAGGACAACAATGCTTTTGCCTGTTCTCACTGCTGGCAAAATCAGTTGTGCTGTGAGCTTCCTGTCAGAAAGAGAAGTAGTCTCAATCACCCAGCAGAGGTAACTCTTCTCATTGGCATCTACTATGAGCTAATTTGCTTAGAACAAAGCTCTGTCTAAAACACAGGGCATATATTGATTGAGTTTCAGATTCCTTTTGCCCTTCTTCAATTAGGCTTGGCCCCTTAAAATAGTTCCAGAGGAACTCCCTAACAAAGATGTATTTTAGATTGCTAGTAGGAATTGAATTATGCTGGTATTGGGCCAGACGGCCTGAACAGCCACTCTGAATGGCTAGTATAATCATTTAACTATTAGGGCAAGGAATCAACTGTACCTTTAGTAAAAGCTTCTAAAAATCTTGGCAACCTAACTCGAAAGAAGTCCACTAGATCCAGTTCATCTCCTGCATGTGCTCATTTCCTCAAACACTGATCCTCTGGCAATCAACTTACAAAGGACTCAAAACTCTCTGCTTTTCAGCTTCACACGATCAGTCCTCACCTTCCCTTATAAAAAAGGGAAAACACGTCACAACATCAAACATCTCAAACTCTTCACAACATCTTCACAAACTCAAACATCCGTGTCTATTTCAGGATTGCAGGCAAAGAGACTGCTAAACTGCACTCCAGGCAAGATGGCCATGTAATGTCTAGATTTCTTCACCACAAAGAAGCTAGTCCTTTTCAGTAGGTACCTTTGACTCAGGAAACCAGCTTTCCACATGTAAGCTATGATGGCTATTGATGAGTTCCAGCCCATTCTTCAAAGACAGGATTTGCATGAAATCCCGAGTGCTCTGGTTGATATATTTTTCCTCTCTACTTCTGTGGTGGGCCACACTGGGATACATGCAGTTCCTGCCCATTATCACTGCCTCAAGCGTTCCCATAAGGCTCTGTTCATGTTAATTCTTAGCACATAGTACTCTGTTCAGCTCCAAGAAAACCAAAAAAGTTAAATTAGTCTATTCCTGTTGACACTGGCCCAGACTTCAAAGCAACAAGGTATAATCAAATCATTAAAACTCCTAACAAGCAAAATACAAATCATAATTCTTTCAAAGCCCAGCATTAGTCAATTTTCTGCAAGTACCCTTCCAAAATCCACTTAGCACTTCTAAAGACTTCCAGTAGAAAAAAACCTGAAGTATTTTACATCAGCGTCATACATGCAGGGAATAACAAGGAAATTTACAGCTTAATCTTCTGTTAAAGTGCAACTACAGGCTTTCCTGCCGACCTGTATAAAGAAACAGCTCTTCTTCATCATCTTAGCTAAAGGTGGAAAATCTGACGATTGTGCTGGACAGGCAGGCTAAAAAGAGACTTAAAATAGATTGTTATCATGTTATTTAATTAAATTCAAACTTACCAATTTAGAATATACCAGTCTAACAGGACAGGTGAACAGCATCACAAGGCATTTCTAGAGAGATGAGGCACAAATTATTTAAGTAATGGGTAAGAAATTATTTAAGTATGAGTAAAAAACTGGCCAACAAGGCCACACTCAGAGGGTGGTATTAATGTTTTTTACTCAGTCTGTTACAAGTAGGGTCCCCCAAGGACTGATACTAGGCCTCAAGCTGTTCAACATCTTGACAAATGATCTGGATGATAGGATTGAAACCAGCCTCACCAAGTTTGCTGAGGACACTAAAGTGGGTGGTGAGGTGGACACTTTAGAAGGGAAAGCCATCTTACCAAGACACCTAAATAGGCTGGAAGAGTGGGCTAGATCTGTGTGAAGTTTAACAAAGACAAGTGCAAAGTCCTGCACCTGGGACAGAATAACCAAAGGGCCCAGTACACGCTAGGATCTGTGTGGCTGGGGAACAGCCTTCCTGAAAGGGACATGGAGGTACTGGTGGACAACAAGCTGAACAGGAGTCAGCAGAGCACCACTGCAGCAATGAAGGTAAATCAGGTCCTGGGCTGCATTCACAGGGACATTACTAGCAGAGATAAAAATGTGATTTTCTCACTCTTCTCAGTGCTTGTCAGGTCAGACCTGGAGCACTGTGTTCAGTTCTGATCAATTCAAAAAAGACGTAGACAGACAAGAGGGTCAAAAGGAGGGCCAGAGATGATCAAAGGGCTGGAGAGCCTGTCCTACAAGGTAAGACTATAGGAGTTAAGTCTCTTCTTCCTGGAGAAGAGAAGGCTCAGTGAGACCTCATCAGAGTATTCCAGTATTTAAAGGGTGGCTACAAAGAGGACGGAGGTTCTCTCTTCAGGTAACACACGGAGTTACAAGCAAGGGGTACAAGTTGCACCAGGAGAGGTTTCATCTCAGTGTAAGAAAGACATTTTCTACACCAAGAACAATCAATCACTGGAACAATCACCGCACAAATGTGGTAGAGTCCCCATCACTGAAGGTTTTCAAGATGCAACTGGACAGGATGCTAGATTACCTCACTGAGGCTCCCTTTTCCATGAAAGATTGGACCAGGTGATCTTTCAAGGTCCTTTTCAACCTGGATGTTCTATAGTTCTATAGAGCAATGCTCACTCTTCTGCATTGAGGACACAGTCAGTCCTTTCTTGTGTTTTTCCATTACAGTAACTATTTTTGAACTTGTGACTTAACTAAAATAACAGTGCTCTCCTCAAAATACTCCTGCCACCCCAATAACATACGCATTTGAGAAGAACTTGTGCACTTCAAGAAAAGGTGTGAGAAAAGAAGATAGAAAAATCCTGGATACATGCACAAGGACAGTATCACATGTACAGTCCTATCCACAGCTACCAGAACCAAGAAGTCAGCTTATCTTAGCCACAGAAAAGAGAAGGACAGAAAACTAATAGTGAAAAAGAAAAAAAACCTGCAAGTAAAAATAGTAAGACAAGGGCACTAACAGCAAAAAGTACAGGTTACATCTAGAAACACTCCTACAATAAAGAAACATGTAAGCAAAAGTCTACTAATATCATCCTCTCTTTCTAGAAGTGCCCCTCTGAATGGCTCTGCTCTTGCCTGAGCATTAATACAAACCACTGAGAACCCAGCATCATCATGTAGCCCTCACTAATAGTAGCGAAGAAATAAAGATGGTATTGTGCTTCAATCTAAAAATTTCTATTTCAGAATTACGCGGAAGGAATACCCAAAGTACTGAAGAGAAGGGGGAGAGAATTCATTCAGTGCGCTGTGTACACTTCACGCAGTGTATCAGCGTATTGCCCCCAGCTTTCTTCACAGCTTTTTCTGGTGCAATGTGCAGAGGATTCAGTTTGACCCAGGGTGCTTGAAGCCTGTTACAGCTGCTGTGTGGTAAGAAAGGGTCAAGAACCTGTACAGCTGCAAGGTGTAGAGCTTGGCTAAAAAACACAGCAGTTTGCACGGACGGGTGCAATGAATGGATCCTCATCTCAATTCAGACTAGCCAAAACATTCTCAGGCATGGTAGTAATGCACCAGAGTACATTCTCCAGCAGCTCTTGGAGCAGCTGTCCCAGACTGAGTTTTGGATAGCAGATGTGGGCCTGCAAGTCCCCAGTTGCAGGAATTGCACAGGGCCTCTCCCTAAGGCTTGCAGAAATGGTTGTCTTTCCTGCAGCAGACATGCTATTGTTGAAGAGGTGTGTCACCAAGTGGAAGAGTTATGGGAGGAAGTGAGCAGGCTTTGCAGCGTCAGAGAGGACGAAGGAGACATGATCTTCTCAGAGACCCTATAGCTTCAAGGCCTCTGGACGCCAACTATAGTACAGGCGCAGGAAAAGTCTGTTCCTAGCAGAACAGTAAGTGAAAACTCTGTGAAAGGCGAAGGCTGGAATATGGTGACTTCTGGCACCAAGAGGAAGGCTCCTGCTCCACCTGAAGGCTTTCAACTACAGAACAGGTTCACTGTCTTGAAAGCTAAGAATGATCTGTGTGTGTTTTCAAGAGAGCTTATAGGTAATGATTAAAGAGCAGAAAAGTACAAGTGACATTGTGTTCTGATTTTATTTAGTGGGGGGGGGATACAGTGGCAGCTTCTGTAAGAAGCTGCTAGAAGTTGTTCCTCTTTGTTCAGTAGACTCAGCCAGGCCTAGGGCGGACCCACTGCTGGCCAAGGCCGAGCCGATTGGTAGCAGAATGTTTCCTGATAACGCCTCTGCGATAATGTGTTTAAGGAGGGGAAAACAGAAAAAAAAAAAAAAAGAGAAGAGAAGATGTGAAGAAGCTGAACAGACAGAGAGGGGGAGGCGCGAGCCTTGTGGGCCTTGCAGCCTCCCGCCGGGCAGCCGACTAGGCCCGACTCAGCTCAGCCCGGCTGCAAGTGGAGAGGAGATGAGATGTGAAGAGATCTTGAAAGGCATCTGCCAGCCTGTTGTGAAGAATTTCTTGTGAGAGTAATGGCTGCAGACGCCAAGGTCAGTGAAGAAGGAGGGGGAGGAGTAATGCTGCTCCTGGCCAAGATTCCCCTGCAGCCTGTGGTGATGACCATGGTGAGGCTGGCTGTCCCTCTGCAGCCCATGGAGGCCCACAGAGGAGCAGAGATCCACCTGCAGCTTGTGGAGGACCCCATGCTGGGGCAGGTGGATGCCTGAAGGAGGCTGTGGCCCACGGAGGGCCTGCTGGGGCAGCCATTTTGGAGGGACTGCACCTCCTGGAAAAAGGACAGATGCTGGAGCAGTTTCATGAAGGAGTGTAGCCCGTGGAGGGACCCCACAATGGAGGAGGGGAGGAACGTGAGTAGCTTTTCCCCCAATGAGGAAGGAGCAGCAAGCGTCAAGTGATGAACTGACCATAACCCCCATTCCCTCTTCCCCCCTGTGCTGCTTGGGGCAGGAAGGTGGTAGAGATAATGTTATTCCTGGGAAGAAGGAGGGGTGGGGGGAGGTTATCTTGTTCTCTGTCTCATTATCCTGCTTTGAGTTTAATAATAAATGAATATTTTCCCCAAGTTGAGTCTGTTTTGCCCATAAGGATTTCTCCCTGTTCTTATCTCAAACCTTGAGCCTTTTTTCTTTTATTATCTCTCCCTATTCCCACTGGAGGGTGGAGGAAGAGAGAGAGAGACTCCCTAGTCTGGTCCCTAGCGGGGCTAAACTACGACACATTGTAATGTGTGTCTGCTACAGGCTGCCTGACCAAGAAGAACAAGTAGATGCAACCTTCTACAGATAGCTGTTAAGTAGCCTCATATTTGAAGGCTGTGGTCCTCATGACATACTTCAACCACCCCAACATTTGCTGGAGGGACAAAACAGCAGGGCATAAGCAATCCAGCAGGTTCTTGGAGACCATCAGTTAAACCTTCCTGACTGAACTGACAGAGATGCTTATAAGAAGAGGTGCTCTGCTGGACCTCATTCACAAACAGGGAAGGCCTTTTTGGGGTTGTGAAGTTCAAAGGCAGCCTTGGCTGCAGTGACCATGAGATGGGGACTCCTGAGAGGAGGGAAAAGGGCAAAAAGCAAGATCACAACCCTTGGCTTCAGGGAAATAGATTTCGGCCTCTCCAGGGATATGCTTGAAAATCCTAGGGGAAAAAAACCCAGAAGGAAGAGAGGTCCAAGAAAACTGGCTGATATTTGCGGATCACTTCCTTAAAGCTCAAGAGCAGCTTATCCTAGTGAGCAAGAATTCAGGCACAAATGCCATGAGGCCTGCATGGATGAACAAGGAGCTTCTGGAAAAAATCACCTTTCACTGGGCCTGTGAAAGAGAAAGCCAATCAGAATGAGAGGTAAAGCAGATCTGAAAGAGAAAGACAAGAGTTTCTCTTGGAGAGGGAAAACATGGCTGGGAGAGAGGGAGAGGTTGTGGGGCCAGAGGGAATTGAGACAGCAAAAAAGCATATTACAAAGAGGGAAAGCATGTCTGAGGGAGAGACACAAAGGGAAGGACAGAGAGAGGGAGTACAGAGGAAGCCCAAGACAGGCAGTGACAAAGAGGCAGAACAGAGACAAACGCAAAAGGGAGAATGGGGGGTAATTTGTGAGGGAGAAAAGAGCACATTTGAGACAAAGGGAAAGCCCAAGACAGATGGATAGCAAGGGGCAGAGAAAGAAGGATACCAAGAGCAAGAAAAAGAGGGATGGGGATAAAAGAGAAATAGCAAACAATGGAGGGAGAGCACAAGCAGAAGACTGAAAGCATGAGCAAGAGGGAAAGTGCATGCGAAAATGTGTCAGAGACAGAAAAGCATGTGAGGAATGGAGAAAGTGAGAGGCAAAGCAAGGGAGAATAAAAAAGGCCAGCGCAAGAGAAAAAAAGTCATGTCAGAGGTGAAGTGTGCAAGAGACACAGGTAAAATATGTGTGAAAGAGAAGGAAGGCTGGAGGGCAGTGACACAACTGAGAGAGGAAAAGCATATCTGAGGGAGAAGGAAAGATGGAAGACACAGAGTGCAAAAGAGACCAAGGAAGCAAAGGAGAGAGGACAGAAAGAGATGGAGACAGAGACAGATAGGGGAAAAGGGAAGAGGAGGAGAAAGATATGTAGAGTGAGGTGGAAGGTTCAAGAGACAGAGGAATGCTGGGCAGGGATGACTGAGGAAGGGATGTTGAGTAAGAGAGAGATGTATGGCAAGACAGAGAGCAGGACCAGAGGCAAGAGAAGAAGTGATTGTGAGAAACTGAAAGCTTGAGTGACGCAAAGTGCAAATAACCAAGAAAAACTAAGAGATGGAAATATATGAGATGGAGGGAAACTACGTTAGACAGGAAAGCAAGACAGAATGACAGAGCAAAGTGCCTAAATTGACCGAATAGTAGCAAAGCACAGACAAAGCAGCAGTGTGCACATGAGAAAGGGAGTGGCAAAGCATGCACACAAGAGTCAAAGCTTGCATGCACAACAGGTAAAGCATGAGCACAAGAGATTGAGCAGTGAGGAAGAGACAGAGAAAACATATGTGCGCACAAGAAAGAGAGAAAGGTAAAGTGCATGCATGTGAGAGAGGCAAGGTACAAATGAGGGAGAAGCAAAGCCAAACGGTAAAGCACACAAGAGGCGAAATGTGCAAGGTTAAGTGCATGTGAGAAAGACCACATGCATAAGGAAGAGAAATGCATGTGAGGGGGGAAGTGTGCAAGAGGGGGAAGTGCATGCAAGAAGGGGAAGCACACAAGAGGAGGGAAGTGCACACAAGAGACAAAGCACGCACAAGGGGCAACATGACAGAATGACATAGTGAAGTAGGGAAGGAAAAAAGCACAAGAGGCACAGCACAAAAGACAGGGGTAATGCAGGAGAGGCAAAACATGTAGGAGAAAAAGCATCAGAGAGCAGGGAAAGCCTATGAGAGGGAACAAGTAAAGAGAAGTAAGGTAGGAGGCAGAGCACTTAAAATAATTTAGGTTAAAAAAGACTCTTAAGATCATAGAGTCCAACCATTAACCTAACACTGCCAAGTCCACCACTAAACTATGTCCCTAAGAACCACATCTAAACCTCTTTTAAAGACCTCCACGGGTGACAACTCTACCACTCCCCTAGGCAGCCTCTGCCAATGCTTGACAACCCTTTCGGTAAAGGGATTTTTCCTAATATCCAATCTAAACCTCCCCTAGCAAAACTTAAGGCCATTTCCTCTCATCCTATCACTGGCTACATGGGAAAAGAGACCAATACTGACCTCGCTACAATCTCCTTTCAGGTAGCTGTGGAGAGTGGTAAGGTCTCCTCTCAGCCTTCTTCAGACTGAACAACCCCAGTTCCCTTAGCTCCTCCCAGTAAGACTTTTTCTCTAGACCCTTCACCAGCTTTGTTGCTGCTCTTTGGACACACTACAGCACCTCAATGTCCTTGTACTGAGGGGCCCAAAACTGAACACAGTAGTCGAAGTGTGGCCTCACCAGTGCCAGGCAGCTTTCCAGCCTCTCTTTCTAAAACCTGTAGCACTGCATGGGGTTGTTATGACCCAAGTGCAAGACCTGGCACGTAGCCTTCTTGAACCTCATACAATTGACCTTGGCCCATCAATCCAGTCTGTCCAGATCCCTCTGTAGAGGCTTTCTACCCTCAAGCAGATCAATACTCCTGCCTAACTTGGTGTCATCTGCAAATTGACTGTGGGTACATTTGATCTCCTCATCCAGATCGTTTATAAAGATACACATGAGGGACAGGCAAAGCACTTCAGAGAGAAAGGCAAAAGGCACACAGGAAAAGGGTGTTGGAGAGAGGGAAATATGGGGGCAGAGAGAAAGACAGAAAAAGAGGGCAAGCCTCAGAGTACGAGGGAATGCAAGAAAGGGAGAGAGGAGGAAAGGGACAACAGAGAGCAGGAAGAGAAACAAAGATAGAGAATGAGGGGAGGAGAGAGGAGGGAAAGCCTTTGTGTGTGGAAAGGGACTTCAGAAAGCTAGAAAGATAGAGGCAAAGCATATCCAAGAGACAGGAAATGCCCGAGTGAGGGGAAAAGCAAATCTAAGAAGGAGGGAAAGCAGATCTGATAGAAGTAGAAAGCAGGGTATAGCTGAGGGGGAAGCTCTACAGACTGACAGGACAAACTGTACAGACAGAAGGGACAGAGAGCAAGTCAGAAGAAAGTACAAGTCAGAGAATCCAAGCTTAGGAGACGGAAAGTGCATGCAAGAAAGGAAAAGTCTGTCAGAGAGAGGCAAGCATACAAAGGAGGGGGAAAGTAAGACACAGAGGCAAAGAGAGGATAAAGGAGGGAAGTGCAAGAGAAAGAAAATACATGTGAAAGCAGGAGGAGGAGGACACAAGTAAGATTTAATGTGCGACAGAGAGGGAAAGTGCAAAGCAATTTGAAAGAATTTGAGTGTGTGTGTGAGACGGGAAAGCATGCAAGAAAGGAGGAAATCCAGAGAAGTGAAAGGAAAATAGAAAAAAGAAAAGCAAGAGACAGAACAACATGCAAGACAAAGACATGCAAGAGAGCAAACAAGGGAAAGACAAAGCACATTCATGTGAGAGAGGGAGAGCATGTGTGACAAGAAGCGTGCATGTGAGAAGGAGAAAGTGCACATGCAAGGAGGAGAGCGTATGCATGAGAGGGGGAGTGTGCAAGAGGGGAGCACACAAAGGAGGAGAGGACAACACAAAAGAGATAGAAGAGTGCCAGCCAGAGAAAGAGCATAAAAGAGAGGGAAGCAGGCAAGAGAGGGAGAGAAGCACATGAGAGAAAGTGGAAGCACATGTGAGAAGGTAAGTGCATGAGGGAAGGTGGAAGCATGTCTGAGAGAGGGAAGTGAAGTGCGTGCAAGATGGAGAGAAAGTGCATGCAAGGCAGGGAGAATGCATGCATGAGAGGAAGAAAGCATGACAGAGGGAGGGAGAAAGTGTGTGCAAGAGAGGAAAAAGCATGAGCAGGGATCATGATGGGGGAAGTGTGAGGGAGGAAGCGTGTCAGTAGGAAAGCACATGGGGAAGCACGAGACTGGGGAAGCATGCTTGCAAAAGGGCAGATGTGCGTGAGAGAATAGAGATCACGAGTGGAGAAGCCCATGAGAGAGAGGGAAGCACGTGTGAGGAGGGGAAGCATGTGCATGAGAGGTGAGAAAAGCCTGCGCATGAAAGAGTTGGGGAACATCCATACATGAGAGATGGTGAAAGCCCAAGCATGAGAGGAAGGGAAGCGGGAAACGGAAGCGGGAAGAGGAAAATGCATGAGGAAGGGAGGCATCTGTGAGAGGGTAGGAAAGCAAGAGAGAGAGGAATAGATTGCTGGGTGTCACGACAGGAGTATAGCAAGATAGAGAGAGACAGAGACAGGGACAGCAAGAGAGAAGCATGAGTAAAGATACAATAACCCTGTGTATAACCACATTCGGGGTGCCCCAGTTTGGCTGGGACACCTCATGCCCATGAATAAATATTTACTCTTGTCATTCTATATTTATGTCCTTGCCTCTCTCCTCAGTTGGCACAAGGCAGTTGCAAATTTTTGTGACAAGACAGAAGATGCACAAGAGAGAAGGCAAGTGTGAGAGGAAGAGAAGCAAAGCACATCAAAGAGGTGTAAAGTGTGTCCAAGAGAGAAGGGAAGGGGGTAGTGGTGAAGGGATAGCAAGAGAAAGAGATGGGGAGGATACCAAGCAACGTAAAGAGAGGGCTACCAAGTGAGAGAGAGAGGGATAGCAAGCAAGAAAGAATGAGGGACACGGCGAGGAAGCACACAGGAAAGTGTAACTTCTTTTTACAGCAGCACCAAGCTTCAGGGTCCTTCCTCTACTAACAGCGGTGTGGACTAATCAAAGAAATTTTCTTAATGTCACTATAGACAAACCTAACCCCTTTCATCACAATTTACTAAAATTCCTTTTACTGCACCCCAGTATGTAGGATTTTTGAAAATAACGTGCCACATGATTACCTGCTATCCTGCAACTCCGATGCAAGTTAGCTTTCCTCTGTTAAGTTCCAATAGCCATGGCTCACTAACAATAGGAAGGATTACGAAAAGTTAATTTACAGATGCAAAACCTAACCAACCTTCCTTTCATTATTTTTTTTTTCATATTTGCAGAGGCTTTTGAAGTCTTTCTAGAGTCCTGCTAACAGATCCTGTCTAGACTGCCATTATCCTTTGAAGAAATTCTGGTTGCTTACTATTGGATCCCAAAATTTCTGTCTGAAATTGACCTCCCCATGGCTGCTCATACCCAATGTCATTAATGTTGATTCTCCTAATAGATTCAATAAGCCTTTGTGTGTATTCAATTTAATGAAGTCTTTTGTATAAGCAGCATTTGTAAATCTAGCCATACAGGATAGAAGAAAAATACTGTCTCACAATGCAGAGGTTCTAAACAAGAATAAAGGCCAAATACTGTACCCTTTTGTACACCAAAGTGATACTGCATACCTGCTCTCTAGGTAGAGTAAGAAGAAGCTTATAGCTCTACAGATACACTGAGAACTGGAGGGCTGTACAGCTAACTCAGCTTTTTAGTATACTTCTGTAAGTCAGAAGAACACTAGAACAGTAAGAGGAAGAAGATAATGGAACAATAAAAATCTCAAATTAGAGCTTTGTCAGAAACAAACAAACAAAAAAATCACAGAACCCTTTCCTTTCAATTCACAATTACCCACAAAGAAAAAGTGATAGACCACTTAAAAATTAAAAAGCATATCTGACATGCTTACTTAAAGTGGCCTCTACCTAAGCCAGCACTTCTGTCAGTGAGAACAATCTCATAGCAATGGTGGTACACAGCATCAGTAAGATCATTTAAGAGCTGTGTGGTCAACTCTACAATGCATTTGGGCAGTAGCTAGCACACTGGAGCACACGTTCTCAATTAGAGACATTATTTATTACTAGAAAATAAATCTCATTTTGGATATGCCAACTGTACCAAAAATTAGATCATAACTTTTTAAGTTCCAAGTCTGTTCAGATGCTTACATCTGTCTACACAAAGCAGAAATCACCTAACCCACCCCAAATCTGTGTACTTATAAATTCTGTGCACACAACTTTCCTTAACATTTACATAGAAAGTGTTTCAGTTCCTAAAACACAGGTGCATAGCTCATCCATGGAGCAAGAAGATTACATTTATTTTGCAAACGGCTTTGAAGCAATTTGTTGTTTGTTTCTAGCATAGAGGCAACTGTAGGGAACCCTATTTTGCTGGATCACTTTTCACTAACAAGAAAATACTTTTCAATACTAAGAGCCATGGTTGCCTGAAGGAAACCTCATAGGAAAAGCCAGTGTCTCACCAGCATGATAAAGGAATGAATGAAGAGGTATCCATCACAGAGGACTAACGACATCTAAGAGAAATCTCCAGCCATCACTGCAATGATAGCATGTCAGGAGATACCTAAGTGAGTAAAACACTCTTCTGGCTTGTAGCAATAAAATCCCATTCCAGTTTTATCAAATCACTTCCAGACCTCCATACACATCAACAAACAAACAGATATCTTCTCCTATACATTTTACTTATTTATTTAGACAATGGGACCGCTGGCAAACACAACAAATAACAGGTATTACCATTCTATAAAATGCATTTTTTCAGCTGTAATTAACCTAAGGAAGACAGAATGGAGTGAAAACAGAAGAACTAAAAACTACTTATGTAAAATACTGAACTGAAAGATTCAGAGAATAATGTTTGGATTATTCCTTTGTCTTTAAGGAGGGCTGCACTTTCTACCTAGGACCCAAAAAAAAATATATATATATTGAAACACTCACTGTGTGTCCACCTTACGTCAGAAAGAAAAATGAAGTATTAACATGGATTGTGAATGGGGACTCCATTAATCCAACACATTAGGTTGAAGATGGCAAAAGCTGATGTTAACTGCTGAAATTCCTTTAGCTAACATGCCTTCCTAATTCTGTTTACATCAGCATTATAAAAAAATTCACAGCAAAACTTACATTTGCTGTGCTGGCATTCTACATTAACAAAGTCATGGCATAACATTAAAAGTTTTGCAACTATTAACACCATCCTGTTGGGGATAACCTCAGTTTTCAATATGTGAAAGCCATTTGCTAACATGAATGACATAAACCATAACTTTTGATCACTAAGGAAGAAAAGCCAATAAGCATGCAGCCTTCTAATGCTAGGAAAGTCCACCAGTTTACCCTAACTCATTAAACAAATTAGAACACAGATTCCAATGTGCAAGTAATCTGAAAACTATCATGACGCCTACCTAAAGAGTGGTAATTACAAAACACTGTGAATGCCACCCACATGACAAGTTTGTTTGGGTAGGAGTTTGAAAACTGAATCCACCTGGACTGTACTGCAGTGAGGTCATAAAATATAGGTCCGATTATCCAGCAACATGGCCCTTTTTCCAGTCATAAGGATACCAAAATCCAAAGTTCTACTTCAGATCAGAACAATACAGTGGTCATTGTAAAAACTATTCTTTAAATGAATCAGGTGCTCTCTGGAATTTATGCAAGTCACGCAGAGAATACTTGGTTAAGTTTAGGCATCAGTTTAATCAGTACACCCTCTCTAAAAAATAGTTTCAAGAGTTATTGCACAGTTTCCATGGAGACTGAAGCCAAAAAGTTCTTCTTACTATTTCTGTCTGTGAAAATCCCATCACATTTTAAGCTGCCAAGTTTCTTAGAAGAGCCTGAAGGACTAAAAGTAGCAGTAATATCCATGTGACTGTCTATTACATGCCACTTAATTATTTTAGAAACGTATTTACCTTTCCATATGAGGAGAATATTTACCAGATCCATAACCGATCACGTGTTTGATCAGATGGAAGCAAATTGTTTAAGGAGTTCCAACTACATTTCCACAGCAAATATATTATTTCAAAATCTCCTTATCTTCTATCCTGTTTAACCATATCAGTCAAAGACATATGTATCTAATGCACTTTCATCTCACAAGGAGGCTTTTAATATCATGTTATCTCCCATAACATCCTCACAAGCAAACTGATGTAGTCCAGGCTAGGAAAACTGACACTAAGGTGGACTGAAAACTGATTCAGCTGCTGGGCTCACAGGGTTCTGATCAGCAGTACAAAGTCCACTTGAAGGACAGTAACTAGTAATGAATCCCAGAGCTTGACAGTGGGGCCAATACTACTTAACATCTTCATTAATGACCTGGACAATGGGGCAGAGTGCCCCCTCAGCAAGTTTGCACACAATACAGAACTGAGAGGAGTGGCTGATATAGCAGATAGGGCTGCTGCCAGTCAGAGGCACCTTGACAGGCTAGAGAAATGGGCTGACAAGAAACTCAGTAAGTTTAATAAAGGCAGATGCCACATCCTGCACCTGAGGAAGAATAAACCCACGCACCACAACAGGCTTGGGGCTGACCATCTGGAAAAACAGCTTGGCAGGAAAGGACACAGGTTGTTCCTAGTGGACAACAAATTCAATATGAGCAAGCAATGTTCCCTCGAGCCAAACCAGGGACACAAAGCAGAACCAGCAGGTTGAGGAAGGTAATCTTTCCTCTCTGCAGAGCTGTGGTGAGATGACATCTGGGGTTCTGGATCCAGTTCTGGGCTTCTCAGCACAAGACAGACATGGGTGTACTCGACCAAGTCCACTGAAAGGTCACAAAAATGATAGACTAGAACAGAATCATTAAGGTCGGAAAAGACCTCCAAGATCATCAAGTCCAACTGTTAATGCAACATTACCATGCCTACTAAACCATGTCCCAAAGTGCTATGTCTACACATTTTTTTTTAACTTCTACAGGGACAGTGACTCACCACTTCTCTGGACAGCCTGTTCTAACACTTGACCACTCAGCAAAGAAATTTTTCCTAATATCCAATCTAAACCTCACCTAGCAAAACTTCAGGCCATTTCCTCTCGTCGTATTGCTAGTTGCTTCGGAGAAGAGACCAACACCCACAAGGTACAAGCTTGTAGCATTGCATGGGGTTGTTATGACCGAAGTGCAGGACCCGGCACCTGGCCTTGTTAAAGCTCATATGATTGACCTCGGCCCATCGATCCAGCCTATCCAGATCCCTCTGCAGAGCCTTGCTACCCTCGAGCAGATCAACAGTCCCACCCAACTTGCTGTCACTTGCAAACTTACTGAGGGAGCACTAAATCCCCTCATCCAGATCACTGATAAAGATATTAAACAAGACTGGCCCCAAAACTGAGCCTAGGGAACACTGCTAGTAACCAGCCACCAACTGGATTTAACTGTTCACCACAACTCTCTGGGCTTGACCATCCAGCCAGTGTTTTGACCAGCAAAGAGTACACCTGTTTAAGCTATGAGCCGACAGCTTCTCTAGTAGAATGCTGTAGGAGATGGTGTCAAAGGCTTTAAAATCCAGGTAGACAACATCCACAGCCTTTCCCTCATCCATTAGGTGGGTCACCTGGTCATAGAAGGAGATCAGGCTGGTCAAGGAGGACCTGCACTCTCATGAGTGCATGCTAGCTGGGCGTGACCACTTGGTTGTCCTGCATATGCCTGGTGAGCGCACTCACAAAGAACCATTCCATAATCTTCCCTGCTACCAAGGTAAGACTGACAGGCCTGTAGTTCCCCAAATCCTCCTTCCAGCCCTTCCTGGAGTAGGGCATCACACTGGCAAGCCTCCAGTCGTCTAGGACCTCCCCTGTCAACCAGGACTGCTGGTAAATGACGGAGAGTGGCTTGGCAAGCTCCTCTGCTACCTCCCTCAGCACTCTCGGGTGAACCCCAGCTGGCCCCATAGACTCATGAGTGTCCAAGTGGCATAGCAGGTCATTAATTGCTTCCTCCTGGATTGTCAGGAGTTTATTCTGCTCTCCATCCCTGTCTTCCAGCTCAGGGGACTAAGGATAACTGGTCTGACTATTAAAGACTGAGGCAAAGAAGGCATTACGTACCTCAGCCTTGAGAATTATGAAGGAATTGGAGCATCTGACATAAAATGAAAGGCTCAGAAAGCTGAAGGTTTAGCCTTGAGTAGAGAAGGCACAGCAGGGATCTCATCAATTATCATATCTGATGGGCAGAAATAAAGAAGATATGCCCAGACTCTTTTCAGTAGTGCCCAGTGAAAGGATGAAAGGCAATGGACACAAACTGAAATACAATAAATTCCACTTAAACATCAGAAAACAAACGTTTTACTGTGAGGGTTGTCATATATTGGAACAGGTTGCCCAAGGAGATCCTGGAGTGTCCATCCTTGGAGATATTAAAAAACTAACTGGACATGGCCCTGCTCTAGTTGACCCTCTTTGGAGAGGAGGGTTGGAGTCCAGAGTCAAGTATTGTGTGACTTCATAAATGCAAAGTGCAGAGAGGGGGAATGGTATGCACATGTACTTGCCCCTAGAAACTGATGTCCTGGTGGAGCTCAGCTAAGAACTACAGCAAGAAGCTCTTGTAAGCTAACCCAATGGATGCAGCTAAAAATTACATGGGGTGCACTAAGTGGCTGGAATAAACAAATATACCTAGCACTGAAGTCAGGCTTCCCCGTCCAGGTCAACTTCCTCAGATGCAACAGCTCTAAAACAGGCTGCAGGATCCATTCAGCTGAGATTGCACCAGGATGAGTCACGAATCCTGACAACATCCTGTGGCAGTCTAATGGGACCCACTCAGCACAATAAAAAAAAAAAAAAAACAAAAACAGGGCAGCTGGATTCCTTTACACCTTTCTATCTGGAGGAAACGGGGAAAGGATCTTCATCTTGTACTCAGAACCACATTAAAAATAAAAAAAAAGGAAAGAGTTTGAGTTTCACTAATCAAGGCATATTGCTTATAAAACAGTTAATAAGAAGCCTTCATAAAGAACATTCTAAGCATCCAGCAGTTTTTTAAAGTGCTTAGTCTCTCATACGTTTAAGAAACAACATGAAGCAGCTGACCTCTGCCTTCTGTATCTTCAGTTTTGGCCCCAAGGAACAAAGTAATGAAACAATCATTTGGCCAGCAATAGCAGAACACAAGAGCAAAATAAAATGCGTAAGGACCAAGTTCCAAGCACCACAACATACCAATTTAAACAAGTCTCAGCAGCTACAGAGATTCCAGTCCAGAGCTATTCACTGTTTTGTAGAGGAAACAACCTTACCAGTTGACCCAAATGAACCTTAAAATCGCTACAGACACAAGCTGCTTGATGGAATCTACTTACATAAGTGATGTGGTTATTATAGGTCACAGCTACCCACTTGAGAGCAGTTTAAACCAGCACTGTACCTGGTTAAAAGCTGAGCTTTTAACCTGCAAAAATTCAATCAAAAACCATCAGAGAAACAGCCAACACTACTATAGAGGCACACTATTTGAAACAATACTAAACAAGTAAAGGTCATAAAAGATTTTGTTACAGAAAGTTTTTTATTAATTTGTTAGAAGATCTTTCAAAAAATATGCTGTATGGTATCATTTAACCTTCATTGTATGTTAGTGTTCATCACAGTCTGCAGCCTAGGGATTAAACAACATTAAAACTTCAGCTCTTTAAAAACATGATGGGAGCTCTTATTCTTTCTCTCTCCCTCCTCAGACAATGGCACTGAGGCAGTTTACTCCATGGTGCACAGTGTCCTCCAAGCACAAGCAAAAAGCTCCTGTTCCAAAGCACCTACAGTATAATAATGAAGACTGGAAAGTGGGACTGCTAAAAAAAACACCACCCCAGGATGTGACCAGTGAAAATGTTCAGCACTATTTTTTAAAAAAAGCATGGCAGGAGTATAAAGGAATTCAGAAAAATAGTAGATTAATAGAATGTAAGTAATACCCACGGTAATAGGTCACACATTTACTAGAAGACAAGAGGCGGGGCTTTTTATATGTAGATGGTAACTCTTTATATAGAGAGTTGAAAGAATGGAGAAAACTTGAAGAGCTTGGACATTTAGACAATGTACTGATAGAGCAAAATAGTAACTAAAGCTAAACTGAGAAGCATTAGAAACAGCATTAAAACTGAGTTTGGTATCAAAATACCAGGTAGTAAGGAAAATTCAAGACAGAAGTTTCTGTGGTTATACAAATCCAGACATCAGTTATTACTATATTCCACATCTACTCCTCCTGAAGCAAAAAAGTATTACAATGAAGAGAGAAAAGGCTAGTTTTCAGAGGTATTATACATAAAGACCAAGACTTTGACAGTACCAATCTAAATAAGACCAAAGATTACTTCAAGGTAGGTGACCTCAGACAGGTGATGTTCTACAATGATTCTCAATCTGCACTAAAAGGAGTGGATTACTAGAACGATACAACGTCCCAGCACTGGGCTGCATAATTCCATTGCAATAAAGTAGAGAGAGCTAGACATCTTTAGAGAACAACAGGCAAAACAACATGGCAGACAGATAAATCAATTAATAAGGTGACTAATAACTCTTCCTGTTAACATGGAGCAACAGACGCAATGACTGCGCAGGAATTTAGCCTGTTAGAATAGCCCCTTCCTGGTTCAAAAACCTCCACTAGTCTACATAGCTTGGTCAGCTGGGGATCGCAACTTCTTATGCCTTTGATGAACATACACATGCCAACACAAGTTCACGGTGTAGGTACAGCCCAAAACAAACAAGTGAAAGGAGAAAAGAGAAGCCAGAAAACAAAAAGCACCAACAGGGTGAGATCAGACAACACTCTGTAGATAAGGGAAAGTTAGAGGTTTACAGAGGATGACAATACATAGGGCAAAGAGTTGTGACAAATTAAAAACTGTCTAAAATCCCACCTGCCAAGCCTGCTGCAACATTTTCTTCCCCGTTAAAATTTAAAAAAAAAAAAAAAAGGGTACATTTTAAATTCCATAGATAACAGAGACAAAACTCTGGGATGGTAAAAATTTAGTCATTGTCTAACATTAGTTCTGTGAAAATATATCAAGTTTTTGCATTTGTGCATTGATACTGTATGACATGGAATTTACAACTCCTCTCTCTATTTTAATACACTGCATCCCTCAGTTTGAATGCCCTGGATGATGAGTTAAATGCAGTATTAGAGAGTCCAATTGGATTTTACATGCATACTCTAAATTACATAAGCATTTTCCAACTATATCTTCTTAAAATTCCAAATGCACTAATTCATGTTACATTAACCCATCCACTACACAAGATACCCAAAAGTACAAATATTTTATCTACAAATGAGGGCAATAACCAGTAACATATAATAAAATAAATTTGTTTTATTTATAAAACATTGTATATCACTACGCCAAACAAGGACAGACATTCAAAGAACAGCATGTTAGTTAAGTTTGAATTCTACTCTATTACTTTAAAAAGTTCTTCTCAGGTCTTCTACTTAATAGGTTCCAAGAAGAATGTTTTTAGGCAGCACATGCTGTTACAACAAAATGTAATAAATTTTTAAGTAATGTAGCACAGCAAACTAAGAATTCATTAAGAAACCAAATTAGTAAATTTGCACTATACTCCCAGTGCAAAACTTCTGCAGAGAAAACGAAACTGGAAAAGTGAGGTGATACAAACTCATACCATAAAAAGAACATGCATTTTCTTAATAGAAAACTAACTTCCAAGAAAAAAAAATTATGTGAACAAAAGTATTTGTTTGAAAAAATATACACTATATGGATGCCATTTATATCTGCAGTACGTAGAAGAGCATTACTTTAGTTCAAAATATGATTACCTGCTAACTTCAGAACTCAAGTAGCACAGGAGATGAATTGCCCAAAGCAAAGGTCCTGCATATGTTGCAAATGCTGTAAGGAAGATAGCTGGTATCTCCACATAGCTTTCTAGTCCCACAAAACCTGCTGAAACATCCACAGTAGCAATGCCGTTTGAATTTCCCTGAAAACACGAATAAAAAAGTAAAGGTTCAAATATCTCCAAAGAAACATTTAGAATACATTAGAATAATACTAATTATTGCACCAGCTAGACTTACTTTTTAAGCCACTTTAGAGTATGGCCATACTCTTTACATCAGAATTTCAATAAAGCAGCTTACCAAACAAGAGCTTCAACTTAGGATTTATAGACTAATGAAGGCATAAACAGCATGATCTTTTGCTTTTCTTATTTTTTACACAAATTAACATGCCTGTTCTTTAATAAATTACATCAAAAAAAAAGAATTTAAAGCAAGCAGCTACACTTGCTGATTTCAGTTACAGCAACGAAAAAAACCACCACATTTTTCATCATACAAGGTTCAAACTCAAGATTTTAGGCCTGTTGCCTAAAATTATGCAACAAAATAAATATTCTTGACCTTAGGAGACAACAGGCCTCTAATTTACAGCCACAGTAGAACACTACACCACCCACTTGCCTGCCCCACAATACAGTTTGCTGCCTGTAGCTGGATTACAACAGGCAAATTCAGAGAGGTTTCTGCTTCTGAAATCTCTATACCACAATAGATTCCATTGAAATACACCAAAAGTCAGCCTGGATTGCCTGAATCATCAATTAAAGGCATTTAAAACCTAGAAAGCAGAAAACATAAGGCACATAAAGCAATGAAATTACCAAGAGCTGTTCTAATCCTGTATGCTGTACCTGGTTTTCTTTTTCAGTGACTGACCACTAAATAACAAGTGATAACATTAAATTGAAGGAATTTTTTTCCACTGAAAGAACCCAAGCATTTAAATTTACTCAAATATCTAAAGCAGCAAACACACCTTGGGATTAAGGCAGAATACTTCTTAGCTTAGCCGGTCAGATAGAGCTTTTGGACTAGGAGCAGGAAGCCCGAAATATTCTTACCATACCTGGAGGAGCTGATCAGTTTGTACAGCACTGGTATTCTAACAGCCATCATACTCTCCTTTCCCCCCTACAGAATCCCAGACAGCCTGAATGTAAGGTCTGTCACCATCAACAGCCTCAGACCCAGTCCCAGCAGAGCATATGAGAGTGGCAGCTCCCCCTTTCCCTCTGACCTGATCTCCTCTGAACTTAGTGACAGCAGTTTTCTTGAAACTGCAAGTTAACCCAGTGAGGAAGTGCTATCATCAAATACATGTTTTGGTTGTCCACCAAATTCAGAGCACACAGGGAAGCATAAAAAATAGGTAGCTTTTTCAGGTACATAATTAGCTAGGCACCAGGGAGATAAAAAAAACTGTTCCTGAAGCAGCTTTGAAATCCAAGGATAAAAACGCGATTCATGTTGATAGAATAATTCAGAGCTCATCATCAGTAGTCACTATCCCTGTGAATTCTACCATGAAGATATCCACAGAATGTAAGAGGAGCCTAAGGCTGTAAGACAGCCATAAGGTATGGATTTTACCAAGACATCATACAGCAGACTTAACGACTGTCAGTCTTCCTCATTTTGACCTTCACCATGCACCACTCCAGGAAGTTATTGTTACGCTGCACTAGTGTAAATTATTGTTATGCATTTAGCATAATGTTCAGCAATGACTGAAGCAGAGGAAAGAGTAAGTAGTGACAAGCAGCTAAAGAAAAAGCGCACCTGTGCCCTAAAACCTGGTACTGGAAAATAAAGCTGTAAAACAAGCCTCCTCTTCAGGTTTACGATGTATTAGACTGAGGACATGGCAAGAGCAGAAAGGTCAAGTGAAGCACTCAGAGTAGGACAGTGTGCTGCTCCTCAACAAGCAAAATTTCGTCAGAGAAAAGAGAGAATGTGCTCTTTTTTTTCCCCCCAATCCCTGTTCACAGCAACAGGTCTTTCCCTGCCGCATCTACTTGTTTTCTCTCCCCTCCCTTTCCTCTGTATGATGCGTGCAAACTAGAAAAGCTGAGACACCAGGCAATCCTGCTCACCTCATGAAAAGGTGAAAGATCTCTTTCACACTGTTTGCTCCATATCCACAAACACATGGTTAATTCTTGGCACCTCAGGGCAACTCCCCATCCAACTGCATATGAGAAGGAACAAGAATAAATGCAGCACTGGGGAGTTCATGTCACTGGTCCTGCACAACAGGGTGAAAAGATGTGCTCTCCTCTGGAAGGTAGTAAGGGCAGAGGAAGGAACCAGGAGGAAGGAACAGTGCTTTCCACCTTCTCACCAACTTCCTGTGGTTCTTTTCACACAAGGCTCACTCCAGCTGTCTTTGACTTTGTTTGAAGTCATGTAGCCATAGAATAAGAAGAGCAAGGATGCACACACTTGAATGCACACACTGCTCCAACTGCACTGGATGTTAAGTGTCCAAACACCCCATCCTCACCAGGAATCTGTTGAGCTTCCTGGATGGCTCCACAGCTACTGTAAGAGCCCTGATGACCAGTGAGAAGCCTTTTTCTTCACATAGGGCATCTTTCTCCAAGTCTAATTCATATATTTGAACTGAATCTCCATAGCTTATAACTTCTAATATTCCACACAATAAATAAATAACTGACAATTCAGAGTGTCTGCTTTTATTTTAAAGTATTCCTGAAGTATTTCAAATAATGCAATAGCTTTATTGTGGTAAGGGCAGAAAGTGACAGGAGACACTGCACTATTGCATAAAAGCATTCCATATTTGCTACAGCAACAGAGGAAAACCCCTCCATACACAGTAATGAAAACAATCTAAAACTCTCTTCAAAGCTGCAACATTTTTTTCTGAAACCTTTTCAGATACCACATCACTCACTAAAGATGAGCTATTATCTGCAGTATCTCAATGATTCTTACTGAACTGAAAAGTACAGAGATGTAAGACAAAATTGACACTCTCTGGCTTGTTTAATGACTGATTTAACACAGCAGACTGTCATCGCACTTCCACTGAGCCCTTCACATAACTGTATGCCTTTCTAGTAACTAGAATTCTGTAAACAAGCATAGAATGAAGAATTTATCTTAATTATTTGAAGCGAATAATTTAAGGTAAAAAATTGAAGTCATTGGAAAAAGTTGGCAAGAAAGGTTCTGCTGTCTCCATTCGTGGAAGTTGCAAGACACTCAGCAACCTGGTCTCACCTCACAGCTGATGCTGCTCTGAGAATGAGGTTGAACTGTGGGGCTTCTGAAGTCCTCTCCAACATAAATTATCCTACAATGCTTTGAAATCATAACTAGAGAAAGCTAAAAGCCACTTTAAAATGTCACTCAGCCCATCTCTCTACTCAAAGGCAAAATGAATCAGATACAAATTATTCTGAAAATATACAGACATATTATGTTCTCCTCTAGTGATAAAAAAACAACAGAAAGTATAAACAAGTCTTAAGAGGTTTTGAGATGGTTTACTCTTTCTCATCTTCTGCAAATATACTGTTCTACAGATGGAAACAAAAAAAACCCACATGACTAATAAATAAATATATGAAATTTTTGTTCATTTATAAGCTTTCATCCAAGGTAACTAAAACATTTTAAGAAATATTTATAGCAATATAAATTTTTAGAAGCTGCTATTGTTAAGAGGAACAAGTAAGATATTTATTTCTATTCTCACTGCATTTGAAGGGCAAGTAGCAATCAAAGATACATTATACTTCTGGGAAGTGACTGATGATGAGGTATGACATGTGGACCAGTGAGAGCTTAGGACAGAACAATCAATCACTCAAGCTTGTTGAAAATGTCATCAAGAGATTCTCAAGCTTGCACTAGTACGCTGACAAATAAGTAGTGTTCTGACTAAATGTATTAATTTCATATCTGTTTGACAATACTGGAGTATTTTTAACTCTGCTTCTCTTATCAATTTACACAAAGCAACAAATAAAGCAAAGATCTTAACTACTAAAACAAGACTAAAAACCAAAGCGGTTTTAACTAGCTCCACATAAATAACACAGCAATTTATCCAGCCAAGCTTGGAAAACCTCCAGCATGAAGACTCCACAAACTGTGTGAGCAACACACAGTGGCATGCCCATGTTAGGACTGGATCCAGAGACAGTAATCAGGGCTAGACGGAGTCCAGGGATCACACAGCAAGCCTGTAGTCACAAGGCAGACACAAGATTAGGCCCGGAAGCTCAGTCAGCAGTTCAAGTCAGGATCAAGAAGCTACAAGACAGGCACAGACATTCCTACTTACACAGATGTGACAAAGCACAGGCAGTAAAGCATTAGATTAAAAGCAGCTCCCAAAGGAAAGGACGGCCAGGCCCTTCCTTCTATGTTTTCTACCAACAGCTCATCTCAGTGAAGGAGATGACCTTGAACTCCACTAAACTAAACTTCTAGACAGGAGATGCACTCTGGGCCCTGGCATAGAGAAGTGTAGAATGCAAAACCAAGTGTCAGCTCAAGGCATTTGTTTTCAACCTGTACTTCATTTGGGTTTTTTTCTACTTAAGATCAAAACATTAGCTTCCACACTCACACGCTTTATTTTTTTCCTGCACTTTCACCAACTATACCAATTGATTAATGAAAAATAGTATCTTGCTATGAACTTTGCTTACTCTGTACGCTTAGGATTTTCACAGCTATACTTCCATAACGTCTTTATGGACTCTACAATATTTTTTTTCGAAAGAACCATGCCTTATTCATTAAATATGCTATCCTGAACAAGGCTATTTTTACTCGCTATCATATTCAAACAGCTATCACTTACTTTCCACACTTAGTGAGACAGTTACTGCTTTTGTAATTACATACCCTCTTGCTTACCAAGATTTAATAAAGGATCAGCAACATGGGCAAGAAGTCTTATTCTCCTCATAATCACACCAGGACATGTGCAGAAAGTAGTTCTCCAAATCTCTCTCCTATTTCCAGATGGAATGTTTTATATTTAGTTTATATTTCTCTTCTCCTGCCTCATTTAGCTAGCACAGTTTAAATTTTGTATCCAATTTGATCCATATCAACAATAAATTTCAGTGTTTTTCCATTTCTGTATTTCAACCACAAACCTGCTATTGCTTTTGAATGCTACGTTAGATCTTTATGCCTGTCTGGAAATTAAAAACCTAGCACCACTCTGAACCCAGCCAGTTTAACAGTGGTAGCTCTAGTAACCACAAAAGTCGAGAAAAGTAAGTCACAGAAGACATTTAAATCTATGCCAGCAGTGCACATTGCACCTAATAATACAGTTGTGCTGCCTTCAGATCACTCCCCTAGCACTCAAGCATAGATATTGCTCACTCGAGACTCAGTAAATGAATGACTAGCTGGTACCAAGGCAGGGTGAACAGAGGTCAGTACTGAAGTTGAGAACTTCATGGACTTCTCCAGAAGAAAAAGCTCAGCTATATTTCTTTAATGTTTATTCAGTATTTGAGAACAAATGATACATACTCTGTCTGAAATACAACCCCTTCCTAAATCAACCAAAGTGTAAGACTTCAGTGTTGATAGTCACGGCCGAGACAGTTGCTAAATCTGGGATATCTGCAGTTTACTCAGTAAGAATGGTGTATCTTCACTGGAAGTCACAGAAGTAAGGAGGGAATCTGAAAGCTGCCACCAAGCAAAAACCTTTCTGTTTCTCCCACAGGGTAAAGGAAAAAGATTAAATAGTTTATTCAAACAATTAAAATCTGTTACTAAACCAGAAAGTTACGTGACAAGAAGTATGGATACTTACAGAGTTCCACCTTCCATCACTCAGGTAAGGAAGAGCTGGGAAATGTACATAACCACGTAAAATCACCTATGGCTTCTCCTCAGGTCACCTGGCTATAGTACTCTTAAGAGTACTAAACATCTCAAGCTTGAGTGCCTGCATCTGCCACACCAGGTGTGAGTAAACAGAGCAACCTGCACTGCCATGAGAAAACAGCATTTGTAACACACTTGAAGCAGGCATTACCTCTAAGTGTTTGGGAAAGGGGGTTCCTGGTGCAGGGGGTGGGGGCTAGATCTTTTTCAAATCATGTAGACAAAACAGCATAGAAATTGGCCAGTGTTCATCAGGTGAGTATCTGGTATACATCCTGCATCTATAGTTCAGTAGTTAATTAGGTGCTATTAATATATTATTGCCAGTTAATGATGTGTCATTAATAAATCAATAAAACACTTCAATCCTGATTTTAAGCTACACAAACTGAGCAGTTTTTCCCCTGCAACAAGTCATTCATGCTCTAGATTCTGAACTCAAAGGAACGGGAAGGAGAAACATTAATATATTCAAGAAGAATAATTAATGAACAAATGGGTTTTGTAGGTTGTCAGATATTAAATTTTCCCTGGTAGTACAGACCAGAATGCTACATATTGAGCAAACCTACATACAAAGAGCACAAAATTAAATATAACTTTTGGAACAAGTTTTGTCCATCCTTGGATTCACAGTCCCAGACAAGAAAACCTATTCTCAGAATAAATAGGGCTCCACAGCACAAGACAGACATGGATGTACTGGAGAAAGTCCACTGAAATGCCACACAGATGAACGAAGCATCTGTCATACAAACATCTATCTGAAAGAGCTGGGTCTGTTTACTCTCAGAGGAAAAAGCTCAGAGATCATAACTCAGCAGTGACTAGCAAAAGGATGAAAAGCAATGCACGCTATCTGAAATACAAGAAGTTTTGTTTAAACATCAGAAAAAGCTTTGTTACTGGCTAGGGTAGTCAAGCACTGGTACTAACTGCCAAGAGAGACTGCAGAGTCTTCATCCTTGCAGGTATCTAAAATCAGACTGGACATAGTCCAAATGAACCCGATCCAGTTGACTTGCCATTGGACAGGGGCAGGTTGGACTGAATGATCTCGAGAGGCGCCTTCCAGTCTCAACTCTTCTGTGATTTGGTGGTTCTGGGAAATTCTCAGCCAACTGTACCAAGAATTCATCACCACTGAAAATGCTTTATGAAAACATTCCAACCATTCTTTATTAGACTCTTTTCCATAACTAGGATTTTCTTGCCAGCTTACTCACCATTAATTTTCTCACAACTGCGTTTGCTTGGTACCTCATTACTGAGAGGGCCCTGATTTCAGCCTCTTGCTAATCCCACTACGGGCTGCTCTCAGAAGGCTGTAATCAGAGCTACTGCCTGAACAAAAACATTCAAGACATGCAAAAGCCATTCAACCAAGAAATGTTACATCCCCTGAGCAGGAAAACTGGGTAGGAAGGGATGAATCATGATGGTCTTATCCCCATCAGGAACTGGTGAGGTCTGGTGAGGTCCCCGATGACTGGAAGAGAGAGAACATAACCCCCATTTTTAAAAAGGGGAGTAAGGAAGACCCGGGTAACTACAGGCCGGTCAGCCTCACCTCTGTGCCTGGCAAGGTCATGGAGCAGATTCTCCTGGAAACCATGCAAAGGCACATGGAGAGCAAGGAGGTGGTTGGTGACAGCCAACATGGCTTTACCAAGGGCAGATCGTGCCTGACCAATTTGGTGGCCTTCTATGACGGGGTGACAGCATCGGTGGACAAGGGATGAGCAACGGATATCATCTACCTGGACTTGTGCAAAGCTTTTGACACTGTCCCGCACTACATCCTTCTCTCTGAACTAGAGAGACATGGGTTTGATGAACAGACCACTCTTATCGGTGGATAAGGAGTTGGCTGGATGGCCGCACTCAGAGAGTGGTGGTTAACAGCTCAATGTCCATGTGGAGACCAGTCACGAGCGGCGTCCCTCAAGTGTCCGTGTTGGGCCCGGCCCTGTTCAACATCTTTGTCGGCAACATGGACAGTGGGATAGAGTGCACCCTCAGCAAGTCTGCCGACAACACCAAGTTGTGTGGTGCCGTTGACACGCTGGACCTTGACAGGCTGGAGAGGTGGGCCCGTGCCAACCTCATGAAGTTCAACCAGGCCAAGTGCAAGGTCCTGCACCTGGGTCGTGGCAATCCCAGGCACAAATACAGGCTGGGCGGGGAATGGATTGAGGAGAAGGACTTGGGAGTGCTGGTGGACGAGAAACTCAACATGAGCAGGCAATGAGCCTTTGCGGCCCAGAAGGCCAACCGCATCCTGGGTTGCATCAAGAGAAGCATGGCCAGCAGGACGAGGGAGGTGATTCTCCCCCTCTACTCTGCCCCTGTGAGACCCCACTTGGAGTACTGTGTCCAGTTCTGGAGCCCCCAACACAAGAAGGACATGGACCAGTTGGAGAAGGTCCAGAGGAGGGCCACAAAGATGATAAAAGGGCTGGAGCACCTCTCTTATGAGGACAGGCTGAGAGAGTTGGGACTGTTCAGCCTGGAGAAGAGGAGGCTCCGGGGAGCCTCATAGCAGTCTTCCAGTACGACAAGGGGGCCTACAAGAAAGATGGGGAGAGAATGTTCAGTAGGGCCTGTTGCGATAGGACAAGGGGTAACGGTTTTAAAATAGAGGGGAGTAGATTTAGATTGGAAATTAGGAAAAAATTTTTTTACAATGAGGGTTGTAGAACACTGGACCAGGTTGCCCAGAGAGGGGGTGGAAGCCCCATCCCTGGAAACGTTCAAGGCCAGGCTGGATGAGGCTCTGAGCAACCTGATCTAGTTGGGGATGTCCCTGCTCCTTGCAGGGCAGTTGGACTAGATGACCTTTGAAGGTCCCTTCCAACCCTAACCATTCTATGATTCTATGTGACATGTACTTTCAGAGCAGAATCAAGCCAATCCTCAGTACTGACAGGATCAGAAACAGAGTAGGAAGTACCCTAAGCTTAGCCACAGTTTTAACATTCTCAGCCATGCCTCAAAAGTAAAGCCAACGAAGGCCTCAACTTGAAATTTTGCAACAAATTAGAAACCAGAACCAGAAACAACCTGATTCCCAACTTAGCAAATGCCTTCTTAAGGCAGTCTGCTACGCTAAGTTTTTGACGTTATTAGAAGTGGAAAGAACCTCTCCAGCTTTGATGCTACGGAAAGTTTTTGTGGGATTGCTAACTTATTTGCAATACAGAGAAGTTTAAATTAGTAAGAGTACTCGGGAAAGAAAATACCATTCAATATAACAAGAATGGCAACTAGTTCCGATTCTCATAAGAGACATTACTTTGTCAGAGAACTTCCCTTAAGTCTTACACTGTATGTAGACCTATTGTGCTGTTACCAAAGGTTTTGTAAGCCTCAAGAATCAGGGACAAAAAGCCATCTGTCTATAACTGGTATTAAACAACTCAGTTGAAATTTTTCAATTTTTTTATCACCAGAATAGTACTTAGGAGGCACCCTAAGGGGGGCCAAAATCACCACTGACACCGGTATTTGATATTTTTAAACACTTTCTGTAATCTCTATTGAAGATAAGTTATCAAGATACACATCTTTCCCTGATTCTGAAAACAAAATATTAATAATACAGTCAGAAACTCAACTCTCTTGAGAACTCAATAAACTCTTCCACTCTGAGATTTAGTTGGCATTTTACTCACAATGGATGGTATTTCTTTCAAAAACTATTTCCCCTCCCACCCTTGTAGCAGGGACAGTATTCAGCTTACCTGAAAATAGAAGAAAGCTTGGCCAAACCAGTAGTGTATTATAGTAATCTGTGCTCCATCAAATTTCAAAGGTCTCCAGATAAACTTTGTCATCATTGTCTGAATCAGCAGACAAAACACCAAGACTGGTAAATTGTGAGGTCTAAATAAAAGGGCTGCTAGCAGAACCAGTCCACTGTATACTTCCCATAATCCTGTACTCTTCACACTGGAGTCTGCAGAAATAACCTGTGACTTCAGTAAATCTTTAGTGCCAGTGAAGACTATGCCAAGAACAAAGACATAAACAAAACGCGCTTCAGTAATCCCCCTAAAGAAGAAATTAAAAAAAAAAAGGAATAACAATGAATAAATACATAAAATAGAAAAATGAGCCACTTACTAGTATCTACTTCACAGGTCAAAGTCTTTCAAGAGAGGTGCAAAACCAATGCAGTTTTGTCAAACAGATTAAATTCTAAGGTCAGTTTAATGACAGCTTTCTCAAATACAAAAACTCTAAAAAGTGGTTCATACTTAAATTACAACACCTCCAAATCAACTTTACAAAATAAAATAGGTTGTGCTAAAAACTAAACTAGCCTAAAATATAAAAATAAGACTGTATGTCAATTAATGTAACCAAAATAAATTTACATTATTACTATTTAAGGTCTAGATTCATAATATGCCATTTATATACCATAATGACTTTGCCCCGAAATAATCCTTAGGGTGATGTGGAAACTTTATTTCAGGAATTAAATTGACTTTAAAATTACTATTCCCTTTAAGCTGTTCAGTGATTTTTCCCAACTCATCCAGACAAACATATATTTCTTTTTAGCCAGTCATAACATAGTAATAGTATTTCAAGATCGTTACTTCAGTCTGAAATTTCTGCATACTTCAGACATTTTCTCACCTTACATAGATGCCCAGATACACAGATATGCTGGTTTATACCAGCACATTTTCTCCTTGTAACTGTACACATTTTTCAAATCCCTAAGCAACTCGGTTACAAAAAACCATATGTAATTAGCATCTACTGCTATGTTCAGTACACCTATAAATTCATTGGTCTCTTCATTTCCAGTGACAGTCTGCTTCCGAAGAAAGCACAGCATCTCGTTAAAAAATGTGACAAGGACAAGGACCAGTATTCTTAAAAACTGTGTGACCAGCTATTCTAGAAATGTAAGCTTCAAGGAACAAAGAAGTGAAACCAGATATCCACCAGAATGCACTGATATTCTTACATTTACTGGGGTGTGGGGGGGGGAATCACTGATCACGTTAGTGTAAGCTAAGCTATAATAATACTACTCCAATGAACTCACCAAACAAGTATATTAAAAATTTCGTGGTTATACATCTATTTTTTAATCTTAAGAAAGATAAAGATACACATTATCTACACACTTTGTCCATAATTTAATATACATTATCCTTAGGCATTACTAGTAATTTTATACATGAGTGGTGAATGAACATGGCCTCCTACAGAGTTCATATGGTTCACTCAGAAGTGAGGATGCCCAGAGACGCGGTAGGTGCCCCATCCCTGGAAACATTCAAGGCCAGGTTGGATGAGGCTCTGAGCAACCTGATCTAGTTGGAGATGTCCCAGCTCCTTGCAGGGGGGTTGGACTAGATGACTTTTAAAGGCCCCTTCCAACCCAAACTATTATATGGTTCTACGACTCTATGCTTGAGTCATCTGGACTTAATAATATATGGAGGATTAGACCATGATATCAAAAATAGTAAAAGCATACTACAGTTGGTGTAACTAGCTGACCACAGAAAATATCACTAGTTAAAATTTCTAAAAATAAATTTCTCCTTTTAAATTTATATTTTTTTTTCAGTCTTTGGAAAGTCAATTTCCTTCCCCAAAAAAGTACTAACAAATAAGCTTGAATTCAATCTTTCTTTTCCACAGACAGAGAATCAAAAAGCAAGAGGAGGAATAATAAGCAACAGTATCTACATGTTCAGTTTTCTTTTTGTACCCACAGAATCCAGAAAAAAGGCAAAACCACCACATAATAGTGATGTGGCCTTCCTAAACATGAATACAGTGCTCTGTTCCGTGGTTTAGCTTTCAAATGTTCAAACTTTGCATCATCTGTGCAAAGGAAGCTTTACTATTTTATTCCCTTAAGTAGCAAGCCTTTGTAAAATCCCTGTAAGGCCTATTGGCTTTTTCCTTGAGGAGGAAAAAAAAAAAAAAAAAAACAACGAACACACAAAAAAACCCAAACCAAACAAAACAAAAAAAAAACCCCAAACAACCCCTCCCAACAGTCAAGTTTAGAGAGTTCCTGTGTTTCTAGCTAATGCAGAAATTCAGTGCCCTATTTCAGTATCTCTGGTAATTCGGATGTAATTATTACAAAAAAAAATATTCAAATATATTCATGCCACTTATAAGTAAAAATTTAGGAAACAGCTTTGGGTATTTGCCACTATTAAATGAGCTAGGTTAAAACTGAAATTAACCAGCTGATGAAAATTCAAACTTAAAAAACCAACTTCTCAACAAATGGGCTATTACTTTGTTTGTGTCAGCATGGTATATACTCATCTTTTTCATTTCACAAGCGATCATTTTAAAAAAGAACTCTGAGGAAAACAGAAGGCCAAAATCTTTCCTGCATTTTTTAATTTAAAGGTTATCTTAGTGTAAGCCATAGGAGATGGGACACACTTCAACTGTGTCTTCTCCCTCATCTACCTCCCAGCAGTTGTCACATTCAAAGAAAACACTTCTCTTCAGTAAAAGGTACAGAGAAGGGGACGTTTCAGAGCAAAGATCCTCCATCTTACAGAAGAAAGCATTATGCCTGAGAAATGCAGCAGCTGCCTACAGCTTTTTCTCATATTACACAAACTACCTCTACCTTGGATCTGAGTCTGGAGCTATTCTGTATCACAAATACACTAAAGATAACTCTAGACACATTTAAAAGAAAGTCCTAGTTTTGCTCCCGGTAGCACTTTAAAAGGGCTTTTGCCATTTATCACATTAGCCATCCAATAAAGATGAGCTAGAATCACTACGTCAATCCATCAGCTAACATCTGGAATCTGCTAACATATGTCTGCCATCTTTTTTGACACACTGTATGGGGAGCCTTGCTGAAGATAATGCGTTTAAGTAGTAAGTGATCTTGGGCAAACTGTGTCTGGTCAATTAGTCCTTTAGCATTAATTAGTCCTATTAGTACCTATTATTCTATTAGTACTTTAGGCTTCAGAAGCCCACATGATAGCACAAGTAGCTGCTGCTGTGGAATCCCTGTGCTGGCCTGTGTTGTGTGCTAGTGGGCATTATGGCAGAGATAACTTTCTGACCTGGCAGGAGTAGACATTTTTTTGTTTGGTTTTTACACAACAGAAAAGGCATCATGGTATGGGAGGGAGATAAACCTCTGCAGGCAGGGCCACGTACCAGAGCATGCCATGGGAAGATTCATCTGCAGTTTGTCTGATGCCACACAAAAGCAGGGTTGCCAGCATCTGAAAGTACTCACTACCTATATTCCTCTTTTCCCTCTGTCTTATTAAAATAGCTGTCTTATTACACAGTTGCTGCTGGTCCTTTCTTACAAGATCCGGAAAGAGCTCTGCACCACACCTCCAGCCCAAGGCACAGAACATATGCAGACACAAAGGTCAGAACCTGCGTTTGCTAACCCTATCAGCTTTCACCAAACAGCTTACACAGAGGATCTAAAGAGTATAACCCTTTGAAACATGGCAGTAACTTTTAAACCAGTATATAATCAGAGACGTACAAAAAACATAATGTAAGCAAATCACCATGTTCAGTTTTAAGGTGAAATAAGATGAGTCTGTAAGCTGATTATAGAGTGAACAAGTTCCCAGTAAATGCTTTGCTTTTAGTATTTAAGTACTACACTTATTTCGCTAATTGCATTTTATTTGCAACTCAATTGCTGTATTTAATGTTCTGTTCCACACTGCAATATTTTTCTTCTTATTGCACGGACAGTATTCTTCTCCAAGGATTTCACTCAAACATAAAGCAAAACTAGAGATCATACTCAGAAATCAGGCACGTTTCAAACACAGAGCCAAATCTTGCAGATCAAGTAACAATTACATCACTTTCACATCCAGCAGAACTAGCACACAATATTAACTTAACACTAGAATACAACTAGAATTATCTTCAATATTCAGAAAGATGGAATGTATGTAAATATATCTAGATATAAACACATTAAAATACTTGTTATAAAACATGTCTCATTAGCAAATATGATCTTCTACATATCCTAAGATCTTCTCCTTGCAGGGTCTTTTTCCATCTCTGCAGATGTTGTGAATCTCTGGCCCCTGATAAAGAAGCTCCAACAGAAGCCATTTGTATCCATATTAAACCTGATCTAGTCTGAGCACCCTGATCTAGTTGAAGATGTCCCTGCTCCTTGCAGGGGGGTTGGACTAGATGACCTTTGAAGGTCCCTTCCAACTCTAACCATTCTATGATTCGATGAAAACTCAAAATGCATGTGAGAGAAAGTTTATTACATCCAGAAGACAACTGTTTTACAACTTCTCTTCCATGATCCCTTCCTCCTCATCAAACGTCCCAACTGATTCTGGAAGTTTTCCACAGCTCCCTGACATTTAGAAAAACCTGAGGCTGCATAGTCAGGTACAAACCAACAGCAAAAAGTATAATAAGAAAACAAAAGACACCTAGCTATGTTGCAAAAGTAGCTGTTGGTGAAAGAGCTAATAGCTTCCTTACAGTTACAGATTAGTTCTATAAGAAACTTAACATGCACATAAAATTCCTTAGTATGCATTGTGCAGCCCAGTCTAGACCTCAAGAAGGATTTAGTTACATCTTGAAAGGCCATACATTACAGAACACTCATCTGCAAAAGAAAGATACAGAAATGCAACTCTCCTAATTACAGCTTAAGCATTTTTCAAAACTAGGAAGTAGCTAATGAGCTTTAGCATGCACTCAGCAAAATGTAGTAAGTCCATCTAAAACAAGAGCAGTGTATTTGGAGTTTTTTAGTAGCCAAAACACAGGGTACGACTATTAGATTTTCCTCATACTAACTCTTATGTGACCGGCTTCCGACGTCTTACAGTCGAAGGACACTTCATGGGTCTCAAAATTATGCACACACCACAAAAACTGAGTACTGGACACCTACAAAACAGTTTTATTCATCAGTTTTATTCCAGCGTAGACATAACCTCCTCTCCCACCTCATCCCCTGATAGCCGAAGTGTTAACATCTCTGTTCATATATCTGCTGATTAACTTACTTTGAAATATCTTTGCTGGCACGTTGCCATGGAAATATGACATTTCCAATAGCTGCCCGGTAACTGTAGACTCCCAGGAGCCCAAGTCCCATAGCAATTTTTGAAACCAGGGAGCATCTTCTTTGAACCAGAAAGAAGATCATAACTAGGGAGACTGCCATCAAGAAGGAGAGTTCAGATTTATGTTCAGAGCTGGGGGAAAAAAAACAACAAACAAAAAAAAAACCATCAAACAACCAAACAAAAAACCCCTTTCAAACCACTGTCATTACTGACTAAGACATTTGACAGAGCCTTAGCTACATGTAGCTACCGTATTTCCAAATTAATCACTGCACTGACATCTGTTATGAACTTTCCAATCGGTATGGTAAAATACTTTAGTGTTTTTAGAAATGCGGTTTTATTAATAAGGTTTTCTATTCAAGTATGCATTTTTAAACATGTAGTTACTGTGTTTCACCATATGCTAGTTATTCTGTTAATTATACAAAACCTGAGCTGCATATTGCATAATGGGAAAGGGTCTAATGTTTTTAAACCAGGGTTTTGTTATTTATACATTTTGAAACAGTGCATTTTGCTTATACTACAGCATCTCATTTTCTAGCATAAAGTAGAAAAGATTTTTTGCAACACAGAATTAGAACTATTCTCCCTTTTTAAATAACTGCACATGTATTTGATGTTTAATTTTAGGCATAGAGAACATTACCTAGCCAAAATGACCAGAAATATACTTACCTAGTTAAAACATACACACACACAAACACATTAGCACAATATGATTCCCTTACACAGTGTCTTGTTCTGCATCAACACATACAAGAGAAAAAGATATACAATTTGCATCATGGCCAAGAAGATTACAGATACAGTTTGCTTGTTCCCCCACACCCTAAATAGGTAACACTTATTCCAGAATCAAGGGCATTTCATTGAGCATGCTGCCAGTGTTATGTCTTTAAATCTACAGTGATATTAATTAGCACTGCCAAATGTAACGGGGTAAGATAAATATCTGCAGTCAACTCCTACCATGGCTAGCTATGCAATTTCAGAAAGCTCACTCTAATCCACAAATTACTAACCCTTGTCTACTGCAAATATTCCCAGTATCCCAAATAACCTAGAACCACTAATTTTGTTAGATTTACCTTCTGTTACCTTCTGTTAACTCATGTTAACATCATATAGAGTGTGAAAGCCAAGGGCTCCATCTTCTGTCTTCCCACACTTCAAAACGTCATGATAAAAGATCACTTCAGTAAACTGACAGTGAGCCTGGCCTGTTATCTGCATTAACTCTGATCACACTTACGAAACTTCAGTTTTATCTTTGATTTAATCAAAACTGTAGTACTTCAAACAGGTTTACTTTCCTACTCCCTAGTATATGCTTTATCGGTTGTTTCAGCTGTTGTGCTTGGAAAGCCACAGAGCAAAGGATATAGGACAGAAAAATTGTCCTGTTAGTCCTCCCTGCAGGTCCCAGTCAAGCACTTACACAACTTAACAAGGCTCCCAAGAGATGCACTGCTCTCTGCAGGCCACCAGAGGAAAGTGAGAGGAATAAGAACTACAACACCATGGCAGACAAAATGTAGTCTTGACATTTCTCCTCACTATTGTTCTTCCTCTACAAGATGAGACAGTAGAAGCAGTGAATGGATTATTGCAGCAGCCTGCGACGACAGTGCATACATAATCTCTTATGGTCAATACAAAGAACTAATTTAGTAGTCACTGCATCTTTCAAATAAACCTTTGTGGAAAATTTTAAAAGCTTTCAGGCCATAATCTCTTTGGTTGCTCATTGTATGACAGCAAGATAAAACAAATAAGAGAGAAATAACAGCATATCATCATCATCTTTGTCTCTTTATCTAAAAAAGTCAATGTACTTCTGTTAAGAGACTCTTGCAGGCAAATCTAACACAGCACCAGCAATTACTTCTTACAGGTAGAAATGTTTTGTTAATTTTTATGTGTTGCTATCTCAAGCAATACACTAACAGCTGCAATTTCCTACAGTGAACATTTGAAATCGTACTCTAACTCCTCCCAAAAGACAGAAAATTCTTAGAGAATGTTCAGTGGACAGCAAGGGTATGTTCAAAGTCATGTGCACATCAGTTACCAATGTTGCATTCTTGACACCTAGCACAGGGGTTTTTATCCAACTCGTGTCCAGTTTTCTGATAACAATCCTCTGTGATTTCTCTTTTGGACTTTTTGAACAATGTAAACTTGTTGAAAAAAAAACCTTACTCCAATGTTTCCTAGAGTCTGCTGAAGAAACAACAAAGGATTTATAGTAAATGAAGTCAAGTCAGCATAAATCACCTATAGTTTCATGGTTTTCCAGTCAAGGTTCTTACAGTTCGGCAGCTAAGCGTGTTAGCACATATTTTGAAAGCAGACTGTAGCTGCTCAACACAAAGTCCAGCCATTTAGCAAAGTTCTAAATTATTTTGGCATTCTACTCAGAAATACAAGCATGAATATGCTAGTCTGATCTCAGCTGAAATGTAGTGGGGTTTGCTTAAACCTCAAAATTGTAAGAGAAGACCCAAGAGTTTCCTGAGAGAGAATCGGGGGAGGGGAGAAGGAAAAAGAGAGCTCCAGCTATATTTTCTTACTGTAACAGCTTCTGGTCTACACTTTCAGACTTTTGGTATCAGAATAAAGATTGAATACATTTCCTTCCACTGCTTTGCCCTCACCTTACTAGCGCACACAAGTAGAGTGAAAGGAATTACAACTGTGTACATGATTCATATATAATGTGGATAAAGCCTTTTTTAATTGTTTACTTTCATTCTACTGTGTACAGTAGAATACACAGGAGTCCCATGCTACATTAGCTTTGGCATTTAGGGACTGTTAAGTACACTATTAAAAGAAAATATTATCATCTTCCCACGCTGCTGCCTCTTATCCCTTCTCTTCAAGTTGACGCTGTCATTGACAGCGTCACCTCTTCCACGTGACTCATGTAGCAGCTCTGACACCTTCCGAGTAGCAGCTCTGACCAAGATCAACAGCCAAATGAAGCTAACTGAATATCAACTAATTGAAAAGAAAACCCAGCTTCTAGGCAAACTGAGGGATTTCATATTCTCTTCCAGTTCATCTACCAAGGTATTTTTTTTTCCTTTGTAGCAGGATTCATAGACTGTCTGCAAATAACAAAGAACGTTTTGCTTACTTCAGCACCACTGAATGCATCCCTAGTAGCCCCAGTAGCCACTACACACTACAAGTAGATTGATTTTCTGTGTTTTGATGCTTACATTTTAACATGCATAAACATGCACAATAGGCTCTTTGTCTCAAATGCTGAGCCACTTAACCACTGTCCAGAAAAGCAAAACATTAGTCTAAGCATGAGCACAGATGTCTAAAAGGTCAATATGAGGTTAGTGAGAGGGAGGGAAGGGAAGAAAAAAAAGAAAAAAAGAAAAAAAAAACAACAAAACCAAAAAAACCCAGTAGTTTGTTCATTAGTTTATCTTAGAGAAAAGAGAAGGCCAGCTAGAAAAACCCTGAGCAGCTTTAACTCAAACTAATAAGGGTACACATGATTTAAGTAAGGTTCTAATTCCTTATTGCTAAAAAAATGTGCATACTAAAAATACAATTACAATCAACCTTATAGACTAGCAATGCATTTTGGGAAGAGGAATAAGTGCTTTATGTAACTCAGATTATCACTAACTTTTAATTTATGCTATAAGGAAAACACATTATCTCAACCCTGATCAAAACACTAAGGAAATAGACATCTCTACCACCCTTTTCTCTTTTAAAGGAGAAGCAACAGAGACATTAAAACCTCCAACTAAAAAAAATGCAAGCATGCTTTCCAAGCAGGAATTCACAGATACTCTAAAAACCACTGAGAAGAGGGGCTAAGGAAACTTTAATAGATATGGCATTTATTGATTATTGCTGTGCATGCTGATACAAATGGCGCTTTATGCTTTGCTAACTAGCTATTGTAAAACTACCAGAGGGGGGGGAAGTCTTGCATTCCCCAACCGAGGGGCCTTGCTTTGTGCTTTGAACTCTTTATCTGAAGTGAGAAGTCCTGCACCTCCCGCACAAGGACAGTCCTGATAAGAACCAAGGGGCCTCCTGCGAGAAGTCCTGCACCTCCCGCAGAAGGACAGTCCGGATACCTAAATGACCTCTTGGAACTAATTGTAATACCTAAATGACCTCTTGGAACTAATTTTAATATGGAGCGGGGATAGCTCATGCATATGTATAGGCGTGTTTTTTTCTAACTTCATGCATATGTAACACTTGGTTGTATAAAATTCAAAGTGAATTGTCACGCCAGGCGCGCACGATTTTGGCGGGACTACCCCCCCGCCCCGTGCTGCCCGGTGCCGAATAAACATACCTACTTTACAATCTCACAGATTGTGGAGTCTGCTTTCTGCACGTCACCACAGGATGTGCAAAGATTTAGCTGCATTGTTGACTGATCTTTCCTAAGCTTGACCAGTGAACCATTTCAGACCAAATAACTCACATACATCCCATCATTGAAGTCCAAAAACTGTACACTTCAAATGCTGCTATTTGGGCAATCTTTTAACCCTATAAAGCAACTGAAACATATGTCAGCATGGTGACATATATATCATACGCTCCTGTTAGGCTAAAAATTGTTCCACTGATTTAAGTCCGGATGCAGCTTCACAGCAGCTCAAGCCAACCTGTGCCAGTGCTGTCACGGTGCTGCTCTTTTGCCTGCTCCTTAAACACGGCAGAAGTAGTTATGACATGCGGAAAACAGACTTCACAATCTGTAAGATTGTAAAGTAGGTATGTTTATTCAGCGCTGGACAGCATGGGGGATTGCTCCTCCAAATGTGTGCAACGTGTTAAGCAACAGGTACAGTATTTATGCATCACAGACACGCATATTCATAGAATTCCCGTGGACTTGGTTATATATTAGTTAGGTTTCCAAGAAATCATTATCATAAGTTTCCTCCCAGGAGAGGTTATTCCTGGTCTGGTCTCTGCATGGGCTAGAAAGCAAGGGGACTTTCCTCTCTACAAAGTTTCTGGTATGATTGTGTGACCACTATGAGTGTGTGGACATCCATGAGAGTGTGAGCACTGTGAGTAGCTTTGTATGTCGGCACGAAGAGAGATTATATGATTTTCTGTGTAAATTGTGTTGTTTGAACTGGATCCAAAGCGTGTGTGTGGTTGTAACCCCGGTAGTATCTTATTGCGTTTTGTCCTTGTAGAATTCTTTTTTCCCTTGTGGTGGGACCCCAACGATCCTGAATGGTGTCCTTCACACCACGATAACTCTTGTAAACCTGTATTTGTTCCAGAGTGTAAGTGTTGTAGTGAAAAGTTGTGGGTAGAGTTTGGCCGGAATTTTGAGTGTCCTAAGAGTAAAATTTAGACAGAGACTGGGATAGGAAAGAAAAGGCTGTGTTTGTGTATGGTGGAAAAGAGGAGTATTAAAGAAGAGTCCTCTGGGGTGTGTACTTGCACACTCAAAAGATTGTTGGGACTGGAGGTACGGAAAGTAAAAAGACCCTTATCAAGTATTGCAATCAATGGTGGCTGTTGTATAAGCTAGAAGGCGAGGCTAAGTGGCCGCTCAATGGGTCAATAGATTATAACACCCTTTTACAACTAATGCTGTTTTTAAGGAGAGAAAGGAAATGGGACATGGTTTCGTATGCAGATACGTTTTTCACCCTCCAAGAAGATCCAGAGTGGCAAAGGGACTGTGGAATGGTACCCCCACAGGACCCTATGGTACTCCCGCTTGAGCAAGAAAATAACAAGGAGCTAAGAGGTAAACTGAGGCGGTGTTCTTCGGAATTTTTAGTAGATACAGGGGCAACATACTCTGTTTTGAATCAAGCTTTGATGCCCCTGGGAAATGATTATGTCATGGTAAAAGGGGTGACTGGCCAAAGTGAAAAGGCATATTTTTGTAAGCCTCTGGAATACAAACTGGGAAAACAATGGGGTATCCACAAATTGTTATATATGCCTAACTCCCCAAAAGCACTTTTGGGAAGAGATTTGCTGGAACAATTGGGAGCAAAAATCACATTTAAAAAAGGAGAGATTACTCTGGAGGTAAAAGATCAACAATATGTTCAGATATTAAGTTTAACCCTAACTAGTCTCCCCTCAGGAGGGAAAGTTAATGAGGAAATCTTAAACCAAGTGTATCCAGGAGCATGGGCTACCGACATACCTGGAAGAGCGAAAAGTGCTCCACCTGTGGAAGTTAAGATTAAGGAAGGCCAAAGACCGGTAAGAATTAAACAATATCCCCTAAAAAAGGAATATAGGGAAGGAATCCGACCAGTGATAGAAAAGTTTCTACAGTTAGGACTATTAAAGGAGTGTGAGTCTGAATTCAATACCCCTATATTACCTGTTCAGAAACCTGATGGGTCATGTAGGGTGGTCCAAGACTTACGGGCAGTGAATAAGATAACTGAAGACCTCTACCCAGTAGCGGCAAATCCATATACCCTACTGACTGTGTTGACACCTGAACTAAGTTGGTTTACTGTTTTAGATTTGAAGGATGCTTTCTTTTGCCTCCCTCTCCACGAAGCCAGTCAAAAATTGTTTGCATTTGAATGTGAAAATCCTAAAAGTGGTCAAAAGACCCAGCTCACTTGGACGGTGTTGCCGCAAGGATTTAAGAATAGTCCTACCATTTTCGGCAATCAGCTTACGAAAGACCTGGAATCCTGGGAAGCCCCATGTGAGAAAGGAAAATTGTTGCAGTATGTGGATGACATCCTGATCGCTACCAACACAGAGGAAGAGTGTATGGCATGGACGGTGAGTCTGTTGAATTTCTTAGGACTCCAAGGATACCGGGTGTCTAAGAAGGCGGCCCAGGTAATGCAGAGTAAAGTGAATTATTTGGGATATGAAATTACTGCAGGGCAGAGAACTTTGGGACAGGCCCACAAAGAGGCTATATGCCAAACTCAGAAACCTCAGACGGTAAAGGAGTTGCGGACTTTTCTGGGAATGACGGGGTGGTGCTGATTGTGGATCTATAATTATGGACTGCTTGTTAAACCACTGTATGCGCTGATAGCCACTGAGCAGAAGTATCTTGAATGGAACAAGGAGACTGAACAAGCCTTTGAGCTGCTGAAGAAGGCTTTGATGTCGGCCCCGGCCTTAGGACTCCCAGATGTGAGTAAGCCGTTTCTTCTTTTCTCTCACGAGAAGCAGGGCATTGCCCTGGGAATATTAGCGCAAGATCTGGGTCCATATTGACGGGCAGTTGCCTACCTCTCTAAGCAGTTGCATACCTCTCTAAGCAAAGGGTTGGCCTGGATGCTTACAGGTGGTTGAAGCCGTGATATTAAACATACAGGAAGCCCGGAAGTTCACTCTGGGCCAGAAAATGACTTAGTGTCTCATGCAGTATCAGCAGTACTGGAAGCAAAGGGTGGGCCCTGGCTCTCTCCACAAAGATTCTTGAGATATCAAGCTGTGTTAGTAGAACAGGATGATGTGGAAATTGTGGTCACTAACATTGTCAACCCAGCTTCTTTTCTCAACAGGAACACAGGAGAACCAGTGCATCATGACTGTTTGGAAACCATCGAAGCAACATATGCAAGCCGCCCAGACCTGAAGGACAGCCCCATGGAAAATGGGGAAAACTGGTTCACAGACAGGAGCAGCTAGGTCTTAAACAGTAATCGACATGCAGGATACGCCATCACCACCAGTCAAGAGGTAATAGAATCAGGGCCTTTGCCCATGAACACCTCCGCACAGAAGGCAGAAATAATTGCCCTAACCCAAGCCCTGGAACTGGCCCAGGGCAAAGTTGTGAACATTTACACGGACTCAAAATATGCCTTCGGAGTTATACATGCACATGGAGCAATTTGGAAAGAAAGAGGACTATTAAACTCCCAAGGGAAAAATATCAAACATGCAGAAGAAATTCTGAAGCTACTAGAAGCTGTCCAGCTCCCTGAGAAAGTGGCAATTATGCATATTAAGGCACACCAGAAAGTGAGCTCAGACTTGGAAAAGGGGAATGAGCTGGCGGACAGAGAGGCAAAACAAGTGGCCAAAACAAAGGTGAAAATAGAAGCGGCTCTAATTCCTGATAGGCAAATCTCCCTAGAAGGTAAGCCAAAATATACCAAGGAAGATCAGAAACTTATTACAGACTTAGAAAGGTCACATAATGAAGAGGGGTGGGCTTATACCCCACAGGGAAGATTAATTATTCCCTCTTGTTTACTGTGGCAGTTGATACGGGAAGAACATAGAAAAAGGCATTGGGGAACAGAGGCTCTGTATAAACACTTGATAAGAAAAATTGTGGCTAGAAATTTATATACCACGGTGAGACAGGTGATTCAACAGTGTGACCTTTGCCTCCAGACTAATCCTAAAAATACCCCCAAACCAGAAATGGGCCAAATTGGGAAAGGCAATGGACCTGGACAACAATGGCAGGTTGATTTTACAGAACTTCCTAGAAAAGGGGGTATCGATATTTGCTGGTATTAACTGACACCTTTTCAGGTTGGCCAGAAGCATTCCCCCAGAACAGCTAAGGCTCGGGAGGTAACTAAAGTATTGGTACAAGAGATAATACCATGTTTTGGGGTTCCGGCAACCATATCCTCAGACAGAGGGCCACACTTCGTCTCAAAAATAGTACAACAAATCAGCCACCATTTAGGTATAGATTGGCAACTTCATACCCCATACCGCCCTCAGTCAAGTGGCCAAGTGGAGAAAATGAACCACTTAATCAAACAGCAAATTGTGAAATTGGGACAAGAAGCAAACCTGACACGGCCTCAGTCTCTCCCTTTAGCCCTTCTGCGTATACGAACAAGACCAAGGGCGAAGGAAGGACTCAGCCCCTTTGAAATTCTGTATGGACAACCCTATGGAATACAAAAAGGGATATCTATGCAAATTGGGGATGAAACTATGACTTCCTACATGGTGGCATTGAGCAAACAGCTCAATAAAATTAGAAAACATGTCATTGAGACCCGGGGAAGAGGTCTAGATGAACCTGTTCATGATATACAACCTGGAGATTATGTATATGTAAAGTCTCTTACAGAGAAAACCCCGGAACTGCAGTGGGAAGGACCGTATCAGGTACTCCTCACCTCCTTCACAGCAATCAAGATCCAAGAGCAGAGCGCCTGGATACACCACACTAGGGTAAAAAGAGCACCTAAGTCTACATGGAGGGTCACACAACTACAGCCTCAAAAACTTATATTCACGACGCTAATCGTTATCCTGACAAGCAAAGTCGGGGCATGGGAAAGTAACACATTTTTGCAACTCCACGAAAAGTGGCTAAAGTCATGAATTGGTCTGACTGCTGGCTATGCTCGCATCTACCGAAAAACATGGGGAGTGGACACCCCATAACAGCTATGGTCTTCCCAAAAGGTCTCAAAGCTTTCCTAGGCATGTCTCCCAAGGCATATGCAGAGATAAAACGGGAAGATCTTAATTGGCAGATAAAATTAAATTTATGGGATGAAACCCAAGGGGTACCATGTATTCAAGGGTGCAATTTAACAACTGCCACACCACTTGCGGGGGAAACTCGCACTGATCCAAGGTGTAAGGGGAAGATATTTGTAGGACAGTACCCCAATTGTACCAGCTATCTTCAGTGGGCAGGAGACCAGGCCCACAGGAGTGGAAAAATGAAACTAATGGGATTCCCCGGCCCACGTGGTTGTTACTGGGTTTGTGGACACACAGGATATAAAGTCTTACCATTTGATTGGGCTGGCCGATGTACTATAGGAATCATAATACCAAACATCACTGTTACGCGGAACCTGACCTACCTTAACACACCAAAATTCTTACACACACACATGAGACTCTTTCGGCAGAAGCGTGGTACAAACCCCCTAACAGACAGGCCCACTGGCTTCCATAGTTTTGTGAGGTGGTTTATTCCATCGTTGGGAGTGAGTGAGTTAGAAAAAGCTTTAGTAAATATTTCTGCTACTATGGAAGGTCTCGGTACTGCAACAGGGGATGTGATTCAAGCCCTCCAAGAGGAGACTTCTTCCCTGAAAAAAATGGTCCTCCAGAATAGACTAGGTTTGGATATGTTGTTTGCCCAGCAAGGGGGATTATGTACTGCTATAGGCGAACATTGTTGTACATATGTAAACCAAGAACAAAGGATAGAGAAAGACTTATCTAAAATCTGGGAACAAACTAAAAGTTTTCATGAAGTAACCAGGGACAACACTTCCTGGGGATTTTCTGACTTGTGGGAGAAGCTAACCTCTTGGCTACCAAATTTAACATGGCTGAAACAACTATTTTTTTGTAACAATTATAATTATAATTTCGTTCATAATCCTTTTTATAACAGTTTGGTGTGGCTTCTGGTGTTTCCAGAGCACAGGAAATTCCTATAGTAATTGGAAGAAAAACCAATTACGACAGAGGCTTGAGTCTAACCAATACTTTGAGAAAGTGCTAAATAAATAAACATTGTGCCAAAATTAGGTATAGTAAATGAATTTACTAATTCTCTAGAAAAGGGGGGACTGAGAGAAGGTGTTAAAGAAACCTTAGTAGAGATAGCATTGTTTAATTATTGCTGTGCATGCTAACACAAATGATCCTCTGCTTTGCTAATTAGCTATTGTGAAAACTACCTAAGGGGAGGGGAAGTCCTGCACTTCCTCACAAGGACAGTTCCTGATAAGAACTGGGGAACCTCCCTCAAGAACCAGCTAAAACCGATCAAATGACTCATTGGGACTAATTTTAATACAAAGCCAGGATAGCTCATACATATGTATAGGCGTGTTTTAAAACTTCATGTGTATGTAACAGAGTGTATGTACAGAGAAAGATACGGACATATTGGAGCAAGTGCAGTGAAGGACTATGAAAATGATTATGCGATTGAAGCACCTGTCATACAAGAAGCTCAAAGCACCAGGACTTCTCAAGAGGAGAAGGTGTGGCATGGACCTTACCAGCCTGATTGGAGATGGAGGGTGTTAAAAAAAAGATGAAGCCATAATTCTTCTCAGTGGTACCCAGCAAAAGGACAAGAGGCAAGGACACAAATTGAAATAAACAAAATTCTGTTTAAACAGAAGGAAAAATTTGAGAATAAAAAGAAAACAGGTTGCCCAGAATAGCTGTGGAGTCTCCATGCTTGGAGACATCAAAGGTGCAGCTGGACAAGGATCTGAGCAATCAGTTCCAGATCACTCTGCTCTGAGTAGGGGATTGAACCAAGTCATTTCCAGAGGTCCCGACCAACCTCAACCATCCTGTGATTCTGTTATCTTCAAAGATGGATAAGAATCCTGCAAAAACATGCTAATGCCAATTCCAATACACCGGAGAAGAAAAAATGAAATGCAAAAATAGCCTCCTCCCTCCCTTCTCCACTCTCCCCTCTCAAAAAAAAAAAAAAAAAACCAAACAAAAAAAATAAAACCAAAACAACCAAAAAATAAAAAAAACCCACCAAACCAAAAAAAAAAAAAAAAAACCAACCCCCGCCCCCAAAAAAATCACCACTAAGCCAGAACAGTTGTAAACAACCTTGGTTTACTTGAGTGGTTTGCTGGGAACCTCCTGACAGACAGTAGTGTTAGTGTTGGGCATACAGGATTTCACAGCTTTTGTTATAAATTAGGAAGCCCTAGAAGCAGCCACTCTAGTTATGGACTACATTCTACCTGTGCCATCTCCCTAAGTTCCCAACAGCCCAAGGCTGTAACAGGTTTTGCTGCTCTATAGGCATACCTGGCACAAGGAAGTCAGAGGTCAGAGCATGCTGAACCAAGACAGAATCTTTGGAAGTTATGTCTAGGCATGCACACACAATTTTTAGAAGGCTGGTAACATTTCCAAGTGTCAGTAAACATTCTTGGGGGACAATACAAGCAAAAGCACATTTCTGAAACGAACGCAATTTTTCAGCTTCAAGAATATCAAGTCTTAGTTTCACAGCACTGTGGCACTAGTGCATACCAGAGAAAAGAGCTGATAGTCTGAAGAACACATTTGCCTCAGGAAGTTATTAAGCAAACAAATCTTTGGAAGATGCTCAAGATTAATTACAAAAATCCTCCCAGTCGCACCAGATCACACCTAATCCCACTTACACACTGGCTTAGCTCATAATGAAGCAGTTCTCTATCACGTGGACTTAACATTGGGAATATGACACTCCTTCCTGAATCCCTGACTTCATGTCATGAGAAGGAATCCAGGGTGAAAGCTTTGGTATAGAACAAGTACTATAATGCGATAAATTCCCTCATAACTCATGTCTTTCACTTCTCATGCCTGTCACAGCAATTAGCATTTCATCTGTGAGGCTACCAATAAGTAATAAGTCTCATATTAGTTCATTTGTTCATGTCACTATTAATGAATAATGAATGACATTTCATCCACATGTTGTAAGATACTGGCAAGAAGTCACTTTATCTTACACAACAAAGCCTCCCCATCTGCTGTCTGCAAAACCTTGACTAGCCAGTCACAAAGTATTGATCTCTGTCCACCAGCTGAAGTACAGAAGACTGTTCAAATATCAAGTACTTTTTATGACTGAATAATAGTTGTAGTTCTTCACAATACCAAAAGATAGTAGAAAAGTATACGTCCTTCTCCAATGTACTTCAAGTTGTAAAAAATCCCCTTTCTTGTTTATCATACTACACTTGTAAAATTCCTTCAGTTTTTCACCTACATGTTAAATGTTTGTGATAGACAAGGAAGAATTTTATGTGCAGCATCTTCTCCTGCAACTTCAAAAAGTCTGGAATTGAGGAGAATCTTCTGCTTCAATTTCAAGGGCTTAATTCTATTAAGTGATTTTGGACTTCCCAAAGCAGACACTGCTGACTTGCTCATGGAAAATATTTGGATTTTGCCTCTGATAAATCTATCATGTATAAATGGCATTAATTAGATAAGTTATGATGCAGGGAAAAGATTTTAAACTATTGATAGTACACAAGGAATTACTCCTGCAGGAAACAGCAGTGAAAAATTCCTTATGTTGCTTCACTGTTTACCTGCTTTGCATGTTTACAGGACTTTGTAAACAGAGATTGTAGAGAAAAGTATATATATATATATCCCCAAATGAAATATCTATTAATTTTTAAATTAGATAGAAAGTATGACAATAAATCAGATACCCACCTTGTCAACCAATGTCCAAAGTCTGGCCGATGAGCCCACTGGACACCTGTCTGATTCAAGGATCGAAGCAGCCGACAGCAAATAAGGATGATCCATGGACTTGCTAAGCTTATCCACTTATCTGATCCTTTTATAAATTCATCTGAGGAGGTGGCCTTGCCCAATTTTGAATTACCTGTTGCTGGAATGTCTATGTTCCTGCACTCAGAGGCTTCCTCAATACCATCAAAATTTTGTTTCACAGTGGCATTATGCTGAGGGTCACATTCTTTCCGAAGAAAATTATTTCTACAAAGTTCCTGACATAGTACCAAACAAAGTGTATTGATAAGAAAATACCAGGTTTGATGTTCCTCTTCTATAAAACTGCTTGCCCCTAAACTCAAAACATGACCAATTGTTCCAGCCAGAATCAGCACATCTATTTCTGACCAGCTTGAACTCGACACAACTGGATTCTGCAAACAAACAAACAAAAAAATAGAAGTGGTGAAAACGTATAAAAATTTCACTTGTTTAAGCATTCATAGTGTCCTTACAGCAATTTCCACTAAGGAAACAAACTAAACAGTGAGACAAGTTATTTCTATCTTGACAAATACAGAAAATTTATAAAAGAATCATTTTAGTGTAGCCTCTTTAGGTAGCATTGCAACATAATCATACTGTTGAAAATGACATCCCGTTTAAGGGAAAAAACTTCTCTACAAATAATCAACACAACTGTACAGATTAAGACTCCCTACCACGCTGTGACAGAAAGTTTGAAACCAGTGTTCTCATAGTTGCACATTTGTATAAGTAAAAATAGAAATCCTGCAGAAATCAAACTTGAGATACAGATAATAGGTAATTTCCTAATGGTTTAAATCTGTGCTACCCTCAGCTAAGCACAGTGACAGCCTTCACTGCTCAAATTAACAAAAGTTACTTGCACACAGTTTGATGGCACCCTTTAACCTTGCTTAGCTTGAAATGTGTCTTTCGTCATAAAATCCACTTTAAACTTTACCCATCTATAATTTACTTCACACACTTTGCCTATCTAAAAGCATAATATTCTTTGCCTGATGCCTCCATTAGTTTGATTTCCTGCTCACAGCAGCTATTCAGAATTTCTTCATCATCACTGTCCCTTGATGATATGGCTCAAAAGAGAGTGTAAGGGCATGTTGAAGGGCATGTATTAACATTATCAGCTAAAGGACCTTCTCAGCTCACAGGGAATATGAAGTAACAGGAAAGCCATAAAAAGACAACACATAGACACAAATCTGATAAGTATGCACTAAGGGGGATCATAAAGATGACCAAAACTCTTCAGCCATTAACTGACAGGCCATTAAGAAACTGCAAACACAGCTCTGAAAGGTGTCAGCCTGGACTTTGTAACAGATTAGGAGGAAAGTGACAGAACACGAGTATTGATGGTATCTGAGGGTGCCTGTAGATCTATGCAAAATTTATTAAGCAATGCTTCAGGAAAGTGTCAAAGGCGGGGGGGTGAGAGACAGTGGTGAGGAATAGGCTGGAGGTAGGAGCCAAAGTGAGAGGATGAAGGATAAAAGGGACAGAGTCACGTATAGGCAGGCGCCAGTCAGTGCACTTCTCTGACTGAGCCCTGTGTCTGATCACTGTGGTCTATCCTGCCTTATTAAATCCTCTCCTAACTATATTTCTGTGGAACTCCATTCTGTGACCCATATGTGCGTGCTGCGAGGTCTCACTGCAAGTAACTGGGGACAAGCCTTCATGTCAGCAACTTGAGACCAGAAAGAGTAAAAACAAACGCCCGCAACTGGCGTGGGAGCATGGGTCATTTTACCCATGTGCCTGTAGTGCCAGTGATTGCAGCGTGTGAGGGTCCACATGCCAGAGACCAGAATGGGGACCACAGGCCATCAGGACAGCTGGAGGGATCAGACCGTAAGAGAGGTCAAGGTGTCAGTACCAGGAAAAGCGGCCATGGATCACCAAGCCTGTAGGTCTGCATCTGAAACTGGAGGGCTCAGAGTGCATACCTACGTGTGAGAGGTCACAAGGCCACTGACTGGAGGGACCTCTGTCTGTTTCACTTCAGTAGAAGTCAAGTCTGAGCCAGAGGTGTTGATGGGCATGCGCCTCTGGGCTCCAGCAGCAAGGCAGGAGAAATGCCCCAGTGTTTGCCCCATATCTTAGCGAGCAGAAGCTTCCTCACATACCTTAACAAACGAGGTTACACACCTGTGAAGCATTTTGGGAAAGATACTGTCAAAAATCATCCTCTATAATTTTATTTTCTTACTAATTTTTCCTCTATTAAAGAATATCAACAAGTATATCTTAAACCGGTATTTAAAACATCTGATAACAACTTAAAAGTCAAATCAAAACTACTGCATGCCATTTTTACTTCAGAACAAAGATCTCTGAATCTACTTTCATGTTAATTACTTTACACTGCACACTTCAACCACATCATCCTCCTACATTCGATCCTACCAAAAAAACTTTTAAAAACCACCTTGAATATTCATACAGAAAAATCCCAGAGAAAGTACTCACATTCAGAAATTACAGTGTACTGTGATTCCTGAACTGTTTAAACCATTTGTTAGAATATATAAACTCAAGAGGGCCTACAAGAAAGATGGGGAAAGGCTGTTTAGTAGGGCCTGTTGCAATAGGACCTAATACCCTAATATCTAACCTAAATCTACCTCCCTCTATTTTAAAACCATTACTCCTTGTCCTATCGCAACAGGCCCTACTGAACAGCCTCTCCTCATCTTTCTTGTAGGCCCCCTTGAGGTACCGGAAGACCGCTATCAGGTCTCCCCGGAGCCTCCTCTTCTCCAGGCTGAACAGTCCCAACTCTCTCAGCCTGTCCTCATAAGAGAGGTGCTCCAGCCCTTTTATCATCTTTGTGGCCCTCCTCTGGACCTTCTCCAGCTGGTCCATGTCCTTCTTGTGTTGGGGGCTCCAGAACTGGATGCAGTACTCCAGGTGGGGTCTCACCAGGGCAGAGTAGAGGGGGAGAATCACCTTCCTCGACCTGCTGGCCACACTTCTCTTGATGCAACCCAGGATGCGGTTGGCCTTCTGGGACGCAAAGGCTCATTGCCGGCTCATGTTGAGCTTCTCGTCCACCAGCACTCCCAAGTCCTTCTCCTCAGGGCTGCTCTTAATCCATTCCCCGCCCAGCCTGTATTTGTGCCTGGGATTGCCATGACCCAGGTGCAGGACCTTGCACTTGGCCTGGTTGAACTTCCTGAGGTTGGCACAGGCCCACCTCTCCAGCCTGTCAGGGTCCCTCTGGATGGCATCCCTCCCTTCCAGTTGTCAACGGCACCACACAGCTTGGTGTCGTCGGCAGACTTGCTGAGGGTGCCCTCTATCCCACTGTCCATGTCGCTGACAAAGATGTTGAACAGGGCCAGGCCCAACACGGATCCCTGAGGGACGCCACTCGTGACTGGTCTCCACATGGACATTGAGCCGTTAACCACCACTCTCTGAGTGCGGCCATCCAGCCAACTCCTTATCCACCGAGTGGTCCGTCCATCAAACCTATGTCTCTCTAGTTCAGAGAGAAGGATGTAGTGCGGGACAGTGTCAAAAGCTTTGCACAAGTCCAGGTAGATGATACCAGTTGCTCATCCCTTGTCCACCGATGCTGTCACCCCATCATAGAAGGCCACCAAATTGGTCAAGCACGATCTGCCCTTGGTTGAAGCCATGTTGGCTGTCACCAACCACCTCCTTGCTCTCCATGTGCCTTACCATGGTTTCCAGGAGAATCTGCTCCATGACCTTGCCAGGCACAGAGGTGAGGCTGACCGGCCTGTAGTTACCCGGGTCTTCCTTATTCCCCTTTTTAAAAATGGGGGTTATGTTCCCTCTCTTCCAGTCATCGGGGACCTCACCAGACTGCCACGATTTCTCAAATATGATGGCCAGTGGCTTTGCAACTTCATCCGCCAGTTCCCTCAGGACCTGCGGATGGATCTCATCAGGTCCCATGGACTTGTGCACCTTTAAGTTCCTCAGATGTTCCCGAACCTGCTCTTCGAGTACAATGGGCGGTTCTTAATCCTCACAGTCCCTGCTTGCGCCTTCTACAGCTTGGGTGGTGGGACAAGAACTCTTGTCGGTGAAGACTGAGGCAAAAAAGTCATTGAGAACCTCAACCTTCTCCATGTCCTGGGTAACCAGGACACCAGTTCCCTTCCGGAGGGGGCCTACATTTTCCTTGGACTTTCTTTTGTCCCCTACATACCTATAGAAGCTCTTCTTGTTGTATTTTATGTCCCTGGCCAGATTCAGTTCTGTCAGGGCTTTGGCCTTCCTCACCTGATCCCTGGCCACTTGCACAGCCTCTTTGTAGACCTCCTAGGCTACCTGTCTTTGTTTCCACCCTCTATAGGCCTCCTTCTTTACTTTCAGTTGGTCCAGGAGCTCCTTGCTCATCTTGTTCTTTCGCACAAGAACAGTCATAATCTGAAAAACTGCCCAGGCTCAATCTAAATTTACTAGCACTTGAAATTTCTTTGGTGGTCTAAAGACCATTCCTTTTTGTTTAGTACTCTACTCTGGAAACCAAATATCACAAGCAACATTCTGGAACAAAAGGACAAGGTAGAGACATAGTCCGTGCAGAGAGCAAAGACCATGAAAGTCCAAAGCTGAGACAAGAACAGTACATGACTAAACTACAAAGTTTAAACTCAATAATTCCATCATGCTGACCTTAAAGATCTTGGCTAACTAAATAATGTGCAAGCATGTAAGCACCATCTCCTTGCAGAGACAAAGGAGTCTGAGATTCTCAACAAATGAGAATGAACCAGTTTTCAATCCCACTGATTTGTCTTCTTTATAAGACATAACATAAAACCTACATAAGGATTGCTCTCTTGTACGCTGTCAGCACCAATATGAGAAGTGAAGAAGTGATGTATTATCAATGGGGATGCAAAAGCCTCAAGAAAATAATGGCATTAGTATGAAATGTCCCAGTGTCAGAAATCCGTATTTCTTGCCTGCTTGCCTAACTCTCACAACTCCAGTAAAAAGAGAAAAAAATTCCTCCTGTATTCACACCAAAGGGTTAAAGTCCAATGGCATTTATTGATAAATGACATTTCAGATCAGAGTTAGTCACTACGCAAAATGAAAAACTATCCTGCTAATTGTAATATCCTGAGCCTTCATCACCTAAGAAACACTGAAAATAGCTTCATCAAGTTTTTCTAAATTTACTGGTAATCCTTCATATATGAACTATGCCTTATTAGGAATGCTATCATCACAGTTTTTTATACAGTCTGACTTTAAATTACTTATATTTTACTTAGTTTTTAGATCTAGTTTAAAGGCACAGAAATCTATGTCCTACTCCAATATTCACATCTCTGTTTTTCTAGCTGCTAAACACCTCCAACACTCAGGAACTCAGTAGATACTCTCCAAACACTGAAAGACTTGTATTACTTGCACTGATATCTTGGCAAGTAAACTCAATAATCTTCAGTTTAGAAATTCATAAATGCTAGGCTTTCAATTTAAGTTTATAATCTGCCAAGCCAAGGTAGCTTTAATTACTAATGCTGATACATCAAATGTTAAGTAGAATAGAAACTGATCTCTTTGCCCTATCTGTGAACATACCTTGCTAGCTTGCAGAAGTGCCAGTACATAAATAATGGCATAGATGCATCTCTGCCCATGAAACTGGTATTTTCTTCACTTCGAAATAAAACCTCCTGTAGTCTACCTTCCAGGTCCAATTTCCATTATGTGGCTTCTGGTTGAGAGTAAAGCTCATTTTCACAAAAATTAATAACCCATAGTTAACACTTGAGGGATTTTACAATCACTTTTCAGATGAAGAATGTTTTATTTTTCATACTCGCCATTACTCAAAATTTAAATACCTATCATTCTGGTACCTTCTGATATTTGAGCTCCCTGTACCCAGTCTCGATATAACTGATGTGATTACAACTTTCCTATCAGAGATTGCTACAGACCACACTTGCACCTACATTTTCACAACAGTTTGGGATCATTTCTGAAAGCTACTCAGCAAAGGCACCACCTAGTCACTTTTTTTTTTTCCCCCAAGTAAAAAAAAAAAATTCAGGTACAATTGCATAAAAATGATTTATCATTCAATTCAGTAAAGAATATCACACAGAGGAGGAAAAACAACAATAATTTTAAATGAATAGAGTATTTTTAAAAAGGCAGAAAGAGGGACATTTTGTTTATGTAATGAAAAAAATCACTGTAATTCTGCCCAATGAAAATTCTCAAAAGCTGTATTTGACAAGCTTTAATTTCTGTGTTCTGTTTTCAAAAACTATTGGTTTTTATTTCTATCAGAAATAGGAAAAAATACAACTACTACTAGTAAATATTGTACTTAAGTCAACCAGCAAGCAATTAGAGTGAAGCTATGAACAAGAAGTTAAAATTCTTTACCATTTGTAAAGGGCTGTAGAACTATTTAAAGCCTGAAGTGTCACTAAAAGAAGGGACTGCTGCTGCTAGAAATATAGTAATCAGAAACTATAAACTGCCTGCACTGGTCTTCAGAAAATTAATTAATTTGGTAATCAGTTTCTATATTCAGCCACAGTGGGAAGAAAAGTATTACAAATTAGAAGCACTTCAGAGAAATCTTTAGATGTGAACAGAAACCATTTGAAGGAAAAAAAGCTCTGAAGTCAGTAAAAGGAGAGCTTATTTTAATTATTTTAAAATACCTACATTTTATTGTCTAGCATGAGCTCAGAAAAGGCTTTTAGCTTTTTTTAACTGGTATGACCCTGATTCAGGATTCTACTCCCGCCATCACAAAAGCAGAGCTTCAGAGCTCTTTCAGAAGTGGAGCCCATACGCAGATTCGTACTGTGGAGAAGCACAGGCCACGGGCACCTGGATTCAGAGATATTTTAGCATAAGTAATACTCCTGACTCACATAAAAGGCCCTTCAAGATCAACACACAGCATATAGGGACAACAGTTTATCTTCCAAAGTCTAGGTATTCTGTTGGAAAAGGGGTTGGAAGGTGGGACGTGAATGTTTTTGAATTATAGTGTTTGTGCTCCAGCTACCAGTAAATAACCTCTCAGATCCACATTGCAAGCAACACCAGATTATCCACTGCTCCTTTCACACTCTTCCACCTCTATCTTTGTATCAGCAGCCACCTCCAAAAAAACCACTATGTTGTTCTGCAACAGCCCTGAAACTGGTAAAAATGTAAATCAAATCCAGGTAACTGCTTTTACACATCTGGAATGGAGGAACTTACTGACTAAACTTAAAAAATACTACAAGCTTGCTTTGAAACTTGAACAGAGACAGCAAAGCCGACCTGACTGGTGAGATGAAATATAATTCCAGCAATCCAGACATCTATAGAATAGGACTAAAGATGGGATGACGAAAACTGATTTTTATGGGTCTGAATAAAAAATCATGTTTGTCTCAACCAGAATTACTATTGCCTACACTTCCTAAGACATACTTCAGCTTTCCAGATTTTCAGATGTCTCAGGTAGGAATATGATCACAGACAGACCTGGGATGGAGAATCCATTATTTTTTACTTCTATTTGCTGCAGCCTTAGAAAAACAAACATGCAAACCTCCCGAAAAACATTGCTAAAAACCTCCTTGTTGATGCATTATCAACTTTAAGCAGATGACCTGATCATCTTAGCAAGTCCTGAGGTTCCAGCTAGGTAATACTCCAGAAAACATGTACATACCAATTTCAGATACTTCTCCCCCTTTCCAGTTCAAATAGGAAATGTTTGAACTGATTACTGCTCCATTACAGCCAAAAGGAGATATTTTCAAAGTTGACATGAAAACAAGCATCTTCATGTCCAAGAGACACAAAATAATCCCTGTTCTAAAATGACAAAAGTGTTATTGCCAGTGACACTAAATTTCCCTTGTGAATAAACGGGCTTTTTTACACTTCTTAAAGTCCAGATGGTCTCATAATTGGTAACAAAGAGGAAAAGGAGAGAAGCTGCTGCTGAAATATCCTTCTTCCAGCAACAGGGGACTGGATCTAAAGCTCCAACATCAACCAGCAAGAAAGCTCCAGCTGCTGCGGTCTCTTGTATGCAGAATGTGGGGTGCTGGAGGAAAAGATATGAAACTGGATACACTTCTAATTGTAGAATCATAAAATCACAGAATAGTTTGGGTTTGACCTTTAAAGGTCATCTAGTTCAACTCCCCTGCAAGGAGCAGAGACATCTTCAACTAGATCAGGTTGCTTAGAGCCCTGTCCAACCTGACCTTGAATACTTCCAGTGGTGGAGTATCAACAACACCTGTGGGCAACCTGTTCCAGCATTTCACCACTAACATCATCGTAAAAAAAATTCCTTCCTTACATCTAGTCTAAATCTACCCTCTTTTAGTTTAAAACCATTACCTCTTGGCCTGTCAAATGAGCCCTACTAAAAAGTTTATCCCCGTCTTTCTTATAGGCCCCCTTTAAGTACTTGAAAGGCTCCCCAGAGCCTTCTCTTCTCCAGGCTGGACAACTCCAATTCTCTCAGCCTTTTGTCTTAGGAAAGGTGTTCTATCACTCTGCTCATTTTTGTGGCCCTAATAATCAGTTTACCTGGTTTCACTTAGTTTGTCCTCAAAGGCAGATGTGCAGACAAAACAGAGGTGAGAAAGGAAGACAACTGAAATAGGAGGTATAGAGAAAGACTTCTCACACATACTCCAGTCCTTGCTCCCTAGGCATAGCTGACAAGGTGAAATCATCAGGAAGCTCAACAGATTACGGGTATGGAAGTGGCACTTCTTCTGAAGTTCCTCTAAATTAATTCTAAAAGTGAAATAGCATGGATTATATGGGTTTTATGTGTTCCTTGAGGAATTATTTGCCTCTGTCAGTGAGCTAGCAATTAATTCTTTTATTAAGAAAAGACTTTCAATCCACCTCAAGTTTTGAATACCAGGAGACATTTTGCAATTGCTGCTGTGATCACTGACAGAGCAGCTGTATTAGCAATATATAAGCCACCCACAGGAAATTGTTCAGCTGCTGCCTCTCATCAAGAAGGATGAAAAAGTGTCAAGAACAGACGGGAATGAAACCCTAAGACTCAGGCCAAACTAGAAAGGTATAGCTCATACCTCTCAACTGATACTTGATAACAGCCTATTCTAAATTTAGTAATAGTCAAGGAATTTCAGCATCTTCCTAGATTCCGGTCTTTGATCTAGTAGGAAAGGATTTTTCCTGTAAACATTGAGTTTCTGTAGAATACACTCGATCATTAACTATTACTTCAAGACCGTATTCTTACTTTTTCCAAGAATAATTGCTACCTTGTTTACAATAAAATACAGAAAGCTAATAAAGTAGTAAGAAATGGCAGAAGTGAACTGAGTCCACTTAAAGAGCAACATGACCTTCAGTACCAACAGCATTACCAAACTGCATAACTATTCAGCAGATTTCTCCATTCACACTGATTCATTTTACTTTCTTCTTTTCTTTGCCTTTAAAAAAACCCAAACAAACATTACTAGCTTTGATAGCAAAACACTAACACTACTTTGACACTAAAATTTTCAAAAGCAAGCTATGATTTATGCTTACAAGGACTACTCTGCTAGTAGCTACACCTGAGATGAAACTTATTTTGCCAATTTCATTAAGCAGACACTGTTATCTGACTTGTTACTCTATTTTAGTCTATCTAAATGATGAACAGACACACCTAAATCTTATGTGACTGATAAATATAAATATAAGAATGAAACATGATGTTCTATCAACAATTCCCTTTTTAATCACTTTCAATACACTGACATTTAAAAAAAAAAAAAAAAAAAAAAAAAGAGAAGTGCATTACTTGTAGTCCAAGGTTTCTCTCAGAAAAGCACAGAAAAGCAGCATTTCCAAGAAAGAATAAAACAAATTCAGAAAATACAGAAACAAAATTATAAACTGGTATCGTTTGAATAATAAAAATCAACAGTCTTATTTATAAGAATTTAAATTTATAGTTAAGCTCAGGAATCACAGCATACAGTTGCATGGAGTGCAATATTAATCTCCACAAGTAGTGAATTCTCTGAATTACATGAAATATAGCTGTTATTAAGTGTTTCTCTAAGTCATAAAGTTTGCTTTTTAGCTTGAAGGAATATATCATCATAATATTAAAGCAATATACTTGCCATATGTTGTTATACACTAAAAAAAGGTACTAAAACCCTAAACGTGATTCAAAGAAACCCAGATTGACAAAGGGTTGTACTGCAAAGAGGTTGTACCATCAAATAGAGAGTATTGAAGTTACTGAATTTCAGAGACCTTTGAAAGATATGACTAACAAGCACCAGAAAAAAAAACAGCTAGAAGCTAATTTTATGGTGTTACTGACAGTTCTTGGCATACTAAGTTTTACAGTGAAAGAAGAGTAAGACATCACAAATTCTATTTCCTTGGAATTACCTGAATTCTATTCAATACAACAACAAAACTCCTCAAGTACTTCACAGAAGGTAACTACTCGCATAGCTGAGAACATTTCTGAGCATTCTAAAGATCGCAACAAACTCAATTTCTTAAACTTAAAAAACTTTAAAAGTCAAACTTAAAAGTAGAAGAGATTAATTTTGCTCCCTTTGTTAGACTTTCAAAACTATTTTTAAAAAAGCATTAAGAATATCAATATAAGAAAGGGTACTGCCAAAGTATTTTCTTATCAGTCTTAGGGCATTAATGTCTGTGATATTTGGCAAAGGACAGATCATCACTAGTGCATGTTGTTGCAAAATATCATACACCTTGCTTTAATTGCAATTGTGAAACATCACTGTGTAACAGAATAAAACTAGTACACAGTGTAACTGTTTCTGAGCTCATAAAATCAACTGCAAAATAATTTACAACAATCAGCACATTTTTTAAAGTAACGTGAAAATAAGCGCTTCTGTGATCTTCATTATAGCAACTGGTATCATGCCATAGGGAACACATCACATTGCAACTACAATTTTAAACTATTCAAATTACATTACAAATAACAATTTCTTTAAGTACATACAGAGAAAACTTTTACAGAACTTCATCTGAAAGTATGTCATAAAGAGCAGGACATTTTAAACCGTACTTAATGCGTGCTCTCACCTTCAGTGGAAATCTGGAATTCTCAAAGATCTTGGCAATGGCAGACAAAATACCACACATGAGTGCAGAAATCAGCATCATCACTCCAACTGCTGTTAACCAGGACATACTGCAGAAATAGCATAAACTTCCTGCTGATGTGCACACAATGACATGAACTGCACACAGCATCAGACACATCAAGTAAAACAGCAGAGAGAAGAGTGGAAGGGAGAGGGGCACTTCAAATTCTGCCTCGTTGCTCAGGGCTTTTGGAACACTGAGCAAAAGCAGCAGCAGAACCTAGAAAAAATAGCAAATTAATACTTAAAGATTTGGGGTTAGCTAAAACATACAGTGAGAACTGACATAAAAAAAAAAAACAAACCCATATAATTGTCATCCACATCACTCTGCTGGTATATATACTTCATCTAAAAAAACCCTTTGAAGATCTACGCTGGATCTTTTGGCCCCAGAAAGATATTACCATATAAATTGGAAAATCAAAGATTGTGTTTTCATTCACTAAGAGCTTGGACACACAAGTTACCAGAGTTTAATAAATTACCATTTGTCTCCTACCCTGTGATAATTGATCACATGCATGATCTTCATTCTCTGCAAAAGCAAGAGCTTTAACATACAATATCATAATAGTTCTTATGTGGACAAATTTGACCCATTACTTGTCACCTGTAGATGCCGGAAGTTACATACACAGTCTGCCAAAGGCCACTTATCTCACATTGTTGAAGATACACATACACAGAATTCCTGGCTGAGTAAACGCTTCCCAGATCAGGGAAAGTTCTCATACTATCACACAAGTCAAGTTTATGAATTCTCCTTGTATTTATTTCCTGTAACCTTCCTCATCTTGATTTGATCTATTGCTTTTACTTTCACTTTGCTCTAACTTGCAGACAGATCAGGCAGAATTCCTCTCAGATAACTGTAGCAGTGGAGAGGACTAGTACAAAGAAAAACTTCTGCCACCCATGTACAAATATGTAAACGGAAAATTCAGTCACACACTAAAATGCTCTGCAGGGGGCACAGATGGAGCCAGACCTAGACTGAGCCCCATCACCTTGTGCTAGGGCAAGATTAAAACAAATCAAGATAAAAACAACTATATCAGACCATTGACAACCTGCAATCTTTCACTGTCATTTGTGAAGACATCTGCCTAACATATTTCCCGCAATACAGTGAGGTATAGTGAAGTCAACCAAAAAAATCTCCCAAGGGCACTGTGAAACTAATTCCTGTGAAGTGGTCAGTAGAGTGATAAACCCCACTGAGAAGTCTATCAGAAAGCCATTTCAGATGTACTCTGTACACAGAGAACGGTGCATCTGAGATACAGCATAGAGCCCTGCTAGGACAAAGGAGACTCTAATACTAAATAGCTGCCTATGTACTGTTATCCATTCCAGGCACTGAACAAGGCCAGTGCTTCAGCAATTACACTGCACACATGCAAGGACTAAATTAAGCCTGTAGTAGGTGTTTCCACTTGTTCTGGTTTTGTTAGTGACGGGGGGCCTAAGGTGGTAGCTTCTGTAGGAAACTGCTAGAAGTCGCTCCCCTTTGTTCAGTGGACTCGGCCGGGCCTAGGGCGGACCCGCTGCTGGCCAAGGCCAAGCCAATTGGTAGCAGAATGTCCCGTGATAACACCTCTGCGATAACGTATTTAAGTAGGGGAAAACAGGAAAAAAAAAAAAAGGAGAAGATATGAAGCAGCTGAGCGGGCGGCAGAGAGGGGGAGGCACGAGCCTCATGGGCCTTGCAGGCCTCACCCTCTGGCCTCCCGCAGGGCAGCCGACTGGGCCCAACTCGGCCCGGCCTGGCTGCAAGAAGTGGAGAGGAGATGAGAAGTGAATGAGATGTAAAAAGGATCCTGAGAGACATCTGCCAGCCTGTTGTGAGGAACGGCTGCAGATGCCAAGGTCAGTGAAGAAGGAGGGGGAGGAGTAACATGGCTCCTGGCCAAGATTCCTCTGCAATTCGTGGTGAAGACCATGGTGGAGTGGGTTGTCCCCCTGCAGCCCATGGAGGTCCACGGAGGGGCAGAGATCCACCTGCAGCCCGTGGAGGACCCCACGCTGGAGCAGGTGGAGGCCTGAAGGAGGCTGTGGCCTGTGGAGGGCCCGCTGGGGCAGCTGTTCTAGAGGGACTGCACCCCGTGGAAGAGATGACCCACGCCGGAGCAGTTTCACGAAGGACTGTGGCCCGTGGGAGGGACCCCACGCTGGAGCAGAGGAGGAATGCGAGGAGTTCTTCCCCTGATGATGATACAGCGGCATAAAACAATGCATGATGAACTGACCACGACCCCCATTCCCTTTCCCCCCCCGTGCCGCTCGGGAGGGGACGGTAGTAGAGATAATGTTAAGCCCGGGAAGAGGGAGGGGTGGGGAGAGGTTATCTTGTTCCCTGTCTCATTCTCCTGCTAATTTTAGAAATAAATGAATAGTTTTCCCCAAGTCGAGTCTGTTTTGCCCGTGACGGTAACTTTAAGGATTTCTCCCCGTCCTTATCTCAAACCTTAAGCTGTTTTTCTTATATCATCTCCACCTATTCTATCGGAGGGTGGGGGGAGCGAGAGACAGACTGCGTAGTCTGGTCCCGATCGGGGCTGAACTACGACACCACCCTAGAGAACAATGATTATTCTTACAAAAGTTGACACTTGTGTCATCTAACAGGTCAATGGAAGTTTCTGTACATAAAAGTTCAGTGTCCAGGCATGGTATCCTTCAGCAAAGTTCTCAAACCATTAACACACAGAATATTTCCAGCATCTGATCTTTTGCCCAAAAGATCAACTGCAGAGAACCACTTAAAATTCCGGACATGGGATATCTTATCTTTATTCCTACATGAGATACGATGTGGCAACCCAGCACCTTACAGCAAGTATTTATTTCAGGGCTCTACACCTATCAGTACAAAGTACAATTCCTGGAATTGTGACAACTGCCAACACAAAGTATTGCCTGTTCTGAGAAGCTACGCTCACTGTCAGATAAAGATGAAAAGGTAGGGACTTTCTTGCTAATTTTTTTTTTTTTAATGCAGTAAGGCTACTCTCAAAGTTGAAGGGCCAGCAGGAGGAAGAGGCTTCGCCCAAACCTGAGGTGCCCCTGCTGAACCGTTTTGCTGCTCTGCAGGCTGAAGAAATAAGACCCAGCACCTCGGGAGAGACACTGGAGCTGAGCAAGGTTGCCCGACCAGCTCAAGTTAACAACCAGTGCAACCAAGAAAAGGAGACGCGTGGTAGTAGTGGGTGACTCTCTCCTGAAAGGGACAGACACCCATCTGCCGACCTGACGCGCTCTCTGGGGAGGTATGCTGTCTGCCAGGGCCTCATATCAGGGATGTTACTAAGAGAGTAACAGACCTCATACGGGACATGGACTACTATCTACTGCCGGTTTCACATGGGTACCAGCAACACAGCCAGGAGCAGCCTGAGGAGCATCAAGAAGGACTTCAGGGTCCTGAGAGCAACAGTTAAGGGCTCTGGGGCGCAGGTGGTCTTTTCATCAATCCTCCTAGTCAAAGGGAAGGGGCCTGAAACGGCCAGTCCAATCTGGCAAGCCAATAAATGGCTATAGGAGTGGTGCCACAGCCATGCCTTTGGCTACTTAGACCACGGGACTTGCTTTGAGAAGCCTGGTCTACTAGGGATGGATGGGGTACACCTAACTGAGAAGGGGAAGAGCATCTTTGGCCAAAGACTTGCCAGGCTCATCAAGAGGCCTTTAAACTAATGCTGCCAGGGGAGGGGGAGCACAGTCCAGCCCACCACTGTCACCATGGCGTCAGTGCCAGCACCAAGTGCACAGAGGCTGAGGAAGGATCACAGGTAAGTGCCGGAGAACCTAGCATGCAGTCCAAAGGAACTCCTATTGCTTCAGTCAACAAGTCAGCTTCACTGGGGGCCCAGCGTAAGTGTCTCTATGCCAACACATGTAGCACGGGGAACAAACAGGAAGAGTTAGAGATGTGCGTGCACATGCAGGGCTACGATCTTGTTGGTATCACGGAGACGTGGTAGGATGGTTCCTATGACTGGAACATTGGGATGGAAGAGTATAGGCTCTTTAGAAAGGACACGCAGGGGAGATGAGGAGGGGGTGTTGCTCTCTATGTCAGCAACCGCCTGGATTGCATGGAGCTCCACCTGGACATGGAGGAGGACCTGACAGAGTGCTTATGGGTCAGGATTAGAGGGAGGGCAGGATCAGGGGACATTACAGTGGGGGGTGTGTTACAGGCCACCTGGCCAGGAGGACAGAGTGGACGAGGCCCTCTACAGGCATATAGGAGCAGCCCTGTGGTCGCAAGCCCTGGTCATCATGGGGGACTTCAACCACCCAGACATCTGTTGGAGAGAAAACACAGGCAATCCAAGACGTTCCTGGAATGTGTGGATGACAACTTCCTCATCAGGTGATAGATCGAGCCAATGAGGAGGGGTTCCATGCTTGACCTCGTTCTCACCAACAGGGAGGGGCTGGTGGGGGATGTGAAACTCAAAGGCAGTCTTGGCTGCAGTGACCATTAGACAGTGGAGTTCAAGTGTTGTCCCGCACAACATCTTTCTCTCTAAACTGGAGAGGCATGACTTTGATGGATGGACCACTTTGTGGATAACAAGTTGGCTGGATGGCTGCACTCAAAGACTGCTGGTCAATAGCTCAACGCCCAGGTGGAGACTGGTGACAACTGGGGTTCCTCAGGGGTCCGTGTTGGGCCTGGCCCTGTTCAACATCTTTGTCAGTGACATGGACAGTGGGATACAGGGCACCCTCAGCAAGTTTGCCAATGACACCAAGCTGTGTGGTGTCATCGATACGCTGGAGGGAAAGCATGCCATCCAGAGGGACCTTGACAGGCTGGAAAGGTGGGCCTGTGCAAACCTCATGAAGTTCAACCAGGCCAAGTGCAAGGTCCTGCACCTGGGTCAGGGCAATCCCAGGCACAAATATAGGCTGGGAGGAGAATCCAGCCCTGAGGAGAAGGACTTGGGAGTGCTGGTGGATGAGAAGCTTAACATGAGCAGGCAATGAACCCTTGCAGCCCAGAAGGCTAACAGCATCCTGGGCTGCATCAAGAGGAGCGTGGCCAGCAGGTCGAGGGAGGTGATTCTGCCCCTCTACTCTGCTCCAGTGAGACCCAACCTGGAGTACTGCATCCAGTTCTGGAGCCCCCAACAAATGAAGGACATGGACCAGTTGGAGAGAGTCCAGAGGAGGGCCACAAAGGGCACGAAGAGGGCTGGAGCACCTCTCCTATGAGGACAGGCTGAGGGAGTTGGGGCTGTTCAGCCTGGAGAAGAGGAGGCTCTGGGGAGCCTTATAGCAGTCTTCCAACACCTAAATGGGGCCTACAGGAAAGATGGGGAGAAACTCTTCAGTAGGGCCTGTTGTGACAAGACTAGGGGTAATGGTTTTAAAATAGAAGGAGGAAGACTTAGATTAGATATAAGGAAAATTTTTTTTACAATGAGGGTTGTAGAACACTGGAACAGGTTGCCCAGAGACGTGGTGGATGCTCCACCCCGGAAACATTCAAGGCCAGGTTGGATGAGGCTCTGAGCAACCTGATCTAGTCCCTGCTAGATGTCCCTGCTTCTTGCAGGGGGGTTGGACTAGGTGACCTTTAAAGATCCCTTCCAACTCTAATGATTCTATGATTCTATAATATGAGAGTAATTAGGTTGTAGCACGCCTACATATTAACTGGAACTAGTTACAACAAACTGTACGTAGCTTACATCAAAAACATTCTTGAATCATTTTAAAGGGTGAGTTGCTGTTTTAAAAGAATACTAAACTCATCCAAGCAGAAAGTCAGCCAACTGTAAGAGTTCATACTTGGTAATTCTAAAGTAAGAGTATATGCTAAGTGGTCAAAACCCAGAAACTTTCATGTTTCTGCACTCAGCTTTTTCAAAGGAAGATGTACTTTCTTACCTCCATAATAATCACAGTCCCCACCATCATCGAATACATGTCATATTGTGCCACTTGTTTGCTTAGTGAAGAACTCAGAGACTTCAGGGCCTCCAAATACTGCTTCAGAACCTTTTTGCCAAGATTTAACAGTATTTCTGAATTATTCCCCTCTAAATACAGTTTGATCCAATTACCATGGGACTTTTCTGCTATCTTAAAATTTTCATATCCAGGATCTAAGGAAGGGAAGAAAAAAAAAAAAAAGAAAAGACGAAAGAGGATCCATGAAAAGCGGATTAATTAGAGACACGATCACATTTTTATATTTGCTTGTAGAGTACATTAAAAAAATTATGGAGGTTGAAACTTTTTCCACACTTAAAAAGTTACATTATCTTCCTCCAGCAAGACCATAATGAACCAGTTACACAAAATAAAAGCAATTAATTCCTAAACTGATAAAATGTCAAGACCTGTAAAAGTGACAAATGTATCAAAATATCCATTTACTCTTAGAAAAGGTTTCCAGGACAAACTTGTTCAAATGCTTTTAATCCTAAAAAAAAGTAGTGTTTTCCACTGGAGCCATTCATTATCCAGGCCATATTGTACAAGCCAAGTAGGAAATCACCAAATAGCTGATCTCTGAGGGAAACATAAAAGGACACACACACACACCATACTACGGATCCCGATTTTGCTGCAAAGTTAATGAGAGTCAGTTGGTAACACAAAGTCAAATACACAGGATGCTAGATTTTGAAGCAGTAATAGAAAAGCTAACAGCTGAAGTGCACAGTTTAGTTTCAGGCATGTGGACTATGAAGCTGGTGCAAAGCAATCCTCAGCAGTGAAACTCAGTAATTCTGCTACAGTGTAAGGATGCAGTTTAGCTCAATTAAAACAGAGAAAACCTGATGCTGCCACCAACCTACAGAAGCAAGGCTCTTGTGGCAGAAGGTAATTTCATTATAGTCTATCTATGCCTAAAAAATTATGACCCGAAGAAAAAAAAAACAAACAAGAACAAAACCAAACTAATAATAAAGAAAAACTTGGGAGAAAAATACCCAAACTATACAGGAAATATATCTGTTGTCCACACCTAGGTAATATTTTCTTGTAGAACTGTAGTTTTGATTAAGTCTTATGATAAATATTTGTGTAAATGGGACTGCAGGTGAATATGGACAACACATATGAAGACTGTGGTCTGCTTTCAGAACTGGGGATAAGGACAAGACTAGCACCGGATTACGTTCCTCAAGGAACATATTTTAAATCAAGTGAGGACAACTGGAGACACAGGAAAGAAGCAGACAGACAAACCCTGCATTTCAGAAGTCCTTTGCAAGTACAGCAGCAATATCTTTTCTCCTAGATGTACATCCTTTACTGGTTATTCCACAGAATCCTGACTTTACACGACCTGCACTGGTTGATACACACCAAAAGGTAAGCATGCAGAGACTGCATTCAGTTCAAATTCAGTTCAAATACTCTACTTTGACACATGGCACACTCAATACACGAAAGGACTCTACTGTTTTATTCTCCTACCAACTACTGTTGATTTTCATCATCAGATTTTCCATTACCAAACATTTATACAGAAAGCTGCAGCACAAAAAGCTGAGTCTTGATAGCCTTTTCACTTCCTAAAAGATATATTCAGCAGTGACAATAACCAGATTCTGCAGGCGAAAACAGAAGCATCAATTTGTTCACATATGGAAAAAACAAACAATTACTCACTACAAGCATAAAAGCTAAAAAAAATCAAAACAATTTTTGACAAAATTATTAGCGTGGGTCCTACACACACCTGAAGAGCATTCTATTCAAGTTTAATTTCAAGAGCTTTTATTTAAAATAGCGCAATTAAGTCAGTTTCTGTGTTTTATTGTAAATGTGGAAAACTGTGTTGTTCCTGAAAGCACTTAAGACATGTTTTCCCCTCTTCATTTTATAGGTGCATCACCCAATACTCCAATACGGCATATGATATTTAAAATATTAGTCACTGAATACAGTATGCAATCACAACATAAATTCAGTTGACAACACAAGGAAAACACATGCACAACTTCCAAAAACTTGTATCTCACTTGACATTATGCTATCTGTAAACATTCACATATATCTGTATTTTTCACAAGAAATAAGTGTTAGTTTCACTTCACATTAATAATCCTTGCTTTCTCCCTGCTGTTTCACTTAGAAGTTAATGACAACCTAAGGGCAAAAAGGCCAATTTGGAAATTTTTATACAATCAGTCTATCATTATCTTCCCATCGTGCAATCTTTTCCTTCTTAGCTAAAAGGAGGACAAAACATTTGCTGTACAGTTTCAGACAACAAGGGTTAAAATAATGACTGAAGTAAGCCTGGTGTAGCGAAGACTTCAGTTATGCCTCATTTTCACTGGTAGTAGATAACAGAGTATCAGACTTGGGAAAAAAAAAAAAACAAAACGAGCACGTTCTTTGTTAAGCCTTTTCACCAAAAGTACGTTATTAAATCCAGAAACATTTTTAATTTTATTTCAGGTGAACGGAGATGAATGAAGTATTCCTATTCACAATTCTTGTACGGTTATGAAAGAATTGTGCTTACTGTTTGTAAGTCTCTTATCACTACAAGACACTTTGCAATCTACTGCAGGTTGAATTAAAAGCGAGAACTTTATAAAGTAATTTTAGCTCAGAATGTCCAGTCTAATCTCCTAAGACTTCTAACAGACTCCAAAGCATGCTGATCCTACTATGCAGGAGGCTTGCAGGTATTTGTAGAAAGTACCATTCAGCCAGCAGCAAAAACTTTTATACCAAGACAGGTACCAGTGTGCATGGAGACTTCAATTTCCCTACTGTAGTTCTTTGAACAATGAACTCCCTAGAAAGTTCCTCTTCCAGTATATTTGAAATAAGAGTTAAATATTCATATTTTTTAAGAAATCCATAAATCCAGAAAGGATGATCTAAAATGAGCTTTAATCAAACTGAGATTTGACATGACACTATTTCATTGAACAGAACATTGAAACAAGTTCAAGTTATATTTTGAAATCAAATACTCTCCACATCTGCTCCTCTTCTGCTCCTCTCTCCCGCTTTTTGCCTAGACTCTCTCTTCATTCCTTTTAGCATTTTTATTTCACTCTTATTACCTTTTTCTCCACGCTACTGCCCACCAAATTCATTCTCTCCATCTTATGAAAAATGACTCTTCTAGTCAAACCCATATTTTTATCTTTGATCTATATTAAGTGAATGATTTAAAGATCTTGCAGAAAGGAATAAAGGACCACCATTGTCAAAGTTCCTTTGAGAACTCAAATAATATCTGTTCAATAGCACATTTGCATGCAGTAAGTATAAAACAAGAAGGGTCATAGACTCTCAGTTGTTGGAGAAGCATTTTGGTAGCTGCTGGGTAACATTTCCAAGTCACTCCTGCATGGGATATTCACAAAACAAGTTAAAAGTGAAAGCCAGCTTGCCCAGTTACTGGTTTCCCAAATCACTGGCAATGGTTTACTTGCATAGTATTACACTAGCATTTTCTGCTTTAGCCTCCCTCCAATGTTATCACAAGTAAATGGCTATGCCTTCCAAGTATCCGTTTGATGACAATTTCACTTACTTCCAGTCACACCCAGCAATTACTTAAAAAAAAAAAAAAAAAAAGAGAATGGATAATGTAAAAGTGACTTATCCAGTTTCAGTATATAAATCCCTCAGTAACAATCAAATTTCAGTCAATATGCACATCTAATACAAGTTCAGGATTAGTTTCAAATTGAAAAGTGGACACTCATTTTAATAACGACAACCAGTCTGCCCTCAAGCATGACCCTTCACTCCACTGCAAAGTGCCTTTCGAAGAAACAATCCTAGTTCATCGTTCAGATGAATGTTGAGAAGTTCAGAACATGAGGGAAGCATTACTAGTTACCTACACCTGCCTGCCTTACACTGAGGTACAAACTCACTCAGAAACCCAAAATCTGTTTCTGGATATTTCTCCTTTCAGCTTCTTCATTTTCGTCACTGTTTTTATTCTCCTTTTCCAAACTTTTCTTTTTAGCTCCATGAGTCCATCTCTATCAAAAGAAAACCTAATGCCTCACATAAACATCTATTAGTGTGTTTAAAAAAGTCTTTTTCAAAACAATTGAGCTCTTAGTTGAGCTTCAAGTCTTTCATTTAAAATTTAATTTACCTGAACACAGGTTTAACTGTGAAGATTCTTTTGTACCTCAATAAATCAAAACACAAGTCCCATGAAATGCTGTACCACCTCTTGATTTTAAAATGCATGTTTGTACGAACAAACATTGGGAGGGAAAAAAAACAAAAAAACCACCAAACAGTAAAAAGTTACTGAGCTGCCCCCATTCTGCTCTTTGTTAACAAATATACTTAAAACACACTTGAATACAAAAATATTTTTTGTGCACTGTTCCAGTTTGTTCTTAATATTGGAGGTGCTAAATTCAGGCAGCTCCATAGCTTCTCCATTAAATGGTACATAAAGGTCATTCTACCTTCCCATCTGACTGTGATTCATCTCAACATCTGACTTCATCTTTTTGCATTTAAAAGGAAATTAACACTGCACAAAAAATAAATGCATACATTATGCTGTAGCTTGCAACGGGTGAATCTTTTCTTATCATGACTCAGTCATCATATTCAAAGTACTAATAACTAGTGCCCTACCTCTGTGCTGCAAATTACAATACTGTCCACAGGCACTCCATGTTTTCCCCCTCAGAAGAACCTACTATTTTTGAGCTGAAGATTTGAAAATAATAACTTTTTTTTTAAAGCAGCAAGGCTTAGGCTATCCCTGCAAGTATCTTTCACTTTAAACTGAAGCTCCAGTCATAGGCATTTCTCTTAACATTCAACTGAAATGTTATGATCTGTTAGTTTTTAGCAGCTGAGAATTTGCACTAGAAAGCTTCAACCTGCAATCAGCAAATGTGAGCGAGATGTGTGATTACATTATCTTCTTGGGTTTCTTTCCCTCAAAAAAACGGGCAGCACACCTTGTCTGTGGAATTCAGAAATGGTATGGCCCAAGACATGCCAGCACAACTCTGATGCATGTCCAGATGGTCCACAAATGAAAACCAAAGGCTCAGAGAAGGGTGACCTACAGCAGATTGCTCAGAACTGTGTCCCATCAGGTCTTGAATGTCTCCAGGTATGAAGACTCCACAACCTCTCTGGACAACTCATTCCAGTGTTTGACTACTCTTACACACACACAAAAAAAAGTTTTCTTTCATTTAAACAAAATATCCTGTATATCAGTTTATGCCCGCTGCCCCTTGCCTATTCACTGGGCACCACGAAGTACAGCCTAGTTCAATCTTCTTTATTCCCTCCCATCACGTACTACATACATAGACAAGATCCCTGCTGAGTCCTCTTCTATCCAAGCTGGACAGTCCTAGCACCCTCAGCCTCTCCTTGTATGACAGATATTCCAATCCCTTCATTATCTTTATAGCCATTCACTGCACTCACTACACTATATCCAAGTCTTTCTTGTCCTGCAGAGGCCAGAATTGAACTCAGGACCCCAGATGTGTTGTCACCATAGATAAGGAAAGGGGAAGGACTGATGTGCTGATGACTGTCCTCCTAATGCAGCTCTGTATGCTACCAGCCTTCCTTCCACAATGGGACATTGCTGGCTGATATTCAGCTTAGTGTCCCCCACAGCCCCTTGTCCTTCTCTACCAAGCCACTTTCCAGCCAGCCTGCACTGATGCATAGGATTATTTCCTCCTGGGTGTAGGATGCAGTATTCCCCTTTGCTGAATCTTAAAAGGTTCCCATCAGCCCAATTCTCCAGCCTCTTGAGGTGCCTCTGAATAGCAAGCACACAACCTACTGAATGATAGAATCAGAATAGTTTGGGTGGGAAGGGACCTTTAAAGGTCATGTAGTCCAACACCCCTGCAAGAAGCAGGGACATCTTAAACCAGATCAGGTTGCTCAGAGCCCCGTCCAACCTGGCCTTGAATGTTTCCAGGGATGGAGCATCTACCAACTCTACAGGCAATCTGTTCCTGTGTTCCACCACCTTCATTGTAAATTTTTTTTTCCCTATGTCCAGTTTGAATTCACCTCCTTCTGTTTTAAAACCATTAAACCATCACAACAGGCCCTGACAAGGAGCTTCTCCCCATCTTTCCTACAAGCCCCCTTTAGGTACTGGAAGGCCGCTATAAGGTCTCCCTGGAGCATCCTCTTCTCCAGGCTGAACAGCCCCAGCTCTTTCAGCCTGTCCTCATATGAGAGGTGCTCGAGCCCTCTGATCATCTTTGTGGCCCTCCTCTGGATTCGCTCCAACAAGCCCACATCATTTTCATGTTGGGGGCCCCAGACCTGGATGCAGTTCTCCAATACACAACACAAAACAATACATATGTCTATTTTGCATATACATATGTGTATGTGTAATATGTGGAGTATATAATACAAAACTGGAGGACATAGTCCTCCAAATTTTGTATTGTGTGCAGACTTGCTGTCCCATCACGCAGGTCATTAATGAAGATGTTAAACAGCATCAGCCTGTGTCAAGCCCTAGGGCTGATCACTAGTGACTGGCCTCCATGTGGACTTTGTGCTGCTGATCACAACCGCGTGAGCATAGCAGCTGAGCCACTTTTCAGTCCACTTCACTATCCAGTTATCTAGCCTGGAACATAACAGGATGGTTGAAGCATGAGCACCACAGGTGGTGAACATGGGGTTTCCTCAAGTTGTCTGAAGATCTCACCTGCTAATTCTTCCCAATTAGTAGCGGATACCCATAACAATATCACCCATGTTGGTCTGTCCACTAGTCCTGACCTGTAAGTTCTCAACTGTTTCATCACCCACCTCCAGGACAAGCTCCATGCATTGCCACAGCTTCCTCGCATAAAGGGCAACTCTCCATCCTCATCTTCCCAACTTAAAACCATAGAATGATTCAAGTTGGAAGGGAAGGTACCTTTAAAGTACACAGTTCACCACGACCACCATGGGCAGAGACATCTTTCACTAGATCCCCACTCGTTACTGGTTTCCACTTGGACACTGAGCCATTGGCTGTAACTCTTTGGACACGGCCATCCAGCCAGTTTCTTATCCATCTAAGAGTCCATTTGTCAAACTGGATCTCTCTAATACAGCAGCAAGAACACTGTGGGAGGCAAAGGCCTTACAGAAGTCTAGGCAGATGACATCTGCAGCTTTTCTCTTGTCCACTGATGTGGTTACTTCGTCACAGAAGGCTACTAGACTAGTCAGGCACAATTTGCCCTTGGTGAAGCCATGTTGGCCATCTCTAATCACTTCTTTGACTTCCATGGGTTAAGTTAGGAAATATGTGCAGAAAAAAATATCAGAATAGATGGAATTTGGGTCCTGCTATTTACACGTTGTTACCATAAGTTGTATTTGTTTTGTTAGATTCCTGGACAGTGTTTAATTATTACTAGAAGTCATGATGTTGAAAGATAATTTATTCTTAACCTACAATTATCATGTTGCTAAACTTTTATGATGTACCCACTACAACCATTTATAGCTGTAACCAATATTTGCATTCTCATCCAGTTATTGTAATGATTCAACAAATCATAAATCAAGTGACAAGGACTTCAGGCTTCACAGTCACTTCAAGATAACAACAACTTAACAACTTATGTCCATGCTAAAATATTCTCATTTCTCCTATTCTCAATCCTCTAATTTTTTTTTCACTTAATTATCATATTAACTTGCTTACTTTGTATCACACTTCCTAATTAAATACTACATTTTGTTAGGTTTGGTTTATTTTTTCCACTTGTTTGTTATTCTTTCCTCCAAAGACACACAAACATATATATTCACACCTATGTGTATTTTTAATAAGCAACTTTGCAGTTCTCTAGACTTTCACCCCAAGTAAATTCAGACATAAGAATGAAATAAAAAGATAACTTACCCTAAATTATTTCCCAGCTTTACTTGAAGAATCTTTTTATTTAAACTAGAAAATTCACACCATAATGCTAGTCCTCCAAATAGAGAAGAATTAGTGCCCTATGCAGGATACCTCAGAAACAGCAGACATGAAACCACTGAGAGTTAAACTACTACTTTAATCTTACTCTTTCATCACTCTTTTGCCTACTAGCAGTAGTACTGGTGACAAAAAAAAAAAACCAAAAAAAAAAAACAAAAAAACCAACTTTATTCAGAGGTAGTACGCCAGACTAAGTTACAGTGAAGACTGAACTCAGTATCATTTCTCTGAGCACTATTCTCAACTTAATGGCTAATTTGCAGTGCCATGCTATACTCTTGAACCTAAAAGCCCAAACTGGGTTATAAACAATACCATTTGGTATATATAACTTCTTTTTTTTTTGCTTATTTACCTTTTTCATATGCAGGTGTATTCTCTTGCAGTAGTCTGCTAAGCTGGAACCCATTCAAGTGCACAAAACGTAGTTGTTCTCTCAGTGTCTTGCCTCCCACAACTGGCAATATAAGGTTTCCAACACTGTTTCTTGAAATTGGTAGACCAAGACCTACTGCCAGTGTGCTAGCTAAATCAGTTTGGTGCACAAGTTCTGGTTGGGTTAGAGGACCTAGAATCAACAAAAAAAAAAAAAAAAAGAAAAAAAAAAAAGAAAAAGAGAAAAAAAAAAAAAAGAGAGGAAAGAAGTATTTCATTAGCAGGTCTGTTGTACTTCTCCAGACACAGCTGGCGTCTTGTTAGTTTCAAAGTTTTTTCACTGGTGTTAGATCAGCTACTTCAAGTGACCTACAGAGAGCTGAGTGATCTTTCTCAGTTGCTATCCTCTGCTCTTGTAAAACCAAAATTTGTTCTCGTTCTCTTCAATGCTAGCAACTACAGTAAACACAACATGAATGTTATAAAAGTGCAAGTAAGAAAAGAGATGGTACGGGAGATCACCTTAATGTCAAGTTGCAGCCTACATCCTAAGAAGGTTTTCTAACTTTTACATTAGAAAGAATAGCAAACACTCCAGTAACTTAATTCACGAATGAGACTAAAATAATGCTGACAGAATTCTAGAAACTTCTCAATACAATAACAACAGCTAATGATTTAATTAATATCAAGTTTCTAGTCACCACAGAATTAGAAGTCAGGTAAAGAATGCTGAGGCCCAAATCTACGGCTCCACGCAGGTAATGTCACTGATTTTAAAAGGTTCTGCACAGAATTCCATTACCTTACTGCAGCTATCAAGATCAGCCTTCAGTCTAACAGACATCTACATGCATGAATGATTTCACTAATGTAAGTAACCTTCTGTTTAAGATTGTCATGCCAATTGTTTCTTTGTATGCTTTACTAGTTACATAACAGTGTTTTTTGATTATGCTTTTATTTTGTTCTCTTTGTAACTCCAGGCATTGAGTGTTTTGACTTAAATATAGGGCAAAAAGAATTCTATATGCAGTGTTTATTACTCTCAAGGCTTCCTTTTAGAGTATTAGAACTTCTCTCATTTCTCATTTAGCTCTGATTAATCCCATATTTGTATAGAATGCCATCTATAATCCCTAAAGCTTCTTTGCATGAGTGCCTGTATGTCAGCAGTTTTCAGATTTCATCTTTAAAGGCAAGTTCTTAACTGCTTAAAAAAAGCCTAACTACCAAACGCATTTAGCCAATCACTGGTGACACATCTCTGAGAAGGCTACACAAGTAACACTCTGACAGCATACTAAATGCAAAAGCCCACAGGATTACTATTTTGAGGGCTACCAAATTAACCACAGTACATTTTGTCGACAATAGGATTATAAGGAGCAGTCACTAGAATTCTGATTATTGTAGCAATGAGAAGCAAGCTGCTGAATAATTACATGGGCATCATTAGAAACCACAAACTCAATCCAAAAAGATAGATTAATAGCTATATTTCATTGTACTGTAAGAACTGCACACTCAGTTTAAATCTAAGAGAAACTAATCACAGTGAACGCATTTACAGCATCTACACTCACGTGACCTAGTTGTCAACACATATTGGTGAAATTTATAAAGCAAAAACTTACCCGAAAGCTCTGGTCAGCTCTCAGCTTTGTTTTGCTTTATACGTGAAAAGATTTCAATGACTTCTCAAGCAATGCTTTCTATTGCAGCTGGGTAACAGCTTTATAAAAGACAGACAGATAAATGTACTTCCACTGTGCTGCAGGAACCTCCAGCAAGACAAACAAGGCAAGGTTCTGCAAACAGGCTTTAAAAGCAAGGAAATCAGACGGAAACAAGCAAGAGGCAGAATGAAAGGTAGAGGGAAGTGTTATTTTGAAGAAAGTATTTACCCCTGGCACAACTACATTTCACCAATTCACTCAGTCAAGGCATTTATTTAAGCGAGTCTCTACAAGTTAGACTAAAGATACTCTACCACACCTCTTACCTTAAGCTTATCATACAAGTAGAAAATGAGTTTCAGAAACAGATAAACTCATATTAATGATTTGAAATTAACTGCCTGGCCAATACAATAAATACACTCATGCTCCATATTCTTTCCTTAACACTTAGCAATCAATAGTCATGTTTTCATTGCTGTCATCTCACACCCTTTCACCAGAGCAATTCTTCCTCTTTCATGTTACTCTCAGCATGAAAAATAGTCATTCATTCCTCCATCCTGGCTGTCTGAGAGGGAAGAAAGGTGGTCAGGGAAATATTTTGGCAAAGAAAGACAAAACTTAAAAGTCACTTTAAATAGGATTTTACTTCTAATGCTATCCATTTGCCAGGATCCTAGGATCCTGGCAACAGATCTCATTAGCTGTCAACACTCAAGCAGGACAGTGCTGCAAAAGGTTATCATCTGATAAATACTCAATTCTCTCAGTGGTTACATTAGCTTTGTAAAGTCATGGTTTCAGCATGACACAGTTGCAAACTCTGGCTAAAACCAGCTTCAGGTCACACAGAATGTGCCTTGACAGATATCTCAAATCAAAGCATTTTTCAGGAAGAATTCTGGTGCTAATATAAATTATAGATCGTAATGTGTTCTAAAAAAGGTCAAACTTCTTTGATCCTTACCACTCCTCTTTTCAAAAGTGGAGCTGATAAACAGCAGCGGTGTGTGCACTTCTCCTTCTGAGGAACCACCATGACTACCTGTTTCAGACATCCCATGATCTCCACAAACAACTAGCAAATTAGGCAGAGAAGCTGCTTCTTCCTGCAAGTCACAGAAATAAAGTTACTGTACAAACAAGATGCATATGTATAATGCTTCATTATCCTTAACATTTTCACACATTAATATTTCTCAAAATAAATTCAATTTTTTAAACTGCCTCACAACACCCAGGGCAGATTACAAGAGTTGTCTGCAACTAAGTGCTGTGCAGTAATATTAATTTTTAACACTTAAGGCACACATACGTATCTAACATACTTCTCAGTATGCTAGAAAACCTGCAAGAAAGCTTTTAAAAAAACAACAAACAAACAAAAAAAAAACAACCCCAAAACCCCAAAAACTTCATTTACAGAGTTAAAAGTAACTGACTGAAGGATTAAACACAGGTTGTCGTACTGTGGAAAAAAAATCTCAAGTATGGGAGCAGCAGCATTAGCAGAGGAGTATTCCCCCCCACTATCTCTTCGGCTTATTTTTTAATAAAAATGCTAAATTATTAATATTGTAAATATTAATATAACAGTAATTTAATATAAAAAGATGATCCTATTTCTAACAGTCTTCAGTGTCTCAAGTGCTTTGGGAGTAGATATCTGACTTGCCTGATGTCAAATGATGTTTATTTTCCTGAAGAAAGAGAAATAGAAGCATAAGTGAAGCCTGAGCAACAATTCTGAGCTAACAAATCAAAGACAGGATAAAATAAGTATTGTCATTCCATAATAAAGTGGCTTTTTGTCATCTCTAGTTATTACACGTACCTGTTGTATCCAAAAGTAAAGTGTTTTTATTATTTCTGTATTCTAAAACTGAGATAAAGGCTTGCACACAGTTGGCAAAAGCAAAACATACTAACAAATTGCAGCAAAATCACTGCAACGTTCATGAGATTGTAACCACCACAAGTAGGATTTGACCTCTGTTTTCAGACAATAGTATCCTTTCGTCTAAAAATACTATAGAAGGTTTAGGGGCAGTTCTGAATTACAGTTGCCAAAGACAAACAAGAAAAAAGCTTCAGGCCACTTGGCATTAGGACTTGGTATTTCAACATACAGATTATCTATATAAGAGACGTCTTATATTTACAAATCTAAAAACAGATTCAGATTTGGTAATTTATGTGTTGCATTTAGCATAAGAAAAATGCTGTTTACTATCATCATTTCCATTTCAATCTTTTCAATATCTAAGAATTAGATATGCCTTCAAAATTCTAGAAAATCAGAGCCATTAGCTGTACGTGCCCATTATTCCTCCTGCTGAACTTCACTACTAGGAAGCACACCAACCACCGTTTTCATTCACAAGCAATAAAGAGAATTTTGGCATGTATTCCTCTCCTCTTCCCACATCCAAAGGGGGCGTTATTTCCCACAGCTGTTCAGAAGAGACTATAAACAGATGTTAACTAAGGTCAGAACTGGGGAATAACCAGGGAAGGAAAATAACAGAATATCCACTCTGGTCTAGGAATAAACAAGCTATCACTCACAAACAACCATCATTTTAAAGATTATTAATGCAATGCTAGTCCACAACTAACTGATAAGGATCCAAGGAGCTATATTACCTTAGAAAGAAGAGAAATATGAATCTTCTTCAGGATGTTATCCATTTCACGAAGTTTTGGTCCCACTAATGGGCTGCTTGGCCCACTCATGTGCCCAATATGGTCCAGTCCCAGATAATGTAGTATTAGGAGATCCCAGTCTTCTCTCTTTAACACTCTATCCAAATGCCTGGTAACATTATCATCAACCTCAGAAATAAAAGGAAAACAATTAAAAGATAAAAATAATTTTCATCTTGTAAAAAGCATAGAAAAATTAGATCACACCACTCATTAAAATTCTGTAGAAGCTGATGAGATTAACTGTTACTCACAATGTTTACAAGGGAAAAAAAAAAACAAACAAAAAAACCCAGATTGATTACTTCAATGCTAGTCAGTCAAAAAAAAAATCTGCCTTACAAAACAAATTTTTCACCCCATTTCACTCTTTTCTGGTTATGAGGCATCAGATCACGTACCAACAGAGAAAATGGGTTGCCGTGCTTCCACAGATACTTTTAAAAACTGTTTCAAGAAATTTTCAGTCACTTCATCCTTCACACTCATTTATCACTTCACAAGAAGTAGGGAAAAGCCTCTCTGGTGCTTGGAAGCACAGGCGAAAAAACTCACTCCTGCTCTTTCAACTCGATTTTTGCTACTGTGTAAAGACAAGAAGATTGTACTTGCTGTGAGAAAAAGAAGTGATGACATTTCTAATATTTTTTCTTTCCTGCTGAGTGCTATCTGCAGCTTAACTCACATGTTCTCCTGCTTAGGTTGACAATCTATTTTTAGTGGCATATATTTCTTTCTGGATATTAAAAATCCTTACAAAATTTCACAAGCAATATGACTTTTGCCTTTGAATGTAACTATCTAAAACCTTTCTGTTTAATGGACTATATTCACAAAGCATAAAGACTGCATAAAGAGCTTGAGAGCCACATAATCATAGGCCCAGCAACATATTTGCATTTTTCCACTCCACATTGAAGATTCTGCAAGTCTTATTAGAGAAACCAACTAAAAACGTCTTCCAATTGACACATTAGACCTAACTTCCTTAAACGTGATAAGAAAATACATCCATAGCAGCAGATAAACAGCCTGAGGTTTTACAGATCATAAAGATTCAAAATATGAACTAAAATTGCCAAACCATTTACTCTTCTAGTGTGCCTAGAATAGGAATTTTGAAAACTTGTTTCATTTACTTTCTGTGCTTCCTTTTTGATAACATACAGCAACACTACTCACATTGCAACTATAAATACAATACTATGGAAAGTATGGCTCTAAGAGACCAAGATTATATACTTGTGGGCCTTTTAAAGATGGTACATACTAATACAAATGTGATAGCAAACTGGAAACATAGATACTGGAATTTTTAAACAAAGTAAGTGGTTTAACTTCCTACCACAACAAGTTTTGTGAAAATATCATATGTTTAGGAAAGTTATACAGTGTTTGTTAGCGTATCATCCAAGCACTTCCCACAGCATACGCATAAGGGACTGAAACACTTAGTTTCACATTGCCAGTACTGAGAACACATACAAATCCAATTTCTATTTAATTGCCGGGTTTGTATTTTAGAACAAGGATAGTTTTACTCATTCATTCTTAAAAGTTGCCACTATGTGTTTGTACTCACATTATTTAACTTGGGATTACACAAAGCCTCTCACCTCTGTAAAGTCTGACACAAAAAATGATGTTGTTCCATCATACTCCACAAAGTGCTTTGGAAACAATTTAACCCAAGTATCATCACCATAAAAGATTATTCTTTTCCCAGCTGTTTTTGCCTGCCATATCAGATTGTCATCCAACAGAGCTGGAGAATTGAGGTTCACAATAACATCAATGAAACCAGGTATGCTACCCGTCATCAAAGCCTACATTGAACAAGAAAAGAAAAGAGACATTTTAACAGAAACCAGAAAGTTTCCAGTACTCAGAAGAAAGTATTAGTGCAAGAGGAAGCAATGAAGTAGAGAGCAGAGAAATTATATTCTCAATAAAGAAACATAATAAAGAACATACGGGCTGCCATGCAGTAACACAGTGCTAGCTGATATCAGAGATAACTGCTCTAGAGAGTGGTAAAAATAGCATTTTCCTAATTAGTCAACAGCAAAGTGGCTTTGTATGCCAGCTGAAATTTGCTTAATTTACTGGTCATTAAATCACCAAAAACAGGTTTAGAAGACGTGAGTAAACTGACTGAACACAACAATAACAATGGTAGGACATTCAAAACAGTTAATGAAGAATCTTCTGGAAAATGCAATGAAGTCTACCTATCAAGAGTTATCAGACTGTCTCCCCCTCACTCTCTCACTGGCCTTCTAGCTGACCTATCAAAGATCACTCTCTCAGCTTCTTCAATGCAAGAAATGTCACCCAGATCCACCACTGAGAAGCCTGGACGATCAAGTATCTTGATGACACAGTCACAATTCATCTTTTAGTTACCTGGAACTTGGCACTATTTTATTTTTAAGCTCTGCTAAAACATCCCTATGACAAAACAAATGTACAGCAAACTGCACTTTCTAGCAAAAGTTACAAGAACACAGACAAATATCAACAAAAATGTTCTTAGATAGAAGACAAATGTAAAATTTGATGACTGAGAGACTACTGCCTTCCTGTGATTACAAATTAAAAGATTACATCAATCACTTAAGCCAGCAGTAGGGCCTTAACTGCCCTTAACTGATTCTCACAGACCTTCCCACCACAGAGCTACCAAGTAGAGGAACAAAACAAGGCAAAGCGTCTTAAGCGGAAGCTGCCACCTCTTCCTCTTACTCAGCCTCTCTGCTTTCCTTTAATGCCTGACCTGACCTGTCCTGCACAAAGCACCTCTGGGCCACAGCAAATCAGGACTCTATCACAGGTACTACTACAGTAACGCAAGTTTCAGCATTTCCTTCATGGCAATTCCGAGCGTACGAAACAACCCTAAGTGGAAAAAAACCACTTACCTTAATCCGTGGCATAGTCACAGTGGGTGGATTCGCTTCAGCAATGAAACTGTAAGATGTTCCTTTTTCAACAACTTGTGTAGTATATGGCATGAACTGTTTACCTTTGGATCCAAACACAAAGTCACCTCTCAAACCATCTATGAGCATAATGACAACTTTTTTGAAAAGTGGTGATGGAATTTTAGTCCAGTTAGAAACCATTCCTAAACAACAACAACAACAACAAAAAGATATAAAAGTCATCAACAAATTTTAAAAATGGCTAGACAGAAGTTGAAGGACAACTTCACCACAGAAGTTAGTGGTTCCAACTTCTTTATTAAGTTTACATCCAAAAGCAAGAAGTTGCAAACAACAGCAAACATGAGAAGTAATCAAGGAAGTTGAGTTTGCGGCCACCCAGCACAGGAAAAAAACAACAATGAGAGAAAATCCAATAAAGCATCTAGAAAGGAAAATAAAATGTGAGTGGAATGTATGATGTGAAATTGTGAGAACTAAGAAAAAGCTACAAAATGTATAATGTTCAAAGGAATAAGATGGGAGAGCTGCTACCTTTTCTCTGGTTAACTTGGTAAAGCTGAACTACATATATCCAACAGACAACTTTTGATAGAAAACAGAAGCAGTATTCACCTGTGCTAACAGTCAACTTTGCACATCAGAATATAGCTCAAGCAACGTGTCTCAATCAAATCCCAACATAAGAGGGGAAAAAAAAAAAATACAAAAAAACAGACAGTTTCACGGAAATTTGAAGGCAAAAGATTTGTATACGCTTGCACCCTTCAAGGTAGAAGACTCTATGCCAGGACAGCTAGGTGATGGCAGCTGCAGAGCCAAAATTCAAACCCAGAATCCCCCAAACATGCTATGTGGGCAGGCACAGCAAAATGCTGCCGTGCACCAGGTAGCAGGCAGCGTCACACCCTCAAGTCCACCTCTTTCTCTTGTACGGATCGCAGCAACTCGCGTCTGGCCACTGCAACTCTTTATTTGCATTCAGCTTGGTCCCCACACTGACATTTAGCTGTTACAGCAGCAGTTTTTGGCCTGACCTCTACAAGTCCCATATCTCTACTGGGAAAAAAAACACAGAAGGACAAAATGGAAGTAAAATCCATCCTACCCACAGATCTCTACTCAGACAACATTGTGGTGAGTCAACATCTCTGTAGATGCATTATACGAAGTGAAGGGTTTTACACTCCTTTAGAGTAAGATGTGCTTCTGAATAAGCAGCTGAGCGTTTGGAAAGGTCATTGATAATGTGTGTGACAAGAGACCTCAAAAAACAACCTCAGAAATTATATTTTTGGGTACATCGGTAAGCATCAATAAGCTGACATTCAAAGATTCACTACTGCTAGTAATTTTTCCAGATAAGAAAACCGGGGAGAAAGGCAGTGCAGGGGTAAGAAGTAAATTCAAACAACAACAAAATGCTAACTGCCAGCAACACTGATTAAAATGATAATTTTTTTTTCCAAGACTTATCAGGCATGCTTTGGCTCTTAACGAAAAAGAAGGCAGCACAACCGGATGTACTGTACTGCTAGTTAAATCTTTCTCATAATTTACTCCTATCCACTTGCTTAGGGAAATAAAACCTGCTGGACTCCAAAAATGTTCAGATTACAAACACATACACCCTACTCACAACTCCCTCCTACAGTGTTATTCATCAGTAAGTGGAAGTATTGAGAAGTGCAAAGTAATTAGCAGTCAACTACAAGCCATCTGAAAATTCTTATTATAAGATAGCTAAAGCAACACATTGTGCAACTCTTGGTATGCTTTAATTATCCCTTGCATGGTTATTTAGAAAACAGTTACTTTAAATGAAGTTGAATTTCTGTAAGCAGTAAACAAACAATAGGTTCTACCAAAAACTTACTACAATACTGTGCTGCGAGGATTCACTATTACACAGGCAACCAAGCAATTTTGTCAGTCATCCCACAGGCAGGACAACATAGACCCAATGGTAGTTAGGGGCTCACAGAGTGAAACGTTCAGGAAATACAGAACCACTGAAGAAATATTATTTTCTGAACAGATCTAAAGTAGGCTGAAAGCTTTCTGTATCATGATTTAGTAAGCAATCCCCTGCCTTTAGAGCTTATCACCAGATGAAGAGATCTCTCTGCAAGCAAATTGTAACCCAAGAACTAGAGAAAGGAAGTATTCTTCCGCTGTCACTCCATTTTTGCCTGCCTGTACCTAGGATTACTACTGACATGTCTAAATTTAAACTGGTATACATTTATACTCTTCAACTCCAATTAGTCTTTTCAAAACCCAACAGTATGACTCTTCCCTCCCACCCAAACAGTCTCCCGCTAATAATCACATGCAAACATAACATGTCACTCACAGTAGCCTATCAAACATCTCTGACAGTCCTGGTAATCTCCAGCTAAAAAGCAATCTGCTGTTTGGCGGCATCCACTCAGGTCTGCTACCAGATTAGATTATTTCAGTATTCCTGCTTAACTAATACCAGCACACCACACTCTAATTTACACAATCTTCTCTTTCCTCTGCCCTTTCTTGCAACTTAAGTAAGCCTGTCCCAACAAGCACAATGTACTTTAGAAGAGTTAACAAGCAGCTGAAGACCTAGTTTGGCTGTTACAGCAGTCCTGTTCCACCAAGTTAACCATAAGTAGATGTCCTGAGCAAGAACTTTGTATGAGCAAAATACTACTCAATTCAGCTATCCACTGAACCTGAAGGAACTCATAAGGTCCAAACACTGATGAAGAACACTCCCTCAAGTACACATTCCTGTTCTACACATTATTTTAATACAGCTTGTGACTGGACATATAAGACAGCTACATATCAGCACATTCTTTACCAACTCTTCATTAAAAAGATGCTCAAAAACTTTAGTTTCATAGTTCCAGCTAAGGAATACAGCAGGACCTCCAGAGATCATGATTTCAGAGAAACAGTAAAAGACAGTAATATTGTGCATTTTGCAATCTGACCGGACTGCAAAGGAAACCCTTATTACTACAGTTGCTTTCCTCACTACTGAAGCATTAAAAGTCTCACCAAAGTACGAAGTACTAAGACACTCAAACACCCCCATGAGCATAATAGAAACACTGACTCTCAAGTAGAACACAACCACTAAGTTAACAGAGCAGGCACATGAAGCATTAAAACCAAAACGGCATTGCCTAATGCAAACAACTTAGCATTATAGAGTTTGGGTATGAGGCCTGTATCAGGTAGAGAACGGAAAATAAAACAACAGCAAAGTACACCCTCCAAAAACGCAACAGCTGATGCTTACGGCTTTTTGCAACTGTGAGCAAATACTGTTGGCAATGACAAATTAATTTAGTTGGCAATGACAAATTAATGTAGTTTTACACTATTTCGGAAAACGACGGTGCTACAGAAAGCTGTCCTGCAGCACGGAACTCAGACAACCCTGCAGCTGTCCTCAAGGCACAGGGCTCACATCGGCTGCTCCTGCCTCGCCAATCCCACAGCCCAAGAGACCCAACCGGCGGCGGTCACCGCAACCGTGAGCGGCAAAGACACCCAGCCCCGCCGGGCTCTGGCCGACGAGCGAGGCACAGCCGAGGCCGTGCCGGGCCGGGCGCGGCGGGGGGGTCACCGCAGCAGCTGGGGGAGCGCGGTTGCCCTGGCGAGCAAAAGCCACTGGCGCTGGGCGAAGGGGGAGGGACGTTGGCGATGAGGGCGGGGGGGGCGGCTCGGGTTACCTGGGCCGGGAGGGGCTGGTTCGGCGGGAAGGTCCCCGTGGGCTTCTCTGCGGGGCAGGGATCTGACGGGCAGCGGGAAGAAGCCGCGGAGGAACAGTGCGACTCCCAGGGCCTCCACCAGGAGGCAGGCAGAAGCGAAGACACCCGAGCGCAGCCGCATCCTCCCCACACCAGCGCCGACCTCCGCCACACCCCGCGCCCCCACTCTCCGCGGCGACACCCGCAGCGCTCCGCCCCTTCCCGCTCTCTCCACTCCGCCGCCGACCAACCGGTGGTCACGGTGCCCGTCCGCTGAGATCTACTATTGGCTAGCGGCCAGCCAACCGCCTCCTCCCGCCTCCGCGACAGGTGTGACCTCGAACCGGAAGTAGACCACTGCGCTCGCACCAATGGGAAATCAGCATGGCGGGGTGACGGGGTCAGTGGCTGCGCTGCCGCAGGGTTCGGCCTGGGCGGGGCGGGAGCGGGCAGCGGAGAGCTGTGGCGTTAAGGGCTGCTATCAGCAGGCTGCTTCGGTCTGGCGGCTGGCAGCTTGCTGGAGCCTGGCGCTGTAAGGGCCTCGGGAGGCGAGCTGCCCTGCTACAGCAGGGTGAGGCCGTTCCGCCTTGGAGCTTCGGTGCTGAAGGGAGAAGGAAGTGAGAAAGGAAACTGATATCAGTGACTGTTGGAGGTGTCCGGCAAGAAGAGTCTTCCCCCCTCTTTCCCCCTTTTTAATACTGCTGAATGGTATTAACTTTCCAACCTTTCCTTTCCATTGGGAAGGAAACAGACTGTAGCAGATCAGTCATGGCAGATGAAAGGGGATAAATATGTTTTTAAAAGGCTTTAATCTTCTGGAAAAGTAAATAAAAGATGCTCTGCAAACTGAAGCTGAGTTCATACTGGTCTTGCTATGCTCATTGATACAGCAAAATATCCTCAAAACTCAACATTTCATTTCCCCCAAGAAAACTGCTTTTCATGTCCACCCAAGCAGTTTCAGTGTGTCCCACCTCTTTGCTAGAAAGATGTCGGAGGCTTTTTTGCAGCATACTTTAACAACTCCGTGTCTTTACCTGTAAATGGCACATCTCCCCTAATCTGACAAGTACAGTGCTCCACCAGCCACAGACTGCACGTGCCAGTCACCATCCTAGGCTCAGCTAATGGGAGTCTGTTGCCAGACAAAGCTGCACTACAACAGCTTGATGACAGTGCAGCACCTGGTGTGTTTACTGCCATTATCTTATAGCTACTTATATGTTGATGTGACTCTACAAGCACCATATAACTGGACTCTGGAGCAGTTTTCCTGCAGGGCCATTTCCCTCAACACAAATGGTTTCAAAATAGAGGGAGGTACATTTAGATTAGATATTAGGAAAAATTTTTTTACACTGAGGGTAGTAGAACACTGGAAACAGGTTGCCCAGAGAGGTGGTGGATGCCCCATCCCTGGAAACGTTCAAGGCCAGGCTGGATGATGCTCTGAGCAACCTGATCTAGTTGGGGATGTCCCTGCTCTTTGCAGGGGGGTTGGACTAGATGACCTTTGAAGGTCCCTTCCAACCCTAACCATTCTATGAGTCTATGATCTGTTTTGTTTAAAGACAGACCAAATGCATTGCACCGTACTTTTACAAGTGTTTTCCCACTTAGGTTGGTCAGTTTGTGCTTTTTGCTGGCCAGCTGTTCATTCTGGGCTTTGCAACAGTTGTCATTAGGCAAAGCTGCCTTGATGTGAAAGGCATGTGTGACTGTGTTTGGGATAAAAGCTTTTTATAACTTCCTAGGGCCTCCAAGTACAGAGAAGAAATTGAGAAGCCAGAGTCCTGCGGGCTCACACTGCTTATGTGGCAGATTGGGTACTATATCCATGAGCACTGTATTACTTTTAGATCACCTAGTAAGTGTTTTTTATGATCCCTCTTACCACCTTGTGCTTCTACTCAGACTACTTCTAACATTTCTGTTTCCTAAGATGCAAAGCCACTATGATAAAAATAAATTGCATTTTTGTAGGTAAGGTTCAGTTTTATAGGTAAGGAGTGTGCAGCATATCAGTTAAGTGAAGCTGTAATTTAAAAAAAAATTACTTTCCAAGGTGATCTGACACTCTGAAAGCACTACTATGTATTTAGAAATCCAGAAGGACACATAGTAATTTTTTCTCTCCTATCATTTCTCCATTCTTCAGTTCCTGGCAATTTGCATGTCTGTCAGATCTCTGGTGGTTTTAAGCCATGGTAAAACATCAGAAAAGGTTATCAAAGACTGTCTACTGAAGTGTGAAACTCCCTCCTCCATTCTGGTGCCCGGCAAAGTCTCCAGAGGTTTGTAGTTGCTGAGGTAAAAAGACAATGCAGAAGCACTGTCATTGTAAACCCCACTTCTGAAATCTGTGACCGAATGCGAATTTCTGCACAGACAGGAGTGTTAAACATTTATTTTATGTATTTATGTATTTAAAAATAATTCAATAGCTTTATCCACATCAAAATATTGATTGTCTGTCTTTACACACACTCAGGTACACACATAGGCACAGAGACTACCTTCAGATTGGATACAATGCTTGCAGGGTTTATCAGATTTGAGATTGAGGCAGCCAGGGATCACTGAAGAAGATAACCGCTGATAACCGCTGAAGTGGTGAGCTGTATGAAGTCAACATCTGTTTTGTTTGTATAGACTGCAGACTTCGTCCTTGCTGCAGTATGAAATTACTTGCTTTCAAAGGAGAAGCAAAGCTGGAGAGCAAGAACTAATTGAAGAGGTTGCTCGTTAGTTTTCCCCAGAGCCCTGCACTCAAAGCTTATACTGCTTAGTAGCAGTATCTCTATCCCCCTTTCTCTACACAGTGTTGTACAGAGATGAAAACAGTCCTTCCTGCTTAAGAAACCCCTGGCTTTAGAACTGCATTTGTGCTCCCATCCAGACAGATTCTCTGAGAGCTGCAAGCATAGGCTGAAATTGCTGAGCCAAATTCCTGCGTACTGCTGGTCAGAACAGATCTCGGGATGCTCTGACCCACTGTTAGCTTTTTCTTTCAGTCTAAATGGCCTGGATAAAACACAAATAAAAAAGAATAAGTCCTTGAGGAAAACTTCCAAAACCACTTAAGTAGATGAGCCAGTTCTTGTGGTATGAATGTCTGAAACCCCCACAAATGTCAGCAGACTCCACCAGCTAGAATAATGTCAGCCGCCTAGCCTTCAGGGCAGGCAGAAAGAAGCAGCCAAATCAGGACACAGCTGAAGCAACAGCTTTACTTTATACATGAAAACAGACTAAAATCCCTCCTCCCTCTAATTTTGCCCCCTTATCTTATTGTCTCCTCCTTTAATCTATTTCCTTTCCTACTCCACTTCCTGTTCCTAAGGAAAAAGATTGTGCAGCCATGTTTTATATTTGACAGTCTCCCACCTGCTCTTTAGATCTCCTGACAACTTCAGGTCATTTCTAGAGAGACAGTGAAGAGAGGTCTCAGTGATACTAGGTTCTTCCAGGTTTAATGAGAACCTGGAAAAAACAAGCAGACTCTATCAGTCCCCCCACCAAGAAAACCCTCTGTGATGTAAGCTGACCCTTTAGCAGGTGCCAAAGAATCCACAGGGCAGTGGGAGAAAAGGGGCATGATATGAATGTCCCAACCAGAATACATGCAACAACCATGTTTGCATCTTGGTCACTGGGGAGACCAGCAACAGCACCCTGCAGCTACAAGAAAGAGGACTGCCCCTTTTCCTGCTTAGCTTCTCTCTCTCCATGGCATTAGTACATTTGTCCTCAGCATGCAAGTGATGACTTCAGCCCCCTCCAGCCCTTCTTATTTGCCTGATCTGCCTAGAGCTGTAGGGCTTTCTTTAGTCACATGGTCTTTGTCCTACTCAGTATTTTGCATGGAGCAAAATCCTCTTTTCCTAAGTCCCTATGAGCAATGCCAAGTCCCTGTGCAACAATTACAATGCTGAAGTAGGAAATGTAATTACATTCTGCCATGAAATATGAATTTACTGAAATAACCTTCCTAAGCAAGAAATCCTAGCCAAGCTTTTTTTTTTATCTTTATAGCCTTCTTGCCCAACATCTCTCCCTTCTCTGAGCCTAACTAACTTCAAAATTCACCTGTAGGTGCCAGATGTTCAGTAACAGTCTTTAATTTACTTTATGTCTAGATATTTAGTAGTAGCTAAACACCACATTCTTTATGTTTAAAAACACCAACGTGTAATGTAAGTACTACTTGTTTTAGAAAACAGCTTCTCCTCTGACACTTCTTACCATGAATACTTGTTTCCAGGAGAGGGGTCTTTATGTGTTGCTTTTCACTACTGTACCAAGCTAGCATCATAAACCTGCTCATCTTAATGCTCAGGTGCTTTTCAACTTAGCTTAAGAAAGAAGAAAATTAGAAAGGCTAGCAGGTATTAAAAGTGCAGGCTGTTTTCCCATTTGCTAACTGAAGAGTGCACTTTGTTTGCCAAATCTAATGCCAAATAGCCAAGCCATCACCAAGGGAGAATCTGAACCTATGTGTGGGCCCTTAATAAGATGTGTCAGTGGCTGCAGAGAGGTCAGGACATGCTGCTTGTTACTATGCAGGCACAGGAAAGAAGAACTCATCGGTGGGGGCAAATTATTAAAAGCAGAAGTGGTGGTTCTGAGAGGGGAAGAAACAGTAACTTAGCTGTCTTTAGTGACCTAAGGTAATGAATTAGTATTGTCAAACTGTAGCATCAATAAATTCTCAAAGAGGTTTTCAAGCACTTATGTTTTCAGGATTAATCTCTTCCAACATCCTGTAGCTAGAACTTCGTGTTTTGTCACCAATAAACAGGCTGCCAGTCAGATGTACCCACTTCCTCCCCTGTGAGGAAGGGCTAGCTTCTCCTGCGTGGGCCAGAGTCATTCTGCATTGTACCTGGGCCCACTCTCCTCCATGACCCAGATCAACTAGGGCTCCAAGACCATCGCTGCGGGGGTTTTCCCAGCTTGTTTCTGCAATTGCCAAGTGCTGCGTTTTCTGTTGGGTGAAGCTGAGTGTCAGTTGTTGCGTGCCCTGGGAAGAAGCATAGGGTAGTAGAGGGAGCTCAGCCTGCCTGGATAGTCACAGGGAGCCAGGCCTGGTGCAGTGTCACCCAATGGAAGCTGGTTCCTGAAACCGAATTATCTGCATCACTGCATCTGAGCTACCTGCTTCAATTCCAGAGGGAAAATGTGGACAAATCAAAATATATGTAAATCTAGACTGTCTGGGACCAAGACTGAGGAGGTGGGGGTTTTGTCAGTGTGAACATTCCTGAGCATGTTACCTGGGCAAGGAGACTCCCTGGGTTTTGTCCCCATGTTTGCACCTGCCCACTGCAGCCAGGCCAAGAAAACAGTGATTTGCCAAGCAGAAAAGCAAAACCGTCTAGGTTTTCTACAGTTTCTTTTCTTAAGATGGCTGGACTCTTGCTTCCCCTGCCATTGAGGCATTTATAAGTCTCACGGATTCCTAAGATCTAATAAGACCTAATTTTGCTTTACTACTTCCAGCCTTTCATAGGTCCTCCTCTCTTTACTCAGCCACCTGTTTCCTCAAGTCATGCAGCGTTGCTGCTTCTCTGCCATGTTTCTGTGTACTTGTTGAGAGGATTAAAACATTAAGATGGACTGACACTGACATACAAAGACACTATGAGCCTCTAAGTCCTGTTTCTAGAGGAAATCAGTCAAGGAGTTCTTACATCCAATTGCAGGCTGTTAAGCTTAGCTGCATTAGTAAACTGACAAAGTTTCCTTGTCTGAGCTTTCTTTTAATTTCCAAAACACTTCTGGCACATCTATCAAGTTAAACAAGGCTTAAGCAAGATCTCTCTCTTACTTTAGCTATTGTCAGTGCCTATGTTCTCAAGGTGTAGATGGAAAATGAGGCCTGGGTCCCAGCAACACTGAAATTGGCTGAGCTTTTGGAAGATTTTCAAAGGTTACCAGTGTTCCTGATAGCAGGGGGAAAAAAAAAAAAAAAAAACAAACTATTTTGTGTCCATTTTAATGACTTTTGAAAGCTTTCAGTTAGCATAAGAATTACTATAACTAAGAATCAAGAACCATCAAGAAAATGAGATTTCTATATAGCTCTTAGTAACAGTGGTTTTCCATTCCTTGAATGTTAGGACAAATATCTGAGTATTCTCTTTTGTTGGAACAAAAGTCTTCCATTACCCACTGCAGCAGACTAAACTGTGAGTTTAACTACCAGCATATCAAGCATACCAAAACCATGCAGTATAATAGCTACAAGAAAAGGTCAAGATTTTTTTTGTTTTTCTCTCTCTTTTGTGTCAGTTTTTATTTTTAACAGTGCTTAAGCTCAGTTCCAGAAAGCTGATACAACTCTACAAGGAAGAACTAATTATGACAAATCACATCTCTTTTTTCAAGCAACATGGCACAGTAAAGTAGATGAAGAGGGGACCCCTTAGCCACTGAAACCATCCCTTTCCCATCATCTTATACGCTGTCTTCCATAAACCTATCACACTCCATCTTGCCGTTATTCAAGCTTCTTAGGCTGTTTCAAAAAGATAACTTGCAGTTGCTAGAAAGCTGCTAATTTCCACCCTCAACGTATTTGTGATCCCTTGTTCATGTGTCAGCACTCTGTCAATCCAGTTTAGCTCCTCTCACTCCCAGCTGATTTTCCATCCCCCTTCCCTGCTGACTTTGGAGAGGACACTGTCATTGCACCTCAGCCTGTTTCAGCAGTGCTGCATCTGCCAAGATTATAATTTGTCACACCAGGCCTCATTCCAATGTTGCAGGTGACCTGCGCTGCGCGCAGTGTTTCAAAGGAGGCCTCAATAAGTCACTTGTGGCTCCGCTGGCAATGGCCATGACATAGCTGAAGAGCTTCTCCACAGTTGTGCCCCACCAGCAGTCTTGTAACTGGCATGCTCCTACATTTCATTTCTCCTACACCACCTCTGACAGATTTCCAGCAGATTGCAAAGATTCTGGCTGCTGGTTCTTGAGAGCATAATCTTACTGATTTAGGTTACTGCACCTCATTCTGTGCCATTGCTCTCATTTCCTTAAATAATCCAGTTCTAATTCTTGTGCCAAAAATCATTAGCAAAAATACCCATAGGATATCACAGATCAGTCCTGTCTCTGAATGGGCTATTGCAGTCAGCACCTATGGCCTTTGTGCTTCCTTCTTTACATCAACTATTCCTCAGCTTCCCAAATGGAGTAACAGTAAGTCTGCATTCCTCATTTTCTTGTTTTAACATGACTTTATTGAACAGACATTTTCTTTCCTTCTGAACCTCATCATTTCCCTTACCAGATGAGGAACATAATCCTCTCCATCTGAGAAGAGGTTTCAACATCACTATGATTCTCTCCCTGAACATTTCTGTTATCCTGTTTTTATCCGGTCCTATGTCCCCTTTCTGAGTACTGAATGCAACAACAAAAATTATTCTTTGACTTTTCTTCAAACTGTAGCAGTAGAAATCTTAGTAGTTATTGACAGCTTAGAGGTCCCTTATTAGGTTGTGACTCTATCTGGAGAAAAATACATAGAATCACAGAATAGGTAGGATTGGAAGGGACCTTCAAAGGTCATCTAGTCCAACCCCCCTGCAAGGACCAAGGACATCTTCGACTAGATCAGAGCTCAGAGCTCAGAGCCTCATCCAACCTGGCCTTGAACATTTCCAAGGATGGAGCACCTCTCTGCACAACCTGTTCCAGTGTTCTACCACCCTCATTGTAAAAAAATTTTTCCTAATATCTAATCTAAATCTGTATCTCCCTCTATTTTGAAACCATTACCCCTTGTCCTGTCACAACACGCCCTACTGAAGAGTCTCTCCCCGAGACAACATAAAAAGTTGTTTTGGTTTTCTTTATGTAGTTGAAATATGAGTTAATAATGGCAGCAGTCAGAAAAAAAGACATTAAAAAAAGGGAAAGAAACACAAACACCATAGATAGTAGAAGTATGGAAATGTAGAGCTGCAAAGAAGGATACCAGGTTGTGAGCATGGTGCTTCAGGATATACCATCTATCCAGGTACAGTAACATCTTGCTATCAGCTTCTTGTTGCCTGCAATACTTGAAGAATATTCAAAGATGACAGAAGAGAAGATCTATCATGGGTGAAGGGGTTTGGGGAGAGCACAGCATTGTGAAACACTGACAGGCAAAAAGAACGAAGCTGTTTCTATGGGGTAGGCTCCAAAAACACAAAGAATTAATCAATGCCATCACCAAGCCATGGTTCCTAGGAAGCAGCCCTTCCTTCTGTGTGGAAGAATATAGCGTTTCTTCAGAGACTGTACACTCCTATGAACTTTAAAAAAAAAAAAAAAGGAAAAAAAAAAAAACCCCACAACACATAAAATGGCCAAACAGTGCCATCTGGGGACTGCTGCTGTAAGACTAGGGTAAGAAAAAGGCTGTAAAGTTAACCAAGGACCTGCTTTTCCCACCAAGAATGAGCAGAGCTTTATTCTGTGGGAAGTTTTGATTCAGTAATCAATGCGGCCAGTTTTGAGGTCAGGCACTGGCTGGTGCACATGGCTGCATTAACAGGCAGGACTGCTCCAGGAAAGGAGCACCAGCACACCTCTAAATGCAAGAGTCGTAGTCAAGTAGCAGCTTTAATATAGTTTCTCAGTACAAAGAAATATTTCATTTGCAGTTTGTAGGGAACAGAAAAAAATGGAAATCGGGGAAAGGTCAATATGACACAGCACCCAGGGAGAAATGCTTTCAGACCTTCCTGTTTTATTACGCTGCCAAACAGGAGTTCATTTACAAAAATCTCCAGAGCACAGTATTCTCCCATTTAAACCAAATAATTCTGAATGAATCCCTGGAATTTTGCTTGGGGACTGCAGTGAAATGGCAGCAGCTGGCAGATCCCTCTTTTGATGAGAGCAAGATTCTGCTAGAAACCCTGCACAGTTTTATCACTGCTGGGAGTCGCTGCAATGAAGATGGTCCACTTTTTGGACAAGGCACAGGCATTTACATGTGTCTCACTCTATCTAGAGATGGAACACAGCAAGCACCACCATGTTTATACAAGCAGCAGGAATATGCTTGTTTTCCAGGCTGCTGCAGCTGATACAAGTGGCAGTGGAGATCTCTTGGAAGGACAGTTGTGTTGTTTCAGAACTGGCATGGGGCAAAGGAGGCTGCAGGAGCAAAGCACCTAGTAATGCCTTCAGTCAGCTGCAGATGCAGTCTGGGCTCTTGCAGGAACACAAGCTTGATGGCTGCCTGGAGATCACAGGGAAGCTTTGCAGGCTTTTCAGCAGAATGTAGAAACCCCACAGACGGACCAGATCTGCTGAGCTGGCTGTTGTGCAAACAAAACACAGAGGGGCTGCTATTATCCCAAAGTGTTATATACAAAAATAAGTATAAAACTAACAAAGACTATAAATTTTGGCATTACTTTCAGAGGCCTTAGATTTCTTTAAAGGATTGTGAGTATGGTATTAAGACTTTCAGCCTAAGCTGGATCAAAGAGAAACAAAGGAACCAGAGAATGTGGTCTTCAGCAAGAAGCTATAGAAGGTACATGGACTTTTTATTTTGTTTTACAATCTAGTGGCTCAAAATTACTATGAGAGAGAGCCAGACTAGTTCTTATAAAAACAAAATAACAAAACTAGGCTTCATCAGAAGTCTGTGCAATGTTTGGCTACCCATCTGTGGCATTTTAACATCTTCCAGCTTTCAAAATGTTCAGTACAAGTATTCCCTTCTGTTATATTTATAGAATTTATATCATATGATATTTATTGACTTGAATATTTATACTGCATTCATTTCAATTCACTTGCTGCAACACATGGTTCATTTTCCATACATTACTTCTCATTTCAGTTCTTTTGCAAAGTCTGCTTTCTCTTGAGCTAAGCCCTGGAACTCTGTTCTCATCCAGAGACCAGGGGCTGAAAAATCTGCTTAAACAACAGCACGTGCTCTGCGTCCTCATGAACCTGCCTGACATTTAGGGTCACTGCAGAGCTGATGTTAGGCCTGCAGAGTCTGGAAGGAGAACAGTAGGCACCAACCTCCTTCCCTTTTACCTAGACAAGGAAAGCAGAACAAGTCACCTGACCATTACTGCTGGAGTGAACCTCAATTCTCCACCTTCCTGCTCAGTGTGAGCAAACAAACCCAGGTGATGTTTTGGCCATCTCTCTGTCGTGGCCACACTGGCCGTGGTGCAACTCTGGAGATACCATGAGCCTTACTGGGACGCTTTTTTGTTAGAACAGGTACTAGACAGCCTGCTCATGAGGAAACTCATTGTGAATGAAACAGAAATAAAGGCGTAGTAAATGAACTCCCTCCAGCTCGCAGCACTTTTCAGGCAGGGCAGGCAGTTCCTGGCAGGCATACGTGTCCTCCCAGCACTCAGTAATTCCCCTCAGTTGCAGCCAGATCCCCGCTAGGTCCTTGGGGAAAGTTTCTCCTGGCATCCTCTCTGAGGCACAGCTGTTCACCGGTGCTCGCAAGCCCATGCCTGAGCTCTCTTGCATGCTCTATTGCTGTCTCTTCTTGCACCCAGCTCCCTGTACAGTTTGACTCCCCCTGTAGCACGTTTGGTTGTTGTCACATAGGTGCTGCATCCTCTGGTTTCACAACACAGTGTTCTTTAGAAGATGTGTTACAACAGAGAAGAGAGATGCTGTACACCAACTGGCAAAAGATGTCTTTTGCTGGTAGGACTTCTTTGCTTGCTGGAGTTGCAAAGTCCATGCAAGTATACTGGGGTGAGAAAAGGGGTTAAAAGAAAACTCCTAAGTAGGTATAGCATTAATCAATTGCAGCTGTGCATACTAAGACAGATGGTGCTTTATGCTTTACTAACTAGCCATTGTGTAGACTATCTAAAGTGAGAAGTCTTGTATCCCTCCCAAGGACAGTTCTTGATAAGAGCTGAGGGGCCTTCTGTATGAACCAGCTAGAACCGACCCTGCAGGTTGGACAAGAACCAAAGCATAACCGAGTCTGTGCGAAAAAAAAGGGTTACTAGCGGTGACGAAGAGGAGCAGCTCATCTTCATCCCCACGACCCCTGACGACCACCACCACGAGGCACTGCGCAAGCGCAGATGGGGGGAGTTTATGAAAATGACCCCTTGGAACTAATTTTAATACGATGCGGGGATAGGTCATGCATATGCATAGGTGTATTGTAAAACTTCATGTATATGTAACACTTGGTTGTATAAATTCAAAGTGAGTTGCCGCGTCAGGCACGCAAGATTTTGGCGGGGCTACCGCCGCCCCCCCCCCCCCCCCCCCCCCCGTGCTGCCCAGCACTGAATAAACATAGCTACTTCACAGTCTTACAGATTGTGGAGTCCGTTTTCTGCACATCAGGGGGACCTAGTCTAACAAGTGTTCTGGTTTTATTTAGTGAGGGGGGGCTACAGTGGCAGCTTCTGTAAGAAGTTTCTAGAAGTTCCTCCCCTTTGTTCAGTGGACTCATCTGGGCCTAGGGCGGACTCACTGCTGGCCAAGGCCGAGCCAATTGGTAGCAGAATGTTCCCTGATAATGCCTCTGCGATAATGTGTTTAAGAAGGGGAAAACAGAAAAAAAAAAAGAGAGATGTGAAGCAGCTGAGTGAGGGCAGAAAGGGGGAGGCGTGAGCCTTGTGGGCCTTGCAGGTCTCACCCTCTGGCCTCCTGCCAGGCGGCCGACTGGGCCTGACTCGGCCCGGCCTGGCTGCAAGAAGTGGAGAGGAGATGAGATGTGAAAAGATCCTGAGAGGCGTCTGCCTGCCTGTTGTGAAGAATTTTTCTTGTGAGAGGAATGGCTGCAGACACCAAGGTCAGTGAAGAAGGAGAGAGAGCAGTAATGCAGCTCCTGGACAAGATTCCCCTGCAGCCTGTGGTGATGACCATGGTGAAGCAGGCTGTCCCCCTGCAGCCCATGAAGGCCCACGGAGGAGCAGAGATCCACCTGCAGCCCGTGGAGGACCCCACTTTGGGACAAGTGGATACCTGAAGGAGGCTGTCACTTATGGAGGACCCACTGGGCAGCCATTCTGGAGGGCCTGCACCCTGTGGAAGAGATGACCCACACCAGAGCAGTTTCACAAAGGACTGTGGCCTGTGGGAGTGACTCTCAGGAAGCTCCCTGAGCTCCAGGGCAGGCAGTGCAAAGCCCCTCGCCTGCAAGAGCCTGCCCCTGGACCCTGCAAAGCTCCCTCATGATTCATAGCAGGTGTACAGGCACCCCATGACAACACACTCACGGGTCCCTCTCCTGGCCCACTGCTCTGGAGAGGGTGCAGAGGGCACTGCTGGAGGACACCGCTTATGCTAACTGCTTGGCATCAATCACCCCTTTAAAGCTAATTTCCTCTCCAGGGCCTTTGGAGGTAAGAAAGCTTGATCCATGCCTGGCTTTCAGGTATTATGAGAAAATCCCTTTTAACTCTGTAGATGTGGACAGCCCTCACCGAAGACGACACAGGCTTGCCAGTGGCTGCCTTAGCCTGGAATCCAACTTTATGCATCACTGATGGGACTTGGTGCCAGGCCAGGGCTCAGCTGCTGGAGGTGCCTGGTTTCTGCACAGCGTGGAGGGCTGGTACATGGCAGTGGAAGCAAGTTGGATGCCCAAATAAACAAGGGGCTAAGACTCTTCAGAAATTTGGCTTCCCCAGATGGCCTGTGGGTCAACATGAGCCAGCTTCTATGGCAAAGGGAAATGTGGGAGGAAAGGTGGGGAGGAGGAAGCATTTTTGGGAGCCTGTTGCTAAGGTAACTGCATGTTCAAGCCAGTAGTTCCATGCACTACTCACTAGATTTCTGAATTACAGCTGAATACCAGGTAGACACCTCTGAGCTGCATACTACCTGATAACATCGGCACAGGTGTATCAGTTTTTCCAGTTTGCAGCTGAGTCTGCCTGCCTGATTTGCCAACACATCAGGAGCAGCAAGGACAGGACAGGTGCTTTGCTGCAGCAAACAGCCACAACTGTAGCTTTCTGTGGAGTGCGGGGGCAGACCAGAGTGCAGCCACTTGCACATATGATGACCTGTGCCATTTTCATTTTGAGAGCATCTCACATGCAGACAGCAAGTGTCCTCCCAGGACTGAACTGGAGCCACTATTGGAAGTCATCCCAACTCCACTAATAAGGCAGGCATTTCCTTTCACAGGCCAAGAGCTAGTCATCATTTTTTTACAGGTGGCTTCTGTTCACTCAACTCTGTATTGCTGGTAACCAGATGACATTTATTAAAGTGACTTGACCCTTGTGATTTTTCAAAAAAAGAAAAAGTTTCTTTCTGCCTTTATCTGTCACCTGCAAGAAGGCATGTCCTGGACAGGCTGGGACAGCAACAAAGATCAGCTATGTTCACAGCAAGATTTGACCATGATACATTTAATGAAAAATTAAATTATTTTGGAAATTAAGGACTGCTAAAGAATTTTTGTTTCTGCTTCCAAAAACCCCCAAACCTGTGTTTACACCCACAGATTCCTTTACTAACAAGGGTGGGATGTGTTTCCTTTGCAAGAAACTAGAGTATACAAATAGTGGCAGATACATCCCTGCCCATTTTTAGGCTGTCAGGAAGCGGAGCATGGCATTTCCAGCATAGGAAAAGCTGCTTCCCAGGGTTTCTTTGAACAACTCCCGCTCCAAGCCTCAATCCTGCTGACTTGACAGCAGAGGTGGGAAGCTGCTGTGTCACTCTCAAGGGCAGAGCTAAGGCTGAGTAAGTATTGAGATCATCGATAATGCTGCATTTGGGTTGCCAAAGCTGAGGGAATGCTGTTCCCACATCCCAGGCTGCACACAGGGAGCACTCTCCATTTGGAAGCTGTGGTTCACATGTTTCTGTGCTTAAGGAAGGAGTGGAAGTTACCCTGGAGGTCAGTTTCCTAAACAAATATAGAGCCCTTCTGAGATCCTGGGATAGTCATAGCTGCAGGTAACCAGCTACCAGGGCATATTTCAATGCAGGTTTGTGTTGTTCTGTAGCTAGACTGCCTGAGGACACGTTGCATCTCCCTCCCTCACAGCTGCTCTTTGCTGATCAGCTTTCCATTGCAGGTGTACGCAGGAAGGGAGAGTGTCATGTAAGGTACTGTCTTCCTACATCAAGATCAGGCTAGGAACTCGTGTGATTTTTGTTTCTGTGCAACTAACTCCTACCAAGAAACATACTGAAAAGAGGGAGAAACAAAGCCTCTTTATTCCCATCAGCAGAAAGGAGATTTTGTGAGCTACTAGGTAACAGATGTGACAGGGTGGTGAGGAGCTACTGCCTTTATAAGGGTTTTTTTTTAACAGCTCTTTGGCTTGTAGTGTTGCTTGGAACAATGAAACATGAGTATTATCTCTGCTCCCTGGGGCTCCCAGTGATGATTCCACATAACAGGATCCAGAGCAGAGCTAAGGACTTGTACAAAAGCTTTAAGCTTGCTCCGTATGAAGAACACGAACTACAAGGCAGCTTGTCTCATGGACTATTATGCTATCAGTACAGTTCGAGACCATTCTAGACTTTCTGGGTGTCAAAGTCAGTTACTTCACTCTTCCAGCAACATCCCTGCAGGATGCCCTGGTGAATGACCCCTCAGGCAGTTTGCAAGGCAGGAGGAAGATATTGCCCGCCCACAGCATAAGGCCAGCATGCACTCACGGGAGTGGGGCTAGCTCCAGTGCCAGCTCTGGGGTGGCACATTGTCCAAGGAGGGGAATAGGGAGCTGAAGCCTACCTGCGATGGTTCCAGCTCTATCCACCTGGGAGGACACATGAGGAGGAGGTTCTGTGCCCAGTCTCCAGAAAAGCCTCACAAGATTAGCTGGGATATCAGGATGCTATAGGAGCTTCAATTAAAAGTCAGTCACAAGGCAGCTGAGCCATGTCTGTTTCTCCTGAGTCGCACCTCCCCTGTCCTTCCTGCCCTCCCTGCAAGAAGAGGTCTGCTTGCAGACCAGGAGGGGAAAGAGCAGCTAACCAAAAGGAAACCTCTAGTCAAAGCCAGAAGGTGAGAATTCAGAAAGTCTTTCTTGGATTAAAATGCAAACTGAAGTGTGAGTAGCGGTAAGCAGACCCTTTAGGTCAGCCTTCCAGTGTTCCTGTTTTCATACACCATTAGCCTTACTAGAGCAGTAAGAGCTGCCTGAAGTCCCCTTAATGTAATCATTGCTTGTGGAAAATTTCCTCTTGCATCTTTCTCCCACAACATTTCTCTCTGAGTAGGTGATCACTTCAGTCAGAGAGTGGGAGGAAACATCTGGTCCCATCTGGCTCAATTAAAGTGCCATGTTCCAAAAGCATAACCCATCATTTTCTGTTCATCTTGTTGTATTTTCACTTTTGTCTGAAATTAGGACACACTTGGAAACGCTAATTATTTCATGAACCATCTGTTCATCTGTTCTGGTTTTATTTACGGGGGGGGGGGGGCTAAGGTGGTAGCTTCTGTAGGAAACTGCTAGAAGTTGCTCCCCTTTGTTCAGTGGACTCAGCTGGGCCTAGGGTGGGCCCGCTGCTGGCCAAGGCCGAGCCAATTGGTAGCGGAATGTTCCCTGATAATGCCTCTGCGATAATTTAAGAAGGGGAAAACAGAAAAAAAAATAAAGGGGAAAAGATGTGAAGCAGCTGAGCAGGCTCAGAGAGGGGGAGGCACGAGCCTTGTGGGCCTTGCAGGTCTCACCCTCTGGCCTTCTGCCAGGTGGCCGTCTGGGTCCGACTCGGTCCAGGCCAGCTGCAAGATGTGGAGAGGAGATGAGATGTGAAGAGAACCTGAGAGGCATCTGTCTGCCTGTTGTGAAGAATTTTTCTCATGAGAGGAACGGCTGCAGACGCCAAGGTCAGTGAAGAAGGAGAGGGAGCAGTAATGCAGCTCCTGGCCAAGATTCCCCTGCAGCCTGTGGTGATGACCATGGTGGAGCAGGTTGTCCCCCTGCAGCCCATGGAGGCCCACGGAGGAGCAGAGATCCACCTGCAGCCCGTGGAGGACCCCACGCTGGGGCAGGCGGATGCCTGAAGGAGACTGTGGCCTGTGGAGGACCTGCTGGGGCAGCCGTTCTGGAGGGACTGCACCCTGTGGAAGAGATGACCCACACCAGAGCAGTTTCACAAAGGACTGTGGCCTGTGGGAGTGACTCCACAAAGGAGCAGGCAAGGAATGTGAGGAGTTCTTCCCCTGACAACGAAGCAGTAGCGTAAAACAACGTGTGATGAACTGACCATAACCCCCATTCCCTCTTCCCCCCTCTGCCGCTCGGGGGGTGGAGGCAGTAGAGATAATGTTATTCCTGGGAAGAGGGAGGGGTGGAGGGAGGTTATCTTGTTCTCTGTCTCATTATCCTGCTTTGGTTTTAGTAATAAATGAATAGTTTTCCCCAAGTTGAGTCTGTTTTGCTTGTAACAGTAACTTTAAGGATTTCTCCCTGTCCTTATTTCAAACCTTGAGTCATTTTTTCTTATATCATCTCTCCCTATTCTCTTGGAGGGTGGGGGGAGTGAGAGAGAGACTGCCTAGTCTGGTCCCAGTCGGGGCTGAACTACAACACCGTCTAACATCAGACTTAATACATCTTTGTTGTTGTTGTGTTATTATGCAGAACTCTTACTTATGGTTCTTTTGTCCACCAATACTAACGTAATGCTGTTCAGCTTATCTCATTTCACAGCCACTAAAACCTTCCTAGCAGTAAATCTGGCGGTGCGCATGGCAATGTGTTCTGCATATCCAATGCATCTGATTGCTAGCAAATGAAGTCTGTGTGTGCTCCAGCGTACAGAGAGGGAGTGAGGAGGAGGCAGATCGTGCTGTGTGGATGACTGAAAGAAGATGTTGTCAGCCAGTTCCCACCACCCAGATCCCCTGACTGACAGGGTGCATCGCCCCAGGGCTCTGCATCATTTGCACCCCAACAAGCCTTGCACCCAGACAGGCAGCAGGACTCAAAAGCACATAGGTAAAACCTGTTCTGGGGCCAAAGCACATGCAGTTCCAGATGCAGACCTTACAATCTCAGACCCAGCTGCCAGGCAGCTCCTCAGGCAAAGGGTGGGTAGTTTTAAAAGGTTCTGTGTCCAATAGCTCAGAGCAATCCTCAGACATGGGGAGAGGAGGGGAGCCTGTGGGAAGCACACGCCTCACTGCAGCACTGAGGAGGAATTGCGTTGAAGAGGAGAACCTCTTGTGCTGTTGTATGATGCAGAAGGGCATGTAGAAAGCTTACGAAGTGCAACTTTGTACCATAAGGAGAACGTTATGTTCCATGCTTTGTAGCTGCTGTGGCAGGAAGAGGAGCCGGGGCAGGGATCACCTGCTTCTCCAAGACATTTGGCACAGGATTTACAGGACACACAGCATGGGCTGGTTCCTCTGGTCTCCTGCCCAAGAATGAGGTATAGCAGGGGGAAGCAGCAAGAGCAGGACAGGCTGGCTGAAAGCACCCAAGTCATTTTACTCAGTCCCTTACCCCACAGCACAAAAGGCTACATTGCCATGACTTGAGCCCATGGAGAAGGGCAGATCCATTCTCTGATGCTGAGCTATTAAAACTGCATGGTCAGCTGTCCCAATGCTTCAGGCTCACACCATCACAGACAGTGTATCAGTGAGCCTTCCAGAAACCCTGAGGCATCATCTGCCCTGGATCCACAAGAGCAGATGCAGCAAACTCCTGTTCCAGGGACACAGACCACGCATGGCAGGTGGATCTAGGAAGCAGTCCTTGGAGATGCAGCATGCAGATTCCCAGGTGTCATACGCTGTGTTTCCAGAATGTCTGCCCTGGAGTCAGAGGTTCAAGATCACAGCAGGAACCCAGCATCCCAGAGGCGCCCTGCTCCCTACAGCAGCCCCTGCAAAGCCTAGGGCAAGCTTCTGCAAACTGTCCTCTCCGCAGCAATGCTGACCCAGCTCCCATGTCAGATTTTGGTGTTCAGTCTGCAGCGGCAGGAGCAGAACCAATTCTGCCTAGTGAGGTATTTCTGCCAGCTACCACACTCCAATCACCAGCCTGTGTAACTGCAAGCTGCTCATGCAAAGTCCCATGGTCAGCAGTGGCTCCCAGCGCACAGGATGCGTCTAATCCTGATGAATATGCAAACCATGATGCTGCAAGTAGAGAGGAGGGATGGCTCATGCCATCTCATCCTCCACATCCCTAGGGCTGAAAGGTCCATTTTGGCAGAGCTGAAAGCAGGAAAAATGCTAAGTGGAGATATTATTTGCTAGAGATCAATTATGGACCAGCTGATTTCCTAAGGAATTCACTTCTTTATTTTGCAATTTATTGCAAGATTATTCAGACAGCTCAGCTGGATCTTATTAGCACTTTAATATTTATTTTGCCCTTTAGCAAAAAGCAGAACTGCAAAGCCTAAGTTCTTACTAATTTCTTCTGCTGGGGAGACAGCATGTTGCTAAAGCCACAGAAACCCTCTCTCTCTCCTCCACAAAGGCTCATGGCCTCCCACAGACCCATGCTTGGGCCCAGCCTAGGGGCACAGCCCAGGTAGCAGAGGCAGCATGGTGCCCATGGGTCACCAAGGAGGCCCATCTGCCCAAGCCATGTACCCAACTGCACAGGCTGTGGTCTTTGATGCAGAAACCTGAGTCATAGCTGAAAAGCTAAGTGAAGGTATGACTGCAGTTATACTGAAGCCGAAAAAGCTAAAATAAGAGAAACTTAATAGTCCATGTAACTTATTAAGCAGGTATTCTTTATTACAGTGCCGGGCAGCACAGGGGGCGAGTAGTCCCACCAAAACCGTGTGTGCCTGACGCAGCAACTCACTTCAAATTTGTACAACCAGGTGTTACATATACATGAAGTTTCACAATACACCTATGCATATGCATGACCTATCCCCGCTTCGTATTAAAATTAGTCCCAAGGGGTCATTTTCATAAACTCCCCCCATCTGCGCTTGCGCAGTGCCTCGTGGCGGTGGACGTCGGGGGTTATAGGGATGAAGGTAGGTGACTCCTCTTCATCACCGCTAGTCACTTTTTGTTCTTGCACAGGCGCAGTTATACCTTGGCTTTTATTCAAGCTCTAGGATCGGTTTTAGCTGGTTCTTGAAGGAGGCCCCCTAGTCCTTATCAGGAACTGTCTTGTCATGAAGAATTGCAAAACTCCCCACGAAAGGTTTAGCAAATCGATAAGCAAGTGGTTCAAGCACTATTTATCATCTTAGTATTCACAGCAATAATTAATCTAGGCCATATCCATTAAAATTTCTTCAACCCCTTCTCTTAATACTTAACACCAAGGGAACCGCTTCAGCTTTCCAAAAATGCTGTAGCCAGAAAAATAGAAAAATCACTACTATTTCGGATGACTCCAACACTGGAGTTGCAGAGAGGTTGATAATTCTGCAAAAGCCACAAATCTGAAAACAAGGTTCTGCCTCAGTGCACGTTTGCCAGGAGCGCCAGACTGCATTCTCATTCATGCTTATTGCTACCAAACTGAACAGGTTCAGCATCAATAACTAGACGTGTAAAACAGGGACAAACATCTCAGACACAGTCAAACATCCAAATATAGAAAACACACCGGCCTGTATATTCAAGGTACCAAACCTGAGGTTTTTTAGAAACTATCTAAATAATCAGAAGTATTGATCTCCCTTTGGAAAGTCCATGGCAGTGTAGGTTATTGAAGGACTTCATTGCTCCTAATTCTTGGAAATTCTTTACAGGGGAAGGTGAGGGTTTGCTCGCCACAGACATATCACTGGCACACAAAAATTTCTGAAATTTCAGGTCTTAAGAGGTCTTGGACTTGCATTTTCTAACCTAGAAATTGTAGCTTTGTAGCTCAGCCATACTCATAACAGACCTCAAGCTTTATAACATTGATTCACTATACTAGAGCTCAGATCTCATCATGCTCTTTGCTTGATTTCAACCTCTCTGCAAAATTACTTCACATACATTCCCTGCACCTGCAACTTACCATAGACACAGATTGTTCAGCTTGGCCAGTGAAATTGTCCAATGGCCAGTGTTGGCTCTTGTCCTGTGGTTTTGAATTTGGTTTTGTTTTTCTTTCCACACTGTTGCCTAGCTGCTTTAGCACAAGTTTTGTTTAGCTTGCACAGTTGTGTGGTCCTCCCTTCCTAAGAAATCATGTTGTATACAAAGAAATAGCAAACCTGACTAATCATGGTATAATTAATCCTGTGGACCCACAGGAGAGGAGAAAGGATAACCTATTAGCAAGTGTGGAATTGCAACATACAAAGATCACCCTAAATATACTCAAGAACAAGGAAGAAATTGCCGGCTATCAACTTAGCATTTCTCCTGGCAAAGGACAGGGGATACCAATAAGCACTGCACAAGAAGGGCAAGATGTTGACAAAGTAACTAGTGCTAGAAATAAAACATTGTACTTTTTCAAGTAAACTTTTTACACTTGTCCTTTTGTCGCATTGGAGGAGCCAGCTCAGAAGCAAAGTTGTGCCCACACATGAAGCCAGGACACATCCAAGCTCTTGGACTCCTAGCAAACACGTGCCTCTGGGTTCACACAGGCACTGATGCCAGCACTGCTCCCGTGTAGACAGTCCCCAGCAGCCTTTAGAATGCTTTCCTCCCAGCCACGTGCACCTTCCACAAGCTCTCCTATACAAGCTTCATGAAATTTTTGTTTGTAAGACTCAAGGCGTTTCCAAGAGAAGCATGTGGGAGCATCAGGTGGATCTGTGCCTTCTCCTGTGCATTGTGCAGTGGGGAGCATTACAAATTATGCAGCCTTTGTCCAGTTAAGGAATGCTGAGATCCCCCAGTGTTCTGCAGACCTGACGCTTAATTTCACATTCCTGGATAAAGTGCATGGTCTTTTAGCACCTACTTCCTCGCATGCTTCTGCAGAAACAACAAATACTTGTGCTAGGAAAAGTGCCTTTGGGAAATGCATTTGCATTTCAGTTTAACTATGGAAAATAATAAGAAATATTTGTATGAATCATATAATCATAGAATAGTTAGGGTAAATGCCATTATGGGGATCATGACCATAGATCAGCCAGCCTATGCTAATCTTCCAGCAGATGCTGATCTTCCAACTTCAGGAGTAATCTTCTAATACTGTTTAGACAGTGCTGAAATTAAAGAACTGCATTTAGCATTCTCAGTTTAAGCAGACATATTACACTTGACAGCAACAGAATTACAAGTTGAAGCTCATCTAATTTTATTTACCATACACAAGATGCTTGGTCATATTAAAGATGCAGTTTCCAACCATTCCACCAGGTAAAACTCAAATTTTCCTTTTAAGATCTTGTTGATATCAGCTCCTTGTGACTTGCTGTCACTTATGCCGAATTTAATATCTTCATGCATAAGGGTAAATAAATGCAGATCAAATTTTCTTTGAAGCTGCTGGCATCCTTCCTGAGACAGGCAATTTGCTGGAGCAGTTTGAGCACCTGAATTTCAGTATTTAACATGATGATCAGATTAATTTTGTGGTGTTCATGGTAGGGCATAGGAATACTGGTGAGAGACCAGTCTTTTCTATGAGTGCATGTTGAGGATGCCAGCCCTGAGACTACTGCTTGACAGTGCAGGCAGGCATCCTTTGCAACAACCCAGAAATAGATGTCTGCTCAACAACCTCACTCACCATCAGTGAAGCAGCCTGGGCTGAACAGCCAATACAGCCTCATTTATCAGGGGCTCTGAGCAAGTATTGGGACACCATAGCAGATTGCACAGTCAGGAAGCTTTGGCTGCTTTGTTTACTCTTCCACCTCCCATTGCAGGCAACTCTGTCTGAGTATCTGCACTCTAAACATTTACACGAAGGTCACATTTACGCACCACAGCCTGGGCACATGCAATGCACAGGCCTGGAATCTACCTACTTAGCCCATTCCTTTCCTATCCTGTTTTCAGTGCTGTCCCACTCCCGAGCCACCTGCCTCACCCACTTCAGAGACTCCTGTGGTGCATGTCTCCTCTTGCCCTTTTCTCCAGTTCTAAGACAGCAAGGTAGATTGCAAGCTCCTGCTGCCACTGATGGTGGGTGCATCCACGGCTCTTCCAGCCCCAGCTCCATAGGCAGCCGTGATCCCTGCTTCAAGCATCATCAGCTTTATGAAGCCAAACATACAAAAGCAGCCCCTTCTTTGCAGCACTCAAATACAAAATACACAAACGCATGCAAAATTATTAGTGTGGGACAGGTGTGGGTAAAAAAAAAACCAACCCTGTGTGGTCTAAGTGTGAAACGGCTATGAACACGTCTTGCCAGCAGATGGCAATCCAAACAAGGAAACGCCATTACTTCTGCTCAGCAGTTCCACTTGCAGTCAGGCGCGTTTTCTCGGAGGCAGCTGCCACCCACCTCGAGCGGTGCGTGGCAGAGGGCTGGTGCTCCTCGCCCGCCAGCTCCTGCCCCCTCCAGCAAGCATTCCAGCTGCATCTGCTTCTGCCAGAGCTGTGCCGGCCACGGCCTTGCCTGCCATCAGAAGGGCTGGCTCAGGGCAGCCAGTCACCTGTCACCTGCCCTCCTTTCCTGGCAGGATAGGGAGGATGATCACCTACTGTGGAGCGCACAAGGCTGAGGACAGGCCGAGCAGAGCTGCCTACACTGGGAAGCGCAGAGCACAGAACTGCCACTGCCTCTTGCAGTGGCACACAACTGCACATTTCTGCCTCTCCCCCTTGGCAGAATTCCTCGTGTTGTAGCTTAGCCCAGCTCGGGACCAAGCTACGCAGTCTCTCGCTCACTCTCCCCACCCTCCAAGGGAATCGGGGAGAGATAATAGAACTAAAAGCTCAAGGTTTGAGATAAGGACAGGGAGAGACCATTGAAGTTCCCATTGCAGACAAAACAGACTCGACTTGGGGAGTTTATTATTTCTTAATAATAAAATCAAAGGAGAGTGAGAGAGAGGAAAAAAAACCAAAACACACAAATAATAACTTCCCGCCTATCCTCCTCCCTTCCTAGGCTTAACTTCATCCCAAATTATCTCCACTTCCTTCCCTCTTTGAGCAGCACAAGGGAAATAGGGAATGGGGGTTGTGGTCAGTCCATCACATGTTGTTTTCTGCCACTCCTTCCTCCTCGAGAGAAGGAATCCTCACATTCCTCCCCTGCTCCATCATGGGGTCTCTCCCATGGGCTGCAGTCCTTCAAGAACTGCCCTAGCGTGGGGAGCTTTTCCACGGGGTGCAGCCCCTCCAGAACATCTGCCCCAGCAGGCCCACCATGGGCCACAACCTCCTTCGGGCATTCGCCTACCCCAGCGTGGGGTCCTCCACAGGCTGCAGGTGGATCTCTGCTGGGGGCTGCAGGGGCACAGCTGGCCTCACCATGGGCTGCACCACGGGCAGCAGGGGAATCTTGTCAGGAGCAGCATTACTCCTTCCCCTCCTTCTTCCCTGACCTTGGCGTCTGCAGCCATTCTCCTCACAAGAAATTATTCACAATCAGCTCAGGCAGACGCCTGTCAAGTTCTCTTCACATCTCATCTCCTCTTCATTTCTTGCAGCCGAACTGGGCCAGCTCAGGCCCAGACAGCCTAGCAAGGGGCCAGAGGGTGAGGGCCGCAAGGTGCACAAGACTCATGCATCCTCCTCTCTGCCTGTGCTTCTGTTTCCTCACTTTTTTTTTTTTTTTTTTTTCCCCCTTCTTAAATACCTTATCACAGAGGTGGAATCACTGTCACCAGTTAGCTGGGCCCTGGCCAGTGGCAGGTCTGCCCTAGACCCAGCCATGTCTACAGGAAATGGGGAAACTTCTTGAAGACAGTCACAGAAGCTGCCACTGTTGCCCTACCCTGCTACACAGAGACAGCACACCTCATAAAATTTTGTAGTCCTACGAGATCCCCAAACACCCTTTTTATGTCTGGAGACAGTAAACAATTGCAGCTCAACTCTCCATGGGAGATGTGCTCCTCATGACGCCCCACGCACAGGAGAAGAAATACAGAGGTCTGAAAATGGCCCAGGCCTTGTGTGTGAGGGGAAGCGGCTGCAGCATGTACACACAGAAGCAGAACCCTGCCTCCATCCCTGGTTTCATGATGTGAGGTTTCAGTGAGGGCAGAAGAGGCACATTTAGCTGTAGAACCACCCAAAAGACTCAGAGGGAAATGACACAGACCATGCACTCGTTCAACAAATTTACTTCAGTCTATTGAAACACTTGTGGGAGTCCAGTTCTCATGGTTCATACATCACTATAATAAACCTGCACCTTGTGTGCCTTTCAAGTGAGCCACAGCTAGGATGCAGACAGTGCAGTCATGCATTCTGGGCTGCATCCAAAGAACCAGGCTGGCCAGAGAATGGACTGAGAGCAGTCCTTCTGAGAAGGACTTGGGGCTGCTGGCTGACAAGAAGCTCAGCATGACCCAGCAATGTGTGCTTGCAGCTCAGAAAGCCTGAGACCAGCCCCTGAGAAACACCACTCATCACTGGCCTGCACTTAGACATCGAGCCTTTGACCGCAACTCTTTGAGTGCAGCCATCCAGCCAATGCCTTATCCACCAAGTGGTCCATCCATCTGTCAAATCCATGTCTCTCCAGTTTAGAGACAAGGGCAAGGTGTGGGACAGTGTCAAATGCTTTGCACAAGTCCAGGTACATCACTTCATTTGCTCTTCCCTTATTCACCAACACTGTAACCCAGTGGTAGAAGGCCACCAAATTGGTCAGGCACAGTTTGCCCTTAGTGAAGCCATCTTAACTGTCACCAATCACCTCCTTATTTTCCATGTGCCTTAGCATAGTTTCCAGGAGGATTTGCTCCATGATCTTGCCAGGCACAGAGGGGAGACTGACTGGCCTGTACTTCCCTGGGTCTTCCTTTTTTCCCCTTTTCAGAATAGGGGTTATGTTTCTCCTTTTCCAGTCAGTGGAAACCTCACCAAACTGCCATGACTTCTCAAATATGATGGATAATGGTTTAGCAACTTCATCGGCCAGTTCCCTCAGGACCCGTGGATGCATCTCATCAGGGCCCATGGACTTGTGCACCTTCAGGTTCCTTAGATGGTCTCAAACTTGATCTTCTGTGACAGTGGGTGGTTTTTCATGCTCCCAGTCCTAGTGCACAATTCAAATACTTTCACAGAATCACAGAAAGGTAGAGGTTGGAAGTGACCTCTGAATGTCAACTTGTGAAGGCTGCCTGCTCCTGCAGAAACAGCTAGAGCTGCTTAACCAGGATCATGTCCAGACTGCTCTTCAGTGTTCCTTCTCCTGTTCCTGGGCACCACTGGAAAGAGCCTGGCTACATCTTCTTTGCAGGCCGTCTTCACGCCTTTTCAGACATTGATTAGATCCCCTCTGAGCCTTCTCTTCACCACCCTAACCACTCGCAGCTCGCTCACCCTTTCCTCAGAGGAGGGATCCTGCAGTGCCTTAATCATCTTCATGCCCCTTTTGGTGAACTCTCTCCAGTATGTGCACTTCTGTCTTGTACTGGGAAGCTCAGAACTCAATGCAGTGCTCCAGGTGTGGCATCATCAGTGCCAAGTAGAGGTGAAGGATCACCTTCCTCAACCTGCTGGCAAAACTCCTCCTAATGCAGCCCAGCACCCCTTAGTCCTTGTGGCAAGGGCACTTTGTTGGCTCATGATCAGCTTGGTGCCCACCAGGATCTCCAGGGCTTTTTCTGCCAAGCTGCTTTCCAGCCAGGCAGCCCACCACATGTGCTGGTGCCTGGGGTTGTCCCTCTCCAAGTGCAAGACTTTGCACTTCCCCTTGTTGAACTGCTTGGGGCATGTCATGACTCAGCGCAGGAGGACGGATTTGCATGTTGCCGTAGCAATGCTGCACCCAGCAGTGCAGGCTGTTAGGAGAGCAGAGCACCAGGAGGTGGGGGCAGAGAGTGTGGTGAGGAGGAGGCCAGGCCTGGGGTGATGAACGGTGGAGCACTGGCTGGCCCTGGTGACCCCCTAGCTGGAAACATCTGCCCTGGGACCAGCTGTTGAAATGCAGGCCTGGATCTGGGCAGCACTTGCCTTCAATTGATTTTCTTTGATGGATCTAGGCTACCAAGAGCCTTCTGATGGACTTGTGGGCCGGCACATGCCCCAGCTTCTGGCCTGGCCCTGGTTTTGGCAACTCACAGGGCCTTGTTCACTTTCACTGGTGGGATGGCCTCTTGTGGGGCTGGGAAGAGCCCAGGCAGCTGTCAGCCCTCCTCTTTGGCGATCACTATGGCCCCCCAGGGGAGCCATCCCTGCCTCAGCTGGGAGTGGAGGACCCGGGAACAGCCTCCCCTGAATGCTGGTGCAGCTCTTCCTGCTCCCTGTGGGTGAGAACGGGGGTGGCAGTGGGGCTGCTGGAACCCCGACGAAGAGCTGCGGCTGAGGGGGCAAGGGCAGGAGACCCCTCTCGTGAAGCAGCAGGATGAGTGGCAGCCGCGGAGGTGTCCTCGCATTCCTCAGCATCGTGGCCATCCTCAAGGCCCAGAAGATTGTGGGCCTCACTGCTGCAGCGTTCCACGGCGATGTTAATAAGCCGGTGTATGAACGTCACCGTGTGATTCTGGAGGCTGATCTGCAGTAGTGGGACCAGGATGTCTTTGTCCAGCCCAAAGAGGCCTAGGACGGACAGGATGAGGTCCTCCATCACTACTGCTGTTGATGGCTCCTCCAGAAATATGAGCTGCATCTGGTGGTGCAGCCAGGGCAGGAAGCATTGGAGGAGAACAGGATGGTTGTCAAAGAGGGATGCCCAGCTCTCTGGCTGAAGGCCACCCACCAGAGCCCAGGCCACAGACTCCACCACCACCGACTGAGATGCTACAGGGTGAGGCGAGCTGTGGGTGGGTGGCTGCCTGGGCGCTCTTCCTGCCTGGTGGGTCCTAGCCGATTTCATTGCCAAACCAGGCCATCTGATGACAACTTCTTCAAAGTCATTGTCCGCCTGCACCGAGTGCACGATGGATTGCACTTGCCTCTTGCAGAGGGGGCACTCAGGCTTGCTGTTTGCCCACTGCAGGATACATGCATAACAGAACTGGTGGAGGCATGGGATGATGTAGGCAGCATCATCCCAGCTGTCCAGGCATACTGGACAGTGGTTCTCCATCTCTGTGGCCATGCTGCTTACTCCCTGCAGTGGGCTAGGTGGAGCTGGGGATGATGAACTGCTCACTTCCTTTGGCGCTGCAGCAGCCAGTGTCATGCTAGGAAAGGAAGAGAGGTCACAGTCATTAGCTAGGCCAAGGAGGGGTGGAAGAAATGCCCAGGTCCCTCAAGAAAGAAACCCTCCCAACTCCCCAGGGTGACGTGTCCCTGCACAGCTCACCTTTGCTGCTGTGAGTGTGCCTCCTGGGTGCACTGGTTGCCTGAAGCTTACAGGGCCAGGGATAAGCCTGAGATGGCTCTGGGGTCAGTCACAGAGCGCTGTAAGGAGCAACTCCCCAGTCAGGACACCAGCACCAAGGCTTTGCTCAACACTCCAGCCTCACAGACTGCTTAGCTGGAGTCTGGGCACGAGCCAACTAGGTGGGACTCAGAGCCCAGATATAAGCAGTGAGGGATGCCTGGTCACAATTCGTCGCTAGGTGACAAGAGAACCCATTGCCTGGGGACTTGGTGACAACAGAACCCATTCCTCACGATGGGCCATCCTCACCTGTGATGCTCACCCCGGCATATCTGTGGCCTCAGCACATGTGCCTGGAGTTACTGTGACACTGCTGTGCAGTCCCTCCCTCCATCTCTTGCCTTGTGCTCGGTATCAGTGTTTCATAACAGTTGACGTGGCCTCAGTCGTGTCTTCCCAGGGCCCCGTCATGTCACTGTCACTGTGGCAGACATCTCCAGGCACATATGGCAAGAGGACTCATTGCATCACATCTCATGCCTCCCTGGGAGACTGCAGGACAAAGTCCCACAGGCTCTCCCCACACCCCAGCACTGCTGGCCAGCCCTCTAGGCTCCCCTGATCCCTCCCACACAGGGTCACAGGCAGCACTTAGCTCACTCTCATGGGTTTTCTCCTGTCTTTCTTCTCTGTCCTGTCTTTCTGCCTCCTCTAAGCACTACGTCCCATTTGGGGCCTTGGGCAGGAGGGAGGCTGACAAAGCAGAGGGGCTCAGGGGAGGCAAGGAGGGTCTGTGGGGCTGGGGCTGATTCAGCAAGAAGCAGAGAAGATGTTGGGACCCCTCATAGCACACCCTGGTGCCTCTGGGAAGAGATCAATGGGATGGGGACAGGTGCTTCCCAGAACTGTCTGGTGGGAGGATGAGAGACAGTGGAATCTCCTGAAACTAGAGAGGTTCGTGCTGGAGATAAGGAAACCTAAATCCCTATGGAACAGTGGAAGCTGACATGTCCTTAAAGAATCAGACATCCAGTTAAATTCCATGGTGTATGTTTCAGGAATGGCCTTGGGAAACACTGACACTTTCTTCTTCCCCTCTCCCCAAGCAGCTAGTGCTGGAGTATTCTGTGGAATCTTTTAGACATCCACATGGATTCTCCTTGCAGGGGGGTTAGACTAGATGATGTTTGAAGGTCCCTTCCAACCATAACCATTCTATGATTCTATGATTCTATATACCTTCCATCATTTAACATCTCAAAATTCCAGTGTAGACTATAAGCATACTAGCTTACGCCAAGATACAAAAGCAGAACTGAACTAATTAATTTCTTTTTTTTTTTTTTTACTCTGACAAGACTGGGCCACAAAACATCTTGTCCATGGTTTTGCAACTAATCCTTCTAACATGAAATACAAGACCTTCTTCAGTGCGCGCTTCATGAGGAAATGTAGCAAGGTCATAGTTCTTCCTGGTAGGTCATATTAATAAATTAGTGTAGGAGGTACTGTAAGTGATCCAAACCATGCGCCTTGGGGTTCTCCTTTGCAAGTGAGCTTTTATACCAAGTCTACTTTCAAAATTCTATGATGTGGATTCTACTCTCACTCACAACAATTTATCTAAGGACAGAATGTAGCATGTAGCTCACAATGTTACTTACCAAAAATCTTTCTTTTTTTAATTCTTATTTTTTGTGAGTGTGAAGAGTTTTGCAGACACTTACATTTACAACATACAATTAAGAAATATTTACATTAACAGTAGATCATCTTGTTTTATACATTCTGCACAAAAATGTACTGAATTTGACAGGTATTAAAATGTGACACAATTCATATAATTTTACATTTTCTTTTGTAAATATATTTTTACAATTCAACAGTAATTAAAGAAATACAAATAAAATATTTCTATACAAAAAGAATTGTGTTGTTCATAAACTGATTGTATTTTAAAATGTTCTATACCACAACTATTTTACAAGGCATTTTGAGAAATTACAATGTTTTAAAGCACTCTTTCACTTATAATTACAATTGTGTCAAAAGTGAAGTGGCATCCATGTGAGTCCACCATGGTGGACAATCTTCTTTGTGACAGGTCTGAAAAGCAATCAGATTTCCAGAGTCTGTGGTGATTTACAGCAGGAACAACATTGCGTGTCAGTCTGAAATTCTCTGTAAGACAGTTCTCATAAAAACAGTCAAACTAATCAGAAAGATGCTTCAGTGTGTACAAATTTCTGATGACTGCATCTTCTTTTTGGACCTTTCTCTGCTTGTAGGTCTACAAAATGCCTGAGTGAGTGACTAGTGTGGAACTCATTTTTTGCAAGTGAAGAAGTAATATGTCACTAAGATGAGCACTGAAGACAGTAGACCTGAGTCCATGATAGTTGCCAGTAGAGAGTGCCTAGGAAACAGCCCAAGGCAAAGGCAAGCAAATGGCGGTATTTTTTCAGTACTCTCACCCTATAGTTTGCAGCTCTGAGACTTCCTGAAGTTTTTATGTTTGATAGCTCTCCTCTCTCTGGGGCTTGGATTCCCTGGTTTTGAACATTTGAAAAGCTTAGAATGCACAGAACTGGGCAGCAAGAAGTTCTGTTTCTTCATTACATTCTTGTGCTCAAGATCATAATATAACCTGATCTAGTTGAAGATGTCCCTGCTGCTTGCAGGGGGGTTGGACTAGATGACCTTTAAAGGTCCCTTCTGTCATGATCCACTCAGGACTCATAATGTTTCTTTTACTGTGATCTCAAAGTGCAAAATTAAAGCGAACATGCCAAAGGGGTTGGTTTCAATCAAACAGTACAAACTTTATTATTTTGCCCGTGAAGCTGCATGTGATAGATGAAAGGAAGTGAAAAGGAAAGATAAGTAAAGATAGGAAAGAGGATTATACCTACCATTGTGGGTCCAACGCGTCCCTATGGTCCCAGATCCAGACAGCGTCCCACCAGTCTTCATGATCAATGTTGATGTCGATCCTTGGTGGGGAGAGCTCTCAGGGATCTCGTCGTTAGGGGTCGACCTTTTACATTAAGCAACAAACCTTGCTCCTCCTTTGGGATGGAGGTGTTTTTTGTATTATAACATTCTAATGAGCAAAGTTCAGTTATAGCCGTTGATGATCCATCTTCCTTGGCAACAATTATGTGGTTACCTTAGCAGCTCAGGTCCTCCCTGGAGAACAGACAGTCCATTCAACCTCTGTTCCAGGAGTATTATACCTCTTGTATCCATAGAAACCACATTGCACTTGTGGGAGCAGCAACTGAGGCTTACAGCAACTCATCCATGGAAACGGCATTCCACTCATGGGAAAAGCAACTGCATCTCAGGCAGACTGCTCGCAGCAGCTTATGTCAAGTTGTGAGCCTAACTTGTAGGCCACATCAAATCCATAGTCCAACTGAAGGTGTTGTGTCCCCAATGTATCATGTCCCTGATAAGCCATGTCCTTGGTGACAAGGTCGAGACAATGATGATCTTCTGACTGACTCTTACATCTTCCAACCCTAACAATTCTGTGATTCTATGATTACATGACAGCCACCTCCTGTGTACTTTAAATCATCCATCTGCTGCTTGCATTTCATGCCACCTTTCTTTTCATTACACTATTTTCCTAAAATATACCTGAAGGGAATGAGACACGGACTCCATTGTTTGGGGGAAACGGAGACATTTATTGTTCTTTTTCTTATTATATCTTTTTTTCTTGTTCACACACCGAGCATACGTGTTTATGATTGGCTGTTGGCCCTGATTGTCCTTACATCTGATTGGTTATTGATGCTCTCAACCAGTTTCTCCTTAACGATTCCACTTCCTCATTCTTACTCGATTACATTTTTCGTTTCTTGCTTCTGAGTGCAGTTTCTTTTCCTGCACCTGTGTTTTGCCCTTTTCCTGACCTTATTTTACTGCTGTATCAACTAGGTCCATATAGGTCTCCGTCGAATCTCCCACATATACCAACACATTGCATGTTGCTGTTATTCAGACTGTCCATATCTCTTGCTTTGATGTGGGTGACTGTATTTGTCACTCAGAAATTATGGAGATTCCCCACTAAAACAACTGCTGTAGAAGGTTCATGCAGTTCCCAAGACACATCTTTAGTCCATTTTTTTTTAGATCTCTTCTCTTTCTTTGCAAGTGCAGTTACCACTAGATCAGCTTTAATCACAAGATTAAAGTACTTTATTGATTTTGAAGAGATGATAGTTTCCCAACTTTTAGTACTCTTACAAGTGCATGGTATAGCTTGTGGGGCTCTCAAAACATTCTCTGATGAGGGTTTGCTTTTCAGCTCTGCATACTCCTTAGCTTCCAGAGCATGATATAAGCAGTCTTACAACTGAGGAACACATATTTCCTTAGGCTAATTAAAAATAATAACTCCAACGATAACACCTCAAATTCAAAGTGATAATATCCTGGAGAATGTTTACAAGATCCTGGAGGATTTTTACTAGGTCCTGGGAGAATTTTACAAAAGCAGTGCAGTTAACATTGCATAAAGTGGAATCATTTTAGGTGATTGCATAGAAGTACCTCTCATTTATAAACTTTCCATTTTTAGGGCTGTAAAATGTCTCATGTTTTAGAGCTGTAAAATGGCTGATGTTCTACTGCTTTGTTGCAAGTAAAAGAGCTTTACTTCAGCAAAGGTAGGTATGGGAGAATGCAAAATACTGTAATACCCTGGAACTGGCTCTTCCAATATGCTTACAGTTAGAATTACTCTGAGTGGGAAAATGGCATTTGACCCTGGACCACAAAATGATGCATACATTGATGATGTTGTGTGCACACATCTCTGAAAATACATATACAGTCCTGTGTCCATTGGAGCTACTCTGGTCAGTTAGTTCCATACACGTGTCTGCTTGCAGGGAAAAAGACACGAGTTCCAAAAGCATCATTTTGCATATTAGGGTGACATAGTGGGATTCTGTTCATGGTTTCTTGTCATTGGCATTGTTATTTTTATATCAAACTACATACCTGGAATTTACTTATCACTACAAGAAATGTGTTTGCTTGGATGGATGTTTTTGCTACCCTTTTAAGTTATATTAGTGTCATTTTCAGCTGTAAACTGGAAACATGCATACCGATGTTCTTGTTCATCATGGTGAGAAAGTCCAGTATTCCAGCAGTGCGTACCTCCAGGTGGGGCCTGAAGGCATAAGAACAAGCAGAAATGAAAGTTTTTTTATTCCTACAAATATTTCATCTTATCTCCTAAAAGGTACTGGCTAGTGACTTACCATGAAGTTTTATCCCTTATAAAAAAAACCTTTATCTGCATTGGTCAGTAGAATTTGGAACATGCTTGCTGATTAAAATACATATCCAACTTCTTAAAAAGATTTCAGCTAGTCATCTAAAGAATGTCCTGTGCCAATAAGATGCACTATTTGACTCTGAGCAAAGGAAAATATTGATATTCTATTGCAAAATTTAATTTTTCTAGCTGCAAATAGTAATTAATTTTTTCTCTCTTTTATCACAGAAACTATACCCAAATATGATTAAATTGATTTGTAGACATTGGGATTTCCCCTACTCCCACCCCACCCCAAATGCTGGAACCAGTGGCATGGGGGTATAGAGTATCCATCCTTGGGACGTTCAAGACTAACTGGGACAACACTCTGAGTGACGTTTTCTAAATTGACCCTGATGTGTGTGGGCAATTGGACCTCCAAATGCCCCTTCTGATCTATACTACCCTACAGTTCTCTAAATTCATTTTAAAAACAAAAAGACCCAAACCCACAAAGAGATGCATATGTAGGAAACAGAAGTAACGACTTCACTGTCCCATTATAGGGTTGACTGAGCATGGTAGACCTAGGCACATACTCGTAAGGCACTGCAGCTCATTTTTGAGGCAGGCATTTGGTAGCAGTTCTGAACACAGAGTGAAATGCAAGATGCACTGCAAAAACAATGCTTTTGGACATGGCTCTTTCACATTTGAAGAAGGTGTCTTCACCAGCTCTCTACTGGCTCCAGACTCTTTACGTATGCCATAATGGCTCAGGCTTCTTTACTAAAGGTACCAGTCAAAAGTAAGATAGGCTATATCCTGGCAGCACAGGAAGCTGCTTTCCTGTGATCATGTCCCTGGACGTGATGCTGTTCTTCCACATTACCCCCATCCCTGCCACATCCACCTAATCTTAGTCCCTACCTTGTTCCCCACCTGTTGCATTCTCCGCATGTAGACATGTTGTGGCTGGGCAGAGACAACCATGTGCCAATTAACTAGACAGCAGGTAGCATGCCACAACATCTTCTTCCTTAGGGAAAATTACTGATTTTCTTTGGGCCTCTCCCCTGTTCTCCACTTGGATGGAAATTGGTCCAGAGTTTCAGCAGCTTAATAATGCCAAGCATGAAGTCGTGCCCCACTTGCAACAGCAGGCCAGGAACTTTTTAGCAAAACAAATTTTGCTAAAAAATGCCAGCTCAATGCAGCCCCTGCTTTCCAGGAAAGTGCACCACTTGTGAAAAAAAACTGTCCCAGCAGAAGATTTGCAGCTCCACAATACCAGTGTGGACACCAGGTGAGCAGGCATTAGCTGGCATTCATACATCTAAAAAAAATCTCAGTGTTCATGGGCTGTAGAACTGTTTTTATTCCAGCACTGTCCATATAATTTGTCAGATTATCTTATCATAACTTTTCACAAGCTCCTCTCTTGGTGATTGAGCTGAGGCTGTCTTCCAGAATATGTGAGTTCATTTGGGAATGGCCATCCGTGTTAGTAGTAGGCAGTGTTAACCATTCAATAGAGACTTTCAGGAAAATCAGAAACAGCATTTTTGGTAGCCTTTGGGCAAAAGTCATACACAATTATGAATTCAGTTTCAAGCCTGGTGTTTCAGTGCATCATTAATTTTGCAGAAGCTGTTGTGCTGTCTGCAGTCACAAGGCACAACACCACCTTTTCTTCTTTTCTTTGTTTCTTCTTTTTTTTTGCATTGTATTCTGCCCCTCTACTGTGGTCTGCATGTAAAGTTGGCTTTCAGTTTTATTTCCCAGTGCTACAGTGGATCTCAAAGGGATTACTCTTAAGCCTTTCGAGACCTCAAGGACCTTTCTCCAGCCCATCACCTAATAGTCGTCTTCCTGGCATTCAACAGCACTTGTGGTATTTCCTCAAAGAAAGATGGATCTTTTAGGAACCAACTAGATTCTTCCATTAAAAAAAGTCTATTGCTTTGCCATTTCAACACCAGTGTAGTTAGTTATAAGAAAGTGGACAGCATGGTAAATTCTGAAATTATATGTTGATCAGGAATGCTGCACATGCTTCCAGAGTGAAATGGTTGCTGATGAAAAGGCATATATTAGAATACAGCTACATATTTAAGCATGAAATACGCACAGAGAGAAATAATATTTTACATACAATCTCAAATGAAATAATGCATTGAGAAGAAAATTCAAAGCATGATTCTTCATTATCAGGCACAAATATTTTCCAGGGGACATAGTCAGGATTGACCATCTTTCCATGATTTGAATTAGTTTTCAAATAAGTTTTAGTTTTAATACATTGTTTTTAAAGTGTTAAAACATATTTAAATATAAAAATATGAGGTTTGTCAATATTTTTAATATTTTTATTGTAGTAATAAATTTTCATGTTTTAATAAGCAAGCCTTACAAATGGAAGAGCCACCATATGCACACACGAACATCAAAATTATAAAGACTGTATGTAGGGCTCTGGGATTCATCTTAAATATATGTTCTTGTATCTATTTTATATCTCTTCTAAATGGAAAAGACGTTCCAAGAATAGTTGTGATGGGTTGATCTGTAGAATGCACCTGATCAGAGATGTCTCAAATCAACTCCTTCAATTATTTCAGAAGTCTATCTTGTTCGTAGCAGGCTTTACAGCATTTATTCCTGTCTGGGTAGTGGTCCCCTTCTTGGAGCTCCCACCACGGAGCAATGCTGCGCTGTCCTTATCCACAGACTTTATATGATCTCAGATTTGCTTACTGTTAAGCCATATCGGCTCAGTTTTTTTTGCAGATAGAATTAAACTTGCTCTGTCTGCCGGTTGTGATGTAGCTCTGAGCCTGGAGTCAGTCTCTCAGCAAGATTTACTAACTTGGGCATAGCACTGTACTCACAGCAGTTTCCAGATGAGTACTGGCTGGCATCCAGTTGTGTTAAGCATAGGCAGAGGCTTGGTCTGTAGCATAGTTCAGCCCCCATCAGGACCAGACTATGCAGTCTCTCTCTCCCTGCCCCCACCATCCGAGAGAATAGGGAGAGATAATAGAAGAGAAGGGCTCGAGGTTTAAAAGAAGGACAGGGAGAAATCCTTAAAATTACTGTTACGGGCAAAACAGACTCAACTTGGGGAAGACTATTCATTTATTACTAAAACCAGCAGGATAATGAGACAGAGAACAAGATAACTCCCTTTTCCCAGGCATAACATTATCTCTTCCACCTACTCCCCCCACCCCAAGCAGGACAGGGGGGAAGAGGGAATGGGGGTTGCGATCAGTCCATCACACATTGTTTTATGCCACTGCTTTGTTGGAGGAAGAACTCCTCACATTCCTCCCCTGCTCCTTCGTGGTGTCCCTCCCACAGGCCACAGTCCTTTGTGAAACTGCTCCAATGTGGGTCATTTCTTCTACAGGGTGCAGTCCCTCCAGAACGGCTGCCCCAGTGGGGCCTCCACAGGCCACAGCCTCCTTCAGGCATCTGTCTGCCCCAGCGTGGGGTCCTCCACAGGCTGCAGGTGGATCTCTGCTCCTCCATGGACCTCCACAGGCTGCAGGGGGACAATCTGCCTCACCATGGTCATCACCACAGGCTGCAGGGGAATCTTGTCCAGGAGCTGCATTACTGCTCCACCTCCTTCTTCACTGACCTTGGTGTCTGCAGCCATTCCTCTCACAAGAAAAATACTTTACAACAGGCTGGAAGACGCCTCTCAGGATCTTTTTACATCTTATTCACATCTCATCTCCTCTCCACTTCTTGCAGCCAGGCTGGGCCGAGTCAGGCCCAGTTGGCCACCTGGCAGGAGGCCAGAGGGTGAGGCCCACAAGGCTCGTGCCTCCCCCTCTCTGCCCCTGCTCAGCTGCTTCACATCTTCTCTCCTGCCCCCCCCCCCCCCCCCCCCCCCGTTTTCCCCTTCTTAAATATGTTATCACAGAGGTGTTATCAGGGAACATTCTGCTACCAATTGGCTCTGCCTTGGCCAAGAGGGTCCGCCCTAGGCCCAGCCAAGTCCACTGAACAAAGGGGAGCAACTTCTAGCAGTTTCCTACAGAAGCTACCACCCTAGCCCCCCCTCACTAAACAAAACCAGAACAGTCTGCGATTATGAGGGCTTGCTCTGAATATGCTGAAGCACTTTCTTCTCCCAAGTAAGAGCATCTTACTTAGAAGAAATATCTTTTATCAGAGGCTTGCCAAGCTGGTGAAGAGGGATCTCCCCCTCTCTGTCAGGTGGACCCCATCAACCCCCACTAGACTAGGCTTCTCAAAGCAAATCCAATGGTCTAAGTAGCTGAACCCCTTGTTGGGGCACCAGTCCTGTAAGCATTTGTTCATTTGCCAGATTCAACTGTCCCTTTCAAACCTCTTCCCTTTGACCAAGAGGATTGATGATCTGTGCTTCAGAGTCCCTTACTACCACTCCCAGCACTCTGAAATCCTTCTTGATAGTCTTCAGACTGCTCCTGGCTGTATCACTGGTGCCTATTGAAACAGAGGCAGTGGATAATAGTCCATGGAATGTACGAGGCTTGGGAGTCTCTCAGTGACATCCCTGATACAGGCCCTCAGTAAGCAGCACACCTCTCTAGAGAGTGTGTCAGGTCAGCAAACTCTGTACCTCTCAGAAGAGAGATGCTTACTACTATCACCTGTTGCTTTTTCTTAGTTTCTGTGGTTGTTATACAGGGAGCACGTCAGGCTGCCTTGCTCAGCTGTAGTGTCTCTCCTGATGTGCTAGGTCTTTCCTCTTTGGTCTGCAGAGCAGCAAGTGGTTCTGCAAGGGCACCTCAGGTTTCAGGCTAAAGTCTCTTCCTCCTGCTGACCCTTGCCATTGCAAGCTTCCATTCTTCTGAATCATTGCCCCCTCCCCCGCCCTTCTCTGTATGCTGGTGTGGGAGTTTTTGGTTGCAAGTTCATTGCAAACTGTACTTGGAACCAAGAATCCAACTCCTTCTCAGCCTCCCTGTTGTCACGCAGCCTCCTCACCCCCTTCTGCAGCTGAGCCACCCACCACAGGAGCTCCTCCACCTGATCACACCTTCTGCAAGCAGGGCTGCCGCCTGTCTCTGCCCCAGGAGAAGGGTCCAGCCACTTGCTGCAGCCTGAGTTCTGCGCTGCAGCCTCTCTCTTCAGCAGCTCCGTCTACATGGAGGCATCAGCCACTGCTGGGGTGGATGGTGCAGACCTCCCAGCCAGAGCTGCAGCCTTTGCTCTCAGACGAGTGGCCACCATTCTGCCTTGAGGGTCAGGTAGGGTGAGTGCACAAACCTTAACCTGCACAGATGGTCACAGAACAGTGACTGGCTGAAGGGTTACATGTACTTCAGGTCTCCCACTCGCCCACCTGGAATGCCCATCCTTCGAAGAGGCACCATCCCAGGCAAACTGCCACATTGTGTGAGCTGCAAGATCCTGGTGGGTCTCTCGTCTCTCTCTTAGGCTCCCTGAGCAAGGGAACACCCCTGTGCACTAGGGCCGTCTGCTATGGATCATGCTAACACAGGAGGAGTTGCCTTGGCAACTGAGAGATATTATCAGAATTTCCATTCTACTTTCTACATAAGTTGTTCCATAAACACAGTATTTCTCTTTCCAAAGGCAGCAAGGTATAGGCTGGTACTCAGAATGCACAGCTATGTACTTCAGCTTGTTTCATAGAGGAGAAAAAGATTTAGCAGCTGCAATCTTAAACCTCTGAAGAGGCCTGTCATTTAAATTTGTTTCCTGAGCAAGATGGATGAGCTGTCCCTTCAGGTTTCATCTTGCATATTAGAACTCTGCTGAATACACTGAATATTGTTTGGCAGGGAGGCAGCGCACTAACAATCCCATCTCCTCAGAGTGTAACTTCCAGAGTGCTTCTGCTGTCTTGTGGCTCACCAAAACCATGTACAAGGAAGCAAGCAGCAAAGTTCACCAATTGATAATGGCCAAGTGAGGCCTTCCTAAATGTGAGCCTCTAAATATCCACACAAAGCTAACTAATTATTGGATCTGTCCAGCAGCGTTTTCCACCCTTCTCCTTGTCGATCCCCTGTGGTAATCCTACACTGCTATGCTTTTATTTTATTTTTTTTTAAAGAAACCTTCTTAGTGTCACCAAGCAGCTTGTTCCCAGCTATAAAAGACCTTGCTTCCCCAATTCTTGTTTGAGCAGGGAGTCAAAAGATGTTTCTGGGCACCTTGTTAGTACTGTGCCAGAAGCAACTGCCCCTTCTCCAGCACTCCCTCACAGATTCCCCAGATCTGCAGTCCTTCATCACTGTATGTCCCACTCTCCCTACCAGCTGCTCATTCCTCTCTCTTGCCTCAAATCTTTCTTGTGTCCACTTGTTCCTGCTCTCCTTCCCTTTGATTACTGTCACACCTCTAGGCAAGAGCTTCCCTTGAGGGACAGGATGGCACTGCATTGCACCAGGTGCTGGGCAAAAACCTCTTATAGCCCAATACAGGCAGCAGTCTAAGAAATCCAGTTGCCACACTGCAGAGCACGCTGCAGTGACTCCTCTCCAACAGAAGACACACTTCTGAACAGAGTTTCTAAAAGGTTCAGTCAACTTCAACATGCTGATGAGAACCATTTCTCTAACATTTGCATATTGTTCTGAAAGAGGCAGTGGAAATGCCTTGGGTATTCAAGGCATTTTTCCCCTGCTAAAGAAAGAAACTTGCTAAGTCATTTTGTTTGCTTTAATTCACCAGTTAAATTGTAATACATTTCAAAGCAAAATATTCTGTTCAAGGACATTGTGCCAAACATTAAATCTACTTTTAAACAAGGCTTAATTTGACTATATTACCTTTATATACACACAGGTATAATTTTTATTTCACTAGTAGCAAAATTACGTAGTACATTGCATTTCCTGAAACATGGCAAAAAAATAGGACTTCAGTATCTGTTCTGCCCTTCCACACACCCCAAACCAGAAAAATCACAGGTATAGAAAGTACAATCACAGCTACACGTAAACACAATAAAGATCTCAGAACAAGTTAAGTTCTTATCAGAGAAGATATTTGCTTCTAGAAGTCTACATTGCAAATATACAGTACATTCCACTAAAGTTCTCACAATGCCTTCTTAATCCTTTTTTTTTTTTTTGTAGTTAAAGTTTCTCTGACATGTATCCTTCATTAAAATTACTACATTTGTAATTTTGGAGCATATGTTGGAAGCTTAATGCAGTCTAAACTGCAGACTACAAGAAGCTCACCCAGAAAGCAAGCAAGCATCTCAAGATTCATCAAGATCTGATGAGTCACCCTTTGCTCTGATCAGGTGATCTCATCTGATCAGGTGAGTCACCCTTTGCTCATAGTCACTGGGCACCTGGTAGCCAGAGCTACTTTGCACAAAGGACAGATTGAAAGGGTGAGAAATGATACATTCCTTCCTCAGCTGTCACAGATCAATCACCTGGAAGTTCTTGACAAAAAATGTCAACTGACTTAAAGCACAAGCAACTGTACAAAACTAGTTTGAACTTATTTACAAAGCATTCATTACATTCCAATTGTTAGACATAAAGGACACAGCTAACGAGCAACAAAGTTTCCACATTTATGCTACTCTTGAAATATTCCTGTGAACAGCAGAGAATGCAATGGCCAATGACTATGCAAACATACTGCCACTCTTGGGGAAACTGCCGTCCAGCCTTAGGAAGTGGAATGGTGCATGCAGCCCAGCACTCCCAAAGGGGAGCAGAGATTTCAGTTACACTCGAATTCTGCTTTGGTTTGTGCAAAATGTTAATCCTGTGCATACAGCTTTGAGACATAGTTTGTGTTCAGGAACTGTTTCAGTGCTTGGCAAGACAACATTGGAGGAACTTGATAGAATTAGCAAGAAAATGGAGGTAAAACAAGGCATTTTTCATGAGCACTAGTTACCCTCACAGGTGCAATGCCACTGTTCCAAACGTACTTCACCAGCACTGTTCCAGGTTTTCCATTCTGTACTTGCTGAAATAAGCTATCATTGATTATCAAACTTTACCAAAGTTAGAATGCAGAGGAACTCTTCCTCTCAGGCCTGATGTCTAGAAGTCACTAACGATATTGAGCATAACCCCATAATGCAATATGAATGTAAGTGCTTAACTGCTCATTCTCTTTCTCTTCCCTGCTGTTAAGTTCAAGGAAATCTGACAGCACTATAGGAAACATCAAACAGGCATGTCTCAGGTTAGACAACTGATTTCCTCCAACATGGTCATCACTCTTCTCCATTTAGCAGGTTCTAGCCATATACACTCTTAACACCAATTGTTATTCACAGACTGCCATTTTAAAAGTTAGATTGCCATACTCTCCAGATCTAACAGCAATGTAACATAAGCAGTGGAAACCTGCCCTATCATTTTATAAGCCCTCCTTTTAGCAACTTCTGGGGAAGAAAAAAAAAAAAAAAAGGCCAAGCACTTGGTACTGTCACTTGACAATAGCCACCCAGTAGCACTTTTGAAAGGGCTGGAAAAGCAGGCTAGAAAACAGGTTCTTTCTACTACTATAGATCTGTTTTTAGCACAGGCAAAGGTAGGAAAAGGTCAATGAAAAGAGAATTGGAAAACAACATTTAGGATGCAAGTTAGAGTCTGGATGATTTTCTCGACTCTTCCCTTAATCTTTGTTGTATTTTTTTTTCTTTGCTTTTGCAATAATCATGTCAAGCTACTTACTTTTAATAACTGGATCCTGGTAGGCTGCAAAGAAGGCATGGTATTAGTTAGTTGTCATTAATAGACAAAGGAACTACAAACATGGGCCAAAAAGGCATAATGATTTGCTGCAAGAGTCAAGGAGATGCTTCAAAATAGAATTTCAAGTGCCACATGTGAAGTCCAGTAGACGCAATATCAACCTACTGGCCTCACTCAGTTACCTCAACCTCAAGCTTTGCAGGCAGCAGAAGTACATACAAAGTCTAGCTTTCAGGACATTAGTTCACTTCAACATTTCAAAATGTAACTGTGCAATGAATAAGCATGAAATAGTTTACTGAAAATAGAAAATACACATTTTAAACCCAGAGAAAATTCACAGTATCTAATCAAGTCTCAGCTTAATGTTTTTGTAGACTATTCTAAAAGTTTTTTCAGCTTGTGGACATTAAGAATACAGCTACAGTGAAATGTGCATGTAGTAGTTTGAGTGCAGGCCTATCCCTATACAGCAGACAACCAATTAACAAAGAAGTACAGAGCATGAGAAAGGTTGAAAAGCTCTCAATCCTAGGGTTTTTTAATAATTTTTTTTTTATTACTGTGTTAAGATTAATTCAAACAGAACTTTTGGACTTTTTCTTCCAAATGACCCTCTCCTTTAAAAGCAACATAAAGACTCAATAGGTGTTTATATCAAATTTACCCTAACTTCCCTCTTCCCAAATTCCTGTAACTAAAAGGCTTACTATATTAAAGCCTTACACTATGAAAGATCTTTAGTGGTCCTTATGCTGCTTTATCTTCTAAAGAAAACAAAACTTCAGTTTACTATGTTTATCACTTAAATTTTCAAAGTTTGCCCACAGGGGCCTTACTGAAATCCAACTTTTTGCACATTCTTGTATGCAACACAGCTAAATGACACAGCTACACAAAAAAAAAAAAAACCCACCAAAAAACAACCAACCCAAAATAGGTTCATTGTCAAGATTCGAGAGTTTACTAAAATAAGCTTCTCCCAGATTCTTAGCACCACAACTCAACTACATAGAAAGGAGCAGGACAGAGGAATCAGCCAATTCCCCCACTGAGGACCAGAGCTGATTAAGCCATAAAATAAGTTGAGGGGTGCTGTCAACCTGACTGAAGTTTCGGTAATTATCAAATGGCTCTTGGAAGAATCCACAGCCAAACATCATGACTTTCCATAATTTTAAAAAGGTGGAATCGATTTTGAGAGATCTTTACTTCCAGATAAAACACTTGCACTCGTGTTTCCCTACTCACTTAAAATCACATCTAAGTTTCTCTTCTGCTGTTAAACAAAATTTTGCAAACAAGAGTACAGGAATAAAGAGAAATGTAGACGTTACCCAGAAAATGCTACCAAATATACAAAGCAGAGGAAGATATTTTCCTCCCAATTTTCAGTTTTAATTTTTTATACACATATGTCAAGAAAAGAGCAATTAAAAATGTGCCCCTCAAGCTTAAGTTGCTGAAAGGAACATTTTTTTTAGGTAGTCATTCCTTACTAAAAGAAGTTCCCTCAGAAATGCTTTCTCTCATATGTATATAGGAGTGCAGTCACAGTTATTGTATATCTGTGTATGTCTTTTTAAACCTATTGCTAGATATTATTTGCCCTAGAACTGTAAAAAGCCATGCAGGTCTCCAACAAACCTATCCTACCAGCAGAAGCCTTTAATTTCCATGGATGCAGACCACAGATATAAAGAATTAATGAAGTGTCCCAAGGAAAAAACATTAGCTCTTACTCTAAATCGGACAGCAAGTTACCAGTTTTTAATGTGGCAATCTACTGAGATTTAAGACTGCTTCAAAGCAGTAACTGAAATACAACTGCAGCTATGAATAATATATAACCCCCTGATCCATAACTGACCCTGGCTTCCATCTTAAAAAAAAAAAAAAAAAAAAAGACAGTTACTGAGTATGTATGTGAATATGCACATACAAAACTTTATATCAGATATTAATAAGTAACTGTGTTGGATCTGAGCTTAGAGCCTATAAATTGTAACTTGTGTTCCAAGTCTCTAACCCATCAGCTCTCAGGCTGGTGTGGCAGTGGAAAATCTCATCCAACACACTGTTCAGGTGACATTAGAATCTCATGTTTTCTGTTCAGAAGTTGTTCAGCTGAACAGTTACCTCTGATAATGATACAGCTTCCCTCTCAGTTAGGCATTCAAAATGTATAAAGCAGCAAGATGATAAAAATATCCCCCTGTATGCCGAACCATACTGTTTCAGGAGACTGAAACAAAAAAAAAAGAAAGCTTTAATACCTCAACACTAATTTTCAACATTTCCAAACTTGATATGAAAATCGCATTTTGTTATTACACAGTCATTGGTCATCTGCACTCATTCACCCCAGCACTAGTGAAAAAACTGCCTTCTGAATAGGAGATGAGAAAACATGGCAAGTCTTGTTATCAAGTTGTGTCTCTACTCATTTTGCATTAGCCAGTGCATGGAAGGCAAGTGAGCAGGAATGCAACAGTCTACCAATATACCCCATGTTTTCACATATGCTGATGACATGCATATCTCAGATACAGAAGTTCCTACATACAGCAACACGTGTTAAAGCACTTTAAATGCTCTCCAGATGATAATGAGTAATGTAGTATTTACTCAGAAAAATCAAAGCAGAGTAAAATGTTTTGTGCTTACACCTCAAGTTTCAGAATAACATTATTTCTATCAGAGTATCTGAAGACCAATGGAAGGAATGCTCCACTGAAACTGGAAGCAAGACACACCATTTAAACCACTAGGAAAATAAGCACTGGTCAGAGTACTGCCTTCCAAAGATTCATAATAAATAACAAAACAGCAGGAACACACAGATTTTAAAGTCAAGATTTGTTTTTAGATTAATAATATGTAAAAAAAAATAAAATCAATAACAGTCCTATCTGACTTTCCCACATTTAGGGTCTTTTTTTTGGCTAAATAATGGTTCATTTATTGTAACGAACACAGGTATTGTCAGAAAACATTATTTACAGAATGATTATCAGATTGATTACATAAAATACAGATGAAAATATACACCTTCAGGTTTGAGATAAACCAAGCAAATTCACTGCTGATAACTAAAGCGCTTTGAATAAGGCAGCAGGCACCAAACATCAAAATTGGATCACAAAACTACTGAACATAATAGACAAACTGGGGAAGGCAGAGGTAAAGCAAAGATCAATAAAACTAGAATGATTTATAATTTACTATTTATAATTAATATTAGTATACCAGAAATGGAGCTTCATTAAAATTCCATTTTACCATATATAAAACTGAAAGGAAATCTTTATTCTCAGACTGTGATTTCTTCAAGTACTGAGCAACTGTTTTCTTAATGCACCTATATAAATGCTTTGTGCTCTACATCTTACAAAATACATCACCACATTTAAGTGTACGATTAGAAACTGTGCTGAAATAATGGAAAAGCACTTCATAAGTCAGAGACGCAATAAAGTTGCAACTATGCTCAGCTCCAGTTTTTGGAAGTAGTTCTGTAAAAGATGAAGTTTTAGAAAAGAGACTTTGATCCCTGGTTTTCGAACTCTGACCATGCATCATTCAATTCCATGAAGATCATTTTGGCGTATTGCTCATAAGGCTGTCCTGTGGCCTGAAAACAAAAAGAACATATTAAAAGCATAAAAATATTAGGAATTACGTGACTTAGGAAAGATGTCATCCCTTTTATGTTTGCTATCTTATTCAACAACTTTAGACTGCTATGTGAATATAATTTTGCAGACACGCAGCTCTCTCCAATCTTATCTAAAGTTTTCCATGAGTATTTTAAACAAAGCCAAAGCCTTCTTTACATTACTTCAAACTTTTAGTTCCATTCATAAATAACTAAAACTTAGCTAAAAACAGTTTGCCAAGCTGTTCTTTTCATAAATAGTATTAGTTAATATTAGTTAATGATCAAATCCAGTCATTTTTTTAATTGCTCCCTGACAGACCTTGCAGTACTGTACAAGAGAAAATTTAAGCACTGTTTAAGACTACTCTTCTTGGACGGGATTTCCTGGACAATACATTGCTGATTGTGAATGATGTTAAGATTCAACATTAATGACACAGCACTTCTTGTGCATTTGCCTCCAAAATCAAGACAAAGATAGACGCTCCTGATTCCCTGCCTATTTCACAGGAGCCCTGCCTCTGGGCCAACACAACCTCCATGGTTAATAAAGATCCAGTCCCACAGGATTAGTTATCTTAACAGGTTCTTTCCAATACAAAAGGGAGGCCCCAGAGTCCCCTCCAGTATCCTTCATCCTCTCCTGCCTCCTGGCTTTTGCCAGCTGCAGTATTTTACAGACCCTTTTAGAGACTGCTTTAATTCAAAGTGTCAGAAAAAAAAGAAGGAAGAATGCCTCAACAAGACCAGTGTTCTGACACTGATGCATTAAGGGCCTTACAGAAAGGACCACAACACCACCACAAAAACGAAGGAAGCCACATGGCCAAGAGAAGCAAAGGACAGGAGGAAGAAAAGCAATGTCTTGTTTCTCTGTTATGAATACAGGATGACACAGGACTTAATGCTACTGCTCACTGAACCATCAGTGAAGGCAAGCCTGAAAATTCAAATCCAGTATATTCAACACTTATCTTTATCTAAAACACAGCCTACAAAAATGTCTTGGAACATGAAGCTACTTTCATACACTGGCAGACTAACAAACAGCAAAGGAATGCATTAAATATTTTTAAAAGACAACTGGTATGTAATATTAATCAAGTACTTTTTAACTGCTAACTTGTTTACTCTAGTAAAGTTTACTTCTTCTAATTCCTAGTAAAACTATTTAGCAAAGGAGCTTCAGCAGCTTCTTCCCCTACCAGTTTTGCTGTGGCAGCCTCTGAGTCTTCATATAGTGGTGAACAGTCCCAAAAGACCTGAAGTACCAGCTGGTAGAAATAAAGCAGTTTCCACTAATCAGCATTAAACTTGCCAGCAGTCAGTCAGAACCCAGCATCATTGGGTGCTCAGTACAACTTTCATGGGATCTTTCATTTGTTAACATTTACCTGTTAAACTCTGCATTGTGCCAGAGGACAAGAAAACTCCTATATTCCCTGAATGGAGCCAGACACCAAATTCAGAAGACAATGAAAGTACAAGTGAAGAGCATCAAGGGTTCTGATCAAGAAGCAAGGCTGCAGCATCTGTGAGTGACTAGTACAGTGTGGTAAAAGCAGTTTGTATTCCATCTAAAGCAAAGAAGATCAGAAGAACACACTCACCTTATCTGGATGAACTACAAGCACTGCCTTCCTATAGTACTTCTTTACTTGTTCAGGAGTTACTAGATCTGCCATGCTGACTTGTTTCCACTTATTTTCCCCTTCCCAAAGCACTGTATGAAGAGTGGATATTAATGCTCTGATATTTCTCTCCTTTCCTTCAATCCATTCAAAAATCTAGGAAAAACAGAATGTATAGAATTGAATGCAACGCTAAACATTCTCAGTTTAGAGTCATAACCTTCACTCTGCACAAGACTATCAGATTAAGACCCAAGTACAATTGTCATGCTGTGTTCACTCGCCAAGTCCAGCTGTCCTACTACATTCTTTCTGGCACCCAGACCATTAGCCACTCAAAAGTCATATTTTGCATCTCCCACTACCGAGTAACTCATTGTTATTAGTTTATTGCAGAAGTGTGGCCATTGCAAGAGAAATTACTGAAATAGTTATATATTATGAAACCCTGTAAAATGAATGACAGGAGTAATTTAAAACATCTATTACAATTACATTAACTCCCTGTCAGGGCACAACATTGAATTACTAAAATTCTTACTTGATTTGTGCAGAAGTTTCAGATCATGAATATTAATAGTTAATGATTACTTAAGCAACCTGCAAGAGTGCAAAAACTAAAGTGTTCTTCCAGATATCAACATAAAAGTTGATTAGAATAACTGGCCATTTCACAGACTAAGAGCAATATTCAAGCCACTGTGATACAGTGTCTTCATTGAACACTGTAATATGTAATATGAAAATCTCTACTCTCTATCACAACAAGTACGGTAAATAAAAATCTGTATTTATTTCCATTTATGGTGATTTGTATAAAAAGGTACCCAGGCAAGCTGTGCGCACTCTTTTCAGGTAAGACACTTTATGAAAACAAATTTCAGCATCCCTCCAAAATTTTTATGAAGTTTTATAAAGCACCATAAAGACTACAAAACTGAAAGCATATTAATATATAATGTTGTCAATGAATAGTAATATACAAAAAAATCTGAACAGCTGATCAAGTAACACCACACAGACTAGTTCTATAGTCCATCTCCAGAATTTTATCTTTTAGTAAATTTCTTATAACAGCAGTAGCACTTGTTAACCAGTAAATGCAAGTGAAGTGGTCACCCTGAAGACAGCTATTCTCATGTGCCTTTTTTTTTTTAACGTTTTGTATGAACAGCTGAATCTATCTTTCCTAAGGAGACTTTTTGGAACACTAGAGAAAAAACAGTTCAGGCTTCAAGAAATGGACTCTGACAAAGAAACAAGCTCTTAAATTCTCCAAGTTTAGCTGAGAGAAACAGGAACTTGCATTCCATTCACACAATTTTTGTGCTATTCTCACTACTGCTTTACTGCCAACTGGCTATTGTTCATGCTTATTAACTTCTGCAGTCATATGATTTAAATACAGATAAAATTTCATTCTGCTTTAACAGTTTTCCTCTGTTAGTGTTGTGGTTTAGCTACAGTCAGCATCTGAGTACCACACAGCTGCTCAATCACCCTCCCCAGGGGATGGGGAGAGAACTGGGAATGGAAGAAAAATTGTGGGTTGAGACAAAAGCAGTTTACTAGGATGGCAAAGGAAAATATAATGTATATAAAATAATAATAATACTAATAGAAAAATAAGAATAATAATAATTATTAAAGCAAAACAAACAAAAACAATGAATAATGCCCAATTTCTCACCACCCGATGACCAATAAAGCCCTTCCCAAGCAGCAATCACAGAATGAAAAAAACCTGTAAACAATCCTGGAACAATTCCAAACAGAGAGAAGACAGAAAAAAGAGGCAGCTCACCCCACCACTTAAGTACAGAGCATGATGTTTATGGCATGGAATACTCTCTTTGGCCAGTTTGGGTCAACTACTCTGGCTATATCCCTCCCAGCTCCCTGCACCTGCACATTAGTGAGACCTGGGAAGCCAGAAAGTGACCTTGGTCTCTTCAGCTACAGCTAAAAACTGTGTGTTTATCAACATTCTTCACATACTAAATCCAAAAGACATCAGCTACTGAGAGGAAAATTAACTCCATCCTAGTCAAAACCAGGACAGTTAAGTCACTGTATCCTTCTGCTCTGTTATCAGAGTTCTAAGCATAAGCTTATATTTTCACTTGAACCAAAATCAGTGTTAAACAAACCTTGAGTTTCAAGGGGTCCATATCTTTAGACATTTCCTGTTTTCTCATCTCAGCAATAGTCTTCGGTCCCTTTTTATCAGATTTAGCTGAAAACCCTTGATTAGATAAGAGATCCTCAAAGTCATTTTCTGAAACTTTTGGCTTATGACCTATGAAAGTAGAAAAACATTACATGACAAGTTACATAGGAGAAGACATTAAGGGGGGAAATAAATTGCACTTAGATACAGCTGCATGACATTTCTCACTACCATGATAAATATCCTTCAGTGGCTTGGTAAACTGCACAAGACTAACAGAAGGATAGGAATAAAAGGGATCATTGACAAGTTTTCAGTCCAGCAGAACATATACTATGTGCACAAATGTGACTAAACGGAATCATAGAATAGTTTGGATTGGAAGGCCCCTTTAAAGGTCACCTAGTCCAACCCCCTGCAAGAAGCAGGGACATCTTCAACTAGATCAGGTTGCTCAGAGCCCCGTCCAACCTGGCCTTGAATGTTGCCAGGGATGGAAATAATAATGGGGCATCAACCACCTCTCTGGGCAACCTCTTCTAGTGTTCTACCATCCTCGTTGTAAAACTTTTTTTCCTAATATCTAATCTAAATCTACCTCCCTCTATTTTAAAACCATTACCCCTCGTCCTATCACAACAGGCCTTGCTAAACAGTTTTTCCCCATCTTTCCTGTAAGTCCTGTTTAGGTACTGGAAGGCCGCTATAAGGTCTCCCCAGAGCCTTCTCTTCTCCAGGCTGAACAGCCCCAACTCTCTCAGACTGTCCTCATAAGAGAGGTGCTCCAGCCCTCTGGTCATCTTTGTGGCCCTCCTCTGGACCTTCTCCAACTGGTCCATGTCCTTCTTATGTTGGGGGCTTCAGAACTGGACACAGTACTCCAGGTGGGGTCTCACCAGGGCAGAGTAGAGGGGCAGAATCACCTCCCTCGACCTGCTGGCCATGCTCCTCTTGATGCAGCTCAGGATGCGATTGGCCTTCTGGGCCTCAAGGGTGCATTGCCTGCTCATGTTGAGCTTCTCGTCCACTAGCACTCTCAAGTCCTTCTCCTCAGGGTTGCTCTCTACCCTTTCTCCTCCCAGCCTATATTTGTGGCTGAGATCGCCCTGACCCATGGGCAGGACCTTGCACTTGGCCTGGTTGAACTTCATGGGGTCTGCATGGGCCCACCTCTCCAGCCTGTCAAGATGCCTCATACTGCATGTCTTTTTTTTTTTCCAAAAATGGAGTAGATTTGAGGGAGTACACATCTACCTATTCATTATCTTTGTCATAGTTTAGCCCTGCTCAGGACCAAGGTACCCAGTCTCCCTCTCAGTTCCCCCATCCTCCAATGGGAATAGGAAGAGAGAATATAAGAAAAAAGGGTTTAAGGTAAGGACAGGGAGAGATTCTTAAAGATACTGTTACAGGCAAAACAGACTCAACTTGGGGAAGACTGTTTATTATTAAAACCAAATAATGATAATGAGAAAAAAAATGAAAGTGACTTCCCCCAACACCTCCCTCTTCCTGGGCTTCATGTTATCTCTACCTCCTTTACCCTTCAAGCAGTACAGGGGGGAAAGGGAATAGGGGTTACAGTCAGTTAATCAATGTCACTTTACACCGCTCCTTCCTCCCTGGGGGAAGAACTCCTCACATTCCTCCCCTGCTCCAGCATGGGGTCCCTCCTATGGGCTACAGTCCTTCATGAGCTGCTCTGGTGTGGGTTGTTTCTCCACGGGGTGCAGTCCCTCTGGAACCGGTTGCCCCAGTGCAGGCCCTCCATAAGCCACAGCCTCCTTCAGGCATCGGCCTGCCCGAGTGTGGGGTCCTCCACGGGCTGCAGGTGGATCTCTGATCCTCTGTGGACCTCCATGGGCTGCAGGGGAATCTTGGACAGGGGCTATGTTACTCCTCCCCATCCTCCTTCCCTGACCTTGTCATCTGCAGCCATTCCTCTCAAAAATTTTTCACAAGGGAGATGCCTCTCAGGTTCTTTTCACATTCCTGTCTTCTCTTGTTGCAGCCAGACTGGGCCAAGTCCAGCCCAGTTGGCCACCCAGCAGGAGGCCAGAGGGTGAGGCCTGCAAAGCCCACAAGGCTCACACCTCCCCCTCTCTGCCCCAACTCCAGCTTCTTCACATCATCTTTTTTTTTTTTTTATTTTTCCCCTTCTTAAATACGTTATCGCAGAGGTGTTATCAGGGAACATTCTGCTACGAATTGGCTCAGCCCTGGCCAGTGGCAAGTCCGCCCTAGGCCCAGCCAAGTCCACCCGTCAAATGGGAAACTTCCAGCAACTTCCTGCAGAAGCTGCCATGGTAGCTCCCACTCACTGAACATAACCAAGACAATGGTTGCATTTTCCCACTATACAGTAATTCTAATTGCTATGTAGTAGTTTTCCAAGGGACTATAAATTCAATACTCTAGTTAAAAGATTAAGATTTAGGTACGTTGCAACTTATGGACAATAATGAAAGGATGAAATATTGACATGGATAGTCATTATAGAACCAACAAATTTTAAAGAACTGTAGAATAACTGAATTCTGAAGAGATCTCTCATCTAGTCCAATTCCCACTGAAAACAGGGACAACTAGTTAAGTCCAGTTGATGTCCACCTGTTTTCAAGGATGAGGAATTACAACATCTCTTGCCCCATTTCAGCATTTCATCATGCTAATTAATTTTTTCCCTATTCTCCAATCGGACTTTACTGTGCTGCAATGTATGCCCACAGCCTCTCCATTCTGTCACCTCTTTCTAGATACAGATCAACAGAATCATTTCAACTTACAGAACTACCTGCTGTTCACTTATATGCCAGTTAAAGGGATGCATAATACCTAATACCAATACACTAGGAAAACAAAATTTTCCAAGATGGTTACTGTAGAAGGTTACTGTAGAAGAGGCCAAGCCCATTCCTATACTTCTAGGTTTGCCTATTCAGTAGGAACATCTTAAGGGACTAGGTTCTAAGAACAATTCCATCCTGTTCCCATCCCTGTTTGAAACACGAGTTTCCAGCAATTTTAACCTCAGTGTTTCTTAACAGTAGCTACTATTCTTCAAGTAGGAAAAATATTGGATTGTTTTACCTGTATATAACAAGTGCTCTAGCATGAAGCAATGTTACCAACTGTCTCTCCCATAGAATACACCAAATTTACCTTTCTAACCCAGTGATACAAAATCAGTACCCATGTGGGAAGTGAACATAGCCTTGAGACTTTATGCCCACACTTGCAAATATTTGGGCCATGGTCAGCTCGTCTCTGCAATATTCTAGCATAGCTATGCAAAAGAAGGACACCAGATTTGCCGAGCTCTTTTCGGATTTCTACTAAATACAACCTAAACATAAATAAAAAGATGAAGGTACAAGAGTTTCTACAGCTAATAGCACATCTGACTAACTTCACACAGATCATTACTCAGAAAACTTACCAAAGCTTGGGGTTCTGACTCCTCTTTCTTCTCGGCCTCCAATAACACTGAAGTTTACTGTGTAATTGGGTTTAGTTGCTGTACTGGATTTAGTCTGAGACTGCCATGAAGTACTTTGTGGTTTTGTGGATTTCTGCCACTGATTTCCTGACTTCTGAGGTGGAACAGTCTTCTGACCAAAGCCACCACTCAAGGGTCCACCACTGGAGAAACCTAAGAATAAATACTAAATTAGTTGTTCAGCTCAGTATCTGTCACCTGCTTAATACAAGTAAGACAGTTTGGTCTTGACATCTAACCACATAGTTTACAGTGATACCACTATACAAGAGACAGTGTACCAGAAAAGTGTGTGTAAAATGAAGTCAAGAGTCTCATTAGCAAGTAACTTGGATGGCAGGAGCTAGAGTCATTACTCAAGTCTTCCAGTCTCTCACAATTCAGGTTCTCAACTGTCAGTTTTAGCAGAAGCATTTGCTCATCTCATTGGCCAGGCATGTGTAAGGCCGGAAGTGACAGTAGTTCTGTCTCCCAATTATACTTCAACACCTGTTAATATGCAGAGGACAGTGAAGAACTAATTTTATGATCAAGAAAGTGTGATATAGTCAGAATATTTTCTAATGAATGCTTCTGAAGTTTCTGGCAATTTCTTGCACTATCGTTCAAGAAAGATGAGATTATTCCACAGCAGCATTAGCAGGGAATGCTGCACAGGACTAAAAAAAGCACTGAAGTCTACAGAAGATACTATTGTAATCATCCTGGTATGATCAATAGGCCTCTATCAGCACCTTATTGACTGAATTTTTAGTATCCCATTTCCCTTCATTAAACCAGTAGAAATAACACTGCTTAGCAGCCTCATCCACTGCTCACTTTGGGAAGAGCACACAAGGCCTTTTCTCCTTAACAATACTCATTGTAAACAAATTGAGCAGAATAAAGCTCCAGTCTTTTAAATTCATTATTCAGCTTTTTGCCTCATTGATGAGAATAAACCTGAGAATTTTTTATTCTAAACCAAACCACACTTAAATAGCCCTCGACTGACTTCCTTTGGAAAGATTCTTAGAAACTCAGTTCCCTTGACAAGTCGCATATGCCTGGCATATACCCATCATAGAGGAAAAAAAAAAAACAAAAAACCAAAAACATGATCACTGAATTTAGATACATTTAGATTTATTTTTTTTAACAGAAACATTTTATATCACATTTATGGCATCTTAAAACAGATTAAGACCTCTTCATGTTGGAAGAATTCTCTAAAAATGACAGAATACAAATTCAAGACTAGTGGTCAAATAACGGTGACAGACCTGAAGCCAGTCAGGAAGCAAAATATGAATGATATACTGACACTTCAAAACCAGAAGTCTTTCACACTTGGTCTTGGATGACAGACCTATGATCTCATCTCATTTATTGGAGGAAGGTGAATTAGTATTTGCATCTCCACATATGTTATTAATCAGCTGCTAATGATAAAAAAATCTAACTTTCAGCTGAAAAATATCCCAAGTTAGTTTAAACTTACTTCTTGTTTCTAGCCCTTTTATTCACCCTAAAGCTTCAGAAAAAAAACACCCAAGCTTTTCTGGGCATGCACTGCAATGTAAACTCAGTTTCCTCTTTCAAAACTAGTTTCCCACAACTTAGCTCTCCTGATAGCTTTCTTTTGTAGCTACTGCTCATAGTTATAACAGCTTACACCAGAAGATGTCTCCCTATAGCCACATAGAGGATACCATATTAAACTGCTAAATACCACACCTGATAAAGCCTAGTATTGCAATACAACACCTGATAAAAAGTAGGATTGCACAGTTTGTTTCTGTTTTTTTTTTTTTTTCCATGAAAACACACAACTGCACAGTCAACTCGGTTTTCAGTCACTTCGGAAATTTAAAGAAAAAGAATCCCTGTTAATAGTCAGAGTACATGACATTGCACACTGAAAAATAGTCCCATTCTACTACTCTTTCAAAGCATTCTACATTCATTATTTCAGTCTTCAGGGCCAATCAATTCTTACTGTAGGACAAGCGAATGCCTCACTATCAGCAACTTTTCAACACCACACTCCTACTTTTTAGTACAAGATCATTCCTAGAAATGTGAAGTGTGACAACATCAACCATCACAGAACACTACTGGTATTCTACTACTAGCCTAATACACTACTAGTAACTACCTTCAGCTATTTTTTCTTTTCTGTTTATATAGCATACCTAATTAAGCAGCTTTAAGTCTCATAATTATTCTTCCAGAATGACCTGTATGTGAATGCCAAAAAACTCATATGAAAAATACAACATGGAGTCTAAACTCCAGTTCTTAGACCTCACTGAAAATTCAGTTCAACCCTGAGAAGGTTAACTAGCAGAGTGACATCGGGCTACTTTTTAATGCAGTCATTTTTTCTATTGAAAGTTAACTGAAAGACTAAGGAATGTATCTAAATCCTGCTAAAATCAGTACAATTTCTTCTACTGGTTCAGTGTGTGCTATACCTGCATCTCCAAGTTAAAGATGAATTGATTTTTTTACTGTCACACTTAACTATAGATTGAACAAGTCCATATTAACCTGCATTATTAAACTAGAAAATTTTTGTAAATTGTTTACTGCAGAGCAGCCTTATTGGTACTGCTTCAGCACTAGAATTTTGCAGGTAATTATGCACAGACAACATGAAGAAGCCAAACATTGTATGTTAACTTGTGTTTATATTAAATAATTTCACCAAGAGGGTACTCAATTCAATACACAATGCTAGCTGCCAAGGCAACATGATAAAACCTATGCCAGCTCCAAGATAAGAGAAGAGCACATTTCTGCAATTCAGCAGCTCAGCAACTACAGAATCTTAGAATAGTTTGGGTTGGAAGGAACCTTTAAACATCATCTAGTCCAACCCCCCTGCAAGGAGCAGGGCCTTCTCCAACTAGATCAGGTTGCTCAGAGCCCTGTCCAACCTGGCCTTGAATGTTACCAGGGATGGGGCATCCACCACCTCTCTGGGCAACCTGTTCCAGTGTTTCATCAACTTCATTGTAAAAAAATTGTCCTTACGTCCAGTATATATTATGTCCAGTATATATTATAAGATGTTCCAAATCATTTATTGGATTCTTGGCAGCTAGTGACACTAAACAGCTACAAGTCAGCCATTTGCTATGGCAGTGGGTCTTGAAATTCAAGAACCTCAGCTCTTTTAATTACCCTTAGTTTTTCTGCTGTTTGAAAATGCTGCAGAGCTAATTCCTGACTTTGGGGTCAATGTAAGATCCTGGGACAAGTCTTGCTCTGCAATGTGTCTCATCTTCCATAACACCACTGCAAACTGACAAACATTCGTAATTCTCATGGTACTGGCGTACAAGCATGGGCCTGATTTGCGCTCATCTTACAAACATTACAGATTTGAATAGCAGAGCTATAAAGGCCTACTAAATTCAAAGAAAAGTACTGAATTCAAAGGAAAAGAACTGTCACTTCAGACAAATAATTTAATCCAGCTTTCATTTCAGATCCTTCACAGCATAGTATCAATCAATACTAGGTAAGAAAACTCATGCTCAGTTACTGAATCAGTGACCACTGCTTTCTTTTAGCTTCTCAACTACATTCTGAAGCATTAAGTATTTATACTGTTTCCAAGTCACAAGTGCTGTTATCTTCCGAAATGTTATTCTGGATGTTTCACACAATCTCTGAAAAAGATTGTCTTTTCTTGTCACTTGTCTGCTGTCAGCAACTGCCTCAAGCTGGTTGTTAACAATTAAAAGGAAATACTTATCTTTGTATAAGCTTATTGGTACAAGAAGCAAATCAAACTGTAGAGGTATTAAATACAGTCTCTTAAACTTCATATCTTACCTGGAAGACCAGATCCAAGACTGGCAAGATCAGCAAAAGGATCAAAGTTCTGAGATTTAGCCTGGCTGAAAGACAGACCTGAAGACACATTGGACTGGCTCCCTGTGGTAAAAACTTGACCTGTGCAATAAGAAAGCATATGATGTATGTGGTGTATTTGGAAATTGAGAGAATGAAAAAAAGTACTATTTCCACAACACCTCATGTACACCTCCCCAGCATTCTGCTCCATGACATCTTTTACCGTAACAAGAATCACCATTACTAGATACACCTGAAACTATTTGATTCCTCTGTCTTGAACTTGTTCTGAAAAACTACACAAGTGCCTTACTAAAGGGGTAATTAAGCATAGGAGCATGGAGTCCTTTCAGCAAAGCAAAAAGGCATGAAGACATATTCAGAGGTTCCAGGTGATTAAACTGACCAAGTCTGGAGTGTTTCTTATTCCCTCTAATGGAAGAATTTCATTTTGTAATACCTTCAAAAACAGGCTTCAACTGTGGTGACACTACATTGCTGGTTGCTGAGGAATCTGCCCAAGAATCCCATCCACCTAAAAGATCTGGGTGGCTTGTAGAAGATGATATTTTAGGTGGCTCTAGTGTCAAATTCCCTACAGAAGGAAAAAAAAAACCTTTTGATTATTCTTGTAAGAAAATCATCACAAAAATGGATATTTTGTAAATATCCATAGAACTGTGTGCCACATGGTCAGCTACAATGGCCAACGACATGGCTTGCTTGAATTTCTCCATAATAGTCATACAGTCTTAAACAGGACCCAGAAGGGGTTTACCACTGGAATTCCTTCATTTGCATTTGAAACATCCCAGGCACTTCATAGAGAGCATATTTTCATCCACAGGCAATGCTATGAATTTAACAGCTTAGGTCTCCTGGGCAAAAGGATTAGCTAAGGGATGGCTTCAGGGCACACTACTGTTCCTGACAACACAGCAGGTAACCAGAAAGCAGCAGTGCTTCATGAAATGATGCTTTGTATCACTGAGCAGTCTGGGTGGTAGAGGTGGAGGCAGGTAAATTCAAACTGCAGTTTTGTCTCATGTGACAAAGTGAGCTCTTAAACTAATCGCCCTTTTAGGTTCAATACATGAATGAATGCATGCAATTAAAAAGCAAGATATGGGAGGAGTGATCTCTTCTGGGAAAAGATTGAGAATCACTAGCTTCATGGATAAAAGCTGTTTTCCTATGTGCAAAGCAAAATCATCACACCAACTGAAAACAGACAATGAAACAGTCACATTCAAAAGGATGCAAGAGTGCTTCCACTAATTTCTAGAAAAGTGTCACATACAACAGAGGATTTTAACTGCCATCCCCGATACTTGCAAATTATTCCGCCCTTTCTCACTCACACACAGTATAAGCTGAGCCATCTTCAGAATGAGAGGTCCTAGGTAAGGAACACTCAAAGCTGCATGCCAGCTCTGAGCATTCCCTTTGACTCACAGTGAAGCAGGACACTTTCAATGTAACCACCCCTTCAATGCTATCACAACAGTCCGTGCTAAAGGGAGAGGTGAACATTCAGTAAAACCAGTATGTTTAGGTTTCCTCCAAGACCTAGAGTTTGGAAAGCTAACCCAGCCACCCTTACAAAAATAGTGACATTTTTATGCTTTGGATGTTTTGACTACTGTATCACGGCTTTTCACTCCTCTCAGTGTCTCATCCTTACACTCTGAATATTGATATAAAATCACACAAGTTATTTTCTCTTATTTGAGGAAATAATTTGAAGCAGATTAAATATCCCCTCCACCATCTCAATCCACTAATTCTATTTATACTTCAATCTTACTGGTGCAAATAGAACACATCAAATACTCTGCAACAAATGTCTGCCAAGAGCCTGTATTACAACAGAGTCATCTCTGCTGCATGTGAAGCAAAACATCAGAATAAAATGCACAAAGTAGCTGCCACAGTCTTCTGAAGGTATCATACAATTTTCAGCCCCTTCTCCAGACTTAAGTCTCATCTCCCTGCCTCTTGAAACCATGGGAGAAACAGTATGTATTTGGCTCAGTACTCAGTATGCCAGCTATCTGCTACACAGTGGTGTTACTGGCTATAAATGTCAAAGAATCTGAAAGTGTCTATTCATCAGTTTAGAAATTTGCTGTACCATATGCCACTCCCAAAAGTTAAGTGGGCCTTGAATTAAATTTAGTATGGATTTTTAAGCTAGAAATAGGTTTGCCTTATGATGTCTCCTATTACAAGTTTTTTTTCACAGGGGGCGTGAGGAAATTTACAACCACTTCTGGAATTAACTATGATAAAACCAAGTTGAGAGAAATAGCAATTAAGTAAACTAGAGCTGAATGTATTTGAAAGATTGAGAACACACTAAGGGAACTGGGTGTTTTGTAACTGCTGGTTTAAAAGCAGTCAAGTTCATCACCTTCCTCACTCCGAACAAAGCAGGGAGTAGTTTACTGCTACGTAGAGCAGTAAATTCACTATAAATAGTACAAGCTTACACACATCCAGTACACTTACCAGAAAAATATGAAACAATAGAATACAATGTGCAACATACTAAACAAGTAAGATTAATCACCTCCTGGAACTGTTTATTCTTATGCTATATTCCTTCTAGTGGTTCGACTTGGGCATTACAACAGATCTTAACATTAAGAAACAGCATTACCAACTCCGATTGGTGATACTCTGACTTACACCTATTCTGAAGATGTATTATGAGATCACATGCTTAATCCCTTATTTTTGTAACCTGGCACGCTGGAGTTCAAACAGACACATTAAGGTAAAGGGGCAGAATATATAAAGAAGGGCTATTCTATGATTCTGTACTTATAATCCTTAGCCATACAGCAGTAAACCACTGGAGTTCAGGGCATAGTCCTTTAACACTGCTCAAACCAAGTTAAGATGTAAGAATAAGTTGGTAGTAAACAGATCACACTTTCCAGCTTCCCAAAATAAGAGATCTGTGTTTTACTGTATCCTGCACACAACTCCACATTAGGTTTTCTTTATTTAACCTGTCATCTCTACAGTAAATCCTTTAATCACAGAGGACAACGGGATTTTCCATGAACCATGAGGCTGGTTTAGTATGATGCAGGGTTTTTTAACCTTGTCTAAAGCATGACTGAACACAGTTGTCACAGAAACTAGCTTCTACTTAGAACACCACAATTGTCACTCAGGTTTCTTTTGATCACCTTCCACATCTCCTGCTATCTTTTGATCAGATCAGTTCATTCTTGCAGAAGAAAATACGTTCCTGACTCAACTTGCATTAAAGATGACCTGCTACTTGCATATCCAAATAAACTCATTCTGTTCTCAAAAATGCCCACTAAACAGCTACCTACTAAGGAAAAATGGACCCTCCTCCAGCTACTGACAATAGCTTGTTTTTACAAGTGTGGCCTCTCAAGAGCTGGTTATCAATTCTGTAGTCAGTCATCCCACCTACCAGCTTTTCACAGAAAATTAAATTACTGTGTTAATACACTGTCACTTCAGCGGCAACTGCTCAACATTTTCGTATTACAGGACAGAATGCCTTAACAGACCAGATATTCTTTAAAAACTACCTTTCCCACAAATTGGAATTACATTTTAAAACTCCTATGATTTTAACTTTCAAGCTATATTAAGAAATACAAGCCTAAAATTCCAGTTCTTGAACCTGTGTTCACTGAAACAGCTTTTCTCCTGGTACCTACAGAGGTTTAGTAATTGTTTACAACTGAAGAAAGTTTATCCATCACTGAAATTTAATTCCAGACCCTTAGTATTATTCAAGCAGTAGGTTCACCATATCTCATTGCTGCAGCATATTTTGAACAAATGCTGACACTACTACTAATTTATTTTTAGTGAGTTTAAAATTGTTTTTCACTCTAATTTCTTCATGTTTGCACTTTTTTTGCTCTCTCAACACAATTTTTCCAAATCCGTCATTTAAGAACATGCTCTCATTTGCCCTTTCTTCTCCAGTTACTAGTTATCATGTCCTTTCACTCACATTCACTCACTCATATCAAAAGCATAGCTATTAACATTCCTAACTTCCTTGCTAAAATTGATACCTAGATAGAATGCTAAAAGCTCAAGTACATACTTCCTTTCAGCTAAACACATAGAAAAGCTGTCATTTGAAAGGTAAACATAAAGGAACATGAAATGTTATCCCAAGTCCTCCACTTCCATAGCGGTCTTAAAGTCTGCACAGCAACGGAGAAATACCGGGAAATCACTGCATAACAGTAAACTGAAGAGAAGATGGGCCCATTTTCAGTATCTTTTCCCTATGTTGACAGAAAGCTACAGAAATGACATTAAAATAGCAGGTATGCTAAGACATTTACCAAGGTGCAAGTTATCAACCAAAATCAGAAAGAGTATGCATAAAACAATAAGTACTGAAGTCAGATGTCAAAGTATTTTCATTTTCTTTTGTACTTGCACAAATGTTACTAGCAACTGAACACTGACAGTGGTCTCCCTGAGGTTGTAGTTAAACATTTAGAGAGCAGAAATTCACATTTATGTATTTTCCAACTTCAATTTAATACATGAGTGTTCTCTCATGTAGAGATTGGAGCACCTCTGATATGAGGACAGGCTGAAGGTGCTGAAATTGTTTAACCTGGAGAAGAACTGAGACTGGGCAATCTTACTAACGTGTATAAATACTTAACGGGAAGAAATAAAGAAGATTGAGCCAGACTCTTCTCAGTGCTGCCCAGTAGAAGGACAAGAGACAATGAGCACAACTGAAACACAGGAAACTCCATTGAAGTAGTTTTTTCTGTAAGAGTAGTCAAACAATGGCACAGACTGCCCTTAGAACTTCTAGAGTCTGCATCTGAAATAATAAAAATCACCAAGGATATGGTCCTAAGTAGCCTGCTCTACTCAGGCCTGCTTTGAGCATGTCAACTGGACAATCTCTGCCTCGAGGGAGAGAGAGATTTTGGCTGAGATGATGCTCCACAGATCGGTATTGATCAAATCTTCTACTGAACAAAAAAATTATCATCTGTTGGGTAACCTCATGCAGGGACAAGAATAGAATCATAACTAGAAGCGGCATAAGACTGGCAACTACACAAGTGCACAAATACAACATACAGCTATTACTGTATCTACAGTACAGAACAAAAGTGCTGCAAAGGAAACAGCAAGTGGGATCTTCTCAGCAGAATCAACCACAGCTGGAATATAATGCTTAAATACATGGTAGAGAGGGCAATCAGTTGGCTAGCCTTTTATTTTAAGGAGGAAGCCCTCAACTCAGTCAGGCAAATGCTGCATCTTTTGGATCCAGTTTATCCATAAGCTACCACTGAAATCACATCACTTGGAGGCAGGGTCAACTAGACCAACTGTCGAACAAGGAGGGGCAACTCAAAACTGCATGCAATAAGGTCTGGGAAGAAAATTTTGAAAGTGAGCTCTGGTGAGAGACTGAGAGAAAGTAATGGACCAGTAGTCACCTAGGAAAGCGCAGAGCCCCAGTGTTGTTGGGCCTGTGAATGTGCTGCCAAGGGAAGGTGAGGACCACCATTCCTAACTACCTCCAATTTATAAGTGGGGGTCTATAGGGCTGGCCTCAGAGGACAGGCCTGGATTGCTCCATGCTGGACACAGTCAGCTCCCACAGACTCACTGCAGGACACAGCTGAGCCCCTCAGCCAAGATGGTGGCACCTCTGAGAAAACACAGGTGAGAAAGGCTAAAAAACACTGCACAGCAGCTATAAGAGGAGTGAAGAGTGTGACAAACAGCCCTGCAGACACCAAGGTCAGTGGAGAAGGAAGGGGAGGAGGTGCTACAGTTGCCAGAGCAGAGATTCCCCTATAGCCCCTGGAGAAGATCACAGTGGAGCAAATATCCACACTGCAGCCTGTGGAGGACTTCACGCAGGTGGACTTTCCCTGGATGAAGCTGCAGCCCATGAAGAGGAGCCCATGCAGCACCAGGCTCCTAGCAGGAGCTCAGCCCCTGGGAGACCCATGTTGGAGCAGCCTGTTCCTGAAGGACTGTATCCTGCAGAGACCTATGTTCTTGAAAGACTGTCCCATAGGAAGGATCCACACAGGAGCATGGGAACAGTGTGGGGATGAAAGAGCAGCAGAGAAGAGCTGTTACAGACCAACCACAACTCCCATCACTATGCAAATAACCCATGCGCTTTTCTTTGAAAGTCAGATTTACAAAGCAACATTTCCAGCTCTACTACGCCACCATTTTTGCAAAGGTCTCTTTAAAGAATGAGCATGCTTAGAGGCTCTATTTAGTAACACTTTGGAAATAACATGCTTAGGATGGAGACACAGAAAGACTGAATATATCACAAAGCTTTTTTGTTTAAAGATGAATAGGTTTTAAAATAAATGTGTGAGAAAAGGGCTTCACCAAGAATACATCAGAGAAATTAAATGAAACAAATAAGATTAGAGTATTACATAATGTACTCTGTAAGTATATTTTGAGAATGCATTCAGGTCAAGAAGGTCAAAGCTAGCCTCAGCTAGCATTTTAAGAACTTGCTGTACTATAACTTGACTTGCCCATTTCTCTTCCAAGGCTTACCTTTAAAATCCAAATACAATCAAAATAGCATTCTGCCATCTAAAAAGTAAGTTTGCAGGTGTTTCTGTACCCTCATTTCTAATGGCTCTCAGGAAACTCCTGAGAGAAGGAGAAAGAAACCTCCTAACAGAAGGTTAGCAATGCTAGAAATCCTCTCGCATCATAAATATTAACATGACATTATATAGGAAAATCTTGCTACTCGGTGTATTTGTATCTACAGTCACAAAACATGGAGCTAATTACAACAGCAGTCACACCAAATGGATCTATTAAGACACTAATCCACCTTGTCTAAGCTGAAAGACAAATGTACAAAGCAGTAGAAACTGTTGAGAAATAGAACACTAGAAGCACACTTACCTAAATTTAAGAAGTCTGAGCTAGAAGAAGGTGGAAGTGAACTGTGTGTGGAAGGAACTGTACTAGCTGTAGATGTTGACCTTGCATTAAGGAAGTCCCCAAAGAGGTCTGGACCAGATAGGACTTGATTCTCTGAACTTGACGACATTGTGAATGGATCAAAAGGATCAGCTAAAAAGAAGCAGAAAGCAAAATTATCTTTTGACAAATTTTAGAATAAGCAAAGTTGAAAAAGCCTTACTAGGGCACAGACAAAAAGTACAGTTCATGCTGGTAACTGCAGCAACTTTCTGAGAATTTTTTTTCAGCAAAGAGTCACCATCTGCCCCTTCGTCTAGACATCTGTACTTTTGTGCTGGTACAAACAGTATTTCAGCCATACACAATATGAAATATACAAATACACAAATATATGAAATACACAAAACCTTAGCAAGGCTGCATACATTCAACAGCATTGTTATTTTCATCCATCTAAGAAATCTTAAATTTGAGTGATCATCTTCATACAAACAGAAGAATTACATTTGTTCAATGCTCTCTAATGCTAAACCTCCAAATAATTTCCACAAAACAGACTATTAAACTACTAAAAATAATATCAAGTAAAACATTCATACTACCATTTTGACTTGAAGGCATTGGTGCCTCTGGCAGAAAGCGCATCAACTCAAGAATGGAAACCAACAGAAGCAAGGCTTTCAACAGGTCTCTAGTGATCACAATGAAGAAAAAACTACTTGGAAGAGTATTTATAGCCAGCATGGGGTAACATGTGACAGTTCGCTGGAATCACAGCTGGACATCTTCCCGTTTCTGCTGCCCTCTAGGGTCAAAATCCTCAAGAGCTCAGAGACTCCTGTCAGATTCACTGAGAAGCTAAAGAGAAGGAATAATCCTGCCATGGTGCCCTAGCACATCCTGAGGTGATGACCACATTGTACAGGACTAACTTCAAAAAACAAAACCTGGTTTGTCATCAAGCTATCTTACTATAGCATCACATGTACACAACACCTCAAGTACAAGTTTGATGTGCAAACTGAAATACAGTGGCCTAATATCCTCACTTCTGCAATTACCTTTCTCTTATCTAATTCAAAGTTGGAATTAGATACATACATGACTACTTCCAAGGTGTTTTATGGAGTAGATATAAGAACAGCATAGTTAAATAAAGACAAAATAATAAAGCTCCTCTTCTACAGACTTCTGCCTACATAAAAAAAAGTAAATTAAGGGACTCCTCATTGACCACAGCAACGAAGTTCAATACTGAATGGTATCAAAATAAATATTTGAAGTCACCTAAATGCTCTACAAAAACACTTCGCAGCTGTATGTAGATTAAAGCTTTTATTTCAAGTGAATTATCTTTGTGCAAATAAGCTAAACCTTGTAACAGTTTCCTAAATTATTTGACTAATATTCCCCAAAATTTTACTGTAACTTCAGTCAGAAAATTGCTATTCCCACAAATTTAGTCATGTGTCAAAGAGCCAAGTAGCCATGGTAAGAAGAAAAGAACCTTTAAATTAAAACATCTTGTTTTAAATATCAAATAGATAGCACTGTGTAACATTCTCTTTCAGGATTCAGACCTGCCAACATCAGTAAAACCAGCAAGGAAACACCTGTTTAGCGGTACTGTTGTCCTACTGATTTGAAGAGTAATCTATAAGACTGTCAATCGCCTAGTAGTTTTACATGTTTAAAACTAAAATCCCAAACAGACAGTTGACCTAAGCAACACAGCTCTGTACTGCATCTAATGCTACTGCTTTATGTAAAGCGCAAGAAAGCCTTAAGTTACTACAATACTATGCCTTAGTGACAGAAAGCAAGCTATGGATTATTTAAGAATACACAATCTCCTTTAAATTCAAAATTTGACACTTTAAATGGTTTAAAGGTAATACTATACTGGCACTGTAACAAAATATCTGGATAATATACAGACAGCAATTTGTCTCCTTCACACAGTAAAAACACCTATTCTATGCAGATTCTTGCTACAGACCAACAAGTCTTCAGTGCACAGTGAAAACATAGCAGTTGTTTTCTAAGCACAACGTAAGCAGCAGTTTTTATGTGTTGGCCAGTCAAAGAGTACTGATGTTAAATTTACGTACCTGAAGACATGACTGCTGCTGAACATGCACCCTGAGTAGCAGCTGGACACTGACTGCTGAAAAAGAAATCTGTTCCTTGTCCAAGAAGATCTGCAGTGGGCTCTTCTGAAATCTGTGATGCATTACCCACAAAAAGATTGTTCAACAAGTCTGCATTACTTGAAGAGTTTATTTCTGACATCGGTTGGGTTTGTTCTGGTGAAATATCAGAGTCTAGTCCCAGTAAGTCTACATGCTCTTCAGGAAGAGATTTTTGTAACAGTGCAGATGGAGCTTCAAAATCAGCTTCAAAAAGCAACTCTCCTTCTGGAGTAATAGAATCTTTTCCATCAACAATTGCTGCATTTTCTTCATCTGGAAATGCAGGGAATTCCTCATCTGAAGGATCACTCTCCTCTCTGTCACCTGATAGTTGAATATGATCGTTTTTAGATGAACTGTCCTCTACTTCACTTTCTGGACTTCTTCCTTCTAGAATAAGAAATAACAGCTTCAGATTACCAGGATTCTTCTGTCAACTAAGATAAAACAGACTTACATGGCAAGATCATATGAAATGGATCCTGAATTAATCAAAGCTCACAAAAGAATGCACGAAAAAATAAAAACTGTTGCCTACATGCAACATGTGTGCATGCAAAGGGGCAGCTAACTACCATACTTGCCACTTACAACTTAGAAGATCACTCAGTAACCACTGCTTCACTCAATGACAGAATCATAGAATGGTTGGCTTATTTAAAGGTCATCATTGTCGCCCTACAATGAGCAGGGACATCTCCAACACATCAGGTTGCTCAAAGCCCCATCCAATCTGTCTTTGAATGTTTCCAGGGATGGAGGACCTACCACCTCTCTGGGCAACCTGTTCCAGTGTTTCACCACCCTGATTGCAAAAAATTTCTTATGTCTAGTCTAAATCTACCTTCTTTTAGTTTAAAACCACTACCTCTCGTCATATTGCAACAGGTCCTGTCCCTGTCTTTCTTAGAAATCCCCTTTAAGTACTGGAAGGCCACAATAAGGTCTCCCCAGAACCTTCTCTTCTCCAGGCTGAATAACTCACACTCTCTCAGCCTTTCTTCATAGGAAAGGTGTTACATCCCTCCAATAATTTTTGTGGCCCTTCTCTGTACTTGCTCCAACAGGTCCAAGTCTTTCTTTTACTGAGGACCTCAAGGCTGGACACAGTACTCCAGGTGCAGTCTCACCAGATCAGAGTAGAGGGGTAGAATAATTTTTTTTTGATGCAGCCCAGTCTGCTTTCCGGGTCATGAGTGCACATTGTCCACTGATGTCCACCTTTTCATCCACTAGTACCCCAAAGTCCTTCTCAGCAGGGCTGCTCTCAATCCCTTCATTGCCTAGCCTGTACTGGTACCAGGGGTTGGCCCGACCCACGTGCAGGACCTTGCACTTGGCCTTGTTGAACTTCATGAGGTTTGCACAGGCCTGCCTCTCAAGCCTGTCAAGGTCCCTCTGGATGGCATAATGACCTAATAGCATTCAATGACAGTATAAGCAGTTACTGACATTTTTGCCAACATAGCAGAATCTAGAAAAATGAGTCGCACATCACTATAAATTTACATTTTCTCAGTCCTTACATACTGATGTGGACCTCACTGGCTAGTCTACTTTGTTTCCTCTGTTCCCCAGTCAACCTAAGTGGGGCTGTGGGAACACAGAAGCTTCCCTGCAGACCTTTAAGGTTAAGATTTTTGCAGAAAAAGAAAAAATCAGCTCGGCATTTAAGTTACACACAATACCAAAAACATTACTTGGTGTTCAACCAAATGAAGTGGAATGACCACTTGTGAACCTACAGACCTCACTCTTTAAATAGCATTTTCACATGGTCTGGTGAAACAGCGACTTTTGGTGCATAAAAAAAAAACGCTTAAGCAGTCACCAGAAGTTGTACAAGACAATGACACAACAAACAGTTAATTTAGAGAAAATCCAGTACCTTTCCAGTCCAGAGAATGAAAGAAGTTACTTGCATCAGTACTATTGCTGCATGGGGATTCTGTCTCAGTAGGTGCACTTTTTGAAGACTGCTCCAGCTGGGATGCTTCTGCTTCATATTGTGCAGTCGAACCTGGTTGTCTGGGCAGCTCCGGTTTCCCTATAAGGTAGATTTTTATGCCAGAACCCTTAGAGAGAAACGTCTAAAACTCAATCCTGGTCATAGGAGCTGGTATGTGACTGGCAGACTGACTGCTACAGTAAGACAAAACTATCACTCTGCAAAGGCAAATTCCTGCCCTCACATCCCATTTGAAATTAGCATTAACAAACTTGTTTCAACTGCAGAAGCTGGTAAGACTCTACTTTCAACCAGAACATTAAATTAAATCAGGCTTGTAGTAAAACACTCAAGCATTCTATTGACATTTGTAGGAACTGTAATTAACACGTCATTTGTACCAGCCATCCTTATAATATTAAAGAGCTATGAACAACATCTGCAGTAAAGAACAGAGTATCAGAAAAGAACAAATGCAGCTCTAGAAAAAAATCATAGTATAAAGGCAGATAAGAACATGGAGTTGTTAAACACCTCAAAGGAGATGTTTAACTGTGTGCTGCAATTAACTCTTCCTTACATTTCTTATTTTACTGAGATCAGATATTAAGAGACTCTTGTGTAAGACTGAGTTGGGCTGAGCTACCCACTGCTGTAGCGGCTCACAAAACGACGACTTCCTCAGGGCAAATAAGAAGACTCCCTAAATTAGTAAGTGTTCATCCACTGTTTGAAAAGAATGAGATAAATGTTTGGGAGACAGCTATTTGTCTAAATCTAAATACCAAACTGGTAGAGCACTTTCTCACCCTCCTTCCACATACTCATATGTAGTTTAGTGACACAGAAAAAAACAGTTTGCCTCAGAAAACACACATGAAAGATCACGATTAATGAAATAGTGTACATTCAATTTTAAGAAGGCAAGTTTTATAAAACCAGTTCATGGCACTTGCTCTTGTCCTATTCCCATCAGTTTTAAGAAATATTTTCAATGGAATTTGAAACTCTTATATTTAATTTATCAATTAGAAAATGAAAGTGATTTAAGTAAGAGTAATTTCTGCAGAGTCTCTCAATGAAACACTGTGCTCACAGTTTATATAGATTTAAAAAATCCTACTTAAGTTAAATAGAAAATTACTGAAATAATAATACAAACCAAACATATCCTGCTTAAAAAAGAAGATAAGATAGCAGCAACTGCTTTGTATCAAAAGAAATTTAATGAAGATGTACTATATTAAGAGTAGAGAGTAAGATCACATGTATGGTGTACTAAAATCACTACAATAATCTCCATTGTGCTTTTTATCCTGGAAGCACAGAGAAGGCTTAAGAGCCTTAATGAAAATGTCAAAGCTAATTACTGATATAATGAGAAGAAAGGTACTGAACAGCATTAACTGGAATTAATGCAGGAATCTACAGATGAAGTACAGAATTAGAATTTAAAAATTTAGTTGTCATATTAAAAAGTAGTGGTAGTATTAAAAATTAAACATGTAGGAAAAGTTGAGAAACTGAATTACAGCTTTACTTGGCTATATGTAAAAACCACATCAATAAAAACATTTTTAGTTAAAACCATTTGTGAGGAATGCTCAGATGAATAAGTGAAGTGATAATTGTGCCAGTTCAGGCAAATATAGTTCTTTCAAGATAGTCTGCCTACAAATCCTGCCTGCTACACTTCCATTTGCTAAAATCCTTACAAATAGCATATTCATAGCTTTGAAGCATGCAAATGTAAAGACAATGGAGGTAAGACAAGGATAATTATAACCAGGTATTGAAAGATAATTTATACTCCTTCATACAATGCAAATTTTTAAGTTATATTTACAAAAAAACCCACCCCCTAAATTTCTTCTAATTAAAGGAATGTCAGAAATGAAACAAAAGCCTCAAATACTAAATACATTACAAACTTTATCATGTTCTCTAGTTTTTCAAGAGATTACTTACCAAATTTTGATAAAATCTCTTGTTGTTCTTCTCGAGTGGAGAAAAGGATCTTGGGATTCAGTCCCTTGATATTCATGTTATCCCATGGTGGCTGTTCACAGCTAGGTCTATCTCTGGACTCCACCTCTACTTCCAGATTGACTTGAAATAAATCAGGATATTTTTCTTGTATGTCACAGGCATCCAGATCATACCTGCAAAGATGCATAAAAGTAGATTCTTAATACTGATGGCTAAGTAGATTAAATTCACTACAGTCCAAGAGAAAACTTCAAAGCAATTAGTATTATGCTTAAAACATGTGTATTTGTTTACTTTTTCCATATATTTTAAACAAGGGGTATTTTGCTGTAGAATTTTTTTTCTATCATGAACAAAACCTTCAGTTTCCTCAAGGTGAGAAACGAAAGAATCTTCTTCTTGCAATCAAAGTCATCTGCTTCCTATACCAACTATATTTCCTCCCCCCACCATATGTTTGTTTGGCAAGCTGACGAATTTCAAAGAAAATGTCTTCCAGTCTCCTACAGAAGAGTGTCAACATACTTGGCAAATTTCACTGTGGTGGCATTTCGGGGCACAAAACCTGTGTGGAACTGAATCTGAAACATCTTCATTGAAGCCATCTATTGGAAATAAGAAATACAGGGAAAATGCATAAATCCACCTGAACAACATGCACAGTGCTCTGCCTTTAATATAATGCAAAGTGTTTCCAGTATTAAAATATTTTTAAGTGTTTGTTTTGCTACCATTTCAGTTTAATTCCATGTATTTATCTTGAGAGATTTAAATACAGTTTAAGACAGAACATAGATAAATCTTTTACTATTAGAAACAAACCAGAAGACCTTGAAACACATACCTCATCACTAACCTCAAATAGACTATCAAAGTCTCTTGAATTATTTCCAGATCCTGTTCTAGAGGCTGAAACTGAAACCCTTATTACTGTTCTGAATAACATACACTCAGAAAAACTTGTGCAACACACTAATCAAGAAATGTATGTCACATATAAGGAGTCCATTCAGAACAGTTTTAAAAATAGTACATTTAAAAGAACACTTCATAAGACATACATAGAATTCTTTTTCCTGTGATACTTTGAGTCAACCATTCATCCCAGACAGAATTATAGGGCTTTTCCAAACTGATTCTCTATAATCATTCAACTTCCCAATTGTTTCTTCTGCTAACAGAAAAACTACTTTCCCATGCCTGATAAGCATGTCAGAATGCAGAAAATACTACTGTAGAAGATTCACATAGGTTTTGGTCATGCACAAATCCAAACTACAGCAAACTGAAATTCACAATATATTTGTTCCTTGGTTTTAGTTACAACACATGTGGAATAGTCTTGCTAGTACTTACAAAACAAGCCATACAGTAGAAGACTAGTAAATATGATATAATAAAATTGACCTATGAAAGCTTTCCTTGTAAATGAGCATTTACTGGACATCATAACGAGAAGTCAAGCAACAGGCAAAGCATTGCCAGCAGGTTGAGGGAGGTAATCTTTCCCCCTATGGAGCTCTGGTGAGGCCAGATCTGAGGCCCTGCGTCCAGTGCTGGGCTCCTCAGTACAAGAGGGACATGGACATACTGGAGAGAGTTTTCCTGATCCATCCATCCCTACCCTGAACTACATATGAAAACTTGAACACTCTAATAAATCAGTTTTCTTAATGCCTTGCAGAGCAAGGCACTTCCTATAAGATAAACTAAATCCTCTCTCACATTAACTGGGAGCAAGCAGGAAACATTCACAGTGTCTAGCTCTAAAGCACTTAACAGCAATATTGAAACGTGGTGGTAGATCTCCATAGGAGTTCTACAGAGAGCTTCAGTGGGCAATTTAGAGTATGTAACACTAAGGGCACATTGAATATTATTCCATCAAAGCTCCAAACCAAGATCATAAACACTGTTATGTGTTATAGCAGATGAGTGAGAAAATTCTAACATTTTCCAATTAGTGAATAAATGCTAGAGAAACAACAAAGAAACCCCATCATCAGTGAAACTGAGATTGCACAAGGACTATAAGCTAACTTTGGCTGAATTTTCCCCAGTTGTATGCCTTCACTGATGACCTTGAACCATTTTTGTGCATTAGAAAATCATTTTACTAAGCTTTCAGTTTTAGGATGTTCTGGAAGGTCTGGCCCATAGCACTCTGGGGACATTAAGAAAGTCTTGAATCTCTGCAACATCACAAGATTTAATACTCACCTTCCTACACACAAAGCAAAAAAAAAACAAAGGGAAAACTATTTGTTTCAGTAATAGTAGATATGTATGAATATGCTTGTTTGCCCCAAATGTACAGAAACTGAAGAACTCCTGGATCAATTTTCACAGTGCTCCAAGACATCCTAAACTTTGTGCTACCACTTCCCATCTTTTACATGGATCTCCTGGCTTAAGCCGAGTTACTCATCTGGAGAAAAAAATTTCTAAAGAAGCATGGTTTTTAAGATAGGCTTCATTACCAACTATTTTATGATCTTGCAATACATTTGCATCCATAGTTAAATTTAAAAAGGAAACATGCATTCTCCTTAGGAGAACAAAGAACAGTAAGAAAATTTGATATAAAAACTCAAACTGGCTCTAGAAATAGGATATACAGCCATATGGATTTTTCCAGTGTGTTTCATACAGGGAGTCTCTGGAAATTCCACTTTTCTATTGAGCAATATTTTTCCTTTGGTTGCTGTTTGCATGTACAGAATTAAAAAGTTCCTGCTTGTTGTACAACTAAACTGATAACAATCACTACTGCAAAAAAAAATGGCCAGAGGCACTCCATGTAAATATAGTAACTATCACCACTGAAGTAATTTCCAGAAATGCTTACCAGAACATCTACATGCAGAGCACTAAGAATGGACTTGAAAAGGCTGAATTCCCAAATACACAAAAACCTCACACATTTCTTTGAGTAAAGAATAGTAAATAAAGCCATGTACTTAATTAGATCACAAACAGAAGTATGATACAAAACTGCAACAAGAAAAAGCAAATCCTCTATGTAGGCTGTTAAATTTATCATTACCTTGGCTTGTAATCGGCCTCCTAGTGTTGACCTGGCATGATAGATCACAATGAGAACATCTCCCTGGACTGTTATACCTAGTGGAATTACTGCTTTTCCATCTTCAATTTTAAATTCCCTGGAAAAAAAAAAACAAAAAAAACACACAACTGCAGTTAATATAGTTAAGGAAAAAAAAAAAAAAAAAAAGAAAAAAAAAGAAGTGTATTACTTTGTTTAGTTTGGTTGGTCTCCAAGGCCTTCAATATTGACCCATAAAAATCTGCTTAAAGTTCTTACTACGGAATTAACTCTAGAACATTAAAACTTAAAAGCTGATCTAAAAATAACAAGATTAACCATTGCCTACAGCAGAGCAACAGATATTTAGACCAGTAGCTCTCAAATCAAGTATGGGAGAAACATGTCTTCAAGGAGCTGCTGGGAAATGCAAGAGAATATTATGAAGAAAGCTGTTCCAACGAAAGGTGCAGAGAGAAACTGTAGCTGCACTGATGCAATATGCTAGGACTGCCACTGAGGGATACTGGTAGAGAAAAAGAGGGGAAAATGCTATTATGATACCCCTGTAATTCAGCTGTTTCTGTTCCTACTCTCTTCAGTTTATTAAACTCCTTATGGGCTTGAATTTACAGGAAAGGTAGGACTTTGGTGTTCTCTCACCTTTCCTCTCTCTGTGACTATCTACGCCTAGTACTGCTTGTACCATTTGCAATTCCTGTGCTGTTTTACAAAAGCAGAGACCAAAGCTGCACAGGGGCTAATAAGCACTCCCCTTACAGCTACCACGCCTGAGGGATCCTTACTGTTTCCATGATGGAGACATGCTGTTCAGTTCAGTACATGTACACCAGGGATCAATCTTCTTAGTTTACACCACACTGAGAGCAAAGAGTCTTGCCCCCTCTGTCTCTCCATGTCCACTGTGCCACCCCACCATCACCCCCATTTTCTGCAGGAACAGATTAAGCTGCTATTGTAACCACTTTGTCTCCTCTCCATGATTTACCTCTGAAGATCGGATAAAAGGAGATGGAGAAGCTGTTCCACATATTAAAGCATTCTGCTCAACTGACACATACAAAATCATACTTTCTCCTCACACTAAGGGCTTCATATTTACTTTAGTCTAGAAAAATATAACATGCTGTTTTAGGGCAAATCATAAATTGTACTTACTTCATTTTGTCATATTCCTGGGAGGTAGTGGCTACTCTTTCATCTCCCACATAAATTTCACAAAAAGGCCTACAGCCATTACGCTGCTTACTGAAAAGAGGAACTGGAGTCATGACGATTGATCTGACAAGGATGGGCTTGCTGTGAGGAATAATGGGTTCTTCAGCCATCATGTCACACATGTATTCAATGTATCTGCCAAAACCAAAAGGTACTCATTTAGCCATAGAACCAAATTCTAAAATTGAACGAACACATAGGGAAGTTACTTCTGTTCATATCCAGCCACCGAGCAGTGACAAATGGTAACAATAAAACACTGCGAACACTTGACAGCACTTCCAGCAAACAGATTTTAAAATCTGCTAGAATTTCACAAAAGGAAAATGAATAGAAACATGGAGAAATATTTATGATCCCTAGCCAGCCTCTCAATTTAAGGACAGCAACACAGTTTCTGTACAAAAGCCAGCTGCTTCACAACAGAATATACTGCCCAAAAAATCTGACACAGCACTGCATATGAACTCATCTACACCTGTATCCCACGTTCCAGACAACTCTAGACATTGCCTTAGGTCTGCAGCTTTACGTACATTCACTTGTAAACAAATTTGCCACTCTTTCCAAAGCCCTTAAAACACCAGACTAGGAGAGCTATTTATTTCTTATCTTACACATAACTAACCAAAGTTGCACAGTAGTTCTAAAGCTAGTACTCAAAGTCTCCTAAAGGCTTTAAATTTATCCTCATTAATACAAGTTATCTTGTACAGGACTCATTAAATATACTCAAAGTAAATCTGTACAAGAGCATAATCTGTCATTTATACTAACTAATCCTTACTTCTCTCCTTTCTAAATCTAATCCTTTTTGTAGGAAACACCCTTACCACCAGTTACTTGCTACTGAGACTTCATTGTTTTAAGATCTATTAAATTAAATCAAATAATCAGTCTAAAACATTTGTCAAAGTATATGAAAGTCACCTCTGCATGCACTCTTAAAAAGCAGAGGGCATTCTCACCTAAAGAGAAAAGAACGACAGAAATAATCATTGGTCTTTCCACAGAACTTGCAGTGTTCTGACACAGTAAAATCTATCGAAATAAACTAGTAAACATGAAGTAAGTCTTACCTGTGGAAGATTGTTTTATACTTGAAAGAATTAAGTAAGGGCATAGCCTTGTTTTCATTCCTAACATTTTCTCTCTACAGGTGATACTTTCGGTAAGAACATGAGTAACACAAGGGCTCACAAAATTCAGAACTACTTTCTCTACTCACAATACATCCATTTTTCCAAGTATTTTGCTGTTCTAACACAGACACCATTGAAATAATTTGTCTTCCTAAAAAGCACCCTGCAAAAATTCACAATTGCTTAACTACTTGCTTCAACAGTACCCTACAAATAGACTGATACCGTACCTTTTATGAGAAGGCCAAATGCCAGGAGGACAGCGTTTCATACTGAACATATAAACTGCCGCTTCAGCAGTAGTGAAGAGACGACAGAAACACAGAAAAGAACAAACTACAACAGCAGATGCTGCTCTTCCATCCTACAAAAAAAAAAAGAGAATTGTAACTTTGTTATTAAACCTAGTGGAAAAAGCATTACAGAAGTTACTGAAGAATATGCTATCTCCTTATTTAATGTAATGAACTCCAAAGTCACTAGATTTGAAGTTTGTATCTGAATGTGAAATGTTTTCATTTGATTTCCACAAAATACAAAAGAAACTACACATTATTTGCTTGCTCAAATGTGAATAATTGCTTTAGCTTAACACTGTTTGAAGTTTTCAATTGATGTTTGTTACCTTACTATCACTAATACCCATTTTTAAGTTTGTTTCCAGACTGCCACCTGCAACTCCATTTCAATGCTGTTTTGCTATAACCATGGACTTCTGCTACAAAGAGAAGTCCTAAGATTTAGAAGAACTAAGCCACACTAAACTCTTTAATCTTTTTGACTGAAACTGCCCAAGATTAATATCTTCCCACAGATCTAAGGAAATTAAAACACTGAACCTCTTTCTGCAGGGATCACAGCTACACACGTCCCAGATTATCCCTACAGTATATAAGGCTGAAGATTCAGAAGAGATAATGGTTGACAAGACAGGACCTCTCAAGGTTTTCTCCAGCAACATAGAACAGATATTTTTCTAGTCATTTGGCCTATGAGCGTGGAAGTGGGGAAGAAGGAAATGTTCTTCCTTAACTTGTTTTAAAAGACATTTCCTTCAAAGCTAGGCTTCTATTCTAATCATTACTTAGATCAATGAGAAAGTGTGCCAGCACCAGAAGAGCCAGATCTTTATAGAGCAGTTCAGCAAATCAATTCTATTATTGCTGGTGTAACTAGCAAGCCAAATAATGTCCAGAAGTCACTTTAAACTAAACTGGTCTATGGTTCTATGGGCTCAAAGCTGCCTTTCAGTTACATTTTTCACATGGAACAAAAACACGATCCCTACCCTGAGAGCCTACAGTTACAACAAAACATCAATGAATACAAGGGAAGAATGAAACAATGATCAGCATGAGAAGCAGTGACCTATGTACACCTCCATTACAAAACCACTTTCAGATTAAAGCACCACATCAAAGGCAGAAAAATCATTGTATAAAGAAGTCAGGAAGCAAGTCACAAAAAACCCTTTGCAACTGTGGCATGAAGTCAGCAGATAACTTCACAATACTGTAAAGACCACTTTACAACCAGAAACAGCGCTTTCAAAATAAAGAGTATCTTATTAGTAAACTAATCTGATGACAGAACTTTGCATTCCAGAAAAGCAGCTTGCTAAGTTGCAGAATGGGAGCAAAAGAAATACTCCCACACAAAGATGAGACTAAGAATTTTAATTTTTCCTTGCATGTTTTTACAGGGATGATGGATCTTGGTTACAAAAATAAACAATTCTCAGGCATAAATAATCATTAAGACAGCAATAAAAAGCTAGATTCTGAGCAAAAGTTTTGTCCCAAAACCTGAAAAAAAGCTAGATAGAGGAGTTTTGTGTCTAAACTACTTTGAAAAGAAATAACCTTCATGAAATAAATTAAACATAACTTTTCCTAGTGTGTGTATAATTATCTTAACTTGGTGTATTTACACACAGGTCAAATACAGCTATCCAAAGGAACACTTAAAAAGCTACAGCATATCCAGTTGCAAGTCTCTTTGCCATTAAGTTCCACCAAGATGTTCTTGTACTCACACTTCTTAATGTCTTAAAGTTTTCAAGGATGACCATCACTGCATGGCCTCAAATATACTATCATTTTATGTTACTGAAGATGTTTAGGAGTTAAGCCAGCCTCTGGCATATGCGCTACAGTCTTGCAATGTCAACAGAACAGGATGCCGGTTAAAAACAGATCCCAGTCATTGCCGCTCCAGAAAGATTTAGCTGTAGCTGAAGCAGGAAGCTACCATTTAAACCTTTTTTTCAACTGCTTGTTCTTAACTGGATCACTCAAATTACAATGTAAAAATTTAACAACTCACTGCACTACTGCAAACTTCTACGGTAAAGATGAGAAGACCAGGAGGCCCTACCTGGTTCTGAATCCCAGCCACCTAGAGGCAGTTTCACCTTTACAAGAAGCAATGTTTTGCTATGCAAGACAGCATATAGCTATAGACTAAAACATTCTATCTCTTCCAGATAAAGTATTATTTTCAACCTATATTTCCTAGCTTTTAAATCTACAAAAACTCTCAGTAGATTGAGTCCAAGACACATATTGCAGCTATCATTCATTTCTAGTAGTTCTGGTGTATGCTTTTCACATCACATATATGCAGTCGTACATATACAAGCTTCCCTCACATCTGAGGAAAAGGAATGAGTTACGTACCTTAAAGGAAACACTTCAAGGGAAAGATGTTACAAAAACTGGTGCTAATGCATCACATTTGCTTTTTACCTACTTGACCAGCAATACATATTGAAGTGCTTTAAGTATCACTTTAATAAAGAATTAGATTCCTAACCTCACAGTAGCACCGAAAATCCCATCAGTTTTCAGGAGCTGGCATTAACTTATTTTGTCCTTGCAAAACTGTTTAAGGAAGTACATTTTGCCAGACTAACAAATCCTGTTTTACACTCTCATATTGATATTCCATAGCAAAGGATTGTGTCTGAATGCTTACCAGTAGCATCATAAGCATTGTAACAACTGTCATGTTTCTCTTTTTACCACATAGGAAAATAAGAATGTCAGAATTTTGCATGCAAAATTCTGCACAAACATAACAGTAACCTCATATTTTCAAATCTTGAACGTAGTAACTATTATTTAAATTCATTTCCCCTCCCCATGTTTGACACGAGGTGGCTCTTTATAGAGAGTTATATTGCTTTTTTGGGTTATATAAAGGTTAATGATATATTGAAGAACAGTGGAAGTTACACAGCAATCTGCTGCCAGCAAAAGCAAGTTCCACCAAAAGTCTCAGTCAGTTTCTGCAACTCTACGTACACAGATTACATTCTGAATGTAATCAGTCACAGGAAATAGTGTACAACCAGCTGTCACTCAGAAACATGAACAAAAAATACAGTAAACACTGAAATAGCATAGCAGATTTTCTCCCAAAGGCTACTTTGCCTTAATCCCTCCTATATACTGCCTTACATGCTGCATGTAAACAAGCCAGGGCTACATTATCCTACCAATTTGCCTAAGGAGAGAATTTATGCAAATAACTTTCCTAAAGACATAGCAGGATGGAATTGTCCCTAGGCTTTACAGTAACGGAAGTCAATACTATTCAAAAACTAGGTGGATAGGAGCATCCTTATTCACAATTTAAATCTGGATTAAGCAAAGCACTTCAGACTTAAACTGATTTCTTACAAGGCAGTGCACAATGCAAACATTTTTCTGGTCTTGTTTCAGCCACAAATGCATATTCTTGCATATGCTATAAAGATTCTGAAGATTCGGTGCTCGTCTTGCTGGCCAGCCACATTCAGAAACCTGCAACGAGAGAGACAACAAAGATCAGAAATGAGATTACATAGTCACATATATTTGTAAAGCATAAACTGTGTATAAGAGGCAATTTTACATTTAATGTCACCTTCAGGCAGAAACTAAGCAACATGCTGAAGAAAACTAGTCTCACACAGTGTAAGCACCACTTTGGAGGATGAAGTGCAATAAAACTTCAAGTCCTGTCTATAGCCTGCTGTACTACAAGTATCAACAACTCAGATTACTATCTGAAATTTTCTTAGAGCAAGGAATAAAGTAAAACAGCTTCCAACTTGATTTGTGCACGTATTCTTAAGAAAAAAAAAAAAAACAAACCAAAAAACAGAAAGACTTGGTTTGCTTTTACATTTGTCCTTTATTCAAAGAGCCTCAACAGTTAAGTAATATTCCTTCTGCAGTTAGTTTTACAAAACACTACCAAATAATCAGCTTCACTGCTGAGAATCTATAGTCTTAAATTAAGCTGTCCAGTAAGAACGCAGTATATAAAACCTGATCCTTGAGCACTTGCAACATCTAAAGAGCAGATGGTCTGCCAGGACCAAGGAAACAACCCACAAAGCAAACTTTTTCTGTTTCTTTTTAGCCAGGATCACAACTGCTGAATGTGGAAAACTAAGTTTTGCAACATGTTTTCTTACCTGAGATGAATTACCTGAACTGACTACCACAAAAAATTCTCAATTAGATCGGTTTTGTGCTAAGTGCAAGGGAAACAAGCTGAAACAAAAAGCCTGACATACAAAGTCCCCTAGAGCTTTTCTCTGTATTGTAGTATTTTATTTTTTTAAAAAAAGCAGTTTCAGAAAACATCACTTTGCAAGAGATTTAAATTCAACTTTCTTTTGTTAGTGAAAGCTTATGCAAAGTCACCATTGAGCAAATAAAAGCTGAGGCAAACAGTCCTTTACACTCCTGTTCACCACAGGATTCCATGTGGTCTTCAGTACATCTCAAATACAACAAGAGCAGTGAAAGAATCATATTGCAGTATTACAGCTACAAACTACAAAACAAGAACTGACTTTTTTCTGATTTACTATTTCCCTTCTGCTCAAACACTAGTTTTGTTACAGGATGTATACCATACAACATTACCTTCTTTTCCTTTGGCTATGTTTTAAGCTCAAAATATTCTGAGTATTAGCAGAATGACAGAGAGTGTACAACCCAAGCAACTTACTCCAAATAGGACTCAAAACTGGCAGAGAAGACTTCCAAACTACCATTAATTTCAACCAAGGTTAAAGAAATTTGTAAAAGTTCCATACGGATAGCATACAGCAAGAAAGGAATACTTTATAATTTCATAGAAGTCTACCAAAGTGTCGGAATTAAGAATTTCAGAAGCTGTTCTGCTCTGATCAAGTTTAAGGCTCGCCATAATCATCTTCTGCGGGCACTAAAGAAAAACCTAAGCTTGCTTAGCTTCGTGTGTGACTGCTCACACTCAGCACCAAACAACAAAGTTAAGTCAGTCAGTATTGCTCATTGTGCATCCAGATTTCAAAGACAGACAGGGAAAGTTTCCCCAATATAATTTAAAAGTTCATTTTCCAAGTAAAATAGCTGACTTTTTTTTTGTTTTTAAACAGAAGACAATGTTTTGCAGAAACTTCCTAAATACTCCCAGCTACTAAAGTGGGCAAGAACCTACAATGTTTTGACAAGTTATGATCTACTATTACTTTCCAGCAAAAGAAAGATAAGACAAAATGAATGTCAAAAAGATAAACGTAGACCAGAAGAGTTCCAGATTAACGGTAGATTTAGCTGTGAGCATATTGCTATTCACAGTATTAATACATCAGGAATATCAGTGTACAGGCACTTCAGACTTGCATAAGCAACAAACTATCCCCAGGGTAAACAGCTTCCCAGTCACAGAATTTATCATTCCGTCAACAGAGATTGATGGCTTTGCAGGATGAGGAATAAATCAGTTCACTCTGTCAGCCTCAGTGGACTCTGCAGCAATTTGATGCTAGAAAGCATTACTGAAGAATTTGCTTTAAGGTACCTGATACAAATAATTATGCAGGAGGTTTCCGGCATAATTAAGCTTTGTCTTCCATACAGAATAGCCTCTTCCTGAACCTCATACTAAACCAGACACAGATAAAGAAGTTGACTGCCTTCACCTAAAGAGGCAATAATTGTTTTTTTCAGGTGCAACAATACTTTGTCTTGTCTACAAGTTTACAAGGAAGCAAAAGAAAGGATACGACAAACACTAGATAAAATACACTAAACATACTTCAGCCTGACAGTTTAAGTGAACTTGGATAACTGAACTAATGTGAAGGATGGCTCTGCAGCATAAGGCCCAAAAGGGGCTTCCTGTAACAAGTAACACTTCAAGACTTTCCTCTGGGCAGTCAGTACTGTGGGGAATGGGCAGGTTCACTACAGACTGACATGAGGTCTAAAGTGGTCAATGCTAGATGACTCACAACACAATAACAATTTCCATTGTTGAGCTACTTACAGGACAATTGAGGTGTATTTAGATGCAGACACTGAAGTCCAGTATCTCACAGCACCTAGGAAACTGTCCTCACTTCCTTATTACTGAATTAGGCAAATGTCTTCATTTTAGTATTGGAGAAACAACCAGAAAGACTAACAGAGGCTAAGCTAAGCCATACCAATATTTCAGGCAGTAGCAACAAGCAGTTAGCTTGGGCTGAGTCATAGGGGAGTCAAAAGCTATGTAGGGGTACAAGGAGAAAGTCCAGAAAACAGGTTGTGCAAATCAGTCATCAAAAGAGTACTAATTTTAATACAGGACATAGGATAATGTCTTAATACAGAACGTAGGATAAATTGAAATTTTAGTAAGATTTTCAATTATATGAAGTATTGTCCATTCAAATCTGAAATATGTAAGGTACCTGTACCTGTTTTCAAAGATACCACTAGCCTAGGAAACAAAGACTTCAGTCAGTAAGATCAGTCTTTAATCAGTTAAAACTGGATTGAAAGCAAAGACAAACAGAATATAGGTTGCTCTTTGACTTTGTGTTTATAATTCTTTCTGTGATCTTTTTGGTTATGCAGCCTACTTTAACATATTTCACCACAAAAAGCTCAAGGTATAATCAACATGTGTTGAAAGACCTTTTACAGAAATATACAAAAACTATACACACCCTATTATGGAATCTTGAAGGCCTGTATGTTCTTGGAGAGAGATTGTACACAGCATAGTGGCCAGGATGTTTAGAGTCCAGACACAACCGCACATCTTCTATGTTATTTTTGATAGCAGATTCTACACCTTCAGCTGGAAAGGACATCACTGACGACAGAACAAACACCAGGTGAAGTAGTCATTCGTATATTAAGAACAATCAGACATTATTCTTAAGACAGACACAGCTATCATACCAGCAATTCTGGAAGTGATGTATGATATATCCAAGTCTCCTTTTGCATAACTGAAACAGAAGATAATTGAGTTAATACTGGAAAAGAGAATCATTCAAGTCATAAGTCTAAAACTCAGGTCTCAGACTACACCCACCAATATGAATAATGTTTCCTTTCTTCCATCTGAGACTTGTTATTTCACACTTAAAGGTTTTCAAATACAGTTTTCAGAACAGGCATTTTATTTGAGCAGTTACTCATTCAACATCAGTTGCAACAAAATAATCTCTAGGGATTTTGTACAGATGCTTTCAGTCTTTAACTCATTCCTCTAGCCCCTGCTCTTACTGATAAATGTTCATTGTAGGTATCAGTTCGAAAGCCTAATGAGGCTGCATTAACATCTTTAATGAAGGACATCATAATGCTTAAAACAAAGATCATTTGTTGAAATATCACATTTTAAATGATGCAACTCTGGCATGTTACTATCTGATCCAGATGGCCATGCTGCCCAATTTCTGGATTCCATACGAACAGATGGTACCCGAATCTCTTTCCTTATTTAAATAATTCCTAACAAAATTCACTTCCGGGACTCATATAGTAAGGCATTAACCATTACTCATCTCCTCAGATAGTTGTGCACAGTTTTAAAGAGCAGTCTTTTGAATAATGTGATTTTATTTATTTAGGTCCACTCCTTTGATCTCTAATCACCCACATTATGCCAGTAATTTACTACTTTAAGACCACTATTTTGGGGGTTTTTTTTTTCTAGTGTATCTGTCCATGTAGCTGAACAAAAAAGGTTGAGAAAAAGACTGAAAAGCCCCAGCACAGGCCAGCATCCTTGAGTATAGTCACACAGGTCTGCACTTCTGATTGGCAAAATAAGAACAAACCTCACCTACCAAATTTGATTTAGATATCCCTAACTTGAATAAGTCAGTAACATCTCTCTAGAATATCAAAGTGTCATCACAACATTATGATGCCTGTTTAAGGAATGCAGAGGCACTCTTAAAGCAATGCTTTTATATCAGTACAAAGTTTCAAGACACTGCTTGAAAGAGCAGACCTACAATACTGCACTCAAATTTTGAAACATTAAGAGAACATTATGCTTTGATTCCTTACTGATTGCTATAAACATGAGAGAGGTTGGAGGAATTGATTAAAAGATTATTGAATTTACTAAAATTGGGAGGAGGATTTTAGATAAGGCAAGAACAACTGTTCTGAAAGCAATGATATTAAGCAGTATTTATGCAGAATGGCATAATCAGTGTGCTAGCAATGATAAAACAACCCAAGGTGTCAAAAGAAATTGAGATCTCCACAAGGAAGTTTGAGAGTCTCACTAAGACAAAGCACTAAAAAAAACCTCAGCCTTGAAAAATCTTGCATAAAGAAGTAGACAAAATGGCCAAATAATCACTATTTCAAAATTCATTGCACCTTCGGGAGGACATAACTTCATTATGTAGCTCAACACAGTTGCAACCAAACTAAGGCAGAAATTTACATTCAGAGCTAATAATGATTTCTTAGTAAAATTAGTAATAAGCATAGCCCTTTTCACATTGAGAAGTGGCAAACGTTGTTGCTTACACCCACCAGCTTCAAGCAAGAAAACATGCAGATCATTCTAATTATGTGAACTTTGCTTGATATCAAGATAAGAACAACCGAATACAATAGGCCTGAGAACAAAGAATCTCTTCAATGCTATAACACTGAGTTTAAGCAGCCACTTGAAACAGCATAGAACTATTAAGAACAAAAAAAATCGACAGTCCTCATATCCACTCCTTCGGGAACACTTTTAGATATTGACTTTTTACTAGCAACACCACTCAATTAGCTTTGCTTTTTACATTTGTCTAAATTAAAATGCAACATTATTAGAGCATGGATCTCAAAGACATCACTGAAAAAGTGCAGCCTGGTATGTCAACAACAGAACACAGCCAAGTCAAGCTTGCTGTTTTGCAGGAAAAAAAAGTCTGTATGCCTGTTACAATTGAAAATCCTTCAGAACATTTGTCCTCTCTTAAATTAAAAGGTAGCCACTGAACTGGAAAATCAGCACAAGTCTCCTAAAACATGTAACTGTATCCTTGAATTACTGTTCCTTGAACTTTATTCTGAAGATTTCAGAGCTATTTCAGTACTAAGACCTGAACACAAGCTACTCTGTTTTTAGCGGAGTGTTTCATGTCAGACTGGTAACCAAGATTGCTTTAAATGCTAGGAAGGTGGAAAAAATGCATATTCTTCACACTGGTAAGCATTCCTACACATTTCAAGATGTAACCCTACAACCAAACATTAGGAATCAAGTCCTTCTTTTCATGTTAACAGCAGAAATTTAATTTAACGTTGCTGGCAGCTGATAAGAGTAGAAGAACATGCAAACTAATCAAGACACTGCATGGAGTATTTCTGACTTGTGATCCATATGGAAAATTCAATGTGCTTTTTAAGGCTCTAATTAAGCTAAACAGGAAAGCACATTATTATACCAACACTTAGCCACTTTTCTGCTGATATCAGGTTACTTCAAGGTTTTTTAGTGAGAAGTCTAGTGGGAAATGTGGCAAATAAGATTAATTCTCATTTTGCAGAATAAATGCCTAAACAAAATCAGAAGTTTTAATCACGTTAAAAACTTTTCACTGTGTAAACAGTTGGCATTATCAATCTTTCCAGAGATCAACTGCAGTTAAAGACCATAACTAATATTAAACAAAAGGTCATTCTAGAAAATTAAAAGTTACATTAAAATTAACAATTAAATTCACAAAATAAACCAGTTAGCATACAGTACAAAATTCTACAACAGTGCATAGTTACCTTCTATTACTAACAGCTGAAGATGGGAAAGAGTAATGACAGACTAACCAGCACAGCTACAATGTGAGCACATAAACCATTATCTTTAGTTAAATAATGGTGTTAATAATAATAACACCAAGAAATCTTTCTCCATACATCTCTACACTCACAAGAGTAAAAAAAAAAATCTACTCATTAGCTAAGCACCACCATTTTTGCAGTTTAATTTTTAAAAGCCAGGAAAAAATGCAGCATTGAAATTCACATCAATCTCTTCCCACTTGGTTTTGCTTAATAAAGCTGAATTAATCATTCAACTACCTAGTGCAACACAAAGATCCCTGAAATAAAATATTAACACAGCACCAAATCAGAAACAAAATTACCTTAGAAGCAAAGAAAATAGGCAATAAAAGGCAGCTAATTGGTCCCTAGATTAATAGACCATAATCTCTTCAGTTAAAGAGACTGTTCTGACAAAGCAAAACAAAACTGATCACAAGTTTTGCAGGCTGCTTTCAGCATTAGTGAAGACTGGATACGTAAAATTTTTCTATATGTTTTTTGGCAGGGCATCTAACCTGTGTGGATGTAGACCTCAGTAAGCATAAAAGCTGTTCAACAGCACAGCAGTGTCACAAGTGAGGCAGACAAGCTGAACAGAAGTGTGCTGAGGCTGCACAGCTGCAGACTGAGTAATAAGGCACACACAGGTACACCTGCTGGAACAAAGTTCCCTTCTATGCAGACACTGCTCTGCCATATCACACCCCTTCACAGATCAGTGCATATCTGCTCTAAGTGTGTATACATCCTAGTACTTTCTTTTAGGTCAGTTTGTATCAAGAGGGCTGAACTTCTGTTGCTCTGTATTCTCTCTTACATAGCTATAAACTGCTTCTGCCTGATTTGAATCTGCAATGGAGATTGCAACACCTGCAAGTGAGGTGGCCTGTTGGACAATCAAGGTGGCCCACATTCACTCTCCTGTTCCTAGTAGGCTGTGACACATATTTTAGTTTTCAGACTTTGTTACTTAATAGGATAAAAAAAGAGATCAAAATTTGAATAAAGGCAGCTAGAGGAGAGGAGAAAAAAATTAACTTTTTTGTAGCAACTACAAAACACTAACTATTACTGTAGTTTGGATTCAGTGATAAAGAAGTCTATCTGCAGATAAAGGAAAACTCCACAACTCAGAAAAGCAGTGTTAAGTAGGAAGGAGAGAGCCTACCTAATGAGATGACAGACTCCAACATGAGGAGTGCTTAAGTGTAGTGAGGAAAACGCATGACAAGGAAGAGACATTTTAATTTGTCCAGAATGTCTGCTTCTCATGTTGGCTGAAGAGTTTTGGAAAGGCAGTCAAGGATGCAACAGCAGAAAAAGTATTCTCACATCCCTGATGGTATCAGCTGTAGCCACAACACAAGTTTGTAAAGGCAGAGAATGACCATGACAGAAACAAGTGTGTCCTACAGAAGATGCAAACAAAGAATCAACACTTCAGCTTGGTTAAACCATAAATAGTTTAGGAACGCAGAAGCCCAGTCGTGGGACTCAGCAGCATAGTAAATGTTTAAATGCTAAAGAACCTGAGACTACCTTAGGTTCTGCATAACATTAAGTATGATTCACATTAATTCTTGTTTTGCCATTTCAGTGAACTGTTAAACATATTTAAGATTTAAAATACACAACAGACTTATCAAGGAATGAAAATTACAGCATTAAGGGCCACTGAAGAATATTGGTAAATTACAAGCCAAGTTTCTTTTAATATTGACTAAGTATTATCTGGAAAATAAGTATTGAAGTAACTGGTTCTCACTAGTATGATTATGTACTTGGTGCATTCCCTCCTTTTCTTTCACTCTCCAACTCAGTGACCACACTAACTTGGGTAACACAATAAAACAAGAAGGCAGTTGTATGAAGACAGAGGGTGCTCCACGAAACCAAGATTTATGTTTGTGTAGAGCTTAAACAAAAATCTGATAGCCTCACATGCTCTGACAGAGGTGGCATGCACAAGTCATCTAAATATAAATCTTTTTTCAACAAGCCTAGCACAAAACATCTGTGAGGGACTGATCTTATGATGAAGCTTGAGACTTCATATACACTGTCTGACAATTCTCTGTCAATCCATCACAGCCCATAGAAGTGCTGTATTCCCCATTAGCTGGAAAATGTCTATGGCTTGTTGATCTAATTTGATCTAATTGTTCTAATACTCCCACCCATTAAGAGCTACAAACTGAAACCAGATCAAATAATTACATTCACAAGCTACTCAATTCTAGTAAATATCCACATGTGACTTCCTGTAATTAATAGAAGATGTAGAAGTAAAGAGCTTTTCTTAGACTAATATTAAGTTCCACAATACATGCACTATAATGTTTGCAATAGCACTCATGTTCCTGATAGAGGCGCAGACACTACCACAAAGTAAAAGTCATGCCAGATAAGGTTTGAAGTATTTCAGAGGATTTCAACAGTTCCATGCAAATTTAAGGCATAAACAATTCCGTTATGGGGCTTTGTGCAGGACTCAAGAGCCTCAAGTTCCATTCTCAAACATACTTTCTCATTTTTGTCAAAAAAAGGGATTCTAACTAAAACACCAGCCACAGAACACTAACTACCAACTCAGAAGTAACATAGTATCTCTAAGAATAAAGATAGATGCAAGACTTTTGGGCAGTCCTCATAACTTAAACAAACAACTGTAGAGATGATGTGAACTGAAGAGCATCTTTTCAGACAGCAAGTACTCACTGTCCTATACTTCAGAAGCTGTCAGATGAGCTCTGCAGATGTGGTTGGAATTTACTGTTTTGTTCCTTGCACACTGTATTTATGATGGAACCAAAGGAAATTACACAAATCAAAAGCCAAACACACCTATTAGGTAAGAGAAAAAAAATAAGCTGCAGGCAGAGCATCAGCCATTCCATATTAAAAAAAACAGTCTTAGACAGTCCTAATCCACAAAGGGCGAAAACAGCACAAGATTAAATTCACAAAAAGTAATTAAACTTTCAGTGGCCTTAAAGGAAGAAACCACTTGCAAGAGCGGAAAGAGGAAATGTCTTCAAACATAACTGACTGATGGAGGCACAGCAATCCAGAAAGTCACATGGAGAAAAAAAGCACAAGAAAGCCAAGTGCAGGAGTACTTCAGAAGCATGTAGTGTATCATCAAAATATAATATCAGCATAAGACCTAATACAGGAACACAGGCACAGGAAAGTAGGGCTTATAACTTTATCAAAGGTAGAGAAGAAACTTAAGTGTTATCTGTCACAAAGGAAGAAACGTAATTTCTCTGCTGCAAGACTTAAATCTAAACAAAATTAACAGAATTTAAGACAATTAAGTACCTTTGAGTTTATAAATGGTAGAGCTGTCAAAGGCAAGGAATCTGCAGAATACTTCCATGTTTTACCACACAGTAAATTTTGTTTAACATGATACCACAAAAGAAGAGATGGGGAGAGGAAGATCAGTTCCACAAAAGGTAGCAGGCAAAAGGAGATAAAGAATACAGGTCTGCAAGACAGCACATGCTAAAGAAATAAAACTGAGAGCAGTTGCTTAAAAGCTGTAGCTCATCATGTTACTTCATACATTAAATTCCTACAGTTCTGCTGAGCTGCTAACAAGTCACTGCTTTTCATCATGCAACACTTCGTTCCGCTTGTACACCTCCCTGTCTTTTCTTGAATCAGTGTGGTTTCTCCAAGTTTAAAAGTTTTATGCTATTGTGCAAATTGTTTCTGTAGAAAGCTTAAGGACAAACCACAGCTGCATAGCTTTTGCAGCCTTTAGAAAAAGAAGATCTGAACTAAGCCATGCATAGGAGGTTTCAAAAGACTAACTGTAGGTTTAAACAGCTAAAAACGCACTTGAAGTGGCTACAGAGGTACAAGATCTACAGTTCTAGCTTATCTGATCATTACAAACATTTTAGAGCAGCACTGTGCACAAATTACACTTGGTGACACAAACACACTGTAAGCAATAGACTTCAGAAGTCATAGTGCTGTATCCCAATTAAAGGGCCACAAACCCTAAAGTGAGGTACAAGGTTCAATATTCCTTAGGAGTTTCTCTTTCAGTCATGGTATTCAGTAGTGACTTCCAGCTCTTCCTAGAATTAAGAAAAAGCTATTCCACAGCATAAAATTTGGAGTTAAAAATGTACAAATCATACAGATTAATACTGATCATACAGAAGTACTAGAAACATTTAGCATAGGACTGAAAATCTGATTAGAAAAAAATCACACACTAGGTATCTGAGAATACATACATCAAAACAGAAAAGTACTGTTCCATGTAATAGAGCAAAGGCAAACAGCGCAGACCCTCTCACTTCATTATGATTGTATAGGATTCCATCTGAAAACTAAACTGAAGAGCTCATATATACTTCCTTGTAGTTTTTTTTCTCACCTCCATTCCCTTTATTTTTACCTTTCACCACCCCATCTATTTTTTCCCCTTCCTCTTATTCATGTCTACTAATTCCATTCATTCATTCTGAACCATGATAGTCCTAATTCCACACCTCTCTGCTCCGCTCCAGCCCCGACTTGCTCATCTCTCCCAAGCTTTCAAAATCTAAAATACAGCAGGGGAAGTAGTACTTAAGGACAGGCTTTTGAACCCAACATTCTCACTTCTACTGTATGATTGCTAAAGTAACTTTTGTATTAATACCATTAATAAAATCTAAAATAGCTACCAGCTGTTAAGAGCTCATACTTGGAAAGTATGCTGAATTTGATCATTTCTAGAGCAAGCTCCTGATTCTTCATTTAGAACTCTTACCAACACTTTTTTGTTTGTTTGTTTGTTTGTTTTTGTTGTGGTTTTTTTTTGTTTTTGTTTTTTTTTTTTTACTCACTTGGCCACAGACTGGATAACTTTAGAAGATGTATCCTTAATATTAGTGAAAAATCGCTCTGTTCCACCCCTCAGAATATCAAAGAACCCTCCATAAGTCTGGTCACATTCCGCAACGGTCAGGCCTAGAGTAGTCGAATAAAAATAATTGTACTTTAAGTCATACCTTCGAATGGGCTCCATACCAAAGCACAAAGCTGGAAGTGAATGCACATATAGGCTACACCTTGCTGTAAGGCTCACAGTTCTAAAGTTCTCCTTAACTATGACTTATACAAAAAAAACAGTACTTCCTGTGGTCAGGAGGTACTTAACACATTATTCAATTGACTCACTGCATTTAAGACAAAACAGGTAAAAATTTCTGAAAGTAAAGCATTTATTTCATATTGCCAGTGCAGCAAAATACTGCCTTTTTTAGTATGAGTCTCTTAAAGTGCAGCTTTAAGCTTAAGCACTACTTAAGCACCCCCAGCAGAGACATTTTGATGCATGACTTCAAAAGCAGCTGGCATAATTAAGTTACTTTTCAAGTACAACATCCAGCTAGCACAGCATCTCAGCACAACATCCCTATTAATACATTTGTATACAACAAGCAGTACTCATTTTTACACAAAACAGATGGCCAGACAGCCTTTTGATTATAATCCCATTAGGAAGCTGGAATTTGATATACACACAACATTACTGCAATAATTATTACCCAATTTTAAAAGTTTCCCTGGGACATTAATATCCTTTGTTTCACTGGCAATTCAGCATAAGGAATATCAACCAAGAAATATCAAGCTGAAAGGAAAATTTAATACATTATGAAACATTCCCTTGTTATCTTCTACATTAATTGAAGTGTTCCATATTCACATATAATATATGATGAGACAGGTGCAAAAAGTGCATTTTAGTAAGAAATGAGATGCAAATAAGCCTATTAAGCTTCTCATTTTCTTTACTATAGTAAGTACAAGTATTTTCAACTGAATGAATTCTGGAATATCTATTTTTACAGAACAAGTATTTCAGCTTTTAATTGTGTCATTTTGCTTGACTTAATTTAGTACCACTACTCCAACTATTGTTTTTCCTCGGACAGTGCCATAACTCCTCCTCAGCACTGATGTCCTATGCACTGATGGTGCAACCATCTCCTGAAGTCCTCCCTTGCACAATCCTCCCATAATTAGCTGGGCTGAAGGCAGGACCAGCTATAGCTATTTCTGAAAGTACTGACTGGATAGCTAATAAACTGAATTCAGGTTGCTACTCTTTCCTTTTGAGATTGTTAGACATGAGTCTTTTGGAAGTGACGAAACTACATAGCTTTAGACTACGACCACTGTCAGATGTGCTTCAAAGTATCAGGGGGGTCAAACACCTTTTGGGGGGCTGAGAGAGGAGGAGGGAGAGATGGACTCCAGATGCTTATGGATGTATTCCTTCTTCATATAGGCTTTTCACAGGCTAAAATAAATACTTGTCAGATCAGAGACTCGGTATAAATGAAGTACTGTGGTTGACAGTCAAAATCTCTGCAATTGCTTCTGTGTTTCTTTTTTGGACTACCTCAATCATCAGACACCAACAGGCTTGTTGTAGCATGAAGTTATAGCAAAAGCCACAGAGCGGCTGCTCTCTAAGTTGTTAACATATCTGATGTTAAGTAGCTCTTCCTGGGAAAGCAAAAAGAACTGTCACTTTCTTACATCGAAGAGCCAATATTGTGCACAGACCCAACTCTCCCACCTCGACAAGTCAATAATGCATTTTAGTTTCAATTATTTTGCATAGGAAACAACTTTATTTTGCCCAGCAAAGAACTTGAGGAATTCACATTTGCATGTGTCAACATGCAACCAAACCCTACTAAAAATAAAATAAGTTTAGAAAGTGACATAAATGCAAAATAGCTAGTACTTATGCAAAATGTCTAAAACTCCCAAATTATTTTTTTTTTTTTCACGCAGAAAATATGTAATTGGCTTTACACTGAGATGAAGTCTCTTTCTGCGCTTACCTGCATTGTAGATATTGTTCAGCTGTCCTGCAGGCTTGGAGCTCTGTGAAACAGAGGTCACAGATGTCCGAGGTTGAGTGTTGTTTCCATAACCTCCATTTTGTTCCAGGAGCTAAGGAGATTAATACTGATTATGAGGATTTTCTTGCCAATTTAGCCAACTTGTTATGCTTTGTTAATTACTCTCACTTGGTGAGAACAAGCAAGGTATCAATTACTGAACCTCAAGAGAAAGGCAGGAAGTTAAGATACACTAATTTATTCACATGCAGAACTGTGCAATTTAAGCATCAGAAGACATCTGAATGAGTTTAAAGTTACTGTAGGCAGAGCCTTCATATTCTAGATTTTTCTATGCAAATTATTTATGATTAAATGTGGCATGTCAAACAGAGCACTTGCATAGTGAAGAATGACCCAAGAGCATGAGAAGTTTTTCAACAAGTAGTTAAGAACTACCACTAGTTTCCTTTAATGTCACGCAAGCTCTGTGCTTTAAAAGCTGCATTTTCAAAGACCCTACAAGTGATATAGATCAATTTAATTGAATTTCAAAACAAGTTAGTGTTAAATTTTCAAAAGACTGAGGAACAGAGGACCTGCTCTGTTACTAAACTCACACTCACTGAGTAAGAGAGGAGACCTAATCAATAATACTCCCTATGAGACATCTTTACCTCTGTGATGGGGGATTTAGGATTCACATTCCTAGCTGCTGCTATTTCCTGCAATTGATTCACAAGTTCAGTGATTGACAATCTCTCATCCGGGTTCACCTTCAAAGTGGAGCCTAAAAAAGGAGATTCGGACAATGTAACAGAAACATTGACAAACAAGAAAAGGAAACCCTTCAGAGCTTTTCTTCCAGCAGAGATTAATAATTTCTTCAGTGCACGCCAGTGCAAGAAGCAAACACACAGGGTGGAGCAACTTTAATTCAGGCAATGATATTTAAAGCAGAATTTTAGAATATGAAATTGATTAAGCTTCCTAATATTGGTGCAAATCATGCTCCTCCATATATGGTCCCAGTGCTTTAGAGATCAGCTTCAAGCTCCTTCATTTATTCAAGCTCCTTTATACATATATAATTTTCATAACAAGTGTAAGTGAAAAAATACCATTTAGGTATTTCAAATAATATACTTTAGGATCAGATAATTAATAACCTGAGAAGTAATTTAGTATCCAATATTGTTGAGTTGGAGACTTATTTCTGTAATTAAAGTTTCCAGTAATCTATTTGAAATTTAAAGAAAATAGAATTTCTAAAGCAAATTCAAAGAAACCAAGTAAAAACACTGGTTGTTCCCATGAACTAATTCAGATCTTAAGCAAGACAGACAACAGTACTAAAATACCCAGAAGTTTCATTTAAAATTTCCAAGGTTTTTTTGATAATGGATTAAGATTTTTAATAAAACAAGATTTGCAGTTAACCTTTTTCAAGATCACATCAATAACATTTAATTAGTAGCAATACAACTCTGTCAGTAACAAGATGTAGCCATAAAGACACCAAATTAAATAACATTATAAACTTACGAACAAGATCATGAAACACAGAATAGCGGGTGTCATTTTGTGGGATTATGTATTTCCCATTGACTATGCGAAGTTTAGCTCCGTCTTCAAATGGATGTTGCCTAAAGCACAGCAGGTACAGGATACAGCCCAGAGCCTACACAGAGGAAAAAAAAGCAGAAATATTTCATAGAATCATGGACTCATTTAGGCTGGAAAAGACCATTAAGATCATTGAGTCCAATCATTAACCTAAGACTAACACTGACAAGTTGACCACTAAACCACATCCCTGAGCACCAGGTCTACACTTCTTTTAAACACTTCCAGGGATGGTTACTTCCCTGAACAGCCTGTTCCAATGCTTCACAACCCTTTCAGTAAAGAAACTTGTCCTAATATCCAATCTAAACCACTCCTAGCACAACCTGAGGCCATTTCCTTTCATTCTATTGCTAGTTACCAGGGAAAAGGGACTGACACTCACCTCGCTACAACCTCCTTTCACAGGTGTAGAGAGCTATAGGATCTCCCCTCAATCTTCTTTTCTCCAGACTGAACAACCCCAGTTCCTTCAGCTCCTCTTTGTAAGACTTGTGCTCCAGACCCTTTACCAGCTTTGTTTCTGCTCCTTGGATGCACTCCAGCACCTCAATGTCTTTCTGGCAGTGAGGAGCCCAAAACTGAACACAGAATTTGAGGTGCGGCCTCACCAGTGGGGCATGATCACTTCCCTAGCCCTGCTGGCCACACTATTCCTGATACAAATCAGAATGCTGTTGGCCTTCTTGGCCACCTGAGCACACTGCTGGCTCACATTCAGAGAGCGATCAATCAACACCTCCAGGTCCTTTTCCAACAGACAACTTTCCAGTCACTCTTCCAAGCATTGCATGGGGTTGTTGTGACCTAAGTGCAGGACCTGGCATCAGGTCTTGTTGAATCTCATATAATTGGCCTCAGCCCATCGATCCAGCCTGCCCAGATCCCTCTGTAGAGTCTTCCTGCCCTCCAGGAGATTAACACTCCTCCCCTGCAAACTTATGAGTCACCTGCAAACTTATGAGGTTGTACTTGATGCCCTCGTCCAGATGGTTGATAAGAATACTAAACAGAACTGGCTCCAGTATTGAGACCTGTGGAGCCTCACTTCTGACCAGCTGCCACACAGATTTAACTCCACTCACCATCACTCTTTGGGCCCGGTCATCCAGACTTTTTTTTCCCGAGCAAACAGTACACAGATGTCATGGTGGTTTCACAGCAGATAAATGAACATGGGTAGTGGCAGCTGGTGACACTGCCAGCCCAGGATGAGTATAAAAAGGGTTGTGCCAGCCCAGGCTGGCATATGAGCAGCCAGGTGAGTAACAGCAGGGAGGGAAGGGCACAGAGGCACGGGCTGCCCATGGTGATGGAGGGTGGCTGTGTTATACAGGGAAACAACCAGACCACAGGACATTACTGTCCTCTTCCTCTGAGCTGGAGAGCTGCCAACAGTCTACAGGACAGATAAGGTAACACCAGTCCCTGCCCCACACTGGTCTTACAGGGAGATGGAAGTTCCCCAAACCCATGGGCAAAGGAAGCTCTGTGTCCTTTTTTACTTGGTACCCTGGGACTGAGCTCTCAGCACTAGAGATGTAGTGGCTTTATCAGTGGGCAGAATGCTGGTGGTGGCCAGCATTTTTGGCCCAGAATGAGCATCTCCTGGCAATCAGGGACGTACAGAATGGACAACCCTGGTGTGAGGCTGCAAGAGCCCCACGTAGGGAGCCAGGGGCTGCTTGTGGCAAAAGAGGGTGACTGCTTCAGTTGGTGGTCCTGCTGTCTTCAACAGCTGCAGTCCTGTACAGGGATAGGAGCAGATCATGGCACACTTCTGTCCTCTTCCATCACTCGAAGGAGTGTTGCAACTTATTACAAGGGTATTGATGCATGGATAAAGAAGCACCTTATCCTGTACCTCTACACCTTATCTCATATCCTGTGATAGACAGTGTCATGGTCCTACAGGAAGCTGGAAGGTCCCCACAGCCACAGACAACAGGAGCTCTGCAGTACTCACTTTCTTTGTGTGAAACTTATCATAGAATGAAAAAGTTCATAAACACAAATCTTCTGATTCATTAGCCCATTGGCTGGTTCTTCTTGTTTGTGCTGCCTTTAATTCAGGCAATGATATTTAAAGCAGAATTTTAGAATATGAAATTGATTAAACTTCCTAATATTGGTGCAAATCATGCTCCTCCATATATGGTCCCAGTGCTTTAGAGATCAGCTTCAAGCTCCTTTAGAAATAATTAGTCTTGATGTGTCTGAGGACAGAACATTTAGTGAACCATTCATTTGTTTTGCATATTAGAGAGCTCCAAGTAGCAATACTGCTACTAAAGAAGTTTGTCGGGTTTATTCCCTTTTGTGGAAGTTTCCGGGCTCAGGGATTCTCCTATTCCTGTGTTAAAAAATTATTACAATAAATTCATTTTATTAATTTCACAGTATACAAAAATGAGCAGTCTTTCAAAACTAAACATGTTTAAGAACATGTTTTTTCTTATAAAAGGCTCAGAAGCTTTATTTCATATCTTCATCCTGTGCTTCATGGAGACTCATTTCACTTGTGGGTACAGGATTTGGTCTTTTATATTTTTAAGTTAGATACATTCTGTTACGCAATGCACCAGCTTGGTAAGCATTTAAGGATTAATCAATTTGTTTAAGTGACACTAAGAGGACACCACATCCTCTTTACAATGTTTGTTTTGATAAAGATTTGAAGAAAATAAGCCTGAAATGACAGTTCCTTTAGTTGCTACAATCAGGCAGCTATTTGATTCTTATAACAAATAAATTTTAAGATTATTTTCAGACAGGTTCATTCAAGCCTCAAAATCACAGAATCAGGACTACCACATGCTGGGAACTTTTTCCTTGGCGTGCCCAAACCTGAGATCTACGCAACCTGAGAAAGCCAGAAGTCAGTTTTCAATTCTAATCTCTGAATAGTCCAGGTATTATGGATTAATTAGGATAATTTAATCTGTTACTTAAATAAATGTGTTGATATATATTTTTAACATAAGTTAGCATATGAAATATACTGGCAGAGCTATGCTATTGTAGTAGAACCATGTTCCTTCTGGCCTATAAAAGCTTGATAATAAAGCGTCTGATACCTCCAAGAAAATGCCTGCACGACAGACTGGAAAACTGCTCCTCAAAGTTTCTTCTGAACCTCAGCTTAGTTGCTGCAGCATATGGGCTTTTACAGCCCCAACAAATAAAATAAGCTAGCGAAGACATTAGCCAAGAAATGTGCTCACTGCTTCCAGTTCTCTGTGTGCGCTGTCTTCAGCTGTCCTTGATTGTCAATTTATCCCAAGAACAGTTTCAAAGATTTGAAGGTTATTAAAGTCTCTCAAAGGTTTGAGATTTCATTACTCTAAAATACTTAGCAAGTCTATCAATCCAGGGCCAGAAATAAAACTACATATATTCATTCTGTATCATTGTATAGGAAGTACATTTTTGTCAGTCTGTTGGTAAGAAGCTCTCCATAAGGAATACACTGAAGTATCATACAGTCCACATTAATTAATCCAGCAGAGGAGTATAGGAAATATCACCTATTCTGCCACAGAAAGCAGACCATGATTTAGGTGGAGGAATGAAATTACTACCTGCACAGTCAGAGACACCAAGCGGATCAGAAGACAAGCGCGGGAGAAAAGCACAATGGCAACTAGCTGAACACACTGGACATAGAAGACTGCTTTGATTTGATCTTTGTTTTAACTGCTAGAGAATGTTTTTCATTCCCTTTGCTTTATTTGTAACTTAGGATTGTAACAGTATTTTTAATACTTTAAACGCCAATTGTGATTCAACTCGGCTAAAAGACAATTCCAGTTGCAGCAAGGCAACTGCCTAAAGCCAACCCCATCCACACAGCCTCAAGCATCGATCCATTCAAAGGAAGAGCCCATTTCCCCAAGATGTTGCCCAAAAGCTGCAGACAGTCCCTCAAAAGAAGCTGCCTAGGTGAGTCTGTGCACTCAGATGCCAGCAGATTAAAAAGCAGCATGACAAAGTGATCAAAAATAACTACCAATAACTTTTTGAATTGCTGCTGGGCCTCTACCAGCAACTAATATAACCCTTTCTTGATGGTACAGGGTGGGGTTGGTAGTGTGGGATCTGGGGGAGGGAATTGTTTCCAACAAATCAAAATACTGTTATTTTTCCACTGACCAGGTTCAGGCAACATGCAAGCACACTTAAAAAAATAAATTCTACAGTATAGCTGCAGGATGATACACAGGTACTATATCAAAATACTTTCTGAAGAGAATTAAATTACATTAAATCTAAAAAGATCATTCAACTCATACAGAATTAAAACCTGCAAGAATTATTGCTGTGACTAGAAGAATTTTTTACTAGATACTGGTAAGGAGAACCCAGCTTTGAAGTTCTGCTTCTTAACAAATATATTCCAACATCCACTCTTCCACTTTTTCAGAAATTTATAAGACTGGGAATGTATGAAGGGCCTTCCAAGCCAAAAGACAATTTCAGTATAGAAAAATCTCTATGACAATGTAAAGCCTGTCACTTCAGTGGAATTCAATTGATTCTCAGTTTGGGAAATCACATTAATTCAGAAAAAATGGAAACAAAGCTATTTGTGTTTTGAGTTTCTCTTCTGAAGATCTCTAATCTTACAATCACATTTACATTGTGGAGTCTATGTGGTTGATAACAAATGTTTCATCTATACTACTGTTCTCAGCAAGATATTCGCATCTCCTTTACACTTTTAAGTGCATACAGCGACAAGCACACAGACCGCAACTATGAGTGTTACTCACCCTACTTGCTTTCTTGGGAAACCTGTTTTGTTTATCCTAACCACAAACTACAAGATCAGTTATGCTTCCTGAAACAGTGCCATATTCTGTGGCCAAATACTTTGCATGTTTTCATTAAACCCAGAACATAAATGAAAAAACATAGAACATGTTCCAACACAGGCATGGTAAATGGAACAGATCTTCCAAGAACACAGCAGGAGATAACCACCAATATTAACAGTAACAGATATGAAGTTATTCTAAGAAAAAAATTGCAACAGCTCTTTTGAGTTAGGCTTTTGTAAAACACATTTCTTGCTTAACTGGATATAATCTTGGCTCAGACTGTCACTACTTAAATGCACATGAAGTGACCAAATGTATTTTTCTTGTTACTTCTTCAAAGGCCAGAAGAAAATCACGAACAGCTGTGTGAGAATTTCCACAGTATCCAAATAAAAACTTTCAAAGCACCGGTAACACATTTTTTCAATTTGTGTTCTGACACTACCAATACAGATAACAGCAGAACAGTTTAACATATGTCTCAAAAAATATCCAATAATTTAAGCCCCTAAGCACAAAATTGCTGGTCAGTACCACAGTACTATTACAGTATTACACAATGTAAAAGGTACAATCTTTCACCTTTATATATTTACCTGTAATTCTGGCTACAGATTTTTTTTTAGTGAAGGTTAACAGTTTATCATCCTTTCCATATAAGGCACGAATGATTTCTGCATCATTCTCATCCTTGCTACCTGTCAGTATTTGCTCTGGATCCAACACCTAGACAATCTTTTTGAACTCAGCAACAGGCTGTTCCTTGATTACATGCATGGCAGAGCATGAAAGGCAAGAATTTGAATCTAAAGACTTTAAGTATTCTGGCTCTATGGTGGCAAGCTCCAACAAGGCAACAGTTCTAATTAACGTCAAAAAAGTTCAGCATTGCCTCTCACAAGTAAAGCTAGATCTGGGAGAAATAATATGCCTTGAATAATACATCTCATTCTTTTAATATTTAGATACACAGTTCATACTATTTAAGTTTACTTGGACATAAGACAGTCTATCCTATGTTTATTTTGGTGCTCTTATTTAATCAACAAATTAACATGAAGACTGCAAACGCAGTTTCAACTATGACATAAGCAGCTATGATACAGTAAGAGAAAAATTTCTTACCCAAATGTCCTGTTTTTCACCAATTGGAAAATTTGAATATAAGTCTACCATTTCTGGCGTCCGGTACATTGGCGTTGTATTCCTTGTGATCTGCAGAAGACAGAATTTATTGAAACAGAAACCTGAATGGCATTCAATCTCTAATAGCATTAAACCAAGGAAAGAGCTCTTCATGTAGAATGGATAGCACTAACTTTGAAAATCAATTTCAGAAATACTTGTCACAGCAGAAGCCATGAATTGAATCCTGCAATAGTCACAATAGCTTTGACATAAGGCTGAATAAAGATGGTAGTACTCAAATAAAAATTGTGACATTCATGAGACCTTCTAAACTGCAAAGCATGTAAAGTAATATCACTGTTCTACATGAGGCAAAAGGTGATATTGACACAAATACATAAAGTGTGTTTTTCTTACACTTTTTTTTTTACACTAAATTTTACACTAATATTTACAACAATAAAACAAGCAAATTCATGCTCCAGTGTGTATTCCTCACTTCCTCACCACACTTAATGACAGTGCAGATATATCCAAAGAGTTAAGCTATGTTTACAAGGATATTCAACAAGGCCTTTTCTCCTATCTTTTTGCACAGACTACAGAAGACAGTGGAACAACATCATCTTTTCTTCTCCAGAAACCAATGGATTGCTCTCCAAGGATGCTGAATTCGAGAACATGGGGAGTTTACAGAGACTCACGATATCAGAAGTTGCACACATAAATTTTAAGTGTCACTGTATTTCTCCATACTTAGAAGTCTGAGTCTAGCTGATGTACTATATTAGACTTACCAGTATTACTCTTGACTCTAAACTAAGAACAAATGAACTTCACAAAAACATACCAGGTGCTTAACACTGTCACTGTAGTCCTAGAGGCACTGCAAAATTGCCTAGTGGAATTCTGTTGAGCAGACTTGCCACTTCTTTATATAACATTCAGCTGATAAAAACAGATGAGAAGGTGGGAATCACTTTGGCATAACCGAATTTTTTACTTCCTGTTCAGTCTGCTATTAGAAGTGATCACTAGAGCTTTATTTTCACACTGGATTGCAGAATGGACACTGGTCACATTGAAGCAGTGTTTGTATATGCAGCTACAGAACACAAGCTATGATTATAACTGCAGACACTGTTGGAACTCTGGCAATACAAATACAAACCCAAAGCTCTACAAACAACACAAGTGAAACACTCTTCAGTGGTTTTGAAAGTCCCATGAATCGATATCAGATTAATAGTAACAGTTAAACAAATTCACTGTTGATATTAAGATCAATCACATTAAAATAGTCTCACCTCTTCTTCAACCAGTGCTCTCTTTTGTGCAGACCAATTGTAGTCAGGATAGTAAGCTATAGTTGTAGCACTACCGAAGTCACAAAGTTTAATCGTCCCTTGGTTACTAATAAGCAAGTTTTCCACCTTCAAAAAGAGGTAGAACAATAATTTTAAGACATCTTTTGTCTGTACACTAACATAAAGGATTTTAAATATCAACTCATTTGTACATCTATATAAAAAATACTTTAGCATAGAATTTTGTTTATAGGAGCACAAAAATTTCAGACAGTACCATAGAGTATATGGTAGCAATATCATCAATTTTTAAAAGGAAGCGCCAAAAACACTAGGAGCAGGAAACACTCAAGAGAGCAGGAAATAAACCCCAGGAAAAAAATAAGTTCGCTAGTGCCTAAGCGGTGGCCAGTTTTTCAGACAACTACTTGCAGAAGCAGTACCTTGGAATCCAAATATTTTAATGCATAACACTGACCACTGTTAGCTTAATTGCAGTGGAGTGGAGGTTAGGACTGCTGTAGACACAAACCAGGAATGTACTAATAAAGAAGCAGGCTGCTGGGGGATACCCAGAAAAAGGCAGCCGTGACCATGTGCACAGACAGAAACCAGCTATTTGATGAGGAGGTGCTACCTGAATAGTTCATCATTATTCCTCCCTTTCCCTATTTCATTGTCCTGGTTCTGGCCAGGATAGAGTTAATATTTACCTGAGCTGGGTGGAGAACTGAAGCTGGTAGCCCCTATGGCTGGGATAGTTAACTAATTAGCTAACAGCTGGGGTTAATTTACCCAAATTAGCCAAAGGGCTATTCCATCCCATCTGACATCATGCTCAGTATATAAGTGAGGAGGGTGCTGAAGGGAGGCCCTCCTAGTTGGAAGAGACTGGATGTGGAGATCTGTTGTGAGCTATTATACTGTATTTGTGTTCCATCACTCTATTGTTTTCTTCTGTCATTACTGTTAAATTTACTTTTTGTTCAATCTCAACCTGCGTGTTTGGTTTTTTTTTTCCTGGTTTTCTTTTGTTTGTCAAATCTCCTCCTATTCTCTCGGAGAGTGGGGGGAGTGAGAGAGAGACTGTGTAGTCTGGTCCCCGTTGGGGCTGAACTATGACATTCATCAAATCCAACCTTCCTGGACTGCTAAGTAAAATGGGGAAGGGGAAAACTGGGTATTGGGCAGATGTATTGTGGGATCATAACCAGAAAAGGGCTGAAAAATAAAATTTATATCTCTGTATGAAGTCAGGGAAATGTGTGAAAGTTGAGGCATACTAGTAACATTACAACACCACACACTTCAGATAACTAGGTTTGTCTTCCCTTTCCCTTTGAAACCACAACATTTCTGGACTTCCTCCAGAACATCCTACTAGCCTCCCTTACACATGCCCTGTTCAGCTTCTTCCATCATAAAATTACTTTTGGCTACCCTGCAGGAAGACACAAGCTCTGTTAATTATATGGTTAGAGTATCCATCTCAATCAACAAACTGAATGCCATTCTGTTAATTACCTTTGCTTATCTCCATGTACAATAAGAAGGGTGGGCATTCAACATCAAACTAAATGTATACTCTAAAAACAGTCACAGTAAGATGAGAGATCAAGTTTCTGTGCATTTATGTTCTGGTTTTTGTGCTTTGGTAATGGTTGCTCATAATGTAAAACATTCCAGCTGATTATTCAGATTTTAACAGGCTCTATGACCTATGTCATGCAGACTAACTGTGCACTGTATAGCAAATCCTGAAAAGATCGAATTCAGACAATTAAAATATCAGAGAAGCACTGATATTTTACAAATTGCCCTCTAACTAGCTTAGAATTTTTAAAATTCTGTAACTAGCTGTGTTCTTATAGTGCTGTACACACTCACTGTAAGCGTGAACTTCATCCAGATGCGTTCAGGAACAAAGAATGCACTACACTGACAAGCAAGGGAAGGAAACCACAGCAGGACAGAAAAGAGCCACCACTAGGAAGGTGACCTTGTTTTTAAGCTGCACTGTAGAATTTCATGAATTCTTACACTTTTAGTCAAAACAATTGAGACAAACCTGTTAGAACTCCACTCTACCACATCTCCCTCCAAAAGGTACAGTAGCATCTCAAGTCTCATTTGAGGTTGGCTGAAAACTTTGACCTACAGTTTTTTATGCTGCTGACCTAACTTCAGTCTTCTGGAAAGGGCAGCACAATTAAATGACCCCTGTTTGGCTCCTGATTGTGGTAAGGCCTCTGCCTATTGCAGCACAACTATCATTTAATCTTTGCAGCCCCTTGTAACATGAAACCAACATGAAACCAAACATCTGTCTTTTTCCATGTTTTATTTCCAGCAGAAATACACATTATTTGACAAGAAAAAAAAGATACACCTTGAATTACAGCATTAGCTCAATTTTTATGGAGCTGGCTACTTAAGAAATCATGTATTTATTTGGGATTTTTTTTACCCCTTTTCCAGAGAACAGATGCACTTTTTCTACAAGCTTTTCTAGGGGCTGGTGTATAGAAATTTCAGTCAAGAATAAAAGATTTTATTCTAGAAAGCAACACCAAGAAATTTCCTCCCCAGCTAGGTCTTTTGACATGACCTAGAAGCCTGCTCAATGGTACTTGTGGGGGGATGGAGGGGGAAGTGCTGCATCAAAACTATTTTTGTATTAAGGGGCTAACAAAGTTTTCAACAGTACTGAAAACACTTAGCACACAATTAGTTTTAAAATGTAGTTTCACTTTCCTTTCCCCAAAGTAATTGAGCACATGCTTACTTAAGGAGGACGGAATTTTCCTTTTTTTTTTATATTCAGCTGATATCGTATCAAGCAGGAAGTAAGACATCTGTGCAAAATTCACACACTGTTTTAGGAATAAGAATCTTCCCTCTCTTATTTTGTTTATGTTTACAAAGACCACCTCCTTCCATTAGGTTCAAATCTATCTGTAGTACAGCAGAACCTCACTGATGACTAGGGCTCCTTCATCTGACATACAGCATACCTGTAAAGGTGAACCCTTGCTTCAAAATACAAAATTCAAACACAGATTAAGTCCTTTCAAATCTACAAAGTTTCTAATAGGACAATACTTTTTACAGCATAATCATAAAGTATCTTGGTAGAGGCTAACAGAATGAAAAATTAAGAAAAAATTTATCACGAATTACGCCTACCAAATTTAAATTTCAAGTTAAAAACAAGCCCTAAAATGTGATACAAGTTGTTAGTTCTAAAACAAACAGCTTACTACACATTCTCAAAGGCTATGTAATCTTTCATGAAGAATCCAGCATTACCTTCTCTTCTCCTTCAAAGCTTTATCGCTTCTATTTAGAAAACCTGTTCACCCCAAAACTGCAACTCACAAGTCATAACTGGTAATTTTACCAAAAGCAAACTACTTAAAGACTAACTTAATCAGTAAACCATGATACACTACTTTTCTGTCAGCTTGTTCAGATAGAGTACAAGTAGTACTAATACCACAAGCACAAGGGAAATATGTTGTTTGAAGAGAGGGAAGTATTTCAGTGATGACCTCCACCAGCATCCAGCAGCCTTGGCAAGGCAATACATGTAAGCACTCTGCTCAAGAGTACCCACTGTATTTGATCAACAGTCTTAACACCGATTCAGTTGGACAGGCTCCTTTGCTGTTTAAAAATTCAGCCTCTATTTAAACATAGTAACACACCTTTAAATCTCTATGGATAATAGGAGGCTTCTGTTTATGCATATGCTGTACTGCTCTGCAGGTCTGATAAAAGATCTTCAAAACTGTGTCACAGGAGATAGGTCCTTTGGATTCTACTTTCTTTAAGAATTCCACCAACTGTCCTGCGGGAAATCAGAGAAATTCACATAAGCCCACAGAGAACACTACAAATTCTGAAAGCTTGGCAGGAACAGACAAATGGTCTTACCAAAGAAGATTTAGAGTCTTGAGTTGTAACATTGGATGGATATTCTGAAAACGGCAAATCCACACTGACTGCAGTGCGGAAGGAAATGGTGCTCTTAGGAACTAGTCCTCCTCTTCCTTCCTCTGACTAGTGTCAAAGAACTTAATGATTATCCCATATTTAAGACGAATTTAACTAGCTCAGAGAATATGATTCTTATCCTATAAAAGATGAAGTTGAACTCTACCAACACTAAACTATGCTATCTTTAAGAGGCTTTCAAAGCTCCTAAGCTGTGAAAGCAACCTGTGCAAAACAGCTGTCAGAAGCAATGTGCACTGCTGGGAAAAGAAATAAAGTTTACCTCTACACAGCTCTGTAAGCAGAAGAAACTCTCCCTGTCCCGTGTCAGATTCTTCTTTTCCTATAGATGCAGCAGAGCAGAACTGGACAATGTTGGGATGACCTGAAAGTTTTTTCTGGACATAACATGTTCAAGAAAGATGACTGCCAAGTTTATTGATCCTATTGTATACAGCAGTTCACAGACATCTCATTTAAAAGGTTAACTTAAAACCACAGAAAGCTTAAAGCTGCAATTAAAATACTAAGCAGAACAAGGAAATCCCTGCCTCAACTGAAAAAAAACAAACAAACAAAAAAAAAAAACCCCAAAAAAGCCAGACTTCAAGGGAAGCCACTGAAGGTAATGTAATAAAAAGTCAAAGTAAAACATTTTTTAAATCCTTGTGATTAAGGCTCTAAGGAAACTGGACTTTGTAACAGGCCTAGTTACTTCTTTTTGTCTTTTGACAATGACTGTAAGGCATTAGCACAAGTACCAGAGAGACCTTTACATTATCAGTTGCTTCTCTAGCTGGCTGATCAAGAAAGGACTATTGTATCAACATCTGTCTTTCCAAAGCAAGGATTAAGTATGTTATGTTTTCAGTAATTAAAACAAAGTTCAAAACAAATAAAAGCTCTAAAAGACTGAGGAACTTATCCTTCCACCATTAGTAATAATTCTTAATACTAAAACTTTTGTCTTGTTTCACTTCCAGTTCAAAAATTTAAGGTATGCTTTTTGAACTGTGTAAAGGGGAGTAGAATGCAAGTGATCTCAACTCCTGCCAGTGAAAGTTACATTGCAGTACGCCTGTTTGCATTGCCCCTGATGAGCATCTCCCTGGTCATATAATGAGACCCATGCCTACAAGACAGACACACAATATTTACAGGATACATTCATTAAGTCTGAAAAGAAAAAAGCAATGACATCATAAGCACAACAAAGCTATATTAAAAAAAAAAAGGGTAAGTTGGATCCACCAAATAAAAATGGACCTGAAGTAGTGTTTTATATGTTATGTATCTCTTCAATCTTTTACTCAGACCTGCAGAAATTAATTTCATTTCATTTTGTAGTTACATCTTGGAAAGTTAGCAACAGTTAACCCTCATTCATGTTGTGCATATGCTTTAATGAGCCTGAGCTGTGAAAAAACATCCAAGAACATTCACCTCTTTATTCCTGGCAAGATGTAGTCAGAGTAGGAAGAAAACACATTGTGCTATGCTAGTCTGCTCTTTGCAAGCGTGCTTCTAGTGAACTGTGTTTAGTGTAAGATTTTGGCAAACGCTTCAGTTAATCATAAAAACAAATATTTGAGCAGTTTAAATTAAGATCAGTGGTTTTGCCTGGTAACTCAACTTTAAGCTGAATATTCAGAGGGGTAAACAAAACAACAGCATACCACAGCTACTCACTGACTCTTCAAACAAACTGAGGGTCTTAGAGCAGATGCTGTGGAGCAAATACTGAGTTTACTAAAGCCAAAGACTGAAAGCCAAAGACTCAGATTACATTATACCCTACCATCACTGAAGACAAAAACAACAGCAACACAGAAACAGCTGCTTGTTTCTGCTGCATGTATTCTACTGAAATTCCTTCCTTAATATTCAGCATTACTTTTTAAAGACAGATGCATCTAAGGCAGAAATTAAGAAGCATTGAGAGTAAAAGCAAAGTTTTGAGTAGTCAAAAGTGCAATAAATCCAGTGCATGAGAGGGAAGTTTACTTAAGATCTAAGTATCATCTGAAGAGTCAAAAGGTCTCTTGACTATAGTCACAAGACTGCAAGGAAGCCCAGATAACAACTTCATTTCTTGCTACATGAAGTACATCAAAGTCTACACTACATTATCGCACCCACTGGATTCCTGCAATTTCTGAAGAACTGAACTTGCTGAATGTTGGTGCCAGATTTACGACAAATCAGGAACTCAGACCTTCTTCAGAAGGTCGGTCCTCTTAAGCAATGTATGACATGGAAAGAACTGAACCTGTAGAGCAGTCCTCTGTTTCTCAGAAATGTTTGATACTAGGCAATTAGATCATAACATTAAAACACATTCCAGAAAAGGATACCATAAAACAAACTTCCTGAATGATGGCTTTGTTCTTTTCTTCCTCATCAGACAACAATCGCTGTCAGAAAACAGAATAATTGAGAAGATAGCGTTAATATAGAAAAATTGTGCACAGATTTTTTTTTCCCCAGAACACAAAGGATGAGCTACAGTCAAAAACCTGAGGAATTGTGGAAAAAAAAAAAAAAAAAAAACACAAAACCAAAAACTTGAGGACAGTGAAAAAAAAAGTGGGCTTATTGTACATTTGGACATACTGCCATAAATATAGCACCCACTTTTCCAGCTACCTGTACTGTTCAAGTTCAGTGATAACTGAGTAGTTGTAACACTTGACACTCAAAGTAACTGCTCTTGCAGTTTTCTGTTGTATAAAATACTAAAGTCTCCTGGCTTACAGCATTGTACACTGACAAGGAAAGATTAACCTTCTGTCTCAAACCTTTAGGAACAACCTTCAACACACTCCAAACAATTCTCCTCCAAATAATGTAGCCTAACTTTTTCTACAGCAAAACAAAGTGTTACTATTTCCAATATAGCTTGGATTTGGAGTAAGTATTTTACCAGAATTAACCTGAGCATTTGCTACAAAAGTACCAGTTTTACAAAACAGAGAAAGTACAATAATAGTTCATTTTTTATCTTTCACTATATATCAATGCTTCACTTTTTATCTGTTATTTTTAACCAGGGATCCATCAAGATGACATTTTGAACACACACACACACTATATGAGTTTGGCAAAATGTCTTGTTACTGTAGGATGTACTATGAAAAGAAAAAAAGTCTCACCTCTCATACTACTACCCCTCTCACTTTCTCTCCAAGACAGATGTCTTTGTATTGATACAGTCACAGAATATCCCTGCTCCAAAAATTAAGCCATTTTGTGGTAAACACAAGTGACACCACTTTTTTTGCAGCGAAATATAACAAAGTAAATTACTTCACTTTATTGTCCTTTCCATAATACTTCAGTTTTTCAGCTGTTACATCATTACTACAAGCCTTCAGAAAACAAAAATCCAGAGGAATGTCTGTGGAAAGTACCAGGCTGAATATTTGATCAATGAATCAGTGTAGAGCATTATTTTTAATATTGATGAAACTTAATGTGAAAGTACAAAGGTAGAACAACTGGTAGGTTAAACCTGCTTCTGAGGAGCGAAAATATTCCTGTGCCCCTCTTCAGGTAACCAGGAAAGATTATTTTTACCCATGCAACAAAATGCTCGGGCCATGGTCATTCATTTCTATACCAAATGAAGACAAACAGCAGTAGTACCTAATAGAGCAACTCCCATCTTTGGCATCTAAGCATAAAGCATAGGATCCTAATAGGAATCACCATTCTAAACAATGGTACAGTGTGCCACAAACATTTCTTTATAATTCTGGATTTTTTCCAAACTACTTGCTCAGTGGCATATATAAAGAATTAACTGTCATTATAAAGCATCAAGCCAAAAGACAGATCTTGTAAACCTGTAGTGAAGTAAATTCATTTTACCTTTAAAGCATAATCTTTGCCACTTCCAAGATCTTGTGCTTCATAGACAAAAGCAAAACCACCTACAAGAAAAGGCACATTAAGAAAGTTTTCATTTCAACATTCAGCTAAATAATTTTTAATGTAACAGAACTAATATGAATTTAGATGCTTTTCTGAATGTAAGAAGTAGAAATATTTTTCAGTGGCTTGCCAAGAGTATGGGTAACCTACAAGAGCTAAAATATTATCTTCCTTTCTTTTACACAGGCCAGAACCACACTGACTTTTTTACTTTCCTGCATTTTGTTAGTCTGCATACGCAGATTTCCTGTGAAGCCCTTTTTTGTAACGTAGGTCAAATACAAGGCTTTTCAAGAAGTACTCTCAAAAGTTTTACATGGCAATTGACCATCACAGTGTTCTCCAAGACTCCTGAATGGTACTGCCCTCAGATCTTGTAACTTTGCCAGTAGCATCCACAGCACAAAACAAATAACAGGCTCCCGGTTATTGCCCTTGCTTTTGGTATCTGTAGGGGAATCACACACAAAACCAGCAAAACCAAGATCCTACTTGCAGGGAGAACAAGCAAGAGAAAGCAGTGCACTGCAGAAGAATCAATGAGAACACTAAGGATGACAGACAGTGAGGGCTGCAGTTCAGTCCCACCATATATTACTCACACATACATTGTGCTTACCCATTTACTTTGATTCATCCTGTAAAATCTGCTTTGGTACTTCCCACAACAGGAAATTCCCTTAGCTTTTCTGAAGCCTCCAGTGCAAGTGTTCTGACTAGCAATTACAATCAGTACTTTGGGCACAGATGGGACAGGGGCTCGAGACAGAATGAAGCCCACACTTATCACCATCTTAGAGTATTATCTGAAGACTTACTGCTTCTTTCTGAGTGAGAACACATGCAAAAAAAAAAAAAAACAAGTGCTGATCAGTTATGTCTACTGTTTACAGATTTCAGAGCTGGTGAAACAAGCAAGATAATCTGTGAGTCATCCTTCCAGTGAAGCTGGGTGCTGGGAAACCACGTTTTTTGACTGCTCATCCCAGTCAGTTCCCTACTCACTTTCAGAGGCATGCCGTAGCTTTCAGAGCCCACTGTTCTATGAGTTGCACACCCCTACACAAGCGTATACCAGTCACTGTATCACAGAGCTACTGTCTCTACATCTTTGTCCTACACAGATCCCATAGAGCCTCTACATAGTGAAAGCTCTGCTAGCCCTAGTCTTTACATTCATGTTGATAAATATTTCCTTGGTTTTATTCTAATAACCCTGCAAGCAACATCATGAAAATTTAAGTTTCAACTTACAAATTTAGGGGCTTCAGGTCAGCATAAATTTCTAGTACAGAAAATTATTGCACACTCAGCTTTCCTGAAGGCACTCAAGCAAAATGGTCACAGATGCACCACAGATTACAGAACAAGCAAGCTCAGCTGTGTACACTGCTGCAAGCTCAGCTGTGTACACTGTCAAGGGTTCTACCAGAGCTGGAATAGGGCCAGGAGGGGCCAGGGATCAGGTGAGGAAGGCCAAAGCCCTGACAGAACTGAATCTGGCCAGGGACATAAAATGCAACAAGAAAGGCCTCTACAGGTATGTAGGGGACAAAAGAAAGTCCAGGGAGAATGTAGGCCCCCTCCAGAAGGGGACAGGTGACCTGGTTACCCGGGACATGGAGGCGGCTGAGGTACTCAATGACTTTTTTGCCTCAGTCTTCACCAGTAAGGGCTCTTGTCCCGCCACCCAAGCTGTGGAAGGCACAAACAGGGACTGCGAGGATGAAGAACCACCCACTGTACTCGAAGGACAGGTTCAGGAACATCGGAGGAACCTGAAGGTGCATAAGTCCACGGGACCTGATGAGATGCATCCGCAGGTCCTGAGGGAACTGGCGGATGAAGTTGCCAAGCCACTGGCCATTGTATTTGAGAAGTCGTGGTGGTCTGGTCTTCCCCAATGACTGGAAGAGAGGGAACATTACCACCATTTTTTAAAAGGGTAGCAAGGAAGACCCAGGCAACTACAGGCCAGTCAGCCTCACCTCTGTGCCTGGCAAGGTCATGGAGCAGATTCTCCTGGAAAACATGCTAAGGTACATGGAGAGCAAGGACAGCCAACATGGCTTCACCAAGGGCAGATCGTGCCTGACCAATTTGGTGGCCTTCTATGATGGGGTGACAGCATCGGTGGACAAGTGATGAGCAACGGATATCATCTACCTGGACTTGTGCAAAGCTTTTGACACTGTCCCACAAGACATCCTTCTCTCTGAACTAGAGAGACATGGGTTTGATGGACGGACCACGTGATGGATAAGGAGTTGGCTGGATGGCCGCACTCAGAGAGTGGTGATCAACAGCTCGATGTCCAGGTGGAGACCAGTCACGAGTGGCGTCCCTCAGGGATCCGTGTTGGGCCTGGCTCTGTTCAACATCTTTGTTGGCGACAGAGACAGTGGGATAGAGTGCTCCCTCAGCAAGTTCACCAACGACACCAAGCTGCGTGGTGCCGTCAACACGCTGGAAGGGAGGGATGCCATCCAGAGGGACCTTAACAGGCTGGAGAGGTGGGCCTGTGCCAACCTCATAAAGTTCAACAAGGCCAAGTGCAAGGTCCTGCACCTGGGTCATGGCAATCCCAGGCACAAATATAGGCTGGGCGGACAACAGATCAAGACCAGCCCTGAGGAGAAGGACTTGGGAGTGCTGGTGGATGAGAAGCTCAACATGAGCAGGCAACGCACCCTTGCAGCCCAGAAGGCCAACCACATCCTGGGCTGCATCAAGAGAAGCGTGGCCAGCAGGTCGAGGGAGGTGATTCTGCCCCTGTACTCTGCTCTCGTGAGATCCCACCTGGAGTACTGTGTCCAGTTCTGGAGCCCCCAACATAAGAAGGACATGGACCAGTTGGAGAAGGTCCAGAGGAGGGCCATGAAAATGATAAAAGGGCTGGAGCACCTCTCCTATGAAGACAGGTTGAGAGAGCCAGGGCTGTTCAGCCTGGACAAGAGGAGGCTCTGGAGAGACCTTATATTGGCCTTCCAGTACCTCACGGAAACCTACAATAAAGATGGGGAGAGGCTGTTCAGTAGGGCCTGTTGTGATAGGACGAGGAGTAATGGTTTCAAAATGGAGGGAGGTAGATTTAGATTAGATATTAGGAAAAAAATTTTTACAATGAGGGTAGTGGAACACTGGAACAGGTTTCCCAGAGAGGTGGTGGATGCCCCATCCCTGGAAACATTCAAGGCCAGAATGGATGAGGCTCTGAGCAACCTGATCTAGTCAGGGATGTCCCTGCTCCTTTTGCAGGGGCGTTGGACTAGATGACCTTCGAAGGTCCCTTCCAACCCTAACCATTCTATGATTCTGTGATAATTGATCACATCTGAAAAACCAGTGAAATCTGAATACAATGTGTTCAAACTTAAGATTTTGCTAAGGTCAGATTTAAAGGTGGAGAGACTCAACTTGTGTATTAGCAAAATACTTAGTTTAATTACTACAGTTTCATAGCATGGATTAACAAAAGTAATGAAGAGAATCTCCTTTAACGTCATTTCAATGGTGGCATGACTTACCAGAACTCCTAGCAACAGTTATGCAGTAGGATCTCACAATTTATACAGAGGTATTGGCCTCTAACCTCATTCTTTACAGCCATGCTCCTGTCAAAACATCAGTTTTAAGTTTTTCATTCTGTCATTTCATTGTTTCACCTGAACACAATCCAGTGCCATACAACACTGCTCTCTCCAGGTGGTGATCAGTTCACTAGTACTGATAGCAATTTTAAATCTATGGATTTTCTGCAATACCAAAGGAGGTACAGTAAGTTGTGAGGGTACTTCTACCTTTTTTTAAAAAAAACATCTGCTAGTGGCGAAAACAATTATTTCAGAAAAGGCAAAATTAGTCCTACTGCTTCATTATTGATAAGTTTTGTTTAGGGTTTGATGCTGGCTTCCTTACAGAGCTAGTGTATTTAAAAAAAAAAAAAAAAGAAAAGGCAGTTTCATCTGTTTAGCTGTAACCACACCAAGGATTTCATAGTCAATGCAGCCATGCCAGTCAAGGATCACACCCTTAAATCTACATACCTGTATGAACACACCTGTACAGTAAATCCAACTGAGGCAAATGAGGAAATGGAAGTTAAGAGTTAAACTGCTTTTTCTTTCCTAGGACTGTAAAAGAATGTAGTTTTATTTAGGGTGTTTCTACTCATGTAAGTATCTGTAGGGGGTTTTAAGTCAGTTTTCTGAAGCTTTTTGTATCAGTAAAATTATCTTCATATTTCCCCATACAGGTTATTACCAGTGTGTATAGATGTACACACTCATCCAAGCCTCGCCTTGAGAGACAAGTTTTTCGCTGCTGAAGTATTTTATAGTTCCATTTGCAGAACACAGCCCAAGCGCTCAAAAATGTTCTCAGATTACTTCCTGCCAGAGAAATTATGGCAAAATAAAACTTGTTTTCCTTCTCTGTAAACACAAACTTACACATAAGAGGTTCACTATAGAGCACCACACCAACTCATCAAGTAGCCGAAGTAGAATTCGGTCCTGGAACCAGTCTTGTCCCATAGCAGACCCAGAGAAACACACTAGAACACAAAGCTTACAAGCCTCACCTTCTTGATCCACACCAGGATCATCTGATGACTTCCTTTGCATTAGGAAGTAACCCCGCCTCATTTGCCTTAATAGTGAGCACTCTACACATCCTTACATCACTATCAATACTTGATCATTCCATTATAAAAATTGGAAGACCCCTTATTTTCCAACCAAGAGACTTGCTTTCTCCCTCAAGTTAAACCTAGGCATCATATAATTTCAAGTAAGTTCACTGCACTATAAATCAGACTGGATTTAAAACTGGGGGGTTTTTGTCCTGTCTCTAGTTTTCCCCATCTTCACTGATATTTTTTTTTTCCCAGAAAACCCATTTCAGTGAAATCAGTTTTCCTACCTGTCAGCTAGTGAAGTATATAGGGACATCAATCACAACATAAAACTGCTTGCTACTGTAATGCACTGTTTCATTACACACTTAACTAGTCATGAGAAGGAGACGGTGTGAATAACTTCCTGTTTATAACTACTTGATATGACTTCTCTGCTCACCTCCCAAATACTGACCAAATTTGTTTCCCTATCAATTTTTAGTTGCTCATGCTTCAATTATAAATTAACTGAAACACCATAACTCCAGCCTGGACTAGAAGTTACAGTGCATCTTACCTGAAAGCAGACAGATGCTTTTCCACCAGAGTACAAGCAACATACTTAATATAGAAAGGATGCTCTGTCATTGTTGCCAAACATCGACAAGCATATTTTCAGAAGTCAAATCATGCATTTGTGTCAATTGCAAAGTCCTAATAACAGCAATTTTTTTCCTAATATCTCATCTGAATCTACCTCCCTCTATTTTGAAACCATTACTCCTCGTCCTGTCACAACAGGCCCTACTGAACAGCCTCTCCCCATCTTTCCTGTAGGCCCCCTTTAGGTACTGGTGGGCCCCTACAAGGTCTCCCCGAAGCCTCCTCTTGTCCAGGCTGAACAGCCCCAACTCTCTCAGCCTGTCCTCATAGGAGAGGTGCTCCAGTCCCTTGATCATCTCTGTGGCCCTCCTCTGGACCCTCTCCAACTGGTCCAAGTCCTTCTTGGACTGAACTGATTTTTAACATTTGAAAAAACCCTTAAAAACACTGCAGAAGAACCCTTTATCTTTTCAACCTTACATGAGATTGAAAAGTATCAGGTTTTGTTCCATGGATCATCATAAAGATGAAGTACTCTATTTTCATCGAAGAATGTTTAGAATAGAGGTTCTCAATATATTCTATTTTTATTTTGTCAACAAGAGATAAAATAATTTATGAACTGCTGTAACTGTTTCTGGTACCCCATCAATGCAACAGCTAACTGCTTTCACAAAAAAAAAAGGCTCAATGGAAAGACTAAAGGAAGAATATGAGATATTTGAATATAAGATATTTGTCAATATCTTATTTAGCTATCAAATCATTATCTTGCCTTTCATTTCTGCTCTAAAAGGCAGCAATATTTCATTAAATGCTCATTCAGGAAACAGGTCTCTCTCTTCTATTAGCTAGCTACCAAAGTTATTACAACTGTACAATTTACAATTCTCAAAAAATTCAACATTTTTTACCATGTTGGAACTTGACAGTGCATGTTACAGGAGATGCTATTCTTATATCAGTTTACTCTCCCATTGGAGTGTCATTACTAGTCAGAATTGAGGAATGAGTTTCTATAACTCATAATCGTCTTTGGCATCAGCAGTCCTGTCTCAATGAATACCCTGATAGCCCAATGACCAGGTTGCATTCCTTCTACAGTACAGGCAGACATCATAGTTTCCCATATTTATCCATCATCTTTAAGTGTCACCTTTAGAAGGTAAACAAGCATAACGTCTATCAGAAGAGACACTTTGTCCAATACAGGCAAAAGTGAAAGTAGGCAGCGTCTAGCATTTGAAAAAAAAAAATTGCAAGTTGTCTGTCTGCACAAATATGGCAGCTTTCAGGAGCAAGAAAGGAGAAATTTCAAAAAACTACTGTGTGGTTACCTGCTCTCCTCAGTCTTTCCCAAGACCAAATGTACACACTACATCGATCCTTGAGTCAGCAAGGACCATCTCAGCCCCTCAACTATCTGGTACAGATCGATACAGGAATCCTTACATTCCCGAAAAAAGGGGAAGGACACTCCAGTACGTCAACTGAAGAAGCAAAAGGTAGCATATAAATGCACATACTGTTCACATAAGCAGCAAGGGATCTGACAGAGACTACAGTCTAAGCCACCCTCACCTAACCCTATAAAAACCAAACATGTCAGTAAGCATTTGGAGAACTCTTATCCCATGTAGCTGCACTACACATGTATGCAGACATCCTGATGAAAGCAGATGCCCATATTGTGATGGAGATGCATACAGAACACTCAGACCAGCAAGTGAATTATGGCCATACAAGACAGTGGCCTCTGCCTTGAAAAAGTGTGAGATCATTAATTTACTAATTAGGTATGCAATCGATGTCTATTTTACTGAAGCAGAATTGTGTGTCACTGTGTGTACTTAACAGAAGGACCCAAAAGAACCACAACACCTGCTGAAGCCAGTATTATATAAGGGGCAAGTAGGGATTAAATGTCAAGGCCTCAACTAATTTCCTCTAAAATTTCTTAACTGCAGCGAGCTACTGAAATGCTGAAGTAGAAAATACAGGCACTCACTGCATGCTGTGACACACTTAATCTGTTCATGCATTTGGAGGTAGTATCAGAGCTAGAGATCATCTCCAGCCTGTCCCCTGCGAGTTGCTCTCAGCTTCCTGCAGCAGCACACCACATTTTCAGTTGGCCCAGTCCTACCTTCAGTGTGGCATCTCTGCAAAATGAACAGGGAAATGCATCCAAACAAACTGTGCAACTAAAGTCTCAGCTTACAGCACAGCCAAACACATATTTGTGCCCACACAGACAAGCAACACACTACAGAGCTGGAAAGAGTTGCAGAGCGTGAGAACAACTGAACTTATGCTGCCATATGATACTGTGTGGGGCTAATCCACAGACCTTGTCCACACCAACTAAAAACAAAGCAGATCATATAATCTCACAGAAAAGGCTCTCTCTCTGCACTGGCAGACGACACGTAGTTCACCATGGATCTAAAATCTAAATTAAAAAAAGTAGCACTTGACTTTCTAGTAGGGAACTTCGCATGAAAGGACTCATTTAGAAGAAAAAGAGATTCTGTGTTCATAAGCATGGAAGGGAATTCTTATAAGCAACAGCTAAGCAAGCATGTGTAAGAAGGTACCAAACATAGGTTCAGAGTTTGAAGATAAATTCAATTTCAGCCACAAAATGATTGATATGCTAAAGAGAGAAAGATTCAAAATTCAAGTCTCAGGATAGCAGGAGAGGCTGGGACTTCTGGTTTTTATATCTATTTTATCTTTATAATGAATATATGCTAAGGGTCGTTTTAGTCCAGCTATGTTTGCTAGAAAGTCTTACTTCCCAGCAAAAGCAAACAGTTGGGCCAAATTTCACTTAGTGAAACACAAAGAAAACAACATGAAATAAAACCATACTAACAAGACAAACATGGAACACAAATTGGTGGTTACAGATAAATTGTCAAGAAGACTAGACTTAAAGCATGTCCCCATTTGCTTTAAATCGCCTAACCTGACATTTTTGAAAGCCTGTGTCAGATCCTGGGAAACAGCAGACTGCTGCAAAGTAAAGTATGAAATACTTTTATTCAGAATCAAGAACTAAACAGCAGATAAGTCTCAAATATAGCTTCCAGTCCTTCCTGTCCTTTGTTGTTCTCTGGAAAACTGCTGTGGTCACTCCTGGCAGGAATGACACAGTACCAGCAGCACCAGCCAGTTTGTTGAGCATTTACCTTGTAGCCACATCATACTGAGTGCCTACATTTCAGTCAACTCTGACTGGAGCTTTTCATGCCAAAAGCACTTAAGAGATTAGGGTAACAGCTTAGTGGCCCTTAAGAAGATAAAACAGCGATGAGGACCACTGTCCTGTTCTTTTACACAAGCAAATTTTGTAAGTTTAACTAAAGTAGCTGATCTTGAAGAATCAATTTTTTCTCCACGCTAGTCACTAAGATTAAAAAAAAAAAAAAAAAAAAAACTACTCGGGGGGAAAAAAGGAAATCAATGTATAAAACTACTTAAATACAAAACAATTAAAAGAAGCAACTACAGAAAATTACTTCAGTAATGAAAAGGAGCTCCAAACAGAACTTCGGAGTATTTAACCCAAATAACATCAAGCACCTGTACAAAGTTAATGAACTATGTAACTGCATTAATATGGGCAAATTCACATTTTACTCTTTTGAGATAAACTTCTTATATCTCCTCTGCTTAAACAAATGTCATTCCACCAACTGCAAGCACAAGATTCAAATTTTGGCTAATTTCTAAGTAATTTGCACACATCAAACATAGCACCTATTTTCAAAACACACTGGCAAGTGGTATGCCAGGATGTTTACCCAAAAATACACTGAAAATGAAAATTGTCCAGACATACCTTGCACATACATTTAATTCCCATACTCCAGCAAAGCCAATATGCAGAACAAGATCAGCCTCCTGACATTTGTGTTTAAAGTTAACATGTTCTCCTGCATTTCACAGTTTTCCAAACAAACCAAAACGGCACAGGCAAAATTGCACCTTTGGTATACTATTATACACTGTCATTTTAGAAAAAAAAAAAAAAAAACAACTATATACGTGGAACCCAGAATTTCCACGAGGCCCTCGGCAGGTTATAAACTCCTTTGAGAGTCGTGTTACACGGTGAAAGTATTCTAAACCGTAAAGTAAATGAACGAGTTGCCACACAACACACCGGCTCCACAGCAACAGCGAACAACGCTCCTACACCCGGTCCTCGCCAAACACCTTCCGCGGCACTTCCATCAACTCGAGCACCCACGACCTCCAACTAACGCGGCAATCAGGAGGCAACAAGCCCTTCGGAGCGGCCGGCCTCGACCGGGCAGCGCCGCCCGTTCGGCCCCACAGGCTCTCCCCACGCAGCCCGCCATCAAGGAAGCGCCCCCCTCCGCCCCGGCCAAGAAAGGGGAGAGGGGCTCAGGAGGGGCGGGGGTCTCGGGGCTCCAGGGGAAAGTCAGCACAGCCAGCTGCGCTGGGGTCCGCCCCGCCCGGCCCAGCCCCGGCCTGCCACCGCCGCCAGCTCTTACCCTCCGCGATAACCCGCTTGATGCGCAGCTTCATGTCGCCCATCTCCACCGTCTGCCCCACGAAATCGTTCTGATCGCGGCTGGCGGCCCCCAGGGAGCCAGGGCCCGCCAGGAAATCCAGGGCGGACTGGAAGAGCGACATGGCCCCAGCCGACGCCGGCCGATGCTGCCCAGCGAGGGGGGCGGTCGGGTCGGTGGTGGGGTTGGCGGGGGAGGGGAGGGGAGCGCGACAGGCGGGTGAGAGGCGGGGCGGCTCCACCAAACTACCGACCACGGCAACAGAAGACCACTTCTCCAACTCCGTTCCCTCCGCCCCGGGCTACTTCCGGGAGCACTGCGTCATTTATGACCTCACGACACCACCTCCTCCCAGCTCGCCCCACCGCCCCTGACAGGGAAGCCCCGCCCCTGGCGGCCGCGCGCCGGGGTGAGCTCTTTTATTTTCCCGCCCGGCAGGCAGCGGCGTCTCGTTGTGGGGCGGGTGAAGTGGGGCGGGGCGGGGCGGGGCGGGGCGGGAGGGACAGACCCGGCTGCCTAGACTTTCCCCGCTGAGGGCGCGGGTAAAGCAGGCCCAGGCGCCCCTGCCTGCCTTCCGCGGCGCCTTGCCGTGGACCGCCGCCGGTTTGCCGCCTGCGGGAGACAAAGCGAGGGAGGAGGGGCGCTGCGAGGGAGTGGGTCGGTGCGGCTGGGCCGCGGGCGGGGATGCGAGCAGGGGCGGGGAGAACGTGTGAAGCTGGCTTCTCTGCGCCTTTTCACCGGCGGATCGTTGGCTGGTGAGGCCTGTCTGCTGCATAAGGCTGTACGGTCCAGGAACAGCAGATCGCTAAAAGCAAGGCTGTCTCAAAACCTTTTGGAAAAGAACGCTGCTAGCCAGGACTCCCCATCAAAAAGTCCTGTCTCCTAAGTATTGCAGCCTGCTCCCTGCCAGCAGCCATCACTTTTGAGACAGTCCCAGACATCCCCAAATTCCATAGGATTTCAGGTGGCCATGCTTACTTTCTGCTGCTACTACTTGTTACTACTTAACAAGTGGTTACGTATTGTAAAGTTGTATTTCTCAGTCATCTTCCATCAACTAAGAACTTGCTGTTCATGCTACTGTGTAAATTACAGGGACATGGCATCTTGTCTCCCCTCAATGTTCTCTAATGCCTTACCAGTCAAGAAGTGTGGTCTTAAGGGCCAGTTGATTTGTACAGAGATCCCACATTTTTATGTCTCTTATTTAAAAAAAAAAACCAACAAAAAAAACCCCTGCTATTATCAAAGTCAGATTATATGGAGAGCTTCCTTCTACCTGTAAACGGCTATTTTTCTTTTTCAAATCTCCCTATAAGAAAACCTTTTCTGCTATCGTAAATCATACCACTGTCACCACTTTGAGAACAGCAGGAGCATCCTACCTCCAATCTCATTTTGATTTCTGACTTTTCCAATCACTTTTTTCAGGCAAAGGCTGAAAAGGGTATTTAATAAGGAATCACTGAAGCAATCCTTCTTTGTTTGAAGGTCTGGATTTTATTTTGGCAACTTTCTTATTCCTAAAAGGAGGACTCTGATGAAATGGCATATGAGGCAACTAAAACTTCATCTTAAAACTTCAGCTTAAATGAAGACTGAGACTTCTGCCGTATCTTCAGGAACTGAGCGACCTCGCTAAAATAACCTCTTCTTTAGGTTCGGCTTTTAAAAATTTTTTTTGCTAACCGGCTTTAACATGGCCAGTTCCCTGACTGTTTCACTGCTAAGCCTCACATTTACCTCAGTGCAGAAGAGATGTCCCAAAGGGTGGAAGAAACAGCTGAGTATAAGGCAGCAGGTCTATTTATTTCTTTAAGCAGCACTACAGGCTTATGCCTGTTTGAAATGCCCTTAAACCTACTGTCTGAGAATCTTGGTTCTCTATCAATATGTACATTTTTTATGTATAAAAATTAGCAAATAAAATTCCATCAGTGAAAACTGATTGCATTTAAATCCTTGCAGTTTTACTACTTACGCAAGAGAGATTTGACTGCTGATAAAGGATCTTAGCGTAAATAATTGAAAATTTCTGTCCAAAAATTATATGCAGATAAGCACTAAGTGTGAGGTCTGGTACTAACAGCTCAACCTAAAGATTTTTACAGTTCTGCTGGTTGCCTGAAATTTCTCAAAAAGGGCAGTCATAGCTTACAGTGGGAGTTTGTCTTAAGAAAGACTGCAGGAGTGGTAACTATATGTTACATGTGAAGGGAATATAAGAAAAAATGTACGATAAAAAGCTGGAATGTTAGATCTGAAATCATCTGGATGCAGTCCAGGTACTACAGGTATGCTAGGAGAGCCTGATGTAGATGCAGCTTTTGTGGCCAAAAAGTTTAAAAGAATGCCTGGGTAATATTTTCATTACCTGTCTTTTTAAATATTCAGGACTATACTGGAGAGGTCAAGCAGACCACTAAGATGCAGTTTGAAATGTCTGCAGCTGTCTAGAAGGCTCTCCAATAGCAGGGCTGATGCTTTTTATTCATTGCTGAGACAAAAATGTGGTAAAGTGCTCCAGTTTTTAACAGTACTTGGCGGAAAACAGTAATGTAGTCTTTTTATTTATGCAGCTTGAGAGGCCTATGGATTTTCTGAAGTTGTTAAAGGCAGTACGGCTTATCCATTTATAGGCTGGCATCAACCCTGTTGAAAGGCAGGAGAAAACAAGGTTGTGCTGTCTGTTACAAAGTTGCATCCCAGTTGACATCCACACTGGACTGCTGCAGGATAGTTTTGGTCTTGATGAAAAAGCTCTGCTCCAGCCTTCCCATCTTGACTCCCATCCAGTCCTTTTCCTTCTACAGCTTCACCCAGCATAAGGTAAGAGTCATTCTGGCCAAAAGTGTTGGGTGGGGAAGGTGGTGAAGAAGGGATTTCCATTTGTATCATCATGTCAAGGCAGGGCAGAGCTATAAACTGCAGAATTATTACATGAAAAGTTCATTCTGTGTATTATCATGTAGTAAAGATATGCACTTTAATTTCCATTCCAGTAATTGCTTTCAGCTCCTTAGGAATTAAATAGTAATGAACTGGCATTCTAATTTACATTTCTCTATATAGTATTTAATCAAAATATAGCTAGGAAAATGGCATCTGTAGTAATGTTTGGATGGCTCTAGATAGAGTTTATTAGGTTCAGCACAGCTGAAAATCTATTTCAGAAATACTTCTTGGAAAAAATATTAAATACATCTCCAAGGTTTGTATTTTTTAGTGCGGCTGCTCTTGTGATGTACTCTGAAAGCACGAGTCACAAAGAGAATCCTGACACAAAGCAAGCAGAACAGGCTTTAATCTTTCTTAATTTAATGTCTTCATTTTGCATGCAGAGACCCTTCATCTCTTCTGAAACCAGAAAGATATGAAAGGCCCTTTCAGACCCAAGCTGGTACTTGGTGTTTCATTCATTTTCTTCCCTGATTAGCTAGTCTAGGTCTGAGTGAAACTACACCCTTTCTGAAATATTTTGTTTCAATTCTGCCTCACACAGTCCAGCAAGAACCATCAGCTTTTCCAACTGCCCATCCAAATCCACTGTGTGAAAAAACTTCGTTTTGACAGCAGCCACTAGTACCTCTACATGTTGCAGTGAATGGTACACCCAAGTAACTTTCTGCAAATACAGATTTTTCTTTCATTTAATACAGCTTTGTATTAGCTGAATATCTGTACAGTCAGCTACTTGGGATGAAGTCACAAAACAGAATGCATAAACTATTGTGTTTTTCTTCTGATGTGTGATTATAATTTTTTTCTCTTACACGGATTATGAGCCACTATATTTTGGGAGATTATATTGTAATGACCTATTTCAAAGAAGAACCTGTTCATTTGATATGAAAATAACAAGTTTAATAAAGCAACAGTTGCAACATTTGGGAATAAAAATATTTTGATTGATCTCTGTATGTAGGTTACATTACAATTTAGCTAAACTTTCAGCAACTGCCATCTTAATGCTTATGTCTGATTTGGGCACCCTTTTTATTTTTGAGGTTCCAGTTTAAGTAATTAATTTCTAGAATGATAATGGGAAAACATGACAATCATTCAAAAAAATTACTTCACTGATTTTTTGGAGCAATAGTTTCGTCTCTGACTTCAGCTTAGACACTACAAATTTAGCAGAGGTAGCTTTTCTATGTTTGCTTGTCTCAAACAAGGTATATGTCTTTTATTGTTCTTGAGGAAAATTTTGCATATGGCAAATTAGCTGCCCTATGTAAATAAAATTAAATCACTAGTTACATGAAAACTTGCTAAAATTTGTAGACGAGATCCCTGGAGATTGGATGTATACTGCACCTGTTCCAGTCTGTGGTTAGGGATTTCTTCTGCAGTTGGTGCTCCTCGCAACTTTGAAACACAAATCAACACCGTGAAAGAAAGGTTTGTACTCTGGAGATGGAGACTATCCAGCTCCTCAAATAAAAGGTCTGTAACTTTAATCTCAAGTCTATTTACAGGAAGTCGGAGGGAAAGGTGAAAGAAGCGTTGCAGAAACATGTTCTTACTGTCTGAAATATAACCATGGTCAAATTTGCCTCCTGTTAGGCTTCAGCTGTCTAACAGTTAGGGGTTTTTTGAGTAGTGATTTAAGATACATTTCTGTTGAACAAATAATTTCCTCATTAAATTTAAGAAGGTACTTTGTCTTTATCAAAATGGTCTTCTCCTGTGTGATGGTTTAGCCCGAATCACCACACAGTTTCTCGCTCACCCTCCCCCTCCCCAGTGGGATGGGGGAGAGAATTGGGAAGGAAGGAGAACTCGTGGGTTGAGATGAAGACAATTTACTAAAATAACAAGGGAAAACTACAATAATAACAACAGAATATAAGGATATTAAAAATACACAAAGTGAACAATATGTGCTTTCTCACCACCCGATGTCCCAATGACCGATACAGCCCGTCCCAAGCAGCGATCACGGAAACAAAACCGAGCAGCAAGCAAAGGAGCAAAAGGGAGCCAGCGAGGTACAGGGAACAATGCCAGCAAAAAAAGCAGGAAAGATAGATGCCAGGAAGGCAGATACCCACCCTCTCCTGCCCCTACTTATATACCGAGCATGACGTTTATGGCATGGAATACTCTCTTTGGCCAGTTTGGATCAATTATTCTGTCTGTCTTTCTCCCAGCTTCCTGCATCTGCAAATTAGCAAGACTTGGAAAGCAGGACGGTGTCCTTGGTCTCATTCACAGCAACTGGTATCATCAGGGTGTTTATCAACATTCTTCACACACGAAATCCAAAACATACCAGCTACTGAGAGGAAAAATTAACTCCATCCCTGCCAAAACCAGGACAGTATCCACCCCTTATTCCATACCATCCACGTCATGCATATACATATATATATATATATACACACACACACAGATGTAACTCCTTCAGTCTATGAGCTATCCCTCTAAAGTCTGTTGAGTTCATTTAGTCCATGACTTTGGGTTCCATCTGTCACGACAGTCTTTCAGGACAAGAGAGATGGTATGTAGTATGGGGCTGTTGCATGCTGCATCTGGAACTCGCAGTTGGTACATCTGGCGTGGCTGATGTATCATGTCCATGGTCTGCGAGCTGAAGATGTTGATCTTGAGGAAATTGTTGGGCGCCAGTTCCTGTTCCATCATCGTTGCATCTCTCTTGGTTTTATTGGAGCTCATTCTTCACTGATCATGGTGTTCCTTCCTGCAATACCTGTGATATGACATACAAGAACTATAGAAATTATTATATACAGTTTAAATTATTGGCTGTTCTCACCTAAAATCAGATCTCCTCGAGGTACACATCAGACTTCCCCATCCTCCCGCATCACCCACCAAGTACATGCAGGTCCTTGAGCAAAAGCAATCCCAGGGGTGGGTTTGCCTTTGCCCAGGAGAGGAATAACCCAGACCGTCTTTCCTAACATATTCCTTAGATGCACTACAGGGACTTTATCACCTCTACAATATGTAACTGTTCTGACTGGGCAGGGCCAGCTCGATTGGTGGATCCCCAAGTGTTAACTAACCAAGTGGCTTTTGCTAAATGTTTGTCCCAGTTTTTGAAGGTCCCACCACCCATTGCTTTCAGTGTAGTTTTCAGCAGTCCATTGTACCGTTCAATCTTCCCAGAGGCTGGTGCGTGACAGGGGATGTGATATACCCACTCAATGCCGTGCTCTTTGGCCCAGGTGTCTATGAGGTTGTTTCGGAAATGAGTCCCATTGTCTGACTCAATTCTTTCTGGAGTACCATGTCGCCAGAGAACTTGCTTCTCAAGGCCCAAGATGGTGTTTCGGGCAGTGGCATGGGGTACGGGATAGGTCTCTAGCCACCCAGTGGTGGCTTCCACCATTGTAAGCACATGGCGCTTACCTTGACGGGTTTGTAGGAGTGTGATGTAATCAATCTGCCAGGCCTCTCCATACTTATACTTCAGCCATCGTCCTCCATACCAAAGAGGCTTTAACCGCTTGGCCTGCTTAATTGCAGCGCATGTTTCACATTCATGGATAACCTGTGCAATGGTATCCATGGTCAAGTCCACCCCTCGATCACGAGCCCATTTGTATGTTGCATCTCTTCCTTGATGGCCCAAGGTGTCATGAGCCCACCGAGCTAAAAAATAGTTCACTTCTGCGTTGCCAGTCTAAGTCCACTTGGGAAACTTTAATCTTAGCAGCCTGATCCACCCTTTGGTTATTTTGGTGTTCTTCTGTGGCTCGACTCTTGGGTACATGGGCATCTACGTGATGTACTTTTACAACCAGATTCTCTAGCCGGGCAGCAATATCTTGCCACAGTGCGGCAGCCCAGATAGGTTCGCCTCTGCGCTGCCAGTTGCTCTGTTTCCATTGCTTTAACCACCCCCACAGAGCATTTGCCACCATCCATGAGTCAGTGTAGAGATAGAGTTTTGGCCATTTTTCCCGTTCAGTGATGTCCAAAGCCAGCTGGATGGCCTTCACCTCTGCAAACTGACTCGATTCACCTTGGCCGTCAGTAGCTTCTGCAACTCGTCGTGTAGGACTCCACACAGCAGCTTTCCACTTCCGATGTTTTCCTACAATACGACAGGACCCATCAGTTTACAGGGCATATCTCTTCTCATCTTCTGGTAAATTATTATATGGTGGGGCTTCTTCAGCACGTGTCACCTCTTCCTCTGGTGGCATTCCAAAAAATCTTTGGAATCTTTCTGGCCAATCTGTGATTACTTCTAAGATTCCTGGGCGATTGGGGTTTCCTGGGCTCGCTGTGTGATCAGTGCAACCCATTTACTCCACGTGGCATCACTTGCATGATGTGTAGAGGGGACCTTCCCTTTGAACATCCAGCCGAGCACTGGCAGTCGGGGTGCCAGGAGGAGCTGTGCTTCAGTACCAATCACTTCTGAAGCAGCTCGAACTCCTTTGTATGCTGCAAGTATCTCTTTTTCAGTTGGAGTATAGCAGGCCTCAGATCCTCTATATCCCCGGCCCCAAAAGCCTAGGGGTCGACCTCGAGTCTCTCCTGATGTTCTCTGCCAGAGACTCCAGGTAGGGCCATTTTCCCCGGCTGCAGTGTAGAGGATGTTTTTCACATCTTGTCCTGTCCGGACTGGCCCAAGGGCTACTGCATGAACAATCTCCTGTTTAATTTGTTCAAAGGCTTGTTGTTGTTCAGGGCCCCATTTACAATCATTCCTCTTTCGAGTCACTTCATAGAGAGGGCTTACAATCATACTGTAATTTGGAATATGCATTCTCCAGAAACCCACAACGCCCAAGAAAGCCTGTGTTTCCTTTTTGTTAGTCGGTGGAGCCATAGCTGTTATTTTGTTGACCACATCCATTGGAATGTGACAACATCCATCTTGCCATTTTACTCCTGAAAACTGGATCTCTTGTGCAGGCCCCTTGACTTTGCTTTGTTTTATGGCAAAACCGTCTTTCAGAAGGATTTGGATTATTTTCTCTCCTTTTTCAAAAACTTCTGCTGCTGTGTTGCCCCATACAATGATGTCATCAATGTATTGCAGGTGTTCTGGAGCTCCACCCTTTTCTAGAACAGTCTGGATCAGTCCATGGCAAATGGTGGGGCTGTGTTTCCACCCCTGGGGCAATCGATTCCAGGTGTACTGGACACCCCTCCAAGTGAAAGCAAACTGTGGCCTGCATTCTGGTGCCAAAGGGATGGAGAAGAATGCATTGGCAATATTGATGGTGGCATACCACTGGGCTGGATGATAAGTAATATCTTCCTTGAAGGGATATCTTTCCTTCATACTTGACAGGAGTCGCCTCCAGAGGCAGAGAGCTTGTGCTCTCCAAATCCAAAAGATACCAGCTACTGAGAGGAAAAATTAACTCCATCCCTGCCAAAACCAGGACATCCTGTGACACAGTGTCGTAGCTTAGCCCCACTCAGGCCCAACCTAAGCAGTCTCTCTCTCACTCCCACTACCCTCCAAGAGAATAGGGAGAGAGAATATAAGAAAAAAGGCTCAAGGCTTCAGATGAGGACAGGGAGAAAGCCTTAAAGTTACCCTTACAGGCAAAACAGACTTGACTTGGGAAAAAACATTTGTTTATTATTAAAACCAGAGCAGGATAATGAGAAAGAGAACAAGATAACTTTCCCCCACCCCTCCCTCTTCTCAGGCTTAACATTATCTCTACCACCTTCCCCCCACCCCGGGCAGCACAGAGGGAAAGAGGGAATGGAGGTTATGGTCAGTTCATCACATGTTGCTTTACGCCACTCCTTCCTCCTTGGGGAAAGAACCCCTCACATTCCTCCCCTGCTGCAGCGTGGGGTCCCTCCCACAGGCTACAGTCCTTTGTGCGCTGCTCCGACAGGGATCGTTTTTTCCACGAGGTGCAGTCCCTCCAGAATGGCTGCCCTCCACGGGCCACAGCCTCCTTCAGGCATCCACCTGCCCCAGCATGGCGTCCTCCACGGGCTGCAGGTGGATCTCTGCTCCTCTGTGGGCCTCCATGGGCTGCAGGGGGACAGCCTGCCTCACCATGGTCATCACCACAGGCTGCAGGGGAATTCTGGCCAGAGCTGCATTTCTCCTCCCCCTCCTTCTTCCCTGACTTTGGCATCTGCAGCTGCTCCTCTCAGAAAAAAATTCTTCACAACAGGCAGGCAGACTCCCTCAGGTTCTCTTCACATCCCTTCTCCTCTCCACTTCTTGCAGCCGGGCTGGGCTGAGTCAGGCCCAGATGGCCACCTGGCAGGAGGCCAGCAGGTGATGGCCGCAAGGCTCACAGGGCTCGAACCTCCCCCTCTCTGCTTCTTCACATCTTTTTTTTTCTTCCTGTTTTTTCCCTTCTTAAATATGTTACTGCAGAGGCATTATCAGGGAACATTCTGCTATCAGTTGTCTCGTCCCTGGCCAGCAGCAGGTCCACCCTAGGCCCAGATGAGTCCACTGAACAAAGAGGAACAACTTCTAGAAGCTTCTTACAGAAGCTGCCACCATAGCCCGCTCACTAAATAAAACCAGGACACACAGAATCACAGCGTCTTACCAAAGCATTATTCAACTTTGGAAGGTTGAAGTATTATGACAGTAACATTGATACTAGCTGTAATTGAGACATCTGTAAAATTGAGATTTTATACCATTTACTTAAATCTCTTTCAAAAGGTCATTATAGTCAGTTTATTATATAGTGATCTCTCCAATCCCCTGCTGTTTAAACATTGTACCCATAGGAGCAGAACTTATTCTGACATTTCAAAATTTTTAGCAAGCTACAATACTATTTCCTAGACAATACCAATTTGAACAAATTTTAGTACAAGTTAATTACATGTTTTATGCCTACATGGCCATATGCATGCTAAACTGGATTTGTTTCAGGCAGAGATAGCGTCCAAGGTCCTGTGATAAAAAGGAAAACTTTCATTAAATAAAAAACTGAAAAAAAAGCCCACAAAAGAATGGCAACTTTTATTCCATGAATGAATTTGGTTTTCTTATGGAAGAAAAAAGGGCCTTTATTGTACATCACAAGACTGACTGCAGCAATACTGTACTAGATCATGTTAACTGTATCAGGCCAGGTAAGGGGCAGGTACAGCTGTACAGTGACCTCACTTCAGCTCTGGTCCATCAAAGGAGCAGTGGATCAATCGGTCTTTACGTGCAAGGAAGCAGCTTTTTTAAATTTGCTTGAGACTAATGTTATGTTCAACTACTCGCTTTTGATGAGACTTACCACTGAAGTCTGTATTTTTGCCTCAATGGGACTGGGGTAGCCATATTGCTTAATTGTCTGGTAAAATTCCCTGCTATTAAGAAAGAGCAGTTACAGCATTCCAACGTTCTGTCTTAGTTTACAATTTGATTATAAATTTGCTTGCCAGAATTGCTACTTTTTGTATGTAAGCCTTTGCATCCTCTCTAGTCCTTGAAGAGAAGCTAAATGATTTTGAATTCTCTTTCTCCATTTTGTGCTTTCAGAAAGAGAAGTCAAAGGAAGGTGATGTCCTCCAAGTGTTTTTTACAATTTTTTTTTATATTTTAGAAGTGGACAAATTAAACTTAATTGAAACTTCGTACAGCCAATTCCAATTCATGCGGACATGGAAAATTTCAGTTTGAGAAGGAGTAACTCGAAATGAGTAAAAGAATTACAGCATAGGATCTCATCAGTTTTCATAGATAAATCTACAAAACTATCATGTTAAAAGCAAACAGATAACACTACCTCATAGCTAAGTATACTTAGAGTGACAATGAACAATGTTCCAAAATTGATATTTTTACTAATTTGCTTTGACTAGAAGGGCCATAACTAAAGCTGTAGTCATGGAAGTCCTGGCCCCAAGAATGATTGAAATTTGTTCTATTACTGCTTTGGAGCTGTTGGAAGTTACCTCACCAACTTCTTCCACTTCAGTATAAAGTTAAGTGGGTAACCAATAGTGGGCTTCCCTGGCAGAACAGGAATGACTTCAACTTCCACAGCCATCAGTGCACTTAATTGCAGCCAAAGACCAACTTAGCTCACATGTTACCAAAGACAAAGCTGAAGAGTATGTTAGAGCAGCATGCATTTAAAGTGTAAGGCCACTATGACATTTAGAAATCAAATACAAATAATTTTCAGTAAATCTATTAACTACAGAATGTCATTTTAAAAAGAGTGTTCTCGAACAGCTTGATATTTTACCTGATTATTAAGCCACCTGTCAATTACATTAAACATTCTGTAAAGCTTAATATACAAGCTTTTTGGCTATTTCCCATGTAAATTCTTCTCTCCCAAAGTGCCCATAGCATGCTGTTTTCTGATAGATTGGCCTCTTCAAATCCAGCTCCTTTAATTAAAAGAAAAAAAAAGCAAGTGTTACACTTAACTCTACTCCAACGTATGTTATGATTTAGACACATCAGAGAGATAATCAGTATCACCTTGGAAAGACAATAAAACCTAGATATTGTTTCCTTGCCCAGTCACCCAGATTTACAGCAAGAAAGGTAAGGAGCTGATGGTTTCAATTTTAAAGTGACTAGGAACAGTCAGATTTCTTCCAAGGTATGAGATGCGGTAAGTGTGCAATTAGGCTTTAGAAGCATTACAATGCAGAAGCATTACAATTGGAGTAAAGTTCAGCTATACCTGTTAAAGCATCAACACACTTTCTGTTATTGCAACTCGGATATAGAGTATTTTCTAATGCTACTGTGCTAGAAAGACAATGATGGTCTCAAAAGAAGCAGCACAAAGTCACTATTTAGAACAGGGCTTAAGACTGATTATGTCTAGATAAATAATGAAGGCGCAAATCACGATTATTGCTTTTTAGCCTGCATAATACAGCGGATTGCAGCTGTGCTAAATTGTTAGCCACACGTATCTACACAGAAGTTTCCCTTCATGTCATGAAAGGCCTGAAACATTTTCTTCTACTTGGGCTTTCTTCTATTTGGCATTGTATTATTGAATTATCTGGGAAAGCACATTTAAAATAGATGGTTCATATAGTAAGCTGCTGGAGAGGAAATTGGTGGAGGAATGGCAAAGTAAGGAAAGAAGCACAAATACTAACAGAATAATGAATACATTTCAGACGGTGAAGAGGTTACACATTCTTGCACTTATGGGGCCCTTTATGATGTACAGCAGCTAAGTCTTGTTTTAAGTAATATTTTGTGCAACATGATCACATGCTCTACATGTCATTTGTATGACCTGAATACAAAAGTCATAGAAATGGGAAGGCTGACTAAGTAAAAAGTAAGACATCATGAAGTACTTTGATGCATAGTTGATTAGAATGGATAGCCAGCACCATTTACAGGATTTTAAAAATTGTGATGTAACTTTTAACAAGGAAATGCTCACTAAACCTCCTTTCTTCCCTTCTAACTGCCTTCACTGCTCTCAGGGCTATGGTAATGTATTTTTTAAAAGCAGCATTTTTGAGCACAATCAAATCAAGGGGAGTGTCTGGAAACCACCACACAAATTACTGATGGTGATGAACAGCCACAATGACAAAGGCAAAGATGAGTTTTGACTATAGTTGTGAACTGGTAACACTTGGAAAACATTACCTAGCAACAGAAGTTGGCATAACACCTTGCATTATCTCAGACTATTAAAAATGAAAGTTAGCTCTACTCTTAGCATATACATTCAGGAAACATTCTGAAAAGGCATGCAAGAGGTTGGTCTCACTGGCAAAATGTCAATATACCTTGTCAGAAATGTCTTTCTTTCTTTAAGGAAAAAAAGAGACTTCCTATTCACTAACATGTTGACATTTCTCCCCTCAGAGTCAAATACACTCAAGATGCCTCTGGAATATAGACTGGAATGATATTAATAGCTCTGGATTTAAAAGAGATGTGAATCATTAAAAGCATATTCCTCAAACAATGAAACAGCTAACATGTATGGTTTAGCATTTTAAAGCAGAGGTTTTAAAACTTGCATTGCTCAAAGTGACAAAGTGGTTCCTCTCTGCATGGAGTCAAGTTCTTGCTGGTATCTATCTCAGGCTTGAGCTCCCATGTCAATTTTACAAAGTTTAATAAGGGGTAAACTCACAGTGTGGCTACTCCCTTGAAAGAGGAAAGAGCGTTTCTCTCCTTTAGTCAGTATTTTATGAAACTTTTAATAAGTCCAGCTTCTCAAGTTTGATGAAAATCAGCCAAGAGATTTGAAAGTTCTTCAGGACTGAGAAAATGAGCCTGTACCATTAGGTCTTAGGAAGCTGTGCTAAAAATAGGCAAGAAGCTCTACCTCCTAGAAGTTCACATAAAGGATCACATGAGTTAGTCACAAAAGGGAGAAGGAAGAATGCTAGGGTCAAATTACAGCTCCCTGGAATGTAGATGGGTAACTGCTGATAAGGATAGGTGCTGATCTGCCTCTCTCCTTCAGCCCTTTCTTCTCTGAAAGAAAACGGTCATTCCCATGCTTCTTTAAGTGAAAGGAACATAGCTGGTTTGGCTGCAGGAGGCAATATAAGTAGGTTTGGGTTTTCTTGTCCTCTATAACTTCATGGTATCCTCAATGACGCTTCCGATCACAACTGAATTTTCACTTCACAAGAGCTCAGGTGGGATTTTTATCTTGTTCAGTTTTTTAAATGGCAATATTTCAATGGCTTACCAAATCTTAAGAGAGCATTTAAGAAACCTGTATTGCTTTTTAATTAAGTTTAGTTGACTTCAAACAGACTGCACAAGTTTGACTAACAACTAGAGACAGGCTCTGTGTTCAGTTTTTCTGATGCAGAAGATAGGTTACACTTAGACCTCATGAAGAAGCTAGTCACTTAAGGGCGTTCTTTTCTCTTCTGGGCTAATGGCCAAGATCTCCAGAACAGCAACAGCAAACACCATACTGCCACTATTGTGGTAGAGTGACACTCAGCTTCTGTGCATGTGTAAGGGCAAAATACACCACATAACATCTCACTTATTTCAATGGGATTGCTTGTGAAGTGAGGGCACTAGAACCTTTCTGTCTTGTGGCAGCTGCTCACAAGTTGTTGCCAGCTAAAGATCAAAGGCAGGCAGACCATGCTGACTGCGGTATTTCTTTCAGAAAGAGCCAACATTTCTGGTGCCTTTCAGATAAAGCAGGAATTGGGAGCATTTCACACCGTGTAAACAAACTGGAAAGCCTAACTACATCTAATGTTAAATTTTTTTTTTCTAATTTACCAAGCACACTACCACCTGGCTAATGAAGTGCAACACAGCACACTACCAGAGATAGTGGGAGATGTAACATGGTATAATTTAGACTAGAGGAACTTATTCAGTACATTTTGTGAGCAGATTTATGAATTGGCCCTTGTATGTTGTACTGGCTGCTTATGTGAGGGAAGAGCAGAAATGACAGCAATTACAGATTTATGGGGCAGGTGACTTTCATGAAGTTAGGAGCCAGAAACTTTAACATTAAAATGTTAAAGAAAGCATTAAAAATATGATTCCCTTCAGTAAATACTAATAGCATGCAAACCTTATGATAGTTCCAAGGCGTAGATCAAAGTTTTTCTGCACAATCTCAAGCAGTTCTTCTTCAGATCTGTCTGATGTTCCATAATGAAACACTGAGATTGCAAGAGGATGACTCAGACCGATAGCATATGATAGCTGTAGAACACAGGCATACAACCCAAACACAGTTAAAACTGTCCTTCCTGCTTTTTTGCTTAAGGAAAGGATATGCTATGTATCAGGGAAAGATTTCACGCACACCTTTTATGCATAAAGAAAACCAGGAGATATGTTTTTGTTATTTGTCTTTTATGTGAGAAAATTATCTGTTTTTCTCAAAGAATGCTCAGCCTGGTCAAATATCAGACCTAACTGACATTCCTTAAAAGCAAAAGAGGTACTTTCTAATCATCCTCAAATAATGCCATTCTGCATCCATCAGCCTCAGCTGGACACAAGGATTTCATGCCTTTGAGACTGGAGAGTCTGAAATCTACAAATATTTCTGGCTTTTTTTTTTTTCCTGTGGCAGATAAAATATTATCTAGGACAAGATGAGAAAAAGCTTTACATGTTCCTAAAGCACTCAGAGACTTGTTATCCCAGAGTGAGTTATTCCCATGTACTCCCTTGAACTTCATTCAGTATTGCCATATACTTTTTTTAAAATAGCTATCGAAAAAGTAGACAAAATAACCAAGGAAGTATTCTCACTTCATTCAAAGGAATTTCACTGCTTTCAAAGGAGGACAGAGGAGCTGTATAGGTCCTTTCTGACATCCAAGAATCACACTAGCCTCTTTTCACCACATCACAGCACTGCAGTGCACAGCACAGAACTCACAGGTTCTCCTGAAATGTATTTGCTTTTATCATTCAGTCTCTTTCCAAAAATACAGTCCTGCTGCAGCATAGGCTAATACACGCTTCATCTTCTTCCATCATGGTGTATTTGGATGAAAATATATTCTGAATGTCACTAAGCAATGCAAACCATTCTGTGGCTTTCACTGATCTTCCTCAATGTGTCTGCTTTCTACAGGTTTCAAGAAGTACTAGTCCAATGGCTCAGTTCTATCTATATACTTCTTCGTAAACAATAAGTTATTTTTATTAGAAACTGCCCTAATTATTATTATCTTCCCCTTAGCTAATTTTGAGATCATGCTAAGTCTGTTTTTCATTAACGAATAAGCTGACAATTCTATATCACACTAAATAAAGCCTACATGGTATTTGTGATAATATACAGCTAATTAGTCTGCAGTTTTCTCCATCATCCATTTTGCCCTTGCAGTATGAAAAGGTGGTTAGCATGGAAACAATATCCACAGCAAAGCCAGCTCACTTGTCAGCCTCAATGGAGGCTGGCAAGGTCTTACTGTAGCACACAGACTGGGCTGAAAACACTTTAGCATTTCCACTTGATACATTTTTCCTTTTGTTAATCTTCAATCTAGCCTTCCCTGACTCCATAGGACATTTGCTTTTCTGCTCTCCCATCTTCCTCTCTCTTCCCATCTTACCTTCATTGCTAATATCTGACATCTCGATAGTTTGCTGTTAACAAAATCAATCTTGCCTTGCCTAGAGTCAGGCTCAGATATTTAAGGAGGGTCTCTGGGAATTACTGGAATAATAACATTCGCATCTAACTCAAGAATTAAGACAGTGATGTATGTGTTCAAAAATGCCACTCAAAATGTGTGTACCAAGAAATCAGAAGTTTATCTTCTGTGCCCTCAGGAAAAAAAAAATTGTCAACAATTTGCTAACTATCACTATTTGTGCTTGGCTTATTCCCAATCTCCCCTTTCCTTGACTAACTCTAAACTTGAAGTTTAATAAGGTATCAAACACATGCATAACATCTAAGGCAAGGGGCCTTGTTCCTAATTGGGATTTCTGGATACTTTGTCATTGATCATAACCACATCCAGTGGGACTCTCCTCTAGTCCACAGACAAAGTAAAAGGTTTTGAACAGACAAAACATCAGCTACATTACTGCTACTTTTTACTGTAGTAATTTGTTGTACTGTGTTAAAGTTATTACATAGCTGTTACTCAGAATAAGTATGTGTGTAAACTAGTATTGCAAACTGCCTAGACAAACCTCAATTGTTTAGCATCCATGTTGGGTTCATGTTTAATAGTGAAACTGTTTATGGGTCAATAAACCACCTCTTTTGACTTCTTAGACTTAGTATTATCAAAACTTCATGCACAAGGAAGGTACTGCATTTCTTCAGAGCACATAAGACTGATGAAAGTTGTTCTTGTTTTAAACTCTTAAAAATAATTGAATTTTGCTTTTAGTCTCATCTCCTAGTAGTATTCTAGGAACACACAGTAGAGAACTCATGGTAAGTTTAAGGTAATTTCAAATACAGCTTAAAATGGTTTGAGTTACAACTAATATGATCACATAGTACAGCAGGCTGCACAACTACATCTAAACACTGCTAACATAACTGTCTGTAATGTGCTGTGCAGCCCAGGCTGGAGTGCTGGGCATGCATGTATGTGAAGAGGATCACTAGAGTTGCTGGAAGTAAAAGCAAGGATGATGCAAAGAAGTACCTAAACAAGGGATGGCAATAGAGTTGGAGAGAGAATGCTACTGAGAACACACTCCCTGTTTCAGGACCATCCTGGCCTGTGTCTTTGGCTTCCCTCAAAAGGTTTCTTAATAACACACTCTTAAGAGGAGAAACTTGCTGGAGCCCCATTCTAGTATGAGAAATGCTTTTTTGAAACTGTAGCGGGGCTGTGACCGTAGTATGCATTCCCAGAGGGTGACATATGAGACAGAATTTCTGTTATGGTGTATTACTTTCATGGTTGCTCTTACCTGGATTAATACTCTTTTACAGAGACCGGCTTTCACCAGAGATTTTGCGATCCAACGAGCTGCATATGCTGCAGAACGAAGGTGATAAAAGGGCTGGAGCACCTCTCTTATGAGGACAGGCTGAGAGAGTTGGGGCTGTTCAGCCTGGAGAAGAGGAGGCTCCGGGGAGACCTTGTAGCGGTCTTCCAGTACCTCAAGGGGGCCTACAAGAAAGATGGGGAAAGGCTGTTCAGCAGGGCCTGTTGCGATAGGACGAGAGGTAATGGTTTTAAAATAGAGGGGGGTAGATTTAGATTAGAAATTAGGAAAAAATTTTTTACAATGCGAGTTATAGAACACTGGAACAGGTTGCCCAGAAAGGTGGTGGAGGCCCCATCTCTGGAAACGTTCAAGGCCCAGCTGGATGAGACTCTGAGCAACCTGACCTAGTCAGGGATGTCCCTGCTCCTTGCAGGGGGGTTGGACTAGATGACCTTTGAAGGTCCCTTCCAACCCTAACCATTCCATGATTCTATGATTCTATGAACTTTGGAGGGATCTTTTCCAGAGAATGCACCTCCACCATGGGCTCCCCAGCCTCCATAGGTATCAACAATTATCTTCCTCCCAGTCAGTCCAGCATCACTCTGCAGGACAAACAATTGAATACATTTATGAGACACAGTTTATCCAATCCCATACTACGTTATTTGGTACAGCTTTGTTTTCTATTTGCCATAGATATGACTCATTGTTCACAGTGTTTGCCTTCATATTCAATTGTTTAATTAATAAGAGCTACATGACTGGAGTATTTTTCAGAGATGCACTAAGCCACCTGTGCTGCTATCACTTTTGAAGACTGATAAGAATGTGGCACAACTGTAAACATCAGAAAAAGTGCGCTCCCTCCAAATCAGAAATCATAAAATACTGTCTCTGGATTACTGGCCAGTAACTTCATTCAGTAACACGTGATGGAGGCCAAGAATTTAAAGACAAAACCCTTCCTGAAAAACATATGACCTAAAAGGTTAACAAGCTTCACACAGATACACATACTAAAGGGGAAGCGGGGGCTTCACAGAGCTGCAGCTCATTGCTGCCAGCACAAGAGTACTGAGAAATTCTAGCTGAGTTCACCTTAGTGGTTCACTAGCAGCACAAGAAGCATTTGGTACTACTGTTCTTTCTTCTCTATGTCTGCTTGTGCCCCTGATAATGGAGTCCCACCCTCTTGTATGGACTTTTGCCTGCCTCCTACAATTTGATGAGCTGATGCAACTTGTTCAACTAGCAGAGAATTACTGCCTTTCTGTCAGATTACCAAAGCTGGTGACTGCAAGCTGATAAATGGACTCCAGAATTTTGAGAAACTCCATTCTGAAAGAAATAAACTGCATTAACCCACTGATTTTCAATCCCCACATAAGTAATATGGGGGTAAAGTTGACATTTATTCCTCAATGACAGTGGTATCCCTACATCATCCCAGTGGGATCATAGTCACACCTTGTAGTTTTAATCCTTCATTGAACTCTTAATACAAAACTAGGAGTTTTGTGCAACAAAACTTTTTACAATTTCACAGCCGTGACCTGCTTACCTAGTACCAGCACCTGGAAAGCAGAACACATGTCAAATTCTAATGAGTATTGAGACTTAACACATTAAGGTTTCTTTTAAATTTGTCCAGCTTTCTGAATAATTTTGATGTAGAAGATCAGATCTGTTGTTATTTCTGGTTTTAATTTTTTTTTTTGTGAAAGTGAAGAGATACTTCCAGTCAGGTGTTTTAGCATGTAACTTAAGGGCTGGCTTTTGGTCATTTAAAGTACTTTCTGGAAGCAAGACGAAGATCCAAGAATCTTTACATTTGGCTATCCAAGTAGGTACAGCTTCAGTTTAGATGCCACCTGTCCAGTAGGAAAACTCCAGTAGAAGTAACTGAAGCTTCCTTAAAAATATATAGACTTTCTTGGTTAAAGGTATACCAGTTCATTGCACTTTAGTGCAAAATAACATTTAGAAACATGTGGCAAAGTAGAATCCAAGTCTGTATAGAATCTTCTGTTTGAAAGTACCGTACCTTAGGACCACCTTCTACAAACTTTTCACTTGGAAGGAGATGATAAATTGTGCCCTCATCAAGATACTTCTCTGGAATGACTTCTTTAACAACTTTCTCCATTAGCTCCTTCTGTATTTGTTGTAGAGGTATGTCTGGGGAATGATGTACTGAAATCACAAGTGTGTGCACTCGGATGGGCTCCACTGCGCCGTTACTCTCCTTGTATTCCATTGTGACCTAGACAGACAAAAAAAGAACAGTGAAACAGTGAAGAGTCAAGGCCAAGAGCACCAGTTTGGAAATGGTGAATCTCACAGTTATTTTCTGCAGCAAAAAATAAATAGATGAAAATAAATGGGATGAAAAATGGTGGATTGTTACTAATGCTTAAAATCTATGTAAGAAAAAAATATACAGAAAGTACTGAAGTACTACTACCAAAAGAGTTAAATCTTGGTATTATATTATTATAATTATATATATTATATTTCAGATATAATTATTTTACATAATATATATTATTAATTATATTAATATTCAATATTAAATGAGTCAACACAAAGAAGCAAAATAACAACAAGAAAGCTACAGAAGCCTAAGATTTTACCAACAGATGCTAAAATAATTCACAGTTTGTCATTGTCCTGGTTTTATTTAGTGAGGGGGGGCTATGGTGGCAGCTTCTGTAAGAAGCTGCAAGAAGTTGCTCCCCTTTGTCCAGCGGACTCAGCCAGGCCTAGGGCGGACCCACCACTGGCCAGGGAGGAGACAACTGGTAGCAGAATGTTCCCTGATAATGCCTCTGCGATAAAGTATTTAAGGGGAAAAACAGAAAAAAAAAAAAAAAAAAAAAAAAAGATGAGAAGAAGACGTGAAGAAGCTGGAGCAGGGGCAGAGAGGGGGAGGTGCGAGTCTTGTGGGCCTCACCCGCTGGCCTCCTGCCAGGCGGCCATCTGGGCCCGACTCAGCCCGGCCTGGCTGCAAGAAGTGGAGAGGAGATGAGATGTGAAGAGAATCTGAGAGGCATCTGCCTGCCTACTGTGAAGAATTTTTCTCACGAGAGGAACGGCTGCAGACTCTCTGGGGCAGGCAGATGCCTGAAGGAGGCTGTGGCCCGTGGAGGGCCCGTGCTGGGGCAGCCATTCTGGAGGGACTGCACCCCGGGGAAAAACGACCCACGGCAGAGCAGTTCATGAAGGACTGTAGCCCGTGGGAGGGACCCCACGCTGCAGCAGGAGAGGAATGCAAGGAGTTCTTCCCCTGAAGAGGAAGGAGGAGCGTAAAGCAACACGTGGTGAACTGACCATAACCCCCATTCCCTCTTCCCCACTGTGCTGCTCAGGACGGGGGAAGGTAGTGGAGATAATGTTAAGCCTGGGAAGAGCGAGGGGCTGAGGGGGAAGTTATCTTGTTCTCTGTCTCATTATCCTGCTTTGGTTTTAATAATAAACAAATAGTTTTCCCCAAGTCAAGTCTGTTTTGACCGTAACAGTAAGTTTAAGGATCTCTCCTTGTTCTTATCTCAGACCTCGAGCCTTTTTTCTTATATTATCTCCCCCTATTCTCTCGGAGGGTGAGGGGAGTGAGAGAAAGACTGTGTAGTCTGGTTCCGATCGGGTCTAAACTACGACAGGCATGTTAACATACCTTCAAATAGTGAATCACCAAAGTAAAGCCAAAATAGCTTTTGGAGGACTCTGCTAAAATGAGCAGCTGTAGACCATGATGTGATAGGCTGTATCCTTTGCTACCTATTGCACAGCTTTTATGTACAAGCAAATATATACTGACATTGCTTTATCCTTAGTATGGGTTTTCTTACAGACTAAGAAGACCTCTTCACTTTCCGACCCTTCACAAATGCTTGGATAGATGCATGATAAAGAAATCAGTCTATTCACACGTTCTGTGCACTGCTGACAACAACCCATGTTGCACCACAACAACAGCAGCGGTATAACTCAATGCAGTTGAGAAATTAAGACTAAAACACCTTGCTGTCTTGGAAATGCCACATGTATGGCTTTCCTTCCCTCACATGAAGATCTCACAGCCTGGAACACAGAGAACTTATGCCTTTGAGACTGCCAAGGTGCATCACTTTTACAGTAGGCTCTGTGACTCATTCTCTCAGCTCTGCAACACAGCTGTCAGTGGCTCTGACCACTGATCAAATATAGTATACATGAGGTTTGAATCAACAGCCCTGTTTTATCTGAGAAACCATAGTTCTGTCCCAGTCCGTGCTTCTGGAATGCTGGTATTTATTCAGAAAAAAAAACAAACAAAAAAAACCAAAACAGCTGATTGTCATTATTTGGTTAATCTTCTTATAATGTCCAGAGGAAAAGAAGCAAAATACAAGTGTTAGTTTGAAGAAACCTGCTGAGACACTGATAGAACAGTTTAAACAAATAATGTGTGCAACATGCAAGTGTATCTTACAAAACTCACATGACCTTGAAATGTGAAAATGACAGCACCATTTTTGACAAACATGAATTCTGATTTAGTAGCAGACAGAGTAAATTATTTCTATTGTTTCTCACCTTCACAGTTTATGCATCTATGTTACAAACCTGTGTTTTCCCATCTGGTCTAACCCATGGCCATGTTCCATTCCGTTCCAAAGCCTTTATCCTTGCAGTCAGTTTGTGTGCCAGGAGGACTGTTAAGGGCATACATTCCTCAGTTTCATCAGTGGCATAGCCAAACATCAAACCCTGCATTGAAAAACAGGGAACTGCATTGAAAAATGGAGAAATAAGCCACTTGTTTCATGTTCTCTTTCAATTTCCACACCTCTCTTCGCCAAATAGTACTTTAAACCCACCCAAGCCTAGAAAGAGACAGCAGTAACATGCAGAGTGAATACACTTTGACATATAACCAGCCTAAAATAACATTTATGTTTCTGCATGCACAAGAATCAGAGCCATAGCAGGGTCTGGTTCCCAAGAATGACTGCTCTAAGCATCGATAAGAATCGACTGCAAAGGCTTAACAGACAAAGTTCATAAAAGACTGCTCAGTCTTCTCCCCACACATGACAACTAAAATAACACAGCATTTGGTACCCAAAGGACTTGAAAGACAGAAACTGACATCTACTGATAAAAAGCTTAATTGTAGCTCTATCCAGCAAGGCCACTGTATATGGAAAAGCCACTTTCACTGAAACTAGTGAAGGCTGTGTTACTTTTTTGTACTTCTAGTGATTAAGAGAGTGCATATTCTTTAGCTTCTAATTTTTTGACTTTGCACAATAGCTTTTAGGGAAAGGCTCTGGTCCTATGCAATTCTAACTTCTTGTGCATAAACTAAATTTGAATAAGTGCCTTGAATTACATCCCATTACCTGATCCCCTGCTCCAATGTCATCGTCACTTTTCCCATGGGAGACAGCATACTTGATCTCTTTACACTATTGTTCTAAGGCCACTAAAACTGTGCAAGTCTTATAGTCCAGTCCTAGTGAAGGGAGTTTTGTAAAGTTAGGTCATACATTCTTGAGAGTTCACAAATTGCTAAAGAAGCTTTTAGGTATTATCCAGTAATTTCAGCTAAAACTTTTAAAACTCTATAGCAGTAAGCTTCCTATATTACATTTTGTATTGCTAACAGAAACAGACAATCAGCACATTTATATAATCGTCGCAGCATGTGGGCAAGTTAGTGGTATTAGTTCAAACTTGAGCACTTGAAACTGAGAGTATAAGTGCAATCCTACAAGCTGCCCCACCAAAGCTTGTTAGATTGCTTATGATGACTGGGGTTCAAACCATTTAGATATTTGTCGTAGTTCAGCCCCGATCAGGACCAGACTACACAGTCTCTCTCACTTCCCCCCCACCTCCAAGAGAATAGGGAGAGATAGTATAAGAAAAAAAGGCTAGAGGTTTGAGATAAGGACAGTTAAAGTTACCGTTACAGGCAAAACAGACTCGACTTGGGGAAAGCTATTCATTTATTACTAAAAACAAAGCAGGATAGTGAGACAGAGAACAAGATAACCTCCCCCCCAGCCCTCCCTCTTCCCAGGCTTAACATTGTCTCTACCACCTTCCCTGGTCCCCTGAGCAGCACAGGGGGGAAGAGGGAATGGGGGTCGCAGTCAATTCATCACATGTTGTTTCACACGGCTCCTTCATTGTCTGGAGAAAAAAATCTTCACATTCCTCCCCTGCTCCAGCATGGGGTCCCTCCCATGGGCTGCAGTCCTTCATGAACTGCTCCAGCGTGGGTCGTTTTTTTCCACGAGGTGCAGTCCCTCCAGAACGGCTGCCCTCCACGGGCCACAGCCTCCTTCAGGTATCCACCTGCCCCAGCATGGGGTCCTCCACGGGCTGCAGGTGGATCTCTGCTCCTCCATGAACCTTCATGGGCTGTAGGGGGACCACCTGCTCCACCATGGTCTTCACCACAGGCTGCAGCGGAATTCTGGCCAGGAGCTGCATTTCTCCTCCCCCTCCTTCTTCACTGACCTTGGTGTCTGCAGCCATTCCTCTCACAAGAAATTCTTCACAACAGGTAGGCAGATGCCTCTCAGGATCTCTTCACATCTCATCTCCTCTCCACTTCTTGCAGCTGGGCCGGGCCAAGTCAGGCCCAGATGGCCACCTGGCAGGAGGCCAGCAGGTGATGGCCGCAAGGCCTACAAGGCTTGCGCCTCCCCCTCTCTGCCCCTGCTCCAGTTTCTTCACATCTTCTTCACATATTTTTTTTTTTGTGGTTTTTTTTTTTCCCTTCTTAAATACCTTGTCGCAGAGGCGTTATCAGGGAACATTCTGCTACCAGTTGTCTAGTCCCTGGCCAGCAGCGGGTCCACCCTGAACAAATTCCAGCAGCTTCTTACAGAAGCTACCACCGTAGTCCCCTCTCACTAAATAAAACCAGAACAGTATTAAAGCTGGGAGAGGAGACTGGAAAATGTTACCAGAAACTAGTACTCAGTTTTTCTTGTACTGGTGTCTAGGGTTCAATAGAATTAGAATAAAGCTCCATATATGATGCATGAAAATGGAAGACTGAAGTGGAATAGTCATGTAAGGGGTTCAACTGCTGAAAGGAAGCTACTTTGGGAAATATGTTAAGAATACATAAGCAATTCCCTTGGGTGTGAACTTGAAGTTTAGTAGGCATATGCACCTCAAGGACAAGCAACATTAGTGTTAAAGCTTTCACTGTAAAAACCTGCAGATGTAACCACCTTCTGACACTTGTGCAAACACTAGTTGTTCTGTATTAGAGAAGCAAGAGGTACCTGGCACTGTCTTTTGCCAGTATGACACCTTAAAATAGCTCCTTCAGTACCAGGCACTAAAAAATGCTTATCAACGTCTGTGCAGTTTTCTCCTAGGCCTGAATACGCATTTCATTTTATCTTCCAGAGTATTATAAAAACATGATTTTGGCCAGATGCAGAACAGACCCAAGAATGAACACATGAAAGATCTCACTCACCTTTGGAAGAGTCATCATAACCTATCTTCTTAAGGGTCTGTCTTACAATTTGTTGGTAATCTACTATAGCCTCAGATGTGATCTCTCTACAAAGCAAAATCATTCCAGTTTTTGCTACACACTCTGCAGAAAAAAGATCAAACATAAGAATTTTACTGCTACTATTTTACAGTTACACAGGGAGATCCTGAAGATGGTTCAATGAACAAAGGATTAGTCATAAGGGAAACTCAGTGTAAAGCCTTAGTATAGACACAGGTCTGAGTGGAATCACTCTACTCTTCAGCTGATACAAACATTAAAATGCCTGCATGGGGCAGGGCTTCCATCTTGCCCAATTATCCTATCTCCACAGTGGCCAGTAGCAAACGTCTATAAGAACAGGTCAAGTATATAGTGCTGTTTCTCCAAATACTTCCCTGGTCTCCAACAATTTCAGCTCAGAGTCTTCCTGAAGCTACAGGGACATAATTTATTAACATTACCAGTCTTTGACAGATTTTTGTTACAGTAATTCACCCAGTTGCTCTTGGCAACTACGAAAACTTTTAGCATCTAACGGATCCCAGAGCAAAAAAGCTACGTAACTTCATTACAAATTTAGTGCAGAATAATTTCATATTTTATTTCATTGTTTGTTTCAAGCATCTGCCTGCCCTCCAGATTTTTCTGGTTTTTGTTAAAACATACAGCAAACAATCACGAAAAAATCACCACATCAATACAACCTACAACTATATAGTTCTATTTCATATTCCATTCAATCCTCTCTTTTCCAGATTGGGAAGGCCTAGGCTATTCACTGAAAGGCACTGTATGGCTATGATGGTGTTTGTTACTCTTGCCATAAAAGCTTACTATAGCCTTTTTGGGGATGAGGAAAGAGAAACAGATTGCACACAGTACTCAAGACAGACAACCATGCATTTATGTGACTTAGTGATGTTTTCAGTTCCATTCTTCATTCCTTTCCCAGCAAGCTCAAGCCCACTGGATTTTTAGTGCTACTGAGCACCGACTCTTTTCACAGAAATATATGTCTATTATGACCCCAAAATCTCTCTTTTGAATGCTCGCAGTGAACTGCAAAACTTAATTTATATGTATTCCTTCCCCCTTGCATTAGTCTGCAATGAATTTCATCCATGACTTTTATCATCCTGTCACCATCTCACCTGAATGATTTAATTTTATTTCAGGATTAAATATTATAGGCAGGAATATGCTATAAAATTGCACAGCTATGGACTGCAGCATCACATAAATATAATCAAGCTGGCTTTAACTGGCAGCTTATCTTAGATAATTCAGACAAGCAGCTGAAAACTTAGCACAGGGCAAGCTTTCTCTGTTTGTCTGTAAGAGGAATTAAGTCTATATTAAACTATTAAGCTACAGCCTAGCTGGCATGCTATCTTTGAATTACACTGTGGACACAGTGAGAGCCTATAATAATACAGTAGCCCTAAATGTATATAGCACATCAGCCCCAGGTAGTGATACCACTACAGTGCAGGGTATCCTGGTGCCATTACTTGCACACTCAGTCTTGTGCCCCTGCTCTACTGACCAGCAGTGCTCTTCCCGTCTGCTAACAACCTAGCAGACCACCAATGTGTGCAAGGCGTGTATGGTGCTGTGAATCCTGCACTGAGGGAAGAGACTATATTACAGGTGTGAGGCAGAGAAGAACTCCCAGCTTCTCTGATGTGGTCATTACAGAAAGGCGAAGCCTCTCTGGAAGGACGCAAAGTTGGGGAACTGGGGCTTAGAAAGATGGAAGACTAAGGCTGCAGTCACCACCAACTAGAAACTCTCCTAGGTGCATTACAACCAAGCAAACCTGACAGTGATCCAAGACTTCATGGCATGATGATGCTTTTTTAGTATCAGGATAAGAGAGATTCATCTTCCTGCCTTTGCTTTCCATGCTGACTGAAATTTAATTCAACCAAAACACGGCTCAGGAGCTGCACTATAACTGCCATGTATAAGTGCGCCCAAACAACACCCCCATCTGGTCTACTCAAGAGAAAGTTACTGTATAAGGGTTTGGGGTCTTCACTGGCAGGTGATCTTACATGTTTAAGTCTCCCCAAAATAATATTTTGAACACCATTAGTAGGTAGAAACTTTCACTTTCTCTTTTGTACTGTCTTGGTTTATGGTTAGGTTTTTTTTTCTCTCTTGACTGTCATTTGTTGGGCATACTGGGAAGGACTTTTTTTTCAATCAAGCATTTGGCTTCACTAAATCAGAGATTTAGTAAAATATTCAGTAAAATATTTTTCTGCCTTCTGCTTTATGCTACTTGCAACCAGTATTCTCTTGCTTGGCTTTACTGATACTCAGTTGGTGGGAAGCACAAAGAGAGACCAACTCTGTCCTGTTAAAATGAGGCAGTGCCAGTGTAATAACTTCGTATGCAAAAATTGCTGATCCTGAAAGACCAAGCAGCAAATAAAACTCAGAAAGCCACAGATACATTTTTCTACCAGTAGATAGAACCTAGTTTCAACATCTCCGTTAACTATATTTCATAGTTTTGTAAAATACAGTGTTATAGTGACTTACATTTACATAATGCTTTGAGATTTTTTTTTCCCTGAAACTTTGAGGCAAGGCCTGCACAACTAAACAGAAATTCTAATATTCACCCATTAAACCCTTTATTGAGAGTCATAACTGCCTTCTGTTCTCCAGCCCACTACTTTTTCAGCAAGCTCTGTGTCTCATAAATCAATTTATCTTTTCCAGATCTACACTTTAATGTTATACTCAAGTTTTCTGACTCCAGTCAACAGCTTTGACATGTTTTGGTTTTTTTTTTCCAACAGATTACAGAAATTAGGTATTTATCTATGTAATCATGTCACATCTCAGTCTTCTTTTTTAGTAAGACAAACTGATCATGTTTCTCACATCTCTTATGACACTTTTTTCAGTCCTTGTCATTTTTGCAGCATTTCTCTCTTACTATCTCCAGCTTTTCAGCAATTTTGGAAGCATAACTGCCTGCAATACTCAAATACATGCTTCATCAAGTCTAACACACATGCTAAATCCTACCCTCCATGTCTCCTCATGTCTATGCATTAAGGATCACATGAGATTTTTCAGAAAAAGCGTCATATTAGATTGTATTTGTGGGATGCAGCTGGTCCTCTGTGTTGTAACTATGGCCTCAATGGCTTGTTCTAAGAAAAAAATGACTGCATTCAGAAAGCTCTTTAGACACATTGCCCTTCTGTGTCTATTCCCCCTTGGTAACCCAGCTCATTCCAATTTGGTGGTATATTCTTAGCCTCTGGAGCAGGCAATGTTGCCTAGTGACAACGTTCATGTAGAATATAGAGTAGTCCTAACAACAAGGCCCAAGAAAAAGGCAAGCCACTTTGATCAGCATTACATTCAAATGAACTGTGCCCTTATCTTCCTGTGCACAAAGGGTATCACCCTGCTTCTGTAAAGGCGCAGTAAGTATCTATTTAGCACTTATGGATTTTGAGTTTTATTAACACCTTTTACTTTATGAAAAAAATGCATCTTGACATACGTCTTTCCTCAGTTCTCTTTTTCCCTAATTTTCTTAGATTCCTTATTATCATTAGCCCTGTCAACCACAGTCTTCCCTGATACACTGGCTTCTCCTGATCTACTTCTTACACTTAATAATTTTTAATTTGTACTGGAGTTCTATGTATTTCCTTTTTTTCTGTTCATTTTTTTTGCAGCTTTTTTCCTGCCTTCCCTTCTCTTCTGAGTCAGTGTGCCAGAGTTGGCCTCTTGACTGATTGTGAAAGTGTTGACAGCCAGTCAGCTATTGCAAGAATTTTGGATTGTGGGATGTTATGTCAACATGGATTACTTGTTGTACTTCATTAAGCTGTTTTTCTATCTGTATTGTACTTACCACAGGCAACCTTGGCATTTGGATCAATACTGAGATGAGCGTCTAGAACAGTATCACTTATCTGATCACATATCTTATCTAGAAGTAAAAATAAGACAGACGTAACATTTCTTTTTTGTGATAACAACAAAAATTGATTTATTAACAAAATTTCATTTCCACTGGATAAGAGACTTCTGTCTATTGAGCACCTGCCCAGAGGCAATTTTAGAAACTTCTATTCTGAAAGGTATGTCTTACCCTGTTTTCACTCCTCCCCTCAAGTCAACCCTAACCAACATTTTACTATCATCCACACAGGCCAGCAGCCTCCCACATGAGGGGACAATGAAAAAGGCCTGCAAAGGCATCCTGAAATATTAGTTTCAGGAGAATAGACAACATAAGTAGCAACTTTGGAAGAAGTATTTAAGCTAAAACTTTTCTGTAGGGGTTTTGCATTCTTCCCCTCTTTATTTTAAACTTCTACAGCACTGTCCGTATCAATGAGCCAGATGCCTATATTGTTTGCAACAGCCTACATAATCATAAACATACCTGCCAGTCTAAAATAACTTCTCTTGCAGGAGTGAGTACCATTGGATATGTGTGTAGACTTGAGGGCCCAAAGAGGAAGTTAATAAAGAAGCATAACTGAATGTGCACCTTAAACTACTTATTTACTTTTCAAGATAATTTGCTCTGGAAGCAAATGTAGAAAAGCAAATCAGAATGAAATTGTAAGTTAAGAGCAGAGTTATTCTTTACCTCAAAAGATCTATAATTCAATGCAAAGTTTAAGTGCAAATTCAATCTTAGTATGAGAACTGTAGAGTAGTATCTTCCAGTACAATTTAACCGCAAGGAAGAGTGGAACATGCTACCCTGTAGCTTTGAATGGATGAGCCATTGTGCCATCAATACTACCTCACTCAAATACAAATCAAAACCAGGCTAAAAGCAAAGCACAAGTGCTAAAAATGTATCTGCCCCTTTTATTCACACAGGGTAGAGTGATCTTAGTGTCACTATGAGATTTGCTTATAGAAGTGCACAGATATCTTTCTTCACTGGCATAATTTTCACAATCTGAATGAACAATTTCTGTAACTTTATGTTTTGTTTCTAGTGTTCTCCCCAATCAAGCTGAAGCTAAACATTTAACTGTGTGTTTCATAAATATTTGCAAAGTAAGTCCAACAATTTAGAGGCTTGAAAGAAAGAAAAACAACCAAAAAAGCCAACTTAATAGCTGCAAAGCCTGTCTTCAGCTATTTGTGCTACACTGATCCCCAGTTCAAGCATTATCTTACTGAAATTTCCTGCTAGTGTATTTACTCAGAGAACCAGAATCCTCGTTAGTTACTTAAGTTATATTGCACCTTCACTGATAAAAATTAACCACAGTTTGAAGACACAAGGACATAAGATGAAAGACAGAAACATCATAAGGTCATAATTTCAGACCCAGAAAACATTTGTGCAATCAAGTATAAAATAAGTAATGCCAGGTTCCAAAGTTTGTCATCCAGATAATATGTCAACAACCTTGCTTCAAATGGAATCCTGAAGATTGTGAAATTGATTCACATCAGAAGGTGCAATGCTCAAGCAGGAAGGGCATAATCTGGAACAATTGGTATGTTTTACTGCCTTCAGCTATTTGCACCATTACAACATACAGTGCAGTGTTTCAAAGCAAATAAGTGGTTGTGGTTCAAGATATGCTACACACTGCAGTGGTCTTGCAGCTGTGGGACTGTTCACTAGAGGCTGGGCAGACAGACTAACATAACTTGTCTCATACTGTACCATTCTCACCTAATGAATAAGAACCCTGAGAATATAGATACACAAGAAAAACTCAGCTTCAGTGTTTGACACCACCTTCATTTTCTCCCTATTAGGTTTTTTGTCTTTCCTTCTACTATGGAAAAAGTAGGAGGTAATGTTATATTTAGTCTTAACTTTAAAATATTCCATTTGAAGGTTCCACCGTAAAAGAAACTGTTGCTACCTTTACTGTAAATTTGAGTCACTAGTGTGTCTGCTGGAGGGCCAAACTTCCTCCAGACCATCCGTTAACATAGTTTCGAGAGACATACTTGTGTACACAAAGCTTTGTGAAAAATAGCTGAATTTAATTAATAGCAATTAGACCTGAAGCATTGTTTTACAGTCCCAGACCTGGAAAATGTCATGGCTTAGTACAGCCTTCAGAATATGTAAATTTATGTTAGGGAGAGCAACATGGCAAAGAGGCATACTATAGAAGTATCTGGAGTGCAGCTCTGATGAAAATCAATGCTCAGTGTTCCAAACATTTCAGAGATTCAGAGTTCAATGATCACCTATAATAAACTTGCATAAAGTAATATTTTTTTTATTACAGAATTAAAAATGAAATTGTAATTCCAGTATATGTGGCAGCTCCAAATCTACCTGTAGAAGACATCTCCATGCTTTTTTCTCTCAAGCAAAAGCTTAAAGTTGTTTATGCCAGATTGTATTGCATACTAAACAAATAAGATAAATTATTGTCAAGCAAACAAAGATGCTAATCTGAGGTCTACTCAAAATAATTGTTTCTTTCTTTTCTCCATGGGGGAGATATGACAACTTTAATCAGATAGCATTCTTCAGTGCAAGTATTAATAAAAGCAAAGATTCAATCTGCATTTTTACTTACCAGGATGTCCTTCAGCAACAGATTCTGAAGTAAACAGAAATCGTTTTTCTTTTTTTGACTTATGAATTGACATGTCTTGGTTTCTTTAGTGATCCTGCAAATAAGAAAGACCCAAAGCAACTGGACTACAGAACAAGTACAGGCAGAAGGTGAAGTGAAAAGGTTAATGTATCTATGCAAACAGCTGATGTAATTGCTTCCACATGTTTGTTCCTCAAAAGTTCAATAGATTAAGACTGATCTGTGTGGATTTTACAATACACTGCTACAAACTCCTTTCATAAGACTTTTGTGTTTGGTTAACCTTGGTTCTGTTAAACTTTGCAGAAGTGTTATCATTATGTGAAATGTAAACATAGCTAAGCCCGAGTTCATTGCTTTTACACTCTTCCCCGGGCCTCCATTCTTACTTTTTCTTCCAAGTGCTAACTGAAAAGCACTTAAAGATAGTAACACAGCACAGAAATTTTATCTGAATTTGTAAGGGCAAAATGACGCTTTCTCCTAGGCATAATATTCATACATTATACTTGACTGCAGTAGTGAAATGTGCAGAAATGTTATGCGAGAACAGATGTTCATAACAGCTCCGAGTGGTAAACTGTGCTCTTCTTCCCCACTACTGTCAGTGGCTAAGTGAGGAGCTGTAAAGCAACCAACAGCATGCTCTGTAGAAACAGCAATGAAGACAGTGGGTTTATATTAAGTTACCTTGAATTTTGAGTCTAAAGGCTATGCCATCGCTTAATAAATCTTAAACTTGTCGATGGTCAGGCTCTCACAATTCCTTTTACAGATGCATTTTCTCCTACTATTAACCTTGGTGTAAAGATAATAGTAGGAAACAGCTGGACTCAAGTATCTAAACTAAGCAAAGAAGTGCTGCCCCTTTGGAAGCACTGTTTGCCTTTGGTTTATTCGAGAACACTGTGCAACAGCACACCAGAGCACTTGAGTACAGCACAGTGTCACAAAACTACTAGGAATGACAACAGGTGTGTCTAGTCTTAAAACCCCTTGTCCTGCTAAGCAGCTCTACACTGCTGCAATACATTATGTTGACCTCAGCTTCTCTAAACCAATAGTAATTTCTGAAAATGTGCTCAGTAACCTAAGCATGATAAACAGCGACAAGAGTGGTACTCAGATGCAGGTACAACTTCATCTACAACTCAAGGCTTTACTACAGGCCATCACAGCCTCTACCAGGCCACCAGCAAACATCTCCCAAGACACATGTATTCATTCTGCAAAGAAGTCTTCACTGCTAGGAAGCAGCATGCCTTCACTGCAGAACACTTCCCAGTAGCAAGGTACATGAGGTAATAAAAGCAGAAATGAAGGCAAAGCATTTAGACAAATGAGTTCAAGCCAACTCTTAAAAAATAAAGCAAATTTGTATTTCAGCTACAAGAATGCACTGCCTAACTGTGGTAACTTAAGTGGTATCTTGTGTGCTGCAACAGGCCAGTCACTGTCAGTGAAAACCACCACTCTACAGTGATACATGAAGAGGTAACTTGGTTAGAGGAAAGAGACCATCTGCGCCCTTTTTTAGTTTTGCCTTTTCTTTTTTATTGTAGGAACAAAAGTTTTCAGCACGTAACACCAAAAAAAAAGCAGTTCTCAGAGGACAAGGGTGTTTGCTTAAGGGTGCGTGAAAGAGAGCAATAAAGAGGAAGACTTCAAACCACAGTTAGTAATTACCAGAAGTGCCCTCTGAAATCCATTAACTCATCTATTTCATTGCCTTTCCTTAGCCTCAGAATTTATTATGATACAATACAAAATTAAACTACATCATACAGAGATTTTTGTACCTAGAGGTATTTCAATTCTGTGTAATAAATACACTTTGAGCTCAAGTTGCATGTTCCATAAAACACTTCATACAAAGCATAAAAAAACATTCATATGAAGAATTTTAATCTCCCCCATTATTAATTCATATTATGCTGCAGTCTAAAATACTTACACTTTACATTGTGTTTTATACACTATTCTAATTCAACATATGCTCCTTAGCATGTTTTATAATGTAGAGTATACATATACAGCAACTGCAGCCTCAAATGTAAAAAAAAAAAAAAGAAAATATAAAGAACAGTCAACCTTTGTAACTGAGAAACCGGAAAAACAGCATCAAGACATGCCAGAGCAGAGGGAAGAGGAAGGCAGGAGAAACATGAAAGCAGGAGGATGCTGGAGATGGAGGAGGCACAAGAGAAGTTGCCTGAACAGGACTAAAGTAGAGAGACACCCATGCAAGGACAGACGTACAAAAGAAAGTATGCCTCGGAGGGGTCTGCAGATGGTGGAGGAGCTCATGCCAGAGGAGTGGAGCCAGGAGCACAGAGAAGCCAAACAAATGCAATCACAACACACTGAGCCCAATCTCATGCTCCTCATCGCCTCACCCAAGGGAGGTGATGGGTGGGGAGGAGAGGAGTCCAAAGGGAAGCTGGGGTGTTTTCCCTAAGTAATCTTTCATCTTCTTTGTTTTTCAGTACTAGAATGAGTAATTAGTTTGTTAATTGGGAATAAATTAAGTTAAATTCCCAGCAACAAAACTGTTCTGTTGCCTGTGACAGTGGGGTTATGTTTTACAAGGTAGCTGTCCTAGCCAAGATTCATCTGCCACTAGTGGATTTGTTAGAGGAGTATCAATTGCTTCTGTAAAAGTCATGTTTTCCTTTGCCTCTTTTGCTGGTGTTTCTTGACCAAGCATAAAAAACACCATCAGTGTCACCAGATTGAGAAAGCTCCCATGGAAAATAGAGAGATGAACTGGAAGACCTTTTAAAAAGGTGATCATTTCAGCAGCTGAACTTTCAATATTGCTCTGCATCCCAGGGCCTCATGAAAAAACTACTGTTGGAGCCACAGAACTGTACCTGTCCCAGCTGAAGTCCATGCAGATTCTGCTTATACTGGGCACACCAATTCAGTATTTCAGACAAAGGCTTGCCCCTTTTTGTTTGGCAAACTTATTTTTTGCCACAGTCCTGCTATTTTCTCTCATCATCTATACAATACTTCAGTTCAACTTCCTTATGAAAAGAGATTGAGTTCCAAGATGTCACAGTTGAAGTGGCTCTTGTATAACCAGTCACTTCTTCCACAGTCAGTTCAACAACATGTGCTCCAGCTCAGACCCCTCAGGCCAGCCCCAAATGAAAATGCCATTCATTCACATACCTGCCTCAGGAAACTTCTGCAGAACAAATGCAGTTCTTAGGGGCAAATGTGTTCAGGCCCTTCTCTCTGGACTGTTTCTGGCACTCCACCAAGATCTCCCAAAGTGATTTCCCAGCCCATTCTTTGCGAAGGCCCACTGCTAGTGCCTGACCTAAGTCTCCCCATCCATGTAAAAAACCACCTGGCTGCTGCTTCGGTCCTGGTGAGGCTGATGCATGGATCAAACTCTACAACTCGGAGAGAGTTATAAAGCAGGCATGTTTATTCGGTGCCAGGTGTGTGGGGGATCGCTTCTCCAAAAGCACACACACCGACAGCACATTTTACAAAAAAATTATATGGTGCAGGTATACATATCCATAGGATTGCACAATACAGACATACATATGCATAAGTGAGGCGGGGTTATTTAAATGCTTGCGTTAGCTTTTCAGATCTGTCCTTGGTGGTCATTTACTTCTTCAGGGGTCTTATCTTCCTCTAGATGAACTTTAGTCATTCACCCATGCTCTCCTTTCACTTGGTGATTTCAGCAGTTTCCCAGCTTCTGACCGAATTTGTGGTGGAACTAACATTCCGTCCTTTGCTAGACATATTAGTCCTTGACAAATACCAGTTTCTTGACAAATACCAGTTTCTTGACAAATACCAGTCCCTGATAAGCTTAAGTGAGTTTCAAGGCAAACAGGATTGTTAGGCATTATCTAACAGAGAGTTAGTCTCCTAAATCAAGCAGTATGCAGACAGTTAGTCTTTTAAATCAAGCAATATTTAGCAGACAGTTAATTCCCTGTATCAAGGCCTCCCAGCTTTTCAGCTCTTTCCTCTGGCCTCTTCTTGCTTCTGATTGCAGCCAAGATTCCTGGCTTTTCTCACATTCTTCTTCCCAGGAAGATCGCTCAAAGTTTCAGGCATATCATGCTCTCAGGCTGATCAGTTCTGGCACATAGGCAGGTCTACCGCATCGACCTACTTCCTTGCAGACCCCAACTGGTTTAAGGGCTAACTTCCACCAGACTTAGAAATACCTCTCTTGAGCAGAGTCTGGGGCACAGCTGAGTGATTTCCACAGGTACTTTCAACTATTGACTAGATCGTACTGTGTTATTTACAACTCCTATTTATGAATTTCAGACATTTCCATAGCAGTTTTAGAGTATCTGCTGGACTCATCCTTCCCAAAAGCGTATTACAAATTAAATTTGTAGTATGTACTCAGTTGGGTACTTCCGATCCAGCCTCTGTACTCTTAGCTTCAGTTGACACAGGAACTGGGGAAAATCAGTTACCGTCTACTGGAGGCAGCATCCTGTAGTACAAGAATGCAGTATAGTGACATTTTTCAATCTAGAACATCTTGGATATCTAATTCCCATCAGTAAGCTGACCCAACTGTTTATGAATTAAACTGCATTCTCAACATATTTTCAAATTGGAATCTGTCCAAACCTAGAACGTTTTCACCTCATCAAAGCAGGTGTTTGCTCTCTGCAAGTTGAGTTCTTCACATGAAATCTGAATTCTTGGCTGCTTCTCTGGATTTCTCTTATGAAATCCATTATTTAGTGAATAACCTTTCCAGAAACTGAAAAGACAAAGTTTATGATTATACAGACACTGCCAGACAAAAATCTATCACAAATTCAAGTATGTATCCTTTGAAGACCCTGATTCTTTTCCAGTTACAGCAAAAGACTTTAAAAATGCAAATATGTCTCTTCAATAAAACTACTTTGCAACAGTATTGGAATCACTTCAGTTAGAGCACAACTTGACTAAAAACTATAAGCCTTATATATTCTAAATAGACTATAATTACAGTCTGAACTAAATGTGTCATCAGAATAAAAACCTGAACATAAACCAAAAGCCTTCAGTTCACAATTCCAAAGGACAGAAGGTGGCACATAAAACATATGCCAAATGGTTTGAAGTGATGGGACAAGGTTGATTAGGCTGGGAAAAAACAAACAAACAAACAAACAAACAAAACCCAACCATAAACCAGGGGGAAAAAAAGTTGGAATTCAGATGCTGATTTTAAAATATAATTTGTAAAGACAGATGAGAATCTATCTACAGCCTCTGCTAAGTGTACTTTGGCATAGATACATTAGTTTCAAAGAGCTTTAGTGGCATCTAACACACCAAGAGGTAATTTATCACACCATTTCCGACACATGGAGAAAGAGACTCCACAACCCAGAAGGTTGTAAAGTAGGTACACTTTATTTTCGATGCACCGGCCGCGCGGGGAATCACTTCCCAAAAAGCTGCACGCTTGTGTCAGTGGACCTTTCTATATTTATACACAGGGGAGTTTACATATTCATAAGGATTGTGAAACGCCTATACATATTCATAAACTTTCCCCGAAAAGGCGGACCCATTCCTCGAACTTATTTCCCTAGTCCACGCCCCGGACTCCTCGTTGTGCCTGCGCGGTGATGTCTGGTGGGTGCGTGCGGGGGTTTTTGGGGGTGAAGGCACCGAGAAAGAGGAGGTTGAACTTTTTACCTCTGGGTCTTGGTATGCCATTAATTGTTCACGGCAGCTGTTTGTCATCTATCCGTGCCCCCGATGTTTCGCCAGCAGCTTGTTTGTTCCTGCTGTCCTTGTTAGTTTGAGTAATATCTTCCTTCTTCGTGATTAATTCCGTATACTTACATCGTGTGAGATCAAATAAGCTACATATTTTACCATCTATTGCCAAAAATTATCCTTAATTATCATGCTGCTATTTTCGGTGTTTTCCGTCCCTATCTCATTTCTTCCCCTCGGAGCCTACCACCTCATGTCACCTGTACCAGTCGTCAACTTTAGGATTTCAAGGCACCAACACAGACATTCCCAGTTGTAAGGAGAATCACCCTCCATCCACGCTTACTCCGTTACTTGCCGAAGCAGCAGGACTCACCCGTGGCAACACCGCGCCGCCTCACTTACGCGACCCTTCAAACCTCCCCCTCCCGGGAAGGCCGGCGCCTCCGGCCTCGCAGAAGGCCGCGGGCGGGAGAGCACCGCCCCCGCCCCAAACCCGCCCCGCCCGACGGCCGCGGTGGGCGGAGCGCAGCGGGTCCATGTCGGCACAGCGGGCCGCGGAGTCGGGGCCCGGCGGCGGCGCGGAGGAACAAGCCGAGCCGGTGCCCGTGCGGGGCCGGGGATTGGAGTTGGAGCTAGGGAGCAGTACGCAGACGTCGCACCGGCTGCTGGCCTACAGCGACGCGCTGCTCTCCATCATTGCCACGGTGATGGTGAGCGCCCGGCCCGGCTCGGCCGCGGCGTGCGGCCTGCCCGACCCGGCCCCGCCAGGGAACCTGGGCCCGCGGCAGGCTGGCGGGGCTGGGGGCGGGCTGGCGCCGCGGGGAGGCCCGGCAATTGCGGCCAGGCCCGGGGTCCGCCCTTGGCGGAGTGAGGGGAAAAAGCCCGACCAGCCGCGGCGTCTACTGGGCGCTGCGGATTGCGCCCGTCTGCTCAGCGAGCTGCCTCCCAGCCCGGCGCTTTCCAGGAGCCGTGCTGGCCTGTTCCCCCCGGTTCCCTGCCAGCAGTCCTGCCGCGAAATGTCGGCGCCGGTCCCGGAGCCAGGGAGCCGTGTGCCGGTGAGCGCGGCCGGCCATCGCTAGACAGCAGCGCACAGTGGTGGCGGGGCGTAGGTAACAGTGTCGTCCCTCTGCGGCCGACAAGCGGTTCTGTCTGCCAGATTCGCAGGCTTGGTAGTAGCTACGTGATCCAGGAATGTGTGCGACCACCTGAAGTTTTTTGGATTTTAATAAAGCTCTCCATAAGGAAAATAATGTCATGTACTAATAACGTTTTGTTATTTCAGATTTTGCCTGTGGCTCACACAAAAATACATCCTGATCAGGTATCATGTCTTGTGTTGTTTCTCATGTCCTTACAAGCACATATGACATCCTATTTTAGCATCTTCACTTTCAGACTTTGAGAAAGCCCAGACCGTTAAGTAACATTAAAGCCAACAGAAATTTCCCTTAGGGGCAGGAGCTGATGAACTTGGTGTGAAAAACTTAAATACTGAAGGTCTGTGTAATCTGCAGGAGTTGTGAGATAAAGCCTGAATGTGCTGTACGTTGTACACCATAGATTGTATCCAGTTACTTCTGTATGAAAAATCAATTGCCCAAATGACCGTCATTCGGAAAGCATCTGCTGTTTTTGGTAATACATCATCACTTAGAGAAGCCGCTTATATAGTGCAAGCTGAATGCTGGTTTTAAAATCAGATTAATAATAAATGTAATCAGAATAAACAAAGGTGGAAAAAGAAGACTAAGGAAAATAAACTTAATTCTGAAAGAAACAGGAATGTTAGGAAATATTTGAGAAAGTTTACAGGGTTTTTTTAAATCAGGGTTCATTGTTCTGCTCTTAATAATAAACCTAGACACAAATATTTTGTCTCATTTCATTTAGGAAACTCAAGTATGATCCATAACACTGCAAAAAATCCCACATTAGTCTAGGTAAGCCATCGTGGTGCTACATGCAAAATTTGCTGTGGTTAAGTCCTTCCCTTCCTCATTGTTAACAATCATCACAAGATTGTTTCTGCTCCAGAAGTCAGTGCTAAGAAAATAAAAGAGGCATTTTGTCGCCAGCCCTCCTATGATGAAAGGATGACATTGTACAAACAGTGATAAGAGATTGCATAAACGAATCACGGGGTGAACAGAGCATTGGGAAGCCCTTTTACAGATTGAAGAGATGTGTTGGTACATCATATGACACATTTCAGCATGCTTAAAAGTGTCTAATAAGCCAGTTTCTCTGGCTTCTCGTGGTAGTAAAAAGATTGTTTTAAGAGAACTGCATTCTTGGCAGGCATTTTCAAGAAATCTTTTACATGACTGCATGTCCTTCCTCATTTGCAGATACTGCTATTAATTTCACAATGTAACACTTAACTTTCTTTTCTCTGTCTTTGGGTGTCACAGAAACTAGGTGAAAGTGTTCAGCAACTTCTTCTAGCAAAAATTGCAGTCTACTTGATGACCTTCTTAATAGTCACAGTGGCATGGGCAGCTCATGTAAGGTAGGAATACAGTCTTTAAAGGTACATAAAAACTATTGCTTAAAAGGATGGGAGGTAACCATGTGTCTGATACCTTTCTGACGCAGATATATTTCTAAATTGTCTTTTGTTGGATAATATAAAAAATTTGTTGTAAAGTAATGCTACTCTGAGCAGTCAATAACTGTACTCTTACACCACTGACACAGTGATACAGAGAAAACCAAGCATTATGTATCTTCTATATTAGAGTTACTTTTGATTTACTTCATATCCTTGATGGAATTAAACTTCTAATTATGCTGAAAAAGTATGACTTTATAACTTGGGTGCTACACAAATAGGGGAACTGATACAGTACAGCTGGCCTAAAACTTGTCTGTCTTAGTCCTCAGCAGTGGTTTTCACAAAATCAATTGTAATGTTGCAGATACTGCATTTTATAGAGCTGTGGACACTGCCACCTGCCCTTGTCTTGGTAGTTAAAAAATTGACATGCAGGCATCACACTGGACTCAGGGCAGTTTTTGTTTTAATTTTGAAATTTACAAATGTTGCTGTATTCTTTCCTTAAGTAAGTGGATTGACTGCATTCTAATAGAGGTGGGCAATCTGTAATTCAATACTTGAAGCTGGTACTTCACATCAGTGCTTTTATCACATTGCTTTTGTTTGCTTTTGTTGAGGCTTAGTCTTTGAATAGTTTAGGGTTTTGTGGAGGATGATTGGTTCCATTGATTCTAAGTGACTCTTCCGTGGATCAGGAATTTAATTAACAAGGTGTGGGGCAGTTTGGAAGAAAAGCTTATTTTCTTTGCATGATGATAACTATACTGTATCTTCAGGAGAAATAATTTTAAGCCTTAAAATTCTGAAAATATATTGGCCCTAACAGCTCTGTTCTCCCAAGTAAACACAGAGAAAATCAGAATGATAGCTCTTCACAATGGCATGTGAGACAAAGAAAAATATGAGACTCTGGATGGACTCTGAACATTTGGATTTACTCTGAAAGATCTGTGCAGTGCTACTGCAGAGTTCAGATGCCTACACAGCATTGCTTTGTCTGACAAGCTAAAAGTCAGTCTGGTTCCTGTATTTTTGTTTTGGCATCACAGTATCAAATGGAGTTGTTGATGTTCTTATGTGAGCAGTGAACAGTGCTTGTTGGTGAAAGTCTGCCTTTGTTCATGCTTTTAGAAGCATTTGTTTGAGCGGTGAGCACAGGCTGTCGGTCTCCATTTAGTTCTGGGCCTTGCCCATGTTTAAGTAAATAGGTGATTAATTGACTGTTGTCCTGTGGCTCTCAAGCCTTATGCAGCTCACTAGCAGTTTGCTGGCTGTCCTGTCTGACACACCTGTGTGTCAAGTGGCAAAAGATAGAGCTGTTCTGGAAAAAACTGCTATGCAAGAAAGCAGACCAGTGGCCTGCCCTGTGACTTGGCTGCACTTCATCCTATAGTGAAATGGAAAGTCCTCCAGAGATTCGTCATCAACTCCTACTCCCAGATCATCCCCATATCTTCCATTTTCCCAGGAATATCCATTTGTAGCTCACTGCCATGTTAGGTTTTCGGTATGCGACTCGATAGGTCAGAACTGACATCTGCATCACTTCTTCACAGATGAATTGACTCTTAACAATGGTGAAATTTACTTCAAAGTAAATACATAATTTCAGGAAGGATAGAGTAGGGGCAGAAAAAAGCCAGTTTGCTACATCATATGCCACTTGTCCTTCAAATAGAAATTATGTTCTTAATAACTGCAAAGTGATTAAAATTGACTGTTTATGTCTTGCTTTTCAAATTTTTCTAACAAATTATGTCTGTGTTTGAGCTGATGAGTTTTGGTAGCACCTGGATTACTTTTATAAATTCTAGAGCAAAAGAAATCTAGTTTCCCTATAATATAAGCATACAATTTGTATAAAAATACGTAAAAAATATTTTGGGAGCTGGCTTGTTCATGATATCTTGTCTTACCTTGACAGATTGTTTCAGGTGATAGAGCTTATAGATGATGTCCTTGCTCTTCTAAATCTGGTAAGTCTTGTCAGACACACTGGATGTTTAACTAGCAAATACAGGTCACTTTTTCTTAAGTCTTTATGTACATATTCAAAAGTTTCTAATTTAAATAGCATAAGTCTCCCAAATTTCCAAGTCAGGAAAATACAAAGAGCTTGAATTCCTCCTTGCCAAAGTGACTGACTAATAACTAGCTTGCATTTAACTTGGACATGTTTTACTGCAAGCGAAAGAAGCTCTGCAACAGGTTAGTCTGAAGTTCATCTGAGGGAACTGAAGCAGCACCTATGGCAAAAACTTTTGATTGTTCATCTGTATCCAACTGAAGTATCTGTCCTCCAGGCTTAAGAAAAAGAAATGCTATGTCTTTTGTGGAAAAAAAAATGTTAGTGATATGCTTGAATTAGAGTTTTGTTTTCAGTCATTTCCCTGTGTAAGTTGCTCAGAAATCCATTCTGAAGCTTATTTGAAACAGAGGATTATATGTGCTTTCAAAAACTACCACTGAGAGACCAATGTTTGAATCAATGTTTTGAGCTTTACACTTGCCTAAATCTTGTATCTTAAAAATTCTTCTTTTCAAGCCACCCTGTAATATCTTGGTTACTAGTAGTTGTAATGGGATGCTGCAATGGTGAACATATTCTTGCGTTTAGCTAGAGCTTTGTATTTTACTGTATTATTTAAAGTTATGTTCTCTGACGGTGTGCAAGCACATAGTTAATTTAATTTTGTTAATAAAGTACTGAGTTTAAACTCCATGAGATAATACTACAGGAAATTATGTTGGAGGACTAGCTTAAGCCATGTAATTCTTATCTAATGTAGCTTTCAAAGCAATACATTTCTTTGTGCGTGAGGTATTTTTCTTGATTTGGCTTTTTTATATATGAAATATTTGTGATGAGAGATTAGTGGTTTTGACAAACCAGAAACACTTCCTTAGGAACTGTTGTTGCCACTTTAGAAAGAAGGCTGATAAGAACCATAGCAAAACTTTTACCTGTGGTATTGGTAACAAAACAAGTGTTTTGTAAAATAAGCCTGTACAGTTTGGATAGCAAACATGGAAGAGGTATACAGAACAAGCAATTTGTTACAGTCAGAGCTCAGCAAGTTCAGAAATGTGGGTTTTTTTCGTGATGCAGCACAAGCATTTGATTTGTTTATGTTGCATTCTCTGGACACATCTGTAATGAGGGAATTGCTTGCTTTTTATTTTACCTAGTGTTTCAGTACTTTTTTTTTTTCATTTTTAGGCTTGTATGATGACTATAACTTTTCTGCCATACACAGTAAGTACTTTTTCTAAAATTTGGCATATGTTTAAATTACAGGGTTTTTTTTTCCTTTATTTATTTGGAAATGCTTTACCAAAATATTCAGAAACCCAGGAAAGTGTTAGTGTAGTATAAACCCTGAATCCATTTTAATAGTTAAGCCTTACTTTTTTAAAATTCATAGGACATGTTTTAGATGTGGCCAAAAAATGGGTATTCTCAAAGAAAAGTTATAATAATGGAAAGCCATAGTTTCCCATTGTTTCTTTTAAAAAAGCAGCTGTATTAAAAAATGTCATAGTTGTTTGATGACAATTTCTCATTTTGCAAGGGAACTAAAGCTGTGATTCAAACTCCTCATTAGAGGACAGAACAATTTCCTGTTGTAATCTGGATGGAGTTTTTGTTACCACTTTTGACTTATTCATCAAAGTTGATTCTGGCAGCCAATCATTCATTTTTTTAATCTGCAAATTTGATATTCTGCACAATTTTTGGTCAGATGACCTTTAGACCTAGCAAGAGTATTTGCAACTGAACACCATATTAGCAGAACAAAACAGGTGCACGTCTTGAATTTTATTGTATGTGTAACACAGATTTGTGTAACAGGCACCTGTTTCTCTGTCAATATATCTGTGTTATATATTAGTCTGCAAAGAGTACAGCTGTGATCACTAAAACGATCTTTATCAGGAAGAGCACATACTTTTTATGTTGCCTTGAAGCTGAAATAATTTTTTTGAAAGTTGTTGATGTTACCTTAATACTACTCCCTGCTTCCCCCCATACCCAATGAAGCTGCAGAAATTAATACAACAGGGAGCCATGAAGGCAGAAAAATTAAAAGATTTTAAAAGATATCCTTATTTCAACAACTTTTGTGGTTATGACCATCTTGTCCACAGAAAACACTGTTAAACCTTATGCTAAGCTACAAGCCAGACTGTAGTTATTATGGAGACATGATGTCAGAGAGGTTGAGGTTTTGCAGAATCAACATGAGAGCAAAGCCATCTCTCAGATGCCTGTGGTTGGGATGCCTGCATGTATTTGTGTCTAGAAATTGCATTTACTGGAATTATGTTGAAATGCAAAGTATTATTTGGGTTTTTGAGTTTCAGTATTGAATGAAAAGTGCTTTCATTTCCCTACTGTTATTCCTCCATTGCTTCTTAATTAAGTATTTGATCTAGTTGCATTGTTTTGTAGTTTTCCTTGATGGCCTCCTTTCCAGAGGTACCTTTTGGCATTTTCCTGTTCAGTGTCTGTGCTGTTGTCATCGGCCTTATACAGGTATTTGAGCTATCCATTTACATTTTCATTTTTAAATAGGTTTTCTTGGGTAGAACTAAAATTATGTTTCTTAACTATGACTATATTGCTAAATATCTTTTTTTTTGCTTGTGTAGCATTCTTTGTCAAAGTTGTGACTGTTGTAATAATAGAGTATCTGTATGTAAGATGAAAGTTTGCATTGCCACTGTCCTGTAAAGGTGATCTATGCCAATAAATTAGCTGATCTCAAGGTCCACAGAATAGTAAGTCCTTTCCCACTCTTTAAAAATGCATTGGGGAAATAGCAGTTGACTGACTTCTTGTGCTGAGGTTCTTACTGAGACATGCAGCCTCAGTCCAGTGGCACTGGGTTTCTCTTGGTGCAACGTCTTGCCTCTTTCTGTTCCTCATCGTGGCGGTCTCAATTTCCTCTTCATATAAGATTCGTGGTCATTACAAGCTCTGCAGAGGAAACTGAAATCTTGGCATGCAGTGGATTGTGAAATCTCAGAGTTTCAAAGACCATCCCTCCATGTGGGAGTTAAGAATAAGGTTGAAAGTGTTTCAGAATTCTGTAAAAATTTACAGTTTTATATTTGAAATCTTGCATATACTTGTATGTAATAACTTCAATAATGCTCTTCTTGCAGGCTGTCATAGTAGTGTATGGATTCTATCACCCACACTTACTGAATCAACAGATACAAGTGTCTGAAAATCAGAATTTCTATAAACATCATATCTTAAAGATTATCCTAAGAGGACCAGTTTTATGCTTTTTAGCAGCCATCTTTTCCTTTTTCTTTATTCCTTTGGTAAGTTCTCCTAGTTAACTGAAAAATTTGATTCAGCAGTTTATATTGTATTTAGAACTGTGCATTAAAATAATGATGTCCATGTCAAATATGCAAAGGTTCTGTGGTGGTGTAATCATGGCTGCTGTGTTGCGTTGAAGGTGTTCAGTTCAGATTTTATGAGTTTGGAAAGAATGTTCTACTACAATATTTGCTTTACTTGCTCTGCCTCATGTTTTTAATGCTTCTCTTAATTAGAAGCAGGTCTTCTAAACTGTAACTTAGCATCCTGTTCATCATAAGTAGGTGAGATAATGTGGAAGGTTACATTAAATAAACGTTACATTGCACAAACTAAAGGCAAGTGAATATAATTGCTACCCTAACTCAAGGTGTAAAAGCAAATAGAATAAGCAGACTAGTTAGCTAACTTGCATCTCAAAGCAAATGTTTTTGGCTAAGGCCTGCTCTTAGGCAGCCTTTTTCTTTGTTGTCTTTGTTAAATGGCAGTGAGTTGCTCCTACTTAGAATCATAGAATAGTTAGGGTTGGAAGGGACCTTCAGAGGTCATCTAGTCCAACCCCCCAGCAAGGAGCAGGGCCCTCTCCAACTAGATGAGGTTGCTCAGAGCCCTGTCCAACCTGGCCTTGAATGCTTCCAGGGATGGGGCATCAGCCACCTCTTTGGGCAACCTTTTCCAGTGTTCCACCACCCTCATTGTAAAAAAAAATTTTCCTTATGTCTAGTCTGAATCTACCTTCTTCTGTTGTAAAACCATTACCCGTGGTCCTATCACAACAGGCCCTGCTGAAGAGTTTCTCCCCATCCTTCCTGTAAGCCCCCTTTAGGTACTGGAAGACTGCTGTAAGGTCTCCCCAGAGGCTTCTCTTCTCCAGGCTGAACAGCCTCAATCTCATCCTGTCCTCGTAGGAGACGTGCTCCAGCCTTCTGATAATCTTTGTAGCCCTCTGGACTAGCTCAAACATGCCCACATCCTTCTTATAATTATTAGTAACTTTTATCTTTCTCAGAACCCTCACTTGGAACTGAAACCTAGGTTTTGGATGTATCCTGGCTTTCTTTCTTCTGTCTCGTTCTTTAGGAAAAGGTGTATTTACCTGAATTTTGGAAAGATTCCATGGGAATCAGCAGTGTTTAAATAATCCTCAAATTTAGGACGGAATGAGATTGCTGTTGGTAAAATGGACAGTTATGAATCCAAATATGAAAAGGCCTAATTTTGACTGAAATATGTTTTCCTCTTACACCTTTACTTCCCTCTTCTCCCTTGCCTTGTTCACTAGTGTATTTTCTTTTAATATTAAATTACAGTGAAATTAGTCTCCAAGTTGCTCTTCTGCTTAGACCTGTGCAAGGCCTGTGAACCACTTATGACCCACTGAGGTGTCTTTGAGACACACATAGTAGAATCATAGAATATTTCAAGTTAGAAGGGACCCATAAGGATCACGTGGGATAGTTCTCCAACTTCCAAAGAAGTAATGACTGCATTTTTGTTGGCAGAATTACTTCCCTTTTTGTTTTAGCTTGCTTCATTACTGATACTAAATTAGCTATCAAAAAGCAGCATTAGGGTGCATGTACATTTCACATGAGCCTTTTCCATGTCATGAAGTCGAGGTTTGTTTTTCTTAATGTGATTATACCTAAAGATTGAGAGTAATAGTTTCATATTAAACTTGGAAGGTAATTGATATTTTGATAACTAAATTTTAACTATGTTCATTTTCCTCTTCATAGTCTTATGTACTTCTTGGACTCGTAATCATTTTTCCACACCTCACTCGATTCATTACATGGTGTAAAACCAAGATTTTTGGTGAGTAACATATTCGTAGGAGTATGTTCAGACATATTATTAGGTTGTCAACATGTTATCCAAAAAGCCTGGAATAAAGTAATTTTAGTTCGAATCCCATTTTCAGTCTTGAAATATAGTTATTTTGGGGTTTATTGCCATGCTTCCAAACAGTTTCTCCCTTGCTCCCTGGTTTCTCTTAATTTGTGCAAGGCACAACACATTCAAAGATCATTTCTGACTCCAAAACCTTTCTGGTTTGTCCTGAATATGCATGTGTATGCACACACACATGAGTACATGAATGATGGCTGCAGGCCAGTTATCCCTTTTCCCTCCTTAAAAAGGGAGCATGGGTATTGAAGAATGTAGGAAGCCTGTATCACTTTTTTTCCCAGCAGTACTGTATGGTCCCACATGTTCAAACTGGCAAGCAAAGCACCTATAAATCAAAATTTTTCAGGTTAATTAACTGTTTAGGGTGTTACATCTCGTTAATCTAACTGCTGTGGTCCAAAGGTGTTGCCCATACACATGGCTTAAGTTAGCTTAAATCCATGCTTCCTTCCGTCACGCTCCTTGCTTATTTTCTTTCTGACCACCTGGTGTCAGCACTAACAACTGCATAACCACACCAACAGCCGGAGTTACTCTTAAACTGTGCTGAGAAGGATTTTGCCAGTGCCAAAAGAAAAGAGAAGGTGGTACTGTGCAACCTACTCAGCCAAAAGGGGGAAGTGTCCATCTTTGAGAACAATATAAACTGACCACAAAAACACTGAACAGTTCCCGAGGTGAGTCGGGAGAGTTGGTGAGAAAAATAACACCTTTGTCCTTCTGTTCCTGTTGTTCAGCCTAGTACAAGTCCATCTGTGTACACTGCAAATGGGAACATACTTTTAACTCACTCATGGCAGCACTAATAGACAGGGAGGCAGAAATGCTCTGAAAAGGCTAAAGCAAGACTCTCAGAGCCAGGGAATAATCACACATAAATGTTACCTGTGCCTACTGCAAATGGGGGCACTGCAGTTTGCAGTCAGATCATGTCTGTGTATGTCTCACCCCATCAGATGGCTGACATAAATGAACTGCTCTATTGACTGTAATTTAATAGAGCAAGTGTAATCACACTTGCTTTTCATTCACTTTTCTCCTTACTTCTTCTGGAAGCTGTAAGCTTTTGCTTTGTCCAGTCTATACTCTGGAAGTGCTGCAGCTTGGCTAGCTGGTCAGTTCAGAGTCCAGTCTTTAGTGATGTGTTTGACATTTCCTATAAATGCTCCAGACTCCCACTTTTTGACCAAAGACTGGATTTATTTTAGAGCAGGCCATTTGATGTTGCAGTGCAGACACCATGCTCCAGTGCATTTTTTCTCCCATGCAGTATAAGTTCTCCATAGTGTCTTAGAGGATGAACAGCTATTAGGGCTTCCCAAGGCACAGAACCTGATTTGTTTAGCTCAAATGTTTTGTTCAATTACAGGGTTGAGTCATTAATCACTTGCTAGAAATGGTCTGCCATACAGTTTAAAGGATAGAGGGGTTTTGTCCCTGAAGCACTTGTTGTCCTGAAAGCAACATAAATATCAGTGAGAGGTATAGCTGCCGAAAAAAGTGGAGGGACTGACTTGTGCGGATGAAGAGCATCCTTCTTTCTACAGATTGTTTAACTACCTTGTTTCATCATACCTGATTTTGTCTTTCATACTACCTTGTTTTTAATTTCATCTGGATTTGTTTTCAGGTCAGAGAGAGGAAGAGGAGGAACACCACAGCTTAGAAACCTTTACTTTTTACCTCAGTGAGCCTCTGAGTAAGGAACGGGTAGAAGCATTCAGTGATGGAGTCTATGCTATTGTAGCAACCCTGCTCATTTTGGATATATGGTAAGGCTTTGTGTTGCCCCTTACACTTTTTGTTGTTAAATATAATATTAACTTTTGTCTATGTGTAATATTTGAGGAAATAAAATTAATCAAACATTGTCTTTGACATCTAAAACCTGCAGTGGTTACTTTAAGTATGATTTTCTGTAAAGGTACAGAACACAATCAAAAGGTATTTCTAACACCCCCATTTCAGCAGACGTGATCATCAGTCCATTTAATGTATGTTGTGGTGTGGAATCTTGAAGAACAAAGCTTCCTTTTTGCTTAGTCATGTTTTAAAATGAAAGGCTTTTATCAACAAAAGCTGTTTAGTCAGCAACTTTATTACATTAACCTAAAGGAATCGCAACTTACTTTCAGATTTCCTTTCACATCTAATTTATTTGCAGAGCTGCTACTTGAAATGCTGTCTTTAAGTTACAGATTAAGAGAACTACCAAGTTGATGCCTGTTATTCCCCACTTGCTCAGAGTAAAGCAACATAGTGAGTGTTGCTCCAGGTGTGTTTTTATAACAGTAATATGCAAAGTAAAGTAAACTTTCTCTCCACAGTGAAGACAACGTCCCCGATCCCAGAGAAGTTGAGGAGAAGTTCCATGGTAGCCTTCTTGAAGCTTTACGTGAATATGGGCCCAATTACCTTGCCTACTTTGGCTCATTTGTAACAATTGGTCTCCTGTGGTTTGTCCATCACTCACTTTTCCTTTATGTAACAAAAGCTACACGATTAATGGGACTGCTTAATATACTTTCATTGGCTTTCATTGGTGGGCTTCCACTGGCTTACCAGCTGACTAGTGAATTTGCAGAGAAGTCTCACAATGAAATAGAAGCCATTCAGGTGAGCTGTGTTATCACTTTCTTTGCCAGCATATTTCAGTTTGCAATATGGACTACAGCCCTACTCCACGAAAGGGAAACTTTGCATCCTTTTGCTAGATATGGTGGCAAGGAGCATGCCTTCATGTTTGCCAAGCTGGCTCTCTACCCTTGTGTAAGCATTGGGGCCTTTTTTCTAACGTGCTTGTTAAGTGAATTTAGTACAGCAATTTTCCATCTTATGCAGATTGTAATCCCATTTGCTTTTCTTGCCTTGCGCATTTTTGTTAGAATTTCTTTAACTGTCATAAAGTCTATGATGTCTCTCTCCAGACGGAAGGTTATATTGTTAGAAGAAGAGGAGGCATGTTTGTCTCCTGCTGAAACACTGTCATAAATTTCCATGCAGTGCATGTGAAGTTGTAATGTTAACTTCAGTTCTTCTAACTCACATTATCTTCATGTGTGGATCATATTGAGCTAAACCAAAGCCTGCATTGGCCATAGCCGGGACATTTGTAAGTTTTAGCTGCTCATGCTTGAGGCTCTTTCATCAAAACATGTAATTGAAGAAAATTAGTAAATAGAGGATACAAAGAAAAGCATGTTCCCCTTCCTTTAGAGTTACCTTTTTGGAAAAAATGCTGCTTGACATGTAGCGGCAGTGATGATCAGTTAAGAAGTGCACAAACAGACACTCAGCAAGACACCGTTTTTTCTAACATATGGCAGTCATTACGGCAGCCAGACACAGGTGTAGAAGCTGGTTGTGCTCCTGTAAGGTAGGAAGTGAGGCTTGGAAGACATGGAGACCTCTGGATTTCTGGATGGTGCATCCTGGTAGAACATTTGTGCATAGAGGTTACTGGTCTTCACACCATTCCACCTCCCCACCCCCACCCCCTTTTTTTTTTTAGCGGTTAGAATGTGACTTGCAGAGTCACAAACTTGTCATAGCATTTTGAAAACTACATGTGTTTGAGTGGCTCTGAGCATGAGTTTAGATGGGAGTTGGAATTGTGACCCATATGCAGTTGTCCATGCTACCTGAACACAACTTCTTCAGGCATATCTGTTCTTTTAAAAAAGGATGTATTTAACAAATGAGGATTCACGTGGCTATGTATCCAATGTGTGAACTAGCTTTGATATCTCCCAGGGAAGACATTCAAAGACTTGTGGGACTAGCAGTAAAATTTCAGTTCTGAAGCAGCTGCTCATCTGAAACAAAAGGCTTGGATTTCTCAGATTCCTTGTGTCTGTTTTCATGCCTATTGAAAGGAACATCTTTCTGTTATTCTGAAGGCATGATATCATATTCAGAGAGAGTATGACACTTTCCTGCCACATATAAGTGTTCCCTGTCAGATAAGGGAACCCTCCCTAAGTAGAGGCTAATTAAGGGATCCCACAGATTTCTGAGTGTCAGCAAAAGAAACTAACGCTGCAGAAGTTTTCAGTCCATGGCATGTTGGGTTTTTTACACTTGTGTGCAGTTTGGTAAGCTTTATGCTTATCAAATGTTACTCTGCAGAGGACTGTACAGAAGGAGTGAGCAAAGTCATCTAGTCTCTGTCCTGGGAGCCTTTACATTTCTTTTTAGCAGAGCCATTAGTTTGTACCTTGAACTGTCTTAGTGCTTGATAACTTAATGCCATATTTAAAGGCATTTGAGGCATTTAGTTGTTCCTCTTAAAAAAAAAAAATACTGTGGCAAAGTATGCCACATTGTTAGTGAAAACAAATTCAGTCTTGAAAATACTTGTGCTTTTGGTTCGAAGCACCTTGGTAGCAATATGTAATTGTTAGTATTATGAACTTCTTGTGAGAGAGTATGTTCAGTTATTGAAGGGGTTTTATACGTGGTTGAGGTTAAATGACTTGCAAGAGGATTCTACATTGCGTAGCACAGGGTTTTTCTGATACTTAATAAAAGCACTTTTGGTTCTATATGGTTTTGTTTCTCATGCGAAGTGGGCACACAATAAGCAGTGAGTATATGTATTTGTAATAAATTTCAATCAGTGAAAAACCAAAACTTCTAGCCCTTTATTTATGCTCTTCAGGTGAAACTTAAATCTGATGTCTACAATGAAAATTATGTTTGATCTATTCTTTTTTTCCCCCTCAGAATCATCAAGGTCCTTTCCAACGTCAACCATTCTGTGATTTTGTGTGAAACATTCAAAAGCTTTTAATATGATTTAAAGAAATGTTGATTCTATTTCTGTTAGTACTTTAAGAAGATGAGACCTGAAACTGAATCTGACTGAGCAGTTGCATTCCAGTGTTTACACAGATGCTTTGAAGGGCAGTGAATTGCAAGGAACTGTATTGGCTAACGCATTTTTCGGGTTTTTTTTTTAACTCCACTTGCAAGTAAGTCATTTGTTGTGCAGAAATAACTTTTTTTTTTTTGTGCTTGTAGTCAGGATACCATTATTCAAATGAAATTCGGTCATATCTCAGACTCAAAACTTGAGGGCAAACTTGACCTGAGATTTTGTATAAACAGAGTCAGTTTAGAATTATTCTGGTTGTTTTGGTAAGTTCTGGATAAATAAACAGCATTTCAGACATTAATTTGAATTATGTGATTCTCAAGTAGAACATTACCAAATCTAACTGTCACTAGCAGTTCTTTACAGAATTACTAATGACAACAGGTCTCTGTCGCTAGAAAAATTTAAGGGAAATACTTATATTATAAGTATTATATATGATAATTATTATTATTATATATAATTATATTATATATATAATATAATTATATATTATATATTATATGATATATAATACTTATTATAATAATCCCAGAATTACAAAATGGATAGGGTTGGAAGGGAGCTCTGGAGACTGACTAGTCCAGACCTCCTGTATAAATAGGTTGGCTGGAGCTGGTTGCTAAGGACTCTGTCCGGTCAGACTTTGAGTATCTGCACAGATGGAGACACCACAGCCACTCAACAGGTCAGCCTGTTTGAGTGTCCAATTGCCCTTAAGAGTGGGGAAAAAAAGGGGGCTCTTTTTTCTTCTATTTAAAAGGAATTTCCTGTATTTCAGTTTGTGCCCATTGCTTCTCATTGTGTCACTGGTCACTACTGAGCTCAGTATTTGCGCTATTCCACCATTCCATAAGCATTGACAAGATCTCCCTGATCCTTATCTGGCAGCTGCATATAATCCCAGCTCTCTCAGTCTCTCCTTGTATGAGAGATTGTCCCTGTGTTCTCTCCATTGCCTGTTGGTGGACTCGCCTTAGAATGTCTATGTTTCTCATGTAGTGAGGAGGGGAGAGGTGGACACAGCATGCTGGACATGCTCTCTCCAATCACCTCCCTTGACCTGCCAGTAGCACTTTCCCTAAGTCCAGGAGGGTGCTAAGCTTCTTTGCCAGAATAATAGTTTCAATTGAGTAAAATCTCCTAAATGCAAAGAAGTAAAATTGCAGTCAAACATTGCAGTAAAACTTCCCTTCTAATGACATTTAAGTTTTTTGCCTGTGGTACTGATACTGCCAGTCAGGAACAACTGCCACCTAAACTGAATAGATCAGGTTGGACAAAATGTGGTCATGCATGGGAGGGTATTTGAGAATTCCATTGTCTCTCGGTTCACAATTGTGATCCAATAATGATGGCTGTTTTGTTTGTTAGACCAGTCGGCCTTGTTAATGGATTCATATTCAAGATTAATACATTTGAGACATTAAAAGATGGTAACAGCCACTTGCAGCACTCTTACCTTTGCCTTCCATAACAAACAGTGCTAGCTGAAAAAGTCTGTTAAAGACTGCCGAAGGATGGTTTCAGTTTGGAGTCTTCAGAATAATTATGAGTATACAGAGCTGTTCTGGTTTTGTTTAGTGAGGGGGGGGCTGCGGAGGCAGCTTCTGTAGGAAACTGCTAGAAGTTGCTCGCCTTTGTTCAGTGGACTCGGCTGGGCCTAGGGTGGACCCACTGCTGGCCAAGGCCAAGCCAATTGGTAGCAGAATGTTCCCTGATAATGCCTCTGCGATAACGTATTTAGGAAGGGGAAAACAGAAAAAAAAGGGAGAAGACATGAAGACTCTGAGTGGGGGTCACCTGCCAGGTGGCCGACTGGGCCTGACTTGGCCCGGCCCGGCTGCAAGAAGTGGAGAGGAGAGGAGCTGTGAAAAGATCCTGAGAGGTGTCTGCCTGCCTGTTGTAAAGAATTTTTCTTGTGAGAGGAATGGCTGCAGGCACCAAGGTCAGGGAAGAAAGTGGGGGGAGCAGTAATGTGGCTCCTGACCAGAGTTCCCCTGCAGCCTGTGGTGATGACCATGGTGAAGCAGTTTGTCCCCCTGCAGCCCATGGAGTCCCATGGAGGAGCAGAGATCCACCTACAGCCCGTGGAGGACCCCATGCCGGGGTAGGTGGATGCCTGATGGAGGCTGTGGCTTGTGGAGGGCCTGCTGGGACAGCTGTTCTGGAGAGACTGCACCCCATGAAAGAAATGACCCACACTGGAGCAGTTTCAGAAAGGACTGCAGCCTGTGGGTAGAGATAATATTAAGCCTGGGAAGAGGGAGGGGTAGGGGAAGGTTATCTTGTTCTCTGTCTCATTATCCCACTGGTTTTAGTTTTCCTCAAGTCGAGTCTATTTTGCCCGTAACGGTAACTTTAAGGATTTTCTCCCTGTCCTTATCTCAAACCTCAAGCCTTTTTCCTTATATTATCTCTCCCTGTTCTCTCAGAGGGTGGGGGCAGTGAGAGAGAGACTGCGTAGTCTGGTCCCGACTGAGGCTGAACTGTGACAAGAGCTCTTGGTGTACTTTCAAAGCATGACAGTCATAGTTCTTTGCAGAGATAGGATCTGTGTTTAATCACTGTAAATATTGTAAATGTTTTACAACCTTTTTCATTTTATTTGAAAGCAACTGAGTTAGTGCAAATAGTTCTCTTACAAGTATTTTTTACCATTACTCAAATGTCCATGTAAGTTTGGAGCAGACATAGTACAAGTTTGGCATCTGATAAACTGAGAGCAGCTCTTGCAATTGGATTTTTCAGTAAAATAAAGCCAGTCACCAGGAATTTTGGACTTGCTCCATTTGATTTTTCAGTGTGAAGTACTTGACAGTAGCGTGTAAAGCTTAAATTCACTGTAGGAGCTTGGTTTGCAGCCTTCAGCTTGGTATCTTGTGGGGTTGCTCAGCACAGTGTCAGGTAACTGTGACCTATTTGTTTGCTACTATTAAATGGGGCACAAAGATAAAAGTTTTTGTGGCAAAAAGAAAACACACGGATCTCTTCAGACTTGTCATTTGAGATTTTATTGCAGGTAACTACATGGCGCCATTTACTCCTCCTTTCTTCTGCATATGTGATGGTATAGCATCACAACTTGTAGTCCAAGTTGCCTGCTGCATCAGTGCAGGAAGACTAGAACAACTGTTCTTTCTGTGTATCATCAAAAGAAAAGAAGAGCACTAGTGATTTTTCCTCAGAGATTTAGTGCTTTCTGTTTAAACTTCCAGCACAGGGATGTCATTCAATTGCTCAAAGTCATTTAAAAATGGAGTATTTTGTTGCTTTGGATAAATCAAGCTCAATCAGTAACTCAGTTTGCCCTTCTGCAAAGCAAAAGCTCAGAAAATGAGTTACTGCTAATTAATAGAGGCACTGGCTAAAGAACACAATCTGCTGTTACTGACATACTCCTCTGTACAACTGATTTTTTAAAAGATGTAAAGCATGCTTCTTTTTTCTCACTCTGTCTTAGGAGTTTGGAACTTTTAACATACGGGGCTTCATTGCTTTTTTAAAAGTAACTTGTATTTAGCACCCACATTCACGTGTGTGACAAAACCAAGCCAGCACTGAATTTGTTAGCCTGGTCATCAGAAGGCATTTCAGGCTAGTGCTACACAGAAAAGGCTAGTTAGGTGGCTGATGAAAGTTAACTGTATTCAGAATAAGTGATGCAGTAATCCAAGACCGCCACAGTTCACAACTTTTTTCTTTGTGGTAGTAAGTTGAAAATCACTTCTGGCTAATAGATGATCTAACTTGAATTGTTTGCTTTTGAAACTGGTATACTGGAGATGCCAGACTGGGTTCTAGTTCTCCAGGTGCCAGTCTCCCAAGTTACTGTGTGTTCTCTTAACAGGCCAGCCTCCTCATAGTTACGCTACTACTGCTTTGTGTGTGAGAGATTTATAACATGTAATTAGTCATGCCAGAGTCATATATTGAAGGATTTTAAAACTCTAATCTGGACATGCTGAATAGGCACTGTGCCACTGGTGACTTCGCTCGTTTGTTACTGACTTGGCATTGAGCTTTGCGGTGAATTACTATGCCATTACAACTGATACCGGTGCTTGGAACTAAAGTGATAGCCATCCAGCAGTGACCTCTTATTTGTAATGCTGCAAGTGTCCCTCAGACTTCTTGCTACTGAAAGTAAATTAAAAAAAAGACATGTTTTGTTTTGGTTTTTTTAAAGTAATAGTGTTGGAGATATGCAGAGGTAAGCCAAAGAATATGATTCAATCCCTGACAGCACGGGAGGCTCTCGATGCCGCTCCTGCCGGCTGCGGGGCGTCGCTGAGAGAAAACGCCGAGGCCTTTCCCCGTGGGCACGGCTCCTCTATTTTCTGTCACCTGGGAGCGAGTACGGTCCATTTTGTGGCGTGATGACTTCTCACTCTTGGATGACGTGCGACCAGACACTGAAACACAGCCCCTTCTGGTCAACACACCGCACAAAGCACCCACCACTTCCACCCTCCCGGTGGGCGGGGCCTTCTCGTCCTTCCGCCCCGCCGCCGTTCTGTACGTGTCACTTCCGGCTGCGGCTGCCGCCAGGATGATTCCGCCGGTGCAGGTCTCGCCGCTCATCAAGGTGAGGGCGGCGGGCGGCTCTGCCGGCGTCGTGTGGGCCTCCCGCTGCGAGGGGTCAGCCGGCGACCTCGGTGGGCCGGGGCGGGCGGGAGGCAGGCAGGCGGCGGCGGGAGCCTGGCCTGGCGGTCCGTGAGATCTGAGCGAAGGGCGCTCCTTGTCTCTGCCTCCTTTAGTTCACCCGGTACTCGGCCCTGCTAGTGGGGATGATCTACGGCAAGAAGCGATACGGTGAGTGTGGCGCCCCGGGCGGCCTCTCTCTCTCTCTCTCTGCCCCACGCGGCCCACAAGGGCACCTTGAGGCGACCGGTGCGGGCCGCGCAGCCGCGGGCCCGGCCGCCATTTCAGCCCCGCCCCCCAGCAGCGGGATCTGCGTAGACCTCGCTGAGGTGTCCCGCGGAGACGGGCCCTTCCTCGTTAGAGGTCACGGGCTTGCATGAAACGTGCCTTTGTGCCAGCCAGACTGTTTTTTTCTTTCTGAGTGAGTGAGCTAGCACGCGCAGAGCTTTCTGCTGCCTTCTAGAAATTGTGTTTTAAAGCAAATGTGTTACTGACAGACTATTTAAAGCCTATCGCTGAAGAAGAGAGGAGAATAGAGGCTGAAGAGAAAAAGAAACGTGAAGAACTTGAGCGGATTGCAAAAGAACTTGCAGAAGGTAGTGTCTCAGTTTAATTTATGCATCGCACGCTGAAGTGCACACACTGGCTTGTAAGTGGACTGCCATTTTATTGCAGTGTTTCTAGGAGAAATTCAGGCTTAACAGCTAGTGGGCTGCAGACCCATGTGCATCCATGGAGCAGTGGTTGGGGGTTATGTGAAGGGTAAATAGTACTGCTGTTCAACGGGTTTTCTGGATGTAAGCGTCTGTAGAGGAGGAGTTAGAAACACTTTTGCAACTGAACAGGACTTCTTAAATGGGTATCTGAGTTTCTACTGAGAAAACAAACTGCTAAAAGCTGCTGGTAATTCTGTGAGGAATAACTAGAACTATGCATTAACTGTACTCGGAGGTCCCTTATTCAGCTGCACGCAGCAAACTTGTGATCCCTTTTCTCCATGCAAAATAGAAATCTTACATGTGACTGATGATCAAAACCAGAAGTCATAGCAACTATTTGTGATTGCAACTCAGAGTTCTAAGTGGTATCGCTATTGTAGTGTTAGAGCTGAACTTTATTTGTGGTATCTCTTATGTGAAGAGAGTATGCTGGAGGTAGTCAATTGGAATTAGTACTGCTGCTTTTTTCCTCATTCTCATCCAACCTATAGTATTCCTGCTGCAGCATGCTTTCCCTTGTCCTTAGGATTATTTCTTGGGTCCCCTGTGTATTTCTAACAGAGGATTTCCGTCCCTCACCCCCTTTACAGAGGAGTGTGCTCTCTGGCTTGAATTCTTCTAGGTTTTTTTGGGTGGATTTAAGAAGAACTTTAAGAAAATTGATTAATAATTCAAGCTGTTCTCAGTGCATGTACACACTTAGTAACTATTTCCCTGGGAAGTAGGGACATTTGCATTGTCCTTAAGATTAATGTTGAACAAAACCCTTTTAAATGAAATGAACTACACATATATAAAATCAAATATGCAAGTTGCTGAATTATATTGCGTACTAGATATAAAGCTATTTTGTACGGGTGTTTTACCATCTTAAATGGAGACATAGTCTCCATTGGCCATGGACTGATTAAATGGGTCTTTTATATGTTTCAAGTTTAGCTGAAACTTTTTGTATTTTTGGAGATGGAGGCTGTACTACTGTGTTGCTACTCCACTTGTTAATGGAATTCTGTGCTTTTTTTTTTTTTAATGTCTAATGTCAGATGTCTGATCTGCTTTCCCAAACATTGTTCTTGGTGTGATTTTCCAGTTAGAAGAACAATTGTTAAAATTTAATTCAATGCAATGCAGTTGTTGAAGACTGTTCTTTAAAGTTGGATACTGGACATATCTGTAATGATAAGTTTTTCTTTTCTCGTGTTATTTGAATTGTCAGTTCAGAAAAACTGTCATTTACTAATGAGTAAGCCAGAAAAGTGCCTTTGCCCCAAAGCAGTGAAATAAACTTCTATTGAATAAGCAGAAGCAGGAATAATAAAAAACTGACTAGAAATAAATGGCATACTTAAAGGTAGCCTTTAGTCTCACTAATACTTTGCATATTTTAGTACTCCATGGGAATGACAAGTAGTCCTAACTATATTTGTTTTTCTTCCCTTCTAGCAAGTGAAGAGTCCATTTTGAAATGAACAAAAGATTGGATCTTCATTTCACACCAGGAAATACATGGCAAGGCTCTGAACTATTCAGTGCTTGGTGGATGCTGCATGCTATTCTATCAATAAAGTACTTAAAACACTCCAGCTGGTTATTTTTTGAGTGAATTGCACAGAACAACAGCAGAAGTAGTTACAGAATGTGACGGGAAGTATTTGTCACAAGCTGGCCATTGCTGCAGCTGAAACACCCCGTTGTATTCCTCCAGCAAAAGGCAGTCAGTACACCTATTATTCATAGATAATGTTTGTGATCAGAAAATAGATACAACTTTATGTGGGCAGGTGGTGGAGGTGGGCATGGCATGGGCTGCCTGAACCTATTAACTGGCTTGCCTGGGAGTTGCTGTCATTTTTTTCAGCTTTGTTATCACAGCAGATTATTGCACAATTCTTGCAGTTGACAGTGCAGTCAAACTTGGTTGTGATTTGTCAAGCCATGCTGAAATTTGAGGAATTAGTCCTGACAGACGTTTTTAAACACATACTTTTTTCAGATTTTCAAATGTTGTTCCCCCAAGCTAAGAACAAGTTACAGTCAAATTGTAGTCAGTCACTTTTATAAGAAGTAAGTGGCTATGCAGGTGACTGATGTTTAAAAGATTAGTGCCCTTTAATTTGAAATCTAAGTCTGCTTTTAGCATGTAAGCTACTAAAGCACCTACTGAGCTGTACAGACCTCGGATGTCCCAGGAGAAGGTAAAAAGCCTATCCCTGTAGACTGTGGTGTTGAGTGACTTGTTTTGAGTTACTGTTTTTTCTCAATGCAGATAATAGTTGTAATGCTCAAAGATTCAGGAGGTCTGGTTTCTTATTTGGACATTGGCTAGATTTCCTTTTCTGACATTGCAGATTACGCAGCTGAAACAGTGATTTCGGATATAAATTTTTCTAAGCGATAGCAATCTTCTCAGGAATTGTTGTCATATGTTTTATTGAACTAATTGCTCTTAATAAATATACAATCTCATGCTTCGGAAGAAATAAATCCTTAACTACTAGTTACTCAAATAATTAAGCAGTCCTATGGAGTACAAGGAAATGAAATAAAATTGGATTTCAGTAGAAAGTGTAACATTGAATGGGATATTTTCAAGGAGAAAAGAGGAAACAGGAAAATCAGCTAGCTATTGTTATGAGTGGGTTTTTAGTTCTTGGTTTGAATGTGAACGGCATGGTATTGAAATGATTAGGTGATGCCAATGAAAGTAAAGATGTAGACTGCCAATTAGTTTAAAATTCTGTTTCTGTAAGATAGAAGTAATGCATCATATCCAGACCTCTTCGGATAACAGGATGTTATACTTAAAAGTCAATATTCTTCCAAAAGCCTCTTATTTTCAGGAGCTGTAAATGAGATCTGAATTGTCAGGAAATTACTTTCCTTTTTTAAAAAAAAATACTGATGCTGCTCAGCCCATGTCTGTGCTGCCAGTCTATAAGCTGTCAAATGATGGTAGCCCCGACCAGGACCAGACTAGGCAGTCTCTCTCTCACTCCCCCACCATCTGAGAGAATAGGGAGAGATAATAGAAGAAAAAAAGGCTCGAGGTTTGAGATAAGGACAGGGAGAGATCCATAAAGTTACCGTTACAGTGAAAACAGACTCGACTTGGGGAAAGCTATTCATTTATTACTAAAAGCAGGATAACGAGACAGAGAACAAGATAACCTCCCCCCCACGCCTCCCTCTTCCCAGGCTTAACATCTCTACCACCTTCCCCCCCCAGGCAGCACAGGGGGGAAGAGGGAATGGGAATTTCAGTCAGTTCATCACATGTTGCTTTATGCTGCTGCTTTGTTGCCGGGGGAAGAGCTCCTCACATTCCTCTCCTGCTCCAGTGTGGGGTCCCTCCCACAGGCTACAGTCCATGAAACTGCTCCGGTGTGGGTTGTTTCCTTCACGGGGTGCAGTCCCTCCAGAACGACTGCCCCACCGGGCCCTCCACAGGCCACGGCCTACTTCAGGCATCCACCTACCCCAGCGTGGGGTCCTCCACAAGCTGCAGGTGGATCTCTGCTCCTCTGTGGACCTCCATGGGCTGCAGGGGGACCACCTGCTCCACCATGGTCATCACCACAGGCTGCAGGGGAATCTTGGCCAGGAGCCGCATTACTCTTCCCCCTCCTTCTGCACTGACCTTGGCGTCTGCAGCTGTTCCTCTCTCAAGAAATTCTTCACAACAGGCAGGCAGATGCCTCTCAGATTCTCTTCACATCTCATCTCCTCTCCACTTCTTGCAGCTGGGCCGGGCTGAGTCAGGCCCAGTTGGCCGCCTGGCAGAAGGCCAGAGGGTGAGGCCTGCAAGGCCCACAAGGCTCGTGCCCCACCCTCTCTGCTCCTGCTCAGCTGCTTCACTTTTTTTTTTTTTTTTTTCAGTTTTTCCGCTTCTTAAATACATTATCGCAGAGGCATTATCAGGGAACATTCTGCTACCAATTGGCTCGGCCCTGGCCAGGAACAGGTCCGCCCTAGACCTGGCCAAGTCCCCTGGACAAAGGGGAACAGCTTCTAGCAGCTTCTTACGGAAGCTACCACCGCAGGCCCCCCTCACTAAATAAAACCAGAATAGATGGTTATGTGAAATATGTGGTACTGAAAAACCACTCAGACTCAACACCTTGGATTCAGCTGCGACTCAATGCGTGAGCAAAATGTGATTATAACAGGGTGCTTATTTACTTCAAGCTGAAATACCTTTACTGCTGTTATGTTAAGGGCTGGCCGTAGAGGTAGGCACTGCTTTTATCTTTGGGTTGCTGGAGCTGAACCCTGTTACTAGAACAGCCGTGGCCTCCTGCTCCCCAGAGGGCTAAATGTGCTCACCCTCACCTGCTCCTACAGTCCCACCTTGTTAAAGCATAGAGTGTGCCAGAGAGGGGGGGGATTTCATCCCTCCCCTTCTTTTTCTTCTACCATGATGTTTGTTTATGCCAGCACTGATGTAGTTCCCGCTGAGGGCAGTGTGGCTGCTCTTGCCAGAGCTAAGCATGTACTTCCTGGTGAGTAAATGCAGTGCTTTGCACAGAGCAGGATCCCAGCCGATGCAGTGGCGTAAGAGGTCTCTTTTTCATAGAGGACACAATGCAGTGGCCATACACAGGGATTTCTGGAGATCTAGCCACCTAGAGTTTTTGCTTGCCTAGTTCTAGGACCACAAATGACTGGATCTGAACTCTCCTGTTGCCCGTTGCATCATGCCTTTGTTACCATCCTTCCCCTGGAAGCTGTCCTGCTTTTGGGGCCAATGTCTCTCTTGCAACCTAGCTGATAAATGCTGGGCTGGGTTTTAAATGTGAAAGGGGTGAGTTCTTCATCTGCAGCCAAGGATGTCTGTCAGAGCTGTAGGGGTTAGGGTAAAGGAATCCCCCCACACAGGATGATGCAGAAGTGCCACCCTTTCCATACAGTCAAAACCTGGCTGCAGGGCCAGGCAAGAAAGCTGTCCCTTGTAATACCTCTTACATTGGGTTAAATTTCCATGTGGATGGGAAAGGTGTCACAAGCCTCATTACAGCCACCCCACAGTGACCAAATTACTTTTCTGCCACCTCATTCTATCCAGACAATAGATGATTATCATGTTCCAGACAAAAAAAAAAAGCCAATGCTAAACAGTTATAGTAAGTAAAACACTGCAGCAAGACTAAAGTACCTGTAAACACTAACACATCTTAACAGCATCACTTAAGAAAGTTAACATGCAAAAGGACTGAAATGGTGTTGCAGTTTAGCCCCACTCAGGACCAACCTAAGCAGTCGCTCTCTCACTCCCACCACCCTTCAATAGAATAGGGAGAGATAAGAAAAAAGGTCGAGGATTGAGATAAGGACATGGAGAGATCCTTAAAGTTACTGTTACGGGCAAAACAGACTCGGCTTGGGGAAAACAGTTTGTTTATTATTAAAATCAAAGCAGGATAATGAGAAAGAGAACAAGATAACTCCCCCCCCCCCCTCTTCCCAAGCCTAACATTATCTCCACTACCTTCCTCCCGCCCCGAGTGGCACAGGGGGGAAGAGGGAATGGGGGTGCGGTCAGTCCACCACTCGTTGCTTTACGCCGCCCCTTCCACCTTGGGGGAAGAGCTCTTCACATTCCTTCCCTGCTCCAGCATTGGGGTCCCTCCTATGGGCTACAGTCCTTTGTGAATCTGCTCCGGCGTGGGTCGTTTTTCCACGAGGTGCAGTCCCTCCAGAACGGCTGCCCCAGTGGGCCCTCCAAGGGCCACAGCCTCCTTCAGGCATCTGCCTGCCCCAGCGTGGGGTCCTCCACGGGCTGCAGGTGGATCCCTGCTCTTCCATGGGCCTCCATGGGCTGCAGGGGGACAGCCTGCTCCACCACGGTCATCACCACAGGCTGCAGGGGAACTCTGGCCAGGAGCCGCATTACTCCTCCCCCTCCTTCACTGACCAAATAAGGCCCAGTCGGCCGCCGCCGCCGGGTTGAAGGCCAGAGGGTGAGGAGTGTAAGGCCTACGAGGCTTGCACTTCCCCCTCTCTGCCCCTGCTTCAATTCTTCACATCTTTTTTTTTTTTTTTTTTTTTTTTCCCTTTCCCCTTCTTAAATACATTATCATAGAGACTTTATCAGGGGATATTCCTTCACCAATTGGCTTGGTCCTGGCCAGCAGTGGGTCTGCCCTAGGCCCGGTCAAGTCCCCTGGACAAAGGGGAAAGTTCCAGCAGCTTCTTACAGAAGCTGCCACCGTTGCCCTCCCCTTCACTAAACAAAACTAACACAAATGGATGAGTGAATTGTAAATTTTTTTTTAAAGAAAAGGCCGAGGGGTTGTTATATGACATAAAATGATTAAGCAATACAATTTTAGAACAATATAATTTTTGAAAATTATAGAAATATTAGGCAGTTTTTGCTCTCCATATAACTGCATTCACATAGGCTAATTGTTTCAAAATAGAGGGAGATAGATTTAGATTCGATATTAGAGTGTGGCCAGCAGGTCGAGGGAGGTGATTCTCCCCCTCTACTCTGTCCCTGTGAGACCCCACCTGGAGTACTGTGTCCAGCTCTGGAGCTCCCAACATAAGAAGGACATGGACCAGTTGGAGAAGGTCCAGAGGAGGGCCACGAAGATGATAAAAGGGCTAGAGCACCTCTCTTATGAGGACAGGCTGAGAGAGTTGGGGCTGTTCAGCCTGGAGAAGAGGAGGCTCCGGGGAGACCTTATAGCGGTCTTCCAGTACCTCAAGGGGGCCTCCAAGAAAGATGGGGAGAGGTTGTTCAGTAGGGCCTGTTGCAATAGGATGAGGGGTAATGGTTTTATGATAGAGGAAGGTAGATTTAGATTGGATATTAGGAAAAAATTTTTTACAATGTGAGTTATAGAACACTGGAACAGGTTGCCCAGAGAGTGGAAGCCCTATCCCTGGAAATGTTCAAGGCCAGGTTGGATGAGGCTCTGAGCAACCTGATCTAGTTAGGGGTGTCCCTGCCACTTGCAGGGGGTTTGGACTAGATGACCTTTGAAGGTCCCTTCCAACTCTAACTATTCTATGATTCTATGATCCTATTAGGGAAACAGTTTTTACAATGAGGGTGGTAGAACACTGGAACAGGTTGCCCAGAGAGGTGGCTGAAGCCCCATCCCTGGAAACATTCAAGGCCAGGTTGGATGGGACTCTGAGCAACCTAATCTAGCTGGAGATGTCCCTGCTTCTTGCAGGAGTGGTGGACTAGATGACCCTTGAGTGTCCCCTCCAACCCTAACCATTCTATGATTCTATGATTTCATATGTAATCTATTAATCCTTAGAGAGAACTGGTAGTTTTAGGATTGTCAGGAAAATTTCTTATTGTTTGTTAAAAGTTAGCCTAGCATATCTGACATAATTAAGAGGGATGGTACAACAAAGGTAGGCCTCGAGGACTGAGCATAAAACAGGCCCTAAGCCAGTACTTTGGAAGTAGAGAAGATCAAGGAACACCGTTACCTGTTCTCAAGACCATATATGCAGATTTTAAGGAATGTTCAACCAGCATATTTGAGGAGGGGGCTCTCTGATGACCCCGAGGACCACCAGATGACCCTTGATTCAAAAGACTGAGCATGTGCAAGTGGGTGGGTAATATGATAATGATTTCTAGGAAAAGTAATGATTATGTATCAATATTCCGGGAATTGTTGATGGTTATGTATGAAGTTACTGAATATATTCCATTTGGATTTTTAGACCAGCATACACATTAGGTGGAAGGATCTTCTCTGCATCTGGTGCTGCAATGAAGTATGCCTGCTTCTTAATGCTACATTGGTGTTAAGGAGTTTGATTCCCGATTTTAGTGACAGGGTGAACTAATTGTTGAAATACTGGGAAAGACAGCCTCATACTCAGAGGTGCACTGCGAACAGCCTGGAGACAGCAGACATGAGTTTCAGCAAGTATGAAGAAAATTCTGACACTAGTCCGGAGCTATTTTTTTTCCTTGATTCTGTGACAGGCTTCGTTACTGCATTTCATACACGTCCTATGAATAGGATTCATACAGATGTTTGGATCCAAAGCTTTGGTTTTTTCATGGATAAAACACAGGGAAGAGAGAGGCAAGCCCATGGAAAGTAAAGATAATCCATCTGATTATCAGTTTTGGAAGCAGTCACCTGAAGGTGCAAAGGGAAAGAGTTCTGCTTTGCGCCTGCAGCAGACTAAGAACACTTACGTGGTTGGGTAGTGTTGCTGAATAGTGGTTTCCTGGATCATACATGATCAGACTGCTTGCAGTTGAAGGAATTAAATCACAGTCTTTAGCTTCTGCAATCCTGAGAAAGCCGTTAGAATTGCCTCTAGAGGAAGGGAGGGAATGTGAGAATGGACTGGAGATAAATCTGAAGACTGCTGCAGAAATAATGGGCATGAATTATTTTCCAGATTGCTAGGGATAAGAGAAAAAAATGAGATGGATGTGTTAAATGAGAGATAAGATCCTCCATGTTTACCCTGTAATCTGGAAAACACTGCAGCCACTTTGTCTTCTGCTGGAACTAGGTTTATCTGATTCCTCTAGTGCTCTGCTGCTGCTCGAGAGGGTGTCTCTATTGACTGAATGTTTTTACTAATCTTACCCATACTCCACCTTAAGGTTTTGTGGAAGGAGTAGAGGAAGAGGTACAGAGAAAAAAAGGTTTTTCTCTTGCAAGCATTTGTGATAGATGCAAGCCACATTCAGCCCAGACAACAACAAAATCTTGCTTGGGTCCAATACTCTCTGCGCTCTCACGGAGGTTTTCTTAAACAGGATCTGGAGCTGTCCGAAGGAGAAAGCCACTCTGCTGAATGCAAGACATGCAACCCATCTGCCTGGAGGGTGCAGCTGGGATCCATACCCCACTTGTGGCATTCAGCACCATTCCTTTGAAGAGCTGGGTGGAGGTTGAGCTCTTCCTGTCCAGCCTCCCTGGGAGGGGTGCCGCATTTCCCAGCCTTAGTTGGAGTCAGACTGTAGCCAGCTGGGAAGAGACAGTGAACACTTCTCCCAGATGTGTGAGAGGTGGCTGAAGACAAGACCACAGTCTCCACTCTCCCCAGCAGTTTTTCCTTCCCTCTCTGCAGGAACTGTCACCCTCAGAGCTCTGCCAGCAGCAGAGGCCTCATCTCTGCTCCCACATCTCTGTCGGTGCCAGATCGTGCCCCTCCACTCACAACCGACCAGCAGCCGCAGCAGTGGACTAGGGTCCAGCAGAGGTAACAGCTGAAGGGCACCATGTGCCCTTTTTCAGAAGCAGAGCAAAAAGACCCTATCTTGAGTTAGCTTGTACTACCCCTTCCATCTGGGACAGGAGATGATGGCCAAGTCGTGGCATTAAAAATCCATAGGTAGCTTCCCACTCAGGCAAGCCCCTTCTTCTGCATAGAGCGAAAATTTACTCTCCACTCCTGAGCTGCTCTCTGAGAAACCTCCCCACCAGTCTCACTGAGAATGGAGGTCTGTATGCACTATCTCCTTCAGTGAGGCACTCACAAAACAGGTCCCCTCTCATCACCCACCAGGTTTGACAGCTGCATCTAGTCAGAGGTGAAAACAACTCCCTAGGGTAAAGTCAAATACACCAGAAACAGAGCTAAACTGCTCTACAGCACTCAACAAGGAGCTGATTGGTCAGGAAACCTCTCCTGAAATTGTGTTACAATGGCATCACTTTTCTCTCAGGCCTCAAAAAAATGCTGGAAAAAATCTATTTCTTGGCCCTTCCCTTCTCCATGCCCAGTAAGTCCAGGAAGCCAGCTCCCAGCTGCCAAGTGGGAGCACTGCAGGTGGGAATATGCCAGGTTTCACCTGCATCTAACTGGATAATGCCTCCAGTGGGAAGCAAATTGCAAGTGGTGTGGTTGCGATGGGACAACAAGATGTAGAAACATCTGTAATAAGGAATTGCTGACCAGAAAAGACAGTGATCTCAATCTTCTCAATCTTTTGGCAAAGTGGCTATGTGGTTAGATAGTACCCTTTTGACAAAAAAAAAAAAAAAAAAAAAAAAATTAATCACCTGGCCTGCATAGTATGAAAAAGTCAGTGTTCTCCTCAGACACTCAGCGTGTGTTATGCAGTGGGAGTGAGAGCCACAGTGAGGTGCAGAAGGGAAGGGCAGACTGCCCGCAGCTCTGGACTGTACCTGCTGTGGCTGGACATGACCTTTGTGTCAGACGAGAAGACAGTGTGAGCAGCAGATGGAGCATCTCATCACAGCATCTCCCCAGGTGTGGGGAGGGAAGAGTTTACTCCCTCCTGCCAGCTGCACCTCTCTGGGGTATTGCATTGTGCCATTAATGCTTTCCCTGGATAAGCCAGCCCAGGAGGCAAGGGGTTGGACCCTATCCCAGGGTACCATGGATGAATGACAAGTGCTACCCTGCACTTTACTGTTGGATAATTTCAGACTGCAGCTGTATGTCATCTTGCCAGTCCTTTCACCCCACCCTGCACCTCCTCTCAGCTCCACCTGTGCAAACATGCTGCTTGCCTATGGACTTGCAAGTATCACTTCAGCTTCGTGCCACAAATGTTTCCCCTCAAAGGAAAAGTTACTGATGACTGTCCAGCTGAGATGTAACTTCTGTGCAGAAGACAGGCAAGAACTCTGCAGCCACTGAGATTAAGTTGTAGTGAAAGAAATTTTACCTACAGATCGTATCTGTCAGAAACTGATATAATAAAGGGGGGAAATGAAAGATTTTGGCTTGCTGTTTCTCCTACTGCTCTCTGATTGCTGCATGCAGCTTCCCGCAGCGACATGAGAGGCAGTCAGCTGCAGAGCAGCTAGGACATGCGATGTACAGAAATGGTCCAACAAAATGGAGCTGTGTGCTCTGCCTGGGGTGCCCAAGGTGCCATGAGCAGACAGGGGAGTGGCAGAGAGGGACACACAAGCTGGTGGGGAGACAGGGAGGAGGCTTGCCGTGTCCCCACTGGTGGGCCACAGCTTCCTGTGGCACACACACACGAGGTCCCTGCTGTAGAGGGGCTCCTGGGCTACCCCAGCACCACTGTTGCAGAAGGGAGATCTTCCTGCTCCCATGGAAACGGGCCATCTGTGAGAAACAGTCTCCTCCACTGGCACTCCTACCCACGGACACCCCTCTGCATGCGTGCATGGTCCCTCTTGGAAATACAGGGCAGCACACCTGCCCTGACACTGTGCAGGGAGAGCTGGGCTCCCAGGTGCATGCAGGCAGATGAGGCACGGCTGCCCACAGCCCTGCATCCTGCCAGCACTGCTGGGCACTCTGGGCAGGCACCGTGCATTCCTTGTGTGAGATGCCCCACTGGAGCACCCTGTGCCGCTCCCAGCACCTCGCAATGGGAGCAGGTAGCAGGAAGATTAGCCTTCTGGCTTGATTTCCCAGAAGATGTGTGAGGACATAAGGAGCTTTTCTTAGTATTTAAGTGTACAGTGATCTTTAAAAACCCACTGCTCATCACTCTGCAACATGATAACCTTGTGGCATTTTTCCCGCTGAAAAAAGTGACTTGCTAGACTTCGTACACCGTATGATGAAAGCCTCCTACATGGTTCTTAATGAAACTGAGACACACACCATGAAATAATTACTAGTGGCGTATTTAGCTTTCATGCAAGTGGGCCGCTTTCTGTATTTTCATGAAAGACAACTTGCTGCTCACAGAATTGCTGCATAGAGGATTACATCTTCCTTACTACACTGAGACATGGATTAATGATCACCAGGTACCACCACAGCTCTAGTTTTCCTTTTACTTGCAGTATTTTTGTAATGCAAAACAAGATACTGAAGGGTAAAAGCACTGAAGGTAGCAGGAGTAATAGAAGAAGAAGAAGAAAATCCCCAGCAAAACATATCTTAAAATACTTTAAAAAAAGAGAGAAAGAGGATCAGAGAAGGGTGTCTCTACTGCTACAAGAGTGTAGTTAAATGTTCTAACATGTTTGCATAAATAAACATGAAAACTAACTCTTATCTGAAATAAAAGAGTACAAGTCATCAGTCTTTCAAAGTCTGGAGGGGAACCTAAAAACCAGACATCTCAGAACAGGAGGAGGAAAGGAAGGAGGGTTGGTACTGATCGGAAAAGGACTGCACTAGATAACATTGGCATGACGAGGCAAAACAGAACAAATTTAGGAAATGCTATGATTCAGGTTGCTTGGGTAACTGTAACTGAAACTGTAATGGGTAATGATAACACAATCACCTGTTAACAGAGCAAGCCTCGGTTAGCGCACAGTGTGGATCCTGCTCGTGAAGATGACAGCTACTGGGCATTGCACGAATGGCTCCATGCTTTAGAGCAGCAACCTATCCAAATTCTTGACATAAGTGCAGAACTATTATCTTGTGACTGTTTCTTGGATTTACATGGAATTGGAACTTTTTAGAGCAGTTCAAAAGTTTACCATGGTCAGTTTTCATGCTTTATCCTTCCCCACAGTTTTCTTTTTGATATCCTAACAGATACAGGCTTAGATATGATAAATTTGGCTCTTCTTCAGTTTTCCTACTCTGGCACCTATGGTTGCATGCATTGTCAATTACATGGGGTTGTATGGAGCAGGATATGAATTAAACTGGCCCCATCAGCTTTGGGGTAAGAAGTGTTTCAGTGCAGGAGAAATGATCTTCCATAGTCATGCAACCTGACTTACTGGGCCAAATGTTGTTCTGACTTGCCAAATGCCATCTGACATCAGGTGCATTAAATGAAGCAAGAGACAGGACAGAACTGGCTCCTCACCATCAGGAAGAGATGCAGTTAAGGCAAACGAGATCTAGCCCTTCCCTGGTTGGTCGTAAGCCTAATTAAAGTAGCAGAACAGTCCAATCAGGATCGCATTTGTATGCCATGATTTTTTTTTTTTTTTAAAAAGTGTGGGCATTCTCATTTTGGGTGGCATATATTGCATTGATAATAGGTCTAAAGTATGCTACAGGTTTTGGAAGCTGGAGCTGTTCCTCCATTACAGGTTATTCCATCTGCCATATAAAAAGAAACATAGAATTAGAGGTACAGTCATAAATGTTCTTCTCAGTCATTACAGGAGTTTTTTAGCACTTTAAAGTTATCTAGTGATCATAGGTCATACCTATAGTACCCATATCTAGAGCTGTTTAATGTACAAAGTAATTGTAAGGCTACTTGGAAAGAGTGTTTTAGAGCTAGTAGAAACCTTTCTAATTTAAATATCCATTACAGTGTCAGGAAATAAGTCTTCAGAAATTTTCCAAATCGTACCTAAAGCACTGACTTTTGGTATTTTAAGTTAATTGCTGTGAATTAAGCTGAGATAAGATATCTAGACAGCTCTAATAATTTCTAAACTGTGTCATTTGAGGAATTTCAACCCCACGGGTTGTTGGGATTTTTGTCCACTTTGGAACAAAAGGAGACTTCAGATGCAGTCTCTGTAGAGTGGAAGCACCAAGTTCTGACGGATGTTTGCTCAGACACTTGGGAGAGGCCAGGAGAGCCTTCTGTTTCCACCTTCCTGAGAGTCAAACTGAACCTTAGGCTATCAGACAAACTTTCACCCAAAGCCCACTGCAGCTGATGGATTTCAGTGCTAGTCAGGCTGGGCCTACAGAAGAAGAAAAACAGATTTGACCAATATATATTGCTACTAGGTACTACTACTACTGCTTGCTTCTAGGTTGTACCTAACCTGGGCTAGAAATGGGGTGAACTGTAATTCCTCAAGTGTTCTTCCTTGGAGTGTGTTAGCTTTTCTTAACCTCTTCTGCTTCATGACCTTTGGGCAGACCCTGTGTACAATGGGATGTCTCCCTGCTCTTTTACAGGGACATACGTATACTGTAAAGGACTTTCTGCTGTCTCCAGCTGCATGGGCAACTGCGCTAAATGTAGTCTCACTAGTTTCTCAGGCACTAGCTCCTGGGCATTTGAGCAGGTGGCATTTTTGACAGCCTGTCATAGTGTCAGGTTTGAAGACAAGGTGTCTTCAACCTTGCCAGTGGAGCAACATAGAGGAAACTTGCTCTAGGAATCCGACCCTTTGCCATGTCAGCAAAGCTTGGAAAGTATTGGATAAGTATGTTTTTGAGTTAGGAATGAAAAGCTAAGTACTGTTTCTGACCTTTCTTTGCAGCCATTTTCTCTTCCTCTCTTTTTTTCTCTTCCTCCAGAGCTTTCATTTTTGCATCATACTCATCAGCACGGGTCTTCCACTCGTTTCTGTTATTCAGCAGCCCATCAAGCATAGGCTGAATTTCCTCATGGAAACGGGAAAATTCCTAACCAAAACACACCTGTCAGCACAACACAGTGCAGAGGCAGTGCTTGTTCATCATGTCACAGAACAGACCGCAACACCTTGCTTCTCAGGTTGGCTCATGTAGGGGAAGTGTTAACAGTGCAAAGAAGGACCATGCTGAAGTGACCCAGAGAGGGGCAGTTGTTGTCTCCTCAACCTGTCCCTCTTCCCATGAGTAGTGTTGCTGCACCGGGACTCACTGACCCGGGATTTGAACCCCTCTTAAAAAGGATGGGGTGTGCAAGGGTGGGTTTTGCATACCTTATAGACAAATGTGCACACAAAGTCGATGAAACCCACTTGAAGCTTTGGAAGCTCAGCAGCTTTCCTCCGGTCCATCATGGGCTGTGGGAGGACAAAAGTTCACCATGATTTATGGGAACAATTCCCTGAAAAACACACCTCTATTTTCTCCCCAAAGCTGCCTTCTTGTGTCAGCCTGGCAGTTCTGCCATGTCATCCATAAAGGCTGTCCATCACAGCCATCTCCCTCCGCTGCAGAGTGAAGTGGGCTCATTTCCTTTGCCATTTTAGCAGAAATTTTAGACAGCTCTTTTAGTGTCTGTGGATGAGAAGGACAGAGAGTTTTCCAGTTGCACCTCTCCACCAAATACATGAGACAAATTTCATGTTATAAAGTGCTGAAGAGGTTTTCAATTCTCTAAAAGATAACTGAAAATTAAATTATATTCTTACAAGGCCTTTTTGCTTACTGCATAATTTCTGATGCCTCTGTAGGTAGAGGGGGTGTATGAAAGTCTGCTTAAAGGAAACCCAAATCACACAGGTGGAGGCTGCATCAAGGAATGACTCTGGGCTCTTTTAATGTCAAATTTAAGTATTTGTTACTGTAGCAGAAAAATATGTTATGAAACACTGCTTTAAGGCACTTCTATTTACCAGAAATAATTTCTGGACTCTGCAGTTTGTGTTTGTAGTTTTTCTCTTTATCGGAAACTCTGCTCTCCTCTACAATATATGTATTTCACTTTCCTTTTCTCTGTAAGGGACCAGCACAAAGTCTCCAGAGGGACAGTCACTCCTTGCTGGTTCACAGCTATGGGGACTTTAACTATATGGAGAGCTGGACAAGAGGCTCTGTCACAAAGGGTCTTCCCTAGCTGAGTACCCACTTTTCCAACAGATTTTGGCAGGATGGTGAGTTCAGGAAGAGTCACAGTGCTCTGAGAGCAGCACTGCTTGTGGTAAGTTTCTGCTGAGACCTGCTGTCTGAAATGAACTGCCTGGCTCTCGCATGGTACTTACAATAGGCTGTTGCTGAAGGACGCTTATTTCTAAGTCTCCTTGCTCCCAGAACTCAGCTGCTACCAGGAGAGCTACCTACATTGCCAAGCAGGGAAAAAGAAAAGTTAGCACCGACTTTGGCTTTATAACTTGATGTGCTTCAGGTCTCCACCATGAAGCAAATCTCACTTCCAGCCCCTCTGTTGCTTCATGACCAAACCCAGCCCCAGACTTTATCCTGTGAAAGGCAGCAGCGGCGATGGGACTGCACCCATCTAGTAACAGCTCAACAACCTTATTGCACTGGAGCTCATTAGTTAGTCCACTGCTCACCTAATAAGAAACACTTCCAATGTGTCCCCCTCAAGGATAATATGTCTCTTGGTCATAGTTGTAGCTGCCTATTATGATTTCTTCAGCTGTCCTTTCTCCATGCTGAACAGGGAGGTGGGTTTTGTTTCTTTTATCCTCCTTTAAATTTTCATGTTTCTTACTTAGCAATTGCTCAAGTACAGTTCAGGAAGGAACTCATAAAGAAAATCAAACAACTGAGCAGGTATTGCTGTAAAAAAACAACCCCTACATTAGGTGCCAAAAAACCTCACTGTAACCCAAGGAGCTAAATACTTGGGGTTTTTTCTCTTATTTTTTTTTTGGTATCATGAATTTTCTACAGAATTCACAACTACTTCACTACTTGGTTTACCTATCAATACCATAGTTATTCTGAAGTCCTTTTGGTAGTTTTGGTAGGAGACTTTGATTTAGCTTCTAGGCAGCTTAGGAAATTGCATTACTTTGAAATATAAGCTAGAGAAATCTAACAGCACCTGACCTTACTCTGGACTTCCCAAGGCTTTGTGATTGCTGACAAATCACATGCAGTCATCATCATGGCCCTAAAAACAGGAAATAAATTAGTTTCTTCTCTACAGCCTGCATCCTACCCATTGCACGCTCAGGATGCTCATACCCTGATACTGTCAGGTATCCCCTCTTCCCTGCTGAAGTGATAGACAAAGAAAGACATGTTGCAGTTACAGCCTTGGCTCTGATGGGATTGCTGTCTTGGTTAAAATGGATTTACATTAGGGAACTGCTTGCTCTGGCACTGGGATGTTTGCTGCTTTAGTCGTTGCTGGGCTGAACTTCTTGACTTTGAAATGACATCTTTGGCTCCCTCATGGAGGTGTAGCAGTACAGACTGCAGTCAGGTTGCTGGTGTAGTTCATCACCAGTGCAAAGCATCCTGCAAAGCGTCTCTCTGGTCAAAACAACAGCATTGTGGAACTCCCATTGGTTGCCACTGGGAAGAGCAACTAATGGACTGGATTCCTGTAGATGTGCCATTGCAGCGTGCCCCTGCTTGTGGCCTACAGGGTGGTCTGGTAGGAGTATATAGCCAAAAGGGATCCTGCATCTTGTTAGCAGTTTATTTCCAGAAGAACAGTCCAAACTCAGTCTCTTATCTGGACAAAGAACCACTTTAAGCTTTTTTTCCCTGTTTTTTCCCTGCTTCTCCAGAAGATCAGATTTGAGTGGACAGTAAAGTATTATGTGCTGATTTTGCACTAAGTGTCATGCAAAGCATGTTCTGGAGCTCTCACTAGGTGACTGCATCACTAACCTTTCCGGAGCTGATTACTCACATGACAACCTCTTTCTTTGTTGTCTCCAGAGACAGGTATTCAGTCCAGGCAGTCTTACTATCATACGTCTTAGACTCGTCAACGATCTTTTGAAACATTGTTCTCTTTCTTTGAGGAGAAAAAAAAAAAGATAAAATCTCCAAAACAAAGAAACAAATTTGTTAAAACAGATGGCTGATCCTGGTATTGATAACTTTTCCAGAAGGGTTTCCAGTAGCTGCTGTCCTGGTATTTAGGTCCTCAAGGAAGCCCCCAACAAAACCAAACACCATCACTTGCCTCTCTTAAGTAGGAAAAACTATTGTAAATGACTTAAAAATAAGTATAGTGGTGAGACTTGAGCAGGAACTTGAAAGAATGAGCTACTGCAAGTTATGTCAGCTAAGAAACGCTTCCACCTTTGTTGGCAGCAAAAACAGGCTTTTCCCCTGAATGTTAAGCAAACTGCAGAAAACCTAGAGCTGGCTGGAGTATTTGTAAAGCTACCTAGCTTTATATACTTAGTCTTACCTTGTCAACTTTATTTATATACCTAAATATATGTAGCAAGTTCTAGGGAGGTGTTTACATACAACACTCCCACATTTTGAGTGACATGAAATCTGGAAAAATCTGCTGTTTCAATGCTAGCAGACACAACATTTAGGCCAAATTCACAAAGTGACTTGATTATGTATTGTGTCTGTATAATTTTACCCGAGACTGATCTCAACCAAGCCTTCGTTGCAGACTGTGGACTAAGGAGGGCGAAGATCACCTTACCACCAGGTAAGGAAGTGGTGGCATCTGCTCCCAGATAGCCACCCTACTTCCAGAGTAAGAGGTCTGGGTATTGCACCCTCCCTCATATTCCTCTTTCATGGACTGTTTATATTTTGCATAATCATTCTTCAGTGCAAAACACAGAAGCAGTCTCTGGTCTTGGCACTGTATTTCAAAAGCGTATTTTGAAATCTCCTTCCTAACTAGGAAGTCATATGTTGTTGACTTCCAGCCTTACATCCCAGGGAGTCAGCACATGCTGCTCCAAGATGTTTGGCATTTTTGGCTTTTGGGTGTGAAATAGACTATGAACTGGATATTCACCTACAATGGCCACTTGTTATTTGAGTTGCACTGCTCTCCCAGAGAAGTTAGTGTAGCCCTGCCTGGGCTATTTGACATTTTTATTTGACATCTTTTAGTGCTAAAGTGCTAGGTAAAAAAAAAAAAAAAAGAAATTAGGGATCATATAGCATCGCCTTGCTGGAAATAGAGGGTTAAAAAGTCATGTATGTGATCTAATGAGTAGAAGTTCAAAACTCTTTTGGACAATTTGAGTTCTTCCCACGAGCTGTGATGTCAGTATTAAAGGCAGCCTCCCAGAGCCAGTGTCTGTGAAGAGGATTGCTGCACAAGGGAATTCTCAGAGCAAAGCATCACATTTTGCTTTTGTAAAGTACCAGCTGCTTTCTGCCCTTCACAGACAGTGTACGTGACCAACTTACTTGAAGTAGAGTGCCAGGTCTGTTGCTATAATGGCAATTTCCATCAGGTGAATCATGTGCTCATGCTGCCTGCGGTTGAGGTTCTGACATATATTCAGTGACTGAAAAGCAAAGCAAAGGGAGCTGCGAAATCCAAGCTCTGTGTTGTTGTGAGTTACTGCCCATCTCACTTTCTCAAATATGCTCACTTTGTTGTTTTTTTTTTTTTTTTTAATAGCTTCAGCTTCCTCCCCTAAGGTGCAAGGGTGGCTAGCCCTGTTCACCATGTGTTGGTGCCTAGTCTCCACTTTTGTCCACTGAACAGGGTCAGTCTTCTGAAGCTTTTTACACAGTGTGTGCCCAAACCCTGTTCCCTGGCCCCATTGTGAATTTGCCTGAAATTAAAAGTTAGCTAGGAAAGTGTGTCAGCCATGGCCCTGTCAGAGCGGCAACAGGAGGACAATCCTGTATTTAACTTATTCCTGTGGGGATAACGTTATGGGTCCTGAATAAACCAAGGCATGTATTTAAGAAGGCTATATGTTTTGGTCCCGGGTGAGCCTAGAGTACTTGGGGAGTATGGCAGCTGCAGTTCCTCAGGTATCTGCACCAGAGAAAGGTCTTGTGCTAAGCTGGCAACTCTGTTGTTGCTGAAAAAACTTCCCTGAAAGTAAAGTGTTCATGTCCTTACATTACAGTTCATTACCAACCTCTTCAGAGAGCAAGAATTTTCCAAATTCCAAGTGATGTCTTTCTAAAATTGAGGATCCATGAAGTTTAGCTAAAGGATTTTGAGATCTGGTTGCATAAAGGAAAAATTACAGATGTTAGTGCAGCACTTAAAATAAAAGGAAGTGTCCCATTTTATATTTTATTTTGTCATACATACAAGTTCAACTAATTTTAAAAGGCTTAAGAATATTTTTTAATAGCTAACGATTTCAGTCTAGTAAAAGACTTTTGTGACACTGCTTATAACTATTTGGACACTGTATAGAACAGTCTTCCAACTACAAATTTCACGCAAAATGTTGTTTATGACTGGCCGGTTATTACTCAGCATCATAAGCTTGTTTAATTCCTGAGTAACTACATGTTCTTGGACAATCCTAACTGAAAAGCAAGACCCTCTTGTATCCAAAACACCAGCCAGCCTGACTTACCTTTTTCCAAAGCTCCAGAAAACAATAAGGCAGTATAGCCAGCAAGCATTGCAGAAGAGCTGTGATCTGACACTACTTTAAGTGAGCAACAGAGGCTTGACTGGTCAATGAAATTATGCAACTATTTTTTCTGTAGGTAGTAACTACCTACTGAGAGCAGTACCCTCATACTCATAGGTGTTTTGTTTCTGCAGGTGGTAACGGCAGTGCCATGTATGGTGCTTTCTCCAGAGATACCTTCCAGCAAAAAGCAGGCTTCTTACATCCAGGATGCTCCTGGTGGCATCCTGAGTTTTCTATGATGCTCAGGCTACTAAATGCCTGTGCTGCACTTGTTCCACCCTGTAACGGTAACGTAGAGTGTTGCTTTAATCAAAGGAGGTTTGCTAGGAAGTAAAGAAAGCCCCAAAGAGCACTGCAAAATTGTGGTTTCCAAACTGGCAAAGCATAAGCCCAAGTGTTGTAGCAAGGTGAAAAGCTAGGTTATTTGCAAAAGCAGGTTGCTACCCCTCTGTACAAAACAGAGCTGTTTGCTGTGATCACAGCCAGATCCCACTCCATGTGAGAGCAACAGAAAATGGTTTGAAGTGGTAGGAAAGTGCTTACTTCATTTGGTAGAGGTTGTTGGTTCCCCTGTGGTCAATATCGTGGCACAGAGCAGCAGTTACCATTGCAAGGGCTTCAAGGTCTGTGTAGTAACGCTTCAGTTTTCCAGTCTGGAAGGTGAGAATTTGCATGTTGTCTGTTAGTTATCTCTTACAGGAAAAGGTACTGAGCTGTTACTGCTCTGTGCTGGGGGTCTTCTCATGGAATCAGTCCAGAAGAACTGAAAATACTTGTGAAGCTAAATGCAATACACAGTACACTTAGATTAAAATGAGGAAGCAGCTGGAAACAAAACATTTCAGACTCAAGTAGGCATGTGTGTCATGCATATGTGCTTGATGCCCACCTCCGATGTTGGCTACCTGCTGCTACAGCAGCCTTATGCCCTAGGGACACCCAGGTCCTCATAAGCAACCCTCCAGTCACTGGACACAAAGTACTTTGCAAAGGGGCTCTGCATCTCTCTGAGTGATGGGGTCTCCAAGCTGAATTACCTAAAGGATTTTCCAGGGGTGATAGGCATAATTCTGTTGCCAGCTGTGTAGGTCATACCACCTACACTGGCTCCTGGTGCTGGTGATCCCTGGTGTGGTGCAGCAGTCTGACTCCTGTTTTTCTTTTTGGGGCACCTGTTGCCCTGAGACCATGGGAGAAATAGCACTTGCCATATTCCCACTAGCGACAGACTTACACCTGTGTCTGTCCTGCCTGGAAATAGAAAGTGTGAGGTTGTCTCCATCCCAGCCAGCCAACTTCAGTCTGGCTCTTACTGTCAGAAACTACTGGAGGAAGGGAAGTCTCCTCTACCCTGCAGAAGGATTTCATTTGGAGGCTATTCAACACTATACACATCTGTACCTATTAGAATTAAAGCACTCAATTAATTGGGCAGTATTGGCCTCAGCTTTAAGTGTAATACAAGGACTGCCACTTAAGGCAAACAGAGAATTCATTTAGCAGGATCTGTGCTAGGAGTGACAAACTGTTATCCCATACCAGCATTCAAAGGGAGCCCAGCACATCTCCAGGGTGCAACAGAAGACGGCCTGTAAATAAAACTGTGCCACAGTATTAACTGGGTTGGTGTTACCTTACCATCAGAAGGGTGAACATGGTCTGCGCAACGTTGAAGCCATGGCGCCAGTTGTGGTAAGTTATCTTCCGGTAGCCTTTGCTGACAGAGTACACAAACCTTACCAGAACCTGCAAATTTGGAAAGAGGATGTCACTTTGCGTGATGAAGCTGCTGCCTGTTGCTCTTGCAGTAAAAACTATGTAAAGGCATCATGGATGAGGTTCAGATCAGCTTTACAGAGGTGGCCCCAGAAAAGAATCAGAAGCTGTAATATCATCAGGCTTCCCTGATGGTGAGGTTATAGTAAAGCCTAGTAAAGAGCTAAAGGGGACACTAAAATACAGCTTTCTGCTTTCTAATGTAGTTTTCTCTCTCTCTCTTTTTTTTTTATTTTCAAAGAAAAATAAAATTACAGAGATACCTGTGGGGGAAACAAGAAACAGGAATGTCTACAGGAAAAGAGATTTCATCCTACTCTTTGTGAATTTATTGACTTTCTGCGTTTCTTCATGTTGTCACTTCTAAGATTTATCCCTCCCATATCTTGTTATTTACTAATATTGATATGTCTCTTCAAGAGATATGGCTCCATACATGTAGAGATAGGTGGTGTGTATATCACCTAAACAATTACAATGTAGGGCATTAAGTAACAAGCTGGTTTTTTCCCTCTGTATTCTACACCTCCATCTGTACTGCCTCTTGTAGCTGTACAGGTTTTCTCATTAGAGAGCAAATTAATAACGAATGAGCATTCATTTTTAAAACTCTCAACCGCTCAGAGTGGCAGCAAATAATGACTGTTTTTCACACCTGTATCAGGGGTTAGTTGTTCCAGATTAGATATTATTAACACTTTTTGACATTTACATGCTATAAGTAAGAAGCACGTAATTCCCATTCAGAGCCCTTCACCTTCAGCCCTTCACCTTCAGCTACTTCGCAGGCTGCCTTTCCAGGGTGAAAGCTCTTCCTGCAGTTACGTCCAAGTCCCACTAGATGGAAGCAAACCTCACATGATGTGCTGAGAAAACCCGTGGGGCGGCAGCAGAGCTGCTGAAATGCCAGTTTCTCAAGTCCTACAGGGACTTGAGCTGTGACCAAAGCCGTGAACTTGCACATCAGGGACTACGGGGTCCTTGTTCCCACAGGGTCACACCACTCCTGTAATCAGTACTGCTGGTACCAACTGCACCGAATGAAGGCACGTCCATGTTTACGGAGGAAAAAGAGCAGAGGGACCTGCAAACGTGGGTTTCAGCGTATGTTGGCTGAAAGCTATAGGATACATACTATAGCAAATTAAACATGTATACAAGTATGTGCTGCCCCATGTTGTGCCTGGAAACTGCTTTTACACTCCGGCTGTCAGTGGCATTAGACGCAGCAAATGCAACCAATTTTTTGCATGGTATAGCCCCCATCCATAGAGACCCAATAGCAAACGCACACCTGTAGCAGACAGTGCAGAGCAGAAGAGTCCAGCTTCATGCTCCAAACTCGCATGTAGCTATCAGGGGCTTTGAGAGGGATTTCCCTTCCCTCAGCAGAGCAAGAGGGCTCAGGACACAGACCCCTCTCCCTGCAAGCCCCTGTGAACCCAGATCTCTGGCCACTCCACAAACTATGCAGGGCATGCATGGGGAATTCAGCCATGTGAGGAATCTGCTGACCATTCAAGATGGGATTCCCTGGGTGTTGCCAGCTCCTACCTCTTGTGGGATCTGGAACTTTTTAACCACGCCAAGCTCGTAGTACATCTGAATGCCACACTTCACCAGCTCCAGCTCAGTGCAGTCAAAATCGGAGAATCTGAACTCGTAGATTTCAAACTTGGTGGGCCCTGGGAGTTCTTCTTTCTGTAAAAGAGGTGAGGCAGTTTGTTGCTGTGCTATATACGCCATTCCGAGAAACCCCTGGAATGAATTTTGCTTAATAAAAATTTAGCAGTCTGATACTTCTGGGAACTTTTACTTTTAGAATGTAATCCATAAATAGATTGAAATGCAGCTTTTCATAACACCCTCAGTGGTGGTGGAAAGAGGGAGGGCATGTTTGGTTAACTGCAAGAAACACTGTTTTCTGTTAAGCACTTTTCTTGTTGATTTGATGTAGTTTGGAGACTCCAAACTTGACAGGCCTTACAGGAGAAGACTTACAAGCCCTCTGTATTTACCCTGGAGAAAAAAATCCATGACAAATCAAGGTGGCTGATGCGTTTCCAGATGGACTCTGAACCCCCTGAAGTAAAGTGGCAGACAGCAGGTACTCCCCGGGAGCTGGGGAAGGCATTTGCTACCATCTGAGTAATAATAACCTCAAACTCACACAGCAGAGGAGGGCAGGGCATGCTTTGCCTTCACCCTTCACCAGGTGCCCTGCCGATGTGTACCAGTGTGCCAACACTGGGAACTCTTCCCTGCATCCACCCAGGCAATATTTGATTGCTAGGGCTGTCTGTTCCAGCAGTACATTGCTCTTACCAGGATGCTTGCCAGCTCCTCTTCCTCACACTCACTTGGCTCCTTCCCCAGCTTTTCTCGCGTTGGCTGCAAAGAGCATGGATGTGTTAAACTGATGGCTGAACCCCACTGGACTTTGTACTGTGCAGCTTTGGTGCAATCTTGGGCAGTTCTCATACACAAATTGTGTTTTCTTCCTGGACCTTACTTCTGCTTCTGGTCTTTCAGCCCATTCTTGGTAAAAATGGTAAAAATGTTCTCCCTCTCCTTGATTTTGGTTGGTGTTTCCCCCACTTGCAAATGTCGCCCTAGAGCCAGTGTCCCAGCTGGGTCCTCTAACTCCACATTCTCTGCACTAAGGAGGTTTTGCGGAATAATTCAGCTTCTCTTCCACCCCTACAGCCCTGCCTTGAGTAGCACCTGTGTGAGCAGCACCTCCAGGGCTGGCTTTGTGGAAGAAATTAGAAAGGACACAGTGTGGCAGCGTGCCGAGGTGGAAGTGAGACCACAGAAACACGACAAAGACTTGTTCTGCTGCTGTGCAGTAACAAGAGCTCTGGGTGCTACCTCCACACAGTGGTGGCTGGAAGCATTTCCATGGCATGGGAGACCTGTGTCTGTGCTGTAAGCCATGGGCCAGGCCAGTACACTTGGGGGTGTGCTGCATGTTGCGAGGCATTACCAGAATTTCCTGGATTTCATCCTTGTCACATTTTACATGGTAGAGCACCATATCCTGAGCAATGTCCTTCCGGTTCTCCAGCTTGTTCATCTTATCATACGTGTCTGTGTTGAGTACAGACCAACCCAGGAACTGTGTCAAGGACTTGGTGAGGAGAAAAGAAGGAAATGGTGAAATAACCAAAACATCTCTTCCTCAAAGACACAGAAATGTAACACTGCATGATATATTTTTAGCGAAACAGAAGTTCCACTTTGGCCACAAGTCTAGCAATAAGCAACTATGTTTTTGTTCCCAACCACTACTTGCTCGTCAGCAGAGCAGCTCCTCAACTGTTGAATCTGCCTAGGCCTCCAGAGCATCCATGCTGTGGAGGTTCAAGGACCCTCTGTCCAGTTCAGCATATGGAAAGCTATTTCTGTGTTGTTGCAAGTGTCTCCATGCCTGTGGAAAGGCTGGTGTCACAATGGTGACAGCAGATCAGGAACCCTCGTATTGAGTTTCTTTGCAGTCTATTTCAGGAAACATTCTGATTTATAAGAGATGCCAAGTGCTCAATACCTATATTGCATTGAAACTGGCACAGGAGCATTTCTAAGCAGCAAGGTCTTTAATTACAGCTTCCATTGGTAGTTTCAATAACTGGCCATCCTTTGTGTCTTAGCTACACAGACAATTTCCATGTAATTTCTCAAAGTTGTTGCCTAGGCAGTGTGAGCTAGCTGCCGTGTACGAGAACACACGTCAGAATGGTCATGTTAGCACATCGTAACTGCTTATGGCTAGGTGTCCAGTCAAAGAATGCTGAAACAAAATGGTGCAAACACAGCTGCGTTTTCAAGACCAAAACTCCCCTGTATTTCATACAGTTTCTTTCAAAACTTTCAAGCTGATGCATAATACCTCTACAAGCAACAAAGAAACTTACTTAGCTGCAAAACACTGGGGGATGCTTTGCAGATGCACAATGAGCAATAGTGACCTCTCTCAACCATATGAATTACTTCCAGTTGCAGCAAGGAACTATACCTCCATGAGGGTCTCGTCCTGTTCGTCAAATGGCTTCCCATCTTTTCTGTTATAAAATGTGACAACGCCAACAATTTCTTCCTTTTTGTTGACTATTGGCATGGAGAGAACATTTTTGACAGTCCATCCTGATTCATCTACAGGACCTTCCTTGAAGCAACAGCAAGCAGAAAGACACTATGTTTTTCTAACTACATCAGCACTCCCATTTTACATCAAGACTGCAGGCTAAATAAATATTTATATGCCTAATATTGAGTCTAAGTTACATTTCTGCAAGCAAAGTAGAATCCTTGATGGGACTGGAAGTTTTCACGGTACCTGAAAATTAAACATCTCGTCTGCAGCAGCATTCATAATGTTGCAAATCTAGGGGATCACACAAAAGAAAAAATTTTACAATATAGGCAATGAGAAATTTAAATAAAAAAAAAAAAATTATATGAGAAAAATTATATAAGAAAGCAGTATTAGTATGGCTTCATCTCAGAAAGCCTTAATGAAGCCTAAGTACTTACAAATCCACTTTCTGCCACATAGGTTGGCAGTCCAGTAACTAGCGCCCAGTGATCCGGGGTAGGATTTCTGAATAAAAGAAAAACACATAAAGGAAATTAAGGATATGTGTTTACTGAAGAATTACAATGGAGCTGAAATGTATTGAGCTGATGGCACAATCCACGTCTACATGTTTCACCCTCAGCTACTAAACAGTCCTATTACTTTCAAAGGACCCATGTATGCATGCAAAAATTTTTCACATAAGTAAATGCTTTTCCTTCAAGTATTCAATACAGAATAACTCATAAAATATGACAGTCTGCGGAGACTTAAGAAAAAAAGTCATTCCTGGGAGTGGGGGCTATGTTTCAGACCAGAGGAAGATAAAAGGAAGTTCCTGTCTAAGAACATCTGCCAGCCAGAAATTTTGAACACTGCTATACCTAAGCAATTGGAGGCCTTTCTTGCAGCATTTACATTGATGCAGAGTTTGGCCAGAACTGGGCAAAACTCCTGTAAGGTAAGATTTGTCCAAGATACCCAATGCTTCTCTGAAAAATTCAGCGGCAAGAAGAAAGGTTGGTTTTCAGAAAGAGGGAGTCTCACAGTGGTGTCGAGAGAGGAGGAAAGGCCAGAGAGCCTTGAAATGGGGTCAGTGACCAGAGGATAAGATGGAACAGGTAGAAGCCTCCAGCTTCCAACCTCTTTCTGAAAACCACCCTTTCTTCTTGCCATTGAATTTTTCAGAGAAGCATTGGGCACCTTGGACAGGGAAGCTGGAAGATAGGCAGGGCAGCAGGAGTCACCATGAGAGGTTGGGAGGACAATAGAGAGGTGAGGGCCAGGGCTAGGATAGCAGGTGCCTCAACACAAGGGCAACCTGGATGCCAGGTTGCCATAGGTAAGATGCCAAGGAGGAGTGATACCTCAGCCTGGCAAGGAGACTGGCAAAATCAAGGCAGTCAAGGCAGTTCACTTTCACATCTAGAAAGAATCACTGGTTGCAGCGACTTTTGGATCCCAATGTCCTAGAGAAAATCTTTGCCCTGTAGAAAAGTGAATCAAAGCATCAACTTAAATTCTGGCTCTCTTACTCAGTCTTTTATCAGTCCTTTACATATCATAGAATCATAGAATGGTTTAGGTTGGAAGGGACCTTAAAGATCATGTAGTTCGAACCCCTCTGCCCTAAGCAGGGACACTTTCCCCTAGACCAAGTCACTCAAAACCCCATCGAACCTGGCCTTGAAGATATCCAGGGATGGAGCATCCACAACTTCTCTGGCAACCTGTTCCACTGCCTCACCACCCTTACAGTAAAGATTTTCTTCCTTATGTCTAATCTAAACTTACTGTCTTCCAGTTTAAAGCCATTACCCCTTGTCCTATCACTACATGCCCTTGGCAAAATTCCCTCTCCAGTTTTCTTGTAGGTCCTCTTTAGGTACTGGAAGGCTGCTATAAGGTCTCCCCAGAGTCTTTTCTCCAGGCTGAACAACCCCAGCTCTCTCAACCTGTCCTCATAGAAGTGCTCCAGCCCTCTGATCATCTTCGTGGCCCTCCTCTGGACCCACTCCAACAGGTCCACATCCTTCTTATACTGGGGACTCCAGAGCTGGACGCAGTACTCCAGGTCTCCTCATCAATGTCTTTAAGTCACAGGGAACCTTGGTTTTAGCTACACTCTGTGGCAGTACCTAGCATACAGAAACTGGGCACTTACGGGATGACTTTAATGTCTTCTTTTCCATGTAATATATAATCAATGACCTTGTAAAAAACTATTTCCTACAAATAAAAAGAAAAGCAGTGTTAAAATCAGCAGTAAGGCAATCCAGCCAGACAGGAGAGGGTTTAAGAACTCTTGTTTTCACAATACCCTGCCATCTGGGGTGCGAGGTCCTGAGTAGGGGGGAACTTCTCCCAACAGGACTGGCCACAGGTCAAAAAATTCCTGTTTTTAAAAAGAAAGAAGTATTTTTAGAGTAGAAAAGTCTGTTCTGCCCTAAGCCTCAAAGTAACCACTGCTCTACCCTGCTGGATTTGGTACTGTGTAAACAAGGCATGAAATAATAAGACTAGTTAAATACTAGGCAGGGCATATCTGAGTCAGGAAGTGTCAAGTGCATTACATGGCTGTGTACAGTCACACACTGCCTATAAACAGGATGCTGCTTCATTCAGTGAACAGTACAGGCTGTACTCCCAGAGCAAAAGGCTAAGTCAATATTTTATGTGTTCTTCATTTTCCAGAGTGTGACCACAAGGCTGTTCTACTATTTGCTAGCTTGCTAAAGAGAATTTTTGTTTGTTGTTTTTCTTAGACTACATTATAATGCTGATCAAAGTGCGTTTAGCACACTAATGATCTTTTAATACACCTCTTCACAAGATAGCATGCTATATAGGATCTGGCAACGTGGTGGAGATTAATGTCCATGCTAGCCTCAATCAGTCTGACCAGGGAATAAAGAAGGGCTCCTATGACAAGGATGTATGTAACCCCCTGCGTAAAGCTTGCCAAAAGTGCAAACAATCCTACCAAAGTAACCAAGTAACTTCGCTTCTGTCAGCTTATTTTCATTAAGCCAAATTTCACCTAAAAGCCTGGACAACGTGCACATGGATGAGTCCTTGAGGAAGGTGGCTGCTTTCTTGCTGGGGGTTTCCACTGGTATCTCACTGGACTTCTGACATCCACACTTTGTGAGGCTGTGCTTATGTTGCCAGCTTTGACCTGGATTGCCATGGTCAGACACATTTGCCCTCCCATTGTCTTTCCAGCCTCTGGCTCCTTCAACAGTCCCATTCCAGTGATAAACCTTTCCCTTTCCCTCTCTTTATTTTTTTTTTTTTAATCCCAGGCTCTTTGTTTGCATAATGGGAAAAAAAAAAGCCAACCAAAGCAGGAATAATGAGTCAAAGCTAGCTTGCACTTTGGCTGCCCCAGCAAAACTCTCTGCACATAACTGCTCCATGGATAGCAGCAATGCAAAAATATGTACAAAGATGTGAACACTCACCTTCTGCTTCGTCATGTCCAGGAGACCTACTGAGTACCGGTCACAGTTCAGGTATGCTCTCACCGTGTAAAAAGCCTTGTGGAACTGCCTCTCAATGTCTGTCAGTTCCTCAAAAACCTTATTAGCTGACCACAACAGCACCTGCAGGATGAAATCCAAATGTAAACAGAGCTAGGCTTCCCAAATGTGTTTGGAGCAACAAGGAAACAATTGAGTTTTTATACTACAGTTCCTGAAAAGTGCAGTAGCAACCTATACTACAAAATGTAATAGCATTGCTTAGTCCCACTGGGAATTACTAGGGAAAAATGCACTCTGAGGAAGAGTTAGGTCATTATGGAGTGCTATGTAAAAGTCCAGTCTTTAAAATATAGCACAAAAAAGTAGTAGCACCAGACAAAGAGATGACTCCACTTACATTTTATACCCATAAGTAAAATCTTGCATCCAAAACCAGTTAACACCAAAAGTGCTGCAAATTATGGAGGTCAGAGTTGGAATATCTGAATTAACATTTTCCTCAAAGGCTGGCGTAGCTGCTTTGTGTGCACATCAGCATACGATCCTTTTCCCCATCCCACGCCCTTAAGAAAGCTATTGCTGTTAGACTTTTTCATTTGTGAAAATGGAGGCTATGCAGTGAGTTAGGCAAGTACTTCTGGTGGCACAAGGAGGGTCTTTATGGGCCTAACAGAAAACTTAGTTTTCTCTGAACTGGTAAGGAAGCCATCTATGCAATTGCCTAGCTGAGCTAGAGCATGTGAGCCTGTATCTGAATGTGTGTGCTTTGCTCTCCGAGTCCAGGAGACATGAGAAGCAGTGCTTCAAAAGCACTGAGAACTGCTACCTGAAGCTGACCGGGCCTGTGCTTTGAACAAGAAGTACTGTTACATGGCCACGATCAGAAAAACTGTGTCTCACCTCTTCACTGGGTATTAGTAGATATTTTTGACAATTCTCAGCTGCATCAGTCTCTGTTTCTAATCCATAAATTGAGACAACTCTGCCACTCCTATAAAGTCTGAGGTGTCCAGTGTCTGAGCATCCCTCAGATAGGATAGTGGTGTTGTCATACAAACCATTAGAGGAAAATGAGCAATGGGGTTTTTTGGCATTTTACAGCATGCAATAAGTAATGCTGAAAGCCACAAGCCCAGTGAGGAGGACTGAAAGAAACACCTGAAGAATGGCCGGTTCATGGAATGATGTAAAGAAGTTGAGCAAAATATATTATATTGTCTTCTAATAAGACTCTTACACAGTATCTGAGCACAAACAGACTGAACTGTCTTTGCCCAAGCCATTTTACTTACAGTATCCCCCAGTCTTTGCAGCTGGGACTTGCAATATTAAAATCCTAGACCTGCTTTGAGAATGTAATTTGCTCACTCTATACTTCAGTACTTCTAAGTCTAACACAATGCACCATATTAACTCTCACAAAGACCTTTAGATCTAGATGACCAAAGGTCTCCCAGTTGAACTATAGATAGAATAGAATCATGGAATCATAGAATAGCTGGGATTGGAAGGGATCTTTAAAGGTCATCTAGTCCATTCCTTCTGCAAGGAGCAGGGACATCTCCAACTAGAACAGGTTGCTCAGAGCCCCGTCCAACCTGGCCTTTAATGTTTCCAGGGATGGGGCATCCACCACCTCTCTGGGCAACATGTTCCAGTGTTTCGTCACCCTCATTGTGAAAAATTTCTTCCTTACGTCTAATCTAAATCTACCTTCTTTCAGTTTAGAACTAGCAGATTGTCTTGCATCTCGTTCTTGCTTTCCTTCCTTTCTGTGGGACCTGCTGACAGAGCAGTGATATATGAACACAGGACTCCTGAGTTCAGCCACAGACCAGAGCACCCTGCGGGAGACATTAGACCTTCTACCTCTTGGATCTCCACTTTATCTTCTAGCCCCTTCCTTACCTTCCCTAGCCCTACTACTAAGCCCTCAACCAGAATAAACCTTTGCTAGTTCTACTTCAGTTTAATAACTCAGCATTGCTAGATGGCTGTATCACCTTCATGGTTTTGATTACTGAACAAAATTAGACAAAGCACAAGAGATAATGAATTAGTAAGTATAAGCACTGTCCCAAAGCTTCTAAAATAAACTTTCATTCTGCATCCATTTTGCTGAAACCAGCATTTATTCTCCACAGGAACCACCACTGCAGACAAGAGCATGGCTGCCAAGATCACAGAAGCTATTGCATGTTTTCTTCAATGACATCCAGTCATCTGCTGCAGAAAGTGATTGCATGGATTCACATCCATCCCAATAAATTTGAGAGTCCTTTCATAACACAAGTCATGGTAAAGAATGGTGGCTGAATTGTTTCAATTCAGAATACCCTGAAACCCTCCTCTATGTTTATTTCTACTGAGGAAGGCCAATACAACAGGCATATGAGAATCAAATTACTGGCACTAAAGAAGAAAGTCAATAGCACTTTTTAATAAGTGGATAAGGTAAAAATGCCACATTCTTAATTGTTTTGGGAAATCTCTTGATGCTGCTGGCTGAAGTGGTTAAATACGCCAACAGTGTTTCATAGCCTGAGTTCAACAAAACATCTGGAACTCAGTCCTGCTGAAGCTGGTGCCACTGCGTCAGCTCCTGCAGTTTTGCCAACAGCAGCAGGAAGAGAGACTAATGAAGCACTCTGGAGAAGAAGCAGTATCTGAAAGTGGATGAGAGAAGCTTTTTCTTTCTGCTTTTCAGGCACAAATTTCTGCACCATGTCAGCTACACCTCTGACATCAAAAGAACACACTGATTTGATTTTGAGATACGGCCCAATCTGCATTTTTGCTCTTACCTGGCCTCTTCGAGTCTCACAATTGTGAAGATAACTCAAGTGATAAATTTTCAAGTTCAAGGAGGCAAAATTCAGGTACTTCAGAAAAAGCTGAAAAGGCAAACAATGAGATTGAGTTGAATGCAGTAGCAGACTTGTGTATACTGGATTTCATAACACCCCTTTAGGAACGTCATGGTAATTCCCCTAGATAAATGCTTTGCTTTGCACTAATGTGAGATGAGGCTTATCCCACTGTAACTTCCCTGAAAGATTTCTGAGATAAGCATCTTCATAATAAGCTGCTTCTGCTGGAAAGTGAGTCCACTGTAGGAAAATTTGCACCAGTGGATCTTCACTAAAGCAGACATCCCTAGTGTAGAAGAGTATGTTACATGGCAAAAGTGACCACTGCTTGATAGAAACTGAGCTACTGACCACTTACTGTTTCATCAGAGCTGGTGAAATGTGGGCCGTTCAGCTTATTAATAGCCAAAATAACAGCAACTAAATCTTTGCCATTCAAGATGGGTGTCGCAAGGATGTTTTTCGTAGTGTAGTCGGTGAGCTCATCAACAAATGGACTGAACTGGGCACACTGTTCAACAGAGAATTTACAAATTAAGCATTTTCCACAATATCTGTAGTCTTAATATCAAGTCAAAGCACAGCCTCTCAAAGTAAGCTGCCTAAAGAAAGTGTTGCTTAAAAAATTATTGAGGAAGAGAAATGAACTAGCAGTAAATTGGATAATGTACAGGTGATAAAGCTAGTATCAAGATAAATGCCTGTGACTTCTGACTGCAACACATACACTTTTTCACTTTTTGGAAAGATATTGCAAATCATGATTTTTAACATGTCAAACCCAGTCAGAAAAAGGAGGTTCTCCTCTGGCCATTCTCACATCACTGATATCCTTCATAGTACCTCTTCTATCATTTCCTCCAACTTCTCATTAACACTGTGAAGCGGGTATAGCCAGTTACCACGCACCTCTGCATAGCTACGGTTTATAAATCAGTGCTGTCTGGTACAGTCACGGGGAAGCTGACTCATCCTTATTTTTCTCCTGCTTTTGCCTGAGCCCTGAAGCTGCTGGCAGCTTGCAGCCTCCATGAAGCCATCTACTTCTCATTTCTCTTGAAAATGTTCTCCCAGGCATTTCCTCCCATGTTGCTGGGCCTTTGTGCATGGGATGGGAGACGGTAAGGAAGGTATCCCAATGGAAGATGCAGCTAGCATCCATGGTGTGTGGTTCCTAGCACTCTCCTCCTGCCCCTGAGAGTGACCAACCCTCTTCTGTCCAAGGAGCATTTTGGCAGCAGTTGCAATGCACAGATAACACCGCTATGGGCTGGGCTGCCCAGGCAGTCACCTATGAGGGAATGGCCATTCAAACCACTGGGAGAGTGCTCAGTCTTGCCATAGCGGCAGCACAAGGGGAACATGTCCAGTTGTTCTTTATGTGAATGTCACTGTCTCCTCAACACAGAAGAAAACAAAGCAGAGAAAAGGTAGCGTGGGGAAGGCAGATGCCCCGTCATCTCACCTGCACAGAGCCTTATTGACACCATCATCACCTGCCAATAGGGAGTGCAGGGATGGTCTTGCTGACCGAAGATGTTCTCCCTGCTCAGCTGAATAACTTGTCAGCTATAAGTCCTCCTAGTAGGGTAAGAAAAAGCCCCACAGCTCTGATCACATTCAGAAGGCTGCACCAGAAGGAATAATCACTCCCTAATGCATCTTCTCCCTACACCTCCCCCACTGCTGTCTTTCCCTGCCAATTGAGGTAGACCAAGCATTTAGTCTCTGGGTCTTCTTCAGAGGAATTGCCTTATGGCAATGCCCGAAAGCACTGAACTTGGAGTACAGCTCTTGCCTCACAGCACTGAAATCCTTCCATATTCTCAGAGAAATGTCTGAAGCCAGTGAGCTTTAAAAAGTTCAAGTCACATTCTAATGCTTCCCCCTCCCACCAAAAAAAATAGTTGCAAAACCAAATCAATGTCTCAGTATGTTCTGTGGAGGACAAGGAAGCTTTTGCTGAAGCATTTGGATATGCTTGTACTTGAGCAACAAAGGAATGGATAAACAGATGGCCTCTTTGTAACGAGCAAACAATAGATGGAGTAATCTCAAATGCCATATTTGGGTCACATGGATTTTAGTTTTATACTGATGATTAGAACAAGCGGATTATTATTACTGCCATTCAGGTTTACATGATTCAACCCAGGAGTATAGGGGGTAAATATTGTCATGAAGGCATAGAAATAAAACATTAAAGTTCCTGGATCCCCCTGGTATTTCTGTGTGTAGTGTTTACTGAAAGAGGTATTTGGTCAGAGTTTGTCTCTTGCTGCTTCTGATGAATATCACCCATACACAGGTTGCAGTTAACCCACCTGCTCTGATGTCTGCTCCCTCTCATTGATGAAAATGCCTCTAAATGCCCTTCGCCCACACTTCATCAGACAGCAAACATTTTCAAATGTCATTTGTGGTGGAAAACCATTTCTAGACTCACTGTAAAGGATTTCTCTCTCTTTGCCAATTACTTATGGAATATAAATGTGTGTGGACATTTCCATGTGCCTTCAGTGTACTGTATCTCACTGTCTCTTCTACACAGGCAAAGTGTGACTGTGCACTTGTTTGCAGGCATTAACACCTAATGTAATTAATGTGCTTATCTTCACCTCACTCCACAAATGCAATTGGAAGCAGACAGACTTGCTACTGGTGCTTTGGTTTCCGCTACCTAGCTATTACACTGCAAGAGGTCTGACCAAGCACTGAGATGCCCTGCTACCTCTTGACTCCTTTGTACTATTAAGCATGTGAGCCTCTTTTCTACCAATTGAATGAATAAATGGCAAACCTACCTCACTGACATCCTTGATGTTCATGGTTTTCTTGGTTTGTGCAACGTAGCCCACAATGCCTATGTCCAATGGATAGACAATCTCGCAGTCTGGGGAGACCAGGCATTCCTCCAGGGTGCTTCCCTCTTGGATGTTGAAAAGCCTTGTTGCCAGTTCAGGTGTGCCATTTCTCTGCCTGTACATGAAAAGACTACAGCGGTCAGCGTGAATAAGGGACCTGATTCTTCTCAAGGTCTTGAAAACAACTTTCTCCATGTTGATGCTTTCTTGCATGTCTTGGATCAACTCAAAAAGGATTTCACTCTCATTGCTATCGCAGGACTCTGTTCTTAGTTTCTTCTCAAAGTACTGCTTGGCAAAATCAGGGTTGCCATCAAGAAACTTCTCCACGTCGTCTTCACTAATGCTCATTGTGAATGCCCTAGGTCTTGTGGTAGGTAGTAGTCCAAAGATGTGATCTATGCAAACAGCACTCTAATTTCTGATGTAGTTCCTAAATTTTTGTAATAGAAGATGTTGCTTCTAGAATGACCAAGGGTGAGGTAACACTGCAAAGAGAGCTAGTCATCAGGAAGAGGTATTCCTTTATAGTGCCGAAGGTGAGTCTGTGGGAGGACAGATCTTCTCAACCAAACAGATTAGATGACCTCTACAAGAGCTCGGGGTCAACTTTCTTCTTCTTAATCTAAATGCAAACAAAAACGGAGTACTCACAATATCTGAAAACACTCTCCTTTCTCTTGATAAGCAGAACACTTACTGAAACAATAATATTGAGGCAGCAGCAACAAGGAAGAACTGCATCTCCTAACATTGAAATAAGCTCTTTAAAGTCTAATTAAATATACACTACTTGGGCCTAATCCTTGGCTAACAAGGTGAGCATCTTATTATTTCTGCTCTCCCAGCTCCCTGCCGTAGTAGGAAGTGAATCCTTAACAAAAGAGCACACTGGTCAGAAGAAAAATAGTGAGGCAATGATGCTCTTTGAGGGCTCCCTCTACTATTGCATGGTTCTTTATCTACTGCTGTAAGAGCTGTTCTCAAACAGGATTGGAAGCACCAATCCTGAATGCTTTAGTCCAGGATTGGATCCAAATTTGTGAGGTCTGTGGCCTTTTATTCTTACTAGTAAGAACCAGGAAAGGAAAACATGCCTCTTAGTGGCAACCCATTAGGAAAGAATCCAGAGAGCTTCAGGTTAGGGTGGCTAGGTTGAAACACTCTAAGGAACCATGGGAAGCCCTGCAGATATAGAAAAAAAAAACCAACAAAAACCAATGTCCAGGAAGGTAGAAAAATTTTACTCATCACTATCAGTGGAGAAAGGGTGGGAATTATGACTGTGAGGAACAGAAGTTTTTTCACATCAATGAAGCCACAATGCTGAGGGTGGCAACATACTGGGAGGCAAAATGCCAAGGAGGTCACCACTCTTCCAGGGAATTAAACAATGGACAAGGGTTTTCGTCAGTGGGGAACAGGGATAAATCCCATCCACCGTGTTGCTGGAAGATAACTGAGGCTCATCTGCTCAAGGAGTAAAGGTGCAGGCTGCCTGTCCCTGTGAGCGTTGGCACTACTGCCAAGAGTGATGCAAACCAGCCACAAAATGTGCCTGAATATAAATGTGCGTGCCTTGAGGGAGGGTGAAGAGAAGGAGCTGTGGTGGCAGTGTTAGACATGCTTAAGCAGGTGGGCCTGGAGCTTAGGAGACACACAGGTGGAGAGAGCCTTGACTCCCATCAGAAGGGACGACAGAACAGGTAGCTTCTGATCCATCCGTGCCCACCCTTGAAACAGGAGATGAACACCCTCACACAAAGGCTTGCGAGTATAGGGGAAGGGACTTAAGAGATAAATCCTTTCAGTAATTTGCAGGTAAAACAGTGGAAACTGAGACAAAGATCTACAAATCTATTATTTATAATTCAATTTTCTCCTATTCCCTCTTTCAGTTCTCTAGATCACTGGAGCCGCAGTAGGAAAGTTGTTGGGTCAGCTGGTTGAATCTTAGATGCCTTTATGCTAGTGTGGGAGAGACTTGCTCTGGTATTTCTCATAGTTAGGATATAAAAACAGAGTTATTGCTCAAGAAGACTTGGAGGAGGTGATGTGTGCTAGGGGTGCATACACTGCCTCCAGTGTCCGTGTTCTAATGGATGGACAGGCACCTGCGCAGCACTAGCAAGATGAATTTCTGCTCCAGGTCTCCAGAATGAAGCCTTTTTGTGAGCAGCGAGCAGGATTGTTCCAAGTACAGGACTTGGTGGCAGTGGGGAATTTTAATAGCCTGACATCTGTAGGCATGGCAATGCTTCAGGTGGCAGGCCATTCAGCAAGGTCCTGCACAATGCAGCAGTTTTCTGGGTACAAAGGGTGGCAGAAAGAGCAAGAGGAAATATTCTTTGATTTTGACCAGAGGCAAGTCAGAGAACTGGCTGAGAATTTGAAGGTGAAAGACAGTTTAGATGAGTGAGATGAGTAGATGAGAGTTTGAAACTAGAAAAACCAGACCATTTTGTAAATTATGTGCTCTTGTTAGTCTTAAGCAAGAGGAAAACAGACAGAAAGTGCATAAGCATGGCGAAATTATTGAAGATGAGTGTAAAAATACCATGAATGAGTAAAAATGGAAAGTCGGAAAGGTCAAGATCCAAAATTAGATTAGGTTAAATTAGGAACATGAAGGGCAATGAACATATTCTTTTATCATATTGGGAAGAGTAGGAATATCAGGGAAAGTATTGAAGGACTGGAGTGCTTAGAGGGTTGTGTGAAGTAACCTCTGAGCTGTTAATGGCTTTTTCTGACTATTAATAGAGGATCTTCTGAGATCCTGATATGCTGGGAAAAGGTAGATGTAATGATTCTTCCAGCAAAACAGGAAAGAGGAAGAACTGGAGAATTCCACAACAGACTGCTTTAAATCTAGCTTCTAAGAAAATACAGGAACAAGTACGTTTCTGTAAATAACTACAGGAGATAAGTAACAGCAAATGTGGTTTTGTCAAAAGCCAATTGTGTCATACTGGCATAATTTCCTCTATGCCAGAGTGAGAAGTTTATGGACAGAATGAAAGTTAATGACTGTCACAGCTCTTGACTCATCAGGAAAGAGACACAAGATATTCTGTCTCTTAAGGTGAGAGCTTAGATTAAATACTTAAAAAGTGGTAGCCAATCTGTTTGGAAGCTGAATAGTTACTGTAAGAAGCTCACTAATGAAATGTAATAACTTCTTGAGTAGGATCCTCTGCAGAGGCTGTCTTAGATGTAGAGCATCTCAGTATTTCCACTGATGGGTGGAAAAATGCATATCAGCCAGCGTATGAGCTGCAGTCAGGTGTCTGTGCATGTGTTTGAGCACCATCTTAAAACTAAATTGCAAACAGGCGTGTACAGGAGAAGAGGACTAGAACTCACCAAGGGTGCATGGAAAGCCCTACTTATGTAGAGAACAGTCACCTGGTGAATTCATGGGGATGAGTCACTATCTGGGCTTATCACAGGCTCAACATGTGTCATCACTGCCAGGCAGAAGGAAATGTACCTCCATTAGGATGAACCTTCTATTGTATAATAGATTATTCCAAGTTGTACTAAACAGACATGTCACCTGTAAGACAGTGGGAAAATGTGACCTCTGAGGAAAGACTGAGGTTTGTTGTGTCTCTTTTGAGTCACCTCTTTTCTAAAGAAAGCAGTCCCTGAATGTATAAAAGGCTACTGCTAAGAAAAAGGGAACAGCATGTTCTTGATAGTCATATAGGACAGGAGATTTCAGATCTGCACTGGAAAGTCTTCCACAACAGGGGGAAAAGGTGGCACTCATCTCATCTCAGATACACCTAGAAACAGAGATGCCATCCTTTTTCCCAGTGAATGCCTCTTGTCAGAAGTGATGCACATGTCATGACACCTGCCTGCTGGAAGCGGTATGCACAAACAACTTCTTACGGCTGGAGGGAAACCCATTTTTCTGTGAGTCCATCCTCCCACAGTCCACTGCCTCTCAGGCCAGTTATATTTGAGGAAACCACTACCTGGACACCAGGAAAAACTCCATTTGCAGCAGTGTAAACTTGTGAGATGGGAGTAATTTTCTGGATTATTAATTCACGATGAAAGTTGGAGGCATCCTTCTGCCTTCCAAGGCCTCCACTCCCATATCAACCTGGGCCATTCCAGTGTGCTGTAAAGTACAAGCCTTGTTTCATTCCACAATGAGGGGGAGGAAAAAAGACTGGGTAAATTAAACCCAAATAAAAATCTTGCTGGGGACTAATGCATTTTGGATTCTGGTATCCCAAAGGCATGATATTTGAGTTTTGAAGAAAGTCTGAAGCGAAGTGAAATGCAGCTCCACTTACAGTCTAACATACTGTGGCCTGGCAGTTTTTCTGATCTACTGGACTTTCCCTGTGCCAGGAGGTCAGATTCGTGAAAGGAGAGATTATCTCCTTGGAGCTCATAGCCACTTCCCTGAATTATTTCAATGTTCAGGAATCAGGCTGGGTATGAAATGGATATCCCAGCACAGAGCTATACAGTCATCAGAGGATGTATTCAGAATGCTCTGTGTCTGAACAGAAGGTCCTTTGGGCTTGATAACAAATGGTGTTTTCCAGGCTGTATGGCTTCACTCTTTATGTGTAAGATGACATAAACAGGTTTGGTGGCTGTGTGAAGCAAATGCTTGTATCCCTCAAAGGGTTGTGATTTGGGAGCTGAAAAGTTGCAAATGAGTGAACTATTCATACCGAATCAAAGTTGGCACTCTTTTGGATCCAAATCTCCCAGGTATTCATGCTTTGGTATGAAACGTTCTGTTCAGTTCAAGATAAATGTTTTTGTTTTGAAACATTTGTAAGAAAAACAAGCAGTATCCAACAGTGACACTCCAGGCTCAAAATATGAAAGATCCAAGCTTAGTGTCTTCCTCTGCATGCAGGGTTTGAGACTTAACAAGATTTCCCCTTAACAAGGGGAAAAAATAAAGGTCCTAAAGTACTGAGATTTATAGCAGAAGTGGAGAAACTGAGGTAATATTGGTTAAGCCTAGTCAGGGCTGCATAACGGCAGTGCAATTGAAACCATGTAGGAATGGTGGATGGAAACCTAAATCATCAGTGCAAAGGGAACCAGCAGGGCCAGAGATTAATCCCTTGGAGAAAGGTGGGCTGACATCCCCAGAATTTAAGCGTGGTACATAGGTTGCAGGTGCTTCAGGGAAACTGAGGTGGCACCATGAAAGCCATTGCTGGCCTACCAGTGATAACTGAGGTGGATACAGTCTAAGCTTGCAACAGTATAATGCTGTTTGATTGGACTTAGGCAGACAATGGAGGATTTTGGAGGAGGATAAGGCTGCTATTTTAGGAAACTTGCACTAGGCTGTCACACAGTATAATAATATCTGAGGACATGTGGTTGCACACATTTTTTTTCAATAGCTTTAAAACTGAATTGCAGATTTGGCATAAAACCTCTGCCTTGTTGGGTGTTGGTGGATGTCCTTTAAACAGTGTTTCAAATGGAAACTCCAAATGCTTAGGCTGCCCTGAAGGCTTTGCTGGTGGCTGGGAAAATGAGCTAGAGCCTCTAGGAACAAAATTTCTCCCCTCACAACAACTCATATCACAGTCTCTCCCCAGCCCTGGAATGGACACTGTAAAAACTCCAGTTGTGAAGTAAAATCATCCAGCTAACGTGGTGTGAAGTAAAATCATCCAGCTAACTGCCCAAGAGAAGCTGTGGGACTGTGTCCAAAGCAGATTGTGTAAAGGTTGCACTAACTGCAAAGCAGAAAGAGTGATGGCAAGCATTGGAGATGTTAAGTCTGAAGACGTTTTTGCTCCTCCTTCATAGGAAAAGCGTTTTCCTTCTAACCAAGAAGCTGTGGGGAGGGGAGCTGCAAGTGCCTAATTTGATTAGACATTATCCTTACAGGATGCTGCATTGACAGCTACACTCAAACCTTTCTGGCCCACTCATCCGTTGGCATAACAAGATTGCAGCTTATCTGATTTGCCAAGTAATATTCTCATGCCACCTGCTTGTATCCAAGAATAAGCTTTCCTGCCTGGAGCCATGGGAGCCCAGTGAGGATCAGAGCTGTGTCCCTCATGCCTCCTGCACCAGGAGCACCTTCTGCTCCTAAAGTCCAGTCACTCCTCCAGGCACACACAGATTGTCTCTTGTTGCATTGAGGACTAGTGTGCAAGACCTCATGGCTGTTGCTCAGCATCCTCCCCTGGCCTTCCCCTCTGTGACTGGCTGTGGAGCTTTAGATGGCACCACAGCAAGACACTTGGACTCTCGCCCCCCCGTGCCAGGCACTGCTGAGGCCCCATTCCTGCCTGCAGCCCCAGCTTGCGGAGCTGCCAACGAGTGGGTGACTGCCTCAGTCTCCCTGCAGGAACCCATGGGCAGGGCAGTTGGAGCTGGATGAGGGGTGGAGGGCACTCAGGCAGGTCTGGAGAGGGTACCAAACTGGGGGAGCGGAGGGCAGGGCTGCCCTTCAGAGGGACCTCAGCAGGCTGGAGAAAAGGGTACCAGGAACCTCCCACAGCCCAGCCTGGATAAGCACCAACAGAGGGGCAGGATGGCAGCAACAGGGACATGTATCAGCTGGAATGTGTGCATGAGCAGACCATGAGCAACATACATGTTTTAATGTAATTTGGCTGTTACACAGAAATATAGTAGTGGCACACAGAAGCACAGCTTAGTGGTGAACCTAGGTCTGCAGAAAATGCAGCTTGAGCAGAAGCTGGTTATGCTAGAGCTCTGTTTTCTTGCTGGCTGGATGGGTAGTATCTGAATTGTAGCAGGATTAAATGTTAAATGTTTGTAATAAGGTATAAATCCCATCCACTACTGTAGACAGGAGAAAGTGTGCTGCTGGGAGTTCAATTGCAAAGGGTGAGCAATGTGGTTTAGAGTCAAAATTAATACCTGGACACTGGACATCCCTCAGAAAATTTTGCTTGCATTTTGGCCAGAATATTGGCTTCATCTTTTCATGATCAGGGAACATCAACCTTCCCCGTAATTCTTTTGGAGAGTTACTTTAAAATTTGTGTACTACTTTAAGTATTGCATTGGTGAATTGCAGGAAACAGTCAGAGACTTGAATCTTAATGATTCTCACTGAAAGGAGGTGGTGCTATGGACACATATATAAATACAAAGTTTTACTTTAGATCAGCAGTGTGGTCTGAGTAAGCAAAAATCAATAGGCATGCAGGGTCAGCCTGACAAAATGCTTTCAAGCTCCATAAAATGATAAGACACAGAAAGTACCTCTTCAGTTTAATGGGAGGCTGGTTCTCAGTTAATTGTTTTATTTTATCTCTGAAAAAAAAAACAACCTCTCCCTAAATGCAGAATCTCACAAACTTTTAAAATAAATGCCAGTATTTTCTCTGTTTGTTTTAATAATTGCCTAGTGTTAAGAGGAGCTGTAAGAACACCTGCTATGCAGGAAGTACTTTACTCAAGGGAATGGACTCTGCACTGCTCAGCACTGCAGCACAAGTCCTGTATTTCCAAAAGTAGCAGCACTTCACTTGCACTTTAGCACTCAAGTCAGTTTGGGATTTGACAAGTCTGGCTGTTGTTTTTTTGAGAGTTATCTATGAGAAAAGATATCTTTGCCATGCCAGAAGAATAGAAATGTACCTGAGCCTTGAGTAAGTCCACCAGACCTAGCATGGCGATATGCCTTCGTGTCTTTATCCTCCTTGTACACATTGTAAACATGCACAGATTCTCTTCCTCTTAATTTTATGGAGAGATGGCTCAGTTAAAAAAAAAAATTACAATACAGCAATGGCAATTTCTGCAATAAGACTACATAAGTTTATTATCTTTCAATTGACAGATTGTACTCAAAGCTCTTAGCACAAATCACTGAACCTTGAGTAAGAAGATTACTTAGTTGGTCAAATGTCCTGTGAAACTGAAGAACAAAAAAGATCATTAAACTCCTCCCAAATTCTACCATGTGCACTCCTTGTGCAACCACCTTCCCCAAATACTCTAGCATCGGAATTAAGGAAAGCACAATAGTAGAACACATGAAATTTTAATAAGGAACACTAATAACACAATATAGGTGCTCAGATCTGCCCAGAACTAGGTTTGCTCATGCAGTGTCAGGAGGAAATGATGAAGGGGAGAGAATAGGCCCGAAGAAAAGGTTTGTAGATGTCTACAGAAAAAGGGGGCAGCATTACAGATAAGTGAAGTCACTTAGAATCATAGAATCATAGAATGGTTAGGGTTGGAAAGGACCTTCAAAGGTCATCTAGTCCAACCCCCCTGCAAGGAGCAGGGACATCCCTGACTAGATCAGGTTGCTCAGAGCCTCATCCATTCTGGCCTTGAACGTTTCCAGGGATGGGGCCTCCACCACCTTTCTGGGCAACCTGTTCCAGTGTTCTATAACTCGCATCGTAAAAAATTTTTTCCTAATTTCTAATCTAAATCTACCCCCCTCTATTTTAAAACCATTACCTCTCGTCCTATCGCAACAGGCCCTACTAAACAGCCTTTCCCCATCTTTCTTGTAGGCCCCCTTGAGGTACTGGAAGACCGCTATCAGGTCTCCCTGGAGCCTCCTCTTCTCCAGGCTGAACAGCCCCAACTGTCTCAGCCTGTCCTCATAAGAGAGGTGCTCCAGCCCTTTTATCATCTTCGTGGCCCTCCTCTGGACCTTCTCCAACTGGTCCATGTCCTTCTTGTGTTGGGGACTCCAGAACTGGACACAGTACTCCAGGTGGGGTCTCACCAGGGCAGAGTAGAGGGGGAGAATCACCTCCCTCGACCTGCTGGCCACACTCCTCTTGATGCAGCCCAGGATGCGGTTGGCCTTCTGGGCCACAAGGGCGCATTGCCTGCTCAAGTTGAGCTTCTCATCCACCAGCACTCCCAAGTCCTTCTCCTCAGGGCTGCTCTCAATCCATTCCCCGCCCAGCCTGTATTTGTGCCTGGGATTGCCATGACCCAGGTGCAGGACCTGGCACTTGTGGGAAACATGGCCACAATGGGGAAAAAAAAAGGCAGAGAATATGACTGTTTAGCAGAAGCAGAGAAATTGACTCTTAACTTCAAGAGTAAAGAAACAGCAGAAGAGATTATAAAGTAATAAGGAATAAGAAAACGGCTGTTGAATCCATAAGAAGCTCTGGAAACAGCCAAGGACTAAAACCTGGGAAGGAATATGGAAAGCATGGATAGTACGGTGATTAAAAAGAGTGGTGATGAGCCAGGAGGGCTGTGGGGCAAAAGCCAAGACAAAATGCCCATCAATCCTTCTGGAATTGGTTATTGAGGAAAATCCTTAGGCCTCTCATTGGGCAAAATCCTGGGGATAGAGTATTTCTGCAAAGCAAGGGGGCTGTTGGGTAGGGGGAACTCAAGGCTGAAAGTGTCCCATGAGGAGTATTTCAGAGTTTGCTTCTGGCTACATAGATAGGGACAGGTGAAGCTGAGTGATACTCAACACAGCTACTTCAGGATAACTAAATCCGGCTGGGAAGATGCTCAGGGAAATGTATGTTTAGGTGAGTTTAGAAAGAGGCTGATGGCACACTGCGATAATGAAGATGGAGGTGGCTCAGGGATAGGCCTTGCCAGGATGAGGTGATATTGCTGGGAACAGGAATGCAATTACAGAAAGTGGCTTTAACTCAAAGGACAGACTACTACGAACAAGTAGGGAACCAGAAGTGTGGGACTGAGCATAGACACCATGGGTAAGAAGAGGTCAAGCCAAGAAATCAGGTGAAGAAGCTGGGAGAGACTGTGTAGTCTCAGCGCACACAGCAGAACAGTGTAGAGAGGGGTGCAACATTGGCAGGTACACGGCTGCACCAAAGAGGAAGTCAGTACTTATCTACAAGAGACCAGCATCAGCGTTGGTCACACAAGTGTTCTACTGGTTGTAACAGGAGTGGCTGTAGCTCCCCATGGTGGAGGGGAGCCACAGAACTGCAGTAAATCCTGCAAATGTTTTAACAGTGTTTGGGCACATTGCAGCCTGTCTCCTTCTTCTCTGCTTGTGGGCAGAGGGATGTTTAATGTTCATTTCCTGCACAGAGGTAGCTACAGCGATGGCATTTTTAATGGGCATTAGCGACTATCTCTTTGAGGCATTACTGGAATTTTCAGTGTTTCCAGCTTGTTGCTCAGTCTGAAGTGGATGTAAGCTTGATCAAGTGTATTCCAGCTGCAAGTTTACAGAGGTGGTAAGAGTTTGGGACCCTGAGAGTTGACTGGAACCTCTGGGCTGCTCTGTAAAACAAATCATTTTTCTATGTAAGCACCCTCAGCTTACAAGAAGCATGCCATGGTGAAAATGATGAAGTTTCCTACCCATGGAAAATTTACCCTATCTCAGGTCTTGCAGGTTCAAGGAAATTCAGCTGTTTAAAGCATAAAACAAACAAACAAAATCCTCTGTGAAAAAAATATTTCTATCATCTTTGATAGCTTAGAAAAAACTTAACAGTTGTTTTCCCTTTTCCAAAGCAGTATAACGAAGTCCATCCTTTTCTGATACAGAGGAAGCAGAGATAGAAAGCTGCAATACAGTTGTATGTGAAACCTTTTGTCTTGTTCTCTAGCTCTGTGACTCTAATCAGCCTCACATTCACACCTGCCCTCTCCTTGGACCTAAACCTTCCCGCATTAGCCTGCTTCCGTCTTCTGTTGCAGATGGAAAATTAATGCTTACTAAGGCCAGGTGCATGGCCTTTGGCTGCATGCATCTTAAGATTCCCCTGGCTTCAGTAATTTGTGCTTCTGGTTTTAGCTTTTAAATCCATCATCAGGGCTGGCATGGACATCCTGGCTTATCCAGAACTACTCAAGGTCTGTGCCAGCAGTATCACTTTTGTAAAGCACCTTGAGAGGCATCCATGTAAGGAGCTGTAAATATCCCACCGGCGTAATCTGGAGCAATAATCTGGAGGCAGCACTTACTGTTTTCAATAAGCAACAGAGGACACACATTCTGCCCTTACATCATGCTTTGCAACAGGTTAGAGCCTATAGATTTATTCCTGCATTTTTGGTGTTTTAAGCTATTTCTTGAACAGAAAACTTCATGAACAGAACTTCATGAACAGAAAAGGAACCAGACTTAGAATACCACACACATGACTTACACCTTCAGGGATGTTCATGTACCTTCTGTGCCTCTTCTTTTTGCAGGGCATCCTGGGAGTAACACCAGGGATTAAATTAACTGTCATGACTTGGAGAGTGAAATCCAGCAGCTCACTGCTCAAGCTGCAACCATTGTCCATACAGCTGTTCAAAGTCAGGACACGGCACAAAAACTGATCTGCCTCTTTGGCCAGTGGATCCCTTTATGTTAAAATCCCACTTCAGGAGAGATTTTAGCCAGCTCTGCATTCACCCTGTGCTGCCAAGGCAGGGAGATGCTGAAGGGTCTGGGAAAGAGGCTGTAACTTAGTTTTGCTGCCAAGCCCTTGCCAATGTCCCTGAGAAAACCATTCCCTCAGGCTGGCTACTCATTACAGCAGAGGAGCTGAGGCTCCTCGACTCCTCCATGCTTTGAGCAGCCTCCTGTTTTCACTTGTGAACTGGGGGCACACATGTCTGTCTGTCTGAGACGGGTTGTGTGCAAGGGAGCACGTGAGCCCCTGCTCTACAAATTGTCAGTCAATACCTTTAGCAAGAGTGACACTATCATACTTCAGAAGGGAAAGGTGCATTTCAGTTTACGTCATTTAAAGCTGTGAGGTATTTGAATGGCACCTTGAAAGTCATAAGGCAGTGATTTATGATGCTTTTTTTATCTAATGATCGAACACACCCAAGAACCTTATCCTTGAACCACAGAGGAACAAACTTCAAATTATTTCCTCTTCATCTGTATTGCATCACTCTCTTCATTGGGAAAGATCAGCATTTCTGAGCAGAAGTCACAGAAACAGAGAACCTCTTAGCCAATGGCCTTCAGGTGGTGTTTCACTATGGGGAGGCCTTATTTCTCCTGCTTCCCATCCTGGTAAGGGGGTAGAGCAGACTATTGCTGTCCTCTCAGCCCTTGTCAGACCTGGGACTGGGGTGCGGGTCCTCCAGCAATGCAGAACAACTACATATAGATGTTCTCCAGCACGCTGGTAAACAAGCCCACAACTTGATTGCCTGCTGGACAGCAGAGAACTTAATGCCCGATACAGGAGGCTATTTAGAGATCCCATATTGTGCCATCGGCTGCTGAGTAGGCACGTTGCTAAATCTGAGCTGGCAGTGCAATTGCAGTAATTCCCAGAGCAGTTTACCCAATGATTATGCCAATAATAAGGCAGAAGGAGGGGGCTGCTTGGGGTAGGAAAACCAAAACTGCTGCTGTTGTATTTCACAGGATAGGGCAGAAGATAAGATTAATCATCTCGCCTGTATACCTGTTTTACTGCAGGCCATTAAAACTACCAGTTACACTTGTGCTGAGTCCAGTGCACTGAATATATGTTTTATTTGTCCAGGTCACCTCTTATATTAAAAAAAAAATCCAGTTTTGATGAGCAGGTCTGGAACAGGCCCTTGGATATCTTCTTTGACAACCAGACCCTGCAGTGCATCTTTGTTTTTATAAGATCCATTTCATGTTACATCAAATTTAACACGACCAGGAATACACTTCAATGCCGTGATGCCTCCCTTTTTTTTCTCTGCCCAGCACAAACTACCACAATACTGTGAAAATGAAGATCAGTTTGATTTTGTTTTCTTCTTGCTCTAAACAGCAAATAATGCAGTGACAGATGTTATGGTCACCAAACAAAATCTTGGGCTGTGATTAGCTATTATTAGCATGTCTCTAATCTCCAGGGGATTAAGTGGTCACCTAAGCATGGCTTCGAGTGTCACCTATGTCTCACATGGACATAAACTAATCTGTTTTGTTGGAAACAGATGAAGTGATAAGTGTTTCAAAGCCCTTCCAATTTACTGAAAACACTGCAGTTCATTCTCTCTCAGATCCCTGTGTCAGGGTGGAAAAGTGCCAAGGGAAAGTCTTTTGAAAATCTAGTGGGCATCTAGCCTTCAAAAAGCACTTTAAGAAGTTACTTTTTATGTCATTCTTCAAGTGGCCAGAAATTTTAAAGAAATTAATTGGGCTTTCTGCTGATTTTCCTTTAACTTCTAAATGAAGTAAATGCTGTTGGTGATGAAGACAGAAGTACAAGGAATGTGTGCCAAGGGAGCTGAAGGTAGGCAGCACAGTGTCTGCACAAGGCCATAGGTAACAAGCTCTGCCTGAATGAGCAGAGCTAGTTAGCTTCACACTGGGTGCTGGAGGCCACCAGCCCTGTGCAATCCTTTCAGGGACCATGCTCATCCCTAGAGCAAGGGTACATACGGTGAGCAGACAGCTGTAGCTGAAGGATTAGTTTGGAAAACTGCTGTTTGGCATCTTTCTAGAAAATCAGGCCAAGGAATCCAGGCAGGACAAGGTAGATCCACACTACCCAGGATGCGAAGCAGTCGGTATCTTGTCACAGAAGCTAGGTGTGTGCCGTCTTCCCACACCTCCAGGTCTCAATGTCCCTGGATAAACCCAGCCAAAAGGCCCAGGGAGAAGAAGGGGCGATTGTGCATAACACTGGCCGGACCCAAAGTGCCCCACCTGCCCCAAAGAAAGCCATTTATAAAGAGTCAAGAGCACAGGGTGTGATGGTGTGGTCTCACCATGGCTGCGGAGAGCATGGAGGCTGCACCCAGCCCCTCCATCAGGCAGATGCAGGCATGCTGTGGCACTTGGTCCTGGTCTATGTCAGCCTGGGATGGGTGCTCTCATCTTGCTTTTCCAGTTACCAGCAGGTCACTCCCCTGTGAACTTGCCCAGGCTGCCTTTGAACTCACATAGATGGTGTGCATGCAAATTCATAGAGCGCATGCAAATTCATAGAATCATAGAATCATAGAATGGTTAGGGTTGGAAAGGACCTTCAAAGGTCATCTAGTCCAACCCCCCTGCAAGAAGCAGGGACATCCCCAACTAGATCAGGTTGCTCAGAGCCTCATCCAGCCTGGCCTTGAACATTTCCAGGGATGGGGCCTCCACCACCTTTCTGGGCAACCTGTTCCAGTGTTCTATAACTCGCATCGTAAAATTTTTTTTCCTAATTTCTAATCTAAATCTACCCCCCTCTATTTTAAAACCATTACCTCTCGTCCTATTGCAACAGGCCCTACTAAACAGCCTTTCCCCATCTTTCTTGTAGGCCCCCTTGAGGTACTGGAAGACTGCTATCAGGTCTCCCCGGAGCCTCCTCTTCTCCAGGCTGAACAGCCCCAACTGTCTCAGCCTGCCCTCATAAGAGAGGTGCTCCAGCCCTTTTATCATCTTCGTGGCCCTCCTCTGGACCTTCTCCAACTGGTCCGTGTCCTTCTTGTGTTGGGGGCTCCAGAACTGGACACAGTACTCCAGATGGGGTCTCACGGGGGCAGAGTAGAAGGGGAGAATCACCTCCCTCGATCTGCTGGCCACGGTCCTCTTGATGCAGCCCAGGATGTGGTTGGCCTTCTGGGCTGCAAGGGCGCATTGCCTCCTCCTAAATAGTGGGGAACCCTAAACAAGTGGCCTGGAATGCAACACAGTTCACACCAGCTACGTGGCAAGGTTGCCTGCTTCTGTTCAGGAGTTCCTGGGCAAGCAGCTGTAAGTGATCTCTGCAGCAAGTTCAACACATCCAGAAGACTTCAGCCTTATTCTGTATGTCCAGATTGTTGAATCAGCACCAGGAGGTTCAGGATTCCCTGGACTTACTCCATAGTAACTACAGCATTATCCCTACTGGGAATGTCCAAGGCTCCCCAGAACCCAGCAGCCCAGTGGGAGAAGTAATTGCCAGGGCTGGCAGCTCCTAGATGAGTGCCTGATGTCTTCTATCTCCCAGGTGAACCTGGCTAGAAAGAGTATGTGGGCAGCCTTTGCAGCTGGGGAAATTCTTTGTGCACTTGGGAAAATTGTAAGAATAGCAGGCACACTTTGCTACCAAAAATGTTTTTCTAGCCATTTCTGCCCTTTTATCTCTTTGTGCTTTATTGCATGCCCATGGAAGGCTTCTAGAAAGATCATTGTGGCAAGGAGAGAGCTATCTATGTAACTGGAAATATTGACAAGATGAGCTGGAAAGAATGTGTATAAGGATATTTCAGTGCACAGGAGAACTAGGGATTCCAAGATTTTCATGTGAACATGAAGGCAGAGTCTTGATTTTTGCACTCAGTGCAATGCCCCAGTAGATAATGCATAACATCTTTCTACTCTTCCAAGGATCACCTTAATTTGAGGATGCAAATATTGGAAGACTTAATTACATATCTACCCCATGCAAGTTGTCACGAACACGTGCCTATGCAGATGAGTATGTATAGTCCACGAGTTTCTCTGGTTAATGCTCTATGCTTATTTTCCTAACACGTGTTAGAAGCAGAGAGGCTTCTGTGAGACAAAGGTGTGGTACAATCACATCAGCAGACTTATTATCTTTCTAGGCAGCTTTTTCCATTATGTAAAAGCTGTGTTTATATTAGTATAGCAGTCAGACCCACCAGCATGAGGATTACAGTTGGTTTTTACATAATGGATTATCCACGATTAAGCGTTTTATTCAGGCACACGAGCAAAAATAACCAATTAGTGACTTTGCAGATTCATTATTTAAAGGCAGCTGGAGGGCAATTGACACAAAACTCTCCTGCTGACTGCAGCCCAAAGACTGAAGCAGAGTAGCCTCAGGGATCTCTGACGTCTCTACCCAACAGGTAGGTCTCTCTTCAGCAGAGGCAGGCCAGATTAACATCTCTTGCACTAGGGAAGCGCAGCTTGCATGGCAGCAACTAGGAACGGAGTAGCCGCTCGGGTGTTCGGAAGTCCTGGGTTGGTCGCTCAGCTTGGATGCTGTAAGCAAGTTTCAGGTAACTGTGTTTTATCTGGGCATCAGAACAGGTATTCAAGGCCAAGTACTCTGCAAGAATGTATATACAGGTGCTCTCTTCCCAAAGCGTGAGAAACAAATATGCTGGGATACAGATGAGGAGATAAATAAAGCCATGGCCACCTTACAGCTGTGCTGCAATGGCAGATCAAGCCTCTAGAAATGGAATATTATCTGTCATGTTTGTAGAGGTCTACTGTCATAAAGAACATGGCTTTGCTAGCTTGAAAGCAAAGTAGACACTCACCATGAAATAATTAGAAACAACATCCTTACAACTGACAGTGCTTTACCAGAGCTCATCAGAATATTATTCTTCTTATGAAAACAAACATTTTTTAAAATTTAAATTTTTATCAATTCTTACTAACCTTATCCAGAGTCTGATTTGATTTATAATGTAAAAATATCATGAACTGCAATACTATGACTGACAAGTAAAATACTCTTGCAAAGTAGTTGCCATTGATGCTCAGTTTTGGCTGGATTTAGGCACCACAAAGACCCAGTGGTTTCTCAGTGGAAGAGCTGGAAGTCTGCTTAGCATGGGAAGAAACTAGTTTTAAAATGAGCAGAATGGATACATAGGCACAAAACCAGCTACCCACATGTACTGTGTGAAATAAAACTCCGCGTTTGCTTTTGTCTTGCAGAATGAAATACGCACAGTATGTTTTCCTGGCCTCGGTCTTCTCTACTGTTGAATATAGCCTAGCTCAGACCTGTGCAGTGGAGTCTTTCTCTGTGAAAGACAATTTTGATCCAAAAAGGGTAATTATCAACAGGATATGTGAAGAAGCTTCATATATAAACTGTTTTTCCAGATTATGGGTTGTGTTAATCTAAGGGGGTTCCTCACCAAGAAGTTAACTTCTTTTGTATGTTGACTCTCAGTCACTGTTCCTGTAGTTTGCTTTGCTCACTACTGTTTAACCTTCTGAGCATAAAACTGGCCTTTAAAGTCAAAGATATTATTCTGTTAGATGCATCTTCTGTTAGCTCAAAGCTCAGTACAGATGTCAGCTTTCAGCAGGCCTGTGAATGAAACAATTTATAGCCCTATCAAAGAGAAAGCCCAAACACAAGCCCTAAGGGATTTGCATCCACCCCCAGCCATCCTTGGGAGTAATAGCAAACTGAAAATTTATCCATCTGGGTATCCTAACTCTTGTTTAAATGTAACATTTAATCTGTCTGCCTCTGAGGAGGAAATCAGGGATAACTAGGTGTTGGAAAGATATGTGTGCTAGTACCTCCTTTGGCTGTCCCTCAGGAAACATCACTTCAGCCATAGCTGTGGTGGGCCCAGCACTTCCTCTGTACAAGATTTGCTTTGGTGGAAACAAACACATATCTGGGGAGAGCTTTGTGACCATCCTAATTTTAAAAGGTCTGGTTTTCTCAGGCTCCTGTATTTGGCAGTTGCAGACTCTGTTTCAGGCTTAAACATGTAACTTGCCAAGCAGATCTCAATAGAAGAAGAATGAAATTCAACACAGCTAAGTTCTGCTTTCCTTAACATTTCTCCTGAAAATGTTTACTGATAGTGTGTACTGATCATGTGTACTGATAACTTTTGAGGGCCTTCCTGTCTGTTAGTCACCTGTTTAGATCTTGTTTTCATTTTGCCAGATACTGCTTGTATATTTTCAGGGACTCATTTTTTCCTGGAAATTTTCTTGCCCGTAATCTCAATTAATTTTCCCCTGCTGCTAGTCTCCCTGACACATCCCTTCCTATTCATAGTGCACAGACTCATCCTTTTCTGCTTGGCTGGGTAGACCCTTTTCACCATCAGAGATCAACCGTGGCCCCCAGCAGCCACAAAGAGTGCCTCCAGCCAACTTGCTCAAGTCTTTGTTGTTGCAATTTGGTATTGTTGGTGGCATCTTCCACAGAGAAGCAGGGGCCTAAATGGGAACAGGGAAGAACCAGCCTGACTCCCAGCAGGCATCTCAGGATGGGAGAAGATTTGGAGTGGGGTCACTGTGACAGGAATGTCTCACGTGACAGCAAGTACATGCACACAGAAGTGCAGAGCTGCTAGACCCACTCCTCGAGGCACGGGCTCATCAGAAGGCATAGCAGTACTTGTGTGCTGCATACCCACCCAAGCTCAGATTTTCTCTATAGGCCAGTCTATGGGTGGTTAGGAGGGCACTAAGTTTACAAAAACGCTTTTGTGCTAACCTTGCCATGGTGATTAATCCAGATATTAATATTCTTTCATGTTAGTATGCAGGGAAATGGTACGCCCTGGCCAAGAAGGATCCAGAAGGCCTTTTCCTTCAGGACAACATCTCTGCTGAATACACCGTGGAGGAAGATGGCACAATGACAGCGTCTTCCAAAGGCCGAGTGAAGCTTTTTGGGTGAGCTCTCTTGACTTTCAGCTCTGGCTGCTGCCATGAAGTACTAGAGGAGGGGGGCATGGATGGTGATCTATCCCGAGCACACAACACAGCTGGGTTTTCTTCATCAAAAAGGGAAACTCAATCAAGGTAATATATTAGAAGCCAGAGGTTAGATGCTTTTGAATACTGGGTCTCAGCCTTGCTCTGATCTGGGTCCATCACAAAACTACTGCATAAAGTCAATTATAAAGTCAAATCTTGAATGATGGAACGGTTAGGTAAATGAATTGCAAGCAAGAAGAGAAGCTAGTGAAAAGCCTGTGGGGCTGCAAGGGCAGGGCAGCTCTCATTTCAGTAAAAGGTTCAGGGGTAGGGGTAGAGTGTAAGTGAGCATTACTTTCACAGACCTTTCAACACAGTGTTGGATGGACTTCTGAAGAAAACATGTGGCCAGCTCCTGAATGCCACTATGATGCCTGAATAGATTGATGGAAAGAAGCTTAAGAGTTTGGCCTGTTGGTCACGGTTACTAAAAGGAATTACAGCACATAAAGGGATTAAATGCCTTTCTGAGTGTAGAAAATAAAATCTGGGGCTTCCAGAAGGCTAGCACTAGATCTGTTGTGCATTAGCTGTCAAAAAATGACTAACTGCATGAATAATAGAGTGAGTAGCTACGAACCTTGTAAGTCTTAAAAGCACAGCACTCTAGGATATTTTCGCATGGGGCAAATGAAGCTTTGCAGGCAGCTCACGTAGTGCAGGTTGGGAGATTCTTGAAAGGACTGCGTGGGGTCTCAGGGCTGCTGGGAATTTAGTTCTGTGATGGCAGGGTAAAGGGGAAGCACAGCCTGTGCAAGGCAAGGAATGCAGACTCTTCCACTGCTTCATAAAACCAGCTAACGCTTGACAAACTCTGCTAAGACACAGGTGGTATTCAAAACAACCTGGGCATTAGAAGAAATGGACAAAGAAGACAGGATGTTCAGGCACTTACAGGGTTCCCCACTGTTCACTGTGTGAAGGCTTGAACAGCGGAGTGGCTGTAATTATTTTTGTGCTTGTTAACAGTCATTCCTGTGCCAACAGAGCGAGGAAGGGTTAGAGAGACGAGAGCCAAGTCCCCACCTCCACCCAGGAACACAGCACATGAGCCTAAATGCAGGTCAGCTCACTCTGCAGGCTGCTAGCAGGGAGCCAAGAAAAGACCTCCATCATTTTGCTTGGTGGCTGTCCATTTGTACAGAAACGAGTGGTAAAAAAGCCTGTGGAGCCGAAGGAGGGTCAGAGCACTGCCCCAGCTGCAGGGTAGTTGCACAGCAGATGGGGGGCCAGACAGCAGCAATGCACTGTCAGTGATGGGGGGCTGTCAGAGATTTGCACTACTTAATGACAGACAATGACTCTCCATAAAGAAAGGCCATGCCCGTGCCTGACATAGTTGTGCTAAACTGTAGTCTGGTTCTTGCCTGAGTTCTGAGTGAGGGACACCCATTTGAAGATCACATGGTGCAGAGTTTTACCTTCAGTCTCATGGATCTTGTTGCAGGTTCTGGGTGATCTGTGCTGACATGGCTGCTCAGTACACAGTACCTGACCCAAGCACTCCAGCAAAAATGTACATGACCTACCAGGGCCTGGCCAGCTACCTCTCTAGCGGTGGTGAGTGAACTTCAGCCCCTCCGTGTTGGTCAATAACTTACAGGTGCCCAGAGTTGTGTGTTTCAGTATACGAATGGGAAAAACACTTGAGCTCATATTGCTCCAAGTGAAGACTAAACATCCTTTTTTGGATGGGACGCTTTACCCAAGCAGTGCTTTTTATCTCTACAAAAGGGGCAGGACCCAGAGACTCCCCAGAGACCTCACCTATGCACCATATATATATTAGCAGAGAAGATGCAGCTTAGAGGCAACAGGGCATGCACACAAATTTTGTACAGCCAAGTAGGGTGTTGAACTTAGGGAAGCAATACTTCCTGCGCTCCACAGTGGTCATTATAAAGGTGCTGAGGGTTAGTCATCCTTCTACTTCTCATAGCTAATGGGAGGCAACATGTGGACCCACATATGAACTCCAGCCAGGAGGACAGCTGGACTCAACAAAATGGAGCTGTTAACTGAAGTAACTCTTGCAGCAACTGCTACTGCTGAACCTCAGTTATGAACTTTGCACACCCCATACTTTGTGCCCAAGTCTCCCGTAGCTGTGGGACTCCAGCTGTGGAAGTTGGGCAGACCTGGCCTCCTAATGTGTTAGAAAGAAGTACATTCATTTAGTACTGGCAAGTAAGCCACATCAAAATGCACTCAGTTGAGCAAGGCTGGAAAACAGGTAGCATGTTTTGCTGAGGCTTCTTGTACAGGAAATTTAATCTGTATGGCCAAAATTTAATCTGTATGCCCCACACCCCCATGCTTGAGCAAGAAACAGCCATTTTTTGCCACTGAAAACCTGGAAAGTTCTAGTCCTTCTTCCCAGTACTTCTAGCATAAGAAACTAAAGGTGAAAACGCACTGAGCATCATGGTCTCCAGATGCCCTGTGCTTGTCCCAGTTCTTTACTTCATGGTGTGGAGATAAGCTGGATGTGGGAGGTGACTTTAGATCCTTTGGGAAGCTATTCCTGCCATGTGATGAAGTGAGGCATCTCCCTGTGGCATGACTAGGTCCACCTCTGCTCTGTTTTGCCCACCGTGACAAACAAGTGTGTTCTGATGTTTCAGGGGACAACTACTGGGTGATTGACACTGACTATGACAACTACGCTATTACCTATGCCTGCCGCAGTCTAAAGGAGGATGGCTCTTGTGATGATGGCTACTCCCTGATCTTCTCACGCAACCCCCGCGGCCTCCCCCCTGCCATTCAGCGCATTGTGCGTCAGAAGCAGGAAGAAATTTGCATGTCTGGCCAGTTCCAGCCTGTGCTTCAGTCAGGTACTTCTGGATAATTAGCAAACTCACTGAAATGGCTGCATGGGCAGCATATAGAGCAGGTGATCACATTTGCTGTAAATGTGACAGAATCATATCAAACTAGAGCTGTACTCTTTTTTTTAGCAATGGTTTTTTAACATTATATCTAATAAGAAAAGAGCTACAAAGTAAAGTCCACGCAAGGGAGCCTGTCATAGGGTGGTTCTGCAGCCTTAATTTTGCCCTTATAGAAATCCTGTGTGCTGAAACTGGTACACTACAAAAAGAAGATCAGCTTTCTTACTTTAATAACAGCACAGGGACAGGTGTAACAACCTGGAAACGCTTGTCTTTGCCACCTGGATAAGAGCATTTTACCTCAGGTCTGTGCACTGCCCTCCAGGAAAGGAGGAGAAGCTGCCTCCAGGAAGAAGCACCCTCACTCTTCTCAGCTTCCAGGATTCATGTCCTGGGCGGTCTGAGCAGCAGAGACAAGGGGCTCCAAGCAGTGGTTCTGACCGTGTCTGCTGGCAGTGGGAGTCAGCCGTTGTTGTGCCACATACATGTGAACAGAGCATGTCTAAAGACCATTTTGAGACAACTTTTTTTTTTCTGGAGGCATGGGAGCTATCTTCTAGCTCATATGCTGTCCATGTGGTAATTTTTTAGGGCTATGCTGGAGGCAGAAATTCCTCTTTGAGTGGCCACATTGCCTTGCCTGGAGATTGGCCCTTAACTAAGCCAGAGGCCTGAGGACCTGGACTGGGGGACTGCCACAGTAACACACGTGTTCTACACTGCTGGACAAGAAATGGCAGCTAAAATCTTCTGAACGGCACATCATTGTGTGAGCCAGTTCTCCACTACAGAGCAGGTGCTGCCATGACCCAGTGCGGTCCCTGTCCCATGCCCTTCCATATTTCTTACTGTAGAAGAGGGAAGGGGGCTTGTGGGCTTATGCCTAGGTGCTCGCATAAGCTGAAACTGGGACTAGCAAAGGCTGTGCAAGTGCTATGCCAACAGACAGAGCAATGCAAACAGCAACTTTTGCACCCCCCACATCTTAACCTTGTACTGTGATTCAGAAGTACCCTAGGAAGGTGGTAGCTACAGCTTCACTGAAGACTAAAAGGCTGTTAAAGCACTTTGCAAGTTTGCATACAAGGACTAAAGTTTACTTTTCTTTCTTTCCAGGGGCCTGCTAAGGGTACACTTCTGATCCTATCCTTAAGCACAGAAACCAGACCTCTTGATCCTGAAGTTGCCACTCAGCTAATAAAAAAAAAGAAAATCATAGTATGGACAAGTGTTTTTTTCCTGAAAAACACATGAAAATATTGTGGGTTTTGTAGATTATGTGCAATACAGTCATATTTGAATTTTCAAGGGGATATCTAATGTGGCATTTCTCAATAAATTTTTTTTTTTTTAAATCTCTGGAATTGCTTTTTGTTACCTGCTGTCCTGTTGGGGAATAGGAAAGGAGTGGCTGGCCCCAGCACAGGCAGGGCAGTGTCCCTCCCCAACACCAAGCATGGGGAGCAGGGCAGGGGTGGTGACAGGGACAGGTCCCATGACAGTGATGATCATCAGACAAACGCAAGGTGACAAGGCAGGTCTGGAGTTCACCTCGGAAGTTCAGCCAGCAAGCAAGGGCAGCAAGGCACAGGACAGGGCACAGGCAAGCCTCTGAGGCGGCTCTGGCCAGAAACGGGACTGAAGACTGGGTCAGAGGCAGAGCTACCTGCAGCAAGGCTTGCAAGGGGCAGAGGCCTGGGCTGAGCTGAAGAGGGTCTGTGGTCCAAGGGCAAGAGCTATGCAGGTGGAGGCTCCACGTGAGACTGTGCAAAGCAACGAAGGCTTGTGAGTGCCTGCAGGGTCCTGGCATACACAGCGTAACTCTCCCACCAGCAGTTCTATTTAAATTCTGAAGCCAAGAAATCCTCTTGAACAAAAACTCTGAGATGAGGCTGATAGTGTGATCCTTGCTGCCTGGTAAAATCTTATGGTTATTTCTGCTACATCTGAATAGTCAAAAGTCTGCCCACAGTACTTCTAATTAGCTTCTGAATCACAAATGCAATAAAGCAGATGTTGCTTTCAATAACACTGGGATATTGCTTTAAATGAGCAGTTACTGGCATTTCTAACAGCATTGGCAGTAAATTACTCCCCACTGCCTTCATAATCCACCCACCAGTATCTGAGACATACAGAACTGATGATTTTATGGGCAAGAATTTAATAGAGGGAACAAAAAGAATAGTATATAGACAATTTTATGTAAAAAAAGGGTAACCTTAATCAGCATTTTTGACATCTGTTTTACACTGCTCTTAGTAAAATCACATTCACTTTGAATGTTTCCTATGAATAAAAGTACCAGCCTAGAACACCCCAGCAACCTCCTGAACCATGCAGTCTGCCAGCAACATAAATTTTTGCAAGTCAGTCACCAATCAAAGAGGGAAGACCACCCTGAACAGCCCCTGCACCTGAGGCTTTCAAAAGGTATGTAGCATAAGTTTGATACTGAATGAAGACCTTCAGAGTACTACACTGTAAAACAGCTGCTGCAAGATGCTTGCACAATCTTATCTACAATATCCAATGATTATCTGCTGCATCTGTTGGAAGGAGCATAAGAACCACTGACTGCATACCAGAGATACTATCCCAGGGACGCAGGAAGTCTCTCAAGCTTGCATTTCCTGGGATTTTCATCGAAAAAAAGGAGTTCCTTGCTCTTCTTGTCTAGAGAAAGCTACCCTGATGGGGAACAAGATGGTGAACTACCATCTAAAACTAAGGACAAAACCAGAAAAGCAGCAGCAAGCAATGCAAACAAAAAAACACACAGAGACTACTGACTGTTGAAAAAATATCAGCTGCTTGTGCTGGACTAAGTGCAAGGTCAGTGTATTGATCAAATGTTCACCTCTTCCATGAGGAAGTATTGAGGTGGAGATCTGTGACCTTAGGACTTGTATTGCAAGTGATTAGACAACACTAACCCCCAGCTGAAGGAGCCTGGGCTTTGGCCAGGACATTCAGACCAATACTATCAGTCCTAGAGAAGGGGGATTTTTAATGTCTATGGTTATAATAACTGTATGACCAGAGCAGATGGGAGTTCTAGCAAGAAGGATCTATATGCAGGACCAAGTGCATCCTTATTGTGCTAGGTATAGTCTGTCCAGGTAAGTTAGGCAGTAAAATCCCTCCTCAGACACACAAGGTTGTGCCTCCAAGTTTGTAGGAGGATAGTGATGATTCAGGGAGAGTACACCATGGAGTTATACATGCCCCAGGAATCTGTCTTGATCTTTGAGGAACTGGAGGAACACAATCCCATCAGGATCACATGCAGGCCCTTGACATATGATCTGGTAAGTTAATAAACAGACGGGAGTTTTAGCTCATACCCATTTCTCTCCACTGACTGCAGGAAATGCGAAAGAAAAGCTAGGGTAGGGCAGGCAGCTACGAGTGTATTCGGATCTGGTTTAACACTTCTGTTGTTATTCCCCTGAGTTCAACATAAATCCTCTAGGTTATATCTGCTGTTTGAGCTGGCTGATGAGAAACAGTCTATTATTCCTGGTTTTAAGTGTGTGTACAGGTTCCAAGTCATAATTTCTGTCCTGCACAAACCTTCCACTAACAAGAGAAAAGAAAAAGCTGTTTACAAATGAAAAGGACTATTGTTTTGTCCTCAGAAGTTCCTTTAGTGCTGGCAGAAAGGCTAGGACTGTGCAAGAGCAGGATGAACCCTGCAATGATACTGTCCTCCAAATGTTGGTGAACCTCCCCCCAGCAAGGACACTGCAAGTCCTGAGATCTGATGCTGCAATATCATGTTGAGTTAGACTAGCCTTCCCTGGGCTGTGGTAACTAAGATAATCTATGCTTTTAAGTTCCTTGAAATTTCTTATGGTCATACTCCCTTCATGCTTCATTTTCATGTAATGTTGGAACTTACACCAATCAAGCCATCTTCTGTATCTTGAGAACAGGCTTTACTTTCCCAGATTAAGTTGCTGCTTCTAGAACACAATTATTAGATCCTATTTTTACAGGGTTCTTGTGAAAGATTAAAAACTGTTTTTACTGGTAGCACAAAAGATGGTAACAAATGCAGTATATACACAATTAGACAATATAAAACACTCCTTTGAAAGGTATTTCCCTGGCATTGATTTTAACAAATAGTTGCAGAACTGCTACATAGCCTCAGAAGCTTTTGCGTGAAGAGCAGGCAAACAATTTTACCATGCAGTTGCAGTTAAATTTTCCTATTTGGATTTATGGCCAGCAAGAGACATACCCGAGCACTCTGCAGTCTTGCTTTTGTTCTGGTGCTACAGAATTACTAAGCATCTGCTACTTTCACTTAGCACTATGCACATCTGGTACTTCTGAAAACTGAAACTGTGAGGGGGAGCTGATCACTGCCCAGTAGTGAAAGAGATAGTAGTGTTAAACATGCCATTTTGGAAGCTCTATCAGACAGAGTCAGTGACAGATAGTTACAGAAAGCTCAAGTTTCAAGTATTAAATACCATTTTTCTGTAGACGTTAAACTGTAAAAAAGATAAGGGCAGCCCAAAACATCTATACTTTGTTGGAAATAAACTCAAGCCTCAAATTCTCTTCTCTGCTGTAGTTGTTTAGACTTGCTCATTGTTTAATGGAGTAAGTTTATACCAAAGCAGTAAAGAAGAAGAAGAAGAAGAAGGAAAAAATCTTACTGAACATTCAAAACTTGTTTCTGAACAGACAGTGCACCATTTCTGGTCAGCTCTGCTTTACATGTATGTTTTCCACTGCCAGGAAAATACCTGGAAAAGCACCGTGCCTTCCACACTTTGGATTATGTTTAATGTAGAAGCCCTAAAAGAGGGACCTAGTGACAGATTTTCAAAGTGGCTGGACTTGACCCTACAAAATTGGATTTTATTTGCATGTACAACATGTTAAGCTCTGCCCTTACAAATAAAATTTCTGCTTTTTTTTTGTGGCTTCAATATGCAATACAATAATGTATGAAATTTTACCTTGAAACTTTAGAGAAAACAGCACTCTTACTTTGCTTTTTAACAAGACAAAAAAAGTAAGCATGAGAATTACAAATCACTTCAAAGAGGCAGCTGCAAGCCTCATATCTGTTACTGCTAAGAAGCAGAAATCCTGGGCTAGCAGAACTCCCAGCCTAAAAATCTTCTAAAATATGATAACTCGCCCTAAAGGAAATCCCTTGCTATAGGGTCAGACTTCAATGCATGGCAAGAGTAAGTGAATTGCCATTCTCTGTTCTGTACCTTTTCAAAAGCCTAACATTCCAACAGGACTCATCAGCTTTGGATCATTTGCCTCATATACGCCATTACTGACCTCACTTGTGTGAGGTATAATTTGTCTGCTTAATAAACCAGGGCAGTGATTTTTGATCTTCTGATTTTCATGATCTGCACTGGTATACATTTTCTACTACATCCCTGCAGAGCAAAAATCAATACTGTTCATGACGGCTATGCTTCATTTTTTTTCAATCGCCTGTAACTAGTGCATGGTCCGTGGTTTGATAAAGACTGTTATATTCTAATTACCAGTGTGGGAAAATTTTAAAGCAGAGGGCTACTCAAATAGGACATCCTAACAGGGTAAACTGTCCGCTCAAGCTCCTGTATCTTCCCTTGCTTCAGATGCACTGAAATCTCTCAAGGACCTATACCTGAATATTTTTAAAAGTAATTTTTCTTGTGGTTCCACTTCATACCAGCAAAACAATATGTCTTAACTGCTAGATTTAACTGTGTATTCTAATTCTTGACTTAGGGGCAGTTATAACAACTTTGAAATGTATTTTTATTATCTCTATCCAAGTAGAACTTCTCACCAACTTTTCTCAAACTGAAAAAAATTATCAATTAAGTAGGCTCCAGTGGCCCTCTTCTGTTCTGCACAAGCCTTTAATGCCAAGGAACTGGCAGATTAGGATGTGACAAGCAGTCCTTATTCAAATTTCAGTGAGGTAAGAAATATTTCATCTGAATTCTGCAACAAAATTAATGTTTTAAGGCTAACTTTCAGCATAAGCACATTAATAAGTAGCCAGAGGTAAGGAGATACAAGGCCTCATCTCATGTATACTGACTTTTTGTATATGTTTCTTTTCTGTGCTGTAAAAGCGAGGCCATTTGAGGTAGCTCAGCTCTCTTCTACTGTGCGAACTTGGGGTTTTTTTTTGTCTGAGACCTAAATGTTTCATCAAATATGCAGTCTTTGTTGTTATGTTGGTGAGGTGGCTGATGTCAGCAAAGGGAGCAGTAGGGGATTTGTTTGTGTGACAAAGTTGCTCCTCTTATGGAAAACACTCCAGCTGTTTTCACTGGCATTAACCTTCCCTCTAGAAGCATTTTAAAGGCACAGTTCAAACTGTGCCAGTTGTGAAAAGGGGAGAGTAAAAAAACACCCTTGCAATTTCAGGGAACTTTGCTGTTACGTAAAGTGTTTGGCAGCTGCAAGGACAGTCAGAGGTGTTCTGTAGTCCATGATCTGGGGCTATCACACACTTGAGCAGATGCTTTGCAAAGCACAGAAACTCAAACTATTTTTGGTTAATTTCCTAACTTGTTCTCAATAGCAACCCTGTTACATTCAGCAGTGTGCTCTCCTGTAATAAAAAACCACAAAAGGCTCTTACTAGCATTTCATCTTTCTCCTGGCCACCCAAAGCCAAACCCCAGGTCACTTACAATGTGAGAGGGGAGGCATGCTGGGGAAGACATGTTAGCTGTAATGGCTGCAGATTAGAGAAGCTCATACAACTGAAGACATAGCAAATGCTCTGAAAGAACCCACAGGAGCATGTGTGACTAACTGGCAGGGAAGCAGGGATTCTTCACTTCACGCTTTGGATGCATCTGGTTGCTATGCGCTTTTCCATCAAACCATTATGTCAAGATAGCCTGGCAGCTGAGGCAGGCAGTTCACTCTCAGACAGGTTCTCCTTGCGCCGTTGCCGCCACTCTCACTCATACAGTGAAGCAATGGTCCCGTTCCTGCTGCAGTTTGTGACTTCTAGAAATCTTTGGTTGTCCTAGTCATTAGCTCAGTGTAAAATATGGAATAGTAAATATTTATTCCCATAATTCCCAGGTACCAAGCTGAATCCCAGTCCTATGGTAGCTTCTTAACAATTGTACCAGTTGGGTTGTCAGTTGTGGCTGATAACCAGCCTTTTGAGCTTTGAAGAGTTAATGGGGCAGTTGCTTCTAACTTGCATTCCTAACTTGCTTCATCAGGTCTTTTCAATACTCCCTCCTCAGCTTGGGAGGAGTTTATTTTTCTGGGGAGTTGTCATTTGCAGGGAGCATACACTGCTCTGTCACTAAGCCAGGCACCATTCTTCAGAGTCACTTGAAAGCTTCAACATACTCAACAGGATGAGAGGACAGGCCTGCCTTCCCCCAGTAGTCAATGGCACGCACTCTGTAAAAGCCGGAGACTGAGCTTCCTGCAAATGAAAAGGTTAGAAATGGTCACTGTGGAAGGCTGACACCTGTGGTGCTTGGAGGATGTGGAACAGGCACTACTTCTATAAAATGTAGGTTTGTGGAACGGGCTGGGTAAATTAAATCAGTTCTATACCCTATGCAAGTGTGTCTGTGCCTGTATAACTAAAAATGGTTATAAATTCCTCATGGCCAAGTATTGGCTCTCTTTCTTTGCTGCACCAAGGACTCTCTCTCTCTCCATTAGGATGTGCAAGTGCAGCTACAGGACTGCTGTCCCAGCAGTCCCTTTGGAAGAAGGCTATGATATCTTCTGCAACCCATAACTAGTAAGTTTTTTTTTTCTGACTTACTTTTCTACCCGAATTATGCCTTTGGAACAGGTAATGTGGAGACAGGATCAACAAAGAAGCAGAACAAGATGTATGCAGGCTGACTGAAAACCCTCTGCTGAACTCAGGAAGCAGCACCACTTGCTCCAAAGGTATGTGAGTTGATGTTCTGTGGCTCTGCTGGTTTTCATCCTTGATTCAGTTCAAAGAACATGGCCTTCACTAGCACACTCTTTAACCTCACAAACAATATAGATGTTTTTTCTCATCTACTTACTCAGTTTTAATATGTGCTTTAGTATTTTTTTTTCCTAAAAGAATGCTAGAAATAATGAGTGTCTAGCAATAAAAGCTCCTGAGATGTGAGAATTATTCAAGTAGTCTCTTTTTTTTGTTTGTTTTTGAAACAAACAATTAAATCTGGTAGGTATCCCAAATGTGCAGCACTAGATGATAATGAATCCTAATTTTGGAGATTTGCCTTAGCTATGACTTACAGTCTTTGCTTACCTGTGTAGTGTTTACTTTACAATAATAGATCTGAACTTTATTATGCACCCACTGCTGCTGCAAAGCCTTTCTCAGGCTAAATTGAGCTTGTGTTTCTGGCAAAAGCCGCTCTGAATTGCTCCTTATTAGTACCACCTTGAGGCAAGATCTGTCTGTTTCATACAGCTTTTATCAGTGTTTATTAGTAATAATTGTTGGACAGTAACATTGCAGATCAGACTGGTTAAAAAAGCCTAAAAATCAACAAAAAAATACCCAAAGAAAATACTACTACCTTCTTTCAGTGTTTTTCACCTGGGTATGTTTCTACTGCATCTAGGCTGTACTTGAGGAGAAATGACCACAGGCTCTGGGAGAAGCTTTCCCTCTTGACAAAGATGAAACTCACTACTCTCTGATGTGAAACATCTAAAACTGGCAGCTAGTCAGGGCTAAAAAGAAAGCTCTAGGAAACACCACAAGAGGTGTCTCTCCTTGGTTAGGTGTGGAGATACCCAGGACTCTCCTACTGGAGGACATCTTCTGTTCTTACAAGGGAGCACCTTAATAGCTTTTATTGCTAAGCCATAAAAGGGACAGGTGACCACAACAAGAGCAGAATTGCGACCTTCCCCTGGAGCCATTCAGAATGTGGTAAATGCAAGACAACCAATCCCTCCAGGAAAGGTGGATGTGACCTCCCACTTATTTGTGTGTTGATATCATATCCTTAGGCAGTCTAACACCTCAAGACTCAGTGATACAAAGCAAGTATTACCAAGGCAGTTTGTTCCTACTGCCCTACCCCAAAAGCATTGTACAAATTTAGGTAAAGGCATGGCCAATACCTGTGAGACTGAGCCCAAACCTCAGACTTGCCTTGATGTGAGTCTACTATCAAGAGCACACCACCAAGCTCTGGTCAAGTAGAGCAATTTTTTTTCGGTTCTCATTTTTGTGTCCTTCTATACCAGCTACAAATAGAGACAAAAGTGCTGCTTTGCCTCTCAGGGAGCTTGCCAGGCCTGCAGCTGGGTGAATTCTGTGACAAGAAGCTTACTCATAGCAGTACTCCTAATAAAGTCGTCAGGACTATTTGTCAATTAGTACTTGTCTTTGAGAATAAGGCTTTCACTGATAACATGGTCCTAAAGGAAGAGATGTGCTTTTATTTGCGATAAGAGTGTATGTATGTCACTAGCAAGCTACATACCTTCAGTCGTTACTAAATGATGTTTCAAACACTCATGAGTGGCACTGTTAACACGACAGATTACATAATATGTGTATTCTTGCCTTACCTGGACTGTAAACCCAGAGAGTGAATATTGTGTCTTTGGCATTAATCCGCCGGTATGCTTTTCCATCTGGTGAGAACTGCACTTCAAATGTCTTTATACATCTAGAAAAGAAAACCAGACAGCTCAGTAAATACAACTGATAATGTGGTGAGCAATCAAATCCTTATCTCAGAGCCATTTCAACAAAGGCCAAATATAGGAAATATTCAGTTGATGCATTCCTACCAAATGTGGGATGGAATAAATTGTCAGTATTAGGAAGAACCACAGCTCCAAGATCCCACAGGAGAACACCCAGGCTGACTTTCCATACTAGGTACTTGCAGCATCACTAACTGTCAAGCATCTTTTACTCCCAAACCAGAGGTATCGAAGGCTGAACAGTCTAGAGAGACTGGCTTGAAAAGGAGCTAAGTCAGTGCTTCCTGAGGGAGTCTGGATGTACACTGGATTGCCTCTGATAGTTCACCTACAGAGGGTTTCCAGTCTAGTACAGCTTGCTGGAGCAAGGAACTAGAAGTTTTCTCTTCCAGCTCACCTCCCTTACAGGGATGTGCAAGATTCCACCTAGGCATCTGTTGCTAATGTAACTTTTATCATGGATCTTCCTGTCTGCTATGCTGAAGGTAAGTCCCTCAAAAATGCCATCGGATGCTGAAGAGCAACAGGAAGATTCCATTGCTCAGATTGCAAATTAGTTAGGGTTGCTCTCCATAGTTCTGCACGTAGGTTCCTATAGTTCATTTTGTTAGACAATTGCTCTGTAGCATCTCTCAAAGAGCAAGTAGTTATTAATTTGTGAACTTGTTTCACTTTGTAGGACTGGTGGCAACTTAGGGAGTAATGTGTTGGTAATTTGGTTATATGAGCTTTACTTTAAAAGCTACTTACTTTGAATTTACACAGCCATCTTCCCACAACACAATGACTTGCCCCTTTGTGAGAGGGATCAAACGAACACCAGTCACCTGTCCAAAGACACATGCCCATGTAAGAACACTGCACAAACCAATCAGATAGGTTAGATTTCTGTGTTCATCCTTCCTTACTAATTATTTGCTTTGATTCTTCCAATTAACACTGGAGAAAAAAACCAAAATTCCTGGCTCTGTGGCTTTGGAGCTTATGTCTTCAAACTCTCAACCTTGCAGAGGATCTTCAGAGGCTCTGGGCACCACTATGAACATGAGTGGGATTGAATGAGCAGATAGAGATGTCAAATCCATAACAGCCATGATTCCATTTTATTTTTAGCTATCACTTATTAACTGGAGAACTGTTGTCAAGCCTGGTAGCACATGATATGATTTTAAAAAAGATACTGCACTTTCCAGTACTGCATTATTATTTTCCCACCATGGATAAACTCACACTTATCATAGTGATGGCTCCTATCACTTGCTGTGGAATGCTTTATCTTGAATTATGCCTTGGAGAACCTTCTCATCAAAAGAGAGAAGAATTGTTTATTTACTAAGTCTAACATGGCACTTTTAACAAATAATAGGTCCAAATGCTAATCCAACTCTTCCGAGTGAGCAGGAAGCAGTTTCTAGTTTGGTGAGACTGACAGTAGAATATAACACATACCTGATCAGGAACTGATCTGGGTCTTGCACAGATGTGAATAAGAAAGACTGAGGGAACGGGAAAGTCTTGCTTCAGTGTCAGGATGCCACCTTCAGGAAACGGGAATGGGCCTGTTACCACTGGGTCCTGTGGAGCCAAAGAGAAGTGTTGTGAATAATCTTTCATTACAGCACCTAAAGGCCATCAGTCTAAAGTGACTGTGTATTTACTTTGGGACTGTAAATTTCCAATAGAGTTGGTGCTGTAAGTGGCTTACAACCATCAAAGTTCCCCAAGTTGAGAGACTTTTCCATCTTGCCTGTCCTCCAGCTCTTCAGGAAGCAGAGGGTTTGTTCATCTCACAAACTGGGTTGATCACAAATGCCCTTTAGGTGCAATCTGTCACTTTTAGTAACCTCCCATGGATGCCTTTCAGATTCGTGGTCTTTACAAACCACACCCCTGTCTCTTAGCTATGGATTCCCAGTGTGCAGGGAAAGCTATTGCTAGCTACAACAACCACTCAGCTGATCTCTGAGCATGAGGCTTCACCAGATGGCCAAAAGTATCTAAAACCTTGCTGCTGCCCTGTTGAAGGAAGATCTGGCTTCTATAGTATCCCATAGGCCTTCACAATAGTGGGTTACAGTGACTGGGAAAAGAAGACATAGTACTATACACCAAAGTCAGAAGGCAATTACTGACTATGGGCTTCAAAGGGAATAAAGGTGGCCTCCTTTATTTTAACCCCTGGGTCTGAATGTATAGGGAAACTATGGGAGAGGGAGCTAAAGTGGCAGGCTGCTCTCATATTCTCATATACAGTAAGTAATCCAGGCATGGCTTTACTCAGTAGGGAGCAGAGGAGTCCTCAGGGAGAACTCCTCAGTCCCCTCTGGGGTGCATTCAGAACTGGAAAGGATGAGGGAAAACTGCAGGTCTCCCTGTGAGCCCCTCAAAGACATCAAGTGTCTTCTGGACTTGCACTAGGTAGCTTCCAGCTCAGGGAGCTGTTTGTTTTCTGTTACTGAGGGGGGTTCATTTCAACTCTCTAATGCTGCAATTTGGCTCTTCTGTAACATACACAGGGCCATGTGACTTATTTGGGGAGACAGAACAGAAAGGGTCTCAAAGGTCACTGAAGTTTCAGAGAGAAGGTGGAACTTGCTCTGGAGCAACTCTGACTACTTAGTTAAGGGTAGGCCAGTAGCAAAGAAGCTGGTGATCTACATTTAGTCTCTGATATAATATAAACGCAAAAGGATCAGTTGTGTGTCAGTTACATTTCTCTGTGTGACTGCAAGTGCATTTTTATATGTATACGAGATACACATTACTGTGGGCTACGGAAATTTTGACTACCTGAGCTGATTTCTTATCTCTTTAGCTGTAGCTAACCAACTCACCAGCACTTTACCCATACAACACTTCAAGCAAACACATGGTCATACCTCAGCATCCCTTATTTGCTGGAACTGTTCTGGGGAAGGAAAATCAGGGCTTCCTAGCTTCTTCCATGTCAGGTAGGGATTGGTTTGGTTGTTATCCAGGTAATATGTTGCATACACCAGCTCTTAAGGAACACAAATGAAAGAGAGTAAACTCTTTACTTGGATTTAAAGACTAGCAAGAATAAATTTAGCAGAAGGTGTTTAGGTCTACCTTTTCAAAAGTGATTTCAGCACTTCGGAGGCTAGTTGCCACTGGAAAGTCACAAGGCTAGCACTCCAACAAGGCTCTACAATTTATATTTGCCAAGTTTAAATTTCAAGCTATTACTTTCAGAACCAGAATTGAAACCGTCTTATTTTTTGCACAGGTGCTGCACACAGTTGTTGGACAACCACTTTAACTGTGTAATCATGTGGTCACGTCAGCTGTCTTGGAGTCATCCCAGTAAAGGAACTGTTGCTTGGCAATATCCAGCCAAGGACACTGAGATTAATAGCTTTCCAAAAAGGTAACACTTGCAGCTGCCATTAAAGGTAGGGTCAAAGCACAAGCATTAGGAAAGAACCTCTCATAGAAGAGTACCATCATATCTCAGAAAATCAGGGAGTGCTCAAAAGATGAGAAAGTTAGCAAATGAAACTCACTCTTCAATAAAAGGCAACTCAGCAGTAGTGTTTCAGCAGATGTTCTGTCCTAAAGATCAATCATGTGAGCTGCCTACATGCTGTTTGTTTACCTCTAAGTTTGGGGAAGTGGGTGGCATTCATTATGACAGTGCTGATGTTCGATGAAGTCCTGTTATCTTCACTTGAATACATCAGTAGAGTAGCTTGCCAGCTGTCTGAGGGTTGCATCTCACTTGCAGTGTGTACAGATGCCAGGACACCAATTGTGCCGTTTTGAGTGCTTTTGCCTTCACTGCTGTTTACTTCTGCAAAGATCTGTTTTTCTCCTTTAAAAAAAAATGTGACAACTCCGTAAGCATCACTGCTAGTCAGTCCTGTATCAGCTTCTGACATGGGAAGGGTCAAAACATGAGGATCTATAGGCTGAACTACGTTCTAGCTTATTTTACCAGGTATAGCATTCAGTCACACTTATTTTACAACAGCAGAGCATGCACATACTACAGCAGTTCTTATGCTTAGCAGTTCAGCTAGCAACATCTAAGCATGTGATTTAGGATCTTTCTTTAGTATGCTGCATGGGTCTTCCATCTGTGGGGATTTCTTAGACATTTGCAGCCTGATGTGATGGCACAAGACGGAAATACCAGTCAACAAAAAAGGAGTGCTTGGCATAGAGGATATAAACAAAGCAGTAAATCAAATCAAATGGATAACAGACTGTCAGGAACATCTCCTAAGCTATTAATATCTCAGAGGAAATGAAGTTTCATTTTCTTAACACAGCAGGTAAACAGAGGGTAGAAGAAATACTGCTTCTATCATAGAATTATAGAATGGTTTGGGTTGGGTGGAACCTTGAAGATCATCTAGTTCCAACTCCCCTGCCATCGTCAGGGATATGATACCAATGGTGAGATGACTGGAATAATCTCTCTTAGGCAGGAAGCTTTTAGGTAGAAGAGGTTATTAATGTGCTCCTTAATCAGTAGTTACTATACCTAGCAGTGCCAGCAAGCCCATGACAGTGAGCACTGGTTTCCGCACCATCTGGACATGAGGTGGCTTTGTGTTGTTCATCTGAAAACGTGCTGTCAGAGTCCGCTGTGTAAAGTAATGAGGGTAGTAGCTCAAGAAGGCATTGTCATTACTCAGCAGTGTGTAGTTGATGGTGTTGTTGGCTTTGGAAATGAGCAAGTTTTGATGCTGGATGATTACCTGCAAAGTCATAGAGAAGATGGAACTTCACCCTGGAGAAAATCCAACAAATACATGATGTCTGTATTTTTAAAAAAATCTTTACAGCATACTGAAAAAAGCAGTCACTCTACCATTTAGAAAAGCTTGCAGAACTAAACTGTTCCTCGCAACTCTTGGAGAAACTATTCTTTAGGTGGTACACTAAATACTGGAAAATTTGAAGTATTCACAGTTTTGCCAGTGGAAAGTCTCTGGAGTAACTATTACTAGTACTCTGCATAACTTATGGATATATTTCCTTGGCTACTACACTACACATGACGCTCCTCTGTCTTGAATATTAAATTAGTAATCTGGATTTACCATCTGAATTAAATCTAAATGGCTCTCCAATTCTGACATTACTTTGTACCCATTACATGAGTGTCTGGGAGGCTGGTCCTGGATTCTGTTCCTTAATGAGTCATTTTACCTACTTGGCGCTAAGATGGAACTTGTTCTCCGGGTACTGGGTGCTGTGCTGCTTTTCTGTAAAATGTAAGAACTCCCAAGCTCTCTGTCTACCAAATTGTGCTCAAGTATCAGAATCAAACAGGACTTCAGAAGGCTGACAACTGAAAAGGCCTCATAATTGTATCCCTGAAGGAACACAGCACTCCAGCTGCTATCCATCCAAGTGTTAATTTTCTGTTGGACGTGTCTTTTTTTCTCCCTTCCTATTGCCATGTCTTTATTAACACTGTTGTTTGCTCTCACAAATTCCCTGCAATGCAGTTAGTGACTTGTTGCTTTGGAGAAGACTGCTTTTGTATGCAGCTTAAAGGAGCTGGGAGCCTTTGTCTCTACAGGAGCAGCTGATAAGACATATCTTGTTTCCGGGTGACATACATGCTCCCAGATTTGGGAATTACTACTTTTCACAGGAGCATTTGGACTCTGGATGCTGTACGAGGTAGTGGCTCACAAAGCAACAAACCCACAGTGGGAAGTACTGCTATGCAGGGCAAGAGCTAAGCATGCCCTGGGGCCAGGCTACAATTCCTGCAGGGGCAGGAATGCTAAGCATTCTCTTCTCCTCCTGCTTTTCTGATCAACAACAGCAATTGCTAGCAGTAATTAATAAAATCATGTGTACAGACATTATTCAAAACCAAAGAATGGGCTTATGCTGAGAGTTCAAGGGACTTCTTAATTATACCTGATGTCTCTTGATGAGATAAATTTATGAAGGAGCTGGGAAATAGTGTCTTACATAAAAGAGGTGATAGCTAGCAGTAGTGAGATGACAGCAATAATATTATATGGAGAGAGGATGCGTGAGTATAGTCTTATCATAGAATCATAGAATAGAGGACCTTTACAGGTCCTCTAGTTGAAATGCCCTCCAAGAAGCAGGGACATTTCCAACTAGATCAGGTTGCTCAGAGCTCTCTTCAATCTGGCCTTGAATGTTTTCAGGGATGGGGCATCCACTACCTCCGTGGGCAACCTGTTCCAGTGTTTCACCACGCTCAGTGTAAAAAATGTCCTCCTTTTACCTAGTTTGAATCTACCTCTTTCTATTTTAAAATCACTACCTCTTGTCCTATTACAACAGGCCCTGCTGAAAATTTTCTCCTTGTTTCTCTTATAAGCCCTCTTTAGGTACTGGAAGGCCACTCTAAGGTCTCTGCAGAGCCTTCTCTTTTCCAGGCTGAACAGCCTCAACTCTCGCAGTCTCTTACCAGGTGGATCTAACTGGCGAACTGTATACAATATCTGACACATTCTCCAACATATACAAAGCTAGTTCTCAGGTTTTTTGGTGTTTTTTTTTTTTTAAGAGAAGATTAAGAAAACTAATACAAACTAAATAAAGCTACTGAAACTAGATTATTCAGGGAAACACCAGCAGTATCAATAGGGAGCTCTCCTTTTGTTGGATCTATTATTCTGAGCAGCTGCTTAAAAATTGACTGTAAGTCTATTTTTGCAACTTCATTACTGCACTGTGACAAGACTGTCAATCAACTGAGTTACCTTTACAACCATAGCTGCATAGGCCACATCAGCCCGCCACAGTTGGGGAATGGACCATCCAACCATTGGATCTGCTTCATCGTTGTATATGGCAACAGAAGCAAAATTTGGAAACAGCTTCTGAATTTGTTCAACTGCTTCTACTTCTTGTTGCAAGATGGAGAGAGAACTCCCACCTCCCTGCAACAATATTTCACATCTGCTTAGTGAAAGTGAGCAAGCAGTAGTAAACACACAGATATAACATACAGACATAAACATATTCTGAAAACGTGTTTCTGGAGTCCCTGGGGAGCTGTGGGCCAGACATTATTAGTATTTTTACCTAATCCATTGCAGCATGTCTTGTTTGCATGAGCTCCTCCTAGAATATAAAATGGAAAAGAGGTAGAGGAGTTGTTTCACCTGGGAATTAGGCAAAGGCAAATTTGCTTTGAGTTGAAGTCTTGCCACTGAACATCATCAAAGTTTCATTAGAATAGGTAGCTATGCTTCCTGCTATAGGCTGGATGCTCATCTGGAAGCCAACTTCATAAACGAGAATAAAATGTAACTTGGAATGTGCTGATTAAAAAAATAGCCTTAAACTGAAACATGGACTGACCTTCTTATGGAGAGAGATGTAGTCCAGCCTTACACCAGCTTCCCCTGTGAAGAAGTTGGTTCCATTGTAGCAATGACACAGAAGACTCCAGCATATGGGTGACTTGGGTAAGGGGTGGAAGGAATCCCCAGGGCCTCCAAATTTTAGTAGAGGACTGGCTGCTCTTAATCCTTCTGAGCAAGCATCATAGTAGTTAAGAAACCCTGAAGCCCAAGCAAATGCGTATGTCAAAGATGATAACTCAAAACAGAACTTTGATCTAAAACTACAGGGACATGTTGTAACTCTATTACTGCATTTATTGGCAGGACCTCACAAACTGGGGCTATTCTTTCCTATGGACTGACAACATGAGAAGACATCAAAAGCTCAGCTGCATTCACAAGGTTCTTCCAAAGGTGTTGTGAGGACAGATTCCCAAAGCATGCATCTATCAATGAACAGTTTTTCTCCTACTCCACCCTTCACCCCCTTATCCCCAGTAACCTTACTTTATATCCAAATAATGAACTGCGTCTTCTCAGTGTAACTCTTGTTTTGTTTTCCCTCTTATACTATCCCTGCAATTATACTGATGTTCAAGTAGGGAACAAAGTATAGTCAGTAACGTGACCTTAACAAAACAGACTAGGTATACCTTTCACATTCCTTATCTCTCCTATCTACCTTATTTCTTTGCCAGCATCTCTCCTTTCCCACTGTCATCTCTCCACTCACCCCACAAACTTGTCTCACTTTACTACACCAGTAAGTGCTTCAGAACATGCTTACCTTTCACTGTCATAGACACATTGTCAAAGTCATGGTGGTCTGGTTCATTCCACGTTTCAAAATTCCATTTAGCAACATGCTCCAATCCGTACCTATCTGTAGGAGAGGCCTCATTTATCAGTGAGCTGCATATTCAGACAACCCTATTAAACAGTCACCAATCCAGACAATCCTATCAATTAGGGCTGCAGGTAAGGTTAGGCACCACAGGGTAAAAATATTCCCTATTTTTAATAATGAGGGAAATGTGATTTTGGTCGTTTCAAAATGATCCCTAATTTTCAATGAAATACAGCAATATTTGAAAAAGATGAAAGGTGAGAGGGATGTGATATGAATTACAGCCTTGTGGTTAGGGCACTCACCTAGCCTTAATTCAAGCTGAGGCTTCCATCTCATTAGAGATATTTGAAGCTGGCATTTGGGAAGTATTCAGGTTATCATAGTCCTAGAGGAAGCTGATGATTTACAACCAAAACCAACATAACAAACTTAAAAGTCAGTCCTCAGAGGTAGGCCAAATGTGCTATCCAGAACACATTCAAGATGTTGGTCACCGATCAGAAAAAAAAGGGGCTATTATCCCATTGTCTGTTCAGGCACGGGTTTTTTTCCTATTCTGTGCTGAAATTCAGGGTCTTGAAGTTGATCACAATACACAGAACTTTTTGAAGTAGTTAGAAGACATTACAATAGAATAAATAACAGGGCTTTTTTCTTCTTTTTCTCCTTTTGAACTCACCTATGTATCTGCTGGCCAGAAGTGTAATTAAGTCTCTCCATCTTACTACCTGTTCTTTATCTTCAAAATCTAAAAAATATCCTGATGGATTCCCCATCAATTCAAATCCTAAAAAAGACACAAAAGATTGGTCTCCTTTTTTTTGTCAAGACTATCTTCTTTTGATTAACAAAAGGGTTATTGCATTATCTGAAACAAACTTGTTGATGAAGCAGCATCATTAAATGGGCTTTCTCTCTTGTTTCTGCATGTGCCCACCAGGAATATTTCAGATTTGAGGTTGCTCATGCTTGTTACTTGTCAATGACTATACTAATCAATACTAATATTTACCATGATGAATTCACGGCTCAGAGGGAACTTAAACAGTGGATGTTTGCAAAAATTCAAGGGAAGTTTTACCTTGCATCTCTAGCCCTTTTAGGTACATGTTAATGTGTACAAAACTTTCTCCTCTCCAAGACACCTGATTTCCTAATTCATACACCTCAAACTGCTGTTGAAAGCAATGTAAAACCATTTATGTTCCCTCAATTGTCCTAACAGTGTTTTGCTTACACTGTTTAAATTTACACGGACATGAGATAAAGGCAAGTAGGAAAAGAATAAATTTTTATCAAAATGTGCTTTGGCAAAGCTCTCTAAGAATTTTCTGATGATTGCACAATACAGGCAGACAGATGTAGTAAGTTGTGGAGGTAGAGAGCTGCCCTTACCTGGAATTAGCTTATTTTCCCACAAGCAATCCATAAATTTATCCAAGGCAGTGAAATTGTAGTAAAGTTTCCCATTCATCACTCTGGAGAATACAGGTAATAAAAAGTACAAATGTAATTATTATAGCAAAGGTGGCACTTGGTTGCAGATAATGGGTCAGATGGCTGCCTTCTTTTGGCTCTCATAATTTACATGTAACTAGGGTTCTTGGAATTGTACATAAACTTCCTTCCTCTAAAGTCAGGGCTGTTCACCATAGTTAAGTCATGTTTCTTATCTAATCCATGCCCTTTTCCTATTCCAGCAGCAGAAACAGATGAATGCAATGAACTTCCTTGCTGGATTTTGAGTTTTTTAACAGGAAATTCAGATTTCTAAGTCTTTGCTGAAGTGAGATTTACCTAGACTTTTTTTTTGCTTATTGTTTTTTCAGTTTCCATTTGATTACCTACTGCTAGGCCATCACGATTCCACCATGTCTCATAAAGTCTTTCTTAATGTTCTCTTAATTTTCAATATATAATACCACTTTCTTAGCAGCACTTCTTATGGGTTCAGCTGAGAAATAATTTTGTATCTTTCAAAGAATTCTGAATTTATACACACAATGTCTAGAATTTTTCCTTCATTGTTAGCATTTGCTTACTATTTCTCCCGTACTCCTAGAATCTCAGGCTGCAATCCTTTTATTCATCTTTGAACACATGTGTTCAAAGACTTAGGAGCAGCTCCATGATGCATCCCTTTGTGTCAGTGAATCTTGCAGGAGCACAGGTAGTAAAATTTAGGCATGCATCTGCATGGGAACATTGGAGTTCTTCTATCCAGGGGACAAAAACTGACATTTGCAATTTATGTACTGCATTTGAAGATACACTTTGAATTCCTGAAAGGCTTTTCTTACCTGGTACCCAGTGAAAACAAATGTAATGTAATATGTGGACTTCTCATAACTTCTGAACTTGTGGCCTGATTTAACTGAAATCTGACAGGGCAGGAGAAGTTTTGCCAGTATGAAGTGCCAAATAGGAATTAAAAATGAACTTCTATTGACTATATTCTGGTAATGTGACTTACTGCCATTTGGCACAAGCCACAGCCTTGGCCTGGTGCCCAAATTCTGACCTTAGTATGTCTTGAGCAAAAGGCTTCATAAGCACCCTTGCGACAAGTCCAGCCCTGGTCAAATATGAGGACTGATAAAGGTCTTGCCAGCACCTCTCAAAGCTGATTTCTCCAGCCTTGCCAGAGCACTACACCTAATTTCTCTGGTACAGTGCAGCTTGAGCTCTGCCTCTCCTATCTTGCCTACTCTTTCCTAGGCACCTTGCCTCTTCTTGGGTGGAAAGCTGTACAAATGAACTGCAGATGCAATGTCCTAGGCATAATGGAAGGGAGAGAGACAATCACCTACAGTTCCTGTAACTCACTGGTGCTATCAAGGCAAGCTGGGTACACAGGATAAAAAGTTAGAATGGGGGAGTCAGTCAGCAGATCTCTTAAAGCAACATGGGGCTCCGTGCTGAGATTCACAACTTGTTACTGTCGGAGCCTCTTAGATTGAGGCACTTCCTCTGTGCTTTCTTGCCAAGGGAAGGTTTCAGTGAAGAACCTGTAATAGCTATCCTGAAGTTCTCAGAGCGTTAAGAAGGGCTGACAGAACTGCCTAGTGAATAAAGAAGGGAACTGTGCAACCTGGAGACACAAAGTACCACAGGCATCTCTGACTAGGATCTAGAAGAGGAAAACAGGGCAGGCAAAACAAATGTAACATAAGTCATATCCATTGCACCAGCTCCACCTGTGATGTAACCAAGAACACAATCTTAGACCCAGCACCCTCACACTCTTTTGCCGAAGACCTGAAGCTAGCTTTTAAAGTATGTCCTACCACCACGACAGATGTTGTCATGTCTACAGCCACTGATGGGCTTGCAGTTCCTGCCAGAGTCAAATGGTATAGCTGTGAAAGAAGCAAATAGTAGAAATATATTTATTTACTTCAGTACCCAGAAGAGCATTTTAGAAGCTACTGTTGAACTAACGAATGGCCATTTGGAACTAGGGAGGGTTTTTTTGGCTTAGGTAGACATTTAAAAGAAAGTCTAAAAGTCTTATTACAAAGTTCAAAGACAACCATTTTGTTACAAAAGGTAGCTCTGCTTCCTCAGATCCATTAACTATTTCCAGTTGTACCTTGTGTTCTATTGAAATATTTGCTTACACGCACACTTACAGTCAGTGAACATAAGAATGATTAACTCTACTGTCTTGTAAAAACTTAATAATGCCATTTAGATAATAGCAAGGGAACTAGTGTCTTCCCAACTTCAGTCTAAGGTCTACACACTACTATGTGAAAATATTTGGGTAAATAAGGCCTTCTATGTGATGCATGTACACTTAAGATCCCAGCACATTTACATTTTCCTCCTGTATCAATTAAGTAAAATATTTAAAACGGAAAGCCATTGCTAGTCATGACTGAAGTGACAGTACATGAGATCCTCTGCTATGTGTGTAGGTGTAGAAGCACTTCTTGTCCTTTGGCTGATCTGTCACCTTATGAGAATCTTTTCTTGCTTGCAAATTGATGAGGCAGTATGCTCCTATTAATAAAATGATTAGCTGACTGATAGGATTGTGGCTTTCTCTGATCTTGATCTTATCCTTACCCATACTACTTTTCTGATGTGGAATTGATGCTTTTTTTTTATAACCGATACAGAATTACTAGAGTTTGGGTTGCATGATTGCATGCCGTGCAGTGTCTGGAAGCCACGCTGACTGCCACGCACAAGGCACAGCAGGAACCTCACAAGCTGGTATTATTTACAAATATTCTGCATGGGGAAGATTGTCTCAACTGTCAAACTGTTACCAGGAGTGCTATAAATATAATTTTAGGACACTGAAGACCAGATCAAAACTGTTACAGGCATAGGATAAGGACAGGCATGTGATATGTCCTGATCCAGGACAAATTCACTTGATATTGTCAAAGTCATTCAAAACCGCTTTGTACATCTGACCTAGGACCTGCTGATCACATACCTATTATTGGACCCTTAGTAGCAAGTTCGCAGACTTTTAGTCTTCTTCCCTTTTTTTGCCTGCTCCTCTTCCGGTCTCTCTGCCCTTAAGTTATGCTTTCTAGACACCACCGTCTTCATTTATGAACACAAAGAAGGCTATGTCCTTGTCATTTCATCTGAGTGCTTGCCAGACTGGGATAGTTCATCATTTGCTGCTGGGTATTTCTGATGTAGAGCAGCAATTGCTGTCTTGTCAGTGCCTGGTTTTCCAATGCTCCTCAACTGGGCTTTTTCTGGGACACTTGCCAGATAAGGCCTTCCTCATCTTCAGCTATAACAAGCAACTAAACTACAGCACATTTATTGGCATCCTGGCACCAATGCCCTTATAAGCCTCAGGCCTGGGGCTGCTATACTCCAGAGATTGCTGCCTGCTGGTAAGGTGTCTTTCTAGTCTTTGCCACGGTCTCAGTTCCAGACCCATTTGTATGTGCTGCCTCTTGAGGGCAACAACTGTGCTGTGAACATGAAGAGCAGTGATGAGTATGGAGGGGAGTCTGCTGGCTGTCACAAAATCTTGTGGCTTGCCTCCTTGGAAAGGCTTGCTTTGTGGGCCACTGTTTGCTGAGTCAAAGGTTACAGGCTCACATTAACAGCTTTCCACTGCCTCCCTTTACTGGAGTAAGGTTTTTCCACCACGGAGGAAAATTCTTTTCAGGTACATAGGCAGCTACTGGATAGCTTGCCAAAGTGTTCTAAGATAATCATGTTGTGCTTCTTATCCATGTCACTTTCAGTCTACTCCCATTCATGAACTTCATCTCTTGGGAGGGCAAGGGTATGCTAGCTTTGACTATCAACACTCTGCATCACAGGCAGATCTGCTCCAGTTAGCATAGCTGTGGATACTGCTCCTCAGCCTACAGCTACAACTTCCCTCCTGTGCCCAGCATCTGCTACTTCTCTTCTGTCCTGGATTGATCCTGTCCAGTTGCACGCCCTGGAAAGCAAGTGCACACACAGACATTGGACCAGATATCTTATCTTCAGAGAAGAGAGTAAGAAAAACACAGGCAGGGAGTGTTTCCATTCCTGACAATCTTCAGTCAAGTACTGAATCTCTGATAACATGTCAAGCTAACTTTATCAAACTTTATTGTAATGTACCGAACAAAATTTCCTGGGATAGGAAGCTTTGTGGCTGACCCCTGTCAGTAGGTCACAGCCCATTTAGGAACTCAAAGGTAACATGTAAGGTAACCATCAACAGAGCTATTCTACTGAAGAGACTTTTGTGTGGCCTAGGACTGATATGATCAGGAAATATCCACATACTGGAGTAGCACCTTTCTCATCCTGACACTCTCACTCAGCTAGTGTGGACTCCCTTTGCATTTCTGGTGAACACAGTTACCATGCACATGAGAAGTTAACAGTTACGATGCACATCAGAAGTTAACATAATCTAGATTGCTTTTACCAGTGTCTGAGAACAGCCTCTCTTCTGGTAGACGAGCCATAGTGACTGGCTCACACCACTCCCAAAGCAGCAAATCCTGCTTACATCCTCATGGGGAGCTTCTGCTGGGAAAGACTGCATGCCCAGTGCCAAATACAGCCAAGAAATAGGGACAGAAAACCGGCACATGGTGTTGGCAGACAAGAGATGCAAATGACATCTTAACAGTAAATACAAATTTTCTGCAGGGCATTGGCCAACCTCAGACTTGAAAGGTGCAGTCCATGAGGGAGCCACCTAAGAAAGACTCTGCTACATGTGAGGTTTTCTGTGTTACAGTCTTACAGAGAAGTGAAAGTGCAGTCAGTCAAAGATACTACCCTGCTATGGTGTGTGCTGAGATAATGATCATATTACATACCACTATGCATCTCATAGAGACGCTTAGCTGTGTGCCAGACCACCTTTGTTTGGCCTTCTAACCTGGTTCCTGCAAACATCTACTCCCTTGGCCATGGTGCCAGGATCTGGACCAGTGGTAACACCGTCACTGTTGTTCTGATAAGTGTAAATATACATGATAATTAAATTCCCTCTCTCAAAAGTTAATCAAGAGTAAGCAGTTGTTGCAATAGGTCACTACTATCAGGAGCATCCTTAGACACAGTGTCCCAAGGAATTACTTACTGCCTTTCTAGAGTCTGTGATGCCGTTCTAGGGATCATAAAATTCCAGAACAGACACCAGTGCCCATCTAACTTGGAGGAGCTCAGTGTCCAAAGCCAAGATGTTAACTGGAAAGATACAGGAACAATCACCGATAAACTACGCCAGTTCAAACCCTTACTGCTACCAGGTCCTCCAGAAGGAACTGTCTTCAGAAGTAAATGTCTTATTTTTTTTAGCAAGGAGAGCAGGCTGCTGAAGTGATAGTGAAGTATGTAAGCTGTGAGCATAGTATCTTCAAGATGAAGGTCAAAAGCTCTGGATAGGAAATCTCAGCAAGTTTACAACAGGGCAACTTGTTGCCCTCCAGGTCCCTCTTACAACACAAAAGGATCTTGCCTCCTTGTTTTTTACTTACTTTTGCAGCTATGAGGAATGAAATGAAGACAGTTTAAAGTACAGGCTGTTACATAGACCTTGTTTGCTCCAAACCCACCAATTACCTACATAAGCTTCTTGTTCTGCTGAGTACTTTAAAAACCTCTGGACCTTAAAAGCAGGTCGTAAGGGACTGTGAGTACTATGGAAATGATACTTCAGAGTATACAAAGGGCAGAATAGCCCTCATTAGCATTACCTTTCCAGAGACTGCCTTCTCAGCAGTTACTGCTCCAGGTTTCCTCAGTGTCAACCAAAAAAACCCTACTAGATTGGCACTTCAGGTTTAAGCACAAGATCATTAATGAATAACTATGAAATCAGCAGGCTTCTGGGTTATTAATAAACAACACTTCCCCCTTCTGAATTCAGTGGAAGCTGACAATACAGTACTCATTCACACTAGAGCTGCTTCTACATGTTCTTGCTCCACTCACTCTTGCCTCCTATGATTATTACAGGTGTGGTAAATTGGCTCCCTTCTGTGAAATTCCCACATCCCAAAATAACCACGATCACTTGACCTTTTGCAGGTTCATGAACACTGATTCTTCCTCCGCAGCGGTCCTCACGCAAAACACAGCCTGTGCTTTTCACACATGCTTTGCAGACCAAAAACCTAATTCAGAGGCTTTTTCAAAGTTGCAAGGTCAAAAGCAACTTCACTGATGCTAAAGAACGGGCATATGTTAGCACTTCCAGGTTTATTTATTTGCATTAATATTTCTCTGCATTTGCTTGTCAGCTATATCATTTGTGTAAGCAGGGACTGAAAATCTCCTTGCTTTACAACTATGGCACAGCTTCTGCACAGAGTCACAATGCCAAAAACTTCCGTCCATGCTGGGCCCATACAACACATAATTTACTCACCTTATAGTGTGAATAAGTCAGCCTAGTGATAATGGCAGGATGTGTAACAAAAACATACAGCCAGGCAGCATCCAGCCCTTGCTGATGTCACAGCTTGTCACAGTTAATCCATCCACACAACCAAGCAGCATGATACATGCGCAGAAAGAAGGATGAGTATGAATCTTTGTGGTTTAGGAACAAACTGGCTTCAAAAATGCAAAATACAACATCCTTTATTTATTGGAAATCATTGCCTCTTCTACAAGCGAGCAAGGAAGCTGTGCATTCAGCTGAATCTTTTTATTTTTTCAAAATACATAAAAATAGAATTTACTTCGATTTATACAGCATCTTAATTAGCTCCTTTCCTCTTTGAAATCAACGTTATTTGACCTTTACCTTGCAAAGCAAATCCCCAAATCCTTGTTGTGATCTGGCAAACACTGAACGCTTTCAAGCTGATGCTAATCACAGACTATGATTTTCCATTTCTTACTCAGCCTGCTTTTGTGAGCACAGTCTCAGTCCTTCTTTCAGCAACGAGTGTGCTGTATGGGGGGGGGGGAAGAGAGAGGCAGACAAAGCATCAACAGCTTCCTGTGCTGAGGTGAGTTAGCTTGCTAGGAAAATGTTGTTAGATTGTTGTGTCTCTTCCCCCCCTATTTCCCTCCTTTTGAAACAAATTCAAGATGTATAAGAGGAAACAGGCTATGAAAGGTTAGCAATTCAGGCAAAGCCATAATGTATTATAGTATCTGGCCTCTCCAGACATGCAAACATTTCTGATCAGATCATCTAGGCATGGATAATTTAGCCTGCTGTGACATCTTGTTGTGATCCCTTGTTGAGATCTGTTGTGTCTACATTCATTTATGAAGGGGTGTAATCAAATAATGATAAGGCAAATCCAGTAGCAGGAAATGCTTTTTGGCTGATTCTTCACTACAAATGTAAAGGCTCAGTCACTGTATGTGAACTGGGCTGCTAGAAGATACTTTTCTTTCTGATTGAGTTTGATGTATGGAAGTTATTTCCTCCTGCATAACATATGACTACAAGTAAAATGTTCATTGTGATTTTATGCTGTGCTTGATGATGGAACTCCAAATAATGTCATCTATATGCAAAAGCTTTGGAAAGAGGGGATAGGGAGACTAAATCCCCAAAGCAGATTAGAGGGCTAGTTTTCAGATGCACAAGAAAGAGGAACTATAATCAAGTGCTAAAACTAGCTTGCTTCAGGCACACGTAACTCCTTTTGACACTGACTGGGAAAGCTGTCACTGAATTTTTCTTTCCAAGCAGCAGCAGAACTGTGCTCTGTATGCATCCAGCATTCTAATTCAAGCACTCAGCCTAATACTGCACCTTCAGTAAAGAGTCTCCATGGTACATATTTGACTTACCAGTTTCATTTCACATTACTGTTATTGTCACTCCTTCATTTTCACATCTTTTTTGTTTATGCTCCTTCTGCTCTTCTGCCTGTTATCTGTATGTGGAAATACAGTCTAAAAGGATGGTAATCCAACTATAGCACAGGACATAGCTTACTTACTGTTGTGGAACACCACAACAAGGAGTTGAAATTATTGCCATCCCTGCTGTCAAATATGCAAGAAGAACCAAACTCAGCAATGCTCTACTTAGTCTGCTGTCCTGGGTCTGGCTAGGACAGAGTTAATATTCACCTGAGCTGGGTGGAGAACTGGAGCTGGTGGCCCCTATGGCTGGGGCACCTAGCTGGGATAATTAACTAATTAGCTAACAGCTGAGGTTAATTTACCCAAATTAGCCAAAGGGCTATTCCATCCCATCTGACATCATGCTCAGTATATAAGAGAGGAGGGTAGTGAGGGTAGCCTCCTACTACTTGGAAGAAATTAGGTGTGGAGATTTGTTGTAAGCCATTATACTGTATTTGTATTCCATCACTGTTTTGTTTTCTTCTGTTATTGCTGTTAAATTTACCTTTTGTTCAATCTCAACCCACGTGTTTTTGCTGGTTGTTTTTGTTTACCAATTTTTCCTTCTGTCCCACTGGAGGGTAGGGGGAGTGAGAGAGAGACTGCGTAGTCTGGTCCCAATTAGGGCTGAACTACGACACTGCTCTGTACATCTTGCAAGAACTCAGGTTGCTCATAGGTTCCACTCACATGCTGTAACTGGACCTGAAACTTTGCATTAATGCATAGTGTGCTGCTTTTATTAGGTGTTTTTATTAGCTGCATATTATGGTTCTCAAAACTTGTTTCCACTGGGTGAGATCTGTATTGAGGAGCAGAAAACTAAGAAACAGTCTAAGAAAATAAGAACATGGAGCTAAATACTCAATGTGTAAAGATTTGCAGCTAGACTTCTCAGCTGATGTACTTCTCTAATGTCTAAAGTACAGACAGCATATGGTGTCTGATGAAGTCCAGCTGCTCTTGAATCTATTTGCACGGCAGATGTACTTTCAGCTGTGTCTTTCTGGATCAATCCTTGCCTGTCCACTGGCAACTGTATGTCTATCTTGAATACATCACTTACTTGCAAAATGAAAAATAGAAGACATCTTCACTAAATGATACTGAGTTAATTTCCTAATTTACTGATGTTTAATAACTTACGATGGTGAAAAAGCACAATGAATATGTCATCCATTGTCTTGCTCTTAATCTCACAGAATTTTTGTGGTTTCTGAATACTTCAGAACTGACAAATGAGCACTACAACCTAACCTGGAAAGAGCAGCTCTTTAAATGGCATCTTAGTGCCTTCTCTTGACGCTTGAATGTAAAATATAGCAAAACCTCTTACAGTTAAGGAGGTAAACCTAACCAATTGCATTTATAGACAGTTTTCAATGAGATACTAACATACAAGTCTCTTCAAATTGAGAGCTGATAATTCTATTCTGAGCTTGGTTTTCGCATTACAATTCAGGCTAGTGATGTATAACAATACATCACTAGCCTGATTAATATGGCAGTCATAGCTCTTCCACTCCATGGTCTTCATGTTCATGTATAAGCCTTTTTACTTTGTTCTTTCCCCATCCCAAACAACTTCCACTACTACGAAAAATGCCTCCCTTTTCAGTATAAAAGTGCATTATATTCTGTGCTAATGAAAAATGAAAATTTACCTCACAATGCAGTAAGAAATTCTCTATTTTCTTTGCACACAGAAATGGCCTTTGAATATCCAGTTAAGATTACATGTGAATGAAGGAATGGGTGAAGAAGCTACAGTATTCCTGAGATATTATCTTGCTGCAGTAAATTTGTTTGAGATTCACAAGCATCAGTAGTAACGTTCACCCTATACCAATCAATAAGCAGGCCTTGGTTCCACAGTTCTGGCTGTTTACAGATAAAATAATAGGCAGCTTTGTTTACGAGGCAGACAAGCTCAGACATTTTACACTCAATGGTAGCTGAAGGTATGTAAAGTCTTCCTAGACATAAAATTTTTTAGCAAACCCTGTTCCATGATGTATTTTAATAAAAATCCTTTTTCAAATGACACAACTCCATTAATGAGCAAGGGCAGCGCAACACTGTGTGTAAGAACAGTTCTACCTGCTACCTATCCTAACTACATGTAACACATCAGAGTATTTTTCTAATTGAAGTAAGTATACAAAACCCCTGAAACTGTTAAAGCTAAGCCAGGACTTCACTTCTATTTGACCACATAGTGTAACTGGCTCTATTAAAACAGATTAGCAGGGAAGATGAAGAAAGCAGAGATTACCAGACCCTGTAATGTAATGACTTTAAGCTTATCTTCTACCTGTAATTACACTCCACAGGACAAAGATTTTTTTCCAGTGCTACTATTTATTTATGTTATCACACTGTAAACACCATTGGAGTAATATCATTGGACGGACCCAAACTATATTACGATAGAACTTCTAATCTACTCTTGTAAAAAGCTGTGCTCCTGAGGAACTGTGCTACTGTGTGCTGATAAGAAATCTGCTGTGGAACTACTGCAGCTACTTTGTGCCTTCAGTCTAATCAATTGGTTCTATGTTCATAGTGGGAAACAGAAGGAGGGATGTACAGTAAATGAGGGACTTACTCAGTTTTGAATATATACATACTTGCATTGAACTTTGCAAATCTCAGAATTTCTGCTGCAGCAGGGACAATCTCTCCTCTCCCATATACATATCACTTTCAGCTGCACCGGACACTTGCCACAGCTAGGGAAGGAATGTTAAGCATAGCAGATAGGGGCTTTTGAAAGAGTGGACACTTATTTTTAGGGCTCCCATCTTTCCTATTAAATAGCAACCAAATGTGTGCTTTTTAGATACATCACCTGGTCACTAGGCTATAAAGGTAAATTGTAGACTAATTGAGGCTTGAGGACATCTTAAATAATGCTTTTTATAACTCAGTGAATGTACGAACTTCAAATACTTTCACAGAAGGAAGAACAAGGCCATCATGTTCGCACAATGTACTTTTGAAAATTAGATGTTATTGATTGTAGCCCAGTAAAGAAACACTTTTAATCTGTCCTGTATGAATAATTCAGCATTATTTTTTATGTATATAATTAGGTTACTAGATATTAATTGTATGCAGTAATGCTGTGAATTATTCTGAAATCTTCTGAAACCCTCAAATAAATATGTCAACAAAGTCAAATATACTTTATCTCTTTACAGCATGTATTTCATAAATACCTTCAGGTAGATTTTGCTTTTAACTTTCTGTAGTTCTTAATCCAGTTAAAATTAGGCATCTGTTCATAAAGATAAATAGTAAGTTACACAAAGGAAAGTAATCTGTAAACTCTCAATTACTGGTCAATGGTCATCTTTTTTTTTTTTTAATGTAGTTTCTATTCTTAAAGATAGATGTTTCATTGTAGCATGTCTTTTGGTTATTTTGATCAACTGCCATTGTTTCTTAAATACACAGTTGAGCACTTGACATGGAAAGGCAGTCCTTATAGAACCTTGTCCTACTTTGTTAGTGTCAGTGGAACTCAACCAGGACACCAGGAGCAGCCCAGAAATTATTGTTGGACTGAAGCCTTGATGAATGGCTTCATGCTATTGAGTGTGAACTAGCATCTCCATAATTAAAGCACTGATGAACCTTCTGCTGTCACTACGTCAGTATGTTAAGTAAAGCTTGTTCATCATAAAATGTAGTTTCCTCAAAATGAGATTATTTTCACAATTCCTAGAGGGAGAATAAGAGACTGCTTCATTTTGTCACTTTTGTCCCTATGTGGAATTGTCCTGTCCACAGATATTTATCCCCACTTGAATGGTGCTGTGCCTAAATACTGTTCACATATTTCAAAACTACAATTTGAAATTTCTTTATTTTAAAATTTCAGAAAGTGTTATTTTGAGACTAGCCTGAGGCAAACCAAAGTTACAACCTACTCTGTATGGTAGGGGTCAAGTGATAACCTGAACATCTTGTAGGACTCTTAGAAGAATGATACTAGGAAAAGTGCTGTTGGAGAGAAATGCAAAGGATTTTCTTTCAAAACATATTAAGTGGGGCAAAACCCAATTATTCTGCAAATTCCAGGATGGCAAATACTAGAAGTTGTAGAGTTTGCAAATATTGGAAACATGTTGTAAAGGAGAACTGATTAGGCAAGCTTACTTTGGTCGTGAAGTAAACAGTATACACATTTTAAGGTGTTATTAGAGAAGATGACTGTTGGTTCTAAGAATTAGGTAGTAAAATGGATGAAAGGACAAAATTGAGGGACTGAATTTAAGTCACTTTATTTTCAAGAAAGAAATACTGTAGGCCTGAAAAGAAATTAAAAGACATAATAGAGCCACTTTCTGTCCACAGGACCAAAGAGATACACTATCTTATTGCCACCAGTGTGCAAAATTCATTACACTGATTAAGTGCACTGCTGCTCCCCTTTTATTCTAAGAGCTACCTTGGGAATGGCAAAGGGATATGAATGCTTGACAAGTCTTTCTACAGGAAAGGGACAGGATTTTACTTAGATGATCTTCCTTAGCTTTTGGGATTAGAATGTCACAACTACTATCACCAAGTTTGATAAACAGTCAGTAGTTTTAAGACTTCATGACTGGTTTAGCATCACAGAAGTGAGATGTGCTTCCCTTTCTGTTCCACCCTCATGTAGGTGTTTTGACTTTTCATTTCCATAATTTTAATGTTTTCTTTTTATTTTTAAAGAGCAGCAAACAACTTTTTGCATTGAGATAAAAGACAATGTTGGAACCTGGCACTCTGTAGACACAGCTGTGCAGTGCACCTCTCTGCAAGCGCTCCTGCTGACAGGGAAGGAGGAACTATCTTTCTCTGTCCAGCAACACAGCATTTTTCTGGCTTCACACCTTCCACCTCAGATTCTTACTGCATGCATGTTCATGTTCTTCCTTGGCTGAGAAACATACATGTTTCCTCATCCCTTAGGTTGCAGGTTAACTGAATGCAGTTCCTGTGAGTCCTGGCCTTGTGCCCAATCTGTTAATCTACACTGCTTAGTAACCACTAAACATTACCATTGTCGAGGGGAGGAGATGGATGATTATTTGTCATTTGGATAGGTCTGCACCTATCCAAATTGCTCAGGTAACAGAGAGGGGACTTCATCATTTATATACCTCACAAAGAATTAACAGAAAGTCAATCTTTGTCCTGTTGATCTGCCTACATTTCACAGTCTTTGGTTTACACAGAAGCAACAGAGATCTCGTGCTCTCAGTGCGCTGACATGTAAGAAAGGAACTCTGACTTTCAGCAGTCCCATCCTGTGTGCTGAGCAGAACAGTACTTCATCCAGCCTGCAAAATGCACAAATCTCAGGAAGACTGCAGTTCCATTCTTACACCTTGAATGTGTAAAATCAAAAGCTAATGCTATATGAGGATGCATAAACCAGATCAAATCTCAGATGAGAAGCAGCTTCAAAGGTCAGAGATGTGTTAGCCTGAACTCAGCATAATTTTTGGATCAGCATTAGTTAATTAATAATCTTACTCATTATTTAAACTCAAATCCTCAGCAAGTGTTGCATATACATCCAAGTTTTCAGAGTGACAAAACACTACCGAGCAGCAAGCTCAAGATTCCATAACCACCCATTCTTTCCTTGAGGAATATTTAGCTAATAATTATCCTTTATGCAAATAGAGCAATGCCTGACTGAAGACTTTCATGCATTCCACCGTGCAAAACCAGAGCTGAACATTCCTGTCAAAAAGCTATCCAGGTAAGAGATTTGACTTCTCTCCCACACCTCTGAACTCAGGTTTTATTTGTTCTTTGCCTGTTTTCAAAGGTGGAAAACTGCCCCTTTTCAGTTATTTTGCATACCAGTATTGCTTTTTAAGTTTTGACATTATTCTGTTCTTCGTAAATATTGCTTACAAGGTACATACTGGGCAAAGGTTTGTAAAACACGTAGTTAGCTGCAATTAGTATGGAAGTAAATTTTCCTGCAAACCCTGGTCTAAGAGTTCAAGACCAGTCAGACAGTTTTTACTTGTACTTAAGAAAAGTGGCTTATACAAAGCTTATCTGGTTTTTAAAGCATTAAATTATTATTAGAACTGAGAATTTTCTAAGTGATTAACTATGAGAAAGGGTTTCCAAAATATTGTCCTTATTGCATGTAGTAACGCAAGATACTAGGAAAAGCAACAGGTAAAAACATGAGAACAGTATATCAATTTATTTTTCTCTACAACAGCTTAATGTGACTAAACAAAGTCCAGCAAAACCACAGGGCAGAAAACAGAGCTTAGTGTTTAGCTTTGTGACTGATGACTAAGGTCTTGGGAAGTTGTCTTGAAACATTTTTTTAAAAAACAAGACTTTTACTTTGGACCAGCTACCTTTCCAAATGCAAGAAGTCTGATTTTCAAGAATGGTTCTTTGATCCCACAGAAAATGTCTTTTTAGTGGTGATGCCCTAGGACTCTCCAGAAGAATAACACTGCCTTGCCATCAAGTGCATGCCAATATTTTGACCAGCATGTTCTGGAACCCCTGAACAAAACCAGTCCCTGGAAAACTACTGAAACTACTTTATAATAATAATTTATTTCTAAGGTCTGATAATTCCCAAGGATGATCTGATGAGACAGCCTTAACAGCAGTTGCTGGCTGACTGTGTGAGTTCTATTGTAGCCTGCTCATCACCTGTGGCATTGTTACATGTCATCTTGCTCACTAGGACACTGGACTGAGAATCCTTGGGAAAATATGAATTGAATCACAGCTGCTGGTGAATGCAGGCATTTGAAAAAGAGCCTAACCTGCCTTGGAAATCCTAGATCAATTTATAGCTGGAAGGAGAATTTGTGAATTGAAGATTTTAATTAGAAATACAAAAATCTGAAAGATTGCTTGACTCTCAGAATAATTCCCAAGTATAGCAGTGTTAATTTGAAGAGGACTTAGACTAATGTACTGGCTTTCCTGACTCGTAAAGAGTATTTTTTTTCTTCCTTCACTTTTTGATTAGCATAACATTGAAACCCAATAGGAAAATGTTTTGCAGCGACAATATTTTCCCCAGACACAGTAAAAAACTGAGCCCATCAAGTTTCATACAATTTTCTTAAAAAAGAAAAAAACCACTGTGCTGTTCGTTGCCTATAGCCTGAAAGGTCACTAGGTCAGTGTTTAAATAAACGGTTTTGGTTGCTGGCACCTTGTTTAAGTCTGCCTCAAAGTACATCTAGGTCTTGGTGCTCTAAAGCTGAAAATATAATAGGTTATCCAAGACAGAGAGAAACATTCATTTCACTTGTTCTGTTTTGTCACTTGATCCTTTCTAAAATTCATCAGTTATGGCAACATTTTTAAGTAATTCTGCACAACAAAAGTAGATTAATAAATCAAAGCAGTAGGTGCTGAAGCATTATTGTATTATATTATATGCATTTCAGGGGATTTTCTTTTAGACTAGTCAGGTCCCACAGACTAAACATCCTCACTACATCTGTTCAAAGAACCAACTGGTCGCTTGGGTTTTTATGCCACCACAAAGGGTCAGAGTGCACTGGGGCAGAGCTTCTGAGTACTTTTCTCTGAAAAAAAGTCTGGTTTGCAAGCATAACATGCCTCTGGACATTCAATCTACAGACTGTAAATGAGGCTAACCAGAGATTTTTTTCAAAACTGAACAGTAATGTAGTCATAGCCATTAGAGACCAAGAGAGGTTTCTTACAGGCAGAAAAAGTTGCTGATATGAAAGATGAGTAACATGAACAGTTTAGCTCAATACTTACAAGTGTTTTAAATCAAATGCTTAGCTAAACTGATGTCTGTCATGCTTTTCTCTGATTTATGCAACAAAAATTCAATGAAACTTCACATAATAAATACAAAGCCTGCTGTATCCACATTAGTTTTTAGCTCATTTCTCATGGTTTGAACTCAGAGAAAACTGCAAGCATCACCTGGCTCAAACTATATAAAGGGCTCTATCCTAACTTACACTTCCAATCACTGCTTCAGCAAGAGTTAGCAATTCTAGTATAGAGTTGTGATACCCTGTCTGAGTTCTGTCTCAAATACAGCATTTAAGAGATCTCCTTAGCATTGAAAGGCAGGCCCACCCTGTCTACTCCCTCTTGGACTTTCTAGAGTTACAGTACAGCTTCAGATTTTCTGGTGGACAATCAGGATGGGGAGACAAAAGGATGCATCAGAATACAGTTTTTTGGGGTCCTGCTGTTTCACAAAGAACAACTCATCCAGTCAGAATGGCTATATATATATCAGCACAAACTGCCTTCCAAGGAATCTGCAAAGAGAAATCCCACTGAACACGTTGTGATGAATGTGTCTTCTCCTGCAGAGATTTTGTCAGGTCAGTGGCATGGTGGAAAGACAGAAAGAAAGGTGGGACTGAGGCCAGAAGGAAAGTCAGCAGTTTGTTTGGCTTGAATAGTTCTTTGCTTTGTTTCTGTTTTTCACAAGATAAACTGAGTCACGCATTAATCCTGAAAGACAGTGGTTCTGCTCAAGCAGGTTAAAAAAAAAATACCAGCTTTTTGCTTTTGTTCATGTGGTTAAGGGCAACTTGACAAAACTTAACTGTGAAGATTCCAAACATCAAAATACAATTAAAAATAACCAAGACTACTTTTTGTTGTAATGATATGGATGATACATATGTATACAAATGTACATACAAGTAACTTTCACTTGTATTAAACAGTTGAGAATGTTCTAACACCAAAGCCAAATGCAATGGACAGACATGTTCTAGGCTATATACTGCTTCATTTGTGCATCCCTGTTAACAACAGTTCTTTTAGCAAGTGATGGGAAGCCTTCACTTGAATGAAATGCAAATGTTACATTCTGTGAAGCTCTGAGGGGTGAGGGGGTTGTCCTTTCTCTTACAGACAACTTACCGTGGGCTGTACTGAAAATGGGTCAGTTTGGCAAACCAGTAGAGGAATCTATTTACTGACGCCCCTAGGGCTCCTGAATATTGCTTATTGCTACTGTGGAAGGACAGTGTTGTATCTCAGAGCCAGAATCAGAAGGCTGGAGTTTACTCATGTGTACATGAGTACACAGATCTGCTCTCCACCCTCCTGCCTTTGGAGATGGTAAGAGCATAGGAAGCTCCCAGCTCTCTGCTAGGCTGCACAAATATACAGGGCATAGCATGCAGTCATTGTGGAATCTCATTTTCTTCAGGTCAAGCAACTAAGTTATTACTGAGCTACAGGCACCACAGCCTGAGAATTCTTGGGTTACATAGCCAAAAAATGTAACAACACCCTTTCTATTATTTGGTGTGCTTTAGTATGTTCTAAAAGCAACAACTAAACTCTAAAGATTAACAGTTTCTGGAAACAAATAACATCACATTTTAGAGCTGTTCATTTGACATGGATTCTGAAAGTGCACCTAGCAGAATAAATAGTTATTTACAGGAAGAAAACCATTATTTTCAGGAAAAAAAAAAAATTTAAGAAAATGACCACCTGCCAGTATTTGGCTGTGTTTTAGCTTGAATGCATTTATTCCACCAGGAAGATTTTTTTGACCTGTGTCTAAAATGCATCAAAACTGCTGAAAAGATAGATGTTTTATCATACTAGCTTATTTTTGGTTGGCTTTTACAAAAAGCTACCATTATGATTATCCAGTAAAGCAGTACAGCCTAGATATATTACTAAATTATCATTCATACACAAGATCTCTTAACAGATTTCCGGAAAGATTATATTCCAATAACATTATGTATTAAAAATTATGATCATTCCTCAGGAAGCTGCACAAACAATGCACATGTGTGAATTTTAATGAGGTTTTTTTTTGTAAATACAAATTTACTTGCAAGTCAATTGTGTGAGTTTAGAGAGAGGCAGACAGCAACTGTACAATTAAATATATGAGCCTAGTGTACAGAAGCCAACGCAATCTTTTTTATGTAGCCAATCAAAAGCATTCACTGGATATTGAATTGCCCACTAGCTTTTAAGTATGTAGAACAAGGGCACTGTGTTTATTTCTTGGCTGCCTGAATTCACTTGACTGTACGAAGTGGGTGGCATTCAAATAACACTTGCTGTCCTCACGCACAAGCCTCTCATTCTCCAAACTAATTTAGGTAAGACAGGAAGCGTTGGTTTTTTGCATCTTAAAAATGAGTGTCTATTACAGTTGGTAGCATTCTGTATTTGGTACACTTTAATCATATGCTCTTAAGTATTTCTCCTGATGTTGTAACTTTTGCCTTTTCTCTGACATTTGCATTCTAGCAAAGACTAGATACAACTTATTTCCTGTCCAAGCAGATCTTGCATAGCATTATCACACAGTACATTAGAGTCTAAAGTAAATTTGTCGTTACTGATAAAAAAAAATAGCTATCTTTCTAATTAATTACATTCAATTGTAATTGATTTTCCTTTATGATGGAAATAAACCTTACTTACAAACATAAAGAAACTTACATAGTGGGAGCTAAAAACTATGTAATATAATTGAGATGGATAGAAATCTACTCATTTTTAAAAATATATTTAGACTACTGCGCAAGTCATTTTCAACTTCAACAATCAGTCCACAGAGCTCCAATAAGAATCTCTTTTCTGCCTTTTACCAAATTATGAATCATGTATCTGTAACGCTTAAACATCCTCTATCAAGTTTGGTTAAACTTTGCAAGAAATCATGCTGTGTCATTTAAAGTAATACCTGGGAACTTGTTTAAGACTTTTGCACTAATTAGAGATGCATATCTTCTTATTGTTCTCTGTTTTCTGGCAGAAAGTATTAATTAAAACTTGAAAAGAATTTCTAACCAGAATAGACAGATGACTTTATAATAAGACATTCTCTATTTGGAGTGCCACAGATCAAAAGCTTACAGGCTGTTGGTAATCCATTCTTTTGCTTATCAATTATGCTTTCAGTTGGACTCATAAGCCCTTTGTTTTTTCTCAGCTTGGAATTCTATACTCTAATTGGGTGTTACCAAACATTAACAAATGAAAATACAATTCTTAACCAAAAAAAAAAAAGAAGTATGAAATTTACACAAAGAATGATGACTTCTGTCACTAAAGTCTAAACTTACTATTAACTGTTAAAATCATTAAAATATACTGACAAGAGTACTGTGCCAGTGAGTGTACTTAAAGTTTTAGGAAACTGATGGATACGACTTCTGTCTGTAGATACTGAAAGACGAAAGAAACAGCTTTAACTTGTAAGTGAAGACAAGCTTTGACATTATATTGCAATGTCACACCTGAGATCTGGCTGTTTATGACACTGGGAGTGGCTGGGCTTGAGAAGTTCTTCCTTCCTAGAGATTCTGCATACTGCTGTATTAGCACATACTCTTTTCTTCTAGGTCAGTATGAGGCATTCCTTAGCTCCCAGTACTTACATATGGGCATCCACTCTTGGAAGTGTCTTCTTTCTTTCTACTGCAAACCAGAAGACAAGATTTGCCACTTGGAGTAGTCTGTTTCACATTTTCCATCTTCCTGCTCCTAGCCTTATTTTTAAACTGTTTAAAGTAGGGCACTTGCATGTGAAACTATTTTGCCTCTCAGTCATGTCCCCATCTACTTCCAAATAATTTATGAATGCACTAAGCTAATTTCAACTTAATTTGACAATTGAGCAAAAATGCAGAGATTGAGTTTGGTGAAAATAGTTGTGTTCATAGAGGCAAGAGACACCAAAAGCACCTCCATCTGGAGAATACAAATTTTCCCAGTCTTTATGTATCAGAAAACCAACATGAGGAAGAACCATAGGAAACACCGCTTGGACTCATAAGCCCATTTGTTCTGATGCCCACAGCATTATTTTATATTACTCTATTATTTACATTATTTATATTATTTACATTATTTATATTATTTACATTATATTACTGTTCCTTGGAGAGCAAAGCTAGGGAACTATGGATTTAAACTTAAAAATACTAACACGTAGCACTCTTCTGAGATGGCAACAGATTCCATGACAGTGTATGGTCCATACGTTGCCAAAGCGGTATCTGCAAGGAAATGCTTAGTAATTAATGGAAGCTGCACATTAAAACAATCTACAATTCAACAGGTTCACATTATGTAGCAGCTTCTAAGAGTACATCAATGGTTTGTGCACAAGACTAAATTGTTGCTCTCCTGAAAACTCTGCTTTACAGGTTGTCCTAGCAAAATTTTTCTCCTGTGCACTGAGGACAGCTGCAGTGACAGATCACTATATCACATGAGTTCCACATCAATGATGACCGATTCATTACGAGAAAGACTATAGCCTTCCTCACTAGTATATGTTTACTTCACACCATCAAGTGCTGCCTCTGATGACAGAGACCAGAGATGGAGCATTTGGAAGAGCTGAATGAAATATTTGTTGTACAAATAAATGACTAATTTAACTCCATTTTTCCTTAGTAAAACAATCTGCATTCAGTCAAATGTACTTGTACATGAATGCAACAAAGGGCTCAATCTGCAGATTTATTTCTTAGTGTTGTGTCACAGGAGCCCTGTGTTGGAGTTCTTGTTGGGATGATGCTTCCTTAAAAGCACAATCAGGTGATAAACCTTTAGTGTTAAGCATTTGTGCTAAAAAACCCTTAATGAACTGCGATCTAACAGCCGTTTTCTTCACTTTGCAGGAACACATACATGAAGTAAACATTGGGACAATGGAAAGACCACTTGAGGCTAGCAGGATGGAAAACAGCACCTCTTTCTGCTTTCTCATGGAAAGAAAGACTCATGTCAAGATTAATAAGAAAGAAGTCATGCTAGCTAAGCTGAGGAAGAGCTTTTCCTGTACCCCAAAGAAGATGAAGAACTTTGTCATGAACTTTCTTCCTGTTTTACGATGGCTTCCCAAGTACCCCTGCAAAGAGTACATTTGGGGGGATGTTATGTCTGGGTTAGTGATTGGGATCATTTTGGTGCCCCAAGCAATCGCATACTCACTGCTGGCAGGTCTGAAGCCCATTTATAGTCTTTACACTTCATTCTTTGCCAACATCATCTATTTCTTAATGGGCACATCTCGTCATGTCTCAGTTGGCATTTTCAGCTTAATAAGCTTAATGGTAGGACAAGTTGTGGACCGAGAACTTCTCTTGGCTGGGTTTGACTTGAATGATGATGCCCCACCAGCCCTAGGTCACGGCTCTCTGCAGAACGACAGTCAGTCCAACACAACTGCCTTCAACCTTACAATTGCAGGGATGAATGCTGAGTGTGGGAAAGAATGCTACGCTATTGGCATTGCTACAGCCTTGACATTTGTGGCTGGAGTGTATCAGGTAAGTGGTTGTTGACACCCAGCGTCAAGGTATGAAGTTCCTAAAGATTCTTTGCATGGCCTTAACTTTGGTTTGATTCTATTTCAATGAGAGATACAGCATCAGTTCACTTGAATGACCTTGGACTGTTTTCTCCAGGAAGCTTAATGGTAGGCAACTCAGGAATAGCATGAGGTAGGCAGTTTTCTTAGCTACTAGCAGCACAGGTAAAACAAGAGTCTTCTGCAAGACTGTTAACATCGTTTTGATACTCTACTGCCTCTTGGCCTTGCTGCTTTCATGGGACCATTAATCTAATACAGATCGTACCATGAAGGAAATTCCCAGGTAGCTGTGTACTTCAACAGTGAAGAAATAATTCTGTTTCCCTAGCACTTTAATAAAGGTGCAGACCCACTCACCTACTTCTATACAGATTCAGAATGTGCTGCTCAGTGTTTTGCTAGTGGATACTATGTTCTACCAAACTGCTGTCCAAAGATAATTCAGAAGCAGAAAGGACAAGAGAGGAAACAGACTGACTAACCCACTTTTCAGATAATGGCTGTGCTGGACTCTTTGAGACTTAACAGTGTGCTGCCTGTCACAAGAACATCAAAAGAACACAGAAGGAAGCAAGATGAACATACTTACCTATTAATTGTATATACATAGGAATTCAGAAAGAGCTAGCTATCTTCCTGTATACTAAGAAATTTCAGGCCACGTTTATGAACAACAAAATGCCCTTATGAAGCTGTATTTTCTAAAGCCACCAAAACAAGGAGAAGCAACTAGTTAAGGACAGTATCCTGAGATCTGGGAAAGTCTGCAAGCTCCTCTGCCACTTCTGACCTTAGGCATGCCACAACGGCTGTCTGTGCTCCACCTTCCCTTCTCTTCACAGGGCTAAAATTAACAGCTGTTTAATACAACAGTGCCACTGAAGTAGGGATCTTAGCTGTTGTCATTCAAGTTCTGTTTACAATGCAATGGTTGTAAGTTTTAACTTTATTCACTTTAAGATAGCAAAAAAAGAAAATCTGCTGTGGTGTAACAGAAGGATTTTTGGATCCCCTGTTCTTTTGCATGGGAAATAAAATTCAGATAAGCTACTTCAGTGAAGTCACTTCAGATGAATGCTGGAGTTAGAGAGTTTGACTGACCCTGTCTCAAACTCTTTATTCACCTCTTGGTTTTGTAGTATCCCACAACACTAAAAGAATCACATGTTTTAAAAGCAGACTGGAAACATCACAGGATAATTCCTGTTTTAAGATTCAATAGCCAAATGCTATTTGCCTCCAGCTCGTTCCCTCCCATCTGTACTTAATCATTTGCAGCATCATTTAAGCTCATCTTTTTTTTTCTTTTTTTTTTTTTTTTTTCTGTGTCTCCTCAGGTTCTAATGGGGATCTTCCGTCTGGGTTTCGTATCTATGTACCTATCTGAGTCTGTACTAGATGGTTTTGCAACTGGTGCTTCCTTAACCATTTTAACAGCTCAAGTGAAGTATCTGATTGGAATAAAAATTCCACGTAGCCAAGGGCATGGGATGCTTGTTATTACCTGGATTAACATTTTACGGAACATTTCTCAGGCTAACCTTTGTGATGTCATCACAAGTGCCATTTGTATCACGGTGCTGGTCACTGCTAAAGAACTGGGAGATCGGTATAAGCATAAGCTGAAATTTCCTCTTCCTACAGAGCTGGTAGTTATTGTTGTGGCAACACTGGTGTCACACTACGGGAAGTTAAATGAAGTGTATGCATCCAGTGTTTCTGGAGCTATTCCAACAGGATTTATTCCTCCCAAGGTACCACATTTCAACTTAATGCTCCGAGTTGCTGTAGATGCTTTGCCTCTTGCCATAGTTAGCTTTGTCTTCACTGTATCCCTTTCTGAAATGTGTGCAAAGAAATATGCCTACAACATCCGAGCCAATCAGGAAATGTTTGCTGTGGGGTTCTGCAACATCATTCCTTCTTTTTTCCACTGTTTTGCAACCAGTGCAGCTCTGGCAAAAACACTTGTCAAAACATCTACAGGCTGCCAGACGCAAGTCTCTGGAGTAATCAGTGCAATGGTGGTTTTGCTCGTGCTGCTCTTCTTGGCACCTCTCTTCTACTCCTTGCAGAAGTGTGTCCTAGCTTGTATCATCATTGTCAGCCTCCGAGGAGCCCTGAGGAAGTTCCAAGATGTGCCAGCACGGTACCAGGTGAACAAGGTGGACACACTTGTTTGGGTTATTACCATGTCTGCCTCTGCCTTGATCAGCACAGAAATAGGGTTGTTAGTTGGCATTGTCTTCTCCATGTTATGCATCATTGTTCGGACACAGCGGCCACGGACAGCCCTGCTTGGTCAGATCCCAGACACCAGCTTTTATGAGGATGACTTAGAATACAAAAATCTCTCTTCGGTTCCGAAGGTCAAAATATTCCGTTTTGAGGCCCCACTTTACTATGCAAATAGAAACTACTTCCTAAAGTCTCTGTACAGATTGACTAACTTAGATCCTAACCTAGAAGCTGCTAGAAGGAAGAAATACGAGAAAAAAGAAAAGCAGCATCTGAAAAGGGGAGATCACACAACTGCTAATGGACTGAGCATTGGAGAAACCACTCTGCAACTAGTTCCTAAGCAAATCGATTTCCAAGCCCTTGTTGTAGATTGCTCTTCCATCTCATTTTTGGACACCACTGGAGTTAATACTCTAAAGGAAATCCTGAATGACTACAAGGACTTAAACATTTCTGTTCTCCTGGCTTGCTGCAATCCCTCAGTGATAGACTCTCTGAAAAGAGGAGGTTACTTTGGAAAAGATTTTGGAACTATGCAGGAAATGTTGTTCTACAGTATACACAATGCTGTACAGTTTGCAAAAGACCAAAAGCTTCCAGCAGATTGCTCAATTTAATCCTGTGTCTTCCCTGACAATTTACTACAAAAGTGACAGATGAGGAGGGGCAGTTGGCAATAATTAAATTATCAGACACACACTGTAGGCCTTTCTCGCCTAAAGAGCTCTGGTGTTTGTCAGATGCCACACAAAACAGCCACTGGGGATGCAGTCATGACCAGGATGGAATAGGCTGGATTATTACCTGCACCTTCACTTCAAAAGGCAGGTGATGTGCAATACAGCAGTTTGGGATTGATTTCCCCCTTGTACCATGATCATGTGTGACCCAAAATATATGTCATGAGACTGTTGTGCTGGAAGGTCTGCCCAGTGTCAGCTGACTCTCCCAGTGGTTTAATGGCTGGTTTGTGTTGACGGATAAGCCATCTCCAATGAAAATGCAATGGATCTAGCATCTTGGACACATAATGGCTTAAATTCTGGCTTGCAAGGCCCTGCCCCTTCCATCATTCTTGATGTGGTCCTAAACAATTCCCACTATTTGCATACAAATAAAATGTACAAAATACTGTGGAATGTAGCATGTCTCTCCACCTTGATTACATAGGTTTAATGGCACAACCTGCCACAGGAGAAGAAATCATGATCTATCACAGGTTTCTCTCAAAATTATAATTTCCAAAAATTACTGCTGGAGGCACCTGCGTTATTGGCTTCAATCTGTGGTAATTAGTTACTAAAAGTTTTGATGTCCCTAATGATGCTGGAAGAAACATTACTCTGATGCACCATTTTGTAACTAGTAAGAGGATAAACAGGACATGGCTTTAACTGGCAGTCACAAAGTTACTCAGGTAGTTCTACTATCCTGTAAAAATAAGTTGCCTCTGGTGGGCAGATGCAACTCCAGTTCAGGGACGCACAAGGATCAAACATAAAACCTCGTAACTCTGATGCAGCACATCATGTTCTTCCTACAACCGCCTGCCTGGGTGCAAAGAGAAACAAGAAAAGAGCGTTGGGTGGGAAGGTGAATCTGATCTGCCTAGAAGGGGAGTGATGGGTCAGTTAGAACTGCCTTGCTAGTCTTCTTTGATGCAATGCTAATGAAGCTTTACAGTAGCATACCTGGGCTCGATAAAGTGAGCAACACTTTGTAAGCTGTGCATTCTCATATGCTGGAAAAACTCCACCACTCCTTATACAAGCTACAGACATTTTAGGGTTTTTTCCTCCTATCTTATTATTCCTTGATTTGAGGTCCACTAAACCATATTTTCCAGGGCTGGGCTACTTTTTTTAATAATTTGTATCATCTGCTGTTCATTCTGCTTTCTGTCAAATGATACCCCTAGAGAAGGTTGTGTGGTTATATATGCATGTTCTCTCTCCACAAATAAGCATAGATTTAGATTTTGATTGTAACACAGTCAGTACTCAGTGTTCTGGCCCATGGCATTGGCAGAATATCCTCTCTCATACTCAAGCTTATAATTACTTGCACAAAAGTAATTGTGCTTAATTTGTCCTAAAGATAGGACAGCTGCCCTATCTTTCTCTTCTTATTCATGGCTGGTTCACATGCAGGAAATTCTGTCACAGCTACGCCTCTTACAATTACTAGACTCTAGAAAGAGGTTACATGTATGCAAAGTCATTTCTCTGCTGTGCCATTTAAAAAAATGTCAGGCTGACACATCATGTGACTGACTTATTTCAACTGTTCAGGTCAGTGAATGAAAGCACATTCAAACTGAGGTTCTTCAGGTGGCACAGAGCCTGTCTGGCTCTCAAGAACAAACATTTTGTTAAAGGAAAAGCAGTGCATTCCCAAAAGACAAAATAAAAAATGTCTTCAGAAGGATTGAGAATAGCAAAATATTAGGTAAGTGATTCAATGTTGACATTTTCATGCACTCATCATAAAAAAGCATATCAGCTGCACACATTAGTACTGTCAGAGAAGCAAAATCTGACAGAAATGTCTCTCAAGAGATTAAAGGATTGGCCATTGGCAGCATTTTCCTGCAATAAAACAGTTTAATTACATTATTCTCTAAATTGCTGACTTGGTATGACTAGCTTATTTCTGTCATAAAAGCAAATGGGCAGAGCCCAAGGACAAAGTATTAGTTTGTGTCTGCTTTTGTTTGTAACCATTCTTTGATTAGGGCATATCTCTTTTTAAGGTTCTGTCAGGGCCTAGCATGAGGAAGTTGGTTTACCAGAGTAAATACTGCCATATTCATACTGCCAGACAGTATGAATACAGACATTCTTAGGCTGTTGTGCCAAAGCAAGTCGTTGGAAATCAAACTGTTTCAGGACAAAACCACATACATCCTAGCAATCTAGACTTCTTTTATCTTTATGGGTCAAGCTATAAGCCTAGAACATAAAAATGCAAAAACACCCTAAACTCTAGATCAATCTAATTTTAAAAGAGAAAAAAAAAGAGAGATTCCCACAGAAGGTGTATCCTTGCAAGAGTTTCTGGAGAAAAATGAAGAGAGGCTGCCCTTCTCTTATCCAGCAGGCTGAGAAATGAAGAATCAGAAGTCTTCATCAAATTTATTGCAAGAATGGCAGTAAAGGATACCTAAGCAAAGCAACTTGGCTATGTATAAGAGGGAGGGGGCTTTAAGACTTGTAGTGGGAAGAAACTATTGACCGGAAGAAACCATACGAAAAATTTTCTGTTTCAGTTTCATTGGCAGAGCTGGCTCACAAGTTGTGCTGGACTTCGTCAAACACAGCTGGGAAACAGCTTTCAGTGCTATGATGTAGGGATGCTGGGAGACTGTAAATTATTTCTAAGGAGTATGTAAAAGGTAACTAAAAAAAGAAGCCTTTTTCTGGCATATCTATGTTTGCTATACTGTGTTATACCAAGATTAAGGTTATGAAGACTGAAAATGTTAAAAACCGCTGATACTCTTCTCTCCTATTCTACCAGGAATTAGGTAACATAACTTGGAGAGGAACTGGGGATAGGCTTGTAATTCCAACTAGGTTAATACTAATGTTGAAATAAAATCATTATATGCCTTTAGGAAATGTTATATCCATGTCATGTAGATTGACTATACTTCTGTTAACTCTGGTGCCTTGTATAAATCACGTATTTGACAAACTTTAGCACTGCTACACAAGAATAAGAAAGGGTTCTTATTGCAGACTGTGTGCATCCCATGGAGCTGGGCAAACAGTTGGGAGTCTTCACTTCAAACTCTCCTGTTGACTAGTGCAGCACAGCACAAATGTATGGTCTAGGTGTCAAGAATATTCCTGTGTCACATGACCTAGAGACAAATGTGTGCTTTTGGTTGGAAAATAAAACTAGTAATTATTTGAAAACAGTTTGCCTTGTCGTATCCTTTCATGGGTGGTAAAATAACAGGATAACTTGGAATAAAGAAAAAGCGGTGGGTTCGCTGTCCTGGAAAAACGTTAAAATACAGGGATGCACTCGGCATTGCAGGATGAGAAGACATAATGAGAAAGGGCATTACAGAAGTGAGAGCAGAAGATGTCAGTCTTCTATGTGAGCACATCTGCTTCTTGGGAGGAATGTTTATTGTACCTTTTTACAGATGGCACAACTGTGAGGAAAAGCAATGCCTGTATTGTTAGCCTTCCATAGTGGTGATACCTCCTAATCCTCTGTTTTCTCTAAGTACTCTTCTTCAGTCAAGTATATACCATTACTTTCCAAGAAATCTTCTCTACTCACCAACCCCATGATATAACACAGTTTTGCTGTTAAAGGTTCTCACTCAAAATCTCTTTACATCCTTCTGGAAACCACTGGTTCAGGAAGAGAATTGCACATGGACAGAATTCAGCATCAGCACTGAACTCCTCCTGTTTGGACTTGCATTCTTGCCCCTGTTGCTGTTTTCAATCCCAATGTTTGTCTGCAGGCTCCACACTCCCTCGCTTTCCAAACAATTGCTGCCACTTAGTTCACTGTGTCCTTCCACAACTTAAATGTCTTCTTGTCTTTGACAAACACACATTTTTGCAAAACCAGCTGTTTTAGCTTGGTTCTAAACAGCATTAAAGTTTGTAATTTCTGCATGTCAAAGCTGGGCTAAGTATTGAGGCTGGTGGGTTAGAATCCTGCAGTCACTCAAGGAACTACAGTTTTTTGTGCTTGACTGCTAAGTTTCCATGCTCCTAGAATTTTGATTGTGTCAAGGAGTGCGTCAAGGATTGTGTGAAGGACTCAGTCCCTCACTCCCTATAAAGGATGAGCAGAATCCATAACAGATGCATTCCTTTCCCTCAGTCATTTGGAAAGCCTAATCCAAGATATGGCACAGCTGAGACAGGCTGCCAGGAGGAATTCTGGCCTTTGAGTGTAGATGTGGCTACTTTCTTTTTACAATTACTCACTGTTTTTTTTTCTGTAAGTCAATTGGTCACAGAAACCTAAAAGATGCAAGCCATCTCTCCGGAGAAACCTCCAAGATCTAAGATAGGGACTCCAGTGAGGGCGAGCAGTGACAGTTGTCCTTGCCTCGGCTGAAGCTGGGTCACCGCAAGAGTAAGTACAAAACCCACAGCCCAGTAAGAGAGGGAGACACAGCACAGGAAAGGGTGTTTACTGCGAAACATCCACAGGGAAAGACAGGAGTGAGAAGCTGTGTTACCTGCTATCTTCACAGATGGACTAACATACAGAGGCAGCTCTGGGGTACAGATGCAATACTCATCTGCATGCAGGAGCTCTGAACACCTTCCTAAAACTATATACATAAGCACACTCTAATACCTAGGAAGAAAACTTCTCATTTCTAATGTACACTCTGAAACCCACTACTTCTCTGCTGTTCTGGTTTTATTTAGTGAAGGGGGGGCTACGGTGGTAGCTTCTGTAAGAAGCTGCTAGAAGTTGCTCCCCTTTGTTCAGTGGACTCGGCCAGGCCTCGGCTGGACCCGCTGCTGGCAAAGGCTGAGATAGCGGGTAGCAGAATGTTCCCTGATAACGCCTCTGTGATAACATATTTAAGAAGGGGAAAACAGAAAGAAAATAAAAAAGATGTGAAGACACTGAGCGGGGGCAGAGAGGGGGAGGTGGGAGCCTTGTGGGCCTTACAGGCCTCACCCTCTGGCCTCTCGCCAGGCGGCCAACTGGGCCCAACTCGGCCCGGCCTGGCTGCAAGAAGTGGAGAGGAGATGAGATGTGAAGAGAATCTGAGAGGCATCTGCTTGCTTGTTGTAAATAATTTATTTTGAGAGGAACAGCTGCAGATGCCAAGGTCAGTGAAGAAGGAGGGGGAGGAGTAATGCTGCTCCTGGCCAGAATTCCCCTGCAGCCTGTGGTGATGACCATGGTGAGGCAGGCTGTTCCCCTGCAGCCCATGGAGGCCCACGGAGGAGCAGAGATTCACCTGCAGCCCGTGGAGGACCCCACGCTGGGGCAGGCGGATGCCTGAAGGAGACTGTGGCCCGTGGAGGGTCCCACTGGGGCAGCCATTCTGGAGGGACTGCACCTCGTGGAAGAAATGACCCACGCTGGAGCAGTTTCACAAAGGACTGCAGCCTGTGGGATGGACCCCACGATGGAGCAGGGGAGGAATGTGAGGAGTTCTTCCCCCAACAATGAAGCAGCAGCGTAAAACAATGTGTGATGAACTGACCATAAGCCCCATTCCCTCTTCCCCGCTGTGCCGCCCGAGGTGGGGGGAAGGTGGTATAGATAATGTCAAGCCTGGGAAGAGGGAGGGGTGGAGGGAGGTTATCTTGTTCTCTGTCTCATTATCCTGCTTTGGTTTTAGTAATAAATGAACAGTTTTCCCCAAGTCAAGTCTGTTTTGCCTGTAACAGTAATTTTAAGGACTTCTCCCTGTCCTTATCTCAAACCTCGAGCCGTTTTTCTTATATTATGTCTCCCTATTCTCTCAGAGGATGGGGGCAGTGAGAGAGAGACTGCGTAGTCTGGTCCTGATTGGGGGTAAACTATGACATCTGCTCATACCCCATTTCCAGAGCCTGAGCTCTCCTTCCCCTTGTTACCTCCCCAAACTTAAAACTAGTAAATTCCCATCTTCCCGTGTCTGGGACTGCAGATGCAGTAATGATATGGATTGTAAATATGCTCAGCTCAGCAACAGCTTGAGCCAGGCAGAACCTTAAGAGCAATTACAACTTTTGATGGGGTTTTTATGGTTTGTCTTTCTTTACAGACCAACCACTCCTGTTCTAGACACCTCTATTTGGTTCCTTCCACTGGGAATATTGGTATGAGTGTGTTTAAACTGAGTTAAATGGGACCTGAAAGGCAAAGAATTCCAACATTGTCCTCCCAAAGTCTGACATGTATTTCCCTAGAACTAGAAATGTTATTATGTATAAAAATCCCTTTGGAAGAATGTATTAACTAGTATTAATTAAAGCCACTCTGTTTTAGTTGTCACTACCTGTCACAGTGCACAGGTGGGTTCAGGATGCAAAAAAAAATCTCCCAAGTTCAGTGGAAGGAAGATAGAAGTAGTACTAAAATAGTGGCAGCTCTCATTTGGACCTCTTAGTAAGTCAGGCTTGTTTTAAACCTCGTGGGACTTTTTTTGCTATATCATGTCTCCTAAATGAAACAACAAAAAAGTAAGCCACCTTCCTAGTCCCTCACCACTGTTCTTAGAATGGCTAATGGTTAGCAAAGCATATAACAGGATGCGTGAGAAGTCTTGTTTGGGACAGTACTGCCACCTGAAATCCTTTGGTAAGAAATTCCATCCCATTCCTAGCTTTCAGCACTCATCTACCTGGAGAGGGAGTGTAACACTATAACCGGAACATTAAACCCAGACCTACGGCCAGGGGGAGCTCTAGGTATGTGAACAGCCGGGATGCGGACAGGAACTGAACTCTAAAAAGTCTGGCTTCTCCCAGCAGCTCATCTCAGTACTGAGTAGCTGCTGCTGTTACTGCACTAAGACCAAACTCTGCTGAACTTGAAGGAACGGCAGTTATAATGCCTAATATGAGTCTTGAAAAGAGTCAGAATGACCATTGCCTGGAATCCAGCTGAGAGACCTCTCCCTAACACTGCACGTAGATGCCTTGACTGCGAAGCAGTACTCTGCTTAAGGAACCATTGCAGACTCCTCTAGAGCTCTCTTTTCAAAGTTGTGCCAAGCAGTATTTTAGAAAGGATGCACCTAGTTAAAAAAACTGCACTAGAACCTTGTACATGCAATGGTCTAGGAAACCCATTTCTGACACCCTGAAACCTCTCTGGAGGTCATGGTACAACTGTGAATCAAAATGCCGAGGCCTGGACATGGCAGCAGGGGAGACTGATAGGGACTTAATTAATGTCTTAACATCGCTAGACGATGGAAAGAACCAAACCACACCATCAGCAATAGAAATTACATGAGATGTTTGGTTTTGGTTTTTTTGTTGTTGTTGTTTGGTTTTGGTTTTTTTTTTTTTTGAAACCACCATGGATCCACAGGTGATATAAAATTGACAGCAAATTTATAGTGTTATTGTTTATTTACTCTGCTCTGAGTTGGAGGCGTGGAAATCCATTTTCCTGCTGCGTATCCAGACCCCAGTTCCACTGGACCGGGATCGCACAGCCACCAGCCCCACGAGGACCTAGTTGCCAGCCTCACTAAAAAGCAAAAACTGAACTGTTTTGCTGAAGAAAAAAAAAGGTCGCAAAAAAATGAACAAAATGCTTAGCATTTTGATGGTGCTTTATCTTGGGGCATTTATGATGTTATGCATTGCAATAGTTTTGTTGGTTTATCTTTGTTTACCTTGTGATTGTCCTTGCAACCAATCACTCACTTCTTCTGATCTCCCGGAGCCATAAGCCTCAAACTCAGCCTGGGACACATGCTTATATGTTAAGATCATTTATTCAGATAAAATACTCTTAATAGCTATAAGATAAGATAAGTGTTGTTATTGAGATATGTTAAGATCATTTAGTTAGATAAGATATTATTAGCATTTAGATGTCTTTGTACACTCATATAAAGTTTAGGAAAGAACATTTCTTTCTTTCCTTTTAGTTTGGTAACTTGCCTGACAAACAATAATGTTTAAAATTGTATATATCTTTTAAAAAATTTATTATTATTCTTTTCTCTTTTTTTTTTTCTCTCCTTTCCTCTATCACTTACGCCACCATGGAACCCTCTCCCTGGGGCAACAATGTTGAGCCACGGGGTGGTGTAAGAGACTGTGTCGAATGTTTGTCTCAACACTGTCGAAATGCCAAACCACCACTTAAGCAATGGAACATCAGTTAAACCACGGGCCCGTTATCTTGCAAGCCAATCCCTGATCTCTTGCAAGCCAGTCAAACCACAGGACTAGAGGCTTCCTGTTTTAAGGACAATGAATATGCAGTGAGAGAACAATAAAAGGACAGAAACAACCAACATCAAAAAGGAAATCATCATCAAAAGAACCATCATCGACGGAACTATCATCGACAGAACCATCATTGAAGCAACATAGGAACCAACATCGGAACCAGCATCGGACGGAACGTTTTCCCACTGAGTGAACTGGACTGTCGGGACACCGCAGCTCCACAGTGGTAGCTATTGCAACAAAACTCTTTTCCCTCTTTCCCTTCTTTCTTTCTTTCTCTTGCATTTGCAAACTTCTTGTTGGGCAAATAAAGTTACCTCGTACTTGACTCCGTTTTGAGTCTTAATCCTGTTCCCGAGAATATGAGCAAAACCACGCTCCAGTGTGTGAGAGGTCGGTCCAGCCACCCCTAGCCTCCCAGACTCATCTGAGCTTGGCTAGAAAGCAAGGGGGCCTTCCTCTCATCCAAAATTGGAGCGTGACAGAGACATGCAATGACTGTAGCATATGACCTAAGAGGGTCTTCATAAAACTTGACCAGCACACTCACAAGACTCTTCAAATGAAATGAAACCTTAAACTACTTCTTCAACTGTTTTTAGGATGTAATGTGTACAGGTTATCCCTATCTTTCTCAATACAAGCTTTCTCTTTCCTAATCTCACACACCCCCAAACTGATTCCCCTCTATTGGCACTAACCTGACTTCCAAGGAAGCAAAGACATGCTCAGCTTGTAATTATACTAAAATATATATCAAACAGAGCACTTGTTGGACACTTTCATGTGTCACATTTTTCTGGATTTTGACTTACCTGAGAGCAACTAATTCCAGTAACCAGTGAATTCTAACTTGTTCAATGCCGCCATGGGGAACAGAAGAAATGTAGGCAAGGTTCATCTCTTGGTCTTTGCTGAGGTCAAATAGGTCAGCACGGCTGTGAGGTAAAGGAGGGCTTCAAAAAAGGAGGGACAGAAAAGAAACAACACATTGCAACATTAAGTAGCAGCCCCACTGGGTATCCAAAGATCCCTCCACTAAGTCCCCAGACCACATGCAAGATCCTCCCTGACACAAGGACTACTGTCTACTGTGAGATGAAAGCAAAATGGAGTTGTAGGTTATTTGGGCCTAATTGGCTACACATGTAGTTTAGCAAAGCAGAACACAACTCAGGTGCATCTCATTGCCACGCTCAAAGGAAAGTATTACAAGAGTCATTGCTGCACAGGGAGCAACCTCAGGCAGCAGTGGCCTGAAAAAGCCATACAACGGCAGTCATCTTGTCTCTGAGTAACTGATGATAAAGGGAGCTCAATATCCTTTAGGCTTTGGAGTGGAAGTCAGATTTTCTCAGGTCTGTAATAAGACAAATATGGGCGTCACCTCCCTCCTGAAGTCCATGCAATGACATCAACTCCTGCTCTGCTGAAGAAGCTACACTTACTGGAAGAAGGACTAGACCCTCAGAGCCTCCACATTCTTCAGCCATGTTCAATTCACCCCTAAGCATAAGGCAGCACAGGAGTATGTGGTTTGAGGTTTCTATGCGTGATGCTGAAAGCAGTTTAACCCGCTCATGGCTATACAGCAATGACCATGTTAACGCGACTTTGGTGTCTACTTATTCCACCAAAATTAACAAAACACTGGGGCAAATTTCTGCTGCCTCTATCTCCACAGATGGAGGGAGATCTCATTCCCATCCTCCACAAGTCAGAAACTTAGAACATTGCCCAGTTTGCTGGGTTTGGGCATCCTTAGAAACTCTCATTAAGCCTCCTGGCAACATTCAAATTCTGAATGTTAAAACATTTGTATTATAAGAAAAATAAAACAGTACTGTCCGCAAGGTTTGGTAAAATACTTCCACATGTCTTCACATTGCAAAGAGTTGTCTTGTGCTCTAACTACAGACTGCATAATAACCACCTACATGAACAACTAATACAGTTTATAGTTTGCCTGCTGTCATCTGTCTCCTCTGAAAGGTGGGTCATCTCTGTGCTGACTGTAATAATGCTGGGAAGAGTCATACTCTCATTCTCTCCTCCTCTGTCCTCCTCCACATATTCATCCCACCTCCAAGGACCCAACTGAATGAACCTACTACTGTAGAATCATTTGTGCCCAAATGGGGAAAAGCCTGATCTCACCTGGACAAGAACCTGACACAACTTTTGTCCTAGCTAAGATGCTGCCTATCTATTACCCTATCTCCTTCCATTACCTGAAAAAGCAGATCTTGATACAGATTACATCCTTGTAGTGCTTCCGCACCAGGAAGACAGTGTGTGGTGGATGTGTCTTGCAAGAAGAACGCCTAGAACTAACAGTCAAGGAAGCTTTGGCCAGACCTATTTAGGGACTGTGACAATGGAAACATCAAAAAGGAAAGGGAATGAGCTCCGAGTATCAACATACACGCTGTTCTGGGGAAGAGGAGGGACTTCACACATTCGAGGGCCCTGGAGGCAAGGGAGCAAGTCAGAGAGGGGATGGCAACAGGCTATGTCTTGTGATCTGCTTTGCCTACATCAATTGGCCACATCCTACAACCAGCTCCAGGCAGGTAACACGCAACAAGCTAAGTGGCAAAGGGCAGCGACATGCCGGGCCCTCTGACCCAGCAGTGGCAGGCCCGGAAAAGCCTAGGTTCCTCCAGAAAGGCCGCGTCCTTACAGCCCGGGCATCCTTTGCACGAGGAGGCCAAGGCAGCTGGCTCTCGCCCCGGCTGCTCCTCGCCAGCGGTGCGTGGCCTAGCGCCGGCCGCAGAGCTGTGCGCGCTTACCAGAAGCCAGTGCTCCTCCAAAAGTGCTCCAGGGGCCGCTGGGCTCGCCGGACATCCACGTACACCACGTACCCGGCGAAGCCCGCGCCCAGCTGCACTACCAGCCACAGCAGCGGCCCCATCGTGACACGAGGAGCCGAGCGGAGCCGAGCCCGGCCGAGGGAAGCCGAGCCCGGCCGAGGGAAGCCGAGCCCGGCCGAGGGAAGCCGAGCCCGGCCGAGGGAAGCCGAGCCCGGCCGAGGGAAGCCGAGCCCGGCCGAGGGAAGCCGAGCCCGGCCGAGGGAAGCCGAGCCCGGCCGAGGGAAGCCGAGCCCGGCCGAGGGAAGCCGAGCCCGGCCGAGCGAAGCCGAGCCCGGCCGAGGGAAGCCGAGCCCGGCCGAGGGAAGCCGAGCCCGGCCGAGGGAAGCCGAGCCCGGCCGAGGGAAGCCGAGCCCGGCCGAGGGAAGCCGAGCCCGGCCGAGGGAAGCCGAGCCCGGCCGAGGGAAGCCGAGCCCGGCCGAGCGAAGCCGAGCCCAGGCAAGCGGAGCTGAGCCCAGCCGAGTGTAGCCGAGCGACACCGTCGCGCTACTGACGCACCACGGACGCGACGCTAGGCGCCTACTCACGGGGCGACGGCCCCCAACGGATCCAGCCGCAGCGGTTCTCGCCGGCTCTGCGGTGTTTAATTCGCTTCAGGAAGCGCAGCTCGGGTAGTTCGGATGATAACGTCTCCACCTGAAGCTCGAGCGCCTCGTACTGTGTTGTCGTGGCTCTTCTGGCCTGGCTGGTGGCCGGGAGCTGCTTCTCTGAAGTTGCCGCTCGGTGTGCAGTCATTGCCGTTGTCCTTGCCGTACCTACCACACGAGGGGAGCATGCTCCTATGCTATCGTTGTGTCCTTGGGCTCTGTGTTGACAAAGCTGTCGGAAAGAGTAGTATTCTATAGTGGTGCGGGTGATCAAAACAGCCTTCCCCGGAAGAACGTGTGAGCAGAACTGAAACCGTTTGTTTGTTTTTTTTTCAGGCTATACGTATTTAAGGATCTCAGTATGGCAAAGAGCTTTAAATGCACTTTATAATAGAGAGGCTGTAGATTTGCTTTCTAAATGCTTCTTTCTTATGGCATGTATTGGAAGGCTGAGTTTTCCCTAAGGATGGGACTCTCAGCATCCTTCTGTTTTATGTATGGTACTGCCCTTGGGAATCTCTCCTTTGCCAGCTAGGAGAGAAAAGTGGGGAACTGGGCTTCCTTTCCACCTCCCCAAATACTGCAGTAGTATCTAATTTTGTGTTCATTGGTTCTGGTTAATTGTGTGAGTGAGGCACTCCAGTCTGATTTCATAGAATCATAGAGTAGTTTGGGTTGGAAGGGACCTTTAAAGGACATTTAGTCCAACACCCCTGCAAGGAGCAGGGACATCCCCAACTAGATCAGGTTGCTCAGAGCCTCATCCAACTTGGCCTTGAATGTTTGCAGGGATGGGGCCTCCACCACCTTCCTGGGCAACCTGTTCCAGTGTTCTACCACCCTCATTGTAAAAAATTTATTCCTTATTTCTACTGTGAATCTCCCTCCTTTCATTTTAAAGCCATTACTCCTTGTCATATCACAATAGGCCCTCCTAAAAAGTTTCTCCCCATCTTTCCTGTAGGGCCCCTTTAAGTACTGAAAGGCTGCTGTAAGATCTCCTTGGAGCCTTCTCTTCTCCAGGCTGAGCAGCCCCAACTCTCTCAGCCTGTTCTTATAGCTCCAGCCCTCTGATCATCTTCAGATGATCTGGACTCTGGACTCTATTCCTCTATTTCCAGTAGAGGCTTTGGTTTTAGCAGGGGAAATCATTGGCCCCTGTAACAGTACCCGCAGCAGGGAAACTGCAGAGAGCTGCCAGGCAAAGAGCTGGCCTGCAGATGTTCTCCAACAAGACAGTAAAGTGACAACTATGTAAATCAAGGCTACCAGTCCTAGTGGAGCAGCCAAAATTTGCCACCCTAAAAGCTCTGGTATGTCTGCCCCTTTCACCAGAGCTCTCCCTGAAGCAGTTGTGCCAGAGCTAGCAAAAGGGAAGTCAGACAGATATTTACTCCTCAGCTCAAGAATATTGCAGGTAGGAAAAGACTCTGCACAAGTAAGTTTATGCCATGTGTAATCTTACTTGAGCAGGGAAGTTTCCTGTTTCACAGGAGTGACTAACTGGGACCTGTCTCTAGAAATTGCAAAGTGACTTGGTTCTGATTGCTGATATGTTATTCCTCTGTTTGCAGCTTCATCTGTCTTTGGTCCCTGTGGAACTTGTGAGCTTACAAGAATTACAGGCTCAATGCAGGCAACAGCATTACACGCTGGAGGCTCAGGCAGGAATGGCAATCTGGCATTATGACTTGACTCTGGCAAGTGGGATTTCCCTAAATTCCCCATGGATGCTCATGCTGTGGCTCAGCTCCAGTATTCCAATGCCTTGGAAGAGCAGCAAGGCCCAAGCTGAGCTCTAGTGAGGTTTCCATGCAGGATATTTAAGAAATTCCCTTTATGTTGACAGTTTGGCAGCCAGGGCTTCCACAGGGGGATACTTTTCTCCTCCAAACTCTCTGTGTTCTGGGAAGGTGTTAAACCACTCAAGTGGGATCTGGCAGCCTCGGGGCCAGTAGGCAGGAGTGTCAGCCCTGTGCTGCTAGCTGCATCCTGAGCTGGAGCAACAGCTCCCTTTGGGATGAGTGCCGCTGCGTGGCCTGCAGTGAGGGCTGTACACATTTTGCCAGGTGGAAAGGATGGTGCATGGCTGGGAGGACCACACTGACATTGCCTCTCTTGTTGGCTTCCCCTCCAAAGGGATAGGCTGGCGGAGATGAACACCTGACTACCAGTGTCATACTGTGGTTTGTTGCGTATTAACAGCAACTCTGCACCTTGCTGCTTTTAAGTATGGAGGGTTCATTGTGGGGCAGGCACAGGTACCAGCACCTCCACCACCTAACTGCAAGGGCATAGAAGCTATTGCTTGCAGAGGAAGACAAGGTGTCAAACCAAAACTATGTCCCTTGGCCCTTCTCAGACAGGATATCAGGCATGTTGCAGAAAGTCCTGAAACACAACAGAGCCATGGATGCAGGTGGCACTCTGTTGTCATTTTAAAAGAACTGTCTGTTTGAGCTCAGGGAAAGACTCTTCCTCAGGAGTCTGACAAGACCATGATCTCCAGAGCATTTCCAAGAAGGTCTTTCTCAGAGTAAAAGTGCTTTCTTTCTTATTACTTAGTTTACCTAAGATGTGATCAAGATGTCTTGTTATCACCTCTGCAGAATACCACAAATTTAAAAAGTGTTATGGGATGCTTGCAATTCTAGGCACCATCCATGTACTTATGTCTAATATCCCAAAGCTGGATACCTTCAAGGACAGGATTTGACGTCTCTCTGCATTGCTGATACCTGTCATTCTGTCCTGGCTTTCACCCAATTAGCCTGGGGTTGCTGAATAAATGCTTTGTCATTTTTCCAGGGACATGGACCTTATAATCCAGATGTCACCTCCTAACCCACCTTGATTCAGTGTGACTCAAGGAGGTTGCTTTGCTGCAGTTCAGCATTGTACATCTATTTTTTGTCTTCAGATGTAACATAGTATATATAATTCTGTCATTACAACTATTAGGCCAAGGGCTTTACATTAACCTGACAGTGTGTTGTCTTGGCCTGAACTTGTTTTAGCTGTGGTAATGATTCTTTGGTGGTTGAGTGACTGTTGCCTAAATTTTTTTCAGCTTAGATTAGTGAATAGCATTGAATGTGAAATCTGTCAGGGTGCAGCAAGGGCCAGCTGCTCCCTTAGGCAGAGAGATCCAGGGGTCTAACAGGGCTGGCAGGGGCCTCACCAAGCCCCATCCATTGCCTCTGAATTGAGGAGCAGGGCAGGCACTGAAGTGGCAGATGTGGTCAGCCCGGGGTCCAGAGCATTGAACCTGTACCAGGCAAATTTATGGTGACAGGACAGCTCTGAGGTCAAGCTGGAAAGTCAGTCTACAGATCAGCGTCCAGATCAACGAGGTCCATGGCTCAATGTAGGCACTTCTACAAGATAGCTGAGGTAGAGATTAAAGGCCCCAGGCTGAGCTGAAGTGGGGGTCCTGGCCCATGGGCAGGGGCTGTAGGTGGGGGCCTCAGAGGAGGCTGGTCAGGGTCATTGAGGGCTATTAGTGCACTTAGGCCCTGAATAAAAGTCTGTCAATACAGACAGTCATTGCGTAGTTCCTTGTGTTAACCGAAGTTGGGGAAGTTGTGTTGCAAACAGTGGCAACACTTACGTTTTGTTGATGGAGAGAACTACTGTGGAGATGCAATGTTCTTCCTATGCTGGGTTATGTACTTGTTGTGGTTTTGCTAGTGAGGGGGGGCCTAAGGTGGTAGCTTCCGTAGGAAACTGCTAGAAGTCGCTCCCCTTTGTTCAGGGGACTTGGCCAGGCCTAGGGTGGACCTGCTGCTGGCCAAGGCCGAGCCGATTGGTAGCAGAATGTTCTGTGATAACGCCTCTGCGATAACATATTTAAGAAGGGAAAAACAGAAAAAAAAGAAAGAAGAGAAGATGTGAAGAAGCTGAGCGGGGGCAGAGGCGCAGAGGGGGAGGTGCAGGCCTCATGGGCCTTGCAGGCCTCACCCTCTGGCCTCTCGCCAGGCGGCCGACTGGGCCCGACTGCAAGAAGTGGAGAGGAGATGAGCTGGATGATGTGAAGAGATTCTGAGAGGCGTCTGCCAGCCTGTTGTGAAGAACTTTTCTTGTGAGAAGAATGGCTGCAGACGCCAAGGTCAGTTCAGAAGGAGGGGGAGGAGTAATGTGGCTCCTGGCCAAGATTCCCCTGCAGCCTGTGGTGACAACCATGGTGGAGCAGGTTGTCCCCCTGCAGCCCATGGAGGTCCATGGAGGAGCAGAGATCCACTTGGAGCCCGTGAAGGACCCCACATCGGGGGAGGTGGATGCCTGAAGGCGGCTGTGGCCCGTGGAGGGCCCGCTGGGACAGCCATTCTGGAAACACTGCACTCCATGGAAGAGATGACCCATGTTGAAGCAGTTTCACGAAGGACTGTGGCGTATGGGTGGGACCCCACAACAGAGCAGGGGAGGAATGCGAGGAGTTCTTCCCCCGACCATGAAGCAGCAGTGTAAAACAACACATGATGAACTGACCGCAACCCCCATTCCCTCTTCTCCCCTGTGCTGCTCGGGGGGGGGAAGTAGTAGAGATAATGTTAAGCTCGGGAAGAGGGAGGGGTGGAGGGAGGTTATCTTGTTCTCTGTCTCATTATCCTGCTGTTTGTAGTAATAAATGAATAGTTTTCCCCAAGTCGAGTCTGTTTTGCCCGTAACGGTAACTTTAAGGATTTCTCCCTGTCCTTATCTCAAACCTCGAGCCGTTTTTCCTTATATTATCTCTCCCTATTCTCTCAGAGGATGGGGGTGCAAGAGAGAGACTGTGTAGTCTGGTCCTGATCGGGGCTGAACTACGACAGTACACTTCTTCCTCAGAAGTATTGTGATATTGGGCTTGATGCTGGTGTGTGCTTCCTCTGCACTTAACCTGAGAGGGAAATAAATCTGAAAGATTTTACTGCTGGTTGTAAAATTCTGTGTTTACTCCACGGTCCCTGAGCAAAGAGCTACACTGTGTCCAAGTGTCAAGGTTTAACTGGGATCTAATAAAAACAAAGCAGACTTTATTAACAAAATGTACCAAAATAACCACAAGCAGGGCTCAGACAACCACCCCTAGCCTACCTGTGGCGAAGAAATTGGCATGCCAAGGACTCAGCTTGTAAACATGTGGAGATGGTTCCCTCCCATGTCAGACATGACGATTTCCTGGGAAGCCTTCTGGGCAACATGGTCTTTTTTGAAACTGTCTCTGCTGGCTGTCACAAAGATGGAGCTGAAAGCATGGCTCTGGCCTATTCTTTTTACTTCACTTTTCGGCTCTGCTGAGCAAAGCTTACTCTGTACTTATGCACAAAGCCTTTGTAATGTTCACACAGAGTGACCTTGAAGTTAGAACAGGAAAAAACAACTCTTTCCCTCCATCACCCATGCAATGGGCAAAAATGTGAATGACCAAAAGCAGATAAGAGGGCCATGTAGCTTCAGAAGAGCACATCTGTCAGGAGCTTGGTTCTGAATATGGGGAGGAAAAAGTGCCTGCCGGGATAGAAGAGAAAGGATTCACGCCTGTGTAAGGACCAGGTAGAACCCTGTTGAGTTAGCTTTCATTGCAGATCTTGTGCTATAAAACACGGTCATTTTGGTAGCAGTGCAGCAGCAGCAGAAGCAGAAGTGCCCATCAGAAGTTTTTGGTCTAGTTGTAGGAGGAAACCGTACTATCTGCCACTCTATGATTCCTTATGTGCTTTGGGTCTGAACAGGACGGGGTGGTCAATCTTTTATTCTCTCTTAGCAGCTTTTTTCTGCATGAGTGGGAACCACAAAAAACCAGAAGGGAAACTTTTAAATTCTATGGTCCAACAGTGGAAGTGCTAGTGCTACCATTCAAAGCATGTTAACTAGTGGACCTTTCACAGTATTGAGTTGCACTTCACGGTACTGAACAATTGGAAATTGAGTCTAGTCACTTGTAGCAAAAGCAAATTCTTGAACTATGGTTACAGTTTCCAGGTGCTCCCAGTTGCTATAAGATTTGTGACAGCATCTGTTTTGCAGCTAAGCCAGGATAGAGTATTTATTATTTATATGTCTGTTCTTAACAGGTCAGTAAACTTATAATATGTTGTTATGCTTGGTAAACAGAATCCAACAGACACTTTTTTTTGTGTGTGTGAATTAGAATTAAAATTATCTGTATCTGGTCTGACAGCAAGTCTTGGAAATCTATTATGCTGATTGCATTAATATCAAGGATGGTTCATCGTTTGAACTTTAAGTTCAGGTTAGATGCCAGTCAACATATTAATTAATATAAGTTTGGAAGCCTGCCTCTAAAATGGAAAGGCACAGGATTTACACATTCTCACTTGTTTCTTCTACAGGGTGTTTTGTGTGCACTGTGGAGAGGCAGAGGCAAAAATAATAACAAATCACAAAGTGCTCTACAAAAATCAGAACAGCTGCTCTTTGAGTCCTTTGAAAAGCTTTCATGGGCTCATTTTGTCAAAACAAGTCAGCCTAACTGTACTCAATTAAAGCTGTATTTCCATTACAATGCTATTTGCCTCTTTGACACTGAGTATAGCCTTAATTTCCATATAAGACCTCCTGTGGCCATCACATGAACTCATGAGGCAGCTCTTCCAGTTAGGAACCATGTCAATAATTGAGAATATAAGTACTCTCCCAGCGCTGTGTTTGTAAAGTGGATAAAGAAAACTAAGGGCATTGGGCCACCACCCTTTTCAAAACAAGGAATAAAGATGTTTTCCTCTGGCATATGCTCTTCTCAGGTGTAGGTCTGTATTGCTCATAATCAGTCAAGAAACCAAAGTTCAGAAATAAATGCTCTGGCTTTCACTCTGCCATTGCTACAGCAAACATGTGGTTTGTCTCTAATCCCTTTTATATCCATCTTATATAAGCCTTAATTAATGTTTAATTCCTTACCAAAGTCTTCCATTAGGGACTCAGTTTATTCTGGGAGGCATAGGGCCATCACAACTAACATGTATCATTTCTTTGACAGTTTTATGGTTCAGTTGGAATAATTTGCAGAGCTGTCCGTCAGTATCTTCCCTGCAGCTTTGCAGCCTTTCTATTTTTGTCATGAACTGTGGAACAGGCCACTAAGTGATACTTAGAAACTAGAGGAATAAAGTTCAGAAAAGCCACAGGAAATACTTTACCTAATGATTTATTAATTTGTTTTACTTTGTTTTGCAAAGGCCATTGAAAGAGGAGCTGTGCTTCAGAGACATCTCCTTAGCAGTGCAGGACTTGCAATATTTTTCTGCTACAGGTTTACACAGTTCTCCTCATCGAGTAGTAGCACTGTTACTTCTCTGAAGCTGGGTAGAGGATGACAAACACCTGTGCTGTCTTAGCGTGGGCTTGACAGTGCACTGTGGAAGGCTGGTAAAAGCCTTTGCATTCTCCAAGTGTTTGGACATCATGTGGTAGGGCAACAGCAGGAGAGAAGAGAAGAGATGTCAACAACTTCAGCCATTTGGTAGCTCTGCAAGCTCATTGCCTTGCAAAACAAGAACAAGTCTGTGCGCTTACCCCTCCAGGGCTGTTAGACAGGATAATCTCTAGCTGTCTGTGGAATGGCTATGCCTCTCCTCTGTGCTCCTCAAAGATCTCTTTAGGTACTTGCATACAATTCTCAGGCATATCCCTTCCCTCACACTGCCTGGTTTAGACTCATAACAGACCTTGTCTCTTGACAGATTTATCTGTAGTTGCAGTTATACACAAGCCATAAGTAAATGGTGACAGTTTGTGATAACCTTCTAATTTCATTGCCATTCCAAATTATAGTGCAGAATGTTCGTGCCAGCATTTCATACAGCTTCTTCTAAAAGAGGGATGACCAGTCCCAGGGCAACAGCCTCTTGCCAGCTGCTCCACCATTTTATACAGTGGTCTCTAGAGGCTTTTTGTAATGGCAGGGAGAGCCTACTAAAACATAGAGTGAACTCATGTGAAAAGAAAAGCTTGGGATTTGCACCTCAGACTTGTATTCATGCTTAACCTGATACAGAATGAGAGAAACAAGTCCAGAAAAGTATGTGTGCATAGTGGTACCCAGGCTAAAGCAAGATGGACTTGTTGGGTTGCTTGAAAGATTGTTGTTATGCTTGCCCAGAGAGTTCAATTTGAGATGTAGATTATACTTGGGGTAGGTTATTCATGGGAACACTTCTCAGGTAAGGTTTTCCTGTTTGCCCAGTGGTAGAGCGGATGTGCTCAAGTTAACTGAGTACTCATTTTCAAGGAGTGGAACTCTTAACACGCTTGTTGAACAGGACACAAGTTTTTGAACAGAACGCAAGGTCATCCAGCTTCAGAGGTTTGCAGATGCTTCCTTCTTTTGCACAGTTAGACTTCTCAGTTTTACCACTTTCTGAAAATGAACTGGTAAACTCCTTGGACTGGAGCACAATTGCTTTCCTCCAAAGTGCAAAGCAGCTTTAGAAGCTCAACAGACCAGTGCTGCACACTCATTTGGGATTTTATGGGTATATGCTTCTGTACCAATACATGCTGTGATGCAGCCTAATCTGGACAGGACAGACTCATCAGAGGGTTTAGATTAGCATAGTGCCTCAGTTTCAAGTATGCTTTGCACTCTTAGGGTCCAGCCTATCAACATTAGTAAAAATTCATATGCATGCACACACACAAACACACAGATATATATTGCCCTTACCAGGGAAGTCAGCTCTCAATTTCTTCTCAATCAGAGAAGAATATCAGAAAAGAAAACAGAAGAAACCGAAGAAAATCAGAAGAAACAGAAAGAAAATCAGAAGAAACAGAAGAAAATCAGAAAATCAGAGAAGAAAATCAGACCAGCAAACAGGTCTCCTTGGAGTGATGACATCTTGTATTATCATTTTTGTACATAGTGGCTTCATTTTTGTTCATGGGGTGTATTTTACTGCTCCCAGATTTCAATGTTACTTACTCCTTGCAGTTTTTATCTTACCAGATGGGCGAGAAAGGATGTTTTTTGAGGGGAAAAGAGGATGCAAAAGAGCAGCACTGGAATCTCTACTTTCCAAACCATATCCTCTTCTTTGGCTTGTATTTTTCAAATTTCAGCCACACTAATAGGAATTTATTCAGAGTCATTGGAATCTTTGAGTTAAAGGGAAAAGGATGAAACAAACTATAGAAATGATAGAAACAAAATAGAACTCAGTAATCTCTTTGATAGCTTTTTATGTGACAAGTAACAAAATGTTCTGTGGGTACAGGCTACCAAGGCAGTAAAATCTAGAGATGTTTATCAGACTGGCTTAAATTTTTTCTTTTTTTCGCCTACCACAATTAATCATTTTCTTTTCAAGAGAAATCACTTTGAAAAATACAAATTAGGATACTTGAAAAATTTCTGAAAAAGTAGCTGGTAACTGCTGTAGAGGTGGCTGAGCAAAATGAAGTGTCTTTGCAAAAAATATATCTCTTCTTCAATTTTTGCCTTCTTTCCAAATTTGACCTTGTCTGAATTGCAAGGCTTCTAGCTATCTCTTAACTAGGGGGTCCTGTTGGCTGAGCGAGCAACATTTTAGTTCCAGCAGACGTTAGCTGTTGCTGCTGCTCATTCCTCATGAGTCTACTTAGGGGATTTAACACCTTGCTTTTCCTTGTTAAGCCGCAGCTCATTAACAATGTAAATATGTTAGACAAGCAGTGACGTGCTCTTGCCTGTCTTGGTGCTGATGTTTGACATGGCACCAACTTGCTGTGATGCCCAGTGAATCACAGTTGCCACTTTCTGTCACTTCTTGCTCTTCCTCATATTTTCCCTTGATGTTTGCATTTGTTGCCCTGGAACTTTACAGTTGAATTTGCACCCCTGAAGCCAAGGGTGTCCTGCCAATTTATATTTACCTTCTTCACTACTTTTGATTCAAAACTGCTGGACCTTTTGTAGTATGTATGAATGACAATCAAAATCTGCCTGGCCTGCTCTGCACATTCCAGGTCAACACATGCTTCAGCCTTGATTGTGACTGCATATTTATATTCGTCTTTCCACAGGTAGTGCAGGCTGAATTAAGATGTTCTTAATAAGGTGCTACTGGATGCTCTGCCAAAAAGCAAATCACAGCCTGACTATATTGCTGACTACAATCATATGTTTTGCTCCAATTTTTGCTTCATTAGATATCCATGTAGATAAGTCAGGAGCTCAAATGTATATATATACAATATTATAGTTAAAATGCCTTAAGGCACATAGCATAGAAACTAGCATAGAACCTGCTGGACAGCCTCTGGAGGCCTGCAGAGGAATGGTCGTATTTTTCCTCACTTCTGTCACCCAGTTTTCTCCTTAAATAGAAAAAAAATTATTCCTATTGTTCATGTAAGTCTGCGCTATTATCAACCTGAACATCTTCCTTTTTACTTCCTACTTTGCAAATTTTAGGGGATGTTGGGTGGTACAAGCATACAGCAAACAGAGAGTCTATGCCAGTCTTAGAGTCTAGAGAAGATCTAAGAGTCAAAGCATTGTTATCTTGTTGTGCCAGATGGAACAAGGGGAAGGAAAAAGTTTGGGATCTCTCTGCCCTAACCTAAGCCACGCAGAAGGCAGAGTTAGCTAGCCCCTGGCTCTTAGATGTCCAAATTCTAAGTCAAGCTCTGCAGCAGCAAATCTGGTGATAGAGAAAGCCTTGAAATGGATATCTCATTTCTAGCTAGCTAGAGTTAGATGGAATGAATCCCCCATTAAGCAGTTTGTCTACTTCTCCCTGAAGTAAATATAGGAATATCTTGGCTCTGCCAAAACCTCTGCTGAAACTGCATCACAAAGACTGTGGCATGGCAACTGATCACCAAACACTCCTGTCTAATCCCAAGCCTATGCACAAAACTTTAAGCCGGTCCCCTTCAGACATTGCCTTGCTTATAGTTAATAGTCAGTGGCAATACTTGTGTAACTAAAGCAGATGATGGTTTTAATTTATTTTTCCGCTTCCTCCCTCTCTCAGTCACAGTGCTCATTATGAAATTGCTGTTATCCTTTCTTCCTTACAAATGCTTTTTCAGAGCACAACAGACAAGATAGTTTCTGACCATAATGACATCAGGCTTTCTCTGTACACTTTTTGGCCAGAGGCACAGGAGGTATTGATGGTTCAGCCTGTCCTAGAAACGTCTGAACTCATAAGGTTCAGAAAACCATACTTTAAATGAAGTGTACAGATCTCTGTAGCCATCAGACAGTCATTTAACAAAAATGAAGCGTTGCTACATGAAGAGGAAAGTCAGTCAACTTTGCTGATGGCCTCCATGCCTCCCTCACTAATATGAAGGTGGACATAGGAGAGCCAGACAAGTCCTCCAACCTACCAAGGACAAGATCCTGTGGCTTGGCTCTTATTAACCTGAATGCACTCATTTGTGCTTTCAGTTACAGAGTTACTGTTTTCTTGGTGAGACTGCTCCTCACATAGCAGAGGATAGATTTTTTTTTCTTTCTTTCTGAATTACCAGAAGATTTGGATCTTAATTTGTCATCCATTTAAATGGGAATGGGCAGCTGGTCTTCTTTGACAGCCTTGAAGTACTTTCCTTCCAGATGCAAACATAGCCCTAAGAGGTTAAAAACTCCTAACTCAGGCACCCGAAAGTAACGTGTTTCAGGACTACTGGAGCTTTGGTTACTTATACTGCAGTGTCTTTGTTCTTTGAACCTCTGCAGGTGGTGATTGATTAAAATTCTGTCAGTCTCACAGCTGTCTTTCTCAGTACACTTTGTTTGAGAGCCAGCAATTAAGTAATGAATAAAGTCAATTAAAAATATTTTCAGCTGAAGTCTGGATTTTTGGCAAAGTAGAATCATAGAATCATAGAATAGTTAGAGTTGGAAGGGACCTTCAACGGTCATCTAGTCCAACCCCCCTGCAAGAAGCAGGGACATCCCTGACTAGATCAGGTTGCTCAGAGCCCCATCCAGCCTGGCCTTGAACGATTCCAGGGATGGGGCATCCACCACCTCTCTGGGCAACCTGTTCCAGTGCTCTACAACTCTCATTGTAAAAAATTTTTTTCTCATATCTAATCTAAACCTACCTCCTTCTAATTTAAACCCATTACCCCTTGTTCTATCACAACAGGCCCTACTGAACAGCTTCTCCCCATCTTTCCTGTAGGCCCCCTTGAGGTATTGGAAGACTGCTATCAGATCTCCCCAGAGCCTCCTCTTCTCCAGGCTGAACAGCCCCAACTCTCTCAGCCTGTCCTCATAGGAAAGGTGCTCCAGCCCTCTGATCATCTTTGTGGCCCTCCTCTGGACCCTTTCCAACTGGTCCATGTCTTTCTTGTGTTGGGGGCTCCAGAACTGGATGCAGTACTCCAGGTGGGGTCTCACCAGGGCAGAGTAGAGGGGCAGAATCACCTCCCTCGACCTGCTGGCCACGCTCCTCTTGATGCAGCCCAGGATGCGGTTGGCCTTCTGGGCCGCAAGGGCGCATTGCCCACTCATGTTGAACCTCTCGTCTACCAACACTCCCAGGTCTTTCTCCTCAGGGTTGCTCTCGATCCAATCCCCGCCCAGCCTGTATTTGTGCCTGGGATTGCCACGACCCAGGTGCAGGACCTTGCACTTGGCCTGGTTGAACTTCATGAGGTTGGCACGGGCCCACCTCTCCAGCCTGTCCAGGTCCCTCTGGATGGCATCCCTCCCTTCCAGCGAGTCGATGGCACCACACAGCTTGGTGTCATCGGCAAACTTGCTGAGGGTGCACTCTATCCCACTGTCCATGTCGCCGACAAAGATGTTGAACAGGGCCGGGCCCAACACGGACCCCTGAGGGACGCCACTGGTGACCGGTCTCCACTTGGACATTGAGCCGTTGACCACCACTCTCTGAGTGCGGCCATCCAGCCAACTCCTTATCCACCGAGTGGTCCATCCATCGAACCCATGCCTCTCTAGTTTAGAGAGAAGGATGTCGTGCGGGACAGTGTCAAATGCCTTGCACAAGTCCAGGTAGATGATATCCGTTGCCCGTCCCTTGTCCACCAATGCTGTTACCCCGTCATAAAAGGCCAACAAATTGGTCAGGCACGATCTGCCCTTGGTGAAGCCATGTTGGCTGTCACCAACCACCTCCTTGCTCTCCATGTGCCTTAGCATGGTTTCCAGGAGAATCTGCTCCATGACCTTGCCAGGCACAGAGGTGAGGCCGACCAGCCTGTAGTTGCCCGGGTCTTCCTTGTTCCCCTTTTTAAAAATGGGGGTTATGTTCCCTCTCTTCCAGTCATCGGGGACCTCACCAGACCGCCACGACTTCTCAAATATGATGGCCAGTGGCTTGGCAACTTCATCCGTAGTAGTTCTGTTTGCAGACAGATGGCACCATTTTCTAAGGGTAAAAGGGTCCTCTCCCTGCCCTTCATATAAATTAACCGAAAATTGAAATATTTCACATAGGAGGCATATCATGATGATATTTCATGGGAGATGTCACTTGGCTGCTTGCTTTTCTGAGGCTACTATATGTCACTGTAGTCATAGCGTGCTCCTCTTCTCCTTGCTAGGAGCTCTGTCAGAGAGTTGAGGTTTGTCTGAATACTTCTTTTTATCATTTTTCATTTTTGACTAAAAGGAAATTAAAATGGCCTGTGAAAATGTGCATAATGTTCTGACAAGCTGTAGAACTGGGCTCATAAAAATAGCTCTGGGCTGTTTGAAACAACACTGCTAAGACCTGTTGGCACAAACTGAGTACAAGTTCTGTGGCACAGTGCAGACTCAGTTTTAGAATCATAGAATCATAGAATGGGTAGTGTTGGAAGGGACCTTCAAAAGTCATCTAGTCCAACCCCCCTGCAAGAAGCAGGGACATCCCCGACTAGATCAGGTTGCTCAGAGCCTCATCCAGCCTGGCCTTGAACATTTCCAGGGACAGGGCTTCCACCACCTCTCTGGGCAACCTGTTCCAGTGTTCTACAACCCTCATTGTAAAAAATTTTTTCCTAATATCCAATCTAAATCTACCTTCCTCTATCTTAAAACCATTACCCCTTGTCCTATCACAACAGGCCCTACTGAACAGCCTCTCCCCATCTTTCTTGTAGGCCCCCTTGAGGTACTGGAAGACCGCTATCAGGTCTCCCTGGAGCCTCTTCTTCTCCAGGCTGAACAGCCCCAACTCTCTCAGCCTGTCCTCATAGGAAAGGTGCTCCAGCCCTCTGATCATCTTCATGGCCCTGCTCTGGACATTCTCCAGCTAGTCCATGTCCTTCTTATGTTGGGGGCTCCAGAACTGGACACAGTACTCACCAGGGCAGAGTAGAGGGGGAGAATCACCTCCCTCGACCTGCTGGCGACACTCCTTTTGATGCAAGCCAGGATGCGGCTGGCCTTTTGGGCCACAAGGGCGCATTGCCTGCTCATGTTGAGCTTCTCATCCACCAGCACTCCCAAGTCCTTCTCCTCAGGGCTGCTCTCAAACCATTCCCCACCCAGCCTGTATTTGTGCCTGGGATTGCCACGGCCCAGGTGCAGGACCTTGCACTTGGCCTGGTTGAACTTCATGAGGTTGGCACAGGCCCACCTCTCCAGCCTGTCAAGGTCCCTCTGGATGGCATCCCTCCCCTCCAGCATGTTGACAGCACCACACAGCTTGGTGTCATTGGCAAACTTGCTGAGGGTGCACTCTATGGTGAGGGGTCTGGAGCACAAGTCTTATGAGGAGCGGCTGAGAGAGTTGGGATTGTTTAGTCTGAAGAAGAGGAGGCTCAGGGGAGACCTCATTGCACTCTATAGCTTCCTGAAGGCAGGTTGTGATGAACAGGGGTTTGGCCTCTTCTTCCAGGCAACAAGCAGGACCCGAGGAAATGGCCACAAGTTGTACCAGAGGAGGTTTAGATTGGACTTGAGGAAAAACTTTTTCTCTCAAAGAGTGGTAAGGCACTGGAACGGCCTGCCCAGGGAGGTGGTGGAGTCTCCGTCCCTGGCAGTGTTCAAAAGGTGGCTTGATGAGAAGCTACAGGATATGGTTCAGTAGCTGTGGCAGCAATGGTAGTGGGAAGACGGTTGGACTAGATGATCTTATAGGTCCCATCCAACCATGTGATTCTATGATTCTATGATTCTATCCCACTGTCCATGTGGCCAACAAAGATGTTGAACAGGGCCGGGCCCAACACGGACTCCTGAGAGACACCACTTGTGGCCAGTCTCCACATGGACATTGAGCCGTTAACCACCACTCTCTGAGTGCGGCCATCCAGCACTCCGATAACAATTTTCTCTTTCGAAGTGGAAGAAATTCACCAGAGATTTGCATCAGTTCCTACAAGAGAAGGAAAATGCCTCCTGAGACATATTCTGACCAAAGTTCTCACTTGGTGGGAAATCCAAGCACACTTATTGTGCTTGATTGCATGTCAAGGGTCTGACATCAATGCTTCTTTAAACCTGCTTACTTTGATAGGTTTTCCTGGAGTCAGAAGAAAAACATTTATACAATTTCTCAGTTCTACATTAAATTTTATCAGGACTGTTGAAGTCTGACTGACCAAATTCCTACCTATTTTCGTCATTCATTTTACTCCAAAATTTCTCAAGATTTTGCGACTTTAGTTTTTTCCAGAAGGGCTCTTGCTGACCAATTTGCAGTGAAATCTGATGAAAAACAGAAATAGAGGCTTAGTTTCAGAAGAAATTATGATTGTGAATATGCCTAATTGTCCAGGAAGTATCCCTTTGTGGTTAGTGCCCTGAAATCCATATTTTCCTTATCAATTTTTAGTTGAGGGAGTGTTTTGGCTGTTTCAGGTGTTCATGTGATCACTGAGATCTTTTTCCTCCATGCCTTGTCTCCCATGCCAGTTTAGATATTGACTCTTTTGAAGATGGGCTATCTCCAAGTGTGTTTGTGCAGAGGTCACGCAAAGTTGGTCTTTTTGACAATAGAATATTTGGCTGCCTGTGCATTACAAGACTGTATCTTCACTGCCCACTGGCTTTGAGAAACATTTGTAAATCATTCCAGTATAAGGAGTAATGACTGAAGTCTTGACAACTTTCAGACAAATTTTATGGCCTCTTTACTACCAGTGGAGAAGCTATGTCCTTCACCATTTTCATCAGCTGGGAAAGCATTTCAGATTTCAGGCAGAGGTAGCACAGTTGTTTTTAAAGGGTTGTTATTTTTGTTACAGGGGAGGTCTGAGAAGTGAATGTCAGAACTCCTGCTGACATGCATTTTTCACCTCATGCATTTACATGTTCTCTCAAATGGCTTTTTTTTTTTTTTTTTTTTTTTTTTTTTTTTTTTTTTTTTTTTGTAGTGGCTGGGGTGCCAACTGGAAGCTAGACGTTAGAGTACCCAGTGCATTGTTAAGGTTTTTCTCCAACATCAGCAAGGTACAAGGGTTTACTTAGGTATCCAACCTGACAAAATCTTCTCCCTCACTTAGCTTCTTTTCAATTTCTGTCCTCTGACAGAAAATTAGTGACAGAGGACTGTCAAGCTGCCTCGTCTAGATTTGGTGCATTTCTGAGGTTTCTATCCCAGGTGGAATCTGACATTTAATGAGACATGAATGGATACAGTGTTTATCACCATATAGTCAAGCGTTTGTTATCTCTGCTGCGCTTGGACATGCTGTGGGCAGGAAGCTTCCAGGAAATACACTTGTATTGAGAAGATTTATCCTGCATCCCTCTCTTCTGCTTGTCCAAGTGTTCGGTGTTCTTACTGCTCCAAATTTTGGGATAAAAACTGGGAGAAGTACTGTATTTTACTTACTACCTGTCTGAGAGTTTAATTTTCTATCTATGTTGCTAATGGTTAAAGCAGGAATAGAAAAACTGTTCTTTATTACAGCCCAGCTTCCTATTCAAACAATATTTATGTCATAACATTTTTTCTTCTGTCTACTCACTGACCTCTCCAAAGGCCAGTTTATGTTGAATTTTAAAGATAATTATCCATTTTGCCCCATCTGAAGGAGCAACAGACAGACTGCATATATCCCATTTGGAAGTAGCCACATGGCTAGTCAGCCTATATACATTAGTCCACTAATTGGCATACACATAGCTCCTGCCTAGCTTCTGCACATACTGCTTTGTACCCTGTAGGGATCTAAAAGGAAGCAGATGGAATGGTTAAAGCTGTTGAGGTATGAGAAGTTCAGAGACAAAAGATGCATGGGCAAGAAATAAGGTTTCATTAGTCATCCAGCTCACTGACCAGCCCATTTCCCTCATGAAAACAATCAGCATTTTTAAAAAATTACTAGTATTTTTTTCACACTAATTAGCTTAAGGACTTTTTTTTTTTTTTTTTTTTCCAGTTTCCAGCAATATAGTTCCCTATAGATTTTATTGTTTCCTCTGAAAAACACCCATGAATTTGCAGAAATACATAAGTTTGAAATGTCAGTCCACTAGAATATGGCCTCAGAAAAGGTATTCAGCCAGCATTTGAGTGTATTATTGAATTGTCAGATCAGCAAGAGCACTGTTTGGTATGCTTTGCATGGCTCAGTTCACATGGTGCTTAACTTACCTGCTCCTTGCAAATGGTCTATTATTTAATGAACTCATAAGGGCTAAATTTGGACATTTGCATTGTCATTTTGAGCAGCCTAAATTTCAGTTCATTCTTCCAAGAAATAAATGTGGATGAAGAAGAAATCTGGCTACACAGATTTGTCTGGATACACAGACAAAGACACAGTGTCCCCCAGTAATTATTTTCTAGGGCCATCATACTCCTCCTCATTTCCAAGCAACTGTTCCTGTTGTGCTAAGTGCTCTAATCTTCTTTTTCTTAATCTGGTTTAAACTAGGAAATTTCAGACCTTCAGTGTGGGACTCTTTATTGCAGTCATATTCCCATCACTCCCTTGCTCAATCTGACCTTGTATCTTTTGTCCCAAGACACCTCCCTTTCCAGTCATCATACTCATTGCTATTGTATTTTTCATAATAATATTGCTACTATACCGATTATTATCAATACAGAAAGAGGACATTAGGAGAGCCCCCTGCACTTGCTGAATCCAACAATCCATCATTTCAGGGTATTATGTCATAGCATCCCTTTAAGCATTTCCATTTACACTTCTGCTTGATGTGGTTATTTCCCTACTTATGATATGTTACATTTCTTAGAAGTTAAATGTTAGGTATACTAGCATCCCTGGAGATGCTGCAGATGTCATTGTAGGATTAGGTGACTTCCAAGAGATCCTACTCAAGCCTGTGTGGTCTTTAAATTATTTATGTTATCACAACTATGTACATAAACGCAGAGATCATCTGCTGGTTTGTCTCCATTATATCCCTTTGGAGTTGCTTCAAAATAGGTCTTGATTTTCATTTTGAGATTAAGGAGAAATGGTGTCTATGGCAAAGAAGTTAAAAGAAGGTACAGAAACATCCAATCGACCCCTCCTTACAATGTAAAAGTATGTTGGTACCAAATAAAGGTATTTACATTAGTGAAGTGTGGAAACATGTATTTTACATGTTGAAAACATATTCCTGGGACTTTTTTTCATTTAGTAGAATGCTAAAAAAGCCAAACAGAGATGATTGGTTAGGGTTTTAGTTCCTTGAAATGGATCAGGTTTTATCAGCCTAGCGTCATCGTTTAGGGGGAGGTGTGAGCCTTGTGGGCCTTACAGGCCTCACCCTCTGGCCTCCTGCCGGGTGGCCAACTGGGCCCAACTCGGCCCGGCCTGGCTGCAAGAACTGGAGAGGAGATGAGAAGTAAATAAGATGTAAAAAGGATCCTGAGAGGCGTCTGCCAGCCTGTTGTGAGGAACGGCTGCAGACGCCAAGGTCAGTGAAGAAGGAGGGGGAGGAGTAATGCAGCTCCTGGCCAAGATTCCCCTGCAGCCCATGGTGAAGACCATGGTGGAGCAGGTTGTCCGCCTGCAGCCCATGGAGGTCCACGAAGGGGCAGAGATCCACCTGCAGCCCGTGGAGGACCCCACGCCGGAGCAGGTGGAGGCCTGAAGGAGGCTGTGGCCTGTGGAGGGTCCATGCTGGGGCAGCTGTTCTGGAGGGACTGCACCCCGTGGAAGAGATGACCCACGCCGGAGCAGTTTCACGAAGGACTGTGGCCCGTGGGAGGGACCGCACGAAGGAGCAGGGGAGGAATGCGAGGAGTTCTTCCCCCAACAATGAAGCAGCGGCATGAAACAATGCGTGATGAACTGACCATAACCCCCATTCCCTCTTCCCTCCCTGTGCCGCTTGGGGTGGGGGCGATGGTAGTAGAGATAATGTTAAGCTCGGGAAGAGGGAGGGGTGGGGGGAGGTTATCTTGTTCCCTGTCTGATTCTCCTGCTAGTTTTAGAAATAAATGAATAGTTTTCCCCAAGTCGAGTCTGTTTTGCCCGTGACGGTAACTTTAAGGATTTCTCCCTGTCCTTATCTCAAACTTCGAGCCATTTTTCCTTATATCATCTTCCCCTATTCTCTTGGAGGGTGGGGGAGTGAGAGAGAGACTGCGTAGTCTGGTCCCAATCAGGGCTGAACTACGACAAGGTACAAGAAGAGTTTGTCCAAGCTGGAGGTCACTGAAGCTAAAAAAAGCCATGCTGGTTGACTCCATACGTACAATGGAAGGTGCTTTGAGGATGTTGCCATCAGTGATGTTTTGGCTTATAAAAAATGATCTTTGTGTTGTACTTTGGGTACTGCAGCTGCTTAGCAGGCAGCATCATGGAAACAGGCATCCCCATTAGTATACTTGGCTACTCAACTGTCTGACTTATCAAACTTTATAGCTGGGGCAGCAGGGGGAATCTGACAAAGGTGGTTCAATCTCTTTAAAACAGAAGAAAAAGGAAGAAAGGATTGTATCACAAAGGAAGCTACTGAACTGAAGCAATTCTATGCTCAGTATGTGGAAATGCCCTAATCAATGCAAGCTACAAGGCCTCTTCCCACCCATAATTTAAAATCTGACAAAAAAAAAACCCTTAATATAAATGATCCTAAAGCATGAGCACACTACTGTGCACATTCACACACAGCTGTTGAAGTTCCATCCCTACTCACACTTCACATCTCCTGCACACGAGAAACCACTGGTCAGTGCCTTGTGGATCAGTGACTAGATGATGTTGGCACCTGAGATCCCAGAGCAGGAGAGAGGCCAAAGCTAGGGCTTACATGTGAGTGAGATCCAGGCTTTGCTGCAGGGAGTGCAGGAGGTGAACCAGCTGTATGAATGTACTGCTCAGGGTGTGAAACTTGAAAAGCTGGACTGTACTAACACTTAAACAGAGGGTAATGACCTGAAGTGTTTCTGTAATAGTTGAATGTCCACCAACGAGGCAGTGAGAACTGGATTCCTAATGTTCTGATAAATGCTTTATGCCAGGCATCAAAGAAAACAGGAGATCCCAGCTGCACTCAGCGCTAACACAGGTTAATAGAAACATTCTGCCCTGATGAAACTGTTATCAGCACAGACAAGGCAGGTACAGCACGTGAAAGGTCAGAGCAAAGAGCAATATAATGCTTTGTTCTTCAGTGCCCTGGGAAGAGCTGTGTTTCTCCACTTCCCTATGGCTGTCACTCCACAGAAGAAGAAGAAAAAATGGAATGGAGAAGTGCTACTGTTGGTATTGCTTCTATGCAACTGTGGGAAGTTCTATTGGATCTCAAAATAATAAGGTTTGGCAGGCTGGTGTCACCACTTGAGTTTCCATGTCAAACTTTTATGGAGAAGATATGCCAGATTTCACACAGGTGGAAGTGCGTGGCTCTGCAGATGTATGCACATACAGGAGAGAGGACAAAATAATGTATTTGGAGTTGTCTGAGAGTGAGGGTGTTTGTGCATGTCTCAGTGTGAAGATGGAAGGTGCTGCTTCGGCACCTGTGGAAGCCAACATGTTTATGCTTTGTGCTGTGCATTTCAGTGTTGAACACTAAGCTACGGCAGGTGGAGCAGGCTTCAGAGGATGAAACATTAGTAAAGGAAGAGAAAGGGGAGCACAGGGAGAGAGAGGCAAAGCAATTTCAAATATCAGGATAAAGAGGAAAAGGACGGAGGACTAGAAAGACAGAGGTCATAGCAGGCATAAAGGGAGGAAAAAGAGTAAGAGCAAGTAACAGGAACAAAAAGGAATAAGAAAAGGAGGAGAAAATTTACCACTCTTCTCTTGCTCCCCTGTCTTTCTCACCACCTCTTGATCCTCTGGTGCTTTGTTAACAAGAGGAACAGAGGCAGGAAGTTGGGTAGATAGAGAAGAGAGGAGAAAAAAAAATGAGAGAGGAGAAAAGACAGAATGAAACAGGTTTGGAGGAGAGCAGCAGGTTGGGAGTGGAGGGCTTTGTAGTAGTTGAAGTGTTTTCAACATGGGTGGATGCATGGTGAAGGGGAGAGGGAGGAAAAGAAAGTGGGTGCAAGGGGGCAGGCAGAAGCTAGATCACTGAGGGATGACATAGAAGACAAGAACAGTGCCATGATGAAGTGGTGGAAGAATAGCATGAGAACACTAAACTGACTGAAAGGTGGGGAAGGAGAGAGGTGGAATTTACACTTAAAGCCCATCAGAGAAACATTTGCCTACTGAATTTGGGGAAAGCAGGTAGGGCTGGGGGAATGCAGTTCAGAAACTGGAACGTTTCCATCCCTGGAAACATTCAAGGCCAGGCTGGATGAGGCTCTGGGCAACCAGATCTAGTCGGGGATGTCCCAGCTCCTTGCAGGGGCGTTGGACTACATGACCTTTGAAGGTCCCTTCCAACCCTAACCATTCTATGATTCTATGATTCTATGAAACAAAGAGCAGGAGTAACCAAGAAAAACAGCTGAGACAAAATACCTCCTGGATGATGTCAGAAGGGAGAAGGTAGGGAGCAATGATTTGCTCTGCCTTAGTAATAGATGGACACTTGTTAGTGAAGGATAACTCTGACAACACAATTAATAGATTCTGCAGTTTTCCCTCCAAAAGGTATAAATCTTTGTGATCATTTCGCCCAACTACTTGTGAGAAAAATGTCTCTTGGTAATTTCCACTTTGAGCCCAATACTCACCAAGACAGAGCACTTCTTTCAGAGGGTTGTCCCAGAGATGGCCTCTGCTCCCTGCCTAAGGTCTGCAATGCCTTGAATGGTTAAAAAGCCTGCTTTATTTGTACTGTCAACTGGAGTTATGCCTGACAAAGGATGGCAGCTTAGCTTGAAAGACCTGGAAGGTGACAGTTTCCAACTGCCATGAATCAGAACAGAGCATTTTAAGGCAAAACGTCTATATTCATAAGCAGCAGAGTGCTTTTGAACAGCATGCAGCACAGGCATGGAAAAAGCACCAGTCCTCTGCAAGCTAAACTATTCCTTCATCACTCAGAGCCTGCAATGCAGCTTCATGCCCCAGCCTTCAGAGCTTGTCCGTCGTTTGCCTGCTCAATTAAAGCATCAGAAATGTCTCCTCTGTCTGTGAGTTTTACCAAGTTCCCTGTCAGTAAGATGGTGGGATTTAACTGAGACTTTCACTTTCTCATTAGAATTTCCTTCCTCTAGCATCATTTTTATTAGCAGTAGGTGTCCCATGCCCAAGGAAGTGCTGTGTGTGAACACCCAGATAGGAATGAGCTATATAGCTGAGTTTATTATTTCCTTAACAGCCGTCTCCTTGCAAAAGCAATAAGTGGCAGAGTAGACATAGCATGCAATGCTGCCGAGATCCCAACCATCTTCATAGCTATTTCAGCACAGCCATAACAAGCAGAAGTAACAGGTAACCCTGAGCAAGAAAACAATGAGAAGCAGCTCCGCCCCCCCCCCCCCCCCCCGCCCCGCCTGCAGTGTTTCTAGACCAGCAATGTAAGGGAGAATGGGTGCCCCTAGGTGCAAACTCACCAGGCTAGTGGTAGGTAGCAAACAGACAACAGGATTGGGAAGTTAACTCCTATATTGGCTTCAGTGGCTTTTCAGCAAGTGGCCACTGCATGAGTGGCTCACCATGGAGAAGATGTTTGTCACAGCCCCACTGCAGATGAACCCATTGCATTGTCAAAGCCTATAAACAAATCAGATATGGCTCTCCAGCAATGGACTACTTAGCTCTAGAGGGAAAAATCAGCCATTCAAACCTAGGCCTGCCTCCGAAAGTCAGGATCTGTCATTTGCATTGCCAATAGCACTGGGGCATGTGACTTTAGCCAGAGTTACAGGGCACACAGGCAACCCTCCAAATGGGTCCTGATCATTTTTTTCACAGTCAACCATGGAACCTTTGCAATATCACACTCCAGTGCTGAAGTGCATCCATGTGCTAGAAACCTGTACAGTGGCCAGACTTTGTGCATCCCTGTAAGCTGCTTGTCCTCTTTGGCCTGAGCCGCCTCACCTGAAGAAAAAAGACTGGAGATTTTGCTCTGAATCAGCATGTTCTTGGAGAGAAAAGTACATGTGAAAGGATTAAATCAGCCCTTTTTTCCACACTTGAAGGGCAAAGGAGGAGTGAAAGCCTGTCACTATGTGCTTGCTGTTTGAACTGGGCATGTTGACACCTTCCTTGGCCAGTTTATGTTAGATTCAATTGGATACCCTCCCTAGTGGCAAGGATTCACAAACTTTTTGCTCCACTTACAACTGTCCTCCTTGTCACTGAGGCAGTACCTCAGCTGGTCTCTCTGGCCTCTCCATCTGGATGCCTCATCAGCTGCTTCTCGTGGTCCAATTTGAACTCTTGCCTTCCTCTTCAGCCTTTCCCAAGGGCAGCACCCACTTCAGCAAGCTCCTACCAGCAGGGCAGATGTGGCACAATCTCTCCTGCCATCTGCTCACTGAATGATTGGTATTGCCTCCTAACTCAGCCTGCTTCCCCAGTCCCTTCCCTCCCCATAACAAAGCAGCTCTTTGCTTCAAGTGTGGCAGTAAGGATCACCTTGCCAGCTGGCCTGCCATTGCTTTCCTTTCCTCTGGAGGCAAAGCGCACTCATTACCCTCACCTCTGAAGATCTTTCAGGTTAACACAGATACGCTTTTGCAAATATGTTAACTTCTCACACCCCGTTCCCTGATCCATCTGTTTTTTGGAAGAACAAAGAGTTTGGAAATGTCAGAATATTTTAATTTGGGGTTAGTTTGATTTCAAATTGCATCTGACTATGTTACTGTATGTCATCATTCTACAAGAACTGGACTTTAACAGGAGTACATATGCCATGACTACAGCAAGCCACAGGTGTCCTGTGATGCCAAATGACTGCATAGTTCTGTTAGCTACAGTGTACCATGGGCAGCATAAATTCAAGAAGGAAGTAAGAACTTCATTGCATAAGGTGAGGGAACTGCAAGGTTAGGGACCTGGGCTGTTAACATCATTCTAACAAACATTACAACTTGGGAAATCCAGTCACAAAGCAAAATGGTTTTTGTGTTTTTTACTTTTTCCCCTTGGAAAATGTTGGCAAAATGGAAATTTACAAGAAAAATTATTATGCTGAAACCCACATTTTCATCTTAAAATAATTTGTAAGGAGAATTTATATCTAACTTCAGCTTGGAGATGCCCCATAGCATGCCTTGTGGCCTCTACTTCACTTAAAACCATGTTTAGTTTGCTGCTGGTTTTTAGTCTGCAAGACAACTCCTAGCACATCAAACACTCTTGTGGGTTTTTTTGGTTTTGTTTTTTGTTTTATCCTCTCTCTGCTCAAGTTTCCCTGACTCCAGTGGGGAGGGCCTCTGTTAGTAAGCCTCCCAAGGTTGCCTTTTCATCCCTCAAAACTTGCCATGAGCAACTTTGTCTACTTCAAATATCTTCTCTATGCAGGCAACTTGTTCCCAAGTCTCTTTCTTCCAGAAATACCTTGTCCCTTGTACCCATATTTTAACAACTTGAGTAGAAGATAAATCACTTTCTCATCCTGAGCTGCAGCGTTGCCTCTGTGGGCTGCAGTATGAAGGGCATCCTTTTTCTGTTTATGGTTTTTCTCTTCTCTCCAGGCTTACACAACAATGTAACTGCCTGGAAATCAGCAGCATTTCTGTTTTGATCCACTCACTGAGGTTTGTCCGTGCTGGATTGAGCACATATAAAGGAGATTCCCTGTCCGAGCTGCTTTCTGGGAGGCTGAACGGCATGGAATAACCTGTGGTACCTTCCACTTCTCTGCAGTTAAGCAGGCCCTCAGTTGCTCAGACCCTTTTCCTACACATTGTTTTCAGGCATTCCTGTTGCAAGGATATGCATATTGAATGCTTGCGGAGTGAAAACATGTTAATCTCTACAGGATCAGGATCTCCAGTTTTTTTACTTGTGTGATTAAGTGCAACACTCTGCCCCGGTGAATGTACCCTGTTAGATACTTTTGTGGCAGCATCTTATGTTTTCCCTTTGTTCTACTGCTCCATTTCCCCACTAGCAGGACACTGGCACCAGAATCACTGCACACCAGAAAAATGATAGAAAAATCAGTGTTGTGAGCTGACTCGTCGGTCAGGAAAGAACTTAGCATGCTTAGTTTTTCCTGTCAGGTGGCGATAATAAATCTACTTGCCTTAGATTTATTCACTCAGAATACTGTTGAGCAGTTCTATCACATGATGCTGTGCTTATTTCAGGGTTCATATGGTTTCTAGTAGATGTGTTAAAAACATATAGCGTGCATTTCTCCTGCTGCAGATTTAGTCCTCAGCCAAGAAACTGAAGTTGTTTCCTCTCTGCATATGCTGACAGACTCACTCAGGTGAGCACCAGGCAATAGCTAAAGCAGCTGCTTTAACCAGTAAGTAGAGGGCTGAATTAATTCCTTCCCCCCTGCTCCTCGCTGGCTGCCCTGTGTTTTGCTTCTCTCTCTCTTCTGCACTCTTATACATTCCCCCAGAGGCAAGGGTGCGGGTGACTGGAAATGTGAAAAGTCACCTGATAGGATGCTACCCGAATCCCTTCTCTCTGCACGGCATAAGCTCTCCTTGCCCGGTGAGAGTGGAAGCAACTCTGCAAGGCTTTGCTCAGCTCAGTGGACTGCAGAGTTTGCTGCAAATACAAAACTGAAATCCATCTTTGTACTACCTACTTAGCATCCAGGGCGCTTTATGTCTTCTTGCCTTCTGTTTCTTTCACCAAAAGAAAGGTGAAAAACCTTTGCAAAAGGAAGCTCTATTCTGCTGCTAGCAATGAATCCTGAGAGGTGGCTGTGTTACTCTGCTTTCTGTGCGTGGGCATTTGTGTTCACATCCTTGATTAAAGGTAGGCTCTCTTTGATACTAGTCTCTAAAATATTTTCTAGTCACTGTCTCCGCTTCTATTTTCCTGGAATGAATTCAATGCAAAGCTTCTACCAGCTATTTCTAACCTGAATTTTGTAATATTCAACAGTACTTTAAAAGAGATAAACCAATACTAGTTTTCACACATAAAACTTCATTTTTAGTTTGATAACTGAGTAACTGTTTCTAGCAAAGAATGAAAATTAAATAGGAGTCCTATTAATTTTGTTTGGTGCTTGAATTTTGCAATTGCGTAAATAATGCAGGCTAAAGATGTGCACGTTTGGTACTCACCCCTTCAAAAGTGAGAAGTCAGTATATTTGTGGTCACTGTTGTTTGTGATCTATGGTTAGATATGCTACAGTGATTTCCATGCACAAGTCTCACTGAAATGCAGCAGGATTTCTGCTTTTAAGTCACTACATCTTTTTGGAAAGCCTCACTTCTGCTGATGACCAAGGTATGTATGAATTATAGTGCTTGTGTTAGCAAGGCATAAGGCATTGTCTTAAAGCAGCACCAATGGGATGAGAATCTATAACTGAAGTATAAAAATGGAAACCCTAAATACTTGTCTGATTCTGTTATTTTATTTTAAAGCATGCGTCTGTTAAGAACCAGTACGAAAATTTCATTTGAAATATGATTTTAGACTCACCGGCTTTAGTCAGAAGACTTTGGTAAGAAATTCATGTTCCTACAGTAGGGTACTTCTAGTCACAGTGTGATGGATGATGATGAGGAAATCTGAAAAGGAAATTACAATTTCCTTTTTGAATGGCACAATACATTATATACAAACATCCAAACTTTGCAGACATTCATGTTATCTTCTCTGAATGATGCTAAAAGGATGAAACAAAACAGCAATTCACAGAAGTTTTTCTAGGATTTTCTTTTCATACATGTAAGTCACCAGTAATGAACATTCCAGCTTTTCAATTTGATAATCCCCTGAATCTGAACATGCTTTGTATCACCTTGGAGATAGAAATGTCTTTTTTTTTTCAAAAACAAGGGAAAGATAGCCTAAGCATGAAAACAATGCCATAGGCTGAGACTAAGCATCTCCCTATAGAACACATCTGTGCCACCACAGGCCCACAGTGTTCACTGAAGGAAATGGAAATTGCAATTTTATGTCCTATACTGTGCCAGAGGCCACCCTGCCTGACATAAACCCCTTCTATGTTTGAGATTTTCACAGTCACAAGGCTTATTGTCATTGCTTTCCTGACACTTTCAGTGCAGTCTGGGACTAGCACAAAAAATCTTGACCATGTATCTGAAAATCTAATTTTTCCTCAGTTGTATTGGTAATATATTTGGTATCATCATATAGCTTTGGTAACACAGCTGTGCTCAATATGAGGATCGAGTTCTAAATCTTTGCCTTATAAAGTATTTTGAATTTATGTGCTGAATTATAGTAGTTCATTGAAATAGCAAAGCCATTCAAGCAAAATATTTTTCTGAGCTGATATTGCCAGAGTCCACATGATTTAATCTTTCCTTTTGAAATCAAAGTTTGTAGCCTTTAGCACTGTGAAAATAACTATTTCAGGTTTGGGCTGTATGTAACAGATTAAGAGCATTTTTCTTGACTCTGCAGTGAGGCAGCTCAGTGTCTGTCATATACCTTATTCCCCCTAATCTATCCAGTCTTGACTAGGCTTTACAGCTATGATCTGCTTGTTCCCAAAGAACAGCTCTGTCTTACAAACATGCATGCTATTCTGTAAGAAATTTTAGTATTTCCACTTATTTTTTTCTCATAGAACCTAATAAATGAGCTTCCTTCAGAGCTGAAATTGTGCTATCTAAAAGGCTGAAATAGCAAGCATGAGGATAAAATGTAGTTATAGTTTTTAAGACTAGGAGACATCATTATAATTGCCTAATCAGTGTCCCTGATGTAGATTTTTATCTAGTAGTTGCAGCCTCAAGCTTTTAATTTGTAAGTAGCTATACTCTTCATAAATGCTCAGTTTTACCATTAAAACTCCCAAAGATTAAATCCACCACATTTATACTTTTTCTCCTTCACACGACCTTATTCTAGTTCAGTCTGATACCGAGGTGGGCCAAATGGAGGCTGATAGGCTAGATCCAGCTGAGGAGACTTTTCAGTTCAGGCCATTACCTTACACTTTGAGGAGGCAGGGAGCAGTGGACTGCATCCTGCACAATGCTTTTAACTGACAGCGTACTGGCAGCCCTCTTCTCTCTGTGCTCCAGTGTCGACAGGATCCAGAAGCACAGGATCCAGAAATATAGTTCAGTCTAGCGTGTTATCCAGCACCTTCTTTCCCTCTTCCTTACCTCCGACATAGCCATTCTTTATCTTTGCAAACACAGATACAACAGCCTGCGAATCAGAGGAACGGTTATTTCACAAACTCTTCTCCCAGTACAACCAGTTCATCAGGCCAGTGGAAAATGTGTCTGATCCTGTCACAGTGTATTTTGAAGTGGCCATTACCCAGCTTACAAATGTGGTAAGACTCATTACAGAATACTGCTGAGATTTGGGGATGGTTGCAAACACACACAAATTGCTAAAGCAGCAGATGTGATTGTGATGGTTGCGCCTACAACTCTTGTAGCTGACATTGTCATGTGTGCATGTGTATATACTGAGTGAGACCTTTGCTGTTTTTTTCTGCTAGCTGAGTTGTTCCAGTTGCTCTAACAAGCAGTTTCAACTATACAAATTTCATTTGCTTACTTTGTAGCGTCAAATCCCTCTGCACCGGACAGCAGCCTCTGGCACCTACAGCAGCAGTACCAAACATTCAAGTTTACTCTCCATGGGGCTAGCCTACTCCAAAGACATCTGGTTGTGTCCGCATTGTCTAGCATGTGGCCTAGTTCTCCTGTGGGACCAGTATAATTTTCTCGGTAGTCCTGAGAGATTTTTTTTGCATGCTTTTTCAGTCTGTTTGTTTCTGACATAAGAGACGTGCAGCTTGCAGAGTGGTGTTTTAAAGCATGGAGCTGGGGATGAATGTTGTGTGTTGTGGGGTGCCCTGTATATAAGGGTGAGTGTGTCTGAGGTGGCAGACCTGCTGGGCAGGGTAGAGGGACTGTGGAAGAAGCAATACATGACTTTAACACCTGCTGAAGTCTGCTCCATGAAGAAAATGATCAGCAGAACAGACGCTGAGTTTTGAGTCTGAGGTACCTAGTTCAGTCCATAATGAAGTGGCAGGCAAGCAGTGAGGAGCAACATTGAACAGCAGACAGGGAGCTAAGTTATCTGAGAGTATAAATGAAGGCATTCTAAGTCCTCATGGTGAATGCAGTTGTCACCTTTTGGAATTCCTTTGTCAAAGTATTTTGTTTCCATGTTACAGGTCTGTTGGCAAGTTTCAGCAGTTCTGTCTCATATTGCATCCCCTGGCTTCCAGTGCTGTCTTTGGAGAAAAAAAAAAAGGAACATCATAAGTAAATCAGTTGTGTTTTCTCAAGAAAGAGTAATGATTTTTACAAGAACTTAGATAGTTTAACCCATAGACAGGAACCCTACAGGCCTTTCAAAATTATCTTAATGCTTAATCTTCAGTGGGCAATGTTGAAAATTCATCTACAACATTTTCTACCTTTGGCTTGTAAATATCTTAAATTTTTTGAGTCCACATGCTTAAAAACTAAGAACTACCCAAAGCAATATTCTTGCAGATGTTTTAATTGTGAATGTCAACCTGCGTTCATAAATACATGTAATATGAATCTTTCAGAATACTTTTAGTCTGAAGGCTTGTTAGAACAGGATCCAATATTTTATTTTTGTGTCTCTTGCAGCACCTTCCTGATTCATCACTGATTGATAATGGCAATAATTGACTGTAACAAGAAGGTTTCAGTACAACAGTACCTAATTTAATGCTGGTTTACTGCATCTTCTCTAGAGGTTTGCCTAGAAATGCAAGAACACTGTGGTACAGATGCCATTTTCCTTGAATCTTGACTAGTACTGTATTGCGTAAACAGCTTCTTAAAAACTGAATCCAGCAGAATACATAGCCACCAGTAGAAACTTATTCCTCTGGTACTGGTCAAAGGAATTTTCTGTTCTCCAGATACTCAGGCCCCTGGCACAGCAGTGCAGCTCTATGTGTACCTGATATTTGTGGGGTATAATTTTTCAGTACAGCTTTAAAAATTTTCCAGTAGAGCTGCACATGACTGTGCACGATATGTAAGCCCCTTGAAAATGGCTAGAAAAAAATCTGATATCAGTTAATGTGGAATTCTAGTTTCTTTTTTTTATCAAAATAAGCTTGTGGCCATCTCAGGATACTATAACTGATTTATGGAATGAAGATGTGCATGCTTGTGTTTTTTTTTTTTCTAGGATGAAGTCAATCAGATTATGGAAACAAATTTGTGGCTAAGACACGTAAGTGACTGCATTGCATTTCTCATGCATTTTGTGTTGATATGATGATAGGTGTGTTACCTTGTAAGCGACATTGGTAGAATACATGCTTGTTTTGTAACATGGGTTTTAAAGGTATGAATAAGGAGAAGCTCTGTTAACCAAAGCCACATTTGAAAAAGTAATTTCTTCATTCTTATTTCCAAGAAGTTACATCTCCAATCTTTCCTGTGTAGTATATTCTCGTCCAACTTTATGATCATTGATTTATCTGGTAAAGCTAGCTGGATATACCCATTAAAGAGTCCTTAAATATGCAGCTCTGCAGTCTTAGGTCACCTCCGTATCGAAGATTCCAAACAAAAAGTTTATGAACAAAAGGAACATGCCTTCATTTTTCCTGATGGCTTTAGCATTTATACATAGACAAAGATCCTAATCTGCTGAGAAAAACAAGCCAACATCCACCAAAACTGGTTTCCTTCAGGCACACTGGTTGTGGTGCACACAAAGCTTTCTGTAAATCATACTGTACTTACGATCAGGATCTTCAGGGTAGGCTCCGAGCGCGTGGCCCCATGATAGGCCACTAGATGACAATGCAAGAGAGCTGCTGGGCATCCCTCACTGCCCCTGGCTTTGTAATTCAGTACCGCTGTGGAACCAATAATGTCCCCTGTCAGCATCTTCCTGCTAAGGTGCATATGTACCTCCTTTCTCATTAGGATACTGTTCTCCTTTGATGTTGGCCTCTTAGCCTGCAGCGTGCACTCTCATAACAGTAGCAGCAGGGCTATATTTCCTCTCTGCAGTGGGGAGGTAATGGTCCGTACTGATGTAGCAAGACAGAAGAAAGATCTCAGCATGTCAGCAATGGATAACAATTGCCCCATCCCCTCACACAGGAGAATGCAAATCAATGTGAGCAATATTAATGTACATCCAGTGTTTCTCCAGGTCATGGCCTTGTTGTCTTCCTGACCATTGTCCCTTCCTACATGTGCTGTAATTTCAGTCTTTATCATAGCCTGTCATTTTACAGATATATATGAAAAGCAGATATTTGCTGATAGTATAAGGTTTAAAAATCCTTGTCCACTCTTCTTTCAGATTTGGAATGACTACAAATTGCAATGGGATCCCAGAGAATACGATGGCATTGAATTTGTTCGGGTACCAGCAGATAAAATTTGGAAACCGGATATTGTCTTGTATAATAAGTATGAGGAATACTTTTCCATTTTACCCTTTCTGTCCAAAGCATCCTCTTGCAGTGTCCATGAAAGACATTTTACTTTCACGGTAATTTTATTTTCTTTGCCTCATGTATTTTTCTAGTGCTGTGGGAGATTTTCAAGTTGAAGGCAAGACCAAAGCCCTGCTTCGCTATGATGGAATGATCACCTGGACTCCACCAGCTATTTTTAAAAGCTCCTGTCCTATGGATATTACCTTTTTCCCATTTGATCATCAGAACTGTTCACTGAAATTTGGCTCATGGACCTATGACAAAGCCAAAATTGATCTTCTGATCATTGGATCCAAAGTAGATATGAATGACTTTTGGGAAAATAGTGAATGGGAAATAGTTGATGCTTCTGGCTACAAACATGACATCAAATATAACTGCTGTGAAGAGATCTACACAGACATAACATATTCCTTTTATATTCGAAGGCTGCCCATGTTTTACACGATAAATCTGATCATTCCCTGTCTCTTCATCTCATTCCTGACTGTATTAGTTTTTTACTTGCCATCTGACTGTGGTGAGAAAGTGACTCTTTGCATCTCTGTGCTGCTTTCTTTGACTGTATTTTTACTGGTGATCACAGAAACAATCCCATCTACTTCTTTAGTAATTCCCCTCGTAGGTGAATATTTACTCTTCACTATGATATTTGTGACTCTGTCAATTGTCATCACAGTTTTTGTCCTGAATATACATTACAGGACTCCAACCACACACACGATGCCCAAATGGGTAAAAACTGTCTTTCTTAGCCTGCTTCCCAAAATCCTCTTGATGCAGAGGCCACTAGAACAGCAGAAAAAAAACATCTCCAGAAAAAGCAAGAACTTATCAGCTGATACGTCAGGCAAGTCAAAGCACAACAAACACAAAGATAATAAATTGCACAAGGAGCAGCAGTGCAGTCACTGTGTTAAGGCAACTGAACTTACTACCGCCAAAAGAAGACGACTGAGCCGTCAGTCACTGAAATGGATGGCAGAGTATATGGAGTACTCCCCAGAAGTGAAGGATGTTATTAGTAGCATTCAGTTCATCGCAGAGAACATGAGGTCTCAAAATGAAACCAAAGAGGTAAGGGAGGTAACCACTTAGCTGGGCAGGGAGCCACACTACCAGCACTCCACAAGAGAATAGCAAGTGAAAACATGATCTAGGTGGGCAGCCCAGAGGAATTGGAGTTGTTTGGTCTGGAGAAGAAAATTTTGAGACCTGTGAGTGGGTCAAAGTTTCCTACAAAAAGGGAGGATATAAGTCATCCATTGGGGATGGGACAAGAAAAGTGATCTCATCTGTTCTTGCTCTAATCCCAGTGGATCATTTAACCAGCAAGATAATTTTAGGTTAAACATGAGACTCTCCCTTCAAAGGAAAAGAAGAAGTCAGCCTGTTGCAGCCATGAGAACTGAACTTTGATCAGTAGTGATTCAGGCAGAGTTGATCCTGCCATAGGGGAGGGGATAGGCTAGATGGGACCTTTTGAGATCTCTTTCAACTCTACTTCTATAGATTCTCAGAAGCAACCCTCTTCCACTGCTTACCAACTGCTCAGCCCTGGTAAGCAGTGACATCTCAATACTAAGTGTGCTATTTGCCAAGCGGAGTGCTTTTCTGTTTTAGTGATGAAACATGTGAATCTGGGAACTGCTTTTTAAAGAACAAGGCTTGTGTAGCAGAGCAGTAGTTGATCTGGAGCTATTCTCAGCCAGTGATAAATCTGGTAAAGATATTCCTTTCCGAATGCTGTTGTCTGTACCTTGTTTCAGTCTAGTGTGTTCTGATTTTTTTACAGTGATTTGACAAATTGTGGCTTCAGTAATGCAGTACTTTCAGCCAGGACAAACATAAAAGTTGAGTTTTGGGGGAAGATAGCTGAATAAAAACAGATAACAGATGCATAAAGACAGATTTAAAAAAAAAAAAAAAAGAGAGAGAGGTATTTAAAAATGAGGCTTGGCATTTGAATTAATGGATTTGCTTATGTGAGTTTATAAATCTTTCAGCCTAACTGAGATTACTGTCATAGAAAATTATGCACGTTGGAATTCAGAGAATTCTGAGGCCATGTCCTCAAGTGTAGAGACGAGCAACTAAAAGCAGCTCCAACAAAGACTATCTGACATCCCCCCACACTCAGGTCTCAGAAGGAATAGGAATTCTCTGACACTTCAAGATGTTTTAAAAAACTGTTTAGAACCTAATGAAACATTTATCTCCAATCTGTCATGAAATATTTGCTTTTGATTTTGAAGTTTTTTAGATGCTCTATGACAGCAAAATCTATTTTGAAATTAAATACTGCTGTATTTGTATTGAAAAACACAAATACTTTGTCAGGGAAATATTGAGAGGTATTGCATCAGAATGTTTTATTGAAATCAGCCCAAATTCATGCAACTTCTGTGCAAGCCTTACTGTGCAAATTACTTTTTTTCCTTTTTATGTCCTGCAGAAGAAGTTTCATCTGAAAACAAAGTCCATAACTTTCTGAGTAAAGTGCTACAGTTAAGACTTGGTGACTGAATTCATAGGATGAGCGGGTAATACATGCTAGCCCAAAGCAAAAGACAGGAATCTAACAGCACAGAGGAGGATGGAGATTGAGCTCAGCCTTTCTTAGTACCTGTACCCTTAATGTTTCGCTTGACCCCAACAGTTTAGCCCTACTCTCACTGCCACGCAGGCTGCATAAGACATATCCATGTACCATACTCAGCTGATTTCTCCAGTGCACTGCAAAAAAAAAAAAGAGACGTTGTGTGAAGCAGTCTGAGTAACATGCCATCTTGATTATATAGCTCATAATAAGTCTCCCATTGCCAGTTTTGCTGATTTGTATTTTGCAAATCTCTCCTGCCACATGAAATTGTATTCTTGGTCTGGTGTGTACATCAGCAGCTCTGTATCTTACCTTTCAAAACATAATAGGGATGGGATGCAGGATCTTTAATTTGGAAAAGCCCTCTCTTTGGAGAAAAAGGGGATTTGTTCTCAGACAAGCACTAAGGAAATTGTTCTGCAGGCTGCTTCTGCTTCAGCCAGGCATACAAAGCCATGTGGGTGATACCCTGCACTATTCCTGTATAACTAAATGTCCTTTAAAAATTGTAGCAGCATTTACAGTAGCTGGAGTTCTTGCTGTATTTTCTTCACAAGAAGTGCAGCAGCAGCCTTTTGGAGGAAAATATCAAGAAACTGGGAAAACAAGTGGAAGGTCCCTCAGCAGAGAGCTCTTAACCAGTCACTAGTTTTATATGAGTGAATGTTCTTCTGATGCAGTGGTCCTTGTATGCAGATGCAGTTTAAAGGCCAGCAACTTCATTGAATGTGGTTTTAAGGTGTGTCTCCTAGACATACAAAATCCACTGGGACCTGCTTAGCCTGTGACACTGTGGTTTGCTCAGTCAGGGCACTTGCTTTGCTATAGTCCATGTGTCCAGCTGTCCAGTTTGCTGAAATCAGTGGGGCTTGACTGGAGTGACAGTGGAGCCAGAACAGCAAACTGTCTCTTGTGTGGGCTGTCAGGATAAATCCAGGGTCTAGTGACGTGCAGCCATGGTGATTCTGCCTGCTATGAAACCACCCCACGATCAGGTTCTATTTGTTAATCCATCACAGCCATGGCTTGCCCATAGACTTTAATATTTGCAAAAATTCAGCAGACTAGGACAGTGTTCAATGTTCTCAGCCGAAAGTGATAAATACTATTTGAAAATCAGACTCCTCTAAGGACTCTTGAAAACTGCAGCAACTATAAGCATGATAAGCAACATTATTGACTGCATATGTGTTCTTCCTCACATTCAAAAGCACAAGGGACGTTTCTACTACATAATGTCAACTCACAATTGCATGTTACCTTACATGTAGTTTATCCTTTTCTTTTTTTTCTTTCTCTTGCAGGTGGAAGATGATTGGAAATACGTAGCTATGGTGATAGACCGAGTATTTCTCTGGGTATTTATAATCCTTTGTGTGTTTGGGACTGCAGGGCTCTTTATCCAGCCGCTAATAGCAGATATGTAACTGGATCCACTGCTTTTTGTCTGTTTTTGCTCTTGTTTTGTTTTCAGTTTCAAACTGTCGCCTATGTTTCTCTCCTCTTATGTAACCCCTCTGCACATCGCCTACTCAGCACCCGGCCACAGAAGAAAGGAGGAAGAGAGGGAAAGGTCCTCTAGAAAAGCAAACAACCCAAAACAGAATGAGAAGACGATTGAAAATGGGAGATGAGCATGTGGTCTTTCTATGGTGGAACATTTGGGATTTTTAGAGTGTCTGCCTGTCTTTACCTCAGTGAGATGAGCAGTAACAATCACACTGAGAGTCACAGAAGCAGACTGAATTTATTGAGCTTTTCCCTTGTTTTCAGTACAGGGGGCTAGTAGGACAGTTCAGGCAATTCTGAGTTCATTACCCAAGGATGACTCTACCTGGCTTCATTTTTCTCTTCTGATTATAACTCTTCCTCAGCTTCAAGTTAATTTATATTTCTCTCCTCATATAGCAGCTAGCCTTTGGTATCACACTTAGATGAAGTACCACAGTCCAGCTGACTGGAACAATGCTCTTTATTGTGTTCTTGTGTCAAGGCAGACAATTGAAATAAAAGTACAATCAAACCAATCTCTTGACCCTGTAACATTTTTAATACAATCTTAAGATGCATTATGGAAAACCAGAAAAGACCTGAACTATTTGCGGTTACTATGTAAGGCATCCACATTTGAAATCCACATTCTTCTAAGATCTTTAAAAACTAGTTATTCTGCCACTTAACTTTGTGTGTGACCAAAGTCACCTTTACTTCCTGGTACTGAATATCAAAACCTCAGTGAGATGCAGTAGGATGTCCAAGCCACATTTCTCTCATCAGGTTAACAGCAGTCCCAGTCCACAGGGTCTACTCTGAAAGCATGCTTGCTCAGGCTCATACGTAAGCCCAACATGGAAGGGTTTTTCCCTGCGTAGCTACTCATCACAGATAGAATTGGCTTGCAGAACTGGATTGATCTGAGTTTTCCTGTGTTTTTAAAACCCAAGACCAACTTGAATTACACACATCCCAGGAGGAGAAGGCTGGCTGTTGTGAAACCTATGCAGAGCTGGGTACCTCAATCCAAACAGCTCTGCAGCAGTTTTCCATTTGCTGGCTCCTCATGGGTCAGTGCTGTGTATGCAAACCGGCAAGTGTAGTGACACTTCCTTTAGGGCTGAAGCTGCTGCTATGTAACCATGCTCCCAATCCTAGTGCACTTAATCCTGAAACACTTTAGATGTGCACCTGATGTGGTTTCTATACTATATGGACAGTTTACCCTCAGGTGCCTTGTCTATTTAGGTTCCTGTTGGTTTTGTGCTGCTGTTTCTTCTCTAAAAGACACCATCCAATTAAAGCCAATGGCTTCAAAAGTCCTTCTATCTTATAGGAGGCTCTCAGTTTAACTGTACAGTGTCAGTGCAGTGTTTTCAGTGTCTGCCATGTATCAGTCTCTCCTTTGAACATCACCAGTCCTTGGAAAGTATGACTCCCTGTTTCCGATGTCCCTGACAGGCCTTTTACTCTTTTTTGATGCTCCATAATAAAGAGAATAAATGTATATGTCAGAGATAAAGATGGACTGACAAAAATATAATCTTAATCCAGTAGTTGAAATATGTAAAGTCATTATTTTCTAGAAGAAAACCATATTTTCTGTAATCCCCCTGAATGTTCCATAATTATATAGTGACTGGCAAACAGATGTGTGAACAAACATGTGTTTTGTCAGCCTGTTAATTAAATATTACTCCTAGGATATACTTTCTTGAAGAATTGGTATTTTTAAAAAAAAAAAACAAACCGGCTGTACAGTGTGTTTAGAGATGCTACTAAATTACATTTATTATGCTGGCCCTTTAATCAGAAAGGAGGGGAGAGAAAAGAGAGAATTTGAAGAGGAGAGCTGCATTCTGAGCCTGAAAGCTTCATTTCTACCCAAAAGGCATCTGACTGCCAGCATTCACTGTTGCAGTCTGTGACTATACAAACAATGAAAACACTGTGGCTCCAGGTGTACTGAATTGGTGTCTTAGGCATGACAGCTACTGCCAGAAAGCTGACTTAAGCAAAATCCCTAGCTTTCTGTCAAAGCATTTACAATTGTACAGCTCTTCATCTCCAGTTAGGAGGCTTCTGTGCCCCAGTACCACCTCCCTGTCTCTGTCATTTACAATACCACTTATCTCCCTGTCTTGCCTCTGGACCTCAAGCACAGGGTTTGGACAGTTTGGCTCACCAGCCGGCTCTCCTAAATGTAGGATTTACGAAGTCATGTTCTGTCTCTTTCTGAGTGTAGTGTTTCCCCTGCCTTCCCCCCACGCAGTAACTTTTGGAGCCTTTTTTTTTTTTTTTGGTCATTTTCAGCTGCATTTGACATATACAAGATTGGGAGCCTTGCATACTTCTGTCAGCTTTGTGAAAGTGGTTGGCTGGTTATAGAGAATGGGACTAGGGGACACAATAAACATCTCACCTTGGAAGAAGCTGCAGTAGGGGTCCACCTCTGAGCAGACATTGAAGAACCCACACTAAAGTGGCATTTTTCCTTGGCTCAACTCTTGGGGGGACCGTCTATCTGAAACAGCTGGAAAAGTTTCAACCAAAGCTGCTGCCATCCCAGATGCTGAGTTGGGTCGCACACCACCCTCAGCACACAGGAAAAGTACCCATGTTCACTGCAGGGGACACAGGTGTGTCTGTTCTCACTACATCAGCTCCCAAGCCACATCAGCAACACCCCTTATTACATATAGCAGTGATAAATGTAGCACTGGCAGCCAGAAATCGCCTTTCCTTGGGAGCGATGGCATCTATTAATTAATTTTAAAAGCAAAGAAGCAATTTGACAGCTTGACCAGCTCATTACATTCTCTGCCCAAGGGAGATAATCTTTTTACTTTCCTCCCTCTAAAAGGCTCAGAAGAGTTTGTCATATTTGTCTCTTGGTGAACGGATGATACACATGGTCCTGCTAAGCAGTGCCAAGTGTGCATCCCTGGCAAATCAGTGCCCAGAAATCAAGGCAGCACATGTTGAAGAAGTAGTAAGGCAGAGGGTTGCTGGGTTTCTTTAAGATTTGAAGTTTGCAATGTTGTCATCCATAGGCAGAGTACATGGAGCAGAGGGAGGGAGCCCATCAGAGGATTGTCTGCCCAAATGTTGTCCCTAGTTGTGGGTTTTGGAGGCAGGCCAGGCTGTGGGATGTGCTGAATGCATTTGTGGGCCAGTGGCAGAGATTCAGGGGAGCTCAGAAACAGTCAGCACAAGGAAATAATGAGCAGTGAGACTACAGATGTAGCGGTTCCAGATGCAATGTTAGGAAGACCGGAGGCCAAAAGCCATACTTGTGCAGTGCTCATACATTTCCCTCTCCAAGGACCTAGCCCTGCTAACCTTTAACAGCATAAGCCAGAATAAACAGCTTAGCATCAGTACACAGTCACATGAGACCCAGCCATGTGTTGCCTGCAGGCAGGCAACTGAAATTTCACAAAGTGAGGACAGGGCCATCTGCCTGCTGAGCACCTGAAGCACGTGCCCAGAGGAGGATTTTGTCATCTGTCATGATTAACAGGCAGACCTTGGCAGCAGTGCTTAGAGGGAAATCTACCACTACTTGATTTCAAGAGTTTGTAAATGCTGGGAAGAAGAATTTCCTGGTTGTTTTCCTGTGGATATTTCACAGTACTGGCCCAGGGAACAAACTGACTTAAACAATGTAGGAAGAGAGGAGCAGCTGGTGGTAAGCTCAATGTGTAAGATTTTTATACCAGTGTCTTATATTAAGACATCTATCTGTATATGCTAAACTATGCTAAATGAGTCTGTTCTAGGGTCAGGCAATATAACAACCAGATCTGAACACTCCCTCCTCAGACTCACACACAAAGCTAAAAAGTTATTAAGACTTTCAAAAAATTTGAAAACCTCAGTTCGAATAGATTTGAGACAAGGCTTTTAAAATTGGCTACAATCTAGACTTTGTTGACAACAAAACAATAACAAAGCCCAGCATATGAGCATGCTCATCCCAGGAATCATTTACTAAATAGATCTTTATTAATAATGATTGCACAAGTGAACAGAACTTTCTGCAGTGACACAGCAAGATGGGATAATATTAACTAGCAGAACTCTGGTGTGCACACACAATCCAAGCATAAGAATACCTCCATTTTTAACACCTTCTAACCTTCATCTCTAAGGAGAAAGTATCAAGGCTAACTAAAGCTTTAACATCAGATTCACATTTGGATTGTCAAAAACTGCATCTCGAAATTCCTTGTTAGCCTTGAAAACCTCTGCAAGTTCTGAATGGGATTTTCTATCACTTCACATTGGCAAAACACTGCTCCAGCAAAAGTGGTGAGACCTTCACTTGTGCCTTTTCTGTCAGGTCTTATTTACACTTTTAAGAGGTGTTTCTAATCGTGCAGAAGGATTGCATTTAAAGGACTCAAAGGAATGAAATTCTGAATTGCCTGGGAAACCTGAACACCCAAAGATACACATCTTCCCAGAAGCCAGCCCAGCAGCTCTCAGGAGAAACTCCACTTCTGCACCAACTACAAGTTTCATTTGCCAGAAATTATGTCTGCAGCTTCCCTCCAATTGAACTACTTAGAAAGATCACTATTGCCTTACAGAGTGGCACAGCCACCTTTCTCCATGTGATATGCTTCAGGTGATATTCCACCTCTGGTCTTGTGAACAAGCACATGCAGGAATAATAGTTTCTAAATGCGGAGCATGGGGAAATTCCTTAATTGTTCAGCCTTTTGGTATATTACAGAGCAGAAGGCGAAATGGCAAATAATTCTGAAAAGTCAGCAACACCTTGCAGCTTCCTGATGACCAAGAGGAGAGACAAAGTGTGCATATTATAAAGGCTGGTAGCAGGTGGGCAGAGTGGCAAGTTCTGCTACTGTTGAGCTGATCCTGCAGCAAAGTGGGGCCACAGAGTCAAGGTTTGTCCTACATAAAAGGTATTTGTACTTTTCCTGATGCATATGCTGTGCAATTGCTAGTTCTGACGTAGGCATAAAGCAACCTGTAGAGACTTTGTGGCTTTTGCTTGGAAATGTAAATAAACTAAGTGCTGATTTGTGTTCCTACTATAACTTCTTTTACAAAGTAGCATTTTAAATGACAGATCTGCCAAGTATAATCATTGTGCCAGAAGTGCTATTTTAAATTTTAACTAATAATCTTGGCTTTTATTGTAATATAACCAAGCTACTAGTAAAATACTTATAACCCAGTTGTGCAATCCCAGTTCACTTTAGGACTCAGCTGTGCATCAAGCCCTTCTCTGGCTTCAACCAAATCTGTGACTGGTAGAGTTGTATGAAGATAGAAAGCACTAGTCATTGCTTGCTGTTACCACCACCTTCCCTCGTTCTTGCTGTTGCTTCCCATCCTGTACAACAGAGACCAAGCTTGAAGGCACCACCATCACTTGGCAATATACTTGTACGCTACTGTGGGAGTATTTTCTACAAAGTGCTGTTCAGCCACATCTGTAATGCAGGAGTAAAGATGAGAACTGAACCCGTTACTGACACCACCAGAAATAACCACAGGAAGATCCGATCCAGAACTTGAGCTACGAATTTCCAGTCTTGGACAACCTGGGAAGGAGAGAGGGAAAACAAACAGAAACAGTAATGAGCTCAATCCTTTGTTGATATTGCTACATGTATTTCCTCTCCAAAAGTTTGTTTTTAAAATTAGACTTTTGTAGTGTGCTGTATCCTAACACTGACATGGATCACCTTTTCAGCACCCATAGCTGCGAGTCACTTAAAACACCAAAACAATTCCATCATTTTAAGCACACGGTAATCAGACTTCTTTCAGCCTCTGCAAAAGCTTTTAGCTAAGTGCATATGTGAAAGTTTACAGACTCAAGCTTGAAGATGGCTTTGTAATGAACTGGGTTTCTTTTCACAGAACTGCTTTTCCTTTGAAGTGCTGGGACTTGGCTTTAGCAAAGCACTGTCATGCAGACATTTCTTCCAATACAAGTGGTCCCATTGGCTTGTGTTTGCTTAACTGCTCTGATGGCTCAGGTTTGTGCATTCAGGAGGGGGATTTTGCATTGTGAGTACTGGCACAATCCTACAGACACGGAAAAAAAAAAAAGGTATTTATGAAAGAAATTCAAGGGACTTTTTTTTTTTTAAATTATTTCAGCTTCAAACAGACGGCTGCAGTCATGTACACCATATGCTCACATACTGCACGTTAGATTTACTGTTCATCTTTCTGCTGAAATATTCTCAGCATAGTTTAAACAAAGCTCTGGCTTTTTCTAGGAGAGTGCTAACAGTTTTTCTCTTTCCATATGCTGCTAGGTGCATGGCTTTTCTCATGATCTCACAATTGCATGAGATGTAATTTTTATGCATATTGTAATTTGCCATCTTAACAGCCAGGTGGATTGTTGGGAGGAGGAGAAACACAGTACTTAGGGACTAATTTGAACAGATGTTAGTGAAAATCCAGAAGACCTCCACTCAAAACAGGTCAGCTATGCCATGTACTGTTGCTGGGAGGTCAGGACTGAGACCTAGCAACTGCCATAAATCCTGCCTATAGCTGCTGTGAAAGATCCACTTTCAAAGCATGTGACAATTCACAGGTTTTCCAGATTAATGTCTATCCCAATTTAAGCAGAATGAGGTTATTAAAATAATCCCAAAACAAGAATTCCTCCAGGAGAGGCTGCTGTGGCCTCTTGGGTCCATGAAGAGCATGGACTTTCACAGCACAATATAGTTCTCCTTGAAGCAATGTGTTTTCCCAGAAACCACATAATTTATCAAGCAGGGGAAGAAGCTCCCAGGACATGTCTCAGATGAGAGTAGGAGAAGAGGCAAAGGGAAAGGCATGCAGAAAAGGTAAAATCTTGGAAGCCACTGCTGTCAAGGAAATTGTGATCCCTCCTTGCCCTCCCTTCACCTACCTGTCTGATGAAATGCTCCTTTTTAACATGCCTGGAAATGTATCGAATGGAGTCAGCTGCTTTTTCCAGAAAGGCAATTACAATTTTCTCTCCGTCTTTTGCTTGCCCGTGTTTCTGCTTCCCTGGGAGCTTTGATTTCAAGGTGGTTTCCTTTTCTTCCATCTCTGAGAAGGAGTAACGATCTACGTGGCCCTTCATGCACAGCAACTGAGGCAACTTCTGGAGGAAGAGTCTTTTAACCCAGGGAGCCATGGGATGGTAAGTTGCTGAGGAGCGGTGGTGGACGTTGATAACAAACACAGTCACGATGATAGAGAGGGTCACAAAAATCATGATGAACAGCAGATACTCACCAATCAGGGGGATGACTTTGGAAGAAGAAGGGATTATTTCCTCAATCACTAAAAGGAAAACAGTGAGGGAAACTAGAACTGATGTAGACAATGAAAGTTTTTCTCCTTCATCTGAGGGCAGGTAAAACACCAGGACAGTTAGAAATGACAATCCCAAACACGGGATTATTAAGAAAAGAGTATAAAACAGCGGAAGGCGTCTCAACACAAACGAGTAAGTGACAAATGGGTAAGAGTACAGCCCATCCTTCCTGTTGCCTTTCATACCTTTGGCATTTAAGATCTCCCACTCCCCATTATCAAAGAAGTCTTTCCTGTCTACATTTTCATCCACTAAAATCAAGTCCACCATACTGCCGTCATATGTCCACGACCCAAACTTCATGGAGCAGTTCTGCCTGTCGAAGGGGAAGAAGGTCACATCCATCGTGCAGGAGCTCTTATAACTGGCTGGTGGCATCCAGGTCACCACTCCATTGTACTTCACTATGACTTTGGTCATCAGGGATCCTTCAAAACGTCCATCAGCACTGTGAGTTGGACAGGAAGAAACAGGACCAAGTTCAAGACTCCATTTGACCCAGTCCTAGCCCCTCACAGCTCCACTTTCTACCCATCACCTGGAGCGCATTTGTGAAGCCAAGCTTCACGATGGCTGACATGCCTTGCCCAAGCTCTGGCCTAAGCCCGGAGCAAGGAACCATACTACTCACTTTTCAAACAAAACAATGTCGGGAAGCCACAGAGACTCAGAGGGGACACGGATGGCAGTGATCCCACCATATTCCTCTGGATTCCAGGAGAGCTTGTGGTCAATCCATTCCTGTAACAAGCCAGCAGAGTCCTCTGCCCACTCATACACAACAGCTTCATCCCTCCTCCCACCACATGCCTTGGAGGGACTGCATTGCACAGTACAATGGGCAGAACTCAGTATAAGACTGCTTGGCTGCAGAGAGGATGCTGGGCAGGCATGGCTGGGAGACGTTAGTCCCCATAAGCACTGCCCCTCCAGCCACAGGTGGGCCCCATCAACCCATCCTTTTGCAGGCAAAACCTCAAGGCAGGCACTCCTGGAGGGCACTGACTCTTACTTCACTCATCACCCTGCCCAGGCCACCTGAGGGCAGTCCAAAGGAAGGACCCACTTCGCTTGGGTATGGCACCCCTTCTTCCCTCTGAGAACCAACCCAGAGTGGTTTTGTCTGGCACTGACCCCATAGGAGAGCCAGCTAGCATGGTACAACTACCCAAGTGTTGGAAAGGTGGCCTTTAATTGCTTTTCAGTGGAGACTCACCTTTTTTTCAGTGAACAGAATACAACACCTAATATCTGTATACTGTCGTTGCAAATGAAATCATTGTTCTTTCATCAGAAGGACCTGCACACTATTGCAGGAAAAATAATATGACACCATTGTAAAGCATTTGGTTAACACTATAAAAAAAAAGCAGAATCAGGTGGAGTCCTATCCATTTTCATCATGCTGAACTCCAGAAAAAAATTTCTCTTTTTGTTTTTCAGGTGGAAAGATTCTAGCAAAGTGGCTCTAGCAACCTGGAGATTTCCACAGAGATGCAGTGAAAAAGCAGCTCTGTGATCCCCATTCATTATTGATGGGGGTTTTCACTTGCCCATAGGAATAGCAGTGAGAGAAAGCAAGAGCTGGAGACTGTAGTCAATAGCAAGAAGCAGAAGATGAACTACTTTCCGTTAAGCTCCAGCACTAAGAGCTCCCTGGGCATGTGGGGCCCTCAGCCTTCTCTGGGCAATTTCCTCCACGACTTAAAGATGAACCAAAAAGTAATATTCTCTACTTCTTCTCCCACCATATTGTTCTCTTCTTACTTGTTTGGTTCCACATGCTTTTCACAGCTATACCTACAGATGCTTGTTACTGCAGTCCTTTACACTGTGACAGCAACCCAGAGCCTCAGTAGAGAAATAAACACAGACAGTGAGAACAAGTGTCTTCATCCCCCAGGTGCAGGTAAGGGATGGGGCCCATGAGCAGATGCCTGGCAGACCCCTCTCAAAATCTGGCCCAAGGCATAAAGAAAGAAGGAAGTTGCCAGTGGTACCATGGCAGGATTAACAACCCCACTGCTTGCACCAGAAGACATACGGACCCATTCTCTGAACTGCCCAGGAGGCTGGTGTCTCCTGTCAGGCATAGCCCTCCACTCCTGGCTCCTCCTGCTGCCCAAGGAGGGATGGAAGCTGTTCTGGTGTGGAAAGAGAGGAGGGGTCATTGCTGCTCTTAGCCTCAGCAGCAGGGACAGACCACACCACTTTTAGAATGAACTTTTCTCTGCAGATGGGTATCTACCAGATGTTTCCAGTAGACTGGGCTGTTGGATGGGCACAGACTCACACATGTCCTGGACACCTCCTTTAACAGGTGCAAGGGGAGTTAGGCTGGACACACAGCTGTTATGTAAGGGGATAGTCAGGACTGACAGCAGCAGCCAACACAGTCAGCTCATAGCCTGCACTAATACAACAGAAGCAAATATGCTGTGGGCAACCCAGAGACATAATCATCCCTCTGGAGTCGAACTGGAGCAGCCTGTTAGCCTGGCTTATTTGCTGCAACTGCAATACTCCTCCCTCCTCCCTGCCCTGCATTGATGTCTCTCACAGCTGAAGTGCCCTTTCATGTCTGCAAGGCAAATGGTTGCGTGTCTTCTTACTAGAGCAGAAAATAGATTGTGTGCAGCCTTTGAAGATGAACAGCTTAAAATGGGAATCTCCCTGTGGGCTATGCTGACATGAACTGTAGCAGCAGATGCAACAGACTCTTTCCTCTCTTCTCTCTTTTTTTCCAAGCTGCTCTAGATGCTCCCATTGCTCTCCCCTTCCTCCAGTTCTCCCAAATTCCTATCTCTGGGCTGTCTCTTGAGTGCTTAACCCACAGCAAGCGGACCAAGAAACACTGGACCCAGATTCTCAACCCTTGCTAGTAGACTCCATAGCTTTGCCCGAACCCAGATACTTTCTCAGCAACCACTAAAAGTTCCTTTGCACTGTGTGTGTTGGCCTGCATGCACATCATCAAGTCTCACCATCCTCAGCATCTAAATTTTTTTTGTAAAAAAAAAAAAAAAAAAAAAAGAGAACCCTTGGATTTAAGTTTTCCTTGCTTAAGAAAAGGAGAACTCCTTCAGAGAAATGATGACTGTGATTCCGCCTTAACCTCACACACCCAGGGTGAGGTCTTGACTTCCCTGACCTCCCTAGCTCATGCAGAAGGACAGGGTCTCTGTCATTAGAGAGTTCTGTTTTGTTCTAGTGTTTTTCTCTTTTCTCTTCCCAAAAGAAAAAAATTTTTTAATGCTGCTTAGTTTTATGGACCTTTTGCCAGCTGTTGTGCTTACGCACTCCAATAATGTCCCAAGCACTGTATTGTATGTGGGACTAGTTCACACTAAGCCTGTGGGAATGCGTGACTCCCAAAACAGGACACCTGGGTAGGTCCTTCTTTTAGCCACAGAATGAGGCAGAAGGATCAGATAAAGTGGCTTTTCCCTCATCTTTCCTCACACACAAGAGGCAATGAGTGGATGGTGGCATGTCCCGCCTTCCTGCAGCGTGTTTGGAGTAACCTGCAGCAGAACCTGATTTTCCACAGCAAGAGTGGTGATACAGGCTCCAGGCTATGCAATACTAGTCAATGGTGCAATACAAATAAGGGGCTCAGCGTGGATGGGCTAACCCAAAATGTCCCCACAGAGGTTCATGTAGCAATGGAGAGGGGATCAGTAGGTGACTCTCTGCATTAGCTTCTCAGGCCTAATGCTCTTGGGCAACGGGGCTTGCATTTGGCCTGCTAATGTGAGTCAATACTTCGGGTCCCTCTCTTCTGTAGTCACAGTAATCTGGGTGATGATGACACCCAGACAGAGGGATGAAGGCTGCCCCAGGGCATAGGAGACTTTGCTGTCCTGGATGGAGCAAGCAGACAAGTCTTCCCTGTGAAGAAGGAGATGGTCAGACCCACGAATATTCTGTGAAAGACTGCAAAAGGCTGTAAAATCATTCTGGTGACACTTGCAGGAATAGAGAGAATGATAAGAGTGAAGTAGGTTGTTTTCACACCTGCAGACTGCAGTGCTTGGACCCGCAGGGGGAAGTGGGTGATGCAACCTGCAAGGAGAGAAAGAATGGGAATGGGGAGAGGACAGACAGGGGGCCAAATGTTGCCTTTGTAGGAGGGTTCTGCTGTCTGCCCAAGAGGCTACTCAAACAAAGCAAGGAAGCCAAGATCTGCCCCTGTGCACGTGAGGGGCAGATGAAGGAGAGGAAAATGTAACACCATAGCTCTTTCAGGGCAGACTCTCAGCAGTTGGATTCAGATCAGTGGCAAATTTCACCAGCAAAAGGAGAAATTCCTGCCCTCCCAGCAGAGAGAAATCTGAGCTGCTGCTTCTTCTTCATCTTTGCATATAATGTCCATATGGCCTTTAGGGGTCCTGCTCCGCCCAGAAGCTCACCCTCACTGTAGCACTACAGGTACAAGATAGAACAAAATCTGGGCTGCATTTCTCCTCCAGCAGCCCAGTGACCCCTGGGAACCATTTCCCATGGCATCATTTCAAGTACGTCTTTGGTTTTATGTTCTCTGCCTAGGATCAGCTGACATGTTTATAGATACTCACATGGCTGAGAGACTTAAAATAATAGACACAAGGTCAATAAAGCAGTGCAATGTAATCTAAACCAAATGCAGTGCCCTTCAGGAGTGAAGAAGAAAGGAGACCTTCAACTTGCACCTTTCCCTTGTTTTTAATAAATTATCGTCACTTCCAGAACCAAGTATGTTAGAGATCTAATTAATTTGCCACAGATTTTAATTTTGGGGGTAAAATGCTGGTCTTTTCTTTCTCTTTACTTATGCTGAAGAAGAAACCTCTCTGAGGCACTACTATTAGCTTGGGCAAGAGAGACACTATTTGCATGACCTCTAAGTCTGAGATAGGGCACACACAGCATCCCAGGGGCAGCCACTGCAGTATCAGGAGATGTTGCTTCCTCAAAATACAGCTGGCTTCAGTGCACAGCTGGGGTGCAGGCCAGGGGAAGAGGGTACCCTGTTTCCTGAAGGCCCCCCTACCTGCCTTTCTGCCCCTTTATGCATTTGCTGGAGCAAGAGGAGTAAAGTAAAAACTTCAGGCAAGGTAACATGGTGCTGCTTTTGTCTGGCCACTCAGCATTACAAAAGGGGATGGATGGTGCCGTGGGCAGCAGGCTGGTACAGTTGCTCAGCTCAGCAGCCCCACACTGAAAGGGGAGGTCTGATTTGGTCTAATTTACCTGCTTCAGCCACACGTTGGTTGTCATCAGCTGATTCTTCTCATCCTAGGGTGACACAAGGTAGAGATTATTGCAATAGCAAAACAGCCATCAGAAACAAACCCTATGCCTGCTGGGTCCAACCCTGTGCTGAGCAGAAGAGATCCCTATGGTCCTGCTCCCCCATGGGCCTGCTGTCTTCAATTACTGTTGGGAGAAGTGAACTGACTTTCTAGGTGCTGTCCCTGCTCTTCCTGGGAGCTCCTGAGGCTAGAAAATGGAGGTCTGGCATTTCAGAGCAGATTGAAGGCATCGGATGCCAAAGAGCAGGAAGGCAGCAGGGCTCAGCCAGCAAGTGGGGTCAGGACACATGTGGTTGATAGCTCATCTCCCCACACTGCTCACCCTGGAGTGAGTTTGGGAAGATACAAGCTGAAACGTTGTCCTGAATATGTAAATAAAGCACAAAAAAGAGTCTGCCTTCCATGGCACAAAGCAACACTGCCAAGGGCTGGGGCATGCAAGGAGCACACTGTTGTGTGAGTACCTCTGGGCTCTGTGCAAATTCCAGTGTGCACTGCAGTGACACACAGTAAAGGGAAGGGAAACTTTCCACCTGGGCAAAAACATGGGATTGTCTTGTTTGCTTCTAGTGTCTTATATGAGTGGCCAGCTGGCTCAAGATAGCAGCTGCCTTTGGCCTGGATACAAGCTTGCTTAGAGTGAACAACGTCCAACCAGCTCCTCAACCCTGCACTGTAGCTGCCTTACCATTAAATTGCAGACATAGGTGCCATGGACTGTCTGGCATGGGCTGTTTGATTAATACCTGATCCAATGAGGCCTTATTCACTGAGAACAGCAGGGAAAAAAAGACTTTCAGGTCTGCTGCGAGACAAACGAGTCCTATGGCCCATGCTGTCCATGGTCGTATCACCAGCACCACATCACACTCAGCATTTCATTGGCTGACCATCACTTTACATTTTGTGTGTAAGGACAAAAAAAGCCAACAGCATCACCAGGTGGATGCACAAGTATCTATAAAAGAAGAGATGTTTTACCAAGTCCAACACAAGACTTACCACATCCACAAGCTGTGATATCTTTAACCCAAAAAGGACTTTGATAGTGTCATTGGAGTTTTCCACAGGGCGGACCCATTTCTGATAGCCTTGAAACAAATGCTTGAGGAGCGCGTCCTCATTTTCAGCGACTGAACTGAAGGCAGCCACATCTGGAAGACAGCAACAGAGAGTGAGACGTGCTGGAAAGCAGACATGGAGAATGGCATGACCTGAAGAAGTGAGGCAGAGTGATGATGTGAGACAAATTTGCCTCTGGGCAGCTCTTGTCAGTAAAATCTGTAGAAATTCAGATGCACAGACTCTCAGCAGAGCCAGGGCAAGGGGAAGAGAAGGCAAAACAGCCCAAGCCCAACCAACATACAAAAATATCGTCAGACGAAAGCAGTGATGACTTTGTACTAGGTTTCTGTTTTCTGTGGTCTTTTTGTCTTCAGTCAATGCACTTGCCCAGTCTTTCTGATCTATTATTATTTAGAAGATCTGGAGGCTGAGAGCATCAGGCTCTCTTTCACTCTTGAGTAGTAACTATCCAGCCTGATAAATGCCACCCTGAGAAAGAATTCAGGATTTTCAGATACCGGTGGTGTACCACAGAAAGCTGGGGCCATGGGAGAAATCTAGTCATGGTGGGGCAATCCTTGTCTGTCTGGCTTGCAGCTAGAAACAGCAGCAACACACTGTGGGCATTTTAGGGCCCAGGGATTTCACTTGCACTTGCTTGGCTCCTATGGCCTCTCTGAGATGGAGGCTTCTCTGCACAAGGATGGGCTGGTGGGATTTCCTCGCTGGAAGCTGCAGAGCTTCTAAGCCAGAACTGGGGGCACCTCAGGCAGCACAGGAGGAGGTGGATGACACAGTCCAGGCCAGCTCTGCCTGCAGCCAAGCATGGAACCATCATGATCTGTACCTGCAAGACCTGGGACTCTGCTGGCCACAGCCACCATGCTTCCCGTTCCACCTGCTACCGTGAAAGGGGAAGGGCAGTTCAGATGCTCCATCCTCTCCTAAATGCCAGCCTCACTCTCTGTCATGCTGAGGTCCTGACATGACCGCTACCTCTTCCCTTGTGACAGGAGAGCCCTCGCAGGAGGGCACAGCTGAGGGGCTCACACATGCTGTGCAGCAAACCTCATAGATAAGGCAGCCCTTAGCAGGGTCTCTGTGCCACAGGGAGAGAAGAAAAGGCATCGGAGCCCAGCAGCCCCTCCAGAGAGAAAACCAGAGGCAGAGGATAATGTTCAGCCACATGCATGGAGGAAAAGGAGTGACCACAGACCACCATCACTGTCCATATCCTCTTACCCTCACAGCTGTCGCCCATCTCCTAGACGAGACAGGCTGTGCAGCCTCCTCTCCCTTGGCTAGGTCTATGTGAGACCATGGGCAGGGGCAGACCTGGTAGGATGCAGTGCAGCTGAAGGACTGCCTGAAGAAAAACCTGCTTCCATACCAGAGGTTCCCATCAGGCAAAATAATTCCCTAACACAGTCTGGATTCTCTCAGGATGGCACAAGGTCCAAGCAGCAGTGTCATCTGCCACTCCCAGCCACAGCAAACACCCATTCCTCTTTGGGAAGCTGTAAACTCTGAAGCCTCTCATAGGATAACAATTACTTTACTATCAGACGTTCTAGCATAGGCTGTACTTGTCCTGTGTTGTTGGACATGCAGCTGTGGTGGGGTTACCAAACCCCAGGGAGGTGGAGGCCAGCTGGTCAGAGGGAGCTTTCACACTCCTTTCCACCTGGGATGCACCACAGCCGGGAATGGGCTCATCCCACTGCCAGCACAGCTTATAGCAGCCTCTGCGGCCACCCTTTGTCTTGCCACTCTGTCACAGTCCTTTGAGGTCTGCTATTATGAACCGGGAAACCCTTTCTGCTTGCTCCACAGTTTATCTTCATGCCAGGGCTAACCCTACCTCCACCGCAGCAAATGGGGGCCAGAGTCTGGGGTCTGATCCAGGAAACTGGACGGCCTGGCCACAAGTGCCAGACAGGCATTGCATCCAGAACCAAAGGAAGAGAAAGAACCTATTTCTTCCCACTCACTACCCACAACCTCAGTGGCCCAATCCCCTGACACATTACGAGTCTTTTCAGAGACCCCAGATTCCAGACGTTTCACTTTCCTTCTAGGTTCACAGTTGTTAAATACAGGAAATTTAATGCGAAAGGCATTGAATAGAAAAAATCCACAACCCCAGAACATGTAGGTTCAAAACCAGCTTTGTCTTAATGCTGGAACACATTGCTCCAGGTTTGAGTATAAGTCCCTGCACACACATATTCAACCACACACCCCATGGGCACAGTGTCTGTGGCTGTGTATGAACTCCCTCACAGGAAAACGGTGCTGTTTCACAGCCTGTACCTCACATGAAGTCTAAGGCCCCTAATGCTCTAAGAGGGCAGAGCAGAGAATGGTAAAGCTAGTTTTGGGGGCTAAATGTGTTGATTCTCAGCTGCTGGGGAGGCCACGGAAAAGAGTGAAAAACACTTGAGAAGTCTCACAGAGAAGAAAGCCAGAAGGAATAAGATTGGTGCTCTTATAAGACAGCCTCAGTACTTGCAGGGAGACAATTTAAAAGCAGAAGTTTTTCATGAGAAGACATATGAAGCAGAAAAAATACCTTGACAGCTTCTTTGATCAAGCTCTGGCTGATGATTAATTTAGACAAAGCCACAGAGAAAGTACTGAACACAGTAGCACTGCCTTTTAAGAAAAGCACCCATAGGACACAGGCATCCCTGAATTTACCATATGGTGCCCAGAGAAGGCAAAGAGTTTGGCAGGTTACCACGCGTACAAGTAACAGAGCACTTTTTGCCATTTCCTCTCTGCCCCAGGCTCCCATTTCTCTCTGCGGTCTGTGCCAGGAGCAGTTCCCCACAGGCGCAGGAGCAGGACTGCTGGGGCAAGGAGTCTGCTAAACAAACGTGCAAAACACCCCGAGAAATACAGTCAGGACACTCAGCCTTCCATCAGCTCGCCTAAGGCATTTCAGTTTTCCTCCTGGTGATGGAGATTCTCCCGTAACTCCCTTTAGCAGTGAGGTCGAGCTTAGGATTTTTTTTTTGTTAACTTCTACCCAGTGAGCATCCACCACACCCTAGTTATTAAAACCCCATTGCCAAACTGGCTGTGGTTGCAATACAAAGGCAGCAGCTGATACAACCCTCCTTTGCTAGTCAGACAGTGGACCAAAGGAAGCCAGCATCTACCTTGTCCCAGCAAGCAGCAGATAACTGGCCAGCAGAAAAGAAATCTTGAACATCTGCAGCTCAGCTTGCAAGAAAAAGAAATTGCACTTACCTGAGCGGCTCAGACACAGCACAAAGAGCACTAGGCAAAGCATGGGCACCTCTGCGGTTTCTCCTTTGAATTGGATCTTTTGTTTTCATAAGCAAAGCAGTCTCATCCTGGTAGGAAACTAAAACAATCTAATTAAAAATCAAGGCAGACAATTGAGTCTGCAAGGCAAGACAGCACCTTTTGAGCCTTATCTTGGCTGATTATGATGCTCTGTAAATCACACTTCATTGATTTTCAGTCAGCTGTCACATCCCGTAAGCCTAAAACAGGGCTCTGGGTCCTAAACTCTGACTGATTTGTTTGTGGCAGTATTTGTGTGGCTATAGCTACTGTGATCTAGAAGCAAAAGCCAGGCAAGGTTTTTAAGGAGGAGAACTGTCTTTTATTATGCTGCCAGTTACAGCTGGGGGAAAAAAAAAAAAAAACAGGTTGTGGATCAAACCCAAAGACAGATCACATGCCTGAAAGATTGTCTGTTTGCTCCAGCTGTATCAGTTAGTCTAATAAAAGAGACAGTCTCCCTACAGACCTAACTTAGCTTATTAATTTTCCATACTACACTTGCTGTTTTACGGCTATTAAATGGATTTTGGGAAGAAAAAAAACCAATAAAATGTAAATGGGAAAACAGAGCTGATTTCTAAATTTGTATCATATCACTCATGCACAAAACATCACAGACAACAGCACAGAAATACTTGCACAGTACTATGCATTGGCACAGCTGAACAGAGTATGTTGCCCCAGAGCCTTGTATTTAGCAATAAGAGTGATTGGGCCTTTGATTATTTAGCCAGTTCCTCTGTAGGTGCCACTCCTCCTCAGTGACACCTTGGACAAGGTTCCTTCCAGAGGTCACCAGAAATTGCTGATATAAAAAGGCACAACGGTTCCCCTTTTCTGGCCCCCCTGCCACTCCTCTGCCAAGAGATCTCGGGATCTTCTTGGTTTTCTTCCCAAATTGGAAGTGATGGAAAGTCACTTTGCCATCTCTCTCCAAACACAGCTTTTCCTCTGAACTATTAAAGTTCAAGAAAGAGTGATGCAAAATTCTTTTAGTTTGCACCTAGATCTGAAACTCTTCCTGCTTTAATTTATTCTTTCTGGATATGCCTGCAGCCCAGAAGGTGAGCCACATCCTGGGCTGCGTCAAAAGAAGCGTAGCCAGCAGGTCAAGGGACGTGATTCTCCTCCTCTACTCCACTCTCATGAGACCCCACCTAAAGTACTGTGTCCAGCTCTGGAGCCCCCAACATAAGAAGGACATGGACCAGTTGGAGAGGGTCCAGAGGAGGGCCACAAAGATGATCAGAGGGCTGGAGCACCTCTCCTATGAGGACAGGTTGAGAGAGTTGGGGCTGTTCAGCCTGGAGAAGAGGAGGCTCCAGGGAGATCTTATAGGAGACTTCCAGTACCTAAAGGGGGCCTACAGGAAAGACGGGGAGAATCAGGGCCTGTTGTGATAGGACAGGGGGTAGTGGTTTTAAAATAGAGGGAGGTAGATTCAAACTGGATAAAAGGAAGAAATTTTTTACAGTGAGGGTGGTGGAACAGTGGAACAGGTTGCCCAGAGAGGTGGCGGATGCCCCATCCCTGGAAACATTCAAGGCCAGGTTGGAAGGGGCTCTGAGCAACCTGATCTGGTTGAAGATGTCCTTGGTCCTTGCAGGAGTTTGGACTAGATGACCTTTAAAGGTCGCTTCCAACCCAAACTATTCTGTGATTCTATGATTCTTTCTGCCCCTTTGCTGGCAGAGTAATCCCACACATATTTTGCAAACAAAACCATTAATGACTATTTGCATATCCTCACAATTTGTCTTCATTCAACTGATACACATTCATAACCTAGAGGAATTTAATTGCTTGCTGACTTTTATATGGGAAGCCTGTTTTTTTTCAGCAACAGTTGGGCCCATTTCTTGCAGTGTCCCAGATTTTGGTAAAGTCATAAACTATGTGATTCAGATTTGCCTTATCTAAGATCCTCACAGAGTATTGATAACTAGCAGCTGTAACCCTAACAGATTTTTCAGCTTCCTGTGTAATGAAAAAGATGTTAATTTCAGTATGGTTCAAAATCATGTTCTTGTAGTGTCCTACCATGTTATTCGTGCTACTGTGGACTTGCAGCCTGCCTCATCTGTAGCTCTCGGGCAGGCCACTGGCAGCAACTCAGTAGCTTTGTCTTTTCCACTACTGTACTACACGTGAGAAATCTGCAAGGGCCCTCCTTAGCATCTCGTCTCTGCCAGTGTTCACCTGGCAGGGCTGGAGGAGCAGCTGATTTCCTCTGCACCTTTCCTCATCCAAGCTGCAGAAAGCAACTAAAAACCAACAATGTTATCAAGAGAGTATCTTGAATGAAGTGTCTTCTTATCACCAGCTGCCATCAATACCAGACTGCCCAGTTTACCCATTATATCCAGATCAGGCATAAGCACACAACTCATCAAGGTGCACAGGTCCTTTTTTTTTATGCTGGCATCAAGAGAAAGCGGATGTCTGGCTGAAGTGATGTGGATAGACAGCACCACAACCTGCCACAAAGTTGAGCGTGGACTAAACAATCATCCTGCCTGATGCATATTTTTCTGCAACAAAGATACCCCTTACAATTGTTCTGTGTAGGCTACCCGATGCTTTCCAGCATGTTTCTGGTCCTGTACAGGGCTCAGCACCCTTAGGCATCACCCATCATCTTTGCTGAACCACAACTTCATGACTACAAGCCTCAGCCTTTGCCCATTGACACCTCTGATTGTAATTGCTGCCTAAAATCATGTCCAGGCACTGCTCTGTTAGACAATGCTGTATCACTAACTGGAGAGAAATTTGTTTTCATACGGCTTTAGCCTTCTGCCTTGAGGTAATCTATTAGTTGGCTATAGAAGTAGGGGTTTTTTTGCTATGACATGGTAGTTGCTTGGAAGGAAATATATATCCTTAATATATCGTTGCTTTACCATTGTCTCCACTCACTGCCTAGATTGTGACAAGAGGTAAGGACCTAGCTTGCCTAGTTTTTGGCTTCCAGTTATCTGGCAACCACAGAAGGGTACTGGAGAAATAAATTCTGTTCGCTTGCTGATGATGCTTTCTGTTTACAAGTCTTTATTCAGCCATGATCTCCAAGATTGTGGGAAGGGAGATACGCATGAATACTCCATTTTACAAGCCAGGCATGAAGCATGGGGAGCACCCACTTTGAGCTAGCAAAAGAATTGCTGGGTAAAACCTGAATCTTCTCTGTTGAGAACCTGCCTTTGCTTTTCCATGGAATTTGAAACCGCTTTCCCATGGGTTTCATAGGATTTGAAACTGACACGAGGCTGCAATTCCAGGCTGCAAAGAGCTGAGAGCTGCCTGAGCACAAGCCCTGCTGGAACTGGGCCTCACTCTCTGGGTAGCTCAAAGCCCTGGGGAAAAAGAAAAAAGGGGAAATCCACCTAGAGGCACAAATCCATCAGTTTGAGCCAATGTTGTTAATATTAGGAGCACCTGAAAACCTGAGGTTATGACAGAGATTGCCAAGTCGTGTTACCTGTAAGCATCATGCAGCTGAGTGTGGAAAGCACATTTTCCAACGAGAGGTGGCAGTACTGGCTGGTGACCAGAGGGTGGGGAACTTGGACTGAGGGGAGAGGGAAGCTGGGGAGGAAGGACATGTATGGGAGATGCAAACCAGAACCGAGAGGCCCCATTTCCAGAACCAAGAACCCAAGAGGGTTTTGCAGTGCTGCCAGAGTTGTTAGCTACAGGGAGAAGGTGGCCGCATTGGATATGAGGGAGGAGGCTCCTTCCAGGTGGATGTGCCTTCTCCTTCCTCAACCTGTCTCAGCTTCCCTGGTCCCTGGGGCTAATACACCAGGAGCCAAGGAAGGCACACCTAGGGTACCAGTATCTGGGATGGAGCCAGCCTCCTCAGAATTTCCAAGGGAGGACTGAGTCACCTTTGTGCCATCTCACACCGCCCAGGGAGCCAGCAGGCAAACACCAGCCACAGTGATGAGGGACAGTTTCTGGAACAAAAGTAGGGGTGACAGGGCAGCACTCCTAGAGCCCGATCTTTTCCCCAGTGCTTCCCCTCTGACCCTCTCTGCTCTGGGTCCTTGCTGTCAGCAGACACCTCTCCCCATCAGCAGCTTCCTAAAACGTGCATCTTCTCCGAGCGGGGGATGTTTTCAGCCCAGCTTGCCAGCAACTTTTGTAGCACCAGGCACTTCCACATGCCAGAGGGCGCAGCGTTAGCTGGCAGCCATCCGCCTCCCCGCGCACCCTGAAGCCTCTCTCTCTCCTTCAGCTTCCTGTCCCTGCTGTTCCCGCTGTCACTCATCTTGGCTCGCTCGCAGGCCCCACCGGGCACAGCCCCACTCGGCCTCTCCCTTCCTGCTCTTTGCCCTCCATCCCTTCCTCCTCTCCCACGCACCCACGGGGAGCTGCAACCGCATCCCACCGTCCTTCATCCCTCCCGCGGTGCCGCAGCGCAGCCGCCACTTTCCTCCTCCTCCTTTTTTTCCCGTCTCCTACGCCCACAGAACGTTCTTTCCCCTTCTCCGTGCCTTTTTCCAAGCTCCGCGCTGTTTCAGCACCGCTCCCTGGCAGGAGCTGGGCAGCGCAGGCAGCACCACCTAGGGCCCAGGTTGTACCCACGTCCGTCGATATAACCGGCCCGTCTGACTATTTTCGGGCTGCCACGTACTGTGAGCTTTATTTGGGAGCCCAGTGTAATGTCTGCCGTTTTGAAAAACTCATGCTTTGAATTATACGTTTGTAGCTGGAACTTTGCATGGCGTTAATTTGGGCTAGATAATGAGTTCTAACAGAATTTTGCACTTGCACACGGACCCGGTTGTGGCAGCAGTTACAGCTTGCCTTCGAGAGATTTAACCTCTTCCACATAGGGGACTTGGGGAAAATGGTCTTTGTGTCAGCTAGGGAACAAGCAGCTGCCTAGCACAGCAAGCTGGGAAAGCACTGTCAGGAACCCTTAACAGAGGCCGATGGAAGAGAACTGATTCTCAACCTCATTCTCCCAGTCAGGGAGTTGTTTCAGTGGTGACCAGGCTCTGCACGTACATGGACAAGATTTTGCAGAACACGAGCCATTCCAGTCCTGGATTTCCTTGGTGCTTTCCTACTGTGACAAACTCCTGCCTGCTCTCCTTCCCATTTCCACCACGTTTATGTGAATGCAGACTTGAGACAGCTTTGAGTCCCTGTGCCGTCTGACAGTGGCACAGGCTCTTCAGCACTGTGTGCACATAAATATGTCTAATAGATGGTGCATCACTCTCTGCATTAGACTATTTTTCCTTTTTCAGCTCTAACTTTACAGTGAGGTCTCATTCAGGACATGGCACTGTATCTTGGTGCTCTGTGGTCAATTCCTGTGTTTTGATGACACCACCTAGCTCTGAAATACGATAATTTTTACAACTGTTTGGTCTGAGTTGATAACTGTAAACAAAGATCTGGCTCAGCTCTGCTATTTTCTCAGCTTTGTCTTTCCATTTTAGCAACCTTATCTCTGCTTTGGTAAACTCTCCTCATAGCCCAAATTTTATCTGCAGCATCATGGACTTGCTGTTCAGATGTCAAGGCCTGGAAGACTTCAGGGGTAAGCAAACTCTCAGCAAGGGTCAATATTTTGCAAGGTGTGAGAGAAAACTCTGTTTTGAAGACAACTGCTCTGGGAATGATAGAAGCCTGGTTCATGTCTATCCCTGCATCGACCTCTCAGCCTCTGATTTTCAGCGGTAACACTTGGTGCCTGGAAGCCCTTATCCCAACACATGCAGTGCTCCATGACAAAAGGGAGTGCCATTGTCCTCTTTTTTGCTTTCTCCTCACAATTTAGTAAGGTTTTTTTATCCCCAAGGCAATGGTTAAACCCAAAGGGCAATTCCTGCCATGTCCTATGGCCTCAATAAGCTGCCTGAGTCCTAGCAGCAGCTTTGTTCATTTTATCGACTGCTCCTTGGACGCGGTAGTCCCACCACACAGTCTGAACAGTGGTAGCTGACAGACTTCCTTTCTGGAGTGGCTACCATGCTTTGCTTTGCTCTATCTGGTGTGGGAGGGTGGGGAACTTCCTTGGAGACATCATAGCAAAATCAAATACTCTGTCAGAAATGAGGCGAGGTCTGCAAGCTCTGTTCCTGCTGGTGTTGGAGGGCATTTGTTCTTTATAATCTTATCCTGAATTAGTAGACATGGTTGCTTTGTGGGTTCACATCAACCATACATGATTCACAGAGCGCTTCCTTTTTAGCTTTAGAAATATATCTGGTCATAGATAATAATTCTCTATATTCCAAAAGATGAAAATGTGACATGTTTGCTAGGAATGCTGGGAGACTCATATTCTTTTGTCTCTTTCTTCATTATGTTACTGGATACTGTTGTTCCAGTGCTTGCGTCTTCTTTCATGATGTTTCAATGAAAAGAAATGCAATTGCTGTTGTGCATTTTCTTCTGCTGCTCTAAGCCTCTTGCTACTTGTTTGGATTACAGAAAGATAGTTATTTCCATAGTTAACTTCTTCATCATATGCATTTTCAGTTTGTGTATTAGGAGTTGCGTTTCTGTGGAAAAATGTTATATATTATATACTCAAATCTGCAAGTACACAATAGCATTATGAAATTGTGCTTCAGCAATACCCTCATATTTTAATTTTTGTACATCATGAGTTGTTCAACCTTTTTTTTTTTTTGAAACCTACTACTTTTACAGAAAACAGCATTGTCTCTGCCATATCCAGCCTCACAAAACTCAAGGGCTGAGAAGCATAGCTCCTCAACATGGGCTGCTGAGCTACAGAACAGATGCCTGCGCTTTCATCTTTGGCTTTCAGAAATAAAATGGAAGAGGACAGGAGTGAAAAAAAAACCAAAACAAAACAAAATAAAAACCCCAAAACCAAACAAGTGTTAAATCCTTGCTTAGGTCACCACTCTCTGGTTGATTCAGACTTGTTCTGACCATTTCCCTTCACCTTGAGGGCTCTTCAGAAACTTTCCCCTGCCAACCATTCATCAGCAGCATGCCTCATCACCCCTTACATGCCCTCCCTCTCAAAACTGGAGCCAGAAATGTTAAAAGGCTCCCTGTTCAGCTGACGGACAATGTGAGTGCAGCCACCTCATTCAGGCACTGTTTTGCTGTGATTCTATGTGCCTGAATTTCCAGATGCCCACTGAATGAGAAGATGCTGAAGTCTTACAAAGGAAAACTGAGTCTGTTCCACTTAGAAGTGCTACATCTCCAAATGGTGGCTGGGTTTGCTTATGTTAGGAGCCACTGGCAATGCCAAGCATCTTCAGCCACCCAGGATCCAGGCTGTGAGCAAGGCCCTTGATGTTTGAGATGCACCCATGACACCAAATGGTTGCCCAACTCTTGCCCAAGGTCTTGGCCCTGGGCTGTATGCAGCCTGGACTCATATTTTGGAGCTGTGGCACATCAAGAGCAAAGTCTTCCCCACTCAGCTACACTACAGCTAAGAATTTTACAAAGTGGAAGTTTTAACATAGCAGTCGGGACACTCAGTTGAATGGGTCAGCTCCTATGAAGTGCGTGCATTTTATTTCGGATCATCCCTGGTTAAAAAGCAGAAACTGCTCTGGCAGCAGCCAGTCAGCAGGCCAGGCGTCACCTCTGTCAGAGTGGTCACCCTAACCAGCATTGTAAAGCCAGCTTCTCCATGGGAAAACAGTGGTGGGGGAGTTTGCAAGAGGTTCTTCATTTAATATGTGCCACTAACTCACTTCTGTCCTTCTCTAGTCATGTCACAGCAGGGCTCAAATCAGCCCACTGCTGTTCTGAAGACTACCTGCTGATGGTTTGAGCTTGGGTGTGAGCCTTCTAGCCAGAGATGCCTGCTTGCCATGCTGAGTCTGTATTGTTTGGATTAATGAAAAATAATGTATAAAGAATAATATTAATTCCTTCTAGAAGTTTCTTAAGATTAGATAGAAATGCTCCCAAGTAGGGACCAAAGAGATAGAACATGTAGGATTATCATTTTGAACATCTGTGGCATATTTTGGATTTCCATTTTCACTGGCTTGTGAACAGATAGTACACTTAAATGTAGACCCAGAAACCAGCTTTCACATACAATAACTTCTGGAGCTTTCTATCCGTAATGATGTATAATATGAAGCCATTATTTCTAGTTCAAAAGGAGATATATTCCTTAAAAGTCTTCCTATGTGCTTAAAATTTAGTGTCATGTACCTCCAGGTATTTGCTTGTTACATTAACATTTTTCACAGTTATGCTCATCAATATATACTGTCAAAACCCAGTTAGACTTCTCAGTGGCACAAATGAAACACTGGATATTAGGTGATCTTACAGTGTTTTTTTTCAGTTTTCATACCAGATGTCTAAGCATATTGACTACAGAAGAAATAAAGGCCTTGGACATGCACGCATAATAACCTGTATCTACAACAGAACACTTCTGAGTAATACCAATTAGCCTGGGACTATGGGAACACTTGATGTTAAACATGAGTGTAAACAAAGCAAAGTATCAGATGCCTTCACAGTTTCTGAGTGAAGTCAGAGTGTTTTTTATGTGTTTTTCAAAAATTAACTTTTAGGCAATAGATAAATCATAGCAGAAAGGATGTGAAGGTAATGTGATCCAGTAAAATGTCCTGTAATTATTTGGTGGCATATATAACTGTGTAAGTTCATCGAATAATTTAAAGTTTTGAAAGAGCAAACAGAGAAGTTCTGAGACCCAAAAAGCTATCAAAAAGTTTTGAGACCCCACATCTAGTGGATGACATCTTTGATATCTGTCATTTATCTTGCTTCTGACAAGCCAGAGAAACTGAATACAAAACTCAAAAGTTTACAGATTCACCTCACTAGAAAGCGTAATTTATGTTATTTATAAAAATACGTAAAAACTAAATTTTACTTTCCTACCATGTCAGAATATCCTATTTCCTGTAATTGTTTTAATGGCCTGTCTGTGCCAGAAGAATTAACCTAATTAAAGGTATTTAGGTAACTTCATCTAATAGCAAAAAAAAGGCTGGGTTCGAATAACTCCCTGAAGTGGGAGGACAGTCCAACAGTTTGTGGGTGTTAGTGGGATGTATGGGACCACAGCCAAAATGCTCTCCAGACGGCTTGCACAGCACAGGGGGGCTGGGGCTGGGAAGAGATCCAGCTCTCCGAAGGAAGGCTGATAAGGGCAGGGCCAGACCCCGGTAGGTCAACAGATGATGGGGAAGAGTGCCAGGAGACAACTTGACATGGCGCTTGTAGAGCTTGCAGAACAAATGCCACCCCCACTGAACTCCACTAAGGCCCAAAAAGGCCTTTGAACTGCCTCGAGCCCTAACAAAACAAATTGGGCTGCTGTCACCCTTCTCCGCGTTATCACCCTTATTTATCCTCACCGAGGCAACTCCTCACATTCACTTACAGTGCAGTGTGCCTCAGATGATGTTTCAGTCAGCCAGTTGACCAGCCAGGCTGGTTTCAGGAGGTTTGCAGTGTCTTCAGGGTCTCAGCAAGGCCAGAGAGCAGGATGCGTGAACACCAGATGCATCAGATAATTAGCAAAATCAAAAGGAGTTAAAAGAAAGACTGCAGGAATGCTTCAGAGTTTAATTCCTCTACAGGTAATGGGGGTGACTATTTGGCTAGGAATGCTATCAGACACCTTATTCACTCAGGAAAATAACCATTTGTCATTGCAGCTGGATTTTACCTTACTGTAATCTCACAGCAGTGCAGCAGACAGTCACACTGCTGTGGAGTCCATCTCCCGTTGTGACATTATGAGCAAACGCTTAGCAGCTGAAGCTATATATGGCTGCATGACTTTGTTGCCAAAGAACAACGCTGTTTAGTCTTGTCTGAGACAATGACCCTGCCCTCTTCTGCACACAGCTGATAAGAAAAACCTACAGTGGATTTTCCAACAATACAACTACACCATTTTCAGCAATATAAAGAAACCCCTGCCCCGTGGGACTCAGTGAGGCTTTGCCCAAAATGTTCAGACTCAGGCTTTCAGCATTTCAGCACAGGACTTTTGCTGTTGATTTCTGAGGGAGAAAAGTGTAATTTTCCTCAGGAATCTCTCAGCTCTCCTGAGAAGCACTGAGCTCACTTTTATAACCCCTATATTGTTTTATATATAGGAAACAAGAGACAAGTAGAGTAAAAGTAAAAACTGAGCTTGAAAGCACAGAGAGTAAAATGCATTGAAATAATAAGCAAGACTCCTCTTTCCTCAGGCCAAACCCAGAGGAGTTAATGTTGACGTGGAAGTCACGGACACTGCATACAACCAATATGATCAAGCAAATGCCAATTTATTTTTAATACATCCCGGTTAATATAGCCCTTCTAGTTCCGTATCATGTGCAAGCTCTCTACTAATTGGCTAACTTTATCATGCACGCGCTCTTAGCTAAAATATGATCCGTTAAGTCTCTTTGTTCACGCGCACAGTCCTCTCCACCTGCATCCTGCTTTGCTTTCTGCTTTCAGTCACATACAGCAACTTTTCTTCCTCTTCTCAAGGTTGCTTCATCACTTTCTCACAGGCAGCCTCCGCGATTTCCTTGAAGCCTGCTGCTCACAAACATAAAAATTCCATTCGGTCTGGATTGCTCACTAAGTGTCCCTGATTCTCCAGATATCCAACAAGTTAACCCAAAGGAGTCTTCAGCTGAGTCTCATTTCATTCCAATGCTGTTTCCAACAGTGTTTTGCATTTCCATCTCTGTGGCACATTTTATAGTATGAAACAATTAAAAGTTACCAGTCCGTAATAAAAGGTTTACTGCCCTATGTTCCAAATAACCCAGTGCACAATTGCTCACAACCTCTATACCTGAGCAGGTCAGTGTCTCATATTACTGTGTATAAGAGATGAGAAAAGTCAAATACGGTAAGAAACACAGACGGTTAGACTCTGAGAGTATTAACAGAAAAGATCAAATGAATCTTGATGAGAGAGAAGAGTGATGCTGTAGAGGAGCAAGGCACACAAGATAAAGCCGGAGAAAATGAGATAATGTCAATATTAGAAAAGATTTCTAGTGAGGAGAAAAGTCTTGCTTCTACAGTCATACCTCACCACTGAGGTGATGGATTCAACAGACAGCATGTTTATAAGACTTTGTGGTGATTGTACTGTGAAAAACAAGCAAGGCCAATGTCATCTACTGCATGTGTAGGCTTACGACTTCTTCTGTGACTGAAGGAGTAAAAGGTGTTGGAGGAGGCTGGGTTTTGATTTGTTATAGGACTCTCGTCTGTCAGGCAGCATTGGAAAGAACCGAAGAAAGCACCATTTGCAGATATTAGTTTAGTTTAGTTACATCTTATGGTCAAAGTTATATACATGTCAATTACCTGGCAGCTATTAAGCTGGTATATCATGAAGCAAAAAATGTAAGTCATAACCACCAGGACAAGAGGTAAATGTCGATAATGATGGAAAAATGTTTATCAACAGAGTGATACTGTTAGATTAATTATAAGCTTGCTGGAATATTTGAGTGTAAAAGATATTATCATACATATATATATATACACACACACACTTTTTTAGTTATATGAAAATTTACCACCAGGAAATCTGATTTTGTCAGCTGATGGCAGTATCAAAGAAAGATAACTCCACTGATACTATAACTGTGGTTTGTGTGTGTGTATATTTTAAATAAATTACTTCCAAATAACTAGAGTTCCTCAAGCTGAAATATCTGCATGCACATTCACTTAGGGGCACAGGCATGTTTCCTACTATCCATGACAAGGACATTTCCATGCTGTAGTACCTGTAGTGCAGAACCTGCCCAGTTCCTCGCCATGCTGGACACATAAATAAACTCTGAGCCATTTCAGTCCCTTGTCAGTTAAAGAAAAGAAAACTGATAAAAAGATTTTCCTGTCTGGATTCGAGAGAAATGAAGATAAGAACTGAATGTACATGCAGACTACAGAATTTTAGGTTATTGATAAATAAATTATTTTTCAGTCATTGGACATAACACCACAAGTATTAATTCATCTGCCAGTGACTCCTGGAGTCCCTCAGATAAACCACCATCACAAAATCACTGGATAAAACACCTTATCAGCTCAGGACAACTATAAGATGAGGCTACAAATGTATATCAAGCTTAAAATATTAGAAATTGAAACATTTATCAGTAAGGCCAGCCTCTGTGGCCTGAGCTTATGTGGCATGTGCTCTGGTGAAAGCAGAAGACTCCACCTTGGTTTCACACAGCCAGCTTGGGAACAACTTTCTCTCTGTTCAGATTTTCTTTGCGTGCAGGTGCCATTCCTCTGGAAGCAACAGCATCTTTATCAGTGACGTGATGAATGAAGCGTCTGATCCTATCAATACAAGAAAAGAAGAAGAAAAGAAGAAAAAAAAGGAGAAACAAAGGAGAAAAGAAAAAGAGCAAGAATTCTGGAATGAGCTGTGAAGGTAAGTATCCTGAAGCTTCCTCCTTTCCGTGGTTATTATCCTAAACCTGAAAGTGCAGGTGGAAATCTTGGGATTTCTTAAGCACAGAACAAGATCCCTCCCTCTGAACATCAAAAAAAGTACCAGCCCTGAAAATTCTTTCCTTTCTGAGCCACGGGTCCAGACTGCAAAGCACCTGAAGCCAAAAAACTTCACTTCTTCTTCCTGCAAAAGACATATGTGAGGAGACTCCAGAAAAGAGGCAGTGTGGGGATATCTGGCTGACCCCTACAATGGAAGAAGGCCCAGAGGAGATCGGCAAGAATGATGAGCTCAGGGAAGAATGTAAGGAATAATGATGAATTGTCATAAAGCAATCTGAAATTATCTCCACACAAGGGGAACTGGATGGTAACCTTTGTTTTAGGCATACAGCTGTATCACTCAGTGATCAGATTGCATAAACAGGCTTCCCTGATATTTCCTAGTTGAGAGGAATGTTTTCCTGAGCTAGGCAGACCAGCCTGGGAGGGGAGCCTGTTTGTGACTCAGCCCAATAAAAAGTATAAAAACTGAACAAACTTGGAAGAGAGCAATTGGCTCTAGTTGGGTTTAAACCACAGATTTCTTCCCAGTAGCTGGGGAACAGCGTCATGCATGTAAGCATTTAAAGACCAGTAATGGCAATTTGTACAGTACATTTGTATCATGATTCCGCTGTAGACTGCAATTGCTATACTATGCTTGTGCTGTGATTTCAGTATATTGCTGTATCACTCTGCTAAATCAAAATCCTGTGCATGGCTATGAGAACCTGGTCAGTCAGTATTGGACCCTGGCTGGGGGATTGTAAACGAGCCCAAGACAAAAGAAGAAACCATTACTGAAGGCACGACCTCCTCCTTTTTCTGGATTACCTGTCCTAGGTCACTGAATTGAAGATCCCCCAATAGGAAGTCACGTCTTTCACAGACTCAAATACTGAAGAGCTGGTTCATCTATAGATGACTAGTATAGCCACAGACCCCAAACCTTTAATAGTCACATCTAGGAAAACCTGAAGGGAAACAAGAAGCCTGCCTAATTTGCTCAAGTCCTCCATGACTTTAAAAAATAAAAAAAAAAAAAGACAAAAAATAAATGATGGTATTTTCCATGCTTGTCCCTAACTAAAAGACCTTTTATAGACCACTAACTAAAAGACTTTTTAATGGACCACTAGAACCAATTAAGGTGCAGGGGACAATCACTTTTTCAGAGGTTCCAGGAATGTGTGACCCCAAGCTTTACAATCTATTTTCCCTGTAGAATGAGAGGAGGAAGCTACAAGAGAATCACTAGACCATTTTGCATGACTGGCAATAAAAGGCTTGATACTCAATGCTAAATGAACTAATAGTGGCAGGACTGTGGAGAGATTTAATTATTGCAATTATTTAATTATGACAATAAATGTATGTATTCTCAAGAGAGGTTCTTGAAAATTTCCTTCTGAGTAACTGATTTAAATGTTTTCTTTGACTTGAGAATATTTAAGATTACTTTCCTTTGGGAACTGTTTCAAGTTATTCATAGTGGATCAAACAACAACTTTGCAATACATTTTTTTGCACCCTTTTAAAACTCCTTGAGTCTGTATTACACTGTAAGGCCTTTTGCCCAATTTGTGCAACAAAGTGCTGCAGTTCCATTGAAAGATGTCTGTAAGATAAAATTCCCACTGAAATCACTGTACAGGCACAAAGAGAAATCTGTAACATCAATTGCTGTCATCATCATATTTTTGAATCATGTGTCCTTTTTTACTCTTTGTCATTTATTAATAAATCATTATCATGGCTGAAATATGGCAAATAACCTGCTGTGCTTAAAACAGCAGGAGTTACAGACCTGAACTTGCAGTCGACAGACTGTAAGCATCAGTGTGCCTTGGCAGATTGTATTCTGGTTGTTAAAATTAGACAGTAGCTCCAAACATCCCTTTCCACCCTGCCTGACAAAGGTGTAAGCTGGCAGGAAACAGATAAGCCTATAGACTAAAACCTAAGACAGATCTCAGGAAAGAAGTAAAGCAAAAGGGCAACTAGGAATAACTGCCTGTGTTGTTCCAAATCAGGGTTCTTTTACCCAGTGTGCAGTACACCAGTCTTACACAGAGTGCAGAGGTATTTATTTATTTAATTTCTGCCCAGAGATGGGTGCTAGGTGGTAAATCCACAAAGCTAGACACGTGGTTACAGCATTACTCCTCCCCTTCCTTCTTCACTGACCTTGGCGTCTGCAGCTGTTCCTCTCACAAGAAATTCTTCGTAACAGGCAGGCAGATGCCTCTCAGATTCTCTTCACATCTCATCTCCTCTCCACTTCTTGCAGCTGGGCTGGGCCGAGTTGGGCCCAGTTGGCCGCCTGGCAGAAGGCCTGACGGTGAGGCCTGCAAGGCCCACAAGGCTTGCACCTCCCCCTCTCTGCCCCCACTCAACATCTTCACATCTTCTCTCCTTTTTTTTTTTTTCTGTTTTTCCACTTCTTAAATACGCTATCACAGAGGCGTTATCAGGGAACATTCTCCTATCAATTGGCTCAGCCCTGGCTAGCAGTGGGTCCGCCCTAGACCCAGCTGAGTCCACTGGACAAAGGGGAGCAACTTCCAGCAGCTTCTTACAGAAGCTGCCACCACAGCCCCCCGTCACTAAATAAAACCAGAACACACTGCTAGGTGCAGGTACCAGCTATGGCCAACAGAAACAGTAAGTGATGTAGTCCTTTTTTTTACAGGTTGTGTGAACATACAGACCACACTTTAGGAAAAAAGGAAATATCAACAAATGCTTGGGGAACATATTATGCTTATTAATTTTACATAAAATCTATTATTTCTTTCGTAGCCTGGTCGGTAGTAGGCAGCCTTCGTCTTCTCTTTCTATATTGCTATCAATCAGAGAGATTGCAGTATAGCGTTGGGTAGGGCACACTGCAGGAAGTCAACTGCTGAAAGACAAATCAGTTGTTTTCGTGCCAGCCTTTTTTCCCCACTTCAGAGCTCTGTGATACTGACAGCCCCATGGGCCTAGCAGAGTCCTCACCTAACTTTTACATCACCACATCAGGAATTAGAGAGGGGTTCTTTTTTAGGGAGAAGAAAAGGAAAAAAAAAAGTTGCTGCAGGAGAAATTCAAGTCCATTGTCAAAATGGACTGCATCTCTTCTTAGAAAAATCCTTTGATAATAAGAAAGGAAGTATAAGCAATTGGGCAACAGTCCCCTCTTCAGCCTGAAGAGACTGAAACCCTCAAGACAAGGAATAATTGCCCCTCTCAATGGAAGGAAGATTTACTTGAGTCAGCCATTAAACCAACTTCATCAACATGAAAAGCTTGAACACACAAGACTCTACACACCAGACATCAGCATGCCTTAAATTTACCTTCCTGGCTTACTTTTGTTGGGATGCTTCTCTGGAGGTTTATGAAGCTAAAAATACCTGAAGGAAGGGCCCAACAAGCACAGCAGCCAGAGCATAAGGTGGAGGGAGATCATAGAATCATAGAATCATAGAATGCTTAGGGTGGGAAGGGACCTTCAAAGGTCATCTAGTCCAACACCCCTGCAAGGAGCAGGGACATCCCCGACTAGATCAGGTTGCTCAGAGCCTCATCCAGCCTGGCCTTGAACGTTTCCAGGGATGGGGCCTCCACCACCTCTCTGGGCAACCTGTTCCAGAGTTCTATAACTCGCATCATAAAAAAATTTTTCCTAATTTCTAATCTAAATCTACCCCCTCTATTTTAAAACCATTACCTCTCGTCCTATTGCAACAGGCCCTACTAAACAGCCTTTCCCCATCTTTCTTGTAGGCCCCCTTGAGGTACTGGAAGACCGCTATCAGGTCTCCCCGGAGCCTCCTCTTCTCCAGGCTGAACAGCCCCAGCTCTCTCAGCCTGTCCTCATAAGAGAGGTGCTCCAGCCCTCTGATCATCTTCGTGGCCCTCCTCTGGATCTTCTCCAACTGGTCCATGTCCTTCTTGTGTTGGGGGCTCCAGAACTGGACACAGTACTCCAGGTGGGGTCTCACCAGGGCAGAGTAGAAGGGGAGAATCACCTCCCTCCACCTGCTGGCCACGCTCCTCTTGATGCAATCCAGGATGCGGTTGGTCTTCTGGGCCGCAAGGGTGCATTGCCTGCTCATGTTGAGCTTCTCATCCACCAGCACTCCCAAGTCCTTCTCCTCAGGGCTGGTCTCAATCCATTCCCCACCCAGCCTGTATTTGTGCCTGGGATTGCCATGACCCAGGTGCAGGACCTTGCACTTGGCCTGGTTGAACTTCATGAGGTTGGCACAGGCCCACCTCTCCAGCCTGTCAAGGTCCCTCTGGATGGCATCCCTCCCTTCCAGCGTGTCGACGGCACCACACAGCTTGGTGTCACTGGCGAACTTGCTGAGGGTGCACTCTATCCCACTGTCCATGTCACCGACAAAGATGTTGAACAGGGCTGGGCCCAGCACGGACCCCTGAGGGACGCCACTCGTGACCGGTCTCCACATGGACATTGAGCCGTTGACCACCACTCTCTGAGTGCGGCCATCCAGCCAACTCCTTATCCACCGAGTGGTCCGTCCATCAAACCCATGTCTCTCTAGTTTAGAGAGAAGGATGTCGTGCGGGACAGTGTCAAAAGCTTTGCACAAGTCCAGGTAGATGATGTCAGTTGCTTGTCCCTTGTCCACCGATGCCGTCACCCCGTCATAGAAGGCCACCAAATTGGTCAGGCACGATCTGTCCTTGGTGAAGCCATGTTGGCTGTCACCAACCACCTCCTTGCTCTCCATGTGCCTTAGCATGGTTTCCAGGAGAATCTGCTCCAAGACTTTGCCAGGCACAGAGATGAGGCTGACCGGCCTGTAGTTACCCGGGTCTTCCTTATTCCCCTTTTTAAAAATTAGGGTTATCTTCCCTCTCTTCCAGTCATCAGGGACCTCACCAGATGAGGAGATGGGGATCTTTGGCCAAGATGGAAGGAAACGGTGCGGAACATTAAGAGTATGAAGTTAGCTTTGTATTTTCAGAAGCAGCTCATGTAATGTAAGTTACTCTAAAGAGAAGTTACTTCTCCCCATCCCCAGCTCCTGGCCCTGCCTTTTTCTATCAGATCTGATACTGCTGGTCTTCCTCTGCCTCTCCACTACATGCCAAACCTGCTGATTTATTGAGCTGAATCACCCCAGAGAAAGGAGCAACTGGCACCAGAACCAGTGCAACTAAGAAGGGTGGTAATGGGAGTACAGAGCCAAACAGTGTGGGGGGGGAACATGGGGATGGCAGAGGCACCCAAACCCCAGGGGTGTGGTATTGCAGCAACCCACCATGCCTCAGGAAGTCACAGTTCAAATTCCCAGAGAATAAGAGAGGGTATTTTGCAGAGAAAACAGCAACAATCTGCTATCTGGCCATACATGCCAACAGCATCACAACAGTTTTTTTAAACGTCCTTTACTTGTCACTTTTTCAATTTGAGCATTCTAAAGTTTATTTTAAGTATAAAGAGTAACAGCAACAAGACTTGGGAACACCATGACAAAAACCTAGCATCTAAACCAGGAAACTACTTTAGAATAAAGATACAAAACATCAAACTAGTTTTGGCAAGGTCCTGGGAAAAAAAGAGAGAGCAGTTAAAAAAAAATATCTAACACACCATTTGCTTTTTATTTTTAATCTGGTACAATAAATGTACACAAAAGGATGCATCAGCATTTTTGCTCATCTTAAGTACACTAAATCATAGAGAAAGGGAAAGTAGATACAAGGCATAAGTGAGGTCAGAAGTATCAAGACTGGTTCAAAACATTTCAAAATGTCATGCTAATAGGACATTAAGGGAAGCTTTTTAAAGCCATCATGAACAGGGCGTGATTAATATCAGAGCTTGATTAATATCAGAGCTAGAATCCACACTACACAAGTGTATGACATGGACCAAGAAAAGTCATTTTCCTCATGTCTAATATATCCAGGAATTTCAGCTGTGAAGGCTATAATAGGGTTAGCATGATGCCATTTTCTCAGATTTTGAATGAGTTAATTGACTAAACAAATTATTACACAGTAAGTGTAAACTGCTGCACTACTTCGTCAAGGCAGTCATTTTTAAAAGAGTCTTAATAAGGCTGAAGGAGAGGCAGCATTTGAGATATTAAAAACCAGTCTAGCACCAAGCAATTCCTAAAGTGTAATTCCATAACTGCCTTTTGGTGGATGCCTTTTGGGGAGTGAAGAGAAAAGAAAACAAAACAAAACGACCCAGAGTATACTGCAACAAAAGTCACAAATGCCCGACACCCGGGATAAGTAAAAAAAACTTCTTCATTTCCTGAACCTACACACAGTTGAGAAGTAAGTTAAGACCAAGAATTTCAAAGACGAGGACAAGATCCTACCCATTACAGCACTTATGGGAAGATCACACTCCAGCATACTGGGGACTGTATATTATCAGGGTACTTTTGAAAAGCAGTCATCCTGAACAGGACATTGCCTTCTTGACCCTACCAACCGTCCAATAATATGTACGTTCAGTGTAGCACTGCACTTCAGAAGTATCTGTAAGTGCCCTCAAAACAAAAGCCTCTTCTACAGCTCTTGTCAGCTATGTTAATGAATTGTCCTCATCTCCCTCACAACACACACATGGTGAAAGTTTACTCCAAAAGAAATTGTTCATTTACATACGTCACCAGGGATCCAGGAATTAAGACTTTTTTGCAGTGCTTTGAAGGCATAGCAAACTGAGGCTGGAAGTTTTCCTAGGCTGAAAGGTTTATCTTGTCTTTATCTTTCTGCAGCATTTGCAGGTGTTCTTAGCTGGCCTGATTCTGCTCCTCCAGTGAAAACTACTTCCTAGGGATCACCAAAGCCAACACTAAATGCCTTGACAAAGCTTTGCACTAAATGTACAACAACCTCAGCCTCTCTCTCAGCCAGATTCAGTTCCCCATCCTCTGTAAGCATAAGACAGCCATTGTAAAAAAAAAAAAAAATTTAACAGATTTTAAATGTATTCAACCTTGCATCCTTTCCTTCTGTAAAGCAATTCAAATTTTGTAAACTGAATACATACTCTAATTCTGAGATGCTTGTATTTTCAATACATTAATAGTGTATCAAACTGAAATGACAATGAAAAAAGTAATCTCATTCATATGACTGCTTATTTACTGTTTTAGAATTCTGAAGAGTCTTACATACAGAATTAGAGAGCATTTACTTTTTAAACTGAATTTCTTGCACTAGCAATGTGAAAGCTGATGTTCATGACTTCTACGCAGGTACCTCTACAACTTCAAAATAGTCATTGGGCAGAATTACATAGCCTTTTCCTGCCAATATGTCTTTTTCTTTCTGAAACTGAACAATCTCTCTCAGTTTTTCAATCTGTCTTTCCTGACGCCGGCATCGCTGTTGCGCTGTCTTCAGCTTCTTCCGCAGTTTTTCAACTTGTTCCTCCAACTGCTGAATTCTTTTTCGCTGATGAACTGTATCCTCTACGGTATAATTGTGATCACAAAAAACAACAAGATTGCTAGGGGTCTGGAGAGGAGGCATCAATAATCCAATACTTGGATCTACAAATCTGGCATCTATTTGAGATAAAGTAAAAGAAGGAGTTGATGGAGATGGTGGTAGTACTGGAGTTGCTGATGGTGGTGGCGGCGGTGGTGGCGGCAGCAGTGGCGGATCTTCTGGCTGTTCTACAAACTCTTCAGGCTAGAAATAACAAGAAAAAAAAAAAGTACATTTTCATGCTTAACATTGTTTAAAACACAACTCCCTTACTACAGTCCCACAATAACATGAACAACCAGAACTGAAATTAATAAAACAAATTTCAAAGCCTACATTTTCAAAATTAACAAACAGTTCTGGGCCAGTTTTGTTTGGCTTCTAAACTGGAGATATTTTTAAGCAGTTTCATTTTCAGGGTTCTTTGAAACTCAAGTCCGTGATGTCTCAAATAAATCAAAAACCCACAGAATGTAGAAATTACTCTCACTTGAAGACTTAGGTCCAACACATATCTGCAATTAGCTAAGAAGCAAGAACGGAGGCTGCAGTTCTGTAAGGTGGAGTTCAGCTGACCATCACTCATCACTGCCATCCCATTCCCCCTTGTTCCTCCTTCTTTCTGCTGCTTCTTACCATTCTGTACTTTGAACCTAACCACTAACTTAATCAAAAACACAGCAGAAGCTGATAATCTGCTGAGACAGAATAAGGGTGATCTATTCATGGGGCTGACAAGCTGGCAGAGCAGAGAAGTAGACGCAGCAAGGCCTGCCTCTCAACAACTGGAGGGGACTGTGTCACTGATTTTGGGCTGCAGCATAAGGGTTTGGTTTCAAGAGACATAAGACAAAATAAATAGCTCTTCAACAGCAAAGCAGCCCTCCCAGCCCTCGTGTTTACTCTTTGCTCAAACATAGGAAGTTGCTAAGATGACAGAAAGCTATCCACTCTCCCTCATTACTTCCGTTCATTATTAAAAGTCAAAGCTATGCAACACAAGGTATGGCCTACACCTGCAGTGGTGTGCGGAAGGAGTGAGAAACAGGACTGCATGGCTGGCAGATGGGAGAAGCACGATTCTCCCTTTTGGCAGCGGCAGAATATCGATTGGCTCAACTCCACACAAAACTGCAGTCTTTATCATACTGCTCTTGATGGGTTCACTTGCACGGTTCAGGACAACACCTCTCGAGTATAGGCCACAGCAGAGAATCAGACTCTTGCTCCCCCAAAGGAATGCTGGATAATTCAGAAACGCTTCCCTGTACATGATTATGAAGAAACCCACTGCTTAAACAGAAGAGCTTGCATATTGCCTGTCAAAAACAAAGCCTAAGAAATTCTCAGTGAAAGAGGCACCGAACCCGTCAACTAACTACTCATCTGTTGCCAATATTAGTACCACATATAAAATGGGGGCAATGTTGACTATAAGAGCAGCTGACAATCCTCATCCTCTAAATATCAAGCTCACCAGATCTGAAGGTTATGTCATTTACATCCTTGACTTAACATGCAAGCAAGCTAATACTTGATACTGGAGGGTCTAGATATCCCTCTCGTACAAACTGCCACACCTGGCAGATAGTAATTGAGAGAGCAGTTTTGTGATTAGTGTTGAAGGGAAGTTTCATATGTACTCAAATACTACTGATCACTTGAAAGTACAAAATCAGCCAACCACCACTCTTATTTCTCTACTATAAAAAAATTGCTGCTAACAGTCTGCCTATCTAATTCACACATGAATATGCTAAAGAGTTTGAACCTATCAGCTACCACTTTCAAACTTTTCTACTGAGAAAACTACATGGCAAAACCATAATTGGCAAAGAGAAATTCACCCTTGATGGAAGTGCAAGCAAAAATCAGATCACTGCTGGATAGCTGAATTCTCACACAGACTTCTATTGGCAGCTTATCCAGCACATGCTACCTCTATAAATACATTACTATTGCCACAACGTATCACAGAGAATAGACCACTGGTATCACCGACACATCATAAGTGAATTCTAATTACTTATTACAACCAATAAATGGTTTTCCTAAGGTGTACGTAAAGAAAAAAAAAATGTATTTCAAATTACATAATGCAAAAGATAAAAAGCTGTATTTCAAAAACAGTGTGCATTCAATTCCAAAACAACCACTAGTATTCTTCTTTGTTACTATGCTACTTCTTGAAGATATATTTCATTTAAAAGCGCTGTGAGACAAACGGGAACAGCACTAAATCCTTTTCTATAATTAAAAGGCACTCTTGTGTTTTTGTAGATCCAGGCATGGGGAATGTGGCTCACCACTAATCCTGATGTACCAATCACTGTTTTGCAGATAACCCTATAGACCCTACTCAGCTTTCAGGCTGTCAAAAATTTTTCAACTATTTTACACATGACAAAGAAAATGTGTGTCATATAGGTAGCAGGGAAATGTAATCAAAGAAAAAACTTTACACAGCTGTTATTTACCTGTAAACTGTCTCTCTTCCCTTACATAGCTTCTGCTTATATTCTCTTCTCTGTTACCAGCCACTTTTCATCTCAAATACATTCCCTTTTTATTTCTGCATCAAATCCAATATAAAGAGCAAAATCAAAAAAAGTCCCAGTTTTCCTCTGTGCACTTCATCCCATTACAGTCTTTCACCCCGCAGAACTATCATATCCATTCTCTTCTTTGCCACTTCCTCTATGACAGAGTGCCAGATCTAATATTTTAGATCCTTTGGAGCAGTTAAAAATCAATCTTTCCAATTCTTGTCTTGCAGTTATTACATCAAGAAGGAAGAACTCATAACTGACTTGCATCTCACAGTAAGCTGCTTTAGCAGCACAGTGAAAGGAACACAGGAGACGACTATCATCAGAAGTTCAGAGAAAGAAGTAAGGGCCTGGTCTGGTTTATGAATCCAAGGTATCTATTAAGGCAAGACTGAGATGGTTTCAGCACAGATAGACAGCAGGTGCAGTGCCCCTCTGTTTGCATCTCACTTCAACTCTGTGAAGCCAGAGCCTTTTAGAGAGGACAGTTAAGTTTCAGAACTAAGGTCCGTCATCTCTTCAACGTCTGCAGTAGCCACCAGTCAGCGTGGGAGAGCACAGTGTAATTTACAAGCACTACTCAAGGCTCTCTAAAACCCCAAGTATGCCACAAATATAGTCGAACAACATAACTACAGGGCAATACTTTTTTACTTTGCCCTCCATTCTATTTAATTCAACACAAGGCTTTAGCTGAAGCTGTACTTTGCAAGCTTCTGTGTATGCATACGAGAGCAGATCAGAGCTACTTCATGTCTGTACAACGCTCTCCATGCTCCAGAGCCTTGGACAGCCTACATCCCTGCTCTTGTCAAAGCAAACAAGAGCAGCTGTTGGACGTGTTTCAGCCACCACAGCCCTCCACGTGCCTCCAGGTGCACACGCTGAGCGGGTTTCCTTGACCATCTGCATCTTCTCCCAGCTGCTCTGCTACATCAAGCCCTGTCAGGCTAACAGAAGCAATACACACATGTTCCGGTATCTTAAACCACGAATGCTTTGGGTTTACCTTTTCACTGGGTTCAGTATAACAAAATATTGTGGGCACAGCATTTTCTTTCAGAAGCTTGTTGTTGCATTCCCTTTTAAAGCAGTCGGGAGTAAAGTGTTCTGAACAAATGCTGCTATACTTGGTTGGCTTGAAGTTTTTCCTTTTAACAGCAGCTTCCCATTTCTTGCAAAGATCAGGTCTGGTAAGAGGAAACCTGTAAATAAGAAGTACTTTCAGCTTTTCTGGAAAGCCTTTTAGCACAGCTCTGACAGACTGCACGATCGCCTGTTTTTTCCTCTGATGGGCTTATCCTCGCAGCCCAACCCCTCCTGCCAACCCACACCTCATGCACGGGCCGGGATGGGAGTCTCAGCCCTCCGAAAAACCGGGAGGGGGAGGGGGTGTCCCCCTCTCCCTGAATCAGGAAGGGACCCTCGGGACGGGAAAGGCGAGGCGCGTGGGGCCCGGCGGCGCTCCCCCTCCCCCCTCGCTGGCAGCGGCCGACCGCTGCGCCCGCGCTTACCCTCACCCCCCGGTAGGCCGCGCGCGCCCCCCACGTTCTCACAGACCCCGCGCGCCCCTCCCCTCTGGGCGGGCGGGCAGGCGGGCGCGCGCGCCGCGGCCGCGGCCACGGCCACAGCCCCAGCCCCGCCTCCGCGCGGCCCCGCCTCGCCCTGCCGCCCGCGCTCACTTGTGGAAGGAGATGGGCTTCTCTTTGTCGTATCGGTTCCGGCAGCGGTAGGCGGAACAAGACTGCACCATCCTTCCTGCCCCGCGCCCGCCGCGGCCCGGCGTCGAGCAGACGAGCTCGAGCCTGCCTTTAAATCACCCCCGGGCGCCCATCCTTCCTCTCCCCCTCCCCCCCCCGCCCGTGACCGTCCGAGAGGTACAGGAACGGGACGCGGCCTCTCCCAACTCCAAGATGGCGGCACCAGCTTCAGCGCGATTCTCGCGGTAGCTGCGCGCGCTGCGCTCGCCTATTGGCGGGGGCGGAGCCTCCTCGGTGAGCCCTCCAATCGGAACGCCGCCTACCAGCGCCAGGCGAGATTCCCCCTAGCTACGCCCCTTTGCTCGCGCCTGCTTCCCCCCCCCCAGCCACATCTGGGCGGCCCCGGCGGGGCTGAGGCAGAGGGCGTGTTCTGTGCAGACCCGCGGGACGCGGCGCCGAGCCCGAGCCCCGGGCGCGCCCCGGGCAGAGAGCTGCAGCGGCCGGCGGGAGCTGCGCCCGCGCTGCGGTCCTGCGGCGGGCAGTGGGGGCCCCGGCCGGGGAGGGCTCGGCTCGGGCGGCGGGCAGTGCGCAAGGCGGCTGTCAGACGCGTAGGAAGTTGGCTCTGTGAGCACCGGGGAGTTTCCAAGCTCTCCTCAGCCGAAAACAAAACTAAACAGAACAGGGAAGGGGGAAGAAAAATAAAACGACAAAAAGACCACATTGCCATAGCGCATGGCTGCATTAAGGACACACAAAACGGCTCTGTTTCACTCGCTGAAACTTGGCTTGCAGCTTTATTGGCAAATATGGGATAGTAATCTAAATAAATTGATCTGTTGTTACAAATAAGTTTATTGCAAGCAGCTTCTGCATTTTTCCGTTCTGTAGGTTCACCTTCTAACTCTGGATTAGATTCTCGAGTAAAACCACCTGACAGAGCTGATCAACAAGTCTCATCAGCGGGCTGACAAAGGGACCTACCTGTAGTGTCATCTCTGTCATGTGTCACATTGTACCTAGGATTTTTCCTGACGATGACCCCAGACCCAAGTGAACCTCCCTGTCTTTTTCTCTTTCCCCACTCAGGCCCTCATTTTCTTCTCAGTCTACTTTCGCTCTCTGCACTTGCTTTGTAAAGGAAAGAAGAGAAGCTGTACTGACTTCAGCTTGGACTGGCTTCAGCTTCTCTGCCCAGGCAGCCCACTGTGCCCAGCTGCAAAGAAGGTACCAGTCACCGCCATTTGCTTGCCCATTGATCGGACAGGAAAAGCCCCTACGGCAGGCAGCTGCAGCAATACTTCCACAAAGCTGCTCACGTTAGCTGTTTCCAGTACTTGGTGCTGGCTGAGCACTGCTAGCTCTGCCCCTCTGCTGCTAGGTCAGCCAAGAGACAAGGAAATAAAAATAAGCTCTTTCTAGCACCACCTTCCTCACCAAGAAAGACAAGCTTACTCCTCCCCTATCCACGCAAATGCCTCCATTTCTGGCTTTTGCCTGACAGCTTTTTTCTCACTGGAGTCTGGCTGCCGTCAGTTTTCTGGGCAGTGATTCTGCCACTGCCTCAGGGAGCAGCCAAACAGGGCTGCCCCATGGGAACATGAGCTGGGGGTGGCCAGAGCCGAGGCGGTGGTCCTTGCCAGCCTGGGCAGAGTCCTGCAGTGCCTGGGCAGAGCAGGCACCCGTGGCTGGAGCCACCGACACACCCAAACGAGATGAGGTGATGAACCATGTACAAGGTCCACCTAGGGAGTCCAGGCAGGAGCAGCAGGAAATGGTGCCAGGAACAGGACTAGAAATGCAGGCCCAAGGTCCGCCCAGCAGGTGGGCATGGAGAGGTGGTCGCATGGGCACTGGCGACCTAGCTGGGCAGGGGCTGCAGGCCTTGGGCTGAGTTGAAATGGAGCTTCTGCCCCATGGGCAGGGTGTGCAATTGGGAGCCCCAAGGTAGGCGAGTCAAGGTCGTGAAGGTTAATGCGCTTAGACTCTGGTTCTCCTATGGACCCAAAGTGGCATGTCTGGGGCAGAGTCCTTCCTGACATGACACTGGTGTCTCTGCCTCCCCTGCTGCCCTCCAGGATTTTGGAGTGAACCCCAGCAACAGCGTGGCTGTGCAGACAGTGGGGCAGCATTGTCGCTAGAATGTGGGAGAAGGGGCATTTGGTCTTGTTGTGCAGGGAGGAAACATCTGGGGAGAAAGCAGGAGGAGGTTGCAGAAGGTTGATGCCTAACTGGGGAAATGCTATTGAATCCCACTGCAGATGGGGAGAATGGGTGAATGTGTCGATGAACCACTGAGGGCCTTCATGAGTAAGCCAGCTTTAAAGATAGCTTTCAGCAGCTCTGTGAGGATCATGTTAGTATCCCCAGCAGAAGGGGTTCTTAAAAGACTGGGTGGAGAGCAATTTCCTCATCTTGTAAGAATTCTGGAGACGTGGAGAGAGGCAGGGGGAATCGTCTCAAGTGAAGATAACAAATAAATACCACCCCCAAACTGAAAATCAGTACTTTCATGTTTCAATAATGTTGAAAATACATCTGAGCTCTTTCAAACCCTTTCTCTAAACTTTTTTTTTTCCTCAGAAGAAAAGCTACATCAGATCCATCTCCTTCTTGCGAGTGGCTGTTGCTTTGACAAGCAGGCACATTTCCCAACGGTCGGGCTGCCCTAGCCTACTTTGTCGCGAAGCGTTAACCTGCTCTACCCGGTGCCCGTCCATCGCCGCCCCGCGACGCCAGCCGCCACGCGTGGGTGTTGCTCGCTCTCCTCCTGCGGGACCCGCGCCCGTGAGTGATATCAACGGGAAACCCCTCGTCCAGGGCGCAGCCCCCCGGCAGCGCCTCTTCTCCCGCACAGCAACTGCGGGGCAAGTTTCCGGTGCGCAGCAGAGCGCGTTCCCCGCGGGAAGCCCTTTCGCGCAAGCCCGGCGGGCCGGGGGAAGGAGCGGGGGCAGGGTGGGACGGGACCGGCGGCGGGGAGGGCGGGCAGCGGGCCTGGGGCGTGGCGTCGGGGCCGGAGGCGCGGGGAGGCGGTTCAGTCTCCGCTGCCAGCTGAGGGTGGCGGGCCACGCGGAGCAGGCGCCCGGTCCGGTCCGCCCCGCCACGGGCCGGCGAGGGCGGCAGCATGAGCGGCGGGCGCAGCGGGCGATCCGCCGTGAAGATGGAGGCGCCGTTTTACCCCGAGGAAGGGCTGGAGCTGCTCCCTGACTTCGTGCCGCTGCCGGGTTTCGGCACCGCCGGCGGACCCGCAGCCGATGCGGCGGCGGCGGGGCAGAAGCTGCTGCTGGGCGCCGGGAAGAAGCGAGACCTGTCGGCCCCCGCCCCGCTCCCGGGGCCCTTCGCCCTCCGCCCGCCCGCCGGTGCCCGCGGCAGCGCGGCGGCTCTGCGCTTGCTGCCTCCGCCGCCGCCGCCCGCCGCCCCGCCGCCGCCCGCCGGCTCCGCGGAGCCGGCGGGCGGCGGCGGGGCGGCGGCGGCGGCCCGCGGCGGCCCGGAGGCCGCGTTGGGCTCGGCTGCCGAGCTGCCGCTGCTGAAACTACCGCCGGCCGCCGACCTGGAGCAGCTGCTGATCCAGGGGGGCGCGGGGCTGGGGGCCGGCAGCCCAGGGCCTGCGGCGCCCGGAGCGGGTAGCAGCGGCGGGGCGGCGGCGGCGGGGCCGTTCCTCTACCGGCAGCCAGTGACGCAGGAGCAGGAGGGTTTCGCCGACGGTTTCGTTAAGGCCCTGGCCGACCTGCACAAGCAAAACCAGCTCTTGGCGGCGCCACCGCCGCTCTCCACACCGGGACCCTGCTGCACCGCCCGACCGGGGCCGCCGGGAGCCCCCGCCGCCGCCGACCCGCCGGCCGTCTACACCAACTTGAGCGGTTTCAACCCGGCGGGGCCGCTGAGCCCTTCCGGCAGCGCCTACCCTGCCGCCTCTGCCCCACCGCCACCGCCAGGCCTGGCCTTCGGGTCGCCCGGCCTGGGGAGCAGCCGGCTACCGCCGGCGCGGTCGCTGGAAGAGCCGCAGACGGTGCCCGAGGTGCCGCCGTCGGCGGGCGGGGAGGGCGGCAGCAGCGCGGCGACGCCGCCGTCGCTGTCGCCGCTGGACGCGGAGAGCCAGGAGCGGCTGAAGGCAGAGCGCAAACGGCTGCGGAACCGCATCGCCGCCTCCAAGTGCCGCCGGCGGAAGCTGGAGCGGATCGCCCGGCTGGAGGAGAAGGTGAAGGCGCTGAAGGGGCAGAACGCCGAGCTGGCCGCCACCGCCAACCTCCTCCGCGCCCAGGTCACCCAGCTGCAGGGCCGCGTCCGCAGCCACCTCTCCTCCGGCTGCCACATCAACGCCGCTGGCCATCCGCCCCCCGCTGCCGCCGCCCAGCCCCGGGAGGCCGCCCCCGAGCCGGCCGCCGCGCCGGAGCCCGGCGCCTGCTGAGGAGGGAGGAGGCGACGCAGCCGCCAGCCGGGGCCGAGGTGCTCGCCCGCCGCCCGCTCTTCTGCTGCTGTTGTCCTTATTTGTTATTAATTATTATTATTATTATTTATTTGCGCCCAGAGAAGGCGGTCGCAGGATGCCAAGCGTTTCCCAAAGGTCTCTTGTCGATGTTGCAAGCTCAGCAGCGAGGGGTCTCCGTGGGTGGTTTTGGGGCAGGTGGTTGGTGGTTTTTTGGTTTGTTTGTTTTTTTTGTTTTTTTTTTCAAGTGAAGTACTCGAGGTCTGTGGAGATTTCGGAAATTAAGGAAATTCCTGTTTACAGAAAGATTCAGCTTTATTTTCATGGGGGATATAAAAAGTGTGTTTCCTAATACACCTTACTGGACTGTATAGCGACGGATACGCTTTTCAAAGTTTAAAAAAAAAAAAAAGCCAGAATCCTACCCTTTTGAAAAGATGTGCGTGTATATATATATATTTAAAACATAATATGGCTATGTATATTTTCTTGGTCTTGATAAAGAACTTTTTTTAAAATACTGTCTTTCTCTAGAGCTTTAATTTGCCACTGAGAGTTAAGACAACTATGTGGGTGCACTTGCACTTACACAGCTTCGGTTTTAAAATCGAACCCTGGAGGGGAATGACTTTTGTTGTAAATCTCAAGGAGGATGAAATGCATTGCTGACTGAGTTGTATGAAAATACTTTTCTAAACTATATGCTCCATATTTCTTGTGCCAGTGTAAACTTGGGGCATTGATAATTATTTATTGAGACTTGAACACTTTTGAACGTTGCCTAGATCTTATTTTTCTAGATAACATATTAGTAGTGAATACGGTTACTTTGGCAAGAAAAGTTTTACTTTTTTTCCTTCACTGTGTACATTCCAGTAGTGTTTGCTCTTTAGGTAGTATAGTAACAATACAGTGCTATATGGAAAAGGGCTCGGATTTGGGGTGGGTTAGCCACAGAGGTAGTAGTTCATTGTATTCTGTTTGAATAAATCGCAGAAACATTATGAAGAAGTAGATTTATTTTTTAGTAGAGATCTGTATATCTTGCTTCTTGGTCTACTTTGTTCTAAAGAAACTCTCTGCAATACTCTAGAGACGGAAAGAGCCAGCGCTCGAGTGCAACATGTTTTTCTGATTGGGAAGAATTGGTGGGGTTTATTTCTTTGTCAAGATTTTACTAGTAGAAGAAAGTAGCGAAGGAACTCTTTCCTTTGATTAGACATAATCCTCAACAAGTTTTTGAAAGCTTTAGATCCCTTGCTTGGTACTGCTGCCTCCCTTGCATCTGCTGCACCCGTGTGTTTTGAGCATAGCCGCTAACATCGTGCGGCCGAGCCCTGTGGCATGCTGCCGTGGGGAAGGGTCTGTTGGAGTGTGATGGTCACCCCACCAGCAGCCCCTCAGTGCGAGGGCCACAGGCCAGGCCTGCTGCTGTCGGAGGGCAGAGCTTCTCCTGAGCAGATCCAGCTGCGGAGTGGGGCCCCGCTTCCCTCTTCAAAACTCTGCGAACAACTCTGCTTGAACTCACAGAGGCCAGACTTACATGGGGATATGTGTCTGTGCCAGCTGGTGAAAATGGGGGATTACATGAGGAGCCAAGGGGCATAGACATCTTTATGTGTACAAGCCATTGCTCAGATCTGTTAAACCCACTCAGGAGCTGTAAAACATCTCTTACTTCTTCTGAAGGCTACGCTTGACGCTTTGAAATGCAAGAAGAATGGGATAGACTCACAGTTTTTCTTGCTTTTATTGGGGATACGTGAGTGCTATCTGTTCAGAAAGTTGAGCTGCAGCTGTCAAGTGCGTGAGCTTTTCCTTTTAGTGCATACTCGTCCCTGGCACATGTGTCAAATGACATAGCAATGCATCGTAATGGTGTTATTGTAGCTGAGATGTTCTGAGGATATTTATTTTCTTAATGCATATGCAAATAAGATAGAAGCCATATTAATAATTGTGTAACTGTCACCAGAGCCTTTTTTGGTGGTTGAAATGATTGCCTGTAACAGTACATTCTGCTGTTAGAAATACTAATGAATAGACAAAAACTGTTTTGATCTTCACACAAGTTTAAAGACTTCTTAAAGGCATTCTGAACTGGTCAGCATGTAATCTGTAGCACTGCCTGATGTAGAATAACTGGGTGGAAAAAAAAAGGAATTTAGTATATGACAGGCATCACCTATCTGCAGAGATGCTGCAAGAGAGGAGAAACTGATAAAGACTCCCTTCTCCCCTCACACTTCACAGCCTTTTCCTCGTGAGAGAAGTGATGCTGCCTGGTAGATACATTGACACGAGATGCTTCGCTTTACTGTATATGTAATGAGGTGGGATGTTTTTAAGGAATCCTGGAAAAATAAGTAAAAATTATGTGGGTGGACACTGCTGTTTCAGTTCTTGTATTGAGTTTAGGACTAGGTAAAGATCTTGCTGTAGGACACGGGACAGTGATAAATGTGGCTGTGCAGTAATTGTTCTACTGGTTTCACCGTTCCTGGTCAGAGAGAAGTGGGGGATCTGTAAGACACAGGAAATCACTGCCATGCCCCTTCCCAGCCAAGGGGAGGGCAGCATTATAACCAGTTTGCCCTTTTCAGCATGGTAGTGTTGGAGCTGGAAACTCCCAGGCGTTGCCTCTCTCCCATTTGAGCTTTCTGCAAGAGTAGTCCTGCATCCAGCCTTTCGAAAATCTCGTGTGGTAATTTCTTTGATGACCTGTGTTCTAGCTGACATCTGTTAGGTGGTAGAAGTGCTGTCGGGCTGGCTCTGTTACCCCGATGACTGACCAGAGGTTGCTAGTAGGGGTTGCTAGTAGAATAGCTGCCAGAGGCTGCTATTCTGGTAGTCCAAAAGAAATGTGTTTTCTGTAGAGTGGCAGCTTACCTTCATAAATGCCTTATTTTATCTGGTATTTAGGCTGAGATGCAGGATCTGACACTGACGTGACCAAAGCCTGAGAATAGTGTGGGGTGGTGGGTTTTTTTTTTGCTGTTAATTCTGCCAGAGGTTGCTGCCCCTACAGTGGAGGTGTAAGTGGATGGCCTAAGCACCTGACAGTTTGAACCGATAAAACAAGACTCAGAAGTGCTAGCGTGCTGCAGCTGTTAGACTTGACTTACTATCTTCTAAAATGTGTCAGTACTTTGACTTTTACCACTCTCCCATTCCTTAATCTTTAAATCCGACTTCTTTAATTTCTCCTGCCTCTTTTGTTCAGTTCGTTGCAGCATTTTTCACATCTGTTTCTTTCAGGTTTTGATTTTCTGCCTGAAACTTTGGTCACTGTGAGATGCTGGGTAAACATTTTCCAGACTGTTGATATGATTTGCATCAATGTAGCTCCTGTTCAGTAACTGTAGGCAAGTTGGCTATGTAAGTGTCACTGTAAAAAAAAAAAAAAAAACATTTAATGGAACCTCAGTGCTTCTTATTATTTTTCTCCATCCTTCAAAACTATACTATGTTTTGTTACACTTGTGCACACTACTTGCTAGCCTTTACAAGGGTTCTCACTATGTGACTTGATTTGCAGGCTACTCTCATGCCCTTCTGATCTGGTTTTGCATTCCAGGCGTGAACCCATAATGAATAAACATCCTTCGTTGTTTCTTTGCTCTAGGTGTAATCTCTGCTCTGGACATTATGCCGTCCCTTCCTTTGTCTGTTTTGCTTGGTGGAAGCTTGTTCCTGTGCACATCTCGCTTGCTGCTTATCAGCAGATTTTGGACACTTCTTGATCTAGGTGTGAAGTGCCTTTCTATTTAGGTGCTACAGCAAAATAGTTTGATTCCTAAATTACTTTTATTTATTTGAATTGTTACTGGATCTTTTCCATCTTGAGGAGTAGGAGGAGAATGTGTGTGGTGAGGGAAGTCTTGTTCACTTCTTCCTTGGGCGGAGGGAGGAGCTCCCAATCAGATCTGGCACTGCTTGCTGTGAATGCGGGGAAGGTGCTCTGCTAGGCCTGATCCAAATTATGTCATTACTAGAAAAGTTGATTGGTTTGCTCCTCAGCATAGAACAGGTAGTGAAATCACTCAGTCACACAAGGAGTCCAGACAGGTCTGGGTGGTTGGTGTGTTGTTCTTGCAACTTCCACTGTGACTCCGAGTCAGGCCCATTTGGCAGGCTTAGAGGCCAGTTCCCAAAAGACAAGTACTTTGCATGCTTTGAGAAGTGTAGGTGTTTGGGGGTGGAAGTTCTGATTACAGAGGGGTGATTCTGGTCATGGTGGTGGTGACATTTTTTCATGAGCCTTTAATAGTCCTGCAAGAGGACTATTAAAATCCTCAAAGGATTTGGACTCTTCACTGCATTTCAATAAATCGTTGTTGACTATCATGCACTGTTCAAGATCAAAGAGTGGCCCTACTACAGTTTTCCGTTATCTTGGTTCATGTTTATGTCATTACTGAAGGAAGAGTCATAAGACATCCTTTTTTTGGTGGTTGTGTAAGTATCTGATTGATTGTGTCCATCTCACCTTTGACAAATCTAATCCCTGAGGTAATGTGCAGTTTGCAGCTGTTAAAATGGAAATTTTATTGGCAACTAATTTCTAATCAGTTACATAACTTGATAATACTTCCCAGATTACTGTATAGTGTTGTTTGGTGGTGTCTGAAGTACAGATGAATGCTATGTCTGAATTACTAGTTGTGCTGAAAATAGTGACTTGGCTGCCATAACCTGAGTCTTGGCTATTTGCATCCAGTAGTGTCTTATAGAAAATTTCACTGTATCTGAAATTAATATGCAAGGAAAAAAAACTCTATCTGTTTGTAATGTAAGGCATTCTTCAATGCTTTTCATGTGTCCTTCTGCTTCTGGAGTGTAAGTTAAAAGAAAAAGCAATGAGTTACATTTTCATTTATGTGCAGCTGTAACTGCTGCTGGATAATTTGCTCTTTCCTTACTTGACTCTCTAAGTACATTTAGCAAGTAGTCAAACTGAAGTATGACGTATCTGTGTACATATTTGATTGGTACAAAACCGTTTCCATTTTCCAAGTATTTTGCTTGCTGTTTTACTGTAACTGAGATTGAGTGTTGTAGAGTTCCTAGGCTGTTTTGACACTCTCTGGTCACTTCATCAGTATTGTGTGCAGTGACTGTGCATGTTTCAGTGGAGGTGGACCATAAAATCTGTCAGGGATTCACCTTTTTTAACATTTAGCAAGACCTGTGTCAGCAGAAAAAGCCTTGAACAGAAAGCTTTCACAGGGCATAATAATCCTGCAGACTGATCTTTCCAATGCCACAGTCACTTGCTGTGGGGCTGCAACAGGGTTTACCATACCCAATGCAGTGTGGTAAATTTTCCTACAACAAACTGCAGAACCTAAAGGTTCTTATAAACTTGTTAAATCTTACTGCACATGATGAAACTTTACTGTGAAGGTGTTGATGAATTAAATCTGAATTTACAGAGGCTTAGGCCGTTACGGTATATTACAGGAGATGAGGTCCTGTAAATTCTCAGTTACTCCTATCCTGTGTTTCAAAGATCTCTCTGTTTTTATCCTGCCTATGAAGTGGCTTGCAGCTGTTTGTGCTATGAACCTTCTCTGGTAGTAACTCAGAGGCAGGACAAAAGCAACTTCTGCACAAAGTGGTCATGTGTGACAAAACTAAATGTAGGTTTCTGAAAAACACTGCGACAATGAGTGCACAGTGGAGAACCTGCTGTGGTCTGTGTGTTGCTAAGGGGGTGTAGAAGCATATACACCTAATTTATAATGAGGGCGGCTTTCCAAGACATTGTCGCGTTGACTTGCTACAGGCATTGATCCTTGCTGCTTGCTTTAGTCTGGAAGCAGTTTTCCTAGGCTATTGCATACCAGAAGGTTTACTTTCTGTATCAATACAGTTGCAAACTGGATCTCTGCTTGAACATTAAAGCAGTCCACTGCATGTACGTCAACCAGAATGCCATGCTCTAGTTGTCTTTGCAGGTTCCTGCTGAGGATACAGTGGTGGAGAGAGGAAGGAAACCAGCCTAGGATCTGTATCGTTACACCAACACCGTGCATTTTTGAAATGCAGCTTTCTGATAAGTAGTCTTGACAAAAATGTGTTGCTGATGTAAAAGCACTGAGTCTTGGTCTTGTGCCTGCAGGGAATTCGAGTTCTTGTGCTGGAGTTCTGCTTTGGGTGGTGTCCTCCCAGCTCAGTGGTAGCCACTGATATGGGGAAAGCCAGCAAATCCAACCTGTATGAACACATTCTACTGAAGCACACACAAATGTGCAAACACCTGACAGGGTGTTGTGCACAGACACTAGCATACATAGAGAAGGGCATGGCCAAATGGAGGAACTGCGATTTTCTTATCTGCAATGGTACAGGATGAGGCATCTTCATACTCTTTGTCGTGGTCGAGTTCTCCCACTTGAAAACTAAGCTGTAGTTCTGTGTGTGATTGCAAGGTGATTTTTTAGATTTCCAGTCATGTGGAGGACTGTCAAATTCTGCAATGCTACATTAAGACAAAAAAGATCCTTTCTTTTAAGTCACATTTAGCCTTAAAGTAATCTGAAGTGCTGCAGTTCATATGTAGTAATTTGCTGCAAAGTGAAGGGAAAGTTATTATAAATAATGTTTGCAAGGGAGTCGCCCTGAATAATTACCTACCTGCTGTTTGCTTTTTTGTCTTTTATCAGAAGGTCTGTATCCATACCGTGGCTAGCTGTAAATTGAGCTTTGCTCTGAATTTCTAGTCCTAGTAACAAACATGGTCTGCAATAGTTTAAGGAGTATGTGTGCTGGCTAAATGGCTTTTCTGGAGGAATTGTAATTTCTATAAGAATGCTTTGGAGTGACAGTTGACTATGAAGCCTTGCTAATACATGGAGATAAAAGATACGACCAGTTCACTGTGCACTAATACACTGCTAGATTCTGATATTTAGCACACTGCTGAAAAGATTTACTTCTACTGTTACTTACTGGTTTAGAATGAGTTCAGGGTGGAATTGTAAGCCGCTTAAATAAGGTCGACATGGTCCGGAAAGCTCTGTCACTGGAGGTCAGTAACAGACCCTCTGTTCCTCCCCGAAAAAAATATCTTTGGTTGCACTGTTTATTTTGCTTTTGCAAGTTTGGTTACTTTTGCAGATTAAGTCCTACTTCACTCTTCCCTTGAAATGAATTTTAATAAATTTGAAAACCTTTCTGCTAAGTACCTTGAAGCATCTCTTGCAACTGTTCACTTACAATCAGTGAGATTGTGGTATTACTTCTGTCATAGATGGAGAAAGCTGAAGCGGTTAAAAGTCAGGCTTCTCACTGTGTCCCTGTTCTTAGACGACGGACTGAACATGCAAAAAATCATAACCAGTAGCGGAAATGTGTATAACTGTTTGTTACTATTTTCATGTCCTCTCCAGAAAGCTTCCCACCACCCTGAGGGATGTGCGGCCCTCCTGCCCGACATAGAAAATTGACCTTTAAGAATGAACAGTCTTTAAAAAAGAAGTCTTACAATCTTGTGGTTCACACTGAGCCTTTTGAAGGATAACACGTTGAGTTTGAGAATCTTTCCCACATCTCTGTTTCGTAAATCCCCAGATTTTCTTGTAATGCAGGACACAAGAAACTTGATGGCATAGAGCAAAGTTAACAAATTGTTCAGAGGGCATATTTAGGATACTCTCCCTCTTTTTGCCTAGTAACTGCTAGGGAGAGATACCAGTAGAAGATACTGATATTAAACTCACCCTTAATGAATAGAGCTGGAGGTTGAACTCCTTGTTTTTTTCCAACTTTTACCATTCTGTCTTTTAATATTCTTCATGGAAGGGTGACAGAAATAGTGTGAAAATACTGACTACTGGAGAGTTAAATAATCTTGTAATAGATGTAATATGTCACATAAGCTATCGCCATAAGTAGTTAGGACACCTATTTAGAGTCTGCAAGATGACACCTTCAGAGCAGTGATTTCTAAAATGTTGCCTAAGTGTCATTGCCAGTCCAAACCATTTTATGCCAGTTACTGAAATGGTATTGAAAATAGTTGCGATATTTGAAAGTCTTGCTGGGCACACTGTAACTGAAATCACAGCACAAGCTGGTGTGTGTGTGGTATCTTTCTGGTAGGATACCAATTTCCCAGCCGGCCAAAAGTCTATTTTTTTATTCCTTTCCCTATGGCAATAGTTAGAAATGATAGTGGGAGGAACCAGCAACAGGAAGAAAAAACAAGGAATCCAAGGAAGAAATAAAATGTATCTCCGATACAATATTTAATGGTAATATGGATTGTATTTTTAAGTGGCAGAGAATTAAGATTGCTCTTCAGAATGCTTTTTAGCTTATCCTGTTTTGTTATTACTGCTTAAGTGTCTTCTAAACTTCTCGTTTTAGGAAACTGTGCCCCTCCCTCTTTGGCCTGGTGACTGGTAATTTCACACTTACCCTTATTTATTTAAAGCCATGGCAACCACCATACTGAAATATCATCAAGTAAAATCCAGGTCTGATTGCTGACTAATGATGCAAAGGTCTGCTCTCTAATAAAATGCGGCTCTTGAAGGACGAGCTCCTTAAGGCAGCTACGCCCTGTCTTCAAGCGTTTGCTCTAATTTCAAGGCTTCTCCATGTGGTGTTGCTCAACATGTAGCAAAACAAGTTCTTTCCAAGCCCCTTGAGCATTCCTCCGTATGTAGCAAATTAGATGTTCAGTCTTTGTTATCTTTTTCCTCCTCCCACCTCCCCCCAAAAAAAGAACGCCACCAAACCTGGAACAAAAGACCCAACAAATGCAAATTTCGGAGAATTGTTTTGTTTTGTTGCAAAGCGCTATTTGTTAATTACAGAGCTATCAATGTAAACACTTGCTTGCACCAGTGATTTTGCTTCAGTTGCACTTAGCTGCATTGTAGGGTCAAAGGGAAGGCAGCAAGTGTTGCAATACAGCATTGTGCAATTCCTGGCTTCAAATAGAAAATGATGAGCAAGTCTGAATAGGCCTCTCACCCATCAAAATTTAGCCAGTGATTGTTAACGCTCGTGCTCTTCTTAATTAGGAATGGGTCTACTGGCTTCTTGAGGTCAAAAGGAGAGAAGGGTAGTGGTCTTAAGAGAGGGCCGTATCAGGGCTGTTCTGGTGTGAAAGGCCCTGAGCCCCCTGGGCCTTAAAACTCAAGTTAATATGTTGGATTACCTCTAGTTTATGATGTCTGAAGATAATCCTTAGGCTCCCTATGCAGGGTCTTAACAGGAAGGGTGGCTGGGTCTGTATTGCTGAATAAGTCTCGTCAGTGGAGTAGATCTTCAGTTTTCTGTGTTTTTCAGTCTGTGGAGATGTAGGATGTTCTTCCTGCACAGTTTCTCTTTCCTGGAGCAGTTCATCTAAGTTTGGCTTATTCTTCCTGCAGTTTCTGCCTAGACTGAAAACCTATCTGAGGTTTAGGGGACGACACACGTGCCCTTGCGGTGTGGTGTTTGTGATGGCTAATGTTGTATCACTCAAAATATTCCCCCTGAGAAAGGAGCAGCTCCAGAAAAGTGCAGACTAGGAAAGAAGAAATTAATCATTCTTTGAGCAATATCTCTTTCCATCACTTGAGTAGGGCAACTAACTTCTGTCAGCTAAAAAGGAGAGAGCTCTTGGGCAATAGGACCCAGCTTTGAAAGCGCTCAGTGGTTTCTGGTGCCTAGTTCTTGCTGAACTTCCGTGATGCAGAAAATGTTTAATGCCTTGCAATATTGTGTGCTGGGGCTGCTCCTAGGATCAGGCAAGTCTTATGGTTCTCATTGGGATTACAGTTGTGCCACATGCTGATCAACAAACCAAAGGGATCTCCTGAAAAGGAGAAGCAGCCCCTCCTGGCTGGGCAGCCACCAGCATCCCCAAGCTCTCTTTTTGTCCAAAAGGAGAAGTGTGAGCAAACTGCCACTTCTACAGCTCTCAAATCCAAACTGTTTTTTCCCAGACCTTTGGGCATGGCGCTGAAACTTTTTCGTTCAGGATAGCCATTCAAAACGAAAGATGGAGACAGAGCAGTGCAGATTTGGCTTTGCTCTTCCAGCAGCTTACGTGCTGGAAGCTTACTAGTCAGTGGGTGGTTGTCTGCCTACATCCTTTCCTGGGTTCTTATAAGTTGGGTTTATGTGTACCTTCTTATTCTGCCTTATTAAATTAGCTGGCACAGAGGAAGCCTCTGAGAAACCCTTTCAAAATCTTCTGCTTCAGGAAGAATTTTTAAAAATTACAGTATTTGAATACATTTTTAAAAACCCAAAACGAAAACAAAAAAAACCCCACAACAAAACAAATTACTTTGCATGGATGCAGAAACACTTCCCCCTTTTTAAAAATCTGGTTATTTTGGGGAACTTTTCAAAGAGGTGTGCTGGCAAGGACATTGCACACAGACAGAAGTAATAATAGTGAAACAAAATTTGGTAGCTACTCATTTGCTGGATTTGATCGGGAGAGGTTTATCAAGGACACTTCTGACAGCATTTTTTCTGATGTAGTGGTATTTTTTTATGTTAGGAGAAGCTACAGGGCTTAATACTATACAACTGAGGATTATGTCCATTGTAATTTTTTTAATGTTACTTTTACAAACTATGTAATAGTATATTCAAAACACTTATTTCTGAGACAAAGTGGACAATATTAGTTGGCATCTTGCACTTGGTTAAATGTAAGACATTTCCTTAATTTAGTGATGTGTTTAGAAGAATACTGTAACGTACTGAGTATACAACGGTGATAACTGTGTTTACAATAATTTTCCAATTCCTACTGTTCAGTGGTAGCCAACTTGTTTAAGAATTAAACGTAAGGCATACTGAATTGGCAATCTTGGAAAAATTTAACTCAATGCTGCTACCGCTAAATATTGTGGGATGGATACCATGGGTTTAAATGGTAGCAGAATTGTATTCCAAGCCTCTGTCTTAAGTGCTTACGACTAAAAGGCGACTTGCCTTGTGCTCATTTATGTATCCCTGTCTGTAGTACATCAGTTAGAAATCTGTTAATTATTGATCTGTAACACTAGGACCTTTATGGAGATCACAGTGGATTTTTTGTTTGTTTTAGTTTGTTCCTAAACAGACATTTAGACATTTTGGAATGTATAACATTGATCCTTGTGCTGGAATTGTTTACATGCGAAAAGGTATTTATGATTTTTTGCAAACTGCAATGTGCAATTTTGTACATGTGTTTTAAACTAAAGAGTTTATAAGGAAGATATTGTATGTATAGTACTTGGACATGAGTATTATTTCTTTGATATAATATCTAGAGGAAAATTAAAATTGCTTTATATTCATATTTGTGGCTGTGTTCTTCATTATTTCAGCAAGAAATTTAAAAGTCAGCTTAAGGTATAGTTGTAATTTTGTTGGAAATTCCAAGAAGAATTTGCTTATCTGGGCTTTTTAAAAAAATACTTTAAGATCATGCTTAATGTGCTGTTTCTTTTAATTGTATCAATGTTTTGAAGTGCAAGGAAGGAAGAATTTATTCTTGTAAAAGTGCTGCTATTCTGGATAACTTCCCTATATGCTAGTGCAGATGCAACTCACAAAGTGAACTTTTTAAAAGCAGAAGAGAAGAGAAAGTCCAGCTGTGGTGACATCAGATTTCAGGCCATTATGAAGAAAAGCTGACTGGAGTCATCAGCACTGTGGGACGGGATTCCAGTTGCCCGTGTCTTGACTTTTCAGCAGAATGAGAGATTGTTAGAACTTTTTTTTTTTGCCATTTAAACAGTTCTGAAGTCACGTCTGGAGTAAATCTGTTGAATAAGGCAACTCTTTTTCTGTCCTGTGACTGTTCTTATGCCCGTTGCTACATCTTGACATATTCCTGAAGGAGATCTACTCAGTAAACATTGCCACGTGCTAAAAACAGTTCTGAAGCCCCAGTTGAAAGCTCCCCTGCTCTGGGAAGGCAGTCCTGCCTTCCAGATACATCCTTCCAAGCTGACTGATGAGGGGAAGGACTGAGTGCCAAGCCCTGCTAAAAATGCTCTGAGGACACGAAGTTCAAGCAAGAGCTGAGAAACATGGCAGTGCCGGTGATGTTGGCTACGCCAGCTCATACCCCAGCATGTGTCTAGACCCTGGCTCGTTCTCTAGAGGTGCATGGATTCTCTGCCACTGAAGAAATGGTAGAGGAACTGATTTCTTCTGGTTGAAGATATGAATACAAAGATTTCAGAAGCACACAAAAGTTAAGAGGGGAGGAAAAAAGGAAACTGTGAGCGCACTGTAATTCAAGCTGTTGTACGTCGGCATTTATGGTTTATGACTGCATAATCGGTTTGGTGCGGGATTACTCTGACTTCTAAATGTGAACCATGCCGCCCTCTGTGCTCTGGGAGTTACTTACCACTTTTTAATCTCTGTGTTTTTCATGGCTACAGGCTGTGTTTCACACACGCTAGCCAGACCACTCCTTGCAGATTTCCACTCCACTCTAATACAGATTTCTTCCTTGGAGGGTCTGTAGCACTCTTGCAATAGTCCTGATGCTTTCCAAATTAAATACAAAGGGTAGGCAGAACAACAAGATGGTGAGGGCCTTTAAGAGATGCTTGAGGGTATTATTGCTAATTTTGGATGTCAATTTGAGCTTCAGAGCCTAGTTCCATAGGAAAGTGTTCTGAACATGTGGGTAGGAACCGATCTACTTGTTCTCTTTAAGCTTTCAGTTCTTCTGGCCTCGAGTGTCTCAGAGTGGTGCCTGCAGAAGTGCTGGGGAGGAGACAGTTTAGACTGATTGTGCTCTGTTATGCACAGGGCATGGAGTAAAAGCTGGGTGCTTTGCCTTGGTTAAATAACCTGCAGGATCTTTTGCCTCTGAGAGTGTCCCTTTCTCCTCCCCCTCTGCCTCTGGAGTCATTGCTAGAGTGGAACAGACATGGCCCTTGCATGGCTTCCAGAATTGGTATCCTTAGGTAGTAATTGAACAGGTCATCACTTATTCCTGGGTACTGCCCATCCTCTAGACTAAGTGAAGTGCAGGCCCAATGGTGCTCTTGCAGCCTACTCTTTCTTTTCCTTCAGCCTGGGTGACTCAGGTTCTGACATATGCCCTTCAGGTGGAACTGGCAATTGAATCAGTTGCCAGAAGTCAAATAGCAGGTGACACACAAAAGCTGTGAGCCTCTCTCACTTGTCCTGATGTGGGCTGCTTAATTTCTGTTTCACCTGCAACTGGCTGCATTAAAGTAATTTTAAAAAGTTCTCCCTTTCTCTGGTGTGACGTAGCAATGTGCAAGATATGACACACAAGTTGTGTTGGGTTTCCCCCCACCAACTGTAAATGAGGTCAGGAAGTGTAAATGACGAGATTCCAGCACATTTGGGCAGATGTCTCATCATCTGAGCCATCCTGCCGAATCCAAAATTTGTGCCTTTGTCATTCTTGCTGCAGCTCTCAAATGTCAGTCGCAGAAAGACATTGCTGCTGAGGAGGTGGGAAGCTGACGACTGTAACTGATGGGTGCATCAGTTCAGAGAGGTGGTTGGATGGATGGAGGCTGTTCTCTACCGTCAGCCTATGGTCTGCAAGTTGGGCAGGGCTGGAGGCCTGATTGCTGAGAGTCCAAGTCGCAAAGGCCAGTCCCAGCTCCCTGGATACATCTCGTGGCCAGTGATTTGACTGCAATGGGTAATGCACCCTGATGATTAACTTTTGGAGGATATCTCAAAGCTCATTCTTCAGGAATAAAGTAACCCACACCAGGAGATGCAGGAGGACACAAATAGGGCAGCCAGATCACGTAATTTCTGACCATCTCCTTGCAGCTTTTAGTAATTTGAGGAGTCGCCTGGTCTCTGAGCCATGCTGTTGTGTTAAAGAAGTCCTGCTGTGCTTGGACCTGGCAGCTCCTGTGCATTGTAGCCACAGAGTCACCCACATAACCCGCAATACAGCAGCTCTGAACACTGCGCTACCTAAGCTGAATAAACCTGGGATTAAATGTCCATCCTTTGCTCATCTTGTTGGTTGGGTTTTTTTTTAATCTTTGATCAAGCAAGTCTTTTGCTTTGAGGCCTGGTAGAGCAGTCTCTCTATTTTCTGTAGGGAGCTTGCTGCTTCTGGTGACTGGCAGGCAGGACAGCAAAAAACTCAAGTCATCCATGGCCCTGAGCTTTGGGCCCAACTGAACGGAATATGAAGTGGGTTGTTAGCTGTATCCATTGCGTCTGCTTAGCAGCCTCAGTGAGGGGCCCTAAGCAAATCTTACCAGTGAAGGGGGTTTCCAGGTACCTGTGGCCTGCGCTCTATAGTGGAATAGCTGTGCCTCTGCATCACCCTATTCCTTAGCAAACAGCTAGACCTCCTGATGCTCTGCAAGTATCCTGATGCTTATCCACAGTTGCAAAAAGAAATTCTTTGCCTTCCTCTCCACCTCTTTCCTATCCTTTCTCTATGCTGGAGCTCTCCTTTGGTGCCTCCCACTCGTTGCTTTTCTCTAACCCTAACACTGCGTCTCCATCTGCTCCCTCCGGCTGCAGCTGGCAGGCTCCCCAGCTCCCCGGCTCCCCTGCCGCTCTCCTTGCCGTCCTTGTCTAGGTGTGTGAGGGTACTCTTCTGCTGTGCAGCCCTCTTCTGAAGAGAGAAGGATGGAGAGAGTACATGCTGGCAGGAGCGTTCCCCTTCACGGTCTGATCTTTTGAGGTACAAAAGAGAAAAATCTCCATTCCATGAACTAGTAAACTGATGGACAACCATAGCTATGGAGGAGAGGTGCTGCCATGAGCCCGCAGGGTTAGCGTGGCCTTACTGTCCTGTGCTGGGCAGGAACAGGGTAAAGCCACAGTGAGAATGTGGCCCTAAACACTGTGTAGGCTTTGTGGATTTGCCCCGTGGCTCTGAGGAGCTCTTGGGTCTCACTTCTCTTTGGGGTTCATGTTTAGTGAGCTTAAATGGGGAGAAGATGAAGGAAAATCCCAGACAGAAAATTACACAAAATTGAGAGTAGTGTAAATACTTTGGGGTAAAACACCAGCATGGGGAGACTTGTAACTATTCCTCAAAACACACTTCAGAAAATCAGCATCTTGAAGGTAATTAAGAAAGTGCAACAAAGGTGCTAGATTACTTCTGCTGACTTGCCACAGGGCAAGGCTCTCCAGCATTTGCAGCTGAAGATTAAGAGTTGACTGGGAGGCAATGTATTGCAGTCCCTTTCTCTTCTCACTGTAGTCTTTTGGGGAGAGATTGAGATTTATCTCCAGGTGCTGGTCAGCTGGGCTGATCTCAGGAGAATAATAACTCTCCCTCCTCACCTAGAATTTCTCTCTTTTGCAGTGCAGCTGTTTTTAGTGGGTGGTGAACAAAATGCTTCCTTACTGACTATTCTGAAGTCTGTTTCCAGAACACCTGAGAGCATGCACTGTGGATAAGACAGACACAAGCCAAAACCCAGCTGTGTGAATGACTCTCTCTCTTATTAAATCATTAAACATCTTTAACCCTCAATATCTCCTTTGGACCACCCCATCCCTTTCTGAAGGTGTTGGAGCCCCACTCATCACCGATTCTGGAGGTTTTAAGAGCCCATGGACTGCTGTTTGGAAACAGCCATGTGGGCTTTGCAGTGCCTGCGTAGTTATGGCTCTGGCAGCATGACTCATGACAAGCCTTTCCCAATGCCTTACCAATTAATCCTTTCAGTTTCTTTAAATGAGACACGGGGCAAATGTGACTCATTGTCGTTTTCTGGAAATGACAAGTTTGCAAAGCGTGGCTCAGGGGAGTGTCTGGCTTGTGCCATACAGCTGGGATCGGTGTGCAGCCATCTCCTGCTCTCGCTCCCTTTCCCTTCTGCTTTCAAAATCAGCATCACTACTTTCCTTTTGAGACCCCAAACCAGGAGAGACTTTCCAGTGTCCTCTGTTGCCTTTATGTGAAGTGAATGTGCTGGGCTAGAAAGATAAATTGCTTGAAGGAAAGAATTTACTACGTGTCAAACTATGTGCTGTCTTTGCTTTATTAAAACCACACACTTTGATTCCTTGCTACACACATCAGCTTTGCAAGAAGCTGCAGGAAGGTGAGTCCCTCTTTGGACAGATCTGTGGCTGTCACAGCTGTGCACTGCGGTGCTGGCAGTGGGGCTGGTGCATTGTGTTTACCCTTTTGTACTGCTTCTTGCTGCTGCATGCCACTGCAGCAGCACATCGCCTCCCCAGAGCAGGCATCCTGCAGCAGAGCGTGTCCATCTGGCCGGGAACTGCTACAGCCAGTGGTGCCTGACCTATCGGTGTGCTGTTCGCCCCTGGTACCTGCCAAATAAACTGTATGGGGCCTTCTGCAAGGCTGCTGCTCCACTCTGACAGTCCTCAGGGTCAGCATTAGCCCTGGTGTTAGTCCTGCCTAAACCTCCCTGTGGTGCATCAGGGCCATCTTTGCTACCACATAGGAGCACCCTGGGAGTCTTTGCTCGGCTGCTGTGTAACAGGAAGGGTTTAGCTGCACTTCTGGGCTTTTGAGGCTGTGAGGTCAGGAGAGGGAAGAAAAAAAAGAAAGAAAAGGATGAGGACACCCAGGTGGCCTTCCAGGCTGTTTCTGGCACAGCACTCCTCATGTTCCACAACTAATAATTTTGCGTAGCTTGCATCTCCTCATGGGGGCACAGCCTGATGGAATAAAACTACGCATGTAATTAAATGCAGCCCTCCCAAGTGACAGCTCTGCACACAAGGCACCTTCAGGTGGGTGAAAAAGGTGGAGCCCCAAGCCTCCACTTGTCTGGGCTTGCAGCAAGACCAGAGTCCCAGCAAACCAAGGGACAAGGGCCTAGCATTGAGACAAAGGTCCACGGAAGTCAGGCCTGGTTTCTGCCTTTGCTCTTTGCCTCGTGGTGCTTACTGGGCATAGCTGGCGCACTCTCCAGCAAGGATGCACTCGTTGTGAAGACTGCAGGTGGGTTTGACAGCCCAGATATCTCTGTCCCTGAGTTGTCCCGTCTTCCTCCATGTTTGCCAGCAGCGGGGAAGGCAGGCATGCAGGAGACCAGTGTGCACAAGGCCTGTGCCCTTCTGACTTGGTATCTATTTGAACACCCCAGAGTGTGGGTGGAGTAAGCACCATGTTCAAGGCATTGAAGTGAGAACCTGAGCAAAGAGGAGTGAGGTAGCGTCTGAGACCACAGAGCAAATATTTGCCTGCAATGCACTTCGGCAGTTCAGTCAAAGGCAGCCAGCAAAGGGTGGAGAAGTCCAGTGGCGACAAGGCACTGCTTGTCTGCTCAGCCATGCAGAGGGCATAAGTGCAAAGCCAGGGCCATCCAGGCCTCTTGGGCAGCTGTAAAAGGTGAAAAACAGCAGTGGGCCAGTCACAGCCAGCCTATGCAAGTCTAAATGCCCTCTGAGCACAAGTATGAGCATCGTCTTAGAAGTGGCTCACCTGCCTCTGATCTGCTGCTTTGTACTTCTGAGAAGCAGCTTTCTGGGCAGGGAGAGGGAGGGAAAAGACCTTCCTGTGCCATTTGCCATGTCTGCAGGAGGAGCTGCCTGTCACTGAGCTCCAACTGGGGATGTTGGGGTAGGGGAAAACAGCTGGCACCCCATCTTGAGCCTCCACACCTACTGTTTGTTTACTGCATGGTCAAACAAACTGCATTTCCTTCCTGCTGGGTCTGTGGCATTGAGTGTTTCTTGATCTACCCAGCTGGGAATCCTTCTGCTACCTGGAAAAGTTCAAAGGCAGATGACCGCCCTGCTTTCTCTCCATTTTCCGCCGCAGAAAAAAAAACCCCAACACTTGGTCAGGCATAATTAGACCCACTTTATCTTCAAGGGATCAGGTGAAAAAAGGCAGAAAATAATATTTGGTGGTGTCTTTTTCTGAGCAGTAGCAAAACTCAGGCTCTGTCTGGATCAGCAATTGGGGTTGGGGTGAGGGGGTGACCTATTTTTTGTACCTGGTTTGGCTGTTTACAAAACCTGTGTGTATCCTGCTTCCTCAGGCAGATTTGGTAGTGCAGGGGAGGCTTTGTCCTGGTGGTAACAGCTGCCTTGGACCCAGAAGTGGGTGTTCTGAGGAGACTGTGTCTGTGTCCCCTCCAGTGCTGGGAACCTCTGGAGCGAGGAGCCTTGAGTCCAGGCCAGGCAGGATGCAGAAGGACATCTTTGTGTTTCAAACTGCCCCTCTCCCAAAAGGTTTCAGACAGTTTCTCCTCAGTTTTCTCCCAGTCATCCTTTCGCTTTGGAAATCCACACTGAGTTGGATACCACCCTCATGTTCAGGGGTGAAATGCTGTTGATGTAGAGCTGTACTCCTGGAGAGAAGCCTCCTGGCCCCTGTGGAAATTAAGAAGGGCTGGATAATGCACTCTGACACTTGAAAAGCAAGAGAAACGCTCACTTGTGTCCCCAAGGGATGGTTTACTCTCCATCCCTGGACTGGATACCAGTCCTGCTAGTAACTGCTAGGGGTAGGAGGAGACCATGGGGTGGGGAGCCCCACCTGAGGTCCAGCAACCATGGCCTGCACTGGTCCCTGTGCCTCTGCCTTTCTCCCCACCTCTGAGCTGCACGCAGCACAGGCTCTGCCCCCCGGGGTAAAAGCCTGCCCTCCACAGGCATCCCCCCACACTCCCTGGAACACCCGGGGAAGGAAGGGCTGTTGGTACTGTAGGGAAGGAGACCGTTTTCTCAACCAAGCAGTGCTTCCTACGAGGTAATGCAAAGGATTTTCATCTGTGTTGCTTTGCACTGCCTGGTTGTCCCAAATCTGTTGCAAGCTGAAAACACGATGCCAGGTTCTGGGAAACTGCTGGTCCAAGGTTGGTGAGTCCTTGGGGCCACTTGACGCAGCTCTCTGGCTGACAGCAGCAGGCACTTCAGAAAACAGAGACAGGATAAAAGATCTTCCTCCATCTACTGCTGATGAGCATTTGGGAACTTTCAGAGAGAGAGATTGCTCTGTGGCCTCCACATTTAACAATTCTTGTGGTACTCATGCCACAGATTTGTTGAGAAGCTTTTGGAAACCTCACAAACTCCTGACATTGCCAGCTCTGGCAGCAGAAGTTAACTGTGCATTCTGTGAAGCAGCTCATCCTTTTGCTGAGTTTAGGACCTATTCTCTGCTAACTCTGTGGGGTGTCACCCAGACCTGGTGGCATGAGAAGCAGTGAATAGTGGTTTCCCTGTTCACATTTCCTATTTGAGTCCTGGTTTCTTAGATCTCTGCCATACCTTCTCTATTTTGCAGGTTAAGAGTCCTAGTACCTTTGCCATGTCCTGGCACAGACATATTCCATACTTCCAGCTCCTTGGAGTCTATCCTGTCCTGTCACTGCACCTGTCTTCAAATGGGGAAATCAGAAGTAGGCAGAGGGCTCACAATGCAGACACACCAGAGAACTAAATAATTACCTTTATTATCTTCCTCATAATTCTCAGCCTTTTGTTTCCTTTTCTGACCACACTGAACCATTCACAGCACCTCCTGGGTCTCTTTCTGAGTGGCAACAGCTGACATGGAGTCCATCAGTCTGCAGCCAAGGCAAGGGCTGCTGTTGTCTCATGCACACAACTTGACATTCATCAAAGCTGAGTTTCATCTGCCACTTTATTGCCCAATTACTTGAACACTGTGGGAGCCTTCTGCTGTCATTAAGTAAAGAGCTTGGTAGATTCCTGGCTGCCAGGTAAGCCTTGAAAATGTAAGTAAGGGAGCAGGATCCCTGAGTTTGAAAAGAGTCTGAAACAAGAGCACAAAGGTATAACTTACCCTGTCCCCAATGTGCTACTTGTCAGAAAAACAGAGGAAAGATTGATATGCTGAGATCTATTCCATCTACTCTTATTTGAGTTGTTTTCCTTTCGGGGCCGGCTTTGGAAATACTAAGGCTGCTCCAAACCCTGGATTGCACTTCATCACCCCGTGTTATTGCTGGGGAATGGTGACTTTCCCCACAGCAGATGGAGCACTCATGTGACACTTCATACACTATGTATCATCTATTTACATCTTTTTTTACATTAGCAACAGATGGCTTGGCATAATTATTTTTTTTTTAATTATGAGGAAAATGTATCTAAAACTTCACACATTTTCTGGAGCCTACAGTTTTTACTTTTACAGCACTAATGTTGAGGTCTTCAGCAAAAGGACCTCCCTCACCCTTCCACTGCCTTCTGTAAAGAGGTGTCACAGTAAAGACGCAGGTAGAGAGGATAGCAATAAGCAAGCAGGAACTCTTCCAGTCATGCAAGGGGGAGAGGAAAGAGCAACTCTGAAGCAAGACAAAAGGGAGAAGAAATGGACTTATGGGCAGTAGTATAAGGGGAGGGGAAGAAGAGACAAACCCTACCTTGAAAAGTTGATTGTACTCAAGTCTCACAAAAGCACAAGCAGGCTTCAGAAATATAAAACTTACCAAAACATGAGCTCAACAGTTGTTTCTTCTTGTTCCTCTTTTGGCATATGAGGCTGTAGGCACTGAGTCCCTGCTATCAGATTTTTCTTGGGAAGTACAAGGCTTAGTGAGGAGGAGGGTTAATGTAAACCAGGACTTTCCCATGCTTATGTGACCTCTAAAGCTGGGGCTGGAAGCAAGCTGCCAGCTTGGTTTGACTTAGCAGTGCTGATGCTGTCGGAAGAGAAGAGGCACTTATTAAGGCCATAGGAAGAGATACAGGATAGATAAAGAGCAGCAAAGGTACTGAAATATCTTCATCAGACTACCTTTGCCTGGAAAACAAAAGGTCTCTGGATGACTAGAGGTGAAAGACCTCCCCAAAATTGCCAGATGCCAACATCATCCTTGTGCGTAGTGTCAAGCCTTGTGCACTGGCTATGTGCAAGGCTGCTGCCATCTGTTGGGAGGTGGCTGGGGCTTGGTGGGAGAGGGCTGTCAGAGGAGAGCATGAGAGGCTGTTGAGACACGGAATTTAATCTGCATCTTTACTGCGAAGGGCCACATCAGAAGGAAAGGAGCCCTCCATGGGGTAGCGCATCTGCCCACAACCTCATCAATGCTGCAGAAGCGTCCATAGGCAGGTATCTGATCTGCCTTGTGGCAACAGGAACAAGTGAAGTACAGCTTTGGGTGGAAAATATTTCTGAACACAACAGTCCCTGCAAAACACCTCTTGGAGAATGGGCACACAGGCAACACCAAGATCTGCAGACAGAACTCTCAGCAAAGGCAGCAGGACCCCTTGGTGGCTAATGGGCCAGTGGGCACTGTGTTTTCAAGCAGGTCTTTCGCAGCTGAGGCATGTACAACTGCTGTCTGAGATGTCACTCTTTTGCTAGATTATTTTGACCCATGGACCTTTGCTGCAGTAAATCAGATGATGCGCCTACTTGTTCTTGCTTGGTGTTTCTTAGCAAGCAAACATGGTATGGTGGGTGGATGCAAAGCTAGTTTACATTTTTACACTAGTTTTACTCCTCTGTAAATCCTACTCAGTAATGACTAATCCCCAAGTTGATTCCCCTTTCCCATTTGGATTATTTTATTTTCACTAGATTTAGGTACTTAATAAAGTTTAACCATTTAGGGTCTACCTGTTGTGATTTTTCACATGCTACAAGGACAAGTAGCTGGCTCTAAGGCAATAAGTACCCCAGTACTGCTTATATGTAGAGGCAAATCCCAAGTTTATGGTAAAGGCAAAGGCATTGGAGATTATAGGACACAGCCAAGAAAGCATAAATACTTAAGGAAAATGCACTGAAATAGCAGATTGCAAAAGAAACTATGCCAAATGCCTACAAGGAGTCAGGGGAGACACCAAGACTAGGTGCAGTAACCTGAGGAGCTCACCCATCCTGGGCTATTTGTGAAACTTCCCATAATGGCAGGATAGCTTGGGCTATGAAGCTTCTGCTTACTTGCCATCATCTTTACGGTGAAGAACACTACCCAGGAGTCATTCCCCTGAGCCCAGGAAAGGAGGACACAAGCAAGCTGATGCTATGCTCCTTTGTGAAGAGGAGCTAGTTCATCCCCACTGGGCTCAAGTCACTCTGCCTGCAGCAGCTCAAAGAAAGGCAGTAACAGATGCCTTGAGAAGCCGAGTGGCCCTCAGAAAAGCTGGAGAGCCCCATAGCCACATCTGAGCATGAGAAGACCCACTTTCCTAACAACGCCAGGGGTACTGGGCCAGCTACCACTGCCAGGTCAGCCCTAGGCCCAGGAATTGGCTTGCCTCTCTGGCGTGCAGAGAAGCCACTCGGCAGCACTGAAGGTGCAGCGGGGTAGGTCTTGCCTTGCTGTTGCTCCCCTCCCATCCCATGCTTGCCAACATAGGGATCCATTTCCCAGGGTGCAGCTGCAACATGGCCTTGCTTTTTGGCTGCCTCACACTCCTCATGGGATCAACATGAGAGGCCCGGTTAGGATCTGATCTTGCTGACCTTTGGAAGATAGCATACCTTACTGGGGGCTGTTCTTTCAGGCATTTCCTGGCAAGCAGGTGGTCCTCTGGCTCCCTCTGTCCCTCTCTCTCCTCCAAAGCATAAAGATCTGCCTGCTTCCTTCTCCCATTCCTTGGCAATGGAACTCCTGTGGTGCAATCTCCTGGCTTAGGAGGAAGTGTTTCAGCTATTCCCTACTCCCCTCTGCCCCAGATCTACTGTGCTGTCTGCAGTGTCCTGCAAGTCAGTGAGGCACTCAGTGGGGACAGCAGCCCACCGCTGAGCAGAAGGCAGAGCAGGAAAAGGTCTACGGGGGCTGGCTAGCCTGTCTGCTTCTGCTGCTGATCCCAACATCTAAAATTACTGGCATCAATCACCTGATTCTTCTGAGCAAGGTGAAATGAATCAACAGGAAAGATCTGAATCCATGAAAGGGTTTGCCTAGCTGCCCAGAACAGGAAGATAATGAGATTTCCAGAGAAGCAGCTTTGCCAACACCATGTTGCCAGGCCTTGTGGTTTAATCATGTGTCTAATATGTGTTTTTTTTTTCTAGGGCTCTTGCAGTTGCAATATGTTTACCGAGTTCTCTTTTCTTTTTTTTTCACATTGAGACAATCCTGCTTGTGGGAGCTGTGAACAAACCCATGAGAACAAGAAACCCCGGGGCTCAAAATACCTGTATGTAAATAAAGGGTAACACCACAGAGGTTATTTTCAAAGCAATGCCTTGGTTTTCCTCAAGAAAAGACTTGCACGACCATCTCAGTGACAGAGAAAACCAGTCTCTCTGCATGTGACTGAAACTGTATGCAATAGCTCCTTAATTAGGCTCTTCTCCAGCCTCCCAGGAGCAAACACAGCCCTAGCTAACTGGAGGTCTGCTTTGATGCCATGCTTCTTCTGCTTCTTGTTCTGCACTTGCAGTTATCAAACCAGGAGGCACTGCTGCGGGAAGGTACAGGCATAAGCTAGAACAGTTGCTGGACTTCAGGTCCTTCATCCTTCCTGGGGAAAGACAGCAGACCGACAGTGCCCAGCTCCTTGCATGGGGAGGAGGCAGAACCACGGGGCTGTGCTGGACTGTCTTCTTTAGGCTGCCACATGAGGAATTTAACCATTTAACCAGAAGTATTTCTACCTTCCATCTTGATGGATGGCCTATAAGATGCAAGGGGTTGGCTGAAGGGGATATTCAGGGGTAAGGTGTGAACTGTTGTGGTACATTAGCAAGTGATTAATCCAGATTTGCTTTGTGATCTTTACCATGGTCCTTACACACCACAATAAGAACATGGGAGGAGAATGAACAAAACTACAAAAACCTACAAGGAAAAGAGAAATGAGACTAGAGCAGCTTCAGGTAGGTTGGTTGGTTGGTTGCTCAAAACCCTAGAAAACATACACCATAAACTGTCATAAACCAGCTCACTGATGAGGCATACTATGATAGTTATTCTAAGTCAGCTTGCATTAAACTGGATACTTCCTTAGAGCCCAGGCACAAAGGCAACAGCATTAGACAACACCAAGCCCTGGCGCCCAGATGGTGAAAAAGGCAAGAAAGACAAAAGCGTGACCTTTCACTTTGGGGAATAAGGACATGTCCCATGGGGTCATGGGAGGTCTCTCCCTGAAAAAGGCAATTTACTCAGGAGTGCTTGGCCTGGATTATTTTCAGGTGGCATGGATTATTTTCAGGTTCTGCTGCCCCCCCATCTTGGGAAAAGAAGAAATAAGTTTCCAGAATGAAGGCAGAAAGGAGGAGGGGGAGAAAATGATTCTCAGCTGTGAAGCACAACATATGCTAGTGTGAAGCTAAACAGCTTTCCATGCAACATATTCTAGCCAAACTATTAGTAACACCTGATACACCCATGGTTCCCCTTCAGTTACCTGCCAGCAATGAGCAATTGACTCAATAGTATCAATTATGTTCCTTTCCCCGCTCCTTCCCTCCCACCAATTAAGCATCTGTTAATCATGAGAAATAATCCGCTTCTTGGAAAATGTGGGACAATGACTTTTTGTAATAAAATGGAATATTATTGAAAATAGTCATTAAGGTGTCCTGAAATAAGGTGGAGCCGTATCACTACCCCAAGGATTTTAAGCAATCCTATTTACCAAAACTCCTGGGGAAAGGTAAGCTGGTCAGGTCTGCCAGCTGATGCATCTCGGTAACATGTGTGAGGAACACCAGCAGCAAGACAGACCAGGTCAGATCAGGACTTCTCTGATCCCATGCCTATTACAGCCCGTACCAGTTGGCTTGAAAGCAGACACCTTTTCATTTATCTGCCCCTTCACCAGACAGGACTAGCTGTGCAGAACCCAGTCCCCACAGATGTTAGTCTGCCTTCAGAAGCATTCCAGCAGAGGAGGCAGTTCCACCAGTTCCCCAGACAATATCCTCTCCCAATTCACTTTAGCAAGTTTCTTCTCATCTAAGTCTTGTTTGCTGCAATTCAACTCATTGCTACTTCCTCCAGCTATACCTAATGCATATTTAAAGACTCAGCCTACCCTATAAGCAAAATATCAGTTTCTCAAAAATTTTCCCATGGGTGTATTTTCTGGAGTTTTCATCATTCTTGTGCCTTTTACCTAGTATTAGCCTATAAAGGAAGAGAGAAAAGAAATTGCCTGTTTGGTTGGCAGCTGGAAGAAGAAATGCTACGTACAACTGCTACTGTACAACAGACCTTCTAAGCCAGCCATTTACTCTAGCAGCCTTGGCTGAGGAAATCCTGAGTGTTTAGCTGAGCTTTCCACAGCAGACACAGTGGCATCAGATGGAACGGCAAGTGTGTACCCATCAGACTTTCAAGATGATTTAATAGGTTCCTACCAAATATATAATTACATGTTTTTCCACAAATGCTGGAACTGTGTACCAAAGCAGGCTACAAAGTTCACTTCCGAGTCCAGAAGACTTGGCCTTGGTCTTCCCAACTCAACTTCCCTCCTCAACTTCCTCCTGCAGGCAACAGAGGAACCAACAAGGAGGGGTGCCATGCTTGACCTTGTTCTCACCCACAGGGAGGGGCTGGTGGGGGATGTGAAACTTAAGGGCAGCCTTGGGTGCAGTGACCATGACATGGTAGAGTTCAAGATCCTTGGGGCAGCAAGGAAGCTATGCAGCAAGCTCTCTGCCCTGGACTTCAGGAGGGCAGACTTTGGCCTCTTCAGGGATCTGATGTGTAAAGTGCCATGGGATGCATGGCCAACCACATCCTGGGCTGCATCAAGAAGAGCGTGGCCAGCAGGTTGAGGGAGGTGATTCTCCCCCTCTACTCTGCCCTGGTGAGACCCCACCTGGAGTACTGTGTCCAGTTCTGGAGCCCCCAACACAAGAAGGACACGGACCAGTTGGAGAAGGTCCAGAGGAGGGCCACGAAGATGATAAAAGGGCTGGAGCACCTCTCTTATGAGGACAGGCTGAGACAGTTGGGGCTGTTCAGCCTGGAGAAGAGGAGGCTCCGGGGAGACCTTATAGCAGCCTTCCAGTACCTCAAGGGGGCCTACAAGAAAGATGGGGAGAGGCTGTTTAGTAGGGCCTGTTGGGACAGGACAAGGGGTAATGATTTCAAAATAGAGTGAGATAGATTTAGATTAGATATTGGGAAAATTTTTTTTACAATGAGGGTGGTAGAACACTGGAACAGGTTGCACAGAGAGGTGGTGGATGCCCCATCCCTGGAAATGTTCAAGGCCAGGTTGGATGAGGCTCTGAGCAACCTGATCTAGTGGGGGATGTCCCTGCTTCTTGCAGGGGGGTTGGACTAAATGACCTTTGAAGGTCCCTTCCAACCCTAACCATTCTATGATTCTATGATTCCCAGCTAAGACTTGTTGGACATTTCTTAGCAGAATGGATCATGTCTTCCAGATGCCCAGGGGCCTTTTATGGCATGAATCAGCACAGGCCAGTTGCAGCACAGGCCAGCTGCATCCAGTTGTTCTCTGCCCCACCCCAACCTCCATCCTTCCTGGAAACCTACAGAGACTATTTGCTGTTTCCTTTAATTTACTTCACTAACTGGACTCTAATTCACTTGCTTTATGCTTTTGTTTGCTTGGAGGATTGATACATGAAGGTACTGATTAATAATCTGTACTGGATTGTCATCCTGAAAGCTTAAATCTGAAGGTACTGGTCAGGCTGCTCAGTGAAAAGATGTTGTATGTACAATATACTTTTGGGACCAAGATCTTAGATATTTTGTAATCCTTCTAATGACAATAATAAATATGAAAAACACTGAGTTATCTCTGAACATCCTGTCCACAGACACTAAAATAAGAACCGATCATGACTGCAGAAGAGCTACTGCTAACTTTATCCCAGGGAAGGGGGAAAGGGGGCAACAGAACAATTTCCCACCCAGAAAGTCAATAAAATAAATGAAGATAGTATCTTACTTTAATAGCAATTTATTATCATTAAAAGTAACAAGTAGGTTTAAATCCTTTCGTCTTAAAAATCTAGTTTAACACACAGGTCAGTGCTACAGTTCTATGAAACCTATGGCAAAATTGTATCCCCAAATCGCACCGTTCTGCCTCATCCTCATAGACATCAATGGTGTGGGACACAAACAACACAGAAACAGATCACTCTATACAGCACTTGTCATAAGGATTATCATTAGGCCTCAAGAAGCTACAAGTTATTCTGCAAGAGCTATTAAGTAAAACTTTAGTTTTCCCCTTTCTTAATATTGCTGGAACAATCAAATATTCACACAGTTTTTGATGAAGTCATAAGACTTTACAAAACTTTGTTTTTTTTCACTGTATCTCTTCTTTGCTGCTAAAATTTCCTTTTTTATTTTTTTGCTTTTCCTCTGTTAGTGACATGGCTGCCCCATTCCAGGAGACAAAACCACAGCAAGTTTGCCAGTACTCAGCTCTAGCATTTACCTTTAATATTGCTGCCAAAACAACTTGGCAGCACACAGTTCAGAGTTCAGAAATACTACATGCTCATGTATTAATCTCCAGCTTCTTGGGAGCTCTAGAGCTTAAGTTAAGCTCAAGCTAAGTACCCAAGATAGCTAGCTTACATCTAGTTTAGATTTGTGTAAAGGAATGGCAGCCAGATGCTGCAGCACAGATGCATCTTCACATTACAGCTGTTCTCAAAAAGGCCTGAGCAAGTCATAATACTGTTCCTCAGTGGCTTGCAGGATCAAAAACTGTCTCCACAAGCAAGTACGCATATTGGTGAAAAGGGAGGATGGTCCTAATTCTATAAAGGATTTAATGTCTTCAATTTAAGGTTACAATGTTACTCAGTATTCAAAAGTAAGCAGAAGCCTCTGAGTGAAACCTTTCTGGCTAGCAGAAATGTAGTGGAGGAAGAAGCAGAACACAGGTAAACTTTGTATAGCTACACAGATGTGGCTTGCACATTTTTTCAGGTACACAAGAAGGTCTGTTCTTCAGAATCCCTTAGATGGATATTTCTGCATGAACTTCACAGCAGCATGTGGAATTGGGGAGCTCAGTGAAAACAAATCAGTAAGTAGCTTCATGTACATTTATATCCACTCTGGATTTAGAGATTCATGGGAAGAAGTATAAACGCAATCACAGGATAAACATATGGAGGAGGTACTAGATCAACAGATTCTTTGAACAGACTCCAGATATTCTGGAACAGTAGGTCACATTCTTCTCTAAGCAGATCCACAAGTTAAAACTCCAGCAGAAAAGGAGGTGTTAAATTTACTCAATTAAAAATATTTTTTTTTGGAGTTTGCTCTCAGCTGGATCTCTTGGGACAGAAAAAAAAAAAAACAACAAAACCAAAACAATGCTTATAGCAAAACTGCAAAATCCTATCTTACCTAACATCCTAAACTACTATCTTACTTTGTAAATGTACCTAACAGTTTATGAATAGCCCACACTTACTCAGTAATACCTTAAGGACTTTTAACTGAGGTAGCCACCAAACCATCACCATACATTATCGATGCCAACACAAATGGAAAAGCTCAACTAAGATGCTCAAGAAGAGTTAGTCATTCTCCATCTTGCTCTCCTCCTCCCACTCTTGTCTCACTTCCTGTTTCTCCTCTTGCCCATCTCTAACAAACAGCTACAATCAAAATTCTGCTTTCCAGTTCACTTGTAAAATGTCTTTGGATTTTCAAAAGCAAATTTTCAAATGAAAAAAATCAGTGAATTCACTTTTAAATCAATGTAATTTAAAACACTAACACTGAAGGACAATCTCCAACCTCAACCACTGACACGTCAGAGGTGCCAGCTATATGATCTTCCTGCACATGCCTAGGTGCTAGAAGCTGTGGAAAGACGCCTGCATTGGCAAAACACAGAAGTTGTGAAAAGGTCCCTTTCATTGTAAGTCTCATCCCATATATGTAAACACTCCAAAATTCACCTGTCTAATTACTGTCTTTCAAGTACTCAGGAAGTTAAAATAAAACTGCAATTATCATTCCTTTAGCTAAAAAGTAGATCTAGAATATCCTTGACCTTTCTAGTGGCATTCAATTCTTAAAATGAAAATATTTTGAAATATAGGCTATGATAGCCTATATTCAAATTCAACATGAAAAAAAAAATCCTCTTTAAGCACAATTAATACCCTGGTATTTTTGAAAATATTTCCAGGATTTTTTTTGTGGTCCCTTATCACGGATCTTTTTCAAGGTAATTCAGAACCCCCTCTACCCACATCCAAATTAACCAACCAACCAAATGAGAAAACCTCAACTGAAAAGCAAACGCCCCAATATCTAAGTTGTTTAATACTTGTATTGCAGAATGTACATTCAGGTAAAGTTCTGTAAACACCCAGTTCTGATTTATTTTCTTCAACCACTATTTAAAATTTCAGGGTTCTCTCCATTGGCTAAATGCTTTAATGCAACTAAAGGAATGCAAACTCTCACTTCAGACACACTGCATTAACCCAAAGCAGCATAAACCCCCCATTTCCAAGACACATACCTGCCAAATAAACAAGCCTGAAGAAAAAAAACAATGCTCCTGTTTAAAAACAGAGCACTAACCAGTCTGGCATGCGTAATATTGGTTTCTTTATCTAGATCAGATACTGTGTGTATATTCCCAAATATAAAAATAAAATTGTATGAATGCATGCAACTGTACATAGTGCAGTTCAAGCAATACTGAGGTGTTCTTGTTTTTGTGAAGCATGTGGACAATAGCAAATTGCAGGGTAATAATTGTAATGTGATGCTTGGGTTTTTTCTTCCACAGAGACATACAAAGCTACTTCTACTTCAAAAAACTCTAGCCCATGACAGGGAGATATTAAACAATTTAGCCTTGAAAACTGTACTGTGAAGAATTTCTGATTTCCTTATGTCTAGATTACCCAATGGATTTTTTGTTAGAAGTCTTTTACTAGAACTCCTTTTTTCACAGGAGTTTCTACATACCCAAAAAAGTGCTTTCTGCTTTGATTACATCTTGTTCATCAGGTGGCAGTAGATGAAGGTAGTTTATTACATTAAAAAAACTAACCTCATCCTTATGGAGTGTATGTAATACACAAATTAAAGATTCCAGTTAAGGATCACCACATACTAACCCTTCATATTTGTATAAGATGACCAGCTATGACATTGTAGCTACTGAAACTGTACATAGGCACCTTGCTATATGATACTTATGCTATAGTTCTCTTTTTAAAAACATTCCACAACTGCCCCTGCACTTGTGTCATTTTTGTCCATTTCATCTGTTCAGCCGCTGTGTTACCACTTCACGGTACATGATAGAGATATATATCAGCAGGAGAAAAATGACAAAGAAATCATCCAAGAACCCCAGAATTCCAAAGAGGGCTTCAGGAAGAAAATCCAGAGGTGAAGCCAGGTACAGCAAGGCTCCAAGCAAGCACAGGAATATTCTGATGCGAAACATCCAGAAGAGGCCCCCAACAGAAAACATCTCCCTGAAAGCATGCCGCAATAAAGTGGGCAGATCCATAATTCTTTCTATAATCTGTGAAGAAAGAAACCAAAAGTTAATATTTTTACTTTAGTAAGAGGCCCACGCTAAAAGGGTCTTTTTTTAGTCTGAAATTTCTATTACTACATTACAGTTTTGGAATCTATTAGTTTATAAGAATTAAAACAAGAAAAAGTAAGACAAAACTTCCTGGATTTAGTTTTGCTGGGTAAAAAGTCAGATTTAGCATACATGTTTTCAAGAAACAGTCAAACTGTATTATTCTATACCATAAAACATACATTTAACTCACTACAAAACACATTGGCATCTATTAAGAAGGAAAAACAATGACTACTGGAGTAAACCAAACAACTGAGAAAGTGAGAAAAAGCAAACAGGTTAACTGGAGTGAAATATTGATCAGAATGGAAGACAACTAGGGATGGTGAGAAAGAAACAATAGGTAAAGTAGAATAAGTTCCAGATCTTCAGAAAAAGAACATCTCTCCTGGCATATAAGCAATGATTTGCATAAGTTTCCAAAGGACAGATCAAGTTTCAAAGTAAACTAAAGAACCTTTAAATGAATCCACCCCAGCTCCTTTCCAGTTCTCTACTATGACTCTGTCATCTTAGTGATGGATTGCTCAGTAGAAAATAGTCAGGTTTTTGTTGTGAGGTGTAAGGAGGGGTGACCTTTGAATTTTTTTTGATACTCGTTCCCTTTCTACCGTACACAGTTTCTACACAGAGCCATGACATAAAAATAAATTACTGCCAAGGCTGAAAAAAGTTCTCTAGAAAGGAATTTTGTATGTGGTTAAGGCAATACACTGTGTATAAATCAAACACAATTTATCTAGTCTGATTGCTCTCTACAACTACCTGAAAGGAGGTTGTAGCGAGGTGGATGTTGGTCTCTTTTCCCAGGTAACTAGCCGCAGGACGAGAGGAAACGGCCTCAAGTTGCATCAGGGGAGGTTTAGATTGGATATTAAGAAAAATTCCTTTACTGAAAGAGTGATCAGGCACTGGAACAGGCTGCCCAGGGAAGTGGTGGAGTCACCATCCCTGGAGATGTTAAAAAAATGTGTAGATGTGGCACTTTGGGACATGGTTTAATAGGCATGGTGGTGTTGGGTTGATGATTGGACTTGATGATCTTGGAGGTCTCTTCCAGCCTTAATGATTTTATGATTAGGGCTTTAATGCAGACTTCTGACATGATGCCAGGCAGGTCACTAGGGACTAGCCACAGAGCCCACAGAGAAGTCCAATGGAACCTAAAAGTCAGTTTCAAACTATTCTGGATCAAAAGCATAAACGTTTTGTGGTTTAGAATAAAAAAAAAATTACCACCTCATACCTCTTTCATCTCTTTTGGACTGTAAACACTTCTTGCTAATGTTTTGTTACTATATCCAAATTCAATGAACAGATGAAGACAAGCAGGGAAGTAACTAGGCATGTGTGAGCATTTCACCTCGCAAACCAGAACACGCACATAGAAGACACAGAACTTCAACAGTCTCTCTTAGCTATTTATAACAAAAAAAAAAATCCCGTTTTCTTCACTCAGAAAGCAGAATAAATACTGCAATATAATCTGAGAGGAAAATAAAAAAAATCAAGACAGTACATAGCTTGAAATCTCAGGAGGAAAGGCACAGAATAGAACTTCAGATTCTTCTAATGAATGTAAAGAGATCAATCAAGTGAATATTCTTCCTTGCATGTCATGTATTTCATTAAGTATTTTTATGACTAGTTACTAATCCTTTCAAATTAACAGGTCAAAATTTAAAAGAGATTAACACACGAATAGGTAACACAAGGCTTATTGTTTTCACTCATAACAAAAAAGCAAGTTTCTATATATTTCCTCAAATTACAAATAAATATTTTCAAGGTTGTAGTTTGCCATAACTATATAATCATGAATTTCCTACGGGAAACTTGCAGAGCCCCTAAGCATCATGAAGAGAAAATTAATATCCCAATGAAAAAAACAAACAAACAAAGAAACAAAGGGAAAAAAAAACCAAAAAATGCTGTTAATCTCGCGTGAACTCACTGACTTCAACCCAAATTTACCCAGAACTTACAGATCTGGGCTGTCCTGAGAATCTCCGATTGTAATCATTAACATCTTGAAATACTTGGGTTGCATCCTGCTGATCTTCACCGAAGAGTGGTAAAAACAATGTAACCTAGGCACAGCAGGGAGATTTTGTTATATGGGCAACTGACTTTTAAACGCAGGCATTGTGAACTATAAATGAAAATAGTAATCTTCAGCTAACTATATAGAACAAACTATATTTTTTGAATATTTAGTAGCAAAACAAAATGAAAACTACTAACATGGATACTGCTGGTAAGTTTTAACAACTTCATTACTTATAACTGTTTACAGAATATTAATTTTTTAAAAAGATTGTTTAAAACAAGCATAAGAACCCTCCTTCTGAGAGAGGCTTACAGGAAATTTTTCTAAACACTTAAATGGTTTATTTCTCAGAATAAGAGATGATTTCAAGAATAAAGTTAATTTATCAAATTAATCTAGTTTTGTTTCTTAAACTGAAAATCAAAAAAAGCAACCAATGAGGTAACTCTTCTTCCATCTTTAGAATGGCCCTGCATTTCAGCAAACAAGCAGCAAAACTCACACTTTTGCATATAGATGTTCATACCAAGACCAAGGAGAATAATACAGAATAAGTTAACAGAAAAAGATATTAACTGTCAGCTGTTTTGTAAGCACAGATAATTCTGCTGTGTTCTTGGGTTAACTTTCATGCAAACATAGAAAAATATGTGAGATCATATTAACATATCTTTTGTTCTATTTCTCTAAAGGAGTTTCTGAAAACTTAAGACTTGTTTTTGCAAGTGATGTTCAGGAATAAAATGCAGATTATCATAGGAAACAGAAAATGCATAGCACCTTAAATTATTACAGGCTTCAAAAGCTCCCTGTGTACCTGGCTACTGAATATATATCTTGTATCCATGCACCAGTCACATTTAGGAAAAGATAGCACAAGCAGATCTATATTCAACTCCTAGCCTTGTGTTCTGGTTTTATTTAGTGAGGGGGGGCTACGGTGGCAGCTTCTGTAAGAAGCTGCTAGAAGTTGTTCCCCTTTGTTCAGTGGACTCAGCCGGGCCTAGGGCGGACCTGCTGCTGGCCAAGGCCGCGCCAATTGGTAGCAGAATGTTCTATGATAACACCTCTGCAATAACGTATTTAAGAAGGGGAAAACAGAAGGAAAAAAAAAAAAAAGGAAGAGAAGATGTGAAGACACTGAGTGGGGAACAGAGAAGGGGAGGTGCGAGCCTTGGGGCCTTGCAGGCCTCACCCTCTGGCCTCCTGCCAGGCGGCCGACTGGGCCTAACTCGGCCTGGCCTGGCTGCAAGAAGTGGAGAGGAGATGAGATGTGAAGAGATCCTGAGAGGCGTCTGCCTGCCTGTTGTGAAGAATTTCTTGTGAGCAGAACAGCTGCAGATGTCAAGGTCAGTGAAGAAGGAGGGAGAGGAGTAATGCTGCTCCTGGCCAGAATTCCTGCAGCCTGTGGTGATGACCATGGTGGAGTAGGCTGTTCCCCTGCAGCCCATGGAGGTCCATGGAGGAGCAGAGATCCACCTGCAGCCCGTGGAGGACCACACGTTAGGGCAGGCGGATGCCCAAAGGAGGCTGTGGCTCGTGGGGGGCCCACTGGGGCAGCTGTTCTGGAGGGACTGCACCTCATGGAAGAAATGACCCACACCGGAACAGTTTCATGAAGGACTGCAGCCTCTGGGTGGGACCCCACGATGGAGCAGGGGAGGAATGTGAGTTCGTCCCCTGGCAAGGAAGCAGCAGTGTGAAGCAACACGTGATGAACTGTTAACCCCCATTCCCTCTTCCCTGCTGTGCTGCTCGGGGCAGGGAAGGTGGAAGAGGGAGGGGTGGGGGGAGATTATCTTGTTCTCTGTCTCATTCTCCTGCTAGTTTTAGAAATGAATAGTTTTCCCCAAGTTGAGTCTGTTTTGCTTGTAACGGTAACTTCAAGGATCTCTCCCTGTTCTTATCTCAAACCTCGAGCCTTTTTTTTCTTCTATTATCTCTCCCTATTCTCTCGGACGGTGGGCGGAGTGAGAGAGAGACTGCCTAGTCTGGTCCCGATCGGAGCTGAACTACGACACCTTGCCACAAACCTTCTATATGACTCATGTTGTACATGTGTACATACTGCTATTCCTCATTTATAAATCAGACCTCACTTTTCTTACTTCACAGGGTGAGAATGAATGCATAACCATGCAAAGAGTACCACCCAATTTACCTGTTATTCAGAGGAAGTTAGAAGAATATCTATGTAAGGACAGACAATTAAACAATCACTTATTTCCCCCTTTTTCATCTTCCTCACCTTTATTTTTTAAGTCTCTCTGCTCACTGGCTACCCTCTAAACCTATTAATTCTTCGTCTAGTCATACCGATTTTTCTTTCCTTCCTCTGTCTTCTTACAGTCATTTCTCCTGCTGACAGACACAATCAAAGCAGGATATTATGTACGTGCAAGGGTGTGAGGCATATTATATAATTCATCAGAAGTTATTAGCTCTATATTTGTACTCTGTTAAAATAAAGACATACTTTTGCTAAAACATACACTACAGGACTCAGAGATCCTAAGTGTTAATGAGTTGCAGGGACAAATTTCAAACTGACAATGTAAGTTGTGTAGGAAGGAAGCTAATTCTTGCTCTACAAAGCTCAAATTAATAATATATACAAACTAAAAATAGGGACAAAATAAGAAATTGACATAGATATGTTTTTTTTTCGTAGGGAGAGAGGGAATGGAGAGAGTATATTGAGTATATGAGTATCCTACTTCACAGAAACCAGTAGTATACTGCCTACTGGCAGTCTTCCACAACAGCCAAGTCTTTCAGATGTAAGTTCTGGTAAAGAAGTTATATAACATCTTGAACAGAAAGCATGGAAGAATTGTAGATAATATCTTATGATTTTCTGTTTTCATATACTCCTTTACAGAAAAATGTCTGAGTTACCAGTGCTGTTCACTTAAATTTGAGTTGCAGGAACAATTTGTATTTTTTGAGCCATTTGGCAAAGCAAAAAGTTTTAAAAAAACTTTATGTCCACGTCTCACATATCCATATTCTTTCAGCTTCTCAGACTTCTGTCTGTATCACCATTGCAGTTCACAGGTAAGGGCTTTTTGGTAAGCTACATTGGGTAGCCAAACTATCAAGTTCATGATTACTTAAAATATTACCGTTTGTCTGCAGATTGGACAACGGATGGCACCCAGCCATGAGCCATACCTCCAGTAGGCAATAATGCAAGAACCTGATAAAGGTAAGTTACAGACATTTAAACTTCTGAGTTGAAACATACATTGCATGAAATAATATGTTACACACCAAGGAAAACAACAGAAGTGTATAAGCAGTTAGGTTAAATCTGTCTTTTCTGGTGTAATTTTGCATACAACATTCACTGAAGATACCAAGAACCAATATGTTCAAATTCAATGCTATTAACGAGAAAAATCCTGAATAGGTTCAACTGCATCATTAATTTTAAGGTATTATTTCTTGAAAAGATAGAAAACTTCTTAATCATTAACAGAAGAAGCAAATAATTAAAAATCTTACCAGTTTAAAATTTAATAGTCACAAAAACGTCAACAGATGTAAAATTTATCCTAAAAAACTGGCTTTATTATCAGAGTTTCAACAGGTGAAGGGATGTATAAAAATCTGAATACTTTAACTGCTTTCCAAATTTGTAAATTCTTTCTTTTAAATGACTAGATATGGTATGCACTATAGGCTCCATAAAACTAGATTAATGCAGTGAAAGAATCTACTGGGAACCTGAAGGAGAGGAAGCAAAATGCTGCATAGGCCATTTGTAAGTAAATTTGAATAGCTGGTCCTCAAAAAAAAGGCAAACGCTATAAGCATTGTGGACTTAGTCTTAATTCTTCAAGACTTCCAAGAAAAAAACCTCACTCTGAGATAAAGATAATGCCAAGCAGAATTTCTTACTCTTTCTAAACTAGCTTTTTTTAAATGGTACATTTGCAAATGTTTTTCAGCCTCTTCAGTCTTTTTACCACCTGGAAATAAATAATACTCTCTGTCCTTGACATTTTTAAATTAACCACAGTTTCAATCCTGACAGCATAGAAAAAAAATACAGCACACTCTCAAAGGGACTGTTTATTCACAAATGTATTTTCTCAACAACTTCTAAAATAATTATTTGTAATGCAGACTAGAAGACAAGCTGTTAAAATCAAACAAAGCTTTGCATTAGGGTGACTGTACTAGTGCTAAAAGTTTGTATTTCTGTTCTGGCTTTATCTTTGGATTTCTTTCTGGTTTTACCTTTGGGGCTTGGGTTTTTTCTTGCTTACCACAGAAGAGATGTCCACAGTTTGTTTCTATAGGAAAAGTAGCCTGTTGCAAACAGACTGGACAGGACATATCTGTATAGAAGTGATGTCTATCACCAGCAGAAGCATCCTGCTGGAACAGAAGAGAAATGCAGAGTGTTAGATATACTATTTTTATACAAACCTACTGAGTTTAAAAAATAATAATAAATACACTGTTCATTTACTAAAAGTCAGTCAAATGCAAAACTATGTGAAATGAAAAAGAAATATATTTAAATTAAAAAATCAAGAATACTTAAAATACAAAAACTGATTCACTAAGCAAGTTGTTGTGACAAGCCCACTATTTTCCCTTCATCTGTTACATAAGTATGTGCTTCAAGCCAGTTAAAGACTGCAGAGAAAGAAGGTACTTGGTCCTTCACATTAAGTTATGTCAGCATAACATATCTAGACTGTTACTTTGTTATACTAAGTAGCAGGTAATGGAACTGCATTGCTTACGAGTTGCAGTATTTAGTGTTCCTAAGCACAAGTATAGACATCAGCTTATATATGTCACTGTCATGAAATTATTTTTGTCTCCATTTTGCCATATTTGTCTTCTACATAAATATGCACTGTAGTTAAAAATTTGTCATTATTTCAATAAGTATTTGATGAAACACTCTCCTCAATACTCTGCAAAAGTATGGCTTTTCACCCGAGGGCTGGGACTCAGCAATTTCCAGTAACTTGGCCTACACTCTCCCATTCTCTCTGCTACATGTCAGAACTGGATGCAGTCATGGAACCATAGAATGGCTGGGGTTGGAAGGACCTTTAAAGATCATGTCGTTGAACTCTGTTGCCATAGGCACGGACATCTGTCAATAGATCAGGTTGTTCAAAGCCCTATCCAACCTGGCCCTGAACACTTCCAAGGATGGGGCATCCATAACTTCTCTAGGCAACCTGTTCCAGTGCCTCACCACCCTCACTGTAAAAAAATTCTTCCTTATGTTCCATCTAAACCTAACCTCTTTTAGTTTAAACCCATTGCCCCTTGTCCTGTCATTAAAGGTCTTGATAGAAAGTTGCTCTTTGTCAATCTTTGTTGCCTGGCTTTTGTTGCTGTGCCATTGTTCTGCTACACACAGTTTATCAGCCTAAACATCCAACCCTTGTCCTGTGGCAGTAAGTACTCCAGATTTCCTTTCCTTTATCACTAAGTTCCCAGGAACATTGCAGGAACAATCATCTAACTTACTCCACCTTGTGGGAAAAACTTGTTTGAAAAAAGAACCAGCCAAGTATTTAATTTTAATTACTTAACTTACCCATAAAAAAGCCTATGTTATCTCATTACTTGATAAATTTCAAGGATGCCTCTGTACAGTAAGCTTCCATAACTTTCAAGACCAGTTTCTTCCAGAACCTCAGAGAAGTCTACACTACTACAAACCAGATAGTTGTATGATGCCAACGCTTAGCACAGCACCTGCTCAGTTTGAAGCTGCTGACGAAGAGCTCGCACTAGCTCTTGATTTTCTGGGTGTATATTCTGATGTTCACTTCTGTGAAAAGAAACATAAGCAGTAAGAAAAATTGACCACCAACACTGAAAAGTAACTGACTGGGGGGGAAAAAAAAAGAACTTGAACCAAGGGAAAAAAAGCATTCTTTCCTGCTCTAAAGGATTTTAAAGGAAGTACACAAATAATTAAGGAACCAGAACATTTATTCTAGATCTTAAACCTACTCTGGACATTTAAAGCTGTACAGCAGCAAGATTTTTCAGAGAGACTCCACAATCAATCATTAAATTATGTTAAAACTAGATTGTAATCTGAAAAAAAAACTAAGTCATTAACCTGCAAAAAATCAAGTTGCTTGAAAGCTTTTATACTCATCATGGAGAAATATTTTTTATTTTTGTCTCCATTACTAATTTTTGTATTGTTGGTCTACTTGTAAATTTCTTATTTTTTTTTCACTCACCAAGTTAGAGAGTTTAAAAATCCTAATTATTTTAATTTTATCTGCTACATGAAAGATTAAGACATAACATTTACCTAAGAAGGGACAGGCAAACTCTTAGATTTAGAATGTTGAATTTATGTAACTATCAGCAGACTGGATATAAAAAGAAATCACTCTTTTTAAATCACTCTTTAAAAAGAAAGACTCTACAGGCAAAAAACCTACAGGTTAGAGATGCCAAGGGGAATCAAAGGGAAGGGACTCATTGAAAAAAGGAGGCTGGCTATATTACAAGTCTGAAATTCAAAAGCACAATGGGAACAGAACTGTAATTAAAAATGATGGTGACAACATTAAGATGTGTTGAGCTACAATAAATATGCATCAACAGCACCATATTAAAAACTTAATTTTTATGCTTTATTTATTCATATGGATTTCACTGGTGACACATTCTCCTCAGCACTGTTGAGGTCTTAGCTGGATTCTGTTTTCCATTTTAGGCTAAATGCATAAAAACACATAAAGAAGTTGGAGGAAGTTCAGAAGAGAATAAGAACTATTGCCCAAGTTTTTTAACCATTAGAGAAGGAGTGAAGAAATGTCAGTTCATATAGAAGACCACTCATGGAAAGAAAAGAGGACAGGAAAAAGCTTTCATTCTACAAATATGAGCAATTATTTCCCACAGTTATCTAAGGTTGGTGGAAAAACATTTCTAACTGCTAAGTGTACAAAATCAGAAAAGGCTACCTCAGAGTATTGTGGTCTATGCTGGACTAAAAGTTAAATCAAGAAACAGGTTTCACTGCTTCCAGAGATGATCTAGGCAAGTTGATCCTCTGCCCGAGCTGAGGGCTGGACTGGTTGAATTTTTAGGACGTTTTCTGGTTGCAGTTCTATTTACATAATTTCCTTTATGGTCCCATTTTGTGGATCTTGTCTGTCATGCATGTTACATGTATAAAAGTATTTGCCTGTTAGGATGCTACAAATGAGCATATTTTGCACTTTCAGTTTGCCAGAAATCTGATATATACTGAAATTCAATTCAAATCACACACAAGTGGAAGCTGTCAATTATAAGCCAGTTTATTCTGATTCCTTCATGAACAAATAATGCAAATTTGCTAATTCCTCTTTATTTAGTATAGTGAAAAGCTATACTAAATAAAGAGGAATCTTAAGTGCTCAAATTAAAAAAGGTAGACATGGTAAAGTTACCTGAGCAATATTAACATATCATCCTTATAAAAATCCTTTATTTATATGACTTTACTCTGGTATCACCTACTACACCGAATACATGAGAGTATTTGTAGAGCTGTAAAGGTACAGTATGTACAACATCTGTCACCTATGCATAAGATGCTGAGGTAAGCAGAACACTGTGCAATGTCCAGGAAGGGACAGGCTGAGCTCAAGACATTTCCAGTTCATAACTTCTGTCATGCAAGTAGTGTGAGAAAATAAATGAAATAAATGAAAAATGGTACGGTCCTATGTAATTAAAGGCATTTTCAAACACATGCCAGAAAGAAATAAAGTTAGATGCAGAGGCTTTTAATTTTCCCTTTTCTGTTAGCACTCCATAACTTGAGGAAAAAAGTCCCACGACATGGAAAGACTGTACTATATATCACAAAGGGCCCCACTAAACTAAAATTACCAGAAGGAGGAAGGCTGCCTACTCATTCAGTGTGCAGTCTCACACAGGGAAAGTGAGCGACAGTACTTATGGGGACTTGTGTATCACTATGCAATGATAGTCAGTTAATTTCCAAAGATTAAGATCTGCTGAAAATACTGACCTGATCTTATAATCAAACCATATAATGGGATAGAAAAATGAGAGAAACAGACCTAAACCTGCAGATTCATAAACATGGGTTAAGTAAGTAATCTGGGACAGACAGGGAATCTCTGATACAAAACATTGCAGGGTCAGGCTACCTTTAATCTGCTGGATAAACTAAACTTCCACAGTCTCACTTGTAATGTGACAACCTACTCACAAGTTTAAAAGATGATGAAAAAAGTCTGGCTGCATTTTATCAAAATTAATAACTCAAAAGCATACAGGCTTTGCAAAAGTATCTTATAGTAACTGAAGTAAACATTTGCAACTTGGTATACATGTTAATTACTGCTAATAAGTTTTGCCACCAAAAGCACACAGACCTTCAGCTCATGCCCTGATGCGATGCTTCACTGAGTTCTCTCTGCTGGAAACAAGTAAAGCAACAATATCTCTCAACAGTTCTTTCATATTCCACTTCTGCCTCCTAAAATCTACTGCAACATACACTCCTTGCTGCCTGTTTTCCCTTTTTATTCTGTTCCTGCAACCTTATTAATTACCCTAAGCTTTCTTTCATGTATTCTAATCCAGGGCCTGCTCCTACCCAACTTAAGTATTTCAGATGTTGCATGCAGAGGCACAGGTGGCAAAAGACTGACGTAACAGACACAATATAAGGAACAGACAGGTCACTGTATTGCCTAAGATAACCAGAGAGGAAAAAGAATAAACTCCTTTTCTCCCGTACTCCCCCTTCTGTGCTAAATAAATAAGAATTACTATACTTTTTGTACTGTACACATTTTCTACTGTACTGTGCAGATTTTCACTGAGACAATACAAAAGAGGTAGAGCAAAAATGCTGTTGAATACAGACAATTTCAGAAGGTGCCAGAAGGCACAGTGGAGAGCTGAGAGGATCCTGATAGGACTTTCAGTAGTCAGTCATATAATGCAGAAGTAAACAAGCTTCAAGGCTTCCAAAGTGTGGGAGCTTTGTGTGCGAGTTTGTTTGCCCTTCCAGAAAATAAACCATCAGAGAATGTAACAGAATCTACAAAAAAACATTTTACTCAGCTCATTACACTGCAGAGGTAGTTAGCAACTAGCCCTTTTCTGCCTCACTAAGCGATCCTTCATCATCAATGAAGGATCTCCGTCTCCCAGAACTCGAATCCTGAGTGAATTCCTCTTACTCTTGCCCATGGCTGACCCTTGTTCCACTCGCTTGTTTTCATGTTCCTAACTTACTTTCCTTCAAGAAGTTAAAAAATAAGGTATTTACTTTTAAACTAAACCCTTAAAATTCAAGTTACAGATGCTAAAAATGTCAATACAATGGGTAGAGAAAGCGTAAGAGAGCAGAGGTAAAAGAGATTCTTGAAGCCACCTGAATAACTGAAACAGCCTTGGAAAGAAAAGCAAGGTGAAGTGCATACGTTTCTCTTAGATTCCTTTGCCGTCTCCTGGTCCTGAATAGCAGCACTGCCTTGCAGTTCAACCAACCTTTCCCACTTCTGGTTTCTTTTGTGGCTTGTTCTCAAATACCTCCTGTCCTGCTAATACTTCTCATACAGATAGATCCTCCACAGCAAATTCCATATGCCAATGTGTCATTAAAACTGAGTTCTCTTAGTTGCTAAAACTGTTCTGTATTCAGAAGTCTACAGACATCTGTAAAAAAACCCACAAAGCTAATCTGAAGCTCAGATTTACTTTCCCAAAACACAGAGGCTAAGATATTTGCTAGGTTGCAAGGAAAAACTCTGAAGTGAAAAATAAGCTTTGATTACTTGACCATTAAAGTTATGGAATTCTGAACTTAACATTTGACTTTATGGAAAGCATATTAAAGTCCATTGTTTTCCAACATATTCATTTATAAACACATCAGTCAACTTATTCAGGTTTGAGGGTTTTTTTTTTTGAAGGAGACTGCAACTAGAACATACATTGGAGGGTTATACCCAATCTTATTTGTGGAATCACTATTGACAAATCTGTACTTTGTAACCAAATATGACACAGAAGCCACAGACTGTGAATTCAGCCATTTTCAGTCTTAAGGAACAATGAGCATTATTGCCTTTGATCATCTGAAGATAAGGAAGAGTTAAAGTTCACTTCTGAGAAACACATAACTTCATTCTAACTACAAATTAAATTGCGAAACTCTGCCAAGCAATTAGTTAAACAGAGTAAGTGATCAAACAATCATTTCCTAAATGTGACAAAATCACACTTGTTTTGCACACTAATGCGAAAATTTGTTGAGAAAGTTAGAATTTTACAAATGCAGGTATGTAGGTTAATTCCTGTCAACATATTCTCACCTTAAAAGCGTATATACCAGAGCTGCAATGAAAGTGAAACTGAGCACAACTGCCACCAGTACCTGGTCACTTATTCCTTCTATAACTGAATCATTATCTAGCTTCAAACTCTGAACTTCTGCTTGGTGACTGGCCATCACAGCTCTAAAACATAAAAAGAAATATATACATACATATATATATTAAAACATACATGCGCACACATACATTTTAACCACAGTTACAAATAGTATGTATACACATCTGCTCATACACACAATAAATTCCTGAAACAACAGATTAGTCATTGCTGAAGGAAAAAATGGTAAAAGAAGGAAAAGATGCATTTTTACCAAACACCGAGCTTGCTGCAGAGGACTGTAAAACATTTGTCTTGTGCAGTAGCAAACAAGTCTTCAAAACCTATGTTGTGATCTAAAGATTTTTTTTAAAAAAACATCAGTCAGATATTTCACATGGGAATCTTTACCAGATAACTTGCTTAGGAATAGGTCATTGCTGAATTAGACATATTCTAAGAAAGGTTTATTTACCAAAAGTATAATGACTCTGCATTATCAAGAATTTTAGCAGTCACACAACACATCACTGCTGCTTGGCTGAGACAACGTAATTTTTAGGGACCTAATTTTCAACACTTATGTGAAGAAAGATACAAGGACGTTTGGGGTTTAGCTGTTTTTAGAGTATTAAATGCTCATTTGGATACACAAGAATCTCTTGATGCACTTTATATTTTATCTGTCTTTTCTATGCATTACCGTCCTTCAGCTGGAAACATGCGAAAAACTTGAAAGAAAGAGTATTATCAGGCTTCCCTAGTTAGATTTTTTTTTTTACATTAATTTCACATATGTAACAATCAGAATGATTTGCCAATGCTAGCATTTATTACCCTATAGCACTAACCTACGAAATAAAATAGTTCCCAGCACACTACTAAATCACTCCTGTTGCAATCAGGAAGTGAAATTAACTACAGTTGTGAGTATTATGAAACCAGAAGAGTGAAGCTAACCTAACTCTGGCAAATGACCAAAAAAGTCATATTGAAGCTGTGTCCATACACAACTAAAGTACTTTTCATATAGAGCTGACATAAAATCTCAGCATCAGTTTATGAGGTCAGGTAAGACTGGTATCATCTACTTTACTTCGTAGTCCAGTGTGTGTGTCTTAAGCTTGCAAGCTTTCATCAGTGTTTCTCTCATGTCATGTTTTAATTTGAACCTTGCTGGCTACTAAACCTCACCAGACACTACCTGGCCCTGAATTAATTGCAAAACTGAAATGGAATACAAGTCATCAGGATTTTAGCGCATACCTGTAATGACTACCCTGGCAAGATTTCAACATGCCAGTCTACTGCCTATACAAAAGTGACATCTTTTCCATAAGATTGCTACTGTCACTCTCCAGATCTTTTCTTGTATGAGTTGTGGAGCTTTTTGCAAGCTTCCTTACATTTGTGTGAGACACACTCTGTAGAAGCAATGCAAGAGAAGCTAGTATATTCCAATATTACTGTAAAAAACGGTAAGCAGTATAATTAAGTATCATAAGAGCAGAGAAAACTCATGGAGAATAAAGATTCCTTTAATTGTTGTTGTATTTTGGGGCTTCCTATGTGAAAACCAGAACAAAATAATGAAGTATATATGAAGTGAAACAATAAACTAAGTTATCCTAAGTGTCCCAACCTGAGTTAAGACTATTTCTGTAACTATAGGTGTATTTTTTGCTAATTACAGCTTTCGACAAGCAACTTTGTCATAGTCTAACTACTGAAATGTTGATTAATATTTGGAAAGAGTAACTTTTCCCAAAGGTGGAACACCAGCAACTCATCAAAAGTTTAAAAGTTTAAAGTAGGTCAATATTGACACAGGTTTCATATATAGTAATGAATAAAAGATCAGATCTTTGTGGAAAGGTTTTACAGAGGAAAAAGGGCCTACACAAGGAGTTTTTTCAGCATTTTTCTGAACAGCTAGTTACACAATTATATTGCTAGAGTTAAAGCCATGAGGCTAAGGTGTTGTGGAAGTTTTCTGAGAAGCATTTTCTTGCTGCTGAGGATCTGTGGTGCTACAATGCCTCCCCAGCTCAACATTCCCAACCTGTATACTTTATTTCTTTGCATATCCAATTATGAAGAAGCCTCTGTCTCTTACAATACATCATTACAAGAAGTGCAGGACACTTATTTCCTGCAATTGTCTCGGGTCTGGCCCCTATATTTTCTCTCCTTAAGTACCATCATCAGTCCACTGTGTCACACTGTCATTTATGGGTTGACCACTCAGTACAAAATTAGAAGTAAATGGCAAGGAATTGGTAAGTGATGATTCCTCCATTGTCCTGCATCAGCTCTGTTAGAATAGACCAATGTTCTAATAACAATTACATCCCATTAAGTGTTATGCACTTTTTTTTTCAGAAATACACACTGTGGCAGATACATAGATGCTTTAATTGCACCTTTGGAAGGCAAGTGCTCACACTGACACCTGAAAGGCTTCCTGTGTCACTGCTTGCTTGGTGCACTCTGAAACCAACAGATGAATTGTTAGTATTACACAAAAGTTAACTCAGTTTTCCTGAACAGCCTTCAAGCCATCCTCTCTAGAGCTCGCTCTCCCTCTCTGCATGTTCCTTGCAACAACACTCTTAATCCTTATCTTCCTACCATTAATAGCACTTACTACACCTGCTTGCCTTTATTTCTGCTCATGCACTCTTCTTGAAATACCAAACTGTGGTGCCAAGGTTAGCAGCAGAATATGAGTAAGAAATACACAGATCCTCACCTTCTCTTCCTTCTCAAACACAATGCCAGTTACTTATATCTACTTCACACCTTCACTTACCACACAGGACTTTTCCAATAACCATTTTCACACAAACTTAGTGTCCAAAAGAAATTCCTGCACAGTCTTTACAGCTACACAAAATCCCACTCTCTTAAACACTTTGCCTTCACTTATGTATCAATAGTGCCAAGATGCATGGGGGAGGGCGGTGGGAGAGTGGAATCTCTGCCTCAGTCTCTTTCCCAGCTGCTTCTATTGCTGAATTCTAGAGAAGATCAGCTATCAATGCTTAAGGCTCATGTTGTTCATGTTTTAGCTTACTTGCCGCTTCTGGACAGTCAACTAGTGCTGAGCATATTCCCCTTGTTATCTCTAGCACTTTTTTCTGAATCAAATCATTGCACAGGAGGGCTGGTATGAATTGTGTAGACTAGGAATGACAAACAGAAGGGTTTTATTTCAAAAGATTAATACTCACTTTCTCAGAATAGTCATTCAAGCCTCAGTAGAGACAGTCTCCTCCCACTCTTATTTCTGTGTTAGCATGTAAAAAAAGCAATGGCTACAAAGACAACACTGCTAAAATACACTATTTGAAAATCATCTGACTGAAGGAGGAAGGAATTTTCTGATCTCAAGTCAGTTATGAGCATTATCAAACAAAATATCTACAACTGTAAGCTTGCAGTTCATGTTTCTTCAGGTGCAACCCCAATAGCCAATAAACACATCTGCAGTGGTTTGACTGTATAACAGGCTAGCTATAGCTAACAGTCCTAAAATAGCTGCTAAGGAATCTTGCCTCCCAGTGCATGTGTTTAGCAGTGGTGCTCTTTCAGCTGGTATAACTACTAAGCAAGGCTATATGAGACGTAATTCTTAAATGATGTCATGAAGACCTTTCAGTCTTTGGTGATAACCAGCACTTACAAGGATTAAGTGTATGTCAGAGAAGACTTCTATAACTAGACTTCATCACAGATATCTAATCTCTCCTAAAATAACCACCACTAATAATTTGATGTAATTTAATAGCAACTTGATGTAGTTTGTATTCATGTTAATCCATGACATCTGTCTGGTTATGCAAAAGTAACAGTATTTCATCAACCTTTTCAACATATAATCCTTTTCAGGGCAGTGTTCTACACCACATGCTTTTCAGACATTAATTTCAAAGCTGTCCTTTCTTCTCTGTAGATTTATACTACTTTTTGTTTATTTTTATAGTTACAAAGAAGATTTGATTTTTTTTTTTAATGCTGTGCCTCTGTTCTTTTATACAAGAAATTAATTACTGTACAGACTAGCTCCCTGAGAAAAGTACTAAATTAATAGAAAGACTTCAGGAAAAAAAAGGGCAGTAATTGAAAACAGATTAAATTTTGAGAACTGATTTTTGGTTATACTTAAGACTTTTTTTCTTCTTTTTAGCCATTTGATAAGGATAGCGTTCTTAAATGAAAGCATAACCCCACCCTGTCTTCCAATTAGGGGATGAAAACCAAAACACCTCTAACAATACTCATATCAAAATTGGAATTTCAGAACGCTAGAAGTATCAGTTGCAAAGTTTAAAATTCCGACAAAAATGCTGGGCCTTTTCGTGCATTAAAAGCAACAACAAAAGCTCCCCAAACTTAATTTCCAGTTTCTTTTCATCTCATGTTCAAACTACTGGCACTTGCTTGAAGTAAAACAATACAACTGCCCAGTGAAGGGAAAAAGGACAAGGAGCTACTCCTCCATTCCACTTGGGCTAGCTAAGTTGCAGCTGGACTTGCAGCACAGTACTTAAACTGGGATCAGGTTTATCTGCATTAGGATTCTTGATGGCTACAGAATGTAAACAATCTCATACTGAATTGCTTACAAAATGCTTGGAAATAGAAACAAATTGAATTTATCGTTTGTAAAATCACAGTTTGTTTGTTTTGTTTGTATTCTTTATTTTTCAGATTTGAAAAGTATTATGAAGACTTTCAATGTTCAACATACAGCACAGCTAGAACAATACCTCATGCCATGATTCTTAAAGAAATTCCAAACAATCCAGTGTTTGTCATGATATATGAAAGACCTGTTGCTAGCTATCCAAAGTCAGAATATCCCCACAGTTTTCTGAAGGATTTGAACTTTTCCAAGTTTATCAGGGAAGTACTATATGCTCTTAAAAACACAGAGACTTTTAGGACCTGCTGCCAAAAGAATATTCAAGCATAGTGAAAAAGCAGCAAGAGGCTCTCTTCATGGCTGAGAAGTAAACAGTGAGATAACGCACAAGTAATACTGCTGTGAGATATAAATTAGCAACCAAGAGAACATTTTATTGACTTTGACAGCATGGTACAATTTGCTCAGCATCTGAAAGATACACTGGATAACAATGTGTCCTTTCAGGAATGGGCTAGGAGTGAACTGGATGAAAACAACAAGGTTCGGGTTTTTTTCTTAATTTTTGCTTGATGCAATACTGGCAACCACCCTCAGTACTTTAAAAATTTATGAAACCAAGACAGTGGTGGTGGGCCAGGGTGCAAGTCAGAACTTGTAATACCCTTTGCCTGTTGTGTTTTATTAGCATAAGCATTATCCTCCTGCTTAAAAATGCTGACTACTTTGTAGAGATTGTGGGCTAGCCAGGATAAGCTAATTCCTCTACAACTAGTAAAATATTATGAGTCACCTTTTTTTTTTAAAGACAAAAAGGCTTTAACTCCTTTAAATTTTCTTCTATGGTAAAATGAACAACAACAACAACAAGTTTCATTTTTTATCAACAGATTTCTAATAAGATTTACCTGTGGCAGATAACAGAAATAAACTTTTAAAAATTTAAGCATACTATAGTGGAGTATATTTATTCTGTAACCCACCACTGCATGCTTATATTGAAATACCTAAGGCATAAATTTAGTGTTTTTCTTTAATTCCAGAGAAAAATAGACATAAATTCCCAAAATAAAGACAAATGTGGGGTAATAATTGAGACATCTCTCATCACAAGTTCTCCCATTACTTCCTACTTCAGAGCAATAGCAGGTTGTGGCCACTCCCTGTGGTCAAGAACGGGCTTTTGTGAACGGATTTGACCCAGCGAACTGGATCCTACAGTTATTTTTACTCTCATTCATGAAGAGCTCAATGGTGTGTCTAGATTGTATTCAGGAAGTGTTAACAGCAGGCATGAAGCATGCATGATGAACAGTAAATTTATAAGCAGCATTGAAGACTCTATCATGAGTTTACTAGCCTAAATCCTAAATCAGCTAAATTCTGAGCGTCAGGTCAGGATTATTATCTAGGTACTTCAGGACCAAATTTGGACCCTGAAATAGTGGTGAAACAGAAATAAGGGAAGTGACAGGTGGTGTACTCCAAAAATGTGTTTTTCAGGAAACATTAACTTCTAATTTTCGCAAGCCTAGTCTTACTTGAATAAAGCACACATAATAATTTCTAATATTAAGTATCCCCATATGTTTTAGAAATCAGAAGGACACATTTACTAAGAGAAATTAAAAAAAAAAATCAAATACAGCAACACACAAATTGACAAGATACATTTTGTGAGAAGGTTATTAAAACTGACTTGGGAATATCTTACTAGGCTTTCATGCAGACTGTTAATACAGCATTATTATGAGTTAACAGCCACTTTAAAGTAAAAAATCAGCTCAACTGTTACACCAAAATTATAGCCAAACTCAGATGTATCATATTCAGTTATACCTTCACCATAAACCACTTTTGCTTTCAGGACTATGCTAACTACACTGATGTGCATGCATGCTTTTTGCAGAAGAGAAAGGAAAAAGCCCTGAGAGTCTTGCTAAAACCGGGGAAAGGGTTATTTCAGTAGACAAATAATAATTTTGCTCAATGTACCTTAAGAACTGACCAGCTGAGGCACTTGCCTGATAATGCAGATGTCTGCAAGGTCTGAAGTCAGTAGTCTCTGAGGCGCATTTTTTTCCTAAAGAGCAAAAAAAAAAAGAAAGTAGGTATTCTACTTTTGCTGATGGAATTATGCTTTGCATGTTAAAAATACTACAGATAGAAACTCCAGATGCAATTCTGTAAGGAAAAATAATCCCAAGTTAATACACCTTTCCACTGGGAAAACAAAGCTTAACAATAATTTTTCTCATAAGCCTGAAATTATGTTGATGGCTTGAAGCAAAAAAGACTAATTCAGTGGTCTGTGTAGCATTACTATTTGGAATAACTTTCTGGATGACACATGACCTGTGTAAAACAGTCCCCAGCAAAGTTTTCCACTGCTTTATAATGCTAAAACATACTGAAAGGTACAGATTTCTAAAACAAACCAAAGGGTGGACCTGAATTCATATGCAGATAGGAACATGAGAAAGACCCTGCCACTGCCTTCAGTTTGGATATCTGACTTTTCTGATCAGACAGGAAGAGAAAGGAAATAATGTCACTTAAATTATAGCAATGTTTACTGAAATACAGTAACACTACAGCTAAGAATGGAAAGGCTTTAAATCTCTTTTAAGAAAAGTGCCCAGGAATTCTTTACTGTAGAAAGCAATGCTTCCGTACACAACCTCACATCTAAAACTGACAGCAAGACAGGTAGCATTACTGACTTTGTTTGCATCAACAAAATAGAAAATGTAAGCTACACATCATGACAATAGGCAAAGCAGAGTGGCAAATGGGCATGTAAAGGGAGATGTGGCAGAAACCCTTAAATGCTAAAGCATACTTGCAAAAGCATTGTTTGTCAGAAGTAGCAAGTGTATGGCTTACAGCACATATTAAAACCTAGAATGGAAAGTTTTATTTGTGCAGCATACATAGCTTTCTAAGACTTTTAAACTTATTTCCAAATGTGAAAGCTAACTTTAAATGAAGAGTGACTGAATTCATAACTTAAAAATGAAAATGGCCGGTCATAAAATGAGTTTAGTGAAAAGATACTTTACTGGGAAAACTTGAGAATTTTCATAGCTTTTAATTCAAAACAGGCTGATATAAAGGAACTCTCAAGATTTTGTCCATGCTACTAACTTAGTTAACTGAAGAACTGTGATAAAACAGGAACAAAGTGATAGTTAGTAGACTGGCAACCCTTCCTTTCTTGGTTGTTTATCCAGCCCTTGGCTGATATCAGTGCACTGTGCTTACGACTCCATGTTGTTGCGCGTCAGGCCAGTTGCTAACTGATTGGGAACTGTACAGCTTATTGTGACGCTCGACACTCTCATTGCCAACTTCAGATGGGCCAAAATTCAACAAGGTACTGAGAATGGAGTCTCTTGAACTCTTCAGGCAGTGCCTCTGCAGGACAATGGAGAGCTTCTCTGGCTGGGGCAGTAAGGACACAGCTACTCTGGCCACAAAACACACTCTTTGTCTTTGAGATTAAAAGTTAATTGAATTACCTGCAGCTAATGCTAAGTAAGTAACTTTTATTTTACATGAATTAGTTTTTACTACAGCAGAGTTTTACTCAGAGGAAGTTAATATAATTTCCAACTCCAAAACCAGAAGAAAACCTTGCCGAGACTGCTCCTTCCACAAGCCAAGCCACATTACTTGCTAGCAAGAAAACGCCCGTAGGCACAGCATCCTCACAAGCCCGCGCTCCTGAAACCAGGGACAGCCGGGGCTCGGGGTGCTGCTGCTCCTGGCCCTGACAGAGCTCCTGCCAGCCAGCTCCCCACCCACCTGCGCGGCGAGAGCCCAGCCTACGGCACGCACGACCGGGGGAAGCGGCCTGTCCCCGTGGAGAGCTGCGGCCCATCCCCGGCATGCCTCGGGGGACCGGTCGCGTACGACGGCCTCTGCGGCCTGCTGCGGGCCTCGCCTAACAGCAGCACCAGCCCCTCTAACTGACACTCTCCGGCAGCGCCACTAAACACCACCGGACCGGACCGGACCGGACCGGACCGGACCACACGCGGCGAACGCCCATAGTGCTGCCCACGCCCCACTACGGACCGACGCCCCTTGCCCCTCCGCCGGTTATAACGGGGTGTGGGGAGGAGAGCCCCCTCCCCTTCCCTCAGCAGCGCGGGAGGGGGGGGGGGCGCGGCCCCACACGGCAGTACCTCACCTCCGAGCGCGCCCCCGACGCTCGCTACCGGCCCCGGCCCCGCCCCCCGCCAGTGTCTCGTCTTGTCTGGTCTCGTCGTCGCCTCGTCGCGTCTCCTCCGCCCCCGCGCGGCGGCCTTAAGGCGCACGCGCAGAGCAGGCGTCTTCTGTCAGGTCGCTCTGACGTGTCGACGCCGCGGCCCAGCCCGGGACGGGGCGCCGGCGGTACTGGTACCGACCTGGCCGCGGCTGTTAGCCCTTTCGGCCGCGCTCCGCCATGTTCAACGTGGAGACCCTGGAGCGGGCCGAGCTCGGGGAGAGCCTCCTCACCTGGGTGAGTGCCGCGGCCGCCAGGCCCCCGCCTGCAGCTGAGCCGCCTGACAGGAACGCGGCTCCGTGCGCCGCCCGCCCCGCTGCCGCGGCCCTGCTCCGGCAGGAGAGAGGGGCCTCACCTTGCCTGCCCGGCCCCCGCCAGGGCCGCGCCCTGGCCCTCGGGCCGGCTGCAGCCCGACCGGTATCGGCGGAACCCTGGCGGACCTGCCCCGCCTCAGATGGCCGCGGCAGGGCAGGAGGGCCGGGGGCTGCCCGGGGCGGGGAAGGGGAGGCCCTGCGGCGCCGCCGCCGCCCCCACCGCCTTAGCTCTCCCCCAGCAGCGGGGGAACAAAGGAACTGACGCACCGGCAGGGCAGGGGAGACCGTGGCCTGCGCCGGCGCAGCCTTGGGGAAGCGCGCCCGGGTGCGCCCCTCGCCTGGGCTCGGCAGGCAGGGTAGTGCCGGTAGCCGTGATCCTGCCGCCGCCGCCCGCGCCCTTCCCGGCGTGGGCCCAGCGTGCCCAAGGCACCTATTTCTAACCAGCCAGCTACGTGCGGCAGGCTGCCTGACCGGAAACTTCATTTTTGTCTGTTTCTTTCTCTGTATTTTTAAGTAGTGCTTGAGCTTCGAGAGACAGAATTCATCTATGAACTTGGAGATAATACAGTATCAACCTAAGAATTACCTTTTCGTATTTTAATGTTCGGAGCTTGGTCCATAAACATCTTCGGGTTGTGCTGTCATTCACAGAAAAGCCGAAGTGCTGTGGATATTGGACCTGGCTTTCCAGCTACTCTGTAATTTGAGCAGTGACTGTAATATAGCTGTGAAACTTGTATTTCTGTAGCAGCTGATTTATTGGTTAGCAGTTTGAAACCACTTGATTTGTTTTTTGGGGCTGTTTGTTTGGTTTTTTTTTTTTCCCTCCATAAAGAAAACTGTCAAGGAAGCACCCACTGTATGAAACTTTGGAGTACAACTTATTGCTGAAGAGAAACAAATTTTGTTTTAGATGCTAAGCCTGTGCAAGGCCAGAGCTGGCTAAAGCTGTGCTGGTGATGAGTAAGTTACTGGGAAATGGCAGATTAGGTTTCTCTGTGCAATTCAAAAGGAAAAATTCAGTGATTGTTAGAGGTGAGCAACTGGTGAAGGTTTTGGGGAAGAGTATGCTTCAGTGCTTTGTACAGGTCTAGAATAGGTAACCTCGTTTCGCTTTCCTTCACCTTCCTGTCAGTCTTTGCATCTTTGTTGCAGTTGGCCGCTTGTCCTTCTTTTGGCTTCCCATGCTTTCTTTTTTCGATATTAGGAATGAAACTCGTCTTACCAATAGAATTCATGAGGAGGTCAATGTGTGTGAATCCTGGCAAAGAAAAACTAAGAGGCTCAGTGCTAGGAGAAAGGGGAGCGTTTACTGGGAGGTGATGGAGGAAGATCTGTTGCCATATGCTGCTAGTTTCCATGCGTTTTCATTTTTGCTGTTTTAGATACACTCTCCTTGCACTCTCTGACAGTAAAGCAGATAATTCCAATGGGAGAAGCATGAGCTTCAAGGTTTACCTAGCAAGTGGTTGCAGTCCCAATGCGGTCTTAACTCACCAGATTGCCAAGTAGCCAACAGACTAGCTCTTGCCTTTATGTGTGAGACTACTGCACCCAAAACATCTAAACTGCTGCAGAATGAGAGAGATAGAATTTTCTCTTTTATGGTGTTGGCCTGTTTTGAGTGATTTGAACTGTTGATAATACCCGTTATCAAATTGAGGTTGGACAAACTTGTTAATGACTTGAAAGTATTTTGTTGAAGTACAGCATCTGTACAGAAGTCCATATTGAGTCTGAAAAGATTTGAAAACTAAAAATATTCCAATATTCTCTTACTTAAGTATGGTGTTCAAATTTGATTTTGAGGTGTTAGTATTTCAGTAAAGTTTCTTTTAAAACCTGTTAAGGTTAAGGTGTTTGCTAGCTAGCGAGGGAAATCACAAAATGCAGAGTCATAAGGCAGTGGCTACTTCCCTGTTTCCCAAAGTAATTCTTTGTACAGCCAAATACAGTACAAACTAGTGATTTATATGTGTTTCAAAGGATTGTTTTGTCAACTTCTGCACATGTTCAAATGCAATGGAAGTTGAATTACTCTTGATAGAAAATAAAATAAGAGTCACCAGTTCCTGTTTGTGGAGATGAAGAGGACAAGTCTATCTGTATGAAGTCTATTCAGTGTTAGTGAAAATCTCTACTGATTTTCTTGCATTAAACAAAAAAATAGTGGAAACAACCAGTGATTTATTTGGTTTTTTTTCCTTACCAGTTTTGAAGTTAGTAGTTGAGACACTTTACTGTTACCCTTGAAAGTAATTTGAACTTTTTAGAAAGGCTAAACTGTTGAAAAAATTATGTTGGCACAAAAAGCTGTCCTGGAATAGTAGACATAAAAATGGAAAGCTTAGAGAGGGAAATCACAGCAACAGAAAAAGTATTGTGGCATTGACCATCTGTAGGAATTATTACTCATTCATATGGACATATTTGAGCAGTAATTAGCATTTACAGTCTTCAGTCCTGAAACTGTACCTATCCAGTGGAATCTTGTCCTGTCTGTAGTAATGGTCCATGCAGGTCCCTTTACATTTCTAACCTTCACACCCTGTCAGATTTTGAGCTGTATCTTTTTTGGTTAGCAGAAATATTGATAAATCCTTCTTAAACAGTATTAGAATTAGTCAACACATTTCTTAGATGAATGTGTGGAGTTACAAGTTATTTTCACGATTTCAGTGTTTCTGTGTGACTGTGGCTTTGAAGCAGACTCAGTAGAAAAAATAAAAATGAAGAAAGGTGGTTTCACTTTGTTCCAGGATACATGAAACTTGCAGAAGAGGCACTGAAGTTTCTTAGTCCTCAGTGAAAATGACTGTATGAACAAAATGTTTGGGGTTTTTTTTGCCTGCCTTTCTCTCAAGTCCCGTAATGGTTCTTGGTAAACCGTTCATTTAGGTCAGAGAATAGAGCTGTCTTAATTGCAGTTTACACGTACCTGAGATGTTCAGTCTTTTCCATTATGCCAGGGAAGCTGGCTGTTCTTAAGAACTGGCTTGACCTCCCGTATCACTTGCTTCGCATTCGTATAGAAGTACTTGAACTGGTTTGTCTATGTTTTAAGTAGAGTAGATACGGCTTTCCACAAGTCTGAGAACTTGTTCAGCCTAAACTGAATATTTGCACCGATGGATGCAGGTGAGAAGAAACTACTCCTCCCTCTGACAACTCATTATTTTAATGAATGAGAATATGCCTCAAGTCTTTTACCTTACATGACTGCAATTCCTGTTCTGGTAGCTTTAAGCTGAAGCAAACTGCTTACCTGTAAGTATGTTTTGTTTTATTCTTTAGTATTTCACCAACACACCAATTTTTGATGTTACACTCTAGCTTGGAGTGTAATTATCAGATTTTTTTTTTTTTACCTCTTCATCAGAATTGTCAAATGGATTCCTGAATCATATTTATTCAGAATTTTAAACAACTAAGAGAGCTTTTGTTTCCTTCTGCTTTAGTAGGTTACCAAAATGTTATTTTGAGGCAGCCAGGGTAGTGGCAACTCCAGTCCAGCAAAGGACTGGAGCCCAACTAATGACATATCAAAGCTGATGTTTATACTTTAGGAGTGTTTGCAGCCTACTGTAATTGCAGAACTATTACTCTACCAAAAATCTACTAGAAGCCTCTTCTGTGGCTGTTCTACGCACTGTGGTATAATTATCCAAACTTCACTGCAGCAAAAGCAGTTTAGAAATATATGGCTGTGAGGTAAACCTGTAATGATACAAAAAATTGTTTCAGCATTTCTAATACAGATTCACAATATGTTTTCTGTTTCCTGTGGACTGGTCCATGGGAACACACAGGTGTTTTTTTCTTTTTTTTCTTTGTGTAGCGTGCCAGGAGTTCTTTTAACTCATACATCACTGAATCATTTCTTAAAACACAGAGAGTATTCAAATGTGCACATGGCAGTTACACTTTAAATATGTCTATATCTGAAGTCTGTGCGATGGCTACAGGCTTTTGCTACGTAATCTGAGAAATTTTGTTTTGTAACATAAAGCTAAGATGTGATACTGACAAGATTGCTCTGCTTTGGTATATAAACGGGATTCCTCAAAGAGAGGTCACTGCTGTCTGGTTATAAGTAGCAGATTACTGTGGAGATGTTGTGAACTTTCCTTCGTTATGATAAATATGTCTTATTTTGCTGTATGCTGTCTCCACCAAGCTGCATTTTGCCTGGTTTCTTTCTCTTTCAATCCTCAAGGCCAAATACAGTTTCTGTGGTAGACACGTTAAAACTTTTATAAGTGAGAATTTTGTAAACACTGTACAAGACCTCTGTTTGTGTATCCTCCATTCTAAAAGCACTTTGACTTTTTATGTGCTATCAGCCTTTTGACCTTTCTTCATTTTGGCTGAAAAATCTTCTCAGTACAGTGTATCTCTGTCTTCTGTGCGGTGGCCTGTCCCCAGCTGGAAGGATTTGCCCGCGTTAGTTTGAAATACAGAGACCATGTGACCAAGTGCTGAAACAGGTTTTAATTCCTCAAGGCAGCTGCTTATAAATGCTTTGTAGGCTTGCTTTTCAGAGAGGTTCAAATCTGTTGGAATATACTAGGAAAGCTGTGTGTTCTCTTACTGTCCACCTACCTACTTTCTAGACTGTTCTTGATCCTTGTGCGTCTGTGGTTTTAAGTACTCTTCTGGTTTCTTGTAGATGCAAAGATTGTAAGAAAACTTGCTAAGCCTGTTTAAGCTCTTTCTTGTTTCAATCCTTGGTCATTGACCACAAAGGTGTAGGGTTTCATTTTCTTCTGATGATATCATCACATCAGCATCTCTTACCTCTTGAAGAAAACCTCAAATTTCAGGAGTGGTTGATTGTGCTGGTGATGATAGCAGGTCAAGAAGATAGTTCTGTTAGAACATGTTGCTGTTCAGACAGAGGGGAAAAAACGCTGGGCTTGCCAGCAGTCATGAAGCATGGGTCAAAGTATCTGGCAGATCACAGCCCCTCCTCTATCTGCTGTGACAAACAAGTAGGCTGAGCACCCTTTTTTATTTTTGGTTACCTCTCACTGAGATGGTAAAGACTTTGTTGCTGCACCCTTTTAGGAGTATGTCTGAGTGTGATATTCTGAGCATATAATTCATTCACTTTGAAGGAGCTGGGGTGTCTAACACCGTTATTAGATTACAGGAATTTTTTTTCACCTATTGCTGAGAGGTCAAGCAGAGGTAGATGAACTTCTCTTAAAGATTGTACTGTAGACCAAGTGATATAAGGCTGATAATATATGAATATGATAATTAAAGGTACAGTGTGTATGAATTTCTCCCTCCTTTTCCCCCCATGCCCTTCTTTTAAGTCAACAACAGGAAAGAAGGCTGAGTTTGAAGGTGCAGACATTATCCTTCATGTGTGCATTTTGACACTGTGTTAGATTTTAATTCTTTGGGGCCTTGTCCCAAATTCTGCCTTTTTTCAATTTACTCCTTTCTGAAGAGCTGCCCTATAGCAGTGGTACATTTATAACAATTGCTAGTTCTCTGAAGGAAAAAAAAACAAAACCAAAAACATTTAGATGTGGTTCTGTATGTGCTGAATTTCATCTCCCAATTCTGCCTCCTCGTTTTTGTGGGGGGAGGGGGGATTGCGAGATGTTTCTTGGAGAATAAACAGATTTTGCTGCTGAGAACTATGAACCTTAAGACAGTATAAAGGAAACAACTTTTCTGTTAGCTTGTTAATCTTAAGGTGGGAGATGAGGAGAGAAACCTGTTTCTAGCTTATTTTTGAAATACTTAAACAGTTATTTCAAAGGTAAAGTCAAATTGTGAATTTTGCATAATTATCTTTGGTTTTTTTTTGTTACTGTGAGACCATTTTGAGGCTCTTGAACTGGGGGATAATATTCTGACATTCTGTCCTTCCTGGATCATCAGAAGTCCCTGCTGCAATGTATTTGACTTCTATAGAGCAATTGCAGACTTTAAAGTCATAGGTCAGGGGAGGAAGAAAAAGAGGGGCCCAAGACTCTTTTACGCATGTTGCTGTCTGAGGACTCTTGAGTACTCTGATAACTTAGAAAGACTTAACTAACTTCCGTTTGCCTTCAGCTTCAGGGCCAAAGTCCAGGGTTGCTTAATCAATTTAATTTGCAAGTCCTAGTCATTAATTAAAAAAAAACACATGATGTTACTGGCCACACAGCAACTAATACTAGCACAAGGGTAGGCCAGGAATGTGTGGCTGGAAGTCAGGGGAGGAGGGTAGTAGTGTCCTTGTTGTGGCTTTTGTTCTCAACAGCCTGGCAGGTCCTGCCATACAGGAAGAGGAAAGGGATTAACTCCTTCCCCAACCTACTGGTGAAAGCAAAATGAAATTGTAACTAAAATGTTTCACTAACATTTTTTTGAGAATAGTTCACTAACTTTTGGAATATACAGGCATGGCCAGAACCTATCACTCTTGAAGAAAAGGTGGGATTGATACCAGACTAAAAGAACAAATTGATAGAGTTAGCTCCAAGTTAGTGGATGATGTGCTCTAATTATAATCACTATAACAATGTGTGAAAATGTAAACCTTGAGAAAAGGAACTACTGAGTCATAAAATTTAACCTGAGACAAAACAAAGCTCCTTAAAGGATGCTCCAGGAGGTGCTAAGCAAAGATTTTTGCAGCTGTGACTGGCATACCTTGAAGGAGTACGGATAAACCAGCAGTCACCAGCTGAAACCAAGATAAGGATCTTAAGAAATTTAGAAGCAATGAGTCAAGACAAAACCCCCAGAGGACCACCGACCCATTTCACTACGCCTGCGCAAAGGATATTAAAATATGCTGAATAGTTCCCAGGAAATGTGATGAATATACTAATAATTTCTTGGAAAACTTATTACATATGTGTGTAACAGGACAATATAAACTTTGACTGAAACCACATTTGGCATGCACGCTAGGAGGAACTATCCCCTATGCATCCAGCGCGGCAATAAAGAATGCCTGCTTTCTGAAACTCCAAAATAAGTCTTACAGAGTTCTTCTGCAAACTTTTACAGTAACATTGGTAGTGGTTTCCTTCCCTGAAGAATATGCATGTGCTGTTTTCCTGGCTGCCTTACTTTGCTATGGATAACTTAGTAATTCCTGTGAGTTACTCAGTTCTTCTCATTTGGCACAATGAACAGGAGACAGTATGGAAAGGAGGAGAAAGAGCTTTTCCCTCCACCAAAACCTAACGTTAAAAGGGTGGTGGGGAAGGACCAGCCACCACTCCTGCATGTGGCAGGCAGAAGTGTCTAAATAAATACAGAGCTGGAGCTGTGTTTCAGTGGACTAGCTGGGGCCACAAAGGGATGACAGGTTTTCAAAGGGGACACACAGGAAATGTTTTCAGAGTGCTGCATGTAGTGGAGCAAGTATTGCACAAAAAGATGCATTGTAAATCTGATAAAAATGTGCTTCATCCCTAGAATTTGTAGGACTCTTTTCATGCCATTTAGCTGCAAGCTTCTTTGCAAGTGTACATTACACTGCAAATGTAGTGCTTTATGTCCTCTGTGGAAGTCCTGTTGACTGTTTGGAGCTAAATCTCTTAGGGCAGCTAAGTTTAGGTACTTAAGCTAAACAACAAGTGGGTATGCATGCCTCACATGATGTATGTTTGAGGGGCATTGGATGGAGAAATGAGCATCTGTATTTTATTCATTTCACAGTTGTCAAGTATTTAATGGGTTATAGCCTTTCCTACATTCCTGGATTACATAAAAGAAACTTTTGAGTGAACTTGTTTGCCATGGCAGCTGGGTATCTATAGTTTTACTTCAGGATAAGAATAAGTAGGAATAAGTTTGTGTTTAACTCTAACAGAGATTATAGGGGCTTTTTATAAATTCTACTGCCCCTTTTGTGACTAGCAAAAAAAAAAAAAAGCCCAGGAGGACTTGATCAGTCTGGCATGCACAATTATTTTATTTCATGCACAATGCCAAAAGATGGCAGCCTGTTCTGTAGTGGCTCCTGCCTTTCTTAGCAAATCATGGAATTTCATCAGCCTCTGAAAAATCTTGTTCTGTGTACCTACACAGTCTCCATGAAGTTCAGGAAAATGTTTGCTGAAATACAAATCCTGGAAATGGAGAAGACTTGAACTACAAGATAGGCTAAATTTAGTGGTGTGCTATGCATCTGAGTTACCAGTTCTAGAATCTAAGTCTGAAATCTTTTAGCCTGATGAAGACTTACTGCCAACTCTCTCTGAATCCTGTCTTTTAGCTGCTAAGTCTTTCTTACTCTTGTGATCCTGTGAAAGACTGTTTCCACACTGATCAGAAATTTTGTACAGATGATATTTCAGTAGAACTTAGTGCTTTTGGATTCATCTTCTGTGCCTCTGGGGGAGAGTTCTTTATTCCACCTGTCAATAGAGACAGTACTTTTCATCTAAATTATAGGTGCAAGAGGGTGGAGTTGTGGGCTTTAAATAGTTATTCTTCTTTTTCTGTATTTTGCAAGGGAAAACTGTCATCTATGTTAACTTTTTTTAAGCAACATTAGAAATATGGACTACTAGCATGCAAAGTTTTTCTGGCTAACCACTAGCCAAGAAGTTAATGGACTTTGCTTTGCCTTATGCTATCAAATAGAAGCTATGCTTTGCTACCTGTCTTTTATCTTAGTATGGATCAGTTTGGGCACATTTACCTATTGTTATTCAGGTTTCTAGCCTGGCAGTCTTCATTTAGGATAAGAATTTCACCCTTTTGTTCATTGAACACTGTTCTGCTATTTGCATTTAACACTGTTACAGTCAGATTTCAGATGAGAGGAAGGCCCCCCTTTGTTCTAGCCGACCTCAGACGAGTCTGGGAGTCTAGGGGCAGCTAGACTAACTTCTCACTGCAGATTTGATCACCTCAAACAAGATTAAGACACAAACGAGGTCAAATGCCATGCAACCAGACTTAGTTTTATTATAAAAAGGGGAATGATAGTAGCGATAGGACAGAGTGGAAAGAAAATGTGGAAATTAAGCAAGCATTTGGGATAGAGTTGCAAGAATAGTCACCACCATGGATTCATGGCATCCCGGGGGTCCCAATCTCGGTGTTTCGGCGGTGGGCGATTGTGTCAGTGTCCCAGGGGTCCATATCTCTTGATGGTTTGGCAGTGGGTGATCACATTGGTGCTTTTCTTTGCTGGACGATTACAGCAGGGCTTCAGTGGTGGGCGATTGCATTGGTGTTTGGCGATCGCGTTGGTGTTTGGCTCTAGCGGTGGGCGATCACTGTGAGAGCTTGTCTCAACAATCTTTTTATCCCCATTCAAGGCCTGTGGCTTCTGACCAGCTCCATGTCTTCACATTTCTGTACCTGTGTACACACTTCATGACCCTGGCCCCGCTCTTCACACAGTTGTTACATAAATCACAAAGCAGGCATCATCTGCGGCCTTGCAGTCATAAACAATTCCAAACTGGGGGGGTCTCTGTGGTCCTTATCTTATCTAGCAGTCGGACGAGTCTTCCATTTAGAAAAGCAGTTCCAGTCTGGGGGCTCTCTGTGGTCCTTATCTTGTCTAGCTGTCAGGAATTTATCGCTTGGCCAAGTGATCCTTTGAGACAAAGACTCTACAGTTCAGTCTCTCACAAACACCTACTTTTAGAGAGCAGTTCCATTATCCTCCTTTGGTGAAAACTTCATGCATCCCAGTGCTATGGGTTGTATTATCATCTAGGCTTCTGTGAGTCAAAGAGTGCTGAAGACAGAAGATATCCTACACTTCCTATATTTAATGTGACATAACTTTAATTATGTTATTTTGTCAACTCTGGGTAGTAGAGATGGAAATTTTTGCACTCAGTAGAGGAAGCTGGTGGTTCACCTGCTGTAAACTCTGCCATTTATGTTTTCTTGCACGAGAAGATGTTTCTAGTCTTAAAAGGCACTTTTCGTGATTTCTAAAGTTTGTTGGTGCTTAGTGAAGTGTGAATGTATGTAACCTATAAATGTGGGTGCATTGAGGTAATGTTTGGCAGTTTTGCACTTATTAATAGCTTGTATTTTGAGAAAAGTGAAAGCATCAGTGGTAAATACTACTTTTAAATAAAACATGATTAAGTAGGTGAAAGCTTGGAAAGAACTATTGTTTTACAGTGCTGTGTTAGGCCTTCCTGTTACACATCGTATTTTCATTTTATCTGTATTGCAAGTGCTGTGTACTGTTCTTTTTCATGAACTAGCTTATCTGGCTTTCAGCTGAAAACAGGAATACATTCATTTTCTGCCCAGGAGTTGGTAGATTAGCTTATCTTCTCATGGATGTTTCTGAAATGGTTAAACCAAATACTATTCAGACTTGAGACTCAGTTCATTATATCTTAGTAATGTGCCGTACTTGAACACTTCAGTTAGCAACAGTTTAGCGGCAATGCCAAGATACTGCAGTGATAACTGGTTTACGCTGTCACGGCTCTCTCGTATAACAATCCTTTAATAAGTAGGCTTTAGTCAAGGTATCTTTTCTACTTTCTGCACTGTGTTTCTGCAAAGGAAATATTTAATCTTTGGAAAATGTATACTATGATGGAAATATTTTGATTGCGATATTTCCTGGCTTTGGCCTATTCAGGTACTTGGGGTCAAACACAATATGTATAAAAAGAGAAGGAAATTAATAAAAATAACATTAAAATAATTTTCCCTGAAAGAATCCCAGCCTTGGCCAGGATTATGAAGATCTTACCATTTCACTGTTTGCCTAGTTGAGTGCCTAATGTTATGCCTGGATTACAAAATAACTGTTGAAATTTTAATAAGCAATATCTGATGACCTAAAAATCAGTGAAAACATCTGGAAATTCAGATCCTGGAATAAAACTGTTGCTTGTTGGAGAGTCTAGATTCCCTTTGTTTTGTGCAGTCTGCTGCTGTCTTGGAAAGCATGGAAAAAATGGCTTACGGTGTGAAAACACTGGAACAGGTTGCCCAGAGAGGTAGTGGATGCCCCATTCCTGGAAACATTCAAGGCCAGGTTGGATGGGGCTCTGAGCAACCTGATCTGCTTGGAGATGTCCCTGCTCCTTACAGGGGGGTTGGACTAGATGACCTTTGAAGGTCCCTTCCAACCCTAACTATTCTGTGGTTCTATGACTGTCGGAGGAGAAGATAGCGATGCTAGCAAACTGGGAGGAGAAAAATGGATGAAGAAACCTTGAAGTTGTCCAGAAGCACAGGATCTGATTAGAGGATGGGAATTCAATTCTCTTTGACAGGTCTGGTTCAATACAAGAGTTTGGCATCTGAGAAAGAACAACTTTCTGTACTACATAATTGGCTTACTGTCCTGAAAAAAAAATGGTCTGGTTTCCTCCAGGAATTGAAGGTAAGTGAAATTTGTTTTAGTGGAATTATTGCGGATCTCGTAGGTAATATCGTCTGAATGAGGATGGAAGTATCCAACACTCCTTGATCTTCTGTGACAATTGCCCTTTCAGGTGTTCTTGCTAATGGCTTTAGTGGTGATTCTCATCAAACCCAGTGAAACCGGTTCCTTTCTTGTTCTTTTAGTGACTTCTCCGTGTCTTAGCTGTGTGATCTGTTTCTTCTGTGGTGATACAGTATTGTTCTAGGCTCTATGTTGCAGCTAGTTGTAAGTTTACATAGTTCAAAAAATGTTGGGAATTAACGGTAAATAATTCTAAATGATCATTTATAGGTTGGGGAGTATTTTGCTCTGATAAATAACTAATAGGGAAACAGGATGTTACCTTTTATTGTGTTTGCACATTAATCAGTCACAGTGTTTTGTCTGCTAAGAACCTCTAATAAAGACTTCAGATATTATTCCAAAAGAATACTTAAAAGCTCTATTATGCATCTGCACCAGCAATAAAAACCAAGCTATGTATATAATCACTGTGCAAAGAGCAGATCTTTCATTAAATTCTAGTGCTGAGAAGGGAGAGGTGCCGGATAACTTTTTTTTTTTTTTCTTTGGGGGGAAAAGAGGGTTGGTGGTTTTGTTGTTTGGTTGGGGTTTTTTGTTTGGTTTGGTGTTTTAAATTTATTTATTTATTTATTTTCTTCAGCTTCATGGGATGCTAGATTCCCCATCACAACTTTATTCCCTGATCTTCAGCCTACTGTCTTGGGAACTGAGTGTTTATCCAATTCTCTGACCTTCATATCAAGAGTATTTTTCATGAAGCACATTTCTGCTTCCTGTCCTTAGTATTTAACAAGTCCTCATTAGTAATATATATAATCTGGAACTGTAACTTGGATTTTCTAAGTTTCTGACTTCCTGCAGCAATTATTTAATCCCCAGTGATAGCCTCCTTCACATTGAAACAGTCACCTGCTACTCCTTATTTTAGAGTCTGTGTAAAAACTCATGTTTATGGCCACGTGAATCAGAAGTCTGTATTAATATTTAATAAAATGAAATGAGAGAACCCTTTTCTATCATTACATGATAGTTGATGGAAGGTGTGAAGGCTTACTAAGGCTAGTGGTTGAGCCAAGTAGTTAGTGTTTTTTTTCCCTTGACTCTTGTCTGATAGAAACATAGAATAGTTAGGGTTGGAAGGGACCTTCAGAGGTCATCTAGTCCAACCCCCCTGCAAGGAGCAGGGACATCCCCCACTAGATCAGGTTGCTCAGAGCCCCGTCCAACCTGGCCTTGAATGTTTCCAGGAATGGGGCTTTCACCACCTCTCTGTGCAACCTGTTCCAGTGTCTCACCATCCTCATTGTAAAAAAATTTCTTCCCTATATCTCGTCTAAAACTACCTCCTTCTAGTTTAAAACCATTACCCCTTGTCCTACCACAACAGGCCCTAGTAAAAACTCTTAATACTTCAATACTTAAGTATTGAAAGGCTGCTATAAGGTCTTCCTGGAGCCTTCTCTTCTCCACACAGGACAACTCTTTCTCAGCCTGTTCTCATTGGAAAGATGCTCTAGGCCTCGGATCATCTTGATGGCCCTCCTCTGGACTCGCTCCAGCAGGTCCGTGTCTTTCCTCTACTGAGGATCCCAGAGCTGGATGCAGTACTCCAGGTTGGGTCTCACCAGAGCGGAGCAGAGGGGCAGAATCACCTCCCTAAGACCTGCTGGTCACACTTTTGATGCAGCCCAGGATGTGGTTGGCTTTCTGAGCTGTGAGTGCACATTGCTAGCTCATTTCCAGTTTTTCATCCACCAGTACCCCCAGGTGTTTCTCAGCAGAGCTGACTGCAGTCATTGCTCAGCCTGTATTGGTACCGGGGCTTGCCCCAGCCCAGGTGCAGGACCTTGCACTTGACCTTGTTGAACCTAATGAGGTTCACATGGGCCCACTTCTCAAGCTTGACCAGGTCCCTCTGGATGGCATCGGTCCCTCAGGCATTATGTCAATGCTCCATATAGTAGTATAGGAAGTGGATATAAAAGAATTGAAACAGGGAATAGGAATTAATTTACAGCTTTGGGGAACTAACGATGGGGACAGTATTGCACACAGTCAAGAAGCAGGAGCAATTCCAGCACGGTGAGAGAGGAGGAAACACATCACAGTGCACAGGAAGGGCAGGGTTTTAACAGCTGTTACTGAATAGCTGTTTAGAGGCACACACACACAAAAATATTTGATTCTTTGTCTCCACAGCTGAACTCTGCTTCTGCATTGCCAGATTCTTATAGTTCTCCCTTCTGGAAGATGAACTCTACTGTCCCTTAGAGTGGTTTAGCCACTTTAAGGTTCTACACCTTTAGAGTGGTGTAGAACTATCTGAGAATAGTATAGGTATAGGAGTTTAACTTTGTCAGAAATTTGTAACGCTGTTTCATGTAGGATTTTTTTAAAGAAAATTTGTTACTTTCATCTCTCTGAAGGATATGAAAAGGATATAGTTCATCTGTTTTAAGAGCTGAATAAATGTTTTGTAGCATAAATTTGACACCTTAGTTGAAATATTATGCTGTGTATTCCTTTCCTATGCAAGCAAAGACATTTATTACAAATTTTAAATGTATGTAAAGAAACAAGTAATATAGTTAGTTTTAGTCTTTCTTTCTGTTCTTTGTCATCTAACTGAAAAGCTTTACTGTCCTCAATGGCAATCCTACATGTATGACTGTGGGGAAAGAGTTCAGACTGGTGCCCTGAGCCTTAGTGATAGTCTTGAACTTTTCTTGAGCATGAAATATTCAGGAAGCATGATGATAAAATTATTTAGAAAACAGCAGAAAGTATGCATCTTGTTTTTCTGTGTCAGGGAAATAGGCTTAGCAACCTATCTTTTTCTGTCAGTATAGTGGTATCTCCTATGTATACTTTTATTTAGTTAAGGAAGTGTTTCATATATCAAGATACAAAATAAACTTTTAAAAATCTGATTGGTTTGCTGTCTAAAGACCTCCTTAATGTCAGTATTGCTTATTTGAAAAGAGCATTTCACTTTGTCTATTTTTGAAAAATCATGATAGTAGCTCTTCGGTGACTTTCGTATGTGGCTATTGTGCAGCAAAATTATTTAAATTTTCATTATTTAAAGACATAATATGCAAAATTAGAAGCAAGTTTTCATTATCTGTACTTGATATTTTTATCCTTATAGCTTCTTGAGCTTCAAGTATAGGCATCTATGATGTCATTGCAGGTTTTTTCCTAGAAAATACTATTTTCTATTGAATGTGTTGCTGAGTTTGTGGATACAGGCTCAGAATTGTCTCTGTATTCTTTCAACAGTACTGCCACAATTCAGAGACTGTAGGTAAATTCCATTTTCTGGTGATATGGCAATTTGATGCTAAGTTCTGTTAGTGAGGTAGTTTTCATCTGTAGGTTGATTCTTTTTCCACCTACCCACACTGATTTTCGGCTAGTGTCTTGGCAATCTTGATTCTCTGGAGAAGAAGTGAGAAGCTTTGTTTTCTGGGTAGCTCAGACCAAGCTATAGGAAAATCTACTGAATCTGAAGTGTAGAAGTCACTTCTGTTGGTTTTGTATGCCACACAGTAATTTATTCTTGTACTCTTGGAACATGAACATCATTCATGACTCTTCGTTGGTGACTGTTGAACTTGCTCAACTGCTCAACAAACATGGGCTGAGAGCTCATTTTTTTGGCTCTTCATGGACATCATTGCTGGGGTTTTTTTTCCCTATTCACGTGCTAGGTTTTTTCCTTCCAGAGTAAAGGAAAGAAAGGAACATTCACTAGGTGCTTTTCTCCAAATTAATGTTAAATGTAAGTGTCATGCCAGAGTGCTTACATGACACTCCAAAGGTATTACGAGGATCTGGATATCGTACTCTTATTTTTTTGGGAGCCTCCTTCTCAAAAAAGGACCTGCAAAATTTGCCACTGTTACATAAATTGTATTTTACTGTAAGATACATATCTAGAGGGCATTTATTGGGAAATGGCTTGGACCAGTGTTAGCATTTCAAATGCCACTAAAGCACGAATGGTTGTACATTACATTCAGAAAAAAGTGATTGATATATCTAACATTCATGTATCCTGAAACTGCAAGCTCTCTTGTAGGCTTTCATATCCCTGGTGCACAAGTAGTCCTTCCTACAAATAAGCCTGGGCTTCGCCTAGGAGGAGGATAATAGCAGAGAGTATTAGGCAGATACCCTCCAAATGACATACCAAAACTGTTTTCACAAAATTCATCCACATCCTTTAAAAACAATGTTCATTTAAAGTATATGATCAAATAACTTAGATCAGCTGAAAAGACTGTGCTGAAGCAGAAAGGCTCTTTTCTGCACCAAGGGAGTAAAGGAAAAAAGAGCTTTGTCTTGTATATTTGTACATTTGCTAATATAGTAGGAGGAGGGTTTCAGATAACCTGTATGCTGTATGCATAAAAATGGAGTTGATGAATAGAAGCTGTACAGAAATTATGTGTATTGATGAGTGTTTTTTTTAAGGTGTTCTTTTTACTCCTGTGTAATCTAGAATATTACACAACATCCTCAGAAAATTAACCTTAGGTTGATCTCTGTGTGTTCAGTGTGCAGTCTGCGGAGGGGAATTGTTACAAACTTAACTCATCTTTAGTCATGAGTAATTCTGTCATTGAACAGCTCAGTCCTGTGGTCCTTGCCCTTCCCATTCAGAATTGCAGCATTTTTGAGTCCTAGCTTCCATCTGAAGACCAGAGGGTTGCCATTATATAGAGCTTACTGTCTGTCACTCTGTTAATATAACACTCCAGACTATTCAGAATGCTAGTAGTGCATAGACCTGTTAGGGTTTAGCAGCATTGTGGTCTCTTCTCCCATCTGATAGCACCCCTGTCAAGTTTGGAGTATGTATGTCCCTCTACATCTGGTCTTCTGATTGTGGGGAGCCTATGAGAGTTTTGTGTGATCAGTGTTACTTCTAAAAGCTGAGTTTCTTACATATGTTCATTGAGAGAATGTACTTGAATATACACTCTAGAAGTACTTGAACAGGACAACAGGTTGTCCAGTGACGTCCCAAATTAGAAAATGCTGTGTAAAATTTGCCTTTTGGGGAATATGCTGCTGTTCTTTGTAGCAAAGTGTACGAGTTCACGAAAACAAAGATGCTAAGCCCCGTCAGTATTTCATTTTCTTGGTGGCTGTTAAGTCTGAAGCGTCTTCATTCCTAACATGTACACTAAACACATAGGGTTTACTCTGCTCTATTTGCTGTTTGGTAGCATATGTTTTTTATTTTGGAAATCCCTTGACATTTAAGTAAGAGAAGATAACCTTTACCTTTCTCCCGCAGATCCAGACATTTAATGTTGAGGCACCATGCCAGACCGTGGAAGACTTAACGAGTGGGGTTGTGATGGCCCAGGTTCTCCAAAAAATGTAAGAAATTGTTTAATTAAATACACACAGTTTTAATATCCATACATTTTTGTGTATTTTAGTTCAAACGTGGCTGGTATTCCATAAGGATGTGGCTTTTCCTGTGCTTAGATAGTACTTTAATCTGGAACATGGTGGTTTTTTCTCCGGAAGTTTCAAATAACTATCTCAAATGCAAAGAAAAAAAACCCTTTTGTTTTAAGGAGGCATTTGTTCAAGTGTGAGCTTACTGGAAAGCAAGTTGGATTAAAACTAAGCTTACAAATTCAAAGTTTTTTAGAAAGTTAAAAACAGTGCTACGTAAGGTATTGGCTCTGATAATTGCTTGAAACTACAGTCAGTATGTCAGTAATGTTAGAATTAGTTTCATCAATAGAGCTTCTGTGATAAACTGAATGGAACTGTGAATTTATTTGTTTGAAAAGATACTACATTCTTGAAAGTATATGAAGGAATAATAGCTGTTACACTAGATACTTTTGTTCTTTTGAACTTCAAAATTAAATAAGATAAAATACATTAGTTCAACATTTCAGTGTATTCTGGAGTGTTTCTGGGGACTACAGATGTGCAACTGAAATGTAGCTATATACAGAATTACCCGTTTTCCCAGAAACACAACTTTTTAATAATTTATTAGAAACCTAAGTGGTGTTTACCAAAGTCAACAGTCCAAATTGAGCCTGCCAGTTCCTACACACCTTTTTAAAAAAAGTTCTGCTTTATTTGTTTTAATGTGACAAGGGTACTGCCTTGAGTGTAAATGCAGAAAAAAGTTTTCTGTATGATTTGTTGAAAATGAGAAGTAGACAGATACAGAATAGATATGAACAGCTTTCTGTTAGAGGAGTTCTGGTTTGCATCAAAGAATCATAGAATAGTTGACACTGGAATGCATCTCTGCAGTGTTCAATCCAACTCATCTGCTCGAAGCAGAGTCTGCCAGAGCAAGTTGACCCAGGATTGTGTCCAGTTAGATTTTGAGTTTGTGGAGTGATGGAGACTCTGCAGCCCCTCTGGGTTACCTGTTCCAATATTCAGTTGCCCTCATAGTTTAAAGAAGGGGTGGGGGGGAAGGCATAGGGGCATTTTTTTTCTTTGTTTAGATGGAAGTATTTGTCTTTCAGTTTGTGCCTGCTACCTCTTGTCTGTTCACTGGACACCACTGACAAGATTATGTGAGGGTATAAAGAAGAAGGAGCTGTAAGGTATTTATACACAGGATTGGTAAGATCCCACTGAGCCATCTCTTGTTGAGTCTAAACAGACACAGCTTGCTCAGTCTCACCTTGTATGACAGATGCTCCAGTCTGTTGATCATCTTAATGGCCCTTTGCTGAGCTTCCTTGTTATGTCCAGGTCTCTCTCCTACTGGCAGCCCAGGACATAGCACGTCAGATGTAGTCTCACCAGAGCTGAGTTGTACCTTCCTTGGGCTGCTGGCAATACTCTTCCCAATGCAGCCCAGGGTGTAGTTGGCCTTCTTTGCTACAAGTACATATGGCTGGAATGTATTCAGCTTGATTTTTATCAAGCTTCTCTGCAAAGCTCTGCTTTCCAGCCAGTTGGTCTCCAGCATATACTGCTGCATGAGGTTTGCACTTACCTTTGCTGAAAGGTTCCTGTCAGCCCAGTTCACCAGCCTGTCGAGATCCTTCCAAATTGCAGCGCAACTATCAGGTGTATCAAATACTCCTTCCAGTTTTATATCACCTGAAAACTTGCACCCTGTTCCATCATCTAGGTCACTATTAAAGATATTTAATAGTATTGACCCATTGGATATGTGGCTAGTGGACTGGCCTCCAGCTGGACTTCATGCTTTTGAGCCTGCCAGCTCAGCCATTTTTTCAGCTCACCTCACTGTCTGCTTACCCAGAAACATGCTTCATCAGTTTGGTCATGATGATATTATCTTGGTCAGATGGTCTGTAGTGCTCACCTATAGCAGGGTCACCCTATGTTGATCTGCCTGTTCATCCTGACCCATAATCTTTCACATGGGTCATCATCCATCCCAAGGCAGAGCTCATTCATTCCCACTGCTCTCTCACATAAAGGGCATCTTGCTGTTGCTCCTTCCCAGCTTGTTCTTCCTGCAGACCATGTATTCATTCATGGCAGCAGCTGTTTCATGTGAGCCATCCTGTCATGTCTTCATGATCCCAGTGGGACTGTGGCCTTCTTAATTAAACACAGAGCTCTGTTCCCTCCTATTAGTTCTCCATGCAGCATGCATTAGTGCACAGGTATTTCACATGTGCATCCAGTCCCGAGAATGAGACCTTTTCCTGTAGAGTTTTTCTGTAGGCTTTTCCTTATTTACTGCATGTGCTTAGAGTGACCTCACTTCAGCACTGTTTTGTTGACTATGAAGTATCTTTTGTTCATGTCATTCTACACCCTTTGCTTCCCAACAGAGTCCACTAACTTTGTCATTGATGTTTGGTTGTATTCCCCATCTCTGTTGTTCCTTGTTTAAAACTGTTCTTACCAGGTTGGCCAACCTGTTAGTGAAGATACTTGTGCCCACTATAGTGAGGTGGATCCCATCTCTTCTAAGCAGTCCTTCATTCTCTGCTCCAAGCTTGAGTTCGCAGCTGGTGGTTGACTTGCAGCACCTGCCTGCTCCTCAAGCCCTTCGCAACTTGAGCTTTGACCATAGCTTCTAGAGCCATGTAATCACACTTGGTACTTTGCAGGTCTCCCTAGCTATATAGCTGGTGCCCAGGTGGAAGAGCAGAAGGAGTAATAGTTGAGGGCTGGACAAGCTTTGCCAGTCTTTCAACAATGCCATGGATTCACGTGCCTAGCAAGCAGCAAGCCTTCTTAGATGATGAGTCAGTCAGAAGATGAAGGTCCTCCATCCTTTGCTAATGCTTGCCAGTTCCTTCTTGTGCTGCTGCATGGCTCAGGTTTACTGAGCCCACTGAATGTAGGAGTTCTTTAGTTTACCACGTTTATATGTAAAGGTCAACTAAGCAATTCTTAGTTCTTCCTTTGTATCCTAGGTAATAATTTGAATCTGACAAAATCAGTATTTATTGTCTTACTTTCTGATAGTTGTGCTTCAGATTTGCCGTTTTGCATGCTTGTGCAATGAATACATTGATTCTCATCTGGAGATTTGGCAATCGTAAAAAATATTGCTAAATCTTGACTGCATTCCTGTTGATATGAAGTGCAGCAGCAAGCTGATCTTAGATTGTAAAACAGGAATGATAACATGAACAATTTTTGAGGGGAAATACTATTGCTTCTTTATTTTGTAGTAACATAAGATGACTACAGTTGATTTTTGAAGTAGATACCAAGTTATACAGAATAGCCAAACATTTTCTGTTTCCCTGGACATGAGAGATGGGAACATAGGCCAAATACAAGGGTAAGCGTTGTATGATTGACTAGAAAACTGATCAGAAGCATACTGACAAAGCCATTTTAAGTATTCCGTCTTGAAAACAAACACAAATTCAGCACTGGCAATGAAATCCTCCTTTTGCTCCTTCAAACAGATAGCACAGGAAGAATAATTAGGAATCGGGCAATGTTCAATGATGTGAAGCAAGTCTAGAGCAAGCTTTTCCAGTCTACCATTCTTTTTATATTAGCAGTGCTGGCTCCCTCTCTGTCCTAAGAAAGATGACCAAATGGAAGAACATCTTTACAAGTATAGATACGTGTAAGAGCAAGACATCTGGGTGCTTAAGGTTGTTTGGAAAAGTCATGCAGTGATGTTAAATAGCAAGGAGCAAGCACAGCCTGAAACTGCAAATAGATGTCATTTGCAGTGAAAAATTGAACAGTTGTGGCTCTGACATGAAAATCTCTCAACAAGTTAATCTTCAAAGGACAAATTTGTTGTCTCGACTGGAAACACAAATCTTAAATACTGTTACTTTTCTTGCATCAAGAAGGGTATTCCTTGAAAGCTGGGTGTCTTTCAGGATAGCTGCCTCCAGTGTAGAATTCTTCATCAATGTGTATTCTTTGAGGCTAATAGTACTAATACTAATTACATAAATGTGAGAGGAGAGACTGCTGAACAACTTTTGAGTGCATCGGTACTTTTACTACAGTAAAATAATTGATATTTAAAAAACAGCTGAAAAGGCAGAATAATATATCAATTGAGAACTAGAAAGAGTTTGCTATGAATGAAGAAAATGCAGTCAGTGAAGAAGACAAATTAAGTGAGGTAGAGCATTGATGAAAATTGGAAGATGTTGGGGTCATTCAGTGATCAGGATATATTTTTGTAGGAGAGTAAAGATAGCATTTCTTCTTCAAAACTTCAAAGTTTAAAAGCCTGAACTCTGTATTCTTCCTGTTTTTTTTTTAATTCCCACCTTCATAGAAAGAGTCCATTAGTGCTTATGAGGGCAAGAGTTAGTGGAAACAAAATCACAGAATCATAGAATAGTTTGGGTTGGAAGGGACCTTTAAAGGTCACCTCATCCAACCCTGCTGCAAATAGCAGGGACATCTTTGACTAGATCAGGTTGCTCAGAGCCCCATACAACCTGGACTTTAATATTTCCAGGGATGGGGCATCTTCCACCTCTTTGGGCAACCTGTTCCAGTGTTTCAACACCCTCATTGTGAAATTTTTTTTTCCTTATACCCGGTCTAAATCTACCCCCCTCTATTTTAAAACCATTACCTCTTGTCCTATCACAACAGACCCTTCTGAAGAGTATCTCCCTGTCTTTCTTATAAGCCTCCTCTAGGTACTGGAAGGCTGCTATAAGGTCTCCCCGAAGCCTTCTCTTCCCCAGGCTGAATAGCCCCAATTCTCTCAGCCTGTCCTCATAGCAGAGGTGCTTCAGACCTCTTACCATCTTCGTGGTCCTCCTCTGGACTCTCTCCAACAAGTGCATGTCCTTTTTATGTTGGTGGCTCCAGAGTTGGATGCACTCCTCCAACTGGGGTCTCATGAGAGTGGAGTAGAGGGGGAGAATTGCCTCCCTCGACCTGCTGCCCATGCTTCTTGTAATGTGGCGCAGGATATGGTTGCCTTTCTAGGCCACAAGCGCACATTGCTGGCTCATGTCGAGCTTCTCATCAACCAGCATGCCTAAGTCCTTCTCCTCAGGGCTGCTCTCAGTCCATTCTCCACCCAGCCTGTATTGGTGCTTAGGATTGCTCTGACCCCTGTGCAGGACCTTGCACTTGGCCTTGGGCCCTTGTTCTCATGGGCCCACCTCTCCAGCCTGTCAGGGTCCCTCTGGATGGCATCCCTCCCCTCCAGCATGTTGACGGCACCACACAGATGGTGTCATTGGCGAACTTGCTGAGGGTGCACTCTATCCCACTGTCCATGTTGCCGACAAAGATGTTGAACAGGGCCGGGCCCATTACGAACCCCTGAGCAACCCCACTCATCACTGGACATCGAGCCGTTGACCCAGAACTCTTTGGGTGCGGCCAATTCCTTATCCACCAAGTGATCCATCCGTCAAACTCGTGTCTCCAGTTTAGACAGAAGGATGTCATGTGGGACAGTGTCAAATGCTTTGCACAAGTCCAGGTAGACTATGTCTGTTGCTCGTCCCTTGTCCACCGATGCTGTAACCCTATCATAGAAGGCCACCAAATTAATCAGGCATGATCTGCCCTTAGTGAAGCAGTGTTGGCTGTCACTAGTCACCTCCTTGCTTTCCGTGTGCATTCTCATTGTTTCCGGGAGAATCTGCTCCATGACCTTGCCAGGCACGGAGGTGAGGCTGACCGGCCTGTCGTTGCCTGAGTCGTCCTTGTTCCCCGTTTTAAAAATGGGGGTTATGTTATCCCTTTTCCAGTCATTGAGAACCTCACCTTGCCTGACTGTCATGACTTCTCAAGTATGATGACCAGTGGCTTGGCAACTTCATCTGCCAGTTCCCTCAGGACCCACAGATGCTTATAATCAATTCCAATGGACTTGTGCACCTTCAGATTCCTTAGATGGTCTCGAACGTGATCTTCTCCTATAGCGGGTGGTTTTTTATTCTCCCATTGTCTTTGCCGTCTGCGACTTGGGCAATGTGGCTAGAGCCCTCGCCAGTGAAGACTGAGGCAAAAAAGTCATTGAGAACCTCAGCCTTCTCGATGTCCTTGGTAACCATATCTCCCATTTCCTTCTGGAGAGGGCTCACATTCTCCCTGGTCTTCCTTTTATCCCTGACATACCTGTAGAAGCTTTTCTTGTTGCCCTTGATGTCCCTGGCCAAATTTAATTCTATCAGGGCTTCAGCTTTCCTTACCTGTTCCCTGGCTACTCAGACAACCTCTCTGTATTCCTTCCAGGCTATCTGTCCTTGCTTCCACCTTCTGTGGGCATATTTTTTGTTTTTTCAGTTGGTCCCGGAGCTCCTTGTTCATCCAGGCAGGCCACCTGGCATTTTTGCTCGACTCTGTTAAGATAAATTAAGACAGTAGTTTATGATGAGGAACAGTTTCAAAAGATCCCTAGTTTAGAGAATTAATGGCTTCAGACATACTGAAAATCTGCACAACATGGAACTGTGGAATTTTTTGTCTGTGAAAGGAAAAAAAAAAGGAAGAATATTGTGTATTCATCAGCTAATAAATAAAAATGTTCATTGCATTGAGTGTTTAGAAGGAGCCATCAGCTTCTTCCATTGTTCTCATTTTTTTTTGTACATTGTTGGTTTTTTGGGTTTTTTTTGGGTTTTTTTGGGGGTTTTTTTTTGCACTTAAGGTAGCAGTCCATTTGTAAGTAAGGGCCATTCATCAGAAGTAACAACTCATGTAGCAGAATTTGCTGTAATAAAACTGCTGGAAGAGACTGAGAAGCAAAGGATACAGAGGGAATTACTGACAGGTTCAGAAGCTTTTCACTCATCTAGTCTGTGATATAAAAGGGCAGAAGTATGTGCTATGTAACCAAGAATGAGCATTTTGCTTACAGATTCGGTTCTTAATAAACAGATTTTGGTAAATCCCAGGATACTTTTTCTTTTTATCGTAAAACCTTTATATTTGAATTTCATGTTAAAGTACCATTGGATGGAATTCTCCAGTGCTAACTGTATTATCTTAGAGGGCGAAATTCAACCTATGCTTTAGCTTATATTTTTTTTGTATTATTCTAAGATTAACTATTCATTTTTGTTCAGTTGTGAAAGTTAGTGGTCCCTCTGACTAGAATTGTTATGAAATACAGTAAGATAAGATGCCTGTACACAATCAGTATTGATTATTTTACAACATGCTTTAAAGTGTAGTAAAGATTGGAAGCAAAAGACAATGTTTGAACTCTCTCTGAGTAGGCTGTCTGCCTAAAATCATGTAGCTTATGCTGGTTAGAGTAGGTAGAAGTGCCATAGCTTGCTTCTGAACTGCATCCTATTCTTCTTCATGGCTTTTTTTTTTTTGTAGCTTTCACTGATGTTACTCATGTTTTCACTGTCCATTGGCATCTCTAGAATAGCATAATTCCCTGGTTTGTACCACAGTTTTAAATTTTTCTTTCATCTGACTCTGGAAACTGTTTATTACCAGGTGTCCCTCTTATTTTAATTCTTCTTCATCTGTCATATTGGCCTCGGTAAACATAAGAGATGGTATGAATTTTCATTTATCATCTGTGTATTGTGCCCCAGTTAATGAATTATTTATTTGTAATATTATACATTGCAGCATGCTGGCTATGTTTTGATACATGCAGAACACAAAATCCATGCTTTTGTATATTGCTGGGGGAGGGAAATTTTTGTAAACAGACATTTCTTAAAGCAGCTTACTGTACTGCTGTTAAAATGAGTAATAATCATGAGTTATACTACATGCTCTGTGGGTTGGTTTTCTTCAGAAGAATATTTCTGTCTCTTGGCATCTATGATGTGGAGAGATGATTGCTTAAAAAAAGACAAATTCGCATACAAAATAAGATGGAGATGGTATAAAAGAGCACTACTGAAAACAACATCACATGAAGTGATACAGTATTAATAACAAGGTAAGTATTTTGTGCTCTAGTTATCTGCAGTACTATTCAGATAATAGGCAGCAGTTAACTGATACACAGATACTTTTATAAACCTGGAAAGTTATACAGTGTAAGAGATTGTCCAAGTTTGGATTTAGGCAGGAGAACTTACTGAATGCAGAATGCTTGGTTCGAACAAGTTATCTCATGGTAATGATGCTGCAGTCAGTTTTCTGCTGACCTTGTTTAGTGCAGTAGCTTTTCAAAATGAGCTGGTAGGTTTTGTAGTCACAGCTGCATTTTCATGTTTGCTTTAGGTGATGCTTTTTCAAATGCTGTAAGAAGTGATGGCATCTTTCTTAATGTCATGGACTAAGGGAGTTAAACAACTCTGATTGAATTATGATTTCCAAAGATTCAGCAGAGGGACATTTATTCACAACAAGGGCTGTGAATGACCTAATGTTTGGAAGCCCCTTTTAAAAAGTATTTCTAGAATTCCCATGGAATCTTTTTTTTATTTCAGATTTTGTTTCCATTAGTTTGATATAGAGAGAAAGCACTGCTGTTGGTATTAATTCTGAACCTTAATTGTACTTTTGAGGACAGAAATGAACTTAGAACAGTGGAAATTAGGCAAATTAAGACTTTTTGTGAGGAGAGCCATTTGTTTCAGGTAAAATCTGAGCCTTATTCATCTTTAGTAGGTCTTCTGTGTATTCTGATCAATTCCATTCTTAGGTTTACCTGTCTTCTGAGGGCAGAGGCTATTTGAGAGCTATTTGAAAACATCTGTTCCAAAACCAGATGAAACTCTGGATAAGACATTGCTTTTTCTGTTTCATAGTTTAAAATTCTGTCATCTGTGCTAGTACTGCATTGTTTTTGAATAGGAGTAATTTGGAGCCATCAATGTGAGAAGTAATTAAACCTGTTCTTCCAGCTATATGTTTGAATGCTGTGTCAGAGAAAAGGAAATGTGCCATAATCTTCAACAGACTGTGTAACAGAACATGTAAAAATAGCAATTGGAGTGTCTTGGTAGAGGAATATTGCTGTTTGTGATCTCTCTGTTGCTGTATATTATATCACGGGCTGCTTGCAGACCTTGATGCATTGTGAAGAAGACATTGTGGGGAAGATGGGAGTACAGGAGATACTGTGCATCAGGTACAAAGTGTGGCTACAAAGTTTGTGGCCTAATGTAAGTACTGATGTGGTTGCTGGTTTACAGCATATATTATGTAGATGTCATTTGAATCTCCAGAGACATTCATAGTTTTCTTGAGCTTTTGCTGAAACATCCCATGGTGTCTTGCCCTTAAAAAAGAGCTCAGCAGAGAACCTTTCTATCTGTAAAGGATACAGCAGAAAATCTAATAGTACTTGGTGGCAAATGTAGTGGTGTAAGTCCAGAAATTACAATACTTCCAATGAAACTGTAACCTGGCCTACCACTCTGACTCTTAAGAGCCTTATGCTTACAAAAAAAAGAAGTGTTCCCCCCCTCCGACTGTATCAACTTTATATGTTGGATAGAATATGAGCCTTTCCTTATATTGTGTTGACCTGCTCCTTTAAAACCTTTGTAGTGCATTTTCTCCTTAGTTCTGATCATAGCATTTTCAAAATTCTATATTATAAGGAAAATTTTATTTAAGTGAAGAGCAGAAAATGTTAGCCTTTTAGATGATCTTGGAGCTTGGGGGCAAGAAAGTCTTGGGAGTTGTCTTGAAGCAACTTACGGAAAGTACTTATAAGAAAAAGGAAAAGAGGGAAGAAGTTTATAGAAATAGAAGTATGCTTTACAAGCAGTACATGTTCTTTATCTTGATTGCCTCATCAAAAGTGTAAAAGATAAAAAAGTTTTAAGGAAAGGTGTTCACAAAAATACTTGTCTAGGGTTACCATGAAAAGAGATTTACAAAAACTGGTAAGTGTTTGATAAATTAAATAATAGTAAAGTGTGTTCTCAGTAGTAAATGCTTAATTTCAGCGACACTTTTAAATTCTTCTCACTGTATAAAGACAAGATATGTATTGTTCAGTCACAAGTTTCTCATTTAGAAGTTGAATAGTTGTAAGCAGTGTATAGCAGTAGGGATCCATAATGTGGAATGTGTAAAAGTAATTCTTGTAACACTTTGAAGTAATGCAAGCAAATATTGCTCCAGCACCAACTGTTGAAGAACTTAAAGGGAAAAACTGGCAAAATGCATTGCAAGTACAGCAGCTTCCTCAAAAGTATTAGCTCCTCATGGCACACAAATGAAGCTGTGCTGTCAACAGGGTGCAAGGCCTTAGAAAAGTGATTCAGGATTCTGAACTACTATATACAAGCCATGTGTCAGATACAGAGGTAGTCATTCAAATAACCTCATCCTGAGATAGAGGCTTAATCACTAAGTTATCCTCACAGTTTCTGTAACCTGTTTTTAATAAATACTCTGTATTTTTTGTGTTTCAGAGATCCAGCTTACTTTGATGAAAATTGGCTGAACAGGATCAAAACAGAAGTTGGAGAAAATTGGAGGCTAAAGGTATTTGATTTACTTTGCTTGTCTGCAAATCTATCTTTCAGTTCTTAATACAGTACTATATCTAAATATTAGCATATTTCTAGATTAAGACCTTCCTTTATAGTACAGCATTTTGAATTTCAGACCATTTTAATTACAGTTGTTTTTATGTTGTTATAGTCCTACAGTTTAGCAAAGAAAAGACATTTTAAGTTTGTAAATAGATTTCAATAATTTAAAAAGAAAATATTACAATTCATTTTATGCATCAATTACCTCTCTTTGTTTTTCAAATGTTGAAACATTTTTAGAAGTACAAAGTGTGAAAGTAGCATTGAAAAAAGAGCTTTGAGAAGCAACTGCATAAAAATAGCAGAATAATAAGCAATTTATTTAAATAAAAATGGCACAGTGTTGTTTCCTTTTACTTTGTCAGCGGTGCACAACTACTGAATTTTAGAAGAGGAAGTAAATGTGTTGTTTATACTCAGTATTTTTTTTTTAACTGTAATCTGTTTGTTGGGTCATTTGTGTCACTTGGTATTCTAGTACTTTCTCTGCAAACCTTAAGGCAATAGAATTTACAGTGGTATGTCAGAGAAGCATTTTGGTTTATAAAATGTGATGGACATAGTTTCACATACAGATGTTAGTGTAGTTTCTGACCAGTTTTGTTCAAAGAATGATACATGCACCTTTCTTAAATTGCCATTTCTAGTCTCACTCCCTGGGGCAGCAAAATAGCGATGGTTTGTCCCTTAGTTCATGTTTCCTATAAAACCATTTTGTTCCAGCCACCAAAAACCCTCCTGAGCATCTGGGGAAGGGCTACAACTGTGAAATGCTCTAGTACTTACAGGCTCATCGACATCACTGGCTGACTAGAAGGGACATACAGATAAGTGCTGCGTGAGACAAGGATGAAGCATACTACTGCTGTTTATGTTTTGACTTGACCAGCAAACTTGTCAGCGTGGTCTCTGCTGCCTGGCCAGCTGTGTGCAAGTCTGGGCTGCTTTAGAATGTTTTGTCTACCAGGGCTGCCAGCAAAAATGGGTACCTTGATGAGAATATGTTGACTGGCTGGTGAATAAAAGATGTGATCCCTAAAAAAGCATTGTTCTGCCTCTTCAGTTAATTTAAATTAACTTTTCAAAGAAACGTATGGAACTTCAAGTAAAGCTGGATACAAGGTTTTATTTTTCTCTAAAATATTTTTGTGGCTTTTTTCTAAAGAATGTTAAAGTCTTGGCTGTTAAATTTGGAAAACAACAAATTGATAACTGCTTGTTTATAATAGCATTTCAGCTGATTGAAAGCAGAGCAGCAGCTTCTGTAACTCTCATATGGAGCTTAAGAAATCTTTTTTTTTTATTTTTTTTTTTATTTTTTTTTTTAAACTATATCTTCCACCAATATGGTAGATACTAAGGCTTAGCAGGTGTGAATTAAAAAAAAAAAAAAAAGCTGTGCAATTTAACTTCCTTATGTGACTGAGGTTGGAAAAATGTCAGGTCAAATTTCAGTTTCTTGCTGATGTGATTCCTTCTTATTTTTCATATATCCGTGTAAATAAGAACTAGAGACTGATTTTTTTTTTTTTTGAGATACATACTCCAGCTTTTTATATAGATTTTAATATACCACTTCCCTTTTCATGAAGAATACGGTGATATTTTAACTCTTATTTTGTAACCAGGAGAGTAAATCCTATACTTTGACAACTCTTCATCTTCTTTATAAGTGAGTAAACACTGTTAGTAATCTAGTTGTTCAAATGGCTATCAGTCAATCTGTCACTTGTGTTCCTACAAGCCAGACTACTTTAAATCCGTGCACTTCTATTTGTTTGTCACTAGATTTAAAATGCAGTTCACCTTCTGATAACATCAAGAATGCTGTCTTATTAAAAATATTTTTCCTGTTGTGGTACCAGTTTGAAACAAATATGTAGATTCACAGAAATTATGTTATGTTCTTGGTTTCAGGGCAAGTTGTCTGACTTGAGAGATTGAGCAATGATCAGGATAGAAAAAGGGAAATGTTAGGACTTGGAGGACTTGCAGAGTAGGAAGCATTCAGCAAGCGTTCTGTGTACTAGAGCTGACCAAATCTTTGTCTACTGTGTTCAGTAAATAAACATATTGTTACTTCTTTGGGGTTAAAATTTCTGGGGCATAGCATACATCAGTGTATGTAGTAGTTTGTTTTCCCCTGGGGAACAAAAAAACCCTACTTCTCCCTCCTGTCTTAACTGCAATTTTATGTTGTAAGAAAAAAAAAAAACAAACTCAAAAACCAAAGACATATCTCCTTCCTGATGTACAGCTGAACACTTTAATATAGTCAGAGTTTAAACTGTGTACACACTAGTATTTCATGCTGAAGAAGACATTTTGAAGGTAAAATGGCCTTTATTGAAAATGCGAAACAGCATAGGAAATAATTCTGTGGCCAAAATTTTGCGGGAATGAAATTACCTAATCAAGAAACAGGAATAGTCCAATGTCAAGTTGTACAGGAATACCATTAATGGAACAGAAATTTAAACAATTATTTGATACACACATGTAAATTTTTGGCAGTTACAGAATAAGTTGTTGACTGTCTGACAGATGGTATAAAACTGACACCCATTTTTTTCCATGCTTCCATTCAATGTGGTTGTACCTAGCTTGGGAAGGGAAGAACATGTATTACTCAGCTTGATTTCTGACTTTTTCCTGTGGACTTTTCGCTTTCGCGTTCAGACTACAGCATCACTTAAACATCAATAACATTGCTACTATTAAAGTACAATCTGTATTCCATTGATGAATAGCACATTCAAAGCATAGGAGCCACTAGACTTTCTGCAACTAGAACAGTTTGAATGCCTTGTGTTTGATACAGTATTGCAAAATGGAATAATTGATGAAATTAGGGTAGAGACTAATTAGTCCTGTCATCTAAGTAAACAAACCTGATTTTTGATAATTGACTTTTACTCCTTCCAGTAATACAGTTATGTTTGCTCTGCATTCTTCTACAGTACAAGCTGGATTGACTGTTGGAGTAATGGAAGCTAGTTTTCAGTGTACAGTATCTTTCTGGTACTCTCTTGTTCCTTTGCAAGAGAAGGGAGCATGTATTTGTGAGCAACCTTTTAGAGGTTTTTGGTTTTTTTTTCTGATAAGGGTGGAAGCCTGTCATGTGAATATTTTTCTGCAAGCAAGAAGCAGAAATTATAGGCATATTGTAAGCCAGCATTCATTTCTGTCAAAAAGATAATTAGCAACTTATATATTTAATTATGTTTCGATATGCCGTTAATTCCAAAGTCAACAATGTCTCCAAGTGTAAGTTTAATGTGGGAACGCTCTCTGTGTTCAGAGCTGCATTCAGTTTTTTTTTTTGTTTTTTTTTTTTAACTCAAAGAAGTGTCTTGTATCTGTTCTTTTTTGGGATTTCTTTTTGCAGAATACAGATTGGAAGGGGGATGACCCGCAAAGCTAGTGGTATAGTTTCTCTCTAGGCTTCATTTCTAATCAGTGAAGAGAGGCTCCTGCAGAATGCAGTTTAGAGCAGAAACCTAATGTATGTGGTGAGAACTATGGATGCACATTCTCCCTTCCCTCCTCCCCCCACCCTCCTGCCACATTTTAAGTGCAGCTGGGAAGAATATGTACTTTAATGAGATAACTGAAGCTGATTGACTAAGAATTCTGTCACCACTTGGACGTGTGTCCTAGCGACACTTCCAGAGGTTATAAGGTTTTTAATTATAACATGTGTGAGGGGAAATAGGTCTGTACATAATCACCCAGGAAAGACACTGTTGAACAGCATTTCAGAACATTGGAGTTCCCATTCAGGCACTTTAGGACCTGAAATGTACAAGGATCAGTCAATTTACACAGTCTTCAGTACCTACAGGATTTCAGTTATCCACGTGATATAAAGATATATGCAGAATTGGGGACTGGCTGTCATGATGTAAGAGAGAAGACAAAGGTTAGATGACCCATGCTCCCTTTTTGTCAGCAATCATGAGCTTAGGGGCATTTCTACTGTCCACTACATCAAGCTTTCCTTTTGTTGCTCAAGTATATTCATAAAGAGAGAAATCTAGGCAGACTACCCATTCAGACCTTCAGTTTGGAACCAGTAAGTAAATTGTAATTAATTAAAAATATATTTCACATGACAAGTGAGAAAAAAAAATAGGAGAAAAAACATATGACATATGGTGTTGCCAGCTCATGTGTTGCCTTCAGTAACCCAAGGCACATTATCTCTGCTTTCAATCCAGTCAGTTTATCAGGTAAATGCTATGTGATAAGGGTCAGTCTAGTACTGAACAATATGTGCTAACTGTACTACAGCCAAGCTGGCTGTAAACTGAGCAGGGAATTATCATTTAACATAAGGAACATCCACACAGCTGTACTGTGGATTTTCGTGAAATGTTCGAGGGATGAATGATAACGTGCTGGTTGCCTTTGTGGGTGCATTAGTTCAAAGTGGATGTCCTCTCTTTAGTAATATGAGATTGGGGAAATGACAGATATAGAAAAGAAACTGAAAATGAATAGAAATTCATCTAGAAATAGTTACTAATCCATGTATTGTGAGTTGAAATAGCTTTTGAAGTGCAATAAGGCATACTTGTGACTGGTTTTTTTTTGCCCATTAAGTTTCATATCTTTTTCAACAGACATGGGTGCAGGGAATGGATGTGAAAGGGGTTGGGAGGGTAATGTATATGCTTTGTAAGGAAAAGGAGGAAGTCAGGTTGCTGATGCAAGCAAATAAGCATGCCCTGTGATCATGGCTGATCTCCAAAGGATGATACAGCGCTTCATAGCCATGATTGATATTGGAAGTTCTATCTGTTGTGTTCTAGCATTGCATGATTTAATGGTCTTTGTTAGCTACTTATAGCTAGGTTTCCCCCATGTGCTTAAGAAAAAGAGAAAAAAATTTCTGAAAAGCCATCACCTGCTGTGATTTAGAATTCTGATGTAATTGTTTGTCTTTAACACTTTCTTATGCTGTTGTTAATTTTCATTCTTCTCTGTTTTAAGTCTTCCTTTTAAAAACTTATGCTGTGACCTGACAAATGTTACTGGAGCTACTGAGTTGAATCTTGAAGTAGAAATTGTGGTAGTTTCCCGTGATGGGAACTGTTGGTCATAGCAGAACTGTCTAAGTGTATTCAGACAGGTTAAAAAAAAAAAAAAAAAAAAAAAAAAAGAAAAAAACCAAACAAACAAACTTGAGAGCCCTCAAGAGTAATACTGAAGATCATTATTAAGTTTAAGCCAGACTATAAAGAAGCTACTTTAGCCTTATCATTGTCTGATTGTTTGCCAGATATAAAGATGGTACAGTTAACTCTTGAAAGGAAGTTATCCTAGGGCTGCTGTTTGACAGGGGAATAAAATAGGACCGCAAAGACAAGATTTTTTTTTTTCCAGTTTGTTTACTATTTTCTTTTTCCAAGGATGCTGCCCTATATGTTAGTTTTGATGATAGATTTTCATCAATACTGATTTTGTTCAAGCATCTCGACTCTAAGCTCTATGAAAGTTATATAGAGGAAGATGACTCTGTATTTAAGAGATTTTAATTCAAATAATGCTTACAAGGAAAGAGGAAAACAAGTGTTCTGTAGGTGGGTACTTTCCATTTTGTTTCTTATTTTTTGGAATTATGTTCAAGTTCAAGGTTCCTCACAGTGTTTTCATCAGTAAACTGGACTTAAATTCTGCAAGATGGCCTTTGTGTTTCTGTGGCATTTTCTGCAGCAGACTCAGGTAAATTACAAAAGGTTTTAATGAATCAAGTTTGAAAATTATATTCCAATCAGTGCAGTATTATTTATGCTGGTGTGACATTAAAATAAAATTATTTACAATTCTTTAAATTCTTAAATCTATTGCAAACTTTGTTTATGATCGTGCATAGCCTTTGAGAGGTGGTGGGCAGACAGCTAGAAGATAGTTACAGTTCTTACAGAAACATGATATGTTTTCTGTAATAGTACAGAAATAGTATGTATTTGGGAGGAGAAGGTGTAAACCTGAAAGTAAACTTATTATTATGCTGTTATGGGAGTGACCGTAATATACTTGTTATCAGGTAGCATCTCCAGTTCTCATTCTAGACTGTCAGAATATTTGATGTGTCACTTTTTAAGTCTGACTGAATTTGGTTGTTGTATGACTTAAAGTTCACTGATTACTAAAATAATCAGAATGTTCTTGTATCAATAAGTGGTTAGCTTTTGCCACTTATTTCTAAAAGGGAGTAGTTTAATATGAATAAGGTAATCAGCTCATTATCACTTTGGATTTCATGGTTAACTCTTTTAGTATGCGTGTGTAGCCTGCTCCTTTCTTGAGTTTCTCTTGAAATAAGCCTGGATTTTGCTTTCATCACCTTTTTCTCTGTTGACTCTGAACTGTTGATTTTTGTCCCTGGATTTCAGTATCTTATTTCTTAACTGTTTTCTGTAGTGTTTCCTCAGATCTTTTGGAAGAAGACAGATTATTTCTGTCAGTGGACAGAATCTCCTAGGTGGATGTTTTTTGAGTGTAATCAGGAATGTATAAGTTATTGGGAGCTTTTAAGACAGGTGGAATTTGAGAGTTTTCGCTCTCCCTTCATTATAGTTCCACAGTTTGCTGCTGTCCCTGCTGTTGTCAGCAACAGCACTTGGTGCATCCTAATTGTCAGGTTCAGTCTTTGCAGGACCTGTTTATAGACTATAGAATCATAAAATCATTTAGGTTGGAAAAAACCCTAAAGATGGAATTCAACTGTTAACCTAACACTACCACGTCCACCACTAAACTATATCCCTAAGCACTACATCTACACCTCTTTTAAGTATCTCCAGGAATGGTGACTCCACAACTTCCGTGGGCAGCCTGTTCCAATGCTTGACAACCCTTTCAGTGATGAGTTTTTTCCTAATATCCAATCTAAACCTCCTGTGGTGCAACTTGAGGCCATTTACTCTCATCCTATCACTTGTTGCATGGGCAAAGAGACCAATACCTATCTCACTACAACCTCCTTTCAGGTAGTTGTAAAGAGCGATAAGGTCTCTCAGCCTCCTTTCCTCCAGACTAACCAAGCCGAGTTCCCCCAACTACTCCTCTGACACAGGAGACAGTGCACTGCTACTGTTATCTAAATTCTTTGCTTAAATTGTGGACATTAATTGGTGGGAATCTGTAGCAGTTACTTTCAGCAAAGTTGTTTGATTTTTTTTTTTTAGTATCACCTATGAGATCCGTTGAGCATTTTTAGAATAAATGCACTGTTTGTGTCAGAGACTTGATTTAAATGGATTTTTGCTGGAAAGGGAGTGGTACTCAGTACTAGAGAAGTGTGGCATAGATTCTGTGTAGCAGGAGACCCTTGACTGATCCCATTGGTTGTGCAAGTGAACAGAAGCTATCTTTGTGTCGCAGTGAAAGCATCACTGAGAAATGTGAATTTTGCCTTGATATTGTAAGACAGACATTCAATTGTAAAGAACTATAGTGGAGGGGAATGAACAAGAACGAAAGAACTAAGAAATAATTAATGAGAAAGTTAATAAATTAAGCTTACATAGGTTGGTAGTAAAGGAGGATATTGAGCAGTACCTGATTTTATTATGGAAGAAGAGTTTTATCTCTGCAGAAAATAGATCACCAGGATACTTAAAGAGAGGAAAGGCAGAAAAGAATGTTTCAGCTTCTGGATACAAAAATAATCAGAAGATAAGCAAGTACTCCACAAAATGTTCATGCTTTGTAGTCTGATCTAAAGCCTATCCAAAACAGTGTGATGTTTTTCATAAATTTAAATGTATTCTATAAATTCATAAAGATTTGTGATCAGGTCTGGAAGTCTGATCATGAGGGACTATTGCATAACTTATAATGATTCTAAAGTAAACTGCTCAAACAAAAAGTCTTATTGTGAAAATAGATGTAATTGAGTGATTCTTTTGTGTGATTCTTCTGTGATTGCCTACTTTATGATCGTTTCTCTGTAATTTGTTCTCTGCATTTATTGTATTTCCTTCTTTTTGTCAAATAGGTAAGCAACCTGAAGAAAATTTTAAAAGGAATATTGGATTACAACCATGAGGTAAGAACCATTTTAAGTAATCTACATCTATATTCCTTTTTTGTTATGTATTTTAGTTGACCTGTTTAATGAAAGCTATATTCTGACTTTTTCTGGCAAAATGTTTGGCATACGGAGTGGCCTATTCTCAGGTGTTAGCCTTCTGTAAAACTTCTCGCTTGCTTTATTGAATATTCAGAGCTTCCAGAGGAGTCTGCAAATTCTGTCATACAAACACTAGATGTCTTTCACTGTGTTCTGATGGTGGACTTTCACAGTAGCTGTGTTTGTTTTTTCTTTCTCTCCTCTGCTCCAGGTAAAGACTACCTTGCTCCTTTCTCTCTCTTTTTTTTTTTTTTTTTTTTTTTTTTTTTTTTTTGTGGAAAGAGAGGAAAGAGCATTTTTAGCCTTCCCTCACATAAAAATTTTCAATGAAATATTTTAATCCTGGAATATTGAAGTTTGCCCATGGTATTCTCTCTTAGGCTATTGAGCAAACTCAGAAGTGAACTACTCCAGAGGAGATACAATACAGTGGGTTTTTTTTAAGTGGTGAATCTTCAGCTGAAATGTGCTTTTTGTTTCAGTGATGTTTTGAAGCAAATTGATCTGTACAGGCTACAGCACAAAATCCATAATATGAATACTCTGGACATTGCTTGTCTCAAAATATTACCTTCCCATAAAAACTTTGGAGAGAAAGATATTTGTATTAAAATTAAGTCTTTAAAAATTACCAGATTTTCAGAAAGAAAAAGTTAGGCTCATAGCTCACGTTCAGTAAACGGTTAAGTATCCATGTTGGAATAAGTAAGTTTTTTTTGTTATAGAAATTAATATTATTGTGACAAAGTGACGCCAACTTCTTTTCGACTAGTTGATGTGTACGATGATTATGTTTCTGGTGTGACAACTTTACTACTAAGTAAATTTTGAGCTGTTTCAAGCTGATTAAATTCTGCAAAGGTAGTGCACGTTTATAAGTTTGGTTTGGTTTTGTTTTTTCTGCTGAGGCAATGCTTGTGGTGGTAATGGAGATGATCTGGATTCTACTATGAATCTTGATTATGTTTTCCTCAACCTTCCCTAGCAGTGACTTTCTACAAAAACGTAGATAGTAGAATGGATGTAGAATCATAGAATAGGTGTGAATGTATATGGCTTTCACCTGATGTAGATAAAAGCATTTGAAAAGTGTATATGCTAATTTTGTTGACTTTCAAAAATTCAAAAATTTGTATTGCATTCAGGACAGTCTTTCAATAGTTGTCCTACATTGCTGTCTTTGTCAATTAGCCTAAGTTGCCTGTTTATAGCTTGTGTGCTTTGTTATGCCCCAGTAATCTTGCTGCAGAATTCTGCTGCTCCAGAATTGAAACTTTCTTTTTTTTTTTTTTTCTTTTGTAAAAGTCTTTTATATTTATTTTCTAAAAAAAGGGGGGCAAAAGCTGTTTTTGTTCTGTGGGTATTTATGGCAGCGTCTATCCTTCATTTTCTTATTTCCTTCAATTTATTTTTTTGTTAAATTAAAATTATCTCTGATGTTGATTTCAAAATCCTCTGTTTACGCCTTCACATCCTTGGCTTTTTCGTAGTGCCTGCCTGTGCCTCTTAGAATTATAGAATAGTTTTGTCTGGAAGGGACCTTTAAAGGTCATCTAGTCCAAACCCCTGCACGGAGCAGGGACATCCCCCACTAGATCAGGTTGCTCAGAGCCTCATCCAGCCTGGCCTTGAATGTTTCCAGGGATGGGGCATCCACCACCTCTCTGGGCAACCTGTTCCAGTGTTCTGTCAGGTTCATTGTGAAAAACTTTTTCTTCGTATCTAATCTGAATCTACCACCCTCTATTTTAAAACCATTTCCCCTCGTCCTATCACAACAGGCCCTGCTGAACAGCCTCTCCCCATCTTTCCTGTAGGTCCTGTTTAGGTACTGAAAGGTGGCTATAAGGTCTCCCCAGAGCCTTCTCTTCTCCAGGCTTAACAGCCCCCACTCTCTCATCCTGTCCTCATAGGAGAAGTGCTCCAGCCCTCTGATCATCTTCGTGGCCCTCCTCTGGACCCTCTCAAACTGGTCCATGTCCTTCTGTTGGGGGCTCCAGAGCTGGACGCAGTACTCCAGGTGGGGTCTCACCAGAGGAAAGTAGAGGGGCAGAATCACCTCCCTCGACCTGCTGCCCATGCTTCTTGTAATGTGGCGCAGGATATGGTTGCCTTTCTAGGCCACAAGCGCACATTGCTGGCTCATGTCGAGCTTCTCATCAACCAGCATGCCTAAGTCCTTCTCCTCAGGGCTGCTCTCAGTCCATTCTCCACCCAGCCTGTATTGGTGCTTAGGATTGCTCTGACCCCTGTGCAGGACCTTGCACTTGGCCTTGGGCCCTTGTTCTCATGGGCCCACCTCTCCAGCCTGTCAGGGTCCCTCTGGATGGCATCCCTCCCCTCCAGCATGTTGACGGCACCACACAGATGGTGTCATTGGCGAACTTGCTGAGGGTGCACTCTATCCCACTGTCCATGTTGCCGACAAAGATGTTGAACAGGGCCGGGCCCATTACGAACCCCTGAGCAACCCCACTCATCACTGGACATCGAGCCGTTGACCCAGAACTCTTTGGGTGCGGCCAATTCCTTATCCACCAAGTGATCCATCCGTCAAACTCATGTCTCCAGTTTAGACAGAAGGATGTCATGTGGGACAGTGTCAAATGCTTTGCACAAGTCCAGGTAGACTATGTCTGTTGCTCGTCCCTTGTCCACCGATGCTGTAACCCTATCATAGAAGGCCACCAAATTAATCAGGCACGATCTGCCCTTAGTGAAGCAGTGTTGGCTGTCACTAGTCACCTCCTTGCTTTCCGTGTGCATTCTCATTGTTTCCGGGAGAATCTGCTCCATGACCTTGCCAGGCACGGAGGTGAGGCTGACCAGCCTGTCGTTGCCTGAGTCGTCCTTGTTCCCCGTTTTAAAAATGGGGGTTATGTTATCCCTTTTCCAGTCATTGAGAACCTCACCTCGCCTGACTGTCATGACTTCTCAAGTATGATGACCAGTGGCTTGGCAACTTCATCTGCCAGTTCCCTCAGGACCCACAGATGCTTATAATCAATTCCAATGGACTTGTGCACCTTCAGATTCCTTAGATGGTCTCGAACGTGATCTTCTCCTATAGCGGGTGGTTTTTTATTCTCCCATTGTCTTTGCCGTCTGCGACTTGGGCAATGTGGCTAGAGCCCTCGCCAGTGAAGACTGAGGCAAAAAAGTCATTGAGAACCTCAGCCTTCTCGATGTCCTTGGTAACCATATCTCCCATTTCCTTCTGGAGAGGGCTCACATTCTCCCTGGTCTTCCTTTTATCCCTGACATACCTGTAGAAGCTTTTCTTGTTGCCCTTGATGTCCCTGGCCAAATTTAATTCTATCAGGGCTTTAGCTTTCCTTACCTGTTCCCTGGCTACTCAGACAACCTCTCTGTATTCCTTCCAGGCTATCTGTCCTTGCTTCCACCTTCTGTGGGCATATTTTTTGTTTTTTCAGTTGGTCCAGGAGCTCCTTGTTCATCCAGGCAGGCCGCCTGGCATTTTTGTCTGACTTCCTCTTTATTCGGATGCATCACTCCAGAGCGTGGAGGAGCTGATCCTTGAATATTAACCAACTTTCTTGGGGCTATCATCCTTCCAGGGCTTTATCCCATGGTACTATGCACAGCAGATCTCTGAAGAGGCCAAAGTCTGCTCTCCTGAAGTCCAGGGTAATGAGCTTGCTGTGCCTCTCCCCGCTGCCTCCTCTTCCCTTCAGCTTTCTTCAGCAGCAGTTTTATTATCAGTAACTATGAAGCTGTTGTAATATTATTAACTTAAATCCAACATTGCTTTTGAAGGAAATTCAGGAACTACAGATCAATATATAAACACGTATCGGATTTGTATAATTCAAAGCATGTTGTGTTTTACTGTATTATCCCAGTCTGTATACTATGATAATATTTTCCATTGTGCTTGATGCATTTACATAATTCTTGTTTTCTCACTGTAATGACCTAAAAGAAGTCTTTTTCCAAAAAGAATGAATCTGTATACTTTAAAGTATACAGAGATTTTTAGTAGTGTTTTGCTCAGTCTTTGAGAAAGACCTTTTTTTTTTTTCTTTTTTTTGTTTTAAAATAAAAAAAAAAAAGCCACAGTACAAAACCTACCATACAAAACAAGAACAAACTCAACCACAACAATCTCACAAAGCCCAGTCCTAGAAGAGTTTTGAGTGGCTTGATTTCGATGTATTCTTCGTGTATATCTGTTAAATGTTTTTTTTTTAAATAACTTTACCCGATTTTCTGTTTTTCTTGAGAAAAAGGGCATCCAGCAAACAAATGACTGATTCCCTCTTTAGTCATTGTTTCTTTATTGCACTCTGTTTAAGAAGTGACAGTTTCTTTTTATCTGCAATTAATGTGTCAAAGGTGTGTTTAATTCCATATTTCATATTCATATTTTCAGCCCCCTGAAAGCTCTTTGAACAATTTAGCAGAATTGTTTAATTCCTTCTACTGACAATCATTAATGTAAATCCTTCTTAATTATAAATCAGATTACATTAATTGTAAGTCACATGGGGGTTTTTTGTTTCAGTTTTTCTTTTTCTTTCTGCATGTGGGCTGTTTAATTATGTATTGTACTACTACCTCAAATTCTCTCCCATGAAACTTGCTTTCTTAGCTCTGAGACTTGCTAAATATCCATAAATTTTCTAAAAGTGTGAGACCAAGTGATTGAGTTTTTTACTTTCTTATGTTTGTCATCCATCAGTGCTCGACACATATATATGTGTAAGTGAAATAATTCAATTTCTGGCTTTCTGATGGTAAGAAGTGTGAGATTTATGTATAAAATTTTGTGCTATGTAAGGGGTTTCTAGGCATTAGATTTTTTTAAAATTTAAATCTAATTATCCATGTGCTGTTTATCACGGTGAAAGCCTGCCTTTGTTACCTTTCTTATCTGAAGAAGAAAACCTTGCTAAGTTTGAAACTAATAGTTTCTTATTAGCCGAGGCAGTTAGGTTTGTCTTCTCCCAAATATTAGTTGTGTCAAGCAGTATGGTTTAATATTTGCATTTGCATTAGGCAATTTAGTTGATTTTAAAGATAGGCTGAAAACTCTGTTAATGTACAAATGAATTGCTCTTGTTGATTCTGAGATCTTTGTATTTTGAAATGTTTGTATATGTGTACTGATACAGACATATATGTACTGGGTCTTTATGCAGATTCTAGGGCAACAGATTAATGACTTCACCCTTCCTGATGTTAACCTGATTGGAGAGCATGCTGATGCTGCAGAGCTTGGGAGGATGCTTCAGCTTATTTTGGGATGCGCTGTGAATTGTGAACAGAAACAAGGTATTAAATTTTGACAGCATGTTTTCTTCAAGGCAGTGAATGAAAATTCAGCTTGTTGTATAACAACATAGGGGAAAAATTATATTTCTCAGGTTACTGTCAGAGACAAACATGGCTTTTTTTTTTCAGTGATTACATTATTTTGTCCTACAGATAATAACTGTTGTTTTGTTAAAAGCTTCAGTAGTTTTGGAGAGTCAAACTGTGGAACTAGTTTTGCTTCCAACATACATATTTTCAATTTTTTTTGCTGAGCTGAAAAGGCACTCTACAAAGGAAGATTATTGGGCCTACCCTTTAACCTTTTATGAGGTATATTAGGATAGCTAAGCATGACTGAGAGCCATCAGTATGACTGGGGGCTGGTCTGAAGATACTTCTGGTGTGATTTGGCATACTGTAGTTTCTGAGACTTTTGCATGGAGTTGGCAAACATGAAAAAGTATTGTTGACAACCATGCACTTCTGGGCAGCAGCTGAAGACTGACTGTGATACGTTATGGGCATCCAAAATGTCACTTGTAGCAGCTGTTAGGTGATTGAATCCCACTGCAGCACTCACTGAAAGAGACTTCTGCCTCTCTTTACTCCCATGGCAACAACTGTCTATCTGACCTGCACAGGTAAAATAGGGACCCATTCATTTTTCCTGCAGATGCCACAGAGGATGTGATGAACAATGGAGACACTTACGTGTCGCAAATCTCATGCTCTAAACTTGTGTTGGGTGCTAGGTGTCTTATTGTTACCCAGTTACCTTGAGTTACACTTAATTCAAGCCACATTAAGGTAATAAAGCAACTACAAACATTTATTACTAACACTTAAAATGGGAAGCATAGGAACATGTTTTTAAAATACATGTGGGTAAATAAAACTGTTTACTGTATTTACATTAAAGTTGGCATCAAATATCTATCTCTTCCTGACTCATTTTGATTTATTTTCTGACAAAATGGCAGCCAGAGTTTCAGACCTTTTGTCGTCCTTTTGCATGGTGCATCTTAGCTTTTATAGCTAGTTTCCCCTTTCCAGTTTTCTCAGGTGTCTAAATAATTTTAATTTCTCCTTCTGAAATTGCTTTTATTCTTCCTTTAATCAGGAGACTGATTGGCTATCCTATTAATTGAAATAGAGGTAATTTTCTTCCTTATTTAAGGAATTTATTCCTAAACTTATTTATGAGTGCATAAATAACTCTGTTTTATTAGGCCTCCTGTCCTCTCTGTTTAATGTAAAATTATCTTCCTTCCTTTTGGTGACTGTTTGACATCTTCAACTGGAATCTATCTTATTCTTATGTTTCTCTTACTCTTTCAATCTGAACATTAAAAATCTAAGTGTTTGAAATACTGGGACAGTCTAGTTTTTTATGTACTTCGAGTGCGACTTGGCATGACATAATTACTTCGAGCTAACTGATTCCCAGCATCTTCCTCTTAGGCAAATCATTAAAATAATATAGGTTGCACGTAAAGGTGATCATATCTAACTGGAAACTGTATGATACTGGGCAAGTCATAAACTCCTTGACTTGGTCTAAATATCAGAATTTTCATTCTAACCATTATATTATCTTACAAGGTACCTGTTTTGTAGCTCACATCTACACATAGAGGACTGAAAAACTGGAGGGGATTAATTTGTGATGTAGCACAGAAATAACAGAAATGAAGAATGGATATGAAAATGCCTTGAAATAAGGATGCTGTAGGAAGGCAGAACATTATTGTTAAATGTAAGCAAAAAGACAACCTATGCATGGATTGTGTATTTGTATAGCCTGAATAGTTTGGGAACAAAGTGAAAAAAGAAGTATAAGTAGTTATTTCATAAATGTGAGATGCCAGAAGGAAAAAAAAATGGATGACAACCATGTACTTTTTCCATTGTTTCAGAGTTCCAGTGAACCTGGATTTATGTCTGAACAGACTTCTGATAAAATCTTGTTGAGTTTGTTGGGGTGGAACTTGACTGGTGAATATGCATTTCAGTGTCATCTGTGTCACCGAGTCATTTTGTAGGAAGAATCCAGCTTCGTGCCTCCTGTTGAAACTCAAGTCACACAGAACAGTAACATTTCAGAATGTGCTTATTTTCAGAGTACATCCAGACCATAATGATGATGGAAGAATCGGTTCAACATGTTGTCATGACAGCCATTCAGGAGGTATGCTGGGGTGCCCACAATGTGTAAAAGTTCAGCCTTTTGGCATTTTACAAAAGTATGCTTTTTCCCACTTTGAAAAAAAATAGTTGGAAGTAACGAAAATAAAGGGCATTGATTTTGCTATTTTGCATTGAAAAATATCTTATTTTTTCTTAGAAAAACAAATCAGTAAAGCTTGTTTCATATCAAGGAACTCCGGTTGAATGTCTCACTTTTCTTTAAATCTAGAAGATAGAAACTTCTAGATATTTTTGATACAGGGTTCCCTTTCCCTTACCTTTATGACCCTGTGGCTCCCTAAGTGCATTAGACTGCTTTTATATGAGTAACCAAATACTGTAGAATTCATTCAAAGTTTGTACCTCGAAATTGCAAAACTCCACGGACTGCTTTGGGTTGTTTTTTTTACTGGACAAGTGAAAAGACAGAGAATGGATAGCAGAGTATTCTTTTGTCAGCTGTAGTGTTGTGAGTATGCTAATGAAGGTATTTGTGCTATTATGTTTTCACAAGTTAATAAGTATACCACAGTGTATTTTGTAGAAGTGTTGTTCAGTAGTAAATTGAAACCACACAGAAAATTAAATAATGGTGTTAGTGACCACTGTAGCCATGAAGCCACCATGTAACTCCTTAGGACCCCAAAGTGCCCATAAGTGAAGTGCCTATCAGTCTTCATAAATGGAGGTTTACTGCAGGGCTGACCACTAAGGAAAACAGGAAATTCCTGGTAATCCTACTTCTTCTGAACCTGAGCAAGAGAAACTAAGTTACACATTGAGGCCTAGAGCACTTTAAATTTTTTCTAATGTCTGAATAAAGAGATGTCAGTGAGCTTAAAGGGACCCTGTCCCCGTTATCACTTTGACCGGTGTTGTATCCATGCAGTTGAACATCTTGTTGTCAGTGTGTGGACTGTTATATCTAAGATTGCAGAGAGGACTTTTGAAATGAGTGTTGAAAGAATCCTTGTGCTAAATCGTCTTCTAGTAAGTGCTGAAAAGCACCAGTTTGCCTGAGTTTTGGGGTGTTTTACATTTGCATTCTTTATAACCGTAATAAAACATTTTGGTGGATTTTTCTAATGTCCTCTTTTATTAAACCCAACTATCATCACTTTATTCTGCACTGTCTTAAAATAGAAAACCTTCTCTTATTCTCTTTCCTTCTGCTGAAAGTCTCCTATTTGTTTTTTGTAAAAATCTCCTTCATTTGATAAAGTAGCCAGATCTGAAGCAGCCCACAATTTTCAGCATTTGATGAGTAGGAATTGAACTTGTTTAGTGTTTGTGCTCTTTCTCAGAGATGGGGAGTAGAAGTGGTGAGAAATCCCAGGATGAGCGTGTGTTCTTCTCGAACAGATTTTCAAAACTCAGTGAATCAAAAAGCTTTCTATTCAGGTATTGGTGCAGTTCTGTTTGATTTTAATGTTACCTTCATGCTGCTTAGAAATCCAAGGCATTCAGAACCAAATGAGGATGATCTCAGGCGCTTAGCGAAGAGGTTAGAAAGTGTCTTAAAAACTTTGAGTCACTTTGAGAGCGGGACCTTCCTCCATTATTTTTCAGTGGTCTTGGGGGTCTAGAGAGGTCCCTGTTGGCTGGGAGCTGGCAAAGATTGTTCTAATTTTCAGGAAGGGAAAGAAGGAAGACTCTGGTAATCATAGGCTTGTCAGTCTCATTTCAGTGCCTGGCAAAGTTATGGAGAAGGTTATTCTGGTATTTATTGAAAAACACTTGAGACACAATGCAGTCGTTGGTCATAGCCAGCACGAGTTCATGAGGGCAAAGTCCTGCTTCACTAACCTAATTTCCTTTTATTACAAGATCACCCATCTAGTTGACCAGGGGAATCCGTAGATGTGATGCTTTTAGATTTTAGCAAAGCTTTTGATACTGTCTCTCACAGTATCCTTCTAGACAAAACATCCAGCATAAAGCTAGACAGGTCCATTATACTTTGGCTGAGCAATTGGCTGATGAGGCAGGCTTAAAGAGCTATAGTAAATGAGGCTACATCAGGCTGATGGCCAGTCATCAGTGAGGTTTGCCAGGGGTCAGTTTTAGGGCTAGTGCTCTTTGATGTTTTTATAAATGATCTGGACACAGGAATTGAATGTACATTAAGTTTGCTGATTATACTAAACTGGGAGGAGCTGTGGATCCCTTGATGGTGAAGTGGCTTTACAGGGAGATCTGAATAAACTAAAGAGCTGGGCAATCACCGGCCATATAAAGTTTAAGAAGAGCAAGTGCTATAGTCTCCACCTGGGACCAGGTAGTCCTGGTCATGCGTGCATACTAGGGGATGAGAGGCTGGAGAGCAGCCCTGCGGAAAGATACCTGGGGGTTTGGGTTGATGGCAAGTTGAATATGAGTCAGCAGGCAGTGTAACCTTGCAGCCAGAAGGGCCAACCATGTCCTGAGGTGTATGAAGCACAGCATAGCTAGCTGGTTGAGGGAGGTGACTGTCCCGCTCTGCACCGCACTGATGTGGCCCCACCTCAAGCACTGTGTGTGGTTTTGTGTGCCTCAATATAAGAAAAGACATCACACTATTTGAGTGTGTCCAGAGTAGGGTGACCAAGATGGTGAAAGATCTTGAGGGCAAGACCTCAGAAAGTGGCTGAGGTCACTTGGTTTGTTCAGCTTGGAGAAGGCTGAGGGGTCACCTTGTTGCAATCTGAAACTTCCTCAAGGGGGGCAGTGGAGGGGGAGGTACTGATCTCCTCTCTCTGGTGACTAGCGACAGGACACGAGGAAATGGAATGAAGCTGCGTCAGGAGAAGTTCAAATTGCGTGTTAGGAAAAGTATCTTCACTGAGAGGGTGATCGGTCACTGGAAGGGGCTCCCAGCAGTCACTCCCAGGCATCAAGCCTGTCAGAGTTCAAGGAGCGTCTGGACAACACTCTTGGTCATATGGTTTAGTTTTAGGTAGTCCTCTGAGGAGCATAGAGTTAGACTTCATGATCCTTATTAATCCCTTCCAACTTAAGATATTCTAAGATTCCAACAAGAGTTTAGATCCAGAGAGTCTCTTCAGAGCTGTGTCTGCAGTCTCTGTCTCTGGAGGGGTGAAACCTCACTGGATTTAAGGAGGTTTTTCTATTTCTTGGAGCAGCTGTCAGAATGCAAATGACTTGGACTAAGCCCTATGTAGGAGACACCAAAATAAAGTGCCTAGGAAAGTAGCTATATATGCATATTTGAAAAGTTGATATGTCACCTATTCCAAACATTTCAAAGCATTTGACATGCAAATACTCTTTCTTCAAAATTAGGTATGTAAAAAGGCATCTCTAAGCTTTATTGATGTGTTATGTAATTCATTTTTCTGTTTCAGTAAAGCACATAAGTGCGTTGTGATAATTCTTTGGTTTTCATAAATCATTTTGCTCAAAGAAATATTTCATGAGGCACAGTAGAACAAGTCTCTGCCCTATTTTCTTTCTTGCATGAAGAAGCTGGTTTTTTAAATGGAAGGAGCTTTTATGTTTTAAATTTTATTTAGTTATTTCAATTTTTTTAATAACCTGCAACTCTTCAGCATTTCCTTTCTTCACTTATTTAAATGTTTAAAATAATTATTAATAAAATATGCCTTCCACTCCATATAGGTTTTATAACTTGAACAATGCTTTTCTGTTATTTTTTTCAGTGCAGTCAAATTTATCTGGTGTGTTGCTGCTGCCTAGATTCTTAGATTCTAATCTGCAGATGTGCACTTCTAAGTGCAAGCTGTGCACAAGATAGAGGTAGAGCAAGAATGATATAGCAATCAAAAATACTGAAAAAATATTACATATAATTGTAACTTATGTATTGTATCGTGTATTCTGTAGTATACACTCCTATATTCTATTTATATTATTATAATTTATTATTACTTGGAATTAATATATTACTGTATATAATATAATGTATATTTTAAATTTCATAATTTGTGGATTTTTTAAAAGGCAAAAAAAATCTTTCCTTACAGAAATTATTTTGGCCATTATTTATTTAACTTAATCTTTTCTTTCCTTGACGTCCTTTGGAAATTCTGCTGTTATTTTCCCAAGTCTTTTCTTTGACCAGCCAAGTTAATTACTGATGAAAGTGGTAGGTGGGGAAATTGTTTGGCTTTGCTGTTTAGAACATCTCTAAACTTTGTCATTTAGCAGATGTCTGTGCAGGTCAAGCTGAGACTCAGAATAGGCTCTTAACAGCAAGAGGTCCATAGCAAAAGGTGATTCCTGTCTGGATTAATACCAACTGCATTACTTCACAAAGTAGAAACTGTTTGTTTTGGGGGATTTTTCCACCTCTGTATTTTGTCCTGCCTGTTTAAAGGTTCATCTTATCTGAAGTAGAAGTGGCTTTTGAATGGCTAGGAAATGATAGGTGACTTTTTACAAGGGCATGTAGTGATAGGATAAGGGGTAATGGCTTCAAATTGGAAGAGGATAAATTTAGATTAGATAGAAGGAAGAAATTCTTCACAATGAGGGTGTTAAGGCACTGGAACAGGTTGCTCAGAGAAGTTGTGGAAGTGTTCAAGGCCAGGTTAGATGGGACTTTAAGTGGAAGTTGTCTCTGCCCAGGGCAAGGGGATTGGAACTAGATGATCATTAAGGTACCTTTCAACCCAAACGATTCTATGATTCTATGGCAGAAAAATATTTATTTGGGTCTATTAGCAGTACTGGAGGAAAAAGAAAGTCCAGTTGTGTGAAAGGTTACACACTGTGTCATACGTAGACTTGACTCTTTAAAAAGCAAACAAACAAAAAGATGTTTTAAAAAAGAAAAACAGCCTTTTTATAGAATACAGAAGCTGGATTTTAACATTGTTTCATGGGCACTTAAATGAGCTCGTACAATATTAGCAACTGTAGAAGAAGCATTTCAGATAAAGCAAATGTTTTGAACTTTTAACATAATCAACTAAGTGGTGCAGGTGCATTTGCAAACTCATGCAAATCATGTGTCAGGAAAAAAAAGCATTCATAATTCAAATTATTCATGCGTGCCGATTTTGTAATGGTTTTACCCCTTCCCTAATCTTTATGTATCCATGACAACACAACTTGTTCACATTTCACAAGCAAAGCAGTTAAAAATTGAAGGTTTTAATAATATAAAATTAGCAGATCTGTAAGTGTTTTGTAAGACATCATACCAAAGCTATGAGCTGAAGATGTATAGATGTAAAGAATTAACAGGGAATGACTACTGCTTTTCATAAAACTAGACAAAAAATTGTAAAAACTGTCAGGTTGTCCATTTATTGTACCATTTAAAATCTGGACTGACCTCCTCACCAGGGAGTAGGCTTTTTTGATTTTAAATGACATTTTGTTCAAATGATTATTTGAACAAATGCTTGTGCTACTTCATCTTCGTTGTTAACAGACAAAATAAACCAGAAAAAGAGCAAGGAAGTAAATGCTGGTTGCTTGCTTTTTCACTGTGGAAGCTCTTAAGCAGACTTCCTTCTGCCGTAGAAGCCTAATGCAATTACTTGATTTTGCAGACACTTTTTTGATTTCCTTTTTTATAATCAATTCAGTTGCAAAATCTCTGCACATTATCATATATTAAAGGTACATATGAAAATAGTTGATAGTACTATACTTAAGCTCAATTGTGAGTTTGGAGCTGAAAGGCAGCTCTACTGCTGCAAAATTGTAAAGGCAGACCTTTATGCCCACCTGTAGTTTGCTCCTGAAGAAAATTCGCAGTTGTGAAGGGATAATGAGAAGGCCACTTCCTTCTGCATTTTATTCTCTTGAGTCAGCAAACTGAATACAAATGAAATAGTTTGCCACTCTAAACTCGAAAGTGTTGGCATTGACCCATACCTCCCAAGACCATGTGTTATAATATCACAGTTGCAGGTTGCATGTGAAGCGCTGAGACCGCAATAGTGTTTCAGGAATTTGCCTGAATATGAGCTTGTAAGTAAAGGAGATTATACAGCAAAAGACAGTAAGGAAATTTGCTTTTAAAAATTAATAATAACCTCCTAGTATCAGATTAGTAGTAAATAATGCAGAAAGAGCTAGTATACTGTCAAGCAGTTAGCTGATGAATTAGCATTTTGGAGTTGTAAACTTCAGTAGTATCGGAGAATGCTGATTGATATGAGACGAAGTGAAGAACAGAGGAAACTAGACAAGTCTGTTACCTTGTATTTTTTAGGTGGATGGAAGGTGCAGTGTGTATTTTGAGTTGACATACATATCTGTATAGAATCCTAAACCACAATATTCAGTAAAACTTCTCTTGAATTTTTCAGGAAATCTTATTAAACAGAGAGAAGTTTGGAAAGATGGATGGAGTTATACCCTTTTAGCTGTGTTGTTTATGGTAAAGTGTTTGCTATTAAGCAGGAAGAAATGGGTAGAAGCAATCCAGGAGCAGAGCACAGTCAAGACATTTGCTTACATATAGCATTGGCCTCTCCAGTGTTTGGGAGATGTGTAGAGAAAAGATGGAGGCGCTCCTTCACCCTGATAACTTTCCATTTTCACCCCACTTCTTAACTTTAGTTTATTGTTAACTGATGATCAGAAGTTGGATTCCTGTATTCCTTGTGAGTAATCAGACAATCTCATTCCTGTTCCTTGTCTAGTCATGCTACTGGGTGCAGCACAATCCCTTAGATTTCTTCTTTTACATCCCCGCTGTATCACAGGCCATGAGATTGCAAGATGCTTCTTGTTGCATTAAATCAGTCAACTGCACGTGTGCTTGCCATCAGTGCCTCATGCATATTTTCCATGACATTCCTGATGCACTCTGTGGAGTTAAATTCACAAATTCTGTATAACATTCACACTAAACCCACACCATGTGTCTCCACTGCCTAATCCTTCTCCAGCCAATGTTCTCTTTTCTGGACGTTTCTGCTAAGGGTTGTCAAGGACAGGAAGTTTTAGGAGAAGTGGCAAAACCCATTGAACAATAAAGGGGCTGTATGATCGACTTTGGCCTGCTTCCTGTAGGTAGTCCACGAAAGCAGCAGGACCACAGTGGCCTCTAGTGGATTGTACAGCCTCTTGTATTCCTCCTACAATAAGTCTTCAGCAGGCTTATGAAGCAGGGTTTCTGAAAAGGAATTTGTGTTAGGGCCAGAAAGGGGCGGTGGCTGTCAGGGACATACTTTTGTACACCCTTGCAGGCTGCATGCAGCCTGGGACCTGCCAGTTGGAAAGTACTGTCGTAATGGGTGGACCTTAACAAGTGTCTGAAGTGTATTTGTGAACAGTGTTGTGTGATATTGAATAGGGAGAAGAGTTCAGTATTTGGTTAATATGGATATCTCTATTAGTCATCTGGAAAAGCATTTAAACAGTAGCTAGTGAAATGAAGTAATTAAGACATGTATAAACATCACTGAGCAGAGAAGAACTGGAAATTGTTTTTTTGGATGGCAAAACTTAGAAAACATGGCCCTAAAATAAATACAGTTTGTAATGCTAGTATATATGGTAATGAAAAAGACATGTGACTTCTTTGTTCTGGGTACATCTCCGAGGCTAGGGACTTTCTAATTACTGTTACAGAGAATGTGAGCTTTATGGAATGCTTCATTTTGGAGTAGTTTATCATTGTAAAGATGTAGACAAAATGGAAGGAATTCAGCAGTTAGAAACAAACATCATCAAAGACTGAGGAGGACTGTTGAGGACAGATAAAAGAATTTAAGCGTGTAGTATGCAGCTAAACCTCAGTTAAAGAGACACGGAAAGGGAGAAAAATGTAAGTGTATAAATATATCAGAGATTTTATCTTGTATGCAGTGATATAAACAGAAAGGATAGAGAAGAAATGTAAGCTCTGTGCTGTGTGTGTGACAAACTTTGCCAGTGAAAAGTAATGCAAAAGAACTGTTTTCTGGAAGGAATAAAGGAAACCCAGTCTCTGGAGAGAGTAACCAGGCTTGGACAGGAGGCCTTAGGAAAGAAATCTTGTCCTGATTTTGGTTAGGATAGGGCCTTTTTGACGGTAACTTCCATGAATCGTGTCATTGGAGAACTCATGAAACATTCTGTTTGTGGACAGGATGACAGAAACCATCAGTGTGGTTCTGTAATACTACCTTTTGAGTTAGTTACGACATATTTCTTATTTGGAAGACTGCTCGTTTTTGTGTCTTACAACTTTCAGTAATAACTTTACCTTGCTGGAGATGGGTGGGAGGAGGTCTTTGGGCTACAACTTCTGTTACATTTAATTAAAATTTTAACTACCTGGCTACCTGTGTAGCTGATCAGTGGGTTACTGAAAGAAAATTTACTTTCCTATCAGCTTTTTATATTTCAGTAAGCATATCAGTCAATTTGGAGGGCTTTCTTTCTTTTTTTTTTTTCTTTTCCTTTCAAAAAGTCATCACTAAAAGCAGAGTTTTCTAGACTAAAACCACTATAAGCTATTCCTGCAATAAAATAGTTTAGTATACAAGGAATTGTAATACTCATTTCAGGAATACTCTCTGTAGACTTGATTTTTAAATTTGCAAATTACAGACAGCCTGAGAGCAGGAATTTTTATCATCTTTGTTTTGCACATCTTTGTTTTAGCTGAGCTAGACATGTCCCCAACTTCAATTAAATAAATAAATAAATTGATGTGAACTTCTAGGTGATCAAAAAATGAAAACCACTAGCAGAGAACAATTAAAAGCAAGTCTTGCATGGTATGTGATAGCTACCATCATTCCAATGCCACTTCAGTAAAATGTTTAGCAGAGTTTGCGGTAGGTTTCATAATAGATAAAGGATGTGCATTTTCAGAAGGAAGAGAGATGATGTAAGATTTCTTTTGTAGTGCTTTAAATATTATAAATACTGAAGATTTGTTTCTGTGATTGTTTCTGAATATGTTATATATATAAATGAATTTTAAAACTTACGAATGAAGTCAGATCGAAACTCCCAGAAGTTAAAATCAGCTTGGTATTTCATTGAAGTTTAGCTTTTAATATAAAAGTAAATCCTTGTTTTTTTCTAATCCAGTGTAATCTAATTGCAGTTGATGAGTAAAGAGTCTCCAGTCTCTGTTGGAAATGATGCTTATGTTGACCTTGATCGGCAGGTATCTAAGACTAGATGTTTCTTTTCCTTCGATCATAGCATGTCAGTGCCTAATCATTTTTCTTTATTAAGAAGTCTGTCTTTTTTTTTTCTTTAATCATGGAAGGATTTTGTGGGGAATTCAAATACAGAGTGAAAACTAAATTTCAATATTTCAAGTCTTTCTGCTTTATAAATTGAGTTTACCCATTTTGTGTATTTAAAGGAGAGAAAAACTCAGTTTGGAAAACAGGTTTAGCTGTATAACATGCTATAGAAAAACTGCAGACCAGTTCAAATCTTTGAGTATTGAGAAAGAAGGGTTAAAAAATGTGTAGTATTTGAATAAAACTTTTTTTTTGCCAGTTCCTACTTCCAGCATGAGTTTGAAAAACCCCATAGATGTGGCTCAAAAATCCTTAAAACAGTCCTGAGAACTGTTAAAAGAATAAGAGAAGTTTTCAAAGAGAATCCTTCCATGTCTAATATATTTAAAGAATATGCAAAACCAATTGGTTTTACACTAGCTTAAACTCGTGCTAACACTGTCCCACTACATCAGCTTTTTCCTAATTGAGAAGTATAGTACAGTGGTGTTCTTCCACCATGCTTTCTCTGCAGAAATATGTAAATTCTGGCAGATGGAATTAATTTTTATATGTCAACAAGCCCTTGAGAAATAAACTTGAAAAAATGAGATACAATGATGCTGTTTGAGAAATTCTATCTAGAATTCATCATATATAATAATACATATGTATATCTCTATATGCATAATATGCACGCACCTGTTTTATCAGGCCAGTTTTCTTGTAGCTGTGTTTTTAATGCTAACTTAACTGCATTCATGTGCAAACTTGCAAGATATGTGTCTTTGAATGTAAAGCCTTTCAAGGGAATATCTGAATATATCCCATTGCTTACAATATTCAGTGCCCTTTTTCAGAAGGGTAGTCTTTTCCCTCACAATGTTAGTTGTATTCCTGTGCAGTAAGAGTAGCTTCCAGTGACTAGAGAGATTTTACTCTAATTGTCCATTCCCTGTGCTCTACCTTCCAGTCCTTTCTGTATTTGAAAAGTAGATTGAAAACTGAAATTACACACTCTTTGCGTCCATAAAGAAAAGTGGTATTGATGATTTTTTTTCAGTGTACAGAGTTGATGAGTTCTTCAGACCCAAGTTCTTTGGGACTTTTGACACAATTCCTAGAATAGATGCAATAATTCTAATGTATTTTTGTAAGACCAATATTACTTTTAGATATGTTTATCTTTTACTGTCAAACAAACCGAACAGTAATGATACCTGCTTCTTTGTTTCTTTATAAGAGCAGAATTGTCTCAGTTTTCCAAAAATGTAATGTGTTACCAAAATGTAAAAATAATTTTACATTCATGTAGTTCAGAATACTTTTAGACACTTCAAAGAGAGTAATGGAACTATGAATTTTTGTTCTTTATGGTAGCTGAAGAAAACTACAGAAGAATTAAATGAAGCACTAGCAACAAAAGAAGAAATTGCCCAGAGATGTCATGAGCTAGATATGCAGGTACGTTTGCTATGTTGTAACTATTGATTTGAACTGGGAAAGAGATGTGTCGATTTTTAGGCAGCTGAAAACAAGAACTATAGTGTGGGAACATAATTTTTTTAAAAGATACGAAAATTGCATGGTAATTATTTTGTTTTACTTGTGCTAGCAGCGAAAATTTCATTGTTTTCTTATCTTGATGCAATATTGCCAGTATTAAGATGATTCATATTAACAAAACTTTTTTTTTTTTTTTTATTCAGGTAGGAAGGGGTTGAGCTCTGTGATTCAACTCTTGCATTAGAGAATTAATAGAGGTTATGCTGCTGTAACAGTTTGAGTTAAGAGTTAGGCTACAGTAACTCCTGATTGGAATTTATCAGCTGTGTGTAGATTTAGACTAAGCCTTGTTGTAAGTGAAGCGTACCTCATCCAGAAGACATGAGGAATATAAAGTGCGAGCCCCGAGAGGCATTGCCATTGCAACCCTACTTTGGAGTATAATTCAGGCTTTTGCCAAGCAGTTCAGTAACTGTTAGAATTAATGAAGTTGAATTGTGTGTCATGGTTTGATTTTGGTGTATTTGATTCAAGCTCTTACTGAAGCATTACCTTCTATTGAAATGTTCACATTCTCTCTCTTTCCCTCCTCCTCCTGCATGTTAATTCTATACTATTTAATAATATATGAACACACGCTTCAGCTGTTTGAGTTGCAGCACTTTGGGTTCTTTGCATTACTGCCTGTTTTCATAACATTGGCTGAAATGGGATAATCTTTGCGACTGTGTTCCACTTTCAGGTCTGCTTGTGATTGGCCACTGGATTAAAAAAAAAAATCTAGGAAGGGCACAGCTGTCCCTTGGACAGCTGTGTGATTGATAGGTTTTGTTTCTTTTGGAAATCAGTTTTAAAAGCCTTACTGTGGAGGGCTGGTTTTATTTGTTTGTTGTGAAAGAATGCAGGCTTACAGTGAAGTTATCTTTTGCGATAAGTAAGACTTCTTCTTTAGATGCTTCTGTAAAATACAATTAAGAACAGTTAGGTTTTCTGTGTGGTAAATCTGCTTCTAATGTTGCAATATGTTTATTATATCACATAGCAGTTGAATACCTGTTAATGTTACAGTATATTCTTGTGAAATGTGATTATTGAAGCCTATGTGTTTCCATTTGTGGGTTGTTTTGGTGCTTTAAAATTGCTCTTTGTAGCTGGATAACTCAGTTATTCCAGTTCATGCTTTCATTACAACAGGTTGCAGCCCTCCAGGAGGAGAAGAGTAGCTTGCTTGCTGAGAACCAGGTTTTGATGGAACGTTTAAATCAATCTGATTCTATTGAAGATCCCAACAGCCCAGCAGGTCGTAGGCACTTGCAGCTTCAGACACAACTAGAACAACTCCAAGAGGAAACATTCAGGTAGAAGAGCCACACTGGGTTAGATTGTTTGTAGTTGGCAACAGACATGACTTACTTATTTCTGGTTCTGCTGACAATTACAAATTAGTATAATGGGTGGTATAACCACAGTAGTAACATTTTCACAGTGATGTACATGTTGTGATTTACTTCCTTACAAGCTCCCGCGTAAAAAAAAAAAGCATAATTTCTTAATGCTGAAAGGCTGTATGCATGTCACTCTCTCATCTGTGATGTTATTTTGAATTGTTTGTGTGCAATGATTTCATCCATGTTTTTCAAAACCAGTGATAATGGAAAGTAGCATGCTTTCCTTTATGTATAATTCTGATTGTACTTTTAAGGTGTAGGAATTCCTAGCTGAAAGTTTGCTATGGGTAGTTCTACTAGTGGTGGTATTGTACAGCAAAGTGTGTCCTTCTCTGAGTTTGAAAACAAATTGTTTCATATCTGAAAGATGGAGATTATCCATAAGTAAGCTTAGCTCTTCATTTGCATTTCCTCAACATGTGGAAATACAGTTCCTCTTTAAATAGCCTTCCTGGTCATTTTGACTGTTGCTTTCAGGCCATGTAAGCCTATTCTGCTGAAGAAAGCATCCACTTCACCATCCACCATCCACTTCACCATCATCTTTTCATTCTTGTTGCTGTGCTTTCCCTATTCTTAGTGAGTGAAACTATGGTGTTTATTTATACTGCCGGTTTTTCTTCTCTTTCTGTCCTCTTCTGGTTGCTCTTTTCTAATTATTATGTCAGCTGCCACGTAACTTTTCTTTATTGCCTATTTTGCCATTTTTCCACTTCTCCTTGCTAAGTCTCTTTCCTGCATGTTCAAACATAGCCTTTTTTTTTTTTTTTCAGTTTCTTGAAAAACGTTCAGTGTTTTTCTTTCACAGCAGCTGGTGCCTGATTTTCTTTCTATACATCTACCATGTAAAGGAATAGTGTAGGGATGTCCCCTCTTATCTCTCCTTATTCATGTCCATGCTCTGGAGTGATTTCTGCTTGAGTCTATTATCAATTCCTGTTTGAACAGGTTTTCTCCCCATGTGCAATATCTGCACTACCTGTTACTGTAGTTTCAGGTTTTTAGGTTCTTACTAAATGGTTTTCACCTATGAGACTCATCTCCCAATATCCTTTAACTCCTTTCTCTGCCCTCCTAGCATGTGATTTCTAATGCAATTTGTGTGTGTTCCTTCTCCAGCTCCACCTGACCAAACAGGACACATGTACAGCTTGATTGATACCAAATGTGATACAGTGGTTTTTCTCCTGGTCTTGGTTCTTTATGTCCTTTGACAGTTCCAGTGTATCAAGATCAAGATATGATTTAGTCTGAGTTCTTTATGTGCTAATTAGATAACAAAATGTATGACTTGGTTCTTCAGAGGTGCTCGGCAGGCACAGGTTCCTTATAAGTAAGTAAATAAATAAAACCACCTTGATTAGAGCTCTACAGCATTTAGAACATCTGACAATCAGGTCAATATTGTTGAAGGTGTATAGGAGTTGAACAGCTGAAGAAAATCTTAGGGTAAAGATGTCATGTTCAAGCTCTGAGTGCCCCAAGATGAAAACAGGTAGAAATTTCTGCTTGAGCTTCGATTATGAAAAATTACTATGACAAAAAACTCAGGATTTGTCTTTCTGAGAGTATATGTTACCTTGTGATCTTCCAAATAGAAAGACTGATGTCAAATCTGGAACACCAGAAAAGTCAGTCCACTTCTATATTTTTTAATAAGCATATGGGCTACTGTTCTCCTTCACTGCAGGAGAAGGCCACGTCATGTGTTTTTGGAGAGTATGATGATGAAGAAAGGTAATTGTGGCTCAAGCTGAGAAATTATTTTCTGTTTTACTTCATTTCTACAGATTAGAAGCTGCCAAAGATGACTACCGAATACGCTGTGAAGAACTAGAAAAGGAAATTGCTGAATTGAGACAACAAACAGAAGATCTTACTACATTGGCAGAGGAGGCTCAATCTTTGAAGGATGAGATAGATGTACTCAGGTAAACTCTGTTCCATTAACCCTTTTTTAACTATTAACTTTTAATCCGTATAATTAGTGTACTTAGTCTTAATTAGCTTTTGTTTAAAAAATGATAATATTAAATTATCATTAAACCTTTCTCAATACCAAGGTTCTTTTGGGTCCTCCAGTTAAGTACACAGACTGCCACACAATTCTGGTTAAGTAAATTAGTTATTTATTATGTACCTAATCAATAACTATTAGTAACTTAGCAATTCTACACAATCTTATGGTCATAACAAGTCACTGACTGATCTCTTGGGTATTCTCTACTCACCTTCATCATGACTTGGACATCTGTTCTCATCAGGGAACTGGACCCTTTCATTTCCTGGGTTTTGCACTGTTTGCATTTTGTGTTGTGCTTTTGATTCATCTTTTAATGCTAATATGAACCACATCTGTTACAGCTCTCTATTCCACTGGATTTTAGCACCTGAAGTGATCATGATTTGAATGGTACTAGGGGTTTATAGGGTGGGGCAGCCTCTTTTACTATGGAACATAATCCTTCAGTGGTGGCATCTTGCTGCCCTGGGTTATTGAGAACAGTTATCTGCTACCCACTTGTATCACTCTAGCAAGGCTTATTTTAATCCTACCGTTTCTAATCCACCAGCAGCCTTCTACCAAAGCTATGTGTCATTGCTTCCTGTGTCACTACTGTCAGGAATGAGCCCATCAGGCTGCACAGTTCCATAAATTACGTGGGCAGCGTGGGTTCAAAGAGTAATTCATTGCCTCAGAGAAAGGCTCTGAACTTCACTTGGGATTAAGGAGGTTTAACTTGCCTCCAGTTGTCCCATAAATTGATCATCAATTCAATGGGGAGTTCTCCAGATTTTGTAGGAAAAAAACGTGTAAATTGGTTCTAAAATGAAACTGGAGACAGTAATAGTAGCAGGGGTGTGGATGACTAGGGATGAGGGCTATTGCTTTCCTGGCAGTGCACCAAGTGGACCGAAAAAAATCGGAACTGTTATGAACAGAGCCTGGTATTTAATTTTTATTTTTTGTTTTAATTTTTTTTTTTTTTTTTTAAGGAATCACACTCCAAAGCCATTACAGTAGTTCCATGTCACCAAGTTGTCCTGATTTTGGCTAGGATGGAGCTAATTTTCTTCTCAGTATCTGCTGTGTTTTGGATTTAGTATGGGATTTCATATGTGAAGAATGTTGATAATACGCTGATGTTACGAGTTGCTGCTAAAGAGACCAAGGACGCTTTGCAGCTTCCTAGGTTTTGCTAATGTGCACGTGCAGGAAGCTAGGAGTGGTTTAGACAGTAGAGTTGAACCGAACTGGCGAAAGACGTTATTGCATACTGTAAACGGCACGCTCAGTATTTAAGTGGATGTAGGTTGGCAAGGTGACTTCCTTTTCTCTCACTGTTTGGAATTGTTCCGGCATTATTTTCAGGTTTGTCTTTTTTGTTCCATGATTACTGCTTGGGACAGGCTGTATCAGTCAGCAGGTCATTGCGTGGTGAGAAATTGTGCTTAATTAGTTTTGTATTTTTTATTATTATTCCTATTATTATCATTTTTAATATATATTATTTTCTTTTCCTTTGCTATCCTAGTAAAATATCATTATCTCAACCCATGAGTTTTCTTTTGTTCCTGATTCTCTCCCCCATCTCCTGGGGGAGGGTGAGTGAGCGGCTCTGTGGTACTCAATTGCTGACTTGGGTTGAACCACCACCTGCAAGTATATGCTGCCCAGGAGATTTATCTTTGATTGTATTCCTGACTATCATTAAAACAAATTGAAGGGCAGAAAATTTTATTCTTTACCCTTATAGAATGCAGGACTGAGGATCAATTTAGATTTGAAGGGAAGTAAGTGGGAGTGAAGGTACTTTAACTATTATTTTAAGATTGGAAGCAGATAAGAAGGCTGTATTAGGAAGTGTGATAGTGTTTAGAAGTACCCCCATCAACAGCTCTTTGAGTTGACAAATCACTGTGGAAGAGAAGCAGACGCTTTAAAAGTGAAAACGTTAGTAATAGGAGCATATGATTGCTTTCTTGTTCTCCCCATGATGTTTCAGAATGTTTTCTGCATTAAGGCAAAATACTGAGGAAGCCTAAGGATATTTCATTTTGTTAGTTTTCAGAGTACAAATCTGATACAAATCTGTCCCTCCAGGCATTCTTCTGATAAAGTAGCCAAGTTAGAAAGCCAGGTGGAGTCATACAAAAAGAAATTGGAAGACCTGGGCGATTTGCGACGGCAAGTGAAACTCTTAGAAGAGAAGAATACAATGTACATGCAAAATACTGTGAGCCTGGAAGAAGAACTGAGGAAGGCCAATGCAGCCCGCAGTCAGCTGGAAACATACAAGAGACAGGTAAGGACAGTTTTCTGTATTGTTCAACACTTTCTCTTCGTAACATGGCTAAAATCTCAAAGGAAAAAAAAAATTATGAACCAACAGCTCCTTGCGTTTAGAAGACTTCTGTGTTTTGCAGGTACTAGCTTTGTCCTCTTTTCCTACAATTCTTATCATTATTTCAAGTGTACATTATTTTGCCAGTAAGTAGTATTTTTTTATTTAAAAAAAATCAACAGATGTTAAGTTTTTTTTCTCAAATTATTCCTAATTCATATTCAGTAGTGGGACTTGAAATAGAGCCCCGCTATTTCAGAGAAGTATCGACTTTTCACTTAGAAATTTCCAGCAGTGAGGAATGCACCACAGCTGAGAAGTTTTTCCTGTGGTTAAGTAATCTCTTTTATTTAAGGTTCTGGTTTGTCTGATATGTCTGAATTTGTCCAGTTATGAGAGTTATGTTGTTTATATGCATGCAGCAGAGTACAAAATGTCACCAGCACGCACTCTGTTTATTCTCCTGCTTATCAAAGTGCCATGTAATCCTGTTTCTATAGAGGTGGAAGATGTGCTTCATCTTCTCTCTACTTTGACACTACATTGACATGAGATCATGCTGGGTTTCTTGTTACAGGGCAAGACAGAGCCTGGTTTGTTGAAGTAATAGTGCCTGCACTGTATTTCTACCCTCTTATAATTTCAAATGGTCATGGCACAGGGGTCCCTATATATCAGGTTACAGCAGAATAAAAAAACAGACACAACACAAACAACATTACAAGCCCAGGAGCAGTGCGTGTCCCTAAGACTTGACAGCTTTTTTTTTCCAGCACGTGGCCATCTTAGTTATTAAGACAAGTAGCTTCAGCCTCTATGGGCTAGTCATAAATACAGTCCAAATGATTCCACCAGAAGAAATGAACTTGGACAAGAAGAATGCTGAAATAACAGATGATCAAAGGGAGAAGTAAATGTAGAAAGCAGTGGCCTTTCACACATGAGTAGTGTCGCGCTTACTGGCAACAAATATTTCACTACTGAGCATGTGATACAGTTGTGTAACCTCTACATCTGCATCTGATCGTTCTTATTTCACTAACAATAAGGATAAGTCCTATAATTTGTATTGCAAAAGTACTCTTCCTTTTCTTTATCATTTGCTGTGTTTTATCGGTATGATTTCATGTCTTAGGAGCTTTTAATTTGTACAAAACTATTCCAGTGGCTGAAACTGGAATAAACCTCAGGTGTCTCCTGTGGCAAATGTGAGTTTTCTTTACCTAACCACAGTGCCTCAAAATGAACACTCAGTGTGTTTGCCTTCAGTGTCTGTAAGGCTGAGCAGCTTTTGAGACCTTCCTGTGAATCATGAGCTGTCACAAAATTAATTTCTGGGAATCCTAAATTGTGCTATAAGAACTAAGACAGGTATAAGGATTCCGATGTTATGTCACTGCTGAGCACTAGTGTGCCCCTGTAGTGGAATGTGTCTTGTCTGGTATGTGAGGGATCAAGCCCCAGTCATGATGATGCCATCAGAGGAGTTCTTTGGCTTAGAAGCTCTGTGCTGTGCAAATGAAAGTGCTTGGTTCAAACTCCTGTAGTGATCTACAAGGAAATTGTATCTTCACCCCACCCAGCAGTTTCTGCAAAATGAGGCTAGTGGTGATGTGTTATGCTGGGACATGTAATAGCATTATTAATTTAAGAGCTTTTGTTCACTCTTCTGAAAGCAAGCACAAGCATTTTCTAAGAAACTTTTTTTTTATTGCAGTGTGAAGACTTGAAATGTGAGGATTCCAGGATTATTTTGTGTAGTTTTAATTCAGCCCCTTTGTGCATGTGCATTCTGATATATTTTTAACAATATGTCTTGCTTTCCTTTGCTGCAAGATTCCTGCTTTACTCATTCCACATGTCAGATAATGCTCAGTAAATGTGATGGTAGTTATTTTTTGTTTTGTTTTTCAGCATTACCATGTAGCTGTATATCTTTCTATACAGTCCCAAGTCCTGATTCAACAAGATTTATTTCCTCCTGTGTTTTTCTACATACCATTATCATACCATGAATTATTACAAACATTAATGCATTTGTTTCCATTTGAAGTTAAAATATACCTGTTTTGCAAGTGGCACAATCATAGGTGAAGGCCTGCATTTTTTTTTTAATACTTGCAGTTATTCTGATAGACCCCGTGATGGATATAACATCTGAGAAATTAAAATATTTTCATACTTAACATTTTGATAGTGATTTTTAATTGGATAATCTCAAAAATAGCAAGCCTGTGCTTTTTTTTTTTTTTAATAGCCTTTAATTTAAGAACAACCACAGCAAAGTCCTTCTCTAAAACTTAAGACCAAGGAGATTTTAGGCCTGGTAGTTATTTTGCTATAGCTAAACAATATATTTTTATTGAAAATTAAAGGTAATTAGAATGACTAGACAGTCTTAATGTAGGTATGGCTACTGCTTTTCTTCACAATTTAAGTTAGTCACTTTCTCTCTAATCTAAAAGCCATGAAAAAACCTTCTTACGAATTGCTTCAGAAGAAGCTTTACATCTTTAGCTGAGTCTTCATTCAGCTTTTGTGTTTACAAGTCAGTCTTTATTCAGCTTACTTGCCTTCCATACTCTCTGCATTATCAGCTTTACTAATGTTCTGGGAATAAGCCTTTGCTAGTAAAGGCTGAGAGTTTTGAAAAGGCAAGACTTCATTGATTTGCCTCCCGTTCACTGATCGTTTCTGCTCAGCTTTCAGATTCCTGCTCATTTAATTTTAAAAGCTCTTTACTGATCTGTAGTTGAAAGTATACATGCAACTTTGTCAGCAGTGTTTCCTTTTGAAGTTAAAAGAACAACTTATGAGCCTATGGCTGAATCTTTATATTAGTATACTAAAAATTGCTAGGAAAATCTCAAGTTGAGAAACGTTACATTACTTCATAAACTGGTGGTTAAATTCTGAGTGAGGCTTGTGAAATGATGTTAATAAAAGGTGTAGATAATTTACTTTCTTCAGATGTTTTGTTTTTTTTTTCCCCTAGGCTTCTCAGAAGGAAGGATAATTTTTCTACTTTTCCTAAGCTCTTTGATCCTTAGAACTATATAGCTTTTTTTTCTGTAAACCATGCTTGGGCTTAAATTCTTGTTTTCCGATGTACTGAGAATACTTGACAGTTTTTGCTTCTTTTGCTTACTCAAAGACCTAATACTTGAATGCTATTGGTTTTGCTGAAACACAGAAAAACTGATTAAAGCAGTTTTTAGTATGTCCTATAGGTAACTATTTCACTTGTTTACAACATGACTCATGGTGCATGGTAATTGGCTACTTTGTCTTGTGTATTTTGTTTTAATATTTGCAGACAAATTATTGATTCTTGTTCTCACAGGCAGTTGAACTACAAAACAGGTTATCTGAAGAATCCAAGAAAGCTGATAAATTAGATTATGAATGCAAACGACTGAAAGAAAAAGTAGACAGCCTCCAAAAAGAAAAAGATGTAAGTGCCAAGGGGTTATGTTTTTCGTAGTAGTGATAGCAACTTTGTGTCCTTTACAACACAGATATGATAATTATAATTAGCCATTTACAGCAAGCTTTTTAAGTTAGGAAGTCTTTTTTTCACTTAAAATTTTCTAATATTTGTGTACAAGATCCTTTTTAAGGCTAAGAACTATACAGGATGGAATAAAGTGACTGTACGAAAACATATGCAGCCCTTTTTTAAGAGGAAAAGCCTTCGCATGTGGGATCTCATATTGTTTCTTGAGCATTTACCATGAGAAGGTTAATAAACACCCAGGGTAATGGTAATGTATTCTGAAAAACTATTTAAAGTAGGATTTCAGTAGCATCATCATAGAACTAAAATCCTGTTGCATTTTTTCTAAAGCATTCTTTGAGGTACTGCCAGCATGTTTCTCTTTGTGGAGTCATGACTACTGCAGCAAGAGGCTTAGGAGTCATGTAGAGGGATGTCTTTTGTGGCAGTCTTGCCTTTTATGACAGCTCCTTGTTGATGTCTCTTGTACTGCCAACATGGAATACACAGGATGGGTACCAGTCTATTCTCTTCCTCTCTGTCATTTGCTGCTAGTGATTCTGCATTTGATTTCTCTGTCCTCTCTTGCCAAGACTGATCCTTCAGACTTCTCTTGCACACTACTGTTTCTCACCAGTTTATTTTAGCTTATTTCTTAGAAATGTATGTGCGGGTGCCTCAGATTACCTCAAACCAAGGCCAGCATTTTGAGTTAGTAATTTCTTGGGCTTGTTTTAGATATAAGTCCATCTATCCATCAGTTAGAATCTCTGTAGGCTTTTCCCTCAATAGTCTTATTTCCTGTCCAATTCTTTCAAAAATTTCCAGCCCCTGCACTTGAATAGCATTTGAATTGAAAGTTTTAAGTTATTTTCTGTTCATAGGTCTTTAATTTCCATTTTTTATTAAACTTTCAAGCTATTGTGGACACTTGTCTTTGATATCACTTCCATTTGCCCTTCAGTTCAGATTGGAATGCTCATAGTAACTCTGTTTGTACTGTGCTTTGGCTTTCTTTCCTGCTCTTTATTTAAAGTTTGTTTTTACAGTTTTATTATGTTTGAAATGGTAATTTTGTGCCTGTGGCTTACCCATAGCTTGGTGGACCACTTCATCTTGCACAAAGGATCTGAATCGCAAGGCTATTGTTGTACAGTTTTCTGTTCTACCCTGGCAAACAGCATTTTTTGGCAGCAGATGTTGTTTTTCAATACATTATTTTGAATGCATGTGTCCGTGAGAAGTAGATTACAGCGGAAGTCTCTCAACAAGTGAATTAGTGATTTACTACCTGTGTTACCTATTTTCTCTGTTCCTTGTCACATACTTATCACTAACATTGCCCACCACAGATTGCAAGCTACGTAGTGATATCTTGTCAGTTGTATTTTGGAAACAGTTATTGGAATTGGTTTTGTCCTTGACTTTGTTCTGGCAAAGTGTGATAGCGTGTTGTGTATCTTCGGCTCTGTAGCTTGGCATTTTACCTCTGTGGTGTGCTGTACAAATATTAAGATAATTTGATTAGTTGACTTTGTCTGCAGTGTACAAGTGAAGCCGTAGGGCTTTTTCTATTCATTAAAATATTCTGGCATTTGATTGATCAACGTAGTATTTTCTGACTGATGGTAGCAGACTGCAGAATCTTTGCTTTCAGCAACTGAGTTTGAGCACTCCTCTGTGTGGCACTTCTTCTGTAGTATTTATGGTAAAAACAGTTTTTTCACCTGTGGGGTTTTTGAAATTGGTCTCAATGCTAACAGAACGTACACTTTATTCAGATTGTTCTGGCAGTTGCACAAGAATTCACCTTGCAGGATTCAGAAATATAGCAGAAGCCGCTGTCGCACCTCACCAAAATATCGTTTGCCAAGTCCTGGGTCCATTTGGGCTGAAATATAAAATACGTCTGAATCAAAGACGAAATGCAAGGAGCTGTCAGTCTACATAACTCCATACTTACAGAGAGCCAAGGTCTGTCCAGGACCTTTTAGACTGCACATGTCTGAAAGTTCTGTAGCACACTACAACTTGGATCTTTACGTATTTGCCATTTTCTCCTTTCATTTTTTAATTTTGGTAACCTTCTGGACAAAAATGTGGTGCTACCTGTAGATTCTCATTTTTTGCCAGAAGGGGACTTGTGCAAAATTGAGAGAGTGTTTGCCTGATGCTGCTGGAGAGCTATCTGTGTAGATCTCAAGGTACTCTAGTCTTGTTCTTCAATTCTCTTTGGACTGAGCCTCAAGCAACTAATTTTCTTCTGTAACGAAGATGCTGGTGAATGGCAAGGCCAGCTGACAAGCAGGAGGAAGGTGACCTGGAAATGCTGCTCACACTTTCACTGTTGAAAGAAACAAAATGAAGTTAATGCAGATGTTTGTGTATTAACTATATACTCACCTGCTTTTTATTTCACTCTTGGCTAAACCTCCGTTTTGTGGTGGGGGGAAAAGTCTATAGTCTCTTAATTCCCTTCCTTTTCCCTTGAAATCAGCCCTAATGAGGGGAAAAGGAGGATGGCTGAGTGGCTCCAGTGGATGCTATTTACTACCTGGTAACAGAATTTGTTATCGCTAATATCTTGATTTTGTAAGCTTAGACATTGATATTTTTACCCCCCGAAGTGTAATACAGAGCTGCAGCCCTTCTCAAAAAACCACTATTCATGTGGAATATATAATATTTATGTTTATTCTGTTATAAAATAGACTAAGATGCCTTAATTTGAACATAATTTATAGGGTTGCATTAAATTCTTTTTAAGGTGTTGAAGGTTATGCCTTTTCATCACTTGAGTATGGTTCAAGATGGATTTGTAGTACCAAGACTGATATTCATTTTCTTTCCAATTATTCAGAGATTAAGAACAGAAAGAGATTCTTTGAAAGAAACTATTGAAGAGCTTAGATGTGTACAAGCTCAGGAGGGTCAACTTACCACTACAGGTAAAGGACAAATACGGAGACTAAATGCACCTTTTCCAAAGTTTAGAGGACTTCTTTGGAGAGTATTGAATGCCATTTTTTTTACCATAGAATAAATTTAAGTTTCTCTAAGATGCTTCAGCTATTCATAACTTTGTAAGCATCTGAAAAGTTCAAACCTTATTTCAGTCAGTCAGAAATTTGTCTTCTCCCTAGTGTGATATTTTTAGAATGTACTTCTGACTTCTGTGTGATTTTCTTTAGAGAGATACTAAGTTTTCTTGTGTGTGTGGTTTCATTTGTTGCAGTTTATTTCTATGTGTAATGTTGCACAGCTCTGTAGTTATTCGATAAGCTAATAAGCAGAAAATATACACCACAGAATTACTTCATCAGAATGAAGACAGAAATCATGATTATTCACCAAATGAAATTGTACTATGTATCTTGCTGTAGCCTGACTTTGTGTCACTTTCCACTGTCTAGCATTACTCTAAAACTGTAAACTTCTAGAATGTTTCCCTGGTCTTTTAAACAATGTTACTGGTCTGCTTGCTAAATTTTTTACTTTTCCTAACTCAGGATTGATGCCTCTGGGAAGACAGGAGCCTTCAGACAGTTTAGCAGCAGAAATTATTACTCCAGAAATAAAGTAAGCTACTGTCTGCTTTGCTTTACTAACCTTTACAATGTACCCAGAGATGTTAAGTTGTTTTCAGTGTTAGAAAGTTTCTACAATTAATGTTTGGGGTTTTCTCTCCTTTTGCATTTCTGCACAATGGGAGCTGTTATGCTTAAGACAAAATTCTGTTGACCTCTCTTGAGTTTATATTGTGCTCAAAAAAAAAAAAAAAAAGGAAAACAAAAAAACCTTTTATCCTTACATTGTGTGTCGTCTTTTCCTGCAGAGAGTTCATATAACTGCAACTTATACATGCATTAACAGACAGACTTGTTTGTAATGACAATTTGTGCATTGTTGTATGTGGAAAAAACGACTGAAATTGTGAAAGGAAGAGTATTCCATTTTGTATCATGGCAAATGTTTACAGTTGAGTAAAAGGAAGAAGAGCAGTGGCAGAGCTGAAAATCAATGTATCTTAAGATGTTGCAGGCTGTGGCTTTAGCCTTGCCAGGATACTAAAAGCTTTTAAGACAAACACATCTCAGAAATCTGTTAGCTCTTCAGGAAATGTTTTATTGTATCTCTACCAATACTGATACAGTATTTTAACACCTGGAAAGCTCAATATGGGGTAAAAATGCACTGTTCAGCAGTAAAACAATATCTTTCTAGAAAGCTAATAATAGAAAAGATTTGGTTTTCTTCCAGCTGTGCTGCTGCACCATACTACAAGAGCAATTATTTTTCATTTTGTTGAGAAACAACAGAAGAAAAAAATAATGTTTTGAGGCAGGGTTAGTGGAGTATGGAGTTACTTCATAAACCTTCCACATGATTGTGTGAGAGAGGACAGGACCCTAAATGGCATAAATACCCAAGCATAGCATGTGGTTTCACTGACTCTTCATCTTTGGCTCCTGAAGGTGACTTCTGGATCTTATGCAAGCATACATCCATGCAGACTTGTTTGCAGCTCCTAAACTTGGCCTCTATGCGTACTTGATAGAGGTGGACAGTAGCAGTGGTTGCTGTAGGACTGGAACTTTCTGATCTGGAGGTCTGGGCTGCTGCTTCTGCTGATGAAGGGGGAAAACTGCACAAGGCAGCCTACCCACAGGAGTAGCCACTACTCCTCTCATGTTCCTTTCATGATGATGGAGCATGGGTCTGTGCTTAAGCACCTTTCTCCATCTCGTAGAGAAGACCTACAGACTAAATGGGTGAGTTTTGTGAGGCGGATTCAGTCTGTGGCCTGTCAGTTGCACCTGAGGAAATGAACAAGTTAAGTGACATGAGGAGTTAGCAGGGCCCACTGAAAAAGCTTTAAACTAGATTTGAAGGGGGAAGGGAGAAAACAAGGCTGACTAGAGATAAGCCTAGGGGCAGCACACCAATATTTGAGGGATGGTGTTCTAGCAAGGTCCTTCAGTCCACTCCATGATGAATAGAATCGTATAGTTTGGGTTGTAAGGGACCTTCAAAGGTCATGTAGTCCAACCCCCCTGCAAGGAGCAGGGACATCACCCACAAGATCAGGTTGCACAGAGCCCCATACAACCTGACCTTGAATGTTTCCAGGGTTGGGCATCTGCCACCTCTCTGGGCAACCTGTTCCAGTGTTCTACAACCCTCATTGTAAATTTTTTTCTTTTCCTTGTGTCTAATCTGAATCTGCCTCCTTCTTTTTTGAAACCATTACCCCTCATTCTTTCACAACAGGCCCTGCTGAAGAGGTTTTCCCTATCTTTCCTGTAGGCTGCCTTTAGGTACTGGAAGGCTCCTATAAGTTCTCCCCAGAGCCTCCTCTTCTCCAGGCTGAACAGCCCCAATTCTCTCAGCCTGTCCTCACAGAAGAGGTGCTCTAGCCCTCTGATCGTCTTTGTGGCCCTCCTCTGGACTCATTCCAGCAGGTCGACATCCTTCTTATGTTGGGGACTCCAGAGCTGGATGCAGTACTCCAGGTGAGGTCTCCTGAGAACAGAGTAGAGGGGCAGAATCACCTCCCTTGACCTGCTGGCCACACTCCTCTTGATGCAGCCCAGGGTATGGTTGGTTTTCTGGGCTGCAAGGGTGCATTGTTGGCTCATGTTGAGCCTCTCATCAACCAACACACCCAAGTCCTTCTCCTCAGGGCTGCTCTCAATCCATTTTCCGCCCAGCCTACATTGGTGCCTGGGATTGCCCCAACCCACATGCAGGACCTTGCACTTGGCCTGGTTGAACTTCGAGGTTTGCACAGGCCTACCTGTCCAGCCTGTCAAGGTCCCTCTGGATGGCATCCCTCCCCTCCAGTGTGTCAACAGCACCACACAGCTTGGTGTCATCAGTGAACTTGCTGAGGGTGCCCTCTATCCCACTGTCCATGTTGCCGACAAAGATGTTGAACAGGGCCGGGCCCTATATGGACCCCTGAGGAATGCCTCTTGTTGCCAGTCTCCACCTGGACATTGAGCTGTTGACCACCACTCTCTGACTACGGCCGTCCAGCCAATTCCTTATCCACCAAGTGGTCTGTCGATCAAACCCATGTCTCTCCAGTTTAGAGAGAAGGATGTCATGCAGGATAGTGCAAAATGCCTTGCATAAGTCCAGGTAGATTAATAGACATCAGTTGCTTGTACCTTGTCCACCGATGCTGTTATCCCGTCATAGAAGGCCACCAAATTAGTCAGGCATGATCTGCCCTTACTGAAGCCTTGTTGGCTGTCACCAACCACCTCCTTGCTCTCCATGTGCCTTAGCATGGTTTCCAGGAGAATCTGCTCCATGACCTTGCCAGGCACAGAGGTGAGGCTGACCAGCCTGTAGTTGCCTGAGTCCTCCTTGTTCCCCATTTTAAAAATGGGGGTTATGTTACATCTCCTCCAGTCATCGGGAACCTCACCTGATTGCCATGACTTCTCAAGTGTGATGGCCAGTGGCTTGGCAACTTCATCTGCCAGTTCCCTCAGAACTCACGGATGCATCTTGTTGGGTCCCATGGACTTGTGCACCTTCAGATTCCTTAGGTGTTCCTGAACCTGCTCTTCCACTACAGTGGGCATTTTTTCATTCTCCCACTCCCTGCATTTGCCTTCTGCAACGTGGGTGACGTGGCTAGAGCCCTTATCAGTGAAGACTGAGGCAAAAAAAGTCATTGAGTATCTCAGCCTTCTCCATGTCCCAGGTAACTAGGTCACCCGTTTCCTTTTGGAGAGAGCCTGCATCCTCCCTGGACTTCCCTTTGTCCCCAGTGTACCTATAGAAGCTTTTTTTTGTTGTCCTTGACGTCCCTGGACAGATTAAATTCCATCAGGGCTTTAGCCTCCCTTATCTGATACGTGGTCGCTCAACCTCTCTGTATTCCTCCCAGGCCACCTGTCCTTGCGTCCACCCTCTGTAGGCCTCTTTCTTGATTTTCAGTTGGTCCAGGATCTCCTTGTTCATCCACGCAGGCCTCCTGGTGTTTTTGCCTGACTTGCTCTTCATCAGGATGCATTGCTCCTGAGCTTGGAGGAGGTAGTCCTTGAATATCAACCAACTTTCTTGGACCCCTCTTCACTCCAGGGCCACCTCCCATGGCACTTTACCCATCACATCCTTGAAGAGGCCAAAGTCTGCCATCCTGAAGTTCACAGCAGAGAGCTTGCTGTGCAGCCTCCTTGCTGCCCTGAGGTTCTTGAACTCCACCATCTCATGGTTGCTGCAGCCAAGGCTGCTCTTAAGTTCCATGTCTCCCACCAGCCCCTTCCTGTTGGTGAGAACAATGTCCAGCATGGCACCCCTCCTCATTGGCTCCTCGATCACTTGTAGGAAGAAGTTGTCACCCACTCATTCCAGGAACCTTCTGCATTGCCTGTGCCCTGCCGTGTTGTCTCTCCAACAGATGTTGGGGTGGTTGAAATCCCTCATGAGGACCAGGGCTTGTGACTGTGAGGCTGCTCCTGTCTGCCTGTAGAGGGCCTTGTCTGCTCGGTCCTCTTGGCCAGGTGGCCTGTAGCAGACCCCCACTCTGATGTCCCCTGTCCCTTCCTTCCCTCTAATCCTGAACCGTAAGCCCTCTGTCAGGTCCTTATCCGTGTCCAGGTGGAGCTCTATGCACTCCAGCTGGTTGCTGACATAAAGGGCGACACTCCCTCCTTGTCTCCCCTGCCTGTCCTTCCTAAAGAGCCTATATCCTTCCATCCCAGCCCTCCAGTCATAGGAGCCATTCCACCATGTCTCTGTGATGCCAACAAGATCGTAACCCTGCATGTGCACACACATCTCTAACTCTTCCTGTTTGTTCCCCATGCTACACGTGTTGGCATCGATGCATTTAAGCCAGGCCCCTGATTAAGCCAATTTGTTGGCTGGAGCAATAGGAGTTCCTTTGGAGTGTGTTCTAGATTCACTCGTACTTATCTGTGATGCTTCACTGGGTTCTGGGCACTTGGTGCTGGCACTGGCGCCATTCTGACAGTGGTGGGCTGGACTGTGCTCCCCCTCCCCTGTCAGCATTAGTTTAAAGCCCTCTTGACGAGCCTGGCAAGCCTTTGGCCAAACATGCTCTTCCCCTTTTCAGTTAGGTGTACCCGGTCCGTCCCTAGTAGACCAGGCTTCTCAAAGCAAGTCCCGTGGTCTAAGTAGCCAAAGGCATGGCTGTGGCACCACTCCTGTAGCCATTTGTTGGCTTGCCAGATTCGGCTGGCCCTTTCAGGCCCCTTCCTTTTGACCAAGAGGATTGATTAAAAGACTACCTGCACCCCAGAGTCCTTAACTGTTGCTCCCAGGGCCCCGTAGTCCTTCTTGTTGCTCCCAGGGCCCTGTTTGCCAGCCCTGGTCGCTGGCGCTCCCTACAGCCTGCCTTATACTTGGAGAGGGGCTGGGCCACTGGTGCCCCCTGGCTCTGCCCAGGTCTCATCAGCTGCTCTTGAGCGAGCTGCAGGCGCATGGCGACTTGTGGCGCCTCTCTCGGCTCCCCCCTGAGCTTCCCTGTTTTGGGAATCCCCTCTGTGCACTGTGCAGTGTGAGCCAGCAGTGTCCTCAGGTGGCCAAGAAGGCCAATAGCATCCTGGCTTGTATCAGAAATAATGTGGCCAGAAGGACTAGGGAAGTGATTGTCCCTTTGTACTCAGCACTGGTGAGGCTGCACCTCGAATACTGTGTTCTGGTTTTGGCCTGTCACTGCAAGAAGGACACTGAGGTGCTGGAGTGTGTCCAGAGAAGAGCAATTAAGCTGGTGAAGGGTCTACAGAAAAAGTCTTACGAGAAGTGGCTGAGGGAACTGCGGTTGGAAAAGGAGGCTGAGGGGAGATCTTATCATTTTCTACAACTACTTGAAAGGAGGTTGTAGCAAGGTGGGTGTCGGTCTCTTTTTCCCAAGTAGCAGGTGTTAGGATGAGAGGGAACAGCGTCAAGTTGCTCCAGAGGAGGTTTAGATTGGATATTAGGAAAAATTTCATCACTGAAAGGATTGTCAAGCACTGGAACAGGCTGCCCAGGGAAGTGGTTGAGTCACTGTCCCGGGAGGTGTTTAAAAGACATGTAGATGTGGTGCTTAGGGACATGGTTTAGTGGGAGACTTGGTGGTGTTAGGTTAGTGGGTGGACTCAGTTAACTTAAGGGTCTTTCCCAACCTGAATAATTTTAAGGTTCTGTGAAAATAGACTAACGGGGTTCAAGTGACTTGCTCAGGTTCATGCAGTAGTTCAGTGACAGCTTTGATTATAACCTCCCTTGGCACCAAGCTTTGTGTGCTCCACATTCTACCTATAAATCTGTCCAGCTGTACTCTGAGATCTAATAGAGGCACTTAAGCAACTTCCTTGTGTTGTGCTTTCTACAATTACAACTCCTTTAATCAGGTTTGTATTTGGGGGTTTGAAGATATGATTGTTGTTTCAGCTGTCTCCTTTAAATCATAGAATCATAAGATAGTTTGGGTTGGAAGGGACCTTTAAATGTCATGCAGTCCAGTCCCCCCAGGGATGTCCCCTGGAGCAGAGACATCTTCAACTAGATCAGGTTTCTCAGAGCCCTGTCCAACCTGGCCTTGAATGTTTCCAGGGATAGGAAATAGGTAAAGATTATTTTTACATTATGTTTACACCTCCTTTGGTAAACTGTCATTTTCCTTATAGAGATTGGTATACTGTTTTCCACAAAATATTATTTTATGTGTTTAGGGAGAAACTCATTCGCCTTCAGCATGAGAACAAGATGTTAAAGTTGAACCAAGAAGGTTCTGACAATGAAAAGATTGCCTTGTTGCAGAGCCTTCTTGATGATGCAAACTTACGGAAGAATGAATTGGAGACAGAAAACAGGTAATAAGTTTTATCCTCTGTTTCAATTGATTTTTCTAACAATGCCATATGCTTTTGACTGTACTGTGTCCAACCCTGGCCTTCGTGGTACAAGAAAGACGTGGACTTACTGGAGTCAGTCCAGTGAAAGACCACAAGGTTGTGATTGTGGGCCTGCAGCATCTTTCATGTAAGGAGAGTCTGAGGAATAGAGACTGTAGCCTGCAAAAGAGAAGGCTCAGGGCAGATCTTGTCAATGATTATAAATATCTGATGTGAGGGTCTGAAGGAGATGAAGCTAGGCTTTTCATAGTGACGGCCAGTAATAGGGCAAGAGGCAGTGGGCAGAAATTAAAATAGAAGTTAAATTAAAGTTTCATCTAAATGTAAGAAAATACCTTCTTTTTTTTTTTTTTTTTTTACTGGAAAGGTTGCTTAACACTGGAATAGGTTGCCTGGAGAGGTTGTCTCCATCCTTGGAGATATTTAAAACCCAACAGGACATGTTCCTGGGCAACCTGCTCTAGCTGACCCTGCTAGATTAAGCTAATCAGCATATGAGTCCATGAGACCAGACAGCATGCATCTGAGCATGGTGAGGTAGCTGGCTGATGTTGTTGTGAGGCTGCTTTCTATCTAAGCTTTGAATCTGCTCTCTGTTTAATTTTCCCCTTTGATTGGGGAAGGTTCCTCAAGCCTGAGAAAAGGTAAATACTGTACCCACCTTCAAGAAGGGCAAGAAACAGAGTCTGGAGAACTACAGAGACTTGTTAGCCACAGCTCTTTCTCTGGGAATTTTGCAAAGCAAGTCCATCTGGAATCCGTTTCCAGCAACATGAGGCACAAGAAAGTAATTAGTAAAGGCCAATTTGAATTTGTTCAGGACAAATCATACCTAACTAATCCAGTTGTCTTGACAATGAGATGAAGAAGGGTGAAACAGTGGACAATGCTTACCTTAGCTTTGGCTTTAGCCTTTGTCACAGTCTCCATAGTATCCTTGTCTTCAGAATGGTTAGATACAGACTGGACAGAAAAGTGAATGGAAAATTGGTTGGGCAGCTGGGCCTAAAGTGTTACCATCAGTGGTACAAAACCCAACTGGCTACCCGAGTTCCTTAGGCATCAATACGAGGACCAGTGCTGTTCATCACCTTTATTAAGAACTTAACTAATTGGAGGGACTCTTAGTGTGTTTGAGGATGGTACTATGTTGGGAGGAGTGATTGATACAATGAAAGGGAGAGCTGTTATTCAGAGGAGCTCAGCAGTCTGGAGAAATGAGCTCATGAGAGCCCTGTCCCTGTCTGGGAGAAGCCAGGCAGTGCTGGCTGGAACCAGTAGGCTCAGGAGCAGCTCTGCTGCAAAAGCCCTGGGGTCGCAGTGGGCAGCAAATGAGGATATGTCAGCTGGGGATCTTGCAGCTGACTGTGACCTGAGCTGTCCTCACCAGAGTGCAGGCAATCAGTCTAGGAAGATGATCCCTCACCTCTTATCATTAACTTATGAGATCACATCTAGACATTGCATATAATTTTGGATTCCCCACTATAAGAAGGACATGGATGTACAGGTGTGCAGCAGAATACTGCTAAGATAAGGAGCACTGGAGCATGTGATGCGTAGGATAAGACTGAGAACTGGCTTTGTTCAGGCCAAAGAAAAGGTGGCATAGAGGAGACAACACTGTGATCTACATATACCTGATGGGAAGGTGTGAAGAAAACAAAACCCAGCTCTTCTCGGAGATCGATAGTGGAGGTACAAGAGACAATAGACACAATATGGAGTATGGGGAAATTCTGACTGAATACAAGGGAAAAAAAACATTCCCAGAAGAAATTTCTGAGCTCTAGAAGAGAGTGCCAAAGAGGTCAGATCTTGGTCTTGAAGGTGTCCAAACCTCAACTGGACACAGTTCCCAGTAGTCTGCTGTAAGTGCCCTTGCTGTAAGGAGCAGTTCTGATTCAGACAACCTCTGGAGATCCCTTCCAACCTACAGGTTTATAGGATTCTGTGACTGTGTAAAAGCAGTAACTAGTAACTCTCACACAGAAAAACTGACTGTTAGATACTCTTGTTTGACGTATAGAGAAATTATTTCTTAATACATGCATTTATGTTTTCTTGGAAGATTATCAGAATGTTCTGGATGACTACAAGCTATAATCACTGGAACTACTTTATGCTCTAACTACTTCTGTAACTTTTCTGTGTATAAAAAACATTATTGCATCTCTGTTGTGGATGACCTGAAAACACTGGACACTAAAAATCTCAGGCTTCCTCTTGCAGTTGTTTGGTTTTTTTTTCTGAAAAACAAAAATATAATATCTTTCCTAGATTGGTAAATCAGAGACTTCTAGAAGTGCAGTCCCAAGTTGAAGAACTACAAAAATCTTTGCAGGATCAAGGTTCAAAAGCTGAAGATGTAAGTAGAAATTTACATCAAACTTATACTCAAGTAGTTACCATTTTTGAGACCTTCAACTTTTTGTAATAAAATATGTGAAAGAAATACACAAATGGAGATTTCTGATAGTTTTCCATATTTACTCGTATGGTGTTATCACTAAATTGTCCTCTCTAAACAGGATGTAAGGCATAGTAAGACATTTGTCTAGAAAAGAAAAACATCCTATGTAGGGAAGGTGTGAAATATCTTTTATTTGATTAATAGTGTCTGTTACAAGTGTAAACTTAGCATCAAAATTATTTAATTAGAATAGAGAGATTTGCAGGGAATTAAGGAAATGTTAATTCTCCATGTCTTAATGAAGTATCTGAAATTATTTTTAGTTGTTTTCTTAATGAAAGTTAAGACCTTTCCTGCCAGTGGAAGCTCTGTAATTGTGGATATCAATATATCTCATAATGCAAGAAGCCAGGCAGGCCAAACAAAAGTCAAATCATTAGGTGCTTAACATAATATAGTGTTTTCTGTTTCTGTATTTGGAGTTAACTTCATTTTTAATGAATGAGTACACATTGTAGCAGAGTTAGTGTGGAAAAAAACTTTCAGTCTTCCACTCAAAACTTGTGTTTGCCTTGTCCTGTATTTGAGAGAAGCTCTAGAACTTTCTTGAAAGCAGTGATTTGCAGGACTGTACATGCAGCGCATATGCTCACAGTCTGAGTGTATTGTCTTGCTAATTGGCAATAAGTTGTAATGTGTTGCTTTCTATTTTTGGGGTTTTGTTTTAACCAATTTATATGAAACAGTGGAAATTTTTATTAGCTGCTTATTTTCATTTAACAGTGTATTTAATTTAGCTTATGCTTTTAATTTTCAGAATAAACTGTATGAAAGTAAAACACCTAGTCGGATTAAAATAAGATTATTTTCATAAGTAATGTAGAATGCATTTTAGAATGCATTTAAAAATAGGTCCATACTATTATGTGATTCTCAGGTATTCTTTGTTGTCTTGATTATTGGCCAAAATCGGATTTTTCAGGGTGAACATGAATATGAAACAAATATTCTCAGATATTGATTATTGTAAATGATTCCTGTCTAATTGAATTCAGCTTTATTTACTGCAATTTTAGTTCTGTCCCTTTTTGAGGCTCTAGTTTGGACAGTAATTTAGGACATGTCTGCATCTCAGTTACAAGGCTGGTTGCAGCCTATATAGGTGTCTTCTGAAATATTCTGTTAACAGCAAACCATCACCATCACAACACCATGGCACAGACTGCTATGGGTACCAGGCAGCCATTATCAAAGCACAGCTGCCAAGTTCATGATGCAGGTGCTGCATTCCTGGTGTCTGTGTAGCTCTGACCATGCCAGTGGTGATTTATAGACACTAATCCCATGGCCTGTTTTGCTAACTCTGGTATATAGGATTTAATTTACTCTTAAAGAAGAAAAAGAGAGAGTGTAGACTCAGAGAATTATTGAGCCTGCAAGAACCTGTGAAGCTATGGACACCTCATCCACTCTCCCACACAAACCAGAGCAAACCTCTAAGTGAAACCCAGCTGCTCAAGTAGATGGAGATTGTCTCGGGACCACCTGAGCTATCCTTAAGATATCGTTACAAAAATAGTGATTCTTCAGAAGCATCAGAAAAAGGATAAGGAGAGGCACATCATACAGTTCATTGATGCAGCATTTTCAGCGTATTTCCTCTAGTTTTCACTACTGTCGTAGTTCAGCCCCGATCAGGACTATACAGTCTCTCTCTCACTCCCCCCACCCTCCGAGAGAATAGGGGGAGATGATATAAGAAAAAATGGCTCAAGGTTTGAGATAAGGACGGGGAGAAATCCTTAAAATTACTGTCATGGGCAAAACAGACTTGACTTGGGGAAAACCATTTATTTCTAAAACTAGCAGGAGAATGAGACAGGGAACAAGCTAACCTCCCCTCCCTCTTCCCAGGCTTAACATTATCTCTACCACCTTCCCCCTCCCCCCCCGAGCGGCACAGGGGAGAAGAGGGAATGGGGGTCGCGGTCAGTTCATCACGTGTTGTTTTACGCCGCTACTTCGTCACTGGGGGAAGAATTCCTCGCATTCCTCCTCCGCTCCAGCATGGGGTCCCTCTCATGGGCCACAATCCTTTGTGAAACTGCTCCAGCGTGGGTCATCTCTTCCACGGGGTGCAGTCCCTCCAGAATGGCTGCCCCAGTGGGCCCTCCATGGGCCACAGCCTCCTTCAGGCATCCACCTGCCCCTCCACAGGCTGCAGGTGGATCTCTGCTCCTCTGTAGGCCTCCATGGGCTGCAGGGGGACAACCTGTTCCACCATGGTCGTCACCACAGGCTGCAGGGGAATCTTGGCCAGGAACAGCATTACTCTTCCCCCTCCTTCTTCACTGACCTTGGCATCTGCAGCTGTTCCTCACAAGAAAAATTCTTCACAACAGGCAGGCAGACGCCTCTCGGCATCTTTTTACATCTCGTTCACATCTCATCTCCTCGCCACTTCCTGCAGCCAGGCCGGGCTGAGTTGGGCCCAGTCGGCTGCCCTGCAGGAGGCCAGAGGGTGAGGCCTGCAAGGCCCACAAGGCTTGCACCTCCCCCTCTCTGCCCCCACTCAGCTTCTTCACATCTTCTCTATCATTTTTTTTTTTTTCTGTTTTCCCCTTCTTAAATATGTTATCGCAGAGGTGTTATCATGGAACATTCTGCTACCAGCTGTCTCAGCCTTGGCCAGCAGCAAGGTCCACCCTAGGCCCAGCCAAGTCCACTGAACAAAGACGAGAAACTTCTAGCAGTTTCCTACAGAAGCTACCACCTTAGCTTCCCCCCCCCCCCCCAAACAAAACCAGAACAACTACTTTTCTGCAAAAAAAATGCACTGTAGATATGCTCAGCCTAGAAAACTGAAGATCTTGTTTGTATTCAGTCCAGAAGTTTATGTGGAAGGCTTGGGTTTTTTTTTTGGTTGGTTTTTTTTTTTAGTTTTGTTTATTTTCAAAGTTTGAAGTAGTTTTTTGGCTTACCCAAAAAGTAGTAAAAGCACTATCCTAACCAAGGCAAGTATCATTGCAATGAGACATGCTGCTTGCTGAGGTCCATGTGGGGAAGCAGTTTTGATTTTTGTATTGAAGGGCAGTGGAAGGCAGATGTTAGGAAGATACCAGTGCCATTCAGCCTGTAACGGGCACTGATAGATCCTGTTGGGATGGATGATTAGTTCATCCTGGCTGTTGCCTTCCTGATCAGGGAAGGGCTTCCCTACCCCAGTCTTCCAGACCACAGAATCAACTCAGACATGCCTAGTGTGACCAGAATAGCAGGTTTGATTTATTGTCCTCCAGAATGCAGTGGTGATGTGTAGGCCTACTCAACAGGTACCCTGAACAACTTTGACTGCATCATTTGTAAGCCTTATTATCACTCTCTTTTGTCATCCTTGTTCTCCCTTTCTCTGCCTTAATCCCTTCCTATATAAACAACCTGCCTTTAGTTACTTCTACTTCACTGGAGCTGGTCTTGCTAAATCCATAGCCAATCTGGTGTTTCTCATACTGTTACATGCACAATCTTGGCCTTACATGCTGTTACTGATACAGTTACTCAGTCCTTCTGACTTGGAACCGCCCTAAAAGGTTCTCAAAACTCTGTTAGCTGTTTGATTACCTGTGAAGTTCAGCCACTTAGCTCATTTGATGAAACAATGGAACAGGTTGTGCAGAGATGTGGTAGATACCCCATCCCTGGAAACATTCAAGGCCAGGCTGGATGGGGCTCTGAGCAACCTGATCAAGTTGAAGGTGTCCCTGCTTCTTCCAGGGAGGTTGGACCTTTAAAGTCCCTTTCAACCCAATGATTCTATGATTACTCTTAGCATCTGTGAAATCTGATCATCCCTCATGGTGCTTTATAACTTCTGTTATCTTCTCGCAGTATTACTAGTCTCATCAGGCGATTTTCTCAAGTTGTGTGCCATAGTTTCCCCTCAGCCTGCAAAGTTAGCTTAACCTTAAGCCAGAGTCTAGACATGTCTGTGGCCTTAACATGCGGAACAAAAACAAATTTTGCCTTCAAAAAGGGGACAGATCCCTTGACTTGTTTAGGTATGAAATAAATTTCCAGCAAGAAGACTTTATTTTTTTTTTTTTGGTGTAAAAGAAAGATAGCAATTAAATACTAGGGAGGATACCTGTTTTCTAAAAGTGCACCATAAAACTACTTTGAAAGTTTTTTTTTTTTTTATTCTAGCATTCTGTAAATGGAACTTGTTAGCAGTGGGAGGAAAAAGCAAAATAACGAGTGTGCATTTTTACAGGTTTGTTATGGAAATATTCTTCTATTATGAACAGATAAAATGTTTGAATGAAGTTAAATGTAAAACTAGCTCAAAATTAGATAACTTTTTTTTTTTTAAATGAAGGGTTTTTTTTTTTAAAGAGACTCGTCTTCCTGTGGGAAAACAACAATTATGATAATTACTTGTTAGGAGCAGAATATTTGGATATGTGGCCTGGAAGTTGACTGAGACTTTAAAAAAAAAAGTAATGCCCATTTTTAGAGTAATGTATTTGAATTTATTTGCCTTGCTTACAAGTACATACAGGATCTTTGGGTGGCTAAAATAACACATTTTTACCTTTTATTCTTTTTCCTAATCTTGTATCTTGGGTAAATTACTCTGGTTAAACTCAGTCCTGCTTCTTCTAATTGTGTGTACTGTTTATCATTGTTAGTTTCTTGCTTGTAAGAACGTATGATCTGTCTAGATGGGAGAGGGATTAGTCCCATAACAGTGCTGATACTATGCAAATAATATTTATTAAAATATACCCATGGAATCAGTGTTGACAAGTAGTTGTGTCTGTTCCAAGCTAAACCCAAGTGCAATACAAGGATTGCAAAAGAAAAGCTAAATTCAATTTTTATTTTCTTGCCTTAGGAAAATGGGCACTGCTGCCAGCAATTTCCCTTTCTTTCCCAAACCAACCAATAATCCCCTAAATGATCAGACATAAGGGATGGTGCCAGTTCAATTGCTTTGTGACCGAGAAAGATGCATACAAACATTTATTGTTACAGAAAAGGTGGTGCTATGGTTGTTCAGAGGACTGGAAAAGAAAAAAGCCAAATGGTCAAAGCCTGGAAATCCTTAGCTGCTACAGATTTCTGACGCTGAAGTCAGTAGAGTCATACTGGCTTGTTTTTACGTGCTGCCGTTCTTTCTTATAGTGCAATAAGGAAATCCAGCTTTGAAATAATGAAAAAGCATGACCCAGGGATGTGATCAAAGACAATATTTGGAAGTATTTACACTATAGCAAAGCTAAAAGCTTTTTCGGGTGCACACTGTAATTGTCGCTGGCCAAGTGTCTCAACTCTTGTTGAAAGGCCATTGGAGGAAAAACAATGAAGTAATTTTGTTGATTTTACCTTATATTTTGATAGTGTTCTGGATCATGAGTCACATGCTAGGCCTCCAATGTGATTGGTACTGGATAAATACAAACCAAAAAGGCAGTTTCTGATTTAAATATTCTACGTTTGTCTTGTATTCCGTCAGTGTGGCAATAACACAGTTCAGAATTGCTCCACAAGAACACATGCATCTCTTAATTTTGGTTGTAGCCCAATAGGCTGCATATTTTCTCCTGCTTTGTTACTTGTATGATTTCTGTTTTCAAATGATTTTCCAAAACAGCAGTTGCTCTCCTTTGAAATTCTGATTTAAATACAATGATTTACAAATGTGCTTCTTTACTATTTTTCTATTTCTGTTTTTATTGATATGTTTTAGAAAATGTTACATGATGAAATTGCTGATGAGAACAGTGGACAAAAATGCACGTGTGAAAAAATGCATAGCTTTAACTTTTTCTGTTCACGACTTTCTAAATAGTTTCTTCTATTGGCTGCTGTTTTGCTTTATACTAATGTCATCTCTGTTTCTTGGCATGGGCTTCTGCTCAAGGCTATTGTGAGTATGGCTTTCTATTTACCTAACACTACTTTGAGTTTATAGATTTTTTTTTTTTTTGAAAGATACTCATTGTGCATGAAGTGAATTTAAAATTAAAAGAAAATTTACTTTGAAGGTTTTATTCAAAGACCTTATCTAATGTAATTTAACCAGAAAGTGGAACACTGTAAGTTGTATGATAATTTTTATGTGTCTGTAATCAGTAAAGATGAAAAACAGGAAAAGGGTCAAATTTCTGCTATACTCCAGTCAGAAACACTCTACTCACTCTAGATTCTATGGGGACAGGAATTTGCTTCAACTAATTTGTTACATGTTTTCACGCAAATTGCATTGCAATATTGGTAGGACAGCTCTTCTAGCAAATTTTGCTGCCCTTTCCAATTTCAGGTTAGTTTATTAAGTCTATTAAGTTTATAAACTACTGCCATAAAATTTTATTGTTTATTTATCTTGCTTTCATTGATCTAGTTCCTGGGAACATATTTGTAAAGCTGTAAAGCACTCTGATTTCAGGAAAGTCACACAGCTGTGGAAGGAAGAATTGTTTGCACAGAGGATGGCTATACAGTTGTGATCTAAAACTGAGTGAAGTAAAAAGTTGGATTTTGGTTAGAATGTCAAAATTATATGTTTTAAAATAATGTTGAAATTATGTTCAAGTGCTGTAATATATTAAAGTAAAACATTTAACTTTCTATTTTAGTCAATTCTTCTGAAAAAGAAACTTGAAGAGCATCTGTAAGTATTTTGTTTGCCTATTTTGATTGTCATTGGAAATGATGTGTTTTCCATATGTTAAGGAGGGCAGACATTAATAATGCATCTGGAAAACATGCAGCTTAAAGAAATTAGATAACACAGGAACATTTGGGAATCTGCTTTTCAGATGCTATTTTCATCTCATAGATTAGAACAATAAACAGTTGCTAGTAACAGTGATAAAGGAACTATCATTTTTTTTGTGATTAGAAAACTAATTAATTTGTTTACATTTTAGTATACATCATGGAATAAAAGTTAACATTTTAGGAAGTGTTATAATTTTGTTCTGCTGTTTCTGCACCTCTTTTACTTCCCTAAAATGCAAAGAGCTGTTTGGTTTTTGACTGGCTGGCAAAAAAAAAAAAAGTAGGTTCTATGGCCTTTGGGTTTAGCCATTCTTTCTCAACATAGTCTCAATTACGAGTATTCATTTTAGGCATGCATTGTACAATTAAGTGTAAGTTCTGAATGAATTTTGTAATTGCTGAGAGTGAAGCTGTTTGCTGTTACAGTTCTCCATACACTGTAACGTTTTTCAGCTTATTTAACAAATATTTCCACAGTCACATTGTCATTTGTCCTTATGCCCGATAGCAGAAACCAATCCTACTCTCAGAAATATATCACTGTCTGGGAGTTTTTTATATCGCTTAATTTTCATTCAAGCACCGTAATAATATTGGGAAAACAATATGTGCTTTTTTGCTTTGTAACAGTGAGAAGCTCCATGAAGCGAACAATGAGCTACAGAAGAAACGAGCTATTATTGAGGATTTGGAACCAAGATGCAATAATAGTTGTGAGTTATCTGTACAGTCCATTTCTTTGTGAAGTATTTCATGTGCAATGTCTTTATTTATAATACCCATAGGAGGTGCAAGATAAAAAAAAAATATATCACTACCATTTAAAATGTACATGTATGTTGTTAATTTCTCTGGAAGCTATGGTGACTCAAAAGATGCTTCTAACACTTAAAATGCAGGGGATCGCATTTTAGAGACCACCATAGCAAGAAACAACAATGGCCATAGAAATACTGAGGCACTGTCATACCTGTCATTGAACCTCAGCTGTTCAGAGCAGTCATGTCTCCTAAGACCCTAATTTAGGAGAGCCTTGCTGCCATCACCAGGTTATTTTTACTCCCAGTATGTATTCCTTCAGTGTGTTTTCAGAGCTGTGTTGTAATTTGAGAAAATTTTCAGACGCTAGTCAAAGTGTGTGTAGGTTATATGTCATATTGCTCAGATGGTATTGGGAACCTAGCATGCAGTTGTTCTTTAGCACGTGCTACTTTTTTTCTGAGAAGTATTGAAGGATGTCGGTTTTTTTTTTTTTTTAAGCATACTTAGAACAAGGCAAAAATTGCAACCAATGACAGCTTTTTTGGTTTGTGCCTGAGCAATTTAGTTCATAAAGAGACAGAGGAAGATAGAAATATCAGTTTAGTATTCGTTACATATATTCTGTATCCAAAAAGAATTTTTGTTCGTGTTGAGCTAAGACTGCAAAATATGTTATAAATCCCACATCTTAGGAAATGTTAAAATACTTGGAAACAAAGTTCAAGGACTTAATGAGTAGCTAATAAATAAATCATCCTATCATACTTGATAAGCTTCAGTGTGAGTGTAATAGCAGTCCTCAGACTCACTAGCTTCTAAACATTAGGGCATATTGAGTCTTCTGTAGTTACTTTACTGAAATTACAACTTACTTTTTAAAAATCTAGGTCTAAACTTTTGTCTTGGTAAAATAAAAATAATTGTACCTTCTTCCTTTCCACGATCACAAAATGTGTGAACTATTTTTTGAGATTCTTTTCCTGGATATGGCCAAAATGCTTCGGAATCGTCTAAGACTCACGGCACATTTTGAAAAATGGATTTTTGCAGTCTTGGAGACCATCTGCTATTGATCCTCTTACTGATCAATGAAAATCTTACTTGGTCCTGTTACCAACTTAGTGTTTTCCAAGTGCTTAGAGAGAAAACTAGGAAAAACATGGAGGAACATTTCAAAATGAGTGTGCAAAACAGATGGAGTGAGGCTTGCCAGTTATCTAACATTGAGAACCAGCCTGTCAATATTACATGCTATTTGATCCAAGATGATGTAATTGATTAATTGTTTTTTTTTCTGAGAATATGTGTAAAAAATATATAAGCAGTAGTGGCTTGACATATTCTTGTATCAATACAGGAAAAGGCTGTGCAATGAAATTGACTTACTGGTCTGCATTGCTGCTTAAGAATATCTGGGGGAAAAATGAAACTGAGTATATTCATGTCTGATAATTTGTGTCCCATGTTACAGTTTATCAGATTTAAGCAAGGGTTGTCCCTGTTAAGAACTATTCCTGTTACAGAAAATAGGAAGAGTCATATTTATCTGAGTTACAATACCAAGATATTATGGAATCTCTAATTCTTTAGTAAACTAATTTTCTCAGTGTGTTCGGTAATAGGATTGATTTATGATTCCATTTCTCTTTATTTTTTCATAATTTTTTAAAAAGCAAAATTTGTGTACGGAACAGCTGTTTCATGGGACTATATTAGGAGTACAGTTTTTCAATGTATTCCTGGGGCGTTCAATAATTAAAACAATGATATCTGCTACATCAAGTTAGCTTTTCTTAACTGCAATGAATTCTAGCTGTGCCTTAAATGTCTGTTGAAAACATTAAAATAAACGTTATATAATTATGTTATTTTTCCAATGTGTGCATCTCCTAACATAAAGCTCTCAAAATTGAAGAATTGCAAGAAGCTTTACGGAAAAAGGAGGAGGAAATGAAACAAATGGAAGAGCGATACAAAAAGTATTTGGAAAAGGCCAAAAGTGTAAGTATGTGTGGTCCACATTAGTGATCTCTCTCTGACAGACTGCACCACATGTCCACTCTACAGGAATAAAAATAAAGGAGGTATCTGTATACACACTAGCAAGTAAAAGAGAAGGAAGGCCTACTGAGTTCTTTGTATCTTCTTACCATTACGGTACCTAATACTGATTATTTCTGCAGATTTTACCTTGGTTTTGTGTTCATGTCTATCCCCTTCTTGCTACCTATCTATAAGCCTTTCTAATGCCTTCGTACAAATGTATACCCACTGCTACAAATTTTTGAGAATCACCCAGACAAACCATCTTAAGCATGTTTTAACGTTGGCTGATGACAAGGAGAGGATGTTAAATCTCTTCTAATGCTGTGATAACATATTTCTTTGTGGAAATTCTTGCAGACTTCTGTCTCTAAGTGACAAATGTGTATATCAGCTAAAGCAGTGTCTGTACTTTTTTGAGGAGCTCAGAACTTACAGGCAGAAATAATTACACATGTGCCAGAGCCATCTTTACAAATTTAAATTTGACTTTGCTTTCTTTGTTAATCTTTTGCCCCAATTTCGATTCATGTCCTGGTTTAGAAACAGTTTCAGTGTGGACTCTTTTGTTAATGCTTTTCCCAAGTAAAGTGATCTTTTTAACTGAACCACCTTTGAGATCTGTTACACTCCTCTGGCATTCAGCATTTTCTTTACTATTTAATACATGCTTATGTTGAGAACATGGCTAACATTTAAGTATGATACTTAAGATGTGGGTGTACTACCAGCTGTTAAATGGCAATATTGTGATCTCAATCACAGTCCCATTTCATCTCTTACTACACCTTGATATTTTATTTGAGTTTCTTAAAATCATACCAGTGTCTTTATTCATCTGACCATGGTAGTACCCAGATCTTTGCTATGGCTGTGTATTATTAAATTGGAATCTGTAAGTAGATTCCTAATTTTACAAAACTTTATACTTCGTTCCTTTACTTCTGTGTAATTTCCTCAATTATTTCTTGTGAAATGTTTCAAAAGTCTTCAGGAAATCTAAACAAATAATTTTAATTTTTTTTTTCTTTTTTACATCTTATGTTGCTGACTCTGTTTCAGAGTATTCCAGTGAAAGACAGAGTCACAATTTCCCTTTTCAGTAAGATTTGTGTATTTGTATGTACTATGTTACTATAGGGTGTTTTATACAACAGTAGCATTAATTATTTTAGGTTAGCTTTTTATGATCTTCTTATCAACTTTCAGTATTTTTTTTTGGTGAAGATGAGTATGATAATTACAGTCTTCCACTATAGAAACTGTACCCAGGTCTAATGTGTACTTTTTTAGAAACGTAGTACACTTTTATTAATCTTCCTTCATTAGTACCATTCAGTAAAAATTACTTACTAAAATTCAAGGCATTGTTTTATTTCAGCATCTGGACATGATTCTGAAATGGGAGAAAAAAAAAAAATTGTGAAGTATCTTTCTATATATCCAGAGGTTGTTTAAAGTTTTAAGCTATTTTCTATTTAAGGCTTAGGAAACTAGGCATTTTGCTGGATTTGTTCTTGATTGAGCTCTGTGTTTGCTAGCACTCACGCTACATACGATGGACGCAGCTTATGAAGATAACCAAGTGTCCCTTCATCTTATTAGTAACATAATGATCATGTGTGTGCTACAGAATGCTTCTTGGCTTAACAAAGCTATCTAAAAATGACAGCACCTGGTACCCCATAGCATCTTTCTGTAAGGGCCAAAGCAGTCCTTCCTCAAGCAAGAGGAATTGACAGGTAGGGAAACCTTAGCTATAAAGAGAGAAACCTTTGAGAAAATGTTTCTACCACTATAGCCCCAAGGTAGTGCTGCTAGGGGTAGGAACTGCATATGTGAATCCGGGATACCAAACCTCTAAGGTGTCACTTCTTCCTATTGGTAGTTTTGTTTCACAGTCCTGTAAAAAGAGACTGCAGATCAGATGCTCTAATGTATCATGGCTGATGTTCAAAGCCAGAGCCTCTGTCAGTGCTGGCTGTCAAGACTGTTTTACAGAAGTCAGCCTCTTAAAACTGCATATCCCTCTATTTCACATCTTGGAATGTCATTTCTTACCACTGACATGTTTTAGGTTATTTTTTTATTTCTTAACCTGACTTAAAAGCTTGCAAATCCTTTATGTCTTTCCCTTCAATTAGATTGCTTTTGCAGGATTTAATTAAAAACAAACTGGTTTTCCCTTACAGGTCATCCGCACCTTAGATCCTAAGCAGAATCAGGGTGCAGCTCCCGAGATTCAGGCTCTGAAAAATCAGTTGCAGGAGCGAGACAGAATGTTTCATTCATTGGAGGTAGTAATTCTCATGTTTCCTACTAGATGTGTATTCCCTCATTGGTTTTTAGGTGTAGACTAATACTTTCTGTTATACTTTGGTTTTAAATGTATACTTTTTTGATGTTTGTTTTATAGAAAGAATATGAAAAAACAAAAAGTCAAAGAGAAATGGAGGAGAAATTTATTGTTAGTGCCTGGTACAATATGGTAAGAATCTCCTCAACTTTTTAAATAATAAAAAAAGGAAAGAAACTATTAATATTAGTTGTTTCTGGGTTGTTTATAACAGTATTCATTAATTTACAGTTTTTTGGTTTGAAAAGCATTTTCCAACACACAGACACAGAAACAAATGCTTTTTTAAAATTTTAAGCTATCACTATATAAGAGTGCGTTCCTACAACCTTGGAGTAAATGGAACATACTGTGTTGGTTATTTTCAAGATTTAGAACCAGAAATGGCAGTTTCTAGAGGGAAGGATACCTCCGATTACTGTTTTGTAATTCCAGTCCTTCCGTTACACTGACTTACAGTGCTCAGATTTACTTTGTTTTTTGATTCTCCACCCTCCAATCTTCCAGTTGTATCTAATGAAGGTGCACAAGAAAAGCAATATAGCTTACTTGCTGCAGTAAATGCTCTGAAAAACAGCCTCTAACTTAGCAAGCTTAGCCCTGTGCAAAGAGTGAGCACAGGGGCAAGACTTACTTTAATTTTTCAAACCATAAGGAAGTGATCTGTGCAGATATACAGCTTTTGCTGGGCCTGTATGCAGGCCTTCATCAAATGCTTTCAAGAGGTCTGTTTGACAGAGTGTGGCTCCATAAGTAGTAAGCCATAAATGGTACTTACGCAGAGTGTTTGAATCCTTTAAATATTGAAGGCATTTTCAAGTGACTAGTGTCCTTGACCGATTTTGTAACATTAATTCCACTGACAAGCAGAAGACAAGCCTGAGCTAAGAGTCACAAACAATAAGATAAGCACTGATAGCTTTGCGTCTTTGCCTAATTAACCTCTTTTTTTTATGTACAACTACACAACCTGTCACAGCTTCCCTCATTTCCTCTTGGATTTACTCTTGCTGAAAACATACTTTCTCTCAAGATGTGCTCCTGCCACGTGAGCTGGTATTTTCAGAGGATGACAATAATTATTTTCAGAAGTCTAACTGAGCATGCTAAAGGGGACCAGGGTGGGGAGGGGAAGCACTTTTGAAAAGACTTGTCCAGTTACCATGTGTTCACTCAGATCTGGGACATTGGCAGACTTGCTTCTGAACTGATACTCCAAACCTGGACAATGATGGGGGAAAAAAACCGCACACAAATAATTAGGAAGGATATCTTAGCTTTATCCTTGAAAATAGCATGCGTCATGTTTGAAATTCAAAATAGCTTGGTGTTTGTGAAGAATGAGATAACAAACAAAATGTAAATGAGTATCAAGTTGTTGGGTGTTACGGTGTTATGTGATGGTATTCACTGAGAAGTTTCTCTTTATTCACAGGGAATGACTCTGCATAAAAAGGCAGCAGAAGATAGACTGGCTAGTACAGGCTCAGGACAGTCCTTCCTGGCTAGACAAAGGCAAGCCACGAGCACAAGGAGATCTTACCCTGGTCATGTCCAGCCAGCAACAGCAAGGTAGAGAAGCCTTGCCCTTAGAAAGAAAACTGCCCTGTCATCCAGGCCACTTCTGTTGCAAGTGACAACATTCAAGGAAAATCAGCCAGCATCCTTTCTCTTTCTTCCTTATTACTGCTATTATTTTACAGTTCAGGAAAGGGTTTTATTATGGTTTTCATTGTTCTGTAATGCCCTTGGCTTATATTTTTTGGAGTCCACCTCTCTCTCTCTCTCTCTCTCCCCCTCTCTCCCCCTCTCCATTTTTTGAATGTGCCAAAGTTTTCAAAACATCTAGAGGAGTGCTGTATAATAACAAAGTCTTATTTGTATGAAGCCTGGTCTCTTATGAAAAGCCTGATACGGGCTGTGTAACAATGTGAATTTCCTGTCACAGCTGATACGTTTGTGCCCGTATGAGTTGTTATGCTTTATAAGATTGTCTTTGCTCAAAGGGAAATTAGGCTTTTTATTTCATGTCCTAACCTGTTGCTTCAAAAAAAAAATGCTGAAAACTCATTACAGAAATGCAAAATTAGTATATAATGTCATTGTGAAATATATTTGCTACTAAAAAAAACTTACCAATGGTAAAAAAAAATATTTTTCTTTTTTAAAATCTCCTACCTGCGGTGTTTTCTCTGTTGCAGAGCTGAATATTTTCGAATGGTTTCTTCTACTCTTCTTAATCAATTGTATGCTTAATATAGATTATAAAAAGATTGAGAAAGATTCAGAATGCTCTAATATGCTATGGCATCATCCATTTAAAAAGGACATTTGTTTTAAGGTTTTATAATTGTGGATGAACAGTACATAATGGATCAAGGCCCCAGTTAATATTGTTGATGTTAATGTATTCCAGTTTCATCCCCTACTAAAAGGCTTGCTTTTAATATGTTGATTCAGGGTATAATTGTATCAGTTGCCTTACTAATGGTACCAGTGCCTTCAGGTGAGTTTGTTGCTGACTTTATTGAAAACTGGCTGTGATTTGTTGTACTGCCTTATTAGTGTGTAGCTGGTTAATTGTACATCACTCATTGTAGCACCTTCATGTTGATTAGTGGAGTGAATGGTGGTCCTTACTATTGATTTAGATTCTGTTCCTACAAAGTTCTACTTTTTCCCTGAGTAATTCTATGCTCTCCCTATCATTTTTTGAAAGAATTGATGAACACAGAGGACCTGAGTATTAATTGAAAGTTTCATATACGCAAATCTCGTGGCGATTCAGTTTTGAACATTTATCATTTAGAGACTGTTTGGACCCCTAATCTGTTTTATAGATTTTTCTTTTGCCTTATTTTAATGCCCTCCCAAGTGAAGACTTTTTTTCATAAATCCCTTTAGAAAAAAGACATACTAGCATTTATTAATCATCTGAAGGTCTATATTAATTCGCAACTTGGGTGCAATGAGCAAAGGAGAATGTAAACAGGCACACCTTCATCAGAGTAAGGAACAGGTGAATGACAGTTCTAGGTTCTGTTTTATCCTCAAGTACATAATCTGTTTTAATCTAGGCTAAGAAATGCATTCAGTATGTGTCTGAACAAAATTATCAGTTCTGATTTATTTTTTTTCCCCCCCCCAGTAATACAAAAACAGATGCTGAAGTCTATTAACTGCATATAGGTTTGTCTTTTATTCCTCACATTTGGAAAAAAAAAAGTGATTTTCTAAATATTCTCTTTACTTACTCAACATATGACACATCTGGGCTAATCTTGCAAGATTAGATAATACAGTGGAAGCATCTTGTGTGCAAAAGGGTAACAAAGTAAAGGAAGTTTATGACAATTTAGCTCAGTGAGGTGATACTGGTTTTGCTGGCTCTTACTGAGATACAGAAGACTAAAGGAGCAAGAAGTCATATGTATTATCTAGCATATGTGTGGGATGTCTTTTAGTGATCTTACTGTGCAATCCATTCTAGTTATTTGAAGAACTCTTTACTGCCTGCCATGTGTGAACAGAAGCAAATAAGATCACTTCTCTGAGGGAGTATTATGATATTCTTGTTTGAGATTACAGCATTTTATATTACCCAGAGAAAGAACCTAAGAATACCTAAAGCTCCATTTTTATTTTAATCTGGCTGGCTCTGTCCGTTACCAAACTGCCAAAGCCTGTTTGTAAAAGCCAGAAATACTAGGACCTTAATGGGAAGTTTTGTCTCTTAATTTTGTCTAATAATTTATTTTTCTGTTGCTATTAATTAGGTGCAGATCTAAAATAAGTTGAACACAATCTGCGTTCAGTTGCTTTTATTATTTTAACATTTGTTAGACCATTTTGCGTCCAAAATTTTGATGACAGGCAAATGCTCCTGACTGTTAGGAGATGAACAAATGCTGATTAGAAGCCTTGTTTTTAGCTTTTGCTTCCCTGTCTCTCATGGCTTCTTTTTCTTCTTAGTGGTTGTTGGCTTTTAACTTCTGCCTTGTGGTTCTCGTTGTTCTTTCTTTTGCCTTAAGATAAGACACTGAATTATTTTCTATAGTTCCCTTTGAAAATATATAGCATCATCATATAGCATCAAAGAGCAAAACAAGACTAATACTGAATCTGTGCTTTATTGTTGCTCATAGTAATTGTTAGGCAAGATTGAACAAGCATTTTGTCTTTTGAAAATATGCAAACTTGTAGAAATTCTGGTATTTCCCAGAATTTGTGTTGAATATAAAAATCTAAAAAAATACTGCAAACTTACAGAAATATAGTCTGTTGCTATCCAGTTGCAGTAAGTAATTTGTTCTGTCTTCTAATGGTAATCATCAGAACATTCCTTGTTCTTCAGTGTTTTACTTCTATTATTTGCTGCGTACATCAATTCTTAATCTTTGGGTGTGGATGAATGCAGGTGGTGAACATCATTAAACCTCTCTCTCACAAGAACAGCTTCTTTATTGAAAGGGTTCAGCTTTATTTTCCTTGCTTGTTACGTGGCTTTGGAAATAGTGTGGTATTAAGAAAAAGAGCTCAGAGTGTGACTTCAGGGAATAAACACATATATAGATGAGCTATCAGAGAATGCTGTCTATTTGTGTTATCTTCAGTAATAAAAGAATATAAGAAGAAAAAAAACCTGTAAAAGAGAATTCTCTCAGTACATTAGACAACAAAGACTATTTACATCAAAATTATAGTGATAATTATTAAACCAATGCTATATCCTCTCCTGATATGCTACAAAAAAACCAAACCCCTACAGATTGAGATTAAAGACAAAGATTCTCCAGGGCAGAGCTGGAGCTGTTAAAGCAGCTGAAGAGTTCACGAGAGTACATTCCTGAGCACTGTGCTGAGGATCTGCCTAGAATAATCTTTCTGAGAGATTTTAATTAATGCCAATAAAAGATAACAGTTAAATGGATTAGTATTTTCATTGTTCAGTGCTGAAGCTTAGTTTTGGTCTTAAAGGTTGTGTGTGCAGTCCACTTTATAGACTTCAGTGGAGTTAGGTTGTTAGCATATCTGATCAGACATTCATCAGAAAAGAATATTAAGGTTTCCCATTTTCTTTATAGCAACACGTAACCACTTGGATCATAACATGTATTTTCCAAGTGCTGTGAAAACTAAAATAATCTAATTTGTTCCACTTCAGTGCAAAGGAAAATAAATGACTAGTGCACACTGTTTGTTTGTTGTAAAATAAGTTAACTATATAATGGCTACAAGATGCTTTTTATTATCTCATTGGAAATAAGAAAATGGTAATCTTGTCCTGTTCTGATGTCACTTGAGATAGCAGTAATGCTTCTGCAAGTGTTCTGTGGCTTTCTATCCATGTAAGGAGCACCAGAAATTCTATATTAATTGTGCGTGAAAGAATTAACCGTGAATATTCCTATTACTGCTTTATCATGATCCTAAATAATAAGTGGTATGTGCAAGCTGTCAAGAAAATTTAAAAGGATTTGGCAATTTTAAAGTCCTTAGTATTTTGACATGTGCAAGTAGCTTTTCCTTTTCCTCAGTTCCCTAACATATGAGACTATTCACTCATCAGCTTCTTGGATGATTTTTAGTGGGTTTAATTGTCTTGATGTGTTGACGTTTTCTATAGATTTGGAAATTGGAAAATATTTCCATTTTCACCACTTGATTTTCTTCTAGTTAGTGGTTTGGAGGAAGACTGTCCTGAATGTGGCTAATTTTTCTATTTCTTATGAAGCAAAACAGTACCTGAATTTTACTAATTTTATAGAGATTTTTATTCTTGCCCAACATTTTTACTTTTTGCAAGGATTGATGAGGGAGGTCTTTTTTGCACTCAGCTATGCAATACTGACTTGTTGTGGGTTTTTGCACACATGTTTTAGGTAGAATTTTGCAGTAATATTGTATTGGTAGGCTTTGGTATCTCCAGACCAAGTTTAGCAATTTTTGCAGGCATCTTCCTCACCAGTGTTGTGGAAATAAATATCTAAAAGAGGTTACTCTGTCAGGAAATACTTTCAAGTGGTGTTTTTTCCTCTAAACCAAGTAGTTATACTTCAGGGCTGTTGCCTATAAAGTAGTTTGATAGCTGGATTATGGCTGAAATGTGATCTCAGGAAATGTAGCACTTAAAAAGAAACCTTTTCAGAAGCCCTTCTGTAGGACAACTGTATTAGCTGACACTGGCAGTATAATACCTTTATCATTCTGTTAAAATGAAGAGGTGATTAATTACAACAATTTAAATGTAAAGAGCAGGTAAGCAAGAAATTTAATGAATAAAGCTTTGAACCTTGCAGACTGCACACAGCCCAGACACATGTCCCCTCGCAAATCTGAGAAGTCCTAATCCCATCTGTATTGGCAAGAGCACTGAGCTTTGATTTTTTGCCTTGCACTGGGAGAAAGAACTGATGTGTTATCTCATACCTGTGAGATGTAGGAGCAAATAACAACTCTTACTTGCATTCAGAACATCTCCACAAGCCAAATCATACTATTTATTGGCTTGTGGCAGATGTCAGATTCTAGGTAGGATCCTAGCCATACTTCCACTTTGTCACTTTCAAGGAATCAAGAAAATGTCCTGGTATGACTGATGCAATGCCTTGCTCCTGTGATCTTTCTTCCCTCTGGAAGTCCAGAAAAGGAGTAGAAGCTTGTCAGTGACTGTCGGCTATAAGTAAAAATAAGGGTTGATTTCTTCAGTTTGAAGGTGAAGGAGACAGATGCAAGCAACTATTAAGTAAAAAAATCTGAAGAGCAGCATATCTTTCACCATTTTGCTTTTTGTATTAACTTAAAAAACAATGAAACCGAACCTGAGCTTTTGGAACTGCTTTTAGGGAAAAAAAAACCAAAAAAACCAAAAAAAACCCAAAACAAAACAAACCACCAAACTTTTAATTGGAGTTGATTAAGTATTAGAGACTTTAGCTATGTGAATAAAGCAGACGCTGTCATTATCAGCCACAACAACCTCAGACTTCTTTCATCTGGTACAGTCAACCCCTGGAGATTTTGACTCAGCTGCTAGCTTCATTGCACCATTTGGAGATGCTGAGGTTTTATCTAGCTTTGTCCTCTGTTTCTCCTTGACTTTACTTGTGTGGAGTCATTGAAATATTAGGACTCAAAGTTCATTTTTCAAATGTATCAGCTCATTGAGTTAGGTAATGAATGAATGTCAACTGAGGAGCTCTAGAAAACCTGACAAATCCTACGGGACATCGAAGCAACACTTGGCAGTATAGCCAAGGCAGCTTCCCAGACAAATTGTTCTGGTGTCGATTGCAGTCAGTGGATCAGTAGGAGCTTGTGATAGCTGCTGTTATTGAAGTCCTCATCTATTAGTTGCTAGGGGATAGTTTTGCTGTTAACTTTACTGTGGCCCAGATTCTAACCTTCACTTTTAGGCCTTGCCCAGGTCATGCAGGACTGTCCTGAAGTAGAATTCTGAACTAGTTGGCGCTGATGGCAAATCAGGAATTTCCTCTGCTGCTGTTTGCTGTGTCTATAAAAGAGCGCATGACCTTCAGTCTCCTTTACATTGCGTGTCGGTTCCAGACTGAAAATGCTGGTTCCATTTGTCAGATAAAAATTTATTGCCACTGTCTTGTTGCTTTGGCTCTCAGAGGTTGATCCATATAACATGAAAAGCATTGCTAGTAGAGGGAAACCCAGGACAGCTGGGAAGCCTTTCCTGTCTGGTGGTGATTTTATTGATTGCTTCCCATTAGATAAGTCCTTTACTATCAGATGAAGTTAGAATATCACACTTCAGAAAGAGCAACATGGTTATTTTAATTGTTACAAAAGTGGTCATTTGACAGCACTTTGAAGACTTATTAACTACTGCAGCATGGCACAAATCTGAAATACTGCAAAAGAACTCTTTCCACAGACACAGGATAGCTTATTCTGCAAATGGAACTTGAATCCGTAATCATTATCCCTAACTTTAAGAGAAGAGAAAATCAACATAAAGGCCAATTGTTATTTCATTGGCATACTCATGTTATTAGGGTGATCATGAAAATGATCAGAATTTTAAGAGAAAATCCCAAATGGTGTAATATTTATGGAGTTATAAAATAGTTGTAGTGATACCATCAGACTTTTAATTTGGATTTGAATATAACATTCATTATGTAATTTAAAATTTTTTAAAGTAGAGATTATAGTTCTCAGCCACCAAAGATTAATAAGCGGGAGAGTAAACCTATTTCCTGGAGGTATCAGTGGTTTCGAGAGATGTTTTAAAGCTTTAATTCATCAGTATCAGTAAAATCTTGGAATAGTTAAAAGCATGACATGAGGCCACAATTCTTAGAATTTATAGTCTGCTTTGTCTTTTCTGGTTGTAAGAGTTAAAAAAATGCTAAGTGGTGTTAATACAGCTCTAGATGATGCTATGTTGAAAGGCTCCTTTAAAAAATCTTAAGTAAATACCGTGGAGAAAGACATAGAATAGATGCAGAAAGAAAAACAAACTTTAGCAGTAGATGCCAGTAAGTAACGAAGTTGAGAAATCTGGAGGCAGCTTCTTCAAAACAGCAGCTTGACAGAAATATTTGGGAAGAGTATCTAGTGTTAGACTTGGAAGTGAGTAGACTGCATTGCTCTGGTAGCTCTAGTGATTACAAAGTACTGCTTACAGACAGCAGATTGTTGGCTACAGAAAGCCTGGTTCGTCTTAGGACTAAACATAGACTGAACAGGAAAAAAAGTGGTTGCTCAGAGAGGACATGTGGCTGGGTTTGGTCTGTTTGGTTCTTGGGTTTTTTTCCATCAGATTTTGCTTATGTTAGCAGTGCTCTGAATTAAAAGTTCTTGTGTTGGTAGGTACCTCCAGAGTTGGCTAGGTTAGTGAAAAAGGATGCTGTCCTTTCTGTGGCTTTAGTATACTGGAGTTGTCCTAGTCACTTCTGTGTGTTGAAAAAAAACAGAACAGGATGGTGAGAAGTTAAGGAAGATTTTAAGGGATGGATAACTACTGGTAACAAAGTAGAGCTAATGAGATTAGGCACTTAATATTGAAGGGAAATGCTAAGAAATAATCCCCCAGACTGGCAACAAGCCTTCATTCATAGCTGGAATGTTTTGGACTGGCAAGGGAAGGAAGTCAGAGAAAGTCACACATCATCTGCTGCATCTGAAGACACTGCAGAAGCAATCGCAGGTTATGCTGAGTGAATTTACCCTCACATCTTGCATCCCTGTTGTCTTCTGAACTGTTGCTGCCGCAACAGGTAGCTTTAAAATACATTGCTTAATTTTGAGGAGTTGTCCAAAAGAAAGAAATTTCTGGGCAGTTTTTAAAGACAGTATTAGAATTTCTAGTCAAGAAAGAGCACTGTCAGATGAATTTGTTACATCCTTGAAAGAGAATATACTCTCCTGAGTTTACAAGACCTCTCAAAAGTACTGTTGACTCAGAGAAGCCTACAGTGTCATTTCTGTTTATGTGCAAGAGGACACTTGAAGTGCTACTAAATAATAAGTCTGAATTAACTAATAGCCAAGTGAGACTAAAGGAGTAGACTATATTCATTTATACACAATAGAGTAGATACATGCTTATGTAGTTTGGACTTTCATTTTTTTTTATAGACTAACTACAGTAATCTTCATATTATTAATCCTGAACTCTGTAATTTTATGCACTCAAGCAGGGACAAGCAAGCTTAACAGACTGATTACTAAAAACACACTCTCAAGGTCTGCTTTGAATATGTTGAATGTGTTAATTTTAAAATTTTTTATTCTATTTGATTTATGTCTCTATGTTTCTATTTGGTTTTCAACTATGGTTAGTATTCTGGGTTGGTGAATGAGAAGGAAAAAAAAAGAGGGATACACAAGCTGCAGGACTTGTAGCAGAAAGATATTTTTTTTTTTTTTTTTTTTTTTTTGCAGTAAGTCCTTGAGTTTAGTTATGAATGTTCTTCCTTATCTATTTAACCTGGATTTTCCTGTCATGGGAACTGTTCTTAGAATAATTTTTGACTAGTGCAATACTAGGGAGAGGGAAGTGGGGAGAGAAACAGTTTGCATGCTTTGATTTCAGTCTGGTGAAGCTATTTTGTTCTTTGTAATGTCACACTGAGAGCAATGCGAAAATGAGAATGAGCAGTTAGTGCTGTGCTGAGCTGTGTAGGGATATTTGTGTTACTTGTAGAAGCTGAAAGCACCGTAGCTGTGTTGGTAAAGCATTCCACCTCTCCAGTTACACTGGCCAAGAAAGAGGGTGCATCAGCAAGGACAGAGAAGTATGCCAGCCTCTCCAATTCTCTTGCAAAATTAGATTCACTTCCACAGCATTGTGATGTGCTCTTTAGCCTACCCAGTGGCTCCTCCTCATCTTATTTGAACAAGAATTGATGTACTTTTCTTGGATTGCATGCAATGAATACAACTTGCCAGTGTAGTGTGGCAGTGATGCTGTTGTAACCTCAAGCACAGGATGAGCTTTGATGAAACATAAACACTTAAAGTCTTCAGTGGTGCTCAGAGCTTGAAGGCTCAGACAGTCATTATGACTCTGATTGTCTTTTAGTATATAACCACATGCAATATTGGACAGGCACCTTTCACTTTATATTGCTTTGGTTTTTTAACTGTTGTACTCACAGACAGCAGGAATGCCTGAGACTTTTTTTTCTGTATGAACTTAGTTTTCCATAGCTGTGCTAGTTAGAGTGGTACCCTGAAAGACTTTACTCAGAAGTGTTTAAATTTGTCTGAATTATGTCTAAATTTAGATACTGTTCAAGCCTGCTTTGTTGCTTTTTCCAATTACTAGTGTGGAACCTTCCTGTTAATTTGAAGAGTTGCTCTGGCAAGGATGTTTTTTCCCATGAATTTGCACAACTCTAAGTAGAGATGGCCTTACTAAACTGCTCTGAAAAATACCTGTTGTGTTCTCTGGGGTGGATTTTATGGTAATATGTTACCTGCTTTTTAACTTTCTTCTTTATTCTTTTATTTGCAGTGATGTGGTTGCATGACCTGCAGCATTATTATAACAGGGACTGTTCAGTGCATGACTTGCTTTTCTGTCCAGACTGAACATAACCAAACTTAACCAGTTCTACACTTAAGACTCATGGCCATCTGATTTCAAAGGGAGATCTACTTGCAGAGAAGCTTACCATCCTGGGGAGTGGCATTCCCATTTCCCGCTTCCATTTACTCTTTCTCTTCACAAAAAGTCTCCTATGAGGCTAGAAGAGAGGAAATCCAGTGTTCAGAACTCAACAAGAGGCGTTCTGCAAACGGACAGAGCACTTTCTGTTTTATTTCCACCTGTCCACTTTATTTAATTCTGATTAACAGTATTAACACACAGACTTCTACAACATTTTCAGTGTACTGAACTATAAAAATCTAGTCTTAATGAGTTCCTAAAAATGCCTTTTGATTACTGTTAAAATTTCACAGCACCTGCACCATTAAAGGATCCACTTTGAATCTTTAAAGTAGAACGAAGGAGGTGTTTTACTGGGAGAAATGACTAATAAATTGCTGCTTGGCCATCCCATCTTCCTTAGAAAACCAGGCGAGGTTCATCTGATAATCTCCGAGCCAGGCAAACTACCGGGCAGTATTTTGTTCACAGACACTGCCTGCTTCCTTACTATGTATATACACAGTAGTTTGTGGGTGTTGTATTTTTCTCTCTGTTTTAGCTGTGTTGTCGGTTTCTTTCAAAACTTTTTTCAATCTGTGTACAGTGTACAACTGTTAATGTGAGGAGAGAACGTGAATGGAGATAAGTATGAAAGCCGTCTACACTTTCAGTATTATGCAGACTGTCCTTACCAGTTTATAATTTGGGTCGTTTATCTTTTACCTGTACTATTATTTTTCCTTTTTTTTATCCTTATCGCAATCTTAGATATTTAATTTCCAATTGCACTAGCTTGCCTGTTTCTTTATATTATGAAGTTTAGCTATAAGATTTGATATATGTAGACAGTGTAACTCAGAATGCTTTTGTACTGCCTATATTAATTTAAAAAGCTGCTTATTTAATATTCTTAAGTATCTGCACATTTGTACTACTGTATCTTTGGTTTGTATTGGACATCCAGTACTGGCAAGATTCAGAAGAGGAGGGAGTGCTGTAATTTTGTCAGTTCAGAGGTTTATTATATAGGAGTTAGTATGTAACAGATTGGGAAAGGGGCTTTTAAGCCATAGGACTTGCCAGAAAATCTGAACAGAGTCTAAAGAGCACTGTAAGTGGTTTGGTTTAAGTTCAGTTCTAGAGAAGCCCCATTCTTGTTCACTTGGATCTTAATCCTGCAAAAATATAAACACGTATATACTCTGCTTACTCTAAGAATGCTTTTGCTTATTCAGGCAGTAGCATAACCACGAGGCCTGTTTTCCACGTGAGCACCCCCATGCTGGAGAAATGTTGTGTCTGTTAGTCTCTGCAGTCGCTTCTGGTCACAAAACACAGTGAGTGCCTTGTCCCTGGCCTGTCATATGGGGTGCTGGGCAGAGCTGCACCTTGTGCGCTGTTCAGTCCTCGGGGATCCTGATACCCACTGTGTCAGTAGTGTTGTGCAGAATGACCTGGAGGAAAAGCAGATCATGTCCCCACCTGTTTCCCCAGGGTTGTCTGTGGAATGCACTCTAAAAGGGCCGCGCGGGAGAGGGAAGGATAAGCATTAAGATCCTGGTGAGAGGTGTGTGGCGTGTTCTCATCTGGATACTGTACCAGACGGGAAGACTGTGGCTGCCAGGTGCTCTGGCTTAAAGCAGTCCAAGCAAGACTCCCAGGGGTGGGGATATGTCTATCCTGGTCCACCAGGACCTGGGACAGTGAAGTCTGATGTGACCTGCAGGCAGGATCTGGTGGTGACAACTCAGGTATTCCTGCAGCAGAGGCAGTAGCACTTTCATCAGACTGAGTCCAGCAGAGAGCTAAAGAATTTGCGTCTTTCCAGGTCCTAGCCATTGATCCCTTTTTACGTGTTAGGGCAAGCGTTATTAGAACAACTTCTTTTTGTTGGATGTTAAAGGCATGGTTTGTTTGTCATTGCCAAGTGCTGCTCCAGCTGGGACCACACCCTGTCCCAAGTCAGGCTGGGTGCAGGATCCCTGAAATCAAGGGCACTGTGCAGAGCAGGAGGGGATCTGTTATGTTTTTTTTTTGTTGTTTTTTTTTTTTTTTGGTGTACCTGCCTGCACAGGTGTCCTGAGGTGAAGCTGAGCAGTACCTCATTTCTCCAAGTGGTCTGTGCAAATTAGAGACTAAGTATCAGTTGTTCTTGAGCCTGAAGACATTTGTATGTAAGTGTGTTTAGCTTGACAAAAATTGTTTTATTTCACTAATGTCAGGTGGAGCCAGTCATTTTCAGCAAGTGAGCTGGCTGCTTCAGTTAGATAAGCCTAGCATCTCTGTCATGAAGTGATCGCAAGCTCACAACTCAGAGGTGATCTCCAGCATGTCTGTGATTGATATACTAACTTTGTTTGTGCTGCATAGAAAACTCTTTTACTTTCTTAATAGCAGCTTGTTTGACAGTCCTGAATTAAGTGTTGACCAATTATCAAAGTAACTGTTTGTGAAGTTGCCAGTGATATCTTTTCTGTAAAAGAATGGATTCCTAGAGTGTCAAAACATTAACTTTCCATTTCAGTTCATCTACAAATTGTGTAACTACCAGATTGTCATGGTAGGAGTATTAATATACATACGTGTATATAGACAAAAAAGTACTCGGTAATGATCATTGTAATTGAAAGGTTTAATATTTTTCCCACTCAAATACACTTAACTCTTCCAAGTTGACAAAGAGTGTACAGTTGTTAAACAAGTTGTAAATAAACGCTTATATAAAATGTAAATTCTTGTTTTAACTTTATTTGGTACTTGGTTATAAACTGAGGCCAATGCACAGTTGATGTTACAGTCACTGGTTTGAGCCTGAAGTGCTGCTCTGCAGTATGAGGTGATGGTAGCTGGTGGGGGCATTTGCAGCCAGTCAGTGATTAACAGGGACCTCAGTGGAGTGGGACTAATCTGAGTAATACAAACCTTGCTTTTAAATTTACTTAGAAACAGTCACTACAAAAGAGCCGGGGGAAAAAAAAAAGTCTTTTTACAAAGCACAGCTACATCTGTGCAGCTTTGGTGTCAGTAGATGTGTCTGAATCTTAAGATTATAAATAGCATCTTGGAAATGCGTTTCCTGGGGCTGTGCAAAAGAGGGTGAATGGCAGGTAGGCAGCAGTAGGAGTGCACCAGAAACCACAAACCTCCTGGCTTTTACTGAAAAGCATCCAAACTGGCTGCCCCATCACACCGAGAATGGCCTGATATGGTTTACCTCTCAAAAGGCCAAGGTGCTAAGCAGCTGAAGTAATAAAATTTTCTTTTGCTGATAAAAGTTTAGCTACAGAGGTAGCTAAAGTTGGTGGGTGAAAAGAATCACTGCTACGGTGGATGGAAACAGTTGTCCTTCCTTTTGGCTTTGCCATCTGAGATGGGAGAAGGAGGCAGCATCAGATGTGAGTAAAAACATTGTTAGTTGTGGAAGAGAAGACAACAGCCAGCAAGAGATACTGAGCCCATGAGTGTAGTGCATGGTGCTGCAGCTGAGAAGGATGTGTGACGACCCAGTCACAGTCTTTCAGGGGCTGCTCTGTAGAAGGAAGTCACTCATCTTCACCTTGGTCATTATGTCAGTGTCTCCTGCCTCTGAGCATCATCATCTCTGCTGTTGTGCTGTTTTCCCCCTGCCAATCTCTCCTTCCTTTTGCTGTACATATTTTTTTTTTTTTTTACTTCCCAGCAACCCCTCCGTCCACCCCCAGTGCACTGAGAACCACATCAGCTTCCCTTGTCTGGCCTCCCACATCTCTTTGCTGTCCCTCAAACTCCTCCACATGAACTCTTGTGGGAGTTGGCCATGGCCACAGCCACTTTCCTACACCATTGCTCTCTTCCTTATGCCTACAAGATGGGTTGCAAGGGGTGAGGGTGGACTGTGTCCCACCCCACTGTGCACTGCTGTCTTGAACTAGTACGTCTCCTACACACCCGACAGCTGCAAGGACCATACTTTTACCATGATATCCTAAGTACATTTAATCCTTGTGGTGCAGTAGATGTTCTTCCAGGCAGCAATAGCCACTCCTGTGTTAAAACAGACATGTGGTGGAAGCACAAGCTAGAAGCTGCACAGTTCCCCCTTCACCTCAGCAACTTTGAGCACACTGCTGCAAATAAACTTTGTGCACATAGGCCTCTCTTGCAATCCTTTGTGCAACTAAGCACACCCCAGCATATTTGTATCCATTGTGCTCTGCAAGCAGGAGCCAGCAGTGCACAAGCAGGGAGGCTGGAGGAGATGGGCTGCAAGGCCTCTGAGGGTAGTACCACTCTGCTCTTCAGGGCAGGATATGGCACAGCAGAGGGGTTGCTAGCAGTGATACGCACACATACTACTTTGTTCCTTTGCCTTAGGAGCTAAAAGAATAAAATGGCATCAAACAGCAAGGCATCCCATTTAGTTGGCAAAGCAGAGACAGAAGTTAAGGCAAGTATGTTAGAAAGAGGAAAGAGAGATTAAGTCATTTAACTGGAAAAGTTTTCACATACCAAATGTACCACTGCTTCCACATTTCAGGTCTTCCGAGAGCCCCAGGAGGCAGCAAGGCACCTCTGGCTGGTAACAGAGCTGCCTTTACTCCTTCCCAACAGACAAGTGTCTCACAACTGCAAAATGTGCACACATCTAGATGTTTGGTTTATGGGCCAAGCGAGTGTCCACAAGCTACCTGGGAGCACAAGTCCACACTGAGAAGGAAGGTCTTACAAACCTTTCCTGAGTTAAGGGCAGAGGAAGGAGAGAGAAAAAAACAAACAAACAAAAAAACCCCAAACAAACAAATAAAAAAACCCCACCAAACACCTAAACAAATACCACCAACCAAAACCAAACAAACTCACACCACCCAACTCCAAAACACAACCCACTCCCACCCCCTAAACATGCCACAACCACTACTAAAATTCAAGGTGGATGGAAGTTAAGATGCATTTTCATTATCACACCACTCTGTGTAACTGTCTGTCTTTGACATTGACCCAAACAGGAAAAAAAAACAGACCCCCGATTAAAGCAGACATAAAACAGAGAATAGTGCAATTGCAAGTAAGTTTTCCATGGAGTCTTGCTCTCCAACACCTTCAAACAAACAAGTCTGTATCCATTCAATGCTATAAAATACTAGTAGTGGATATATGCCCTTCTGCCTGTCCCTTCCCCAGAAAGGCTGTCAGTCCTTACTGAAGACTGGTGCCGGAACGGAAGCTGGCACGCTCTCCACTGACAGCACACTAAAAGACGACAGAGGCTCTGGTGCACTGTCAGGAACAACCAGGGATGCTGCGTGCCAGACCAGGGCACCTCCCAGCGCAGCTACCAACCTGCACATCATGGGAACAGATACTCAGCATCCAAACCTCTGTGAGGGCTCCCACCAGCTGCACCGAAATTTACAAATGCACACTGGTGTCCAATACAGAATTTTGCAAGTGCCAAGTACTAATGCTCCCTTCCCTGAAATGGCAGGGTTCTTGTGTGTGGGATGTGGTTTTGAGAGTTTTTCTGTTTGTGGGGTTTTTATTTTGTCCTCTCACAGGGAAAAGGATCCTCCCACAAAGTTCCTGAAGGGTGTTTTAATTGTAGCCCAGAGCACCTTTAAAGTAAAGACAAATGTTTTAAAACATCCCCAAAATACTATCCTGACAAAGCTTACTCTGTGAAGGAAAAATAATTTCCCGCAAAAGGCATTGGCTGACTAGTAGAATAAACACATTCCCAGCAGGCATTTCCTATTATTTCCAAACCTAAAGAAAACCCCAAACAACAGAAGATTTGTAAGAGTTAATGTGAAGAATACCTTTAAATCCAAGACAGCATATATTCAGTCTCTAAATAAACATGAGCAATACTGGTTTGCACCACCTTCAAAGCAAGTAGAGCTTGAAAGTCATGCAATGCAGGTGTCCTCTGGAGACCAGCCATACACTGATTCTAAATAACAACATACTGAGAAGAGCCTATTTTAAATTGATCTTGTTCTATGGAAACTTGAATTCACCTACCTGTGAAGAGTTTAGGACTACATACTTCACCAACACTTAAAAGCATGTGGTTTTAGAATACGTTTTTGTAAAGCACCTGGGATTTCTATATGAAATGATTTTGTATGGTTTGAATCAGACAGCTGCAGAAATTTCTGGAATGAAATTGTCTGAATAATACATCAAAACCAAAGAAAATAAACTGAACAACAGTCTTGAAAATGCTTTATTGAACTGTGTGTCTTATTGTAATGTGCAGATGTGTTTGAAAAGACTACAGCTTGAAAAATTTTTGAAAATCCTCAACAATCAATAAAAAAGTCCCTACTGGGGGTAACTCTCAGGCTAACCAGAGGCCTCATGTAAAGTTTCCCTTGGAATATTTTCTGTTGCAGAGACTAAAAGAAAACAAAGCAAGTACTGCTCTATGTGGAAAGAATTAGGAATTGAGGATTTAAAAAATAAATAATAATAATAAAAAAAAAGAACAGAAATTAAACGTCCACCTATGGGTTGCTTCTTTTGTTGCTGTTATTTCAGATTAGCATACACGTCACAGTTCTGCTGAGAACACCACCTGGTGTTCAAGTCTGCAAATTAAGTCTAACACACTAGCAATGCTGCAGAGATGGAAGGATACAGAGAAAGAGTGGGGGTGAGGTGAAAAAGATCTGGAAAGACACCATTATGATATAAGCCTAGTTTAAATTTTCATCAGAAGCTGTGTGCACTTTTGTTTTTTATAGTCTAACTTTACATTCAAAAAAACCCACCAAAAAAAGAGGCCAGGGCAGGGGGACCAAAACCAAACATACCCCTTCTGTCCTTGTCTCGGGGTTACTATGAACTTCTACGCACAAGAACATCATACTCTTTTTTTCCAAAGCGGGAGGGTTAACAGTATAGGCAAGTAGGTTGCACAATTCAACTAAAAGGCTTTTTCAACTTTTTTATATCAGCAAAAATAACCAAAAGAAGAAACAATAAATAAAAGGTGCTAAAGTTAGCAGTAAGAATTCAATTGTAATATACTGACAATCTGGGAATCCAAATCCTCAAGCTCTCCTGATACTGACAGGTCTCTGCAAACTATGAAGCAAATACATAAATAACTCAAAATATGATTGAGACTGTGAAAGGCTTTTTAAACTAAAACAACATGATCCCGGTTAACTTGCTTTTTTAAAAACACAGTGAATATGTGAATTGTCTACACCTGAATAAAACGTATTTAACAATTAAAAAATTTTAACAACCACAAAAAGGAAAAACTTTAAACAAAAGTGAACATTGATTTTAGGGCACACAAAAGCCCCTTGCAGTAGCTTCCAGCAGTGGAAGATTGGTGTGTCTCCTACAGATGCATAAAATGAAGTTCAACTCTACACTCAGGTGATGGCTAACAGGGCAACATAATGGTCACATACAGCAAAACGCCACACCCTGCTCACAACAATATATTCCACTGCAGAGTTTCCATCCTGTGCAGGAACAGCACATAAAGATGTCATTCTGTCACATATTATTCAAAAGATACTTAGTGGCCACAAACTGCTAGTCTGCATTAACCTTTTTGTCACGTAACCTTTGAATAACAGGAAAGCTTTGGGTTTTATAGTTTTACTTCTTGTATTTAAGTTTTTAAATGATAAGGTCACTAAAACTCATGCACGCTGCAAAAAACATCATGCAGTAGTTAAGGTAAACCATCCAAGCAGTTTTTATTCATTAATATTCATAAATACACACAGCAGCTTCATTAGAGATTTTTCATTTTTTTTCCTCTTCAGTTTGAATGTGGAGTATTAGGAGAGCCTTTTGCATGTCAAGGTACAGGACAGAGAGCTTTTTGCTCTGCACTGCAACCTACATTTACCTGCTAGAAGTAAAAATTAGTTAAGTGGAAATGATTATCATATATATCTTTTCTCTCTTTCTTTTGAATGTACACAATGTAACAAGAGTGACAGACCTGAAATTACAATCACCAAAACAAACCCAAGATAGTTGTTGTCCACTTTCATTGGCAAATACAGCACAGAGGACATTGTCTGCAAAGTGGGATGTCATCAAAGAGGAGGTGGAGGAGGCTCGTTTCCTTTATTACTCTCTTTTAAATTTAGGTTTTCTAAAGCAACATCTAGAGGCATAATATCTACACAGCCCATAGCACCAAAATCTGCAATCTCCCCCCGCTCATCCTCATCTGAGGAGGAACTTTCTTCCCGCATCAAAGTGGACAGTAGAAGCTCCTGAACAAACAGGCTGCAGTCTGCCCGTTCACTTTCCATTGACTGACGCTCTGCTTCCGACATCTTCGGATCGTTCAATCTGTGCAGCAGCAAGGGAAGAGAAGACAGGCAGTTGGTGAAAGTCCATTTCACTGATTACACTACGGACACACACTCAAAAACCACTCCTTCAGGATAGTCTTGCTTGTCCTTCAACACATACAGCTCTGTCAACCTCCAACACCTCAGTACAACAGGCATGCATTTAATAAACAACCCCTTCCCTGCTGCTACCACAGCATTCAAAGTGGAGCCTAAAGTTAGAGAAAAATAATTTTAAAAAACCCCTATTTGCAAGGTTTCCTGCTACTCAAGTCTTTTAGGGAGGGCTGTTGTGATTTCCTAGGCACTCCTTATGTGCCTGTTTTGTTCCTAGGTCAACTTCCACGTTCACGTATCACACAAAATACATTACTGCATGTGTAAAGCACATTTGGATTCCCAAAGCATGATACAACATTCACTCCACCACTTCTACATTATAGTGCATGCCCTGATAGGCAAGGAAATTGCTCGCTCCAACTCAAAAGTCACAACCTGTGACACTTACGGGTACTTTGATTAAGTTTCTCAAATAATAATGAGTTTCTGATTGAAAGATGTCACATGGTATTATTTTGCACTTAGATAAAAACCGGATTGACACAAATCCAGGTTTCTTGACACAAGAGCTTTTAAAATGCCCACACTCTTTCACAATACCAGACAAACACAAGCATGTATGGTGGGGGGTGTATTAGGGGAGATGTAGAAAATGTTTTTATTTCAGGTCAATAGCTTGCTTTCTTAAAGAACTGGAATGACACAGGGGGTGACTCCTCTTTAAAATAACTCTGAAATCTAAATATAGTTTCTAAACCAGATAAGGATTCTGTTAATAAATAGCACCCTTTATTTGCTTTGTAATCCAGTCTCTAAAATAATGAATATATAAACCCCTGTTCATCCTTCAGCTTTTACTAAAGATTAATTTCTTATTAAACAATCTTCTGACTCTCTCCCTCTCCATTAGAGCTCAAGTCTATATACCTGTAGAACTGGAAATGCGCTTGTTTTATTGGAAGTATGGGGGAAACAAGCACAAGTGACTTAAGAAATACTCCTTTTGTTCCTCTTGAAGTTCAGATGCAGCAACTAATGTTTACCTATTACTTAGGAGCAGACAAACAGTAGGTTTGAAAAGATGTTACAAATGCAAACAAAGTGCACTATGTTGGCTACAGACTTGATGAACGATCAGGAAGTCCTGGAGTCACAAGTAACTTGTTCAGCCAGAACTGAAAACCAGGCTCCTCTTCATGGTTTGCAGACATCCGAACTCATGTCTAATCCTTTAAACGTGTTCCTAGGCACGTCAAAAAAAGTACAGCACACTTGTGAGACTGACTCTCCTTTTTGCAAACAGACCATCACAGGTTGTTTCTGCAGCCAGCTCCTGAAGTTGGCTTTCCAAAAGCAGAATAATTCCCTTTGGGTCAGCTATAAACTACTACTCCTGGCTATTAAATCACTGGTTTTACTTTCAAGGTAGAAATGTGCAAGAAGCAATATTACACAGTCTGTGACCACTGCTACATCTACCATTAATATATTCTGTATGATTAACTAATGAACCTGTTAAGTCTGGGATATTGTCCTGGTTTCAGCTGGGATGGAGTTAATTTTCTTCTCAGTAGCTCCAGTGTTTTGGACTTAGTATGGGATTTGGCATATGAAGAATGTTATTAATATACTGATGTTATCAGTTTTTGCTAAAGAGACCACGGACACTTTCCAGCTTCCCAGGTTTTGCTGACGTGCCGGTGCAAGAAGCTGGGAGGGATACTGCCAGTATAGTTGACCCAAACTGGCCAAATGGTATTCCATACTATAGATGCCATGCTGAATACGTAAGTGGGGATTGGTCAGCAGGCAGAAATCCAGAAATTACTTTCTGAGATTCCTCTTGGTACCGCTCCGTGATCACTGCCCAGGGACACAGACTCAGTGTCGACTGACGGGTGGTGAGCAGTTGCATCACTTGTTTTTCATGGGTTCATTTTCTCTTTTTGTTGTTTTCAGTTTCATTACAATTTATTATAATATTTTATTTTTTCATCAATCATTAAACTGTTCTTATCTTAACTCACAAGTTTCCTTACTTTTATACCCTTCCAATTCTCTCCCTCATCCCACTGGAGAGGATTAGGGAGCAGCTGTGTGGTACTTAGTTGCTGAGTGGAGTTAAGACCCCTACCTCCAAAGTTTCACTGAGATACATGTCGCTATCAGGACTAAGGCAAACAGAAATAGTAAAAGGTAAATACGCGTAAATACACAGAACAAGTTACCTTGTAAGAAGAAACTGGGAATTCTGGATAGCTTGCTGACTGTTTTCTGTGTTAGATGTGTTGGTTGTTGTTGTAGGTTGTGTCATAGTGGCGTTGACATTAATCGTATTGGTGCGTCTAGTTGCATTGCGTGCAGTCTCCAGTTGTTGTCTTGCTGCCTGTGCATGTTGTCGTTCCAATTGCAGTTGCATCTGCAGCTGCTGTAACTGAGAAGCAGAAGGGCCAGAGGAGTTGAGCTGTCCTCCTGCAGAACGTCTCACACCTGATAGCTGAGATAAAAGCTCTGCCAGAGAAAAGATAGTTTCTATGATGAAAAAATCTTAAATGAGCATCACACAACAGCATCAATACACCTTGAACTTCAGTGCAATTTTCTTTCCAGTCAATTAAAAAAAAAAGGAAAGAAAAAAAAAATCAAAGAACAAAATGCTAAACGGCTGACAAAGCTCTTGCAAAAGTCCTAGCATTAAACATCTCAAAGGGAAAGGAAGATTAAGACTCATTTAAGCAGATTTATTCCAAATAAGAAGTTTAATGCCTTCAAAATAACAGAAGAATCAATCTACAGGGAATGCCTGGCAAATGATGTCCTCTGGAGTAATTCTCTGAAACCTCAAGTCAAAATAGCAATTGCTACATAACTATTGGCTTTTGCTTGGTGATTTTATTTTCCTCTCAACAAGTGTTCCCTCAAAACACACGCTTCACCTTCCTAATATCCCAGAGGGAAGCTGTGCTGCAGCCAAGAAGAGAAATATCGTACCGTTGCTTCAAACATTTAATAAAAAAATATTTAGTTAAGGAAACATATTAAAGTAATGCCTCACATCAAAACTGAAGTGGTCAAGCATTTTTTGCTGTAGGAATTTTTATTTCTCCCAGAAGTACAGAGAAAGTCTAGAAATTAAACAAAACTCTGTCCTTAAGTCTTCCAGTTCAGAGGAATGGAATGCTTATATAGCAAGTTGCATCCACAAAGAATTTTTAAAAAGAAATATTAGCAAGAAATTACTGCTTAGTGCATTCCTGCAGAATCTCGGTTACTCTTGCATCACCTGCTTGCTGTAGTTCATGCAAGAGCAGAGGAAGTAGGGGACAATATTGCTCCTGCCCCTCACCTCTGTATTAAAAGGTTTTTATATAGGTCATGACAATTTTCCTTCCATTGCATTAACAAAATACAATATTTCTAAACAGGGCTTTATTTGAGGGAATAAAGCAAAATGCAGTTTTTTCCCATGTCAGGAACTCAGGATGGTCTAGTACCACAGCACTGACAGCAATACCAATATCAAATAATTTTTTATTCCATTGTATTTATAGAAAAAGGTAGAGGGATGGGAAAAAATGTAAGAAATGTAACAGATGCTATAAACTTCATTTATTGTGAACAAAAAAGTTCTGGTGGTCTTTCCTATTTATTACTCCAGCAAAAGAGAAGACATATCAAACCTCCAGACAAGATTTAGATTAATTTATTCTCACCGTAAGTTAAAACATATGTTAAAGCTTAGGGTATAGCAAAACAATATTCTGGAAGCAGATGTGAGCTTGAGATAGAGCCTTGGTAAAGAAGGATATCCACCTCAGTATGCAACTGAGCTCTAAATGCAAAATCACAGCTTCAACCAAAAAGGAAAATATTTGGAAGAATGCAATTTTATCCCACATTTAATGCTGCTAAGTGGTAAGGCCTTGTGAGGCTGAAAACAAACCTCAGCAGCCACTCCACATTTAATGGAGCTTAAAGAGAAAGATGGAAGTCTTCCACTGGAGGCTTCACAAACATCCTTTCTCCTTGAACAAACTCTAGTACTTTTCAGAGCCTCCTGTGATCTCACTTAACTTATTTTATTTTCCTGCTGGGATACTTCTTCCTAACTAATTTAATGAGTTGAAACAGGTCACAGTGGGCCAGCAGAGCACCAGAGCCAGCAGAAGGCAGGCAAGGGCACCATGATTAAGGAAGGCAGTGGAGTCACATCTCCCCTTTTAGGGGCAATACCTCATTAAGCTGGTTGACTACCTCCCTTTGAAGAAGTCACAATATGGTAATAGGAAGCTTCGGCATAAACATTATGCCTTCTTGGCAGCTGAAGCACAGGCAGATTATGGCAGAAGTTCTGAGGTTTCCCTGACACTTACACTGGCATGGTCAAAGATCACCACATAAAAATGTTTATATTTCCCCTTAGGGAAAATTATATTTGTTTTCAGAATTGTCTTCATTCTCTGTTTTTTTTTCTTTCCTGTAAAAAAAAAGTTATTTTCACATAAAACCTAAACATACACCAAACAAGTTATTCCTGGGAATCCTAAAGACATGTCTTTATTATTTTCTGGTGTTGAAAATGAGACATCCTTCCCTCTGCCTCCCCCACTCAGTTTTTCTAAACTTGACTAAAATATACTGCAGATACCTGCAACAGTACATTTATGTAAGAATTTACAAGTACATCTAGAAAAAAAAATAAACTGTGATACTAGCAAGTCTGGCATTCAAACAGCAGCCTGAATGCAAACTGGTCATATTTTAAATGTCCATCAATACTCAAATTCAGCTAATTTCATCTTCACTGAGACAGATACTCTCCTCCATAAACACCTTTATCCACATGACAAATGAAAATGAGATGTACTGAAGTAGGTGATCAAAGTTGGACACAATCAGTTATAAAAATATTTGAGACCTGTACATAGATTAGGTTTGGGAATAAGCCTTACACTGTCTAGAATTAAAAGCACAAGCTACAGGCAGTGGTTTCAGCTTCAGCATCACCATGCACAGGCCTTGTGACAAGCCAGCCAAGCACACTGCTCACCTGCAAGCAGCCAATCACGTTTGCACCATAGAGCATATCTATACACCCAGCTTCGGAAGAATAGAAAGTAGAGCAACTACTACCATCTTGAATTTCACTTCTCTGCGTAAGAAGGACACTAGGGTAAAATTTGTGGTTACAGCTCTTACCAGCTATAGGATCCATGGCTTCTCTATTGCTTGGAGAATATGAACTCTGAGAAGATGAAAGCCCACCAGGAGAACTGGTAGTAAAGTGCATGTTTGATCTACGTGCACGGGGGCCTCCCAAACCCCGTCCTGGGTGGAACATCCTACGTACATGCCGAACACCACTGGATTCATCATAACCAAGAAGTTAAGAAAATATAACTGTTTATTATGGAGTATTAAATGACAAGGACATTTGATGGCTGAGATACTTGGGTGCATACTGTTCTTCATAAAATAATGACTCAGATTCTGAAGCAAAGCTAAGGTGCCCTGTAGATATTGCTGCATGTCAGACTTAATGATTTGAACTCAAGATACCCAATGCTGTGCAAACCAAACTCCCTGTATTTCTCCAGCTTTTTATAGTGTTTAAGAAACATAATGATTAATTTTTTAGAGTTTTTAGATTTTCTACTCAGTAATCTGAAAACTGACAAATGTATGTTCAGCCAAGCTTATTACAGAGAAACATAGATTTTATTCTCCCTCTCCAATTCTTATGTTAAGTAATGAAAATAATAAAAAAGTTTATCACCATTCCTATAAAAAGTACATCATAATTACTGTATTAATTTTTTACTTTTGTACTTCATGCTTTTATCCAAAAAATTCCATCACTTCAGTCCTTAAGAAATTGTAGGTTATGGAGTATTCATCACTTTAATCACATCCCTTCATTTCATCTTTCCTCTTTTAGCCAAATAAATACTACTAATTCCACTTACGACAATGATGCCTTTCATTTTCCCATTTTTCCCCCACTTCTCCATATTGGATGCTTATATTTCAAGTCATACCTTTCATAAGGTTTCTCTCATATAAATTGAGACCATCAATGAAATATTTAATAATTTAATAATTTTTGTTAACATTTATTCCTCCAAGACAGTCCAGACACTTGCTTTTATTTTAAAAATCACTAGGATAATTCACTAGCACAAAACTCCCATGTTTGTTATTTTTATAATAGCATGCTTACCACTCAACTGGTATCCATTACTGTACAAGAGTAGCATCCAATGTACTTTTCATAAGACACAGGTACAGTGCAGAACCTCAGGAAGTCAGGGAGGTCAAAACTTCAGATTCATGGCAAGAAAGAACTTCTGGCTATTACAAAAAGATTTTACAGAACATTTGCCTCTTTCAAACCTATGTTATGCTACAGTGTAAACCACTTAACATCTAGGGTGTTAGAGGAAAATCTCCCCTGGCACAGAACACACTTTGCCTAGCACAGAGTGCCTTGCACCTCTGAGTGTCCTAAATCTGGATGCTGCTGGAGATGAGATACTGTATTAGATGGACTACTGCCCCCATGCAGTTTGGCAAGCTTCTCATAACCAGATCTGGTAGAATCTGTATGATTGATGCCGAAAAGCTGTATTTAATAAATTTTCAAGTATTTTCCTGCTAAAGTAAGAAACTGAGCTTTAAAGAGTTGTCCTCAGACTGCAGGAGTAAAGCACATACCTTGCAATGGATGCACAAGGTTCGTAACAAGAAATATGCAGCCTTCCAGGACAACTTAAGAAAAAAACCACAAACACCAAAACAAACCACACATGTCTAGTCAGTACTTGGGACAATGAGGCCACTCCTCAGAACTCTAGCAGACCCAACAAAAAAAGCTTAGCTTAAACTGCAACAGAAACCTTCACTCTAGAAAAAGTGCAAGCAGAAAGCCTTCTATCTCATTTTTTGTATGCGAAGGTTGTTACGGAGCAAGGAGAGTTGTTTTGTATAGGTTTAACTTCATATTAAGATGTTTAGAACTGCAACACAATGGTATCAGAGAGCAGCCTTATAACAGCTACCTGACTTTGACAGTTAGTCTTTCCTACGCTGCCAGAGCCTGGATGAAAAGGGGCATGTCCTCTTCCTTTTTTCCTACTTCAGTCCTGTCTGTTTCTAGACATGATGTAGAGCCAAACATGGAACAGTCACTTCAGGATACACTTCTTACTAAGTTTCGGAGACTTGACAACGCTGATCACTGAAGCAATAGTGTACAAGCAGAAAATTCTATATGCATTGACTTTAATGCTGAATCATGGACAATGTATTCCCAAAATATATCCAAGATAGATCCATTTTGGGGTGACTGACATTGAAGTTACACTCTGTATTTGAAAAGATCACTTTCTCTAGTTCAAACATTCCCAAATTAAAAGTCATCTGGTGGTATCTCTGATATTGGAGGAAGAGAAAAAGCTCCAGAAGCATGAACTCTAATCAAACATCTTGTTCATTTCAGTAGGAAATTAATTTCACTCTAACTACGAAAATTTAAACTTCCTGGCCTACAGAGTAGTTAAGCCCATGTTGAGGGCCCACAGTCTGACCTTTGGTACATTGCTATGTAGTTATTAGGGATGTAAATTTTGTTAGAAAAAGCATATTATGCAGGTGCTATGAAAAACTCACAGCTGGTAGAAAGAGCAGAACTAAACTGATACAGGAAAAATTGCTCACGGACTCACTACACCAGTCATCAAGCAACATCTCAGAGCCATCTGAGGGCCAAGAAAGATCCAATGGTCTGGAAGATACTCTCCTCTCAATCTTATCCCATCTCTACTCGAAAGGGAGGACTCTGGCTTGGGGGACACCTGACCATGGACACGTGGGATCAAGCTCTCACGGCCAGAGCCACCACACTCAGCATCCTATTCACAGGGAAAGGTGAAGTAAAGATAACAGCTTTGATCTAACTTTGCAGTGTTCTTTGCATTATTACTTACTACTTCACAGAGCCAATAAACACTCAAACTCATTTACATTGATCCAATTGTTGTGTAGTAATTAATGTGTGCATTTAGTCTGTGCTGACCCTAAACCATGATAGCACTAACAAAATTAATGCAATCAAACACAATCGTAACTGAAATGGAGCCATCTCCTTAAATGCTGTCCCTTCTGTTACCATAATGAACTCCAGTTGCTAGGGCTTGTATTATCTTCTTTTCCTTTTTAGAAATCTTTAAACAAAAAAGCCACTATCAAAGTAATAATGTAATCTTTTTGTCTGTTTGTTTCAATGAGACACAAACCAATACTTCAGAGAGATTACTTACTGTAGGTAGGCTACATAGAGCGCACATCATTACATAAAAAGCCCAAAGCAAAATACATTTAATCAGTTAACCCTAAGGTGAAAAAAAAAGGAAAAATATTCCTAGAACAAAGAGGACAGCCCCAGTAGTTGCAGCTCTTCAGACATTAAGTGTAGACAAACCTCCATAATGTGCTGCTAAGGTAACTGAAAGACAACATCCTATTTCTCAGGAAATCTGAAAGTTTTCTGAGTAATATCACAAAACACCAATAACAATGTGAAATTATGTTATTAAAACATGGTGTTCAATGTAGGTAAGCATGTTTAAAATCATTCATTAAAGTCAGCTAAGCTTGAATCATCCTCAGATCATTACCTTCATGCCACAAATACACACAGCACACTACTGAATCTGGAGACACAAAGTAGCATCAAGCAGGATAAACCACAGTGCAAGTAGAAAAACTTCGTGGTGTCTAAGTTGTTTAAATGTTTTTGCTGTTAGAGCAAAAAGTACTATCAAGTATACCTACAGTCTGTTCAAAATCTAGTACTTATGCTTTTTTAAACTAGCAAATGAACTTTTTATTTTTTTGACATAGTCATCTTCAGCAACTTCAGCTACAGGAAAACCAGAGGTATCACCCTTTGATCACAAAAATCAAGAGAAGTTGTCATGGCTACAGTCTAGCCTCTTTGCCTCAACCTGGAAAGGATATTAAATCCCTAGGAGCTCTGTGTTCCAGTGTAAGATGAGCTGCAAAGTCATCGGTGACATGATTTGGATCCCCTCCAGGTAATGCTGCACATATTGGACAAATCTGAAACAACAAAGTGAGAAAAAAACTCAACTTTATAAATTTTACACAAACCAGAACATGTATCATTAGATATTGTTTCTTATGCTTTAAAATCACCTTCTAGGTATTCAAACACTTGGACAGCAGCGTATTTTTAAAAGTCCAGAAAATGTATTCTAGTGTAGACATTAATTTAGACATCTTTTACTTTATGATTTTCAGAATGCTATGAAAACCAGGGCTAAAATTTTCAAATTCAATTTACAATGTCTTGAAAATTAGTCCACGTAAACTAATTCTGCCATATGACTTGGTTTTTTTTTTTTAATGACTCCACAAACAGCCTGAAAACCATCTTCCATTTTTCTTCACGGTAGTTTTGCAGATTGATTGTAAAGTTTTAAAGCTGGCAGACAAAAAAAAAAAAAAAACAAAAAAACAAAACAAAACAAAAAAAATATCTGTTCCACAAGATTCTTCCCCAAAATGTTAAGTGCTCAAATTAAAAGCACTTTGACAGTTAAATGCAACTGCTATCTATTCATTTATCTCTGTTCCTCAGAGTCAAATAATCTTGTCTTTATGGAGCAACTCTGGCAGCAACACAGAATCACAGAGTCATAGAATAGTCTGGGTTGGAAGGGACCTTTGAAGGTCATCTAGTTCAACATCCCTGCAAGGAGCAGGGACATCCCCAACTAGATCAGGTTGCTCAGAGCCTCATCCAGCCTGGCCTTGAATGCTTCCAGAGATGGGGCTTCCACCACCTCTCTGGGCAACCTGTTCCACTGTTCCACCACCCTCACTGTAAAAAGTTTCTTTCTAATGTCTAATCATAGAATCATAGAATGGTTAGGGTTGGAAGGGACCTTCAAAAGTCATCTAGTCCAACCCCCCTGCAAGAAGCAGGGACATCCCCCACTAGATCAGGTTGCTCAGAGCCTCATCCAGCCTGGCCTTGAACGTTTCCAGGGATGGGGCCTCCACCACCTCTCTGGGCAACCTGTTCCAGTGTTCTGTAACTCGCATCGTAAAAATTTTTTCCTAATTTCTAATCTAAATCTACCCCCCTCTATTTTAAAACCATTACCTCTCGTCCTATTGCAACAGGCCCTACTAAACAGCTTTCCCCCATCTTTCTTGTAGGCCCCCTTGAGGTACTGGAAGACCGCTATCAGGTCTCCCCGGAGCCTCCTCTTCTCCAGGCTGAACAGTCCCAGCTCTCTCAGCCTGTCCTCATAAGAGAGGTGCTCCAGCCCTTTTATCATCTTCGTGGCCCTCCTCTGGACCTTCTCCAGCTGGTCCATGTCCTTCTTGTGTTGGGGGCTCCAGAACTGGACACAGTACGCTAGGTGGGGTCTCACCAGGACAGAGTAGAGGGGCAGAATCACCTCCCTCGACCTGCTGGCCACGCTCCTCTTGATGCAGCCCAGGATGTGGTGGCCCTTCTGGGCCGCAAGGGTGCATTGCCTGCTCATGTTGAGCTTCTCGTCCACCAGCACTCCCAAGTCCTTCTCAGGGCTGCTCTCAATCCATTCCCCACCCAGCCTGTATTTGTGCCTGGGATTGCCATGACCCAGGTGCAGGACCTTGCACTTGGCCTGGTTGAACTTCATGAGGTTGGCATGGGCCCACCTCTCCAGCCTGTCAAGGTCCCTCTGGATGGCATCCCTCCCTTCCAGCGTGTCGACGACACCACACAGCTTGGTGTCACTGGCGAACTTGCTGAGGGTGCACTCTATCCCACTGTCCATGTTGCCGACAAAGATGTTGAACAAGGCCGGGCCCAGCACGGACCCCTGAGGGACGCCACTCGTGACCGGTCTCCACATGGACATTGAGCCGTTGACCACCACTCTCTGAGTGCGGCCATCCAGCCAACTCCTTATCCATCAAGTGGTCTGTCCATCAAACCCAACCATTACCCCTCATCCTTTCACAACAGGCCCTGCTGAAGAGTTGCTCGCCATCTTTTCTGTAGGCCCCCTTTAGGTACTGGAAGGCCGCTATAAGGTCTCCCCAGAGCCTCTCTTCTCCAGGCTGAACAGCCCCAACTCTCTCAGCCTGTCCTCATAGGAAAGCTGCTCCAGCCCTCTTATTTTTGTGGCCCTCCTCTGGAGCCTCTCCAACTGGTTCATGTCCTCCTTCTGTTGGTGGCTCCAGAGCTGGACACAGTACTCCAGGTGGGGTCTCACCAGAGCAGAGTAGAGGGGCAGAATTCCTTTCTGGGCCACGCTTCCTTTCATGCAGCCCAAGATGCGGTTGACTTTCTAGGCTGCAAGCGCACATCGCCAGCTCATGCTGAACTTCTCATCCACCAGCACTCCCAAGTCCTTCTCCTCAGGGCTGCTCTCAATCCTTCTTCACCCAGCCTGTATTTGTGCCTGGGATTGCCCTGACCGATGTGCAGGACCTTGCATTTGGCCTGGTTGAACTTCATGAGGTTGGCACAGGCCCACCTCTCCAATTTGTCAAGGTCCCTCTGGATGGCATCCCCTCCCTCCAGTGTGTCGACAGCACCACACAACTTGGTGTCATCAGTGAACTTGCTGAGGGTGCACTCTATCCCACTGTCCATGTCGATGGTCCCAACACAGACCCCTGAGGAATGCCACTCGTCAGTCTCCACCTGGACATTGAGCCATTGACCACCACTCTCTGAGTGCAGCCATCCAGCCAATTCCTTATCCACTGAGTGCTCCACCCATCAAATCCACGTGTCTCCAGGTTAGAGAGAAGGATGTCATGTGAGATAGCGTGAAATGCCTTGCACAAGTCCAGGCAGATGATGTCAGTTGCTCGTCCCTTGTCCACCAATGCTGTAACCCCTTGACAGAAGGCCACCAAATTGGTTAGACATGATTTGCCCTTAGTAAAGCTGTTCACCAATCATCTCCTTATTTCCCATGAGCCATAGCATAGCTTCCAAGAGAATCTGCTCCATGACCTTGCCAGGCACAGAGGGAAGACTGAGAGGCCTGTAGTTCCCCAGGTCTTCCTGTGTTCCACTTTTTAAAGACAGGGGTTATGTTTCCCCTTTTCCAGTCATTGGGAACCTTCCAGACTGCCAGGACTTCTCAAACACGATGGCCAGCGGCTTGGCAACTTCATCTGCCACTTCCCTCAGGACCCGAGGATGCATCTCATCAGATCCCATGGACTTGTGCACCTTCACGTTCTTCAGATGTGATTTACTCTTTTTAGTGCAAAACCACAAAACTTATGACTACTCCCATAGACACCAGCATAATTTTCAATTAAAGTACTCAGAATTAAAGCATTCACCTTCAAAGAAATACCATCTCTCCTTCCAGAGTTCCTCTCCAGGATCTCAACATGGTGTGGTGCCTCTCCAAAGTGCCTGCATACTAATACACACAACATGGGGAATAACCATGATGAGTTAAAGATCTGCGTGCTGTTGCATGGCTACAATCTTCTTGAGATCACAGAGACATGGTGGGATGCCTCCCGTGACTGGAGTGGTGTTGCAACGGAGACACATAGCCTCTTTAGAAAGGAGAGGAAGAGCGCCCTTCAGAAGAGGAAAGGAGGCTTGCTTTTTCTGTAAGAGAGCAGCTGAAGTGCATGGAGCTCTGCCTGGGGATGGAAGAAGAGCTGACGGAGAGCTTATGGGTTTGGATTAAAGAGAGGACAGGCAATGTTGACATTATAGTGCATGTCTACTATAGGTCATCTGACCAGGAAGAACAAATGGATCAGGCCCTCTACAGACATATAGGAGCTGCAGGCCCTGATCCTCATGGTGGACTTCAACCACCCCGCTATCTCCTGGAGGGACAACACAGCATGACAGCAATTCAGGAAGTTCCTGGAGTGCACTGATGGCAACTTCCTCCTCCAAGTGACAGAGGAGCCAATGAGGTGAGGTGCTCTGCTTGACTTCATACTCATCAACAACGAGGGGCTCATTTAGGATGTGAAGGTCAAAGGCAGCCTTGGCTGCAGGGACCTTGAGATGGTGGAGCTCAGGATCCTGAGGGCAGGGAGGGAGATCAAAAACAAGCTCACAACCCTGGACTTCAGAAGAGCAGACTTTGACATCTTCAAATATCTGCTTAGAAGAGTCATGCAGAATGAAGTCCTAGCAGGTAGAGGGGCTTCAAGAAAGCTTGTTAATACTCAAAGATCATCCACTCCATGCTCAAGACACTCCATCCCAATGCATATGAAGTCAGGCAAAAATGCGAGGAGGCCTATGTAGTTGAACAAGATGCTCCTGGCCAAATTCAAACACAAAAAGGGAGGATACAGAGGTTATCCTCCTAGAGTAACGTTGAAGAAATACAGAAACATTATCCAAACATCCCAGAACAAAGTAAGGAAAGTCAAAGCCCAAACAGAATTGAATCTAGCAAGCAATGTCAAAGGTAACAAGAAGGGCTTCTAGAAGTACACCAGCAACAAAAAGATGACTAGGGAAAATATGGGCCCATCAGGTGTAAGACGGGGGACCTGATTACACAGGACACAGAAGAGGTTAAGTACTGAAACCCTCTTTTGCCTCAGTGTTTACCAGCAAGATCAGCCTTCAATAATTCCAAGCCCCAGAGACCAAGGGGTTAGTATGGAGCAAGAAACACATTCCCCTGGAGAAAGAGGATTACTTAAGGGAACTGGACATATTTAGGTCCATGGCTTGTGATGGAATGCACCCACAAGTGCTGAGGGAGCTGGCAGATGCCATTGCAAGGCTGCTCTTAATTACCTTTGATCAATCATGGTGACTGGGAGAGGTGCCTGAGGATTGGAGTAAAGCAAATGCCACTCCCATCTTAAAGAAGGGTAAGAAGGATAACCTGGGGAACTACAGGCTGGTTAGTTCACCTTGATCCTCACAAAGATGATGGAAGAGCTAATCCTGGACACCAGTTCCAGCCACATAAAAGACAAGAAAATCATCCATAGTAGTCAGCAAGGCTTCATGGAGGGGAAGTCACGCTTGACCAACTTGATAAACTTTTATGATTAAGTGACTGGCCTAGTAGATGACTGGAGAGCAGTAAATATTGTCTACCTGCACCTGAGAGTAAGGCCTTTGACACTGTCTCACATAGGATCCTCACAGACAAACTGTTGATGCACAGGCTGGATAAGCAGTGAGGTGGAGTGAAAACTGGGTTAATGGCTGGGCTCCAGAGGGAATTTTGCTGATGACACAAAACTAGGAGGAATGGCTAATATGCCAGAGAACCCTACTGCCATTCAGATGACTTCCACAGGCTGGAGAAATGGACCAAGAGGGGGAACTGCAAAGTCCTGCGTCTGGGGAGGAACAACCCCAAGCACCAGCACACACTGGAGGCCACCCAGCTGGAAAGTAGCTTTGCAGAAAAGAACGTGGGGGTCCTGGTGGAACCATCAGCCAGTAATGTGCCCCTGTGGCAAAGAAAGCTAATGGTGTCCTAGGCTGTATTAGGCAGAGTGTTGCCAGCACATCAAGGGTGGTGATCCTTTGCTTCTACCCAGCACTGATGAGGCCACATGTGGAGTATGGTGCCCAGGACTGGACTCTGCATACAAGAGACATGTGTATACTGGAAAGAGTCTGGGCAAAGGGCTACAAAGATGACTGGAGCATTTCTCCTATGACGAAAAGCTGAGAAAGCTGGGATTGTTCAGCCTGCAGAAAAGCAGTCGGGGGGGGGGGGGGGGGAGGTGAACCTTATGCATGTAAATAAACACCTGAAGGCACAGTGAAAGCAGGACAGAATCAGGCTCTTTTTAGTGGAGCCCAGTGACAGGACCAGAGGCAGTGGGCACAAACTCAAACACAGAAGGTTCCTTATGAACATCAGGAAACATTTTTTCACTGTGAGGGTGACTGAGCAGTGGCATAAGTTGCCCAGAGAGGCTGTGGAGTCTCTATCTTCAGACATATTAAGAAGCTGTCTGGACATGATTCTAGGCAACGAGCTGCAGGCGGCCTTGCTTGAGCAGAGGGTTGGGCAAGATGACCTTCAGAGGTCCCTTCCAACCTCAGTCAGTCTGTGACTCCTGCCCACAAGTAGCTGACACTGGTGTGTCTATCAATGCCAAATGCCTGAGAAAAATCAGCAGAAACTAAATTTCTTATCTGCACCACTCTGAATATAAAAATGGCAAAACTTAATGGACCAAAAATTCTTTCACTTATTCTTTGACAAACCGGGAGGAGCTGTAAAACAGAAGTGATTCCATCTCTGAAAGTTCCTGTAAAGATCTAAAAACAAAATATCTAAAATAAAACACCTCTTTGGATGGACAGAGATACTACAAGGACTACAAGCTCAGTATTTAAACAGAAATAATTGCTGAAAGCCTAAGACCACAAACATTAAAATCCTCTAGTAATGGTGTAGCCTTTCGCTGTCTACAGTAAGGCTGCAGTACCCAAGTAGTCTTATGTGCATGTACACTAAACTTCATGACAAAAGCTAGATTCAAAACTTAACACGAACACATACAATAATATTCAAGGATTAAAATATTGTCCTTTATCATTGTTTGGGACACAGATATAAAAATGCTGCAGACTGACTCTCAAAAATGATTTTTTTTTCCTTATTTAATGCACATACAACTCTTTCAGGAATCAGAGTGGTAGCAGGTGTTCAGGCTTTGTGTACTGTGTTCTAGAAGTCACAGCTGCACACAGGGATGTGTCAGATTTAAAAACCTGGAATCTTAACATTTTGTATCAGGAACATACCACTGACATCAAGTGGTGCAAACCAGAATTGCAATACTAAGCCACCAAAGAAACTCATCCAAATGTGGAACTTTCAATGTTGATGCTATGTTTGAAAATTGCAAAGTTAAAGAAAAACTCAAGGAGATGATAAAAATTGCAGTGTCACTAAGTTAAATTATCATCCTATAGTGCAACCGATTGTGAAGTAAACTGTTTCACTTCATATGTTTGTAATAAAGATAGAACATCTTTAAGCCTCAAAAAGGTGGACAAACCACCACTCCTATCACTCCATTCCAAAGAATTCCTGGGAAGTTAAGAAAACTAGAAGATTAGAAAAGAGAACCTATTTATAAGTAATTTTTTCACAATGTATTAGTGATGAGTAATCCACTTCAAGGATTCACATCTTCCTAGAAATTTACGGCAATGAGACAAGAGCACCCTGGATGTCATTCTGCTAACCTAGTTTTTGGTACTCCCAAAGACAATCAGGACAGCAGGAGCTAATACCTCTGGTTAAAGTATTTCTGCTGACACTTGTTTAAGAAGCACATTTTTAACTGCCAAGTGTCCTGATGGTTAGGAATGGGAGAAAAACCTCTGCTTTAACAGAAATAGTTTCAAAAGACTGGTAACTTCTGCTGCATAAATATACCAGGTCTATTACAAAAGCCATTGGAAAAACACACCAGACTATCTGCATGTCTTCCCCTCTCTTATTGTTACATGAGACCAGCACAGCTATGAGCTTCCAGGACAATTACATACTGGTTGTGAAAAGGGAGACACAGCTACACAGAATAACCATGAGAACATTCTAAATTTTGTCTTACAGGATAATAAACTCCTAAACATGGCTGCCTTTACATAAGGACAACCAAACAGCAACCATAGAAGAAGAAAGCAAGCTCATTATATTACAAAACCCATGAAACAGAGAATAATTTTGATGTCACTGTCAAATGTAGGTATGACTTCTTATATTGCATTTAAAATGAACTCATGCTTCAAGAAAGAAAAAGAACAGAAGGGTATCAGTTTCCCTGAAGACATTATTTTTAATGTATTTCCACCACAACTGAGAACAAATTCTGAAGGTTCTTACCACTTCCGTTGATGTTTCTGCATGCTCAGAAGTAACATGTTCTTGAAGAGATGTTTCCGTATAACCCATTTTTCCACAATAAGGACAAGTAAAAGACTGCGGCTGCTCTACAGAGAAAGCTTCTCCACCATAGTACAAATCTGGAAGAGAAAGTGTTTAAATAGAGATTACTTCAAAGCAGTAGTATCATTTCTATTGTTCATGTAAACCTCTGTTTATAAAATGTACTCTAAATTAATCTAGTATTTAATTGAAATGGCTATTTTAATCTTGTATAAAGGCCACAGGCTGATATTCAAGAAGTGTTGGATTACTGATGACAATAACCAGACAGACTACATTTCATTTTCATTAGCAAACACAGTATAGTTTTCTAATATTCAGTAGGAGCAAAGACTCCTACGATAATGCTGCTGATAGTACCAAACCTTCACTTTTCCACCACCCTTCTTATCCCATGTACAGGGTCACCTATGGTATTTTTCAATCATAAGATGAGTTTTCAAAGGCTGAACTCTCAACAAGTCCTCAGTAATACCATATATCAGTATTTATGCCATAGCTGAACCACTACTTTGCAATAAGTAGTCTTAGAAATGTCTCAAATATATATAAAAAAAGATTGATAGTAAAAAGGAATCTGATTATCTGTCACACGTTTTGTCACACATTGGTTGCAACTTTTAGGTGTGCAGAATTTAAAGATTTAAGTACTTCTGCACTACTGATGAAAAGTAGGCACTTTTTAGTTGCTAATGTAGAAACTCCCCAAACTTAACATTAAAGTTTATCAAACCATGCAAGAAAATAATGTTTTTCTCTGTCATCCTCTGCAGGTATTACATTGTCTATAGGAAACATTCATAAACTTCACATTCATATCAAGATAAAAAGTGTTATTTTCTCCAGCAACTAATTTTAAATCTTTTAACTGACTTTTTTTTCTAGGACTCACTGATAAGTAACTGATAAATATTATTACTACTTTGCTATAAATTAAAAATCACACAAGTCTGAACAGATACTAGAACTCCTGTTTCACACACTGTTAAAAAAAGTCAGCAGGCTGTCCGGGTATCTGATGTTATCCCTGTGGTTTGAACCCTGCATATCCTGTAGTAGAGTCTCAGGCATCAAATATTAAAAAACGTAACTTATTTAGAAGATACAGCCAGGAAAAAAGCAGTTTGACTTGGGTGCCTCCAGAAAACGACCCAGAACAAAGAAATCCATGGACAATTATACCCTTACAAACCATGCACCTGCCCCTCACACATTCTTCATGTGCCTTGCATGCACCTTTTGGTCCAATGGTGTGGGGGGTGTCTTCTAACACCCCATGGGATTCCTTCTCGGTCTCCAGACAGAACGTTAACTGTCCACATCTTGTCCAGCCACAGCAGTCAACAATAGCTGCAATTTGTCAAAATAAGAACAGCCAAGAAAGAGGGGATTGATCTGTTATTGTCTGCTGTAGCCTCCTTATCTTCTGATACGCACTGCTCTCAGGCCCATCCAGATCCTTTTAATAGCTGTTGCCTCCTTATCCTCTAGTCTGCACTCGTCTCAGGGCCATCCTTTACGTAACTCACCAAAAGTAACTAAAGTCAGTAAAAATTAAGTGAAAGCTTACAGCTTGCAGCTTAGGGCTTCTGTAAATCTAGGCACTTATGCTAAGTAAGTAATGCTAAGCAGATAGCATACCACATCATACAACATTATGCTATGATTCTTACATCCTGATGATAAATGATTGACCATAACTGATTTATTCTATTTCTGACATCTTATTTAAGCTAAACGACTAGTATTTCTTAACAACTGCAAGGCAATATCTATCTAACGTGTTAGGAATATGTCCTTCAGATGGCTTACGTAGCAGCTTCCTAAGGTTTATGACATCTTCTGCTACTGACCTCTCTTTCGGGCATGACTAGGAAGAATAGAACAATGTTTTTATTTCTGCAACCTTACAAAAGATGATGCTTAAGCTAAAAATGTAGGTACGTAATCCACTATATTAACAGATAGTATTTTACATAGAACTAGGTTTTGAGGGCTAACACTCCAAGACCAATACAGGAAATTAACTTCTAAGTAACATGCTAATATGCAGAGTTAAAGATGAAGAATAAGACTGAATACATCGTAGAATAAAGTTTCTGTTCAATAAGTCACTGTTCCCCTTATTTGGAAGCTGTTTCCAGAGAATTTAAATACTGGAGGATGAGAGAAAGATACCCTTTAACAGGCATGGTAAGAAATGCCCAAGAAGACAGACAGCCTTGACAAAGAAGAAACACTACCTGACAGACTGAGCTTTTCAACTGGTTCATCAAATTAACTATCACACTAAGCTTGAGTACCATCCTGACTCTAGGCTCCTTTATTCACACAGACACGAGGAAAATATTCTGTCCAACTACCCAAAGTAAGAAGTTTCCAGAAAATTAAGTCTTAGTTCTCCAAAGCAGCATTTGAGGGTCCACTAAATGTTTTATACAATAAAGCACAGAAATAAGTTTTCATTAGAGAATGGATTTGAATATCAGATATGACTGAAATGGAAAACTATACAGGCTGAAAGTCAGCATGAATGTAAGTTGGAAGACATACTCAAAAGATTAGCATCCCCACTTCTCAACCTGAAAGTCATTTAAATAGTACTGACACAAACAGATGCCTGGAATCATTATTAGAGGGAAATCCCAAAGGCCCTTGCACAACATGTATCAGGACTCGGTTCTGAACACATCTGAACCACTCAACATATGAACGATTGGCACTTCCTTGACAGGTTGTCAAACACTCAGCTGGCATCCTAAGACATGTGGTATTAATTCAAAACATCTGTCCTTACTTGATCCCCTATAAATCCATGGAAAGAACCAGTAACATTATGAAGAGGAAGGTCTACCTTCCCATATTTAAGGGAGAGGTCACTGGCCAACACTTAAATGCAACCATATTCAACCGAAGACGACAATACTACCAGACTGAAAGAAAGCTTTTTACAAACTCTTAAATCTGCTTGTTCGGTTTACAAGCTAAGTATCAATCAGCTTTAGAGCGTGTTCAGAATGCTCAAAAACAGGAACAACAGCAAATGCCCTCATGTCAAAGCTTTTAAAACTATCTGTTGATCTTATCCATTACTCACAGGAAGCTTGTGTGTATTCTATGAAAGCGGAATGTATTCTATTTTCCAGACTACAATTAGTCTGGAAAAAAAAACCTAGAAAAACTGAGTCTGAGGCAGGATTACACCACTAGCATTCAAAAGTCTGACCATCCCTATGTACAGGTGTTAAGCAACATTGTAAAGAATAAACCAATTAGATCTACTTAAATGCACAACTATCTTAACTTGGATAGCTTCTCTAAAATTACAGCTCATGTATTTTCCAGGTGGTGACGAGTCTTGTTTCCAAATCTTCCCTTCTCCTCTTATATGGACGACATGCAATAAAGACTTACATGAAAATTAACCTGCTCCATGTTTGAGAAGTCACAGAGACTGTTTCAAATTCCACACACACAAGATCTACATAATTCATGCAATTTCAAGATTTTGGGGCTCCTAACCACTGCCACTTCAGTACATATTTCACTAAGGACTCCTTTGAAAGTCTCTCCAAGAATCACATTCAGACTCCCATTCTGATGTAGCCAAACATATAAGCATGGGTAAAAAAATTACCAATATGCTGCAGCATATTCAAATACATACACATGTCATGGTTTCAAATGAGGAGAGCACAAACATGGTTTATGTAGGACAAAGTTCTAAGCAGTCATTACAACAGTCTCTGAACGGATCAGCCATACAAACTCAGGAACAGATATTCTTTCAGAAAAAAAAAAAAAAAAAGTATCTGTATGGTAAAAGATTCAAAATGATGGTTACATAGAACAGATAAATGCAAAATGCTTCAATGAAGAGAGATGAAAGAATCCTCTTTGCAATTATATGAAGAAAAAGTCCAGTTAAAGCAGCTCATTACAGAAGTTGTTACAGTATACAGCAAAAAAAGAAAGCTTTAAAAGTATTCTTAATTCTACAGTGTCACTGCACAGAAGAAATGTAAACTTCAGTTCTCACTTTTTCAAGTGTCCTAAAGATATAACAGAGTTGGAACTTAAATAAGTATCCTAGGAACAAAATAAGTAAGACGGACAAACTGTCAAACTGAATAGTTGAGAATTACAAATAACTGGATTTAAGCTGCCCAAAACAGCACATGCAAACACTAAATTGTTCTCTGAAACGCAATAATCTAGCAAGAACTTCTACGAAATCTGCATACCTGTGGGAATACCAAAATTCCAGTCACAAACACATCAAAAGCTAATGACAGTTTGTTTAGTTAACCTCTGATTTCCCTGAAGCTTTGCTATGATTGTCACAAGGACAATTAAATACCTATTTAGTGACTGGAAAACTGAAATGCTCCATTGCTGCAAACATACACACATACACACGCAAGAACACCAAGTCAGAATCCTCAAAGGAAAATTCTTCTAGCTGACCAGACTCACTTTTGGGAATTTTCCAGGTCCTACCATCTTATATACTGATCTGGATAAAACAAGATGATGATGACTCAAAGGAGCAAGTTAATGAAAAAAGGGGCAAATCATCTTATTCTTTAGAGGATTTGCATGTAAAAGTAACTTCTCCATCTACTATTGAAAAAAAAAAATCCCTCAAAATTATCAGGTGGTCTAAAAACTTCTACCTATATACTTCGCTGCTTCATGAATTTAAGTATTTTCAAGTAAGCAAACGGCACAGAGCCACAACCAATCTGAAGAGAGTGGTAACCAGATTAGCATGCAGGTAAATGTATCTTCTTCTTAGATACATTGCTAGCTCAGCCCAGATATCAAGAATTCCAACAGTACAGTGTTCTATCACAGAGGGGAGAGGTTTGATGAGTACTGTCAAATCCTATATTTCTGGTCCTTGCTTTTAAAGAATATGAAACAAGCCACTTATTGATTAAAAAAATAAAAAATAAACATCTGAGTTCTTTCCAGCCCCCTGATTATACTCCTGCATGTTCTCCCACTCATACTCCTTCCACATCTTTCTCATAACACACAGCAAACATATAGGCACATGCCAAATATATGTGTTCATCTGGAGAGGAAAAAAAAAAAAAAAAAAAAAAAAAAAATTGTCGCTACCAGAAGTTAAATCAGTCACCAGCAAATCCAAATATTTTTCCTTTGGAAGTTTACACTTCCCTTCTTTTTTCCTCCTCAACTTTAATCTCTCTCCACCTCTTAAAAAAACTGACCCTTTTCTCATCTGAAATACAGGTCACCAGATAGGTTTTCTTTTAAACTATAACATTAAGAAAAAAGGTTGGTAATTAAGTGATATGAGACTTCATGTCTAATTTTAGCATTGAAGTTACTGAATGGCTATTTCTCCACCTGTTTCATTTTTACAAGTACATAAAAAAAAAATCCTAAAAACTATGAATACAGTCATGTTGTTGACTATCAAGGGTTCATTTGCCAAGAAAGACACTAACAATTAAAGGTAGTAGGGAAACAAATGAAAAGGCAATGCCTCCATGACTTCAGAAGCAAGGAAACCTACAATTGTATTACTGTTTTCAGTAACAGTTACGATGCAAGTGGCCTGCGACCAAAGAATTATCCCTTCTGGCCACAAAGAAATCTTTCAGACACTGTATTTCGGTTCTTTCCAAATACCTTCCTACACAAAAGCAGGAGCCCATAACGCTTCAAACTCCTCTAAACCTCTAAAGCCTTCTTTTCAAAAGTAGCTAGGAAGACAAGGTCACTTAGTAAAAGAGAAAAATGGACTAAATGACATCCCTTGGGAGAAGATTCATTACCCACACAGCTTATCAATTAGAGGAAGAATACAAAGGAGTAAAAGGATCAGAATATTGTCTAAAGAGGACTCAACAATAGTTTAAGTTAGATTTCAAGCTCAACAGTTTTTAGACAATATAGCTTTTCTTGGGGGAGAGGGGAAATCAAAACAATATTTATGTGAAAACTCACCCAACAATATGAGCAGTTTTATTATCCATCTATAGCTACATAGTGCTTGTCTTTAACATTTAAATCCAACTAACACATTTTTGAACTTGGCAAGAGGTTAGTAATGAGACAGAAGTACAGCAGGATTCCTTAGATAAAAATCAATCTTTCAAAGACATGACTCAGGGCTACAATTTTTAAGTTTGTCCTTGCTTTCTGTTAAGACATATTTCTTTACAAAGGTATAGAGCAGTCAGGAATTTTAGTTTCACTTTTCTTCATATGAGTAACATAATTTCAATTTGATATATACATATAGATAAAAATGTCAGTATTATACAAGTTGTAGTGTATTTGCTTGCATTTTTTTTCAATGTTTGAAGAAACTAAACAGACAGCACAGCACATTCTACAAAGTATACATATTCCTGTATTACTGATCAAGCAGCCATACTATTCAAAACAGTATTACCCTTAAAACTGCTGCTAGTTCTGTTTTGCTGCATATTTTCTGAACAAAAACATTCTAAAACCTGCTAGATACTCTGCTATAAACGTAAATAATGCTTACCTACCCTCTACTTATAAATATTTGCATAAACGAACGGGCCAAGAAGAATCTTACAAAGTTCAACCTAGCCCTTCCCTGGGCAGGCAGACTTGCACAGCAATGTTGCCAGGGTCAGGGAGCAGCTCTGAGAAGATGGTGCCGGGTGCAGGGATGAGCAGTGAGCTGAGCAAGAGCTAGCTGGCCACGTGCCTAGAGCAGTACGAGTAGGGGTGATTCCCTGGGCTCAGTAACTGTCAGCATCATCCAGGCACTGCATCTCATTTGGGGCCTCCTGGTACAGGGCAGACATCGAACTGAAGTAAGTTCAGCAGAAGGCCATTAAGCTGGCAATGCTGGAGCACCCACCCTGCACGGAGAGGCAGGGCCAGCACTGGTTCAGCATGAATAGCTCTGGGTCACCCCACACCTACAGACTACACCTACAGCGCTAAGGAGATGTAGCCAGGCTCTCCACAGTGCTGCAAGTACAGCGTGATGAGAAGTTATAAAGAAAAATGTTTTCCCCCACGTAGACAGGCAGTGTCAGACAGACAGGATACCCAAGCAGTTCCTGTGCCATCTCCATTCCTGGAGGCCTTCAAGGATCAAGTTAGCACAGCCCTGACTAAACTGGTCTGAACTCACAGCTTGGAGCAGAAGGTTGGACCAGAGACCTCCAGAGATCCTTTCCAACCAGAATTATCTTAGGACCGATCCTATGAAACAAAGATACACAGTGATACAGACGTAATACTCATCTAGACTCTAATATTCTGTTAATCACCAGTGTTGTCCTGCTTTACAAACGGAAGTGATCTGCTCTCAATGGGTGGGATTTCTCCTCATCTCACTTGGAACTCTCCCCTTTCGCTACAAAGGCACTGCAAGAGCCACATCTGCTAGAGTAAAATGCCAGCTCAGTTGAATCTGGAAACAGCTGCTCATTCCTTCCAGCCTGAACATCACCACTTCAATCTTTCAGCAAGTTTCCAGTACAGCTATGCCTAGCAGGGAGAAACAGAACACCCTGACCATTTTCCTTCCTGCAGTTTCATCAGCTCCCAGTCTCAGCATTCAACCTCATACCCAGATAGTTCTGGGCGAACTGCTTCAGTGTAAGGGACACACTGCTGGAACTGACAATGATTACATGACAGGTATTCAGTTCTCTGTCCAGCAGCAGCTGGGCATTTTGTTTCCCCAGCAGGTGTCAGGGCCTTGAGCTGACCATCAGGCCTTAGCTGCCTTGACCAGCCTCAAAGCAGAACTCCACACACATCATTTGTCCAGGGGCTGCATCTATGGTCTGACCATCTGGCCACAAACTATGCTGCAGCTGCACCCAGCCGTCCTGCCTTAGATGGGTTTCCTGCATGAACTCCAGAGCTGACTTGTTATACTTGCTTTGTCTGGGACGGCCAACAGGACCTGCTTCCTGTTACCAACCCTGCCCTGCACATGATGTCAGTGAGGACACTGCCCCTGTTTGTGCTGTGGTCATCTTCAGCTCCTGGCTTGTTATTCGTTGTGGAGCAGCCCTAGTCTTGCTGCCCCCCAACAGTAAGAACCATATGCTGAAGCCACAAATGAGCACAGATGCTCATGAGGGTGAGAGGATTTGCAGCCCATCTGCCAATACTGAGCAGCACCATAACAGCAGCTGCTGCTCAAACGCAGGATCAATTAGTTGGGGAGCAGCTTTTCTGAAAAGGACCAGCGGATCCCAGCGACAGCAAGCCAAGCGTGAGCCAGCACATGCCCGGGCATCACTGAAGGCAAACAACCTGGGCTACATCAGTAAGAGAACAGCTACGAAATCAAAGGATGTGATTAACTCATCCTACTTGGCACTTGTTAGGCAACACCAGCAACACCGGCTTCAGTTTCAATCTCTCCAATTCACAACAGACATTGAAATAAAATGGAGAGGATCTAGGGGGTTTTGGGTATATATTTGGTGTGCACACACACATCTGTGTCCACTAAGATAGTCAGAGGGTTGAAGAACTTGACATAAGAATGGCTGAAGGAATGGATTTCATCCACCCTAGAGAAGGCTCTAGGTGGATCTCATCTTCAACTTCTTTTACTGAAAAAGAAGTTGTAGAGGAAATAGAAGTATGCTCTTCAAATGAAGTATGGTGATGGTACAGGCACAAGCTGCTTCAGGGGAAATTCTGCTTGGATAAAGAAAAACAAAGCACTCACTACAAGAATTAAACACTGGAATAGGTTGCCTGGAAGTGGCAAAACCTCCCTTGAAGGAAATATTCAAGACTTGGCTTGATGGGATAGCCCAACTCATTGCACTGTTTCCAACAGGATGTTGGATCAGATGATCTCCAGAGTCTCCTTCCAAACAAACTAGACTATCCTATGATGCTCTGACTTAGCAAAATACACACTTATGAGACAGATCTTGTTCTAGCAGTTGAAAAATAATCACAAAACCCTCAAGCTGAATTCTGGTGAATCCAGCCAGACCTCACACTACACATTACTAAGGTAACAACTATTAAACAGCTCCCTTTGCCTAAGAATTAGGCACCAAAGGTGGCAGGATCTTACATCATATACGCACCTGAGCTGACATGTGAAGGTACACTTGTTCTGTACTTTTATCAAAGTAACACAGTATGATTTTGGCAAAGAATGCTACTAACAATTTGTATTATTTTCTTTGCCAGTATAACCCTTGTAAAATGGCAGGGGTAACGTGCATGTCACATGCTTAAAATCATGAAGCATCCTAACAGCTTAGGATTCTTTTTCAGGAGAAAGAAAACCGGGAAATGCGCTCTGAACTTCTCCGCTGTCCTGATAAATTGTCCTACAAAAAGTACAAAAGTACAATGACTGCCTGGTAAGCACACTCCTGTTCTTTCCACAGGCCTACTGCAATTCTACTCTTTGACCCTTCAGAAATAAACTAATTGGATTTGTACTTTAAAGGCCACTTGCCATTACATATGAGACTTCATAGTTTATTTTAGGCTCTGTTGCTGTTACAGCAGCATATCACTCTTGGTGTGTGAGTTAAAGCGTTTTTTCCAGTGTCTCTTGTGGGGACTGAAAAACAATAGTACTGCCATTGTTCTGGATCCCATCTTGCTTCAGAATTAATAGTAGGTCATACACTGACTTCTGAAAGACAAATACGCCAAGCAGATGGTACAGAAGTGAACACACATAGCCAGAAATCACTAGGGCTTTTTATTAGTTTTCAGTGTTCTCATACAGGCTCCTATACTAGGATGAGTCTTTGATGGGGGGGAAATATAAAAAAAATACCAAGATGACGGCAAAAGCGCCTTCAAAGCACCTGAAGAAGTCCATCTTCTTGCAATATACTCCGCAACATTACTGCAGTATCTAGGAACCCTAAAAACTGATCAGAATTTTCATGGAGATAAACAATATGATAACTTTTTATATGCTGAAACAATCTCAGCCATGTAGGATCATCCACACGATCAGCTGTCCACCACAAATCTAAACTTGGGTCACAGCTTTAAGCACAGAGTACTTAAGCGAACTCCACACTTACCCGCATATAGACAGTGCTGGCCAGAATGGTGATGGGAACTAGAGGTATAGGGTTTTCATCAGCTGCACCTGGAGCCTGAGCAAATGACTTACTGACCCACATACGCTCTTTTAAAATGAGAAAAATGACACTGACTTCCTCTAAAGTACTTGCCATGAAAGGTCCCCCACTCTGCTTCCTTCTCCTTGGTAAAACATTCGCCTTTTACCAGCTGTCCACTTCCCCTCTCGCCATCAGCAAAAACTGTAAGTTTACTTCCATTAAAAACAGTTTTCATATCTTTGAATCAAACTTGATTTCAGACATCAGTATTGAAGTTTGTCAATGGTCACGTAAACTACAACTCACACACCTACCTATACTTCCACTCTCTACTTCTACTGAAGTTTTCCTTACTCAGAAAAACCCCCTACTCATACTGTCACACATTAGAAAACATTCATTTGACTTCCCATGTCACCAGGAAGTTACTTCACTACTCCTGTGCTATTTATATTGCCAATCTTTCCCTTGAGATTATTTTCTTACAACCCATTAATATCTGCTTCCTTGGTAATTTCTAACATTCACTTCCACAGCTATCTTAACAAGTCTGAAACAGAGAATTCCAGCCTAGTTCTACCCTTCATTATTGATTTTCTAATTAAACTTACCATTCCTTAGCTCCTAATTTTTTTGATGTTTCTCAATGTCACATGATTTCTTTAGCTATGCAGGGCCCTTTGACAAGTTACCATAGTTTCTCTAAGCATCTGTACAATACTGTAAAGGCACACTCCTTTATATCTTAAATTCTACAGAGAACTGTAAAACAAAAACATCTTAAGCGTGATGTCACATACCTACCTGAGCCCTAAGGAACATGTTATTTATAAATATTCCCTAAATCGTTCTCCAGTGTCTAAGCTTAGAAGGTCACTAATTCTCAGGAGCAATTAACTTTTGTCCTGGTTCACAACCTATTGGTGACGTATTATTTCTTGTCCTACAGTGTTAACCAAATCAAGACTCTTGCTGCAGAGCTGAGCTACAGTATTTTTTTTTCCCAGCACTGGTTTTGTGGGAGCAATGCTTGGATATCAAGCCATATGAAATTTCTGGGGCTTGTTTTCTTATTCTTCTTACTTAAAGAAGCCACAGTAGGACAAGTGCCAAGCAATGCAGAAGTAGCCATCAGAATCCTATTACCCATCTCAGTATTTCACTGTGAACCTTCTTCCACCTCACTATCTGTATTCTTCATGCAGACTTAAATAGTAAAGTAACCCTTCTCTGTCCCCATAACATACACAAATAAAATACATTAAACCAAAAGATACATTTAGCAAGGATTTCCAAAAGAGAAATATCCAAGTTGTAAGAAACAACATGTATTTCTTAGATGTTCTTAGGTTCTGATGATAGGCATTTTTTAAGGGAGAGGTGTTCAGAACAAGATTTTTCATTGCAGTACATTCAAGCTAACATTAAATGTCAAAGCTTTCAGGCTTCATAGTGAGCATGTTTTAGTCCTCTTTCCCCTATGATGAGCATTTAATGTTTATGGCAATGCTGTCCTTTTAGTCTATGGGTAACATCCAAGAATAACTGTTGCTAAGGGGCTATGAAGTTTGAATTGTACATCTCAAATAGTGAGCAGAATCCTGAATTAATATGCTGTACGCAGAGAATTTTACCTCATTAGTGAGACCAAAAAAAAGAAACCCGAGAAGAAAAATACGAAAGCTAAAATGGCGGCGTGCGTTTTTGATAATGAACTAAATTATTTCCTTCCAAATCCTGGATTCCCTAAGGTCTGGATTTTTTAAGTCATGACCAAGCAATCTTAGAGCAAGTGCAGGCCCAAGAACTAAAGAAAGTGAAAGACATCTTCACTCAAAGGCCATTCTGAGAAATCAACTGCATGTTTCTATATACAGCTATCCTCTAATCTTTAAAGCAATAAAGAAGTAGATTTCACTTCTGTTTTAATCAAAGAGGTAAAGGAAGTAATTTACAATTCATAAGACTTCAGCTTTTAAGAAGTCATCATATTTAAAGAATTCAAAATGAAGAACAATATAGCCAGAAGTGCTAAAAAAAAAGTTATTAAAGTGCTAGCTTATAATAAAACAAAATACATGTCCAGCATCAGAAACATCTTAGAGCAGAGGTTTGTCACAGAAGCATCTTGTGAGTTACAAACTGTTACAAATATGAAACAATAGAAACAACAAGCAGGATAGGAGACAAGAACAGTTCTTTTTTTGTTGTTTTAAATATTGACACAGCTTTACAGTCAGAAATAACTTAAATTATTAGATCTTCAAAGGAGTTCCAAGAAGACTACATGCTAGTCCTTGCTACTAATCTTATACTCAGTACAGCCCATTACTTCCCCCTGCTGTACGTATAGTCCCACATAAGTCACCAGTGAATAACACTCCTACTAAATCTTGCCAGATTTTTCCTCTTGTATGTTGTGGCTCTTATGTAAAGCACACTGACGGAAGAAGTTAATTAGGAGTAGTCATTGTTACCAAGTATATTTATTAGTCTGACAACCTGCTGTTACCAGACCAAAACAAATAAAAGGTTAAAAATACATATGCACCCATTAAAAAGAAATATATAGATCAGTTACTGTATGCTAAAATAAAATAAAATGTGCCTGGTTTTCAGAAGATGAGAACTTGCTCTTATTTTCAGTGTGCTAATGGAGAAGTGGTTAATAAGTAGAAACATGAAAACTTCTTTGCAGACACAACATAGCAGCAAATTACTAGAGTTTGATATTATTACTTACCGAAATCTACTCTTGTTAATATGCACTGCATTGGATGGTCAGTTGTATGCCTTGTCGTCGTCGCACCACTTTCATAACAAGTTGCACATAGATCGTAATCGTAGCAAATTAAACACTTGTATCGGCGACCTCGAAAATTTCCTTTTAAACATGCATCACAGCTGACACCTGTAAAAAAACAAAACTGCTTTAAAACAGCAATAAAATGCACTTTTTAATGAGGCAGATTTGTTGCTATTACCTCTTAACAACTAAAAGGAGTCAGCCATCTCTGACACGTGCAGCTGACAAGACTCAATTTTTAAATGTATTTATGTCTCTAAAAGACACTGCTCTCCCAAAATTAGAATCTTAAATTCTGGAAGTAAATTAAGGGCAAACTCAAGCATCTGAAATAATAATATGTGAAGTTATAAAATCTCTTTGGATGCAACTTCATACAGGCACCTTTACCTGGTCGTATTGACTGGTATTTTTGACTGTTCAGTTAGGAATCTTGGGCCAAACATGCTTAAAAGCTAAATGGTATAACGGTTGATTGAGAGGAAAAAAACCACAACAAATAAGCAAACCAACTACTGACAAAAATTCACTAGCTTTTCAGCCTTTACTTTCACACTTCCTAATACTTTAATTCTGAAGAACACCTGTCGTAGTTCAGCCCCGATCAGGACCAGACTACGCAGTCTCTCTCTCACACCCCCCCCCCCCTTCCGAGAGAACAGGGAGAGAAAATATAAGGAAAAACGGCTCGAGGTTTGAGATAAGGACAGGGAGAAATCCTTAAAGTTACCGTCACAGGCAAAACAGACTCGACTTGGGGAAAACTATTCATTTATTACTACAAACAGCAGGATAATGAGACAGAGAACAAGATAACCGCCATCCACCCCTCCCTCTTCCCAAGCTTAACATTATCTCTACTACCTTCCCCCCCGCCCCGAGCGGCACAGGGGGGAAGAGGGAATGGGGGTTGCAGTCAGTCCATCATACGTTGTTTCACGCCGCTGCTTCATGGTCGGGGGAAGAACTCCTCACATTCCTCCCCTGCTCAATCGTGGGGTCCCTCCCACGGGCCACAGTCCTTTGTGGAACCGCTCCAGCGTGGGTCATCTCTTCCACAGGTGCAGTCCCTCTAGAACAGCTGTCCCAGCGGGCCCTCCTCGGGCCACAGCTGCCTTCAGGCATCCACCTCCCCTGGTCCAGGGTCTTTCACGGGCTCCAAGTGGATCTCTGCCCCTCCGTGGACCTCCATGGGCTGCAGGGGGACAACCTGCTCCACCATGGTCGTCACCACAGGCTGCAGGGGAATCTTGGCCAGGAGCCGCATTACTCCTCCCCCTCACTTCTGAACTGACCTTGGCATCTGCAGCCGTTCCTCACAACAGGCTGGTAGATGTCTCTCAGGATCTTTTTTACATCTTATTCACTTCTCATCTCCTCTCCACTTCTTGCAGCTGGGCCGGACCGAGTTGGGCCCAGTCGGCCGCCTGGCGAGAGGCCAGAGGCTGAGGCCTGCAAGGCCCATGAGGCCTGTGCCTCCCGCTCTGTGCCTCTGCCCCCGCTCAGCTTCTTTACATCTTCTCTTCTTTTTTTTTCTGTTTTCCCCTTCTTAAATACGTTATCGCAGAGGCGTTATCACGGAACATTCTGCTACCAATCGGCTCGGCCTTGGCCAGCAGCAGGTCCGCCCTAGGCCTGGCCAAGTCCGCTGAACAAAGGGGAGCGACTTCTAGCAGTTTCCTACAGAAGCTACCACCTTAGGCCCCCCCTCACTAAACAAAACCACGACAACACCATAACCATCCCTGACATTATATGTGGGGTAGAAACTAGGAACTTTTTGTCTCTCAAAATACAGAAAAAAGTTGAAGTGTTTTTTTGCAGTTAGGCTGGATCAGTTCTCTCCAACCTATTTCTTTCTTGAGTTCAGTCTCTGCACTGTAAGGTAGACACACTGCATGTGTCAGAGAAAGGCCTTACAGCTTCCAAAGTTTTTAATTTCTTTCTTTGTGGTTTCAGTCCTCTTTTGGTTACCTAGAGTCAAGTGCAGAAGAAGTATCATCATCTTGTAATTTGTCAAGTTTAACATAGGCTTCCTTCAACTGCAGTAACTAATTAAGGGCCTCCATGAAAGAAATCAGTGTATACTATTAAGGCAGGATTTTTATCAACATCCTCTTTCAGCATCAGCTAAGACATATTCTTCATAGCTTGGTACAAGCACAGACAACTCTGAAGAAATAAAACTGCCAGAACTAAATAGTCACATTAGCCACCCCCCAATTTTTTAAGCCTAATTGCCAGAGGACAGTAGTTAATTACAGAAATCTTTCTGCATTATTTGTTGTTTGCAGTTTTTGCAACTCCACTCCGTTGCATCTGAATAGAAGCTTTACCACATGTAACACAGGAATGCAACAATAAGTAATTTATTTTAAAAATCTCTGCTATTTGTTCAAACAATTGCATCACCACACTTAGATGAACAGTGGACAAAATTATCATTCTTTTCTTTAGTTTCTTACCTACAGGGATAGCTTAAGGCATTACCTAATTATTTCTAATGTCTAAGCACGGTGCTTACATGAACACTGAACCTATTTCTTCAGTTGCTTCACTCAGTACCTACCTGAAAGCATCACTTTACATGGAACAGTGTATTTTGAGAAAATATTTCAAGAATCTTTGTTAATATACTCAAAGAAGTGTTGTTTTGAGGATGGCACCGTTATCATCTTCAAAGTAGGGGTTTGGTTTTGTTTTTTTTTTTTTTTAAAAAATCTCTCACATGACATGAATGTCTCTGAAGTTTCCTCCATAAACTCTGAAGGAATTGTAACAATCTTGGACGATGTAGACACTGAGAGCAACCTAACTTCCGAGAACACCTACTTGTTAGCTCCATAGAATGAATTTAATTGCTTCAGTTTGTTTGCTTTTTTTCCCCACAAAGACATCTACAAAATTTTACCTATGCAGTATCCGTATCTCCCCAACAATGCATGCTATACACAAAACACTTACCAGTTATTGGCAGCATTGCAAATCTTTTTGTTGCCTACTGAACTTTCTAGAAAACAGTTGATCAGCAAGTTAGACATCACACTGAGATAAGCAGACTAGTTCAACCTAGAGTCTATGCCAGACACTAACAGCTCTCCAGATGATGTATTAAGCCACAGTTCTTTAATAAGTTATATCTTCTCCACTTTTTTCCTTTAAGCTCAAACCAGTTGATCTAACATAAATCTAAGCCTCCGCAACAGTTACATGTTCTCTCAAACATCTAGATCATTCCTACTTGAAGACAGCCATGTTTTCAAGAAGTTTTCATTTACATGTTTTCTTCTCCATATCATTACAAACTGCAATCTCTGTACACTTTTGTCTTAATAACTTCGGAGAAATCCAGACAAAAACATAAATCACAACATAATGTTTGTATTTAAAACTTAAGAACATTTACAGGGAATATGTACAACAAGGTCTTCAAACAATAGATAAATTTTGCTTTTTATAATCAATTATCAGGAAGTCTACAATCTGAGTCGAACAGAAAAACTAACATTAGCAGAATGTTAGTTAAAATGGTTGTTAAAGTCAGCCCAGGAGACTAACAAAGTTATAGAGACAGCAGGCTTTCTGTATCTCTCAAGGTTAGTATTTTGCCACAACTATCACATCCTCCCCTTTGAGAAACAGGCTGACAGCAGGAGATGTACCATGTTACTTTCATATCCTTTTGTGTAGTGGAGAATGAAAACCACAGAAGGGAAAACGATAATTAAATTTAAAGCCTCAGTTTGGGAGCTAAACCCATGCTTAAATCCCCAGACCTCCCCCTTGAATCCAGAGGGATCTCTTTTCCAGAGGTTACATCACCTGTTCTTCCTTTTTTACAACAGTCTCACCAAGTCAGGCTCGTTACAGTTTTTCCTGTTCTTCAAGACTATTGCTTGGCTGCCAAGACCTCAACCATCTATCCAACATGGGATCTGGAAACTTAAATTTCCAGGCAAACAATCTCCTCCCACTCTATTCTTTCTACTATAGTAAACAGTTTTATTTCCTTATCAAAGCCTTGATTTTCCTTTTTTCTCTACTTCAATCTTTACATCAACTGAGATTCCAAGTGTTCATTTCTTTTCCCTGCACAATCCCCAAACACTCAAAGGTAACATATTCTAGTCAGTACAGCACAACTTTCACCAGATGCCTATCCAACACTTGCCTGCATTTATCTTACATTTGCAAATAGAGCAGGTAAGCTACAGATTCAAGAATGTCAGATTAAACTGAATGCATCCATATTAATTCCAGCTTGTAAGAAGAAAACATGCTCTAGAGAGGTTCACTCTGAAGCAATGAACAAAAGCAAACAACCAAAAGAAGAGCCTAAACACTGTATGACAAGGATTTAGATAGTCAGCATACATTTCTGACTTGCAAGAAACGCTACTGGCTTTTAAAAGAATCCTTGAATGAAATCCTATTAATCCCAAATGAATTGCTATTCAACAAGAACTTCTGATTCACCTTTCATAAAGCAATGACTTGGAATGATGAGAGTAAGAAGTATCCATTTTAATTACCGATTACATTTTCATTATCACAAATGATAGAGGTGGCTTCCTCAACTTTTTTCCTACTTTGTTATTGCTATACAAGTACACACATATACTGTGTAACACGTATCACGTCTAATTAAAACTTTGCTGGTCACTGATAAAGAATGTTGGTTTTTTAAAGGAACACTGTTCCACTAGAGGGTAGCATTGTGCTAAAAGCCTAAGGAGTTTTGGTCCACTTTACCTTTCATTACTAAAACTTCTCAAAGTTTCTTCAGCAGTGTTCCCTCACAGTATCAACAGTTTCAGTCTCTCCAGCTTCAGATTTTGATTGAAATGAATAAGAAGATATTTAACAATCCCGTTAGTAAAATGTCTTTTACCCCTTCAATACAAAATTCTTACTACGTTTACGTCAAGTTATCTCACATCTTCCTCTAATCCAGGGTAATAACTTCAGGGAACATATTATCACACAAGTATTATATACATCACATGCTGAATAATGATGTTAAAAAAAAAAAACAAAAACAGAACAAAACAAAAAAACCCCAAATGAACAACAACAACAAAAAAACCACGACCAAAAAACCCAAACCTAAACCAACCCCTCTCACCAACACCTTTCATACTCCGATCCTGACAGCCAAATATAATTTGCTTTTACGACACAGAACTGTTTTTGCTAGGAATTAACTAAAACAAAACAACTTATCCCAGGTTTAACAGAGAAATCAAAGGGAGCACATAATCTAATTTCATAACGGAGAGAATAACACCAGACAGACATGTGGTTCAACTATCACATACATTAGGATTAATTTGTTTCTACAATTACAAGCAAAGCTAAGGTATAAGATCAATTGAAATGTCATGATTGTTGCAAGCCACTATGCCTTGTATAGACACTCATTTGTAACACAGCAATGATTTTTTTTTTCCCCCCTCCACTTGGTCTCCTGAGATACTATGGCAATTCAAATAGTAATATTAAAAGCCCAATAATCTGGCCCAGTTAAAAACGATCTGAGAAACTGGGGAGAACTCGGCAGTGTTTCTTACTTTAATAGCCTCATCTCTTAATGCAGACTACTGCCTAACTTGAGAAGGTAATTTCTAGGAACAGAAACTTCTGTTGTTTCTGTGAAAATTTCACTAGAAATCCAACCAAACCATATAAATGTTAATTTTTGGTGTTTTTTTTTTCCCCCACACGTTTACTAAAGCAGACTGTGAAAACAAACATCAAAAAAATCTACAATGCCGAACATACTTCGCCTGTGCAGCTCCAAGTGCTGAGCAGAAAATTCACACAATACCCTTGAAGTAACTAAAAATGGTCCTATGTGTAACAGGGCTGAACATGCAGTATCCTCCTATAGCCGACTGGCAGAAGCAACAACCAGACTAGCATGCCTGCAAAAACAACTAGTGGGATTAAAGCTACAGGCAGAGATGATGTTGACTTGTACTGGAAAGGAAGGAGGGCAGAAATGGAGGGAATCAGGCCTGTGTTAGACCAGAAAGGCAAAAAGGCTTTTTTTTTCTGAACATCACTCCTGTTTTCTCTACGGAGTAGAAACAGACACTTCAAATCTGGTAATCTCCCTGTCGTGGACAAATGTCATGAAGCCCACTTACACAGTGTCTGGTACTTGTTTGTAGCTCATTTAAAAAGAGAGAATCAAGCAGTATGGCTGGCCCAGCAGGCTCCAGCCTTGGTCCTAACAAATAAGAATCAGTCAGCCTGCTACCAAAAGGAACTTTTCCACTTTTGCTTTTGCATCTCAAGTTGTGGAAGTTAGACATTAACTTTGTCATGTAGAGTATCAGGAACAAGCGATTAGTAAGCAGTGCAGAACATGCTCAACACTATGCAGGAATCACGCAAGAGAGAGATGGCTCCCCACAGCAACAGTCACCTGCCTTTCCCATTAAACTGTGCTTTTCTCTATGGAATTTCCCAGTTCATTCATTTGTCACACCTTTGAATTCTGACACCACAAGAACCTTACAGAGCTGACTGTGTCTCTGTTTCAGATGTGCAACAGAATACATGTCTCTACTTCACCCTCAAAGCATTCAATCCTATGCACCGAGGCAGTTAGGGTGGAATGTCCCAGACACAAACTAGTATCTGGCCAGTTAATTAAATATTAAGGCCTACATGTGAGAGATGAAATAAAGTGCTAAGTTAGCTTCACTTTGCTGCTTCCTAACTTGAATTTGTAACCTTTGTAAGTCAGTCCATCCATTTCTATTTGTTTACACAAATCATTTTAATAATGTAGTACTAAAATCAGTCAAAGAACAAGATGACCATTACAATAATTTATATTTCCCTAAAACATAATCAGAAATTCATTGAATACTGAAAAAGTCACTCAACATCTCTTCTCCAGATCCAGTCTTGAGAGGAAGGCCACAATATCTAAACATATCCAGTAGGGCTGTAAAACATACTGAAATACTAATAAAGTATTTGTAGTTCTTCAATGTCTTAATAAAAAAAAAAATCCTAAATAGTCTTACTTTATGATTTACGGCTCTCACAGGTGAGTTCTATGTATCTCATAGGAACTGATCATACTGCCCAGTAGATGGCATCCCATGACACCAATGATATTTATACAGCGGGTCCAAGAACAACTTTGCCTCCATTAACTCAAATATAAACACCAATTGAACATTTTAATTATTTACAATAGATCCCAGAAACACTGGTGGTTTCACTAAAAGAGGGAAGCTGTCTTCTCACAACACCAGATGGATGACATAACAGCTGACTAGTAAGCCCTGTGCACGTAACTTTCTTTCAAATATCACCTTTTCCAAAAAAACTCCAACCAAACAAAAAAAAAAAAATCAATATGAATTTATTGATCACTGTCCAAGAATCATTGTAAAGCTCATTTGCCCAAGTACCAAATCATGGAAAAAGGAGGCACTATGCAAAGACTGCTGTAAAATGAGGTTTAAATGTTGCTCATATGCCAAAATACAGAAAGCAAGCATGAATGATAAAAGGATTTTAACAAGTTCATAGGAGTCTTGGGAAACTCCTTCAGATAAGATGAGAAAGCAGCTGCAGGAGACTAATTCTCAAAACATTTTTAAAATAGCCTACTCTGTTTCTATCTAAGGAACTTCATTTAGCAAAATACAAGTGTGGAATCCACCCTTACTGGAGGAGAGCTATTAAGTTTGAAATCTAGAATAATATTTGCTATGCCTTCTATTTTTTTTTTACTACTTTTGCATGTTACTGCAAACACCACAAACAGAAATAAACCACTTTCTCCGGATATATTGGCCAAAAACCAAAAAGGCATATTAAATAGTTACTGACAATGTAAATAGTGTTTTCTATGCTTCATATCCTGATAAGACCCTTCACTAATTGTTCCTTAAATTCAAACAGAGAAAACAAGGTAAAAGTCCTGGCCTTCTACAGCACAAAGATGTTTTCACTCAGAGTACCACAGACTTCTATTCAAGTATGTTCTCTGATGTAATACTCTGAATAGAATATTACATTTAACGTATCTAAACATCTAGAATCCAGTAGAATTCTTAACCTGTCATGACAACTGACTCACAGTGAGAGGTTTTTTCAAGACATGTTTAAGACTTTTAAAGTAGAACTAGAAACAGTGTACACTGCAAGGGTTTTTGATCATGCAGAATTGGATTTCTAATTTAATATTCAATACTCTGTCTCACATGCATCTTATAATTCAATTAATATAATTTAATTTGACCATTTCAAAACCATTACAACACGAAAGCCTGCTGAAGTACTCTAAAGACATTAAAATTAAACAAATTGCAACACATTTATCAGAGCTTAGAAAGTTTGTAATGTGGCAACAAATGGAACTGGCACCAGGCATGATCTTATTTAACAACTCTGTTAATCTGCAAAACGGCAAATAGCATGTGAATTCTATTAACAGAAAAATACTCAAACTTAGGCTGCTGTAAACAGTGCCAGGGCAGGAAAACAACAGTAAGAGCACTGGGATAAATCCTCTATCTAGTAAAATCACTGGTAAAGTTTCTCATTTAATAGGATAGGACCAGGTTCCTGAGTTTCTTTCAGGACTAAAGAGAAATACTCAACAAAGGCAGACACCAACTGAAAGAGAATTGGGCTGGAGGGGACAAGCATCACACACAAGTGAGTATTATAGGTGTAAGAAACATGAAGAAACACTGAGAAAATCATAAAAATAAATTAAACAGAAGAGCTAGTACTCCTCTGTTGCGCCCTGCAAGAATTGAGAGCTAGTCTTCTCAGAAAAAAAATCTTTGCATATTTTGATTTAGAGTGTTACTTAAGAAGAGTGACAAAAAAAAAAAAAAAGTAAAAACAAACAAGGAGAACAAGGCATATGTCCAATCAGGCATGGGAGAGAACTGAGTAGTACAGCTCAACTGAGCAGAGAAGTTAAGGTGCCTGAAGACTTAATAGTATTAACATCTTTTTCTATGAGCCACTGTTTCAGGCATGTGAGAGAAAAACATCAACACTCAATACACCTAGCACAGGCAAAATTCATCAGTTTTCTTTGCAAATTCTTACCTTTGCAAAAAGTTTAGCAGAAATTAAATACTCTATTTAGGTACAGCCTATGCATAGCTCGATGTCTGGAAGCCACACTCAGCTTTACTTCCTTCTGCACCATCAGACTCACTCCTGACCATCCTATACTTAAAGATTCTCCAAGTACGAAAATGTGACAAGCTTTTATCCCCTGCAGCACAGAGAAGATCTAAGATTTAGCACAGGCAGGAAGCAGGGCGTACTGGTTGGGCAACCACATAGCTAGAACCGAAAGACAGAAGTTTTCACGCAGCAATCATTCCAGCTCTCGCAGAAAAGACTAATGATTACAACCTGTCTCGCAATAGCTGAGACTAACAGTCAAGACTTACACAAGTTGGTGTGTAAATATAGATAATTTTCATGTCAGGAAAACAGATCTGCAAAGCAGTTGGGAAAGGGAGGGAAAGAAGAAGCAGCAGCTCTCCTCTTCACTGAAGAAAGCCATGATGTCTGACATACGGCAGACAGCCATACCTAGATTTCTTCTCATCACTCAGCTAAGTTACAGAGAGGAGGGCAAGAACACTCTCAAACTTACAGCCTACTATCAAAATTACCATTCTGAATGGCATCACAATGTCATAAAAGGAATTTATCCTTCTTTAACACCACAAGAGGTCTAGGAACTTCTAAAACTGAGTTTCTCTGAACACCAGATGGAACGATAACAAATTTATTTTTTAAAATGGCAATAAGAGGTTAAAACTACACAGTATATTCATTTTTCTTACTATGAACATAAACAGACTGCCTTGGCAACCACTTTTACTCCTAATCTTTAGCAGCCTCTCAGGCTGATAACAAGCCTGCAGAAACTACAATTGCTTATGATGTGAAAGCTACACCAGAAGAGTGCTGTGGGAAATGCAGTATCCAAAAGCACAAAAGGTTTCATGTCTACTTCGGTCAGGCTTTGAGTTTGTTCCACTCCTCTCTCCCCTTCTTTCCAATTCTCCATGGCACATACTTCTTTGATAACTGCTCATGCATTCCTGGATTGGTAACCCAGTGATTTGCCAGTCATAACAAATGCCTATCTTTGTCTTTTTTCCTCTCATTAGGAAGAGTTTAATTTAGCTTTATTACTTGTAGTTTCTTTTTTCTTCTCCTCTTATACCACATATGTATAAAGAACCAAAGATTATCAGAGCATTACTTCCTGAACACTTCCCTGACAGTCCCATCCATCCTTTACACATATACACAACTTACTTTTCAGAATAATTTACTAACCCCTGTAACTACTTAAAAATGAGTCCAACCAGAACTGCTTAAAAAAAAAAAAAAAAAAGATTTCTGTTCAAGCCTGTCATCAAAGTAAACCTTTCAAAGGGAAAACACTACATAATTGGATGTTAATCCAACATACTAAAAAGGAAAGCATAACTTGGGACAAGTATGAAGAAAAAAAAAAAAGAGATCATCTGTCAAACAAGACAAGAAGGGATCAATTTACTGTAGAAAACATGAAATATAAGTTCATCAGGTTCACTATTATTTTGCTATAAAATCCCAATCATATTCTGAAATTCAAGAACAGGAAGGGAGAGTTCATTTTTATTCCTAGAACTCAGAGCAATCACCTACAATTTCAAAGAGAAAAAACAATTTCTATTTTTATCTGTATAGAAACCAAAGATACATTAAGGTCAGTATTTAGAGCATTGTTTTCTACTGGAGGGGGAAACAACAATTCTGAACAAAACATTCACTGTGGTTTCAATGTAACTGTTTTGTTGCAGGTAGAAACACTAAAGGGCAGAATAAAGACCAAAGAATGAGATTTTTGTTCTATCCTGCCGAAACTCAGATCTCTCAAATCCTCATGTCAAATTTTAACGCAGCAAACTGCCAAGTACTTTGACTTAAACCACAACAGTCAGACAGGTACCACAGTTGCCATCACCTTGCTTCAAATAAAAGCCTTCTGCAGCCCCTCATCCTTACACTGAATAGGAGATAATCAAGAATCACTCAGCCTTGCTCTAGAACAAAACACTCAGAACTAAACAATGTCAAAAAGGTCGGGAAAACTGCATTTGCACAAAGGCTCAACAGCTAGATGAACACAGTCTGAAACTTACAGTTGCAGAGGAATACTTAGTACAGGAATATAATTTAAGAACTGAACAACAACTAACAAAAATAGATCTTACTTACCAAAGAGTTCTAAAAATTTTGAAATTGAACTTTAACAAAAAAGGTATTTTCTAAATGAAAATAACAGATAGCAATTTATAGAGAAGTTTTTCTTTATTTGCTGAACTACAAGAATAAAGCCTAGTGCCTAGGGGCTTAATAATGCAGCATTTTATCAAAACAGAATAAAATATACCCCACTTTGTAATTTAAGAAACAAGGAAAGGAAGTGCCAAAACCCATTAGGCTACAGGTTCAGATGCCATGCTGCAGTTACAAAATGCACGGAATAGTATTTTAAGGATAGGGGGAAAACCAACTGTATAAACAAATCTGATAGATCTTCATTTAAATAAAATTTTAAATGGCCTACCTATTAGACAAAAAAATCAGAGCTCTAATGTAAAGATACTGCTGAAGAAAACCAAGATGATGAAGCTGAGGAAGGTGGAGATACAAGAGGTATTTTCACTGTTTTACTTCAATTTCTGCATTTTGGAAGCACATAGTGCATTCACAACACTGAAAAATCATAACTTTTTCCTTTGCATTTTTAGCTCTGTTCTTTGTTACTCACTGGACTCTGCTGGAATTCCACATAGAAAGGTAGCTTTTGGCTACTAAACTGCTGAGCTATTTCAAGTTCTCAGATGTTTATGAGCAAAACCACTCACTCTCATACTTCCATCTTCTGTAGTTAGGACCTCCTTTAAACACATCCGTATTTTCTAAGACTGCCTCACTGCATACTGTGTTGGATTCTCGGTTTGATTTGGGAATGCATGTCAAAAATACAAGTTTTACCACAAAAATAGCACAGTCTTCTAGTCTACAGAGGTTGGGTACGAGTGCGGAACTCTATCCATTTACCTTGGCAGTCTTCAAGGTGCTATCACTGGGGAGCAGGGATGAAGAGAGACCTTCAGCCCATTCAGCAGAACAGAATGTCCACATTCCTTGTACAACTTTAAGCCAAATGTTATTTTAACACTTTTTCTGAGCTCCCTATTGACTGTTACAACACACCAGCTCCTACAGGAAATAACACGCGTTAACTACTTTCCTTACAGATTCTTCAGCACGTGCTAGAACTGGCAGCTACCTTACCTCACTGATACACCTCTCAGCAGAGCAATTAAACTCAGAAGCAATTCATCACCTCATACCTTCCCAAAGTTCACAATTCTCCATTAATTTATCAGGAAGAAAGAGGTATGACCTTGCACCCAAAATACTGTCCACATAAAATATATTTTACAAGACAGTTTTGAAGCTTTTTTTCCGATTTGCAGGCCTCTTTTAGTAAAGATAACAGACCTAAATACAGTAACTTAGAGCCTATAGTACAGCAAATAATGAGTCCATTCTTCTTGTGTACAATTAGAAGTCTTTAAATTGTTGCAGAAGGAAAACAAAAATATTAACAACCCTATTACTTACACACAACTTCTCTAGTCTTCTTTACCTCTAAGGTCTAATTCATCCTGAACATAGGTAATCAGATAATTCAAATATTTCCTCTGTAATTTCTCATTTCTGAGACATTCCTCAGCAGCTTTTCTAGAGTTCCTGGATTAACTGCATGAAACTACAGTACGGATCTTATCAATGGCTATACAGTGGCAAGATCTCCAAATGCTTAGCACAATGAAAGAGTGTGCAGGCAGCATCATCTTATAGACTAGAGACATTTAATGCAATGTTGTATTACACAAGTTAAGAGTGTCTGCTTTCTTCAAAAGCATTAATTTGTGAATAGGGACATTAAAAGAAAGGGAAAATAGGTTTGGAAAAAGCTCAACACAAAGTTTAATGCAAGCACTACAAACAGTATTCATCAGCATCAGCTGTTGACATGAAATATTTGCTCTGAAAAAATATGTAATGGTATTCCTCAAAGTTAGGGTCTGGAGTCCTGCATCTTAATCATCTCATCTCAATGACCACCCAAGAGTACTTTACTCTTGGCTAGATTACTGTATTCTGGCTTGTAATTCTCAACAACCCCCTCCTTCAGCTTTCTGATCACTTTCCATGAATTCCTAACACTTCCAGGAACAAAATATTAACTGAGTTTTGAGGTACAATGGGAATGATACCTGCCAGTAATTAGCTCCAACACTTAAGAGCTGGATAATACCATAACAGACTACAAAATAGCCCCAAAAACCTATTAAAATCCTGTACTTATATTATTTTTTAACATGACACCATCAGTTAAACTCGTTAATTTGCATCCTGCAGATCCTCTGCTTCTACATAAACTTCAGGCACCATTTTGGAATAACACAAGATCATTATCTATAGCTCTACCACTACAAATTTGACTAATAACAGTCAATTATTCTAAGGAATCTTCACTTACAAATCTTCACTTATAAAGCTACTCTTCTAAAGTAAAATCGCAAGCTGTTTCCTCAGCTCCTCACAAAAGTCTTTCAGCATAAGGAACACTTGATATGCTGTCAGATCCTGCCTGGCAATTTATGCCAAAGCAACCTGGGAGAAGACACTTGCAGATCATAGCATCCATTCTTTCTGTATTCAGGAGGGCAAACAGGTTTATTTACCTCTGCGGTTTTCCAAAAATTGAAGACAAGCAGGGGAGAAGAGAGGTGGAAAATGTACCTGACCTCCTTCTGAATCAAGACACTGCATAGCATCCACCCCTTCTTAAATTCGTAAAGTATCTAATTAATATAATCAACAAATACAAGTCTAAACAATAAAATAGAAAAAAACCAGTCATGGTTTACAGCATGGTTGCATCTTACAATCAGAGATTGTAACAATCAGAGATTGTTTGGTCAGAGATCAAACTACATTTTACTGTCATTTTCAGCTTATCAGAACAGAACAAATGATAGCAAGGAATAGGCATGGAATTAAGACAATCTGAGCGATCATATGCACATCTAGATTGAAAAAAAAGTTAAACCATGACAAAGAAAGCTCAGCGTTCTCTATAGCTTAGGTGTCTTTCTGCAAGGGCACCCTGAATTCCCTTTCCCAATCTTAACCTCATTTTCCACAGCTAGATTCAGGGAGAGAGTCTACTCTGGACATGTGAAAAATAATACTAACAGTAATTCAGGTGCTGAAGTTAGTGGCCTTATTTACTTCCAGAAAATAATGAGACAAAGTTAGAAGGAACTTTGGAAACTGCAGTAGTCTGTCCAGTTGTGACCCATGTTATACCACTGTTACTCTTGGTGAAGATGCTCTCATAGATCTGATTTCACAAGTGACTCACAAGGTGCTTCTCACTACAGAAATTTTGGACTTGTAGAGAAAATCCACATCTCAGCTTACATACCGATATAGACATAATACCTGTATACTAAATACCATTTGTGTTAGGAACATCTCATAAGTACTGCTTACATTAAAAGCATATGCCAATACTTGCAGTAATTCAAACATTTGCTATGTTGAAGTGAAAGTGAGGTGATGGTGTCCTCAGCACAGACAAGCCTTTGTGCCTAAACCAAAGATTTCTTCAGAGCTAATTTAATTTTAATTATGACAAAAGAAAGTCCAACTGACAAAGGATTACAGTCAGACTCCCAGCAGTTTCAAATTCATTCCAGGTGAACGCTGGCTTCTAAGCATGCACAGCCAGTACACAAACTGGTAAGTTACGCAAAAAAATGTACCTCCAGTAAAACTGAACACTGTTTATTACCAGAATTTTTTATTTGGAAGTAAAGACAGAGGTTACTAACAGTCACACAAGAAGAACTTACATGACTACATTCTGCCACATTTCTGACCTTGAAAGTCAGATCTATTGCTGCTTGAGATAGGTATCCCGAGAATATCAGCTGCTTAACAGCTCACAGCACTGCCCTCCGACCAGCCACCTTCAGGCTGCCTCCATTCCGCCTCCAAGCAACTCTACTGTTGTTCTAGGCACACGCCCATCTGTTTACTTCCAGAAACCGCCATGACGTTCCTGCCATACTATCAAGCATCCAGAGAGCAACTCTGTTGGTCTGTAGAGGTGCAAAATTTGTTTAGAAATTGGTTTAAGATTACAACCCTAATACGAATGTTCATATTCTAAAACTGCTTTATCCTATCTGTCACATTAATTCATGCTGATTTCTACACTAGCTGTTTATACATAAAGTCTTCACCTCATCTTTTTCATTTTTAGAGTAAATATTGTCTAAGAGAGCTCGCCAATAGTAATTGCCTTCAGCCAAGAATACTGGCTGCTTTAGTACCAATAAGCTAACAGAAGTCAGACCTTAAATACCATTTACAGTAGGAATCAAGTGTTACTGAAGAGTTTTGTGAACAATGACTCTCCTCAACAAATAATTAAATAATTAATCAGTCATAATCTAGACTAGTAAGTAACATTTTCATTATTAAAGCCACCTTGTCTCATCTAACAAACAAAAACAAAACACAAATCCATCTCTTTAACAGGTCACAGAAACTATGCCTAAAAACATTTTCAGTAATAACTATTTTCTGAAATAAGCATGGGCTAGTTGTGATACCAAGAAACTCTAGAGCTTTGTTTTTCAAAAAGGCTTATAGAGGCAGGTGCTAAACTTCTATTGCACTTGAACCCAACACGGGTCTCCAGTTTCCCCAGATGTTTTTGAAAATCCCATCCTAGAGCACTCTAAGGAGGAAAGTAGGAGAGGGAGAGCACAGCAAAGGAAAAGAAGAACAATGACAAGGAAATAAGAGGGTGAAAGATAAGAGATCAAAGACAAAAAGAAGGAAAACAAAGAAGATAATGTATCCTACCAGAGACAGCACCTCTTGTCAGTCAAGACAAGAAACATTGCCTCCCAAAAAGAATCTGGCACCAGGAAGTGGCAGAAGTGATGGGGGAAGACCAAATCTGACCTGAGGTAAGAAGACAAAAAAAAAAAAAAAAAAAAAAAAAAAAGTGTTATGATTTTTTTTAAACTTTCTGTTGCTTCATCTTGTTTTTGAAATGTATCTTTTTTAAAAAGCTGTGATTTTTTTTTTAAATTAATGCTTTTCTTCAGCTGGGTTTTGTCAGTGATGACAGCAGGATGATCCAAATTAAACGTGAAACAGGATCAATAGTATTTGGATTAAAATGTGAAATTCTATTTCTGAATAGCGAAGTTAAAAATTGATTTAAAATACTACAGGGAAGCTGTATGAAGTGATAGCTGCAAACAGCATACGCCACTGAAATGTCCAATGAGTCAAAAATTTGAAGTAATGGACTTGCATCTATAAAACTCACTGGAGTATAAGACCACTAATTCCCATCTTTAGGACACTTTCCCAAGTGCCTTCTGGCAAGATATAAAATCTCTAGCTGATATCCCACATGCAAATGGAAGAAACATCACAGCCTCCTGTGTCCAGGTTCCTTGTTTAATTGTAATAAAAAAGTTTTACCCACTTCTCCAACTGAAAATGGGGTGACTTTCAGAGAAAGTCTCCTAAAAGCTCCAAATAAAGCAATCACAATATAAAGAATTAACACACTCATTAAACTCACTGCAGGGCAACAAATAGGCAATAAAAAGAGGAATTCTTGTGCAAAGGCAAAACAAAAGACTAAGTCTAAAAAAGTTATTTAAATATTTTAACATTTTAAAAAAAGATAAAAATTCCATCAAACAATTCATCCTCCAATAAATTTTGCCAAATATGTCAGAGGCTCCGGTGACTCCTCTCTGTACTTAAAAATTAGTTCCAGACTAGAACCAATGACTTCAAGTTGCAAAAGTCAAGCCATCACATGCACATACCTTCAAAATACAATTCTGAGACCTATGGATGCAAAGCAGTTATGCAAGTGATAAAAAAATCATATTAAAGCTGAAGACACTTCTATGATGATGCCCCACAATTTTCACTTGGTACAGACGTCACTTACCAACTTAGTAAATGTCTGTAAGCCAAATAAAACATTTCAAATAGCTCTAAACCGAAACCTTAGGTTTATACATACATTCTAAAATAGTAAAACTAGTAAGTTTGTCTCTACACTCCACACTGAATTCGAAGTGGTCTTACTTCATTGTGTCAAAATTAACTGTAATACCACTATGCAGATATAAAAATGTGGGTAACCATAACGACCATATGTTACAAAAAACAACAGGAGTAAGTTCAACCAGATGTTCAGGTGATGCTCCAGGGAAATGTGTAGGAAGCAAACGGAACGTAAGATTTGAGTTACTTGACAGCCAAATTTGAATCTGAAATAGTTAAGAGACTTGAAGTATAAAATTTAAGATAGAATCAAAAGCTTTAATAGTTTAATGTGTATACTAGGTAGTCTCAAGAACCTGCAGCAAAAGGATTCTTCACAATCTTATTACATACTGTATGAAAAAGCACTTCAGTTTTATTCACCCTCTTGAATTCATGAAATACCTTCTTCTCGTATTAGGAAAGGGAGCTTACAGACTCCTACGTAGATGAAGCCTTTCTGTCAGATTCCCTCTCTGTATCAGCCTGAGGTGAACACCTTTTCAATTTCCATCCATGCACTAATTCCCCCACACATGTGTCCTGAGTCCCTAACAGGCCTTTTTGAGTTCTCTCAATTCGATGTGCCCAAGCTGGTTACAGTGCCTTTCAATGCTGTTTCTGTATGGGTGAGCAACATTGCTGCCTTTGGTTAAGCTCGTATATCTCTTCTCAGAACCTACAGCAACGAAACCCACCCATCTATGTTAAATCCTGCAGAGGGAAGAATGCACTGCATATGGAGGACTTGGTCCAAGTCATTCCAAAAACAGAAACAATGAAAACTCATAGTCTTGCTCACATTAAAATACCCTAAAATAGGGTACCCTAGAATATATGATCCAGAATCCATAGGAAATGCAATCTAGCACAATTATATTCCTTTCTAGAAAAATACCACCTCACTCAGTGCACCAGGGCATATGGTGTTCAGTAAACAAACAGAAAAGTCTTTATTTGTTTTATCACTGGTCACTCTGATGCTTTATTTATCACACACTTAGAAAAATTTCCATTGACTATGGATTTTCTCACTGCCTTTTTCCTGCAAGCATTTCTTTACAGCATTTCAGGGCAGCACAAATATCACTGAATTAACTTTAACAGCCCTTCTGAGCAGTATTTTCCTTCTTCTGAAATAGAGGGAATCCAAGGCATGTAAAGATTAAAACTGCAAGTCTACTGAATCCAGTTACCCAATCTGAGATGCCAAAGGATAGATTTTTCAGAATCTTCCCTTTTCTAGAATTAAGTGTTTTTTCAAAGCTCATCGCTCAGTTACCATAATTGCAGTCATGAACATTCAAATCCCAAAATCCCAAATCAGGTCTTCATAACATAAGGAACAAACAGCTAACAGCCACCTGTGAATTCTTGCTGAGGTGATTTGCCTAGCAGTTCACACAAACCCTGCAGCAGAGGACAGGAGGGTCGATCCAACTTTCCACAACAAAACTCCACTGTCAACACACCAACCATCCTTTCTTTCTGTAATGCTTCTACCTGCTCATTTGCTGTACACTCCCAAACACAGAGCAGTGGTCTAACATACAAAACTCTCTTGTGCACCCTAAAAGAGGCAGAGGTGGTATGGAGCAGATAATACGCAGCTGTTTATTTACACAATGGAGATACTCAAAGAAGGCTGAATTAGTGCTGTGTGTGCAACCAATTTCTGGCAGATCCCAACTCCTGAGTACTGTTGTTCAAATCTGCTGCTGTGTCCAGCAGTGTCTTGAATGTAGTAACACTTTTTGTATCAGACACTATTCTGTTTTTGTATTTCTTAACAGTAACTGAATTGATAACAATAAAGACTTAACTATGGACAGTGACAACCACAACTCTTCCCCAAATATTATCAGTAATGTAAACATGCAAAGGTATTTTAAAAGCTTTCTTACTTAACATGTACAAATTTTACTTGTCCAATACTGCTCAAGCAACTTGCACAGCTCTCTACACTTCCTCTGAAACCCTTCTAGTCACCACTAGTTCAAACATTTGGAAGTATGAGTTATTTCACCATTGTCTTCCTCTTGACCCTCACCCAGTAATACTGGAAGTATCACAGCTCTGTTCCAGTTTTTCTCCTTAAGATACTGGCTATGAACCTTTCAACTTTGATCATTTAAATATAATCTTTTTCTCTTGTTTCCCAAAGAATAATTGATCCATGGAGTTACTTCTTATCATACACCCGAGAGAAAAAATTTATTCTTTTTACACATATTTTTGGAGGACCTTGTTCACAGATTCTGCAGGGATAGCAGCATACTGGTTCACACATAGTATGTTTCCTAAACTATCAGAGCCAGAAACCTTTTTTAAAAATCAAAACCTAGCTTCCTCAAAACCAGTAAGTATCTTGCCAGTTAAAATATCACTGACACGTCCAGTTCTTTTTGTTATTAAATGATGATTCAGTTGAAAGCAACCAACAGTTTAATAATAAAGCAAATTACTGCACTGCAATATTTCTAACCACATTTTCAGCTGTTTACTTTTAACATTAACATTTTTTGTCTCGAACATGGGTCTTACTAGTTAAATTATCACACTAACTAGTTTTCAGATATGGCACTACACCCATAATTATATGCATTAATATGCTACCTTAGAGTAAGAGTAACAACAGCATGAAATACTTTGACGTATACAGTTAGAAAATGCTTTGTCAGAGTCAAATATTAGTGCAAATTCAAGAAACTTCACTGTTTTGTTACATGTACAACTTAATCCGGATTTATTTTCTACAGACAGATATAAGTAGCAGCAACACATGAAAGAATTTGTGATTATTCTGTATTGTGGAATATCACAATACCATATTTGGAGAAGATATAAGCAAAGCATTAAAATGCATCAGAAAGTAGCAAGTTATAACTGGTTTCACAGACACATGCTTCATTGTTAAATGCAACACTCCACTAACACAGTATCTTGAGTACTTTGTATGAAAAATAGGTAGTCTTGTTACCTAAACTAAGAGCTTTACATGCAAAAAAAAAAAGCAGATTAATTCTGCATTTAGTGGCAATTCTATAACTGACACTAAATGAAATACTAAAAGTTACATATCAACTGCTGAACTCTTGACAAGTTTGTAGTACCCTTCTGTTGAAGTATGACACAGCTATTGCATAATTATGAGGGCTAGAAATTACTCTTTCTTTTAATGTTATCTGTAACTTACTCTTTTAATGAAAAAGTTTCATTTATGTTTTGTATCATGATCATGCAGAAAATATCACCAGCCCAGACTCCCAACCTGGTTATTGTAAAGCTAGGAGACTGGAGCTAACATTACCCTTACACTAGCTGCTTCTAAGCGGTTGGTACATATTCAAATGTAACTCTAGGATTTATTGAATTTCAAAGACCAAGTTCTGTGTATCTCTTTTTAGGATGTACTTATTTACACGTCTACTACAAATAAGCATTTGATTTAAAGATGTCTATGCAAGACATTTATACAAACAGGAAGAAGAGGAGCACTGAGACTCCAGCTCCCTCAAACACAAGGAGCTTGAAGCCAGCAGAGAACATGTGGAAATTCCACATGGTCCTCACAGTCACTAGTTTCACTTTCTATCTTTGTTACAACCATCCACTCACAACTTTACTTCACAAGGGACTACGAATAACTGCAGAGCTTTGCTGAGAAATGCTGACAAATGAGCACCATCAAAAACAATCATTACCCGCATTGCTGCTAGCTCTTTGAAGCCTCAAGTATACATCCCCTAAAGAAAATAAGAAACAGAGGATGGAACTGTGGCTGGGAGCGTGGTGCAGTGTGCGAGACCGAGAACCAAGTGGTGCTGGCGGTGTAGTGCTGGGAGTCCTCTGGAGCTGCTGTGTGTAGAGAACCTGAAGCCAGGCCCTTGTACACTGCAGCAACCTCGTTTCACAGAAGCAGCTGCAAAAAATGTCCACCTAATGATATTCCTGGAAGTTGTGATTCTCTATTTTTCTGTTGTCCTGGGTAGTTTCTACTGCCATAGGAGAGGATTATTGCCAGATGCATGTCCACAGAAAGAAAATCTGTAACATGCAAAATACTTTCTGGTACACTTTCCAGAGTCTAAAAAAATTACCTACCTGCTCCTTGTAGGCTGCCAAATATTACACCACCACATACTCCTCAACAGAGGGGCTAACACAGAGAAACACAGCATGTCACTCCTATAAAGGGAACAACATGAAATCCAAGACCAGGGGATGACCTCATGCTGCACTCTAGAAAACCAAAGGCAGAGGATAGCTAGTCTCTTAACACCAAAACATAGAACAAAAATGGTTTTGAAAAATTAGAAGTGACTAGCAATAGCAAGAGGTGGATAAACACTAACAGCTACTCTTGACAGTATTACCAAAGTCTCTAGAACACCAAATGAACATTCCAAGAAAGGGCAACAATAATCCAGGTCCTACTTGTGCCTGTTTTTTGAGGAGAAATATGAGCCCAGAGCTGAAGTGTGAAATGAGAGTACAGTGGAAAGGCAGAATATGGTCAGATTTTCTGAAGGGTAACTTTTTTAAAAAACAAACAAACAAACAAATAAACCAAAACCACAACTGATTGTATTTTATGGATTATCACACCAAAGAAAACATTCAAGAAACCCTGATGGAAAGTAAGCTTGAATCTCCATCAGATGAGATTCATGGCCTATATAAAGTCCCAAGACTTCAGAATTCCAGTTTCTCCAGCGTTTACCCTTCCAGAGACATCCTTTCACATCTTAAAAGTGGTAAAGCATCCAGATTCTGGACGTAACTTGTTTCTTGTTTGTAACTTTGAGGATGGACCATTTTAAAGGAAACATGCAGAAAAGATACCACTTATTAAACATGATTAAAACTATTTTCTTCCGTATACCGTGTTCTTCCAAGACAGCCCTTCCCAAACTAGTCATGTTGGATCAAAAACCACCAGCTGTGAACGACACCATATAGATCTGAGACAATAATTACTTTTTTTTTTAATATTTCATTTCTAAGGATTTCCAGATTTCTAACAAAATTAAGTATCCAAATCTCTTTTCCATGAAGTTGGAAAAGCACACCTCCCATATTAATATGAGTTATTCTAACCCTGTAACTAAAGTTGACTAAAACAAAACACCTAAGTGTGAAGTAACAGCAGAATCACTGAGAAACTGAAAGATGGACCAGATTTTTAATAAAAATAAATAACAAGGATACAGTGACAGATGTCACTTTTAACCTCACAGTCTTCTCATTATTTCACTCATGCATGTGTGTGTACACACACACCTAAGGAGTCTACATGTGCAATACGAAATTACCAAAAGTCACACTCACTTATCAGGAAAGAAAAGCAACTATTAGCTTGTCTTCTGACTAGGCACGTCTAGAAACAACAAACACTGATGAATCTGCTTTGCAAAGAGAATATGAAGTCACTCCTTCTAAAAATATCAACAAATATCCAAGCAAGGGAATGTAATTTTTCCTGCTACTAACAGAACCTAACACACAATAGAAAAATGTACTAGACAACCTCCATCAAAAACACACTTACAAGGAAACTTACTTTCCAGTTTTCTGTCTCTTAACAAAAATGCTGCTCCATGACCGAAATGTCTTTTTAGCAAATATCATCGACTTTATAACAGTTCATACATTTATCACTGAAAAACAGTAACAAAAACTCACAGTATCACTTCTGTAATTTTAACCTCTTCAAGGTAGAAAAGCTTGTATTCTACTACTGTACTTTAAAGAGAGTATCATGGATACATGCATCACAGCAGAGACTTACAGACTGCACAATCCCACAACATCACTAAAAACAACTTCGCGACCAATGCTCATTTCATTCACTACTGTTAGAAACTGCATCTTTAATCATAATCAAATCCAGCATCTCTATCCTCTTGGGAAAAAAACATGTATTTTATCAGGGAGGGCAGAGGGGAAGAGAGAGACAGAAAGAATTTAGTATCCTCTACTCAATTTTAAGTTCAGAAACAAAAACTTAGTGGATTCAGGGAAGACAATTATTTGATACAGAAGCACACATCCTCACACAAACAAGAAGTCCGCAAACTACTGTGATGGCACACTGAAAATCCATCATACATATCATTGTCCAGCATCAGCCTACCAACTAGAAGCCAGCATTATTAGCCACAAATCTTGAATCCTCCTATAACATTTCTGTCAAAATATTTTAAGATTAGACAGAGAAATGAGAAATTAGATAAGAAAGAGAAAATGGAGACAGGTGCTGAATGAAGTTCCTAACATGGCAGAAAGTTATCCTTTCAGGTGACAGACCCTCGTTTTACACAGTATTTTAATACTAGTTCAAGCACCTTACCTGCTGGGAAGAAAGGATGAACAAATCAAGCAACTTTCTCTCCTGTTTTCACACTCCCATCTTCTTCCAGTAGAAACTCCTTTCTTAGCTTCCAGCTCTCTCTCCATCCTGCTCCTTCTGACTAATTCTGAACTATCCACTGAACTCACCGACGGCAGTAAACACACCGGGACCAAAGCAAACACACAAAACACGTTTCTCTGATGGCCGCAGAACACTCCACGACTTCAGGACAGAACGGAGAGAACACTGGCAGCCCTCGGGGCCGCCAGCACATAACCTACCCCTCGGCAGCACCTGCTGCCCACACCCCTCTTCCCCCAGGCCCCGCACCGGGGTCCGGCTACTCTCACTGCCTGCTGGGCGCGACCCCCGGCACCAAGCGCGGGGCCAGGCCTCCCTCTTGGCGCGGCCCCCTGCCGCACCGCCCCCCGAGGGCGCCGTGCCCGGCGTGGCCCGACCCGCGGCGGCGGCCGACACGTCGGCAGGCCGCCTCGCGCCACCGCCCACCCCGGCGGGGCCCGCCGGGAGCTGGGGGTGCCCCGCACGCCCAGCACGACCCCGCCTCCCTCCGTCCGTCCTTCAAGCGGAGAAGCGGGAGGAGAGGGGCAACACAGACCCCGCCGCCTCCCTGCCCGCGGCCGCAGACCCCAGCTCCCCGCCCGGAGGGGCGGCGGGGGAGGCGGCCAGGCTCGCCGCAGGCCGCGCGGGCAGATGGGCCATAACGGCGGCGGCCGCCTTCTCTCCCATGACACTGCAGAGCGCGGCCCGGCCGCCGCCCTCCGCCGCGGAGGCCTCCTTCCGCCGCCGGCTCCGCGGGCCCCCCTCCCGGCGGCGGCGGCGCCATGATGATCCGCCCGAGAGGGCGCCGCGCCAGGCCCTAGCGCCGAGTCGGGCCCCCGGGTCGCGCCCCCGCCGCCGCGACTTGGCGCCTCGCGCCGCTCACCTTCATGTCGGGACATCCTAGTCCAGAAGCGGCGGCCCAGGCCCGTCTCGGGGCTCCCGCGGGCTGTTCGGGCGCCGCTGCGGCCTGGCCCGCCGCCGCACGCACGGAGCCCCGGTGTGAGAGGAGCGGGGCCGGGGGCAGGGCTGGGAAGGGGGCAAAAATACAAGAGGCGGCGAGCAGCCGGCCTCCCTCTTCCTTCTCCTCCTCCTTCACTCGCACCGCGGGGGGGCGGATCCGGCGGCAGCGGCTTCCCGGGCGCCGTGACACGGTGACTCTGGGCCCCACCGGCTGCTGGCACCGCCTCCCGCTCCGCTCCGCCCGCTGCCGCAGCGACGGCGGCGGGCCTGCCCGCCGCGCTGGAGCGCTCCTGGCCCCTTCCCCTTCTTCTCCTTCCTCCTCCCACTCCGGCCGCCCTTCGGGAGGAAGAGGAAGTACCCAGCCGGGGCGGTGGCCCTCCCGCGCGGGCTGCCGGGCCGGGGGCTGAGGGCGGTAGCGGGCCGTCTGGAAGGGCTGGCGGCTGCCGAGGGGGGAAGCGGCCAAGGTAACGGGGCTCGGTGGCGGCGAGGCAGCTGCCAGGAGCGGCCTAGCCGGGCGGGGTGAGAGGACACACACATGCGTTAATCAGCTTTTTATTTAAAAGCAGGGGTAAAAGAGCGGCGCATGCTCTCAGCCGATATTTCAGTCACTGGTCGCGTTACTCATTCCGCCGTGTTTGGGGAACGGCTCGCCGCGGGCTCTAGGGCTGGCAGACGGTTGATTCTCTTCTTATTTTTACCCCTTTCGCAGGCCTGCAGAGTGCTCCTGCTAGAAGCGTCCTCTGGTCAGGCTCCAGCGCGGGGGGAAGAAGAAGGAGAAGGCGGCGAAGGCCCAGCGTGCCATGTGTTATCAGCCTCCGGACCAGTGTCTGGATCTCTGCACGCCGTGAAATAGTTTTGTCCCGTCACGGTTGCTTCCTGCCCTGTCACAAAAGCAGGGTGATCTTGAGATGAGTAAAAAACCTGCAACATGGCTGAGTTCCTTCCCTGGTTCAGGTGTACAGAGTACGTACATCAAGTGGCCTGATTCTTTGCTGCCTTTCTTACTCAGACTTTCTGACCTTTCCCCCAGATTTCATCCTGAATAGCACCATCTCCCTCACCTTCTCTGTCCATGCTACTCCCACGTGCCTTCATTTTCCTCTAAGTTTTTATCTCCTACCCTGCTCATGGCATTCCTCCATCTTTTATCTCTGCCTCTATCTTCTCCACCATCTTATGCCATAGACCCCATACATCTGCCCCAGCCCTGCAATACTTGTACATTCATGTTGGTGAAGTACCTCCTCAGGAGTCTGTTTCCAAGGCTGTGAGAGACCACACACCAGAGTGGCCTAAGCATCAAGCTGCAGTGTTGAAAGGAGGAAGTGCTAACCTCATTCCTTGCACCATCTCCCTCCCAGGCCAGTTCTATTTTATGGCCTATGTTTCTCACCCTTATATGTGTGTGCACACTTCTCTCCCCTGTACCCATGCCACCTGCTTCACTTCTGTCTTTCCCTTGGCCACATACAGTTTCACAAACATGGTGCCTACTGAGAGGGTAACCTGGATCCAGTCTGTCTAAAAGTCCAGTGGGTTGTAGGCATTTTCACCTCTGTGTTGGATAAGCTGTAGGAGAAACTGGAGGTCATTTTGACTGACAGGAGCCAATGGCTTCGCTGCTTCGGAAAGCAAGGGAAGAGTTAGTGATCCTGCAAGGAGTTTGCAAGAAGCACAACACAGATGACAAGAAACTGAAGTGAAATCTACAACTGTTGTAAAACTCCCTACCAAACTATGGAAGTGGTTTCCCAAAGATCATTCTGGAGGCAAAGCTGTGTCCGTACTTCACAGCAGCAGTGCATAGAGTGAGGCAGTGGGTCATGTGTGTCCTACTACTTTATTTTAGCACCGGCATTTTTAATGCAAATGGCAGTTGTCTCAGCCAGATGCAAAATACAGACCATCAGGTGCTCTTGGCTGATGTTATCTTTCAGCCCCTGGAAAAGCAAGCAATCTTGCAAGGTGGTAGCTCAGCTGGCTAGCAATATCTTGTCTCTGTGCAAGACTGCGGTTCCCTGTGTACATAACTGCCTCACTCTGAGCACTATGATGCTTTGTTGGCCTGTGCTCAGTTTTGTCCTGTTTCTGGCAGAGCAGCCTCCCACAGGAGCTTCTGCCCATGCACCTAGTAAAATACAGACTGCAACTCAGGTGTTTCACTGGGACTTGGAAGATTCAGTCTTTGGTCATGGAAGACCTTAGCCTAATCATCTCATATCTCCATGCTTCAGTTGCAAAATGGTTTAATAACCTTTCCTGCCTCTAAGTGTTATTTACATGGGTATCTTGAGTGCACATGGTGGAGCACACACTGGTGAGCCCGTCAGCACGCGTCTTTCCTGAAACACCCCTAGTGCCCATGGCAGCCAAGCAGAATCCCGCAGTCTTTGTAGGCTTGACTCTAAAATGAAAACTGTAATCCTGTTATTATGTACTATTTTATTGCCTTAAGGGCAGTATCTATATCCAATAAGACAATATAGATAAAAGCCTTGGTACTTTTGGAATCATATTAGAATATGCCTGTATATGTAATAGTATGTAAAATGCACCTGTGTTATATCCTTTTTGGGAATTTTGCTGATTACCTCCTCTGCAAACATAGCAAATACTGCAGATGTAACATGCCCAGGCTCCCAGAGATGAGCATGTGGCAACTCACTGAGTGTGGAAGGAGGTGCATAGCAGAATTTGAAAGTCTTTTACAAGGTCATGGCCACCAGTAGAAAATGTTCTTATCTTCTTAGCATTAACTTGATAATTCATAGAATCATAGAATCATAGAATAGTTAGGGTTGGAAGGGACCTTAGAGATCATCAAGTTCCAGGGACATCTTCAACTAGATCAGGTTGCTCAGAGCCCTGTCCAACCTGGCCTTGAACGTTTCCAGGGATGGGGCATCTACCACCTCTCTGGGCAACCTGTTCCACTGTTCCACGACATTGTAAAAAATTTTTTTCCTGATGTCTAATCTGAATTTACCTTCTTCTATTTTAAAACCATTACCTCTTGTCCTATTGCAACAGGCCCTGCTGAAGAGTTTCTCCCCGTCTTTCCTGTAGGCCCCCTTTAGGTACTGGAAGGCTGCTACAAGGTCTCTCTGGAGCTTTCTGTCCTCCAGGCTGAACAGCCCCAAGTCTCTCAGCCTGTCCTCTCAGCAGAGTGATCCAGCCCTCTGATCATCTTCGTGGCCCTCCTCTGGACTCATTCCAACAGGTCCACATCCTTCTTATGTTGGGGGCTCAAGAGCTGGATGCAGTACTCCAGGTGGGGTCTCACAAGAGCGGAGTAGAAGGGCAGAATCACCTCCCTTGACCTGCTGGCCATGCTCCTTTTTATGTAACCCAGTATGCTGTTGGCTTTCTGGGCTGCAGGCATGCATTGTTGGCTCATGTTGAGCTTCTCATCAACCAACACGCCGAAAGTCCTTCTCCTCAGGGCTGCTCTCAATCCATTCTCCACCCAGCCTGTATTTGTGCCTGGGATTGCCCCAACCCACATGCAGGACCTTGCACTTGGCCTCGTCAAACTTCATGAGGTTTGCACAAGCCCACCTCTCCAGCCTGTCAAGGTCCCTCTGGATGGCATCCCTTCCCTCCAGCATGTCGACTGCACCACACAGCTTGGTGTCGTTGGTGAACTTGCTGAGGGTGCACTCTATCCCACTGCCCATGTCGCCAACAAAGATGTTAAGCAGGACTGGGCCCAATATGGACCCCTGAGGAACACCACTCATCACCGGTCTCCACCTAGACATTGAGCCATTGACCACCACTCTCTGACTGTGGCCGTCCAGCCAATTCCTTATCCACTAAGTGGTCCGTCTATCAAACCTACATCTCTCCAGTTTAGAGAGAAGGATGTTGTGCAGAAGAGTGTCAACTGCCTTGCACAAGTCCAGGTAGATGACATCACTTGCTCATCCCTTGTCCACCAGTGCTGTAACCCCGTCACAGAAGGCCACCAAATTAGTCAGGCATGATCTGCTCTTACTGAAGCCATGTTGGCTGTCAGCAATCATCTCCTTGCTCTCCATGTGCCCTAGCACAGTTTCCAGGAGAATCTGCTTCATGACCTTGCTAGACACAGAGGTGAGGCTGACCAGCCTGTAGTATAATTAATAACCTATGCTGCCCTTGTTTTGAACAATATTGTTTCTCAAACCCACATGCTGTTATTCCACAGGCAGAATGAGAAAGAAAGATTTTAGTGAGTTTTATAAAGTTCTGGTGTGGATGAATCCTTTTGTCTCTGAGGGGAGAGCCTGCCATAATCAGGTTTCTCATTCTTTCTCTCCTGTGCAGCAGAATAACCCATAGGTGAGAGTTCCTATAAAGCTGTGAGGAAAAAAAATTCAACATTAGGTTTTTTTTCTGATGGGTAAATGCAAGCTCAGAAATGAAAATTTACTTAACCAAGGACAGTCAAGATTAAAGCCAAACAAGGGATTAGAGACCCAGATCTTGTTGCTAATTAGACCATTGTATAAGCCACAGTGAGAAACAAGTTCATTAATTTTCCCAACATGAAATCATAATACGATAAAATTTGTGCCTGGAAGTAGTAAAATCCTCTGAAATAGGGAAGAGATGCTTGTATGGCATCTTTATGGTGCTATGCAGAGTGGTGGTTCCTCGCCCTGCCACTGTAAAAGGGCTCAGTGTCTGGAGTGGAGCCGGACAAGTTTGGATAATAAACTGAATAGTGTCATCATAGAGCAGAGCTCCTAAGACATAAAACTATTACATTAGGAGCCACCTAGTCCATTAATCTCCTTGAAATCTTTCACCTCTTTGTAAAGGTGGGCTACTGAAAAGCCCACTCAAATAGTTTTTTTACTTGTTAGAGTTCTATCCCTACGAGGCTTCATCCATTTGAGGAAGTGATCTCTGCTTCACTTTGCTTGGACTTGTTATCAAGGTTGTGCGCCTCACTACCTGCAACACTAGCTCCTTGTCAGTTTGATGGTTCAGTTTCACACTTGGACGTAAGATATGTTGTCACCACAGTGGTATAAAAGTTGCATAAATCAGTTGCTTGGATCAGTCTGGTCATCATAAGATAAATACGGAACTGTGATTGCATACATGCTCAAATATTAAATTTGTACACTGGTACACATCAGGGCCTCTCACTACACTTTCTTTTCTAAGTGCTGCTTTTCTGCCTCTTGCTCCATAGTCATTCAGTGTGATACAGAGCTGCTTATTGGCTGTGTTCAGCATGATCTGTAAAGAAAGCTTTTCGAATGAGAGAAAGACAGTCTTGCTGCTTTCTGACTTGCAAGGAAAGACCTGGAAGAACTTTGCATACTTACCTTCTTTTGTTTTGGCATCTGCGCCAAGGACATCTGTTCTGCCAGGATAACAGACCAAAAAACAGAAAGGTTCTGGCACTCCTGTGGCTGGATGCTAGAAAGGAAATGGTATTTCCACATAAATGCTTCCTGTGAACTGAATTCTTCCACGTTCCCAGGCCTACTAACGGTGTCTCACAATCCAGCTTGAAGTAGCTAAAGTACTGGGGAACAGCACAAGCAAACTTGGCCTCATCAGGAATATCAGATGGCTTTGCTTAGTGGGCCTTATTTAGGTCTTTTGCAATGGAGTACAAGCATCCCACTGGAAGGGAGCAGGGCTTGAATTTTTAGCAGAGACATCCCTCTTGTGGGAACTGTATTTGGCCTTGGAGCTAAACTGAGCTAAGCACAACTAAATATGCTATAAAATGCTCATCATCAGTTTAAAATTTTACTATAACTCCTCCTTTTGAATACTGGGCACGGCTAGGATGTGCAATGCAAATGCTACACTGCTATGCCCATACTTTACTGGCATCCAGCAGTGGCAGAAGCTGTCCATTTTTTAGACATACAGTCCAGGTGTAGGTGTCACATCTGCCATCTTCCCTGAGCAGTAGCATCCCCATACTCATCTGCACATACTGTGAAACTACTGCCTTCTCCCCAAGCCATCTCTAACAGATTTTGCATGTTCCAAAGATCTTTTTGGAAGCCAGACAGGTGCCATGAAGAGGTTAAGCTGATCAGTACTTGTACATAGTCAGAAATACGCATGCAGGTACTGCACAGAAATATGTTGCTTCTCTTTTCCATCAGCAAATACATCTGGACTTGGGCAAAACTAGGGATTGTCTTGTCAATCTCCTCACCTCTCCAGACCGCTTCACTTTGGATTCAGAGGTTATCCCAGATCTGTCCTTCACTACTGAGAGCTCTCATCCTTCTCAGCAGTCAGGTTTTTTTTTTATGTTGGTTATGATACCAGATGTTAATATAAAGCTAAAAGTGCCCCAGCTACCTCTTTCTCTCCTACTTTTCTGATCAAACCTTGTCGTAGTTCAGCCCCGATCAGGACCAGACTACGCAGTCTCTCTCTCACTCCCCCCACCTTCCGAGAGAACAGGGAGAGAAAATATAAGAAAAATGGCTCGAGATTTGAGATAAGGACAGGGAGAAATCCTTAAAGTTACCGTCACGGGCAAAACAGACTCGACTTGGGGAAAACTATTCATTTATTACTACAAATAGCAGGATAATGAGACAGAGAACAAGATAACCTCCATCCACCCCTCTCTCTTCCCAAGCTTAACATTATCTCTACTACCTTCCACCCCCGCCGAGCGGCACAGGGGGGGAAGAGGGAATGGGGGTTGCGGTCAGTTCATCATACGTTGTTTCACGCCGCTGCTTCATGGTCAGGGGAAGAACTCCTCACATTCCTCCCCTGCTCCATCGTGGGGTCCCTCCCACGGGCCACAGTCCTTTGTGGAACTGCTCCGGCGTGGGTCATCTCTTCCACAGGTGCAGTCCCTCTAGAACAGCTGTCCCAGCGGGCCCTCCTCGGGCCACAGCTGCCTTCAGGCATCCACCTCCCCTGGTCCAGGGTCTTTTACGGGCTCCAAGTGGATCTCTGCCCCTCCGTGGACCTCCATGGGCTGCAGGGGGACAGCCTGCTCCACCATGGTTGTCACCACAGGCTGCAGGGGAATCTTGGCCAGGAGCCGCATTACTCCTCCCCCTCCTTCTGAACTGACCTTGGCATCTGCAGCCGTTCCTCACAACAGGCTGGTAGATGTCTCTCAGGATCTTTTTTACATCTTATTCACTTCTCATCTCCTCTCCACTTCTTGCAGCCGGGTTGGCCCCAGTCGGGCCCAGTCGGCTGCCTGGCGAGAGGCCAGAGGGTGAGGCCTGCAAGGCCCATGAGGCGTGCGCCTCCCCCTCTGCGCCTCTGCCCCCGCTCAGCTTCTTCACATCTTCTCTTCTCTCTTTTTTTTTTTTTTTCTGTTTTCCCCTTCTTAAATACGTTATCGCAGAGGCGTTCCCACGGGACATTCTGCTACCAATCGGCTCGGCCTTGGCCAGCAGTGGGTCCGCCCTAGGCCTGGCCAAGTCCCCTGAACAAAGGGGAGCAGCTTCTAGCAGTTTCCTACAGAAGCTACCACCTTAGGCCCCCCCTCACTAACAAAACCACGAAGAACTTGAGCCAAAACAAACACTGAAAATTCATGAAAGCATTCTGTCCTCTTAAAAAATATTCCAAATGGACCAGATACCCTTGTAATGGCATGGTTCCAGTAGGCACGCTGTTCTTGTAGGACCTAAGTCACAGTGTACTAGGAAATAGAAACAGCTTTAAAAAATTCTCCAAATTCCATCTCACTCTCTGTCAGAAGAGGACAAAGAAAAAAGAATTTATCGTTTATTGAAATTAGTATTACTGTTCCTTTGGAGGTTACTGCTGAACCAATTGATATTCCTCTACTTGATAACCACAAACATTGCTGGTTTTACTCCATTCCCTGTGAAGGAATCAGAAACACCGTGTCCCAAGCACTGTTCCAGCAAGGAGGATATATCAAGGATGTATCTTGTTTATTTACAAAGCCCTCTTTCTGCAAGCAGGAGGAAACAAATAAAACAATATCTGCTCATCACCATAAACACTGTTTCCCTTGCTGCTCAGATCTATTTTATGCACATTTCTCAGGGCCATGCTACAATACTGGTTCAGGCTATGAGCTACGTTTTTATTATCCTCTGTTTTTTCCTGCCCTTTTCTTCTTTGCTATCCCCACCCTCTTTCAAAAAAAATACCCACACTTAGGCAAGTTCCCTACAAATTCAAATCACTGAGTGACCCTATTTGACCTTTTTGAGTGCTGTTCCGTGCCTATTCTTACAGAGGATGCTGCCATCTGATACAGGAGACAAGCTGCTCTTTGCAAAGCGTAATTTAGATCTACACACATCGATTTCACTAAAATTTAAGCCGACTGCTGTCTTATGCCTAGACCTCTCAACTCACTTGCTGGAATCATGTGATGGGTGGGATGCTATGATGAGATGGTACAATGAAGTCACATATCTCAGTCTCCACAACAGGCCCAAGACTTGCTGAGGGTCACAGAGGGCCTTCATGGTTAGGTCCTTTTCCATAAGGACCCTTGTGAGCAAAGGGTCCCTCTAGAAGTGACTGCAGAATCTCATCAACTCCAGCACTACCTACCCAGCTCAAGTGCAGCATGGCAAAGTGTAGAAAAGCACTGCCTTGCACTGCTTGTATCTGCTATGCAGGCATGAAGCTGAGGAACAGAAAGCAGGTGTAACTCCTAAAGTGACAGAGATACTAGCATTTGTTGGAGGTGGGAACATCTCTGTGTACACCAAGTGTTTTCAAACATATAAGCACATGTGGTTTCTGCTGTAAAAAACCCATGCTATAAAGTGACAGCTGAAAGCTGGCAGCATGGGATATAAAGCCCGTGGAATGAGGGTCATGTCCTGGCAATGGCTGTTGAGTAGCAATCCTACAGTAAAATGGGTTATATCTCATTTTTCTCTTCCTCTCCTCTCCCTATAAATTTTAGCCTTCATAGCTCAGACAAGCACAGAGCCGCCAGTGTATTAGCAATTAAAAAAAGAAATGAGAAAGTCAATACAGACTAACCTGGAGGTAAGGCACTACTCTTACTGCACATGCACAGAAATGCTGGGTGTGCTAGATGGCTCTGTTCAGCAGCAGGTGCCTCTCCTGAAATCATTTGCTGTAGTATTTTTAGCTGTTATTAGTGATGCATGAGTAGTGATTTTGGATTGCCCTAGACTCAGTCATCCCTTATATTCCCCTTCCTTCCACAATGACATGAGAAAATTTCAGCTCCAAGAGGGACTTAGCTATACTTGAGACACTGCTAATGACAAGCAGAACTCATCCAGCTTTTGGGGTTTTGTGCAGACATCCCCTTCTAACAAAATATTAGATCTTGCCTAAAACAAATCTCTCATACATTTTCTCTCTGAATGTCAGAAGCCAAGAAGTTTTCTTTTCTAAATTTACAAGTTTTTAATGTTGCAGTTAGAGAATGATCAACATTTACGGTTGAAAATGTGTGTTTTTTTTAAAAAAAAGATGTTTCTGGTTTTCATTTGCCCAATTAAAATACTGAACACTCTTTCCTTGTATTGTAGCCTTCAGCTGAGCTCAGGGTTTTTGCAGGCTAGACCTAAAACAACTAAAACAAATTAGCAAGATCATTGGCACTACCACTCAACTGGTAGCAGAGTCCTGGCACAGTGCTGCAAAGAGTTATATGCCTGGACTCCCTCCACAATGGCCACGCACCTGGGCTGTGGGTACCTCCAAATGGTCATTTTGGCTCATTTTGCAGCAAAGAAACTGCCAGTGCAAGAAGCAGCCAGCAGAGCCAGCAAGCACAATATGCTATGATGTACAGGGAGATTGTGTTCTCACTGTCCTCTAGTAAAACTAGGAATAAAACTCACATTTATTATGTGCCTGGAAGCTAGAGAAGGAACAGATGTGCATACGCACCCTAGCTCTGAAAAGGGAAGACAGTTATGTACCTGCTACCTTCTTGTCCTGGTGACAGGCTGTGGCAGAAGGGGAAAGACAGGGGATGCACATCAACAATACAAACACAGTTCCCTTTTCCTTTTCTTTTCCTCCTTCCAAAGCAGCTGTTCTTGGGTTGGTTGAAGAGATAACTTGAACAACAGACAGGACACATCAGGAAACCACTGACGTAATTAACCAAATACACCTATACCAATCAACACAAACCCAAAAGAAGGAGAAGCCCAAGCACAGCAAGACCTCTTCTGTGGTGGAAAGATGACAGCTCATGAGCAGTACTGATAGGGCAGCATTACACCTGTCACCCAGCCATTTCAGATAAGGGCAGAGGCACCAGAGCTAGCATTCTACCCATGGAAGCATGTCTTGCAGCTTAGTCCCATACATATTTAAGAAGCAGCTCAAGCTGACTTGGATAAAGTTACACGTAGCATCTCTTCATTCACTTAAAAGCCCTGCACGGTGGTGACAATCCACAAGACTCAGTTTTGACAAAGCAGTGGATGAGGAAGAAAGGTCTGTTTGCCCTTCTTCACCAAAGTCCTTGGTCCTGCTTCCTGATGAGCAATACAACCGCTTTTGGACCTGCAACAGCACAATTTTGTCAATTAGGCCCAAGTCTTCCTCTAACTTCCAAGAAGCAGGAGCAGGTCCTCTTGTCCTGCAGTCCATATTCACAGCCAGCAATAGCCAGCACTTCATTACAAGGGACCAGAGAAACTTACCATAACAAGGCTGGCTTTAAGGTACCAACTCATGAAGGTGCATGTAGCACTCTGACTGGAGGCACGTCTTCAAAAGGTGTAAACTCACCACAAACCCATGCTCTGAGCAGAGGATTTTAGTCACGCGGTTATTTTAGTACACCAAGACTCAACAGAGTCCAGATCTGGTACAAGGTGTCCAGTGTCAGAGGAGACATCGTTTCAGTTAATGAAAAATTTCTCTCCAATTAACACCAACAATTCTTAGTGAAGCTAACCATTTAGCCCCTCCCAGAATAGTTGTGCTTGAGCCCTCTGTGTTGCTATTTATTGACTTACCAAGCAGCTGCCTTTTCGTGTTTAATTAGCAGGTGTGAAATTAGTGGTGTTGCGTGGAGAAAGAGTTGTCCTAGTTACACCTCTGCTTGCCTAAGCATAGCTGGCAGAGTGAATTTGGGTGGATTTCACAGTGCCATCTAGCGATTAACATCCACTTTCCCCACTGTGCAGCAGTGAAAAAATGACACAACGAGGATTTTAATTCCCCAAGGCTAAAATCTTAGGTTGGCTTATATCCCATGGCTTCCTGAGGAACAGTGATGGGTGACAAACGTAATGGAGCACAGAGTCCTAGCCACAAGGAGCTTATATAGGAGAGCTGATGTAGACATCTAGACATCCTAAGGTGGGGTTCCTAGCTAAATTTGGCAAAGCTTCTATTAGCTCTTCAGTACTTGTAGAAACCTAATAAGTGTGTGAACCTTTGATGTTGGCAGTCTGGTCCTGAATGCTTACATACAGACACTTGTATGCCTCTTTACATACTTACAATGCTCTTTATTTTGCTTCTTTTTTTCCCTTTCCTGCAAATCCAGGGCCCACTCTAGCAGCAGAAAAGTAATGTATTATTTTCAGAGCAGCCACAGGGAGGCCCAGAACCTGCAAACATGCTCCTCTCTCAACAGTGTCAACAGCACCACTTCTTGTCCAGGAATAGGCTCCTAATTTTCAAAAAGTGTTGTGTCCAAAGGGTGTATGTTCTAAAGCCAAGTGATGGCTTTGTTAAGATAAAAGGATGCTAAGAGTAGAGAAGGGATGAAGAGAGAAAATGACCATGTCACTTTTATACTGTGACTTCTGCTAGGTACAGATTATCCTTGTTTGAACACTTAGGCATTAGATAACATCTTGTGGAGAAAAACAAATGATATGTCTACTTTAGAGATTTCTATTCTCTGCTTCAGATTTTGTACACTGTTCGCCTGTATTGAGTAGGCACCCATACAGAGTGTACTCACGTAGATGTATACAAAGTACTTTAAAATGGCAATGTTATTCATGAGCAGAATTAAACAGACCAGTCCAGACTGACAGGGATTCTGGAAAGGACCAGTTATAGGACAAAAATAATGCATTTCTTACATTCAAGTGCTGTTAGAATACATTGTACCAAAACCCTGACAGTACAGCCTTGAAGAGAGATAATATGTTTTCAACTTGAGATATTTAATAGACATGTTTATTTACAAGAAAAACTAAATATTGAAGGATATTTGACACCTGAGGACTAGAAGTAAAATGCCATACTGCCACATTAACAGGCTTGCCAAAACTCAGCCAAATATCATCTTACCCAAGTTCTCCAAATCAATCTGTCGTAAGCAGAAGATACACTAGGGAAATCTGCTGCCAACTTAAAAGCCACAGGGGTAATAAACTAAAACCATGCTTGTAATAGAAAGTGCAAAGCACACACCTTATCCTACAATGTCAGTAACATGCAGAAGGCACTGATGTTCAGAAAAGTGTGTGAGCTACTCTGAGGTGCATTTTCCCTATCATTGTATCCACCATGCCATACCTGGGACAGCATCTATGACATGTGGCTCAGGGTGTTTTAATAAAGATATTCTCTCTCCATTTGCGTGCACAGGGCAGGAAAACCACAGCTGCAGTGTCTCCCCTGCCTATTTTGAACTTGCACATAGGCAAGTTGACAAGCATTTGCAAAGCCTCTGTGTGAGCCTGTAAGGGATGACTCCACAGCATGACTTGATGTTGTTCCCTTACCCCTTTGTTCTAAAGCCACAGGCATTGAAGGCATTTTGTTCTCTTGTAGGGAGCCATCACTCCATAAGTCCCTTGACACTACTGGACTGCATTAATTGCCTGCTAGCACTTGGACAGAAGTGTCTCGTGTGGTAGGAGTGATTAGAAACCTCACTGCTTCCCTGCTGGAGGATACTGCTCCCACAGAAGGTCCAGCTGAACAGCATGCTCGTAATCTGCCTCAGCAAACAGCAACTGATACAAGCACTTTGTGCTAGCTGAGGTGGTTTTGTACTGAATCGATTAGGAAGGACTTGTGCACTGTTTTGTCAGCCAAGTTGCAGAGACAATAAGGTGGAAGTCAGTAACAGCTTAGACAGACAGACAGACAGACACAGCTAGACCAATGCAAGAACATCAGCCTCTGATGAAAGCAGAAATAGGAAATTATTTCACATGCTTTAATAATTCTCCGTACTCCACTGAATGTTCCAATTACACTGATTTACAAGGGACAGTTGTACCAATACAGTTTTCCATTTAGGCACAGCTCTTTGGTAATAAAACTGTACACAAGAGTCACATCTCTACACACAATCAGTAACAACAGTTAAATTTTCTTGTACAGATGAACCCTTGGGATAAATCAGTTTGGCATTTCCCCTTATCATAGGCAGTCAGTACCAATGCCTACAGGTTGAAGTCATCTAACACTTCCTAATGTAAGATCTTTCTCTCTATAGCTCATACATTTTGTCAAGCTCCCACTACCATGAGAAAGATTCTGTCTTAGACACAATTTTAAAATTAAAGGCTTGGTAGCTGCAGTTGCAACCTGGCTGGGCAGCCTGTCATTTTCCCAGCTCTGTCAGATCAGTATTTCTGAGTATGGCTGACGACCACAGAACTGAGCTGCCTTTTGAAGATAATTTTAGGGCTTCCTCGTAGTCTGAATGACAGTAAACACAAACATTTTAAAGAAAAACAAACATTTCTGTTAAAACATAATTATCCTCCAGCATGGTGTTTTCTTAGGATTTGCATGATTTGTTTGGTCACAAATTTGTTTTACATGAGATGAAATACTACAGAATCATAGAATGGTTAGGGTTGGAAAGGACCTTTAAAGGTCATCTAGCCCAACCCCCCTGCAAGGAGCAGGGACATCTTCAACTAGATCAGGTTGCTCAGAGCCTCCACATATGCTTCTGTTTGAATACATACCTGATTATTCCTTCATTGGTAAACTTAGCTCAGAAGTGGCATTATCCTTGCAAATATCACTATGCTTCTATACCCAGTATAAAACCCTATTAAGCTTGTCAGAAGATGACTCTCTACTGATTACTTCTAGACATAATTTTCAAGCATGAGATGGCCCTAAGCTGACCACATCATAAGAAAATCGTTTAAGAATCTTGTCAGAGGATCCCACCATTCTTGACATAGAAGCACAACAGGGCTGAATCTTAAGATCTTTCCTCAGACCACAGGTGACTAAGAGGTCACATCCCAAAATACCCTGTCTCAGTGGACACTGTTCATCATTTTACCCTGGGATGAGTTTTCTCTGAAATTCATGCCAGTATCTATAAAGAATACTCTGCCTTACTCCAAGTGCCGTCTGAATTTTGTTTATGAAAGATACAGGAACTTGGTACCACCACCATACGCTGAAGCAAAATTCTGCTCCCTCTTCATTGATTATTTTAAGAATTGCTTTTGCCTGTTCTATCTCTCTGAGCTTTTTTGACTGGCAGTGGCAAATATTACTTTGTCCTGAAGACCTTGAACACCCTGTCTGATCAGTACTCCATATTTAAAGTAGTTTCAATCAGGAACAATTAATGGGAGTAGGAACATACACTTTCTGTTCTATACTGGAGCTGCAAATGTGGTTTAAAAAAAATAACAAAAGGGAAAAAGCAAGTAACAAATCTCCAAAAGTTTTAAGTTCATGTCCACTTTAAAAGCTCATGTGTAAATGAGCTCTGTAATGCTCTGTAAAAATGTTTTCTCTATTGCTGGGAAAGCAAAAAAAACCCTCTAAAAATTATATAGCTTTCATATATTGTCAGCCAGAAAATGAAGGTCAAAGAAAGTACACCCCCACAATAGGCAAGACTGGTGATCTAGTAATAACAGATGAGGAAAAGGCTGTGGCACTCAATGGACTTTTTTGCCTCAGTCTTCACTGGTGACCCCTCTTCCCACACCTCTCAACTGGATGGACCGCAAGACAGGGACTGGGGGAGTAAAGTCCCTCTCATTGTAAGAGAAGACCGCATACTGGGCTGCATCAAGAGGAGCGTGACCAGCAGGTCAAGGGAGGTGATTCTGCCCCTCTACTCTGCTCTCGTGAGACCCCACCTGGAGTACTGCATCCAGCTCTGGAGCGCCCAACATAAGCAGGATGTGGACCTGTTGGAACGAGTCCAGAGGGCCACGAAGATGATCAGAGGGCTGGATCACTCTGCTATGAGGACAAGCTAAGAGAGTGGGGGCTGTTCAGCCTGAAGAACAGAAGGCTCCAGAGAGACCTTGTAGCAGCCTTCCAGTACCTAAAGGGGGCCTACAGGAAGGATGGGGAGAAACTCTTCAGCAGGGCCTGTTGCAATAGGACAAGGAGTAATTGTTTTAAAATAGATGAAAGTAGATTCAGATTAGACATTAGGAAAAAACTTTTCACAATTAAGGTGGTACAACTCTGGAACAGGTTGCCCAGAGAAGTGGTGGATGCCCCATCCCTGGAAACGTTCAAGGCCAGGTTGGATGGGGCTCTGAGCAACCTGATCTGGTTGAAGATGTCCCTGCTCCTCGCAGGTGGGCTGGACTAGATGAACTTTAAAGGTTCCTTCCAACCCAAACTATTCTATGATTCTATGACACATTAATTCCACTCCTTGTGAGTTGTTTTAAATTTAAAGAACACATTAATGTATTTCAGGCATTTAAAATAAACCCCACTACAGTTTAATTACAGAAGCAGCTTTTAATGTTTAGTATCAGAAAGAGTGTTCATATTAGGGAATAAATAATAGTATTTATTTGTTCACTTTATGGTCATCTCCAAGAAAATACTTCCTATCAGACAAAAACTCTATGCCAAGAACACAGCTTACAACAACCACTTACTGAAAACAGGGCAGAAGCAGCAGTTTTTCTTGTACAAGTACACACATCCCTTGCAGTGCATCCTGTGCAGCGCCTTACAACCCTCACTGTAAATAATTTATTCCTTATATCTAATCTAAATCTACCCTCTTTCTGTTTAAAGCCATTACCCCTTGTCCTGTAACTACACACCCTTGTCAAAAGTTCCTCTCCAGCTTTCTTATAGACCCCCTTTAGGTTCTGCAAGGCTGCTATAAGGTCTCCCCAGAGCCTTTGCTTCTCCAGGTAACTAACCAGAAGTACGTTACTTTACATCCATTACAGCTAAGTTACCTGCAGTCATTACTGCAGCATCTGATGTGACTGTGTTAGGAACTATGAGCGGATAAGCCAGTGCATGAGAAATTGGTTTAGTGCCTTATAAATAGCAGCTATAGCTTTATGTATTTATTATTAGGAAATAAACTCTTTACTTGGCTCTTTTCAGATGGTCAGGCACTGGAACAGGTTGCCCAGAGAAGCTGTGGATGCCCTGGAAGCGTTCAAGGCCAGGTTGGATGGGGCTTGGGGCTTGGAGCAACATGATCTAGTTGAAGGTGTCCCTGCCTGGGGCAGGGGGGTTGGAACTTGATGATCTCTAAGGTCCCTTCCAACCTAAACCATCCTACAATTCTATTATTTCAGTAATTAAGCCTTAATATATTTATTGACTGCACCTAGAGCTATCAGGAGTAGCAGCAGCTACCCAAGACTATACAGCACTCTCCACCACTCTTTCATTGCAATATCTCTTCACCAGGGGAATACTACACTGGATTTTAAACTAGTTGGTGACTCTACTTAGTACTGGTTTAGAACAGCTTGAGAGATTAACACTGTTTTCTTCCATATTCAGTTGCTGCTGCTTGTCTGTCAGTGTGCTCTTTTCAGTGCCTGAGCTGTGCTTGTCCTTAAGGCACCTTCCAAAATATCTCCAGTATTCTTTTCGGATGGTGTCTTTTTCTGTAGCCAGAATTTCACACAACTATGAAAGAAAATTGGGAGATAAGAGTGTTACACCAAAAGCTCATGGAACCCTTAATTATCTTTATAAAATGCATACAATATATGGTTCAGCCAGTATTAGAAACACGTTTCTTAGCAACACTTGTTTTATTCACCAGATTCACAACTGTCCAATGGCCTCAAACTGATGTCAATTCCAACTGATAGTCAACCAATCTGACTCTGCACAAGAATCTCTCCAGTCCTATTTCAGTGGCAACTGCTCCCTTGGGACTCCTTTTGGTGCCTACCATTCGTCATCGACCCCAGTCTGTCCAGCCTGTAGTACAGTACAGTATACTTGTGACTTCCTGATAAGGTTAGTCTTTTAGTGATCCACCAGGCTGTAAACCACTTCATTCAAAACACAAGGGGAACATCCTACTCTTGAATCTTCAGTACTCCTCATGGACTGACAGGAGATATTTTGTTTATGGTTTTTCTCTTAGCAGGGTGTCCCAAAAGGACTCTCCATGCAAGTCAGTAACCTTATGTCACAACATGTTAGAGCTGGTGCTGGTATATGTTCTGATTTTTGTTTTATTTTGATCTAGGTAAGCAGTGAGGTGCAGTAAAAGTCAACTCTACCCACTGGATATGCTGTCTAAAATTTATATGGTATGAAAACTGCCTACAAATGTTCTAGTCAATTCCCTTTTATTATGCAGATGACATTGCCTTACTCAGTGAACCAGAGTTGAGAAATAGGAGCTTTCATGCCCAAATAGATGAAGAAGTGAAACACAGTGAAACAGCAGAAAGGGACATGAATCTGGGAGGTACAACTGCACTTACTTACACTCTGGTCCTGGAACAAAACAAAGCAAAAAACATTGAGAAAGAATGATCCTGGAACACAGAGACTCCAGGTAAGAACTGCATCCCTAATTACACTGAGTTCCAGTCTGTCCCACAGTGAATGAAGAGTGTTCCTGTAAAAATTACACTGCAAACCACAGCAAGGAGTTTCTCGAATATGAAGCATAGTGAGATACACAACATTGCAAGAAGTAATTTATTCCCTGTAGGAAATGATGCCTGACATTCCTTACTCATCTCCCAAGTGCCTGCTGGCCTTTAAGCTAATTCTGCCAGTCACTTCATGCTACAAAGTTAGCACTGGAAACTCCTCAGTTGTTCAAATATCATCTTTCTTCTGTAGGAAGTATTAGAAACCTTCCTTCACTACAAGGGGAAGAAAACTTACAGTGATTTTGTAACTGTTGTGACAGGACAAGGGGTAATGGTTTCAAAATAGAGGGGGAGAGATTTAGACATTAGGAAAAAGTTTTTTTTTACAGTGGAGGTGGTAGAACACTGGGGCAGGTTGCCCAGAGAGGTGGTGGATGCCCCATCCCTGGAAACATTCAAGACCAGGTTGGATGGGACTCTGAGCAACCTGATATGGTTGGAGATGTCCCCGATACTTGCAGGGGGGTTGGACTAGACTTGAGGGTCCCTTCAAACCCTAATTGTTCTATGATTCTATGATTATTCATAGATAATTCATGAGAACCTTGTGATTATCTGGCTTTCACGTTCTCTTTATGAAAATCAATCTCATTGTGTTGGGATATAAAACAAGAGAGCAACAGATGGCATCCCTGAGAAGCAAAATGAAGCTCTCAAAACGTACCTCTAATGCCTTGTTTAGTGTTTCTTCTTTGTTATCACACTGGTTTTCAAGCATGTCTTCATATATGTCCACAAGAAAGGCAATCAGAAAGGGTGAACTGTGGCTGGGCTGTAAATTCAACAGTTGCTCTAACAGCTTTGGATATTTAGAAAGACCACGATCCTGTAGAATCCTAGAACAGAGGTTAATAGGCTTGAAATATAACACTGGGAAATCTGGTGTGAAGAATTACATTTTTGTTATGACTCCTTTATTTGGAGATCAGTTTTGAAATAAGGGTGCAAATACAAGTAAGGCAGAAAGTAAGCAGCATGCAGCAGTAACACAGCTTAATGTTGTAGTAAGCTAGTATAGCTCAACTGAACAGAAATTAGGCTGAAAGCATGCTCATTACATCCTACTCTATGGTCTTGAACCCAGTAGCTTTATAGGTTAAGTTTTTAAAAGCATGAGAAGTACTTGCAATCCTCCCACAAGAACTACAAGGCCAGAAACTTAGTGGAAAGTTACCGAGAAACTAGGTTAATACATTAACCTCTTGTGGAGGTTTTTGCCTGCCCACTTACGCACACAACACTAGAATGAACAGCAACAAGCTCTTTCCAGTTAAGAGCATGACATAAGACATCTTCTACAGATATCCTCTTTGCCCCACAGAGAAAGATGCCTCACCCTTTTAAATAGTTCCAAGCGCTCTCATTATGTGGCACTGCTGCGATCATCTCAAGAGTATATCTATGAGAAAAAGATAAGTCATGAATACAACCACTAACAATGCAGTTAGGTATCACCTGGATATGCTCAGACGCTCCCAAACATGTCCCTCTAGTTTATATTTCAGAGTCTTTTTGCAGACCATTTCAGCTATGTCATAGATCAAAAATGTCTTGCAATATAATCACCACAAGTCTCAGAGAGGCAGACATTTTGAGAACTCTTAAATTCTGAAGTGTGCCATTTGCTACATTTTCTACAATAATGAAACAGTTCTCAAAATTATGAACAGTAACTCTAAGAAACAACATGATATACTCTCCTGGTATGCTAAAGGAATAATTTGTGTCTTGACGCTCTGAAATGACAAGGGATTGAAATGGGCTGGGGTGAGCTATTTTAATAAGACTACATGTGGTATGTTCTGTACCTATTTGCAGAACTTTCTTCACGAGGCTGCATTTAAGCAAACCCACAGAAAGGCAGAACTTGAGCTTTCACTTCACGCAGCCTTCTGCAGCACTTCTTTTAAAGTAGCTGTCAGGCAACTCCACTAAAAACAAAGCAATAAGAGGCACCTGCCATACAGTCGCAAAGCCACATTTCCTCTTCACAAAACAGACTTTATCTTTTGCCTTTTCCCAGCATAACCAGGCATTCAGATGATTTTCAGACACAGCAGATACTGATAAAAAGTTCTACAAGCAGTACTGGGAAAAAAATCCCCAACCAACTCTAAACCTTTTTAAATCTCCTGCAGTCACTATGGAAAATACTGAGTTTATCAAGCAACAAGCAGCCCAACTATGGTTCTCTAATGACATCTGGGAAGTCTTAACCTTAGACAGTCTGATTCTTAAGATGGTATCCAATTATCCTGAGCATCGCATCACTTATAAACAGGTCAAGGGAGGATGTCAGATCTAACCTCTGGAGAGAAAAAGCTAGAAATATCCAAGCCTAAGTAATGGAAATGGTTCAGATTTATTAACCTGCAGGAAAGTTATAAACCAGAAGGGAAGTACAACTTACAGCAGTTTGAAAAGACAATCATGAAAGGTGGTGGGGGCTGGGATCCTCTAGGAACAACGTACCAATGTACCTATTCAGAGACTCAGTCTTTCTTCTGAAGAAAGACTCCAAAAAACTGCAGTACCTTCTTTTCATTGCTTCTTCACTTTAGATAAACATCTTCTCATAACCATCAACCCTGATCAGCAGGGTTGTGAAAACCTGAGATGTGAAAACCATACAAGGAAGCTTCCCTTACCACCATCAGTAGTAAAATAAATGGCTAGAAGCCCAGTTTATCTTCAGTTACAAACATAGCACTTTGAAACAGTTTCCAAAGCTCATTTTTTCTCAAAACTAGGCAAGTGACACATGTAGTTGTCTTTCTGCTGACCACATACCCCTGAAAGTTCCTTTCTTTTATCCAGTTGCATCAAATTCCTCACAAAAGGCAATTCTTATTCCTACAATCCACAACCATGTTATCTTTAAATCATTGTGGCTATTGTATGATTAAAACAGCAGTTTAGCACAACACTGAGAGTGCCTCTCCTTCCAAGTCTTCTAGGGGTAAAATGTAAGATACTAATGAACAGAACAACTTATGTGGTTCTAGTGTCACAGATTTTCTGCAGGTTGTTCCAATATAGCTAGTTGACTATAAAAAATGATAGATTTGTTTGCACAACAAACAACAGGGTGGGAAGATATATTCAAGAGAATAGCTTGCCCAGGGTAAGCATAGCTCGCTTCAGTACTACTCAACAAGTCAGTGGTACTGAACACATCTATATATGCACTAACACTTTATCTGCCATCCATGAGAGTAAGCCCAAAAACTGCATTAAAAACCAGGAAAGAAAAGCCCATAGGGACTGTCAAAGTACTCCTTTGCTTTCATGTAATGGAGAATGCTTCATGTGAGCATGAACAGCATTACTAACTGGACTTCTCTGTCTAGGACTGCTGGATCATCATAGCCAGTGGTGTTGAAAATTACAAAGTGTCGTTGGTTCCAAACAGAGTTGTTTCGCACATCTTCTCTCAAAAGCTGGTCTACATACTCCAGTTCATTGTCCCATAATTTGAACTCCTATGGAAAGAGAAGGAAGAGAGAATATCACAACCAGAAGTTTTTATTTTTAAAAATACATTCTCCTTGCTCCTAAGTTCTCTGAACATTAGATACAAAGACTTTTTTAAAGAAATCAACACAAAGTTAAAAGAAAACTAAGGGAGAGCGCACTAGGAATGCTACACTATTCAGCTGCACACAATGGCATTAGCTCACCATTCAATATACACACATAACAGCAAGCAGCCCACAACAGATCTTTTTGAACTTGCTTCCTAGAAGGCAACTCTACAGCTAACCCCTACCACACATTAAAATGCAATTGTTTTCTCCCCTTCAGCCCTAAGAAATAAAGTGCCAAATGCCTGCCTGAGCAGATATATAGTGAATCAAGAGTTCTGTGGATACAGTACCTGAATAACCCATTGTCTGTGTTGCCATGCATGGTAATTTTTGCCGTCTTGGTTAAGAATGTCAGCTATGAACTCAAGCTCTTGGGATGGATCCTGCAGCCACTCCACCAACACCCGTCTGTGATGCCTAATGACAAGAGGAAGAAACTATTTTCAGAATAGTCTAAAATTGATTTGTGAACGTGTGGTCTGTATTAAAACAGCATGTAGCAACTGTACTACTTAGAAAACATATATCATGCAGATCATTGTTTAGTTCTGTGTGCTTGACAAGTAGAACCTCTGTGCTTAGATAACATAGGCCCATGATAAACTCAGAGACACTCTACTGAACATGCTTGAGATTCCTGCCCTGCTGTGAGAAAGATCAAAGCACAGTGGAAAACTACATATGCAAGAATCCCCAGTATACAGGTGAAAAAGTAGCAGGTCTGGTATCTGCGCTCTCTTACTAACAAGGACGGAGCTCTGCATCCCCACTGGCATGCCTCTGCCTGCGTGTTGCTTCAGAGATCCCCTGGTTCGTTAAGTAATGAAAATGAATTTACTCTTTGCATTTAATCTGTGGTTTTGTGGTTGTTCCTGCATCGTCTCTGTGTCATGTCACACATTTTGCACAGTTGGCAGGATCCAGGAACAGCCATGCCATGGCTGACAAAAAGATTGAGGGCTGGGGAGGCCATGATGGTGACTACCCATATTCCGCGATAGCCCAGTACTGAGCAGTGGAGCCCCGTGGTCACTTTCCTAGCTAAAGTGGCTCTGCTGGAAGCATGGCCTGACATAGATGACGAGGCAGTGATTACACCTCAGACAACTGAAATGGCTATGCATGGATTGGCATGGAAAGCGGCACCAGATTCTACTTGCAAGTTAGCAGGGAGATTAGGATCTGGTCTTAGAACTCTTGACCATGAAGTTGTTGCATTATGGAGTAGAGTGAGAGAACTGGAAAAGGAAAACAGGACTTTACAAGACGCAAAGCCACAGGAAGTAATTACTATTCAAGTAGAGAGGTGCTACAAGCTACAAGATAATGCAGAGCGGTTGGTAGTGTGTATTTCTAATAAAAAAAAAGGAACAAATATAGAAAAAGTAAGGTTTTGATTTCCCAAGTTCACATTCTCAGCATGAAACGGTCATGGGATCCTGAGGAATGGAATGGAAATATTTGGACTCTGAGACAGAATTTGAATTTGATCTGGATTTAAAACACAAGGAGGTGGTGGAAGCATGACCCCTCATACAAATGATGGGGCAGCTAAGGGGATTTTTAGTTATCTCGCAGCAAAAGAGTAGGGAAGGCATATTGGCATGGATTTTGTGAGCCTGAGATAGTGGAGCTGCAGCTACCGGCTTATTAATGTGTGAAAAAGATTTATTGAGTTGTTGTAGTTTAGCCCCACTTGGAACCAGACTACACAGCCTCTCTGTCACTCCCCCCACCCTCCAAGAGAATAGGGAGAGATAATAGAAGAAAAAAGGCTCAAGGTTTGAGATAACAACAGGGAGAGATCCTTGAAGTTACCATTACATGAAAAACAGACTCAACTTGGGGAGTCGAGCAGTCAAAGCAGTACAATGAGAAAGAGAAGAAGATAACTTCTTCCCTCCCCTCTCTCTTCCCAGGCTTAACATTATCTCTACCTCCTTCCCCCACAAGCAGCACAAGGGGAAAGAGGGCATGGCAGTGTCCTGGTTCTGGCTAGGACAGAGTTAACATTCACCTGAGCTAGGAGGAGAACTGGAGCTGGTGGTCCCTATGGCTGGGGCACCCAGTTGGGACAGTTTACTAATTAGCCAACAGCTGGGGTAAGTTTACCCAAACTAGCCAAAGGGCTATTCCATCCCATCTGACATCATGCTCAGTATATAAGTGAGAACGGTGCTCAGGGGAGTCTCCTGCTACTCAGGAGGAAACTGGGCATTGGGATTTGCTGTGAGCTATTGTACTATATTTGTTTGCCATCTCTGTTTTGTTTTTTTTTTTTTTTTCTCTTAAATTTATTTTTTGTTTCATCCCAACCCATGAGTTTTGCCGCCTTTTCTTTACCAATTCTCCTCTCTGTCCCACTGGAGGGTTGAGGGGAGTGAGTAAGACACTCTGTAGCTTGGTCCTGAGTGTGGCTAAACTATGACATAAGTCCTATAGCCAATGATGATCAGATACAATGAGGACATGCACAGTTGCAAAATGTCAGAGATCCTGATGGGTGAGATATTATTCCCTTATACTGTATCAGTCCTTGTATGCACCAGTTTTAACAGCGTATGTACAACCTGTCGAATCAGTGTCATCCCTCAGAAACTGGTGTACAATGGAAGAAAGTATGAATTTGGTGTGGCAGACGGAGATGGCTTGTGTTGGTTATGGGATCAAACCCAGACAGTGTAGCAGTAACAAGAGCCATCAAAACGCGGTTTTTGAGAGGAGCGCCTGCCTCGCTGAAACCCTTGATTATACCAGCAGTGACAAATGCTACAAGTTATGCAGCAAGTTATGTTTATTTGGAGTGACATGTTTCCACTTTTAACACTCATGGCCAAACTCTTCAGCAGAATAAAATTTTATAATACTACATAATTTCTCTAGCAATAACAATGTTACTGTTTGGCCTTTTCCTATCCACTTGGAAAAAAAAAAAAACAACAGGTAAGCAAACTCCAAGAAAAAAAAATACTAATTCCTATTTGTCTCTTTGTTTGCCTTTTCATGAATCATTTTTCGATCTGTCACTTATTTTGACAGTTCAAAAATCAAAATTAAAAGAAAACAAGACCTTGTAGCATGTTATAATCATATGTTTAGAACAAACTGCTAAAGAGGACTTTGGCAGCGATACTGATGCAACTCCATTTAACTCCTCCACTACTGCCACTGCAGTAGATGCAGGAAGCAACTCTTAACAACTTTTAGGATCAACAATCACAACTTATTCTAGACAATTTACAAAACAAAATTATCTGCAAAAATGTTCAGAACTGGAAAGTAAACATGATTTTACCAGACTTGGTAGTTCTTTGGCTGATCTTCAATGATAGCTGTAATATACTTAAGTTCCTCATGGAGATCCTTTCCCAAAGACTGCAGGAGGACTCTCCGGAAATGCCTGTATAAAAGTAAAGCATTCAAACACTGCAACAGAGCTTTCCTAAAATTTAGACGACAATACAGAGAGAACCTTTTTTCATGGTTCCTCTAACAGATATGGAGTTAAAAAGAGTGCAAAAAAAACTAAACCACATATCCAGGTCTGTTAAAGGCCACTCGATTATCGAACAGTGAACTGGAATACAACTGGTTATAACAATACATCACCTAAGATCACAGCAATCTTGTTTCAAATTAGCCTTTGTCTACGCACACTAGACGTACCATCATATAAATGATGACTTATGTGCCTAAAATAAACTTTCTGATTTTATGCAAGTTAGTGGAATAAAGATGTACAAGAGGTACTTGGTTAGCAATCACGAGTTAAAAGGCCCTACTCTGAATACCAGAAATTCAGTGCTTATTCATTGCCTAACTCTAAATTAATCTGATAGATCTTCTAAACTGCACTATTTACTAAGTAAACAGTTATTTAGCAGGAAACAGCACCTATAATGCTCTTTTACGCTCTTGAAGTCAACTGAGGGCATCTTCAGCATTTTGCCAAGGCCACATTATCAGGTAACTGATCTAATTTTAAACAGCCGTCCTTTTTGGTGGCTAATCTTGACCTTGATTGATAACATCCTCAGAGCCAAATGAATGAAAGCCACTGAATAAAAATGAGACATGGAAAACACCAAACAAAGGCTTTCTTCAGAAGCTCACTGGAAGTTTACACTACTCCTCTGTGTAAACTCAGCTAGTTATGCTCTGATTAGATTAAAAAAATTATTAAAGACATAAGAGGTCGTCAATCAAATAGATAGAAACAACAGAAAATAGAAATCAGCCCAAGATTATCACTTACCATGCCGTGTAGTTTGCAGCATTTAACTCAATGGCATCTGCTGTTAGCCTGAAAGCTCTTTCGCTTCTCTCATCCCGATGCAAAACAGCCCGTAAGTAATCATAGACATCTCGAACTAAATAGATAACAGCATCTTATCCAAGGCTATGAAATAATGGCCTGATTACGTTAATAATTTGGTTAATAATCATTTGAAGTCACTTCCTATTTTATGTACTTTAAATATACTTCTTTAAAATGATAGCTATGTACTGCTCTGACAGCACTGTTGACTGAAACAGCCAAACAATATTAGTATACCAAAAAGCTGTAAAATTATAGAATCATAGAATAGTATGGGTTGGAAGGGACCTTTAAAGATCACCTAGTTCAACCCCCCTGCAAGAAGCAGGAACATCTTCAATTAAATCAGGCTGCTCACAGCCTCATTATCTTAAAAATACACCTTCTCAACAATATCCAAAACAATCAGTAAGTTCCTTGATACTTACTCTATTTTCCCAGATGCTGTAACTTCATATGTCTCTCTTCCACTTGTGGGTTAGAAATACCTTTTTATGTGAACCAGGCTATCTGTTATACTACCTCTTAAGCCACATGATTTTAAAATAAAACCTTGGCTATTAACACGTCAGGTGAAGATTCAACTTCAGAGACGCTTGGTGAAAACATCACACGCAACCACCATAACACAATAAATACTAAATTAATTTCTTCGCACTGTTACTGTAGAAAATATTTTATCCAAAACATGAAGTCTTGCTTTAACAGAGCTAAGGTCAAATACAAATTTAACCACATTAAGTTTTCAGTGCAGAACATATTTAAAACTTACATTTTTCACTGTAGATGATCTGAACAACAGGACTTGGCCCATCACTTTGAGGGACAGGTTCAATATCTGCCCATTCCTTCCTGTTCCTGTAAATACATGTTTCACTTCTTAAATGCTACTCAAACCACTACATGCACAAATCTATGTCCAGCAGCACATCTTCATTCTCAGTGGCCACTGTACTGTTGTCTCTAACACAGACCAGCACGTGAACAAGAAAAGGAGGTACTGGCATACGTTACCCGACCAATATCCAGTTGTAAGACAACTTGGGAGAGGAAAGTAACCCATCATCCCGCCCTCGGGCTGTCACAGCCGCAACGCTGTGACTTGTTTGGGTTTGAGCAGTGCGTAACACCAGGGGCTGTCAGCAGGCAGCCGCCTCTTCCACCCCAAGGCTTTCGGTTCCAGCTGCCACCACCGACCCCTTGAGGCGGGAGCCAGCACCCTGCCTCCCCGCCGACTCCCACCTTCCCGCCCAGCCTCTCCTCCTCCGCCCAGCCCGCGCGCCCGGTACCTGATCAGCACGTAGCCAAGACCGCCCTCCTCCTCGCCCTCCTCCTCGCCCTCCTCCTCGCCCTCCTCCTCGCCCCTCAGCCCCAGCAACAGCAGCGGGGGCGGCTGCCACTGCCCGTCGCCGGCCCCCAGCTCCGCCATCCTGCTTCCCACCCCAAGAGCCGCTTCCGGGGGCGCGTGCGCAGCACGCCCCCACGTGACGCGACGTGATAACGAGATGCGAGGAGACGCCCCCGGTGGAGGGAGCCCTGTCCCGACCGGTCGGGGGCTACGCCGCTGCGGCCATACCCGTAAAGCAAGCAGCCGGCGTCCTCCTCCTCTTCCTCCTCATCCAGCAGCTGCCCGAAGCAGCCCTCTGGCTCCTCATCGTCCTTCCCCTCCGGCTCCGGCGGCGCCGCCGCCGCCGCCGCCATCGCCCTACGGCCGCTTCCGGGGCGCGGCGGAACCATAGAGGCCCCCCGGCAGGGGCAGAGCGGCGGCGTGGCTCGCTGTCGCCCCCCCTGGCGCGGAGGGCGGGGCCATGCTGCTGGCCGTGGCGGCGGCAATGCGCTTGCTGGGAATGCTGCTGGGCTGGCGGCTGGACTGGCAAGGGGGCCGCCCTCCGCCCCCAGGCCCGTGACCGGTACCGGCAGGGCCCAGAGGAACTGTAATCCACGGGTTTGCTCGTTCACCGTCAGAAACCTACCGGCGCAGGGGGAGGCAGCGGGAGGCTGGGCTGGGCCTTGGGCCTAGGGCCCTTCTCCAGGTCGCTCTACCGCGTCCACCCTGCCCTGGTGGAAACCTACGGGCTCGGCAGGATCTGTCGGCCGTGTGCCCTGACTGGTGGTCGCGTTACTGCCCGTGTGTTGCAGGGTCACACCTCCCGGTTATTTGGGTGGCTGCTCTCCACTGTGTTGTGCTGGTGTGCTTGGTTTTCACTATTATAAACTAAAATCTGAGACACAAGAAGTAAGACGAGGCCTTTCTCATGCCAGGGGTAGTGTATTTCCTGAAACAAGCCACCGTAACACCAATATCAGAGTTCACAGGTGAAAGGTCATAAGACTGATGACACCAGACTGACACTGTGGGAACACACGGGAAAACATGCTCTGGGAAACACTGCTGCAGCAGCTGAGGCGGAAAGTTACAGAGCTGCAAGCAGCAGGTCCCTGGCGTGACTGATGCTGAGGCGCTGAAGTGCTGCAGACACAGTGAGCTGTGTTTCCTCCCCTATGGAAACTTGCAAAATGGCACCAGTTTAGTGTTGGACTATGAATAGAACAGAAAGGAAATGGAGAAAGATGTACCTAGAGACAGAGAGGCTATCCAGCAGTAAGTAAGTGAAAGAAAGAAGTTCTAAAATGCATAACATTCTAAAAAAAAAGAGGGGCCTAAAAAGAAACAAGGTATATTAAAATTATAAACAGAGCAGAGGAAATGTGTGCTTATGACTGAGAGAAACCTCAAAGGCAGTAAATCCTGTTTTGTAAGAGACAGAGCAGAAAGGAATGCCACTGTTACTAACCTGTAGAGGGGAACGTTGCGTTTCGAGTTTGTCAGATACCAACAGCTCTTCATGGGCAGAGGGCACTTAAGACATAGGTCTTTAAGACATCTGGTTTACTAGCTCTGCTGTTCGAGCAACAATTTAGTTTTTCTGGTCGTGTTTGCTCCAGAACTAATACGTAATGACCTGCCGTTGCCTATCATCTTTACCAGCTATTTCACGTGGATAACAGGCAGGCCAGATCCTGGAGCTTATTTCCTCAGAGTGGCGCAGCAGGACAAGAAACAAAAGTGAGCTTCTCTGGCTCCAGCCACTGGATGGAGCTGGTCCAATAATATATTGCTGATGTCCTGGGGCAGACAGCAGACAGGATAGCTTCTGCGTTTTCAGTCTGAACGTGTGCTTTGTCGGGGTCTGTGGACGGCTTCTAAGGGTTTGAGGGATGGTAATTGAGAAAAGCAAGCCTTTTGCAGAAAGCTAATACGTGTTACAAACAAGTTATGTCCTCGTGACATAGGAGTCTGCCAACTGAGGAAGCTTGAAATTTGTAACTGAATTTTAAAATGACAGACCAGCCCAAAACCCAGTGGGATCACAGCACATCCTTCCATAAACTCTGCCAGGCTTCTGATTCATCTCCAACCGCTCAGTTTAATTTACTGAACTGCACACATGTTGTAGCGTGCTAGCTCAAGTCCTCTGAGCCTTGGGGTACTCTAAAAGCCTTAGCTAGGCCTGCAGAATCAGGAGTCTGCCTTCACATGGATCTGCTTTACAAAATAATACTTGGAGGTTCTTGCTGCATGGCTCCTGGCCCAGAGTCAGTGGAGACTGGTTGTGTTACAGGTCCGATATTTGTAACCGCAGTTCACAGAGAATATTAAAACACCACCTGAAGCTTCTACTTAAAAATATGACTCGAGCAGGTAAGACCTTTGGGAAGAAGCAATAAATAGGATGAGTTTTTGTCTTAGGATGAGCCTGGTTAGCTCAGAGAGAGCCTTGTGGTGCAGTATGTGCTGCAAGAGATGGGCACTACTCCAAATGGACTGCAGGCAAGCATAGCTATCGAGGAAAGGGAGCAAAGTGGGCATGACAGAGGTCACTTAAACTGCTGCTGAGGGCTGGATTTGGGTTGTCCACTGAGTTACCTCTGTGAGCCTCTCAGGAAGGCTGCAGGCACGACCCACCATCAAGTAAGGAGATGAGCTGTGTGCGTAACATTTGCGCAATTTATATCACTCATGCACGTCAATCAAGGCGCATCAGGTGTTCCCTCTGCCCTCTCTGGGATTCTTCCTCCCTCCACTCCCCAGGTAATCGCCCCCTTGCACCTCCCCTGCCTGGCACCTCTGGGTTAGAAGCAGCAGATGCAGCACTTCCCAGCCTTTGTGTGTAAATACAAGTAGATACAAAGAACTGTGTGTCAGCTGTATCTGTGCTAATACAATTGCGCATGTATGGGACAGATGTATACTAAATACAGACATGTACATGGGTTCCCTGTTCAGTGGGTAAACACGGGCCGGCAGAAACAGCCTTTCGGAGCAACTATCTTTCACGACAAATAGCAGATGCCAAAAACGGTACGAAGGGGTGCCGCGCCTCTGGCAGCACCGGGCCGGCGGGCAGGGCAGTTTCCCGACCGCCGCGGGGAGCAAGGCCCGGGCGCCAGTGGTGGGGGGGGGGGGGCGTTGCCGGCCTGGGCGCGGCGGGGCTTCCCAGCTTCCTTGACGCGTTTGTTTTTCTGACAGCCCTGGGACACCGAAAAGAGCCGCCACTCGCCACCTGCGGCCAGCAGCGCAGTGCGTGGAGGGAGGTGCCGATCCGGGCCGCCCCCCGCCCCACCCCTCCCGCGGGGCTCCGCGCAGCGCTGGGCCGGCACCCGCCCCCCCTCCGCCCGCAAACTGAAAGTGGGAAACAAACAAACAAACAAACAAAAAACACACCCCAAACCCAAACAGAGCGGCAGTGAGGCGGGAGCGATTTTCTCGGGTGAGTACGGGGCAGGCGGAGGCTGTAGGGAGCAGAGGCCGGGGCCGCGGGGCGCGCCGAGCCTCAGGGTGGGGGACAGGCACAGTCCCGGCCGGGATGCGGGGCCCGAGGAAGGGCAGAGCTGGAAGGGGAAGCAGCGGGGAGAGCTAGCAGGAAGTTTGGAAGGGGTCGGAGGGGAGCTGCCGGTGTCAGGTGGGGGCGATGGTTTGTCTTTCTCCCCTCAGGTCCGCCGGTCCTGGCGGAGGCCCAGAGGCGTTGCCAGCTGAGGTCGGCGGGCCGGGCCGGGCCAGAGGCCTCTGTGGCCGCTCCACGCACGGGTGGAAGATTGTCACCAGCACAGCCGTGGGCTGAATGCAGCCCCTTCGCCTCCTGGTGCCCCAGTGTGGCCGTAGTGCAGGAGGCACAGGAGATGCAGAGGCCTTGAAAAGATCCGACCTCCTTTGAAAAGTGCTCAGCTGGCAGCCGTGCACTCTTGTGCCCCTACAAAACCTTCAAAAGCAGCTGCCCCACGCTGAGCTGAACTCACACAGCATGGTTTTGTGTAGGGTTTTACTAAAAGTGACTTTTCTGGTGTTTGATGGGAAGGGATGAACTTTTTTTGTCTCTAGCTGCCAGTGCCACAGAGGTAGGACTAGGGTAGGCAGTAGTTTTGGAACCCATCCCTCTTGGTCAAGTTTTTGGAACTTTGTGAGTGAGATTAGGTGGGAGGAAAGCTGGCAGGTGCATGCACATGAAGACAATACAATCACGTACACTTTCTTTTCATAGAAAACCAGTCTAAATTACAGGAGGCACATCACTGAGTTTTAAAGTAGAAGTTTATTAAACTTTTTTTTTTTTTTTGTGTATGTTTGTGCCTTCTGAGCTTTCAGAATACCCACATTTTCAAACTTTACTCCTGTGCATTGAGAGATAAAGTCTTACCTTTCTCTCATCGTCTTTTTATTTATTTATTTATTATTTAAAGACAAAGCTGGAATTTGCACCTACTCCTGTTGTCAGGAGCCGGGATTTTCACACAGTAACATCCAGCATGCAGCAAAACAGTGGTGCTCTGTGAAAGCTAAAAAAAAGCGTCGGGGAAGGGGAAGAGTTATTTGAGGAGAGGCAGACCAGCTCAGATGTAGATTACAGGGGAAAGGGAACTTGTTAAATTTAAATGTTTTTAGGTGTGGAGAGAGTTTGTGTGCTCTATGGTTACTTTCTCTATGCATTGGTGAACAGAAGTTCCAAAAGATTGCAGTGTATTTAGTCCAAAGGCCAGGTAGTTCTGACCTCCTCCAGGAGTATTTTCAGGGCTTGCCCAGGGAAGGAAGGTCTTTCATCACTCACCTGTTTGTGAGTCTGCCTATTTTGTGCAGGCTGCTTTCTGGGTACCTGGCTCAAATGTGTCTCTGGCACCTACGGGAAGCTACAGGTAGACATGAAGTTAACTACTGAGCTGGAGGAGCGGTCTTTATTGATGCTGTACCCATTTTCAGCAGTGGTCACCATGAAGAGGAGTAAAGATGGAGTGGGAAAGCCCTGTAGCAAAGGCTTTAGACAAGCTGGCCTTCCTGATGCCTACCTCTAACTTCTCTGTCAGACCTGTCAGTGTAGCATGATTAGGATGAGGAGGAAGAAACTGTGGACATCTTGCCTCTGCTTTGCAGCTGCCTTTTTCCTTGTGGTCACGCTCCAGGTAAGGAGGCAAGGGCGGGAAGTATCTATGAGATTGCTCTTAAAGTATGACACAATTCCAGCCTATGAGAGAGAGCATTGAAGGCATTTTCTGTACAAGTCTGTGCTTTAAGAGGAGTGTTTAAAGAAACTTTGTTAGCAGCATGGGCCTGGTGGTAATAGCTGATTCCAGAAGTGACATTACACAGATTTCTTGCATAGCTCATCAGCTCCTGGAGGAATTTCTCAGGAGTAATGTAACATACCATGCCCTGTTGTGTTGCCTCCATCCAGCATTGCTTCCTCTGTGTGTTTGAACTCATTAGGTAGGGGGGCAAGGCTGGACCCATTTCATACTAATGTGGCAGACAGACGAGGGAAATCTGAGCACACTAGTAAGTGGTGATGGAAATCTATTCATCAATCCTGACTCAAATGCCATTCTTAGCATTGGGAAGTCCAGTAGCTGGTCAGTAAAGAAATGCATGGGAGAAAAATCAATGTGGAGGCATATTCATTTGTGGCTGGTGCAGGTTACCCTAGATTCTCATTAGAAGAGAGCAATTTTCAGACGAACTCAATCAGCCTTGGCTGGCAGTCATGGGACCGTGGGAGACTTCAGTCATGAGAGGGCCAGGATCTGCTCCAGAGATATCTTTCCGCTTGGGTTGTGCTCTGATCTGAGGCTCTGTTTGAGACTAGTACCTCAGGTGGAGCCAGCAGGATGGCCTCTGAAGCTCTCCCAGGTGAGCTGCCCGCTCCAAATGGAAGCCATTTCTTGGGAGCAGTCATTGGCACTCAATGGTCACTTTCAGTTCTCTTCCCCTGAACAAGACATCCAAAGGTTGGCTGCCCTAGCATAGGAGCAACACTAGCAGATCTTTGGGACCTTTTTTTGGGAAGATTTGTGATGCTGCTGCACCTCCACAGCTAAGCAGGTTTGGAGCTGGTTAGAGCGTCTCTGTGCTTAGCTGGGATTTTTAACTGGGAGTGTTCACTGGACAGTGACACTGGTGCTGGGACTGCTGTAGCACACGAGCTGTCGATACAGTTGGAGTGTATCAACCTCCAGGAGCTGAGAGATAGCTACTATAAATTCTGCACAAATACAGAGACTTGTTAAATTCTGCCAGGGCAAACTTTGGAAGCAAAGAAGGAGAATGTTCCTGGAGAAACTTGGGTGTAAGGTAGTTATAGACTTATTTCGGTTCTATTGCTGCAGTTATATTCTGTCAAACTATTAGACATATGAATCTTTTAACCAGATAGTATCTTGTCCACTCGCCAATGTGGGACTGTTTTCTGTACTTTTCTGTACAGCTGCACTTTGCACAGCCTGTGTGTGCTGTCCCAGTGTCCCGTGTTGCACAGAGCCTATTTAGTCTAGCTACAATCACTGTATTTTGCCACACAGTGAGTGCAAGTGACACAGCAAAATGAATGCATGCAATAAAGCTCTCAGGGAGGATAAATGTTTTCAAGCAACTTAATACAAACGACACTGTCTTGCTTTCCAATATCCTCCTTCAGAGCCATCTGACAAGCAAAAGTGTTGTGGCCAAAGCTGTCTGGTGGGTTTGAGTTCCCCTATCGATCTTGCAGCTGTTCCTGGGGTGGCATTATGCAGTGCCTGTGAAGGTGCACTCACAAAAAGCCATTTATACAGTAGCAAGAATGTCTTTGCCCCACTAAAGCAGAAGCTATGTATCCTGTGGCAATACCTTCTGGCACCATTTCTGCCACTTCATTCAACAGACTTTTCTGACCCAGGACACTTTTATGACAGGTACTTCCTATAGAAGAGTGGTGGCTTTGTGGGCACCAGAAATCCGCCAGATTTTCTGGCAACTTCTGTCTTGTGGCTGATGGTTAGAGGCTTCTCCTACAGGTGGAGAGTTTTTAATGTTCCTTGTAGGGTTTCAGGTCTGTAAGTGATGGTTCATACTGGTAGGTCTTTCATTTCTCTGTGTACAGATGGGATTTTCTCCTCTACTTAGCTATGAAATTTTAGTTACATTGTCTTTAAGACTTGTCTGCACCTCACTTATTCAGTCAGTGGTTTAAAAATTAATAGTAGTGAGTACAGGTGGCCACATGGAGGCAGGAAAACCTCATGGGTTTTTTTCAGCTAATTTCTAGAGGAAACATGGCTACTGAAGAGCTGTTCTCTGTTTTGTGCTTTTTCCAGGGAGAAAGTAGAAGTTGTGTTGTTAAATCATATGTGATGTGGCCATATCTCAGTACAGAAATTTATTTCCTTCTTCCTCTTTACAAATTCAAATTAAAGCTTTTGCTGTTCAGACATAAGATCACCTGGACAGTGACTGCAGTCAGTGAAATGCATCCACTTTGATTGACAGAAGCTTCACCTGTGGACTTAGTGAGTGCTTGATGCTTAAAACTCTGATTGGTCAAGCAGATGTTCTGGCTAATGACAGTGATGTGCTGTGATATGTATGTTTATTTCCTTGAAGGTTATCATCGAACTGGGCAATTCAGAGAATAAGGTGGCAGTAATCTCCAGTTTACACAGTGGCCCATTAAAGCCTATGGAGAAACACGCTTTTCAGTTTAAGCAGCAGGAACTTCACAGCAGCTTGAGGACAGAGTCTGATGTAAATCACTACCCCATCCTGCTCTGGTGGTCTCCCCTGACTGGAGAGACAGGGAGACTGGGTCAGTGCGGAGAGGATGTTTGCTTCTTTACTATCAACAAGACCTACCAGCACAATCAGATGACGAGAGCATTTCTGTTCTATGGTAAGGATCTGTTTCTTTTTAAAGGAGTAACTTTCCCTCCTGCCCAGTTATTTTCCTTTAGAGATTAAATATTCTAGATGGCAATCACTGAGAGCAGGAAACTTAGGCAGCTCATTGTGCTAAACTTTACCTGGTGCTGAGTACCATCAGCAGAGATCCAGAGATGCACATTGTTTGTAGAAGTCCTCTGAAATATAACTGTGCACCTGTGTGGGGTAACTGTTGCCTTGTCTCATGCTGCTTTCCAATCACATGTGCTCCCAGTTTATGGGAGAAAAGATCATTTTCTGTAGCTGCTAAGTCATGAAAAGACAGTCTGAGATCAAGCCAGCTTTTTCCAGTCTTCTGGCTTGTCACCCCTAGCAGAGGTTCTGCAAGGCCTTTGTTGCACTTGTGCAAGTCTTTTGGCTTAAAATAATGCCCTCACTAGTAACTGTGCAACTCGCCTGCTGCATGTGCTGAGAGATTGCTAGCAGACTGTAAATGAAAAGTAATGAAAGAAACCTATTGATTCTGCACAGGGAGCAGCAGCTAGTGCAACCTTCTGAGCTGCTCTGGCTCTGCCGTCTCAGAAACTTTCCACTACTTGTACTGTAAAGTGAATCTACAAAACACGAAAGATTAATCTGTTAAAAGTAGGCCTTATTTTGTTAATTTTGTTATTTTTCCCCACATAGTGAATTTGGGGTGGAAAAATAAAGCCAAATGCTTTTCTGTGACTGGTAGGTTCAGCTCCTTGGTCTGGAAACAAAATAAAATAAAACAGAGTCTTGCATCTCATTCACACAGTCAGGATACAGGTGAATTGGAAATATAGGAAAGAAGGGCTTTTTGCCTGATTGTTAAGTGTGAACAAAAAACTTCTCTCTCTGAGCTTTTCAGAGCTCCAAGTAGGTCAGCTTTGTCAGTTGAGAATGCAGTGGTCAAGCAGGAAAGTGAAGAAATAACAGCAAAGGAATGAGAAGCTGACCCAATTAAAGAGAAGGAAATCTGGGTTTGCATCACATGAAAGCTGTGAAGTCTGGTGGTTTTGGTCTCTGATAGTAATTCTATTTGTGTGTTTCAGCATTAGAAGGGCTATCATTGTTCTTTTTTAGCGGGCTTGTGGACATGGTTTACTTACCTATTTTTAAAGAACTGTTTGTACTGGGCGGAAGATTTTCCCTGTAGTTTTTTTTTTCTTTTTCTAGTGATGCTGGCTGTGAACTGTGTAAAGACAAGTGTCTAAACCATAATAAATGATATCACAGTGCTAAAACTTGATGGTTTTGAAGGTGAAAAAAGCCACTGCATTGATACAGAAAAGCTTCACACGCACACACACATACACTGACCTTCATGCACTGAGCTGTGGGACTGCAAAACGGCAAATTTTGGTCTTCCAGAATTCCCCTCTAAACAGCCTGCTGAGTGAAAAACTGAACATCCAAATTTCCGTGCTAAGACTGGATCAGAACGCAGTTTCACCTTCTGTAGAAACCACATTAATTTTCCCCTAATACTTAATATATGGCCTAGTCAAGAGAAGAATGATCCAAAGCTTAGGAAAAATATTATGCAAAAATGTGGCATACAGATGTTTTTCAGCAGAACTGGTTGGCTAGAAACACCTGCTTTTTTTTTCAGCTTCTCCTGACATACTGTCCTGGCCTGAGAAGCCCATAGGTGCAGGTGATGACTTTGTCAAGGGCCACCATCTCCTGTTTGGAAGTGAGACGTGGCATCCGCTTGCTGCATTTTGTCTCTGCTTTTGGGAGGGATTCCCAGCTCCACCATTTCAGTGTCACATACTTCACAGAATTTTGCGTGTAGCATAAACTACCAATGCAGCTGAGTCAGCGTGAGGTGGATCTAGTGTCATGCTGTCAGAGCCTCAAGGGTGTTGTTGCTAAGGGAGGAAGATATTCAGCTTTTCTGCGCTGGAGTGTTGAGTCTTTGGAGTATGAATCCTGAATGAAAGATGTCTCCTAAGATGCAGAACTTCTCCTGACAGCATCTGTCTTTCTCTTCTGCACTTTGCCACATATCTAAGATTTCCTAATGAATAGTTTGGAAATTGAAATTGCTCCTAATTGTAGTCTTGTGCTTTCTTTATCCCCTCATAAGCTCCTTTATTTCCTTCATCTCAGGAGGCAGGGAACATGCTGATATTATCTTCCCCTTAATCCTTAAAAGCTTTTTGTCTTCTTGCTAGACTGAGATTGATTGTTACATTAGAATTAGTCATTTTGATGTTCCATGATGTGTAGTGCATTTTTCTTTAACTTCCTCTTTGCTTAATTTTCTCACTGTGCAGTGTTTTACATGTTGCATTTTTGTCTCTCTCTCACACCTCTGCTTGTCTCATTCTTTCCTGCATTTTTATTCCCTCTTCCCTGCAATACTGCCTTAAAGAGGGAGCACCCTTGTGAGAGACAGAGCTGAAGTGCTATGGTTTCAATCCACAGCATTTCATTATTGTCTGTATGCACTGCTGCTTCTCTTCCGGGAATCACTTAGAACAAAGTGTTTTCAAAACCAGATAGGCCTTATAAGCTTCCCTGTGAGAATTTGATTCACTTTCAATTTTCTTCACCTTCTTTTATCACTATAACACATCAAAACCAGAGGCAGCAAATAGCATTTTTTCAGTGAGTGGCACAGCCCTTCATTCTTTTAGTGTTGAGGGCTTGGGACCACCCTTCAGTGGAAAGTGGTCATATACTTAGTGGCCTTAAAAAAAACCCACCTGATGATCTTGAAGGATCTTGCTCTATAGGAGGTTTTCATGTTATTGGCAGCTAACATCCATCTTCACTGGATAGTGAAGTCTTATGTTGGTTTTATAGGGTCATCCTTGGAGTCATCTTGGCAGGCTCATGCAGCCACAAAGACCACTGGACATTTTTTTTTCCTTCTTTAGTTTTTAGATCAAAATTCTGTGAAAGACTTTTGGTAGCTCCCTCTTTTTTCCATCATTGGTTTGAGATCAAGGATACAATAGAGAGTGAAAAGTTCTGAGTGAATAGCTTGTCCAAAGAGAAGGGATTTGTGGTGTTTTCTAAACCAGCTGTTCACTGTTTGTTCCAGTTTATGAACCTCCATTGCCTGACAATACCAGTTAAAGGTTTTGTATATTCAGTACTTGTACTTAAGTAAAAAACAGATAAATTTGTAAGACGGTGAGGAGGTGTCTGGACAGAGATTTATCAGCTTTGCATTTAATCTGCCATAAGGCTAGTGTTATGAGTGTAGTACAGCGATACTGAAGGGAAAGCAAGGGTCAGATTTGCAAGCTGGTATTTTGAATTCAGTTTTGCACAGACCAGCCTTGGAGAAAAGGCTTCTAGATTTGTCCTAAACCTTTCACCATAGCTTTCCTAAGTTGTGCTGGAGGCTCCTTGTTCTTGCAGGGAGGCGAAAGCAGCTGCAGTGGTCTGTTTTTGGAGTTTAGACATGGTGGTTCTTCTACTGTTGGTATTAGTTGGAGGAGCTGTCTTCTGCCAGAAGCTACTTCATTATGTTTATCTGATAGGCAGCTGTGGTACATCACCTCTTAATTCTCTCTTTGATAACATAAATGGATTGGCTTCCAAAGTCTGTATAGTACAATGTCTTTTCAAGACTTGAAGTCATTCCTGTAGTTTTTCTCCTTAACCCTGTCTGATATTTTAGCATCTTTTTTGTTGTTCTGCTGCTAGAATCAAATTAAGCCCTGCAGTAACCATTTCCCTCACATCATAGAGGCAGTACCATCTGTTCCTCTCTTTACAGAACCAGGGGATTATTAAACATCTTATTAGTCTCATTTCAGTGCATTAAAATATAAAATTCCAAGTGAGTTTTTGAAATGAGAGGCCTTTAAACTAAGATGACCTCGAAAGAATCCATTTCTTATAGTTACCACTGATCCCATTTCTCTAGATTAGTCTGCTACCAAATGCAGTTTCATCTGTCATATTACTCCTCTGTCTTTGCATGAATTGTTCTCTTTGCAATACTGCCTCATAGTGTCATAAATGCTATGGTTGTAGGGCTGATATTAAATTAAAACTAGAGTTCTGTGTCATTGTAGTTAGTGTGGTATGATAGACAGGAGCAGACTAAACACTGTTTGCTTTTGTCTAGGTACTGACTTCAGTATAGACAGCCTACCCCTCCCTCGTAAAGACTATCATGATTGGGCCCTATTCCATGAAGAGTCACCAAAAAACAACTACAAACTTTTCCACGAACCAACCATCACCTTATTTAACCACACTGCAACCTTTAGCCGCCATTCTCACCTACCACTGACCACTCAGTACCTTGAGAGTATAGAAGTCCTGAAGTCGTTGAGGTACATGATCCCATTGCAGATGAAAAACAGCCTGAGGAAGAGGCTTGCGCCACTTGTGTATGTGCAGTCTGACTGCAACCCTCCTTCTGACCGGGACAGCTATGTGCGTGAGCTCATGTGCCACATTGAAGTAGACTCTTACGGGGAATGTCTGCATAACAGAGACCTTCCTCAGCATCTTAGAAATCCAACTGCCATGGATGATGGGAACTTCTATAAAATACTGGCACAGTACAAGTTCATTCTTGCTTTTGAAAACGCTATCTGTGAAGATTACATCACTGAAAAACTCTGGCGGCCACTGAAGCTGGGAGTGGTACCAGTGTACTTTGGGTCTCCCAGCGTTGTAGACTGGCTTCCTAGTAACAAGAGTGCAATCCTAGTATCCAGTTTTTCACACCCTCGGGAGCTGGCCCACTATATCAAAACACTGGATACAAATGATCGAGAATATGAGTCCTATCTACGATGGAAACTGAAAGGGGACATTTCCAACCCAAAACTGCTTACAGCAATGAAGGAACGCAAGTGGGGAGTGCAAGATATCACCCAGGACAACTACATTGACACCTTTGAGTGCATGGTGTGTAACAGAGTGTGGGAAAACATCAGAAGGAAAGAAAAGGTACTTGTGACTTTGTCCTTGTGTCTCAGAGAGGCTTTAAAATGGCACTGTGCTCAGACTTGTCCCAGGAAGCTTAGTTACCAGATTTACGGGCAGCCTACAAACACTGGTGTTGCAGTGCCATTGAGTTGTGCATCCTCATGTCAAAAGGTGTTGGCAGAAGGCGGTAGGTGCACAGCCAGAGCATATGTTCCTCATTCTGCTGCAGTGCTGGAGCTCAATGATTATGTTGGCCGTTGAGCTGGTGGTCATTTCAGCAGATGACTTAAATTTTTCAGGGAGGAGGTTTTTATCAGGCTACAGAAAGTAGCCTAACTTGCTGGCTTGCTTTAGATGACCTGGCACATTTGGAAACAGGTTGCCTGGAGAGGTTGTGGAATCTCTCTCCTTGGAGGTATTTTAAGACTCGATTCAATGCTGTGCTAGGCAATTATATGTGATTAGAACTGTTTGGAACAGGGGACTGGACTAGATGATCACTGGAGGTCCTTCCTGACTTAAATACGCTATAACTGCCTGAGTCTGCATATGTGTGGGGCATGCAAACCTGTAGTGTCAACATGCCATTGTTGTGGCCACATTTGGTGACTAAACATTGAAACATCAATGTTTAAGCCAGATTGTCCGTTTGTGAGAGGAATTGGACTTGTCCTCCTGGTCTAATCCTCTTGAAGTTATGCTCATAGAGACCAGCTAGAAATGGCTGTGTTAGCAGGAAGCCCAGCACTGAGGACCCAACAGTCTTGCAAGGGTACCAGCCTTCACACCAGAAGGCCGTTTCAAAGGCACCATGAGCTGTTCAGTCTCCTGAGGCTACTAGCTCTGGTGGATTTGGCTGGTATAAACAGAACATTACTTGGTATTAGACTGAAGCTAAAAACTCTTACCACATGCATTTCTGAGTTGGTGGATACTCATTTTAATTGCCACGCTCCTTTAAGGTTTCCAGGTTTAGGTACTGAGAGTCTGTAGGCATTTTTTAAACTCTCCATGAGCTCAGTTATCAGCATGGATCAAAAAAACCTCCCTTTTTGTGTCCAGTAATGGAACTGGTCAATGGCTCTGGTATCCTGCAGCTGTCCTATATCCATTAGGCCATATTTTAGCTGATCACAATCCAAGCTGTACACTATGTGGTCAGCCAGTAGAAGGAAAATGAAGAAAGCATTTGAAGTTACTAAGGTGAGCTGAAGTAATGGGAAATGCAAACTGTTAAGGAATACATTTAACCAGGCTTTCCTGTTTGAATCTGGTGCACATCTGGACAGATGTCCTCTCTTTGTGTTAGGAATACAACCATGGAAAGGTATAGAATAGGTTACATACAGATACCCCTTCCCCATGCTTTTTTGTATTTCTAGTCAAGAAGACTGTGAAGACCAATCTGCTCTCCTGGTCAGATTCCTGGCTTGTTTTTTTCTCCTTAAAAAATTGTCAATAAGTGTGTGCATATTTAAGGTGAAAACAGAATATAATGTTGAAAAGAGAACTCCTTGCCTTACAATTTCAGCTTGGGTGGGCTGGTACTGCTCATTGGCAGCCGGACCTGATCTGAGACTCTGGCTCTTGTCAGCATGACTGGCCTTGTCCCAGACACTCTGGGGAGAGCTTCCCCTCTGACATCTACAAGGACACTGCTAGAGCCTGTAGTGGGCAGGAAAATGTCACTGATACGCTTTTATAGTTTACTTGTGGCATAGCACCTTACTTCTTTGTCTGTCAGGGTCCCTGAATAACCCCTTTTATTTCTCTCCTTTGACAGGGACGGCTGCCGCAGAGGTGGAATGCTGAGGTTAACCATCTCAGCTGCCCCAAACCAGAGGCACTCTGGTTCTCGTCTTCAAACCCTGGCTGGAGTTCTCTACAAGAGATGTGGATACCAAGCTTTGAGCAATCCAAGAAAGAAGCCTGGGTGCTGAGGCACCTGGTGGAAAGGAACAGGAAATTTACAACTCAAGAATTTTGGATGCTTGTATTCAAAGAATAAAAACAATGGCGTGTAAAACAGAGCGAGCTCCTTAGGGCTGTCTGTGGAATTTTCTTTTGTAGGTGACTTTGTCATATGTAGGATTGGTAGCCATAGGAAGCAGACTTGTAGGACTGAATTTAGTTCAGTGCTCAAGGGGTACTAAGGAGTGCTAAACAATAGAATCATCCTGCCAAGTGATATGTATACATATATATGTATTTATATTTAGAATGATTTATACTTATATTAATTGTCATTAGTTCAGATGTTTGAGCATTAAGCCAGAAGTTGTCAAAGTTCTCAAAGCCAGGTTTAAGCACACAGGTAATTCTTATGAAGCAGATGGATCTCCCTCCATCTTTAGATACATACCTGTGTTCATGACCTCAGGACCCCTTTTTCCCCAGTCCAGGACTCTCTTTTGCCGCATTGATAGCCATGAGCTGGAGAGCAGCTGACATCATTGCACTGGTACAGCTTCTGTGCTGCTTTGGATGTAGAGGAAAAAATTTGGACTGTGTCCCTGGCTAGCTGTTTTATTATCCATTTTCCTGGCATCAGCAGATCTAGCAGGAACTTGGCGGGCTTTGTGTCCTGACACTGAGTGCCAATGTAAAGTGCATTAGTGATTGGCACAAGGAAGCACCATCTGTTAGTGTCCAGGGACAGATTGAATGAAAAATGTGCTGGCTTAGATTTACCCAGCATCTTCTGCTAAAAATATGCAGAGCACATGAGTATCTCCAATCCCTAGAAACAGGGCTCGCCTCAGTCTGACTTACCTTCTTGCCTTTCTGATGATAGACTAGTGTTTGTATCATGTATAAACATATAAACATGGAATTACGTGCTTTAAAGGGCAGTGATAAAACTGTGAGTGCTGAAAAGTCTTCAATAGGCAGAAGAAGAGGTAGGCAAGCAGCCTACCTGTTTTAGCACAGAAAACCCAAAATTACTTTATCTGACAAAGAAAAAAACCTTGTTGATCTTGGTTATCATTTGCCAAAGGACACATCTTTACCTGGTATGCATACTGTTGCAGTTTTCATCCCAAGTTGTTCCAACCTCAGTCTATGGAGCAGTCAACTTCCACAGGATCTGCAAAATGGCATTATCTGGGTGGAGCCATTCAGATGAAAGACAGTCATTCCTACACGTGCCCATTTACGATGACACAGGCAAATGTAACTACTAATATGAAGCTCTTAATGTTGCTGGAAAGGCAGATTTTCACCTGTCTGATAATTTCCGTGCTATTGTTCCTTGTAGCAGGCTATTTTAAGATTGCTGTCAGGCATCTGGCTGTTTTATGAATGAGTAGCCATGGAGAAGGATGTGAGTAGCATTTACACCAAGAAATTCAGCTGCAAAATTGACTTACCTTGGAAAAGTTTCCTCACCAAATAGCTGGTGAATTTTTTATTACTTTTAAAGCTAGCAAGAGAAAGAGCAGTTTTGTGGCCACAAACCATGTAGTATTGGTCATTGTTTCTATGAGCACGTACTTAGTTTTGATTAAGCAAAGATTTCCCACTGAAATTTCTCACCAGTAGTGTTTTGGCAGTGTGGCACACAGTATCTGCTGAACATGTCTTAAACTCTTTCCCCAGAGGTCTGCAGTGCAAATGGTAACTTCCACAAATGAAGCCCTTCAGGGAAGTGGCACTAACACCAGACTTGGAGGCTTTCCTAAACCAGGACTGAGAGCTGGACACAAACCTCTCAACATTTGCAAAGGGAACCGCAGAATCCCTACGTGTTGCCATGAATCTCTGTTTCTCCTCCCAGGATGACATAGAATATCTGCAGCATGAAGGACTAGCTCTCTTTTTTTTTTTTTTTGTCATGTTCTGCTGTCTAGAATCTCAAGCCATCTTGTTTAAAGACCTCAGGAGCTGCACAACTGAAGATATTTTTCTTTGTTTTTTTGGTGGAATCTGTCAGATCCTGAGCTTCCTGAGAAATCTGGTAGATAGATATTATCCAAAGATGTGAGGCATATTTATCTCAAAGGGCATTATTATCCCTCATTTTGTTTTAGTGGAGCGGAAGGGAAAGGAAGACTGAAGTAACTGGTTTACAACCCACATCTTGAACTTTCAAGTGGTCAGCAGCAGATGTTTCAGAAGAGGTAACTTCATCCACTGCTGTAGGAAGATGAGTCCCCAGAGCAGTTGGCTGAAGGTGTGGTGTCGTATAAAATAATTGTCACTCAACCTCACAACACCCTCTCACAACATCCTCTCTTGTCCTTTCTAGAGGATAAGCATTAAGCTCTTGGCTCCTGCAGGCTAGTTCAGAACAACATAGATTTGTCTTCTTGGTCTTTAATTACCCTCCAGAGCCTTTTATTTTTCTGTTCTGGGTGGAGGGAAGTCTTAGTGAACATCACCCTGGGACACTTATGGCAAGGACTTGTGCAGGCTAATCAAGCATAAGAAAGAGTGGCCATCATGAATTTTAAGTTGATCTGTTTTCTCCCCCTACTGCTTTGAGAAGGAATAAGCAGAAGCAGCTGACCAGTCTCTGTTGTTTTGTTGTTTTTTTGTTTTTTTTTCCCCCACATGATTTGCTAACCTTCCTGCCATGTACAGGTTTGTCATTCTAGCCAGCAGAGGAATTCAATTTCTTTGTCAGGCTTATGTATATCGTGGATGGCACAGACCTTTCTTTTTTTGGTTTCTTTTTGCCTTGTTGAGAAACTCTGTATTTTCAACAAGAGCTGATTCTGAATGAATCAGTGCATGCTTCCCAGCCTCTTGCATAGTGGTAACTGCAGCAGTCCCGCGGGGCTGGGAGAGCCTGAGGAAAGACGTGATCCTGGAGGTCAGCCTTGAAGATGGTCCTCCTTATCTGTCTCCCCAAGGAGAGTCAGGACTGGGGCATGGACAGATGGGAGCAGGGATTGCTTTTGCCTTTTCTGCTACACTCCCCTGGCCTTTCTACATCCAGCCTCTGCCTTCCACCAGCTCCCCGTGATGTACCTGCGGCCTTGTGCCTTCTGTCCTCCGTGGCATCTGGTCAAGCAGGGAAACAAAACACCAGGGAGCTGTTTTTTCACTGCAAACATTTGCTCACATTACTCCACTTCATTTTCCCTGTGTCAGAGGCCTGAGCCTCCTCTCTGTCCGCCTCACGGTCCGGCTGCCTGTGCTCAAGGCTAGCTCTGGCCCAGTGCAGTGATACCTGGATCAGGCTGCAGGAAAGCTGTTAAGGTGAACTTGAGAAGGGGTCTCTCCTGTCACGCCAGAGCTGCTTTTGAGGTCCAGAGTCCCTGTCCTGGCTGTGCTGTGCCTGTGCCTGGCCATGGTGCTGACCCTGAACAATAAGTTGGACTTCTGCCTTGATCTTGACCTGCTTCGTCCCTGCAAATCTGCCAGGCAATTGCTGGGCTGTGACTGATGCTGCCCTCCATCACCATGCCTGCCCTGTGTGCCCTTTCTGTGGTGCAGCATCCCCTCCACCGCGGTGGGGATGCTGCCGAATCTGCTCTGCTCCCAGTGGATATTTTTGTGGCCCAGCCAGGGGCTCTTCCAGAAGCTATTGCTGATGGGAAAAGTCCCCTGGAAATACCTGGTCCTGCTGTCATGAGGCTTCCTCCAACTGAACTCTATCCATTTGACCTGTTTTTCCCAGACTGGTTCTCTTTTGCCTATTTGTTTGCTCTTTGAAAAATCTCCGTAGCATTGACACTAGCCAACCCACTTGCCTTGTTTCATTTCCTTTAGGATGGCCTGGCAGAGTGGGATTGTCAACACAGGTGGGAGCAAGTCATATGAGATTGCTATGCTAGGCATACATCAGAGAAACAATGGAGTATTTACCCCAGAAAATGAACAGCAAGCCAATGACTGGGAAAGCGATCAGAGAAAAGAAATATAAGGAGGAGTTTGACTGTGTTCATTTCAATGCAAGACAAGACTTGATCCTGTGTTGTGGGTGCACAACCGTGCATTGTGGGCTTCAGAGGTCAAATCCTAGCTTTCCTGCCTCGTTCAGCATTTTACAGAGAAACAAAGCCAAATGCTTTCTTGTGGCAAGCATTAAAGAAAGCTAAAGATCGAAGTAATGCACATCTGCGAAGCACGTGATGCTCTGTTTTGTCAGCAGTGCGGTGCTAGCCTAATGAAATGCAATGAGGGTGGCTGTGTGCTTCTGTAGAAAAGAGTGTCACTACTGCATATGCATGAGGTGAATGGTGGAGAGGTTACATATAGCTGACACAGTAGAGCCATGTACTGCACAGCTCTGTGGACAATGTTCAATGAACAGACTGAGGTTAAAGCCAGATTCTCTCTGTGTGATTAATAGAAAGAGGGAGTTCATCTGAGTTACCCTTCTCAGGAGCACTTTCTCCAGCAGCGGGAAGGATGGAAGGCCAGGCAGTGTGGGGTGGTGTGGACATATGCTGCTGTGTCCTGCTGGCTGACATTCCCCCCTAAATGTTTTTAAACCATTGTTATTGAACCGTCATGTGCAGACCTTGTTTTTAATGTGTCTCCCAAACTTAGGGTTAATGACTTAATTATTAAAAACCTACTGCTATTTGCTGATCTCTTAACTCTCTGGCCTTAGAAAAAGATAGGGTGTAGAGACAGCTGTTTTGCATCTTGATCAATCAAATGTCTTGAAAGCAATCTTGTTTAATATCTGTACATGTACTCTGCAGAGAAAAACTTACCCGAAGATTGCTAAGGTTGCAAATTTAAGTAGAATGGAGAACACTTGTGTAACTGGCCTTTTTTAAAACGGGTTTTAGCCTGAAATATTATAGGAAGTTGGGGCAGCACCAAGCCCATGAAGCCAAATCCATTTTGCATTCCCAGTCCCACCCCAACTCCGCCCTTTGCTCACCCCTGCCATTAGTTACCTTTTCCTCCTGCTTCCTTTCACTACCTTTCACTTCCTGAACCTTGGAAAATAATTGTATTTTTTTTCCCTTTGCTGGCAACCTTTTTGAATGTTTTTGGTGCACACACTTTGCAGTTTCAGGTATTTCTTTAGCATGAGAAGGCCTCAGAATATATTTTTTTCTTTATATGGATGAGGAAATGCTCCCATAGTGCATCCTTATTTCAGCCATTGGCTCATTGAGAAAGACACTGTACAAACTGTACAGCTAGACCTGTGATGAAACCAGGAGACTTGGCAGTCAAGGTACGGCTCCCCAGGAGGAGTCATAGGCTCACTGTAGATCCCTTATCCCCAGGATCATATGTGTCTTTTGTAACTATGCCACAAAACTCTCACTTTGAATAAATTAAACATTCTGTGGAGTGTAAATTATTAATGTACTAAAATGTGCTGCTAACAGTTGTTTGCATTTAAAGCTATTGCTCACTGTTCCTGACTGATGCATTTAGTTGTTTGCCATTTTACCCTAATAAGCAAAAACACATCCTTTCTTTCCATGCTATATATTTTGTGCAAAGACCACAGAAACCCAAGAAGATCCATTACAGGGATGGGAGCCGTACACATGAGAAAACCCTCTAATAATAGAAGGAGGTTCAAACTCTGATCAGAAAACGTCCCTTCATTGCCTAAAAAGACTTAATCTTAGAATTTAAAGAAAAACCCTTATTTTATCTGAGAGGTCAGAATTGTGACTAGAGCGTAGTTTAACTGCAGTCAGGGTTATTCCTGTTACACGCTAGCACAGCCCACCTGACTACTCTTCACCATACAGCTCGTGGCTGGCACATGGAAAAACAGACCTCCTGTATCCTATACAAGGAGACCAGTGACAGTTATTAAGGTAGAAAATGCTGTTAAATACATCATCTAAACCCAGGTTTAGAGTGTGAAGGAAACAAACAGGTGCAAGCACTCTTGAACAAGAACTTGCCTTTTTGGAGGCCTGCACAGCTCAGAGATGATGGAAGGAGATGTCCACATAATTTGCTATTATTACTGTATTTTTAAGAATCCTTTCAAAAGAAAAGGATTGGTCCGTCCCCGATGCTGCAGGAAGGACTGTCAAAACTCACCAGGTGTGGTGGAAATTCCTGCCATATCATCCTTGTGTTGAGTGGGAAGCTGCATATATGCTGTCCCCACCTCTGTATGTAGCGACGTTACTTTGTTCACACAGACATCAAACTCACTTGTGCAGCTGTGACCCAGGTTCTGCCATTTGTAGTAGGATTGCTAATGAAAACTAATTAAAACTGCATCCAACAGCACAGGGAAATTTGTCCAGTGACCTGGTAACAGAGAACCAAGCATGAAGGAACCATCAGTCACTGGATCCTAAGTCCCTGTGCATACTGCTAGGGCATTGCAAAGGGGCTTATAGTAGATATAATGTAATTTAATCCTACTCAGAAGTTGCTGTATGTCATCATAAGAGTATATACGTAAATCTAGGGTAAGGGCTTTTTAACCTTGAAACACCAATCTACAGTGTGGGAACTGGTGAGAGCACCAGGACACAGAAGACTCTAGATAATTCAAAAGCTAGGTGGCATCATGGGAGGATGGTGGTGACTGCAGAGCCAACCACTTTTGTTGGGCAATCTGTCTATGCCCTCATGCTGCTACTATTCCAGCACCCCCTCTCCTGCCTGTCCAAAAGGCATGCCTGCTGCCTGACACCAGGGCTCTGCTCTAGAGCAAAAATTTAGTTTGCTGGGCAGGAAACCAGCTCTGGGGGTGCTGATGAGGACAAGGGGGAGATATCCAGGGCTTTTTCTGTAGGAGCAGCAGCAGTGATTTGGGTGCTATGGAGAGCTGCAAGGCTATAGAAATTTTACACTTATGAAGAAGGCAGATATAGCTGCTGTGAAGTCAACCTTCCTGGTCTCTTCAGTCTTGTAGGCAATATTTTGCCTTTGAAGACCACTCCAGCATCAGTGGAAAGCAGCCAGAGGCTGTGCTGCAGCTGCTCTGTACCTCTTCATGATGTGCTACATAAAGGTACTCATACCTGTACTCATGGGAAAAGCCACCAGAAAGATGTTTCTCATTTGCATGGAGAGAATCAGCTTCCTTGGAGCATTCCACCTGTCCCTGGCCAAATCTACTGCTAAGGTACCAAGGGAAACTATCCTTGGCAGCACTTCTTTCCAGGCTCTTTGGAGACTCAAGCAGATGTCCTTCCTAGGGACATCTTGTTTGGAAAAGAGGCTAAGTAATTCAACACTGGTAATGGAAACGTCACAATACTCTACCACTTTGAAAGTTCAGTTTTGAGACCTTGAATGTCTTTGTAAGGGGCCAAGCAGTAGATTTCTTGCAAGTGATTTTTTTTGTTGTTGTTGTTTTGTTGTTGTCAGTTGTGGGTTTTTTTACCCCCTTGATCCAGATATGCCCTTACTTCACAGGGTCAAAGAAGATGTTAGGGTGTTTCCTCAGAGGGAGCTGTTGGCAGTGTGGGGCCAAATCTCAGCCCTCTGACAATGATTTCTCCTTCATCTCTGTCACTTGTGGCTCTGCACAGAGCGGTGAGAAGCAACTCAGACTGTCACAGTGCAACATGGGGTTTTGCAGCATTTCCTTGTGGGATGTAAGTGTTGAGTCTACCAAGGGGAAGAGCAGAGGAATCAGCAGCAAGTGCCAGGCTGCTAATGGAGAGGAAAGGAGAGGCAGAAATGTGTCTTCCCAAAAAGGCACTGAATGCTAAACCCAGGATCATGAGCAATGTTCCCTTTCTTCTCAGGCACCACTTGCTGCTGGAGGACTGGGAGACCTGTCCCACTTAGCTCTTACCTCTTGAGTTAGGGACATGCCTCACAAGATTGCAGCCCACTTGGCCTCTTTCTTGCACCAGGTGGTAACGCTGTTGGCAAAAGCTTTGATTTGCTCACTGGCACCCCAGCTTCTGAGTTCTGAAGAGGCTCAGGCACCATGCTACAGCCAATGGTGACATGATGGAGCAGGGCCACACAGCTGCAGCTAGGTTCCCTCCCTGCTGCAGGGTGGGGACAGATGCATCCCCTGATATGTGACAAGACCCACTGTCCCCAGAGGAGGCCCTGAGATCTGCCCTGACCCAGGCTGTATGGCAGCTGTAGTGCATGAAGGGTGGATGGGTGGAGGTAGCCTAATTTTGGAAGCTGTGAGGTCTGTCCTTTGGTCTGCCACAGGTAGTGGGAGTGACTGTGGGTAGCCAAAATACCGTTCTGTGTCTCAGCATCCCAATGCCCCACACAGCAGTAGGACTGGCTGTGAAGTTGCCCCAGACACTCATTAACAGATGGGGCAACATAACCTTGAGAGCCAATGGGACTGACTCAGCCCTGCGGATGTGCTGTGCGGTCAATACATCATCCTGTGTCGATCAGCCTGAATTCACATCCGTGATGCCTCAGCCAACCGCATCCGCAGCACACATATCAATATTTAACCTCCCCCTCGCAGCAAATATCATTCCGGCAAAACCCCTCCGGTGAGCCCACCACTGATGCTCCTTGCGCGGGCAGGGAGCGGGGGTGCCCACGCCAGCGGGTGCAATGTCCAGCAGCGCTCACTTGGTGCCACTGCAGGGCAGGGCACCTCTGCCCCGTCTTTCCTCCCCGCCCCGCTCCCGTCCCCAACCCCCCTGGGCTTTTTTCCCTTGTGGTGTCCGTCGCTTTGGCATCTCGCACCCCTCTTGAAAAGGGTGAACCTCCCCCAAAGCAGGGCAAGAGGTTTGCATCTCGTTCACCTGTACAGAGAGAGGAACTAGCCCTTGCTTGGGCAGAATCTCAGCTGAGTACTTGGAAAGGAAAATTAAAATATGTGGTCCTTCACAGGAGAAATGGCTTGTGACATGGTCACTTGAGGTTCCTGCCCGATCAGCCCAGGGAATCAATCCTTCATGCTTCTTTGCATAGAGCACAAGTATTCTTGAGCATGCTTTGAAGGAGGTACTCAAAGCTCTGTTTAATTTCCTGTGGCATGTGGTCATCGGAATGATATGCCCAAACACTTATGAGAAGCAAAATAAGTGTTTGGACTTCTCGATTGAAAGAGCTGAACTTCAGGGGTACCTCACTGGCAAGCAGCCTAGGCAAATGTGGGCGTGAGTGAGTGCTGTGTTTAGGGACTGTTTTCTCTTTAAGATCCTCTTTGTACAGCAAAGAAGACATCTGCCATTGTATGAGATTCAAGAAACCTCAAATTGTTAGCACATGAACCATTTCATGGTTTATGTACAAATTCACTCCAAACTGTGTGTTATTTTAATATTATTATAGAAGAAGGATGCAAAGAATATTACCGTTCCCCAACACCGCTCCTGGAGGTGATCATAATCAAGATCAGACTGTGAATGCCTCTGATGCATCCTTGCGACACAGCTAGACTTAACACCAATCTTCTTTAAACTGAGTTCAGAAGACATTTTTCCCTTCAGGAAAGCTTCGTGGAGAGATGCTGATGTTCCTTCTGCTCTGCTCTGTACAATGGAGTGTGATCTGCTCCTAGGATCACCTGAAGCTACTCTTGGATCTCTTGGATCTAAGGCACTGGCTTGTGACTGTGTAACCAGCCCGTATGTCATTTGGGCTGTGCCAGGAGGCTTTTTGTAGCATATGGAGGGTGCGTGGCATAGGCAGCCTGCTGTCCTGTCTGTGGTATACGTCTCTTCTGCATTGCCTGAGTTCAACAGCACTGATGGCACCCAAGTTCCTATGAATGCGGCCCTCACCTTATTATGCTAAGAAGGATTGTGCTCCAAGAAATAGCAACTAATAGTAATATTCATGTTTAGTCCACTGCAAGTTCTTCGGGATGCCTACACAGTAAGCTAACTGCAAAATGACAATATGCACAAAGTACAAAAGGAGGAAAAGGAAAATGTCAAATCCATACAACACTATTAATACATGCCATTGTGAAAGGCTGTATTTGCAAACACCTAGGCTTACTCCTGAGCAGCAGTTACACACAATTTATTGATCAGTTTAATAATACCACATCAGTAGTTTTACATTAGTAATACTATAGTACCAAATGAATATAAATCAGTATATTAATACTAGAGTTTATTTACACAAATGAAGAAGACTAGTAAGTGCTGTTTTGTAAGCATTTAATGTTATGTGACTTTGCTCCCGTTTTTATAAGAAGAATCCATAGGTATGCAGGGAAGGACAGTCCCATTTCTTCCTGGTGCTTTGGTTGTTGACAAACTCCCAGTTTTGCCTTTCCAGACTAAATTCAGTCATTGGGTGCTGAAGTTGCTTGTCTGTCACTGTTGTCGGTGCAGTTCTCACCATAAATCACCCTTCAGCCTCTCCGGTGAGTTTACAATCTATGCACATAGCAAAGATGCCTGCTGTGTACCAGCATTTCCTCATTTGGGTTTTCTTATTTGTTACTTAAAAGCAGTAAAAACCCAGTATACCCTCAGCAAAAAAACCCCAATATACCTTCAGCAAAAAAAAGGAAAACACCAGAAGCTGCATGACAAAATGCAACTAACAAATGGACAATTAGAAGTTATTAAAGCAAAAGGTGTTGTAGTAAAAACTTACAGTGTTTGCCTCCTCATTTTGTTGCTGACAGACATATATAAAATAATAATAATAATAATAAAAGAATTACCAAAGATGACTGAAGCACGCTTAATGGTGTTTACAAGCACCTTCTCAGAAGAGCATTGCATTAGAATAAACTAAGGTCAGGGGTGGGGAAGAGCTTTCTGCTGTGGCCCCTCATAGACTAGGGCAATATCGCGCTAAGGTAAAAATTCCTACAAGTTTGGTAACCCACCTAGAGATGTTGACAGCATCCACACACTGGATGCTGCCCCGAATCAGGCAGAGAGGGTCAAGCTTGGCTGCTGAAGTGGCTGCTGGAGAAAAAAAACCTGCTTGCCTCCTGGCACGCAGGGAACTGGAGGAACATCTCCTCAAACAAAGACACAGGTGTGGAAAGCAGGGATGACATGAGTTGAGAGGCGGTTGTCCTCTCCTGCCACACCAGGGACCTGCTGGGTAGTACTGGGAGGAAGGAGGGTGCAGGGGGAATCTTCTGCCACAAGTCTCGTGGTTGGCTTGGGCAGGTATATTGGGTCTCATTTGGTCTGAGCGTCACAAAACAGCAACCAGAAAAGCAAGGCTGGGTGGGAGGGAGACTTCACATGGACAGAGAGCCTAAAAAACCTAGGCAAAGTATGACCTTCATTTTTGTTTATATTAAGAAAATATGTCCTATTTTCTTAATTTACATCTTTACCACATGCTCTGGGCTGTTCTGCTTACCATGATTTTAACTGCAGGTGACACATTGCTTATGATAAAGAAGCCGACTGTTTGTGATAAAAACAGAATCAATAGAAGAAAATTTAATTAGATGGAAAAAAAAAGTGGGTTGGGGAAGCAGGATTAAACTCTTTTTCCCCCTCTAGGAGATCTGTGTTGACTAATAGCTAAGCCTTTCTGACTGAGAATTTAGATGTGTCAGTTTAATAAGGAGAGTCCTGACAATAGGGGAACTTCATTTATTATGATGATTTAAAACATCATGTTTAATCAGGATTTAAATCAAAAAGCAGGGAGCTTCACATTAAATTATTGCTTACATTTTGCTGTGTATGGGCTTTCAGGTTTTTTTTTTTCTCCTGAAAGAAAGTCTGATTCTCATTTGCTGATAAAATCCAACATATCTTTTGGGTAAGCTGGGGATACACTCAGGACCCACAGCTACTCTTCACTCAGTTACAAGGTTTAACATGTTTATTCAGATTAATAATTTTTACTTTCTTTATGATGCCTGAGGCTGATTAAGACCCGTTTGCTTTTCCTAGTTTAATGGTTCTTTCTTGTGATCTCAGTTAAACAGCTTCTGGAAGAGAACTGGTATTCAGTTAGCCCTCTAAGAGCATTTCAGCTAGGGCTTGTATGTGTGGAGAGAGGTGTCTCATTTCTTCTTTTTTCCTTGTAATTACACAGAAGTACTCTATGCATACTGCAAAAGAGAAGGTTTATCAAAACATGTCCAAGATCTAAAACTAAGTAATTTATTAAACAAAAGTAATGTGATCCTTAGCCAGTTATTTTAATTTAGCTTCTGGTCATAATGACCTTCAAGATTTTAACAGTAATAAATCTTGTTTTACATCTTGTTTGTATTAATAGATTAGAAGAGGAAAATTAAACTTTTATGCCCTTCTTTTTACCTCCAGTTCTCAGCTCTGAACAGACAAATAAGTGCTTCAGAATGAGGAAAATGTTCTCTCTGCACCTTTGGAAGTGACTGCTTTTCCAAGCTGACTTAACCTTTTCAAAAAAACCCTCTTCCCCAGGGCTCAGGTAAGTATTTCCACTGGTTCAGGGTATCCTTTTCCCTTCAAGCAGTAGCTCTAATTTTTTAAACTGGATTCACCTAATTTGGTTTTAAGCAGTGTTGAATGTATTTAGTTTTATAAAGAAAAAGGATTCATTTTTTTTCATGTACCTAAATGAAAAAAAAAGTAAGCAGTCAATTTATATTGACTGCTAAAGCTATGCTCCATGACATCAAAGCAAGCCTACTAAATGGCAAAGGTAAGGATATGCTCCAAGATGTCAAAATCCTGCAGCCATGTGCACTGCACTTGTGAGAGCTGGTGCAGGGAGAGTGATCCCCAGGGAAGGCGTAGCAGCAGTGTGGTAAGGACAGTAGCAATATTCCTGTAAAGCGCTGGCATTCGATGTGCTGGTAACATGCCTTCCTATGCTTTCCTGACGGAGGTCACACCTTCCTGGCCTAAACCTTACCGAAAGGTGAGGTGGTAATCACTGCTTAGCATGGTCTATTTCTGGGCTGATAGGTGGGGAGCACTACCACAAGATGCAAGATAGTGTTCCAGCTCCTGAAGTCACAAGACAATGGGAGAACACTAGGTTCTCCTTCCTTTTTTTTTTTTTTTTAAGTTCAAGTTTCAAGGGCATCAAGTTCAGCAAAAACCTGACCTTCCCTGTGCTACAGTCTTCCTTCTCCCAGGCAGAGAGGAACACATGCACTGGATTTTGAAAAGTGCAATGAGTTCTTTTTAGCAGCTGAGGATGAGAAAAATAATTTCTCCACTTCCTTTAACAGAAACACATAGCTTTACTTCAGCTGAGGGTCTCATGTAGAGCATATGGAAGGTTTTCACCAGGACTTCACTGTGGCAGCAATGGCTGGTTTTAAATTTTAGTGGTCATAATAAAAGAATGTGAGACTGAACAACATAAAGGGTTAAAATTAAACTATCTGGGGCTCAGTGACCTAACTTTTCCCCTTTAAAAGCAGGGATTAGCAAACATGAGTTTATCAAAGGCAGGAAAGAAAAAGATAGCACAGAGAAAACCAGGTATCACAGAGATCAATCACTCCTTTTCCAGAGTGTGTGTATGTATATTCTTAGCACAGCCAATAAACTAGCAGATTACTTACTTCTAATTAGTAACTCCGTAGGACTTGCTTACTGTCTTCCTGGGCAAGTGAATGCTGCTGCTTGATCCAGCTGATTTGCGCTTGCCTAGCTGTTCCCACCAGGTCCTCCAGCTCTCCTCTTCCTCTCTGATGGCTTCTGGCTTGTAGGTCTGTAGCTCCACAGTCGGTGTTGTGCCAACTTGTGCTTTCTGCAAGACCGTGTACAACCAGAGGCAGCCCTCCTGCGTGCAAGGGATTCTGCAGCCGCTTAGCAGGGAAACCTGGATTCAGTTTAGCAAAAGAAAAGGATGAAGTAAGCTTTCTGTCAATAAGCCAAAAAAAAAGTAAGACAGACCAGAAACAAAAAACTCCCAGCATTAGATTATACTAAACATGAAAATCTGCAGTCCATTCCTGTGCCAGTATCTTAGCAAGGTGGGAGGGAAAGGCTGATCAGTCAATTCTTGCCTTGCTGTCCTATGGACAGTCTTTTCCCCTGTATCTCCAAGATTGCTCCTTCTTCTGTCTGTGCAAGCTCTCCTGTGTTTCCATCTCATCAGCCTGCTGAAGGAGCTTGTTCTCTGTAACTCCCGGGGCTCCTGCCCAGTTTCCCCAGAGAAAAATTTCCCAGCACAGCTGGGAAAACTTCCCAGAGGTGCAATTTCCTCCTGTAGCTTCTTGTAAGACTGTAAGAAGGAACTCATAGAAATAAATGCAAATGACGAGCTTGGCATTTAGGTGTGGGGTTTTTTTGTTTTTTTAAATTACCTCTCCCCAATCCACGTACTTCTCAAGAGCCTTGAAGGTCCTACCAGCACCCTGTACTCTTTAAAAAAGAGAGACTGAGCTAAGCTATGCTCAATTGTCTGAGCCTATTCAGATCACAGTTGTTCTCCTAAGATTTGCTAGCAGTCCCATTAAAGTGTTCCCTGATGTTGAGAACTATGGAGCTGAAAAGGCCAGAAGCTGTTCTTCTGGGAGCCTTCACACGGTGTAAAAAAAGCTCAAGCTGCTATCACAAACATCTCAAACTGGGATGTGCTTGAAGAAATCGAGGAAATGTGCTAGGAGATGCAAAGCACTGCATGGAGAGAGTATCTGTGAGGCCAGATCAAGAATTATCAGGGGGTCCTCGGGTACTTGGGCCATCACTAATAAAGGCAGACCCCTCTGAAGCACTGCAACGTGCCTTGCCTGTGAACTGTTGTTTCTCTAAGCCACTCTCTAAGCCACTCTCACTTCAGTGAACTTCACTGTCTCAATGCCGAAACTGAAGACTGGAAGCTGTGATCTCCATAGCAGCACTGCCTGAAATCCCCTCTGAGGAGATTGTGTGAGGCTGAAGAGCCAGGGGACAAATTCAGAGCCTCAGATTGTGGGTGAGTTAGGTGATGGTGTGAAGAAGTAGGTGGTAAGGATCTGGTAAACCTTTGAGAAGAGGGACCCGTGAAGAAGGCACGGGCTGCCCCTCTTCCTAATGGAACTTATTGTTTCCTGCTGGCACAGGAAAAGGGAAAGGTTGTAGAGGATCACGTGTGCTCTGAGCTGGGAAAAAGTACCTTGTTCAGACTAGCATGGCCTACAAGGTGGATTTGACTAACATTTGGTGTGTCTAAGAAAGGATCAGTAAAGAAAAAGAGAGCAGTCACGCAGAAAATCAGGTTACCTGCAGTTCTGGCTGCTTAGCATGTGCCAGGAGAGAGACCAGGGGCAAAATTTACAAATGCACCAATTCCAGGAGCTTGAAAGCCTAAGTGGTGTCTGGCTCCATGGTTAATAAGACGTTATCGAGTCCCTGTGATCAGATGGCGTGCACCGGAGGGCTGAGTGGGAACTCAGGTGTGGACATGCAGATCTGCTGCCCGAGGTGCATAACCTGTCATTTCAAACAGCAAGGGTGTCAGACGGCTGTTGGAACTATCAACCAATGGGTGACTTACAGTCTTGAGAAGATGATAAAAGTCTACAGTCAAGGCTGGGGTCACAGAGCACATGGCTAAACACGGTGTATTGAGAAATAATGAGGATGGTTTTGTAAAGCTGCATGCTGCAGCCTGATGTGGCTTAATGGGAAATTCTCCAGAGATTACTGCTGCCACTGATTTTATTCAGTGTGTCCATCAAAGAGCTGGAAAAGGACGTGAACGGGAAAATCTTTTTGCACCTGCATTTTGAGCAGAGTGCAGGTCTTGTTTTTCTTGTCTCCAAGACAGACATACTGGACGCAGAGAATGGAAAGAAAAAGACCAATTAAAATGACTGTGGAGATGGAGAAGCTACTTTCAAGGACATTAAAAATGCTAAGAGGTTTTGGTCTGGGAATGGGCTGAAGGGTATGAGACAGGCATGTGCAAAATCAGCAAAATGGAGGACAAGCTTAAAGTGGAACCATAGCTCATCAAATCCTGCAACACTGGAGCCAAGGGGACCAGTTTAAAACAGAAAAGAAAGAAAACTGCTTCTATACAGAAGGGGATTTTTGGAACTTGCTAGCACAGGAGGTTGTGATAGCAGACTGTCTCACAAAGGAACTGGAGAAACTCATGTAAGTGGATGTGCTTGCATCTTCTTCCTAAGCAGCACTTCACGCTGTCACAGCTGAGGACAGGATGCTGGCCAAGAAGACTTTTGTGCATCAGTAGCAGAGCATTTCTTATGCTCTGTTATCCATATCTGTTCCCTCCAGATCCCACATATTTTCTCTGACATGCTCACTTCTCCTTTAGGAGGCTCCTTTTAGGAGTCGTGTGAGATGGGATGCAGAAAGATTACGTGGGACCTGTCTTTTGGAGAGGATCCTGCCTGGTGCTTAGCTGGATGGGGTCACTCCCATCTGGCCCTGTAGCTCTTCCAGCCCCAGCTCAGCAGCAGACACTGAAGGCATGGATCTATGTGGCGTGTGTGCATCTCAGAGCATGTGCAGCATGAAAAGATGCAGCAACAGAGTAAGGTCTGCAAGGCAGCGTAAAGGAGCAGGAGTTGGCTGATGCCACTCAGCCCTGGAGGCAAGGCAGGTTCACTTCTCTCTATGACTTCTCCTGACTAAATTGTTTCAATTATAGGCCTAAGAGCTAACCCACAAAAAGGGCTAAATTATTAAAAAAGAAAAAAGTAAGGGAGGATAAAACAAAATAGGGGAGGAAAAAAAGCATTTTCAAATGTCTCAAATGTTTAGGATGTCTGGCCCATAAATTCAGCATCAGCTTCCTTTGCTCCCCAAAGCAAGTCTGCTCTAATGCTATTTGCAGATATAGATTGCTGTCTTTTTCATTACTGTTATCAAATGATGCATTTGTGGTGCAGCTCCAGAGCCTCCTCTGCCCTGGTAAGTGGGTTACACATCCTGGTGCCAGCACTACTTGAGTTATACTTTTAATACTAAAAATGATTTAAAAAAGAAATAATAAAATATCTCCCAGATTTCTAGATTTTTTTCTCTCTCTTTTCCAAAGATCTAATTAAGATATTTATATCCTGACAGGCAGAGGGGACCTGACCCCTGCTTTGTTAGCAAAAATGTGATGAAAGGCACTTTGCTAAGCATTTGCAATCACCGCTATTGACAGCTAAACTTCTGGGAAATGGTGTCACTGTTTCTTCCTGCTCCTCAAGGCTCAGCCAAGCTCAATGAAATGAACATCCCCTCAGCAAGCCAGCTGGCTGCCTCCTACCACCATAGTGTTTCATTTTCCCTCCGCCAGCAGCAGATACAAGGAACTGCTTCTCAGCCCTGAGGCTGCTGGAGTGGAAATAGAGAGGGTCTTCTGCCCCTCTCCCTGGTACAGGTCCAACTGCACTGTACCCATGCTTCCAGCCACATTTCGTGCCTGTGTTTGGCAGGCCCACCTGGCTGGCTGTTGTGCTGCTCCGAGATACCCCAGGAGGTGATGTGTTTTTTTCAGAGTTCACAAGCAATGTCATCTGTTTTGCTTGGTATGAGCTGGCTTTAGCAAACCTGACTAAGGCCCTCTACAGGAAAACTTATCTCACTGTAGGGTCAACCTCACCATTGCCTAGTAGAGAGGAGACATGGGCAGAGGTCTGAGTGCTCCCAAGCCTGTTGAGGAACAGACATTTTTCTCTACCAAGAAAGTACCAAAGGGACAGGAGGTATTTCTGAGGTTCTTTGTTACAGCTGAGTCTGTCACTTTATTTCCCTTCTTTCTATTTGCCTGTTTAAACCCCGAAGATTTGGAAAGAAGCTGCTTCATTCTGAATTTATGTAGTAATGAGAGAGGAATTTATATAGGAACAAGAGAGTGACTTGGTCATAACCTGAGGTGCAATCACAAGCACAAGCCACTACAGAACTCCCTGGGTCCGCCCTGACAGTATCTGTTCAGTTAGCAGAGGTGATCCTCAACTAGCACGACTATGGGACTGGCAGGAAAGAAAGTTAATTTGCCTGCTATCCATCTGAAGTTCTGAAAATCTGATGGCTTTCTGCTCTAGTTTCTCTTGTTTCTCCTCACCTGCCCATGATTGTGTCTGGTTTCCAGACTGCACCATTAAACACGTGACCTCCGCCTCCAATCCTGGTCTGTGCTGTGAGCTGTGGCCTCTCCACCTCTCACTTACTCCACTCTCCACTTCTCACATGGACACCATATGCCTAAGACTGTACTGGCATCACATGCACTGAAGCCTGAGTTAAAATGTTACTGAACACCTGTGGAACAAGGACAAAAAGGTTTCCTGAGATCAAAAAGTGGTATATAAAAATAACACCAGAAGAGAAAAGCAGGCTCTGCAATGTACTCTTCCAATAACAGTGGTATTAACCTCAAGGAGTGAAATAAAAGATGGAAACATGAGCTACAATCAATTTATTTTTTTTTAACATTAAAAAGGGAAAGAGGTTAAAATGCTTGATAGCTGCTGAGTCAGGTCTATAGCACCCAGCATGTCAGATCCATACCAAAGAGATAGTGTGTGAGAAGCCAGACAGTTCTGTGGGTGCTGCATAAAGACCTACAGAAGTCACTGGGAGGAGCTCACCATGATGGTTATGAAACTTGCCCAAGTCTATCTTGACTTAAGATGGTTTTGGATCAGTCCCTATCACTGCACCAAAGGAACTAATCCACTTCACTTGCTAAACATGAAAGGTGAAATCTGCAAAACAGATAAGACATTTTGCTCTTGCTCCCATAACGTTCGTGTGGGCTCATCATCCAATGTCCTTCAGCAGCCTTGAAAATCTTGGCCTCCTTGGTCCTTACAGAGATTCTGAGGAGAGGGCAGAAAAGAGAGAGAAAAAGATGTAGGACCAGATTTTCAGTAGGCGGAAAATCCATGTTGCTTAACAGGAGCCCATGGAACCATGCTGAACTACATCAGCTTTAGTCCATAAAGGCTGCAGAGACCTCAAAAGCAATAAATGGCCTGATTAACCACCAAAGACCGAAGAGTCTTGAGGTCAGAAAATGCAGAGCACAAAAATGTTTGTGTCATTTGAATAGGCTTGACTTTCTGCTGGGGTGTGTCACCTCAAGTTTTCTACTATTTAACACATTGATCAGGTGGCCAGGATGACTGTGGAAACATGAAATCAAGTGCAACACATTAAAAAAAAAAAGGGAAATTACAAGAGGCACAAATATGCAGCCTGAGAAGACAACGGGGTCTAGCACAGGGGGAATATGAGAGGAGATTGCCTTTGATTTTAAGAGCTGGCAACTCTCTTTTATTTGAGGGGAAGAATGACGTCATTGTCTAGCTATGTCAGTGAGAAAGATTTTATGTGAAGAGAGGTCATTACACCAAAAGCATGGAGTCAGACACCTATCCCACAACATGTAGAAAGATACAGGGTCAGCTTATCTTTGCTTAGACCAGAAGTTAAGCTCATCTGAGGAGAAGACCAGTTCGATCACCCAGGCTTGTGCAGCTCAGGTCTAGGTTGACCAGGGCTCAAGGTCTGCCAGCCAGCCCACATCCTAAAAGCAAATGCTCCATGCAGCAAGGAACTGCAGGTCACAGCTTAGCTCATACCATAGCTCATATTTCTCCAGGCACAGTGTGAATATTATGCGCTCCTTCTACAAGCAGACAATGGCTGAGATGAAGAGCCAGTTGGTTTGGGAAGAACCTGTCCACAATTTCAACCTTTTTCAGAGGTTGCTGCTTGTTTTTGGCAGAGTGTTTAGTAGAACAGATACTGTCTGCTGAAGAGACTGAATGTTCATGAATTCTTATGTCAGAAAACAGTCACTTCTAAGGTAGCCTGAAGCATTTGCACAGGAGGACATGATAGCCTGCCTCTTCAGTTTTCTTCTGTGCCTCAAGCTGCTGACAGTTCTTAATAGTGGTCACAGTTTGATGGGACTTGTTAGCATCACTGCCTCAGCACACCCCATTCCCCTTCATTGACTGCAGCTTCTCACTTGGGTAACTGCCTCTCAGCTTTGCTTTAGTTCTTTGTGAAGACCCAAGGAGGGGCCTCAGCTCCCTGCAGCGACAGAATATGTGTTTAATCAGTACTGGTGGCCACAGGTTTCTTAAGGGATTACATGAACAACTGAAAAAAAAGGGAGTGTGTGAGCATGAAAGTGTATGAAAGTGGAGGCTTATAGTGTTGGAGTCTTGAGCTAGGCAGCTAGCTCACAGTGTCTTTGTAAGAAGGCTTCTTTCTCCTTTTTGCCTTTCCTGCCCTGAGTAATTAAAAAAACATTGATAACTGCTGTGCAGTAGCTGATATGTCAATGTTGTTCGTTCTTATTACAGGGTATTCGCTGGGCCGCCAAGGCAAACAAACACAGCTCCACCAAAGTCATTAGAATGTCTCTGACTTCCAACAGCTGAGAATCATTCTTACTTGTTGCAATAAATAACAAACCCGACAACCTGGCTTGGATCCAAAGTGCAGTGCAAAATTTTATGCAAGTTGTTGGAAGGAAATTATTCCGCAGGCTCCAGGCACTCCTCTGGGACATGAAAATTAATGAGCAGCACTTAAGTTTATCAGAATTTAAAAGAAAAATGTCTTCCAGCAGTCCCCAGTAGTGCCCCTTTGTTGTATTAATCTTTGGAGATTCATGCAGATTTCAAATATGAAGACAAAATTTAGATGAGAAAAGATATAATCAGAGGTTTGCCAGAAAACAACCGTTGGCTTTCAGTGCAAGGGCAAGAGGATACTGAAAATTAGACATTTATCTATATAATTCTATAAAATACATAAATATATATCCCTCTATCTATAGATAAAGCTATTATGTATTATGTTTATTATATATTACATGCAATGTATCTTTCCATTACAAATATATGGAGTGAATCTTCAAAACAGACACAAGGCAGACCTTTTCGAAGCACATGTGGTGAGACTGGTAAATCCTCTAGCCACAAGAATTCCTTGGGGCTGATGACTACACAAGACTGACAATTTGCCATTTATACAGAGCAAAAGAACAGCCATTATAACAGCTACCGCACAGCAGTAGGAGGGAGAGGAAAATGGGGGGAACTAGTCTCACCTCCAGGTGTCCTGTTGGTAAGCTGCCTCCTATGGACAAGGAAAGGTAGGTAATGGAGATGTATACTCATGAAATCCAGCACATTTGGGTACAGAGTTCTGAAACCAGTTGGTAGTTGTCTTGAAGTCTGCAAGGAAGGCACAGTGCTCCCAAGGAGTCATAAATGTTGCCCTCATGCTAAATGCCGCAACCAGGTGAATCCTTTCCTTCAGAAGAAAAGGAGGGCATGGCATAGTAAGGAGGAGGGAGACTGGGCATGATATGCCCTTCTCTGTCCACTTTCTCCCTGGTTAGGACACTTCCTTCTACTTACTTCACTCACTATTTAACTCTACTGCGTGAAGCTAAGCAGCCAGTAAAGGTAAGGTTGTGAGATGGCTCTGAAACATGGCGGGAAGATATGCTCCCTGGGGAAGGGAGCCTGCAGATTCAGGTGTTTCCAGGTTCTGAAAATACACCCTGAATCTTCAGGGTTATCACCACCAGCTTGACTCCTCACCAGAGGCAGCCGTGGGAGCCTATGTTGGTAGGGTAAGCCTGATACAGGACTAGGTTTTCAAAGTGTGCTTGTGGCTTGCCATCAGGCCTTAGGTCTGCTCTTGGGAAAGCCATCACTGATTGAGAAGAAGCAATTTTGCTGCAGTAGCAAAATGCTGGACGAAAGGCAAACCAGGGAAATGGTAAATGGTAAAAATGGAAAGGCAAACCCGAGGAAATGGCCACAAGTTGTACCAGAGGAGGTTTAGATTGGATGTGAGGAAAAACTTTTTCTCCCAAAGAGTGGTCGGGCACTGGAATGGCCTGCCCAGGGAGGTGGTGGAGTCGCCGTCCCTGGCAGTGTTCAAGAGGCGGCTTGATGAGAAGCTACAAGATATGGTTTAGTAGCTGTGGCAGCAATGGTAGTGGGAAGACGGTTGGACTAGATGATCTTATAGGTCCCATCCAACCATGTGATTCTATGATTCTATGAATTCTATGTTCTGTGAGAGTATGTTCTGTCAGAGGGATAATTCCTCCTTTGGGATTGTTGTTCTTTGAAGACATATATCTAAAACAATTACTGTTCTGAGGCTGATGCCCCTGTCTGTAAACCTGGCAGAAACTCATTCAAGCTCAAATTTCTGAGCTGTCAGTTCAAGCAAAGGGCACCTTTGCACTCTGCTATTTATTGTCTCCTTCCCCTCCTCAGACATTCCCAGTGCTGTGACTGGCAGTGCCTTTTATGGTGGGAGGAAAATCCTCGCATGACAACCACAAATTGTAAGAGGGAAAGCAAAGATCCAGGAGAAGCAGTGGAGGTGAGGAAGGAGTGGAGAAGTGGTCATCTTGAAAATGCAGGTCAGTCTAGCAGGACAACCACCTGAGACAAGTGATCTCTATAACAAATGACTGGCTTCTCCTAGGGTGCTGCCTCAGACATTACCAGCTCACTTCACACCATGCAGTATCACAAGCAGGTAGAGGTAAGCTTTCCAAAGACAGGAGCAGGTCACAGCTAACCTTACTTGGGATATTTCACCTCTCTCCATGGTGTGTAGATCTCCATGTTGCCTCTTCTCAAGTACCTAAGGAAACTCCCAGATTTTAGTCCTTTAAACTCCTTAAAATCCATGGTGGTCAGGCTGATTCATACCCAGATGACTCCTGCTGTTGTTATCCACTGACATCCATCCACCCAATTCAGCTGCCTCCCCATGGCCCTGCAAATCTACAAGCCAGACACAGTCGCAGTGTACGTGCTGACCAGGTTGAAAGCCCATGTAAGGCCAAGCTGCTGGAGAAAGGTGATGGTGCATGGCTGCAAATTTGAGAGGCAGGGGCATGCCTACAGGAGACCCCAACGTGGGAGCTGGTTATGCAAAACTCTCTCTTGTCTGGGTAGAAAGTGCCTTGCACAGTCCGGATGCTGTTACAACTGTTGTATATTCATTAAACTATATATTTTTTTTTAACCTTTAAATTAGCAAGCCTTGAAACTGCAATGGAAGTGAAACAAAGAGTGTCACCAGTCAATGCAAGACCTTGCCCTTTTCTGAGTTGTGGTCATCCTTACAGCTGCTGGTGTGGCTAGTCTCTTTGACAGCGAGCAGGAAAATGACCTTTTTCTCCATTCACTTCATAGCATGCTTGCAGAGGACATTGCAACATGTTCCACCAGCCACTGTTCTCTTACACACATGTATGACAACTCTCATCCCATTTACTTTCTGGAAAGAGAAAATGGTGTCACCATTCTCTGCCTTTCATCCTGAGGCAAAAAAAAATTGCAGACATTTTATTGGGTGTGTTTCCAATGTAGAATTGCTGGATGATTAATGAGAATTTTGTAAGAAGCTCTTAGCAAAATGCCTATGCTATGTTATTTTCTGTTTTTCCTAGTTCTACTCCAGAGCTGCCAAACTTCCACAAAGTGCTGGAGAAAAACCTGTATTAGTAGCAGATAGGAAAGGAGTTATTTTATTTGTTCACCCCTTGTATGGCTCACCTGTTCTGTGCAGCTTATGTGCTTTGTGCATCTCCACATCTGCAGGACTGGTTTTTGCAGTGGACATAGAACAGCTTTGTCTGGTGAAGATGCGCCTTTCTGAACACCAGAAAAAGACAAAGGCAAAGTCTAGTAAGGCTGCAACGCTTCTCTCTGTTGAGTCCTTGTTTCCCAGGCATTTTTAGGGGTGGAAATGTACCTTGCAGAAAAGGTAACCTCTCTTTTACTGAGCATTCCTAAGAGAGAGAGAGTTTACCATTGTCATAGTTCGGCCCCGATCGGGACCAGACTATGCAGTCTCTCTCTCACTCCCCCCACCCTCTGAGAGAATAGGGGGAGATAATGTAAGAAAAATGGCTCGAGATTTGAGATAAGGACAGGGAGAAAATCCTTAAAGTTACCATTAGGGGCAAAACAGACTCGACCTGGGGAAAACTATTCATTTATTACTACAAACAGCAGGATAATGAGACAGAGAACAAGACAACCTCCATCCACCCCTCCCTCTTCCCAAGCTTAACATTATCTCTACTACCTTCCCCGCCCCGAGCAGCACAGGGGAGAAGAGGGAATGGGGGTTGCGGTCAGTTCATCACGTGTTGTTTACGCCGCTGCTTCATGGTCGGGGGAAGAACTCTTCACATTCCTCCCCTGCTCTGTTGTGGGGTCCCACCCATACGCCACAGTCCTTCGTAAAACTGCTCTGGCGTGGGTCGTCTCTTCCACGGAGTGCAGTCTCTCCAGAACGGCTGTCCCAGCGGGCCCTCCATGGGTCACAGCCGCCTTCAGGCATCCACCTCCCCTGGTACGGGGTCCTTCACGGGCTCCAAGTGGATCTCTGCTCCTCCGTGGACCTCCATGGGCTGCAGGGGGACAACCTGCTCCACCATGGTCGTCACCACAGGCTGCAGGGGAATCTTGGCCAGGAACCTCATTACTCCTCCCCCTCCTTCTGAACTGACCTTGGCGTCTGCAGCCGTTCCTCTCACAAGAAAAGTTCTTCACAACAGGCTGGCAGACGCCTCTCAGAATCTTTTCACATCATCCAGCTTATCTCCCCTCCACTTCTTGCAGCCAGGCTGGGCCAAGTCGGGCCCAGTCAGCTGCCTGGCCCATGAGGCCTGCGCCTCCCCCTCTGCGCCTCTGCCCCCCCTCAGCTTCTTCACATCTTCTCTTCTCTTTTTTTTTTTCTGTTTTCCCCTTCTTAAATATGTTATCGCAGAGGTATTATCATAGAACATTCTGCTACCAATCAGCTCGGCCTTGGCCAGCAGCAGGTCCGCCCTAGGCCCGGCCGAGTCCACTGAACAAAGGGGAGTAACTTCTAGCAGTTTCCTACAGAAGCTACCACCTTAGGCCCCCCCTCACTAACAAAACCACAACAACCATATCCCAAAGCAATCGCTAGTTACATCCCTTTTGTGATTCCACTTACCCCATTTTAATTCTTTCACAACTGTTTCTGACTTTTAGGCCCCCACAGTGCTCTTATCTGCTGCATTGATATAACCGGATCTCATATACATTCTTTCGTGTTGCACAGGCTGATTGCCTCTTAACTTCTCTCTGACAGGTTAAATGTCTTGAGCTTCTTGGGCATCATATGCATCCTGTAGGTCTCAGTGTAGTTTTGTGGATCCTTTCTCTGTTGAAGCTGTTCTTCAGACATCTCCTCCTTCCACTGAGATGCCTACAAGGCAATGGAGAGCTGATAATTCATCATGTTTACTGATAAAATGATAAAAAATTCAGAGCTTTTAGCTACTAGGGTCCAGTGATTGCATGTACAGCTACTGCACATCACTCAAGTCTTTTTGTTTGCTACATTCACACATTCACTTATGTCTTTTCTTGACTTAAGTAATGAGCCCATGGCTTGTTTGTTCCATGCTTTTGGGACAAAGTGATCCCAGACTCGCAAAGGAAAGAGCAGACAAGGCAAAAGAGAGTCCTTTTGGCTAGAAAGCAGGAAGAACCTGCTGCTAGCACTGCACAGATCACCTTCTCTTTGAGCGAAGGACACCATACTGAAGGAAAGAACAGTTTTATCAAAAGCGCTCACCTGAGTGGGACCATCCCCTGCCAGACCACAGAGAAAGAGGCTCTTTAAGTTAAGATTTTGTTTCTGCAACCTGCCACATGTGAAAAGTGTCTCCAATTTTCCAGTGGCATAAACACTGTGGCTTTCAGTGCAGTGTTTGCTAGGATAGGCTTGCTAGTAAAAGTAATGTCTGTTTGCAGCTATCACAGAGAAGGATGCATGAGGAAGTCACTAAGACCTTCCCTGTGCAAAGTACCCAGTTAGCTGTTAGACAGTGGAAAAGACTGCCTGAGAAAAAGGGTCTGCTGATGGATACATGGAATTATGCCATTATCTAGGGCAAAACCAACCCTACTGAATTATTCTGAAGAGTCTTGTGTGAGCTCGGAGTAGTTTAATGTTCGTACAAACAGAAGGGACCATTGGCTCCATCTCCGAGTGGTGCCCACAGTGTGAGGCACAGTACTGGGAGGAAGGCTGGAGCACTGGATAGCATGTAGCAAGGGGGGAGCTGTATGGCTGGTGTTGAATCCTGATAACTTTTGCAAGTCAGTAAGACTTCTTGGGCCACTGCAGAGGACTTGTCAGCACAAGACACTGAAGAAAAATGATCTGAATTAAACAAAAGGTGTGCATTTCCCTCACAGCAATTGAACTGCTGGGAGCGCTGTGTGGGCGTTCTCTTTCAGAGTTGAAAGGGTCGTAATTCTGCTGAGTGTAATTGAGTTAGGACAAGAATTGAGTTAAACGAATTAATGCCCAATTAAACTAAACTGAGGTCATAGGGCTTTAGTGCAATTTAACAAATCCTTTTTCAGAGTTATTCTGAATTAATTTCCTCAAATGTTCCTGTGCCAACAAAGAACAAATGTTTGTCTGCAAAGGGATATTAATTTGATTAATGTTATGGGTTTAACATAAAGGAAAAGAGTGATTTGTACTTCACTCCCTGTGCATGACCCATTCTCATGCTGGCATGAGCATGCTAATTTAATCTAATCTGCTCTGGAGCAAGTGTTGTCATGAAGTGCAGCATCAGGAGTAGCTATTCCAGAACAAATCCTGGTGTAGAAAAGTGCTGAGTGCTGCAGAAAAATCCATTCCAAGCTGCCAGTCCAAATTTAATTTCTTAATGTGTTGAATGGCGTCCTTTGTTACCTTTGCAACTCAATAGCACAATAGCACAGAAAACTGATAGCTGCTTCTTCTGGCCACTTTAACACCATTACCTCTTCTCTCTGTTTGTTTTTTTTTTTTTTCTTTTTTTTTAAAGTGCTCGGACTTGAAACAGAGAAGAAAAAAAAGTAAAGCAGTGACTTAAATTCCAAAGCAGTATTAGGAATGTATTTCATTTCATCATAGGCTAACTGTGATATGTAACTGAAAACTCTATAAAAGCATCAGGCTGATACTGGCTAAATCAAAGCCAGGTTTACTTCTATTACTAGTAATCTTCAGAGTGGTCTTGTTCTTTCTCTCCACTCCCACCCTCCATTCCTTGTGACAGAAAATTGCACATTCCTTTTAATGCAATTACAGCTGCAAATACCACTATGTGTTTAATTTTAGAAACACTAATTCTTTAAATTAAATCCAGAGTAGCAAACTAAACAAACTGAATGAGAAACTGCACAGCCAGACATGACCATGAAGGTGAAGAGAGGGAGATGGACCCAGCTTGTTTAGGAGCAGAAGATATTTTTAGACCTATTTCCTCAGAAAATAAAGGTTATGCAGTAACAAGGTGTGTGTCCCTGCAGTCCCAACATGTTTTGAATCTCTTGGCCAGTTCCAGCCCTGTTTGACAGAGGAGGAGAGATCTCAGTGATAATTGCATTCCTCCATTCTAGAAGGGGGGGTGGAGAAATCTCCACTCACTCTCCTGATGAGGACAGGGCTTGTGTTAAGCGTAACTGAACCCAGGAGACACACTGGAAAATGCACTTCGTTATTTCCATTGCTCAAGGAACTGCTTGGTTTTCCAGGAGCAGACAACCAGACATCCCCAGATTTGTCCAGGTTGTGGGGGAACAGGGAAGTATTGTCTGTCAGTGATGGTTTCCAGTCAGTCTCCAGGGAGGACATCAGCCCTTTTCCTGTCACATCCCAGTGCTTCTTCCACCCTGACAGAAAAGGGACGAGGAATCAAGGCACCAGGCAGCTGCAGAAAATCTACATGTTACTGTCACTAGGGGTGAAAATTATTCCCTGCCCTCAGAGCCTGAAAGTGCAGTGCTGCAGTGGCAACAGAGTGGGGTGGGGTGGGACAGTGGGCTGGGAGCTCTGCGGCAGTGTACTGAGGGGAAGGGATGCTGTGGAGAGCTGGCAGGGGTGTGGAAAGCACATCAACATTTAGCAACCAATATCCCACGATAAGGAGGTCTGCAGCTTGCCCACTCCTGGCTAGGTCACTCACTTAGCTGCAGACACCAACCTGCCCCTCTAGCCCTCCGTGTATCCCCAGAGCAAGCTGCTGAGCGCACTTCACTCTGAAAACTCAGTACAAAGCACCAGTTGCCTCCAGAAACTGAAGAGTAGGAGCAACAGCGATTTACGTAGAAGTGCTGCTTCATTCTGGAGATTTTCTGCCCCTTTTGTGCAGCTCATGAATTACTTAGTAAACAACCGACTGTCTTAAGAAAACTGCTTTGACTGCATGTGTCCACTAAGATGCTCTAGTGACATTCAAGAACAAAAGCAATTTAGAGAGGGAGAAACACCAGAATAGGCTTTTAGTAAGTCTAGGAATACTCACAGTGCCGGCCTTGCATTGAAATCAGAACACTGCACAATGAATAAATTGTGGCTGACATTTGATCAGTGACTCATTGCCCAAGTACTTGGAGAGGAAGTATTGATCCCGGTGTGCTGGAAAACCCCAAAAGCTTTGACCAAAAAAAATGCCTATTTTAATGTAGCCTTTGGGGAAAAAAAAAAACAAAAAGAAAAAGAAAACATTTAGGATCTTTTTGTTATGACTACTTGGAGTTTCTTGACATTCATTCTGGACTCTCATTCCAAGCTTGCAAATATTTTCCTCTTTTTTTCCTGTTTTCTCATACTTTTTCCTATAAAAAAGCAAAACTGTCAGACTACAGGGATATTCCTTTTTTTTTTTTTGGCTGAGAGTGGCACTGTTGCTTGAAATTTACTTGTATGTAAGCAGATTAGGAGCAAGTGACTGAGACTGCCCTTGAAGTTAAAACTCATTTAAGTACATAATAATAATAATGGGGTGTGAAACCATAGAGATTATAATAAAGCAGCTTATGATAAAAAAAAAAGGTATTACCTTATCGTCTTTCTGAGAAACTGATGCCTGCTAGAAAGGGAAAGTATCTTTGAAATTAAAAGGTAGCTTTGGACTCTGTCAGATGCTCTTATTTACACTGTCCTCATGCAGATGGATACTATTCTGGATGCACTGTAGTGCTGATAAACCAAGTATGGGATTGATACTCTGAGTGATAAGCCATGTTCCTATTCATGGGTAGGGTCAGATTTCCTTCTTTGCCTTCCACACTATTACAGTCAAAAGCAATTTGGCCTCTCAGGGAGATGTGGAACGTAATGATCCCTACTTTAGATTTTTTGTGAGTCTGGTTTTTCTCCTCTGAGCACCCTGTCACTGTTGTTCTTGGGGAGAAAAAGCCCATCTTCCAGCTGCCTGCCCTACAAGGGAACACAGGTGAGGTTCCCTTGTTTTCTGTGTACCTTTGGAAAGGTGAGGCAGGAAAAAGGATTTGATCTGGGTGTTGCTGGCATGAATGTTCAGATACCTACCAGACATGGTGCGTTCCTTTGAGCTGTGGTCTAGCTGATCAGGTATTCAGTCTCCACTGGCACATAGTCCTAGTCTGTGAGCTTCTTCCACTCTCCGATCTCTCATCGTCACCTTTCAGTGGGAAGTCTTCATGTTCTGTATAGTGGTGAGTGAGAAGTCCCAGGCTTTTGTACAGCAACCCTTTCTGTTTTGTCTACATCAGATGCATCCCTTTGTGTTGATCTCATGCCACACAGAAAAGACTTTGGAACAGATAGCCCTTTGTACCTGGATTCTGATGCTATCCTACTGTATTTCTGTGATTACAGAGGAAAATCTTGAAGTCAGGAAGGTCATCAGAAAACCATGTATCTTTGGGAAACAATGAAGTCTAATAATACATAGACAAAGCTAGTACTGAGCTCATGGAGGTGGGAGTAAGACAAGTGACATGCTTTTTCTTCTTTTGGCCAGGAACTTCAAAACTGACAGGAAACCTCTGTCACTCCTTGCCTTTGACATGACTGCTGTCTGTGCTATCACACCTGTTAGGTCCCTTGAGGGATGCTGCCCTAATGCGGAGCCTTACATGATGGTTCTTCAGCATCCACCATTCAGAATACCATCGTCCCTTTCTTATCCAAGTAGCATTATGAAAAGCTCTATGTTTTGTGGAACTCTTAGAGCTGAAAACAGTGGGTGACTTCATTGTTTCACAGATCAACATTAGAAGTCACCAGGTGAATCACTCAAAACAGACCCAAAACCAACAAGGACTCCCCTGGGGAATATGATTCTGCACTGGTCACAGGTCATTTTTCTGTCCAACATGTTTTTCATAGAATCATAGAATCACATGGTTGGATGGGACCTATAAGATCATCTAGTCCAACCGTCTTCCCACTACCATTGCTGCCACAGCTACTAAACCATATCTTGTAGCTCCTCATCAAGCCGCCTCTTGAACACTGCCAGGGACGGCGACTCCACCACCTCCCTGGGCAGGCCATTCCAGTGCCTGACCACTCTTTGGGAGAAAAAGTTTTTCCTCACATCCAATCTAAACCTCCTCTGGTACAACTTGTGGCCATTTCCTCCGGTCCTGCTTGTTGCCTGGGAGAAGAGGCCAAACCCCTGCTCATCACAACCTGCCTTCAGGAAGCTATAGAGTGCAATGAGATCTCCCCTGAGCCTCCTCTTCTCCAGACTAAACAATCTCAACTCTCTCAGCCGCTCCTCATAAGACTTGTGCTCCAGACCCCTCACCAGTTTTGTTGCCCTTCTCTGGACATGTTCCAGGGCTTCAATGTCTTTCTTGTAGTGAGGGGCCCAAAACTGAGCACAATACTCGAGGTGCGGCCTCACCAGCGCCGAATACAGGGGCATGATTACCTTCTGCTCCTGCTGGCCACACTATTTCTAATGCAGGCCAGGATGCCGTTGACCCTCTTGGCCACCTGGGCACACTGTTGGCTCATGTTCAGCTGAGCATCAACCAACACCCCCAGGTCCCTTTCCTCTTCACAGTCCTCCAGCCACTCAGCTCCGAGCCTATAGTGCTGCATGGGGTTATTGTGGCCAAAGTGCAGGACCCGACACTTGGCCTTGTTGAACCTCATCCCATTCAGCTCAGCCCAGCGATCCAGCCTATCCAGATCCCTCTGAAGGGCCTCCGTACCCTCAGGCAGATTTCCTACTTGCCATTTTAGTACTTGCAATTATTTTAAAACCACCTCTCAGCTGGCAGATCCTTTTCATCATTTGGCAAGGAAGGGAAATCTTGGCATTTCAGGAGAGCTGAGAAATGTGAATAGGTTGGAATTACACAACAGTGCTGACTGCCAAAGAGTGGCATGACACTTAATCATCCAAGAAGTGCTGTGTGCTGTGCTGGAGAAATTAATATAAGAAATTAAATGTCTCTCTCCTTTTCTAAATGAGAGAAAGAAGAATGTTTAATTTAAAAAGTGAAGCTTCAGTGCCCACATCTTCTCCAGAAATAGCTTTGAGGTGAATAAAATGCATGTTGAGATCAAAGGTCTGTGATGTGGCGGCAGGTTGCTCCTGTTCAGAGTATTACCTTGCATTTCCTTCTGTGTGCATTTTAGCAAGTCAGGCTGCCAGGGCCAGGCAGGCAACAGCCAGGCCCAGTGGGTCTGGGTCCCCAGCGTCCAGACAGCCCTGCACACAGCAGCAGCTTTTCACTGCTATTGTGAATGACTGCACCGTGCCCTCCAAACCCAGACAGGAGCTGGTGGCTGTGAAGAATTTTGCAGGAAGGTGGTGGGGAGGTTTGAGTGCTTGGCACCAACTCTGCTTAAGTGACTGGCAGATTTTTAGCCTACTTGGCTCAGGCATTGCCTGTTTTGTGTCTTTCTCTTTTAGTGTAGCACTTCAGCTAAAGTGCTTTTTTCTCCCTTGGTTTCTGCTCCCAAAGTGAGTCGATGTATGCCAGGGACTAATGACCCCAGCTAGTTGTCACTGTGTGCACAGGTGGCTGTGTTGCTGGCACATCACAGCAATGGGTAGTGGTAGAGCAATAACTCAGAATATGAGATCCAGCCTTGCTCTTTCTCCCCTCTCCCAAGCTGGGCAGTGGAGGAGAGGTGGGATAATGGCCATTGTGCCAACTATTTTGCCAGCTGCAGGGAGCTTTCTGTAGGCTAGGCTCTGCCAAGGCGAGGGCAGAGCACAAAGATGCCTCAGTGTGCAGGAGGCATGGGCTGCGCGGGTGCAGGATCCCAAGTCCCCATCTCCAGGATGTGTAGGAAGACCATGCATGGATATCTTGTCGTGTAGGGAAGTCTGGCTCTTTGCCTAGCAGTTGTCTCTTCTTTCAAGGAGATGGTCACACACCAGGGCAGAAGTGTTGAGGCTTGAACTCATATAGCCCCATGGAAAGGAAGCACTTCTGCACGTGGGCAATGAATTTTCACAGCTGACATCATTAGGATAAAAGCTTTCTGTGACAGTGCATTACACAGCCCCCTTCTAGCAGCACAAAGGCTGGCATTTTAATGCACAGCCATTTTTCTTGGCTTCTCTTCAATGCTTTTCAGACTGGGGAAGATAATTCAGCAAGTTTAGATTATTGCTGGGACAGTAAAAAAACTCCATGTCTCTGAAGGTGAGAAACAGGGAGGAAACAAGGAGTTAATCTAAAGTAAGTCCATCCCAAAGTAAGTCTAGCCCAAAACATCCAGCATTAGAACAAACCAAAAGGATGACCTGCCCAAAGAAATCCTCTCCCTAGTCCATAACTCTGAAGAAGTTCACTCACTATTCACTTGGCCAGGACACCACTAGAACAATTTCATGGAACATACACTCTTCTCATTCTCTTGTACACTTCCTTGATACTTTTTTCTCTCTCTTTTTATTATAACTCAGCCAAAGGTTGTGATGTCCAGAAAAAACATATTCCATGCTAACTGATCAGTCTTCAGGTCTATCTCTGCATTAGCCACAGCTTTGGCAAGAATGTAGTCCATATAATATTTTTCTCCCAAGAAGCTAGTATTCTGTTTTTCCTTCTGTTTTATTATGCCAAACCTGACTTTATTTTGCTTGGTTGACATTCCCACTGGAGAGAGTCAGAGTGACCTTTCTGACCCAAAGGAAGGATAAACACAAGTAGTTTAATGTGAAGCTGTGTGCAATTTGATGGGGGTGGTATTCACTTGAGAGTAAAGATGCCTTGCTTTTGTCCTTCCTTTGCCACTTACCCACTGAGTAGGAGCTCAGGGAGCCATTTTACCTCTTTGTGCTTTTCTGTCTTGCCCAATTAGGCCATTTGTCTCTCTAGGTAAGGTCCAAATCTGTCTGTTTGCAGGCTGTGTGCCACATTGGGACCCCAATTCCAGCAGGGACCCCATGGCATTACTGTCTTCCAATGCATAGACAGGTGCTGCACAATGAGCCTCTCTAAGGCAGGCAACTCACTCTCTTCACCTTAACAACTAAAATATTGATCAAACAGCCTGAGTGCTGTCTCCAAACAGGTTCCACAGTGGAGGAGAGAGAAGCCCCTTCAATATGGTCCACTCATCTTAGTCACCTGTCTTTTGGATGAATTGCAGGCCAGAGGGGCCCTACCAAGTAAACAGGAAGCAAATGTCTTGTCTGAACCAGACATAAGTCTACAGATGGTTGGAGTGAGACACAGGGACTCCTGCCCCATGAAAAAAACTAGTTGTGGGTTCAGAGAAGGAGAGAGAACTAGTAGAAATATAGAGATGAAACTGACAAAATGCAACTCTAACTAGAAAGAAACATCAATTCAGTAAATGAAATTCTTGTTGCCAGTGCTGTGTAATTTCCTGCTGATGGTGCATATTTATGCAGTAATAGAACTTTCTTCTTGTTGTTAATGAAATATAAGCAAACTTTAAACTGTTTTAAAATCTTAGCTTCGCTTAGATGAGAAAATACTGGGCATCAGAATATACTCCTCTGTGCCTGGGCTGATTTCCTGGGAAACCTAATGTGATAAATGAGCTTGCTGGGTAAAGGTTAATTGCTACTGGTAGAGTACTAAGATATTATATTGATGAAATTGTAGATGAGCAAATCTAGAGTGAGCACAGTACACCAGAGCTGAACATTTTACAATATTATTCTGTTCTTTCTTGTTCGCTTTCAATTTAAGGTAGAGACATTTTAGACATGTGAAAGATACAAGAGAATTCTCCACTAGTTCACCAGTCCATGACACGTGATTCGCTTAAACCAAGTTTGTTACCATGGAAAAACTTTGCAGTAATATCTTGATGTACCTGTATCACTGCAAACGGGCCATGCTAGCCCACTAGCTTCATGGTTTCAGCATGAGTTAATGCTTCCACACGTACTTCAATGGTAGTATCTTCTCAGTCTTCCACATCATTCTTGCATAATGGGCATTGAGAAGATGTTTCCACGAATTAAGTGTGCTCCTGAAATTCCATTCAATTTCCACTGCAGTTGTATCATGTTCACCAGGCCTCATTCTGATTTGCCACTGCAAGCGTTTCAAAAGCAGTAATGGCAATTGCAGCTGATCATTCTGCATTTGCTCTTTGCTCAAACTGTGAAACATAGCTTGCTGCAAATGCACAAATCACATCCTGTCTCACTGAGGGAGCATTATGAGACACATGGCTCTTCCATTCTAGGAGATTTGATAATCTTTGGTACTAATAATTTTATAGCATTCCAAAAGAGATGTTTCTGATGAAATTTTCCAATTTCTCACAATTAAAAATAGCATACCTTTTTTTTTTTTTTTTTGAAGACTGCCAACACACTGGTGTTCAGTAAGCATATAGGTATCATGAGGCTGTGAAATTTCCTTCGGAATCTGGCTCATGCAAGATGTAGATGATGGTGGAAAAGCCTGAATGTGGAGAGTACCCAGGAAAGAAGTACATCTGGTCCCCGCACTTGCTCTGAGTAACAGCAGCACACAAGACTGCTATGAGATGTGCTCAGAGAGCGTAAAGAGGATGAGGGCTGTTGAAAGCACCTTCCTGTGAGTGTTTCCTATCCTCAGTGTCATCTTATCAACCTCCAGTGTCTGCCCTAAAGTGTGGCTCAGTGTTAGAAAGACATATAAAAATCCTGCTAGCACAGATGATGAAATTTCTGCAGTTCCCTTGTCCTGCTGTCCATCACAGCGTGTATTCTTCCCCTTCAGGGCAGTGCTGCCCAACACTGTGCCAGGGTTTCTGTGCCCCATCCTCCATTGGGATGCTGCTGCACAGCTCACAGATGTGACTGGAGTCCGCAGGCTCTTTGCCTCGGACCACAGAGGGAACCATCTGGAGGCTAACGTGGGCCCAGCAGTAAGAGAAGCAGATGGGCACAGACTGGGAGACAACTCTCCCAAGCAATATCCAGGCACAGGCATATCAAGGCAACAGTACTTCATGCTTACATCAGCAAAATAATCACTGCTTGTGGGACTTGATTAATCTGGACTTCTCTGTGATCCAGTTCTGTGCAACAAGGCAAGAGAAGCACAGGAATATCCCTGTCTGGTACTTTTCTCTCTGCATTAGGCATATCAGAAAGCCAACACAGAAATAATTCACATTGCTGCATATGAGAAAAGCACCCATGTGAGTTACCAGCTATCCAATGTGCACTTTGTTGGTTTCATTTCAGATTCTCTGCAGCTTTCCAGTTTTTCCCAGTGCTGCTGTCAGATGCTATAGAGCAGTGTTTAACTATTGCTGTGTTCTCCCCGCCACTACGTTGGAAAGAAAAACTGTTTTCCATCCTTGGCTTTAAAATGTGTAAACATAGTTTGGGTGAATTACAGCCTCCTACAACTCTAGCTAAGAATCATTTGGACTTCTCAAGGTGGTCTGCTGAAGCTAAATTTAGCACAAACTCAGGTCCAAGCATTTTGTTTTATCCAGTGTTTTGAAACATGTTAATTAGCTTGAACAAGTTAAAATCAGATGTCTAAATTCTAGAATAGATGCAGTCTTAGCTTTATGTTGCTCAGAAAGGGCTTGATCCCATCTGGTAGATGTGGGCAGAACAATAATAATACCCAGCTTTATGCAGCTGGGGAGAATAAACAGCCCCTTTGTTCTGGACACATCACCAAGTGGCAGGCCTGGCCCATGGGTGGTTTAACTGCAGCAATAGTCACAGCATGATACTGAAAGACAGAGCTAACAATATCTACAAATTTACTGAGGGAAATCGTGCAATATTTTCAGAAAAAGTTCCACTTACACCTCATGCCTTGGCCATTTTTCTGCACACACAGTCCCACTCTGACTCTGCAAACTGATCCAAAATGGGGCTAAGGATGACTGTATCTTTACATACTTGCAGGATCAGGATCCTTTGATCCTGCTTGTACCAGAACAAAAGAAGTAAAAGATAGTAGAGAGTTAGGATGCCTATGCCCAGGGTTGTTCCTAATCTCCTGTTGTCACGTTCATGTTGCTGCTTTGTAAGACTGTATAAGGAGGTTGTGCAAGTCCTCCTGCCAGTAGTGCAGTGATGTTCAAAACCCTAGTCCCACTGGTGAAAGACTTGATCTCAGTAAAAACTGATGTTCCAAGGGCATGACTTAAAATAAAAGAAGAAAGACTAAACTGGTATAAAATCTGGTAATATGTTGCTTGGGATCCTCTGGAAGTTTCTGTCTCCTTCCTGCACATCTTTAATCTTACTACTTTTCACAATTTTGTCTCTCCTCCCTGCCTGTTGGAGATCAGCATGTGTTAACTTATTCCTGCTGAAAATCTGAATCTTGGCTTTGAAGACTGCTGACTGCAAGACAGAGGAAACATTTTCCCCCATTTCTTCTTGAAATCACAGATTTCTAATTTGAAGTATGGTCATTGTAGACCCAAAAGCAGGAGGCAATGCTAAGAAAACCATGGAGATGTATGTCCCAGTTCCTGTCTCTCACATGTAGAAACTCTTCTCCCCTGATTTTATGCCTTGGATCTTACTACAGAGGGAGAAATAAAAGGCTACTCCTATCCTTTGATAGATGCTTTTTTTTTTTTTCCTCACAGGGGATGAAGAGAACTGAAGAAGGGAAGTGCCTTGTGACTGGCATTACTGCTGTGTTCAAGGGGAGAGGAACTTGGCTGGGAGGCAGGAAGAAAGGTATATGGCACACTCCAAAATGTTAAAAGCCTTGTTTGACTAGGAAAAGATTGGCCTGAACTTGGTCTTCTTGAGCAGTGTTTGCATGTGCTTGAGCAATGGGCCAGTCATGGCACGTGAAAACCAGCTATAGAGATGGCAGTACTGCATCTCACCTGTCTGAGTGTGGGCACTTATTTCCTTGTCTCCCATATTGTGACCTTCCAATACTTGAAGGAGGCTTATAAGAAAGATAGGGACAAACATTTTAGCAGGGCCTGTTGTGATAGGACAAGGGGTAATGGTTTTAAACTAGAAGGAGGTAGATTTAGACTAGAGTTAAGGAAGTATTTTTTTACAGTGAGGGTGGTGAAGCACTAGAACAGGTTGCCCAGAGAGGTGGTAGGTGCCCCATCCCTGGAAACATTGAAGGCCAGGTTGGATGGGGCTCTGAGCAACCTGATCTGGTTGGAGATGGGGGGTTGGACTAGATGACCTTTAAAGGTCCCTTCCAACCCAAACCATTCTATGATTCTATGACTGCAGTCCCAGATAAACCCCAGGCAGGAGATCATTCTAATAATGGCTTTTGCAAACTAACCTTCCTTTTTTCTTTTTTCCATCCTTTGCAGTGTACTCAACCTGTTAGAAAGTACTTCCTTTGGCACATCTGACAGTCTTCAGCTTTTAGCAACAACTGTTCTCAGTGATCACCAAGAGGAATGTGTTGGAGAATGACAAAGTGCAATACAAAGTAAAAGTGAAAGACCAGTTCCTCAGAAGGTCTCTTTTGTAGCTAGGTGTTGCTTCTGAAAAGGGTAAGAGCTCAGCCATTTTGAAAATCTCTTTACCTCATTAGAAGATCCTGTGGGGGACCAAACCTCTGTCCTCCTTCCTTACTCAACTTCCCCAGGCAAATCCTGCACTAAGACCCAAAATAAAGTGCCAGACAGTGGAATTTATTAACATGAGACAGAGATATCTCTGTTTATGTGAGTCAATGTGTGCAGCAGACTGACCAAGAGGTAGAAGTACAAAACCTTTATTGACCTTTTTTGAAAACCTAACAGTACAGCCTATGATCCCAATCCATAAGGTACTGCTATGCTGGTGCAGATCATACTGGGGAAAAAAAAAAAAAAGAGCTTGACTGAGAGATGAGGTGAAGCACCATACAAGAGAGCTTACCTAGTCATTGCACAGTACATTTTCAGGAGATAGACCTATCACTCTAGCCTCCATCATGTGGTTATGATTACGATACCAGCTCACCTTTTATACAGGAGGAACTTGTCATTAGGACAGTCTAAGGTGTTTTAAAGAGTTATTATTTTCTGATTTTTACAGGTGAGGAAACTGAAACAAAGTGAACCAAATTGCCCAAGGTTAATCAGAAACTTAGAGCCTGAATTAGATTAGAGCCTAAATTAGACATTGGTTTGACTGGTGGGTCAGCATCATGTTAATCAGGTATTTATAAAGCCGTATTATTTCCTAATCTAAATGTATCCACACTAGAGGGTGCTGCATTGCTTTTCTAAAGTAATTTCCTGTGTCTCAGTTAGTTACTTAAGCAAGTGCTGAACTCAAGGAAGGCTTCTTTATGTTTGACAGTGTGAGTCTAAAGAGCAGGAGCTGTTCTTGGGTAACTGCATGTAAGCATGCACTTTTGTTTAAGAGAATTGAGCTCATAAGGAGGAAAAGAAACTCTTTTAGAGTGATGTATTTGCCAGTGCATTTTCCCAAGAAAGAGTGTACACATACATGTAGATAAGCTCTTTTTCTCATAAAGCTATAAAAAACTACAAAGAAAAATATAAAATTTTAACAGAAGTGGTGGAACAGAGTTTTAAAGTTGTTTTTTTTTTTAAACAGTTTCAAACAAAACATTGACAGTCAACATTTTGTGTTTGAATATGATGTGATAGATTGTTTTACCAAACTCAAATTTACCAGAAACAGTCTAACTGACTTTTAAATATATTTCAAAAATATAGACACTATTTTTTTTTAAAACCCTGATTTTCCAGTAAATGTAAGAAAAATAATTAGATTAACAAAATCATCTTAATGTGAAAATTATGTAGGATGAATTTGTGTAGCTCAGGGACTGTGAGCACAGTGTCATCAGGAGGAATGACATTTCTAAATAGTCAAGAGATTTGGGTGAGATTTTGCTCCCTCTTACCAGGGAATAAAACCAGAGAAGCATTGTTGAGGCTTATGGTGGCATTAATTTAAGATTATAGCATGTCATGCTACCAGAGGTGAGAGCTTCTGTACACATGCGTGCATGTGTACACATACAGGGAGCGTTTACATCAGCACGTCTCAGCTACATTCTTTGGAATGATTTTTTTCGGCCTGAGAGTGGGAAATCAATTTTGCTGTTGGGAATGTAAGAGCCCAGAATAGCTATTATAGAAGGAGTTAAAGGATAGTTTTCTCAATGGGTGACTCAACAGGTCCTAAATCAAACACCAGTGAGAGAATCCATACTATGTGGAATTGAAATGGACATAAATTATGTTGCTTTTTTTTTTTTCTAAGCTGTCTTCTGTACTACAATTACCTTATGTTAGCTTTAGCCAAATTAGTGCATCTGTTATATTTTTAGATACCAGAGCACAGGTACTTGTGAGAATTAAGACGTTACCTGCATGTGTATCAGAGAAAAGCACAATTTTGAACTACAACTATTAAACCGTGTCTTCTTTCTCATCCTAGGTCCATAACATGTGCAGGCATATTCTCTAAAAACCTATGTTCAGGAATGTGATTTGCATAACATCTTTCCTGAAGATTGTGGGACTACTGGATTACTCTGGCAATAAATTTATGACTGAGATGAAAAGGTAGGTTGTCAATAATTCAATTAAGCTGCTACTAGTTGCTTTTCAATATATTGTCCCGTAGTCACTATTACATGTGACTTTTAAAATGACTACATGGCATTGGAACTTATTATGTGTAAACCTGAAAAGGCAATATGGCTGGAAAAGTACGGTATGCATTGATTAATGCTGAAAGAAATATCTCCAGCTATTCTCTGAAAGGCAACTGATAGAATTGGAGGGAAGACACTTGCAAATTAAAAAGCTCTCTCCACAGCAGCCAGTCAGCACTGCACTTGAGTGCACCCATTTTGATACTTTCCACCAAATGTCCCCAGTTTCTGTGTTGAATTCACACCTCTCTACAACTTCAAACCCACGCAGCACCTCTGGTTTCCTTGCTCCCTGATTTTGGGAGGAGTCCCACTCCACCTGCTCCATGGCATGCTTTCCTACGGCAAAAGTTCTACCCTCATACACCTGCTGCTTCTGGTGTTTTATAGCTGCCATAAAGTCAATCGGTTTCATGTTTGGATGGAAGCAGTACGCAAACTTATTCAAGTCAGAGGTGACAGCTTTATCAGAAACCTTGGTAAGTTCTTCTGAAATTTAGAGCAGACTGTTTGGGCAGGGGAGATAATTCCAGGTGCCTTAACAAGGTGTCATCTGCTTTAGTCCTCCAGCTTTGCCTGTCTGATATGTTACGCCAGGTGGTTGCTCAATGGACCAAGACAACACTCTACCTTGCTGAATTCCGGTTCAGCAGCAGTCTCTTCATAAAACATATTCTGAATCCTTTTTCCACCAGTGTACTCTGCACACGGCATGGCTCAGAGGTGAAGGCTGATAAGGGCTTCAGCAGAGCAGAGGTGGGTAGCCTGGAGAAGGTGGGGAAGGAGCTCTTCCTGCAAGGAGGAGCTGGGCAAGGCAGATCACAGTGATCTGGTCCTGAGCCCTGTTCTGTGGGAACCATGGGGTTTGGGAGGCAGAGCATGTCTGGCCAGGCCTCTGAGGTGCCCCTGCCATTTCATCATCTTTGCACAGTGTAGATATTTCATTCTACAGAGTACGAGTAAAGCCAGCCAGGGACTAAACATGATGTAGCCTTCCATTCCGGCAACATAAAATGCATTGGATTCCCATTTATCACTGTGCCCTCTGCATCTTCCCCTCCAGCTCTTAGGATGTACACTTTACTGATGTTAGAGGATATTGCAGAGCCACTGTTTGAAATCCAGGCACACAACCTGTCAGTCATGATTCACATTCAAAGGATCATTGTCGAACAAAGTAGATAAATACTGGTATTTCATTGCATTTGCTAGCAGCTGGGCAATCCTGCACATCATGAGCCTTGTGAGAGTGAGATGCTCAGGTCCTGCGAGAACTGCCCTGCACCAGAGGAATCAGAGGGGCAATGCTCTTGTTGCTGGTTTCCTCTCAACTGGCACTTGCAAGGTGATGCCTGAGAGCTAAGCTAGCCTGAGATGCAGCCTGCTAGCAGTCCAGTCGACTGGTATCTGGCACTGAAGCAGTGAGAAGATGGTCATGTATTTCCACTCTCCTGAAGCAGGGTGCAAAAGTCAGATCCACAACCTCATTGCCTCGTCTGCCCAAAGTATCTTTGGACATGGGAAGGTAAGGCAGAGGGTGCAAACCCCAAGGAAACACTTTCTGTTTCATTTTTGAGGAGCCTTTAATCATCATTAAACAGCTGCAATTTCTTTGAAGGTCTCCAGTAACTTCTGTCTGAAGGTCAGCAGGAAATGAATCTTGAAGTCGAGGAAGCATTCATGTTCCTCTCTGGCTGTTCAACTCAAACGATTTCCATGCTACTCTGAGTTTGCTCTGTGTTTTTCTGAGGGACACAGAAAGAGGAGGGCTTTTTTCTTTTTTGACCCTAAATAACTCCTGTCTTCAAACAGGGTGCTTTAACTGGTACCCAAGCCATCCCACATTTACTCTCCCTGTGAGAGGTGCTCTTCTTGTACTCCTTACACACTATTTGTAGGGAGTGAAAATCAGCATCTTAACTAGAAGACAAGAGGTTGCTCACATCTTTTGCTACAGAGGAGGAGCAGGCTCACTTGTGGTCTGGGGAGAGCATGATGCAGGACGAGATCTTACTCATGCTTTCTCAGGCTCACTTTCAAGCCAGACCTCCTAAAACTATATATTTTAACGGGCATAAAATGCATACTTCCTCTCCCACATTGTTTGAATTATGGTTCCGTGTGGTGCCTCTCTTCTCCAAGGCTTGTCCACAGAGCATAGCGACCAAACAGAGCAGCTAGCTGGTGACATTAGACCTTTAACTCGAGGAATAGCAATGTCTGGTGACGCTTGTATTTCAAAACCTGGTGGACCACGTGGGTGGGCTGTTTTATTTGCACGTGGCACTATTTATATTTTCTTCTGTTAAAAACCTAGGAAACTGCATAGAAAAATACATATAAATTGCACCACATGTTGCCAAGAGAACGTTAGAGCTGAAAGTTGAGTACTTGGGAGTTAGGTAATGCCAAAAACACTTGAACTCCCTCCTGTGTGCACATTATGAGACAGTCTCGAATTACAGGATCACATTACCCGTTTCCACAGGACAGACAATACTAGGTGCTGTAAGCTGGAGGAAAGCTTGATTCATGTCTCTCATGCTACTGTGACAGAAATTAGGGGCTGAAACACAAAACAAAGCTGTGAGGAAAAGGGTAGGGTTTGGAAACAGGTGTAAGCAGGAAAATCAGCCCATTAAGACGCAACACCTTCAAAGTGTTTGGCATAAACATCTTGATAGCAACGTTGCATCTGTCCTCATACTATTCTTGTGCGCTCCAGTCTGCCCTGGGGACTTCATGCTGAAAACTGTAATTACAACAGGTAATAAGATTCACCAGCATGGGAGAAAGAGAAAGGAAAGGGAAAGAGTAGTAGAGGCAAAATGTGTTTTGCTTTCTGCTTCACGCTGGTGTTTCAGAGGTGTGGGAAAGGGAAAGGGTTTTCGTAATACCAAATTGTGGAGCTATGTGACAGGTCAGCAGTTCTGCTAGGTTTCTCCTCCGCATTAGCGTGGAGTATCAAACTGCATGCATTCAGGCACTTTGCAAGTTTTTTATTGTTTATCCCAGGGAGCACAGTAAACCTACTGTCCCCAGGCATACCTAGTGGTCTGCTACATAGTAATGCTTTGTTGTTATAGTAAAGAAAAAATCTTTATCCCAAAAAAAGAAGAAAATGAAAGGGGGAAAAAAAGAATGTAAACATAGCATGAAAGTATCTTCACTTTGCCAAAACTTCATTCATAACAGCAAGAACATCTTTATTAATACTGAATTAACTTCAAACAAACATTGAGGACTGAGGTAAAATGAGTGTCAATTAGAAAAATGGCATAGGAATAGAATAGATGAAAAGTGTCCTGAAGGTCAGCTTTAGGACATCTGTTGTTCATAACATGTGTCTATATATAAATATAAAATTACTTGGATGAGTGTGTTGAAAACCCTGGCAATATCCAGCTCTGGTTTCTGTTTGTTCACTCTGGAGTAATTCCACAGACTTTAGTGGAGAAGGTCCAGATTTACCCTGGTTGAAAAATGGAGAGCAGAATCTGACTGGAGAGCTCCAAGTTTACAGATGATGCAGAAACTGGGAGATGAGCAAATAACAAGAAACAGTGTAACCAAATTCCAAGGGATTTGGATTATATTGAGATTTGGGGCTAGCAGACAGCAAATGCAGTTCATTGTCAAAATGATAAAATAATGAGGCTGAGTTCAAGGAGACAATCTAGGGAATAACTGCTACATTCAGCAAACGTCTCATCATAACTAGAAAAGAGATTATGGAAAAATGATTGAAGCCCTCAGCCTGTTATACAGCTACAGTACATAAAAAGACCTGTTAACTACTGTAGTAGAGAGTATTAAAGAAAATTAACAATAGCCATACTATTTAAGGCACTTGCTACGCATTTGTCTCTGATTCCTATTATCAGAGTACAGGAAAGCTATCTGATCATTTTCCTCACCTCTGAGAAGGCTTAGCACTGATCTAGGCAATACAAGTTAGGAGAAAGGACACCTTGGTGCCTTGCCTCCATCCCTTCTTCCAGTACAACTGCTGGATCCCAGTTGATCAGATGGAGATGGAGAATGTCTCAGTGACATACAAGCACCATGCACCCCTGCAGGAGGGACCTCAGACCCTGAGGTCCCCGCAGAGAAGAGTGCTTTAGGCTGGTAGGTACGTCAGCATTTCAGGAAATCTACATATTCTGCCTAGGACCTGTATGTTGGTCTAACCTTGCAATTAATTTGAAATAATCAGTGTGAACATAAAATGTTGAAGCGGAGACAGTCTATCTGTATCCACACATTCATGCTCTGTGCTGGTACCATTCTCAGTCCCAGGCTGAGAAGGACCAAGAGAAACCTTGTCTGAAAACCCATGGGTGCTATTATGAAGAAGAATATTTTTGAGGATTTAGGTTACTTATAAAGGGCAGATACCACCCTTTCCCTGTTCATAAAAAAAAATGCGTTCACATTCATTAACTTACTTCACTGAATCCTATAAGAAGGGGAGATGAAAGTAACCTGTTATTAGATAGCTAGTAGCGTCTTCCTCAGGCCAGTGATAGGATGTTATTTTCTATACTATAAATTTCCAGTCTTAGTGCAGTCTTTGTTCAACAGTTTTCCTTTCTTCATTTCATGATTCTACTCTTTATAGTTACTGAATCTGCCAGGATCACTTTGGAGCCAAAAACACTGATGTGTTGAAATAACATTTTTTGTGGTGATACTGTTGATTTTAACTAAACAAGCAAGAAAGTGAGGCTGAAGTTCTGATTTTAAGTTCAGCTTTGCTCTTCCAAAATCAACCTCCCTGGTAAAAAACTCCTACATGTTTCAGTATACTCGACTTTTCTAATTTGATTGTGATTTGTTCTGTCTCCTTTCAAGTTTCCTGTGAGGGCAGTTCTGGGTTATACTGGACACTGCTGGTTTTAGCTTCTCCAGTCCTTTCTTAGCTAGCCGTTGCCTCATTCTTAGTTTGGCAGGCAGGGCTGAACACTGCACCGCCTGCAAAACCCTCTGGCAAGGCAGGGAGTGGCTTCGATCTCAGCAAAAGGGTGGGTGGGGAAAAGTGTTTGAGAGAGCAGTGCACACATTGACATTTGCTGTGGATCAGCTGGTGTGTGCCAGCCCCATGTCTAAGCCCTAGCATTTTATAGAAGGGTCTCTTGGCTCTCTCAGCACTAACGCTCTCCCTGGCAAAGAATTTCCTGCCAGCCCTTCGCAAAAAAATCACAGCAGACATCCAACATCCAGAAACTGCAAAAGGAACTGGAAGTTAGTTTTGAAGGAAAAAAAAAACCAACACCAAAAGGAGTTTTTAACCCTAAAAAAAGAGTAGGAGGTGGAAGAGAAGACAAGACATTCTATGAACTTATTTAAGGATGCCTCTGTTGCAGTTACTTCTATGTGAAAGTGCATGGGTCCTGTGTTGTGGACCAGTTTAAAACCAAATGGGAGAGATTTCTATCAGAAAAGTTCATGATCAAGCAGTTTAGCAGTCAGTATTTCATAGATTTAAAGGTCAGCAGGGACCATTAGCTCATTTAGGCCAACATCCGGTAAAGCACACAGGCTGTAGGACTTCATCCAGTTACCTCTGCATCAAGCCTATAGCTTTTAGATGCCTGTAGCACTCTGAAGAAGTAGGCTCTGCTGGTCAGCCACTTTCACCACAGAAAGCACATACTTTCCTAGCCATTTGGATGCGTAAACACTGGAATTGCAGCAGTTCACAGCTGGTCATACCACATCTGAAACTGCAGCATAAAAGAGGGATGCGCAAATCACACAGATCTGGGATCGGGATCCACAGAGTGGTGAGGGCTGAGGGAACAGGGGACAGTCACAAGGGAGGTGACTGTGTTTTTCATGGATGACACTGGGATGAGGCTCACATGGGCACACAGCTGTGTCTCTAGGAAGACAACAACCTCTGAGTTACGAATTATAAGTTGTAATTTTGCCTTCATAGCAGTATTTTCAGGTCTTTGACAAGTCTCATGTCTTTCTCTTTGTCAGACAAAAAATGGTTATCAGACAGCAAATGGGTTTCTAAATGAAGGGCACACTACTCTTTCAATTATCTCTTTTATTTAGCAAGGTTCCTTCCAGTATTTCTATGTTTAAAAAAGGTATGGTTGTGCTTTCCAATTGAAAAAGCTGTTGTCAATCTGGAAACTCAACTAAGGAATATATATCTGTTTAAAAAATCTTTTGAAACAGAGATAGAATTTGTTGCAAATTTTGTCTTTTCTCTGTTTGCGAGGTAGTCAAGAAAAAAAATTATTTCACGAGAAAACTACTCTTTAATGATAAATTGTTATTAGTGCTTAATTATTTCTAAGCAGGGTGGTGCTTTAATTTCCTGCATATATTGTTGGGGTTTTTTTAAAGACTGAATAGAGGAATTTATGAACACCTTTATATATGCAAAGAAGTCTGTTTCACTTCTATTGAAATACAAGTCTTTGTACATAGAAGTGGTGATTCCTCAGGTAATGTTAACAATGAAAATTCCTCTGCATAAAAAAGGCAATTAGCAGAAATTAGGAATAAACTGAACATCCCATCTGGGTTGCAGGAGTAGGACTGAGTGTCTTACACAGGCATTCATACCCAGCTCTAGAAGAAATGCGCTTGGTCCAGCGATCACAGTAAGGAAGAATCATGCAAAGTACATACACAGCACCTAGAGAACATACATGCACCTGGAAAACAATGGTCCTGAGGCAGCAGCCTCAGCACTCAGCGCTCATCAGGGCTGCGCCTTCAGAAGAGCCATGAGGATGGAAGGTACGGCAGATGTAGCCAGGTCTGCCACCCCAGGCTGAGGCGAGTGCTGCAAGAAGAGCCTTGCAAACGTTATCCCAAGAGCAACAAAAGGGATTTCTACTTGATGAAGCATCTGCATTGCCCAGGAATCACAGTAATCACAGTTTGGTACCTCACCCTGGCAACATGTGCTGGAGCAGCCCTTTTCCAATGCATTCATGTTTTCCCTCAATTCTTCTGCAGAGGCTGGAGGTCTTCTGTGGCTCTTTGCTTACAGGAACGGTGAGTTGGGTGAACTCGCACCATTCACGCCTGCTAAGCCTCAGGACTAAGTGTAGCTCCCGCAGTCATTGATCACATACATCCTCTCTGCACTTTCCTCTTGGAAGGCGAGTCTGACCTCACTAAACTCCACGCTCCCACGCCAACCTCTTTGTTTATATCAGAGTAGCAAATCTACTGAGGAGGCCAATTAATTGAATTGCATCTGTGGCCAGTTTGATGCATAGAGCTAAATTCTTAATAAAGAATAACAGGAGATGGTGCCGGCCACAGAAATTATTTAGTTTCCAGGAAACAGCCTGCGACTGGGAAACCAATATGTTCAGTGCTGGGTGCCAAATTGCCAACACAATCCTCCTGTTTCATCCTCCAGGCAGCTAGTGATTGGCCTCTGGTGAGCTCGGTCGGCCTGCAAAGCAATGGGAGGAGCTGCCGTGAGCTCCCCTAACTTGTCAGATTTCCAGTAATATGTCAGAGCAGTTGACCCCTGGATGACTCAGCCACATCTCAGAAGTGAAATGCCTGGCAAGAAGATCATGCTGGAGGAAAGGTTTTAACAGCTGGGAGAAGCAGCACTGTCATTGTGGCAGACGAGGAAAGGAAGAAGGGGAAGAGCGAGTAAAGACGGCATGATCTGGCCTACTCGGAAACCAGCATGTAAAGCTCAGGAGAAAATGGATGCCCCTGCTGATGGCAGACTAGGGTTTTCAGAAGTCAAGGCCATCACAAAAGCCAGAGGGATAAAGCTTTGGATAAGCTACTCTGTAAGACAAGAAGTGTTGTATCCTTACTCACATGTTTTCTTACAATACTCGGTTAGACTGTGATTTCGTAAATCATTGGCCAGGTTCACCAGTAAGTTCTGTCTGCTTTGGTGCTGCTCCAGGGGCTGAAACAAGACATCAAAGTGCCTTGTCTGATGAGAGCATGTGTGTGCTGCTTTACGTAGCCAGAGTAGCAACAAAGGAGATGAAACATTGCAGAGACTCCAACCCCTTAATGTCCCAGGGTGGGACCCATACTCTAGCAGTGATAAACAGCCAGCACTGTGAGGAAAATTACTGCCATTACAGACAGGCTGTTCATGGACCATTGTAGCTATGGAGCCTATGTTCCCATGGCTTCGTGTCTCATAGCTAAAACATAAATCCCCCACTGAAGTCTTCTGCACTACTCATTTAACACAGTATCCCCAACACTTTCCTATCTCTTACACAGATATCCTCTATCTTCAGCTGTCTCTGTGGCCCTTTTAGGTCCATTTGGTTTGCAGAGCCACCCTGAGAGTTGAGCAGAGACCAGAACAATTACTATTCCAGTTGTGAGCAGTGGGACAAACTCAGCAAACACATGAGCTTTGCATTACATGTGCGTATCCCTTTCCAAATATCTCAGTCCTCTGGGCAGTCCACAGTGCCCTGTGGGCACAGCTTGACTTGCCGAAGTTCTCATAGAGGGAACAAATATCCCAGCCAAAGATGTCAGTAGGTCCAGACCCCCTGAGAAACAAACGAAAAGCCCCAAACTCTCTGAAAAGACAAGTACCATGTCAATGTCAGTGGTGGTCTTCTCAAAGAATAAGCCATGGTGGTTTAAACATCTGTGATATCTATTGCTTACACATGCACTCTCTTTTATGTCTCTCTTAAATGGCTCAGGTGGGAGGAAATTCTCCTATCCTGAAATATAAGTCACTCACATAAGAATAGTGATACCAGGACCCTGCAAAGGCAACAAGCATTACAAAACCTCTCTCTGAAAATCTGGATTTCAGTAACCCAGGAAAATGTCCTATGATCTGCCTGGACCTTGTTGGAGGTTTTCTAATGTCTCCGAGTACAAACCCAGGAGCCCTTAACCATGGTGCAGGCATGCTTGAAGGCAGGGTCTTCCACCCTCCCAGCTGGCACTGAGTGAGCATCCAAGACCTGTCCATTTCTCTGGGCAGTTGGTTGCCATATCTGACTTGCAAGGTGGAGCTTTGCCCTGATAGGGGCTTGAACCAAGAAAAGAAGTTAAGAATACAGAAAAGAAAAAGCCATTTCCTTAATCCTGACTATTTACGTCTTCAGGAATTAATGACAAAGAATTATGTCTGTGTTTAATATTATAATCAGGAATAATTGCACTGAGATTAATGGGACTATTCACAGGATTCTGCTTACAAATGTATATAACTTTGAAGGATCAGTACCATGAACTGCATAATCACCAGAGGTGCAATACACATATGCTGGAAATCTATGCATCTGCCTTCCTCATTCCAGATACACAAACCTAAGTGTCATTGTTTGCTCAGGCAATGAAATCTTGCATTTCCCTGTGTTACATCACATAAAATGCTTAATCAATATAGTTTTAGAATAATATGATTTTTTTTTTAATAATTAAATATCAATATGAGGTGATTCTTGCTAACTATAGAACTGTAGTCACATAGGTTACATTTTATATGAACTCTGTTTGTCCTTAGAGGGAACAGGGAGTCTTTGTTAGAAGTCAGCCTAGCATGTCTGGAGTAATTAAGAAAAGTGGTAGAACAAAGGTAGCCCTCAAACACAGCTGTGAAGACAGGCCCTGAGCCGTCACTTTGCAGCCAGAAAATCAAGGACAATGCGACCTGTTCTCAAGATCAAGGTGGAGATTTTAAGGAGGGGTTCAACCAGCGAATTCGAGGAGGCAGCGGCTCTGAAGACTCTCAAGACCTCCAGAAGACCCTAGACTCAAAAGACTGAGCATGTGCAAGTGGGTGGGGAATATTATAATGATTATTAGGAAATTTGATGATTATGTATTAGTGTTTCGAAATATATTAATGATTTTGCATGACATCACTAAATATATTCTGTCCAGATTTCCAGACTGGCATGCACACTAGGTGGAAGGATCCCCCGTGCATCTGGCACCACAATAAAGAATGCCTGCTTCTTAATGCTACATTGGTGTTAAGGAGTTTGATTCCCGATTTCGGTGACACTTGTGCAGAAGTAAGTTCAGGCAATATAAAAAGCTGTCTTAATCCTCTTGATCTTCTCTAGGATTTCCTCTGTGACTGACTCCATGATTCTGAAAAGTTTGCAGTTCAGTTCCAAATGTTATTTCTGTTACTCTTCTGGGATGAAACATTTCTCTTACCTTTACCTTCAGTCATGTATTACAGAGAGGGTGGCCCATAAAGGCTGTTTCTCTCTTCAGAGTGTTTGAAGGCTTTACTTTCTGTTTGGAATTGCTGTTTTCTCACAGTTGAAAGAGAGAATCCATCGTCACTTTGCAAGCATTTGAGCCTCCACTGCCACACTGGAAAGGTACACTGCTCAGTACAAGCAGCAATAAACAGGTACCCAGGAGCCTCATGCTCCCCAGAGGTTCATCCATGTGTCTCATGTTTGCTGCTCATGTGAGAACACAGTGGCTGTGGTTCTCACTTGCCCAGTTTCTTTGACTCTGAGCAGACTTCCACCAGCAGAACACTCAGCCTTGTGCACGCCTATTCTGCTCTGTAATGGAGTTTTCCCCTTGTGTTTTAATATTTTTTTTTAATATCACAAGCTTAGTTACATTTGCTTCTACTTCACAACAACAGATTGGGTAACAGTGTTGCAGTGCTTCATAATGCTGTGACTTTGCTCTTTGCATAGCAGAATCACCTGCGTTATCACACTAATATAATATAATGCAGAGACATTAGAAATGCTCCAGAGATACAAACTGGTGGTCAGTCTAGTCCAGGTACTGCCTACAGCAGTGGATGGCAACCAAATATTTTGGAAGAAGCAATAAAACGGACATAATAGTCCTTTCGTTGCAGGACCTTTCAGCACAGGGAACTCCGTCCCAAACCCAGCTGCAGATCAGTTTATTCCCCAAACAACAAGGCTAAGTACTCCACAGAAATGTTATCCCAAACAGGGTAATTAAAAATGCAGATTGTCTCAATTTAAGGCATCTAATCCCTTTTTGGAAGTCTTACTGACAAATTTGCTTCTCTGCATGGCAGCCCAAATTTAATTAGGTTTTGTGCAAGGGGAACTCCCCATCAGCCTATGCTTGCCTGCCTTTTAATTCCATCACCTGCCCTCCTCTCCCAGGGTGCACAGACAAACACCTAGCAGTACATGGCTTGCTTTTTCTCTTGCAAGATGAACCTCAAGGGTTTCATCCTGGGGCTGCACACTCAGTGCCCGTTCCCTGCAGGACCTGCGTCTCGGCATGCTCTGCAGCACCCTGTTGAAACTCTCTGTTGTGCCTTTCAATAGTTCCAGCAGAAAAGGGACTGTCCGGGGATTGCGGTTCTTCTCTCAGGGCCAGCTCTTCCTGGGCATCTGCTTGTCACTGAAGCCTTTCCTTGAATTCCCTGCTGAGAAAAGCAGACCTGGAACAAGCCCTTCGCAGGAACTGAGGGGACATCTGTCACAAACAAATCTACAGGAGAGGTTTCTTGCTGGAAGGAAGGGAGGTTGCCCAGTGAGACTGGTGAGGACCATGGCTGAATTGGGCTGCTGATGTGGGAATGCTGGGTGGCAGGCTGTGTTTGAAGAGCAAACTGCCCAGAATCTGGAGCTTTTTAAAGACAGGCAGCTTGAAAGCATAAAGTGCTTTTTGATGAGCCTTGCTTTTGACATTTCCCTGCAAAGCTGTCCCCTGCATACCACCTTTGAAAATATAATAAAAATAATTTTATCAAAATGCTTCATCTCAGTAAAGGCTGCAGTTCTTCAGCATTGCTGTTTTGCCCATCATAATGCCACATGAGTGTGCCAAATTAATCATACCAAAAGCTCCAGCTTGTCAGAATTAAAACACTTTGATAATTTTCATCAAACTGGCATGTTCGTGTGGAATGTTTCAATCTAATCAAAAGGGCATTTTCTGTCAGGCAGCTGTTCAGTTAGAACATTTTTGACCAGCTCTAATCAAACATTTAGCTAGTAGTTTCCAAATGCATCCAAGAGATGTAGGCACTCAAGACCTAGTGCCAAGGCTGAGGAGTTTCTTGCTCCTAAAAGACTTGGTGCTGATTTGTGTTGCTACACTTCTTGCACTTAACAGTAAGACCAAGAGGTGACAACAGAGAAACAGAAAGTAATCCAGAAAGGGTCTGAAGTATGATCAGGGACCAAAGCTGGGGTGGAACTCCATCTGAAGCAGAGCTAGCTGCTGTAACAAATAGATTTGGCCACAGGCCCACAAGGGCACACAGGAAGAAAATGAGACTCAGAAGAGAACAGAGCATCAAAAAGAGATCATTGGTATTGGTAGTTATACTGCCTGGGAAAGTCCCACCACACTGAGCTCTTTTACTGGCCAGGAAACTTTCCTAAAAGGTGCCAAGACTTTGCCAAAAGCCTGTAATATTGAGCAATCTCCTTCTAAGCTGACATCCTCAGTGCAATGGACCCAGAAGCCACTGAGCTGAATGAGCAAGGAACCAGCCACTTGGGCCTGAGACCATGTGGCTAGGGCAGTTTATAGCATTTCTTCTCATCGTGCTCTGTTCCTGTACTCTTGCTATCTTATTTCTTTTTACTTTTCCCCATCTTGAAGATTGTGCCTTACAGAACTGAGAACAAAATACATTCAAATGCACGTAGGTAATTGCATATAAGACCTTTGACAGCTTTAATCAACATATGGAATTTAAATATATACTGCCATTCCCCTGTGGATTAGTAACACTTTAAAATCTGTCTTGAAATCAATATTTTGCATCAGTGACTAAAGAAAATTAACAGTGGGCTGGGACTGAAATTGAAACCTGCAGCTATCCTCATCACATCCGCACAGCTCCGTCCCTGTAGGAGACTGTGCCATCTGGTACATTGTAATCAGGACACTTGTCAGGCAACAAAATAGAGTTGAGGACCTTTGGAGGCTAGGAGTTCTTCAGTTCAGACTTTTACTGAGATTAGGAACAGACCTTACACTTTAATAATCATTGTGAACTGTAAATATTAATACTCTCACGTATGCCTTTTCCCACATCAGAGCTGCTCAGAGTCGTAAATGCCTTTGCAGACAATTCCTGAGTCCACCTCTCCAAAATGAAGTTTTCCCACTGAAGATGTCTTATCTGTAGTGGCTGCTAAAGTCAACTGAAAGTAGCACCTGAAATAAATTTCCCCAAAGTGACCTTTCTGCAGGACACAAAGCTCAGGCCCCTGCAGCATCTTAGTTCTTAGTTGATGAGATGCTGTATGTATCCCTGTCATGCCTACATCCTTGTTTGATCTGCTGCAAGTCGTCTGTGGCCTGTAAGTTGGCATACTTTGCTTTGCAAGAAGATGTGTAGTTTTCAATTAAAAGAATCCACCACTTATCTTCCAGTAATTACTCTACCCATTAAACATCTCCATCCTCTTTTGTCTTTGCAGCTCCTGAATTTAGAAGGATTTTTTTTAAAAAAATTCTCTCTCTAGTATCTTACCTTCCTATTGTTCTGTTATTTGCAAACCACTCTTTATAAGACTTTAAAATGTATATATTCCTCAGCATTTTCCCATGCAAAATCTGATTCCAGTGCAGCAAATTCTAAACTTCCAATTGTGCTTAGTTCTTCTGTGTGGTCCCTGGTCAGTGCATTAGTAACCACAGGATGAAAACCACTGCTTTTAGCATGAGCAATCTCTCATCCTCCTCTCTCTCTAAAAAAAGCAAGGTGCTTGAAGTCTATTACATCAAGGGAACATTTTCAGACCTTGCATCACTGATATATGTTTCCTGTGCCCCCACTTTGCCATTTTATGTTCCCTCCCTTTGCCTCCTCCAGCATCCTTCCCATACCTGTGGCACCAAGCTGGACACAGCAGGCTAGGGATGGTGTTATCACATCTAGAGCCAGAAGTTGGTAACTCCTTGTCCCTGCTCCCTGTTCGCAGCTCCTGTGTAGGAGGACTATGTTAATCCTTTCAGCTGCAGCCTCTCACTCAAAATGGACATTAAGTTACTCTGCCAGAGTCACTGCTTCCCAGAACTGTCTCTCACATCATCACAGACTGCTTCTTACTGATTTTTACTATTAGTCGAATACAAAGGCATACACACTAGTCATTATACACCTTAGCCATCTGGATTTCCCTGAGGAACCCTTCCTTAGCCATTCATTATTCTATGCATTCCTGTTTCATCTGCAAATTTTATGATTTTAGCAATGATTTTCATGTTTCCTTCCAGATTATTGATTAAAATATTGAACAGCCCTTGGACTGAAATCTGTCCTCAGGGATCCAACTAAAATCATCTGCATTCACAGACTGGTCCACTTGAACAATTACCTTTTGAGATCTATTTTTTGGTCCATTTTTAATCCATTTAACAGGCCTTATTGATTCCTAGACCATGCTTCTGTTAAAGAAGGGGTACTTAAGAACACAATGGAAAGCTTATTCATTTGGGAAAGTGCATTCATTCTGGTCCTGGCAGCCTAGGGAATTGATGTTGACTTCGGTCCTCACCACATAGCATTTATTTGTATTTTTTCTACTATTTCCTACTGCACTTGGCTGCTGTCCAAGCAATAAGAAATATAGAAAAACCCTAACGTTATTTCAGAGATCCTGTGGTTTACGCTCTTCCTGGCCATCCTTTTTTACAACAGACTTGCCATCTTAGCGGTAGTAGTTGTTAATTACCACTAGGGGCCTGCATTTTATAACTCGTGTCCAGAGTTACTACCTGAAAGTTTCAGGACTATTCCCAAACAACAGATTGTTTTAAAAAGATACAAGGAGGAAAATGTGTTATTCTCCAGTTAAATGCTTTCGCGATCATCCAGGCTTCCTTCACTGGCAGGATCATTAGGAATGCCAAATATGAAAGAAAAAAATCCTCAATCCATCCCATGGAAATGTCAGACTGGTACACACCTTACCAAAAAATATTTGTCTTTAGCTGTACCTAACTCTGTGTATGCTGTTAATGCAGGCAGAATTTGCTTTGTTGTGCCATGAAAAAGTCCTTTTCAAAAATATGGCTGTTGAAACTGACCCGTTTATGTGTGCTGAGAACCCAGGGAAGGCTTTCAGACAAGAATTAAAATAAAGAATTTTGAATAACCATTATCTGAAGAAGCACTGCTTTTCAGAGTCCAGGCACACAGAGTTGATGTGTATAGGTTTTTGTGGTGTGCGTATCCAAGATAAACCCTTTCTGCTGCTCCAGCCCTCTGATCATCTTCATGGCCCTCTTATCATCTTCATGGCCCTCCTCTGGACTCGCTCTAACAGGTCCATGTCCTTATGTTAGGGGCTCCAGAGCTGGACGCCAAGTAGAAATGGAAGTCGTCTAAACTGAGGAATAAATTAATACAATCACCTCAAACAGTATTATTAAGAGAATTCCATTCTCCTCTCCACGAGAGCCTACAAGGCACAGGAGCACAGGAGATGTTCCTGTTCACAGCACACATGTCACCGCTTGCCAGAGAAGTGGATCACTGCCCAACTCCCATGCACGGACCTCTTACCCCAGAGACCAGTCTGGAGAAACTCAGTGAGAATGAGGAGTTTATAATGACATTTCTTTGACATTGCAGGGCAGTCCAACTCAGCTTTAGCAGTGCAGTGCAGCTGAGAAAAGAACAAATCTAATAGCCAGCTAACCAAAAAAGTGATAAGTGAGCCCCACAGTGGGCACGTATATTACCTTGCATGAAGGTTAATAGGCACCCCAACAGAGAGGAAGATGCAGGCTATTACAGTGCCTGCATATAAATATTGTGTGTAAGTATCTGCTTAGGATATTGGAGAAGACTACATGGAGACTTGCTTGGCAGGTGATGTAAAGGTAGTAAATCCCTCTATGTGTCTAGACAGGCTCTTAGGGAGTGCTGGAAAGGAGGTGATAGTGATGGACAATCTGTTATGCTTGAAACAAGAATGGGTAGGAAGGAAGACCCTGTATACAAAATTTATGGCATTAGACAATATCATCTTTGGAAGTCTTTCCATGAGCATGTTCAGAGCCAGTCAGAGTTGTGGAAAAGCAAAGTCTTAATGTATAGCTGAGTAAATGACATAGGGAAGATGTGAGGGGAAAATGTTCAGTGTCATCAAGAACACCCAAGAGACTGATTTCTGGAGTGGAAGGGCTTCAGCTAATCCAGTGTGGAAGCAGGCTGCAGCTAAAAGAGTTGAATAGCAAATCAGAAAATAAAAAAAAGAAGGAAAAACATTGAAGTACTGTAAAACACTGTTTGGAATTATGCATCTGTAGGGGTGAAGTGAGAGAAACTGAATCCTCAAAAAAAAGGGTTGCGTAGAAACTCATGAAAAAGAAAAGGAAAAGAGCAGTTTGAAGAGATAACAATTCTCATTTAAACAGAACACAGACAATAGGAAACCAAATCATACACATACATACATATGTACATAAATATATATACAATCTTCTCAGCAAATATTGGACATATTAGAAATAACTTGTGGGAACTGACAACATAGTTTTAAATGAAACTACTAATAAGTGGGCTGTAGCAGAAACTTGTTTGAAGAGTGATGATTAATAGAGCACTGAAATGTCACACCAGGTGACTACTTGGCCCTGAGCAGTGTGCAAGGTCCAGTTTAAAAAAGAAAGGCTGACATGATTGAACAGCAGGGTAAAAGATGCTACCAGGAGGTGGCAAAGAAGTTCCAAATGAGACCAGATGAGGACAATAGGAATCTTTCTGGTTACTTGGAGTTATGAACAAGCAACTTGCCAAGGGCATATCTTCCTTGCCTACACTAGGAGAAGAAAGGCCTTCACAGGCTGTGGGTCGTCGCAGAGGTCAAGGAGAAAAGATAAGGCCAGAGCAGGAAATTAAATACATTCTTCACATCTATGTCCACTTGAAAGGAGGTCTATATAGTTTACAGTTCACTTTGTCTTGGGATATGCTGGAGGATCTGTGTCTGAATAAACCTATAGAACAAATTCATAAAGCAAAAAGTGAAAAAGTCACCATGACGATGACATTCATCCAACACTTCAAAAGGAGCCTAAGTATGAAATTCCCACGTCAGTTACTGTGGTGTGAGAGCTATCACTTAAAACATCCCCAGTGCAGGAACAGTGAGTGGGTGACCAATAACATATCAGTTTTAAAAGAGCTGTGGAGAGGGGTGTTGTGGGCAGTGCAGGTCAGTCATTCTGATATCCACACTGAGCAATACAAGATAGAATTTATGGATACAACAAATATGATCAAGAAGAGTCCTCAGGTTTTGCAGAGGAAAGTCATGTTTCACCGATACATGAGGGCCATTTTCAGAAGCCACTAAACCTGTTTGTGAGGAAGATCCAGTTGTTATGGATCTAGAAAATCTTTTGGCAAGATGATTCCCTACAAGTTTTTGGAGAAGCTAAGCTCCGATGGGCTAAGAGAAAGGTATTGCATAGGCAAAGAACAAGTTAAAATAGAGAAAGTAGTGAGTGACCAAAACCACAGATTTTACAGTGAAGATAGGTTTCTAATGAAGTGGATCTATACAGAAGTGCATGTTGCAGAGCCTGTTTGCACAGGATCGGTAGAGAGGGTAGTTGCCTAATGAGGAAGCAAACTTGGGAAGCACACAGATTTGGAGTAGTTAAACAACAGATGCTAAGAAGGGTTGCAGAAAACCCTCAAGAAGCAAAGTAAAATAAGAAAAAGTTGCTGATGAAACTCTGGGCTATTTAATACAAAGCAGTCCCTGTGGGGAAACAGCAGTGTCAACACTGCATAGAAAGTGGTGAATTGTAAATTCCACAGTTTCACTAAAAAACAGTGGGTTGGTGTGCAAAAACATTAGTTTGGTGAACAGTAAAAATACAAAAAGCAATGAATGTTAAAAATTAGTAGATGGGAAGACAACAGAACAGACTATATTACTCTGTTAATGCATACATGCCTAGATATCCACATCTTGAATACCAGCTCCAATTAATTCATTACAGAAGAATTTTGTGCAGCCAGAGGAGCACCATGGGGATGACGGGTGTGTGAAGAGGCTGCGGTATGAAGAGTTATGAAATATAAGCAGGACACTTCTTCCTGAGAAGAGGTGGCTGAGAAGAAATATGCTAGAGTTCATGCTAACAATGAAGTGTGATATCCAAACCCCAGGGAACCTGGGTTTGTAGTGCTGCAGCAGTGAGAATGGATCCCATGAGAGGGAAATGCATTTGGGATTTCTGAGCTGCCAGAACTCACTCTGAGTTTGAACTGTGTGTATTCTTGTTGCTGCAGAAGTTTAAGTTATTTGGGTCTATATGGAGAACGGGGATGAGGGCAAAGAAAGATGAGTGAAAGAGGTTTCTGAGGGACTTGTCTCCAGCTGCTGAGGATACACTGTTCAATGAAGGCCAACATGCACTTTTGCAGGGACACACTCACTTCTCAGGAGATACACTTCAGAGGCTGACACGTTCTTCAGCAGAGTTTTCTTATTAATTTTTCCTTACTTCTAAACAAGCCCCAGGACTAGCATATAATGGTCTTGAATACTGTGTGCTGCACCGGCAGATCTCACACTCTATCATCTGTGCAGCAGCATCTGGAAATGGCACTCACTGTGCCAGGTGCTCTACAAAAACAGAAGAGAAAGGCAGTCTCCCATTGCTCTACAGCAACTTTTCCTTCTTGTGGGTATTAAGAAGGCAAAGTGGAAGCCAAGGTGCTAAGCATGAAGCTGACATTAAGGAAAGGAAGAGTGGACAGTGCAGGAAGCCATTTACTACATGAAAATCACAGGATCTCAGTTTAGGAAATGTTTGACAGCAAAAGATACTAATAGAGCCCACAAGATTTTTTTTTTTTCCCTTTCCTCCTTCCTGCCTCCTTCTATTCTTCTTGAATGGTCTAGGACAACTGAATGATCTTTTCTTTTTGCAGCAGGGTGGTCCTCATCCACATCATCCTAACTCTTCCATGTCACCTGTCTCCCATATCATTAATCTCTGTTCCATGATGCTACATCTATGTTACCAAGTACCTTGGACTGCTGAAGGCCACTCTGTTCAGTGGTGCCTGCAATTCATAACTTCACCATACTACCTCTGGATCTTCCATCTTAGCACATTTCACATTTCTTTAACGAGATCTCTTCACGTCTGCACTCCTTCCTGTCAGAAAAGCACCACACTGATTATATGAGTCAATTCATAGAATCATAGAATCATAGAATGGTTAGAGTTGGAAGGGACCTTCAAAGGTCATCTAGTCCAACCCTGCAAGGAGCAGGGACATCCCCAACTAGATCTGGTTGCTCAGAGCCTCATCCAGCCTGGCCTTCAACGTTTCCAGGGATAGGGCTTCCACCACCTCTCTGGGCAACCTGTTCCAGTGTTCCACAACCCTCATTGTAAAAAATTTTTTCCTAATATCCAATCTAAATCTACCTCCGACTGTCTTAAAACCATTACCCCTCATCCTATCACAACAGGTCCTACTGAACAGCCTCTCCCCATCTTTCTTGTAGACCCCCTTGAGGTACTGGAAGACCGCTATCAGGTCTCCCCAGAGCCTCCTCTTCTCCAGGCTGAACAGCCCCAACTCTCTCAGCCTGTCCTCACAGGAGAGGTGCTACAGCCCTTTTATCATCTTTGTGGCCCTCCTCTGGACCTTCTCCAACTGGTCCATGTCCTTCTTTGTTGGGGGCTCCAGAACTGGACACAGTACTCCAGGTGGGGTCTCACCAGGGCAGAGTAGAGGGGGAGAATCACCTCCCTCAACCTGGCCACGCTCCTCTTGATGCAGCCCAGGATGCGGTTGGCCTTCTGGGCCGCAAGGGTGCATTGCCGGCTCATGTTGAGCTTCTCGTCCACCAGCACTCCCAAGTCCTTCTCCTCAGGGCTGCTCTCAATCCATTCCCTGCCCAGCCTATAATTGTTCCTAGGATTGCCATGACCCAGGTGCAGGACCTTGCACTTGGCCTGGTTGAACTTCATGAGGTTGGCACGGGCCCACCTCTCCAGCCTGTCAAGGTCCCTCTGGATGGCATCCCTCCCTTCCAGCATGTCAACGGCACCACACAGTTTGGTGTCCTTGGCGAACTTGCTGAGGGTGCACTCTATCCCACTGTCCATGTCGCTGACAAAGATGTTGAACAGGGCCGGGCCCAACACGGGTCCCTGAGGGACGCCACTCGTGACCAGTCTCCACATGGACATTGAGCCGTTGACCACCACTCTCTGAGTGTGGCCATCCAGCCAACTCCTTATCCACCGAGTGGTCTGTCCATCAAACCCATGTCTCTCTAGTTTAGAGAGAAGGATGTCGTGCGGGACAGTATCAAAAGCTTTGCACAAGTCCAGGTAGATGATGTCTGTTGCTCGTCCCTTGCCCACCGATGCCGTCACCCCATCATAGAAGGCCACCAAATTGGTCAGGCATGATCTGCCCTTGGTGAAGCCATGTTGGCTGTCACCAACCACCTCCTTGCTCTCCATGTGCCTTAGCATGTTTTCCAAGAGAATCTGCTCCATGACCTTGCCAGGCACAGAGGTAAGGCTGACTGGCCTGTAGTTGTCCGGGTCTTCCTTGTTCCCCTTTTTAAAAATTGGGGTTACGTTCCCTCTCTTCCAGTCATTGGGGACCTCACCAGACCACCACGATTTCTCAAATATGATCTCCATATGGCTTGGCAACTTCATCCGCCAGTTCCCTCAGGACCCGTGAATGGATCTCATCAGGTCCCATGGACTTGTGCACCTTTAAGTTTCTCAGATGATCCCGAACCTGCTCTTTGAGTACAGTGGGTGGTTCTTCATCCTCGCAGTCCCTGCTTGCGCCTTCTACGGCTTGGGTGGTGGGACAAGAGCTCTTATCAGTGAAGACTGAGGCAAAAAAGTCATTGAGTACCTCAGCCTTCTCCATATCCTGGGTAACCAGGACACCAGTTCCCTTTCCAGAGGGGGCCTACATTTTCCTTGGACTTTCTTTTGTCCCCTACAAACCTATAGAAGCTCTTCTTGTTGCATTTTATATCCCTGGCCAGATTCAGTTCTGTCAGGGCTTTGGCCTTCCTTGTCAGGCCTTTGGCCTTCATGGCATGACCCATTATTTTTTTTCCTAACAACCCACAGCTCTGCTATTGCAGATCACAGATTGGCATGGGGAAACCCCTGAGAAGTGGTGGAGCTTCCGAACACCACTGGCTATGGACAAAGTCCATCAGAGAGTGATGAGAAGGCACCTCAGCTTGATAGTCAAGGCAGCAAAGTGTCATACAGAACTGGATCAACTGGGGTCCAATTTCAGCTTTAATGTGGAACAACACTCAAATATCGCATAATTTTATGCTTATAGAGATCTACATGACTTAGCTGCTCTTCCATCACACTCTGCTAGTGGTCAGAGCAAAAAAGGTTGTGTGCATTGAAGATTTGTGTCTTTAGCATGTTATCTCTCAGCTTCCCAAGAGGAAAATGAAGTATAGGCTGTAAGATTGGTAGGACCTCACAATTCCTTTCTAGGCTGAAATATGTTTTTTTGCTTCTTGTCTCCAGTGCCTATTTCAAGGTGACACCTCCATTTTCCACCAAGAGAGCAGCAGATGGCTCCTTGTTCTTGGGACCACAAAGGCAATGAAAACAGTTGGATTTCTGCATTTTTTCAATCAAAGCAGTAATGAGTTGGAGGAAAAGGCAATTTATCTACTTGCTTTTCTCATTTTGGAGCAGTGCATAAAGAGAGGTGAGCATTTCGTTCCCCTCAGAAAGTTAATCAAACTAGCAGAAGCACTAACAAAGACAGTTTTCTCATAACTCCATCTCTCTCTACGAAGATTTTACAGGATTTCACTCTAAGCAACACTGCTATTGTTCCCCACTTTGTCCCATCCACTTTTTCACCCCTCTGACTGGTTCTTACATCCACTTTTTCACCCCTCTGACTGGTTCTTAACTGCTGACTGGACAAAAGACATAAGTTAATGAGGCCGCCCACAGGCCAAAGAAAACACTTGGTGAACTCAAGTCGCAATCCCTTTTACAGTGGATCTCCTCCCCAAATTTCAACTTCTACAAAAATTTAGTCATCTGAGATACTGGTAAATACCTTCAATGACTATTATAGGACCGAGTGACTGATGGCAAGTGGATAGCGTATTTATATACCCTGATTCCTGATGAAAACCAGAGTTTTTCATTGAGAAGGCAGGTTTTTTTTAAAGATCTGTTTTCTGATATTTAGGAATTTTGACAAATGAAAATATTTAAGAAAAGGAAGGAAACAAGGAAAAGTAAATTTCAGTACCCTCAAAGGATTCATGTCCACATTCTAACAAATGCTGTAAGTATGGACAGTGAATGCAGAAATTTCTGACTAAGGGTTTCTATTTTTATTCTCACCCACACTACTTTATGGTTGGAACAAATAAATTTTCTGACCCATTCTACAAATAGCCTCTCCCGCCTGCTGTCTTCTTTTGCCCTCCAAACTACAGAACTAGCTAGAAGTCTGCAGAGTTCCCAGTAACAAGAAGGTAATTACTTCTTAGTACTTGATTATTGTGAAGGTGAGCGGAACAGAAAGAGCACTGCTCCAGGTGACATTTGTCATTTGTCAGTGCCAGCAGCTTATTACAGGTGTGGAGCATTGGAAAGAGGACAGCCACCTGGCTCCTGATGGCAACAGGCTCCTGGATGCTGTTAGAGGCCAGTCAAGATGTTATTCTTCATGAGTGATGGCTCCCTTACTACATCTTCACTTGTACTATAGGAAAGGTGATACTGGATGGGCAGATCAGTATACTAGAAAACCACTGGCAATTACAGACAACCGAGTTCCTTTCCAGAGGAAATGGTTTCCTCCACCGAGCTCCTTAAATGACTTCAAGGAACTAGCAACCTGCAAGCCCCATAGCACACTTTGTTTTACTTTGCAAATGGATCTGGCTGCTGAAATGGCTGCTCCTCTGCAGCTCCTGGTGCCAGTCCTCTAAAGCATGTCCGTCAACAAGTGAGCTCATATGACTTGAAAATCAGGATGAAATACCTCATCAGTTTGAAATCCATTCTTCTGGGGTGCTTGTCTGGATTTTTTTTTTTAAAAAAAACCTTTGTTTTTTTAAATCATTGACCTCAAACAAAGCAGTGGATAAATTATATTTTTTTCCTATGTCAACTGTTTGTTATCAGAGGAAATGTCCTCAGAGTCAGGACTTGCTGTTTTTTGTGTTTTATCTGTGCAGCAAATTCCATTAAGTGACATTTAATGCCAAAGCCTTAAGATCTGCATTCCTGGGGAATGACTGTTCGGGGGGCATTGTCTTTGAATTGGGAGCAAACACAAGCTGATAAAACACTTGTTGGATTATTTAGTCATGCCATCTTTTGCTGGATAGCTAACACACACATACAAATCACTAGAGGCAAAAATATTTCCTAAGTGGAACATTGATGATTCCTGAAAGATATAGCAATGGTCTTAGGCAAGCAAGCAACCCTACTGGTGATTAAGCTGTTCCTGACATACATAACAGCCTGAACAAGATCTCTCTCTGCCCCCTCAGAGTGACAAATCTTGTTTGTATTTGGTGATGTTGTACAGCAACGCACACAGGGGAAGAAAACATCATCCTATTTCATCTTCTCAAAAACATATCTGTGACTGTTTCTTCATTGTTTTGCACCATGTAATTTGGTAGCAGCTAGGGGAAGCCTAAGAGTCTTCTTCTCATTCCCATCTGTAGAAAGAGGGGCAGAGAAAGCTGGGGCAGAACAGCTGCCTGCTCTGTTCAGAGGGCCAGTGTCTGACAGCATTGCCAAGCCTCCTAAGAGACTGCCATTTTGTTAGGGAGGCACTGCACTCACTGTCGCCCTCAACCACCATACCTTGCCATACTTCTCCAACTGGAAACTCACCTACTCATCAGTAACCAGAGTTGAAGGACTTGCCTCTTTCTCCCCACTCCTTCCTCCTGTATCCTGTTATTTTCGGGAGAAAACATAGACTTCAGTATCAAAACCACTACTAACCTGGTAGAAAGACTCTGTCAAGACCCTCCTACAGCACTGCTCATAACAGACATGAAGGGTTTGCTGAAGCCCCTTTAACTTAAGATTGATGTGCTTATGAAGATCAGTGTCTGAGCTGTGGGGTTGCAGAATATGGCTTATGCACAACTCGTGTATGGATCAGAAGTTGAGGGCTGAATAATGCCCAAATAGCAAGAACTGTTGGATTTGTTCAAAACCCTGTGTTTGGCCACTATGGTTTTTTGAGAAAGCTGACAAGTGGACACAAGGTGCAACGGTGTGTAATAATTGTCGAAACACTAAAGCAGCACGACTGTCATGACAATCCCAGACCTAATGGTGTTCAGGTTACCAGATGGATACCTAGATGGTTTAGACCCACTTTTGAGAGCGTGAGCAGGCTGTTAGTTAAATTGAGATAGCCACTAATCAGTTAACTAAACCTTGTGTACAGAGGCAGCAGAAAGACTTCTACCAGAAGTAAGAAAACCACTTTACACTTCTCAATTCGAGATCAGGCCAAGGCCAGTCTTCTTCAGCAGTCTCCCTTATTCAGATACAGTCACAGTCAGCCAGAACAAACTGTCCTTTCATTTCCTTTACAAAGAAACTGTACTTTCACATACTACCTTCTCAGAGCTGCCAGTGCTAAACCTGATTTTTGTAAACAGAAAAACACAGGTTGCAACAACATTTTAGTCTGCAATAACCATTAATTGACTAGTCTTTCCTGAAGGTCCCAATTTTTGCTAAACATCAGCTTGAGTGGCTAAGGACATCTCTGCTTGGTGGAATGATTGCTTATGTCTGCAGAAACAGCTAAGGAATGTGTCTCCGACTCTCCTCTGTCCTCAGACTAGATGCAGAGACTTTTCAAAGCAATGCAGAGGGAAATTCTAGTGCCTGAGGAAAGAGAACGAGCCTACGCCTGGCTAAGCCTGACACAAGCAAGCTGCAGAGGACTGGAGCAGAGCAAGAACGGGTAACCTCTCTCAGGATTCCCAGCATAAACACTTCTCCGTCTCCTAAGCAGGAGATGATCGCTTTAATTTTATGATTGCTATGGGGAAGTATTATGACAGGAGTATGCCCTACAGATGAAATCAGGAAGAGGACACTTGTCTGGGAACCTCCATTGCTTCTCTCCCCACTTGCTGCCAGAGAGGTTTTTCCCTTTCCCTTTTCTCTTTCTCTCATTTAATTTTTATTTTCCCCCAAAACTAACTTCCACCATTACAGTCAATGCATGCCATCAGCTACAGACCCTGCTAATAAATAGTTGTTTATGTGTCTCAACATGCTTTGTGCGGTGTGTTCCGTGCTGTATAAATGACAAAGCCAGGGAAATCATAGACCTTGCATAAGGTGTTATCCAGGAATCCCTGCACCCGTCAATAAGGTTGGGTAGGGGGTTCAGTATCAGCCCCTGGATTCCACTGTGCTGCCTGCAGGGCAGTGTAGAGGGCAGCTGTGGACCCTACTGAGGGCTCCTAGTCCTTCCAGTCACTGCTGGAAGGCCCAGTGCCTAGATCAGCTGGATTTGGGTGTCCGAATGTCCTTAGGAAGTTGTATGTGCTTAGCAACCCTAGCTGAACGTGCTAGGTCCCTGGCCGAGCTGAAGAAGTACCAAGTAAGCAGGCTGACGGCCACAAGTGTTGAGCATGCCTCATGCCTCATATAGGCTCATGCATCATATAGCATTAGCTGGTGTGGGCTGCTACTGTAGATGCAGTAACACAAATGAGTTGTGATTCCTTTTCAACCATGGCCAGCTAAATTTGCTGGAAAATAATTGATCAGCTTGACAAAGTTAATTGACTACAACAGGTCCACAAAACACTGCTGTTCCCTCTGCTATGTAGGGGCATCTGTTGCCCCCCTGTAAGGAAGGCTTGCCTTCAACAGGACGTGTTTGGGAATGTGAGTGCCCAGCTGGAAATAGTGAGAGCTGCTGGGCAAGAGCTACTTCTCCTGATTGAAAGAATACAACTGTTTTGCTGAGCTCTGTTCCCAGTGTTACTATGATTATGAATTCCATTGTTCATATTGTGTCATAAGCATTTTTCATGGATTAGGCATTAACTTTCCACACTGTCATTAAAACTGTGCTCTGGCTCCAAGGCGCTCCATCCCTCTGTCAACCCGTTGGCTTGCTGAGCCTACGGGGTAAGGTACTCGAAGGGACATAATTTTGGAAAAAAACCTACTGCAATGGGTAGGAACCATCTGATGCTTCATAGATGTCAGATAAACATAGCAAACAGATGATGTTAGCTCTGTGATAATGAGACAAAAAGGACTTACATCTGCTAAGAAATGCTCAGGGCCAGCTTCTGACACCCTCTGACTCTTCTGACTGTCTTCCCTCTGCATGCGTGGCCCTAGTGAAGCCACTGGCAGTATTTCCATCAGGAGGTACTCCTGTGAGGAGGGAGAGGGGTGATCCAGACACAAGTGCTACTAAAATGCTAACACTCCGGAAATCCCAGGAGCCATCATTGTCTAAAGGATTAGTACAGTAATTAACAGACTCTCTAAACACCTCTGAGTTTCCAGAAGTTCACCTTATCTCAGAGGTGAGCTTTCCTGGCTAGACTGCCGCCAGTAAGAGTTATTTGAACTTTATGCAGTTCAGCTAGGGAGTATAATGATTTAAAAAATAGGAGGTTTCCCAATCACAGCAATACAGCACGGAATATGTCTTGGCATATTCCACTGTGTATCTGCACTTTGTTACTGAGACCAGGCTGGGTTTCCAAGCATCCAGAAAAGCACCAGGGTAGCTTCAGGAGTCCAGTTATGCAGGCACTGCCACTGGGACATGCAGCTGGACTTCAGGAAGTCTCAGGGTTGAATGCAATGTGTGCAACTGTGGCTCTTCCTGACCACACAAGTCTTGCCTCTTTCCTCCACACCACATCTCTCCCTGGCATCATGGCAGGTCTATGACCCATTGCGGAGAGAGGGGCTTTTATCACTCTGCCTACAAATTGTGCAAGCAGCAGTGTGGCGATGAGGCCACCTCAGGGTTGCTGCTGGCTGACCACAGCTCTCCTTGATAGGGTACCTGATGCCAGCTGAAACATGGCTCAGGACAAGGTTATCCTGAAACCTGCCGCTGAGCATCCCTTGGTAGCTACTAATGTTAGGCTGCAGGCAGGCTGCCAGCATGTTTGTGCACCCCTGGCTGTCGTGAGGGGATATTGGACCCACTGCAGCATTGCCAGCCACGTCGTCTCAGGCACAAAACCATAGAATCATAGAATCATAGAATGGTTAGAGTTGGAAGGGACCTTCAAAGGTCATCTAGTCCAACCCTGCAAGGAGCAGGGACATCCCTGACTAGATCTGGTTGCTCAGAGCCTCATCCAGCCTGGCCTTCAACGTTTCCAGGGATAGGGCTTCCACCACCTCTCTGGGCAACCTGTTCCAGTGTTCTACAACCCTCATTGTAAAAAATTTTTTCCTAATATCCAATCTAAATCTACCTCCGACTGTCTTAAAACCATTACCCCTCATCCTATCACAACAGGGCCTACTGAACAGCCTCTCCCCATCTTTCTTGTAGACCCCCTTGAGGTACTGGAAGACCACTATCAGGTCTCCCCAGAGCCTCCTCTTCTCCAGGATGAACAGCCCCAACTCTCTCAGCCTGTCCTCACAGGAGAGGTGCTCCAGCCCTTTTATCATCTTTGTGGCCCTCCTCTGGACCTTCTCCAACTGGTCCATGTCCTTCTTGTGTTGGGGGCTCCAGAACTGGACACAGTACTCCAGGTGGGGTCTCACCAGGGCAGAGTAGAGGGGGAGAATCACCTCCCTCAACCTGCTGGCCACGCTCCTCTTGATGCAGCCCAGGATGTGGTTGGCCTTCTGGGCCGCAAGGGCGCATTGCCGGCTCATGTTGAGCTTCTCGTCCACCAGCACTCCCAAGTCCTTCTCCTCAGGGCTGCTCTCAATCCATTCCCTGCCCAGCCTGTATTTGTGTCTGGGATTGCCACGACCCAGGTGCAGGACCTTGCACTTGGCCTGGTTGAACACGAGGTTCACCTGAGGTTGGCACAGGCCCACCTCTCCAGCCTGTCAAGGTCCCTCTGGATGGCATCCCTCCCCTCCAGCGTGTCAACGGCACCACACAGCTTGGTGTCATCGGCAAACTTGCTGAGGGTGCACTCTATCCCACTGTCCATGTGGCCAACAAAGATGTTGAACAGGGCCGGGCCCAACACGGGTCCCTGAGGGACGCCACTCGTGACCAGTCTCCACATGGACATTGAGCCGTTAACCACCACTCTCTGAGTGTGGCCATCCAGCCAACTCCTTATCCACCGAGTGGTCCGTCCATCAAACCCATGTCTCTCTAGTTTAGAGAGAAGGATGTTGTGTGGGACAGTATCAAAAGCTTTGCACAAGTCCACGTAGATGATATCTGTTGCTCGTCTCTTGTCCACCGATGCCGTCACCCCATCATAGAAGGCCACCAAATTGGTCAGGCATGATCTGCCCTTGGTGAAGCCATGTTGGCTGTCACCAACCACCTCCTTGCTCTCCATGTGCCTTAGCATGTTTTCCAAGAGAATCTGCTCCATGACCTTGCCAGGCACAGAGGTAAGGCTGACTGGCCTGTAGTTGTCCGGGTCTTCCTTGTTCCCTTTTTAAAAATTGGGGTTACGTTCCCTCTCTTCCAGTCATTGGGGACCTCACCAGACCACCACGATTTCTCAAATATGATCTCCAGTGGCTTGGCAACTTCATCCGCCAGTTCCCTCAGGACCCGTGAATGGATCTCATCAGGTCCCATGGACTTGTGCACCTTTAAGTTCCTCAGATGATCCCGAACCTGCTCTTTGAGTACAGTGGGTGGTTCTTCATCCTCGCAGTCCCTGCTTGCGCCTTCTACGGCTTGGGTGGTGGGACAAGAGCTCTTATCGGTGAAGACTGAGGCAAAAAAGTCATTGAGTACCTCAGCCTTCTCCATATCCTGGGTAACCAGGACACCGGTTTCCTTCCAGAGGGGGCCTATATTTTCCTTGGACTTTCTTTTGTCCCCTACATATCTATAGAAGCTTTTCTTGTTGCTTTTTAGATCCCTGGCCAGATTCAGTTCCGTCACGGCTTAGCCTTCCTCACCTTATCCCTGGCCACTCGCACAGCCTCTTTGTAGTCCTCCCAGGCTACCTGTCTCCACTTCCACCGTTGGTCCAGGAGCTCCTTGCTCATCCACGCAAGGCCTGGCCTTTTTGCCTTACTTGTTCTTCGTTGGGATGCACCTCTGCTGAGCTTGGAGGAGGTGCTCCTTGAAAAGGAGGAGCTTCATGTAATCATAAGTCAGGCACCATCTGGTTTTGGGTCTTACAGTAGAGACGTTGCCCCTGTGCTGAGCAGGACAGGTACCATTGCTAACGCTTCTGCAGGGCTCAGGGTTGGCCCTTGCAGGTTGGTCCTGCAGCACTCCCCAGGAGCGGTCCTGGTCCCTCTCACCCTTCCATTGGTGACTGTTTGTCCCAGATCATAGTGGCCAGGCATGCCCTGCTCTCTCTTTCACTGTTCCTGACTTTTTTCTGCCGCCTCTCAAACTGACTGGGCTACGGCAAGCAATGTGCACAGTGGTGCTCAGAGCTGGTGCAGCAGGCAGAGCTGAGCACAGCCCAGCCCAACTTTCTGAGTGATGACAGAGGGTGCAAGGACAGAAGGGCTGCTCCATGCTGCCAGGTGGCTTCCACACTGCCCTGTCCTGTTTGGCTCCAGGCACTATCTTTTCTCCTATCCATCCACTATCTTTTCTCCTATCCATCCACAGGCGATGGTGCCTAGGAAGAGTGCAACTGGTCTGGGGGTAAAGTATCCTTTTATTCCTCCTTACCCTGACTCCACCCAGCCTTCTGCCCTCTGTCTTTTTCTCTCTCTGCTTTCCTGCTTTTCCTGATCTCATCTCTCCAGGATGCCCTGCCCCTGCTTTCCCCACCCAAATGGCTCTGTGGCAGGCTGGAGGAGCCCAAAGGGAGGGACAAGGAGCCTGCCAGCTCCTCCGGTTGCTGCCCTTCTGTCCTGCTGTTGGGGGCTGCCAGGAGGACAGCTGGTACCCTCAGCCATACAAAGCAGCCCGAGATGCTTAGCACAGAGTCTGTCATCTTGTGCCTGAGGGTAAATGCAAGGAGGGTGAAGGGGAGGGAATACGTCTCCCCACTTTGCACCACTTAGAAAGAAACATGGTTTGTTATGATGCCAGAACATCAAGCATGTTACTGCTTAATTTGCCTTGTGGGTCTCTTGCATGGCTTACTTCATAGCATTTCAGCTCAGACCCATATGTTATCAGCTGCTAAAACGACTAATCTGAAAAATATCTGACACTGGATGTAACTCTCCTAGCTGCTGAAATAGTTTAAACAGATGTGCTGTGCTTCTCTAACACTCTCTTAGACACCCATAAGAATGCTAGTCACACAAGCAGATAGATGCTTTTGCACCCCCGAAATGAAAGGTTGTGCCCAGTTTTGGGAGAGATCTCTTCCTGAAGATCTCTTCCTGAAAATTTCCTTTGCAACTCTCATTCAAATTTGTCTCCCCCACCTACCTGATCACCTACTTCATCTAATACTCTGGGCTGCACAAAATGGCCAATGTTTGATTAACACCTCGCATGCAAGTACAAGTCCAGCCCTTCAGTGTGCAAGGTAGTCACACCTAATCACAAAGGCGAGGCACAACTGTCTGGAGTTTGTGACTCACTCGGACTCCACTCCTATCCAGCTTGAAGTGGTGGACAAGATGTCTGCATCTTTCCTCTTCCTTCACACTTCTGGTGTGTCAGCCTCACAAGAGGCTTTTTGATCTTTAATTATGGGTTTGTGTCTTCTATCTGGCCAGTATGCCTATCTTTTTACTTCTTTACTGTACACCCTCCATCTGAGAACCCCACTTGGGTGGTGTCACCAGGCTTGCCTGCTGTATTTGCCTCCCAGGCGCCAGCTCAGGACATCAGTGTGATTAAGCCAAAAGGGTGAGCTCGAATTTAGCTCTCTGAGGTTAAAAGGAACCCCTCTACTGGTGGTCGTGCTATTTTACAGCAGCCTGGGAGCCAGATGACATGGCGTTGTCATTGATAAACTGGTGGCCCAACCTGTTCTACAGAGAAGGGTAGCTGGCCATAGTCAGTCTGCCTTGAATAGACCTGAGTCTGTTCAAGGCTGGAAGGGAATATTCCTGTCCACTTGAAGTGCCTCATCCTGAAGTCCCTCAGAGAGAGAGCAAGGATGGGCAAACACAAAACAGCATGCATGCATGCAGCTGGATGAAGCAGATTCATTCCTCCTCATACCAGGGACAAGAGGGATGTTTAACAAGTAGTTGTTTATTTGAAGAAGATAATTGAATTCAACCCTTCCAGATAGGTCATATAGGAGATGCCTTCGCCAAAGCTGAGACAGTGTCCTTAAACCAGCTTTTCTTGCCTCCTATAAAACAGCCAGAGAAAGCTAACATGACTAAACAGACTACGAGCTACTTTCACAGTCTCTCTGCCTCCTTTTATCATATCCTTTTCTTATGAGACCTTGCAGCAAGCTGGCCTTTCATAATGGCCTAAGCATAACAGGGTTCAGTATGGAATCATTTGCACAGCTCATATCTCTGTATGTGTGCTGCTTGCATTTATACAGTGGGGACGATGCCACTTGAAGAATACACACAAGAAAACATTTATTATAGCTGGCAACTAGGAAGACACTGGAAATGTCACAGATTTTTTTTCCTTAGATCACTTTAATTTCAAAATTAATCATCTGACACTGTTCAGATGATTAATTCTGTCTCTGCATAAGACAGAATCAAAGTTGTCCCTTTAGGGCAACTAAGACTATACCCTGGTTTCCTTTTTATTTTGTCCATATCTTCTGGAAACTCTTTCCTATTACATTAATTTAGCTTTCAGTGCTCTTAATCTGAAATTGACTTTGCCTGCCCCCTACCAGTGCTTTTTAAATGCACAAATAGCACTGGATAGGATAGATCAGCATTAAAGCGAAACCAGAAATCTGATCAAATTTGTGGCTTACTCTTGTTGCCTAAGCAATACAGTCTACACATCCAGAAAATGATTTTCTGAGAGGCTGCACTTCAATGCTCAAGTTGACTCAAAAAAAAAAAAAATTAATTAACCTTCTTGACTTTTACCTTGCTTAGGCTATTTCCCACTTCCACCAGTGTTTTTTTTATTTCTCGTCCAGTTGCACAGAAACTGGAATGTAACTCAATACCATCAAGAATCATAGAATAGTTTAGGTTGTAAGGGACCTTTGAGGGTCACCTAGTCCAACCCCCCTGCAAGGAGCAGGGACATCTCCAACTAGATCAGGTTGCTCAGAGATGCGTCCAACCTGGCCTTGAATGTTTCCAGGCATGGGGCATTCACCACCTCTCTGGGCAACCTGTTCCAATGTTCTACCACCCTCATTGTAGGAAATTTTTTCCTTATGTCCAGTCTGAATCTGCTTCCTTCTATTTTAAAACCATTATGAACAAATGAAAATAAAACGAAAATGTATAAATGAAACTTAGGAATCGCTGTAGCGAGATGACGGTCTGCAAGGGTCTAGCGGAGCCTCTAGGGTAAGGCACGGCAGATCCTACAGACTGTGGCAACTGAAGAAGCAACAAAACTGTCAATGCCAAAGCACAATCTGGTGATCAGTGGTGATCCTTGCAAGAAGTCCAAAGCACACCAGAGAAACTCAGTTTACCAACCACCACAGTCCCCTGGGACGGTGAGAAAATGTTACCCGATCTGCTGCTAATGCCTCTGTAGAAACAAAATTCTCAGTGCTCTGCAAGTGAAAAGCTGCGTCAGCTGGATGAAGCGTAGCAAGACCAGAACAATGTCCTTATGGGAAGGTGCCCTGGCTGCAGCCACCCAGGAGTTAAGCAGTGATCTTGGAGCAGAAGAATGAGATGGGCAAAAGACCAAAAGGCAAAACTTTGTCCCCATTTGGGTGTAAGAAACAGAGTTTTGTTTTCTAGCAGTTTATGTTTTTGTTCTCTGAGGCCAGGGTGGAATTACATGCACGGTAACCAGGACAAACATGAGACAGAGGATTAGGCTCGGCACTTATGTGCTGTTTTGGAAGATGAGTGTGTTTCTGCTCAGAAGTGTGGAAAAGTCAGAGCAGCAAGGATGCAAGAACGCTGTAATGAACATAATTCAGACATCACACAGGCCTGCTAATTGGCATAGTGCCTGGGATTTGTTAGTGGATGGCCGTATAAACATGCCCCAGCCAATCAGTTAAGTCACTCTTCCTCCATCCTTAAAGTTAAATGAGGAAAGTCTTCAGTTTCTGGAAGTGTACTGCTTCAACAACAGTCTGCGACCTTATGGAGCTGGGTAATTCAGCAGTGCCACTGGTTTGCTTCCTCCTCTTAGTGGAGGCCAGGTGCTCCTGCCAACTCAGGAGACACAAGAAAGACAACTGCTGTGCCCAGCCTCTCTAGAATAAGCTTTTCTGTTAACTGATCAAAGTCTGATCCTGTCCCTTGCCATTGTGCTTTGGCTGCAGTACGTAGCTGTTAGGGGAACAGGGACCATGCATGGGCTCAAAGCAGAGCTGCAACTCCCAGCTATCCATCCCACAGGCCTGTGGTGCTGTCCTTAACAGGGGTGGGGTGTTCTTAAGTATTAGAGCTATGCTGAATTCTTACTCCCTCTCATTAGCAAGAAATTTATGCCATTCCTTTCCAGTTATGCCCTCTGAACTGTCCCTGCCTTCCTTCCCCAAAGTCCTCACTGCTGGTCAACTTCTTGCCCTATTCCACATGCAAATGTCCAAGCAGACTTATGAGGCAGTCCATAGGAAATGGGAGTAGCAGAGAGATGCTCTTTACTTCTCTTCTTTGAAGCTGGTCATGGCCTATTTCACATGCACCCTATAAGTAATCTTCTGAGCACCAGTCATCGTGGAACAAGACTAATATTACTGAGCACTCCAAACAGCTTTGACGTGTTTCAGCTGCCAGCCGGGGCCTTGAGACATTTTCCTCTCCTTTTCTATTAACTGCACCAGGCTCAGAGGCATTTTTGCTCTGGGGTCCCTCCAAGAACTGGGCATTACATGGGAATGGTATTTCATACTCCAAACATGTGCCATTTGCAGCCAAAACTTACTGCAAAGTCACTGAGAACCCAACAGTGTATATTAACAAACTTCAGCTATAACAAGGTTGCTACTGTACAGCACTGTGACATTATCACTGTCACTTACATTAATAGCATTAGCAATCCTATTTTTAATCCTAGTCGTTGCATTAGTGATTGCTATTAGCGCAGTGGTTATTCATGCCATTGCCAGACCTTTGCAGCTTTGTGAATGAAGGCAGGAACATTCCGTATCTTTTGAGAAGCTGCAGAGTGCTCATCTGCGCAACCAAACTATGCTGATAGCGAGGCTAATCAGCACATGCAAATGAGGGCTACAGTCCTTGTAGGTTTTCTTCTCCAGGGCAAGTCATTATCCTTCAAAGAACAAGAGAAGTAGCAAAGTGTCTCATGGGAAGGGTAGGGGTGAAAACTTGGTGCATTTAACCCAGTTATCTTCATCTCTTTGTTAAAAGTGAGCAACTTCTTCCATGGCAAGGCACGAAAGTATGAATGATTCATAAGCAGGATTCTCTTTGTCCAACTACTTCAGAGCTTTTGCACTTTCCCAAGCTCCTCCTACAGAATCTGACCTCAGGCATTTTTCCTGTTTAATGCAATAGTGGAAAAGTCTGTTCCAGAGAGGCAAGATGCAGAATACACAACATGGGTCTTTTTGTACTTGGACTTCAGGAGTCAGGTTATCTCGGGGAGAGGGATGGTGGGTAATTTGCTAGTCTGAGTACAAAAGCAGGAGTTGGGACCATCATGTTTAGTCATAGAGATAGCTCAGCAATTCCTGGAAATGTTGGCTCTTGAACACCTTCCCACTGTTCACATAGGCATAGCCAAGCTGGTAGATCAGTGTTCAGAGCACAGCAGAGAGCTTGATCTGCACTTCAAAGCTTTTGCAGAAGCCTAGGTAAGTAGCCAGGTGGCCCAGTGCATGCTAGGCTCTCTGCTGTCACTGCTGCTTTGCCATCAGCAGCAAAGGGGATATCCTCACCCCTCAGAGGGATTCCAGCTTGCAAAGTCTTGGGAACTCTCACAGAAAGATCAGACCTTTTAGAGTTATTAAGTGAATCCTCTGGGAGAGTTTACATTTGGATGAGAGCAGTTAGGTGCTTTAAGAAAAATAAACATCTTGCAGGGGCAGTGGATAACATCCAGCAAGTTCTTACCACATAGGTACAATGTTTATCTACACGTGGATGGGACAGCTGGTTAAAGAACTGCAGTAACTGAACACTCATGTCACTGCTTGGATGTGCAAGGATGCTTGTGACCCTGTCATCTCAACTCCAGCTGCAAAGAAATAGCATGGATTAAACCAGCTGCCCCCCTCTCCTGAAGAGGCTGTCGGAAGCTGAGGCTCCAGGCTGGCAGCAGGTGAGAGCATTTATTGTTGAAGTGCTGCCAGGCCTTGGAGGACTTCAAGCTAGCCCACAGGCTGAAAGTTTCTGTTGCACTTGATCATCTCAGCTCCCACCCACCATCCCTCCAAGAAATCAGGGAAAACATTTGCTCTTTGGTGCAAGAAATTGTTTAGCCTCTAAGTCACCAAATGCCTCTGTTCTGAAGTAATTATCCCTACCATAGCTGTCATAGCAGAGTACTGACACAGTGTCTGGTTTCAGGCCAACATGCAGAAAGTCAAGCTGTGCATGTCTTTCCTCCTTCTCCAGGCTGGAAGGAGCACTGCCTAGATCCTGGATTTCCTCACTGAGTACTCTTGGAGCTCCCAGGTCAGCCAGGTTTCTAGGTGCCACTCCTTAACTGCAAGGGGTTTTGAGCCTCTCCTCTGAAGTTCAGCATCACCATATTTCTCAGGCAGTATGGCACATTTTCCATCACTTCAGTTTGAGTAATACTTTGCTTGGTGAATGTAACAAAGCCAAATATGGGCTCAATGGCAAAGCTGTTTATCTTTCACTCCTGAGACAGAACCTCACAGCACCATCTTTGTTCTGCCCTTCCTCAAAAGTTCTTTCAATTTCCTTAAATATGAAAGATGTGATGCATGCATGCAGGAAGGTGGTGGGAAACAGACAAACTCAGCACTTTAAGATCTTCAACCAAAAATATTTCCAAAGAACATCCTGGAACTATGTGCTGACATTAATGATGTGATCCTGCAAAGAAAGAGCATCAAGCATGCTGTTTTCCTGTAGCTGAGGATCTATTGCAGTCACCTAGGGACCAAGCTGAGAGTTGTTCTGCTGCTGATCCAGTAAAGCGCTTGTCAGTCAAATTAAGTTGTAAGGCAGCAAGTGAAGTTTGCTAAAAATACCATGATTGCCACATTTGAAGTCCTGGAATGGCAATTTCAACTAATTATGAGAGGGACAGAAATATTCAGATAGGCTCTGGACTATATCGGGCAGCAAAATAGAGGAAAGAGCTGAAGGTAGAATTACCGTGAAGACAATCCTGTTGCCTGAACTTCAGGTTACCTGGACTTCTAATCTGTTGCCTGGACTTCAATAATCACAATTTCCTCTTTGGATTTGGTAAACCTGTTTGTAACTGGCCATGTAAGTCCTATTTGAAGGAAGACAGCAGTTGGAAATGAAAGTAATAGGGTCTAAAGTATAAGAGTTCCTTTCTGTTGTTTCATTGGTATCACCCAAAATGCATGATTTAGTACCATGACAACTGAGCTGCTGATTATAAAACAAACACAAGATAGCTGTGGTCTTCTGGTTCTTATTTGGAGTTTTATTACTTTGAGCTTTATTTCATAACCATTAGCCATCAGAAATATTGCATGTTTTAGTTGAGCATAGTAAGATGGTGTGTGCAGATGCTAAGATGTCAGAATTACATGGCTTTTTTTCCATGATTAAAATGGTTCATGCATCACTAGGATGGTATTATTTTGTTTTCTTGAGCTTTTACTAGGGGATGATTTTAAAACTGATGCTGAATTGCAGGTTCCTGAACTTACATTGGGGCATTCTTGTAAGTTGCCTTTATTTATTCCCTGCTCCTTGCAGGGCGGTTGGACTAGATGACTTTAAAATGTCCCTTCCAACCCAAACTATTCTATGATTCTATGATTCTATTTCCTGTAGTGTTGGATTACTGCTTTCACAGCCTGAGTAATTTCCATTGCTTTTTCCAGGAATGACACTGTAGGTGCAGGTATCTGAGTCTCCTCATATTCATTCAGCAGACTACTGTCTGTTTCTGTGGAGAATTTGACTCACCTCACCCTCAGCTTTGGGGCCTTTAGGGTACGAAGGTGGAGCACAAGGTGGGAACCTCATGGGAGCCAGAACCCATTATGAGAATTGCTCTTTGGAGATTCTTTTTTTCCACATACAGAGGGCCCAGGACCCATCACTTGGGCATCTTCAGTGACTCCTTGTTTGGGATGAATCCTTTGTGTCTAGGCTTATTTTAGTAAAATGAGAGACACACTGCTGCCCTCAGTTCTCCACCTTGCCAGTCTCTTCTCAGTTGTGATCCTGTGAAGACTCCTCTGCAAGCTGTGATTCAGCCTGTTCAGTTGGGGAAGCAAGAGGCTTTCCCTTTCCATCTCCTCACAGTCATACAGGTCAAATTACCACGCTTATTTTTCCCTCTCTGCTGTGCAGAAGTTGTTTCCTCTTGTATGCAGGCAATTTTGCAGCTGCTAAATGGCCTCATTTTTCCTTTCCTGTTACTGAGCATGCACTGAACATCAGGAAATCATTACAGCAAATTGGGAGACTGTATGTGTGTGTACACATAGAGAACACATCACCCAATTATCTGCAGTAATGTGCAGGGTAACTTAAAATACCTCCCACACAATATTTGGCTTCTGAAGCTTGGTTCCAAATTTGCCATTACCAGAGTAATGATTTAATCAGTTGTTAATAATCACTGTACTCCCTACCAACTGGTGAGCATGTAACCTTGCAATGACTCCCTCGTCACCTCCTCTGTTGCTGTCATCAGAAGAGCTAGCCTTCCTTTGGGTGGTTTCTATGCACCATTGCCAGGGTTCCTCTCTTCTGAGTTCCCAGGGCATCACATCCAGTGCAGGGAAGTCTCTTGCTATCCCCAAAGGGAAGAAACAAAATGGAAACCTCAGCGGTTGTCATTTATGTTTACAAGTCCAGCTTCCGACTAAAGTTGCTGCTAGTTACCTCTTGGACCTAAAGGCTTAGAAAGTGAGGTCTAGCTTTCAGGGAGAATTAATTTGTTCACACTAATGGCTTTATCTCAGGCTCAGACAATCTGTGCAATGCTTAGAAGGTGCAGAGCTCTAAATATCCCCTGATGGAGAGAGCCACACTGTCCTCAACTCCATTGACATGACAGCCTTCCTAGATGTGGATGTTCCTGATCATGTTCCACCTCTTCCTTGCTGGGAGGTGTGGAACTTTCCTTAAGCCCTTGTCTTGATGAGTGGAAATGGAGGCATCAGGAACATACCAGTGATTTGTCACATTTGTCCTGCCCCACTTTGTCTGGAGGCATGGGGAATAATTTTGCAATCAGTAGAACTTTTCTAATAAGGGCTACTTTGTAATGACTCTAGCAAAATCATCAGGTGTAAGGAAAACTCTGGACCAGAAATCCCCAAGGCCCTGTGTCTTTTTTTCTGAATGGTAAAATGAGATGTAACACTGAAGGATTCTCACTGCCATTGTTAAGCGTCTGTTGCCACTAAAAGGAGTTCACACACAGAAGAGTTCTCAGGCTCATAACTGGAGCACAGTCCATGTTGCTCTGCTTGGGCTACACAGGTTAATCATCAGTGACTAGCTGCAACACCTTACATCATTTGACTGAGTTTTCTTCCCATCAGCTGTAGCTGAGACAGAGAACTAACTCAGGGAATGCATCATTCGAATCGTGTTCTTGCAATTGGGTGGAGCTGGCATGCTAAGAGCATACCCAGCTGTGGGCTGCAGAAATAAGGAGAAGGGTTTGCTTGCTTTATGTGTAGTGTTCCCTGAGGCCATCTGCTTCCAGACCTTGTGGAGAAGTGCAGAGGCATAAGCATGGCAGAGAAAGACAACAGGATAAAGACAACATGGAGTAACAAACAATGTTTTTGTAACGACAGCCATTCGGGACACACAAGGATGTGTTCCCTAAAGCACTCTGGTTCTTGTCAAATGTAATGTGAGGTCAGTCCTCTTGACTCTGAGTGATTTTCATGGCAATTAATTGCTTCAGAAATCCTTCCTCTCCCACCCAATAAAGGCCAGTGGGGACGCCTGAGAAGGATACTGGCTTCTGAGAGCAACTCATTCCTGTTTCAACAGCCTGCAATGGAAGATATGAGGTGCATCATCCTTTCCTCAACTGTAGAACTGTGCAATGGGATGCTGGCTTGGGCTTCCTCTGAGGTGACAAGCCCCTACTCAACTAAAATGTTCAGGTGAGGCAAGTAGCCTGAGCACTCAGACTCCCAGCTACAGGATCCCTGTATATGCAATAGCATGACGGAAGTTGTCAGAGGGGAACTGACCCTGTCCTGAGGTCTGACTGGCCCACCAGGTCTTAACTCTCTGTGTTGAGAATGGGGGAGGAAAGGTGACAGAAAACCCATCCCCGTCACTCCCTCCTGTCCTTCCTCCCTCTCTCCATCCCTCCCTCCCTCCTCAGTTTGGCATCTCATTCAGTACCTACAGGTAGGCAGAAGGAATTTGACCTACATGTTTCCACCAGGCCTGGGAACAAATAAATGTGAAACATCCAAGATCTCTTTGCTGCTTTCCTCCCTCCTTTGCTCACTCCTAGTTTTTCTCCCCTTACTTAATGCTTGTTAACAGCAAATGACTTTACATATGAACATCATGTAAGGACAACCAGATCAGATATCTGCCCTACCCTCTCTCCAAGAGTGACAGATAGGTGAAGGAGGGTAAGGGCAGGGCAAGTATACACAACATTTCCACCTTATACAACCTCCACATGTTTTCAGTTCAGGCATTTTTCACATCTGATGTGCTTTCCATGGATTTAGTAATTCTCATTGGATTACTATCTAAGATCTGGACCCCCCTTGAACCCATGGAAACTTCTATGATCCACATCCTCTTGCAGCAAGGAGTTCTCCAAGTTTCCCCCACCTCACATGAAGAGCCACATCTTCCTGAATATGGTAGTTTTGTTTGATAATTCAGTTTCTTACATTGGAAAAGGTACTGAATAGCCAGTCCTCTCCTACCTCTACAAGTTAATTATGTTTCCATAGCCCTCTGTGATATCTCCCCTCAGCTGTCCTTTCTTCCAGACTAATGTGACCCAGCCTACTCAGTGCCCCCTGGACCTCACCATCTTCAGATATTTGTGCACTCATTTTGCCCTCCAAGTCCTTCCCTGTTATACTATTTCAATTCTGAGACAAGAAGACCAGGACCACTAGTTATATTTAAGATCTACACAAATCAGGAATTTATACAGTGCCATGGTGATGTCATCTAATAATCCCTAGTATCTGATTTGCTTTCTTGACTGTAATTGAGCAGTGAGGTGATATTTTTGTAAAGCGGGCTTTCACAGCCCAAACTGTCGTTTCTGCCCTCTGCCCCCCACCAAACTCCCATCCACCTTGAGTAGTAATGGTCAGAGTAAAGCTAGTAATTCTAATTTAAGAAACTAAAAATGTTGCACCTAGGCACAAGAGTGTCTGTCAGAGACCTCCATAGGGACGAGTCAGAAAACTCAGGGAACAGTGGCTCACAAGGACAGAACAAGACCTTTACAACAACATTTGGATCCAGAAAGACAGTGGCTAGTGACCTGACACAGTCTGCTGAGCAGCTGAGCCAGTACAACACATAAACAATTTAATCCAGCACCTCTTTTACTGAAAATGAATAACAAAACCTTAATAAATCAACAATTACTTATTGCTGTATTTGGGATAATAAATTCTTTAGTTTATCAGTAGCTTGTGGCTTCCATAGCATGTTCTTTGAACAGTTTGCCTTTCAGTTACATCCCCTTTCTCTCCTGAACAATAAATTAGCATTCATTTTTCTTTTAAAGGAAAAGAGGGGAAAAAGAGGATATATTACATTTTTTTCAAAGCAAAAAGAAAAATGCAACATATTTTTGACATATATCTTAAAATAATATGAGGATAACTTTCTCCATGTGTTAGATGCCTATGCATAAATAATAAAGGACATTATGTTATTTACAGTGTTACACAATAAACTAAGAGAATCTCATTTAACACATAATCCATGAAGACAGTAAATGATGAAAACATCCAAGTATGTACAAGATGTATTTACAGTAGAATAGAGAATTACAAATGATGATAATTGGCCATGTTCTTTGTCTGCCCTTCTCTGCAGCATTTCATAGGTGCTTTTTTTTTTGTTTCTTACTAGAAGTAAGTCCCAGTTGATCCTAAGTAGCCACACTGCAGGGCCAAGAAGTGTTCAAGAGGCTGAGAAGTGTGTCCTTTGAGGGGACACAAGTTTGCTAACCTGGATGCTCAGGAAACTGCTTACAATGTGTGTGAGAGAAGGAGGGAGATGCAGCGTTGTTGTTTTAGAGGACTGGAAAGAGAAGGAGCTTTCCTGTTTCCCTAATAAAGGCAGTGACTGATCTCTTAAACCTGGGCGTGCTGGGGTGGCTCAAGTGAGGAAGGGAATAGCTAGGCCAAGAGGAGGGACTAGGTTTTTCTCTGTTATATGAGAACCTCTGTGGAGCTATAATGATTTACACCAGCTGAACAGACAGGTTGCACCAGCTATACACCCCTGAAGGAAGCCTTTTACCCTGGAATAATTCCTGCATATAAACACATACGCAGGGAAAACTCATGGCTCAAGTTAAATGACATGGAAAGAAACCAGGACAATCTGAACAACTCTGCCACCACTGGAATATTTCCCCTCTCTTCAAAGTACATCGCCCCTTGCCATGATTTTCAGCCAAAAGTTGGCAAGGGCTACACAGAGCTGGCCCAAGGGTGCTGGGACTGCCTAGCTTAGAGGTCCGGGTAACAAAGCAAATATCCCCAACAGGGGAGCTGGCCTTTCCTCTAGGCACTTGCTGGCTCTGCCCAGTGCTGCTGCAGTTCTCCAGGCCCTTGTCCAGCAAGAGCTGGCTGCAGCCTGCCAGCAGAACCTGTGGCCATGTAGACTTGCTAGCTTCGGGGTGCGCAGTTGACTCACACGGAGCACCCTCACAGTGTGGTAAAAGCAAGTCCAGAGGTGAGGGGCCATGTCCTGCTCCCACTTCTATGAGTGCTAAGCCAGGGCAACTCCTGTAACGCACTGTTGCATGAATTGTGCTGTAAGGCTGGGTTCTCCCCAAAGACCTAAGGGCTTAGGCAGCCATATCCCCAATTGTATTTTCTTGTTCTTAGGTCCATGTGAAGCCCCCAGTCTAATTTCATGCTTTCCCTATAACACACTACTGCATGTACCTGGGAGAGGAGGAGCAGTGACTGCACTCCACTTTGACTTTGAGGCACTGCAACAGAAGAAGTGTGACATTTTCCCCTAGACCCACACTGAATAAATCTTACATGTACAGCTCCCAAGCAATTGCTCCTTTGTTTTATACTGACCCTCTATAATAACAGTGTTAGTAGTCAGATAATTTACTCCACTTCAAGGCAAGTTCCCTTTCCATCCTGATTAATCTGTCTGGGCTATCACAGACACTTCAGTGAGAGCTGGCCTTGAGGGTGATCTATACTGGAGGAAATTACAGAAGACCTGTGTTATAGTCTCCATTCTGCCACTAAAATGGGTGATTTGGGGGCAAATCTCTTGTTCCTCTGCCATCCTTTTTCTGTCTTGTCTGTCCTGGAAGATCTTTGCAGTATCAGAGACCTTACTGAAAGAACAGGTTTTCAAGTGCCTCTGGAAACTCAACAGTGCAAATCCTTTGGAAACTGGTGGTCTGCATCAGGAAAGCCCACCTGGCCCTCTGTACTACTGAGTTGCAGAGTTAGTGGGTAGGTGGATGTTCTGCTGCATGGGACTGCAGATAAATAGGCATGACTAAAGGGATGAAAATGAGTGTATGGTATCTAGAATTTGTAGAGAGCTTTTGTTTTGGTCTGCAAAGGCAAAGTGTGTTCAAGTACATGCCAGCTAGGGAAAAAATGGCAAAGGGGACTTAAGTCCAGAGAGTATGTATTTGACAAACTTTGCCATTTCCCATAGACTTTTTAAATAAGCAGTGCTACTTCAGCCACTGTGTAGCCCAAAGCTGTGCTAGTTTCCTAGCCTTTTGCTTCTACCACCAACATCCTAGCGTACAATTTTGTCATCATCCTCTTCCTATACTAGGGGTTTTTTTTTGTTCTTTTTCTGCTGAATCTGGTGGTCAGGTAGACTCACCCATGTTTTTACTAATGTGATGTGATTGATTTATACAGTGAGCAACTCACTGATTTTCATCATCCTGATAAGCAGCTTCATTTACTAGACTTTGATTTCAGGTCTCAGATCAACAGGACGCCTTGTTCAGCAAAACTCTTAAGCACATGCTTAACTTTATGCATGCACTGGATGCATAAATGGGAGTCTAGCACATGCTGAAGATATGCTGGGATTAGCATAAGCATATGCTTGAACAATTTACTGAGTCGGGACTTTAGTTCCTCAGGTTTACATCTCACAAAATTTCCTTGACTTATTTCTCTTCCTGTAGCAGGGACCATGATGTGGCCCAAAGGATGAGTCTAGTTTGGCTGGAATTCTTTTTCTCTTGACATAGCTTCTATTTAGAGTCCAGTAATACCTGTAGAACATATGTTCTCATTTTCAGAATCCCCGGAGTCTAGGAAAAACATTTGTTTTCCACATCAATCCTGAGTCTATGCTGTGCCAACTGAAAACACAACAAAAATCAATAGAAGAGAAGAGGCGAAGTGTTCCTGACTAAACTGATAGGAATTCGGTGCAAAAGAGGCCATTTGCTTCTGTCTGAATGGAGGCAACTGCTCCAGCACTGACAGCATCCTCATGCATTACTAGTCAAAGACTTCAAGGCCATCACTGGCTATATAAATACTGATTTCAAACAGCCATGCACACTACGGCTGTAACCCATATGGTGTGCTTGCCTTCGTAAATGGGCTTTGCATTAGCCTTGCCTCTCTCGCCCCAAATAATGGAATCAATAAAGGCGAGTAGAAATTAATTCCATACTTCTGCTATGTCCTTCCTACTTGCCTATACTTTTTAACCATTCAGCAAATCAGTTCTTCCCTGAAAGTCACTTCTGTGTCCAAGAGTATCCCTTACTTCAACAGCAACCCTAACAAGGTATTGCTAGAAGCTTGTCAGGGTTCTTTCTGAGAAGCAGAAGAGAGGGAAGAAAATCGAGGGGAAGGAAAAGGACAAATAATCTATTACAAATAAACATTAAAAAACAGAGGTGAAAACTGATTGCACTTTTATTAGTGGCATTTGTTTTCCAGCTAGATCTCTTCCTTGCTTGGTTACAGATATCTGCTATTATATTTGCCCCATTAACTTAAACTAATATAAATACTTTTTTTTTTCTTTCTTTTTCCTTTTTTTTTCTTTTTTTTCCCCCTTTTTTTTTTTTTAATAGAGTATTGGGTTCAAAGCCTCAGCTAACCTAAACCCATTTTCTAAGGGATAAGTAGAACAATCAATATCTGGAAAATAATGAAATGGCAGCTCCTACTGATTACAAGCTGACTTCTGATTAATAATATATTTGGTTTAAAATCACAGTATTACTTTCTATAAGTAATATTACTTAATGCAGGTTGGCTTTTTTTTTTGTTTGATTTTTTTTTTGTTATCCTGCTGCAATAAATAGTAGCATGCTGTTGGATCTACTATTATCCAGTGCTCAAAGAAGCAAACCTTTTGGCTGGCAGAGAGCAGACAAAACTAATTTCATATACGGAAAGCAAATAAAATTTCTTATAGAAGAAAATATTTTTTGTTGTTTTTTCAGCTTTTTTTTTCCTTTTTTTTTTTTTTTTTTTTTTGTGTGTATACGTGTGTGTCTGTGTGTGTGTTTTCTTCTGGTGGAATGGGGAGGGTGGGAGTGCCATTACAGGACTTTTTGATGGGGGATTGTACAACAAGCTACCAGAGGGACTTCTGCAATTCTTGCAAATCATACATCCAGTCATTATAATGCAGTGCACAAAAAAGCCAGGACAACTGAGGGCTAGAAGGTTTTTGCAAAATACTATGGGACAGCAATCATTGTAACTGTACAAAACTTGCTCTCAACGTAACATAACATAAAGGCACCATTGATATCGTTCCCCATTTTTGAAATACTGTAAAAAATTGCTACATATGGCACATAACACATTTGTACATACGTATATTTAATTTATAAAAGTTTTTTTTTTCCTCTCTTGTTTTCTATCAGTGGAATTGCTAAAATAAAATAAATTGTTTAATTTAAAGGTGGAATACTTCATTATATAAAATAAAGTTTTACATGTGAATCTATGTGTTTTATGTTTTATACAGCAATAGGGTCTTGATTAGCTATCACACTGGACAACCTTGCTTGCAACTCTTCTGGTGTGGAGAAGCGATTCGCTGGGTTAGTCCTGCTCTCAGCCAGCCGGTAGGCAGCGGCCGGCTCCAGACTGGTCACCATGGGGTTTGGTATGCTCAGGAACGGTGTATCCTCACCTATTCTTTCGTCTTCGGTTTCGGTCTCAGAGCTGCTGCTCTCAGAGCTTGTGTCAGAGTCCACTTCCACCCTGATGGAAATGTGGCCATTGGGCTTTGTTCTTTTGACCCTGCGGCTGTTGGTGAGTTTCTTTGGAGGCTCCTGTGCTGGTTCGTACTCCTGCGTGGTCTCATACTCCTCGTCCTCCACTATCCGTAGAGGACTTGGCGGCAGGCTGTTGCTCTCATGGGCAGGGTTGTGGTGGAAGGAGTTGAACTGCTGAAGGTGGTGGTCGTACTTCTCACGTAGCCGTGGCGGGGTCATCAGGAGCAGCGGTCGCTCCTCTTCTATGAAGGGACTCACCGCCACCGAAGGGACAGAGATGGTCAAGCTGGAAGTTGGTGGCGACATTTTGGAGGGGGGGGACTTGGGAGAAGTCGGAGTGTGGAAATCGACGGGTGACATACGAGCTGGTGTGGTCATAGCTGAGACATACCTGAAGAGAAGAGACGGGGAAAGGTTGCGAGCACAGGAGCGGTGGTGACATGTGAACACAGCTGCTCACGTGGGCTACAAAAGGCAGGGATCCCTTAAGATTCCCAGCACACTCAAACAGGGCTACTAGGGAAACTTTCCTGTTGCTATTAATCCTATAAAACCGCTGACTTCTGGGACTCTGGGCAAAATCGTTGGAGAGCAGGAGGAGCACAGCAAAGCCCCCAGATCTGCTTGCCTCAGAAGAGCCATGGAGATGCTGTAAATTATTTGCCAGAATAATTTGCTGGAATGAATCCAGGAATGGGATTTGGAGACTGGAGGGCTGCCAGAAACAAAATGCATTTGCAAGTATTTTCTCAAAAAGAAAATGGCTGCTGCACTTCTGGTGGGATTTGACCAGGATCTGGGGTCCACGCAAACAGACATGAGGAGAGAAAGAAAGAAGACTGAGGGACAGTCCTCTTAGGGCTTCACCCTATTCTGGTAACCAGACTGTCTCAGGCTATGGAGGAAAGCAAATTCTGGACAAAATCTAGAGCCAGATTCTTCTAATTTTAAACACTGGAGATAGTCAGAGGAGGATTTGCACCACTATTCCAGCTTTGTGCTGCTCCACTCCTTGGGTGCTAGTTACTCTGGCTGGTAGGTCTCTCTGCAAAGAAACATGGAGTGTTATTTGTCCTTGTCTCAGAACAAATGCTGACAGATAGGACTGCCTGGCCTAGTGTTCATGATTGCTCTGCAAAATTTGCCCCTATTCTTTCCTACGTTTCTGTGGCAAGGGTAGTGTCAAAGGTGACTTCTGAAAAGGAAGCTCAGGTGCCAGTAGAGAGCTTATCCCAAATGAAGAGGACAAAAAATGTGAGACTCTCAGCTGGTTTGCATCAGCAGAGCTTCATGAGATGCTATGAGGTCATGCGGATTCATGCCAGGTAAGGATCTGCCTGAAACCTCTTTATCAAAGGCACAGTGCCTAGCACAACATTTTGCATAGTCTGTCTTTACTTTTGTTCTTACCCTAAGTTCACTTGCCTGAATTTCATCTGTGTCCAAATGTAAAATCTTTTTAAGCTCCATCTCTTACACAGGCCCATTGAGACAAGTTATGTGGCTATGATGGACAAAGTTATTTAGTTTTTCATTAGTGATTTACTTATTTGAGTCTGAAATTACCAAAATAAATCTAAATCCAACTTTCTTATCCACTCTATGGCTCATTTGCACATATTATACTTGATTAAAACACAGTTATTGGATAAAAGAGAAACCTGGACAGATCCTGCACTGATGTGTAGTAGTTCAGCAGAGGCACATTGATTTACATCAACTGAGGAACAGGAGAAAGAAAAACAAAACTGGAGTCATGCGTGAAAATAATCAAGTTGGTTGCCAGTGGGAGCAGAGGGCAATTAATAGGTCTGTGCATTGGATGAATGAAGTAATTCTTTATTTTTCCTTCCATGAGTGAGCTTTTTATCCCTTTCACATTTTTAAATAGGCATTGTCTGAAAAACTGAAGCCTTTCTGCTTCCCCAGCTGGTACAGTGTTGGACGTACATCTTCTTGACACATTGGATTTTAGCTAAACTGCTTTTTTTAGCTAAACTGGTTCAGTTAATGCACTGTTAGTTAAATGTGTTCAGCATACTGTGCACACTTCCATCAGTGTCGAGTTACTCATACTGGGGTGCTGTGCATTTACACATTTCTGGCGTATTCCCCCACACCATAATGGGGCAGCGCTAACAAGCTGCCGTCCACGAGCTGAAGCACAGGAGCCGAACACATGCAGCTCTAGCCCATCCCAAAAGGAAGGTTAAAAAGCAGTATATTTATCCAGCTTTAGGGCCAGCAAGTGGTAAACCATGCTGGCTCAGTGAAAGGGATCAGAGTGTATCCACGGCCAGCCAACAAGCATTAACGAGTTACATGCTACCAAATTCAGCATATAGTCCAGCCTTTCATGCAGAGATGGTGTTTTCTGATCTTCACTCCTGTAAGATGGCTAAGTGTAGCCAAGCACCATGTAGGTGCTTGAGTCCTCTTCTCATGTAAACGACTGCCAGGGCATGGGATCCAACAAATGGATGGGTAATGAAAAAGAACCCATTGTAAAGTCTATTAAATTTCATTTTGAAATTGTGAAGGAGCTGGGCGACTGGAGAGAGCACAGCCTTGATCTACCAATTCACAGCACAGCAACATTTGATGGCTTCAGGAAGTAATTTGTCAGCTCGTACATTCCTTTATGTTTCAGAGTCAATTTTTAGTTGCAAATAACTCTCATTTCCCCCCTTATATATACACACATACACACAATCCATCTCAGAAATAATCTGCTGTTTATTTCCTGCTTGCCAAAAATAGATGAGGCCTAATTTAATGCCAAGGGAACTATCTTCTGCATTCCGAATTCATGGTCATTTTATGCACAGGCTAGGCCATCAATGCCTGGTGAATTATCACTGAAGTGTTGCTGCTTTTCACCTGTAGCATGATCTTCAGGAAACACAGTAACTGATGAAATGCTTTCCTTCTTCTTATTGAAATGGAAAGGCACATGCTCCTTTTTTTCCCCCTAAAATCTAAACAGCTTATATCAGAATGATGCTCCAGGTGTCCCAGACAATGCAGGAAGACGGTACAAATTATCTTAGCTTCTCACACACAGATGCCCAAATATACTAAGCTGCAATACTCGCCATTGGCAGGAGTGTGGCCGTGTGTCCCGTATGGTTCCCAGGCAGCAGACAATGCAGTATTTACTGCTATAGGTCCTGATCCAGCAAAGCACTTAAGCACACGCTGAGCTCTACCTGCGGGAGTATTCGCACTGATTTCAATGGGGCTACTTGCATGATTAGAAGTTAATCTTGTTGAAGTGCTCTGCTGGACTGGGGCCATGGCTGTTTAGGCCATGTGGGCCACATATCCTGAAATTAAATTCCATAGTGAATAACAGATAACTTTGTTGTAAGGAGAGAGACAGTTCACTGTCCTTAGTGGTCCTACAAGCCTTATTCAGAGGCCCCTCAGCCGTGATGCCTTATCTCGCTGGTAAGCTGTTGTCCTTTGTGTAGGAGAAGGCGTTTCACAGAAATTACTTTTGCTGTACTTGCACGTTTGTTTTTCTGGAAACTACAGTTTGTCTTCTACACAGGATTGCCTGGCTCCATTTTTGACATCATGGACATCCTAAGAGATCAAATCCCTTGTGATTTCACAATGCTCAGGGAATTGGTCCAGTAACCCTTTGTTTTCCTTTTCTTCTGCCTCTGATTTTTGGGAGCAAAGCTCTCTTTAAAAGTCTTGTTTCTTCTTAGTCTTTCTTTTGCTACTCTGGGGTCATCCCATGCTCGAAAGAGAAAATCCTAGCCTAAAGCTGAGAGTCACAGAATCATAGAATCATAGAATGGTTAGAGTTGGAAGGGACCTTCAAAGGTCATCTAGTCCTGCAAGGAGCAGGAACATCCCCGACTAGATCAGGTTGCTCAGAGCCTCATCCAACTTGGCCTTCAACGTTTCCAGGGATGGGGCTTCCACCACCTCTCTAGGCAACCTGTTCCAGTGTTCCACAACCCTCATTGTAAAAATTGTTTTCCTAATGTCTAATCTAAATCTACCCCCGTCTATTTTAAAACCATTACTCCTTGTCCTATCGCAACAGGCCCTACTGAACAGCCTTTCCCCATGTTTCTTGTAGACCCCCTTGAGGTACTGGAAGACCTCTATCAGGTCTCCCCGGAGCCTCCTCTTCTCCAGGCTGAACAGCCCCAACTCTCTCAGCCTGTCCTCACAGGAGAGGTGCTCCAGCCCTCTGATCATCTTCGTGGCTCTCCTCTGGACCTTCTCCAACTGGTCCATGTCCTTCTTGTGTTGGGGGCTCCAGAACTGGACACAGTACTCCAGGTGGGGTCTCACCAGGGCAGAGTAGAGGGGCAGAATCACCTCCCTCGACCTGCTGGCCACGCTCCTCTTGATGCAGCCCAGGATGCGGTTGGCCTTCTGGGCTGCAAGGGCGCATTGCCGGCTCATGTTGAGCTTCTCGTCCACCAGCACTCCCAAGTCCCTCTCCTCAGGGCTGCTCTCAATCCATTCACTGCCCAGCCTGTATTTGTGTCTGGGATTACCATGACCCAGGTTCAGGACCTTGCACTTGGCCTGGCTGAACACAAGGTTCACCTGAGGTTGGCATGGGCCCACCTCTCCAGCCTGTCAAGGTCCCTCTGGATGGCTTCCCTCCCTTCCAGCGTGATGGCGCCCAACGTGGGAATAAGAAGACTTATTCAGTAAGTGTTTTCTTGCAACTGATGCACTCCAAGGCAGACCTTAGGTACTGATGAACAAGCCTTTTCAGAGAAAAAGTTACTTTGTTGGAAAACTCCTGGCCAGCTTTATTTCTAATGACTCATGATTTAATAACAACCTGGGTTCTTCTGGCTTGTACTTTGTGTTCCTTGTTTTTATCTAATAAAGTGTCAAGGTGAATTTCTGCAAGAGATAATGGATTTAGGAGCTGGAATTCCCCATAAAGTAGGTGGTGGCAGAATTCCCATACTGCTTAGGAGTCCTCAGTGCCCTCCTCCTACAGACTAATAAACTGCTTTCTCCCCACTTTCTGCATCTGAGAAAATCCCTCCGTTTTCCCACTAACCTTCTCTAAGAAACTGATAGTTAGGCAAACTTCCGTTTTTACTTTACAATGGAAATTTCTGACAAATGACTTCAGGGAAGCTTATCCAAATGTGAACTGTTGCTGGTTATTAAGAATAAATCCAGAAGAGGCAAGAAGGGGAGGAATGCTTTTGGTAGACGCTAAACTACTACCAAGCTCTCCACCTTTACAAATGAGGAGATGCATGCCCTATGTGAACAGCTGCACAGCTGGGTTCCCAAACTTTGAAACCATCTGGAAAAACCAGGCCCTTCCAGCTGAAAGCAATGAAGTGGTGTGTCCTACCTTTCACTGTGAGGAGAGTCTCGGTAGGAGTCGGGGGTCTCTCTTGCATGCCGGAGGAAGCTGTTGCCTTCCCGTGGCCCACTGATGCCATTGAGGCGGCTCCGGGGCCCCGCTGGGCTGGTATGCCTGCTGTTCTCCAAGGAGGAGCTGACGAGCACTGAGTGGCTTTCTGAAAGGATGCTTTCGGTATGGCCATTACTCCAGCTGGAGAGTAGCAACCAGGAAAGGAGAAGAAGGGAGGGGAGTGTGAGAGGGTGCTTCAGTGGCAAATGCAGATGAGCAGAAGTTTAGCCCAGGGAAAGGAAGGGCTCTATCGCTGCTCCAGATGGGCAGCATAACCTTTGGGTTGGTAACTGGGGCTGCAGAGTTTTGTGAATCATACGAATCCACATGCATCAAAACGATTTTGTGTGGATAAAAGGAGAGAGAAGGAGGGCTTTCCAGTCACAAGGATGAACACTGATCTAGCAATTTGCATATACTAAAATTAACTGTAAGAGTATTGGAATGCCATTCAGTCAACAAAGCTCTTTGTAAATTCCTGGAAAGATAATTAGTTAGGTGACATGACATAAAATATTGTCAGTCTTAAAATGTTCTATGCTATGAAAGGAGCACTGATTTTTCTGGGATTGGTTTTTTACGCATCTTTTCAGTTCTCCAGCAGCAACAGATCAGCTATTACAGGCGCTGTTTGCCTTCCCCCTGCAGTACCTGTGGCTGGGTGTCTGGGTGACTGTCACAGAGTGATGTGTTGTTGAGGTGTAGCGGCTTGTAGAAAATGAGGTCTCTGTTTCTCGCTCGATGACATGCTCGCTGGAGATAATATTTTTTGAAACGTACTGCTGAAAAAAACCAGACAAATATCAGGTTTACAAACTGTAATTCACAGCACATTTGCAGACATAATTTCCAATCCCTCCCTCCTCCTCCCCGAGTTGCAATTTTTCACAAGTGCCAAAGCACAAACTTTGTCACTTAAATGCAGGCAGAACCCACACTGAGGCACTTGAGCACATTCATGTACACCTCTGCATACATAACCCATCTAAACTCAAAGTAGGAGGAAACAAATGAGGAAATTAGCAAAGGTCTTCATCCCAGTCAGTTTATAACCAACAGACATGAGGAAAAGGTTTTTCACTGAGAGGGTGGCTGGTCACTGGAACAGGCTCCCCACAATACCAAGCCTGTCAGAATTCAAGGAGCATCTGGAGGATGTTCTTAGTCATATGGCTTAGTTTTAGGTAGTCCTGAGAGGAGCAGGGAATTGGACTTGAGGATCCTTATGGGCCCCTTCTAACTTGAGACATTCTATGACTCTATGATTTTATATGTATTTAACAAGGGAATGAGAAGCCCTCATGGACAGAGACTTGGAAAGACAACCCCCCCTTTACTACCAGGCACATCAAAAATACTATTCTCTGATGGAGAAGACAGTAGTAGTTAGCAGTAGCAATTGATCACTGCAGGATAAGAATCTGGATGGGAAATGGTTGTTTTCAGTGCCCACGGATGCAGCACCAGGCTGGACTGATTCATCAGGGGATGACTGCAGAATTGTCCAAACCTTCCTGAGATGGGGGCTGGAGGTGTGCAGTGCCCTGCATCCTGCACAGCTTTCACCTGGGCCCCCCTCAATGCTGCTGCCAGTAGGACTCTTCTTTCTCCTCAGTTGGGACTCCTGGTTTCCCCTCTCTTAATAATCTGACCATGGATTTAGGTTTTTTGAGGGGAAATGATGACTGGAAGAGAGGGAACATAACCCCAATTTTTAAAAAGGGGAACAAGGAAGACCTGGGTAACTACAGGCAGGTCAGCCTTACCTCTGTGCCTGGCAAGATCATGGAGCAGATTCTCCTGGAAAACATGCTAAGGCACATGGAGAGCAAGGAGGTGGTTGGTGACAGCCAACATGGCTTCACCAAGGGCAGATGGTGCTTGACCAATTTGGTGGCCTTCTATGATGGGGTAACAGCATCGGTGGACAAGGGATGAGCAACGGGTATCATCTACCTGGACTTGTGCAAAGCTTTTGACACTGTCCCGCACGACATCCTTCTCTCTAAACTAGAGAGACATGGGTTTGATGGACGGACCACTCGGTGGATAAGGAGTTGGCTGGATGGCCACACTCAGAGAGTGGTGGTTAACGGCTCAATGTCCATGTGGAGACCAGTCACGAGTGGCGTCCCTCAGGGACCCGTGTTGGGCCCGGCCCTGTTCAACATCTTTGTTGGCCACATGGACAGTGGGATAGAGTGCACCCTCAGCAAGTTTGCCAAGGACACCAAATTGTGTGGTGCCGTTGACATGCTGGAAGGGAGGGATGCCATCCAGAGGGACCTTGATAGGCTGGAGAGGTGGGCCCGTGCCAACCTCATGAAGTTCAACCAGGCCAAGTGCAAGGTCCTGCACCTGGGTCGTGGCAATCCCAGGCACAAATACAGGCTGGGTGGGGAATGGATTGAGAGCAGCCCTGAGGAGAAGGACTTGGGAGTGCTGGTGGACGAGAAGCTCAACGTAAGCCGGCAATGTGCCCTTGCGGCCCAGAAGGCCAACCGCATCCTGGGTTGCATCAAGAGGAGTGTGGCCAGCAGGTCGAGGGAGGTGATTCTGCCCCTCTACTCTGCCCTGGTGAGACCCCACCTGGAGTACTGTGTCCAGTTCTGGAGCCCCCAACACAAGAAGGACATGGACCAGTTGGAGAAGGTCCAGAGGAGGGCCACGAAGATGATAAGAGGGCTGTAGCACCTCTCCTGTGAGGACAGGCTGAGAGAGTTGGGGCTGTTCAGCCTGGAGAAGAGGAGGCTCCGGGGAGACCTGATAGTGGTCTTCCAGTACCTCAAGGGGGTCTACAAGAAAGATGGGGAGAGGCTGTTCAGTAGGCCCTGTTGTGATAGGATGAGGGGTAATGGTTTTAAGACAGTCGGAGGTAGATTTAGATTGGATATTAGGAAAAAATTTTTTTACAATGAGGGTTGTGGAACACTGGAACAGGTTGCCTAGAGAGGTGGTGGAAGCCCCATCCCTGGAAACGTTGAAGGCCAAGTTGGATGAGGCTCTGAGCAACCTGATGTAGTCAGGGATGTCCCTGCTCCTTGCAGGGGGGTTGGACTAGATGACCTTTGAAGGTCCCTTCCAACTCTAACCATTCTACGATTCTATAATTTTAAATACTGGGAGCTAAGCTCTTCTGAAAAGGCGTCTTGGCCTTAACCAAGGTCAGTGGGAATGCTGCCATTGACTTAGCAGAGTCAGCTCACCCCTGCAACAATGTACAGTGATGGTGGAGCAGGAAAGCAGGGATGGCTTGAGGAGGCAGGAAGCCAATGCTCCCTCTGGACATCAGGCTTCCCTGGGAAAGGGAGGAGACGAGAAAGTGGCTATAGGCAGCATGAGCCCTGGCCTCTCAGGTCAAGGGGCTTGTCCAAGGGGTTAGCTGAAGATTAACTCTACTCCGCTCTGACAAGTGGCTGGGGGATACTGATGGTTCTACGCACTACATGGAACACTCAAATAAATAATCTAAAATAAATCTCCCCAGCCACTGCTACTGTCCAGGTGAGATCTTCATTCAGACTTTCAACCATGAGTTCATAATGTCACATTCCTGATCTAAGGGGGCTGTCCCCACTCAGCAACCATCAGGCCAGGGGCAGAGGAAGAACAGGACATGTGTTTGCATAAATTGATCCCTACAGCACTTAGCCCTGCTGTAGAGCTGTTAGTATTTTTTTCCTCAGGTGTTTTTCTTTCTTTTGGTATCCTGGATCCACAGGTACAGCTGCAGAACTGTGGCATGCCCCTGTAAACCAGCCATCTGCAGAAACATTTTACTGCGTATTATTTGCAGAGTCCTTAATTGTTTCTGGATGGAGAAAGCCAAGATAATTCAGTCACCAGGCCGTGGCAGGTAGAAGTTTAAAAGCTGTGAGGAGAGCTTTGCCATGGCACTGGCAGCCTAGGCTGAAACGCGAGTGGTAAAACCTACGTTCACCAGCTGGACATTATCCGGTGGCAGATTGGGGTGGTGCGGCCCGTTGGCCATGTTCATCACATTGTTCCTCTCTGAGCGTAGGCTCTGCCGAAGGCGGTCATGCAACTTTTTCCTCTGCTTCCTGTGCACAAAACACGGAAACGATTTTAATAGACAAAAGGAAAGCAGCTGCACCTTTCAGCCTGTTGATGATGATGACAATAATATAACGCCACTTTTTTTTTGCCAGCACTTTCCCTACCGCTGCAAGATCTCAGAGTAACTCTGAAGACCGCAGGTCTAATTGCAGCTGGAGTTGTGGGGACCTGCAGAGGGGGAAGGATGTGTGGGAACCCTTCCAGAAGTCAGCTCGCCACAGAGGGATGGGAAAAAGTGCAAGAAGGAGAGAAGTCATTTCTGAGCCACGATCGATCTCAGGAGGAGCACCTCTCTGCACTGAGGCGGGGAGGGAGCAGGGATTTTAAGCCAGCTTCCTTGACAACCTCACCCAGATTTCTGACAGCCCACCATGTTAACCATGTGGCTTCGCCATTCACCACAGGGAGATGAGGTGGCCTTGCCTCAGGGCCTGCTTGCAGCCATTGGAAAACATGGCACAGGCCATGATCTTTGCGATGTGGCAGCTACACATTTTTTTTTTGTAGGATTTGTCCCCTACTTCAACAGTGCACTCCAAATGCATAAATGTGTTAAAGAAGTGAAGGGTGCAGAGGAAGCCGTGAAAATCCAAAGTGAGTGAGTGTATGAGGTATCCCTGAGCCTGCAGCCATCCTGGCAGTTCTGGAAGGTTTTGTTACAGCAACATCGGATTAACTCTGGAACCTAACGATTCCCAGATGGATGCCAGGGTTGCTAATGCATTCGGTAGGACCATCCATCAATCACATGTACTAATGGCATGGTCTCTGGCTGACTTGGGTGCTTCTACTGTGCCTTGTTCTCAGCTGCTCCTGCCCCAGTTGCTAATCTTTACATCTCTCCTCAAGAGAACTTTTCAGGAGATTGTTACAAGCTGTAGGTAACAAAACTTGCAGCATAGTCAAACCGGGTGCTGTGAAGGCTATGCAGAACGCACTGCATAGAACACTAAAATAAACAACTAGGGAAACACCTATTAAATTGCAGACTTAATTTATTAATATTCCCCAGTTCTGTCTGATTATACTGGAGAACTTCCACCATCTTGCCACAGAATCCAGGGAAATGAAGGGAGGATGCAGGCTTCAACACGCTGCAGAGTGCATATGACCTTGGCTGTGGCAAGAGCTAAAATACACACAATTCCCTTAGCAGTATTCAGAAGTGCAGATATTTTTGGCAGAGTAGGACAGTGTAAGATATAACCATTTTCGATCCTGTTTTGAACTCAAGGGGACTATTCCAGCTTTCCAAAAAGAAGGAGGGATGAAAAACAATAAATATGTTGAAGCTTGATAGCCAGGGAAGCTTAAGGACAAAGAAAACTTGACTTGACACACTGTATTTTACATATTTTCTCTGTATGTACGTGCCTGGATAGTGGAAGACATTTAATTTATGTCATTCTACATGAATGGTATAACCAGACACGGCTGCCTTGGAAATGCTCCTGTCTCAGCAGGACACAGTCCATGATCCATGTGGACTTTGTGTCTGGAGGATAACCAGGCATCATCTTAGGACACACAGGTGGTTAAGGCAAATGAAGAGTGCAGTGCCAGGAGGTATCTGAGCAGCTACCCAAAGACCTGCCTGCGCTGAGAAGCAACACAGAGAAGGGTTTAACTTGATTTCACAGCACCCCTTCATGACACCTTGGAGACTTTGGGAGCTGAGGACAACTTGAGTCCCCTGACATGGGGAACTGGGTTCTAGGGAGAGTTTGAGTTTACTATTTGTGGGTCTGAGATCCTGGCACGTATTGCCTGGGAATCTGTCCCTAGGAAACCACGTTACTTCCCACCTTCAGTGATCAATGTATTTCCATTTTGCATGCTTCTATGTGTGCTGTTTGTCCTCTAGTGAAAGGACACTAACTGAAAAAGGAAATTACTCCAGGAAACTGAGAAGAAAGAATAATGGGAAAGCTAATGTATACTTAACTTATTCCAAAAAGGCTTTCCCTTAATGGAAATGACTGACAAATAAAGCACCTCTGAATTAAGACTTAGTATCAGAGGGCATTGCCTTAGCATTTGACTATAAGTATCTCTTGCAAGGAGACCAACAAAATCTATGCCATTGTATTTTATTTAGTGTGTTATCCTAACACTATTCCAGCATTTCCCCTGATTTCTCTGTTTTCTCCTATTAGGAGGAAAGAGCATGCAGGGAACATCTCACAGATAGCAGCCTGGTATCACTGCTGCATTTGAAGGGCCATGAACTGGCAGCTTATTTTCACTCTCATCAAGTGTGTTTGAAAACATTTCATTTTTGTCTGGCAATGATCACTGACATCTGGGACAAACCATGACAAAGCATCCAGATCCCTGATGGATTCTGATGGCTTTTTCTATAGAAAACCATAATTCAGGACCCAGAGTAAATGTTTTTTGAAATTCATGGAGAATCTTGGCTGATTTCGATGAACTTTAGACCACGAAGGACACTGTTTAGATGCCCTGGCTTGCCAGCTGTCATTTCTAAAAGCAGTAATTGATGTGATTCTTTATTACTGTTTCAGTCGTTCCCTACTGATCACTGGCACAAGGTTGTGGGTGGAAGCAGCATATGTGTGTGGCTGGGCTCTTACTGAAGCGGGGACCTATTATTCCCCTCCTCCTCTCATTTTGACACTTCCAGTATTGGTGGCGCTTACAAGGAAAACCAACAACTCAACTACCAATCAGGCCCTGTAACAGTAAATCAGGTGTATACAAATGCGGAAGATTTATGATAAGGGTTTTCAATGTTTTGGTGGGGAGACTTGTAAGAGCAGCCAGAAGTTTTGGCAGCACAAATCCTGCTGATATTCAGTGTGATTTATGGTCCAGAGTGCTTCATGCATGTTTGAGATTCACCCCCAGTAATTTACAGAGACTCAGAGAATGCATTTAAGTGCCTACTTTTGCATTGGGAGCACTTTTGTGTCCAGTTCTTTGGCCTTTGGTGCTTAGTAACTTTTAGCACCATTAATCTTGCCTCAAGTACAAACAAACTAGGCTGATACATAAAATTTACTGCTGGAGAGCAACATGATCCCAGTGTTGGGGTTTGTTCCTTTCCCGCTGGGGAAACCAGCTGGAATGGGTGGTAGACAAAGAACTGCAAGTCAGTGAAGTTTGTCCGAGTCACATTTGAAGGGTGAGGAACCTTTCAGATACCTATCTTATTTTTTGCATTGCTGGTGGACATGGAGACCTGCACCCTTCTGGCTTGGACCAGAGCACTCTGGCCACAGTTTTGTCTCTTCAGCTCAGGTCTGGAAAAACCTAGATACAATCTTAATGCTCAGAGAAGTAGAAGCTACAGTCAACTGGGAAACCCCTGATCAACAACCACAGATATAAAAAAGAAGAGAAAAGTTTACTTGGTTTTGCAGTAGGCCACCACACACATGATGCCAACTACTAGAAGAGCAATGCAAATGCCAGTTATGGTCAGCACCCGTTTCTGGTACAGTTCCTCAGCTTCTAGAAAGGGATAAAAACAGAGAAGGTCACAACAGGGAGGATGGCTAGGCGAGGAGCACACAGTCAACAGCTGGCATGCTACAAACCACTGCACAGATTCACACAGCCACACCGAAACACAGCCACCACAGTTTAGGTAGACTCATTATTGACTGCAAGGAGAACAGGACCTACATCATAGACTCTTAACGCAGTGGGGACAAGTGATCATCCATACAATTACAGTCAAAAGTATTTTTTTTTTGTTTAAGTCAACAAGAATAACATCTAAGAAACAACTTCACAATTGACAAACACTCAGCATTTGCTGGAAATAAAAATGCAATGCGCTAAGGTCATAACATGAATTTGCAAATGCTTTGGAAGTTTTACTCTGCAAAGACAGCTGGAATGAAGGCCAATTTTATGAGCCTTAAGAGAAATTTATTTTCTTATTATCTTTTTTGGATTGTTTTCATATCCAATGTCCCTCTGCCCCATACCAATTTATATCTTAGTTGTCTTTACAGGAGAGATTTCAAAATATCCTTCTACATTTGACACGTGAGCTTGGCTTGTAATTATATCACCAATGGAAATGAAGACAAGTTTTGAACTCTGGTCATAAAATTCAGACTCTTTCTCCAGCACTCCTCCAAAATCACAGCAATATGAACAACCAAGAGTGCCTTGTATCAGGGAAATGCTGGGTTTCTACTTGCGTCTCTTTGTGTCCAACAAAGGAACTGCTCTATCTAGAGTGGCAGCTTGCTCAGTGATGACAACTTGTTACTGATCTCGTTAATCAGAGATATTTCACTATAACAAAAATGTTAGTAGCACTGGTAATGTTTGGGTTGGAGCTACCCATGCATTCCAGCCTCACTCATGTTTGGCAGAAAGCATTGCTGTGTGCTGGGCTGGGGAAATATTATCTAAGGAGTGCTGAAACAGAGGCATGTTCTGTATGGATATGGAACAGCATTCCTGCTTTTAGGACAAAAGAGTGCCTACCTTTTCTCAAGTCTTATTTTTATTAAGCAGCCAGGCCAGAAAACTTGCCCTGGAGGATCCAGACTGGAGGGTGGCCTTAGGTCAGATTGCAATATTGACCACAGTCAGAATGCCAGCAGGTGATTAAAAATAAATGAATGAATAAAAGCTAAATAGCTCCATGCTACCTTTGCGATAAGTGCCATCATTATTCCTGCTGAAAGGGGACTTACATTGACATGAAAGGTCTGCGGGGCAATTCCAGAAGGTACAGAGATGCACAATGGTCTCTCACATGTGCCATGAGTCTCTGCCCAAGCTCAGGCACTTAAGCAACGTGCTGTCATAAATGTCACGCCAGTTCAGAAGAAAATGCTCCCTACTAAAGAGGGAGTAGTCATTCCTCTAATACGTTTCCTGGGCTTACCTTGTTTAGATTTAAAGTTGCTCTGGGCAAATGGCAAATATTCTGTGCAACAAACCACAAAGCAAAACGAAATCTTAATTTCTCTGATACAATGCACCCTACCATGGAACGAATTTGTCCTACAAGCCAAACCCACTGTAAACCAAAACACCAGCAAACGGGTCATGAGCACTGTCAGACAAAATTAATAGCACTGATTACTATGAAGGAGGGGGAGGGAAGAAGTGAGTTTGGTAAAACTAGGATGCTGCAAAAATGTATTAAAAAAACCAAAAACATAACTCCAAGAAGAGAAAGTAAAAAAAGGGAAGGAAGAAAGGGCTGAAACTCCAAACCAAAACAGGACACAGAGGAAAAGAGAAAGGTGAAATATAGGGCAAGATAAGGTTAAAGGGCTGAGAAGTCAACTGCAGGCCTGGCACAGCATGCTTGGTACTGGAAAAACAGAGTGAAGAAATGCTTGGGGACCAAAAGAAAAAAACGCTGAAGCAGAGTGTGAAGGGATTTCTCATACAGCATAACACCTCGCCTAGGCTAGTTAGTGGCACTTGATCCCCTTCCCATTTTTGCCCATTCTGAAAGCGCTTATTAGTTAGCCATGGAAATGGTGTATTATGAGGATGTCACAGGAAACAAGAGAATTGCGCTAAGCAATTTAGGGGCAAATTTGAAATGCTTTCAATTCTTTTTTTTTGAAGGGGGGGCATGCTGACAGCTGTTAGCTCATGAAAGCAAAATGAGTAAGGAGATCTCAACCTGCTTTTCTTGGAGGGGAAGAAAGTGGAGGATGAAGATTAATTAACAGTGGAAACTCTGCTTGGTTGTTTACACTCATGGAAAAATTGTACTGCCTGCAGGAGGTTTACTCCAGGCTGAGGCTGTTGCAAATAAGCTGGGCAGCTGGCCGGTGATGGCCTCGCTAAGGCTGCTACAGGGTTGAAGCTTGTTGCTTGTGTGTTGGATGCTCCCGGGCTTTCACCCGCTGCAGGGGAGGGGGTGCAGGAAGCAAGCAGGGCTGTGGGTGCAGCCCAGAGCAATACTCCTCATAGTGGCACGTCTGCTGGGACTGCAGGTCTTGAGGGCCATAGAGAAGTAAACCCCTGGGTCTGCTTTCATTGCCTTAATTCCCTCCCACGCCCTTTGAAACAGGCCCTTAGGATGACCCAGCTTGACAGGGAGTGCATGAACGGCAGCACTGCCATGCCCTCCCTCAAGCCATGAGAGGAACGACTGATGTGGAAAGCATGCACGCGCGGGCATGTCTTGCCCACCAAATCAGCAAACTCCCATGTAAATCTGGCCGTGCTCTTGGGTGACAGGGTCTCCCTGCCTGGGACAGCAATGTCCGATGGGGGAATGGCGGGCCCTATGGTGGGCCACTACCATCAGCAGGGATGCTGGCAGCCAGGATGGGACGAGGAGCCTGGCCATGACTCTGCAGGCCATATGGTGCCTCAAGGATGAGCCTTGGCCTCTCTGTTTAAGGTCAGAAGGGTTTTGCAAATCAGGGACCGAACTCCCGCAGAGCACTTGCAGTTATACCGGGTCTTGCTACAAACCTGCCCTCTCTCTGTAAATGTGTTAACATTTACAGAGTCAGTTAATGACGTCCAGACAAATAACATGCTGTGTTGGCAGTGCTCGTCAAACTAACTTGAAAATAACTAATAGAAGCCTTGGGGAAAAGTCTGTAGAGAAATGTATGTGCAATGAGAATTTAGAAAAGGTTTTTGCCTGTTAAATATTAAAAATAGTTTGATTTTTTTTCCCCCTGCAGAACACTAGAAAAATCAAATCAACATGAAACCTAAGTCAAGACATCAAATCCCTCTATGTGCAGCCTTTTGAGCATGCACATTATGCAATTAATTTCACATCACTCTAATTTATACATAATTGATGATATATATAGTCTTAAATTTGCTCTGTTTTAAAGTTTTTCTTCTTACAGGTCTCTGGGGTTTTTTAAAATAATTTCATTCCAAGAGTTGGTTGCACTGATGTAATTTCATATATAAAGCAACATTTGCAAGCCAGTTTTTTAAATGATTGTAATCTAATTCCTCATATATTAAGGTAGTCATATGTGTTCTACTACAATCTAGTACTTAAGAGAGAGAATTAATATTATCTTGCGATAATAATAATAATAACAATAAGCTCGATTGTAAGACATCTTTTAAATCCAGACTTGTAATGGGTTTTCCACAGTTTACAGCTTAAGCTAATGACATTTTGTGGGAGATATTTTTAACAAGAACATGAACTAAAACTGTGTGAAAAGCATCACTGCCTGCTTCCTATCCTCTGTTGACAATTTTAGGAGATTCCAAACTACCTGAATTCCAACTTAGCCTGTTCAAGCATTATTTGTACCCTAGATTACTAAATGTTAGTTAGATAAGTGCAGTCTATTAATGAAGAGGACTTATAAGATCTATTTCTATTACATTGAAGCCAAAAAAGTGTAAAAGTAGTACCTACTGCTGGTGTTCTTGGTGGGGTGCAATATGAGTTTGGTATTAGAAATATTGAATATACTTGCTGACTTGAGGATCTGGAATATAGCTGTAAGCCTCTATTTAAGTTCCTAAATAACTTTCAGTTAACTTCTAGTTTACAGAACCAGAAATGATTATATATATGCATATCATTTACACATATGTCTATGCATCTGATTTGCATACCTAGCTGTGGGTTTAGACATAAAACTTTACTTGGAAACTAGAGCTCCAAACTGCAAATTTGAGAATTTTAAGTAGCTATAACAGCATATCTTTTTTTTAATAGACTAGTTAGTCATTTTGTGTAATGCTTACAGTGTTTCCAAAATTTGGCAGCCCTAGAAGAACTTTGCAAGAGCAAATGTCAAAACTACACAATCAAAATTACACAGCAGAAAAAGGAATGTACACTACGTGACAGGACTAGGGGTAACGGTTTCACGATAGACGGAGGTAGATTTAGATTAGATACTAGGAAAAAAAATTTTTACAATGAGGGTGGTAGAACACTGGCACAGGTTGCCCAGAGAGATGGTGGAAGCCCCATCCCTGGAAACATTCAAGGCCAGGTTGGATGAGGCTCTGAGCAACCTGATCTGCTTGGAGATGTCCCTACTCCTTGCAGGGGGGTTGGACTAGATGACCTTTGAAGGTCCCTTCCAACCCTAACCATTCTATGATGATTCTGTTATGTCAATAATTCCTAGGATTCCTCAGGTCTGGAATATCCTATCACTATTACCATTTTAGTGAGCTGATCTCCGCTAACATTTTGACAAGGGTTGTTGTTATAGCTGTATGATCCCTTCTAAAGCATAAAGAAATTGGTTAGAAATTGAAAAGGGGAAGTGGAGAAAAAAAATAAAAAGGGGTTTATTTCTCAGGCTCTAAAATCTGCAGGCTAAAAGGAATGATTGGTCCATACCCATAAATTCAATCCCAAGATGCTCTGCCAATGCAGAAAGTTGACAAAAAAAAAGAAAGAAAAAGGAAAAAGTTTCAGAAAAGAGCAATACACTGTACTCAGAAATAAATCACATATGAGAATTACGGCTATTCTGTATTTGCACATGAAACAGGACCAAGGGGCATGTGGTTACATGGGCAGTGCTCAAGTGCACCTCTGTAAGCTACCTGACCAGAGCTTCTGAAAACGTTACACATCAAAATAGGAATGGGGGATCTGAACAGCCACAGTGCAGGGAACAAAGTGGGAACCATTAACCCTTAAAGGTCTTACTGAGATGAAGGGGACTATGGCCGGAAGGTGCCATGTGAAACAGCTGATTGTTTTCAGATGGGACCATGAGAGCACAGGATGCTTTACAAGGGGCAGCATCCCCATGCAAATGGGTCATGCATTGCCCTCTCTCCTGGCCCTGCACCTGTCCCCTGTGTGTGGCTCCTTGCTTTTGTGGGTTGTGACCTGGAGGTGGCTGGGACTGTTTGCTCAGCAGTGGGAGCCCTTCTCAGCTTTGCAAACTGACTGCAGCAGGGCTCTCCTCTTTGGAAGATGAGGAGCCAAACCCTTTTCCCCTGCCTTTGGGACATGCTGCCTTGGCAGAACCAGCCCCTGGCTGGATGGATGCACCTTGGGGTGCAGGGGCTGATGCTCTTTACGTGGATGATGCCTAAATGAGCATCCCGAGGTCCCAGCAGCCAGGGGTGAGGAGGAACATAGATTTCCCCCAGGCAGGTATCCTAGGAGACCCTTCCCATGGGGCCAACACCATAGTCATGGTGGCTTTCACTTTCTTTGTCCTTGCATGCTGTGAAATTTAAAGCCAATCCTAATTTTCTCACCAAATGGATTTTTTACGTAGTTTGTACACGTGGGGAATGTCAATTCTTTCTTGCCAATCAGTAACATTTTAAGGGTTAAGTGAGTTGGAATCCATCCAGATCTCTTCCTTAAAGAGCCAGTATTACATGCCTAAGTGAACACTGCTAACAATACACATTAGTTGCATAAAAAGCTTGGGTAAGTCTTGAATAAAATGAATGACATGCCCATGCATATATATTGCTGAATTTATACTTGCTTATAGGTAAGAGGCCTAGCCTGGATGTAATTTAATTTTAGGAGAAGTAATTCATATCATGCAGTTTCTATTTCAAATAATTCAATGGGAAGTTCATACTTAAAATGGGAATATATTCTGGCTGAAAGCCCTAACAAGAAAACATGCTGAAGAAACATGCATTGCTTATTCAAACCTAGTGTCATGTAGCTCTTATTTATCTTTGGTATTCCTAGCTACATTCCCTATACCTGATTAAAAGAAAGAACAATATCCCAACACTTCTCATTTTATAAACATATCATTACTTTTGATATTTTCCTATTTACCCAATATTATTGCATACTTTTAACATGCAATGTGGTTTCTATTGAATATTTGTCCAGGCGCTTTAAGAAGAAATAGAATTACTTTAAAAAACTCAGTTTTCATTCTGGATGTGATTTTTGTGGGGGCACTATTGGAAGAAAAAATGCTTGGGATGCAGGTTTTTTTCCAAAAAAGTGACTTACAGCTACAACTCATTAGATATATTGTAGCACGTTGCGGTCCAGGGCCTACAGAACAAGAGTATGATGCCTGGAAATGCTGGAATAGGTCTTCCAGGACTGCATGCTTTGTTCATGAGTGATATGCCACAGCTGCTGGGCACCGAGGATTTTGGGGTGGCCACTCTGTAGAAGAATTAGATGGGTGGATACCCTGGAGACATGGTGCTGCCCAGTGAGAGGTGAGCACAGTTGCAGATTTGTGTGGAGACCCATTTGGATCAATTCCATGCAGTAGCAGAGATGTGTAGGGAGACCACTTTCACCTCCGAAGGAAGCATGAAGGTGCCACATTTCTTAAGTCATTGGTTAGTTTTCTTATTAAATGTGTTCTGTGGGTAATGAGAAATTCTCAGAAAGTTTCTTTTTCATGTAATTTGAATTGAAAACGAACAAAAGTTCCCCAAACTATCGCAGAGCAGAATCCCTACAGGTTGGCCAATTCTGCTTGAGGGGCTGGGATGCTGTGTCTCTTTCTGACGCTTAGGATCCACTTTGGATCCTAAATCTTGGTTTATTTCAGTGGTACTCAGGCCACAAAATCAATTTTGAACCTGGGATGTTAAGTCCTATGGCTCCTGTAGAACTGTTATCCTACAACTGATTCGAGTCTCACAAGTATAGAAAATGTTCTTTATTAATTACAATATCCTATCATAGCAATTTCAGTATTCAATGAGCATTAACCAAGCAGTTTATAGGGAAAAACTGTCTTCTTTAACGTTAAGCAGAAGATAGACAATGACATTTTTCAAATCTGTTTGCATCATTTAGAAGTCTTGGTCTCAGCACATAAAGAGTAAAATTTAGAGTGCTAAAGGGCTTTAAAAAACCAAAAATTTCAAGTAAGATTGTCTAGTACCCTCATATAGATGTGACCACTTGAGTAATATATAAAAATTGAGAAATACTGAGCTAGTAGAATTGCTGAAAAATGGAGTTTTGAAGATCTGTAGTTTATGTGGAAAAACTGAAAAATCAAGGCTGTTATAGAGTAACGGCAGTTTTGGTCATTCCTCCACAATAACGCAGATTCACTCAACTCTTTCCTCGTTTAATTTCTCAGCCAGTCTTATCTTGACAATATGATGTCATCTAAACTGTCATCTAAACAGAAATTTCCCTCTACCCCTCTTGATGCTGTCCCTCTTGCTCACCAAGGATGGCAGAGCTGAAATGCACACAACTGGTGTCACATGCTGAAACACTTGTCTTCAGGAAGCTTGGGACCACATCCAGTTCATGCCGGAGATGGCTCACAGAATACTCCACAAGTTGTTCTATATTCCTAATATGTATATAACTGTCAAGTAGTGAAGGAAGCAACTCAGCTGGCCCTTTGGCTGGGGTCGTTGGCCCATCTGGGGCATTTGGGAGGACAAAGAATTAACCTGTGATTATGCTCTAGAGAAGTCTCCTCAACCTTCTATTAATCCAAGGCTCTGCCAGTCTTTCTTATCCCAAGGATCAATCATTCAGCACAGTGTTGCTATAAGAGTTCTCATGCACAGCTACATAAAAATTAGCCAAAGATGTTAATGTTAATTCATTACTTTCATTTTCCTCCATTTGCCTTGCTTCCTTGCCTTCAAGGGAGTGAATGTGTGAACATTGAAATACAGCAAATACAACTGCATGGAGCAGATGTATATTTGCAACATCTTTGTGGACCACCTTCTGGTGTCTTATGGACCAGTGGTGGACCACGAGCCCCAGAGACTGGCAGCAAAAAGCCAGGGTACTGGGAAAAACACCTGGTAGCAGCTGTGACTGCTGTGTTCAACGAAAGGACATTACAGGGTCTGCCAACCAGACTCCGGAGACGAGTAAAACCAGCACAGTTTGTTGTCTAGTTTCCCTTGGTCTGCAGTGGTGGTAAGCACCAGCTGAAGGGGAAAAACAGCGTAGCTGCAGTGCTAGAGGTAACTGTGGCAGTGGGGAATCTAACAGGCCGCCACCTCTCAGCCACAACAGGTTGTCCTACGGTTTGGTGTATCTGCAAAGCTGGAAGCCAAGGGATAGTCAACCTAAACATGTACTTTCCAGTAGTCTCCCTCACATCCATTCCCAGTTATTTCCACTGACAGAAAGGAAAGGCATTTCTTATGGATGAACTCTTGTTAAAATGAGTATACCATGATAACTGAATCCTCCAGAGCTAACCAAACCACTGCCAAGATAAGCCAGGTAGCCTTGTACTCTGTTGGGACGGGGGATTTCCAGAATGCTCAGCACTGGCCTTCTTTTGATCTTGCAAAAGGCCCTCAGCAAAGCTTGTAACTTCAGGACTCTAACAGATAGCAGCTCTAGGGCAGATTTCTGAAGCTAACATTTTCTCAATAGCCAACTACAGAGCCTTAAGATAGTAATAGCTCATCAGCAGGCACAGCTGGCGTGGAACCCCATTGACCATTTCTTTCCAAATGAAGAAAGACCCTTCTGAAAGTAAGTAAAATTAGATAGCACTGTATAGATCACATGTACACTTTTGTTTCCTACTGGCACTTATGTTGTTTAACATCCCAATGTGCTCTGTACTTTGCAAAAGCTGCATCTACAGAGCTAAGTTAATCATCTGCAACACTTGGTACAAAATATGAGCTTGGCTTTAAGCTCCAAATGCAACATTTCCCTGAAGATAACTCTCATTCTAAGTGCCCTTTTAATTGTATGCTGTAGTTTGCGTTCGTTGTAATAATAAAAAGTCATATAAACGCTTCTTCATTGATTGTTTTTGTTAAATATAAATGTACCTTTTCCAAAAGTGTCATTTTAAAATTTGCAGCATTTTAAGAGATTTGATGTTATACTGCAGATGCAGGGTAGGCAGAAGTGCCTGCCAGAGTCTCACAGCCATTGCTTGGGGCTCTCAGAGTAGTCTGAGGTAGGTAGCAGTGTGCTCTCCTGCCAGTGCATTTGAAGGAGAGGAGGGCTGGACCGGCTTAAGTACCTACAGCTGAGCATAACTGTTGCTGCAAAACCAGGGCATCTATTTCTTTTCCATGGAAGGAACTTTAAAAAATCTCTGGTGTCTACCATCCAAAGAATCCTTTAAAAATCCCAACCAGAGTTAGGAAACTGAAAAACTAATGAATAAAAACCCACCTAAACCACTTTTCTTTCCCCCCACCCCGGCCCAGGAAGGAAAATGAGTTTATGATTAGTATACAATTCTCCCACCGTTTTCAGGATAAATTCAGCAGCAAACAATGGACCTTATATTTTTACACCACTTCCTTTTAAATGATTCTTCCAAGATCAGAATATCTTAACTGCACTTTTCACTGCAATAGAGAGAAAAGGCCATTTAAATCTAACATTTGTTAAACTTAAACACTGTAACAGCATAAAAATTTTCAAATTCATAGTTACCAGAGGCTTTTTAAAAATAACTTACCCTAATAAAGCTTTTAAAACAGGGCATAAAAGACACACTTGAATGCTGGAAGGTCTGGTCTCCAGTCAGCACCCCTGGGATTTACACGGGTAGCTTCCATGATGGGCAGTATGAATTATGTATGGACATTTTTCATCCATGAGTTTAAGAGAAAACCTATGCACCTCTTCAGGCTCCAAAATGTCCAGCACATGCTAACAGCTTTTTGTCCTATATACTAATGGAAATTAAATTAAGCTAGCCTATAGTCTCTGAACTCTTTCTGCGCTGGCAAGTAATCCACCAAAAAAATAGTTCCTATAATACTGCCTTTAGATCATAGCATATTCTGGTGCCAGGGACAATTAATTATGAATGGTACACATGTATTAAAATGTAAGATCTAAGCAATTTTCTTACGTGCTACCTTTGACTTTGCTATAGCCAATGAGAGAAAATAAATGGTCGGTGTACTTTCTGTTTCCTTCCTGACAAGTAATAATTAAGCCATCCCTGCATGGGAAACCTTATGAGATATGTGAGTGCAGTGCTGATTCTACCAGCAGTCTGACACAGAGTCCTCTGTGTGTGCGTGCATGCATGCACGTGTGTGTATGTGTGTGCATGTCTGTCTGGTACATTTCTTTCATTAATCTGGCTCTGAAATCCTTGAGCTCTTGCACCTGTTACCCACAAATAAATATGTCAGGCCCCATTGTTTTTGCTGTCTCTCCTCCTTTTCTTTTTCTTTCTATGCTCTTTCCCTTGAAACTTGGACAATAAAGAGGAAGAACATTTTGATCCTGTTTGGCACACACTCATTACAAACGAGGTAAGCATGTAAATTACCTTTAACTTGTAGGTCCAAACACAAATCTCATATGTATGTAGAGGATTAGCTACCTGTCCCTTTGTTGGGGGAGAACTGCCCTGTATAGAGAGTCATAAGCTTTTTTTGACAAATAAAATGTGAGACTTTCAAAAAGTCATTTTTTCTCTTTTACTACTTGATGTCAGTGGGGAGTCTGTATCACACCATTCAGTGTTAATTTCACAGCGTTCCTAAGTCTTGCATTTCCCCATAACCTCAAAGCCGAACAATTCAGGAGAGTATTGCAATTGCTTTTTGTTATCATTTTCATGCAACAGGCAGAGACAATCAATATTAGGCCTTAGGCAACAAATCTAGTTAGAGATAAAAAAAAAAAAATTGGAGGAAAGATGCAGCGACAAGAAAGCAGCACCAACTGAGCATGCTTCTACTGCGGCACAGACAGAAAGGTAGTGGACGTACTGTAGAAGCTGGCCATTACGTAGTTTTGGCAGCGATCACCAGTAAACTCATTTGGGCACCTGAGTGGAAAAACAAACAAAAAAAAAAATGGTAGAGAAAAACAGAGAAAAGAGAAGAGGTGAATATATGCTAAGAAAGAAGCTCCTTCAGTGTGAACTGATATGACTTGGTGAGTTCACTTTCAGAAACTGAATCTCGGTTTAGCATCTCAAAATGGCTCAAGATGTTGAGAGCAACTCATTTGCTCTGTGGAAATGAAAAGAAATCCCTCCCCTAAAAAAACAGCCAAAACCAAACCAATCCAAATCAAAGTGTGTTTCAAGATGTGAGACAGAAAATCACCATTCCAGATTCCCAAATTGCTTTTAGGATGCACTTTCCACAAGGCAGCAAGGACACAAGATTTGTACATCACTCATCTCCGTGAATTTGCTCTTTTAGGGTTGCACTTTACAGCAGTCTCCCAAACAAGAAAGCTGCCAGTGTGTGCAATACAAACGCATCTGCGAACGGATAGAAAGATCAAAAATCACACAAATGAAAAACATTTTGGAGGTCAATAATGCCATGGTGTACAGATTTTGCTTTAGAGAATCAGGTTATAAATTAGTGTGTAAAGAGGCCAGTTCCAGCTGAACTGTGAAAACACCAAGTACTATTGATTTTGTTGCTGTAGTTGGGGAAGAAAGCAAAGTTCAGATTATTTTAACATACTTTCTTGGTTTTGGATTTTCATGGGCAGAGTTTCAGTACATCTTGCTCCAGTGAATCCAGGTTGGCACCTAAAGGGCAAAAACGTGATAAGCAATAGTACACCAAAACCACTGCACTAACAGACCAACATCTGCTGGCTTATGGAGATGGGAGTGCACTATGTGACCTCCTGGTAAGGTGCTAGTGAAAAGTTATCAGAAAAGGGGCAAGAAAGTGTAACCTTTCCAGAAGATAACACTTTGTAAAATTTACAGCAAAAATCCACCAAAGTCTAGGAAGTCTTTTGGCCTTTTTTTTTTTAAAAAAAAAAAAGAAAGAAAAATCAGAGCTAGCAAAAATATGTATCAGCTCATTGCTTATTCCACATCATGAAGAACCAAACTGAGTTTTTAAAAAATTTGCAATGCAGTGTATAACAGCAATTTACACTGTTACTTTCACCAGTCACATAAAATCTATGAAAGTATCATGATTTCCCTATTTCTGTAATGACATGTTGTGTCTTCCAGTAATTTCCTTTGAAGTGGAATAGCTAAAAGGGCAATCACTCAAAAGCCAAGACAGACTTGAAGAAAACTCAAACCTAAAGGCAGGAAGTATATCCAACACGGTTCACAAATGGAAAAATAGTCCAGTCAGAAATTAAGATGACAGGGCAGAGGTCCTCTCAAAATCTGAAGCCTCACAGCTGTCTGCTTTTCAGTTCTTAAGCTCTTCTGCGTAAAACTTCCGTGCAGCTTTCCTCCTGGTTGTAGTGAAGGAATTTATGTTCTGTGTTTTCCTGTCTTTTCTTCTGTTGCTGGCTGCCAATTCTCCCTTCACCTTTATTCTCCATTTTGGGGCAGAGCTCAGGCATATACTCCCAAAGTATCACCATGGCAATGCAAGCTCCTGTGCTTCAGACATAAGTTGAATGACTCTCCACCACACTAAACATCTATAGATGTCAGTCTTCTTTCCTCCTCCATCTTCTAGTCACTCTTACTCAGCGTGTAGCCTGAAATTACCTGATATCTGCCTCTTTGAATACATCTCGCTTTCGTTGGCTCTTTCTGATGCTCTCCATGAGTTTGCCATGATGCAAAAATCTCCCTGTTTTTTTTCTCCTGCAGCCAATCTGGTGCCAGTCTCCTTTTCAAACTGCTTTATCATTTACTTGCCAGAGGCCAAGAGCCTTCTTACTTGCAAATGCACACTGTTCAGAACAATCCTCCACCCCTTCTCTCTATCTGAGTTTCATGCGCATTGAAAGCTGTCCTGATTTTTCAAATTCCCCTCTTCCTCAATGTCCTCTAGCCCTAAAGGCCAGGGATGCTGCACTTGTACAAGGGGGGCTTCCAGAAAACCACTCTGGCAGAGGATCAGGGTCAGGCATAAACACAAGTATCTTGTTCAAATAAACCACACAGCAATGTTTTTTGTATAATAAAGGTATATTTTGAGAATCTGCAGGCGATTCTTTGGAGCTAATTTGCTGTAATGATGCATTTATTTATTACGGAAGGAAATTCATGTTCTTCAGAGCCAAGGTCACATCTTTTGGTAAGTATCCAATGTGGAGAGGTCCCAGACTCCACAGATATATTCAGCTCAGAAAATGCAACAAGGATAACTCTGTCATGAAAAGGAGATATTGCTGGGCATGACAGAAGACTTCTCGCACCTTTGATAGGAGGCAAAATGCCTTTGATAGAAGGCATTTTGATCTGTGTCAGTGAATGTTTTACCTCCGTGATTTCATTTTTATTTTGCATTATGGTGATCTTGTTAAATACCTGTCCCTGGAAAGCTGGCATTCACACCTGCATTGGCTTTCATTTCACAGGGACCTTTACATCTTGTTTGTCAGGCTCAGCCCTAGACAATCTGAAGGAACATGCTGCACATTAAAAGCCTCAGGCTTTGTTCGTGCCACTGGCTGGTGGTGATTTACCGTTCCACTTGTGCTTGTTTTCAGATGTCAGTGCAGCTGTGGAGGTGACGAAAACAACTCGAGCGCTGGTGCAGACAATGCAGAAATAACTTCCAGACTGCATAGGGTCAGCTCTGCTGAGATGGCGCTGAAAACAGTTCAGGTGCGTTTATACTCACTCTGAAACCACTGTCAGCAAATGGACTGCAGCACCTGCCGCAGAGAACGGGTCCAGGGTGGGCCAGCCGAGATGAGAGCCTAGAAGAGCCTCTCCCCTTATGATTATGTGTGAACACTAAAGGCATTTTATTGCTCAGAAACACAGTGTTGCACTGTTTCCAGTGCTGTTTGGCAAGTTGCTTACAATAGACTGTGCTTTTACAAACAGCTTGCTATGGTCTCATTTTCAAAACACCTTGTCCTACTCCAGATGCTATTTCTTGTTGTGTCTTTCTTTTCTAGGTCCTTACCCGTGTACCATTTTATTTTATGATGCTAGCAAAAGTTGGAGTCAAGCAGCTCGGGACAACAAATAGACAACTGTGCTGTGAGATGTGAGAGCCTTGTAATTTCCTTTCTGCCTAAAAAAAGGCTGCTCAGACTATTTATTTATTGTATTAAGTGGGTGAAACCACATACACAAAAATAATTGTTTTTTTTCTCTACAACAGTAGTTGCAAAGAGCAGTATTTGCATGCATTCAGAAGGCACTTCTCAAAACATTGAACGTGTATCATCAAACTGGTTTGTGGCATCACAAGGATGTCTGAATGGATCAGGACCTCACATTTCCATTTCATCCACTGCCTATAAGCAAATGCATTGTCGGAGAATGTTTATTTTTCATGGAAAGTACTGTACACTTCCATATTTAGTAGTCCATTTCATAGCCTAAGTCAGAGCTAGTATTTCTTTCCTGCCTGTTGAATGAATATCTCTGGATCTTTTGCTAGCATCATGGAAACAGATTTTATCTTTCTGCTGTTTTCAACAACTTTCTGTCAATTTCTGTTCCACCAAGGCCTTTACATGAAGACATACAGAAAACAGCTATATCATTAGAAAGTATGTAATTTACTCTTTTGCTGTTAAGAGGGAAGCATTATTATTTAAGATCTAGTGAAATCCAGTCATAAATTCATTTCTTCAGTAACAACAAAGCACTAGAAAAGATCTCTGTGAGTAAGGAATCAATTAGTCAGACCAGCAAGGCCACCATCGTAGGATACTTCAAAAGAACACTCTGAAAGTGTAACAGATATGATATTCATTTAGATTTTTCTTCAAGTAAGAAGTAAATGCGAGGAATTCTGGTCTTAATTTTGTATTTATTAAAAAAGCTATCTGACTTTTTGCCTTTAGTGAACTTGGAGAAACATTTCCAACTGAACAGAAATGACTTGGGAAACTCAAGTCTCCTAGGAAGCCAGTAATGACCAGGCTTCCAAAATCTATGATGTTGTCAAAACGTGACTCGTTTCTATGAAACTTCTGAAAATTTTACACACTAGTTTCTTAAAGTAATCTCAAAACTTCCTTTTTCATCTTTCATATTTTGAGATTGTTCTGTTCAGTCTGGGGCCATAATCAAAATACATGTAGGGAACATGCATGCCACCACAGATGTAGGTGTATAATGCATTACTAAGTCTTCACACATTTCTTGAGTATTTCATATGGTTACCTCTTGAAAGCAGGGAATTTTCTTGAAGTTCACACCCGTATCCATGAAAGCAAGATCTGATCCAGTCTGGATTGTTATACTATGTAATTTACGTAATACATTTTTTTTAATACATAGCCAGATTTTAACAGAAGATGAATTTAGGTGCTTCTTTTCTTTAATAGAATAGAGGGTTTACAAAACCAGAGATATCACTTGGAAAATTCCATGATTATTGTGAATCAGAGTAATGTTTTTTTTTGGTTAGGGATAAAACCAATTTGGAATGATATGGCTTATGCTTTAGAAATTTTGGGTTTGCTCTCAACAGATGGACCATATGGAAAAATGTGAACTTGCTACTGAGGCAGATATATGAAGAGCAAGTACCATATTTCAAGCATTCTGTTTCCACAGGCATGTTCTGGGGGAAGATTTATTTTCTCAGAACAATGAAGGCAATGTGTACTGGCTAGATACTTATTTTAATTAACACTGGAATACTAGAATTAAAAGTAGCCATCTGTATTTTCAACGAAATAAGAAGAGAAGTATATTTTCAGTTTCCCAGTACACCCACTTTGAAGTACTCACACTTTTATTTCTTGTGTGACTGTATTGTGTCCCATTTTGCTACACAACATAAAGTTTCAGTTCTGGCAAGTATTAGAGGGTATAGCAAAAGGCCTTGCAAAATAACAGTGGCCCTGATTGTCCTCAGAATAAGAATCCTCCTCCACTCCCTTACTGTAAATGAGATTCACTCTCTCTGATTTTACAGCTCTGATGCTTTTTCCAAATAGGTCTTGGGCCACCCAGAGAGAGGCACATCTGCCAAATTTGGGAATTGCCTTTTTTTTTTCAACTCCAGCCCTAGAATGAAAGGTTATTTCATATCTACAAGATGGAAAAAAAATCCCTACTTTGTTCAACTGTCTCTAAGACATTGAATTAAAAAATTAGCCAATCTATAACATCAAAGAACAAACACAGTCAGATCTCTGACTTTTTTAAAAAAGTCCCCATACCAGTGAAAATGGGATACCTCTGAAACTGTCAAGACAATGCTAATTATTAGCAAGTCTGCTAGATGCTGAGCTCTGCTGCCCTGGAGTTTTCTGAATAGTGTTTGGATAGGAAGCTAAAACAGGCAGTAGCCTCGCATACATGCCCTGGAGAGCCATAGCAAACTGCTCATTTTGTACTGCTGGCTTACAATGATAATGTAAATTTGACACAAATCTTTCCTTCTCTCTCTCTCAAAAAACAATCCAGCCGACCAGAGCAGCTAACTTTTCCATATTTACTTTAGCTAAAAATGATTCTGAAATCAATGAAATGTTAATCACTTTCAGGAACAGAGCAATCTGTGAAAAAAAACAAAGCAAAACAAAGCTCATAAAGTGCAGGTAACCTCCTTCTACAAAAAAAAATGAAAACTCACAAGTAAAGCAGAACATTGTGCGGTTTGATGTTTGTGGGTTTTTTGTTGTTTATTTATTTATTTTTTTTAATTAACAACAGAGACAAACAGTCTATGCCTTCCCAGCCTAATTAAAATCTCATAGACCTTTTGCCTACCTCACCCTCTGAGTCATCTTTACAATTAGTGTGATTCGATTTTTAGTTCTAGAATACTGAAAATGTATGCAGTTACAGCAGACGACAGTCTTTCCTGACTTGTTTGAAAAACAGCAATATCCTCACAAAAGTGCCCCCTTTCTGCTCAGTCCTGGTAGGTCCCAAGGACATTTCCCAAGCTTTAAATGCTGAATTCCTTCTCAAGCCAGAGAGAAGCAGTAACTCACTATGACTAGTTCAGCTCCAGAGGTAAATGCTACATGATGTGCTACCAGGCAGGAGGTGAACTCCAGTGCTGTAGCTTTTCATGGATGTCCTCCAATATAATGGACTATTGCAACAGCCTGATACAGCACAGGCCAGGACTTGAGAAAGGTGCACAAGCACACCCTTAAAAATAAACTCACTTATATGACTTCCTGAATCAAGATCCTCACACGAAACAGTAATCTCCACCAATTACCACGACATTCATTGCTTTTTATGCAGTTAAACACAACAGCAAAAACTTCAGTTTTAAATCCAGTCTCATCAGAAAGTGTTCAGTTACTGCAGCAGACAATAAAAATAACCAATTTATCCTGTACAAAGGGTACTTATCCAATGCAGTTATCCACACACCTTTTTTTTTTTTTTTTGCTATTTGCAGTGTATTTAGTTTACACTATCTGTTTCATTATTTCTAACATAAGGCTCAAGTTGTGTTTCTTCATGCCATATGAACTTCAATGGGGCTTGCTGTGCAAGTATCACGTGGGAAGATTTCCCAGTTAGTCTCTGTTATGCCTCATAGATAAAACACAGAGCTCATTCTTGGTAGGTTATTTTCACATCCACTAACTTAAAAATTAAGAAATATCTAATTTCTGCAAGTACAGAAGAAGCAATTGTTCAGATGTTCCTTTAAAGAAAAAGCATTTCTGGAACCTGGTTGCTCCACCAAAGTAAGCAAATAGGATTTCTCACCTGCACAGGTATCTTGGGGGGTTTGGGAGGTCTTTAACCATGTAACACTCTCCCCCATTTACACAGAAGGCCTTCTGCTTTACGTCACATTTCGTGAGATGACTTGTCCCAGTTGTAGATGTGGAAGTAGCTGGAAAAGATGAGTAAAAATACGGATCAGAATGGCTTAGTTTTTCTTCCTGACTGGTAAGTGTACTTGTATGTGAGGGAAGAATTGAGGCCAGGGAGGGTCTGGCAAGTCCTCTGAGCTCTCTATCTGTTGCTACCACAAGCACTGATTACCTAACCATGTATTTTGTTGATCGACACAGGAAGAGCAGTTTAAATGCATACCTCAGAGGAACACTACCACACACCCAGCCTGGGAGGAAGGGAGGATTTCACTAACCCTTTCCATCAAGAGACCTTAAATTTCTGCAACACTCGTGTATTTAATTAAAATGTGTAATTTATGTGCAGTTACTTACACTGCATTAATTGCATTCAAGTGATGAGGGGGGGAGGGGCGCGGGGAGGAGTCATTACAGGCTGCTGATACAGTCCTCAATAAAACAAGGCCCTGAATGAGGTTTCTTTCTGGCATTACCTTGAAGAAGGTGTTTTTCAGTGGAGCTTAACCTGAGGCCCTGTGTTGATTCAAACCCTTGGGACTGAACCCCTCCGTCCAGCCACTGCCTTCTCCCCAGGGGAGAGGCTGAATGCCTCTTCCCCTGCTCATAAATGGGAGCTGTGGCAGCTCTGGTTCGACCCTGGAGGGAGGCAGAGGACAGAGGGGCTGGAGGCATTGTCCCTTCCTGTGCATATACGATCGGCACCCTTGTGTCCGCAGGAGTCTTTGATCTGGAGGCCAACCTAGCAGCTCCTGCAGATGGGCTCATCTGCATGAAGTAGTAACAGTTTTGGACCACTAATACCATTAGGTATCTAAACTGCTATTAAATGGAAGTACCACTGTGCCTGCAGTGTTTCTTAGCTTATTCTGCTGTGTTTAGGGAATACCTGGCGAAGGCAGGACCAGGATTCAGTTAGCAACCTTTGAAGATACTGATAGGGTAGGATGAGAAATCCTGGCCTTAGGATTTGCCCATGCAGTGTCTGTCAAGGAAATGACAGTGCCCTGACCAAAGGGAGCAGTACTATAGGAGAGACAGTGCTCAAAAAGTCCCCACTGCAGTCATTGCTGGTAACTACTAGGATAAGGTGAATATAGCTCTGGCTGCCCTAAACCAGCTAATGGCAACGGGGATGATGAGGAGGCGATATTACGTCCTCAGCTCCTCACTCTCACTCCTTGAGCTGAGTTAAACCTAAGTCAGCCATGTACCTGCTAAGCTGCAGCTGCAGGCCCGAACTACTACAGTCTCTGGTTGCTCCCTAGTTTGGATGAGTTTTGCCCTAAATTCTGTCAAAACAGAGTAGGCATGCTTGAAGCCTGGGCACCAGTCAGTATGCAGCTCAGGAACCATGCCTCTGATGGCCTGTGTGACCTCTGGCAAGTCATTCAGGTTACTCATTTCACTTGATTTTATCTGCTTAAAATGGATTCATTTAGTTGTAAGGCACTCTCCACCACTCACAGAAAGTCATTCAACTTATCCTCACAATGGGTGGGATGAACAGCCCCTCTGACAGTGTCTGTCTCCTCACACTGACTGCAGAGCTTTTGAGAATATGCCTCTAATTTTCAAACACCTAAAACTAACTGCAGTGACTACCTGTCGTCTCTAAAAAGCTGGGAAGATTGCTGCATGTTTTTTTTAGCCATCTCCAGACATACAGAAGTAATAAATTTTGTTACAGTGCTGAACAAATCCCAATATTTTTGTTTCTGAAAGACAGCTTCTACCCTGAGGTGGAACAATGCTTTTATCTACTGACTGACTCCACTGGAGTTGACTGGAAAGCTGCAAGCACCTTCACAAAAGTTGTCTGATATTCAAAGCCTTTTCCAACATGTAGGCACCCAAGGGGCATGTTTATAGTAAGCAATGCATGACATTCTACCATTTGCTGCTCACATTGAATTGAAAGAAAATATGTTTTTAGCAGATTGGCTAGCAACAAATACTGCTTATATATTTTGAGTTCTAGTTTCCAAGAATAAGGACAAAGTAGTCCCTGTCACATTTTGTTTTCATGTGTTTGCAGTCATCTTCCAGGTAAAACTGCATTTTTAGCACTCAGCACTTGGGAGAATGGGCCGCCTTGGCTGGCACCATTTTCAGACTGGCTTTAGCTATCTTGTTTCGATGAGACATGAGATAGTAGCTGGAATATTTATGTCCCTTCTCTTACTCCATCAAAATCCCACCTGCCTGTACAGCTAACATCTCTCATACCCCTTCCTTCCTTTGCCATTAATCACCAGCATGCCAGCTTCTTTCTCTTTCTTCCACGAAGCCTTGCTTGCATGGGTTGGCCCTCCTACAACAGGCCAGGAAAAGTCCCCTTGTGACCTCTTCCAAAACTCAAGCTCCCTCCTGCCTCTCACAGTTGCCCCCACCCATTGTGTCACATCTCCTCAGATCCTGATCTTGACTGGGGCCTCTAAGTGCTAATGAAATGCAAACATGGAGTACTAGTTCCTCATAACAACACATTCCTTTCTCCTGGCCCCTCAAAGCATGATTTATAACCCCTCAGACCACGATAAATTTATGCCTTGTCTAGAGGCAGGAAAAGAGGTCATGTTTTAAGAGTAGTGTGACACTCTTTCAGCTAGCACTAGTTCAAACAGGGCTTTGCACTCAATGTTGACAAAAGGCTGGCCAACAGATTGCCATCAGCTCAGCGGTGAAGGGTCATCTACACTTGATGTCAGTGGGTTGACCACGATCCTTGACAAGATTCTTAGGACAGGGAAATTTGCCTTGTGGAAGAGCCTGTCCTTCTTCACTGGCTTGAAAGGAACCTGGATTATTAGCCCAAAGGAGAAGCCTGACATGATAGGCTACAGCATACCAAGACCTAAGATGTGACAAACGTGTGTGAGTGAATCCCATCTATATAGTAGTGCATTTTTTGAAGCCCTTGTGAGTCTTAACAGATAAACTATTAAGCTTATCCCTGCTGATAGCCTATGCACCATTGTGTACTTTTACCTCACTGAAAGACTTCAACCTGCAAGTGAGACAAGCACTCCGAGAATGTCCTTGAGCTCAGAAAGCTAATGCATTAATTTGGAAGGAGAAAAAAAGCAATATTGTCTGCAGTGTTTCTGACAAAAAACCCATTTTGCTACCCTGCTCGCTAATGGAATTAAATTGAATTATGAAGGCAGGTATAGTAGCAAGTGGGCTCATAGCTATCTATAATTGTTTCCATTGTCTTGCTCACTGCTTTTTCTTTAAGCAGCAGCTCAATCAAAAGCAGATCACTGTGGAGTTTCAAAGTAACAGTTATTTCCCAGCTGATGTAAGTAAGCTTTAGATAGCAGCAATTGCTCTGAACTGATTACTAGAGATGGGAATAATCCGCAACTCTCAGAGAAACCTCACAATTCAAAGGCTTTACACATATTTGTGAGGAGTGCCTCTACCCATATTTTAGGCATCGTATGTTCAAAACTGTTGTATAAATCTTGCATAAGAATTTTCTCTGCGTTACTGACTCAGTGGCACTGTAATCCCAATCTGCCTGAGCTTTATAACTCCATGGGGTGAGGGGCAGAAAAAAATCTCCAGTGAGTTAATTCTGATATTAATTTTTCTTTGCAAAGGGTGTATAGTTTTCATGGTCCACGGCCAGTATTCAGTGTATGCAATGTAAGTCTATTTTGCAAATTAAATACAAGAAACACTAACTATAGTTTTGGGTTTCACTTAAAGCCACATGACAGAAGAAATGTGGTGTTTGGAAGCAGGTGTTCATCAGAGCCCATTTCATACATAATTAGCCCATAATTAGCCCCAAAACACTGCCTTTCCATACATCTCTAGCAGATACGGGCCTGGAGTACATATAGTGGGAAGAAGTGACAGCAGTGAGGTAAAGCACAGCTGTAGACCACGTATCTGTGCACGGTTCTTTATTCACCTAGTCAAAATTCATACCTTCTTTCTTTTCTGTAATGTTTTCTTCAGCTATACAAGCAGAAGATAGAAAAGCTGGTTTGTTCTAGAGTCCTATACCAAACTGCTACCTTACTGACAGGACTAAATTACACACTGTAATGAAATTTGAAAATATCATGCATGAGATAACATCTGAAAACACTGCATACTCTGCCTTTTTTTTTTTTTAACTTCCCTGAATGCAGAAACATCACACTTAAAAAAGCAACTGCAGGCAGTATCAGCAAGTCTCCACTAATGCAAATGTTCACATGGCACTGAAAAACAATTAGATCTGCTCCCATCTACAGGAACTGCCTAAAGCTATTAACTAGAAAAATAGGAGCTATTGCATCTTTGAAAAACTGCTTTCTAAAACATGAATTACTGCCGTAAAACTACCTTAGGATCATTTCATGTCAAGCAGACACCTGTAATTCTGAGCTTACCTGGCCTTAATCTCTGACCCTTTTTTGTCCTGAAACAGAGAAAGGCATTCTCTTTCTCTCTCTTGCTTTCCAAAAAACCCTCTGAAGTTCAGTGGCTACAGCAGCGGGACTCCCAGGCCCTGCACAGGTGAGGCAGTCTGCTGACAGGATCCCTAAGGGATCTCTGAGTACAGACTGAGAGGGAAGGGCTTTGCAACCTAGACAGAATAGTATCCATGCCTCTTTGAATTGAGTTTCTGCAAAGCTAGTGTAAAATCAGACAGCACACTCAAAGTTGTGCAAGGTGACTGGTGAGATACATATGACTCAATGGAGACAAAGTCAAGTGGCAGCTGCAGCAGAAAGGAAGGTTTGCCCATTCTCACCAGAAGGCCACTTACAGGATGTAAATATGTCACCTTATGGGACTGCAGCTGGAGACCTTTCCAGTATTCTTTTGTGAACAAAAAGAGTAGATTACTGGGGAGGAACGGAACAAATACTTCTGCTTATCCCTGTTTTTTGAGACTAAGGCTTGAGCAAAGCCTACTTGCAGCTTATGCCAATGGAAGAGGAAGGGACCTGCATGGAGTGAGGGAGGGACAGAGGGAAAGAAGGAGGTGGAGAGAGAACACACACAAGTGAGCTTTGGGGTGATGGAACTGGGTGTGCCCCCAGAAGAAAGTCAGCTTTACTAAATCACATTTCCTCATTTGAAGCTCATTCATTTTTTTAAAAGCACAGTCCAATTCCCTCTTGACTTGCTGATGGGCAGCATAAACATGTCCAGCCCTGATCTGCACGGTGGATTGATTTCCTGTGTAACCTTGCCTGTAGCACTCAATCCCTCTATGTCTCAGTTAACCCATCTACATTTTCTTCTCCCTGAGTACCGAGCCTCTACAACTCACTCCGACTTCCCCAATGAGCCTGACTTGCAAAGTACTTGTGGCTGCAGAAAACTTTGGCATTTCTGTACAGCACTGAATGAGGAAAACTGCTGGTTCCAGCGTAACTGTGCGCAGCAAAAGCTATATGGGAACCTTCAAGGAGAACAGAAATGAAAACCCGAGAGCAATCAAACACTATCTCCTTTCTGAATAGACAAGAATTTATATTTTCTTACTAGATGTGTAGAAGGACGTATTTCATGTCCTTCATACTTAATGATTCCAGAGCTGAAACCACCTCCGTGTAGCTCTGAAGATAACAAAAGGTTAAAAAAACCTGCCAATACCAACAAATAAACCTCACAGAAAAAAAACAAATCCCAATTGTCTATAGGAGGCATTTATGGTCTATTTCATGGGGCTGCTCAGAATTTTTCATATTGCTTTGGTGATGTAGTATGCTAAACTGGTTGTTCAATCCAGTTATAAAATTTTTTTTCAGCATCTGTCTTCACAAATAACATGCAATGTAACAGATTCCTGGGACCTTCACAGAAGATCATTTAAGGAGCCTGCCGTTTTGCCAGCAGCTGGAATTAAGTGCTTACAAGCTAGTGGAATTACTCTCTGGCCCTAAGACAATGCTTTCTCACTTTGGCACTATCTCTATGAAGATCAGAGCCAGCAAGAAGGAAACAGGAAATTGCTGGGTCTGCAAGATAGAAACCTCAGGAAAGATTAAGAGGACATAAACTCCTGCTGAACCAAGGCAGTGTGTCCCTCTGCCCCCTACAACAAGGATTCGGCGGCGGCTTCCCCTCACAAATCCAACCTTAGCAAAGCAAACGAAAGGAAAAAAAAAAGAAAAGAAAAAGAAAAACAAAAGGCAGACGGTTCAGCTCGCTGCACAACCCAATCGCTTCCTCCCCAATAGGCCAAGAGACTGACCCAGTTGGCAGGCACGCGACTGCAAGACCTGCACAGCATCTGGCTCACCACAGAGGGTCAAGAGGTGACACATGCTAAAGACGACCAGCAACAATTTCTGTTTGCTTCATTTAACTTCAAGATGGGAGGAAAGATGGGCAGAGACACACACACCTCATGGACTGTTAGTAAGGAAATGCAATTACTGCTTGCAAGCACTACAGTTTTCAGAAAAAGGGAGGCAACACAGGTTGTGGAAGAGTGCAAGGGTGTATGGAGAGATCCGGTTCATACAGGGCTTTGAGACAAGGCATACTCTCCCATTGCCACAAAAGATGTCAGCTTTCACTTCAAGCATCTGCAAAAGGTCTGCAAGGGTCTTTAGACAGTGAGAGGAGACATGAATGGCAAAACACAAGGCAGTGACAGGCCAGTGGGTCCCAAGAGGAAAAATGTGTGTGTGGTAGGCAGGGGCAGCGAAAAAAAAGAAAAGAAAGGTGGTGCAGAGGAAACATGCATAGACAGCACCAGTGCGGGAAAAACAAGTCTAAGTCCAGGAACGCTAAACTAACAGCAAGATAGGGAAGTGTCTTTACTACTGAGGGACCCTCAATCAACCTTGAAAATGCCAGAAATGGGTGGGAGTGTCTGAAAACTTAGAGGCCTTAGATTAAAGCAGACAGCAGGTAAGGAGCTGAATGCAACTGCCATAATATAGTGAACTTTATCCAATGTGGAGTCCTTTGCTGCACTGGAGAACATCCCACCATATAGAAAACCCTGGGTGGCCAAATGAACTGTAGGAAAGGATTTCTGGCTCACCTTGCTTCAGAGGTTGCACTCTGCTCTCTTCTATGCTTGCTGTGTAGTAAGGTGAGGCAATTAATTGGGCTGGAAATTTGTAACAGGGACAGAGCCCAGGCAAAACAACCCATAATACACTTGTTAAGATGCGCTCTGTTGTGAGGGACCTTACTCCTGTGTATTTCACAGCTCCTCCACAAAGCTCTGACAGGTCTCTACACATTGCTGGGGAAGGACCATCAGTGCCAGGTGCAGAGCAGGCTTTTGAAACTGTAAAGGAGACTTAAAAGAGGAGGTGAAGCCTCCCAAAGCAAGAGCTTCCCAGAGAGTCCAGTTCCTCCTCCAGGGCACAGCTAGGAGAGCAAATGCATATAAAGATGGACAGGTGAAAAGCCATCCTCTTCTGCATACCAGAGCACAGACACCAACCCGAGGAGAACTGATTGCACCAAACCGCTAGGCAGGTCAGGCTCTCCCGTTAGTGTCATAACCTTGCCTAATCAATGAGAAAGGCCAATTGCACCATCTGTAGTTGCATTATAGCCTGGAGAGGTGACTGATGGGACTAAGCTAGAAACCTCCCTGATGACAGGAGGACCAGAGTTGAGCTAGGAAAGTGGAGAGCTTAGACTCTTTTCTCAAGTCTGAAACACCCTGATTCTGCAAGGCAGTGTGGGGAGCACCCTAATGCAAACAGCATCATTTCTGCATACAGCAGACGACCATACTTAATAGTTTAAACTCAAAAATACTTCTAAAAAAGGGGGAAAAAAACCTTGACAGAACCAAAAGGACAAACACACAAAGACTGCGAAGATCATGAAGACAGATTGCTATCCTTCAAGGAACTGTCCAGAGAGGAATGCTTACATGATCCTAGGGCCCTGCTCGCTGCCCAGATCCAGCTGCAAGTTTAGCATGGCATTAAGTTCCCTGAGGCAAGTACAGCTGTGCTTATGATGCAGTCCCTGCCTCAGGAGGCAAAATCTGGGTTTTTTTCCCTTCTCCAGCCCACATCCGGTGCTCTCTGTGACGGTCGAGCACATCGCTCACCAGTGCTGTAACCCACATTCAATTGCTAAAATAAATAATAATTAGAAAATGTAACTCTCATTAGCTGCAGTTAGTCTCAGATCAGGTAGCAGGGCTATCTCACTGCTCCTGAAAGTTACTGTGGCAGAGGATTGTGTTACAGGTTCCACCTAGTACCATCAAGTTTGCCTTGATAGGTATGTAGTGATACTGACATAACTATTTCCTTATGACACTGAATATTGAAATACTTCCATCCCATTATAACATTGTCAGTCAAAATTTGTTCTTGTTCTTTTCTCTGCAGGGTTTTTCTTATTAATTCCAAGTATCCAATTATACTTCCGCAGATAAGTGCAAAATCTCTTCACTACTTTAGTGCTATCTGCTCACAGACATGCAGGGAGAGTAAAGACTATTCAGCAGTTTATGAAAGGAAGCGTGCAAGCTTTCTGTTACAAATGATGTTTCATATAAAGTCAACACGATAATCCTTGTTGGCAACCCCACTTCAGGAAAGCTTTTCTGCAAGAACATACTTAAAATTGAGCGCATAAGCTGATGCAAATTCAAGAGAGCACTCAAATACCTGCTTAACTTATAGTCACATTCACTTCCATGTTTTTCCTTATTGTCTGTAAAAAGTTTTTCAGAAGTATAATGGATTTCAGCACAGTGCCTTAAGTGTTTAGCCTTGCTGAAAGTAAAGCTTGCCCACTGAAATATCCCACATTAAACAAGTTTACAAGAGGAAGCTGTGTCTGCAGTCTTCCCTTGAATAACTCTAAATGTTCAGTCCAGGATTCCTGGACGCGCATTAATCTGTTTCCTATTGCATACTCTTCAGTGAAAAACATTTACTAGTTTACTGATTTCACAATGAAGCATATCTCCAAAGTCATTAAGGGCATCTCTCCTTCCCCTGCTTTCACCTCCAAAGCACAGAAGACTATCTGCTGCTTTCCCAGTGGCCTTCTGCTTCATGGGGGTGGCCATGAGAAGAAGCCACTGGAAACATGAGGCATGAAAGAGATGTGCTGTCTCTGAGGCAATTAGAGCTCTGTCACTTTAACCAGCCTGAGGTCCCTGGGTGGTGAGGAAAAGCTGAGTAGCAGAGATTGGCTCTTCCCATGTAACGGTGGCTCTTGGGACACTCTTTGAAACACAGACTAGTACATAAATATACCTCCATTTCTAAGTCAAAGATAGGGCAAAGGCAACTTCTCTCAGAAAACACAAAGGGTTGCTCACAGGTTGCCAAGTATCTCCTTGATATCTACGATCAGAAAGCATTACGAGAAAGGACCTCCAATAAGACTGGCAGATATGGGAGATAAGTAAAGAACAAGAATGCTTATTGAAGACAACTTCCATCCTAATGCACTAAAGCTTAAATTTATTTGCCAGTTTACTTTGATACTTGTATTCAGGCAGAGATGTCCAAGGTCTAGGATTTTAATATTTTTTTCAAAGGTGATTCACAATTCAAAACAAGTTTTGAGATAGAACTGGTATAAAAGAAGAAAGACTTATTCTCTTGCTGTTAAAACTTATTCATTTGAAATGGAAAAAAGTATGAGAAACTGTTAAGACAGAGCTGCTGGGTCTCTTATATGGACTCTGCTAGAGGATCCAGACTCCTAGCCTGATCTGGAGTTGCTCACCGAGTGCAAGGAGAAAAATCTTCTTCAGGTGGATGCACAGGGAAATGTCCACTCTGCTATCCACCACCACAGCCATGGGACTTGCTTTTTCTGAAAAACATAGACTTATCACTTCCCTGCTTGCAATTTCTCTCTCCAGAGGAGAGTGGTGGGGAGAGAGATTATTATGTGCTTTGCTTGTAGCAAGATCCTTTGAACTCTGTGAGCAGGGTTCTTCTACAGCAAACTGTCAAAGCACTTGAAATACCTATCAAAGAAAGTGCTTTCTGCAGTAAGGGAGCCTTTTCTCATTTCCCTCCCTAATTTCCAGCCTGGAGGTACGAAACTGTCACTATTTATAGTGCTATTTGAAAATAAGTGTGTATGAAATGCTACTCAGGGAAAACATACTCACTCAGTAAAAAGGCAAACAAGAATGGCCTAGAAAAAATGACTAGTGGGGCAAAACTGAAAGATTTCAGGTTGCCTAGCCTGGAAGGCTTTTTGGAACTGTGGGCTGTAGCCCTCCTGGGACAGATTCCAGCAGACTTCAAAGGACAGTGCAACATGTCAGGAGCCGCAGCACTAGTGGACACCAGCTCAGGGCATCTCCAGTGAAACCCACCCATGATTACTGCCGCCCTTGCCCAGGACCTCCGTGAACTGCTGCGGATGGCAGTTACAAGTGCAGAGGGGCAAGTGCTTACCCCCAAAGCCAGTCCTGTGAGCCTGCCCTCCCTCCTCTGCCCTCACTGCATTAAAAGGTGTGCAGCACTTCACCTTGGGCTCATGGGCCAAGCTCTGTGGCAATACCTCAGGTTATTGCAAAGGGAATGGGATGCTGTTCTTAATTAATATCTGCTATCAGCTTGGTTTTGTAAAAATAGATGGTGGTATATTCGTTGCAAGGGACTACCTTCCATCTATCAATGGCACTGTTTGTTCTGGCACTTTATTTTATTTACCTGCTAACCTTATTTTATTCAGCTGTTATTTCTTCAGTGAAGTTGTATTTTAATGCAGTGGTACAGTAACTGTAATTTAAGCAGTACCTGTTCTCAAGAAACATCAGTGAGGACTATGCAATAAACATGTCGCTGTGTCAGACAGTTTTTAAAGGTTTATGAAAAGGTTGGAGTTTTTCTCACTTTAAAAGAAGTACAATAAAACAAGCATAACATTATTTTTCTAGCCTGTAAAAAAAGTCTGGTAAGAAAAAATACAACCATGTAGAAAAAGAGAATGTGTTCACTTTGAGACTAAATGACACATTTCCTCCAGCAGTTAATTTCTATAGTCTGGTTATCAATCTGTCAAAAATCATATTTATAATGAAATGCTAACAGATTCCAAGCAATTGCTGTGCTAATGGAGTCACTGTCGCACTCATGCATTTGTGCAGACAAAGACCTGGAAAAGGGATGGATCCGTATGAATGAGAAAAGAGTTCAACAGCTTGAGCAGAACATGTCTTTTTGCAAGAGACAGTGTCAGAGTGGAGGACAACATGCAGTCCAGATAAAGATTGTATTTATTATTTCTGGTATTTATTATTCCTGTCACTGTAAATAGAGTTGGGATGCTCTTGTGTACCAAGATCAAGGAGAACACCAGAAATGCAAAGAGTTCACAGGGCATGTAAAGGGCAAGAAACAGAGGTATGCAAAGATGGGGAAACAAGAAAACATGAAGAAACTCTTCATGGTGACAGCCAAGATTTTTTGAGGTTCTTCCACAAAAGAGACTACTCCAAGTAAAATGAAGATCGTTGCGGTTTCTCAACTGCTGCATCCATTTTATGGTGCTATGGGGTGTACCTACAAGCAAAAATCTGTGCTATTGAGAACCTTGAGTGTCAAATGTGACATTGCCTCCTTCAGGTGACTGAGGAAACTGCCATCCACCACCCCAGAGGAGAGACCTCAGGGACTGCTGTCATCATATTGCTCATCTGATAGCATTGTTTTTTGGGTTTCAGCCAGTAATTTAATGTAGTCCAAAAGAAAATCTAAAGCCTGGAAGATAGTTGTACACCTGAGTCCAGTGAAGCTAGGTGTGGTTTCCACCAAAAACCAGAATGTGCTTCACATGCTGTAATTATTGGGCAAATGTATCAATCTTTTCCTTGCTTGTTCTAGGGTTAGGAACAAAGAAATACCTGAAGGTCTTCAGGACAGGACAGGAATTTGGCACAAACCGGTGAAAGAGGAAGCTAAAAAGTGCTCAGGGCAAACGTTTTACGTGACTACTTGACAGGGGCAGTGGTGGAGCTCTCCTGAAGTTACGGAAGATCTAGGCTTAGCATTTTTTAATTTTAAAATATTACCTTGTAGTATGATCTAAACCAAGAAGATTGATAGTTTAAGACATTTAAAACCCCTGAAACAAGCCTTCAAAATCCTGAGATTAGAAGAACAACAGGATATTAAAAAAATAATTCACTCAGTGTTTTTATTGTTTAGTTGTTTTTCACCCTTTGAGCCTATCTTATATCACAACTGAAAAAGTTAGGCTTTGTCTTTTTCCTTTCAAGTGAAAGCGAAAATGTAGCTTGAAGAAAGAAACCAAATACTGCAGGCACTCTGCCTACTTTGTGTGCTAGTAGCACTGCAACAGCATTTTACCATAGCCTGAGAAACAATGCAATCCACTGCAAAACTGCCTCTAAATACTGCATTCAAAGGATTCTTGGCTGCTGTACACAGAGTGAATTGCAAGGAGCAAATTACCAGCCTGTGAGGTGATGAAGGTTTTAGTAATGAACAATTTTTTTTACTCTTAGGAATATAAAGACAAGTTTGAGCCTTTTCACAGGACAAAAGTAGTCACTGGCTGATTTTCTCCAGGGCTGAGGAGTGTTTGAGGGAAAGGACTCAGATGCCAGCCTGGTGCACTCGTGACTATGCCCAGGCAACATTGCATCTCTGTGCTGCTGGAGCTGACACCACTGGCATGACGCTGCATCCAAAAGCTGCGGGGGCTGCTTTGGGGTGAGTGTGCTTTTTCTGCCAACAGCCCTCCTCTGCAGTCTCCCATACCAATTTGCACCTCCTGAAACTCAGTAAGATTCCTCACACAAAGACACTGGTAAATGATTTTAAAGTAAGAACAGCATAAAGTAAGAATAGCGATTCTAGCCTAAACCCATCCTGCCTTTCACAGAATGCATTTCCTCACTGAAAAATACTTCAAGGTCAATAAACACAAGAAAAAGTTTGAGTATCTCAAGGCAAAACAGAATGATTTTTTCTTTCTTCAGATTATTCTCTTACAGTCGAGCAAAGCTGACTTAATGCCTTTTTCAACTTTCCTGTTGAATCAGAGATCTGCATCAGCTGTCTCCCTTATTTAACATTGGTCAGCAGGACACAAAACCTAAATGACAGATAACGCTGTGGCAGACACTGTTGTCTTCCTCCATTTACCCAACATGGCTGGCTTCACTTCACCAAAGCCATGTCTTTTGTTACTAGCAGCAGCAGTACCACAGCAGCAATGGAAGTTTTGTGTTGGTAGTACACCAGCGATGAGCAAAGTTACACTGCCTGTGCAATCTTTTACTCTTCCAGCACTGTAGAGATGACCCCTGGGTGCCATTAATTTCCATGGCCTTTACGAAACTCACAGAGTGGGATGAAATCGCATTTTACCGTGCAGGGAGTCTGCTTTGAGACAAAAGGGCAAACAGGCCAGGAGGATTTATCTGCCAGAGTCACTTATGACTTGACTGAAATAAGAAACTGATCCCACTGAAAGAGAGAGTCTTTCTCCTTTGACATTTTTGCACCATTTATCTGCTTTTATTTACATGTACCAATGAAGATTGGTCCTTTCAGCAGTTTTCTTTAAAGCTTTTGAGACTAAGAGAGTGGCTATTTGAATTAAATAGTTTGAGACACTGCCTTCATGAAAATGAGTAAATTCAAGCATCAAAATTTTCTTTTTTTTTTTTACCTAGGGATGAAAACAAAGACTAGCTTAAAACACTCACATGTGGGGACAGATAGAAGTCTAAGTCAGTGGATTATAGCTCTGATTAAAGAGTTGACTAATGGAAAAATGACTTTAGGGAAAATAAAATCAAACTAACTATAACATGAAATGCATTTGCTTAACTTCTAGAGATGTCTTTTTTTTTCTTGTTTTGGTCTATTAGTTTTGTGTGGTCTTTCAGAAATTTGCTGTGGAGTAGGATCTTTCCTTCATTACTCATGCTAATCAGAAGAAATTTGGGTATCAAAGAGATATCCATTAACATATGACACTAGAAAAAATAACATGAAAAAATCTTTCCAGCATTTTCCAAAGCTAGAAATAAGTTCAACAATGAACATATTAGGCAATTTTCAAAAGCATGAGGAACATTTTTCGCTTCCTAAGTTTTATTTCCTAACTAGAAATCAAAACTAGAGAAAAACTTCAAGAAGTCAGTAGATAGCAGTTATAAAGAATGAGACAGCAGTTAAGAATTTTTGATATTTTTAGAAGGATTTGAAAGTAAACAAACGTTTGTCGTGGATGAACATTTAGATTATATTTCTCTACTTCCTTGTAAAAGAATGAGAAGCCTGACAGTCATAGTTTTCCTTGCAAGAAAACAATCACTGTCTTAATTTCATTTATAATTTTGTTCTAAATTGTGATGAAATACACTACATGAAAATTGATAAAAAAGGAAAATTAAAGCTTTGAACTGAGTAATTATAAAAATCTTTTAGGTATACTGTCAACACATACAGCTCTTGTCTGGTGCATATCCTGTGCATGTCTAGCAGATTGGTGCAGTATATGCTGTCTGTGCTAAGGACACCCATTAGGGGAGCAGAAAATTACCTGTGTATGAAAAGTAATGACACTGATTTTTCAAGAAATTCTACCAAAATCCTTTCTTTTTTACTCATTTAGTGCTCAGCAGTTAGGATAGCCACAAAGTGTTTCCTCTGAAATACAAGATACAAGCATTTTGCTATAGCATATTGCTGGTTTTGGTTGGACTAGCTTAAGACCTCTTGAGTCAGCCTGCTTTTCGGACAGGCTGGGCTCATTCTGCCTTGAAATTAGCAGTCTCCTTCTAAAATCTGAGTTTAAATGCAACAGTATGAACTCCTAGTGGAATTACTCCAGGTCTGTCTTCTTGTAACTGAGATTAGTTTTTGGCCCAAAGTCAATAGCAGACACATTTTACGAATAAGTGAGAACAGGATGCCATTCATTACCTCCCATCTTTCACACATATTCTGTGTGATCTGGTGGAGTGTGTCCCATTGGAAAAATACATGGAAGAGGTTATCGCTTTGAGATAAAATGGGAAAAAGCAAGTTTCAGGGATTTAATCTTTGACCTTATTATAGCCTGAAATTTGCCAACTAGACTCTGTTTCTAGAGGCTGAAAAAGAATTACAGCTGCCTGAAACAGTATTTCTCCTGACTCTGTGCAGAGCAGAAGTCCAAGCCTGGCTCTCACTGTTGTAGCAGTAGACCTACAGAGCACAACGTTCACTCCTTTCTGTTTTCAGATCCTTTCATCCTCCTCGCCACACTTTCTCTTAGGCCGTGCCAGATCAGCAGTCCAGTCTGTCTGTATGAGTCTTTTGTTTCTTGTCACATTTCTTCTCTTTAGTCCTCCCTGTGGCGCCCCTGCTTCACCAATTGATGCCATTGAATTTCTTCTCCCCACTTACATACCCTCACAGCACATGTCCTCCAAGATCTAAGGGCAGCAGGGATATTTTGGGGCTCCAGAAGCACCAGACCTTGACATGTGCTGCCCTGCTCTCCCGTGGGCTGGTGAGGCATGCAGCAGGAGGTGATGTGCTGGGCTGGCTAAGATACAACTTTCCTGCGACTGATTTAAACAGGGCTGTCCTCTTTCCCTACCTCCAGGCATGAGCTTGTCTGGAGGGCAGGAGAAGTGTGTAATATGGTCAAGAGAGGCTGAGGGTGTTCTTGCAGGGGAGCAGGCTTGACACAGTAACCAGACACATCAGTAATTGCATGCCCTGCCTGTTCTGGTGCGCCTGGCTCCTCTCCTAGACTGACTGCTCTCTGGAGACCTGTCTGGTTATATCTTGATACAGAACATGCCTTTGGTGTTAAATAAAGGGTCACCAAGAAAAGCCTCAGCTCAGCTACTTAGTCTGGCAAAAAAAAAGGCCTTTTAAAGCATTTTTGAAGTGGTCGATTTTGATAGGACTTCAGTAGCCTATTTATTATATGGAGCTTATTACTTTGGATTTTAAATTGGAGATTCAGCTTTTCTGTGAGTTTCTTTTCCCTAGCCCTCACCTGGGCCTTTCTGGATTTTTAGTAATGAGGGAATTAGGACCAAGTGACAGGCACATTATGAGAGGAAATTACCATGCAATACAGGGCAAAAAAGTGAGGCAATTATCTGAGCTAATTCCAGCCAATAAGGTAAGGAAGCTGAGGAGATAACCTCCTTTTCTTAGTCTGTTAAATAATAAAGTTAATTAACCTTTGGGCTTTAACTTTACACAAAACCCAGCCTAGACAGTGTGCTTAAAGAATGTGATGCAACATGCATAGACACCATTGCCGAGGTGAATGAGGCATGTCCACTGGAGACGGCGGGCCTGGCTCTCCATCTCACAGGCTCTCAAATGCCTTGAAATGCCCTGCTTGGAGTCATGCTTCTGTGAGCACCTCAGAAGGAGCCCAGGTCACCTGGTCCTGTTGTATCCAGTGCCAAGCTACGGTCATCAGAGCTGTGGGAGCATCCTCTGACTGTGCAGTAATGCCAGCTCTCCCTACCGAGGACAGAAACTCTCTGGACATACCAATACTTTCTGTCTCTCCTGCAAAAACCCACCCAGCTCAGTGCCGTATTTCGTGCTCTGCTCCAGCAACGCTCCAGCTGCCTGTGGAGTTGATGTAACTGCCTGATTAAATGTTGTATTGGTTTAGCCTGTCCTTTCACAAATTGCAGCCTAGTCATACTGCTTCAGTCTCCCCCTTTATGATAATTTTTTTAGGAAATAATATCTTTCCTTTCCACAATTCTTTCCAACATACAGTAAAAGTAATACTTAGAGCAAACAAGCATGGATGCAGATCATGATTGTCAGTCACGATGATTTTATAGTGATCTCAGAGGAGGTGGTATTTCCAAGACTCAAGTCAAAAGAATAAAGTGAAGTTTTGGAGTTGGTGACATACTTTCTGGCAATGGTGTGTTGCAGGAGGAAGAGAGTCCAAGGGAAATTAAATACTTCAAGAGATTACTTGCTTCTAGAATTATAAAAAAGATTCATGCAACCAAAAAAACCGCCCAAAAAAGTAGAAGATATAACTCTGGCCATTTACAACATGTCCACAATTCTGGTTTTTTACTTCTTAAGGGGCATGTTCAGCCATTACTCTTACAACCAATATGTAAAACAGACTGCAGTGCTCTATAATGCCTGCAAAACTTCTATTAAAATGAAAGGTGGACTTTGAACCATGTGGAATCACACATCACATGCAATTCCCAATTTCCTGCTCATGAGCTTCGATCAATCCCATCATTCTTTAGAATCAGTACACTACCACAAAAAAAAAAAAATAGTTTGGCAAGATTTCATAGCTGAATATTCCAGAATTCAGCATTGCCCTTACTCTGGCTATATCTAAATTTTTCTTTGATTAAACCATGATGTCATACAGCATATTTTTCATAGGTGCTGCGTATGAGCAGCTTTCACTGCAACCAAAGGGAATGGCAGGTGCTTATTACTTCTGTTTAATTAATCTGCTACATTTTTTTTCAGACATTCATGCCCAACAGAGATCTCTCACAGTAGTAGGAGTAGGTGGCAGTTTTCAGTGAAAGACCAGTGATTTCTGAGATGGATGGCACATTGCCAAAGCCTTGCAGGCCCTTGACATCAAGCACTGGTTTCGGATATCTGAGCTGATCAATTAATTTGGACAACTGAGCATTTGAGTACTCAGCTGGATTAGCTGAGACTGACCTGATCAGTCCTTTATGAAAATGAGGCTGCATTAGAAGTTGCAGTGAGAAGCATTTCAATAGCTGTTCTATTTTCTTTCTCTTATTCTTCTGATTTCCATGCAGTTTCAGCTCAGTGCGGTGTCGCTAAAGCTGCATGGCAGTAAAGAGATAAAGAACACTTTATAGCTACAGCACATCCAGACTTTCATAAACATTGGAAAAAGGAGCCTTTTCTAAGGTTCCTGTGAGGATACAGAGGCTTATGCTTCCAGTACCTGTAGGGGGCCTACAAGAAGGATGGGGAGAGGCTGTTCAGCAGGGCCTGTTGTGATAGGATAAGGGGTAATGGTTTTAAAATAGAGAGAGGTAGATTCAGATTAGACATTAGGAAAAAACCTTTTACTATGAGGGTTGTAAAACACTGGAACAGGTTGCCCAGAGAGGTGGTGGATGCCCCATCCCTGGAAACATTCAAGGCCAGGTTGGATGAGGCTCTGAGCAACCTGATCTAGTCGGAGATGTCCCTGCTCCTTGCAGGGGGGTTGGACTAAATGACCTTTGAAGGTCCCTTCTGACCCTAACCATTCTATGATTCTATACTGTGATTGCTACCAGGGTTTCTTCTTCCAAAATGTTAACAGGCCCACAAAAAGCCCTCCTTGTAACTGCATGCTCCTGTTTCAGATTAGATCAAATCTGGGCTTGATCTCCTCTACTGCAGAAAATGCTGGGGTGCATGCTGTCTTTGAAGGTATGGGAGTCTGAAGGAAAGGAGGAAATTTTCCTGCCATATGCAACAGATGTGGTACTGCTAAAGCCAGATGAAAAAGTGTCTGGGAAGAGACAACCTCATTCCTCATGGGAAGTAGGAGAAGCAGATGAAACTGCATTTTTCTTCCACCTGCCTTCTTATTTTTATATGCCTCTGTGGAGGCACCCTCAAAGTTCTGAACAAATGTGGATGAGGCTGTGGTGGAAGGAAAATTCAAGTAGAGCCAAACCCTACTGCTTCACATGCAGAGAACATCCACTACTGGTCCGGTGCCCTGTTGGGAGGGAATCTGGCTTATGACATAGCTCTGGAGCCTTCCTCCTCCTCTTCCTCTAAATGACCTGTTTCTCCAGCCTTGCCACACCTCTCAACCCAACTGAGAAAGACCTCAGAAGACGACCCATGTGGGAGATACCTCTGTGGCCATGGGCACTTTTGGATGAATAGCTAAGGCCCCTCATCAGGATCAAGAGGGACAGGACAGCCAGTTCCTGCATGCACCATGGTAAACCTTTGTGCAAGGATGCTGCTGCAGAAACACCTACGTGTCTACACTCAATACTGCTTCTTGGATGGGTCAACAGGCAGAGCAGCAGCAGATGGTTCAGGCAGACAGGACCATATACAGGGAAGGACTACTGGCACTCTCACATTCCAGGTATGTGTCTCTACCAGCTACAAAGAGTGCTGAAACCAACTGGCTTCTGCATTAGAGTGCTCACAGTTCAAGTTGAATAAACACACACTCTTCTGCCCTTTTACCTCCAAATCAGGAAAATAACTTTTCAAGCCCCGTATAAAGGGCTTCTAAGAGAACAAAACATCTTATTTCAGGGGTTTCAGTCTGCCCCAAATGGCATGTGCAAAATATCTGGAAGAGAGTGAGCTGGTTAACATCAGCCCAGTTGCCCAGTTCTCCAGGCTTCTCTGAGCACCCCTGCCCTACCATGCAGAAATACAGGCAAAAATGACCACAATCCAAAACCTTGTTGGCTCAAATGTCTTTTGTTCCTGAGATCACAACAAACCCCATTCAGCTGCAGGTAACCATCAGCTCACGGACAGCCAGACATCACTCTAATGTGGCCAAGCTAGAGGAAGACCTCAGCATGGGCAGCATCACCTCAACTAGCAGAGAATCCAATCACAGCAAGGGCGCGGACGGGGCCAACAGCTGTTCTCTGTTATCAATCCCGAAACACTGAAGCAAAGTAGTGTCTGTGGGAGGTCTTATTCACTGATTGTTTTATTATTCCAGGCCTCTGAACAGCAAAAACCTGGGGAAATTGCAAACCTAGGGTGAGGGTCAGGGTGAGTAAAGAAAGAAAAGGCTTTGCTTCGCTTTGAGCGTGAACTCTGCTGCTGACACGTTGTGTTGTACACTGGCACCAAGGTGGTTTGAATGTCTTCTTAGTTCCTCTGGAGTATCAGAAAGTATCTCCTTTAGCATATGGAAGTGTCTGTGTGATCACTGGCTTTTTTTACAAGAGTACACATATATTATTAAAGGAAAAAATCCCTGAAAGGGCCAATTAATTTCAAGGCTATGGGGAAGGCAGACTATAAATCACAAATGTACACTGGGATTGCCTTGGGAGTGTGTGTCTTATCCCAACAAGAACAAAAATTTCATTGTGAAACTTACTCTATTTTTATTAGTATTGGGAAAAGTAAAAAATGCAATTGATTTTGCTTTGCAGCTATGATTTGTAAGTGAAAAGATGTGTCAGCTCCTGTGTCACACATTGCCTATGCTTCTGTCTCACTGTATTTCACTGTCCTTAGCCTGTTTACTTCAGAAAACTGGACTTGATTAGTTAGAAGACTTACTGTGTCATGTTTAATTTGTCCTTCATAGTCTCTCTGCTTTACTTTTTGAGATCATACATTCTCTGGGTTAACAAAGCACACAGGAAGTTTTCTCCTCTGATCTGACAGATCATTTAAAAGCCACAAGCAAGAAGAGCATGATATTAAAAGAAAAGACATCTCTTGTTATAGCATCCAAAATGGGCTGTTTGATACAGGCTACAGCTAGTCTCAGTCGTAAAAAGGGAATAATGTAAAAAAATAATACTGTTCAGAGAAACAGTGAATATTTTTAATTCAAATCCACCTGTAAAGAGTCAGATTTCAAGCTTTAACATGCTGTCCGTTTCTTTCTTTCTTTTTTTTTTTTTTTTCTCCAAGAGTGAAAGTCTAGCTACATCTGTTCCTAGCCTGGATCCACACAGAACCTGTCGATGGGAGCAAACCCATTCATTTTTATCAGTACAGAGCCAGGATGTAATCTTCTTTTTTCCGTGTGTTTCCTTGAGGAGAAGATCTGCATGGTGGGAGGAAAGCGGAGTAACCAAAAGCAAAGTCCAGTGTGCTCTCTGGAAGCCAAGGGATGTTCATCCGCAGTGATACACCTCCCACAACTTGGAGCAAGTTATCAGCTCAGCCCATGCGTGCTAGCCTGATTTCCACTGCTCACCCCTAACTGCCCCCTTACTGCCCCCTTACTTCAGTTATGCAGTCACAAGGTGGGGGACTCGACCCGGAGGAAGGCAAGTCTGTGAGGCTTGAGCATCACTTGGCAGCAAAAGATAGACCCAGGAGAAAAGCCTGTATGGAGGACTGGTGCTGCATCTGCTGTTGTTATTCACCTCTGCAGCATCCCTCTCCTGTTCAGTGGGTTGCCCTACAAGTTTCAGAAGACCTTCTGCTCTGTGGAGGGATGACAAACATGGTTCCAACCTGAGCTAGAAGGTCTTCCTGCCCATGTGTTATGGGACTGAAGGTGAAAGAGGTCTGTGCTATTGTGATGCATTCTTGTCTGTCTGGAAGCAGCTGGCTGGCTGCCATTGGAAAGCTGCCATTTTTGCCTCGTGATGCTGTCGAGAGGCCTGAAGGACCCCAGCAAGCTCAGTTTCTGATAACCAGATAGATTAGCCAGAGACTTCATCCGCTCCTTAGCTAAAGCATTTCCTTCTGCTGAACACTCTCATCTGCATTGTTTCCTGGACTGAGCCAGGGCAATCTCCCTTTTCACCTACCCATCGCCTTGGCCCGTATTCCTGTTTTGGTGCAGGATTTGAAGTTGCACAGATACTGCCACTTGTACCATTACCACACAAATAGTTCCAAGAAAAATCAGCTCTCTGATGGTTTCCACTGAGGAGTTCCAGTGCTTTCCTGACTACCCCACGCACAGAAACCTAATCCAATGAAACATCGTTCTGGTTGCAGCCTAATGATTTCCTGTGACAATAAGTTCCACAGTTTAGTTACACGTAATATAAAGCAAGATTGCCTTTGATCAGCTTTTTAGTTCATCAAGTGGTGGTCTGAGCACATCTTTGCTTTCATTCCAGTGGACAAAGAGAGCAGAATCTTCTGTCTACCCTCTCAAGGTGATTTTTAAAATCACTCAGCCTGTCCATGTCCCCCAAATCTTTCAACTTCAATCTCCTCACATAGGAAAAACCCAGAGAGTTTTCCCAAGCTTTCTGCTATTCCTTTAACTCTTTGCTGGATCCCTTTCTGCTCTGGTATTCCATCTGTGAAACGAAGCAGCAGGCAGCACTCCAGACAAAAGTACATCACCATTTCGTATGAAGGCATTGTGACATTTCCCCCATAGTTTTCCCATTCCAATTAGTACATTTCCTAACATTTACTTGGGTCTTTGAGCACAGTGATGTATGCAGAAGATATCTTGATTTGGATTTTAAAAAATTATTGAACTACAGCAGGACTGAGGTAGTGGTGGAATATGCTGTTTCTATTTCAGAAATATCTGTAACACAAGTGAAGACCCATCCGTAAGGTGACAGATAAAAGATAAGAGGTGATGTGTCCAAGAACAGACAGAGGGCTAATAGCAAAGGTAGGAAAAAAACTTGGTTGTCCTGGGCAAAGACTAGGACTTTGGGTAAGCAGCTTGGTTCAGGCTTTCCCTCTGGGAAATGGACAGTTGGGCTTATACTTATGTCCTGTGTCAGCTCTGACAATCTAACAAAGTGGGAAGGAAATAATAACAAAAGACTGTTAGGAACAGGTAAATTTCCTGTAGTCTGTTTTCCTGGATCCAGGGGACTACTTTTCCCACTCTCCCCTAAGAGGCTCTCTTCTTCTTTCCCCCTCCCATATCATGTATTATTTACCAGTTCGGTTTAATATGAATCATGAGAAATAACTCTGTTCCACGAGCTCTGTTCTAACAGATTTGCCCAGATATGGTCACCCAATAGACAAAATTTTGACTGATCTACTTATAGCCAAAGTTTAACTTTCAACAAGGAAATAAGCAATGCCTTTGATCCAAATGTTTCAAGGAGGAAAACAGGAGAAAACCAAAGGTAAAAGTCAGCCAGTTATCCCTGAAAGACATAATACACTCCACAGTATATTTTTTCAGGGTAGAGGGAAAAGAGGAAAGAGGGAGCTCTTAATTCATGTTCCTTATGAATTCCACTGATCTCAGGGGTCCTTTCAGCCTTACAGCTGGTCTGAGTTATAAATAGGTATATCTCTTGCTTTTTATTTCTTGTTTCTTTGTCATTTTCTTATTGGCACACCTGGTCCAAGAATTGCCATTAGACAGGAAACTATTGCAGATGGTATAGTGAACTTTCTTATTGAAGTGACAATTTTCCAGTAACCAAATGTATGTTGTTGAGCCCATATCATGCTAAGTGAAGAAGAGACTCTCTATTTCCTCCCTCTCACATTTCCAACATTGATTTTCTAACCTATTTCCAGCCTTATGCCTCATTTCAGAATAGAAAAATTTCCTGTATTGATACCATCCTCTCTCTAAGTTTAACAATGCTTTGCATTTGAAAGCAGAGAAGTTGAACAAAACAGAAGAAAATTAGCTCAACTTTGACATTCAGAGGAAACCAAATCTTCAAGTAATAAAGAATAACTTAATAAAAAGGGGCACAGACTTTTCTAAAGACTTAAAAGCAGCCTGCTTCCGCTACCAGGATCTGATTTTCCGATGCAGTCCATCTCACACCATGGCTTTCTCTGGGGACTGTTGTCTGTTGGAGGTGACGCTGAGTGCTGCCCACAGTGAAGTTTTCAAAACTGATTAGTGCCTCTCTTGCCGGCTCCTTGAGCAAGCTCTCTGCTAACAGGTTTAGCCAGGAGCTGAGGTTGCATCACGAGTGCTGAGCACATCCCAAAAACTGACCCTTGATGCACAGAGGAAAGGTTTGAGGTTGCCTAGGTCTGCTGCCACATTGCTGCTTGTAATGCTAGGGAAAAGACTGTCCCACAGGAAAGAAACACATTAGTTTGGATTGGACAAGAACAATATCAGTAGGGAAAAGGGGAAGGCAGGCAGGCAGGATGCATGGACAGACAGAAGGCAGTTATGCTGCTCTCCCAAGGCTTTCTTCTGACACAGAAATACAGAATTCAACTCAAGTCTTGAGTGATTAGGAGTTGTTCTGTTAAACAGACATACTTTTTTTTTTTACATGCCTATTCCTTAGAAAAACATGCATCTGAACAGTTGAAATATACCTTATTTTTTGGGCCAGTCTCCTCTTTGCCTATCTCGATATTTTCTCCAAATACTTCCTTTCCCTTCGTCCTGTCTTCCCCATTCCATTGCTGCAGTCTTACCCTGTACATCTGAATGGGATGTACATGGGAACCCTTCCGTTCCTCTCCACTGTGAGCAAATGCTCACAAGTGCCCCAGTACAAACATGGTGTTCTTTCACAGGGGCTGCAGCTCTGTGAGACTTTTCTGGAAGGTCCAGGGAGAAACCTAGTCTTGGCAAAATCCCTGCTGTGTTAGCAGAACTGACACACCTCCTGTCCTGCACAGAAGGTCCCATTGAGATTACTTTAAAATTAAAAAGTAGCATTAAAAATATAAAAGGTTTTTGATTTGCTCCAGTGTTACAGTGGAAGAGGATGATGTGGCCTCTCAAATACATACTCATGTTCAGACTTAAAGATGTGTGTGGTTAGGTCTCACTGAACTCAATAGATTGCATCAACATAGGAGGGTAGGTATTAGCTTTCCTGCTTTTGACTGAGGATAGGCTAACTTCTGGGTTTTTGCTCACAGAATCTGAAATGAGAAAACTTGTTCTGCTTTCCTAAAACTTTTGCCTTGTTTCTATTTTAATTCTGAATCTGAATTCAAAAGAAAATCGGTTTTGCCATGCTGTCTCTGGCTCAGGGCCCAGTTACCCAGTATCCCTTCTCTGACAGTGGCCAGCACCAGATGCTTCACAGGAAGGTGCAAGATGCTCTGCTAATGCTCAGTTATGAAATAAGCAGACCCCAGAGAAAATTTCTTGCTAAGCCCTGTAGCTACAGCTTGGCTTCTGTACTGATGCCCAAGGATTTAAATTCCTTCCAAATTATCTTGTTTATTTTTAAGTATTAACCATTATGACTCTGGCTAACATTGCTCTTCATATTATGCCTAATCCTGTTTTGAACAGGCCTGCAGTCTTTGGCTTCAATTATATCCTTTGGCAGTGAGTTCCGTAAGCTAATTGTGTATTGTGTGAAAAAGTATTTCCTCCCATTAGTTTTCACTTTTTAGTCTCAATAAAAATGATTTTGTTATTTTATCCCTTCCTCCCCTTTTCCTGTTTTCCTCACAAATATATATCCAGCCCAGAGCTGCAGCAGAAGGGAGAGACGTGTACTATTGATGTAAGTTGTGCCAGTCACCCAAAGACGGGCGATGGGTTGGAAGGCATCACCTAGCCAACCTCAAGCAGTCTGCACTCTGATGTGCCAGCCCCTCAAAAGCAGAGCTTCTGTAAATAGCTTTTAGAGACATAGATGTGTCTAGAACAAAATTTTGAGGTTTTTTTTTAAACTTTATTGTAACAAGTTCTAATTTTAGAAATTTTAGTTTAGCCATTTTATTTATTTATTTATATGATTATTCACTACTTTGTTACAGACCAGTGTCCTTTAGGGCCAGAATTGGCAAATGCAAGGATAAAATTTGCTATTAGTTGCCAGCTAGCATTCCTCCTTATTCACTAGAGATATTTCCCCGGAAAGGAGACAGATGGCAGCACCAGCGACGTACTTCCTTGGATTTTTTCCAATGAGGAAAACGTCCTTAAATTAAAAGCTGAGCTTTCTGAGAAACCAAGTAGAAAAGTCTGCCTGAGTAACTTAGGACTTACTCTTGCAAGGTTCTTCACATCTCTTAATATATGGTAAGTGACAATTACTTTCCACCATTGCCTGTCACCATGAAGATTCTCTGCTGGTTGAGCAAACCTGAAGGTTACCAGCGGCAGCTCCACATATGATCTTGGGTTGAATGCGCTCAGCTGGCCCCCACTGAGCTATAAAAGTCCACAACCCGGAGACATGAGTTTGCATTTGCTCCAAGAATGCATCTTTCATGTCTGACTCTGCAGCAATACGAGATTGTTCCTCATGCTCTTTGTAGCATTAACTCCATCTTTTGACTTAAAAAAAACAGTATTGCATTATACTTAAAATCTCCTCTGGTCACCATTCTGATAATTAGATGTATGCCACAGCCTGTACTTCACAGGGGTTATCTTCTCTGTCTTCTAGAAAAAAACAGATTTCAGTCCTGCAGCCACATTAATCACTAACCAAGCAAGCTGTTTAACTAATCAAAATCTGGGTTTTACAACTGATTCAATTTGATGAATCAATTTCAGTGCCAGTGTGGGCATACCAGGCCACTCCATCATTGTCACCTCCTGAACTGGAGGAAGTGAAACTGCCTCATTTTCAGTAACTACTTAAATGCTTATTAGAAGTTTCATTCATGGATAGCCACTGGTAAGGGGATTTGAGGAAGCCAGCTGAACAGAAAGTGGAGGTGACTGCTGGACGAGGCATTCTAGTTCATGAATGTCATCTCGGGAGGTCTGGGAGATCCCCCAAGCCAAGGTACAGGCAAGGTACAGTGCCGACCTCAAAATTACCACAGTACCCCAAAGAACAAGATGCTCAGCAAATGACTGAAAAAAACCCCAAAACTCAACAAAAGACTGCATATAAAGAGCAAACACATGATAACTGTGACCTTGCCACGCTGCACTTTTCCTTTACAGTTGCTCTGTGTACTCGGTCATCACGTTGTGTCAAAGAACCATTGTCTCACAACCATTTGTCTTAACTGGTCTTGCAACAACATAATTGCTCGAGATGTCTGGACTCATGGTGCCATAACAACAGGCTGTGAGAGCATAAACAGGTGTACAGCCTCACTGCAAGATGGAGCAAAAGACTGGCAGATATTGATTCAGTAGCAGGTGTTACTAAGCAGCAAAGATGAAAAACAACACAAACACAAGTAAAAGGAAAGACAGTGAATAAGACAGTTCTTACACTGGTCCTTAGTGATGGTTAAGAACAGCCACAAATCGTAGCAAAAGAGGAACACCTTCCGCACAAGTCTCTCAAATGGCGTGTGTGAGAAATAAACAGAAGTCTCCTTACAAAGCCTGTAGAACTGACTGCATTTGGGATCCTCTATAGACATAATGCTGTCTGATAACCTTATTTTTACTATAGTGCTGGTACACAAGAGGACACTGGTCCTCAGTGATGGCCCCTTGTTTGACATACATCAATCTAGCTTTACTTGTTCAAGAAATGCCAACTCACTCTGACCCTCGTGTTGCAAATGCTTCTGTGCAAGAACAGAGCCTATGCATGTGATGGGCTCTGCATATTCAGAGCTGCTTACAGAAGCAGGCTTGTCTTTTGCCACCTGTGCCATGGGATGCATCTCCCTACCCTTTCAGCTGCATGCTATCTCAGTAGTGTGTGTACATGCATCTTGAGAGCTCAAAGGCCGGAGGACAGGTTCACAGAAGAATCCAAGTCCCCACAGGTTCCAGTGGGAGTCACGGTGCTTAGAAAGGGATTAAGAATCTAAATACATTTGTAATAGTCTCCCCAGGATACAAGAAGATAGCCAAGAATCTCCTAATTTTCACCGATATTCAAACAGTGCATTGACAGATAATGGCTCCAAATGCTTCTGTACCAAGAGACACAAGATCCTAGCCAGTGCATGTTGTGCTGCTTACTGCAAATCCTAAGCAAAGATAGGCACACAATGCATATCTACTCCCTGAAATGCTGTTTTTCTAGGCTGAGTGCTTCAGAGAAGTTAGTAACACAAGGGTCCGCTGGCTGTTTTCCTAACCTCTCCCATATTCCACCAACTCCCTGAATGCTACATAAAATGCCACTGTAATACAGAGAGTAGAAAATCCTTTCCTGACGGGTCATCTCTCTCCTGATTGCTGTTGCTTTGCTACTTCCATACTGAACAGACAGTCTTGCGCACAAGGAAACATTTTGAGTCTTGGACATTCTGTCTCTTGTGAGTCATGGAGCAAGGGCAGAGTGCAGAAGGAATGGCATTTAGCAAACTGGAAAATCCTGCAGGCCCTTTACTCCTCTGAGTTGTCCCCTAGCTTCTTCCATGTGCATGATGCTGCTCTGCCTCCCTTTCCTTGCTTCTTGGGTGTCTGAAGGGGAGAAGAAAATGATGCAGAGCTAATCTGTGATCAAAAGCAGAGCCTGCTTTCTGCACACGCACGGACAGACCTTACCTATCCCAGGGTGCCTGACATGCCATTACTGATATATGGGTAATTGTGTAGGTAGGACAGGGTAGGACACTTCTTCTGGTTTCCAACTCTGTCCAAGAACTATCCAAGTACTTATTTTTAGCCTCAGAGAGAGATCATGGTGGCTGTCATAAGCTGGGCAAGGACTGCAAAGAACATCCCACAGAACCCATCCTGCCTAGACACTTGCCATACATGTGAGGAAGCTATGCATACCCATGTGGCTCCAAAATAAGGCACCTAGTCACAGCTAGAGACCTGCCTGCTTTGTGTGATGCTGCCTCCCTCTCTGTGTTACCAGCTGTTAAACTGTGCTAAAGGACAGCTCCAAACTCTTTAAACGCTTTCTGCCTCTCCTGCTTTTCCATTCACACAAATGCCTTTGGGATAGGGTATGGGCATGGAGTGGATAGGAGGTGGCAGTGAGAGAGGGCACCATGCAACAGTCAGTCTCCAAGTGACAACATGAATGATGGCAGCAAAATCTGCAAAGGACGTTAAAGGCTATATGACTGCAATGAGATACAGAGGAACAAACTCCTATCCGCCGGCTACAGCTCCCTGATGAGTCATGCTGCCATGTGTGCCAGCTTAGCAGGAGGGGCAAAACTTCACCCCACTGCCTGTTCCTCTGGAATGCCTCTTCTGAACATTGCTTTAGTCTTGTCTGAGTAACCCTCATCCAGTGACTCCCAAAGGACAAAGGCTGAAGCTGTGTATGGCAAAATACAGAACGAGCAGTTCCTGAACCTCTTGTATTCACAGCCAAACTTCACTCATTTCAGCTCTGAACACCGAAGGTTTTAGCTGTCGCACATATATAGTAAACAGGATGAGTTTCCATCTACTGCTGCATTGAACGATCCAAGACATCCCGAAACTTCCATGGGAAAAATATATCAAGGGAACACTGCTCTTGGGATTCACTTTCTTGCCATCAGAAAGACCTACATTTGGAAAAGCCCGGAAGACCTTGTGATCTCCTGAGTGCATGCATGGTGTCATGGGCACCCTGGGGACACAACTAGGTATAGAGTAATCTTCCCTATATCATATTTAGTATGTGATGATGTCCCACAGGAACGATCTGGAAAGAAAAGCTGGTGCCAGCTGATTTGGGCAGGAAGAAGTAACATGAGGCAGCAGTGCTGTAGGTGCAGCCAAGCCACTTGGACTGAAAATGAATCCAGTCTCAATCCAAATTGAGAAGACTTAGAAATTGTCTTAGCAAATGCCCCTATCAGTTATTAAGACAAGCCCATGTAAAGTGCCCCAGCTACCCTGCCAGGTCCTCACACTGCCCAGCATTTTTTCCATATCGAGCACAGAAAGAAAGAGGATGTCTGGCCTTTTGGATTAACAGATGAAATGCTGCTGTGTAATTTTAAAAGATGCTACTTTGATATGGATTGATGCCTGCTTGTGCTTACGTGCTTACAAAGGTAAAAAAAGATGAATCACCCTCATTCCAACACTGCCTGGACTACTAACAAATTAAGAAGTTTGAAGCTGGAAGCAGCCACATTTTGCTAGTGACACAACACAGGATGTCAAAAAAAGAAGACATGTTAAGACAATCGTAAAACTGTAAATCAACCTCTATTAATATGTAGCAAGTTTGCTGCAATTTTTCTGACTTAGAGAAGATCTATTTTTCATGTAAGTACAAAACCCAAGCCAGAAATTCGGAGGAGTTTATTTGGTTTATCCATTCCTCTTGGGCTACTATGCTTCACTCTTTACACAGACCAGTGCATTGGCTTTCAATTAAGACAAGAGAAAAACTTAAACCTAGGTTTCTTGCTGGAATTGTTTCTTTATGTCATCCTCCCCCTCTATCCCAGGCAGTAGCCACCAGAGACATGCAAAAATGATAATATTGATTTTTTTTTTATGTTTGACAACCTTCCTGCTCTCTCCCATTCAGTTATCCTTGACTTTCTGAAGCTATTAGTCCCTAGGAAGAACTACCTGTACATCATAGATGGACCAATTTCATTTGACTGCAGTAGGAGAGAAGCTTAACGTGGAAAGATAATCACAGCCTTAGCTACAGAGAGACCACCAGCTCTTCTTTATTTTGAAACAGCAAAGCCTGCTTTTTACAGTGGCAGTGTCTGCAGCTCACAGTTTTGAAACCATGGTGGTGGGGAAAAGAATTCGTTGCATGAATGTGGTGTTAAAATGGCGGTTTGACACCACTGGCATTTCTGAAACACTACTTCTTTAAGCACTTGGACACTTGTTCTGTACTAAGGCAAGGCAAGAGTACATTTAAGGGCTTCGCTGTCATGATGCAGAACACTGACAAGGAACTTGAGGGGTGTGTGGAAGCGGAGAGGAAAAACAGAAATGAGGGCTTTTGGGGAGAAGAGTCCTACAGGTTTCTAATCAGAAGCTGAAATGTAAAAAGCATTACAATAAATTATTGCACTGTGACTTGATGAGGTGTCTCTGATGGGACAGGGTACAAAGAAAATCACCATCTCTACTCTGTGAGTTCTAAACTGCACTTAAAGATAACAGTTTTTCACTACAGAAGAAAATGCACTTGAAGTAACAATGTGATGTGGGAATCTGAGATCATCACATACAACCTTTTTTCCTGAAATGCTGCTACTATCTTAGAGCACCTTTCTGAGCTCTCCTCCTTCTTATGCACAGGAAGTGCAAAAACCCAGAAATGTCAAGAACAACCACATATTTAGCTAATCTGCACAGGATTTCCAAAGGGCAAGCCAGGGCCAGGGTCCAGGGCCAGGGTCACAGGAGACTGTTTCATATCAGGAGATGCTGGGACATTTCAGCACCATGGTGGATGGGGATTCTGCTCTGCCCACTGACTGCCAACAAGACACTTCATTCTGCGTTCCTGCCTGAGGTAAATACATTCTCAGCTGATAAGCACAGATAAAGTCCCAGGCTAGAACATCTTTTTAAATTTGTAATTCGCAGATCTCAACAGCTTTCTGCTGACAGACTGGCTCTTTGTTCCCACAGGTCCTTCTACCAGGGCCTGTCACCCCTGGCATGAGTCTCCTGCTGACTCCTGCTTGCACCATGCCTCCAGCCACCGGCAGCTTGGGCTGCCTCTGTAACTTCCCAGTGCACGACTCCCTTATGCTCCCTTCTCTGCTGCTTTCAGGCTAACAGTGATGCACCACAGCACTGCATCCAGTTCCTGACCATGCAGGGCTGCTACTGCATGGCCAGTGTGGGGTTTGCACAGCTTGTCTGCTAAGATGCCTATATGTTTGCAGGTTTAGAGGCACTGTTTGACCAAAGGAGTTGAGTTTTCTAGTGGAAAGGCTACTGTCTCTCAGCTCCACAGAGGTGGTGAGAAACCATAAAAGCCCATTCCCACTGATAGATCGAAACAGGGAGCTCCCAGATTCAGTGCTGAGGCTCTAGGCTGCTGGGGATCGACATGGCAGGTTACACAGGCAGCCTATGATGGACACCATGAGCTGGGCAAGCCCTGAACAAAGCCCTAAGAGATCCCTAAGAGCAGTTGCAGAGAGACCAGCAAATTGTGCATTCTCCTGTCTGTGCATCTTTACATACTGCACTGGTTTTGTCATTTTGAATGCAACTTACGCAATAGTCATGATGCAACTATATGAATCAAACACATCCCAGTTCAGATGGAATGCAAAATAAAGCTGTTAATCACAACCCATCAGGAGTCATCTTGTATGGCAAGTAAAAAGAGCAACAAAGAAAATTACCCAACAAATGACCAAAACCACACACGCATGTCCATGCACAGACATAGGGATGCCTGCACACACATTCTCTCTTGGGTGCAAAAGGCTAAACAACAGAATCTCATCCAATACTGGAAATATTATATGCTCATTAAAGTACCGGCCAGACTGCTTTATGATTACTATCCCAGGATTTTAAATGATGGCTGAGTTTGAGTTGAGGCTTTCAGAACAAAACCTGCTAATGAATAGAAGAGAAGGGAAGTGGAGAGGAAGAGAGTGAAAAATATTTAGACATACAGGAGAGACTTTTCTCCTAGAGAAGCCAGAATTAGTTTGACAAGTAGTCACTGTTTCTAAGCCAATGTTCGTTCTTTCTGTCTGTTGGGGCATTATCTTCGAGGACCAAGAAATTATGGAAATGAATGGGAGAAGCATAGCAGCATAAGCTATTTAACATTACTCACAGCCTTTCATAGCAAATCAAAGCGGAAAATAGAAATGTGGCCTGTGCTACATCCGCTCAATGCAATTGGAAGGATCACTGATCATGCCAGCTCTTATCCTTGACTGTTGGGTTTTTTTTTTCCACTATTGTTAATTTTTAATTGGCTCTCCATTTGCAGCTTAAGACTGCAGCAAGTGAACCAGCTAGTCTGTATCTTTCAGCTCAACGTAAAACATCATTCATAAAATGAAAGGAAAAAAAAAAGTAAGGAGAAGAACAACAATAAAAAAATCATGCTTCAGGGCAATGTAGTCTTCAGTCACAATCCCAGATAGTTATTCTTCCAGAAGATAAGTAACCCCCAGCAAACTCCTCTCAACATAGCATACAGTGCTGACTCACTCCAGGAGGCAGTTCACCTTTATTTTCCCTTAACGGGGAATGGAGCAGCTGTGCCAAAAGTGAAGTAAGAGCTTCTCCTCTCTTCTCCAGAATCCTGCAACTAGAGGGTATACACTTTCTATTTGAAATGTCCCCTTCTCCTCTCTCCCCCCACCTCTTTTTGGGAGGACAAGGTTACCATGGTGAGCATAATATCTATCTTTTCCTAGCAGGAACACAGTAAATCAAATCAATATGCTGCTGGTACCTCTGTCCTCCCACTAATTCCCCGTTGTCTCCCCTTTATGGCATTTGTGATCCACAGAGGCAGAGACATTTCAGACACCTTGGTCACATCGGCAGCAGGTTAGCACCCCACATGGATGCAAACTGGGTGCCACTGGAAATGTGGCTGTGTGCAGAGGCTGAATGAAGCTGATGAGCCACGAGGGAGCTGGTAGGAGTCCAGTGGACCCGTCGATGGCTGCCCAGGGCAAACCTTCAGGATGGCTGCCAGAGACCAAGCTGGTGATGCAAACTGCGCTGGCAGTTCTGCACCATCCTACCCAGTTCAGACCAGGTTTCAAAGCCAACAGGCAGAAAGTAGAAAGCAGAGACAGACGTGAATTAATGCTCACAGTGAAGTCTGGGAAGGAACAGCTTGTATGTGGCTATACCAAACACAGGGCACTGTGGAGTACTGTTAGCCACCAACATGCTCTGTCTCCCCTGAACATTAGCAAGGCTGTTACCTTTCTGATAAGTGCACCGATGATATAAATGAAACATTATGCTGAATATGTGCGCTTTATAGTGATGTCTCAGCAGCCACATGACTCCATATCCAAAGAGATATCTGCGCATATGAGCACATCCATTAGGTACCCACAAGCTATTCTTTAGCATGGGCAAATCTGCAAAACCTTAGCTACTTCAATTTAAATAGTGAATGTTTAAAACAAAGTCATTTATTTGTTTTGCAAGATTTCTAGGGGTTGTTTTCTGTTTCTGCTCAGCACTGGATGGCTTCCTTTATGCTTAACACAGTGTAAGAGAGTGGCAATGATGTCATTCCCTGCCACAGAGGAAATAAAAAGCTCTGAGCTTAGATCTTGGCAGGAAAAAAAAGTTTTGAACTTAATCCCTAAACAAGTGTTCAAAAAAAGTTTGTTTTGCTTGAACACTAGTCAGGATCCAGCAGGAGGCTAGTGAACTTTCCCCAGGCATGCAGTTTCCGGACAGATGAAAAATCAAGGCAGAGCAGAGGGACTGAAGGCACCAGGGTGCTGTCAGCTCCGTAACCGGATTAGCAAACAAACCTGTCTCTGACACCCTCACTTCCGCCCCAGCACTTCTGCTTTTCCCAGGGCATGTTAAAAGAGGTGAACATCTCTGCAGCAGTGGCTCCACAATTTTTGCATGGTGTTCATTTAGGTTTCTTAAAGGACCCCAAACTGCTGGGCACTCAGGTCCTCCTCCTGATCAGCCTCCTCCTTTGACTCTCAACTCTGCTGGTGGTGCCCCAAAACACTCACTCTTTTGGAAAATTTGGCCCCAAACCCTAGTTTGCAACAGCAAGTGACAGAGCTGAAGGTCACAGTCCCAAAGCAAAAGGACAAGCCAGGGTAGTCTGTGTGACTGGCCACAAAGTGCCTGAGCTCTGAAACTAAAACGTCGTCTCACAGGCCTGTGGCTGTGACTGTGTTAACTTCACACCTGAGTCAGTGACAGCACTAAGCTTACATAAAAAATGCTTATGTAAAAGATGTCCCCGGAGGCAGTCTGAGGACCACAACATGCAGAAATAATTTGCATGCCTGTAGCACAGCTAAAGGCAAATACAAAGCAGCAGGAAACCCTGATTTCTTCTTTTTTTTTCCTGGTAAGTGACATAGCTAAAAAAGAATCATAATGCAATTAATCTTAAATTTGGAGAATGACAGAGTTGAAAGAAAAGCACATCTCACTGTGATCAAAATTCAGCTTTATTTTATGTTCTGACACTGCTGGGTTATCTGATGAACGCTCATCTGCCCACCCGCGAGGGAGTGCACAGAGACAACAGCAGATATGAGAAGGGGACTCGAACCATACCCTGCCTAGCCCCTTCCAGGCCTGACATGGGAGCCATCAGCCACAGTCAGGATTGAGGAATGAAACCCACCACTGTGAGTCAACTGGAAAGGCAGTAGCTTTCAAATAGTTGGGTGTTGCTGCATATGGGCGTCTGGGACTCCTGTGATGCAAGGGAAGCGCATTTTGGTATTGTACAAGACTCATGATGAGATGTCTAGGGGAGGAATCAAATGCAGGAAAAGGGAGAGAACTAGGTAGTTTTGGGAGTAACAAGCCTGGGAAAACAGGGAGATAAGGGGACAAAAGGGGACTGGTCACATGTAAACAGGCTGCTGCTCAGTCTTCTTGTGTGGCCATGCCTTGCATAGTGCAGTCTGTCCCATCTTCTAATTAAACTCCATTTCTAATGCTTTTCCTGGGTGAGGGGTGTGCACATGTGTAGACATCATGTATGTATGTATATGTGCCTGTGTGCAAGCCTGCTGTGTGCCCAACCTTGCTGCTACCTGGGGGCATGGACCTGCCACAGCCTCACCTCAGTGGGGCTACCAGATTTGTCCGCTTCCTTGCAAATACAATATATTGTCTTCAGGAGTATGAAATGTGGTCAGCATAGGGCAGAACAGTACTAGTTACTTATGAAAAACATCCTTCTCTGTATCACAGACAACAAAAAAACATTAATTCTACTTCCATCGCTACAAGGCCATGGGTATCGTAACTACTCCTCACTTTAGGTATGGACAAATGCAATGTACATCTTTCTCCTTGAGCTGAGGTGATTGGGCAAAAGATGAACATGCTCATCTTTTTTTCTTCCTATAAAAAGTTTTCCATTCAAAAACTGACACAGTACCTGCTTGAGAAAGGGAGACTTTTAAACAATTTGGGAAATTAAGAAGATCTTGTCACACAAAGAAATATTTTTAAAACAAGATAGTTTGGTGGAAAACACACCACCATCACTTTAGAAATATATGTTCAATTTCTCTGATCTACTGTAAGGTTGTCTGTGCAGATGTTTTTAGTAATATCAGGTTGCTCAGTGTATACAACATGCTATCTCTTTTTTTTTTTTTTTTTTTGGCTGCAAAATGCTTTCTTGGAAGACATCAGGGACACAAAGCACACGTGTTTCAGACTGAGGTGTTATAACTTGGGGATGCTGACTGCAACTTGAAGGCATTAAACTTTAAGTGAAATAAAAAGTAATGGAATTTTCCTTTGGAGGTGGTCAGCTGATAGACAGTCTGTAATGATTATACACACCTGAGGTTAGGTTGCAATGAAGAAAAGAACCTTTGGAGCATGGAGGGGTAGTAGTCATTTGGGGAGGACCAAAATTCAAGGAAACATAGCATCAAACAGGTCACTCAGCACAGCATCTTGTTATGAAATATCCATTGTAATGTCCCAGGTGCCTGTAACTCAAGTCACCTCTGGCAATTTCCTCACAGTCTGCCCTCTAACCTGTCTTCACTTCCTGGTGTTTCTCTGAAGTGCTGAGACGCAGTTGTTTGGGTTGATGGAAGATGAGAGTGCCTTGGTGACTGAGACCCTGGCCCATAGCCTCCACAGCTAGAGCGTGCAGAGCCGTATCCCTACTGCCGTGGGCTAGCCGCAAGAGAAATAGGACAAGTAGAGATGATAGGGGCGGCAAATCCACAGAAAAGAAAACCCACTGGAGCTGCAGCATTGTCTGCCTTCCTGCTCCTCTCTGCCATATTCCCGGGACATCTGCTCCAGAGCACAGCTGCTCTGACTCATGGGGATGGTCCTCCACTTTCCAGCCAAAGTTCATGGTCTCATCCTCCCTTTCACTGATGCTTGTCTCTTTTCCTCTCTCAGGCGATGGCTCAAAGTCCAGCAGTCATCATATCAGCTACAGCGGACCCTTGCTGTTGGCCCTTTTTCTCCTTTTCATTTGTCAGTGTCTTCTGAACTGGCTTTGCCCTTTCATTCCACATCCTAAACAGGAGCTGAGGCTGTCTGGTATTCCACAGGTATTTTTGGCTGTGTATCCCCAGACCACAGGTAAAGCTGACCTAGCTTGTGACTGTAGCTTTGGCAAAACACTCACCACGCACATGGCGACAACCAAGTGAAATAGCTTTTAATCATCCATGTTGTGCTGCACATGAGTGCCTCGGCATGACCCCTGTGGGGCTGCTGAGATTGTCCTTCATCCCTGGGTGGGAGAGGGCCCTGGGGCTATCTTACATCTGAAGAAGTGGAGGTGCTGCCCATCTGCTCTTCTATGGCAGACAAACCCAGACACCTGGCAGATCTCCTCTAGCCACTTTCCTGACTAGGGAAGGGTTACTGCTTTTCTCCTTAACTCCCATTTTTGATGGCTCTTAGTCATCTGGCCTTTGCTAAATATGGGCCAGGTGTACACAGGGTCCCTCTTTCAAGAGGCTTTGTGGTATTCTGGACTCTTTTCCCTCCCTGGCTGCCTGTAAACAATCACTGACTGCTGGAAAGGATCTCCTCCACCTCTGGTTTTGGTCTCACAAGATTTTCTGTTCTGATGTTGTTGCCATGAACACACACCACCACCACACTCAGCAGTGTGCCTTCTCATGGAGATGGACACCTATGCTGTTTCACCAGGGTGCTCAGCAAAGGACAAAATGTTGACTCTGCTTTTTTTTTCTACACCAGTCTAACTTTGATGAAATTTGCCTTTGCCTGAACATGATATATCCAGTTTCTTACAAAAAGCATTAGTAACCAGATTGTGGCTCTAGTTCCTCACCTTTCCTGGCTTTGCACGTTCTTTCTCTGTTCCTTATGGTTTGCCCTGTTATTGAGATTATCTGTCTCATGAAAACAATGTAATATAGACATTGTTCCACAGGGGCTTTTTGATTGGATCATTAATGACAAAACAGTAGATACTCTCTGATCTGTTTTTTTTTCATTGTATTGCTTAGATCTGCATGCAGAAGATCTTCAGAACAGTTTCTTCCTCATCTGAAGATATGTGCTTGTCTTTCAGGGCTATTTGTTACTCTGTGCTTTGGACAGCTCTGGAATAGTACTCAGTTGACTGTTTGCAGCCATGTCTTTCATTCAGAGGAAAGCTTTGATGCTCTCCTTAGCATCTGAAAATGGAGGAGGATTTTTTTTTAACCTATTGATGGATATGAAATATTTTTTCATGATCCATTTTAAGCATGCCCTGTGTAATATAATGGCTGCTTGCAATGCTTCTGCTGATGACAGGAGAATCCCATGTCAGACCACTGAAGATTTAATTGAATTTTTTGCAGTAACCATAGGTAAGTAGGCAGCAGAACCCTCTTCATAACATACACACTAGTGCACATTAACATTTAAAGGAGGTAAGGTCTGTATTGGGAGGCAGTATCTCTTGGCAGACTGACAAATTGAGTTAGAAAAAGACAGGTGAGCTTTTGAGGCCACCAATGTCTCTTCAGGCCTCTACAGTTTCATCTGATCCCACAATGTTTTTACACTCCCTAAGGACCATTTTCTGCTGGTGTTCTAGGGGTTTACCTTCACAGAGGTCAACGTGGCCCCTACATCTGTGGTGCCCTTGGCTTGACGTATGTATACACTGAATATATTAGTGAACATCTCTTAGTGAGATCAACTGAGCGGACTAACACAGCATTCACTTAGCTGTGGTCCCAACCCCACGGCTGCTGGGTTAGTAATTACAGGTATTCTGCTTGAACACAGTATAATGTGAGCCTCTAAGCTTGCTAAACTTGTGGAATTTGCTCTTGCCTCCAACATTGTCTGGACCAGTTGCCACCTGTCCTAATTTATCCATGCTACAAGTAAACCAAGAATATTTTTGAAGGCCTTACTGTTGCATCCCATATATGATTGCTCACAAGCCAAGCAATTCTGCTGCCAGTGCTCAACAAGCTGGGTACAGTCTGTGAATTACTGGTTTGTCTCATGTGCACCTTGTTTCCCTCCAGCCCACAGACAACTGGATCATCCTCTTTATTCAGAGGCATTCATAAATGCATCAGGATCACCCTACTCCCTGCAACGTGGATGCTAATGAATGGCTTCCAACATGCACATAGATATAAAAGATCTTGGTTCAGTAATGCTAAGAGCTCTGCTTCATTCTTCGAACTCTTTGCATGGAGTCTCTCTCCCTTCCCTCCACCTCTGCCAAGGGTCACAGCAGTTGGTAGAAACAGGACACCCTGGGAAACCATGTCCTATTTTAACTATTTTACCTCTGTCTGTGTGCTGGAATGGGAGGAACTAGAACTGCAGTGTCTTCAGGCACTGCTGCGGCTGACTTTTGTGCACATCTCACAGCCCAGAAATCCGCCCTGCGCAGTCAGAGGGGTAAGGAGCCTCATCCACGCAAATGGCTTCCCTAGTGGGTCCAATATAACAAGCCTTAAAATCCAGCTGAGGCCCCCCCAGGCTGGATCCCATACAGGCTCAGCAATGCAGTTGTACAACACTGCCATTTTTCCCTGGCTGATCTTGGAAGTGGGGATCTGCTGGATCACCCCAGCTTCTCTGGTACGGTTCCTCACTTTCCTGTGCAGTGCCTGCTATGCTGTCACTCCATGTTTTATGCAGCTTGTGTTAGGTTGGAAATACAGACAGGCACAGCGTTTAGGAAAATACCTAATTGCCCTTAGTCAGCATGTTTCAGCTGTAAAGTAACTCAAGCCATATTCTCCAGTTCTCGCAGCCTGACCTTTTCTCATTTCCTGATACTTTCCCTAAACACTTCCATGCAGAAACAGCTCTCAGCCCCTCTGGGATCCCTGCAGAAGGCTCTGTGTATCTGCCTGCTGGGGCCCAAACAGCGAGGCAGTGCTCATAAAGGAGGTGTCAAAGAAAGTCCTTGAACAACAAACAAAACCAGCAAATAAGAAGAGAACCAACTATGGCATATGGACCTTCTCTCCAGCCCAGGCTGCCTCTTACCGATTCAGCAGTAACTGCACTCCTCTCCTAATGTGATTTTTTCTAGGCAGCTGTTCTGAAAGCTCCAAGCGAAAGGTCTGCCTAGGAGAGGCAGCTTTGCCTGGCCATTCTGTCAAAAGCAGCTGCTCACACCAAGCACACTCTATTTGTAATGTTTCACCTCTGAGGAAGATGCTCATGACTGATGTCTGCTGACAACAAGAGAACTGTGACGAGGGTTTCCCTTTTCCTTAACCAGCACTTGCGCTGGCAGGAATAAGAAAACACGCATACACCTCAAAAGCAAACTGCTTACCCTTGCCTATGTGGAGCTAAGCCACAGGAGTGGAGACAGAAGAGGGCAGAGCTCTCAGGGAGGCATTGCCACTGGGCATGGGGAAGAAGTACAGCCAGGGACATTATGGGTAACAGGCAGTGCTGGCCATGCTGAGAGTCACAGGAGGCCTGGGAACAGCCTGGTTCTTGGCTTCAATTACTGAGCAGCAGGACTGCACTTCAGAGACCACTTAACACTGCAATAAATCTTGCTTCTCACTGAGCACATGTGGAAACTGAGACATCTGACAGCGAGGAGGGCTCACGTAGGCAGAGGTTTGGCCATGCAGGCAGGCAGCAGTTTGTACAGAGCTACGCACTACTGCCAGTAATGTGACAGAAGCAATATTCTGTGACTAATGCTGCTTTTTACGTTTATTTTCTTGGGGGCCGGGGCAGGCAGTGAAAAGAACAGAAAACAAAATTTAGAACAAATCCACAGCCTCACAGCTTCTGTACAACCCCACCGTGGCTTCTGCACCAGGCTGCTGGCAGGGTGAGCCTTTGCTTTAGGGATGAAGCAGGTCCTGCTGTGTTCCCATTTTTACCACTACATTTGCTGCAGAAAGTATGAGATGTCAGTGCCTTCTCACACCACGTTCACACCCGGCTGCTGCACCTAGCAGTGAGTCAGCACCAGATGCTCGCAGGCTTGGGAGTCTCAGCTTCATCAACTGTAAATCCCTGCAGCTCCACTGGCTACAAGAGCTCCTCAGAGCAACACCAGCTGGAAACTTGCCCCTGCAAATCTCTGGGGATGAGCTGCCCAAGCAGCTCTGCCTCAAGCTGGCCCCACACAAGAGTCTAATTCTTCCTGGCTCCCGAGCCCATTTCTACTCTTTTGGAAGCACAAAGGGGTTTGGTGGAAGTGAGAGCCAGGGCCCTCTATTTAGACTGAGCATGTAGGGTTTGCTTCGTCCCTACTCTCAACAGAAGTCTGAATGGGTGTAAATGAGTGTAAATGAGAGTCAGGTGTTTGTGTGCCTGTGTGTGGAGGAGGCACTGGGGCGGCAGCCTGCTTCTGTCCTGGGAAGAAAACAGGCATTTGTAAAACGTGCACACACCTAGTTTGGAGACAGACTGAATATCCATTATGTATACACTAGCAGGAGCCCATTTTTAGCCACTAGCCAACAATAGCGTCTATGTCAGCGCAATCTTCAAACCTCATCCTGTGTTTGTCATTCTCCTTCCCCCTCTCTTCATACCTTCACCATCCCTCCCCCAAACTTTCTCCTTCTTATGGAAACTGGGAGACATTTCACAAAGTTGGTAATGAGATTCCATCTCCAGACACAGACAATGAATCATCCAAGGATTTTTTTCCCTCCTTCCTCCATAACTTTTCACAACAAGAAAATCCACTGACAATTCTACAAACATGTAACAGCAATAACAATGTCTTATCATCCTGGGATACTGCTAAAAGTGATACCTGACTACCTGATTTTCTTTCTTTCTTTCTTTCTTTTTTTTTTTTTTTTTAAGCCAGAGAAGAAGCTTGTTTGCATTGCTGGCCTGCATATTGAGATGAGCAGTGTTTGAAGCACAACCAGAACAGAGCATCCTTCTGTGCTATGAAACACTGACACTATTTTACTACCATAATGATTTTGCAAGTGCAAGTGCCTCATGGTATTCTAAGTCAAAATGAGATAATGGAACAAGAAGGGTTAACAAGAGTGACATAGCTCTCATATGCATTGCTAGAGCCAGGGATGACAGAAGCAGCACACAATTTGCTAAGTGAAGGTGCTCTGCTAAAGGCCTTAGCAGCACCCAGCACTCAAAGTGTTGCCATACAGGCACAGGCACAATAATTTTTTATTTTGCTTTGTTTTATGGCATGTCATATCCAAAGACATATCTCAAATGGTCTGAGGCGCCAGAAAGCAATGAAGAGATCAGCAATCCAATGCAAAAATGGATAGTGCTGAACTTCCAAACAAAAAATCAGGGAAACTCAAGCATTCCAAAACCAGCAGAAAATAGCACTCTACATGGTTACTGCCGAGAAATGTTCAGCTACACAGAGCTATTACTTTAACAGCCTTATACCCAGCCTTTAAATCAGAACTGGTTTTTTCATTCCAAACTCTCTAAAACTAATATCTAAGAGAACTCCCTTATTTCCCCTGACTTAAAGAATTCCCTTATTTCCCCTCATATCAGGATGGAGTCGGCAAGACTACTAACATGACTTCATTGGAACAAAGGCATTTTGTCACTTATCTATATAAAGTTACTTCAAATTAGCTCTGTACCCTCGAAAGTGTACCTCAACTGTAACTCTAGAAGACTGGCAGTAAGGAACAGCCAGGGGCCAGTAACTCCCTCACCTGCTCCAGCTCTGTCCTCACAATAGACAAGACTGCACCTTCCCTGTGACTTGGAGGAGGCAGATCCCAGCAGGCAAAAGTTGTTCTTGCTATACTGATGGAGAACTGAAAATAGGCAACAGTTGGGAGTCTCCTCAGTCATTTCTCTCTGAATTCCAATGAATATTTGATTGCTAAATAATGTTCTTCTCAAGCTAATTTACAACCTCTTTTTGTCTCTGTACCAACACTCTGAAAATTTGTGGACAGGGAAGGAATTTTCCAAGGCTAATTCATATGTTGTGTCACCTAAAAAACTGCCAATAATCATCCTATTCTTGGCTTGCAAGAAACATGCAAGAACTCTGATGATCGAGCAGTCCTTCAGGGAGCACATGCAGCAGTGTCCTGCACTCAATAAGTAATCAGAGGTACCTAATGGTTGAAGGGGAATGGAAGATGGAGGTGTTAAAACAGTCTCTGTAGCCCATGGGCAGAGGAAGGTTACACCACAAGGTTCAAAGCATTCAAACGAGATTGCTGCACTCCACCACCTCATGAGAAGCCAGCTTCTCCACTTCTGCTGCATGGTGAGCTAGCAGAAACTGAGATATGTCAGCAAAATTAAAGCCTGGAGATGCTACTGACTAAGAGCAAGCTGGCCGTGGTGCCAATGTGCTGCCTGCCTATTTGCTTGCTGTTGTAGGCTGTGCAGAAATGGAGATTTTCCCTCATCTTATTTTGCAGATCTCACAATAGGAGTTGTGTGCACCCAGAGGGCACCACCTGCCACCCTTCCCCCTCCTTCAGACAGCTGTCATTGGAAATTTCCATGTGGCATTCTTCACGTCTAGGATAGGTTTTTCTGCTATGGATCAGTTTTCATCGACAACCCCAACATCCTAAACCCAAAGATAACCCCAAATGCAGTGCTGTAGAAGCAGTGGGTTTGTCCATCAGGAAGAGGACATCAGACAGCTGATGGAGTGTTACAAAGGCTATTTCACTCGTGACTAAGCTGTTTTTGACTTGCATGCAACATTTCTTCCTTCACACTGTGCTGTAAATCACTCTTTTTCAGAGCACAGTGCCACAGACTCTGCCCAAGGGAGGGAAGTGCAAGAAAATCTGGGTTTGTCTACGTGGCATTACAATTTGTTTGTTTGCTTATTTAATGAGAGCTTTGCTTCTTGCCTCTCCTGCTTGACTTCTAGGAAAGAAGCCTGTGCCAGCTGTGGTGAAGAATACTAACCCCTTCCTAAAATAGGCACTTTGTGACAAAGGCTCTGAGGCTCTCCATGACAGATCCGCTGGTCAGCAGGGAGCAGCAACAGCCCCTGGCAAAGCAGCCTACAACCTTGAAATACACGGCTCAGGCTCCACTCTGCACCCCTAAGCTGACAGAGGCAGGATGTGATGATGACATTGCACCTCTGGTCTGCTGCTGAGCCCTGTCACTGCTATGCTCCTGCTCCACTGCCCACAAATGGCCCCTGCTGCCTGTACCCTCAGAGGGGCAGGCACATAGGTGTGGAAGGAACAAGGAGGGATGGAGAGACACGGTGAGGAACAAACCGCTGTACAAGGGTTTGTACGCTGGTACCCAGACTAGTTTCAAGGCAGACGTGCCCAGCAGAGAGCTGAGTGATACTCCTGCTAACGGAGATACGCCCTACCAGCACTGACGCCCAGGGGCAGCAGCTTGAAAAACTCAGAGAGGAGGAAACTACCAGCTCAGCACTGTGCTGAAGCAATGAAACAGTACCTGTTTCCTTCTGAATGACTGTGGCTCGGTTAGCTCGCTCACACCATTGTCCTAGCCTTGTAATGGAAAGAAACGCACTGCAGAACAGTCCAAGAGAAGTTCTGCCAGACTGCGTGCTAGAGGCAGAGCAGGCTGCTTATTTCTAACATGATTTCCTTTGCTACACACTTTTGGTCCAGGATATTTTCCAAGTATTTACATCACCTCCTGAGACCACACACACACATCCTTTCTTTTGAGTCCTGTTTCCATCCACTGCCAGGAAACATTATACAGAGTCGTCTACATAAAACCACTAGCCTTGAGATGGGGTGCAAAAGAACATGAAAAATGCATATCTATATTGCTTTGCTTGAATGAGATGACCAAGAATGAAGCTTAAAAACTAAAGAAACAAAACTCAAACCATGGAGAACAAGGAAACTAGGATCCCATCCATTCCAGTGTGGGGTCTGGCAGATGTGCTGGGAGAAGTACAAGCAGGAGGAGAGGGTGCTGCGAGATCTTTGCTGCTGCCACAGCTGCAAAGCAAGCTGCTCCCTCCTTTCTGCCACACTTCCCTTTTTCAGAATAAGAGCTGTTAAGAACTACTGTACTCATTATGCCTTCCTCTCAAATCCTGCTACTGCTTTACATATCACTTTCTCTGTGTCTGCAGCTACCCTTATTTCTCCCTGTACATCTCTGGAGCACCTTTGTTTCTTGCACTCTCCTTTGGGTGCCTTCCACCCTGACTTGGGAAGTCAGTCCCTACGTTTCCCATGCATTTGCTGCTCAGCTTTGTCCATCCCTTACTCAGTTCCTCTGACTGTGTGTAGAGCTTGCTCTGCTTGAGCTTCAGTTTTGGCTTGAAGGCCCTGTCGGGGGAAGGAGGATCAGCCTCAGCACCAGGAAGTTAGACACCAACAAGTCACAGGCCTGAGGGAGAGCGAGATGGTATCGTGTACATCCAGCCGGCTGTCAATGTCACCTGTTCAGCTGGAAAATCCCAGAGGGTGCAGATTAGCATGAGTGAGAGCTGAGGTGCAGTATTCTTTGCAGTGAAAAGTCTTTCAGGAGGCACTGATTTGTTGTGATAGAAGCATTTCTGCAGAAATGTCTGTGTTTCTACACAGTTTTCAGCAGGAATGCAGCTTGGGGTAGCAGCCTTTGGAACAATGGAAGGCCCTGAAGTGGGAACGAATCTGCATCCCCTGTACTGCGAGAGATTATGTTGGCTGTTGAGCTGTTGGTGCTCAGTGCAGGGAAGGACTGGAAAGGACTACGTTTCCTTCTAGTGCCCAACTGAAACACCTCAGGTAGAGTCCTAAGCAGCACAAAGGCTCATCTGTGTCTTCTTATGGTTTATATTTACAGGAACTACCTGTACCCTCTGAGAGCGGAAGTGTGAAGACTGCATTCCCTAGAAGGTGAGTCTCTGGGAGCTGCAGAACACAGCAAGCCCATTTCCTAAGCAAGGGGATCTGGCTGCTAACAACCTCCTTTCTTCATCCTCCTCCAAGTTTCATTCCCCACCACATGGCTCCAGGAGTCACACTCTTGAACTCAGGGCAGGCCAGCCTGCTAAGCAATGCCACACTGAGGAAAAGAGTAATCTGGTTTATATTTCTCACATGTAAAAACAGCACAGCTGCTCCCTAACAATTGCAGGGGAGTCTTTGCAGATGCAGCACAAAAGACTTCTTAGAGGACAAGCAAAAGGTAACTGTGTGGAGGTGCTCTGCAAAAGCACTTTAATGGCTATTGACACTGCAGACTAACTTCATTAAGCCCCAGGCAGATGATTCACAGTAGCAGGCTGTACTGGTGAAGGGAACACAACGGGATGTAGAGAGGAAGGCAGCATTTCTACAGTAATTAGAAAATTTCTCTGTTGTGAGTGGAACTGCCTCACATCTTGTCTTTAGCTGGACTTTAATAGTAGGTGATCAGGGATGTCCTCAAGGATCAAAAGATGCTTAGCAGCGCCCAGTATATCCGGCTTGTGTTGAAAAGAATAAAGTAATGGTTTTCCTTGAAGGGCCTAAGCATCTCCAAAGCCTTCCTTACTTCTTTCCAGGAAATAGAAAACAGTTTCATCAGCTCAAGTACTCTGCTATCTACATCCACTGCCTTCACCCAATTAGATTTCATTAATCTAGCAGAGCAACATCAGTATGTGTAGGGGAAAGGAATGTCCTTGCTGCATGACTGAATCTGGAAAGAAAAACCTGAAATGCTGACAACTCATCTGGCAGCAAAAAGGACACAGCATACTTTCCACCGTCATTTTGCCAGGTTCAGGTCCAAGGTCCCTAGCTGTGTATACTGCTACTCAAAGTGACTAATATAGGTGTGGGTCCTGTTCCTGAGAAGGTGACCCCCACTTGCATGCCCAGAAACACACCTCAGCCAGACTCCTGCTTTGCAGCAGTAGTCACTATGTTGCACAAGCGCTCAAGCCTTGCTAGAAACATGCTGGCAAGAGGACTTGGAAACAATCCCATGTGAAGGCCTGGCTATGAATTTGGGAATGTCCAGCTACTGGGTATCTGCAATTATTACTGTTACCTGCAAAATGACAAAGCTGTGAGGGAGGTCCTCCTGGTGGGACCACACTAGGAGACCTGCTTCACCAACCACACCACATAGGCAATGTGAGTGGATGGAAAGGGCCTCTCTAGCTCCTCCACCCCACAGGGGTCAGTGGGGTTCCAGCACTGTATAGACACTGACTGCAAGAGTCAGTCCTCTCACTGCACAGTGGACTGTAGGTGTTTTTTTGTTTGGTTTTTTTTTTTAAATGTAATATATAGCTCTCAGGTGATACCAGTTCATTTCTCAGCATACTTGTTCTACAAAGCATTCAAACTCATCAGCTAATCTTCTAGGACTCTATTACTGTCACGTTCATATGAGCATATAATAAACAAATCCTGTGAACGCAAGAGCAAAAAAAATCCTTGAGTGCAGCTGAATTAGGAAGCTTTTCCCCCAAAAATAATAAATTGTGTTAATGATATTGCAACACTGAACACTGATGAGAATTGTCTTATTTTATTTCTTGTCCACTCACTGTGAAATAACTAGCTATGTCCTGAATATTACCAGGCTCTGAAAAGTTATCAAATATTTGCCTGATTGATAGAATTTTCATGACAGAACATTGTCCTTAGAACAGTTATGCAATATGTTTGCAGATAAGTTTGCCAACAAATTCAAAAAGCTTTCTAATTTAGTGTTCGTCATTAAATGCCAATTCTTATTAAAAAACCTTAAGCAGTGTGGTCATGGCACTTTATGCTTTCGTACATCTTTAAGCACTTCATTAAAATAACTATAATAACTAGAAAATGCAAAGCAATCTACAGTGGTTGTTGCAGTGCAGATCTCGTGGTAACTGCAGAAGGGGGCAGCTTTTTCAGAACCTGATTTTTTTTTATTAGAGTTTTTTACCTTTTCCTGCAGAGATTATGTTGGAGCAGATGTAGCTCTCCACACCTGAGATGTCTCTGTGCAAATTTATTTGGTTTCTAAGGGACTAAAATATGCTTTTCCTCCCTTTTAGGGGGTGGGAAGGTGGAGTGAGGATAGACTTTCATCTGTGTGTTTCTATGTCCAGACTGCTCCTGGTGAAGCCTAGGTCAGAACCCCTCCTGGACAACTCTGGCATGTCTAACTGCGATAAACAACAACTCCTATGACAAATTTGGGAAGGAAGGCAGGTGTCAAATTCTGCTGAGCCAGCCCAAGCTATCTGTTCTCCCCCATCCAGGGCCTGATCCCATTACAATGTTTGATTCTTGAGGTTGGTGCAAGTGAGAATTACAAGAGCAAATGTGGCAAGGGATTTCCAGGTAACCCAACAGACATCTTCACACTTTTTCAAAAGCTTTTTACACTTTCCTTTCTGGTGGCTTTTGAGTTAGTTCCCACTGCTAGTTTATTCTCATAATCAATACATTTATGGAATGAGGGCACTGCAGTAATAGCTTTCTAAAAACTACAGAAAAAAAACCCATTGCTTTTCTGCAGCATCCCATGAAGAGCAATGTTCACCAAAGCTCCCTCATTTTAATTGCAAATCTTAAATGTGGCAAGTTTTTTGAATGGGTGTGAGATTGCACATTTAAATGTGAGCTGGGTTAAAGCTGCTGTAAAACTGGTACTATTATCCTCCTGATGCATTCACTGGATTTGTGTTGGTGTGGCAGAGGAGGGTGAGACTCCTTTCTGTGGGGCTTCGAGACTCCACTGCCACATTTATAACAGCACAGCTCCCAGGCCAGCAATGCCAGTGGTCTCTTGTCCCTCGGGGACAGAGACACCTTCCTGACTCTATCCCTGCCACAGGATGGATGCCTTGTTTTCTGGCACTGTTCTGCTTTCTACCAGCGAACTCCGTAACCACCACTGAAGAAGAGGTACGGATGGAGGAAGCGGTTATACAATTAAGGTTTTGTGCTGTGCCGGAAGGGGACTCAAGCATTATCCCTGGCTCTGCCACATGCTTCCAGTCCAGCGTAAGCAAGTGAGGACTTTCTCAGCCATGGTCACTGATCTCCTTTCACTCATTTTTCTGACAGCTGGGGCCAAATCTTTCCAAAACATAGTGCCTTCTGACATGCTGCTGGCAGTGACTAAATGGGAAGAGAGAAGTCCTGATGCTGGAGCCCCAAGTGCATGAAAGAGAGGCTTTAGAAGACGGTAGCACATCAGCAAACTATTAGACCTTGTCCAGCTTCTGTGGGGAACGCCAGGACCACTGGTAGACTTATAGAAAAGGACACACACAGTACCAAAGTCAGTGGGATGGTGTCTCCTCTTTTGGCCACAGTCTCGCTCTTGCAGGTACCAATGGAGATTCCTAGCTCAGACCCTCTGCCTCAGCCATTAGGTAATTTGGCCACAGTGATCAGATGACTTGGCCACAGAACCCATTTTTCAAATCACTTAGAAACAAGTGAGTGACACAAACTGGTTTATGTGACTCATGCTCTCTGAAACAGCACTCTGAAAACAGTTTTTATGGTTAAAAATGATTATAATTTGTCAATTACAGCACGCTACGCAATGGGGCCCAAGTGTTCCACATTTCTGTCATTTGTCACACATTGCTATGGCATGTGTCACACACTGGCAAAACTGTAAATGTTGAGAAGTTCGGTTATGGTCTTGTGAGTATGAATGCATAGCAGGCAGTCTCTTAACAAAAAGGCATTTTGAAAAACAGGAGAACGATGTCGCTCAGTGGGAACAAATAAACAGAATGAATAAACTACATACACATAGGTGGGGAAGAATGACTCTAGAAAGGGATATCTGAGTTGTTACAGACCACAAATGGTGGGAAACAACAAAGCCACAGAAAAGGCACATTCTGTGCTGTGCTGCATCGGTAAGCCTTCCCTGCAAGACTCAAAACTGCTCTTTGAAGAAGGAGGGTGTGGAGAGATCAGGGATAGTCTAGAGGAGAGCAAAAATCACCCTAAACATAAGCATGAACATATGAACACACGACCATAAAGGAGTGAATAACTTCAAGATAAGAAATGCTTAAACAGTGCAACAGAAATTATGTGCATTTAAGCTATACATAATTACTCTGGCTTTAGCAGTGTAACAATGTCATGCTACTGCTGCAACAGATCATTGTGTGCCAAACTCTGATTCTGCTGGGATATGGAATTTCCCTTCCGATGTCAGACACATGCCTTTTGGATTTACCCTTTGACAGTTCAAATTCACACACAGCTCAATGCACGGGAGAGACTAGCCCTCCGGCAGGCCATCCCTTTTCATTTTCAAGGAAGGTTGTTCATGCAGACAACCTGCTCCATGCTTATTCTGGTAGAAGGATATTAATTAAATAAGCTTTGTGTCAGATGCCCTCTTTAAACTCTTATGTTAAGAGCGCTAACACTAGACAATAGATCAAAACTTTAGTTTTTAGAGTGTGCTTATAAAGAAAATGTGGCTCAGTTTTTAGCAAAAATTACCAGTCTGCTTGGGGCAGCTGATAAAACCATTTGGTTAGCTCAGATCTACTTTACAGACTCAGCAGAGGGAGGGTTGTTACATTTCGTGAATATGACCTTCTGTGCAACACAGGACATGCAGCTCTTGAGATGGTAGAGGAATTAGGAAGGAGAGAAAAAGATCCTGACTCTGTGTTTGGCAAAATGTTCTGTGTTTGGATCACAGTGCGCGTGTGTGCACGTATGTGTGCATATGAGCATGTGAAATTTTGTGTGGGGATGTGGGGAAAGCAATAGTCACAATTCATCAGCTTAGTGTCATTTGGAGGATGCTGGACGTTTATTGCTGGGGATAGAACAGTCATTTCCTGTGGGAAAAGACTGTTAGTGGAGTAATTCCAGAAAGTTTCAAAAATTAACCTACGTGTTTCTGAAACATTCTAGAGGTTTTTAGACGTTTGTAACGTCATCCAGATCTTATGTATGGACCTGTTTACATTTTATTCAGCCAAACTGGAGACTTTGTAGAACAAGGACAGTTGTCCTTGTTCAAAAAGTCATCCAGAAATCTGGCCTGAAGAGCTTGCCATAAAATAAAATGAATTAAAATATGTCTCATTTTAACTAAAAAAAAAAAAATTCTATTAAAATCCAGATTCCTGAAGACGCCAAGATTTGAAGCCTGTGTTCTCAATAAAAGGTTATACGGTGTGTCTTGCCAATCCTAAGTGTTCAAAAATAATGAAACTGGCATGAAAATGAAAATCTCTCTTAAAATGACACATTAGTTTTTGGCCTCTGGATTTTTGAACTGTAGCTACCCAGATTGTCAAGCTTATTTTTGCAATCATCACAATTAGAAATTAATGAAAAAACAAAATTGCAGAGGAAAGAAGTACAGATTCTCAAGCAGTATCTGGACTGAACGGGCTGAGACTTTGTCAAGAAAGCTTCAAGTCCTAAGAGCTTCACGGTGACAGCCTAAGTGTTGGCCCCTGCAGAACAGCCAGTATCTGTATCTGGATGGATTTTACAAGCTGCTCTCTATTGCTTATCTTTCAAGTGCTGCATTGGTGGAACATACCACTTGGCTACAACTAACTTCTAAGAGAACTGGTCTGACCATCTATGTTTCTGAGGCACTTTTTATTACAAAACAGGTATCTCCAAAGAACCATTATTTTAACTAATGTTTGTGGATCTTTAGTCAATAGTCATTATTTTTTGACAACAGCTCACCAAATCAGGGCTGTGATCCAACTGACAGTTCACACCATCTACACTGGCTGAATTCACAAAAGCAGGAGCTTTTATTGCCAACCTAGGTAAATAACGGCTGAACAGATGCTGCGGGGAAAACATGGTACTGCAGCAAGAGCCAAGGCCCTTATCACTTTCCTTTTGCAGGCAGAAAGGCAGCATAAAGCAATGCTGGATTTCATTTTTGAACTCGCTTGCTATTCCCGCTGAACAGGGAGAGGTTTAATGGGATGCACTGGACCAAGGCTGCACCTGCAGAATTTGTTTTTCAGGAGCAGTGCAACCTTTCTGTAATGCATGGGCAGATTTTCAGAGGGATTTAAATACTGAAGTAAGGTGTTTGCCACCTAAGGAGATTTGCTAAAAGGGTCTAACTCCCCCCTAAAGTAAAATGCATCCGTTCTTCTTTCGCTACGTCCATCTCATACAGCTTTTAGAGGGAAAAAGAGAGAGCAGAAAGGACACATTTGTCATGTGTTAGCCACACATGACACAGGATTCCTTCTGCACAGGGTCATTTTTACAGCTTCATCTTCTACCAATGGGTCCCAGCAATTTGCCACAGAAGGAGCATCCATCAGCAACAGGTGAACATGTATCTTCCATAGCTTTTAATGTCAGCCTCAATGCCATTCCCTCAATGCCTTTCACTGCTCTGCGTGTGTGTAGGAGGGTTGGGTGTGAATCCCAGGGGAGGGGATTTCACACCTGAGTATAGGGACGTTAATTTGCTACTCTCCTCTGCAGGTGTAACTGCGGGTCTGGAGTAATTGTAATATGTGAACTTGCATAATCAAAGATGGAGATACCCATAATCCTGACTATTTCCAGGTGGGTAATATGAAGGATGCTGAAGCCTGTGCTGTGATGGATTTTGCTCTTCTCTAGTAACGCAAAATCTGCTCTGATGTATTCCTTATCCAAGGCGGCAGAGGGAGGCAGGGTAGGAGGCAGGTTTTGAGCTTGGAGATGCATCTGGTGGTGGGGAGAGAGGCAGGAGGAAGAAGGGACACAGTGGTCTTGGCGCGGAGCAGTTCTCAATTACACAGCATTAACTGAGGGCTGCCATACAAAACAAGCCAGCAGCTGCGCCTTTGTTTTGTAGGGGTTTTGTGCCTGAACAATTAGAGCCTGAACCAGCAGGCGCTGCAGACCGAGCTGGGCTGTTGTGGCCGTGGGACAGCCTTCTGCTCTCTCTTCGCACGTGCCCGTACCGGGCAGTCACAAAGTCAGCCCTTAGCCAGGCTGCTGTACAAGGGACGGCCAGCCTGCTTGGCAAGCGGTTTGCTGCTGGCCAGGCATCAAGGTTAGTGCACAATGCTGCTGCTGAGGCTCAAACCTGCGGCTTTCTGCCCTGCACCTCCAAATCCCTCTACTGGCCTTTGGCCCAAAGCAGAGCCGAGCCCTTTCAGAGCTGCTACGTGACAATTACTGCTCCTTACACTTTCCCTTAAGAGTATGCATGGAATTTCTTAATTTCCAGCACCACAATAAATACCTATTTACTTGTTTAGTGCTATTCTGCTGGCCATAGAGAGGCAGGCAGTACCAGGATGGTGCAAAAGCCTGCCTGTACAATCACTTCTGGAACAAATTTGAACCAGTAGAGTTGATTTCAGATCACAGTATTTGGCAGCATCTGGATGAGGTATGTTTGCCCCAGTACTAGGTCTTCCCAAAGCTGGTTGTCTGTCAAATTCCATTCTTCCAACATGCTAGTCAAAGGCAGGGAGCTGTTTGAGTGTGTATGGGAGGTGACCAGCTTTGGCTGTGTAAGCAGTAGCTTTGGTAAATTGCTGCCACTCCAGCAGCAGATGCTGGGAAAAGGTAGCGTCAGCAGAGGTGACTTGACCCAGGAGCCTGAGATTCAGCCCCTTGTCCTGCTTTTGACTTGCAGCATGAGCTCAGTCACACTGCTTTCCACTTCAGCTCTTCACCTGCCTTGGCTCTGTGCGGTACAACACCTTAAGGGAAGGGCTCTGCTTCTTATCTCAATTTGTTGGCATAGTAGACCTCAAGGTACACCTTATAATGTTAGTAATAATAAACATGCATTAGCAAGCTATTAGCAGGATCTGAAATGTTATGCTGACCTACAACAGAAGCCCAAAGGAGTCACATCTATGTGCATCATTTCCAGTTCTGGTCTTGCTGAAGTCTGTCTTTTTGCACTCTTCAAAAGGAGTACAGCTAGGGTCAGAGCAGAGGGAAGAGCTGCCTCTCTCTGAAGGGCAAAATGTCCAAGTCCCGAAGGACTGACTCTCACCTTCAGCAATGTCCTTCAGCATCCTGGGAGAGCCTGCATTCACCACTCACAAGACTGGGAAGGAAGTTATCCTACACCAGGATGTAGGTGCAATTTAACCCTCATATTTCCTGCTGATCCCTGCTGCTACACCTATTCTAGCTCATCCAGGAGGCAGTGATAGAATCTGAGCACTATCTCTCTCCAAGTCAGCCAGGCAGAGCAATATGACTTGGCAGACACTGGAAGAGCCTGGGAAACATGCTGCAATTAATTGACCACATCCACGATACCAGAAGGGTCAACAAGAAGAGATGCTGCCAGGCCAGACCTGAGAAAACAAATCCTGTTGCCCATGTTGCACAGGGCCGTGTGTCCCTCAAAACAGCACTGTTGTACTTGTCAAGTGGGCTAATTAGTTCTGTCTCACATTCAGGCCAGGTTCAGCCCCTGTGGGAGCCCATATGCTATTTGTGGTACCTAGGTAGCTCGGTCAGTACACAGCTTGGAAGACTCCTGCCCCAGGCAACTACTGCAGAATGCAATACCCTTTTGTGACAATCCAGGTCCTGATGGGATTTCAGCACCATTCCCCTGTTGCAACAGGTTCCTGAGGTTGCAAGAGCTCTGTTCCTTAGCACCCGCAAGACTCTGCACTGCAGGAATGACAAAGTAGTTATGCAGACTAGTGCATTTTATAAGAAGCAATTACGGAGCTGAGCAGATCTGTGTGAGAGGAACTGAGTAAAACATTACTATGAAAGGTCTGCTGTAACTGTCGGTTTGAGAGAAACGGTATGGCTTCGGCCCCTGCCAAATTGTTTAATTTTCCCTAAAATTCGCAACACACTAGGAAGGGGAATGGGAGGCTGTATGAGAATCCTCATTTGCTAGAGAGCTCTCAATCTATCTCTGGAGATTTATGAAACCTTGTCGCTTGTTCTCTGTTAATGTCTTATACGCCTGAAAAGCCCTTTTTGGTTAGAATAAATGATGGCCTCCCCCGCCAATGGCAAGAACAGATTGTTATGTAGTGCTCCAAAAGGACCTGACTGAATTGCACCAGGAAAGATGAAACACCATGGCATTTCTTTTGAAGCAAAAGTAAAACTAGTTACACTCTGTGTCTATAGTCTTTTATTTAGCAGAAGAAAGAGAGATTAATAATAGATGGTCCCCTGGAAATATTGTTCCACCAGCTCTTAGTTGGAATCAGGCAATGCTAATACTCTAAGAGCATTCAAGACTGTTCTATTTAATCTCCATAATGATACAGTAATTTTAGCCTAGTGAAAAGCAGTGGCAGCTTCCCCGCTTCCCCCATAAAGACCTTGAATCTTTAAGTGAAAGGAGGTCTTTAGCCATGTCCCAAGGCAATAAAGAGCCTTTACCTTCCCTGTCATTCTCTAGAAGTGTAAGATAACCAGGACATGATATAAGGCATTGTGATTAGGAAACAATATACCACTGAAATGTTTCAGGATGCAAGAGGCCTCTTAAAAAAATAAAGTGCCTTGGAAATACAATGTAGGTGAGGGTAGTTGAGAGATAGAGAGTTTATCACAGTGACAGCAATAGGACAATAAACTTTGTTTACTACAGATGTATTTGGTTTGGGGTTGCTAAATCCCTAAGGAAGGGTGAAAAGGCAGGGCCATACCATATAAAGCCACCACCTACAGCATCCTGAATCCATGTTTCTCAATTATGTTCCAGATATTAAGATTTGATACCTGTAAAAGTCCACATCAGCCTCAGAGATCATCCCAACAAAGTAAATGAAAACAGGTGCTTGGATGTTCCAGAGTGTTTGGTAAAAGCTTAGCAGTCAGGCCTAAAACTACAGCTTCATTAAACAGGCACTAACTCACACATATACTCTACTGTAGAAGTAGCTGTGAAAAAACAGGTAAGTTTCCTCCTTCCTAATTTTGACTCTTACGACAGATCAGGCCACTGCCATACCCACCAATTCATCTGAAATGATAAAAATAGCCTACAGTGTGTTTCCTTTCTGCTGAATCTGAATGCAAACCAGATGTGTCGCATGCCAGAGGATCACTTTGGTTGATGGTAGTCTGTGAGCCAAAAGGTTCTTTACTGTTCGGTGTCTAAGAGGTGTGCAGCACCTTGCCTTATGCTGTGTGGACTGCAGAAGTCCACAAAATACGCAACCTTGCCCAGTAACAGAAGATATTGGGAAGTATCAGACCTGCTATTTCCCTGCCTTACAGTCAACAATTCCTCTTGCATTTACTTAAAAGTACTTGGGGTGCAGGATGGATATATGTTGTGAACTGAGAAGGTGCAAAGGCCAGGAAAATATGTAAAAAGTGTACAGAACTAGCACAACCTGATCCAGAGAATTTAACTATGTTGGCATGGTCATTCTCTGAAGAAGGATTAGGACCTTCTCACAGCCTGCGGTCCTGAACAACAGCCAACCATGTGTACAGTTCTGAACTGGTACCCTAGCTGGTACCAGTCTTCACCTAAGGGGCAGCATGTCATTTGCTGTTCAAGCTTCATCAGGTTACCCTGGTTACCATTCCTGCCTCCCCAGCAATGTCCACCCTGGAAGATGGGTTAACATCAAAGGGGTGCCATGAATAAGATGCTGTGCAGCAGGTGGAGGCTGAGGACAAGGGAGCATGATGCAAGGCTCTGTGCAGCACTCCTTAGGGACAGGTCACAGACCAATGGCACTCTCTCCCTTTTGGGGCACCCCTCTGAACGATATGTTTCACTCCAGCTCCGTGCAAATCTCCGTTCTGGCTGTAAGTAGCCTCCTGCCAGCCATGGTGTTAGTAAGTGGGAGGTTACACTGATCACACTGGAACACTCTGAAACTGAACTGTAAAGCTAGGTTCTTGGAGGTAAAACAGATAGAAAAGACATTTGTCTGTTCATTTGCACATCCATTCCCTGAGAGCCAAGAGTTGCAGTCTCACCTGGATGATACTCTGGCTTCATATGGCTGGTGATGTCAGTTTCCTCTCTGCCCAGTGGACCACTGGATAAGAGCATCACAGAGCAAAGGCAAAGCAGAACTTGACCGCCCAGCTCCTGATCCATGCCAAAATTCCTTAACCTTTTCACCATCCCTGATGCTAGGCCAGTGGAGCTGGGCCTGGTCCAGGTCCTGGACTGCCAGGCAGCAGACAGCTGCTGCCTTTTGGATATTGTGCATTGTGCCAAAAGAGGGGTGGGATCCCTTCCTCTTGCAGTGCACAAGGACCATGCAGAGGCTCTTGCCCCTGCAGTAGGCATCAAGTGCTCTGCTCTGCTCCCAATAATTTCCTTGCAGTTTCAAACTAGATACTTTCCAGAAGACTTGTTTCATTTTAAAGTGGCATTTAAAGTGTTGTTATGGTGTCCTGCCCTCACGGTGAAGCAGCAGAATAATTTGGGCCACGGCTGAAAACATGCCTGAGTCTTCTGTAAATGGCATCACGGCAGAGCTGAACTCAGATGTAAAGAGGATACAGCTCCCTGGAGTGTCTCAGCACCTGGTCACATGCTGAGTTTGATACAGAAGACATCATCAGATGCAAACCTTCATTTGACCTCCCTCCTCAGATACAAGTCTGGCAGTGACCCAATCCCATGCATTTGTGCTCTGTACCAAGCCGTCTATCTGTAACAAACCCTGTATTAATGTTGGCATTTTCCACTCTGAAGCAACGGCATTAACCTATTCAGGGGCTGATTTAATGCAGGACACTGGGAATAAAGCACATCTAATGTAATCAATCTTGCATTTCTAGCTGAGGCAGTGCTTAGGTTGCTTTTTGCTAACAGCAGCAGCTATACAGAACTGGTATGTATAGTACCCCTGCTACAGAAAAAAGCTAACTGGCAGGAGAAGAAAGGATTGTTCCTGGCATCATTTCCCCACCTACACAGCAGAAGGCAGAGCGGTTTCAAGCCAAGCAATTATCCTCAATTTATTACAGTAATGACAATAGTGAAGGGCAAAGCTGAAAAATCTTTCTGGACAGAGCTGACTATCAGGAAAGGAGGTTTCTGTCAAAGTGATTGCACTCAGACCTACAAGTCCCGCATGGGTGTTCAGAGAGTGCTTACATCCCTTTTTCTCCTACCTCAAGGGTCTGCCCTTTTTGCCTGGTGATCTGGAGCCATCTCTGCACTGCGTCACTGTCAGATGCCTGCACCCTTCCGGAGCAGCACTGCAGGGACTGCCCTCCCTCCCACCCACAGGGCTGGCACCCTGCTGCCACCACCACGGTGATGGGGTGGCAGACCTTTCACAGCTCCTCTTCCTCCCCATTGCCATGCACCTTTGTCTGGCAAAGCACTGGCTCCTTCCTCCCCTGGCCCAAGCAGGAGAGCCATGTGGCGATTGCCACCCAGGAAGGAATCCTCTGGCCAAAGACATAGGAGGTGATGCTGCAAAGGTCATTCCAGCAACCTTGGTTTGTGCAAGTGAAGGCTACTGAAGTTAATGGAGGTCCATAAATGGCTGAGGAATGGAGGTCTGGACCCATGCTATACATAGGACAGTGAAAAAACAGCCATGGGAGCAGACAGTGTTCAAAATGACCAGCTGATTGAGTGCATTTATGCACAGAAATTGAAACTAGCAAAGATTTGGAAAGAAACTATCAGTCTCCATTAAAAACAAAAAAACCAAAACAAAACAAAACCAGAAACAAACATAAACAGGCCCTGCAACTGGCTGAGGTTCAGCCAAAGGGTGAACAACAAGTCTTTAACATTCAAAGTTCTCAACTTTGGGAAATGTGATCCACAGACTTTGGCTAAATTGTCAACTGCCAAATGTCAATGAAGTGCAACATTGCTATTTTTTTTTTTTCTGAAGGAAGTCGTTAGCTAACAGTCTATTACATCCAATGAAACAATGACAGAAAAACAGCCTAACTTGAAATGTTTTGTTCACATTTTGTTTACATTTATTTTGTCCACTTTTAGCAATAAATGCCAGAAAGAATGTCTTTTAATAGTGACAAACCATTGTTTTCCTATGTATTTTAAACAATATTTCTTACAAAAAAAAAACCAAAACCCCTCTGGAATGGAAGGATTCTGGAATTATTTTTGCTATGTTGTATCTTTATGCAATCTTACTACCCTTTATTTGTTACTGTTTTCCCCTTCCTGGATTTTCATTAGTACATGCTACCCTTTAAAGTGAGGACAGCTTCCTCTCACGCTGGAGACTTCGTTCTTGATGCCTCCACAAGTTTCGCCTGTGATACCAGGTAAATCACAGTGGCCCTGTAACAGGAGCTGTTGGCACTCAAAGACTGTGAATTCACCCAAGCAAGGCAAAACATTTGTAAACTGTCACCTACAATGTTATTACTGACTCACGCACTGTAAAATGGGGCTCGTGAGTATATTTCCTTAGTTCTCTCCCAGGCTTGTAACGGACATGAGCGCAGGCTGCTGTAAAAATGTGTGTTGGAGGGTGTTACTGGAAGATCAGTCCATTACAGTTCTCTTCATCTCATGCTGTGCAAACTGGGGTGCTAAATGGTCCTGCAGTGTGCTTTGCCAATGCCAGCAGAGACACTGCAAACCTCACAGCACAAGGCCTATGGCAATGCAGGCTAACAGTGTAAAGAAAATCATTGTAACGTCTGCAGCAGCATCATTCTCTACTTGCAGGTCTGGATATTCCCTCACCCGCCTCCCTGACGCTTTCAAAGGAGAAGTGAAGTGCCCCCCATAGCACAGCTTTGTGTGGTCCAGCTCAGGAATATCTCCTCCCATCCCGAAACCTGAACAAGCTCCCTGGGATCTAGGTACTGTTCACCACACAGCCCAAATGCTTGGCATGCACCACAGTGACATTTCAATCACGGTCACCATTTCCCCTTCAGACTGAAGCCCATTAGCTGCTAAACTGGGCTACTTCCCGGCGCTCATTTGAAGGAAGCACTTTGTTGGGAGAATAATCAATCTTACCACAAAACTCTAGTTTGTACTCTCTCAGGTGATTAAACAGTCACATGGGAGAAAAATGACACAATTCAAGGGCTGCTCTTAACTGAGCTAGGACATGAAAAATGCAAAGTGTCACTATATTACTTTGACTCCCTTACATCAACAGCCCCAAAAAGGAGCCATGAAGTGCAGCCCCTCCGTGATGGACTTATGCATAATTCAAAACATGAGCTGCCTTCGAGAGCAGATCTTTGGGTCTGAGTCTGCTGAGAATGCCAAGCAGCATAAGCTGCAAGGCTTCTCAAGCAATGAAAAGGGGAGATCACGAACAGTGTGCGAAAATGAAGCATGGGAAAGACTGAGGTTGAGATCACACATGGGAAATCACAAATTAACAACTTTAAAAGCTCTGTTAGCAAGTGAAAATCCTCAGAAACTCTCATAGTTTTACAGTTATCTCTAGATTTGTGATCCTTCTGCTACATAGTCTACTTATGCTTTATGAGTATTTGCCTTATGGGCTCCCCTCAAAAATGGAACCTAATGCTCTTTAAATTGTAGAATTTAAAGCAGAATTAATGTTAGATTTCAAATGTCCATTCCAAGATTTCCAGTTATCATTCCATGGTTTCTTCAGTTTTTCCATGCAAGCCTAGAGAGGCTGAGCTACAATTGGAAAGGTAGAGAGCATTTTCAGTCCTGAACTCACCACAAGATAAAACAAAGGCCAGTGTAGCTGAACTGCCCATTAGTTTTCAGTGAAAACCAGAGTCAGCGTGTATGTAAAAAGTTGTTTCAAGTAATTATTGTAAAAGTGAAGAAATCTGCATTCAACTCAAATCACCAGAGGGTAGGCTTTGAATTTGCTAAAGCTTTTCTCTTGATGAGATTGGGATATGAATCAGTTACCTTGGGTTAGCAAGTTACTGTGGTGCAATTTGTGACATTACTGGTTGGGACGCATTCTTCCTGAGCAGTGGAGGTCAACTGACCTCCAGAGTAAATTCCAGCAGTTGAACAGGCTTATTCTTAAAAAAATGGTGGTTAATGTCTAGTTTGAATAATCTATTTTCAGCTCACTCTTACATCATGCAGTGTTTACTTGTCAGTTCTGAACATCCCAAATTTTCTCTTATATGACCTGTCTTTACACAAAAGTCATGGTCAAGTCATTTGTCTGATCTTTCTTTATTGACTGACATTTTCAAGTCTTCCTCTGCAGGAGCAGTATTTACACGACTTGATCAACATTTGCAAATTGTATTTTTAAAAAAATGTCAGTGTTTCTCCTAAGTATTATTTTGGATTAATTATCAAGAATATTTTGTCAGGTATTATACATTTTGCCATGTATTATACATTTTGTCATTTGTAATACAGAGTAATATGTGAAAATTAATATATGAATATCAGACAGTAGTGCTGGTATACCAATCTGTTACAATCAATGTGTATTAGCATCCTGAAAGTACCAGTAACAGCCCTGAGAAGACATTAGAGATGATCTGCAAAAGCAAAAGCAGACCATAACCACATATTACTCTGCAACTTGGGGAAGCTTCTAGATACCTGTTAGGGGCAAGTCAACTTATATACCAAATTCTGCCTTGAATGCTGCCATACTGACATGCCATGCTCGCTGGATCTCAGTCCTGTTCAGGAAGCATCAGAATATTTTTATGTTTTCTTTGTCTTCGGCCCCCTCTCCTACCAGCTTCTGCCCAGCTAAGTGGCTTGAGGGAACTGAGACTTCCTCTGATTCACAGCTATAAACCTGCTTCCTAGGCTTGCAGCAGTTATCCGAATACATTTCCAGAACATATCTTTTTAATCCTTCCTCCAAATTTGGAGCAGGAGAAATGGCACACACTGAAGAGACGATTAGTAACAATTAGGAAAATTAGACGGTTGCTTGAAAAGCTACTTACCTGAGAGATCTCCATTAACCTCTACAGCATGGTGAATTCAAATGCTTGGAGCTAGCAAGCAACAGAGAGGTTGCTAGCCACGTTCTTGAACCTTCAGATGTTCAAAACCCAGCATATTTGTTGGCTTTACTGTCCAGATACCATGTTATAAAGCATCTTTCTGTTAAGTGACTTTGAAGAAAAGCCTCTGTGTGCTAATGCATTTATTGGCTTTTTGATCCTGAAACACAGCCTTTCTTTGCACACAAACAGAATACATATACAGCTGTACGTCTCAAAAATTACATAGCTGGAGGAGTCTGCAAAAATTGTTACTGATAACCTTCAAAATCTATTAATGCTATCACTAAATCAAAGTCTCCAAAAAGCAGAGTGGGCTGACGAACCTCCATGAGGCAATGGCTGGAGTACACTGAGGGCTTTTGAACAAAGCAATGGGAGGAAATTCAATGACAGAGAGACACTTTGCAACATTTGCTGCACAGGAAGAGCAGAGTGGCTCCAGCCTTTGCGGAGGCCAGGGAAAGCAGGGTGCAAAGGGCACATCCCCGCATCTCGGTGTCAGGGAGGAGCCTGTACTCATCATGACTGGGTGGCAAGAGGATCTGCCCTGCAGAGGTTCCCTTAGAAATGCAGCATGGCCAAAGAATGGATGACTATATTCATAGTCCAGCCTCTCAGCAGGGGGACAAGCTGCTTCAGGACCTCCTGCAAGTCCTATGCAGACTGCAGGTACCTGTGGCATTGCGGAACAGATTCTTCTTGTCTTCTTCCAGTCAAGAAAGGATCAGACCTCCCCTGCTGTCCTGTGCATGGCAACTTCTTCCCAGTTTCCTGGCTACTTAATGATGTTCCTCTCCTGCAAGTATAAGCTCAAGCCTCTCCAACCCCCTGTACCAACACAGCAGGAAGCTTTTTGTCATTCCTCTTATCCTGTGCTTTTTAATTCCTAAAACCCTAACAACACAGTCACTAGTTTGTTCCCTGACCAGTGCAAACTAGACAGTGAAATGATCATTCTTCCATTCCCCCTACAGTTGCCTCTCTCACCCTGACACACTTCATTTCCCTTGCTAAGGCGGTATTACCTTCCCACTGCTAACCTTCCTGCTGCGTGCACCACAGCCCAAGAAGTACTATCTTGAAAATATAAAAATGTCTTGAAAATCCCAGCTCTCTGGAAATTATAAGCCATTGTGACTTTCTTGGTATGATCATGCTCCTTAATTCCCATGTCGTGTAATCATAAAAGATGCTTGAGCATCATGCAACTGTACCAGGCTGTGGCCATGCAGCAGACCTACTGTAGGACAGAAATGCTAGAGAATCCATCACATAAGCAAAGTGTCTTTAAGCTGAGTAGATAGGAGTGATGCACAAACACCAAATACTTCCCTCCCACAAATCCATGCTCTTGGGCTGTTTCTGCTTTTGGAAGGAAAAACCAAATGTTGCAGGAGCTGAGACAATAAATTGAATGAAGGGCAAACTGATGCAGTGGTCCTTGGGCAAATGGGAGAAGAGTCAGCAGGGCACAGAGGAAGAAATCTTTGAAAGCATGAGCAGAAGTCAAGCCAAGAGAAGAGCCTGCACAGTTAAAACCATTGAGCTGACCTCCTGCTCACCCAAGAAGCCTTGCTGAGGGCATCCTTCAGAGCAGGACAGAACCAGCTGAAACTCCTCCTAAAATGCGCACAATATTGCCAAGGATGGATGATATTGGTCTTTTCTTCCCTTGACTGACCCTTAGGACTGTTGTTCTACACCAGTAAGAAGCAGCATGCGACCTTGAGGGCCAAGAAGGAGGACAGTGAGGGCCCCTGCATATGTGAGACAGGGGTCTTCTGCTATGACTGGACACCATTACTTATGTACTGTTTAAAATATTGGACAGACTAGTTCATGCATCTTGAGGACTTCTGAACAGTGTCCAAGACATTGAACAGTTTTTGTCCTTCATTGGGATTTTGGACTAGCCTCTCTATAAGTATCATATCAAAATTACAACTGTATTCATCTAAAAACTAAGAAAGCATGAAGGGGGATGAAATAATTCAAGGACTGAAAACAATTCGCTCCATGGGGAGAATTATGGAGCTCAGCATGCCTGTCCTCTCAAAAAGGCTTATCCAAAACTGAGCTGATTACAGTGTATGTGCACCTTTGTGAGGGGAAAATAGATGGCACGGAAGAGCTGTTAAATCTAGGACAGAAAGGTGTAAATGAACGAGTGGCTGGAATACAAACACATATTTTCAAAGTCAAAGTAGCCAGTTCTGTTTAGAAGAGAATCTAGAATAAGCAAAAAGGCAGACACAGTCTTGCTGTCAGTCTTCACCCCACAGCCGGCGGGGGTCTGGAAGAAACTTTAGCCAGGAAGATATTCTGTGTCATGTAGGTCATGGACCAGAGCATCCCAATGCTCTGGTAAGGCTTACAGGGCTACGGACCTGAGAACCTTTATGCCAGTGAAAATTCAGGCCATTTCGTTTAAGTGGAAAAACTAAATTAATTATCCAGATTAATTTAGTATAGTGAAAAGCATAAATTTCTCTTCTTGAGATCCAGTTCCAGCAGCTTTACACTGGCTTCCAGTTACCACCTTAGAAGATTTAAGTCATCTTTTATGAGCTCGGAGCCTTTTCTTTTTTTTTTGCATAAGAGAAAGGCTTTTGAACGAGCTTGATACTCTTTCTTTCTCCTTTGATCTGTCTAATCATATGAATTAATTGACTGTTAAAAATTGTAAAATTCAAATCTCTTTCAGGAATTCCATAGAAATACTGAACTATGTCACGAATCATGCTTAAGATCATAGCTTCATATACAACCCCCAGTGCCATGTGACTACCAACCCAGTATTGATTTCCTTTCATCTCAAAAACTGAAGCGATATTCATTGCCAAAATAAAAAGCTGCCTGAGTTACGAGAATGCACTGCCAGCAAGTTCCAGGATGAAGCATAGATATAAAAAAGAAAAAGTGAGGGAGGGAGTAGTGAAAGCATATGTGAAAAAAAACTGAATATATTATGTGAGAAGATATATTTTAAAACTAGGCTTTCCTAATAAAGCAACACAGGAGCAATGCCGCAATACCACTGATCTTGTCCAGAGCTGGACGGATGTTGCCTCTGGTTCAGCTTAGAGCAGCCCTGAGTGGTGGCCAGCCATGTCACACTGGATTTGTTCCTGCCTATTTTTCCCCAGCTAAACCCTTTCCTTTTGTCTCAGTGACTAGGACTATACTGGGGATGGGGTGGGGGCAGACAGGGATGAGAGACAGGATGAGACAGGACAGTGTCTAAATAAGCAGACATTACATTGCCCAAAAATAATGCATAGGTATTCCTCCCTTGCTGCTTTCAAGAACTCTATAATTGCCAAACAACAGTCATGCTCAGGCTCTTGAGTTTAATGTGTACCGCCTACTGAGTCTGGTACTTCATATAACATTTTATCGTGAAAGATCAAGATGTGATTCACAGTGCTTACTCTCCAGGAAACCGGGCTCCCTCCAGTACAAATAGTAAAGGTAGCCAGTGTGCCTACTATAAAGCAATTCACAAAAAGGCAGTGCCTGCTCCTCTCCGTGGTCTGTCTGCGAACAAGAGGGCAGAAGCCCTTAGCAGGAGACACTCTAAAGTTGCCTACCCGACTCCAAAGCTATGCAGCATGACTCAGTCCTTCCTTGATTTCATGCGGCCTGAATATAGCCTGAAGCACAAACACTCCTCTCTTTGCTTAACTTAGTGCCTTGTATCAAAAAAAGACATCTTCGGGTTCAAACAGATCTGAATTCCTCAAAGAAAACAATTCTCTTCCCTCAGTCAGAGAAAGTCTTTTCTCCGAATACCTTCCCATCCTAATTGAAGCAGGCTTTTTCCTTTCAGAAGTCTTTCATCACTTGCCATGGCATCTTCTAGGGCTGTCTGCCCTTTCCTGCCAGAGAGCCAGAGCAGTCTCTGCCCAGGTACTGTCTGCAGTAGATCGGCATCACGTGTGCTCTCCCTGAACCAGCTGCCTCATTGCATTGCTATTGATTCCGAGTTGGATTTCTGCAGCAAATCTATTGCATTTCCATACGTAAGACTGCAAATGATGAAAATGCTCATTTATATTGTTCCAGCTCTGCATCACAATTAACCTGCTACTTAGCCTCCAGCAAGCCAAATTCTGCCTTCTCATCTGATGCTGAGAAAATTTGCCAAGGTTTCTCTGCACCCGAAAGTTAGACGTTGGAAATCTGGGGTGGGCTGCTGCGCATGTTATTTGCAGTGTGTGAATAGGAAATACATAATTTCACTTAAAAGTACAAAAGATACTGAAGGGTGATAATTTCAGTCCCCTGCAGTGGAAATCCAAAATCTGGGTTTTGTTATGACATAAATTTTTAATCAGTTTTGCTTAGAAACTTATGATGCGGTACAGTCCCAGACATCATTTTTAATAAAGAAACAATAGCTATATACTCTATATACCTATTGTGTTTTCTATACTCACATATGCATATGTACATAAATGAGGAGGGAGACCATGCAGAAGTTCCATGTAGTATGAATACATAACTTATTCTTAGTGAAGTTTACAAAATAAAATGCAGCTTTTAAAAAGAAATACAAGTGCAGACTACTGTGTTGCACTGAAAAATTCAGACTGTTATTAAGAGAAAATACTTCAGGAAATAACTGCTTTTTCTCCATCATGTTGTGTACTTGATGCATGATGCACGAAAGAAAAAAGACGACCATCGGGTCGCTCTGAAAGCCATGAATTTGGAGTGCTTGTCGAAAGAAAGAAACATAAGAGCGACCAGTTCAGTCCTCTGCATGTTAAATAGAAGAACTGTCTCTATGCAAGCAATGAATGTTGAGAAGGAAGATGGTAGAGATACAAAAAGAAACAAAACAATAAATTTGTCTGTACAAACTGTGTACTTGTTCAGAGCATTTTAAAGACAGTGTGATTAATTGGGCTGGGGAGGGGAGAGGAAGTCTCAGTTATCGCTTTAGAAGGCTTAATGAACCTGAACTCCCTAAAAATTGCAGCATCTTATGCATCTCACCCCATCAGTCCCAATCTCACTTTACTCTGAGTGTTCCTGCCACAAGTATATACATCTGTATGACACCATGACTTTTGGGACAGCAGAGAAAGAAGTGTTTCAGGGAAATACAGATTGGCTGGCTCAGTACAGTGGCACTTGCTTTATTGATGCTTGTTAATGGAGGCCCAATTGTGTCTCCAGGGCTTACTGAGATCAGCATCTCTTTATCGTGCTCTTGAATTAGGCTCAGAACTTGTCTGGTATCTTAACCGTGATTAATTATAACTTCCCTGTGACAAGGGAACAAGACATTGTTAATTCACAGGACACATCAAAGAAAAGTCATGGCTTTCAAAACAAGTCTTCATATTGTGTAGCGACATTTAACTTAGAAACTGAATTGCAAGGCTAGTCTCCCTATACATTCATTTGAGAAAGAGAATTACTCCTGCTAGGCTGGGAATTGCCTGGGGGAGGTCTCTTCCTTTATGCTGAATAGGAAGCTGAAGGTTGCCTAGCTTCCAAATGTAGGCACTTAAGTCAGGTGTCTGAAGCTAATCAACACCAATACTGTATCAGAAATGGAGCAACATCTGCTTTAAGGTGCTTTCCTTCTGCATCTTCAAGCTTTGGGGAAAAAGCAATCTCCCTTGGGGTGCTGCCCTGCATAATAACAGTGAGTGTAGAAAAGACTGGTATATTGCCTGTGCTGTATCATCTGCTCCTCCCTCCTGTGAGTACACTCGAGCCCTGCGGCTCTCTGAGACGTCGCTGACCTTGACACTTTCAGAGACTGCCAGGCATGGACTCAATCCTACAGCGCTGCAATGGGGAACTGCACAGCATGGGTCAGACTTAGACTGTTTAAAGAAAAAGAGCGAACACCATGTGAAGCTGCTATGAATAAATCCTTGCTATCCACAAACTGAAGCCTTCAGATGGGCTCCCTCCAGCCTGCCACAGAGATAAAATACAGACCCTCACAAATCACCGTGTGTAGGAGAAAGGACATCAAACGCAGAGCTGAGAAAGAACAAACGGAGGTAAAAAAGGTAGAGAGAAATTGCAAGGAATATTTACAGCATGATACCAAAACAAGTGACAGGCTAGTTTTCTTTCCATTTTTCACATCCCTAGCTCTAAAAAGACACAAGAAATGCAGACACTGTGCTTTGATAACTCTGGAGGGGAGTTGAGACCATTTCCTAGGTAAACACCCACTGCCAGTCCTCAGGGGAACTCTTTTAACACTTTCCACCAAGGATGAGAAAGCAACAGACTTTGCTGATGCTGGCCCAGTATACCTGGAGTGGCAGCAGAAATCAGGAAGAGGATAAGGGAGCAGTCCCAGCCAGGGGTGGTTGGTTGACAGCAGTGCACAGCCCTTTCTCCGCTTTGCCACGTTTTCCAGGTGAGGGCCAGCACTGGTGAGGTAGGAGGGAGCCCTGCCTGCTCCCAAGGGCCATGCAAAGGTTGGGTGCTGCATCCAGCCACCCATATCTGCTTATTACAGCCACTACAACTCAACTTGGTGGGCACAGAGGTGGCAAGATGCAGAAGTGCCTGTTGGTCACCCGCTGGCCACCAGCATGGTGCGAGACATGCAGCTGGCCTGTTGGCACATGTCACCAAGGTGGTCAGGGAAGCTGAAAGTGGAAAGGATGCAGGGGCAGCAGGGCTGTGCTGCCAGGGAGGTGCATCCTCTGGACCCTGCTCTCTGCCTTTTGCTTAGCTGCCTTTTGTTCAGCTTACAGGGAAACCCAGGAAACCACTCCAGGAAAGTCCTTGTGGCACTTCATCAAGTCAGAAGAGATGTGATCCCGAAGCCAAGGGCTTGTGCATCTCAGCTTCTGGGCACAGCCAAAATGCAGGAGGCCTGCACTCCTTTGGCAGAGCTATCGCCCCAGAAAGGCAACCCCTCATGGACCTTTGAGGGTGGTTTTTGGGGAAATCTGCTTACAGAGAAAGAGAAGGCAGTGGGAAGATGCACAAAGAGAGGAGTGGTTGTTTTGCAGATATACAGATGCAGTTATTACAGAAACACAGTTCTAACAGTACTACAGAGCTGCATCTATTACCAGCCTGGGTAAAGGGTGGAACTGTATTTAAAGGTGATGGAAGAAGTAAAATTTAGCTCCCTAACTCTGCGTTAGTGCTTTTACAATCTGCATGTCTTCTCAGAGGGAGGGAGATTGTACATTAGTGCGTAATATTATATCCCACTTGTAATGAAACCTTGTCTGGTGTAATTATGCTAAGATTGACGCGTTCTCTAAATACAGGAATGCTTTAGAACCTTTCCTTTCTGTTTCAGTAAAGGAGAAATGATATTACAATATAAAATGGAAACCAAACAGAAAGGAAGAGATTACTTCTGTATCGATAAGGGCAAAGTATAATAATAGGAGTGAGACCAGTCTTGAATCTAATGCACCAGACACAATTACCAGGATTGTCTCTCTTCTGCTTTCTCTCCCAGGCTCCAGGAGAAAGAAGAATCAATTAGCTCTCAGCAGACTATGACCTTGAAGGATACAGCTTTAAGGGAAATATGCTGAGTAAGACAGAAAAGAGAGGAGAAGAGAAAAGGGCGTCGAAACTCATGGAAGGATCTGGTTCAGAAACAATACATCAGCCACAGAATATGAGATGTGTCAGTTCTTTTTTATTTCTGCACTGGAAAAAAAAAATTATCAGTGCAAAAGGGGCTTTCTGGGAACAAGCTACCTCACTCTGCCCGACATGGAAAAATAGGCACCGAGAGGCAAAAGAAGGGACAATTCAATTTGCAGATGCTACTTTCCAAGCCATCTCTCTGAGAATTTTATAGCTGTCAAAGGCATTCATAAAAAGAAAGTTATCACTGATGCAATCTGTCAACCTCTCCAACAAATCTTGCTCTACATAAAACACAATGATGTGTTTGAAATGCAGCTGTTTCAAAAACCCCAAGACAGTGCTTTTAGAGCTGTCCAAAAAGTTATTTTCATGCCTCTTTGAATTCTTAGGCACATCTTCTGCAGTGTACTTTTCCAGCTATATTTTCTTATTTTTCTTTGCAGGGAATTGCAGCCCCTTGCAATGGACAGAATTACGTGCCACAGTTAGAATATATACTGTCTACAAAACCTTCTCCCTCAGAGCAAACCAAACTTGACCCGCTGCCAGTTCTCCCTTTCCTTTCAGTCTGTATCTATCTGGAAGTCTATGATGCCTTAAAACACATTTATCTTAAGAAAATTAAGGTAACAGTAAAAAAGAACAACTCAACCCAACCCCCTGATATCTGGACAACCATTTATTTCTCAGACATGAGCAGACCTGAATGCAGACAATGGCTTTTTGTCAGTGACTGCTCGAAATAATCTCTTCCCTGCCCCCAATCCCCATTTACTTTAGAGATGAAGTTAGCAGGTTACTGATAAAGGCTTGCCTCACATGGGGAAATTCAAGAGGGTAAGGATTGTCCTGGCATAACTAGCTTTTGCTTGCTTCTCCCTGTTGCACGAAAGAGGCCATTTTGACTGGATGGTAGTCTCTGGCCACTTTATGAAGTAAAAAGTGCTGTCATATCTTTAATACTACTTATGATATTTGCACTACAAAAAAAAAAGATTTTCTGCATCAGCAGAAAAAAAATACCAGCAAAAATATAAAATCACTTAATATACTTCTATGTAACTGCAAGGATAGTTAAGTGTTCCAGTAATTCAAGTAATGTCTTACCTCCAACAGACAAAGCCCCTTGTCCTTTAACTGCACAGCAATATTTCCCTGTTAGACTGTTTCCATCAGACATATTATTTTTAATACAAAGGCTGGTTGTCACCCATTATCTAAGCAAAAGGCAGCAGGGTTTCTACAGGAATACTTCAAATTTTCTTCCAGTGATTCTGGAATTGCTGGCAGGACTGACTCTCAGATGGAAGGACCTCCACTGAATCACTGTAGTTATGCTCATTTTCACTGGCAAAGTGGCTGGCCCAAAATGCTATATCTAATCCAATTGCCACATATCTATACTGAGTCCCGTCCTGGTGGGGCTAAACTCAGTAGTGAACTTCTAGTGACTTCAGGGCTCTAGGGTGAGGTCCAGCATGTGCCACCCACAAGGTGACCATCCTGTGGCATTACGGGGAAAGCACAATAAAGAATAAATGAGATGGGGTCCTGCAAGGGAATTTGCAAGGAACAAAGTTGTTCTTTCTGATCACTGCAGCTTTCCAAAGGAAACCTTAGCCCTGTGCTCTTGGCACAACAGCACACTGCATTCCCTTTCACTAGAGTTGCACAATATTACACAGCTCAGAAATGGGTAGTTTGATTTGCTCCAGATTTGATGGGTGAAAATGATGGATGTCAAAGAAATTACACTTCAGCAATGTGGTATTTTGATTCCTTACGATTGCTACTGAGGAAATAATCCCGATACCCTGGATATTTTTCCCTTTAAGGATGAGCTAATTTGGAAACTGACCCCTTCCGCATTGGCAGTAGTGCTTTCCTGAAATGCCCCACAGAAGTCAATGAGGCAATGTCTGAGAAACAGCATCAACAAGAATCAGCTCCTGGAGGAGGGGAAAGATACAGATAAATGTGTGCTATGCTCTTAAGAGAAAGGGAAAGATCATAAGCTAACTGCTAAATTAATAATTCCTAGTCTCTAACTGCTTCAAATATGCTGTCGCTCTTTCCCACTCTTCTCCCTGACTGTTTCAGGAGGATCACAGGGATGTTTGCCAGCAACAGACTTCAGGAAGGAGGTAGCAGAAGTGCTCTGCAGGCAAGGCAAAGAAAATGAGCACACATGGAAGATCCAGGACAGGATGCAAATCAAATTTATAAGAAAAATACGCTCATAGACCGTGTGGAATAGCTATCAGATAAACCCTTGCAGCAAATCACATACTTCTTTACAAGTAGACGCAGAGAAAAGGGTGGTACCAGGGCTTTACAAAGTCCCAAACGAAGCCCTCTTCATTGCCATGCAATGAACTAAGCATTGCCATGCTTCTGAACCAAGTTCAGAAGCCCCTGAGTGCTCTTCTCAGATGGTAACCCATGCTATACCCATCTTAGCACACTTAAGCTTTGTATGCCAATTGCATGTCCTCTCCAAGGACAGCTGCAGAACAGTTAAGAGCCTTTTTTTTTTCCTCTGTGTGTGTGTAAGGAAAAACAAAAAAACCACATAGCTTCTACTTACAAAGTTTAGGAGCAGCTTGGAGATTGGTTTCTGTTGCTTGCGCCTGAGACGCTGTGGTAGGCTCCAGGGCAGGTGGTGACAGCGAAGGTGCAGCAGAGGACAACAACCCAACATCTAGGATGCGGTTATACAGAGAAGGCTGGAGGAATGGTTTGGAGGGCACGAGCGAGCTGTCAGTTTGCACTGTTACTTCAACCTTGCTCTTGGGGCTAGGTACAGGGAAGGGTGAGGGATACACCTCCGAAGGCACCCAGGCAGGCAGAGCTGTAGGATCCACAGCGCTCTTTGGGTCTTGTCCTATCCTCCCAGGGTCAAGGTGGGTAGGAGAGTCATACTCAAAAATCTTGTCCACAAAGACCCACTTGAGGCCAGCAATGCAGAGGCAAAGGCTGAGCAGGCAAGCCAGGATAGGGGCGATGCAGATCTTTTCAGAGTTGAGGCAGCCCTTCAGTCGCTCTGCCTCCAGGCACACACAGCAGGTCGTGGCAAGGCCTGCTGTCCCCTGGACCCTCCTGTCCTCTCTTTGGGTCCCCGGCATGTTCTCCTCAGCCGGGAGCCTGTCGAGGGACGCGTCAGGGCTCAGCTGAGCCGAGGGGCTGGGGAAAGTGTCGGCAGCTACTTCAGACATGTTTAAGCATCAGCTCTCAAACAGCTCACCTCCAAAAGGCCTTAACTCTATCACAGTCCATTACTGTGAGACACAGACAAAAAGAGATGGTAGTAATAGTCACAGCGCTCTGCAAAAATCACAGAGTGGGAGTCAACAAAAGGTCCGAGCTCAGCAACATCATCCAAATTGGGAGAGAAGTAACGCATAGGAAAAATGACACACTCCCCCCAATATTCCCCTCCTCCACCCTCAAGCCCTCTGTTGCTCTCTCTACCTCTTTGAAGTAAGAGTAGCTTCGCAATTACTGAGCTCCTGTTTGCTGGCCACTTTTATAAGTCCTTAAACACCATTCAAGCAATTCCAGCTCTTCAGCAGGAGGGAAGAAACATCCTCCCCAAAGCAAACACAACAAAACAAAACGAGGGGAAGGAGGGTAACAAGAGAAAGAAAACCACAAACACTGAACAAATTGACGGATTAAGTGAACCAATAGCCCAGAGCGAAAGGCAAGACTCTCACCTTGAGCATCTGAGGCTGGTATCTGCTTAGACGCGGAAAACAATTGTCATGCTGTAGAAGGAGCAAAAGCAAAATCTCTAACAACAGCGGCAGCGGCAGAAGTGACAGTAGCAGCAGCATCCTGTCGTGTTACAGCGGCGGCTGAAAGAGGCTGAATCATTACAGAGCAGCAGGTGCTCGCTGTCTGAGCATCACTGCAAACAATATCATTACATAGAGGTTTGAAAGGAAGAGCGATGCCAAGACGGTGGTAACTCCCTCTCTCTCCCCTCCCTCTTTGTCCTTCTTGAGCGCTCATTCACTTTCCTCCTTCCTTCCCCCCCCCACCCCGCCCCGCTCCCCCAGTCCCCTCGCAGCCTGTTTCCCTGATGTAAAGACTCGCTCCTTCCTCCCCTACCCCACCCCCCGCCCTCTGCAGGGCTGGTCTCAGGGAAATCGGTACACCCAGCAACGCAGGACTGTCAGTGACTTCCTATTTTATCTAATTAGAAGGAATAAAGGCCATCAAACCGAAGAGAGGGAGCAGGCAGGAGTTGCCCACTCCCTCTCTGCAGCTGAAGCGTGGCCATTGATGATGGATGGAGTCCTCCAGCAAGGGCTGGGTGTCAGTGGGAGCTCTTGGGGCTGGACTGAGCTCACTCAGTCTGACACCCGACCTCTCCCAGGGGGAAGACAGCTTTCCAGCAGCGGTTCCTCCCTGCCTGACACCTAGAGACAGCCTTTCTTTCCAAGCCCCCGAATAAGTTCCGTTCACTGGGAATAATGCTGGGATGCACCTTAGGTCAAAAAGACGGAAAAAAAAAAAAACTCAAACAAAACCATTACCACCTCTGACAAATTCACATTTAAGCGATTACAAAGAGATTTTAATATATATATTTATATTTTTATATTCCATTTTTCCAATCTCCTTTCCAAAACTGAAAAAGCAAAGACTTCACACTAAAGCCAGCTCTTGAACATACTTTTCAAGAGCTGGCATGCTGCTAGCATATATCCTCACTCCCCCTTATACGAAAAAAAAAAAAGCAAAGAAAATCAAATTATTAACAAGGCTTCTACTTTGTTCTGAAATTTGCCTGTCATTCCTCACCTCTACCAATATCTAGCACTGACTCCTGTTTTCACCAGCGTAGTGTAATGTAGGGGTAAATCAATGGTCCAGTTAACATAATGAAAGCAAGATTAGCATCCGCCCTATTCCCAGTCTCTTCTGCCTCCCACATAAAAGTACACCTTTGTAACAATATAGACATACGTATAAAAGGAGAGGGGCTTTTAACACAATTCCAGTTCCTTGGACTTTGTGAAGACATTTGCATTAAAGATTTGGCAGCACAAATCCCACTTTCTTCTTAGCATAAATGGCTGTGGAATGCATAAGGAAACAAAGAATTGAGTGCTACAAATTGCCCTGGACTTATTTTTGCTGGTACCTTAGACAAGCATCCAAAAGGTAATTTCCTTTGTGGTTATATACTTTCAGTAGTGACAAAAAAAGACATCTGTCTCTACCCATCTACTCTCTCTGCCTCCAGCTCTCTCCTCCCCTCCCCCTGACTTCCATGGGAACATTAGTGACATTCGCATAAAAAAAAGGTTTATCAAAATCTCAGTGAATCCCATAGTGTTTTCACAGACTCCCACGTCAAGCACTAATTGATGGATGTCTGATCACAAAGCTTCCTGTGAGGCTGTAGTAGCCAACTGAAGTAATGATGATGCTACTAAATTCCAGTGCCTAGAGATTTTGCCTCAAAGCACTGCCAGTGCTAACATTCTCTGGAAGAATGTAAAAAGATAAATCATCATACAACGTAGTCGACATTACCACTGACGTGTCTGGTCCTCAGGTTACCGATGTGTTCAGTAACCTCAGACAGAACAAACAGCTTGCATTGCATATTTACGTACATGGCTCCTCTTATTACAAAGCACATGTGCTCCTTAGCTGGTAATACTCTGCAAGAGTGCAGCCTCTTTCAAGTATCTCAAAACCTATTTCAAGCAGCAGTAACAACACAGCTGCCCTAGCAACATTGTCGCAACACGTGGGATGGTCTGTCGGTACAAGTAAGCAACGTTTCTAGGAAAAGGATGTATCTTCCATTAGAGTAACTGATAAATCTGGGAACATCAGATGTACTTTCGCACACACAAGCTGCTCCTCAGGTGTGAGGGCTGGAGCATCACTCTTCAAAGCCCAGTGCAAATTGAGAACCAGCTGGGAATATTCTCTTCATTGCACAGATTAGATACTGCAGTATCTGACTGCTTGGCACAAGTTTTTAAAAATGTCGTGCCTTCTTTACCCACCTCTAATTTTTGAACCTTCCTGTTTCCAGTAAAACAATTTTCCCTGCTGACGCTGCTCTGAGCTTGTGTTTAACCCACTGCCCTGTCCACATCTTCCCCACACTGGCCTTCCAGGCAAATAACCTGTGTTCAGTCTCCTGTAATCCTCCCTGCTCTCCAGCCTATTCACATTTAAATGCTCTCCTTTAAACTGTGTTTCTGTTTTGCTCCCATCTCTCTGGTGCTGCGGTAAACAGAGGTGCTGGAGGAGATCCTGCACCTTCCTTACAAGGGCTGCCATGAAGTTACAGCAATGACACACAATGACACAGCTTGACACAGAGATGGATTATGACCGGTTCAGGCCTGCCACCTCTGCCCATGAAACCTCAGAGCCTCTTGCTCCTGGAGCCGGATGAGGACCCTTCCTGGGGCTCCCCGTCAGGTGGGTGCATTTCCCCACTCCTCACCCTGCTGCTGCAGGGGCTGTGAGCTCACAGGGACCAAGGAAAGGCTCTGCCTTCCTTCCCACCCCAAGCCCTCATGGCTCAAGGGAGCCAGAATCGCTTCTGCTACCCCTCCCCTGGCTTTTTCACCCTCTCCTCCAGTGGCCAGGGCCTGCCCATGCCATGTCCTCCCACTGCCTCCACGGCCACAGCACCGTCATGGGGTCTCGCTCCCTTCCAGGCTGCAGTACCCTCCTTGGCTGCAGGTCCCTTCCCCCGCTGCACTTCCAGGCCTTCAGCATTGCCCAGCCAGCTCCCCTTTGACCTCTTTCTCCTCCCCAGCGAAGCCCGCAGAGCCGCCTCACCCTCCCAGCCCCCTGGGAGCTGCAGGGTGCTGGGGCTGGCATGAAGTAGAGTAGGGCGGCTGCCGTCATCCCCGGCCAATGAGGGAAAAAAGTGATTCTGAATTATCGGCCAGGCTGCTTCCCTGGCCCTACTCCGCAGGCGACCAAAGCCAGGGCCAGGACACAGCCTGCCCAGGGTGCTACCACCTCATACTGCACAGGTCTGGCCCCTCTCAGGATGTTCTGGGCAAAAACCCCACACTCTTTACCACAACTAGGTTGGAAAGGGAGCACACTGCCTCTCGTGCTAGCTACCACGGTTGCGGAAAAGGCTGACTGTCTCTTTGGGTCCAAAGACACGCCTGTAAACTGAAGATACAGTTTGCTAGTTTGGGGGGTCCTTTCTGGTCTGCCCCACCTCCCCCTCCTGCCAAAGCAATACAGAGATACTTTGCTGCAGCTGCAGTTTTGAGCTTTTTACATTTCTGTAGTGACATGCTAGCGCTGGCATGCCGTGCTTACACATGGCCTCTGGCCCAGGCTGTAGGAGATGAGTGCCTTGGAAAAGAGCCAGCAACTGGTTAACAGAAAGGGAGACCCTGGAAGAAGACAAGAGGGAGCACAGCCTTGGAGGTAACAAAGTTTTACTAGGGTAGCCCATTGGTGGGCAATATAGAAGGATAAGGAAGGAAATTACTTTCCTGTTTGTAATTAGGTCAGGTCCTTTTGCAAAGATTTATTTCTGATTATTAGGTGACTTGGGTCTCTTTGGCTTAGAGGAAAAAGTAGTGTGATTCTACACTAATGAAGCTAATCTGTGACTGAGATTTGGACTCCTTCCATATGTAAGCGACAGTTTGAAATTGAGAGGCTTACAAAACCATAATTTTATTTTGTGGAGTGTTTTTGCAAAGAATCAAGTGTTATTTTGCTAAGTTCCACTCCCAAAAGACTCAAGGAGAGACACAAAGCCACAAGTCAGCATTAACCTCCAGCCTGCAATGAGGATAAACAAGCTGCTCCTCCAGTTTTACAACTGCTAAAAAGGGGCTGCCTGCCTGTTACCAAACTGCAGAGAACCACTCTCTCTGGCCAGCCACGAAGATGTGAACGAAGCCTAAATAGGTATGTGATCATAACGGACAACATCCTGCAAATTACAGCAGCAAGTAACCATTTAACTCAGCTGACCCTTTGGTCATGACCCAAACCTGCTAAAGGTTTTAGAAATTAGGCTTGGTGAGTTATTCTCAGGGAGGCCATCGGATTTCAAATATCCATGTGCTTTAAATAGAGTTCCAGTAGTCCACAAAAAGTTTCCCTAAGAATTGTCTACTTTCTTGCAACTACTGGGACATTAAGAAAGTAATGTATGTCTTCACAAGTGATTTTTCCTGTTCCGCTGGATCACAGCTCAAGAAAGGATGCTCAGAAGATCACACATCAGTGCAGGGGAAGTTATCTCCACCCAGATCACTACTTTCCTTTAAGAACATGCCAGTTCTTCAGAAAGAGGCAAGCAGTAATATGTGGCAACAACTGCTCCATCATGCATTTGATTGCACCCCTTTTTTTCTTCCATACATTGAGAAATTAAAAGCATTGCAACCCAGAAGTTAAAAAAGAAAAAAAAGTGCATGCTCATTAGCAAGAGATTGATGAGGAAGATAAAAAGATCTCATTTTATTGATTGCAGGCACTTTCTTCAAATTAAATAAGTGCACTATTTAAAGATGGAGGGGTGACCCAAAGCAAGTGAGCAGGCCCAAGAAGCAGCATCACTGCCAGCAGTCACAGTGTAGAAAGAGTGGGCTATGGTGCAAACACCTTCAGTATTTCACCAACCTCCCTTCCTCAATTCATCTCCCTTGGATTGATTCCAGCACTCTCTCCCTTTGAGTCCTTCCAAACACCTTCACTAAAAAACTCATCTCTCATCTCAAATGGCACAAGGAGAAAACTTCATCTTGCTTCTATACTTGTCCTGTCACTGGAACTGCAAATGTTAAAATGGGACAGGTGGTCACTCGCACACACACATCCCATTTTTCACCTGATGGAAAGCAAACAGGATACATGTGATAGCACTGTTTGTATGTCTCTGCTCCTTCCTACCACCTTTTCCCCCATTCCCCTTTTTTTAAACCCTCTGGCCTTTTGCAACCATCTGTGACTGAAGAGAAGAAACATCAAGCCTGTAAGAAAATGTAGGAAAATGCGACCAGTAAAAATATGAACCCTTAGGCACATATTCAGCCTTAGACATGAGGGTAAATACGTCAGGGTCAGCAGAATCATTAGTGTGCTTAATTGATTTGCCATAAAAGGGCTGCTGCAGGAACACCCCTTACCCTCACACAACACAGGAGACAGGGACATGAAGATGCCATATCCAAACCATCTCTGTTCCCTCAAGTCAAAACAGCTATACTGGAATTATTGCACTGCCCACGTAGATGTGTCAGAAGCAGGTCCTCACACGAGTACGTTTCTTGGAAATGTCTGGAGCACAGATTACAGACTTCAGTGCTTGTGAAAACATTTGGGAGAGCTCATGTAGCCTCTGTGGCAGTGTTTTCTGTATTGACATCACATGTGCACATTTACACCAGGCATTTACACCATGAACATGCCTTCTGTAAGCACAATAGCTGCGGATTGCAGAAGCAGTGATTTGAAAAAACAACACGACCACAATGGCTGCTTCAAGAGATGTTTATACTTTAAATAGCTACAGTCAGTAATTGAAACTGAAAACTGCCATAAAATGGGCTGTTATTTCAGGGGAACCAAAAGGTTTTCTGAGTCTTTTCATCTTCAAGTGAAATGTGAGACACTGAGTTTCTTTCATCCTAATCAAAAGCAGAGCACTACATGAGACACAGAAATCCAACATCAAACCATGAATGTCAGGGGTTTTCATCAATGGCACTGACTCACTCCCCCAGCCTCTGCTCAGTCACAAAACTGGGATGAGCCCTACCAATGTTCAGGCTAATGATAACTAGTTTTGCCATGTCATAAAGGAGCATTTAAGCAAAGACATGTAATGCACTCAGCTAGGCTCTTCTGCCTGAGGGGAGAAGCAGCAGCAGAAAGACCATGTGCAGTTTTCTGGTTTGTTTGTTTGTTTCAGGTCTGGTATTACCTTCACTCTGTCACTGGATCTCCAGCAGACCTGCTGGGGCAGTCGTCACTATTTTTACAGTGCAGCAGTGAGCTGGGGAAGCATTGCAGATACAGAGCCGACGCTCGCTCATGAACTCCCATCCAGCTTAGGGCTCAAATGCCTCTGTGCGCCTGCATTTAAGTCACTTTATTCAGATGGAAGAAATTCCTCATGGGTGTTCATAGGACAGTGACAGCACCACTGCATGCTTGGCTATGCAGGATTTTGTGCTGGCCAGCCTTCACATCTGCAGTGCCGCTGCTGATGGAGGAATCACTGGACACTGATAATTTGAATAAAGGTCTCAAAAACCCTGAATCAAAGAATTATCGCTTCCCCTTTGACCCCTGGTTAATAAAGTACTTAAATGTGCATGAAGTTAAACAAGTGGTGAAATGCCTTCTTGATTAGAGATGGGCTACATCATATATCTAAGTGCCTTTTTGAATCTGAGCCTAATTCAGGAACTGAAAAGGTATTTTGGAGTGTAGTGCTGTGGTTTCATGATAAACACAGTTTGGCAGTAACACCATCTTTTTCCCTGACTCTTCCTTCTTTTTGCTCCCTCTGTTCTGTCACCTGCACTAATTCAGTAACATCGTTCATGTGGCCAGACTCTCAATCGGATCAAAGAACTGATTTTTTACTTAAAAAGAATTTAAGGTTGGTTTGTTTGTTTGTTTGTTTGTTTTTGTTTTTGTTTTTTTTTTTTTTAAATGGGTAAGCTTATCAGTAATTCCCAGCCTGGCCCCATAAACATATATAGTCTGGAAGAATGAGGACAGGACCATGTGCCAAAGGAGAGAAGTTCCTTCACCTTGTCTTCTCATCAAAGACATTGCATAGTGAAACCATGATCCAAGGCCCTTCCCGAATCTGTGCTTAATTTAAGCAGATGCTCCCAGAAGATCCCAACAAGATATTAGTTATTCTGAAAAATCTTTACTCTATTTATTGCACAAATTATCTAATTATTTTTGTACGTGCACATATTCCAAACTGCTGTTGTTTAAAACTTAAGTCATCAAACTTTACCTCACTTTAAAGTGCCATTTTCAAATTTTCAACTACACATAGACTTTCTAATAGAGTAACTCTCTAGCATATGTATATTTAATAGTTTTGCTGTTAGAAAAACAAAAAGAAAGAAGTCAAAGACATGCAGTCAGCCTACTGCATGGAAGAACTTTTGTATCATTAAATAGACAGGTATTAATGACAGGACATTGATGCACTGCTGGTTTAGATTTGTCAAGTACATCTTACGGTATAGTTCTACATTCAGAATCTGCAAGCTTCAGAACTTTGCCTGCAGAAAATGTTATGATTTCAGCTCAAGAACTAGTTTGCTTAGCAGCTTTCTGCAAAAACCTCAAAATAATGCACTTTATCTACCTTATCCTACATAAAGATATTAATTCAATTATGCTCGTTGGTTCAGTTCTGGTCATGTCTATATGTAGCCTGATTATGCTCAAGTTAGCAGAATTGAGATGTTTGTTGTTTAAAACAGATAAGCAATACAGTATTTATAACTGTAAAAATTCCAACAATAACAAAAGCGACAGCTCTCATCATGCCTCAGAATCTTAGCATCATCAAGGACACTTAATATTTAATATTCCTTCTTAGTGCATTCAGAAAGCCATAGAAGGCATGAATCACTCCTTTGGCATTGGTTGGAAAATTTTGTCAATTTCCAGCAAATAATTAAGAAGAATTCAAATAACTATGACAAAGGAGATTTTATGTCTAGTCATGAATTTTCAGTAGTCTAATCAAATATGGTTTTATTTCATAGCTATGTTTTGAATAATAACCTCAGCCAGCATTTTAAGGTGGTTGTCACATCTTTCTCACCCCTGCACCTAGGCTCTCTTTGTGCTACATATGATCTGGCACAAAAGCAAAACTCTCACTTTTTAGAAATCAAAATTTAAATTGAAATAAGATAGTCAACTCTTCTCATACACACGACTTTAATGTTCCTGTATCAGGTGGGGTCTTGTAAAGAGCAAGAGAGGAAACCAGCAAAGAGGAAACTCCAAAACCTTAAAGAAATCGATCTGCTGTACTCTCACTTCTTTGACGCAGTTCAAAACTACAGAGCAGACTCTGTGCTCCTTCAGACACCGAGAAGACCCTTAGACCAGGGTAAAATGGGTTCATTATAACTTGTTCGCATTTAACACATGGGCATGCACAGCACAGGGCAATGTGGGCCATCGCTACTGGATGGTGTAAGAACAGTAGTATAAGCAGCAGAGGAAACTCTCCCTTCTCCAAGACATTGGACAACCTAGAAATGGGGAAAAGGAGGCAGTGACAGAGCTAAAAACAGCTCTTTGAAGCTCATAACAGGACAAAGGAAGGCATGTAAATGGAGCCTTTGCTACAGAACCCAAATATTTCTAACCTCCACTACTGACAACAATAGTATGAGAGGGAGTGTTTATGAACTCGTACATATGTAAGTATGAGAATGAGTTCACAGCAATTATTTAATTTGATGTATGCATTATTCCTGCAGCATTTCCTGCATTCAAACTGCAAGTCATGTCCACTGGGAGTGCCTCATGTCTGCCTGTGTTTGACCACAGAGGCTGTGAAATGGCAATGGGACTACAAAAAGGGAGTGAAGGGAAGAGACTGTCATCTTCCTTCTTCTTGAGGGTGGCTAAGGAATAAATGCATTTACTCTGAAAGAGTATTTGAAAGAGTGGGACAGACAGGCAGGGCTGAGGTCACCCTGTATCCCATCTTCCCAGCCAGGGTCATCCAAATTATCATCCAGAGAAAAAGACAAATACAACAGAGCTGTTCTCATGTACACCACTGTAGGTACGCAATGCCTGTGGTGGAAAGGGTGGTGGTGGGGAAGGGAAACGGGCACCTACAGGCTGCAAGAAGGAGAATGGGGCACTTGGTGACCCTGGCTTGTACACACATCCTATAAGACTCTACATCCTTCAGACGCTGACTGCTGCAAAAATGGGGCCAAATTTCTTGCCAGTGTGGGCAACATTTCAGTCGGCTCAGCCACAGCAATAGCAAAGATCTAATATCTGCTTTCGCTTGAGGGATGCTTGCTCTTGCTCAAAAATTCCCTGCATAGTGCTTAACTCCAATTAAATTAAAAGCTGCCAAAGGACAAGTCCTCTCTGTGTTTCTAATTTCACACTAAACCCTGTGTCCTTCCTTCGGGGTTTTCAATAAAGGAACTGTATTTTAACAACTTTGTACATGCTAGAGGAGAAAACAAGTATGCGACCAAAATAGATCCGATTCTAAAGGCACAAGCTCCACAGGGCAAAGCCCAAACTCCCTGGGGCAGACCAGGCTGACACACATACTCATGGGCTTAACATTGTTTCTACTTATTCCAGAAGCCTGAAGCTCAGCTAAGGAAGGAAAAGGCAGGGTGTCCTGAATTTTGGACTCCTTTCGCCCCGAAGAGTAAATATGGTGCTTCCGCCTCACCAATCTATTCAAAATTATTCTCTGGAGGCCTTGTAATAACACTTGAAAAATATGTGAAATTCTGTTTATTACATTCTTTTCCTTTGTTAGGCATCAGTTCACGGTTTCATCAGGAAAGCAGCTCTGCTCAGTTGCATAGAAATCACACTTTGAGGTGGCCTTGAAGGACACATTTAAAATGACTAAAATTTAACTAAGTGACTTGAAAAAAAAAATGACCTGCATTGTTGAGTATATGCTAGTGTGAGCAGACCGTATACTTCCTCTTCTAAACTAGCCCCGTTAAGAAGTGCTAGTATCATCCCAACAGTGATTATTAATTAGGGTTAGACATGGGCTAATTAGAAACCCATGCAGCTGGGGTCTAGTCAGCATTAATAATTAGTTGTAGCTGTTTCTACCACCTTCCAAGCTCCACCTCCATATCCTTTCTTCCTCTTACAAAAAAAAATAAATCTCTCTGCATGTATGCAATTACAGGAAACATAATGCATTATTAATGTGTCCACAGCAGACAGAAAGTTCAGGTTTACTGCTTACCAGTGTAGAGGTAAGTTGTAGCTACTGGCAACAGACAGCTCACTGGTGCATTAGGTAATGAGAGAGTTTGCACGAGTGCCCACTAAAGTGGGTAAATAATACCAGCTATTTGGAAAATCACAGAAGCTGGGAGGAATGATCATAGAATCATAGAATCATAGAATGGTTAGGGTTGGAAGGGACCTTCAAAGGTCATCTAGTCCAACCCCACTGCAAGGAGCAGGGACATCCCCCACTAGATCAGGTTGCTCAGAGCCTCATCCAGCCTGGCCTTCAACGTTTCCAGAGATGGGGCCTCCACCACCTTTCTGGGCAACCTGTCCCAGTGTTCTATAACTCGCACCATAAAAAATTTTTTCCTAATTTCTAATCTAAATCTACTCCCCTCTATTTTAAAACCATTACCTCTTGTCCTATTGCAACAGGCCCTACTAAACAGCCTTTCCCCATCTTTCTTGTAGGCCCCCTTGAGGTACTGGAAGACCGCTATCAGGTCTCCCCAGAGCCTCCTCTTCTCCAGGCTGAACAGCCCCAACTCTCTCAGCCTGTCCTCATAAGAGAGGTGCTCCAGCCCTTTTATCATCTTCGTGGCCCTCCTCTGGACCTTCTCCAACTGATGTGTCTGAATCTATCGCTGAGACACGCAACTGTGGACAACCTGTATGAATTATTCCAGGAACAATTAACTTGCAACAATAAGGTTGTGCATTTTCTTTGATCCACGAATATGATTATGTTCAAATGCAATTATGCAAGTCAGAATTCTACAGAGGATGGACAAAGAGGAAACAGGTACAAATAGCAGCATGAGACACAGCACCCCATATAAAGGTCTGTACTAAGCCCTTTTCCCGTTGAAACAGCACAGTGTTCACAGAGAGCTGGAAAAAAAATCCTTACACGTGTCCTGTGATATCAAGAAATATCAGAGAAGTCACGCCAGAAGTGCTCATCTCCTGGCACACCAAACAATGATCTGTCGTTACAGACATGTGTCTGTCAAGCTGGTATTTGCACATGCATGCTGAAGAAATGTCTTTCAGATTTCATTTGCCAGTCATTAAAGACAACATATTACACTGCATACGAATATAGACACATAGCTGGAACCCCTGAAATGAAGGCTTAGAACAGCAGAAAAATACAGTGTGACTTGAACAAGTAATAAAGTTACGGATTAGATACACAGATTAAAGTCACAGAAATTGATTTAGACTGCTCCCCCAGCAGGATGCTTTCGTGCAGTCTCAACCTGAGTCACATTCTGGTTTTGCCTCTCCTCAAGGGGTTTCTTTTTTTTGTACTAAATTTGTAATTCCTCAATACAGTCCTAAAGTGTAAAAATTGTAAAAAGCAGCAAGGAGCTGTCCTAAAGCTGAAGAGTCAGAAGCCTCTCCCACACACCATTGACCGGTCTCACAGATTTCAGGGATTTGCCAAAGAACTGCAAATAGACTTCCTTCCTAATAGGTCAGAGGGGAGGACCCTGGTCTGCAGCCAGAACCAAAGAGCTAGCATGAAATTTGGCACACACAATGTTAAAGCTTCATTGTTGCAGATCACTTCTATGTTTCTGAACAAGAGCTGCAAGAGGGTTGTCACAACACCTACCATTCAGTTTGTGGCCTCTCACTTCACCCTGCTGACTGTGTAGGAGCTTCTGGTTGACAAGAAGCTACTGTTTCTTCTATGCACCAGTTGGGCATGATGGGGATTAGAGTAAAAACCACTGTGGTCCTGCCTTTGAAGATGACTTTCTCTGGTTTGAGTGGCAACAGTTAAACATAACCTTTTCGGTTACCCACGGCCATTGACTTATTTCCCTACTGCAGACAGGCTTTTTAATACTGCTGCAGAGAACTGTACTCAGATGACATAGAAAAATCCTTTGGTAATTATTTGGGCTAATCCTGTTAGGAAAGAAAGGCTTTCAATTGATAAAGCAACAAAAAATCCTTTCAGAGAAGGAAGCCACCACTTCAAATTAAATCAACGCCCCCTTCCAGCCCCTTCCAGCATAACCTGATTATTACTGTACATAAGAAAAGTTGTGTTAACAGAAATAAAAGACTATTTAATATTTTAAGAAGTTTTATTTAAAAAATTAAAAAACATATTTGAAATGGCTACAAATTCAAAAGCCATCACTCTGCTTTCCTGCACATATTTTATTTGCACTTTACTAGTCCACAGTTTTACTTCTGTCTTTCCCAAGTAAGAGACAGATTTTTACAGAAGTGCACAATTCTATGAGAATTTTGCCTATGCTCCAAATTTATGCTACAAGAGAGGACAAAATTTATGTTCCCCAAATCTGCTGTTATTTTAATGCTGTGGTAACATGACAATGGTAGAGTTAACTCTTTCATGTGCTCATCAGAAATTCAGCTAGAGTGCTTAAATGACAGTAGCTTTATTTATTGAGCAATAAGAGGAATGGCCACCAGCCACGCAAGTAATCTTTTAGTAAGGCATGTGAAGTCACAGCATTTCCTTTATGATGGGGGAAAAAAACCAAACAAAACAGTTTAAAAAAAATGTGCCTATGCAGCTAAAATGGGCCTAGCTTTGTATACACACATACCCAATCACATGGCCTTAGGCGCCTCAGTTCCCTTCTCACACCTGCCTCAGCTCATGACTCAAGGTTCTCCTCCATTCCTTACCCTAGAGGGTGCTGGATGAACCAGGATTGCTCTTCAGATCTTTTTACCACAGTAGATTTCACCCAAGATGCTAATAGCAGCTTTTGGGTTTATTTTAAAATAACCTGATGTGGCTACCACTTTTCTCCCCCTTGGTTGTCTTCCTTCTCTCCTGAGAGCACATCTTCAACGCTGGCACTTGCAGACTGTTTAAGGGAGAGCTTCCAAGTTCATCTTGCTGAAGTAAGTCTCCAGCTTTGCAGAAAATGATGAAACATTTTCTACGCTAGAGAGAGGAATGTCACTGAAGCTTTTTTCCTATGACTTTGTGGACAGAGAAAAGACATGGTGAACACTACCTCTTCACAGGCAAATAGTAGGCGCATTTATTTGATGGTGGTTTAATGCTTCCCCCCTGCTTTTTTTTTTCAGCCTCCTTATACCTCTGAGGAATTGTTGAGGATCTAGGAGATAGGCAGAACTGGAGATAACTTTTGCTACTCCATCTCAGTCATCTCCAACATGTCAGCTGTTTGCCTGGCTCTCCACTCAGCACATGAGTGTGGAACAACCATTGGTAATTGTTTGGATTAGTCCTCAAGGGCAATATTTTCAGTTTTGAGGCATCTAAAGTCTCTGTGAGCATTCAACGGAGCGGCTGCACATGCAGTTCAGGGTTCATGGTTTATTCCCTCAGGAGCCAAGTGCTGGTCTGTGACTCCCAGCCTGCAGTGCACATTCACACTAGTCCTAAGGAATGTGCCCAAGGGTTGCTCAAGAAATCTTTCCTTTGATCAGTGTCTTGCTAACATCCAATTGCTGGACTGTCTTTCTTGAGCACTGAAGAATGTGTCCTTGTGACTGTTCTCCCTGTGATACATTTCTGCATTTGCAGATGTACAGTCTCCCTCAAGTAAAAGATTTAGAAATATATAAGCAGGATTGCATATCTGTTAGACTCTGGGAAACACAAAAGGAGTGTTTGATGCCTGACCAGCAGCACTCACTTGTGTTCACCCTGAGCAAGAGTGTGAAAACACAGAAGAGAGATGCAAATGCTTTGTGGGATGTTCATGATTCAGCAAATAGGAGTAACTGCAAGACTTTCTTACAGCCTCTCACCTAACAAAAATACAGTGAAATATTTTCATAAATGGAGGGAAATATGAGAATATCTATTAAAAACTGTAGTTATCTCAGAAATACATTGCTGCTGTCAGTAATTAATGCATGAGTTATAAAGCTGAAGCAACTAACTTTGAGCCTGTCTTCTGTTGTACAGCTGTCTTCCTAGCTGAGATCAAACATACTGTTTAATGAATCGATCCCTTTCCCCTTCCCCACAAGCATTCTTATTTGAACATCTACATTTTCTCGTAGCAACATTATGGATCATGTCTGAAATCGACATCATCATGGAAATTCCCAGAGGAAACTGGAGCACAACTCATGTTGCTCTCGCTGCACAGGAAATGGAACTGCCCTTACTCATCCTTCCTCTGTAATGAAGAGTCAGATTCATTGCCTTGCTGTGCTGAGGAGGAAATTGCTGCATAATCTCCTTTCACAGCTAGACAATCCCCTCTTTCCAAAGCAGGCTAAGCATGCAAATTCTCCAGACATATTTGATGAATTTCTAATAACAGTGGGTGAAATGACAGGGCAAAGGCGAATGTTAGTGACAGAAGCCTTGTGCTGGCTCCCTGCTGAAGACATTGTTTTCCTTGTATGTTCACCCACATATAAATAGTGGGTGATACATACTAACTGAATCTGCTCTGAGACAAATAAACCATAATCAGGTCAAACTGTGGTTAGTCTTAAGATCAGTTAGAAGTCTTGAAAAGACTAACACACACATCCTTCTCAGCACTTCACATAGGCTGCAGAATGAGACCCCTAAGGTCTCCCAGTTTATGATCTTACATCACTAGCGTAGTGAAGGGACTGCCTTCTGCCAGTCAGGATGCTCCCCTCCATCTCTTAAGCTAAGAGAGGGAGATCTGTGGGCTGCAAGGAGCAGGCCAAGTTATGCCTCTCCAGTCAGTCAGGTGACTTCATAGCACTCTGTGGTTACATTTTCCTGTATGGGGAACAGATATGTTTTTTCTTCCCATGTGGGAAGAGAAAAGAAAAAAAACAACACCACCTTATCTGCCATTGAGAAACACTTTTTGCTTAGGCCCCTTTCAGGTCAAGTTCTTAAGGAAATTTTGAGAAAAGATTTGATAGTTGCATGGAAAAGAGGAAATTCCCTTGCTGCACTAACAAAACCAAATGCTTCTTATGCAAGGGCTAGTAAGCCTAATGCTTTAGTGTGTAAGTCAATTGTTAATCACACGAAGTCAAGGACAACATTTTCTAGGCAATAAAACAAGTCCACAGTTTTCCACAAAGACCATTTCTGCATCTTCCCCTCCCTTTTTGGCCTTGCCTACAGTTAGAGACAGTAATCAGTGAAGCACTGACATATTCTGGTGCTCTATATTCCCACATCAGTCATGTGCAACACTATTTGAGGTGTCTGAAATGGCATGTGACTCCAGCCACAATATTTGATTATGCGGCTTGCTGCTGTAATTGTTTCTAGCCAATGTAGATAAGGGATGAGGAGGGATAGCAGACCAAGAGAAGATTACATTCCACTTAGTGGCTTAGGGTTTAATCATCTGTCGTCCCTGACTGTCCTGGGTCTATAAGGTGGGAAAAGCCCCCTTCCAAAGTCATGGGGCACTGGTGGCCTTACGGTGAGGAACCTGATCCAAGACATAACAGGGTAGTTGTTGCTATGGGAGAGCAGGAGGAAGCTAGAACTAACAACCACACAAGATTACAGAAGAGACAACATTCCCTGCAGATCTAATGAGAGGAAAAACAGGAATCAGAAAAGCTGAGTGACTTCTTATGGTCACAGCTTAGGAGAAAATTCATTTAGCTGAGTCACCATCTTTTTGTTGTGTCCTTCCCCCACCAATCCCTGAGGCATCAATTGCTGCCTGCTGCCTGAGACAGTACATGGGGTTTGGTGGGCACTGGGGCTGGCCAGCCTGCCTGCTGTTGCATTTCTCTGGCGGGTCTGCTTTCCCATCATCTATGAGCATGGGCTGGCAGCAGAAATTCTGCCCTGCAGCAAACGCTGTTTTCCAGAAGGTCAGCCTCCCTTTCTTTCTTAGCCAGGTAGAGGAAATACAATAGCATGACTGCTTCACACATGGTCAGTTTGACTGTCTGACAGCCGGGACTGTCATTCAAGAGCCAGCGATATTTCAATTTTGACAGGTGGTACTGTGCACAGAGATTGTGCTGAAAATTAATTGGAATTACTATTTTCTGCAGAGCTACTGAAGGCCAAGATATGATCATGACTAGGGCTGAGGAAGAAATAGCCCTCAGAGATCAGAAATGTATGCAGAGTTCCTTAAAGACTCACTGGATCCTTATTACTCAGTGTTTCTTATAAATGCTGTAACGTACTCTGTCAAGCTGACAATTTCTTGCGATAACAAAATGGGAGATGCCAAGCATATGGCAGTATTTAAGAAACAAGTGGTGAGATCTGGTTGAGATAAAGGCTCATCAGAAATGCCAGCTCATACACACATGCTTTCCTCTCCTTTCTGCTTAGACTAGCCTTTCCTGCGCTTCACCACTCCTTTAATACAAGGATACAGCAGATGAACTTTAGAGCAGCAAGTCTAAACAAGTGATAACCAATTCTCCACTTGTCTCGCATTCTAAAGAGTTAGCTGATGAGTATTTTTTCTTAAACAGCTTTTTAAGACCTCTTTTTTTCCTCAAGGAAGTTTCAAAATTTTCAGCAATCCCGTGCCAATTCACCAACTATAGCTAATGTATTTCTACTAAAGCTACCTGCTCCACATATTGTTCTGCAAATTTTGTAATAGTCAAAATACTTGTCTCACTCTTTTTGATTATTTTTTCACCATCCAAAGAAAATTCTCCATCCAATACTTCATACATGCTGCTTTTGGGTTGTTGTGAATGGCAATCTCATATTTTAGAAGATATTTACAGATAATAAAAGCCATTCCTCAGAAGGAAACACCATCCAGACAAACAGATTCTTATTTAATTAAAAGGAAATAATCCTTCCCCTGTACCCAGCCTTCCTTACTGGCCATCTGCTAATAGTGCCCATGTGTGTATAAAATTCATTTGCACACTTAGACTGAAAAGCTCCATTTGCTCAGCCTGCCTGTAACTGTGCTCTCTTGCTGGGGTGAATATTAGGTCTCTGATGCATCCATATCATCCAGTGAACATATAATTGCAAATGGAATCCACATCCAATTATCTGGAGTTTTACTGCGTATTTTCCACGCATAACTCAAGCACAAAGTACAACAATATATTAGCTCTCCAGGTGTCCATTTGGCTGGAAAAAATAGTAAGGTGCTGGCATTTAGCTCCTGTCCTCTACAGTGTAATTCACACATGATGTTGCTGCTAACATGAGAGGTCACTTACACACTTAGCGCAGGATACAGACATCATAGGGAAGACACTGAGAATCCTCTGCATCTGACAGAAACATGCAACTGGAGAGGGTACCATTAAAAACAGTCCCTAAGCCATGCCTGATTTCCTCTCCCCTGCCTCCAGGAAGGCATTTCACCAATGCACAGCCCAAATGTGCTGGCTGAACACATGTGGAGAGGACCTCAGACTTGTGTCACCTTTCATGAAGCTTGGGATTGATCCACCACTCTTAGGAATCACAGCTATATTTGGCTCAACTACTGGTCTATGAAAAAAAAAAAAAGAATCCATACTCACAGCATTCCTTCCCTGGACCTACCTCCAAAGTGACATGTATAAAGGACTTACAAGCATCTACTCTGCAGATGTAGCTTGCCTAGCAACTTAGGGCAGCATCTGCTTCAGAGTTCATTACACTAGAGAACTGAAACACCAGTTCTGCATCACAACAGACAGACAGACATGCATTTGAATGAGCCACATTGCTGTTCCAGGTAATTCTTCATCCTTCCAGCAAAATTAGTGTTTAAGATTCTTCTGGCCTCTTGAAGAGTCTGAGACAACTGTTATCCTACCGTCTGTCAAGTATTAGTTGCCACTGAGGCAGCTAATGGGTTTTGTGTAGATCAGTAAAATATTCAAGAACTACGCATAGCCTGCAGCTTGTTTTAAGCCAAAGATCTCCCCAGTGGGAAATGCAAGGAAAGAGCTGTTCCAGGGAAATAATAAAAGTCATACTAACAGTATAAAAAGTATAGTGCGAGATCAGACTCCAGTCCTATTTCACCGCGTGTCCTGTGGAGTCAGAGGCATCACTACATATTTGTATTGCTTTACATAACATAAAATATTAAGGAATTCAAGAAAATCAATGCTAATTTTGGACCTTCTTAGAATGGAAAAAAAGCAGAGGGAGGAATGGCATTTAATCAGGCGAAAGCACCAGACATTTAAACCTACAGTTCTCTCAAAACAATAACTAAACTTTTGAACTAATGCCCCACGGCACTGGACAATAATGCTTAAAAGCATACAACAAAATTTTAGCTACAACTGAAAGAACATCCTCAGTTACCATATACAAAAACACAGACATTTCAAACAAATAAAAGCATCACATGTGGTTAGCTCACTTTTAATTTGAGAAGACTAGAAAAAACTTTCTTCCACCGACAATTTTTGACACAATAGGCACCTGCAGATCTAATGGGTAGATATCTAGATATCTCCCTGCAAAACAGATGTTATTGAAAAAATGCCCGCCTATTTCTTCCCTGGAGTATGCCTTATTTTTTTATCTTAAAAAACAACCATTGCAGTAATACTGCTTAGTGAACTTGCAGACTTTTTGTAAAGCTCACCTAAATATCTGTCAGACACTTGACTGTGTTATTAAGAATCATGTTTCGAATCATTGTGAATATCACCAGAAAAATATCAGTAATAAAGTTCAGACTACACTCCACAAACCTCAGAAAATTAACTTCTGAAGGGCTATTACCACCCCATGTATAAATGCTAAACTTTAAGACAAGCACAGTGGCACATGATGTTTGTAAAAGCTTCAGGCTGCAGAGCTCTGTCCAGTCAAATCCTTCCTGACGCAACATCAATTCTGAGCATTTATAGCTCTGGACCAAGGAGCTTTTCTGTGCTGAATAAACAAAACAGAAACAAACGAACAAACAAGAAGGCCAAATGCTCGGGGCTGGAAAAACAGTTGTCTGCTCTGCTGGCTTGGGACTGCAGTGTAGTAGGTGTTGTCTCATCTCTCTGCTAGACTCGGGAGGGCTGTGGTGTAATGCCAGCTGCTCTGTGCCCCACGAGCACACCATGGCTGGGAAGGCTCTGGTGGGATAGGCAGCCTGACCGCTCAGATGTGCCTACACCGCCCAGTAGCAAAGGGGACAGATTGTGCTCTCAGTCCAAGGGCAAGTGTCATGGCTGGCCTACATCTATGCCACACACCAATTCTCTGTGGCTCTGCTTTTCATTAAAAATAATTTACCTGTGTATTTCTTCCAGTTCCTAGTGTGTAAATTGTGGGAAGTCTGTGTCTTAGCCCATCCAGGCAGTGTTTTAATGGCTTGAATATGGCTTTATGATTAATTCCCTCTGATATCATATGAAGGCACCTGGGACTGTTTGAGGGACTGCAACATCTGTTGGGATGATGTGAGAGGACTGCTTAGAGTGAACGGAGCCAGGCTGGTATGGTGGTATCCATACTGCCTCCTGGGAAAGGTCTCGATGCACTTAATCTTTCATACTGTGCTTAGGTGTCTTGAAAAGCAGTAGTTGACGTGAGCCAGAATGACACAAGAAAGCATGCTAATGATGAAATGGGCAAACATTGCTCTAGCACTCTAGCTCTCTCCTCAGCCTCACTCCACTTAGCACCCTAAGTTTAGCCTTTATGATCATCCATCACAAATTAGAAATGCCCCATGCTAGTTTAGCTTGCAACAGGATTGATGCAGTTTGGAAATCAGAGGGCTGTGAAAAAGTTTCCTCCCTTGTAAAAAGCAGATCCCTGTAAAAGGGAAAATTTGGAACTCTTTTGCCAAAAGATCTCAGACAGCTGGATACTGTGATTAATATAAACTACTAATAAGGCATATGAGCTCTGTATATCCATAACGAAGTTGAAATGACTAGCATGAAGAGTGGGCAATCAGGAGAAGAAAATCTTGTGAAGAAATGCAAGAGCCTTTGTATTCGTACATATTCACCGAAAGAAAATCCTAACATCCATCAGACATGATTCATAAAGGACAATTGCTCCAGGGCATAGCTTTCTTTTCAAAAAACTGAGTGGGTGTTTTGTGATCCTTGCCATGCATTTCCATGCTGCTGTAGATGCAACTCAAAATTCCCAACTAGCTGACTACTGCTAAATATTTAGGAAGATGCACACCTAGAAGGAAGATCACACTGTAAAAGGCTGCTCTTTAATTGCTGCAGCAACTATAGTGAATCCTTCTCCTCTCTGTACAGGGGAAGAAAGTCAAGAACAGCAGAAACCATTAGAAACCTGTGGAAACATTTTGATAATGAAAGTCACAGGAGATACAACTTTCCCACTTTGCATCCAATTAGGAGAGGTTACCAAAAGGCAATTTAGAAGAGATGTGGACATGAAGGATGGGATGGTAATTTCTTCCTGAGGATTTAGCTTGGCTTGAAAGAACCTTTTATGGACCAGGGCCCTACTATGCCACAGAGCATCTCTGTTTACAGCCAATGCAGCCTAACACCTCCCCTGGGAGAACGTGGAATAGAAAGCCCAGAACCAACATCTGAGAAAGTAAGCTGTGTGAGCCTCTCTGCCAAAGAGAGCCCAGCAAACTTCCAGGCATGCTGGGCTAATTCAGACTTGGAAATTCAAAGTCCCTTTGGGGCTTTCCTTTGCTGGACCTTTCCCACCAAAGGTGAAAAAACAGAACCCCCCTCTCCAAAAAAATAAGAAAGTGGGCTGCAAACACGTCTTTCTCAGGACAGAAGGGCATCCTGAGGAGCACAAAGGACCTTGCCTTGCTAGTCTCTCCCAGGGTTTACAGAACAGAGTGCCTCAGGGCAAAGTCTCTGAGGGCAGGTTGGCACTGTTGGGACAACAGGAGGAAGATAAAGAGATGAACATAATTTCTGGGCTACAGGGGTAAGTTGGGAATTGCCTATTGTATTAAAATACAAATAGTGTTCTGTTCCCATGCACACATTCAACATTTTTGTCTGTTGTGAGTATCCTTTTTTTCACACTTGCCTTGAGCTCTTTGGCTCCTTTATGCTTTCCTACAAAGCACTGACATTCTTGATTTCAGCATGGTTAAAGACATATCAGAGTGCCTGAAATAGATGTATGCTTCTGTCAAGGTCATGTATTCCATGTTGTTCACAGATCTCTGCCCAGCTAGTATCACTGCCCGCTGTGTACCTTTATTCAGTATGAACTACCTTGATGACTCAAAAATGACACAGAAGAGGGAAGATTTTGAGAAGGCTGATCCAATACCACCAAGTGTGTTCATAATTGCTATCCAGAAAGGTATAGCCAGTAGGGAACAGAGTCTTTGAGCACCTGTTTTTGTCACAGTGACAGCACCAGGGACTTCCTCCCATGGAAGACACAGTGACCAAAACACCAAGGTCAGACCACCAATACATCCCTGTGCTATAAGCTCACTTCCTCCAGTACAGCATAGGCTACGCTGGCAAATCAGAAAGATGCTGATTTTGGTCTCAGGTGGGCACAGAGTACGTCACTTCAGCATAGGAGGGAGAAGAAGTCAGAAAGGCATAAACTAATGGTCTGTTATGAAATGTTTTGCCATGATTAGGCCTTCTGGAAGACCCTCGAAGAAACCAGGCCTTACCAGCAGCCCCTTGAAGCCAAATTCTCATACAACTTACAGAGGCCCTGACATACTCATGGATCCCAAGGAAAGCTAGGAGTGCAGCCCATGGTCTCCCATCTCTGAGACCGAGGTAAGGCAACAATTAACAAAGCCGCTTTTGGCCAGCTACCCTGTTGTGAGGGTGTCCCCCACTCCACTAGTGATGACACATTCCGTATTTTTAAAAAATTAACTACTGATCCCTTTTGCTGAACGACAGGAAGAATTTCTGTTACAAACTTGGGGAAGAGATGATCCACAACATGTTAAAGGCAATGGGAGGTGGGCCTGTGAAATTCTTTCAGAAATACTACAAGCAACAGAAACATTCGAAGTAGTTTTTGTGACCTGTATGTCAGCAGAGTAGACAGCTACATATTTGGAAGTACTTTTCATGGTGTAATCCATGACCTCAGGAAAGTGTAGCCTGAAATAAACAAGTCCAAACCATTGCCTTTGCACTTACATGTATATACTTTATAAACCTACAAATGTATGCATATTTATACATAGAACACTACTGCCTCATCATATACAAATGCTGAGGCAAGCGCTAGCCTTATAGACTTATTCTTACATGCACAAATAAACAGATAGCTAAAGTCAATGTCCTTAAAACCCTTCCACACTGGCAGCTGTATTCAAGCTATATAAACAGTTGCACTTATTCCTTTGTGACTGTTACGTCAGCTTCTTCCAATTTTAATACTGCTTATACCCATCATTGCCTTTTACCTCTCTGACCTCCTTGAAGGAAAAAAAAAAAACAACAAAACCAAGAAGAGAACTGACTCTGTGCTAGCGGCATTACCGCTGAAGTTTGACACATACAAAGTTCCCAGTGGAGCTGCCTAACCCAGCTCAGGTCCTCAGTATCAACCCAAGCTCTCCCTCAGAGCAAGGCTGGGGGACCAAGAGTGCAACTACAGAAAAATCTGCAAGATGTAAGTAGTTTGGAAGCAGACTTCTAATGTTACACTAGCCTTAGACTGGTAATCATGCAAAAGGTTGAAAACTGTGTCTCTGGGAAATGTTATCTAATCACATGAGCTTGCCCTATCTGTGAAATTGAAACACAGGAAACAGAATTTGTCATGCCAGATCAAATCATAAGGGTACTGAGTTTACCACTGCATTGCCCACTGTCATTAGTATTCACTGTGGAGGAAAAAAAACTGGAAAATACTGCACAGTGTGCTAGGTTTTAAGAGGGGATCGACACATGTCTTCATCTCTGCTCTTTCAGTAGGAGTTCACTAACCAGGAGGCTTAAACTCATTTTACATTAAACGCAAACTAGTTATCTGACCCTGCTCTTGCTCACTCACTGTATTCTTTGAACAAAGTGTTTTCTCCAGAGCTGATTATTCAGAAAAATAAAATCACTAAAATAAAAAAGCAAAATGTATGAGGTGGTATAGTGTTTTCCTCCGAACCACTGTCCCACCAAGGCATCGGGTATACAGCTCTCCTGGAGAAACAGCCTTTCACTCCATGGGACAAACGAGTTAAATGCTGACAGTTGAAAATGTCAGACCAACTTATTACAAGAGCAGGCGTTGGGAGTCCTGCTGTGTTAGCATAACTGCAACCCGAGTAATTGCCTTCAACAACTGAATTCCTTCAGCTTTCTCAATTGGTTACAGTATTCTCCTCTTCCCATCCTGCCCCAAGTGACTCTGCCCTGTTACTAGACTCTTCTAAAACAATTCTGCTCTTTCACCTCAAAATAATTGTATTCCAGAAGTCACTGAGCTGCTCCCAGTATATTTACATTTTATGACAAAACAGCAGGAGCCTTTGGAGTATGAAAGAAGTTAAACACATGTTCAATGGTTAGGTAGTGTCCTTTCATTTTTTCTGATCCTCACACTGTGCAGCAGCACTATCCATCGTATTATCATCTTCTTAGTCCCCCAGTTTTGGAGGGAATATTAGAAATTAACATCTGTCAAACTCAGAATAAAATGAAGCCAAACAAACCAGCTTTAATTCAAAAGAGAATTAATGCAGAAACTCCATATGTGTACTATATTCTGCTATACTGCAAAGTATCTGGTCACCAAGTCACACTGTATCTTAAGAGAAGCAGTTCACAAGGATCTCAGAAAGTAGAAAAGACCACAGAGTGGAGTTTCACTCTTCATCTGCTTTTTCTTGATTCCACAGATTTTGGCCACACATCAAAGACAAGCACACTTCCATAGGTACCTGTGCATGAGTACTATTAAAAAATAAAATAATCTAACCAAAATTCTGAACATCAGATATCAGGACAACTGGAGTGGTCTAAGGGCTTGTTACAAATCAAGATGACCTTGATCAAACAACTGCTTGAAATAGCAGGAAAATCAGAAGGTCTTTAGAGATTTGGATTAGTATTCCAAAGGCAGAAGAAACAGCCACATAAAACCTGTATTACTGGGGGCCCAAGATTTCTGTCTTCTAGAAGCACTGACTCAGGATTGTATGATTCTTAGACAAAATTAATATTTTTTGAAAGTGGACTCCTACCAGGTACTACATAAATAAATACAGGGAAGGAGGACTGGTTTAAATTTAGGAGATGAAGGAAAGCAGAAACCAGCAGAAACTTGCTTGTTAAGATTTTAAGGCACAGATGATTTACTGGCCAGGCTGCTTGCCTCGAGAATGCAAAAATGTTCCTGTTAAAAATACTCTATAAACCAATGACCTTAACATCATGTCATAGAAGGTTTTAGTGCTCAGCCTGGAACATTTTTATCAAAGTAGCTCAGCATTGTACTTCAGAAAATGTGACAGGCAAAAAGTCTTTGCATGCTTCCTTTCTACATGCTGTATCTGCTCGCCATTTAATACGCAGGTTGGAATCTGTTATTGCACCATGTGAAGACAAAGTGTTAGGAAGGTGCCTTGCTGTGCCAGGCTGAGAGCTTACAAGTTAATAATTCCAGAGAGAAAAGGTGAGCACTCTAAACTAACACATTTCTTCTCCAACTAATCTTGCTTTTTAACATTTCTGTGCAGGTTTTAGAGGCCAGCATGAAAGTCTGTGGGAAAATGAGATTAAAGTAATCTATGGGACAGATGACGAATACTGGGTCTTTCCCTCCAGCCAAAAGCTAAACAAACTAGCTCTGTACCCTTCTGAAAATGAAGCCACAAGCAAAGTGGGATCAGCATCCTACCTGCTCTTCATCTGTACTCCTGCCTCCAGCTAGGCATCGCAACAACCTGCTAGATAGTGGACAGGAAAATGCTGCAGAGAATATGCTCCAAGCACATCCAGTGCCATGGTTGCTCACTCACCGTCTTGCACAAGCAGACAAATCTGAGCTGAGAATCCCAGAGTATGACAACCAGGTCTGAAACATGCATAGTACACAATATGCCCTGGCTTTTTGCTGGAGGAAGTGCCTCCACAGACATTTTAGGGAGCAGCCCTCAGTGGGCAGCATAAACAAGGGTATGAAGGTAATGCTGCAAGGTGCAACTAAGCAAACGTTTCTGTCTGTGATGAAGAGTCTGAAATATACTCCCACAGGCTCTGCCTCTGTCCAACTTCCTAATTTCCTACTGCTACAAATACTCAACTTTCGATCACTTTAGCCCTCAGAGTTTCCAAGCTGTTGCCGTCCACAGAAACAGTAAGCTAAGGTGCCACATCACTCCTGGTCTCTACACCTGAACTGTGCTGTAGATGGTTCCCACACACAATAGGAGCTGTGGTCATCGTAAACAGCCCACATCCAGCGACTTCCCTTCTCCCCTGTGGCACCATACAAACATTCCAGCAGAATACCTTCACCAGGAGGCTGCATGCAGTGCTGATGATTTTAACCTAGGAAACCTGATTGCTTTTGAATTTCTTTCCAGGTATATTTTAACTCACAAACAAGAATGCAAGTTTTGGGACCACTTTTCTAAAGAAAAGGAAGACTGACATATGTATATTATTTTTGCCTATTAGGAGGAGAAGCCAGGATTCTTTTAACAAGTCCCAGAAAAGTAAAAAGACCACCACATTTTTATTCCCAAGTCTTGAATACACAGCTGACTAAACCCATAAAACCAAGGCACTAGGGTGAAGTCTCAGATTTACTATTTCCAGTGGAACTCCTGAGCAGAAGAAAGTTACAGGGTTATAAGGCACTTGTTTCAAAGCACTGCAGTCCTGGAAATAAGGGGAGGAAAAATGTATTCCACGTCCAAATTGTTCTGATGTGATTAAGAATGGTCTCTGCAGTCCTTGGTAGTGAGAGCACACAGGCCTCCAATTGCTGTCAGTTTGTTCACTTCATTCAGCAGGAATCACAGAGCTCCATCATCAAGGAAGAAGAAAGGTTTCAATATTACACAGTACAAAATAAACATGTGTGGAACAATCCCAGGGCTAGGGTGGAAGAGAAGGTAGGAAGTGTTTCTGCCTGCCCAGGGCATGGTTAGCAATCAATGCCACAAAGTCTCACACTATGAAACAGGACACAAAAGCATTAATCTCCTCCTCCCCCTTTGGATTACTGACCTCTGAACCCGATCACCAGTCCTTTACGTGAAACTGGGAATACATTACAGTCTTTCCCTTCTCCTTTACTTAAGAATGGAGGCCCACACTCTCAAAATGGGCTGGATTTTGAGGAGTGTAGGTACATATGCACACAAAAGGGTAGAGGGACCCACAGTTTTGGGATATCAGTTGTGAAGTGTCTTACAGAGATGGGATTTTTAAAAACTTTTAGCTCTCTGAATATCTGTCTGTCACTGGAACTCCAAAAAAGCATGACACATATCTCTTCACTTGTGAAAGCCCTGGGGAGAGAGCCTACTGAACCACTCTGCTGTTTTCTGGTCTTTCCCAGCGTCTGGCCAACAGTGACAGTGCTGGCATGTTCTCAGAAACATCTGCTATTGTCTGAGAACTGGAAGGAAACAGTTTATTTTATCTCCTGTAGCTGTTACAAGATTGACAGTGACAAGTGTGAAATAGACAGGTCCCACTGAAATTCAGAAAAGAAAAGCCCTAAGCAACTTTAGAACAAGTATGTGGGCTCAATTCCCTCATCGCTCTGTAGTGTGAGTAGACATTGACATCTGCTAGCAATAAACATGGGCTCCCTCCTGCTTTGTAGTACCTTTCCTACCCAGCATAGGCAGCAATATTCAACACTGCTACCTCTTCTCCATTACTTATTTTAGTGACTTGAATAGTACTACTCCTGATTTACATCAATGCAACTGAGAACAGAATAGGAATAAATGGCTGCTTTAAATTGCCCCAGGACTTACTCCTGCCTACCCTGCTTCTATGCATCAGAGGAAAAATAAGGCCAAAAGCATTAACTATTCTCACCTTGCTGGCAGAAAGCTTTTTGGTCTTTTAAAATAATCTACCAGATTTCTAAAATTCCTTCAACATGCACTTAAAATGCTAATCAGTCTAATAGCTGAGAATAAAATGCACAAAAATAAATCTTTTATATCTCTTATAAATGAGGAAAACTGTTCAGAATACTATGTCCAGAGACCTGGCTTTGACCATTCCCCCTTGTGCTGCTACAGTAGCTATTAGATGTGAGTTAAGGGCATCTATGTATAGTTTGCTATAAAGCACACACCATATTTTATAGCCACACTAGAACTGTTGGGGTGGACTGGATTGCTGTTCTGTCTCACCTGCCATCCTGTTCCTGGCAGACAGCAATACTTGCTGTTTTAGAAGGTGATCAATACCCTACCTCCCGCAACCCTGCTGACTTTGATTGTGTGAAGTGTCCTTCCAGACTGCTCAAAAGCAGGCTGGGTAGATGGTGGATACAGGTCTAGTAAACAGCTCGAAGGCTCTACCTGATGGTTCTCAAGGGTGAAAGTATTATGGCTGTAAAGCATGCTTCCCTGGTAAGCACAACTACAGAGAAAGAAAAGAGTCACCTTCCTCACTGATACCGCCACAGCTCAGTGGCACAGTATGCTCCTGAGATCAGCGGAGACAACCTTTCTTCCCCAGGAACCATTTTTGGTTCCCTGTCTCAGCTGAGGGAAGAGACGTAAAAAGATGTCCTCACCTTCCTCATCCTCTCCCCAAGGGCAGTGGGGCACAGAAGAAAGAGCTTGAGGAGCTCTAACATGCACCAGATGGCACAGGGACAAAGGGAAACGCACAGCAACCGGGGATGGCTGGACCTGAAGATGTTTCAGCTACCCTAGGGTCAGGGACTGTGGAGGCAGAGGAGACAATGTTTGAAGCCATACATTGACTAGGGATAACAAGGAAGGGAATTCCACATGAGAGACACTGGAGCAATTTCTTCCCCCTTTGACTTGACCAAACGTGCGCTTTGACCTTCCTAAAGGAACATGTTTAGCCCTCGGTTCGCAAAGGACATGGGTCTGAGAGTTGTAATATATATAACAAATTACAACTGCACCTGTCATGCAGGAATCCTAACCAGTCACTCCTGATCCCTTCTTGTAGGTTTAGATAGAAACACTTTTTTTTTCTTTCTGAGCTAGGGAGCAAGAAATCGCCAGCAATAATTTAAATAACTTGTATATACTTACAGGAGGAAGTGTTTGTTCCTTCTGTTGAAGCTTGTATCCTAAGCATGGGTTCTGCAACACACAGAAGTAACAACAAAGTTGTAAGAATACAGCCACAGCTACATTGTTACAGTGGAGGGCTCTGCCTGAACATCTTCCCCTAGTGAAGCTTTCTTTTTAATTTTTTCTTTTTTTTTTTTCAGTAATCAGAAACCCTCCAAAGCAGAAAAAAAAATGAGACAGCTAGAGAAAGCAAAGAACTTCAAAGTCGGTACAGCATGTCCTAGGCAAACTGTGAATAATCAATTACAGCAAAAATTCTCCATAGTCCTGGGAGGGAAGGCCAGGAGAAAACAGGCAAAGAGAGAGCAAAGTTTTCAGCTTTTTGCGACAGCATCAGAGGAAAGTGGAAAGCAGTGGGTCTTGAAGCTCCACATACTGACCCAGGAAAAACTAGCTTCCTATCTTCTTCTCACATAACTCCAAATGGACACTCAGGCCTCCAGGTCTATGACAACTATGGCTAAGGACCTCTGTTGCTTGTAAGAAAGCAGGGTCCATGGATGCCACTACTTCTGCAGAGAGCTGTAGCTGGAAGGGAGAGCAGGACACGTTCCGGACCAAAATGGGACATAGCATCAGCCCCAAAGTGGTTACCAAGAAAGGAAAAGAAGCAACATTCTCAACATGGTAAATAATCTTGTAGAAGAGCTGAAAGAAATGGACCTCAACACAAATCACACAAAGGAAGCACTCAGAAAAGTTAATGGAAGGAGCAAGCTGGCCTGAAGGTAGGGCTGAGCCTCTTGAGCTGCAGGAAACTGAACCATGCAGCAAATCAGAGCCATGCATTTGGGGTGGCTGCATGGGCTTTCACTGTCTTTGAGTCCAGCAAAACATGTGGTGCCATGCATGAATGAAGAATTCAAGAGTGTGCTTGAGGAGTACTATCAGCTGGAAGGAAGAGTTTGCAGAGAGAAAACTTTGCCTAAGGCATCAATGTGAGGTGCCACTATGGAGAAGGATGAAGGAAGTCAGAGTGGCTGGCAACAGCTTGGGGATCCTAGGGAGCAGGTCAGGCATACTGCATGCTCTGAAGTGAAATATTTAACAACATGTCACATTAGGCGGAAAAGATGACTCTGTTGCCTAATAGAGTCAGTTTTTAGGCCAAGGAAGCCATATTTAAAAGCTAAGACTGCTATGTAAGTCCATCTATCACCAATAACTGTAGGAATACTTCAACAGACCTAACTCCTGATGATTTAAACACCAGCATCTCACAACAGTCAATCTCCAATTAAAGAAGCAACTCACTAATAACTTATTTGCATTTGCAACGACTGGAAAAAACCAGCAGTGCGCAAAATCCCAGACACTATTGGTCAGCAGGAGACTCCTGTAGTGGCAGAGAAAGCTGACATGGTCTGGGTGCAGGGCTGGGTGACAACAGCGGGAAAAATGGCACCTGGCTGGGTTTGGGACTAAGCAGGTCTCTGCTCCAGCCACATAGCAAAGACCTACTCAACATACAGCCACTGAACATATTGCTTTCTGCTGTCCTTCAGGACAAAAGCATGATGTGCCGCTTGGCATGAAATCTGCCAGTGCAGCAATTCATCAGGAACGCAGCCAGCTTTTTGAGCATCCCAGCCTCCTCTTCTCCAGTGGTACAATAGCAGTAAAGAGGAGAACAGTACTGTAACAGCAGGCACTGGAGGGGGAAAGAGACCACTCAAGAACAAGAAATTTGATTCATGGGAAAGAAGGGAGCGAAGTGCAGGGACTGCATTCTTGCTGCACAAGGCAGAAGGCAAGATCAGCCCTGTGGAGTCAGTGACCAGCGTGTCACCTCCTTTGAATAAAAATGATTCCAATGGTTACAGGACACTTGCTATTAGCTATGTGGTCTCATACATATCCAGTGAAGCACCAGTGACAGGCCCCACTGAGAACATGAAAGAATATGGGCACATCCAATGGCTCTTCTGTCAGGCAGCAGTGCCAAGATTTCAGAAGTAGGTCGCCACACACGCAGATGCATCAAAGGAAAGGCTGCAGGCATGCTAAATGCAAAATCTGGCAATGACACTGTTTTCCTTGATCTAGCCTACAAACACTGTCATCTCACACTCAAACCTGTCTCCGCCAGATATAGCTTTCTCAAAAAAGCTAGCAGGACCCCAGCTTCTTTGCCAAACAGGATATCTGCATCTTGTAAATCCTTGGGATGCCCGGCTTACACACGCCTATCCACATCTCCCTCTGCTAAACCCAGTGGTAGAGACAACTGCTTGTATTGTGGTCATACATAAAGTAACTCCAATAGTTAAAATAATGAAAGTGACTTCTCACTGGTGTCAGTTCCAGGAGTAACTCTGGAGGCGTGCAATTCGTAACTGCAGGCAGGATGCTGAAAGTAAAATCGCACCAGCCTGAAAGGAAACCATCTGGAGAAGGCTCCTAGTATGCCAAGACAGCTCCGAAAGCAGTTAAACTACTGACAGTCAGTTACCTGTCTATATTCACAGGCCCCACAGAGCTGTCAGGAATTGTACGTAGAGCCCTGAAGATCAGAGCAGTCTAGGCAACAGACTTTCTGGAGGAAACATCAATATGTCTGTACACTCTGCAAATTCATATGCAGCTGCTAGGATTTACAGAAACAGAGCAACAAATGCTTTTTTTTTAAACACAGTTCCTAACAACTCAAAATACTTTTTCACTTGGGCTGCTGCAGGGTGACAACTGCAGGCCAAGTTAGCATCCTCAGTTCAGCTCTAGGGTATTAAAAAGTACGCTTAACCCTTCTTTGTTCATTTCTCAGTCCCTGAAGTAGCTCCAGTATTCAAGGCGATATGCAGGTACTGAGGTGCTGGATGTAGGCGAGTTGTCCTCTGCTAAGAGGGAGCAGTTTCAGAGGTGCAGAAGCAGTTTCAAGAAGAAATAAAGAGAAAGGGATAGAAATACTCTGTTAATTCAACTTACGTGAAGAAGTTTTTGTCCCTTCTGTTGATACTGGTATCTTGCTGGTGCTCTCTGGAAAACACAAGAGGCAACAAGAAGTTATAACGTGGAGTCAGATGATCCTCCAACAGCATTCAACTCCAGGAATGGACAAGGTAAAGGGCAAGAAGGTGCTCAAAGAAGCCAGCTGAAATTCTGCTTCAGTGGGCAGAGGCTGCAAACAGATACCAACTTGCAAAAGCCTCCTTTTGGGAGAAAATGAAAAATGATGGTGTCGATTAGTAGAACTGAAGAAAAAGCCTGTTTCTTCTGCAAGAAGTCAGTTGTTCAATCTCTCATTCTCCTCTGGGAATAACTGATCAGCAGCAACAAGAGAAATCATGAAGATGGCTCTGATTCTGGAAGGCATCAGTGTGAGTATTCACTCCTTATGCTTCTAGGCAGTTAAATTTTGTGAAGATGTGTTCCTGTTCATATCACTTGAAAATTGCTGGTTAGTTCATCCAATAATGTCACTTGCCACTTCAGGGAAATCTTCTAAGTCACACATGCAAAACCAGTCCCTCATGGGATGACCGCTGGGGGTTCTGTGATGGAAATCAAATGGTTTCTTTGTTGAAGAAATGAGAATAGTTGCTCTTCCACACTGGTCCTACAGAGATACACTACTGCTATTGGCACACAGCCATGGACTTCTTGCACCCATTGGTTGAAATGGCTGATGGCTACAGGGGATGATGCTTAGATCCCTGCTAATGCCTTACAGAATGCAGATGGGATAAAGCAGAAAGTAGAAAGACTTTGTTTAGCCTTCACAGACCTGTACTGATGATGTACAGAGACCTTGTTCTGATGACACCATCCATCTGTCTGTGTGCTGTGGACCCCACAAGCCACAACTGTGTGCAATTTCCTAGTGTGAATAAATTACCCTTCACTTGTATGCATCAACTTGGTCTTCTTGGTCTTCTCCAAGTAAGTTCTCAAAACACTTTTCAGCCTCACAGTGGTGCAGTTCAATACAGCTGCACAAGTTTCAATTCCACAGCTAGAGAAGGGCCACAAATGCCAAGGAAGAAGTCTTGAATCCTCATAGCACATCAAGAATCTTCTGGTAGGTCAAACAAAAAGAACTTAGAAAAAATTTCATAGGAGATTTAGGAAAAGGCAACTTAGGAATGTTTTTACTCTGTTCTGTGATTCTGGATCAGGTGGCCCTCTGCTCACTGTCTTCAGAGTCTACAGAAACTTGACCAGAGACAAAACTCAGTTCAACTGTCTTCCCTTCAACAGCCATCTTCTTAAATGTCAATGTTGAGCCTGTATTTTAACTTCTTACTTGCTAGCTCTTTTTTTGTATTTTTTTCCATTCTGATCCAGTTTTCTCTGGCAAATACCTTGTTTGCCTGGGCAATATGTCCCAGTTTCATCTCACTACTGTGAGAGAACGTATTAGGCAGCATTTCTCTGATAGCTGGTGAGGTGTGGTATGGAAATGAGCATCATAAGTAAAATTTTTAAGGTCAAAACCTTTGGACTATGTCTTGGAACACAGTGGCCTGTAGCTAGACAGCTTTCAGGGCCACTTTCTGTGTATGGAGGCAGTTTGCTGTTGTGCAGCTGGCTTGTCTGAACAATTAACCTTTCTTAGTCACAAAAGGAGACAGAACAGGTCTGACAGCTGTGTAGCTCAGCATCTGGCACAACTGGAGCAATTTTTTCTTTCACTGTTAAAGAAACCATGTTCCATTTAGTGCTTGTGCTGAGCCTGATGGAGTATTTCTTACTGCTGCCTCCCCAGCCCAGCTGTGTCAGTACAAACGCTGGTAGGTAGCTTCCCCGCCAGTGGAAAATACAGCCAGAGCCTCCCACATCTGAAATGTGCCGAGAAACACATTTGGAAAACATGTGGCAAAGTGACATATTAACAAGCCCTGCCAGTTACATTTGTGTTAGCAACATTAACAGTGGATGCTAGCATTTGGAAGATGCAAAATTTGTGTGTATCGCTTACTGAGAATGGTACACCACAACAGTAAGAGAGGTATTTCACTCCACTTGAGAAGGCCAGCACGGATCCACATGACAAGCCATCTGAACACAAGAAGCAGAGAAAAAAGAGGCTGCTTGTAGCAGGCTGTCAAAATTTGCCCGAGGTGGAAGAGTTGGAAGTATTCTTCAGTTATGATACTTGCAGTTGCTGCTGCAGTCTGCTAAGGTATGAAGATGGCAGCCCATAGCCTTGCCTTTAGCATCACGTTTAAGTCCCCACGAGGAGCAGCTACCCCAGATGCTCTATCCACTTCTGTCCCATGGCAATTCTAGGAGCATGTAGTTTTGATGAAGTCCTGTACCCTGAAATTGGATATGTTTGTGCGAGGGCTTTCTTATGTAAAAATACTAAAGCATGGACAAGAAATCCTTGTTTGGGGATGCTTTAAGGGACAGGTCCCTGCAGGTCCTTAGCACTCTGGCCAGCTCCCTTGCCTGTCATCTCCTCTGGCAAGATGGAGAAGAGCCCCTTTAATCCCCACAGGACTTACAGCAACGCACCACCTTTCTGGGCTTGGTATCTTGATTCATCATTCCAGGCAGGGAGCTTTGTTTGGGCTGCTGAGAGAGACAGCTCAGTGCCTGGGCAACAAGCTCTGTTGTAACGCCTCTGATGGAGGCAGAAATTCCTTCTCCTCAGGAGACCTTTTCTCCAGGGATAATCCCTATAGCTGCTGCAGTGAAGAGCCCTCTGCATGCCGTCACAGCCTTCCTCCCCCCCCCCCCCCCCGCCTCCCCCAGTTAGTTTGCCAAAGGCCTAATAAAAAAAGCCTGCTTGAGCAAACTGAAGGGATTTGGTTGATCTCAGGCCTGGAAGGTGGCTCTGAGGACCCTGACAGGGACAACAACCTGGGCTCTGAGGAGGCATTCAAACACCATGAACATCACAAGTCATTAGAGCTGCAAATAAGCTTTCTGTCATCCTGAGGTTTACTTTCTGGCAGTGATATAAGACTTAAGCCTTTTGAATTGCTTGTGCCATTTAGGTGACACATTCTGATTTATATAAAGAATGACAAAAGCTAAAGTATACCTTGAGAAAAGCTATATCTGAAACCTCTGTTACTCAGTATACAGATGGCAGGGTAGGGAGCAGGTGTGCAGAAGGTAAGGCCATAGTCTGAGACCTCAGAGGCATGTAGGCACATGTGGACAAGAACATAGGGAGATCCAATGGATAAACTGACTTTTTTCTTCTTAAAACTACTGTGCATGTTACATTTTTTCTGTTTCTCCAAGAAACTACTGCCCTGAATCAGAGTAAACAAGCACCACTCTCAACTCAAATATGTCAAATTGCAAGGAAAGGTTCAAAGCTAGTCTTAGGGGAATTGCTGTGCAAAACTGAGTGATGGTCACATTTATTTCATGTGGAGGCCCAAATCGGTGACGTTGGTCCAGGCATGCTGGTTTGCAGAAGTTGAGACTGACCCATTATGCCAGCCAGTTAAAAACAAACTACGTACCTAAGTCACCTGTTACTATGCTAGAGAGAGAAGAGATACACTGATCCCCTGCTTTAACCAAGTCTCAAACAGGTTCTTGTATGAGTAGAAGGGACTTTTCTGGCATTTGAACTATTTCATAGTTGGCCACATGGTCTATGGGTACTAGATGCAAGTTTTTATTTACTTATTTCTCTGCCATCTTCTTGAAGATAAGCTACTGGCTACCTTCAGAAGAGGGGCAGCAAACTAAAGTTTAATGAATAATATCAGTTCCTTATTGACTATTGCACAACTTGGAGCTGTTAATACCACTGCAAGTGTTACAGATGCAAAAGCAGAAGCTTGAACGGGACACTGACTATATAGCTAACAAATTTACCAAGGCTCACCTCTGCCTACAGTTGAGTTACATGAACAGCATGAGCACTTCTTGTTCCCTTCAATTCAGGCAAAGCTGTCCCAGCTCTGACTCATGCTGGGCACAGTAAACATCCTTAGAGAGGCAAAAGACTTAGGTCAACAGGTTTTAATGGAAAAGACTGACACCACATTCAGCTGGAGCTGTGGCATGGTCAACACTTTAGAAAACAAGGTCATGTACCTAGTTGTGTAAATAAGGGGGTTTGTGAGCAAGTTTTCAAACATGAAATTGAAAGCTAGGTCTGTCGTATGAAGTATTGTCTCAATGTTACTTGTTACGCATAGTACGGTCTTAAGTTCCTAAGAAAGGCCATGAAAAAACTAACTGCAAGAATTTTTCCTGGTGAAAGTTACAAATCAGGATGCAAAAAAAAGCAGTTACTATTGCATTAGCAAAACTGTGCAGTATTTATACAACTCCAGGAAAACTTCATGCCTCTATTCTGACCTCAATTACAATCTTTCTTAGGGGAGCATACATGAATAGGAGTGAACGAAAATAAGAAGGCAGCTCATATCCTGTGGGCAAGTTATACTCGTTATAAATCTAAGAGAACAGAATAGCTCCCACTGCTTGCTATTAAGCCTGGTAAAAACTAGTGTTTGTCTACCTATTTTCATATTTTCAGCATTCTTAATCCACACATATGGCTCTATAGAGAAGGCTTTATGTTTATTTCAGTAAATATGAGAATATTTAAAAGTCTATGTAGGTTAATACAATTTGGGGGGGTGTTCATGTGTAGCAAAAACTTGCAGAAGAGCAAATTTGGCAATTTTATGTAATTGTAATGTTAATAATAACAGTAACAGCAACAAGGATAGGACTTACTATTGCATTGACTATTACTATTTATCATTTCTGGGAAGAGGATCAGGGACAAATAAAGCTCTTTGCTCACTGAAAATAACAAAGACATTTTTACAACTGTTTTTTGAGAAATACTAATTCTTCCAAGCTTTGGAGCAGCAAATTGAAATTAGCAATTTTCAGACACGTGACCTTATAGTAAAGGTGTGGATTTTCCTATTCTAGGGGAAAAACCTCAACACGTTTCCCTTGTGCTTCTTGCGTTTTTCCCTAATGCCCGTTGCTAGTTGATATTAGAGACAAGGCACCATGCTAGATAGACCTTTGGTCTGGCCCTAGAGTTGTCTTTTTAGCACACACCAGCAAAGAAAATTTCAACTGAAATAGTTAAAGTTTGACAAAATTCTAGGGAATTAAAACCAAGATTTTTATACTGAAAAGCGTTAATCCTTTAGTGGAAAGAAAAATAATCTCATGCCCAGAAATGCCATCAGCCTATCTACCCTTGGTCTTAAAGTGCCCAGCATAAAGGGAAAGGAGGATCTAGTTTGCAGATAGCAGGGCACACATAACAAACATGAGCAGGTGAGGTCTTTAAATTAAAGGTCATAATTAAAGTTATGGTTCACACAGCAGAGTAGATCAGTATGACCATAAGAAAGCCAGGCCCTCTGATGCAGCTTTCTTTACCTTACTTTCTTCCTATCTGCTGGAGGTGTGAGTAAGCAACCTCTCTGCCTACTCTGAGAGGTTCAGCCCTCTCAGATATCCACACATTACTTTTCTACAGGGGCTCCTTGGCTGCACTGGACCCCAAGGTCTTTTCCAAAAGCCTGTTGGCAGGAAATAACAAAAAAGAGCTAAATACACTGTGTGAGGTGGTTTTTTTTTCGTTTTTTTTTTTTTTTTTAAAATCTCTCTTTATTCTAAACAGTGTAGGACCTCACAGATACATAGGACCTGAATAATGACTGCCCTTCAGGGCTCATTACCAAGTCTGGATCCCAAATTTGTCATTAAGCTACCAAGGGGAAGAGGTCAGGGAATGCAGGGGAAGGAGGGGTGAGGAGGTCACCTGCGCAGGGGGTCTGCCCCTGTTTGCAACGCAGATGTTGCCCTCTGAGGCCTTAGGCATCCATTGCTCTTAAGTCACCAGATGTTGCCCATGCTGTTCCTCAAATCCAGGTGGAATATTCCATCATTAGAAGGCAAGTTAGGAACAATTTTACTGGTAATTTATAAGCAACAATAAGCAGAGGGGCTTCAGATGTATGTGTGGCAACCAAATACACATAATTGATTTATTCAACCAACAAGTACTGCCATGCCTCATTCTAGATTATCAAATATCACTGAGATATTCCACTTCAGATATCACTGAGTTTTCAGTTCAGATCTTTACAGACAAGAGCCAGCTGTCAGGTTTAGATTGGATCCAAGTTTGCCCTGCATTCAAGGCAGTTTACATGCACGGCTGTGTTTTAAATAACTTGTGTTTCACAACAAGATTAGACAGATTCTAACGTAACAGTTACAAATGCACATAACAAGGCTTGCCTGCAAATGTTTTCATTCAAAACCAAGTTCCTGTCTCCCTGCAGTGGGAATGTTTTGCTGTCATTCAGCACAGCCCAAAAGGAAGCTGAAAAATCCACATCATGAAGCATAGGAACAAGGTCCCACAAGCACTCCCCATCCACAACACCATTCCTTGTCTGATAAAGTACTAGAGGGTGGCCAAGCATTTTTTTTTTTGCATTTATCTGTATCACTGCCCAGGCACAGTGTCTACAGCTGAGTTTTGGAAACTTTAGTGTCTTGGAAACAGTATAGGAGCCATCCATGCAAGCAGCTAATAAGCAACCAAAATTTGTGTTCATGGAAACCAAGAGCTATATATAAAAGCTACACAGAAACGCATACCCATTTTTCCTCCTAACAGCACTCTGGTTAAGCAACACTTGATCTCTTATATCAGTCTCCTGACATCTGATTGTGATTATAATACCATACAGCTAGTATCAAATCTTAGCACATGAGATTCTTCAGCTAATGAAATAGAATAGCAAATACACAAAGTGAATACAGTCAATCAAGCAATCGTTGTGTGAACACAAAACAGCAGATAGCCAAAGACAAATCCCACTGGCAATGGTTTAGGTTTGGTTTTCTATTTATTTAAATGCCTGTTTCCTGTTTCAGAGCACAATGTGGAACAGAAAAGCATCCCTGGTAAATTCCCTTTGCAACAACATCTTTAAACCCATCTCAGATACGTACAGAACTTCTGTGTTGTTTACTAACGACAGCATGTTTGTCTGACACTCCACACCTAGCTGGACACTGGCATTTGAACTATCAGTGCCGAATTAGTCTATGTTACGCTTAAGAAACAAGATTCCAGCTGAACTGCAGCCTCCACTGCACCCGTAAGGAAAAACAGTACTGCTAAAACATTTGTGTACAATGGAAACTCATGAAATTCCATCAGAAGCAATTGGAGCTTCCTGTAAATGAAATGGAATGGAGCCCTGCAAAAATATCAATCTATAATAATTGTAAATCATTTGGGTAAGTCTGAATGCTATCTGCCTCATGAGAAGCTCTGCTCCTCAAGAATTAAGTTTAAATCACAATACCTGAAATAGAGTACCTGAATTACATTCATGCCTTTGAATAATATGCCTCCACATACATTTATGCCTTTGTCTTTATTATTTTAGAAATCAAAAGAAAAACCTATCAACATCTGTGAAAACAAAAACAGTGGCAAGTAGGACTATACAAATACTGCTCAAAGACAAAGAGCCCAAAGTGCTGGTTTAGAAGTTCAGACTAGGACATGTTTTAGGTTAAACAAAAGCTTCCCCTCAGGCCTGCAGTGCCTCTGCTACTCACATTTACTATGGGAATTGGAATCATACTCCCTTCCCTTCATCCTCTTCCTATCTTGACTATTTAGACTGTGTCTTAGACTTGGTGTTGGAAAGCATCTCACAGAAAATGCTGATCTCTCCTGAGATACGTAAGCAGCATCTCCCATTTGTCTGGGTAAGGAAAACTGAACATCTCAGCTACACAGCAGACAAGTCAAGCCTGACTAATTATCTTAGTATACCTAATAGACTTCAGTCTTTCCACTTCCACTTCACTTGCAAAGCTTTGCCATCCTCCAAACCCTTTTGTCCTGGTGGCAGCTTTAATACACAATCTTTCTGAATGTCATAGTAAAATAAAGAGTCAAGCCTTACCATTAGCGTCCGTGATGGTAACACTGGCTTTAGTACTGTCATTCCCTAGTTTGCTGCTTACTCTGCATGCGTATTCCCCAGCGTCGGCCAACGTGGCTCTGTAAATGTGAAGCTCAGAGTATTTCCTGTGAAATCAGAAAAAACATGTAAACATCCTGTGCTGAAGTAACACTCACTGCATCAACTAATGCACTCTTTTTTTCCCTCTCAACAAAGAGTCTTGTCTTCAATTCTTACTGACAGAGTAACACTATCCAGGTTTGAAAAAAGGGAGGAGAATAGAAAAATCTCCTCTTACAGGCTGCCGGAAAAAAAAGGCATATTAATAAACTCAAACGAAGATACTTGCTTATGCTTTTCTGCTCGAGAGCAGTCTTTGTTCTTAAAGGAAATCTGAAAAACAACCTTCCACTCTCAGCTGAATTGTTGGCTATGCAGATGCCACAGAGATGGGTATAATATTAAAATAGATTACCCTTTCCTACAAGTTCATATTGCCAGTAGCAGAGTTCTGGGTAAGTATTGTAGTTTCCAACATCTGACTAAATAATCATAAGATTAGGACATACCACTCTCTTTAACAACCTCTGAAACCCCAATAGTAAATCATTCTCCAGCACTAACAAAAAATTATGGGCAGGAGCACAATTTGCATGAAGCTACATTTTGTTCCTGGCTCAGAGACGTAATTTAATCAGTCTCCAAGGTTTTAAGATTAGATTTTAAAATGCAGAACTCCTGCCTACCCATTAATTTGCTAGGAACATGTTCTGGTGTCATTCAAGGGGTCCCCAACTCATGTGATGGCAATAATCCCATTACCTAGACTACAGAGAATGATTAGCTTGGGGAAAACACACACACTATTGCTGTTCCCAGTTTCTGTTTAAAATAAGTGCTTTAGGGAAGTTTTTTCCTGCAACAAAGCCTGGTCATTTATCTACAGAACAGTCAGCAGAGTGCACAAGCTTTGGCTTCCCTAAGTTGACCTACCCCAAAATGGAAAAACTGGTCCTCAGGAGGCAGGGGTTCTTCGCTCTAAAAGCTCATAGTCACCAGCATGTCTAGTGATGAGAGCTGAGCTAAGCAATGTTTGGGGAGTTGCTTTGTTTGAGCACAGCCATGTCTCCTAACTCTCCATGCAGAAATCACAACTGGTAATCCCTTCTGGGAACCATTGAGTGGGGATAGGTTCAGACCAGAAACAAGGCTGTTGTAGCAGTGGGGCTTCTGGAACAACCAAAATGTTCAATGGCACTTTCCAACCCATCCTTGTGAGCCACCCCTCCCTCCAGCACAGCAAACTACCCCACCTGCTATCACATATCTGCTTATCAGCAGCTCAGCCTTCCCTGCCTCTATGTGAGGGTCATACCACTGAGGAGTCAGCACTGTGGCGCTCATGAGATGAGAGCAGTGTGCTAGGTGGACATCAGCTCTACTAGAAACCCACGTTACCAGAGTTTCCCCTCAAGTCCTGAAGGAGGGCTGCTTTCTTGAGGCCACTGGGCTTGCAAGAAGGAGGAGCAGCCAAACTAGGATTAGCAATCTGCTCAGGTTTTCTCAAACAGTAAACAACTGAATAAATAGCTGAGTATTTGGGCTCCCTTCTCAGGTAATGTTACGAGTTCAGTTCCCAACGCTGAATTAATTAACTGGGCTGCACTTCAGATGGCATATGGAAACAGACTCTAGCTGGTGGAAACCATGAATGTATGAGAAAAATGTGGTTGAGACACTGGCAGAAGTGTCCAGAAGGTGAAAGCTACTGTCTCTTTGCATTGGAATTCTGCACTTGACTAACAGCTATGTTTATACCACAATAAAAACGACCTGCCAGCCATATATACACCTGCCTTTGCAACAGCTTGTTGAGAGCCTGTCCAAGAACATCTGGCAGTAGTCTACACCACCTAACAGCTTGTGTGGACACGTGATATTTCCTATATTGCACAGGTTATCTTTTGGCCATGCTTGCAGACGTGTCTAGATGGAGAGCAGACTATAGCCTCAGGATGCTTCAAAAGGCAATGTAAACAGGCTCAGTTTTCTGAGGAACTCACTTTAACCCATTAATAAGCAAGAAGCTTATCAATGCTTATCACAGCTGCAGCTATATCACTTTCATTTGGGCACCCACTGTATGAATGACTTTTTTCCTCTCCGTATGATATTAAGAAATATGGATGCAAACTGCCTTTGTGGCACTCTTGGCTTTTAGAAGAAACTCTCTGCCCTGCATATTTATTTTTATTCTCTTTGTTTCATACAATACCTATGGGAAAAGGCAAGGAATCGTGTCGTCCTTTTAAAATCTTATGATCATATTAAAATAGGTGAACAATCTTATTTCTTACAAATCTACTTCTAACAAGCCAAATTTACTCTTGTTTTTAGGAAATCTCTGCAAGGAGTTTTATCTCTGAGAGCAGGAGAAATAGTATAAATATTTATAGCCTTAAGCATATTATTGAGACATATCAGGACAGAATTCAAAACAGTTAGAGCACAAGATGACTCATTAATGGCTGTAAATGAAGCAGCTCCCTAGCAATATAGTACTCCAACAGCACTCACTTAAAGACCCTGATAAAGGATTTTGTATTCAAATGCTTGTCCTTTTCTCAGTCTATACCATGTTACACCAAAAAAAAATGTCTGTCCCTATAAGATTTCCTTCTGCTACATCTTTAAGCCATTACCATTATGACACTGCTGAGCTTGTGTCATGAAAGGGACAGAAATACATCCGCAGCATGCAGTTCCAGCCCACCTTATCTGACTGCTTGAATTCATTTTGCTTCCAGCCTCCATCTGTCATCCAGAATTGCCTGTCTGTGGGCAAATACCCAGGCTAAGCTTGGATGAAGCCCAAGGTACAAGGCACTTGCACACAAAATTTTCTCATCCACTATTGCGTCCAAAGCCATCAGCTAGGTGAACTGGGAAACACCTTCCCTCTGCCCAAAAAACCCAACCCTGATGAAGGAGTCTCTCTTGATTACATGAGGAGTGTCTGATTCTGTACAGCACACTATCCAAAAGGAAAAATGTGCGGGCTTCAACTGAGTTTGAAATCAGAGAAGGAAAATAAAATGTTACCAGCATAAGTGGACAAAAGTTAGCTAGCAGGTGCAAAGCCCTTGTCTGGTGCCTGACTTTATCTGTATCTCCATTGACACGAAGGAATAGCTTAGAGCTTGGACGCAAAAATCAATCAATCATGGCATCACGAATCATCAGCAATCGTAAGAGCAGCAGAAACTCCCTGACTGCATGCTCTTACTCCATGACAAATTTGAGGTAAAAAGTGAGTGTTTTAAATGTTTTTCATTAAAATTCAAAGTCATTCAATTTCTCTTGACTTTCCAGTGTAATGAGAAGGGGCACAGTCATTTAGTGTGATTCACCTGCTGTATTGTAATGTCATCACATGTCAGGGCTCTGTGCCCTCTGAATCAACCACCCTGAAATCATCCTAGCCAGCTTAGAGGAGTGATCCCCTGATTTCACTTTACATGCAAGGCAGTCTTCAGAAGGCTAAGCTTTGAAGAAGCCTATATTGCCACAGAGTATTCTAAACTCTTAAAAAACTAGGAAAGCACAGTCAGCATTTGCCTCACTTCTGCAAATCTTCTGAACCAGTAGTATTCACACTAGCCAAATGCACCAAATAAACACTAAGCTGCAGTATTATCTTTTCCATGCCTACTTCAGGTGCCAAGCTAAGGTCTTTGTTTTCAGTTTCTGAGCTAGACATTTCATCATTCTGCCAGATATTTTTGCAATTTGATAAAAAACCTAAAGCTAGAACTCAGAAACACTAATTTTTCTCCCAACAGGCAATAGGTTTTATTTTGCCATCACATAATGAGAAAGGTGATTTCTTGCAAAATATGACATTACCAAAAGTCACGTCTCACCATTGGGCACTACTTACAAAATTTGGGAGGTTTTTATAAATATGTAGAAAGTCTTATTCTCAAGTGTTTTGACTGAAGAAGTCAATAAGACTGTGGTACCCTGGATGCTAATGGTTTTTCAGAAACATAGCCTATTTTTTATGTAGTCATTTGACCTTTAAAATAGATATTAAACCCAGCCAGCTCAACAACTACTCCAGCCTTCATAGCTGATGTTTATCTCGCTTGGTAATAGTAAAAAATTCACACTAAAATGCTTGCTGTAACAATATGGCAACACATGAACATGACAAACATTTATCAATGTGCTGTCATAAAAAACCCACAGAAAATAAGTGGGGAAAAAAAACTCCTTGATGATTGATATTCCTTTCATTTGCAATGGGATCTTTTTAATGTGGCTTTGTTCACTGTATTCTGCATGTGTTTTTATGCATTCATTTGCACAGCATTTTTCCCATTTTCCTTTCTCTTTAGAACATATGCCTGTCCTATATTTTATCAAAAAAAAATCTATCTCCTCTTAAGCTCTTCACATCTACTCAGTCCTGGAAGAATACATGAACAGCAAAGAAGAAATGGCAAAGCACTGATGTGTCCCCAAACTGAAATCTCAAAGTAGAAAGGCAAGGAAAATTCTTCAGATGTCAGCAGACATCCCTTGTCTTTACCCTTTTTGTACTCTACATCTAGTGACTTTCACAACTCTAACTGGAAGGGCTTCTCTGTTCCAAACTAACATTTCTAAAAGAGAAAATAGAAAAGAGAAATTCCAACTGTGAGCGATACCCTCATGGCGGCGGCAGCACACAGAAGTGTGGAATCCAGGTCAAAACCTGCACTCTGCCCACTTACTGTTGGGGAATAGGACTTCAGATTTCCATTTTTTGGGGGGGAATTTTAAATGTGTTTTGGCACATCAATCTGAAAAATAGTCTCACACATTCCACATACATGGTCTAATCAATAGCTATTAGCTAGTTTCCCTTCTATCAGCTCCTCAAAGTTTTGTGGGGGGAAAACAAAAAAGAGAAAGAAGGGTTCTGGCAGAAGGCAGTGACTGATTCAATGCTGAACTGCAACTGACAAAGCCTAGCCCCAGAAGGTGAAACCCTGGCTCCAGTGAGTTTGGTTAATCAGCATCAGCCAAACCGTAAGAGAAAATATTGTTTGCCCCTCACAGGCAGCACTGTGTTGCTGGAGAAGCTGAGGGCTAGACTCCGATCTGAACATTTTCTTTACAGAATGGACTGAAAATACAACTCTGTTGGAGACATATGGCCCTGTAAATGAGTCCAGACAATTTGCCAGGCTATCTGCCACCTGGAACAGCTCCATTTTGCAAATGCTGGAACGAGACATCACAGGTTCCTTCTTGCTGTCTGTGTGACCATGGCATGAGGGCTGTGGTGATGCTGCTCTATCCCTCTCCTTGTTTCAGCTTGTGCCCTTGCTGGGGTGCAAGAAACTGCAAGGGAGTTTTGATGGGAAGGCACAATTTGAAGGGAGGGCACGATGTATGCTTTTCAACCTGAATAACTCTGAAAGGTCAAGCACCTGCTTGATTTTGGCTGCTGTTTTGCCTAATGAGATGAGACCTGACAAAAGCATGGGGGCACTTGGCACCCTGGAAGGAAAGATCTCTTGCAGAGCTCATCCCAAATCCTCTGTGCCTTGTGCAAAGGGAAGGCATGGCCCAGGGCAGCAGAAAGCAGTCCCACCTTCTGAAAGCAGAAGTGAGAGTTGAAGGGCTGTGTTCAAACCAATTTTCACAGCTTCCTTTGATGGATGAGTGGCCACAATTGAAACTTTTAAACCTAAACAACAAGCTGGAGACCAAACAGCAAAAGCCTTCTCCTGTCTCAATGCAGAAAATGCATTGTGCAGCTTTTTCTTCTTCCCCGGAGAAAGAAGGCACCAGACCATCACTGGTCATCAGTCACATGTATGCGACACTTTCCCCCAGCCAAAAGGATGAGATTTGCAGGCTTGGCTATTCATCTGACATCTGCTAGACCCGTGTCTTGTTCTGCATGTGTGGGAATGCCTCTGGTAAAGGACTACTGCAAGCTTGCATAAGGCATCCAAAGCCAATGCAGGCAGCATCCAGCCCTTCTTAAGGGCTAGCTTGCTCGCAAAGCAGATCTCAAAAGTATTTCCAAATCTACACTGCTTTAATGATTTTAAATGTTCTTGGATTTTAGAGAATAAACATAAGGTACCTCTGTTCTTGTCAGTAGTTTAAAAATGGCCTGTCTCCAAGGTTTACTTGTTAAAATTATAGCCTTCAGCTATCAGAAAATAAATAGAAATTGAAAAGGGAAAATTATTTATGAAATATTTATACTATACTACCACTTCATCCATGCATTCAAGAAAAATAATGTCACTGTCTGTTTCCTTAAATTTTCATCTTCTGTAACTCACAGCTTTTAGCTTTCTGATACTGGAATTAATAACCTCAATGCTTGTGTTCTGGTGAACAGCTCTCCCCATTCCTCCCGGCCCCACTTGTGAGAAACTTCTCTGTACTTACTTTTGTTTTTTCGAGATCTTGATATTTTCTGGTCTGTTCTTTTTTGTTATTTCCTTTCCATTCTTTAACCATTTGAATCTGAGCGCAGGGTACTCTGACGTGGTTTCACACCTTAGCACTAGCTTCTGACCTGCAGCAGCCTCTTGGTTTTTCATTTCCTTCAATTTGGGAGGCACTGCTAAAGAAATAAAAGAATGTGCTGGTGATTAGGCCATCCTCAGAAAGGAAAACAGTTCTAACTCAAGTTCAGCTAGGCAAACCACAGAGAGCAAAACCCCAACCAGACTAGCAACGCTTCTACACGAAAACCTGAAAAGTAAGAATCATTTGTGTATCAGGTGTATCATACTTAAAGCATAAGGGCACATTTAATGACATCCTAGTTTGGCCCTTTGGAATCCTCCTACGTGGGTCTTACAACCTGGAAGCCATACACAGCCTTAGCGAGACTCAAAATGCTGCTTCAGAATACAGTATGGAGCACTAACAACACTGAATTGATCATATATACCTAGACTCCAGACAGCACACTGCAGCAGGCAGCCTTGGTAGGTAATACAGGAAGGGAAAGGGAGAGTATATTACTGGTTTATTTATTTTGACTGCTCTGAGTCAGTGGCCATGCAAAGACTCCAGGTGCAACTGATGTAACGGTGGAGCTAAAAGCAGAAATATAAGCTCAACAGCTTCTCTAATCTGAGGGAAAGGCTTTTTGCTCCATCCAAACATTATAACCCACATTACACACCTACCTCAAACCTCAGCTTGGCCATATCCTTTCCCTGAGGAAAGAGACCAAGGGCTTGGAAGCCCATCAAGAGAATCAATATCAATTAAGGGTATTTTGGACCCAGAAGGGGACACTGCATTGAAAATTCTCAGCCAATGGCTCCCACACTGAACGGCTCCAGCTGATGCATCTCAATTTCTACTGTGTTGTGGCAATAGTGTTTCTTGTGTGGGTAATTCTCAAACTATTTAGGACTTTCTAAGTTAAAGACCTCTAATATTTGACAACCAGTACCAATTTGTGAGCACAGCTTCGCAAAAAGATGCAGTCCCTCTGTGAGACACAACGCTTCATTTGATCCCATGGGTCAGCTGTAAATCAGTCTCTACCGTGCTCCAGTATTGAAATAAAACTCCTAGTTTAACCTTACTTCCCCTGGGGCTTAATAGAACACCTTTACCACACAACCAGAGGGCTAACACAGGGAGCTACAGCTGGTCAGTGGACGGGTGACAGCTTGTGAGTCCACCCCGGCTCAGCTGACTTGGTCTGCACTTGGTACACCACCTCTAGCTGCAGTGTCTTTTCCTTCTCGACCAGCCGTGATACTGTCTGAGGAAACAAATGGTCAGCATGGCCAAATGATTCTCCACAACATGCAGATTAGGAGCGTTCGGCAGGACACCAACAGGTCTCCAATATGGTCACGTACAAGAAAATGTTTTAACAACCTGAAACACGCTTGATTATGTTTTGATATCTGTTGCTTGTTTGTGGAGACTTGCTGACATGGCTTGCCCTTAATTGTTATTCCAATCAAAGACCAAGCAGCACCATCACAGCTGTAACAATGAGAGGCGTGTATAAAGAACGGGATACACATACGTCCAATAAGCAGTGGCCTGCAGGGAGCAACATGGTCTGTCCCACATGTGAAGCAACCTTACTGATCCCAAGAAAGCCCAGGAAAAACCTTATTTTACTGGAAACTGAGCCTGGAACAGAGTAGCATAAATAATGGGACAATATAGTCTGCAGTGAACGAGCAAATGAGGTGAGGCCTGCTGGGCCTCCAGCAGAAGGCAGGAAAGAGATAGAGCAACCTGCAATAATTAAAAACCTCATTAAGAGGAAGGTGACAACTTTTTCCACACGTGTCTGCTGGCGTGGAAAACAAGCCCTAGCAGGAAGTCTTAGGCTAGACATCAGCAAAACATCTGAGAGGAAGACCTTCTCGAGACCGCCCATGGAGATTTTACACAGGGGGTAGGCACATGTGTCAGGGTGGTACTGGGATGGATCAGGTAAGGCCCAGAATTTCATGACTAGAAAGAAATCTCTCCCTAAACATCTTCTCATATATCAGTTCCTATTTTCTACCACTCCCAGGATAATTTTGGAAATCCCAGCAGCTTTCCAAAACGCTACCAAAACAATTTTTGCTTTCTGGAAAACAAGTGGTCACACACCATTCTGAAATCAATATGTTTAAATACAAACAATTTTATGAGTGTGTGTGTATTTGTATATATATAAGCACATATAAGCTTTGTATATACATAAGCACACCTATGTAAATATTCAGGCATTTACCCAAAAGAAAGAAAGATTTGAAAAATACCAATATTTAAATTTTCCAGTAAAAATCATTAGCATTGAATAACAGTCTTAGAGTACTGAAGTTTGTGCTTATAGTTTCATTCTGTCATTAAAGAGTTACGGTTACAGTCTTTTGTGACTACATCAGAAAAGCTGCAGAGGTGTGAAATAAAAAGGCAATATTCCTTATTTTACCATATTTAACTTATAGTCCTATTCCATATCTTGCATAAATTAAGAGAATAACCACAACTGCAAGAATCAAAATTTTTGTGCTTAAGACTTCAACTGGTTATCGATTTTCCTGTCAACATAGCAGTGTGAAAACGGGAATAAAAGGGAGATGCCATTTTGTTCCTGAATTTTACTTTAATTCAACCTTATCTGCTCAAAATGACTTGTAAATTTTCTCCTCCACCAGAACTGTCAATGAAAAAAAAAAAGTGTTAAATTAATATGCTCAACTCTTGCCATAATTCAGGAGTTACCAGGAAACATAAAAGAGGATTTAATCAATGGCAGTGACCCTCACTAATTCACAGTAACTCGCTGTTCAAGCATGCAGGCTCTCCAGGGAAAGGAGTAAAAGCTGTTCACAGACATGACAGAAAAGAAACGGTTTCTTCTTCTTTTTTTTTTTTTACCCCCCTTTTCATTTACACTATGTTTGTTTCCTTTCAGCTGCAGTTTTGCAAAAGTTAATTGGACCTGCCAGGAATACAAGAAAGCTCGTGCTGATAAAACCACAGTATTGTGCACTCAGATCGAGACTAGCTACACCTTGCACTGTTTCAAGAGGTAGCAGACTTTCATCACAAACTGTGCCAATTTCTCTGGTGCTGGTAAGACAAGATCTTGTCTGGGGGTAAAAATGCTTTTAAAGGAGGCAAAAATGCTTATAACGATAACTAGACATGGCTCCCCTGACACCTCCCTCCCCTTGCCTCTCTACCCCTTCCCCTTTTGTCCCCATGGCATCTCCTGCCAGCTTTGCTCCTTCTCACCACTCCTTGCCGCACCCGTCACGCAGCACCACTTCTGCCACCAGCAAGGCTTCTGCCCTCTGCGCCGGGTCCAACTCACTGCTGGCGGGCAGGAACGAGGGAGAAGGAGCAAGGAAAACACTTTCTGCTTCTCCTACGCATGGATGGAGATTGGGGTGCCATCTGAGACAGGATGACTTGGTCAAAATACACAGTGAAGATGGACGGTAGCCTCGCACCACTTCCTGCGGGTCATGTTTTGGGCAGTGCCGTTGCGAGCAGCTCCACTACAGCAGAGCCCTTACACATGTCATCTGTCACAATGACAAGTGCCACGTAGTAAAGAAAACAAGACAAATCCCAAAGAGGAACAGGAAACTAAGAATGGCAGGATCCCAAAAGTAGCGGTGCTTGGATGAAAGGTGTGGTGGGGTCCACTTTATCTGTATTCCTTGTGCCAAATCCTAGGATGGCCTCACATTTTAAGAGTCAATTAGACATACTGAAAGGCACCCACAATCGACCCCAAGCTTTTCACACTCCTTGGTCATGACCTCTATCTGTGACCCAAGGACCTTTCCTGGTTTGACAGACTTTCTAAGAAAGCAACTGGGGTGATGACAGCAAGAGAGGGCTGTCACACTGTGACGAGTCCTCACAAAGCGTCGGAGCACTTCTGTCAGCAAAAGTCCCACACTGTTGGAAGGGTTTAACAGGGAAAAACACGCACGGTGTTAGATCTCTGCTTATTAAGATGGCTTGAATATCTGTCATTTTGTTAGCAATTTTTTTCAGAAATGTGTGTCTCCTGGCCTGCATAATATCATTGCAGATAAGGAACACACATTTCCATATTCTCTCTGCAAAAGACTCAGTGATAATGTATGACTGGAGATAACTTTTTTCCTCCGGACTTTGGTGAGTTTGGCAAAGCAGAGCAATCTCCTCACCCTCAGTGTTTGATTATACAGTTAATCTGCATGGAAGCTCAACATATTGAACAAATTAAGCAGGAAACCTGCAAAACATTATCACACAACTATATGCTTTCAGCTGAAATTCCATGAGTGGTTGGATTTTTTTTTCCCTTTCTTTTCTTTTCCTAGGAAGGCACAAAGCCTTTTAAGAATCAGCACAGGAATGTATCAGGCATGCTTGCCAGCAGGCACATGTACAGAGTTTGCTGTTCAAAATTGTGACCAACAGCTTGGTGACTGGTAATAGAAGCCACAAGAATAACACCCATTGCCTTGGCCTCAGACTTGCTTTTTTTTGTATCATAATGCTCAAGGCAGGGCCATAATGCAAAACAAATTATATTATTTCCAAAAAGCCTTTTCCCTTTGCGTATGAGATTGTAAACAAGCTCAGCTTTATCACCAGCAGGCTAGATTTTCTAAAGCCTTTGGTATAAAATAAATGTATACCGCTCCTGCTTAGACAACTGAAAAAAAACCCCTGAAGTTCTGTTGTTTTCTGCTGGTTTTAATCCTCCTATTATTCTCTCAGGCAACATTTAGATTCTGAACACTTTTCAGAATCCAACTACTTCCTTCCAGCATGCTGAGTCTCTGTGCAGATTACCTACATGATAAAACACTGCGGGTAATGATAGGAGATAATCCCACACAACTAGCTCTCCAAAATACCAGAGTAACTGAACACAAGCTCAGAGACTGGAAAACCAAATTGTTTAGCCACCTAAATGGGAATTTCTCATTTCTGAACTCTTCTGAAAATAAATGCAAATCTGACATTTGTCTTGAGCACTACTTGTAAAACCAAGACCCACAGAACATCGTTCTTCCTAGTGATGTTAAAAAGAATCTTCTGCAGAAATTTCAGATGTTGTAAAGACCAAAAGAAAGGGGAATGCCACAGGAATGGCTAGCAACATGATCAAGAGACAGGGAGGAATATAGCACTACAGCCATGTTCTTTCAACACTGGACCACTGGGAAACCAGCAAATGCCATGATAAACCAGAATAACTACTCCCCAAAGTTAATTACAAAGCCAACTGCAATGCTGATTACCCTGATCAGGAACTGCTCATCTCATGCTGGGGAGCATTTGAATCTAAACTCAGTAAGCCTAGCCTGTTTAGGTACAATGGTGCTTGGTCCTTTCAAAGTAATGCTGCACCCAACAAATTCATAGATCGCTACATAAAGTGTTTGTTCATTCGGAGTGAGATGCTTTCAAATACGTGGTATGTCATGCTAGTGTTCACAGCTGCTAGCATGCTAACTAACCATGAAGCTGCTCTCTGATTTTGCATTAATCTTCCTTTTGTTCTCCCTGTCAGAAGCCCAGCAAACCCTCCGATTGAGAGTATCATGGGCCAGCTCAAAATATAACCCTGGGATGGGGGGATTTTCAAAACGACACTGAAAATTGGCATATGGAAGAAGTACTGTGCAAATGGAGAAGGTCTCAGTACTCCTCCCTCCACTCTTCAAGTCAAAAGCATCTCAAATGGAACCAGAAGAAGGATGGCAGTGACAAAACAGCATGTCTAGAAGTATCATGCCTGTTTATTCAGAGTAACAAGATAATGCCAGGTTGTCCAGGCTCCTGCAGTAACTCAAGATATCAGTTTCTGAGCTTAGACCTCCTCAGACACAGGGAACTGCATTCAAAGATAGCAAAATTTAAGTTTCACAAGAGAAGCTGAGTGTGAGTAAATGTCTAAACTAAAAATTACAATTTAAAGGTGAACACTTAATTTATTTACTGATGATCGTGTCTTCAGTAACACACAGCCTGATTGCATTAAATACTCTCTCGTCTGGTTCACAGTGCTTCAGTTGACTCCCACAGGCTGCATCCCCGATAAACTTTGATGATCCTATTAGACACTGCCAATAAAAAAACCTGATCATACAGACAAAAAATGTGGTGACAGCATAAAATAAATATACTTGATATCCAATAAGCGATTCAGGGACAACTGCTCACAAAGTCGATATAAAAAACTGCAGATCCATATTTTACATACCTAAGTGCATAAAGGTAGACTCCAGAATCTTTATTTCAGCACTAAAATTAAAGCAATCCAATGCACAGAGATGCTATGCAGGCATAAATCCCCTGAATTTCAAGGGGACTTGCAAGTACTCAGTGATTTTTTTTTTTTAACTTGAAGCCACTTTTGATTTAGGAGCTCAATTTCAGGACTGCACATTAAAAAAGTTTGTCTCAAGTTGTGTGCCTTGAAGATGAGGGCAGGAAGTATGGCTTGTTGCATCACACATATGTCTCTCTTATTTGCTCTCCAGCTTAAGTATTTTAATCACTAATTTCTATCTCTGGTTGAAAAAAGGCATGCCATAAGTCATCAAACAGAGACTAGTGCAGCTGAGAGAACCACACAAAAGCAAAGGCTGTGGCTGCACTGGGCTGAGAGGCATGCAACACCTAAACTTTGAGTCTCAGCTGTGGTACATCTGTAGCCATATTAGTGTGCTCTTAGATCACGTTTGGAACAATAAAAACAAATGGAGGAAAAAAAAGGCAAGGAAGGAAAGATGCACAATGCAATGATATTCTCTTTTGCTATAATTTCAGAGGTTATGTCTCTGGATTACTCATGAAAACCCAGTTCTTGGGTAACTCTTTTTTTTTTCTCTTTTTGGTAGAATTGACTTTTTTTAATAGCTTCCTTGGAGCTTTAGTATTTCAATTTGAGTGCTCAAAAGTGCTGCAGCCATCTCCACCTCTCCCTCTCATATTTAGCATTCTCTGTCACACTCCTGTATTTGCCATCATCAGAAAACACAGAGATTTCTTCTGTGCGTTGAATCTTGTAAGCTTTTCAAACCCTATGCACTATCTTACATTTTATAACTCTTGTTTCTATCTCCTCTTGTTTCAGTTGCTTCTCCACCCTTATTCCTCCATCATGCTCTTTCCCTTCACACTGTTCCAACAATGCTGGGATGCTCACAGGCAAACAATATCAGTGACTGCTTTCCCTTGATCCTAATCATAGAGGCCCATTTTTTTCTTCTGGCTTACACTGTTTTCTTGGCTTTGTAACATTTTGTGATTCTGCAATAGTTCCATTTCACAGACAAAAGTGTACCATGCATCGGTCATTAAATTGCCCAGTGCAGATCTATCTGTGGCAGGCCTTCATACTCCTCAAAATCTCCTCATTCTCTGGAGGCTGTAGAAGCCTTGAGAGAAAGAATAACTACACACATCCAGTGACGCTGCCAACACACTTGTAGGCACCTGGACAAAAATCTTCCTAATTAACCATGCTAAATTGTCCCTACTTCAGAACTCAGTCATGTACGTACAGAAGCAACAGTCTGCCACATCGATGCATGACACAGAATTTAAATAACATCAGACAATGCTGTAGTCGTAAGATTCATATGCATTTCCCCAGTACTAAAACAATTCCCCATTTTGAACAAGAAAACTGGAAGGACCACACAGATGCTGTATTAACAAATGATACAACATGGGGAATAGGGAGTGCCATGACAGGTCAAATTCAGTGGAAACGCAGTGGAAATGGCGGTCAGAAGGCAACTCCCGGTAGCCATCTCATTCTGCATGCGTGCACAGAGCTAGAGTTACTGCCACCACCACAAGCACACCTGAGTAATCTGAATCTGGGGACATAACCACTGGAACGAAAAATAAATGAGTACACTGAAAGATCCAAAATGGGATTTACCAAAACAATTTCCTCCTCAAAAGTCCCAATCTCCCTCTCACAAAGTTCACACAGGCCACCACTTTTCACAAAGTAGATGAGAAAATTTCTGGGCATCCCCAGGCACAATTGGAAGTTTAAAGGGTTCATTTGTCTGCTAATGTTCCTCCTCACAAAAAAAACCTCTCGTCCATGTTGAAATTTTGCAGTGGGAAGGTGGAAAACCTGAACTCAAACCTGTCTGATGGCTTGTTTGACATGAACCAAAACAAAATCAAAATGTAGAAATGAATTTGGAGAAAACAAGATTAATTGGAGCATCAAAAGGAAGAAACTGCTCTTGCATTATAGGCTGCATAAAGTATTTACAGAAGTGTGAAGAACTTAGAAATCCTCCTGTCCCTGCCTGCCAAAATCTCCACCAGGTACAAAATGCCAGAGCTATTGCTGGTGGAGCATGCTGTGGCTCCACTCCTAGGTCAATCCGGAAGATGACTGCTTTCATACCTCCAGTTTAGCCTATGAGACCAAAAGCCACTTTACACATTTCAAGAATTGAGGATCTGGATACACCTGGGCATTGCACACAAACCATCAGGTCAAACTCAGCTCAGCAAAAATCTAAACATGGCACTTAATATTATGGGCTGCACAGTATGCAGAGAGGATCTTATCGTATACTCTTCAGCATAATTTATTTATTATGAAATTTATTATTCCAATGTATACTGAACTCCACATTTATACTCTGCAGCTATTGCAAGACAGAAGAGGAAACTGCAGTGAAAAGGAAACATCTATGTCACACCTGTTTGAAAATGTGTGCAGGCCATCATCAGAAAAATGAAAAATTAAACAAAATTCTTAAGAATAAATATTGCTAAATATTTGCAGTCAGCAACAGCTTGCAAAAAAAAAAAAGATCTAATTAGAAGCATCTCTCCTGGTTAGATTATTAAACAAGATTAGACATCCTTTTAAAGGTCAATCTCAAAAAAATCCATAACCACATGATCAGTAAAGCGTGCAGAAACATGCCACAGTCCAGCAATCACTGGAGGAGGGACAGGAACACTTTATGCAACTCTGAAATGGTTTCCAGACTACAGGACAAAGTTCAAAAATTATGTAGGAAAAATTACAAGGCTTTTAAAAAGTATATTCCAGATCAACTGTAAGTGGTGGAATTGCATACCAGGAAATCAGTGCAAATGTTAAGTAGTGGGCCACACAGGAGTGGGATCATCACACAAATACAGAAAACTGTGACACAGTTCTCCAGACCATCAGATCCAGCCTGGAGCTCCTGGTCCATAACGATCAAGCCCATCCTGACAGATGTTTATGTAACCTTTTGTGAAAACCCCTCAATGGCCTTAAAATCTATGACTCTGTAAAAAAAGACTGTAATATGCATTAAACAGACTGTAATTATTTAACATCCTATGTATCTAACCCTTATGATAGTGGGCACCAGTATCTACTGTTGGGGAGGAATTATGGCTTTTATTGTAGAAAGGTGACATTCTTTATGTAGAACCCACAGGCAGACCTTCTAGAGCTGTTTAAATATATAATAGAATTATAGAATGGTTTGAGTTGGAAGGGACCTTTTAAGGTCATCTAGTGAAAGCCCCCTTCAAGAAGCAGGGACATCTCCAATGAGATCAGGTTGCTCAGAGCCCTGTTCAACCTGGCCTTGAATGTTTCCAGGGATGGGGCATCCACCACCTCTCTGGGCAACTTGTTCCAGTGTTTCACCACTCTCTTTGCAAAAAATTTCTTCCATTTATCTAGTCTAAATTGACACTCTTTTAGGGTAGATTACCCCTTCTCCTATCACAACAGGCCCTGCTAAAAAGTTTGTCCCCATCTTTCTTATAAGCCCCCTTTAGGTACTGGAAGGCCACAAAAAGCTCGCCCCAGAGCCTTCTCTTCACCTGGCTAAACAACTATCTCAGCCTGTCCTGACAGGAGAGGTGCTCCAGCCCTCTGATAATCTTCATGGCCCTCCTCTGGACTTGCTCCAACAGGTCCATGTCCTTCTTAGGCTGGGGGCGCCAGAGCTGGATGCAGTACTCCAGGCAGGGTCTCCCCAGAGTGGAGTAGAGGGGCAGAATCACCTCCCTCAACCTGCTGGCCACGCTTCTTCCTACGCAGCCCAGGATACAGTTGGCCTCCTGGACTCAAGCACACATTGCTGGCTCATGTTCAGCTTTTCATCCACCAGTACCCTCAGGTCCTTCTTGGCAGGGCTGTTCTTAATTCATTCATCCCCCAGTCTGTATTGATACTGGGTGTTGCCCCAACGCATGTGCAGGACCTTACACTTGGCCTTGTTGAAGCTCTTGAGGTTCACATGAGCCCACTTCTCAAACGTGTCAAGGTCCCTCTGGATGGCTTCTCTTCCCTTTAATGTATTGGCTGCACCACTCAGCTTGCTGTCATCTGCAAACTTGCCCAGGGTGCACTCAATCCCACTGTCAACGTCCCTAATTAAGATACTGAACAGTACCAGTCCCAATACAGACTCCTGAGGAACACTACTTGTTGTTTATCTCTATCTGGACATGGAGCTGTTGACTGTAGCTTTCTGAACATGGCCATCCAGCCAACTCCTTATCCTTCTCATAGTCCACTCATCAAACCCATAGGTCTCCAATTTAGCAACAAGGACATTGGGGAGACCATATCAAAGGCCTTACAGAAGTCAAGATACATGCCATCAGCTGCTCTTCTCTTATCCACCAACACAGACATTCCATCATAGAAGGCCACTGGACCAGTCAGGCACAATTTGCCCTCGGTGAAGCCACGTTGGCTGTCTCTAATCACCTCCCTGTCTTCCATACGTTTCAACATGACTTCCAGGAGGATCTGCTCCATGATCTTGACAGAGACAGTGGTGAGGCTGACTGGTCGATAATTCCCAGGGTCCTTCTTTTTACCTTTTTAAAAGTGGGCATGATTTTTCCCTTTTTTCTAATTACTGGGGACTTCACCTGACTGCCATGACTTTTCAAACATCATGGAGAGTGGCTTGGAAGCTTCATCAGACAGTTCGCTCAGGACTCTGGGATGCAAGTGATCAGGTCCCATACACCTATGTATGTTCAATTTCCTCAGGTGGTCATGAACCTGATCTTCTGTTACAGTGGGAGGAACTTTGCTCCCCCAGTTGCTGTCTTGTGGTCCATCCCTTCAAGAGGTGTGAGAAGAGAGATTGCCATTGAAGACTCAGGCAAAAAAAGTTGTTGAGTACCTCAACCTTCTTGTCTGTTGTTACCAGTTTGCTAGTCTTGTACATCGGGGGCAGGGGGGAGGCGCAGAGGGTACACTTTCTTTGACCTTGAAGTGTAGTAAGTAATGTGCATAATTTAACAAATCTTATGCCCCAATCTAGGCTCTCCATTAACAGAACAGAGACTATATTGTAAAGTTTAGCTAAAAAGGAGTTGGAGAATAGACTCCACGTAAATTCTGAACAAGCTGCAGGTAAAAAGAATAAAGACATGGTAAATCAAGTAAAACTCCCTTCACCCACTTGTTTTAAACTTACAAATGGTTTTCATGTGTCACGGTGTTGGATACAATCATAGTCTGAAAATTGATTATACCAAGAGCGCAAGTATCCAGAGCTTTATTTGCTATATGATAAGAACCAAAGGCCCAGCACAGTACTAAGGCAAAATTCAGGCCCTCTGAAAACAAAATGCTTTGTCATTGATTCGATACAGCTAGAACTTCACCCCAGAAGACAGAAAAAGATGCTGTCCTTATCTATACACTACATACATTATCTATGTCCAAATCTCCAGATTTCTAAGTAAAGCATAAATCAATTTTATTTAAACCAATGCAAAGCCTCAGTGCGAACACACTTAAACTAATTTAAAGCAGATTTATGATTAAACTCACATTAAAATAAATTCCTTAACAAATTAAGTTGAATCAATAAACTTCTGGATTAAATTAGCCCTAACAGGTCTTTCTAAAGGCTGTTCTCTCTCTGCTTCCATTGAACTGATTTGAGAAACTTACTTTAATGACAGTGGCTTTGTGTGCTAACACTCACGTATGTTAATATGCATGCATCATCCAGGGTAGAAAGATATCAATGTGACTATAAACCTCTGCACAAAAGGAGTAATCAGACCAATGTCCCATCCCATTCTTAGTCTCCTTTTTGTTTCATTCTCAAGGATAATAGCCTTGTGAACTACAGCTTAATTTTGCTACTACTGAGCTGGAGATTTTTGCCTATCATCTCCTGTGATCTATCTGTTCCATGTAATTTCTAGTAAAAGTTTAAGTTTGTTGTTATTTCTGCAGCAGAAAGCTCTTCTTTTACTTTTAATTCCCAGCCAGGACATCGACTTCAATCATGAATCACCTGGACTTGTATACACATAGCACTCAGCATAAAATGTGCTTTTCTGCTGCTGAGAAATTACTAAAAAACATTAATAGAATGACTGCAAGCCAATCTGCAGCAAAGCTGTTTCCACCACAGAGTCACATTAGACCTCAAACCAGCTCTGCCGAAGCTTGGACAGCTGAGCTGCAAGGAAGGAAGCAATCTACACACTCCTCTACTGTGCCAACAGAGTCAAAATCTCATGTGGGAATATCCTGAGACAACTCCCAAGAAAAAAAGCCCAGGTGAGGAAAAGCAAGAAGGTTCCCACATCTAAGAGCTGGTGTCACTCTGCAGCAGCCCAGCAGACTGCTTATCTATTTTTCGCAGAGTCAGAATTAAAATAAAGGCTCCAAACTCATCACATGTGGCCACTGTGTCTCTCTGAAGCTACTGGAAGTAAATAACTGCAAAGTCCATTAGAGCAGGCTGCTGTTCCTTGACAGACATAGGACGGAAGTTTCCCCAAGCAATAAGATGAGACTGAAGTATCAAAGCAGAACCAAATGTCCCTTTAGAGAGGGGTCTGCATAATCTTCAGACTAATTGTTATGTGTCTGAACTCTTTTCTTGCTTTTAGTAGTCTTCAAAAAAAAGCAGTCTTTCATGAACCAAACAAAACCACATTATCCAAAAAGATGGTATCATGTCAAGTTCCAATCTGTATTTTCATTGAAAATAGCATGTAAGAAACAGCATGCATAACTTTCTCCCTAACTGTGCTGAACCCTAGGGGGTTGCCAGTCATCTCTTTTGTCCAGATTTTCTAGAAGACAAAAGAAAGAAACTCATATTACATGCATAAAGCAGAGAGAAAAGCTTGATCCTCAAAAAGTTTGGGAAAATGGGGGTTTACAATGGAAACTGTTGTGCAACCCCAGCAGCAGAACTGGCAGGTGTATCAAGTTTCCTGTAAGACCTGTAAGAGTCCTGCAAGGTGACATGAGTACAGAGAACAAGGCTGTCTCACAAGAAGACCAGTGGCAGGCAGGATTCACTTCCTGGTGATGAGCAAAAAGATGAATCTGCTGTTTACCTAAAATGATGTATCCACACTATCTGGCTTTTCTATCTTTTATTTTTTTACCTCTGGCTTTTCTTTCATGGATTATTTCACTGTTGCTGCCATCATGAAGCAACGTGCATATCTCTGCTTAGGAATGTCCATTTATTCTCTTTCATCATGAGCTCAGCAATGGTCTGAAATCCATCCAGCAGATTAAGGACCCTCTCTTGGGTCTCACAACACTCCCCTGTGCTTGGGTGTCACAACTGCCAAAATATTGCCTTAATCTGGATTCTGCCTACACAATAGGGAGAAGATACAACTGTGAGGAGATCCTGTAATACAGAGGCTGAAAACCCCCGTGATAAAGAGACAAAGAAAAGATACTTTTACTGATGGACTGGAACCTGGTTCCAGCCATGCGTCCTAGAATTTCAGCAGTTCCTTCTGCAAAATTTGTCCTGCATTGGCTACGAAAGCTGTGCAAACGAAAGCCTTGAAAGATAGATGGAGGAAGCCAAGAAAGAACAGTAGCAGAAAGGGATGGTCAGAGGAAAGAACATAAAGGATGATTTCACTGAAATTTCACTGCTGAAATTTAATATCCTAAGTCCCCCTTCTGGCTGCAAAGGGAATTTCATGTAGGAAGCAACCAAGCAGGACACCATTATTACTAAGAGAAATGGAAACAAGACAGAAAAGTGCTCTGTAGACGCAGTATTACCTCATTCTGAATCTCTGTCTGTCTACAGAGAGATGTCATAAAACCCAACATGGCTGAAAAATGTAATAATAAAACCCAACAGTATCATTATACTGAATGTCTACTGTACTTTTCCCTTTTAATCACTGTTTCTGGAAAGAATTTAAGACACGCTTTGGACTTTGGAAATTGTTATTTCCAGGTGTGATCTCTTTGCAGAGTGTTTCATCTTATAAGCTTTGTAAATTTCCAGTAATACATGAACAGACCAAGGAAAAGGAAGTATCAAAGGATAGGAAAAACAGTATCAAAATAGTGTTTTCCTGGAGCCTCCAGAACGATCAAGCTATTTGTAATGGAGGGAAAGTGAGCACACACTGTGTGTTCAGGGAGGTGTGAAAGGGCACAAAAGACAATCTCATTAATAGCTCTGACATGAGTTGAGATTGTACAGGGGAGGGTTAAAATCCAGCAAAACAACAACAAAGTGATCATCTCTGCTGGCAGTGTGTGGCACCTCCATCTGTAGCCTTCACAGACCTGTCCACGGCTGACTGAACAGACACCACGCACAGCATCTAATAATGGAAGTCCAGGTTTCCATGCCAAGAAAGTAAAAACGCTCCAAGGCCAGGTGCCCTCTTTCTCACAGTATCTTCATCCCAGTCTTTCTGAGTAGATAAAAAAATGGTAAAGTTTTTAGTTTCTCAGTATTTCTAAGGACTCATGAGATGGAATTGTTTCAATAATAGTGACAGGTTTGACAGCTGTTAATCCCCATGGCTTGCTTCCCCAGTCTTAAACATAATTTAAATAATCAGAGGAAGCACTGACCTAAACAGCAGGTTTTAATCATCTTTTTCATTACAAAGAATGTACCCTATTCTTTCCCCAAAAATTAAAAAAAATGAGAAAGATTCTCACTCCTTGATAATGATTATGACACTTTTATTTGTTATTAAACATAGTCCTTATTCTCAATTTAATAACATGCCCCTCATTTATTTAGACAACTGTATAACTGAGCATACACATAACCACCCTATAAATTCTTAGCTTTTTTTTTTAATACTGGAAAATAATATATTATCTGATGTATTTGTCACCTAACTGATTGTTCTGCAGAGGGATAGATATTAAAATACAGAAAAATATAATTTTGACTGGACTCGCATTAGCTGAATCTGCTAGACACATGGGAGAGCAAAGAAGCAGAAATGTTATTAAAACATGTTTTGAATTCACAATCACCAGGCTCACTAAACAAAGAAGTACTAAAAGTGACTTTATGAGTCACATTTGAGTATGGTCATCACACCCTTAAAAAAAGAGGCACCTTGAGTTTAGGCATAGATTGTAAAAACCCAAGTTTTTGCTGGTTTAACTCTTACTCAGCAGCTTCACTTTGAAAAAACTGGCCGTCATATTGAAATAAATGAAAAACATCCAAAAACCCTTTCTCAATCAGCAGAGCATATGGACCTAGCATTCAAAAAAGATCTCAGACACTTTGGGCTTCACAGGTGGGGAAGCTAGCTCATGGGATGGGATGGGAATTTACAGAGATTTGGTTATTTTACACTCAGTCACCTCAGGCATTGAATTTTACTGACTGGAGTGGCTTACTGCATTTTAAACTGGAGTATCACATTAGAAATCACTGAAATGAATAGTACTTCACCCACGATAACGAGTCCAAGTGAACCAGAGAGAGGTACAGAGAGCCATCAACATCATGCAGGCAGTCTGCCTAGCAGAATTGGTACTGTATCCATTCTTATGAAGCGTGATACGAAATATTGTAAAACTGGATGGCTTAACAACGGGCAGGGAGCTGTCCATCGGGTCTAAAATTCAAGAAAATCACTCTAAGGCAGGCTCATGGGATGTGGGAAGGTAGTAAAGCTCAGGAAGAAAAGGCATTGCCCTTAATAGAAACCACAGTAGACTTGTGATGGAATAGTTGCACAGGGAATGATAGGGGTAGAAACAGAGAACAAGGAAGAAAAACTCAATAGAAACCATCAAAATCAGCATAGTTTTCTCCCTGACTCCCAAGATTCACCTGGGACTATGACTCAAAAGCCGTATCAAGACATGACAAGTGCAGCATAACGTGACTACTTAACTCTCCCATATGCCCCAGGTATCCTGTGCAAAAGGGTTCTTGTCAGAAGTAAATTAAATTGGGGCATCCAGGTGAGGACTCAATTTTTGGCCATTTTCCTTGCAAACTGTTGCTTGACCTTGAGCAACATTTTTGTGCAGCCTAGCTTAAAGCATTCCTTCTCCTCCTGACACAAAGCGCTAGTCTCTGTACACCCTGTGGCAAGGGGTCCAGACAAACCCCTTCATACACCAAGTGCCCAGGCAATGTGTGCATTTTTCCGCTTTAGTTAAATCCAATAAAACATCAAAGTGAACACATCTCTTCTGAATTTGGGTGGCTTTGGTTTAATTCAGTCTCAAAGCAGATTCAACTCCAGTTCCCCCAGAAGAGTTCATCTCTGAACAGCAATATCCCCTCCAAGGCTCCCCGGAGTTGAATTAATTAACTTTAAATGTTAATATTTTGAATGCCTTGCCTGGACCAGCTGTAGGGTTGATCACCTGGAGGGTTTCTGCAGAGCAACCATTGGGCTGTAAATTCACAGTTTAGCTGACTAATTCACTCTTGTAGACAAACCATTGTTTTGACATAAAAGCCTAAGCAGCTAAATCTCCCCCTCCTTCTTAAATGCTTATTCAAAGTTGCTGTGGTGCTGCTGTGGCCCATGACATACTGCAAGGGTTCTGGCTCTGAGCTCTAAAACAATTAGTCTGGGGAAATTAAACGGTGCTTTCTGTGCACCTGTGGCTGGCTGTGCTCCCATGCCTGACAGCAGTGCCTCTCCCACACCAACGCACACAGGCTGCTAGCACGGCTCCAGGGCTGCCGTGCCCAGGCTGCACCCTTCCAAAAAACTGTCGAGGGGACAGTGCTGTTTCTCATGAAGCCAAATGGAACCACTGGTTTGGCAAAGAAGCTGCCCATGAGGGTCTCTGCTTAGAAGATTTATGTTTTAAACAGCCAACAGCTAATATCAAGGGGGAACGGATACATTACCAGCAAGTCATTTCCAAGCAGCTAACAACTGTTTCCCTACCTACCAGATCCTAGGATGCAATTTTAGGTTTAAACATAACATATATGTTGTAAATAGCGGAAACATCTGGGGTTTATTATAACACCACTTTGCTAGCCTCAGGCATTGTACAACTCCCGCAGGCCACGGTTCACCCTTGACCTGCCAAACACGATTACTATACTCAGGCAACTTCCCCTGCTCCACAGCTGCTCGTCTTCCCCTCCCCTCCGTCAATACTCATTACCGCTATCATTACAGCTACCATCCTAGAACAACCAGTCAAAAACTTGGGTTGCCATGGTCACTGCATGGAAACAGTGCAGCTGTGCGGGCAGGGGAAAGATGATGAGGATGGCTAGTGAAGTCATTTTGCCTGCTGACTCCAGGGGAAACAGGGCTGTGCAACGCCATCTGCATTGGCAACCCTCTGCCTCCCCATGCCAGGCCACCTTCCTTCTCTGTCCCACTCATCCCACCCTCATTGAGGGTTTGTCATGCCTCAGTTTCCCATCTCTCCCAATCTCTCCCACTGGGCCAAAAGTGACCCTGTCCCTCTCCCCCACTCCTCCTGCACCCTCATCTCCCAACCACAACTTGCTCCCACCCTCCTCCCTCCTTTTCTTGCTCTCCACCAAGGACCACTTTTCACTCTTTCATTTCCCACTACTTAATACCCAGCCCCACAAATCCCAGTCCTATCCCCTCTGGCTTTTCCACCACTTCTCTCCTCCTCCTGAACATAGTCCCAAGCTGACTTCTCCCTGCCTCTCTGCAACACCTCACCTCTGTGAGCTGGGGCTCTCTTGTATCCCTTGGAGACTCACAACTGAGACTAGAGACTTAGCCTAGGCTAAGCAGCAAGGAGGAGGCATTTTAGGGCTCTTGGCACAAAGGCAGACTGCAAAACTATCTGAACTAACTCAAAGTGGGAATCTAAAGTACTTCATTTACACTATGGTGGCAACACATCTTCAGAAATAAAGTGATCTTAATTCTGGCCAGTTTAGAGCTCGGTTAAAAAAAAGAAAAAGCAAGTGGTGATCCAATATGGCCTAATGTATGCACTTTAAAAGCACGTTTGGATGAGCTTTCCAGGTATCCCTGCATAAACAGGCTGCTAACCACAGGCTCTTGCCTTCCAAGCATGCATAAGCAGTGCTGTTACTGTCTCCAGCTGATCCTCCCTGCTGAACGGCTGAACAAGTGGGTAGGAGACCAGCGCTCAACATTGCTGTTCAGAAACACAGCAGAAAGAAAATAAACCTATGCTTCCAGCAGCTCTGTCCACTTGAGAACCAGAAGCAGACTCAGCAGCCTCTCAGCCAAGTCTCAACCTCTGCTTACAGCTCACAGGAGTGTAATGCCTTTCCCATGAACTCTCTGCTACGAAAAGCCTCCCTGAGATGTAACAACCATTCCAGCAGTGGTATCTCAATTTTTAGAGTGCTATCAAAGCTCCTCTGCCACCTCTGCTTGGCTAAAACCTATTGATGCTAAATCCACCCTGGCCCTGGCATGCAGAATTCGAGGGCTGACTGCAGTACTGGGGCAGTACCCCTACTCTCTCCCTTCCCTGCAAAGTAAAGGCAAATTTCTGAAAATAAACATCTGAAATGTATTGCCTTTTTAAAGTTTTATTACTCAGCAGCCTGCTAAAATCCTCTGTGTTAGAAAAAATGATACGTAGCGCCGTTTTTTATTTTTAAAATTTGTTAAGTTCAATCTACTAATAATTTAAACATTATCCTGGAATTATGCTATGGTAAAACAAGTGTACATTTAGAGAATAAATGGAATTGATTCTCTTCAGGAGTAAAAGGTCTTACTAAATGAGGTATTTAAATATAACCCCCAATCCCTCTCTGAAGAAGCACCTGGTAATTCACTTTTTGGATCAAATTGCAACTCCAGAAAAACTTTATGACCTCATGTGGTCTTTCCACCCCCACATTCCTCCCTAGAAACATTATATACAGCGTGCTCCAGGCAAGAGGGTTTGTCAGAAATGCGGATGGTGGTGCTGGGGAAAGAGATGTAGCAGGCACCAGGACAGCAGCAGAGCACTAAGAACATAAGAAATGGGCAGCTGCTTAAGGAAGGACTCCCTGAGATGCTGATACATTCATTCCAGTCAAGAGCATACCCTCCACTCCTGCCTGAAAAATCCTCCACACACAGTATTTTCCCTTCTCCCACAAGCCCATCTTTCACTCCACCCTCAAGCATGTTTCAGCACCCATAAAAATGACCATCCCGGTCAGACAAAAACCTAGTCCAGCCTAGTATCCCACTTCCAGCTGCAGCTGATGGTGGATGATGGAAAAGACAAGAAAAAATGCATCCATAAATCATTGGCTGTGATGCCCTTAGCCATGGCGATGGCCTCCAGGTCAGCAAGCCGCAGAGGAACCAGGCACAGCTGGGTCAGATGAGGTGCTCAGGAGCCTTTGAGGCATGAAGCAGATGCACAAGCTGCCTCTTGCTCCTTTGGTGGAGCTTGGAGGTGGTGGGGAACCTTGACTGGCTCCATGGAGGGACTTGGCTGAGGTGGGGCTTTGCACTGGAGCAGAGATGGCAAGCCTCCGGCAGTGTTACTGGACTCACACATATCCTGCTGATGCTCAGAAGAAGGATGTGCAAACACCGTGAGGGTAATCCTCTTGTACATTTTTTCTCTCATCTATTTCCTTGTGACAGAGCCAGCAGTCGCCATCGTTTGGTGAATGGAAATGGCCTCACAAACAAATTCCAGTTCCAAATACCCCAAGCTGTTGCTTATCCCTCAGCCTCAAAGTAATTTACAGATCTTATTTGTGCCTGGGTTCTCTGGGATTGATCTGAAATGGACTGGGTTTTGCCATGAAACTGATAGCAAGAAACATCTCAAAACATGCCAGAAAAAAAAAAGGCAATCTTCAGGCTGCTTGGTATTTCTTTAATTTGTCAAGGGAGTTATTAACCAATTGCAGCTTTAAAAAAAAATCAAAGGAAACTCACTATTCTGGACATTTCAACACTTCTCTGCTGTAAGCCATAGTGGCGAGATTTCTTCTTTTCCATGAAGAGCTTGCTTCCCAAAACTATCAAAAGAATATGCATTTGTTCCTCTTTAAAATAGCAATACAGAATTAAAAGGGTTATTTGGGAAAATACACTGCTTACAAAGTACTGTAGTACTTTGAGTTCTACTCTTTAAGGACAGCCAGTGTTTTCCAAATTTGTTCCGTCCAGCTGTTGGCACATTTCACAGGACCACTCCTTGAGAGGGTCTCTCCAGAAGTTCCATTATTTTTATGGAACCATGAGTTAAAAATGGCTTAGACAAGAAGCCTTTTATTATCTTGACACTTCCCCAGTGGAGAAATTCTCTGATGTAATGTAACTCTAGGAGGTCTCAAATGCCTCAAAATTAACTCCTCTCTGGCTGCAGTTGCGATGGACCAGAGTGTATGTGTGTCCACAAGTTTGCATATATGTTTGCAGTAACATTGCACTAGCATGATTCTAGGGAAAAGAAAAAAAAAAAGAGTTTGCCTTTTCTTTGCAAAAGCTAAGCAGATGAGAGTAGAATGAGAAACAGCTATTAGATTGCTGACGTAAAGAGGATAAGATGAAAAAGATGCCAGAACAACTCCAAACGTAAAAGCACCCGATTTCACAGGTCAGCTGAGTTAACCATTAACCTCATCCGCAAACACTAGCAATTTAATTTAATTATCTTTCTCTCCCTGCCATCTCTAGGCCAGCAGACATGATAGAGTGCATAATTTCAACTTCTCCCAAATACAGCTTTTGCAGGACAGAAGTCCATTTGTTATTCCCAGTTTAAATAATTTGCAGTGTCATTAATCACATCTTCACTTGGCTCTTTTGCAACTCACGAAAGGACATCCAAGATGGCCTGCTCACAGTTTAAAACAAATGAGTACCCATGCAGGCTGAGAGAAGAGGAAACCTAACCATAGGCATGACATCATCACCTTGCACACAGCCTCACCTAGCTCCATGTACCAGACTGCTTAGGCAAGTGCTCAAGTCTAAGACTGCACATAGTCTCAGTGGTGTTCAAGGAGCTTCATGCATTCCTGATGGGTCAATTTGCTCGTAAGTAAGATGGAAGATCAGGTTCCTTTCAGGACCTAACTGCACAGGACAGAGATACACTTATACAGTGACCCCAGAACTGCTTGTAATGGGCAGGACGGATTGGATCCACTATGAGCTAAGGTCCCATTTCAACTGCACAGGTCATTTTCCTACAGCTGGCATCCAATCTTTGTCTTGCCAATGGCTTTTTTACTCCAACTCTGTGTGAAAGCTCTTCTTCCTCTGGGGATCTGGCTCAAAATCATTATTCTTCCCTGTCCTGTGCATGCAGGTTCCTGTGACACATTTAGGGGAAACTGCCTACACTGAAGCAAGTTAGCATCATAGTTCATTTTTTTTTTGCCACTTATGCACACAGTATAAGGGCCCTCCAAAGTAAACTCATTTTTTTTTACAGCTCAGAAATAGATGGGAATGCTGACAGCAGGCTGCCTCAATACCCTTCTTCTGATACCCTTGGACAACACAAAGTGTCTAAACCTCCTGGCACTTCAAACTAAATAATGGTATAAATCAGAGCAATTTCCGGGCTACTTCATTTCATGGTGGAGATGGCAGAGGATGAGCTGCCTCCCTGCCAAAGGACTGAGCAGTCTTTGGTACTGAAGAGAGTCTGGTGAAAATTTATGGTTTGGCACCCCCAGGTATAAGTATCTTGGGTATGTATGCAGAGGCCATACACTGTGTGACAGAAGACAAGGCTCCCAAACACTTTTTGTTTATGCAAGCATTTGAAGAGCTTGCAAAATGAAGTGTTCTCACATGTCCTCCTGCCGTTTCATCTCACTGATTGCTGTTTCCCTCTTGTCAATGCCATGGAGGTACCTCCAGGCAAGCTCACTGTGGCAGCCAGCACTAGGCACAACTCATCACAGAATCAGAGTCCGACCATTTGGTAAACAAAAGGAAAACAGACACCAAAGACTCAAACTACAGACGCTGGACAGAAAAAGAGCTTTCTAGACCTGGCAGCTTACTTCAGCTTTGATGGCACTTGCATACAAAGTTTACTTCGGGGAAAGTCATGGAAGCCTCAAGTGAAACATGAGAAGCATTTAAAAATCCACCCTGGGACTAAGCCATCTTTGGTGCTCTGGGAATCTCTCTTCAGTGCCTCCCCTTCAAGAGGAAGCAATGCCACTGGCAGCAGCTACACAATTATTTCCATGCCTTTAAAATAAAATGCCTAGATGAAGCTACTGCTCTCTCAACAGCTCTTAGAAATTATATTCCCTCCTTTGCTCTTTCTTGTGGATGGCAGTGAAAATGATAACCCCTTAACACCAAGCTCTGCTCTCATCCTGCTGTTAGGTACAACTCACACCACAGCCAAAGAACCAGTTTCCTTCACGCACCCTTCCTGGAAACTGGAGGCAGCATGGTTATTGCCAACAGCTTCTAGCAGTCAGATGCGAGCTGAGAAGGGATGAGGGCAGACAGCACTTTGGGAATGGGTGCGAGAATGCCTGCAGCTGAGACCTGTTGGTTCTGGCATTTGTGGAACTGACATGAGCCTCAAGAGAGACCTTGTAGCTAGGATGAGTGCTGCCCATTTTATGACAGGATGCACCCTGACCCTAGAAAGACGCTCCTCTCTCAGATGGTCTTTACTGTAAGACTGAGGACAGAATGGGGTGAGAGACACCCTCACTCACAGATGGGAGAAATAATCAAGGCATAGCAATACCAAATAACATAGGACTGGGCCTGAGTTAAAAGGATAGTTATTTTAAATCCCCCTCTCTGACCTTATTTTAAAATCCTTCCCCTCCCCGATTATTACTCTGATATCTGACCTTGTTGGCAGGATACAATACAGCCAGGAAAACTTGTGCTCAACATCAGTTTCACTTTCCTTGACAATCAGTTTCTTTTCCTCACAGTTCATTTTGTCATCCATCATTTGCACTTAGCCTTTTGTAAATTTGCAGCACCTTCTCACATGCCATGCACAACATGCTTAAGAAAAAAAATCATATTTAAATCAAAATGTATCAACAGAAAAAAAGATGAGGTCAAGAGTGCTGGAACCAACAACGTTAAGTCTGGCAATAACTTGCTCAGAAGGTTGAACTAGAAGCCTAACACACAGAAAAAACCTCACCCAGTAATTTCTGCATTCATCTCATAGCTTTTTGATTGAACTATAGCATGTCTTTCAAAAAAGACACCAATCCTTGCCTCAGATGCTGTGAGTGACAGAACTCCTCCACATGCTCAAGCAAGGCCTTCTTCTGTATAACTGCCTTCACTTTTAAAATCCGTGCCTTTTAGCTAACCCCACCAGTGCACTGGCAGCTCCATTCATCCTCCAGAGCTCTCACAGAGAATACACTCTTTACAGTGCACTTTATATTTCTGCACTTCCAGTCCACCCTTTCCCAGAAAAGGTTCAACTAGCAGCTTTCACGTTTTCAGGTTTGCTTTTCAAAAGCTTAGCTGCCTTCTCCAAAAGGAACTTGTCTTGAGATAGCCAGGACACTGCTGTAAAGTTGGTATGGTTCACTGCAGAAGCACACCAGAGGGAGAAGTGCCACAGGAAAGAGGCTGTAGCTAACCTGGGACAGTTTTTACAGGTCATATTACTCCCACCAGAGAAAGAAGGCTCCGCATGGGAAGTTTCTCTTTTGTTCTAGCAATGGGACACGCTACCCTTGGAATCAGCCGGCTGGAATATTTGTCTAATATCACCTTCTCTCTGAGGGTCTCTCAAATCCTACCAGCGACACCCTCCGAACATGCAGGTCTGGCACAGTGGCACAACTGACACTTGATGCACTTCATCCTCATATTCTCCCTGTGGAAATGGCTCCTGCCACAGAGCTGGCTGCACAGGACCAGTGGGACAGCAACGCGCATACTACCTAAAAAGACACCCCATATTTCTGTGCCCTCTTCAACAGACATATCAACAATGCACAGTGCCCTCCAGGAAACTCATTTTCACAATGGGAAAAGAATCTTTTTATACATCTAAAAACTGGGGGAAGAGATAGGCTTGTGTTACCTGTATGTTATTCTTATCTCTAGAATGGCCATACATCAGGAAACAGGGTGGTTTGAAGAAAGAGGTTAGACTGAGAGTCAGGAGAGTTGATTTCTGTGCTGGGATCAGAGTCTCATCAGGTGTGCTATTGGACACACATAGACTGTAGGCTCCTAGGCAATAGCAGCTTGCTCCCAGACTGAGCGTGTTCCAGAGGGGGGCGGAATTTGAAGGATTCAGATTTCAGCTAAACCTCGAAGGACTACGATGACAAAAACGATACCAGTTTATTTGGCACAATTCAAGGCTACATGCAGAAATGTATTTACAGAATAATGGGCCCTGTTTCATTCATGGCATCCATTCCAAACATAATGCAGTAACTCCAAGCAGTTTTCAGTGCTGTTTCATATACAGGTGCAGGATAGCATTGACAGAACAGCCCCTTCTTCCTCCTTTTAAAGTCCAGTGGAGTTTCCCAAAGGAAAACTAAAGAGTCTGTCACTGCAGAAGCCATCAATCCTGCTAAAATATCACATACACACACACAGACTCTCCCAATATTGGATTTAAAATTTAACTCTTCTGGCAGTAACAGCAGTAGGAACAACCTCTGTCAATCACCTCTGCAACTGGATGTTACCAGGACTCTGTTTAGTCATTTCAAGTATGCATTCATGCTTCTGTAACTGTCTTCAAAGGGATTAACCATTAGCCATAGGACATGGCAGGCAGTTGACTCAGAGGTGAAATGAAAGCTGTTAATGCAGGAGAAAGGCATTGAGCAAGGCTCAGCCTGAGTCCAAGTTTGAATGCCAAGCCCAAACTGCCTGACCTGAATTCCCCCTGCTTACAGAGGTGGAAGGCTCATAAAACCTGAACAAGAGATGCACAGAGAGAATGAGGAAAGGCTCCCAAGCAAACTGTCACAAATTGATTAACATCTCTCTCTTCTTCCCTGACCTGCGCAGCCTGTGGACTCCTTGTCAGAGCTAGGAAGAGTGAAATGGCCCACAGTGAACAAACTACGTAACACAGATGATTTCTCCCCACATCTAGTGCTCCCACAGAAAATTACACAATCAGAAATTTGGAAGCAGACACAAGTAGTATTCTGTGTACAAATAAAACACTAGCAGTTCCTTTAGACAGGAGGTTATGTTATGTTTCCATCCCTTATAAAATACCTTGCTTTATTTTCCTTTTATTGTTTTTTTTTCACCATTAACAGAAATAGAGCAGATGGGAAGGACAAGAAGGAAGGACAGATGGAAAGGAGGAAGAGAAAAATGGAGGAAAAGGAGGGACAAAGGGAGAAAAAGAAGCAAGGACAGAGAAAAAGAAGGGAGGGAGGAAGAAAACGATGGAGGAAGAATAGGACAGAGAGGGAGGCATGAAAGAAGGACAGCAGGACAGATGGATAGGAAGGAGGAAGGGAGGAGAGAAGGGAGGGAGAGAAAGACAAAGGAGGAAGGAAGGGAAGAAGAAAGGGAGGCAGTGTGGGAGGAAAGGAAGAAAGGAAAGAGTGAAGGAAAAGAGGAGAAAAGCACGCTCATGAACATCCTTGTGTCCTCATACCGGCCGATTCCATACTCATATCACGTAAGATCAGAGCACAGCGTTTGCCGGGACCTAAGCCTCACCCATAGCTTCTCTAACAGTTCACTCGCACATCCACCGAGCTTCAGCACAACTTGGCAGCCCCCTGCCCCCCCGTTCATTTTCAGGACACTGCCTTCCAAGCTGCCACCCTTCCGTCACCCTCTGACACCGCCGAGGTGCCCGCAGGGCCAAAAAAAAACCCCTGGTCAGCCCCCACCACGGCTCAGCCCAGAACCCCGCTGCTGCCCCCGCGCAGGGCCCGAGGAGGGAGAGGTGCGGGGGGCCGGCGCTCCCGCTCCCGGGGCCACTCCCGCTGCCGGGGCCGCGGGTAGCAGCGCGCTCCCGCCGCACCCTCTCGCGGCCGCCGCCGGCAGCGGCACCGGCACCAGCAGCGGCATCCCACCTCTAGCCTCTCTCCCCCTCCCTCCAGGTCACCACAGACATTTTCCCCTTTCCTTATTATTTTGATGATTTTCACTGTTTTTAAAGCGGCAGTTCCACAGATGCCGCCGACAGCACCACGTCCTGACACATCTCCTCTCCCTCAGCTGCGCCTGTGGCCCTGACACGGGCACCATAACTCTTCAGATGCAAGCTTTTCACTGTAAACCTTCTCAGGCTGGACGGAACAAGACCTCCCTCCAGCCCACGCCGATCCCAGGACTCCGTGTATTCGAGGCAGCAACTGAGGGTTAACTGAAGCACTTCAAGCACATTCAAGCGGTTCTTTGTACAGCTAGAATGACTCACACAAAATATTGACACTTGGTTTGTTTTCTTGTATCATAACGGAACATGATAAACTATCAGTACAGTTAAAGGCACATTCACTCTTGTTACTTTTGGAATGTTAACAAAACACTGATTTGGTAAGAATTCATAGCATTTCCACAGCTTCTGACACCCTGCGACATGACTGTTCTCCACTGTTTTGCTCTTGGTTATAAGTACCTGCCTCAGAAGACTATCATGGCTCATGGCTAGATTAAAAACACGAGGTGAGGAAAGGGCGATGCTTGGAACAAAGTTTTCCACAGGTCAGCACTCAGTTCGCCTTACTTTCAGAATAACAAATTGCCACTTTGGTACCTAAAGTAGAATCCTTTGTCAAAGATGCTCTGTAGCTCCTCTGTGATTTTTGTAGCTAGAAATTAACAAACCAAGCATCCACTGACTTTCATTCAGTAGACAACATGAAAACTGAGCTGCCCCAAACAGTGAGTGCTGAAGTCTTCTGAAAAATAAAAATCATCTGCAGAGGACCCTTCTTCTTCTTTTTTTTTTTTTTTTTACTTATGAGAGCTGTTTCCAACTGTTTCGCTCAACTTTTTTTTCTTCTTTTTCAGTTAGTGCCTTTCCAGACATCCAAGAAGAGAAGCCCACAAATGCAAACAGACAAACTCAGATTTGAGTGTCAGCTCACAAGCTTTGCCAGGGATTAATGTTTCAAAATCCTTGCACAGCTTAGCAGATCTTGGCATTTCTATACCCAACATAAAAATTTTGTTCAGCCTTCCCCAGCTATCAATATTTGCACGAAGTTCAGAACAGTTTCTGGACTTATGTCTTTCTATACCCATGCCGTCTTTACTGGACAACTGTACTGGTATGTCCTCACAATTTTATTTGCATTCCCATGGCTACAGTCAAGTAGTACTTGTAGTGTTAAGTCAAAAAAGGTTGAATGGTGACTAATCTCATTTATTCACAAAACATGAACACACTCGCATGCTTTTTAAAGGATTCATTCTCAAAATTGCTCTGAAGATTGTGAGGAATGTTTGGAGCATTCAGGCATTGCACACAGGTGGAGAGGCTTTCCTCCCAGAACAATGTACAGGCATACCAGCAGCGTATAAATATTTTGGCCTGGAAACACTAGAAGAAGTTGTCACTTCTTCTAAGCAATGGTTTTCCTCCAGAATTGGACAAGTTTTATGAGTAAAGTAATATTTTATTCCATCTCCAAGGCTCTTGTCTCCAATTGATGCTAAAATATTGACCGGTCTTCTGACCTCTAGTTAGGAATACTGAATAGAAATTTAAACTTAGTAAGCCTCAAACTGAGCTCTAGTCCTCCTACCCAAGCCCTGACCTGCAATGTGGTCTTTAATATGATCAAAACCATTTTTGTCCGCTGTTTACCAAGCCTACTACCAGGATGCAGTCAAAAGTGATGCTCACTCACACTCATTTCATCTGAACTTTGTGCCATTTATTTTGTCATATAGTCTCAAAGCTCTGGCAGTTTATCTAAGTGTGAATTAAATTTCTTGGCGAGAGATACTTATTTTCTATGTCAATGACTGCAGCTTCCCTTCTCTGGGCTCTGCAAGTGCAGATGTGTTCAGAACAACACTACCGAGGTCACCTCACCGAAATGATGACTGGGACTCATCTTTGCTGCTCTTCCCTCTTCCCCACCAACTTTGCACCCCCCTCCACAACTCTGCACCAGATTCTTCCAGAGCCTTGCTCTTCCTACCACTGCTACTGAACTAGAGTCACTGACATAACCCAGGGACACAGATTTCACTGCTCTGACAGCACTGTCAGGTGTTTTTCTCATACATTCTTCATGTCTTCTCACGTTTTGTCCTTTCAAGCCCAGCAGCCTCTCCTTCATCTTCTCTGCTAAGCAGAAACCACCTGAAAACTCACATTTCCCAAGATGTCTGCAAACACTTGACAAAGGGGCTGGGCAGCTGATGTGCTGGTGTACCACCCTACTTATTAAGACACAGCTCTTTCACAGGGGGATTTTTCCTGGGCTGGTTCCTTTCTCTCACTTCACTAGCACCACCATATACGGCCCAAAATGAAGACTGGGCTGGCAAAAGGTTTGAGGGCTGACACAGTGGGCGCAGTCCCAGCCTCCCCACTCCTGCTGTAACAGCACCCTGAGTCAGGAGCAGTGCCTCTGCGAGGGGAAAGAGTGAAGACCTTGTTTCACAACGTCAGCTCCCCTTCATCAGGTTTCTCTGCCCAGGTTGGATGTATTTTCAGTGCACTAGTGATGCCCTAGGAAGCCTTCCCGGCAGATTTATTGAGCCTGTCTGCGCATTCAGTTGGCATAGCAGTTCAGTGAAATAACTCAGAGAAAAGCTATAAGCTTCTGTCCATTTGTAATACTCTCCCCTCACTTTTTCACACTCCAGCTGAAGGAAGATACAATCGCTCTGGACTTGACACAACTCAGAGAGAGAATCAGTTTGTTCAAGACCACTTGAAGTGAGAGGAGGAAATATTCTTCTATATAATTTTAGTGACAAAGAAATCATAGCAGCATGGACCTCCTCAAGCTTTTGTAACACAGCTCAGATTTCACCTGGGCAATGGAAAATATGAAGATGGGGGTTTTTTTGTGTTACCACTGTGTAGCTGAGCAGGGGAGGCCAAATGTGCTCAGGTGTTTTTTTTGTTTTCACTAACTCTCTAACTTCCTCAATAGTAATTCTATTATGACAGAATATAGTAAAGAAACATTTTCTCACACACTTTTTTTTTTCCCCAGATAATAAAGCTGATTCTCAACCTGGTGACAAGTTACCAGTAAGACAATGCTTCCAGACCCAAGCTTGAAGCCAGAAGCATGACGTCATGCTTTCCCAAATGTCATTTGACTTTGACAGACAAAAGGAAACTAAGCTGAGAGAAGCTACAATTAGAAAAAAAACAAGATCTGCTAAGGACTTCTGTGCTAGCGCACAGATCTTAAAACTGATACCTGGCTGCAAGCTGCTGTTTTTCACATGGAAGGAAAACAAACTACTGACAGAGGAGAACACAGCAGAGAAGATGACAATTCCTGACATGATTCAATTTAAGAAAGCAGGTAACTAAAAAGCAAAACTGTTTCATGACCTCTCAGGCTGCACATCCTAAACACACCAACTGCTCATCAGGTAAAACTTCAAAACTGTATTGGCGAAAGGAGAAATCTTGGTTCCACCAAAGTCAGCAGGCCCTCATGTAATCCCTAGTAAGTACTGTTAATCAACATAGGTAGCCCAGTCATTAATTCAAGCTCTAATACGCTTGAATAGAGAGAATAAAAATCCACTGCATGAAGTGTAAAACTGCTCTCTTGTTACACCTTTAGCACCTTTCCTATGAGGACAGGCTGAGAGAGTTGGGGCTGTTCAGCCTGGAGAAGAGGAGGCTCCAGGGAGACCTGATAGCGGTCTTCCAGTACCTCAAGGGGGCCTACAAGAAAGATGGAGAGAGGCTGTTCAGTAGGGCCTGTTGTGATAGGACAAGGGGCAATGGTTTTAAGATAGAGGGAGGTAGATTTAGATTGGATATTAGGAAAAAACTTTTTACAGTGTGACTTGTAGAACACTGGCACAGGTTGCCCAGAGAGATGGTGGTTGCCCCATCCCTGGAAACATTCAAGGCCAGGCTGGATGAGGCTCTGAGCAACCTGATCTAGTCGGGGATGTCCCTGCTCCTTGCAGGGGGGTTGGACTAGATGACCTTTGAAGGTCCCTTCCAACCCTAACCATTCTACGATTCTATGATTCTATGATTTTACATTAACCAATCTTTCTGCTCTTTCTCTTCTAAAATATCAGTTCTTGTTCTGTGTGCCCCAAAACAGAAAACATCCTTAAGTAACAGACTAGATAAAATTTATAAATGTAACATTGTCAGCATGACATTACTTGATTGTGAGTCAAGTATACAGTGACGTCTTATGCTGTATTTCATTCTCCTCTTAGATACCGTACCTGCAAACACTACATGGATTAGCTACGCATGTGAATTACCCTGTCACATACACTCATCTCAGGAGTGGGATTTTAATTACATAAGATAGAAGAATGCTCAGTTCTTGCCCACACAGGCAACTTTTGACTAGTAATATCAGGTATGGATGAAGGCAGTATTCTTCCACACCGACAAAAACATACTGGGACTTTGGAGAACTGAGGTAAGTACTTGCCAGAAAAATGAACTTCTTCTGGTTCAAACACTGACGTATTTTGGTTTGGTAGGGACATGAGCCCTCTGCAGTTTTAGCAAAGCCTTAGGAGCTAGGCATGATCTGAACTCTGCCTTGGTGAAACACAGTCTACACTTGCCACCTTCCAGGTTTTCAGATAAAACTCTTACCCTGGCAGACATGATCAGACCACAGCACCAAAAGTGGGAATTAAATGCACATGAATACCTAAACTTTAGGTGATATATACCTGCGTGGACACTCCAGACTGTTATTCTGTCTCCTCTTACCTTCCTTCTCTTCAGAGGAAGACGATTCCAAAATCTCTGCCTAGTTCAGAGTCAACCTGATTGGATTACTCAAAAATTATCCCCTCTGGTTCACAGCTACTTTCCCTGATTCCTCAGCACTGGCACAAATGCCCAGCGCAAGGCATACGGAGTCTTCTGTGCCCCGTGCAGTGCTGACCCCAGCTTCCTAAGACTGACCCCACTCCTCCAGTGCAGCAAGCCTGCTCCATTGGAGAGGGAAAACTGTCCACAGAGTTGGAAAAAGAAAGCTCTCCTACAAGAATGGGATGCTACGGGTGTGCACAGTCAGAAAATGTGTGTCTCCTTTACACTTCCTTGACAGAGCTTTCCTGTCACAAATCCTGTCACGTTGGAACGTGTCACTGTCCTCCTGTTTTCTATGTCAACCACAAAAACAAACAAAACAAAAAAAAAACAACCCAAACACTTCAAACAGCCCAGCTGTCCGGGTAAGTTTGCCAGAGGTTTTAATGTTCCAAGAGGCAGTTAGTTTTAGCAGGAGATGCTCACAATCCTCGCATAGTCTAATAGTAAGGAGTGTTACAATAACCCAAGAGAGTGAGAGAAAGAAGGCCAAAAGGAGAGTTTGGCCCTAGCTTGGTGTAACAAGGAAAATCTCCCCTGCTGTACCTGAAACTCATTTACACCCACTGCTAAGCAGAAGCTGGGTGAGCTGTGTCTCCAAGAAACATAGAAAAGAAGGGGATGCATTGGGCAGTGTTAGTTTCTAAAGATTATTAGCTCAAAGGGATACCTGCTGCTGCTGAATCACACACATCCTCCCTCAGGGCTGATGATTAAAGTCTAGCACAGCATCACGATGGTCATCATGCACTTAGCAAAAGTAACGTAGGTGTATTAAGAAAGTTTTACCCTTTGGGCTTTGTGTTTGTTTGAGTGTTTAGGTGGGGGGAGAGGGGAGAACCAAGAAAAAAAAAGAAAAAGCCCAAATCAGGCAACTGACTCTGCTTTTCATATGCTTCTTTTAAAGCAACTTCCCGCAAACCACGAAGAATTCAAAGAAATAAACTAACCAGTAACTCCAGTTACACATCACTGTTGCAAAAATGTAAGTGCATATGTATGTACCGCGAGCCCTTCTGACAAACCAGGCAGCATTACACGAGCTCTCTAGGAAAAGCACCATGTGCTCCTATGTGTTTGTACAGTGCTCAGAGTCTTGATCTTGACAGGGGCATTTGGTTGACAGAAATAACTGACTGCGGCGAAGTAGGGCAGCACGCTCAGCTGCAACCCTACCTTTGAGTCCATCCACTGAGCTCGGCCTCTCTGGACACCTACAAAACACGAGAGTACCACTGGCCCAGATCCTCCTGCTTAATACCGGGGAGGCGTAAGAGGAACAACACGTGCTGGTAAGCGAGCGATCCTCTCTGATCACCCCTGAGTAAATAGATGCAAGTTTAGACAAAATAACCCACGCGAAACTTTGCCATCTGTTCAACTCAGCTACCTGATTTCTGGGGAAAGGAAGGGACAGAAAACGTGTTTTGTAATAGGAGAGACAGCCGCACGCCCTCCAAAAAGTGAGGCAAACAAAAAAAAAAAAAAAAAAGGAAAAAAGAAAAAAGCAACAGCTGGCGGCGGGCTGCTCAGGCTTGCGGGACGGCGGGAAGGCCGGGGGCAGCCCTGCTCGCGGACGGACGGCCGAGGGGCTGCGGGCACCGCCGCCTCCGCCGCTCCGCGGGGCCGGTGCAGCCCCAGCGAGTAGCCGCCGCCGCAGGGAGCGCAGTCCCTGCCGGGCCGAGCTGGGCCGCGGGCAGCGGGGATGCGCTCAGCCCCGTGGGTGCGGGAAGGGCGCGGCGGATCCGCGCAGGGCGGCCCCGCACCTGCCGGCGGGCTTACCTGGGGCGGACCCGGGCGCCTCGCCCTCCTCCGGCGGAGCGGGTTTCTTGCCGGGACCCTTGCCTTTCCTCCCCTTCCTGCCGTTGCCCTCTTTTCTCTTCTCGGCCATACCGCCTCCGGCTCCAGCCGCCGCGCTCCCCGTCGCCGCCGTCGTCCCCGCGGCCGCCCCCTCCGCCGCCGCCGCCGCCGGCTCCCAGAGCGCCCGAGGCTCCAGCATCGCTCTTGCCCACCGCCGCTGCCTGGGACTTGGAGCAGCGAGTTCCCTGGAAGTTTTTGGAAACTCCTCTCCGGGCCTTTTTTTTTTCTCCCTGCACCCACCTCCCGCCTCCTCTTTCACCCCCCCCCCCCCTTCGCTTTTTTTTTTTCTTTTCCCTTTCTTTCCTAATGATAATAATAATAAACTCCAGCCCACATCCACACCCCCTCAGCACACGCCTTGCTAACGCCCGCCCCGGGCACCGCACGCTTGCTCTCGGGAGGAGCCTGCAAGGCCCCAGGGTGTGGGGCGGCCCCGGCCCCGGCGCCGGCCCCGGCCCCCTCGGCCCCAGGGAGGGCGCAGGCACGGTGGCCCCGGCGGGGCGGGGCAGGGCAGGGCAGGCCGGGGCGGGTATTGTTGCAGCCTGGTGCCGCCCCGCCGGTCGGGAGAGCCCGTGGGCTGGTCGCGAACGCGAGTGGGAGACGCCACGAGGGAGAGGCGCATGGCGTCCCCCGGGGGGCCGTGGGTGGGAGATCGGGAGAGGCGGGTCCCGCTGCGGTGGCTGCTCAGGGCCCTTGCGTGATCCCATTGCCCCACCTGCTTAAGCGGCGGCGGCGTCCTGCGGGGTTACCGGCGGTGCTCCCCTCCCTCTCCTACCCGTCCCGGCAGGGAAGGGGGATTTGCAAGGCTTAGCGTGCACTCCCGCAGCCGGTGCTTTGCCAGGGGATCTTGCCCGGGGAAGGTCGCGCTTACAGTCCCCGTTCGCATTGTGGGCCCGTTCTTGCTGTTGTGTCCTTTCCCGGGGCTGACACCAGAGCCACCGCCCGTTTCTCACGACTGAGACTCGGGCAGGTAAAGCCTTGCTGCCGTTCTTAGAGGAAACTGCATCCAGTACAGCCGTACCCGAGACAGCTTTAAAGTAACTGACACCAAACTGAACTCCACCATCATCCCAAAAACTTCAGTAACCTCTGTGTATAGTTGCTCAGCTACCCTGTGCCATATTCCTTGCAGGTAACCATTTTCTGTAGGAGATGCACTTACACCGTTAGCTGGGGAATGCAAGACTGAGAAGTTACAGAAAAGCTCTACACAAACTGCTTGAAATCTCACAATAGAAAGTTTTCCCTGTATGCTTGGAAAGGTCATGCAATGTGTAAAAACCAAGGATCAGAGCCTAAATCTAGGATTGCTACTTAGTGGTTCATAGTGATTCCTCCTTCTCCTGAGGAGACTAGTTTGCATGTCCCTGAGGCTGCAAAAACATTTAGAATTATCACCATGCACAAAAGATGCTATAGAATTGTTTTCAGTGTTGTTTGATTGAAAACATTTGAAAAATCTTCCTGAGTCAGGCCCCCAAAAGACAAAACACTCCAAAAACAACATATACTGAGTTCCTCATCTTCTGTGGCTGAAAGCTTTAGGGCTCAATTTTAGGGTTCAGTTTTTTCAAGATACTCTCCTGGAGCAAGAAGCTTCTGAAGAAAGCAGTGGTTAACCAGTGATACTTGGCTTTCAGCATTTGGACTTTGAAACAAGAAGAAAAAAAAACCCAGTGCTCATGCAAGTTCTATCTCTATGGTAAAATAAGACGGGTGGGTAACATCGACTGCAAAACAATACGGCAAAAAAAAATAGACTTCCTAAGTGGCCTGGTGATACAGCATCAGTGAATAAAACAAAATAAATCAAAAAATAATTCAAAACCAAGAAACGGCACGGGTACAATTCTTGACACAAAAAGTTACAGAAGACGCCTACACACGATGCATTTGAGCAACTTTTTTTTATTTCTTGATAACCGGCGTTACCACATCCTTTGCTAAATCTACTGAACCGAAAATGAGGGAATAAGCCCCAGGCAGGGCGGGGAGAGAAAGCAGATCTCGGGGAAGGGCAGCTGGCGGTGGGGAGGTGTTACTGGCGGCAGTAGCTCGGTTTTTCCGTAAGGGGTCACTACTCAGCAAGGAGGGAGCCTACTCCGGCGAAATGCAAGGCACTATGTTGGGTAACAAAGTGTACTTTTAAATAATCTCGGTGTGACCTGGTTTTCTGTACTCTGCAAAATCTAAATGCTCAAGGTAAACATTACCTTCACGCCACATTCATCAGTATTCGACCGTCATTCCAGGGAGTTACCAGCATCGAGATGCCATGAGCAGGACACAGGACCGACTTCCACCAAAGACGCTTTCTTTTTCAGAGTGCAGTAAGAAGACCCCAGGAGCCACAGGATACATTCAAAATGAAAGCCTAAAAATGAAACGTCTTATTCCTGACTGCCTGGCGCCTTCTCTGTCAGAAATGGGAAATTTCTTGGGAAAACATACCAAAATCTGCCCCAGAAATAAGCCTACTATTCCCAGAAGGAAGTCTATCATCTAATTTAGACAACGTGTCATAGGTTTGCAGCAGAAGGGTGTGATTTACTCCTGTATACACCGATGAGAAATAAGCAAGTGCTTATAGCACGTAAGGATGTCTCTCCTCCGTTGCTGTCACCAGCTGTGAGATACTTCAACAGGGTGGGTAGCAGCTGCTTGAACACCGTGTTAAAACAATTATTTCCCCTCCCTCAGCTGCAGTGCTGTGGTACAGAGTGGGCTTGTCAGAGACTGGTCAGAAAATACACAATGTACAATAATGTCTTGAGCTGCTACAGGAGAGTTCAGTCTACTGATCTCAAAGCACTTTAACAGGTAGTTCCCACATCCAAAGGCCTCTTTGGGCTTCTTGAAACAGAGGGATGCAACCACTACATAATTTCAGAAGAGTGGGAACCATAGCTCAGATATGTTACACAATCTCATAAAAATTACACAGCTATTCAGGGAACAGAGGTCACAGTTCCATGTGTATATCTTCATCATAGGACAGGTAGGGGAGAGCTTGTCACCAACACACAGGTAGAGACTATGGAGCTTTTACTTACTCATCTCCTTCCTCTCTCCATGTCAACTTCTTCCGTATAAATATCAACCTCTGCCTATGGCCAAGCTCATCTAGCTGCTGGTAGTCTGGCTGCTCTGGACTTCTGCACTTTGTGCAATTATTTACATCACGTGAAGTGAATGCAGAATGCCGCTAAGTCTAATATTTTGCTCATATAAACATCTCTGCAAAATGCAAGGCAGGGCAAAAGAGACAGATGAGTAAACAAAAATAAATAAAGAGTGCTCCACAGTAACAAACAATTGAATAAAACTTCAACAATCTGATTTTCTTTTGCTTCTATGTTAATTTTTATAAATACACTGGCCATACAAAAGGGGCTTAATTCCAACAACTGTGAGACTCCAATGCCTTGCAAAGAGAGTATAAAGTGCCCCCCCCCGCTTACAGAAAATGTACTCATTTAACAAAATCAGTTCCTGAATTTAAAAAATTCATGGCTTAACTCTATTCTCAGTCTTCTCTTAAACTGAGGAATGCCAATTTCTCTTTTTCTCCATTTGGTGTTCCTTTAAAACTCATGAAGACCAAGTGGGAAGGCATTCTGCATAAACATCAAAACTGCTTGTTGTCACTCCATTGGTGGCAAGAAAAGATTAAGAAACATCAGCATAAATAGAATTAAATAGTAAAGATCTATCCTAACCATAACTGTGAATAAAACAGGTTCTTATCTTGAATTGGACTTGAAGTTCTATCAGCAGCTAAACACCAAGTCTTTGACATCTACTCGGCTGAGTCAGGACAACAGTAGCTTTTGTTCTGCTGACATTTTGAAGATGCAAATCTTGATTACACAAAAGTATCCTAACAGTGGTTTAAAGGTCGAGCTGACAGACCAACGACTTTGGCAACAGCAGCGATCATGACAGGTGATGACGTCCCATTAACGTCTCTTTTCAGGAAATGGCACATTTCAGAGTTGTTTGTACATGTGTCTGTATATATGTTGCTACAAACAAGACCTGATAGCCTCCAATTTACCAACAATTTTTACCGACTCAGTTTGTGAAAGTTCAAGAAACTGTCGCAATAAGATAAATGGAAACTTTAACATTTACTGTTTCAGAACTTTTTAGATCATCTAGTCACAACTGCTAGCCCCATTAATGTGCAAGACATTGATTCTGTTCATTACAGGATGAATGAAAAAATATTTTTGTGTAGTTCATGGACATAAGCTTCATCTTCCTCAAAAACGTATCAGGCCAAAGTTTCTACAGGCTACTACACTCCTGAAAAACACCACCATTTATAACCAAGGATATGGCCTCTGAAAATAAGCTAACTGAAAAGGTGTGGAAGGTGAAAATCTATTCAGAGGAATAATTTTGGCAGTCCCTCTTTGAATCCAGACTCCACCAGCACTGGCAGTATTACAGCTCTCTCACTTCATGCGTGTGACTGCGCTGACCAGTGTTCAGTCCACACACTGTGCTCTCATGGAAATGAATCCAGATTAATTTTTTAAGTGTATATTGAAAATTCGTTCAGTTGCTGGGTGCGTATTCTCATTCAGGACTAAAAAAATTCTGAAATTAAGTTCAGACCAATTCACTTGGTAAGATACTGAAGTCTAATCACATTGAAAGCACCTTTGATTAAAAACGCCAAAACAGAACTGTAATGTGGTTTAAAAACTTCACATTAAATGCATATGTGGTGTGGATCCAGACTGGTTTTCCTCACCGTGGGCAAGACTTTAGTGGCCAAGCATAATAATCACCATCATCCTGGTGCACTCACAAGGATCCAACAGGCCTTCCAAATTAGACTGGCACACTCTGGGCATAAATCCATGGTTAATCTTTGCCCCATCACAGCAAGCACACAGTTCTTACCTCTGTGGTGACATGTCTCAAAAGAGTCAGGATCACTTCCAAGCCTGCACCCACATGGTGGGCAGTCTAAAACTGCCCTCTGCCTGGTGGGTTTGATAAAGCTATTTCTTTCTCTGAGCCATCAAGCCACACAGGTATGTCTGTATCTTGCGTGGTCTTCTCCACAATGAGAGTGGTGGAGTTGTGGCCTTTCTGCTTCCCTGTGACTCCCTTCCTCTGCAAAAGCAAGCTGCCCTGTCCTGCAGTAAGCTGACTGGCAGAGAACATAGGCACCAGTCCACATCCCTGCCCTATTGCAGGAACAAAAATGATGCTCCCAGTGTGTGGGGGGGTGTGCATTATCCCAGTGATGTATTATTATCCCAGTGTCCCTGACTAAATCACTTGGCTAGTCTGATGGGTCCCTAAGGGCTCCACTTCATGCTGCCTTTGCTCCACAGGCTCTGTGAAGAAAACAGGTCCCCTTTGGAGTCAATCAGAGCAGCACAAGCAAGCTGGAGTGTGTTTTGCCTGCACTGACACTCAAGGTTGTTACAGCCTTTCTCATGAGATTACCTCAATGACATGCAATGTCCAAGATATGTTGTCTTCAAAACACCCCTGTGTCTGTGCAGCAGAACTAATAGTCTCTTTCTTTACAGAAGGGGAACAGGAGTTGGAACTGAGAGGGATTTAGACTCAGCAGCTCTCAGCTTTGTAGCTCCCAACTGTTTAGGACCTGGTCATCAAAACACCATCCTGAATTAGGCACACATGTTCCGCATTCAGAGCCTGAGGAATGTTCAGTGCCCACTGGTGGGATCACAACCGCCATGCTTGCTAAGCAAGAAACTACCCAAGTGTTAACAATAAAACAAGATGCCTCATTGAAGCTTAGGAGGCTTTCAACTCCACACTGCAGGGAGATGCATTCACAGCCCCAAAGTGAAACACAAACACCACAAAAAAAAAAAAAAAAAAAGGAGATGCTATATGAAAATGGTTTCCACAAGGACAGACTCTCTCCCTCCTGCTTGTGCTGACAGCCCACTGTTGGAAAATGTCCTCTCCCCAAAAGGGAGAAATCTGAGCTCAGTTCCTTCGTCTGTCTGAAGAGGTGCAAGTGGACATCTCTCAGGAGTAAGCACCCGGGCCAAAAATTTTGGACTAGTGAAATATTTAGAAGAGCAAGAACTGGAATAGAGACCACCCTTTCTTTCACATATGCACTCTGATCACTACTGTGTTTTCTTTGTCTCTGGCCCAGTTCGCGGTGAGATAACAGCAACTGGACCAACTGAGGGTATTCTTTCTCACGTGAGCATACCAATGGGTCTAGCCCCATAAACCAGGCATGCAGATGTACATTTTTCATGTAGATTTCACTGAGAGCTCAGCTAAATGGCCTCCTGTTAAATACAGAAATTGTTTGGATCCATTTTGTCATTCATATACAAAATGAAGGATGAGACTTCCCCCATGCGCATACCTCCCCACATGTTTTATACATACACACATGTATGTCCACAGCTAATTCAGAGCTGCTGTGGTTCAACTGGAGCTTTTGCTGCCCGTGCAAGCCGGTTGGATGAGCAGCAGTAAACAAAAATATATTGAGTGTGGAGAGAGGAGTTTCTCTGTGTGGGCTTTGTCTTCTCTGTAGCTCTTCTTATTTAAATCCTAAGCAAAAATGAATAAATACAGTGTTAAGGAGTATGTACACTCACTCCAGCTTTGTTTTAAGGTCTTTCATTCAGCAAGATAATTAAATGTGTCTAATTAAAGCTTGAACCAGTGGTAAGATTCCCTGCTGTGCCTTATCTGTGTAAGAAATATATATCTATAACTAGCAAGTCTTTACTGTTTAGCTCAGGCTGTAAAAATTTGTGTGATTAATTAGTGTCCCTGGTTAAATCCGTGATTTAGTAGGCGTCATGTTAAGCACAGTAATATTTCTATGACAACTGCTTTGCTTAAAGTCAGGCACAGACTTAGGTACCTTTCAGAAATGGGGTTTGGGAAAGATTGTTCTTTCAGAAAGTTTTCATGCCTTTCCCTAAATAAGTGAAACTTTGGGTAGAATGGGTCTGATACGCCATTCCTTCTATCAGTTTCTCAGATGCAACCTTCACTGAGAATTTTCTATGAGTAATATGTTGTTTTCACTGAATTGGTTCAGAAAGTTGCATGCACTTCCCATCACATCCAAGGAGAAGATAATTTTGGTAGGCTTGCCTCAAAGAGAGAAATATGGTGTGCAGGAGTATCATTTCACGCTGTGAAATAAGGATTGAAGCAAAGGGTTAAATAGGAAACTAGTCAAGTGGTAAATTAAAGCCCAAGGAAATCCAGTTATTTCAAGCCTCAAAAAAATTGCATTGAAATTGCATTAAACACAGTGCACTGGTGGGTGGGGTGGAGGTGGGGTGTTACCTCCAGACAGGGCAGAGCAAAAACTGTATTTGTCTTTTTTGAGCCCTGCCAACCATTAGAGAGGAAAAATACAACCCAAATATACCTGGGCACTCTGTAGTTATTCTAAGAACAGCGTACCTGGCTGACAGACAGGAGCTGGGAGCATAAATCCAGAAAATTGCTCTCTACATGCCCAGTTCTTGTAATCTGCTTTAGAAGTCTGCTCGTGGCCATTGTTAGAAAATGGATATTAAACTGGATGGGACTTTAGTTTGACCCAGTATGACCAGTTCTGTGTTCTTTTGCTTTGCAAGCGATTTGATAAGTGCCTAAGGTTTCAGGTTAGCACGGGGCTTCATCATATTTCTAAAAGTAAGTGGTGACTTCAGCGATCTGTAAGTGAGCACTGGTTCAGAGCTGTTTACAGGAACTTGTTCCTTCTTTCCAGACTAATTGCTTTCCTTTTTTTTTGACAAGTGTAGAGACATGGTGTGAAGTCCTGTTGCCCTGTCCTTCTGCCACAGCTAGGGTGACTGGACCCCATTGGTCACTGTCTTCTACTTCCTCATTTTCGGGCGTCAGAAATAACTGAGCTATACATCTATTAAAAGATTGTAAAGAGAAAGTTAAAACTACATTTTAAACAGATCCTAATTTTTCGTTTCATGACTTTGTAAAATCATGAATGACGGTATTATGGATTGCTTGCTGGTGGTGAGAAAATGGAATTCAGCATAAAGTATCAGACAAAGGGCTAAATATAACTTTGTTTGGCAAAAGGAGTGGTAAGGAAGGTAGCAAACAGTGTGTGAAAGTTGAAGAAAAATCCAAAGGTCACATCCCTGAGGGTGGAAAATTAGCATAGCTCCTTTGAAGTCCATGGAAATAGTGATTTGCATGCCTGAAAATTTGGCCCTAACACATCATGACTATTTCCAGATTAGTTTAAAACATATAGATAGCGAATAGCTTTGCAGTTTCCTGACTAATTCTTCCCTTTTTAAAGGAAGTCTTAATAGGGAGTCAAGCTGGAGACCCTCAGCACTCTAAATGCTCTGATCTAATCGGCTGGTGTGACTTCCTCTGTGGATAAAACTTTTTGTGAAATACTCTTCAGGCAGAACTCTCTCCAGATCCTCAGGTCATACAAACACACGTGCCCACATACACACGAAATACAACTCAGGAGGTGCTGTAGGTCCGCGCAGATCCCAGCAAACACAGTATGTTAGCACACTTGAAGACTTAAATACATGTATATTTAGGGTTCTTTTGGACCACTGAAAAAGTCCTACAAGGTGTGCCCTTGCTGCCAAGTTTCAGTGCTTAAAAATACAAATAAATGGGATCTGGCTACTTCCCTTTGGGACAACTTTTTTTTTAAAAAAAACTTCATTAATCCTACCCCTAGGAAAACAATGCAGAACTCAGTTGTCAGGGAATAAAATGTGTGGTGCCTGTGTCACTAAATTCTTTCAAGTGGTTTTAATTGACTCATAAAACATCCAAAACTGAGCCAAGACAGGAATCCTATTACCCTAAATGTACTAGTCCTATACGGCTTGCTAGTAAAGCACTGAAATTTGTGGGATCACCTTAGCAGGCAGAGAAAGAATGTATTTTACTGACAATTCCTCCTGCAAGCTTATTCATGAGTTAAAATCAACAATGAATGTGCTATTCTTCAAGCTCAGACCTTTGTCTGTTCATGATTAACACACAGAGAGATAGCAGGTATGTCAGTTATAAGGGAGAATATGAAAGTGCTATTTGATAATTTGATTGCCAAGTGTAGCTCTCTGCTGGCCTATTATGCAAACCCATTTAATCCTATAGTTTTCTCCTGAACTATTCACCACAGCTGCTGCAGAGAACTTGGTAATCTAGAGTCACCATCTTAGCTACTTGGCTAGTCACCTAAGTCATAAAGTTTATATTCTGAGATAGGAAAGTAATATTTATAACCAAAACCAGGGTCTGAACCTAATAATGGGACTGACAGTGGCCAATGCTTCCAGTGCACACTGCCCTCTATTCTCTAGGGGTATTAACTATTCATTCTTTTGCCAGGTTTCATTCTGCATCAGGTAAGTGATGGCCAGCCTTCTATTAGCATTACTTACATCTGTCAGTTCAGTCACATGGTATCTCCAGAGAAAAAGATGCTACAGCAAAAGTAAAGAGAATACCACTGACCAAATCCTGATGCTTTGGTAAGAACCTGTCAGTGAAATCTGGGAGGGGTCAAAAGTGCCACGAAATACTCTGGGGTGCACCAGTAACTGATGTGTTCACATGGAGTGGTTGTACAAGAGCACTAATGGTACCAACATATTGCACAGAGAAAACAAAGAGAAAACATTTTTGTCAAGTTTCTTCACAAGGTATCGGTTGTCCAGGGACACTGACCAAAAAAACAACTTCAAAGGACCTTGTGAGACTGAACAAGTAAGTCATCCAAGAAAAGTGTCCCTGGGGAATGCACATTTCCAATACAGTACATTAAGACTTACCAAAACAACACCTGCAGTTGCCTTCTCTCAAGCTATGGCTATTAACAGAGTCTCTTCTTTCAATACTGCCTATATGGGGTTATTGCAATATTGCCAATACTCTCAATATCCTGTTAGCAGGCAGTGAAAAAATATGTATCCAAAATGAAATTAATGTCACATCACAGAGACTGAACACAGGGTAAAGAAATTCAAGAGAACAATTGTCTTACTTGTGAACACTAAACTGAGCTGTATGGTTTTAAGTGATGCAGGGTCATCTATGCAACAAAACAAACCAGAGGCATTCTACTCTCAGCCCATATTGCAAGGAAATGGGAAAACAAAATACTGCTGTGAATTCAAAGCTTTGTGAGCATGGTGGAAAGCTGTAGATTTTGATGGATTCCCTAATAAACCTACAGAACAACTCCTCAACAGGCTAATTAGTGACAGGCAAAAAGAAAGAAAGAAAAGCCCAGCATAACAAAAATTCATGCAAAAGTCAGGTGATTACAGCAAGGCTTGTTAGCATTGTTCCATAAATATGAGCGAGAAATGGCAGATGAGACAAAGGCAGGGAACAGGCAAGAAGATTGTCAGGAAAGGGACAATAGTGCTGAAAAGCTAGGCTGGCTGGTGCCACTGCGCTGTCTCAAAACCTCTAACTTCCCCGGGTGCAGGATGAACAGCGCTCGGCACGCCACGCTGCCCTACTGCTTTCCCCACCTGTTCCTTTCAACGTCTTGACGTAGAACCGGAGTTCGTCAGAGCTAATGGCAGGAAAAAATTAGGTTTTGCCTGTGCTTCTGAAAAACCTTGGGCTGGCCCTGTTCTGAATCCTCACTAGAGCCTCTCTGTACAGACAGATACGATTTAACAAAGTGCGAAGTAAGGGATAAAGAAATCTCTTGTGTGCGTGGGTTGAATTGCAGTCTGCAGTGGCAGATGGTCCGGCAGGTGCGTGACTTGTCTACAGCAACAGGATGCAAAAGATATTAAAGAATCTGATGAAGTGTCTGATGGTCAGGGACACCTCAAGAAAATAATACGTCATGCTGATACGGATCCCAGTGTTCTGGCAAAAATAAGTAAGTGAGCAACTATACTGCTTCAAGTATCGTGTTGAGAGCCAGAGTATAAGCTGAATTAGTTTGGAGAGAACTATTAGCTAGCAAGAGTTGCTGTAGTAAAATTAAAATAGTTAAGGATCAGCAAAGGAATTGTTCCCTGTGAACAACTGGGGAAGGTAGGCCCAGTTTTGAAATGGCGTTTTTACAAACTTACCATAGTTTCTCAGGTAAGCTAATGGCTTTGGCAGGCTGAAATGTGATGCGGAGAAAGAAACTCTGGGCTGAGACTGCCTTTGCGGCAGCAAAGTGAGTGCCCTAGCACCCAGGCTGACTCCACATACCGCAGCCTGAGCTGTCTGACGATATGGTTGGAGTGGACACAATGAGAAGACAGACCAAGGATAAAAATACCAATATCTTGAAGTCACTATCTTACCAGCAAAGAGCATACAGATGCCCTCTGTCTAATACCAGTGTTTGTCTGTGCCCGTTTGGTGGCTCGTGATCAGGTGAGACACATCTGCATTTTTGCATTGTTAGAAAGTGCTAGGGGTGGGGGTTCAGCACGTCTTGGTGTCTGAAATGCTTGTTCAGTCTCCTGTGGCTCCCATGTACCTCTGTACAAATGCAAAATTTGTTCAAGAGGGGGAGAGCTTTCCTACTCCCATGTATTTATTGTCTTTCATTCATTTGTTTAGAGTGGTATTTTCAAAACCTTTAATTGTCTGAATTTTGGACTGAAGGCCATGGTGAAACCTCTCTTTTGCTCCACTTCCCCTGTGTTCTTTAAGAGCCTGAATATTTCTCCAGCAAATGTCCACCCTTGCCTGTGCATTTCTTCCAGTTTGTCAGCTTGGTCCCTTGGTCTTAAGATAGCTGTTTTGCTCTTCCTCATTTTGCAGAAAACCCCTTTTCTCTTTCAGAGAGGAAATGCTCATGGTTTGGAAACTGCTGAGCCAACCTCTCAACCTCAGGCTGGAAGCTGCACCCACTCACCCAACAGAAAATCTGACCCATCCTTCAGACATTGCACGTTACGTTTATGGGTTGTGGTTACATTTAAAGCAGTTTATCTTTGTTCTTACCAAATTAAAATGTGAAGAATTTACAGACAAGTTTAAACAAAGAGGTGGGATCTGAGTCAGCTTCTTCAGTCATCAGTGGTTTTACATGGTCAATTAATTACTATTAGCTCTAACATCCATGAATGCCTGCTGGTAACCACCAAGCAAATGACCACGTTCACCTCCAAGAAATGTCATCAGTTCTTGAAAAGATTGCCAGCAGCACCATTCCCTTGGTTTAACTGGAATAATTCCTAGCTTTTAGGAGGTCCCTATGATGCCTCCATATTGAACAGATGTGGAAACTCAAGCATAATGTAATGAAATAATTTGTTCAGGAAAGCACATCAAAGCTGTGTCAGAACCATAAAGATGCCAGATCTTCAAAATGTTGTTCCAGCAATCTGCAGAGCACCATCTTATCTGAGATCTTTACTCAGGACACAAGATATTTGTTTGTCCCTTTCAGGCTGTGTTGCTGGTGAAGTCAGGTAGTCCCAGTCTGAGAGAGGATGAAGAACACACTCGACCTGCTCTGGACTTTTTGCCAGGCTGTGCAGACAGGGTTCCCCACCAAGTGGTCCTGCACATATCATGTGCATGACGTAACATGTCACAGGCCACAGTCTTTTTGAGGAAGACTGGCCACACCAATTTCACCCGAAGGGGCTAGATCTATTGCTCATAGAGATCAGTGAGAGAATATTAATACGGGCATTGCACCAACCACAGAAAAGATCACTGATGGGAAGGAAAAAAAAATGGTGGAGTGAGAGTTTTATACTGTGCTAGACTAATCACGTCACTTTCAGAAAAGTTAGTGCTCTCTGGGAAAAAAGGTGCTCTCAGTGTAAACAAGTTTTATTCTCTTTTCATGGACATTGATCCAAAACAGCACTCATTTGACCCCACTGGTACTAAATTCCCAGTAGTGCCTAGAGGGCCAGATTCTGTCCTGGGATGGCACCAGGTAACTCTCAGTGTAACGGCAATGCCAATATATGGACTCAGAGCTCGTGCTGTAGTCATTTTACTGTCTCTGAAACAGTGGTTGACTGCCACCATCATGCAGGCTATGGATGACTGAATGAACAGCAGGCATGGCTTTCCCCCTCTTCCTGTTCTTCTCTCTCCCACAGCCCTTCAATGCCTCTTGTCTTTCTTGGGGCTGGACCTGCTGAAGGAAATTACTCCAAAAGCTGAAGTTTGGATGTTTGGTGTAAACATGAGGCCCAACGCAATCAATAGGGCTGCAGAAAGAAAGGCATAGAGAGATGCCACAAAACTTTCAGTTCAATAGAAAAAAAAACAAAAAGGTATTTTATTGGGGCATAGCTTTTGTTTTGCTATCACTGTGTCATGGAGAAAGGCAAAGTTTGGAGTGTCATAGGCAAGACCTGAAAGGACATGAGAGCAGAAATGAACTAACCCAATGGAGTATTCCTGGAGGCCAGCTTAGCTTAGCAGACAGGACACTGGAGTGGAGGTAAAGGGATCAGAAGACGACAGAGGAAAAACTCTCCCTGACCTTTGCCAGTGCAGGAACAGGCCTTCAATGGATTATCTCCACTCAGGATGAGATCCTGAGTTTCAAATATATAGCTCTGCACAGAGTAGGACTGGTGCTCCACTAAAACAGTGAACTCCATGCTTGCATGTTAGGAACTTCAGAGAACAGGGAAGAGAGGAAAAAGAGAACATCTCTCTGCTAAACTTGGTTTGCACCCACATTTTTTAAAATCCTGTGCAGTCCTTGTCCCTGCATCTGCTCTATGTAAAGTAGAGAGAAGAGTTAGACATGGTTGAAGGCCTGCAGTGTTGTGGATGTGATGGAGTCCCATGCGCTCTATGTAAGCAGAACAGAGAAGGTGATCAGGGAATTATTGAAGTAAGGAGCATCAGTAAAAGCAGAAAGCAGTAGTTTCAAACACAGTGCCTATTATTTTCAAACATGAAAAGGAGTACTTTTTTTCACACAACATTTAGCTAATTAGTTGTGGAACTCCTTACCACAGGACATTGTGGATGGTAAAGATTTATGTGGAGTTAAAAAACAATCTGATAAACTCATGGACAAAAATGATTCAAGGAGCTATTAAATCTGAACTCATCACCCATGAGACTCAAGTTCTTGGAAGCAGGGAAAACATTCCCAAAAATCTGACTCTAAGTACCTCCAGTGCCCTTACACTCTTCCACCACTATGGGCTGTTGGCTAGTCTCAGAGGCAGGATAGTGGGCTAGATGGTTTTCTGGTCTCAGCTAAGCAAGCTAAGTTTAGGAAATCTGTGTTCTCTGCGTCCTGGTTTTGGCTGTGATCCAGTTTTTGGGTTTTTTTTTGTTTGGTTTTTTTTTAGTTTTTTTTTAGTTTGCTTTTACAGAGCAGATGGGTTTGTATGAGGCAGAGGAGCGATCCCCTTGGCTCAGGGCCCATCGGGCCTCAAGCAGGCATTACGTCCTGTTTGGGGCCCCAGAGAGGAGAGACAATGACAAAACACAGGGCCTCCAGGAGGCCACTGGGTTGGTGGGACTACAGCACTGTCCTGCAAGGAGGGGCTGGTTCAGCTTAGAGCAGAGGTGTTTTCGGGGCACCTGACAGCACCCTGGCAGTGCCTGCTAGGACAACAGGCATAAGTTGAAGCTAGAGGTTCAGGCTGGAGGTAAAGACACACTTCTTCCCCATGGAAGTGCAACAGGATGCCCAGAGAGGCCAAGCCTTCTCCACCTGTGGAGGTTTTCAAGACTCGATTAAAAAAAAGCCCTTATAAAGCCCAGGGTAAAGTTCCTCGTGCAGAAAGACTCTCTGTTTCTACTGAACCCTCTGGGATCGAAGATAATGAAAATGCTAATGAAATGCCATCAGTTCAGTGTGTAATTTCTCTTTGCTTTTGAAATGTATGCATGCAGGCCTTGGCATTTATACTCATGCAAAAACAGAGATTAACCTCAACTTCCTGCATAACGATAATTACCATTAGACCACTCTGTCCCTGTCCTAAGAGAGGAAAGTGCATTAACTCCAGCAAAAGCAAAGAATAGGTTTTCAGCTGGTGTAAGTCAGCGCAGCTTTGCTGAAGCCAACTGGCCGCTGAGTTGCACCCGCCACAAGTCCGCCCCAACACACTTTGGACGTGGGTCCTTCACCTTCCCCTTGCTTCTTGTATTAGCATCACTATGTGGTCAGGAAGGCCACCCTAGGTGCAGCACATCAGCAGGCTGCTTGCGATAGATGATGGCCAGGGAAGCTGCTTTGCCTGCACACAAGGGTGTGCTTGTCCTCCTGCCAAGAGGAGGGGAGGAACAGGTTGCACAATCTCGCTCATGCCAGCTGGGAGACTAGCCAGGCCTCTCACATCCGCACACAGGGGAGGAGGAGGGGGGGAGCTCCTTCCTCTTCCCCTCGCAGAGCTGACAAAGCCCCCTTTTCCTTCCAAGAGTGCTGCTGGGTGGACAGCAGAGTGCAGGCAGGGCTCTATCAGTGGCCGTGCTGCGGGATCCTAAACAGCACACTGCAGAGCTGTCTTCGAACTGACAACAGGGTGCTGGCGCAGCTGCACAGCTTCCCTTTCCTAGAGCACCTCCTGCCCACACAAACATGCTTTTTAAAGAGGAAAGGCCCTTACCTGGGATTTGCTAACTCCAAGCACTCATCCTGCTTTGTATTGAAACAGCCAAGAGTAATGGGCTGGATTAAAGCTTCCATTGCCACAGGGGCAGTGTCATGCCAAATTTATCTGTTACATAGTCATAGCAAAAATCTCACCATCAGATTAGGCATTCAACTAGCTTTAGTCTCCCCTGTGGGCCTAAAATATGCTTCTGCTTACTTTAGACCTTATCAGTGTTGCTTTGCTTGTGAACTCTGCTTGCTATTCATATCCAAAACAGAGCATCACCTGACACCTGTTTTGCTTTCTCTGTTTTCCCAAAACAAAATGAGGACAGACACAATGCAGGTGATGCAGTATTTCATCTGTGTTCTCTAGTTTGAGTAGAAATGGGGCAACATCCTGGCTGGCAACAGCAGCTGTGCTCAGATGAAGAGCTGGAACCTGCCTTCCATCAACATGGTTGCAGTGGTGAACAGGCTTTTGAATCTTCAAGCCAAATTCCTCGCAGCAAAAGAAGCTCCCGGCTGTAAAACATCACCACTGCCACCCAGCAAAGCAAAGTCATGGAGTATGATTTCTTAGGGACTCCATTTCTCTGTCCAGCTTTGTGATGCAGTTTCATCCTCCTCCCATTCCAAAGATCCCATTTGAAAATGCAGATATTGACCAACAGGCACTGCAAGGTAATGAGAGACATTTTTCCTCATTCCCAGCATAGTCTCAAGCCAGGCAGGACACGTTGCCACAGAGCGACCTGTGAACACATGCACTGGCTGCTCATGATGTTCAGGAACTGGGTGCACACACTCAGCAGAGAAGAATTTCCATACACCTTTTGGTTTTACACCTGTGTTCAACATCTTAACTGCAACACACATTGCTTACTTGAGTCATCCCATTTAAGTCAGTGGGACTACTCACAAAAGTGCTGCTCATTGGGAGAAAGGGTTCTGTAGGCAAGCCACAAATACCTGATCATGCTTAAATTTGTGCCTGCCTGCTCCAGGCATAATTTAAACACCTTCACATGATCCCTTTAATAGCCAAAAGCTTTTGGGAAGTCAGAGGAATGCAGGATTGACTGGGTGTTGTAAGGTAAAGACGTAGACCAGACAAAGAGTACATAAACATTGCAAAGAAGGCAGAAAAAAAGAGGCAGGAAAGTAAAATAAATGTGCAATACATGGGAGTTTTTTGAGCTGGTCCATCACTGCCAGAGGAAATATTCCAATTTTTTAATGTAATGGACTGCTTCAAAAAGTGTAGAAGATTATGTTAGGACACTCCATGCCTTGTGTTCATGTAATATAATTACTAAATAGGAAATATACCACTATTTTTATTATACTGGAGGACAGGAAACTGAGGAACAGAGGTGGTTTTAGTTCCCTGACTGAAACAACAAAGTTCTCAGACAGAGGCTACATGTCACCAGTGCTGTTCTTTTGAATCATCTAGATTACAGATCTTATGGAATGACATGTGAATAGACTTGTAAAACACTACACTGATGTTTACTGTGTTCTTTACTTTTGTAATGTTTTATATGCCCACCTTATTCCTGTTTTATAGTCCTGCTAGGTATCTTCCTAGTGGATAATGACAGTAGTGTATGGTTACTGTCCAAGTATCACAGAAATATGCAAATCATACAAAGGTGTTTCAGCTATCATCAGGGTTGACTTAGCCCCCGCTGTCAAAGAGGAGAGAGGCTGTTCCGTTTGGCTCGGTCAGACGGAATGCTATTCATCCAAGCCTGGCATTCACTCCACACTCGATAAATATCCCAAGTAATTTCTTGGAAGTGCCAGCATTTCCTGGTGGAACTCCTTTCATCCTAAACAAGTGCACACCCTTCCTGTACAGCACACTGTGGGATGCATGCTGGGGCCAGCTGGCACTTTGCAGCGATGTCTCACCAGGTACAGGAGTTACATGGATCACTCTACTTTCCAAGAGACTCGTAGGCCAGAGCATCTCCCCTATGCTAGGAGCAGCTTTTTCTAGCACCTCTAAATGCTTTGTAGCATGTGTGCAAATCCACTGATTCAGTTCAGGGGCACTCTCCTGGCTGGACCAGCTAGACAAGGAAACTGAAAAGTAGGGACCAGCTACAAATGGGTTGTGGGCCCAAGTGCCAGGTGAGGAAGGCTTCTGAGTCATGATCTCCAGAACTTGAGTCTTCCTTTGACCTCATGGAGAAAGAATTTTGCACAGAACTGAGAAGATTTACCAAAGATCTCACTGTTTTTTCACTTGCCCTCAGAAGACTTCCTTTGAACAGAATGAGATCCTGCTGCTACCTGCCAGTTCTACTGAGGAAGCCTTCAAGGTGCTTGATAGCATTACACCAAGCAACCTGAACAGAAAGCATCAGACTGATTGCTATCAGGGAAAACATTTGCCTGATGCCTGGGTAGGAAGAAGAATTTTTTTTTTCCTGGACAGATATGTGTTTTAAAGAGAAAAAAAAGAGACATTTTTGGCCACTTTTCTATAAGCCAGGGTCTTCCTGCAGAGACACTTCAACCAGTGCCATGTGCCGGGGCCCTAATCTTCTCTCTTTGCAGATACTAAGCTGATCAGGCTTGAGTTTAGCATAAATCACACACCTTCCTTCCCCTTTACCATCCGTCTTTATAAACCAGTGATAAACCTTCCTTCTGATTGTTTTGTTTTTTTTTTTTTAAACATAGGAAGGATGACCAAGGATTTTAAACTGCAGTTCCTTAGGAAAAAACTGTTAATGCTGCTGCTGAGATTGTGTTCCAGATCTGTGAATCTGCTTTTTGTATTGTTTTTTCTCCCCACCTGTGTGAAAGAGGATGGCTAGAGATGTCTGCCTGGCTGTCTGGCATAGCCAAAAAACCCAGCAATGCTGAACTCAAGCCCTGCTAAATCCTTAAACAGCCGCACAGACAGTGCTGGGACTCTCAGGCACTGGCTTAGGCTGTCTTCTGTTGCATCCACTTTGGCTTAACAGGACAAGAGCTGGCAAATATTTTTTTTTCTGGGCTCGGGAAAGAGAACAGAAAAGTGAAAGCCATACACATACTCATTTTCAGAACAAAGGTGAAACATCGGATGGCCACTTTAGCTCATGAATGCATAGTTACACACAACTTTTAAGCCTTTATTTTTAATTTACCCCAGAGAGGGATCTTTGTTTTTCTTTACTTTTCTGTGTGAGCCAGCTGATACTTGTTCAGGGTGGAAAATCACTGTTTAGATCTGCTTTGAAGGAAAATAAATACGCGTATTAAGAGAATACACTCCCAATTAGCTGTGTATTCCCCAGGGATAAGGCTTTTTTTCCTGTGTGTGTTCAGTCTGTAACTGAAGTTCAGTAGGAAGCAGGCATTGGTACTGGGGACATTACCTGATTTGTTTTGATGGCCTGGGAGCAGGTAGGAGGGACAGGCTCCCCACTCCCTGCCCCAGCACAGCCAGCCCTCCATACTAGCTGAGACCCCACCACCGGCACGGGGACTTTGCAGTGGGTTAGAGGCACAACTGGCACAGCTTCCCTGCCGACCCACCCACCTCAGCCCCCAAAAGGAGAATAAAACAAGAGGAGTCCTTTACAGTTAGGATCAAAACTATCTGTGCTTCACCAGTTCTTAGTGGCTGTGTGTTTTCAGAGAGGCTCCTGGCAGCTGCAGTCATTTAAAGCGGCTCTGGGCTGCTCTGAGTCACATTCACAGGGCGAACAGGGACAAACGCCTTCTGCAGCTCAGTGCAAATATTTGGGCCAATGGTCTCCACAAGTATGAAAAATAACACTACTTCTACTGTTAACATATTTTTGTGTTACTCTGAAAAGTCTCTGACTAATCTCAGACTAGCCACTTCTGAATTACCTGACAAGCTTATGTATCATATATGAATTCATATCGTTCTCTGCCCATTTTGTGTGATTTCTTATGGGCAGGACTGAAAATCCACAGATGTGAGTGAAGGATGGCATCTGGAACCAGGTTCAAGATATCATTTTGTATTCCTGCTTCTGCACTAAACCAATGGTACAAGTATTTTTAATGTCTTAAACTTTAACGAATTCATAACCAGTGAAATTCGCCACTCCAGAACCATAGGACAAAACACTACCCCCATAGCTCCAGGAGCATTTGAGCCTTGAGGAAAACAACACACATCTTCTTGAAATGTGTTTCACTAAAATCCACACTAAAACTTAGATTAGTATTTTGAAGAAAGAAGTTGAATGGAAATTAAAAGCAAAGTTGCGCCATATCCGATTTTTAAAGTTCTGGCCACAATGTAGAGAACACAATCCATTCAGTTGCTTTTTACATAGGGTTCCCTACATTGCATTAAGTGGTCTCAAACTCACTACTACTTAACCTTTGATTTTAAGAATCAACACTTCATTTACTTCAGGGGATGGAAAACTTGCCTAGTGCTTTAAAGAACATCCAGCAACTAAGCCAATTTTTGATATTCAAAGTCTCTTACAAGTGAAGTTTAATTTCCTCTCACAAGAATTCAGGATCAGACTTGTGAAGAGAACTTGGGTCTCTTGCACTCGGATGAAGCGGTGACATTCTTTGCAGGGAAAGCATCAGCAAATTCTTGAAGTGTAAATGTCAAAAGGTGAACACTTGATCTAAGAGTCAAGAGCTGTACTGAATGAAGAAGTCATAAGAGAAAAAAAGTGTGATTTCTGACCGTACTATGAGGGCCACACTCCAGGAAGCTGAACTTGGTCTGTACTGAGAGGTTATATTCATGGACATACTTCCTAGTTTTTTGCTTTATAATCTTAAAGTTCCTTCAACACAATTTTAAAATGTAAGCTTATTATAATTATTTATTATTATTAATAAGCTAGTTCACATCACAAGCAGAAGCTGTAGATTGTGTCAGGAAATGCTTCTGAGCACCAGATGGACAGATGGGTAGGATTGTGCTGTAACTGTGATGATTCAGGGATAGAAATGGGTTAAGGCTTGAAAGGACAGATAATATCGCCTGGTTGAAACAACTGAAACAGTTGGAAAAAAACTGTTGAACTGGAGAAGGAAATGTGTGCTAAAAGTTTGACTGTATTTTCTCATATATCACCACTCTAATTAAAGATTTGACTTTTCCATATGAACTGTATGTCAATTAAACAGACTGAAAAATTGCTGATTTTGAAATTTGTCTTGGACCACCATGCTAAACCATGGGAACCATTACCAAGAGTCTTTGTGTCATGACTGCACACTCTAAGTGTAAGTTGCTAATTCATAAAGGTCATAGAGATGCCTTTAAACTAAACCAATGTTGTTATCTGAATAAAACCTGTTGAAGGAGCAAACAGCTATAGCAGTCGCATGTTTCCCTGACCTGAATGATTGCTGCATTTATTCGTAGAGAAGATGGCCAAGATAGGTCTTGAAGAATGGAACTGAAATAACAGGCACAGCTTTATCAGTAATTGAAAACTCATGGAAGTCAGAAATCTGTGTCAGTTACAATGACATCTCAGTTTGGTGGCTTTTTAGAGGCAGCATCACTTACTTATTTTCCTTTGAAACACAAAAAGCCCTATCTGGGGAACAGAATAAGGTTCCCCCCACCAAGCATGTAATGGAGCTGCACAGCTGAATGATAACATTGAAATGAGCTTTCCCTTTCCTGTGGACAGGACTTCACTCGGGTAATAACATGTGTGGAGCTTAATCTGTCCACAGAGTTTTCAATGGTACAGGCATGTCCTCTGCCATGTGCCCGTCAGACATTGAGCGAAAATGCAAGAGAAGGAGTGGTACACCAATAATTGTGTATTTAACTCATCTCAGCTGCAATGGGTGGAACTGTTGGGTGAAACAAAGCACAGGTGTGTGTTTGCTCAACTATTCTGTCAGTGCATGTCAAGAAAACTCTTTTGATTTCCTGCATATTTCAATCACACCAATCTTGCAAATATTGTTCTACCTGTTGTCCATGACTAAGGCTTACAGACCTCTCCTGTAAACTCCTATCTTTCTTTAGATTCCTTGATGAACTAAATAGCTTGTCTGCAGCTCTGTCTCTCAATATACTGAAAAATCTGACAGTTTCTAATAGCAGCCATTTCCAGATGCAACTGTTGTAAATAATTTCTGGGAATAAGAAAAATTTAGAAGCTTCCAAGGATAATCCGTGTTCAGTGACAGCACATGAACACAAGTCAAAGACTTCATTTCAATAAAGGCATTTGACAACTAATTTTTTACCATTTTGCTTAGACTTTTGTAAATAATATTGAGTCAAAACAAGAAAAGTCAAACCAATGTTTTATTTGTTTAATTTATTTATTTATTCTAGGAATTTTACTTTTTTTCTCGATTCAGGATTAAATTAGTTCTGCTTGCGTCACGTCATTCATGTTCTATTTTAATCAAAGAATGCATTGTTTTGGTTGGAGGATAAGGGAAGATTATTTTCCTAAGTAAGTTTTGCTAAATAGTGCTACATGAAGTTTTAGTATCACCCATTTTTTTTTTAAAAAAAAGTCCCTATTTCTTTGGTTACAGGATGAATTTGAAGAGATAAAATGCTGCAATAGTTACATACTATTTATAAGTGGTGGGCAAATTTGTGAGTGCATCCAAGAGCGAGAAGCAAAAGTCTCATGAATAGCATATGTGGCTTTTAAAACCCCTACGGTTATGCAGATAGCTGAGTAATGACGAGAGTGAAGTTAGACCAAGAGGAGTTGTTTCTAACCTGTACTTAGAAATGTGTCAGTAAAGGTGTATGGGGGGCCCAAACAGGCCATTGAGATGTTGAGAGGCGGGGAGTAGAGAGCTGTGCTGGCAGGAGGAAATAGGGCTTTAGAGAAAGAGGAGCTGGGCCAGAGGGAGACCAGAGTGATACTAATAATACAGAAAAAATAACAATGTTGAGGAAGTTGCATTGGAAAATTTGAGATATTTGAAAGCAATTAGCCAGCCTAACTTACCTGCCATTACAGTGGAAGCCTCCAACACCTATTATAACTCTTACATGTGTTTAATTTTATCATGCACGGTGCACAGCCATGCACAGGGAAAAAGAGCAGCTGGAGGAGTGAGACCATCACATAGGCACCCTGCTGGTTTTTCCTAGTATGAATCTCACTTTTGTCCCTCCTGGCTTTCCTTTCTTCTAAGGCAAAGATGATGTTGACTGCAAGTAGCAGTGCTGGAGGTTATGGAAACATATAGCCATACTGGCTGCTTTCTCTTCCACACACCTCACTCTGCGAAGCTTGTCTCTTAAAAAGATAACACCTTTGTTACAGAAACATATGGAGGGAACTTACAGGTGACTTCACTCATGCTGAAGGAAGTGGGAGAAGCCACAGATGTCATTGTGCTGACACTGCCCAAAGCTGAAGGAAAATCCCAGCACTGAAAATCAGCATGTTCAGTCAAGCAGTGCAGGGGTGATACTTCACTCCAGCAAGGGTCTCTCTGTATTAGCAGATGCAAGTGAGGTAGTTTCAGCATGTGGGCGTCAAATGAAACCTAAAGTATACGGTGGATTTAGTGACTTTCAATTTGTTAGCTTTACAGACCTGAGTTTGCAAACAGTTTGGATAATTCTGTGACCTAAAAGAGAAGCCAGCTGTTCCCAGGCTTCGCTTTCAGTCACTTCTTCCTACTCTCTTAAAATGAGAAGGGGGGAAAAAAACACTTTAAAAAAAATAAAATCCTGCTTCCTGTCATCAGAGACTCCAAATGTTGCTTTGTTTTGCTTGAAAAGGGCAGTGTCCTTGTTCCCCAGGGATCAACAGGCAAATGAGTGCTGCCCAGAAGGGAGAGTTGCGTGCTGCAGCAGATACATGTGGCGTGGTGTCCAAAAGACTGAAAGGGCTTCCCCTTCCCAGGTCTTCTTTGGAGCCTGACCACTCCTTCCACTGGGAATATCAGGTAAAGCTCTCACTGATCTGCCTTAATGGGAGAAATGTCGTCAGCTGCAATGGAGAATAAGGCTGAAGCAGTACAACATCTAAACATAAACAAGTGGCTAGGAACAAAAAACTCTTCAAGTAGCATTGTTTTGGTTTATCTACTCTGGATCTCAAAGCTCTTTACAAGTTGTCCTCACCATGTCTCTCTGAGATAGGTAAGGGCCTCTTCCACCATGCCATGTCTGCTGAGTTGAAGATTAGACCAAATAATTAAGGAGGGCTGCATGTAAAATGCAGTGCTGTCAGGGCCTGATAGTGCCACAGGGCATATCAAAGTGAAAGCAGAGAAAAGAGCCAGCAGGCTGAATTTTGAAACAAGGGTATCTTAAAGGCTACCTTCAGTTTGAACACATGTTCTCTTTCACATGCATCTCCCCAGCAAAGCTGTATCTCAGTGGATAGACCTCACCCCTTCTTTTCGCCATTGCAAGGGAATGGAATTTTCTTGCTGTATTAATCTCAACTAAGAAACATTGGCATTAGGAATGTGTTTGAGCCATTCAGCGGGCAATCCTGCTTGGAAATGCACAAGAGAGAAATAAGGTCTGTTGTGGGACTCCCAGTGTATCTGGATTTCCACCGAGCTTATTTCTGAATGATGAATCACCTTCAGCCAAAAAGAAATGCAGCTCAGGATACTTCATAATCCTTTGTCTGTATTGCTACTGTATGGACAGTAATGAACACTCAAGGCAGCCATTTATTCTGCTAAGTGACCCTTTCACATCAATCTGTCAGCATATTATAGCTTTATATTGGCTGCAAATTATATTTGCACCCACTTAGCACTCCTGCAACAATATGAAAAGAACTTACAGAAATGAGAACCTGCATGTTCTGCATACTGAAGGAAAGTATTATTCATTATAAACTTCTACTCCAGCTCAACATTAACCACCCAGAAAGGCGGTTTTCTTCTGGATAGACATTTTAAAAGTATCCAAGGGACCCAGTGACTGCAGCCACATTTTCAAAAGCCATTGTGATATAAAGGAGAATATGATTACACTGTCCTTAAAAGGTGTCTGTGTATCTTTCCACTATTAACCAGCTTGTTGTAGATGTGCCTTGCTCTTCTGTAGGTGCCAAATGCCATGCTAACAATGTACTCAGCCACTGACTGTGCTCAGGCATAGAGAATCCCCTAAGCTTTGAAGGTCAGCCTCTGGCTGCCCCTTGGGCCTCCATTTCCAATCTGACATCTGTATGGACACCCAGCCTTGGTATCAGCTCCCCAAAACCAACCAAAATGTATCCAGGAAAACTTGCGAGTACAAAGTCACTTACGAACATGGTGCTCCAAGCACACGTGCAAATCTTTCGCCTTCTCGGAAATTCTGGTAACTGATTTCCCAGGTTCGACAGCAGATGAGTGACACTCCTGTCATCTCAAACATTACATGAGTGAGAAGCTGCAGGAACACAAAGGGCTGTGGGTGGTCTGCCTGCCTGCCAAAACGAGAGCTCAACCCAATTCACTGTCATCTATCCTTCAGCCTTTGTTTAATTTCCCGTGTATGAACTCTTCATTTTCCATTTGCTTTTAATTGCACCCATTGACTGCAAAAGACCCATTTTTCCTGCCTCAAAGGTGAAACCACCTAACTAAAAGGCTACATCAGACCTCAGTGTTTCCACAAGAACAAAAGAGGCACCTGTATGCTTCACATCACCAGGAAAGAAAGAGAAAATCATCAGTCAGACTGGATACTGGAGTGGCGAATTGACTGCTAAGTCAGCTGCCCTATTGATTATCCACTTGAAGTAGTCAATTGCTTTTGTAGAAAGAGGACCATATGTGTTTCCTTCTGACATCAAGCTGGTAGATACTTATAAAAGCCTCAAGAGCCTCTAGGGAAAACAATGCAGCCTTTTCAAATGCACCTTTAAAGCACACCAAATCTGTGGAGAATTGATTTTAAGTTTTTGTTCAAAAAGTGAAAGGAGGAAACGCGCTAGAGATTTGACTATTTAAAAGAAAATATATCCAAATTATTTTTTTCCTGTAACTTAGAAATACTTGAAACAGTCCTCGGTTTTCCTCAAGATTCTTTCAACAGCCTTATGCAAGGTGGATATGAATTCCCTGCACAACTGCAGCAGCTTCAGTCACTGTATAACTGATTTTCTCTGTGAGTCTACAAAGCTGAGCATATTTCTAAATGGACCTGGAATCTCCTTCACATCAAGGCACACAGCACTGCTCCTGTAATTATATAAAGCCTTGAAGGCCATTTCACACTACCTGTGTTGTGTGATCGGGATATGAAGGCTTTGAATGATGAGCCCTGGTGTTTTCATCTGCCCTAGTGTCATAGTTCAGCCCCGATCGGGACCAGACTACGCAGTCTCTCTCTCATTCCCCCCACCCTCCGAGAGAATAGGGAGAGATAATATAAGGAAAAATGGCTCGAGGTTTGAGATAAGGACAGGGAGAAATCCTTAAAGTTACTGTTACGGGCAAAACAGACTCGACTTGGGGAGAACTATTCATTTATTACTAAAAAACAGCAGGATAATGAGACAGAGAAAAAGATAACCTCCTTCCACCCCTCCCTCTTCCTGAGCTTAACATTATCTCTACTACCTTCCCCCCACCCCGAGTGGCACAGGGGGGAAGAGGGAATAGGGGTTGCGGTCAGTTCATCATGCATTGTTTTACGCCGCTGCTTCATGGTTGAGGGAAGAACTCCTCACATTTCTCCCTGCTCTGTTGTGGGGTCCCACCCATATGCCACAGTTCTTCGTGAAACTAGTCCGGCATGGGTCATCTCTTCCACGGAGTGCAGTCTCTCCAGAATGGCTGTCCCAGCGGGCCCTTCACAGACCACAGCCGCCTTCAGGCATCCACCTCCCCCGGCGTGGGGTCCTTTATGGGCTCCAAGTGGATCTCTGCTCCTCCGTGGACTCCATGGGCTGCAGGGGGACAACCTGCTCCACCATGGTCATCACCACAGGCTGCAGGGAAATCTTGGCCAGGAGCCGCATTACTCCTCCCCCTCACTTCTGAACTGACCTTGGCGTCTGCAGCCATTCCTTACAACAGGCTGGCAGATGTCTCTCAGGATCTTTTTACATTTTATTCACTTCTCATCTCCTCTCCACTTCTTGCAGCCAGGCCGGACCGAGTTGGGCCCAGTCGGCCGCCTGGCGAGAGGCCTGCAAGGCCCATGAGGCCTGCGCCTCCCCCTCTGTGCCTCTGTCCCCGCCTCAGCTTCTTCACATCTTCTCTTCTCTTGTTTTTTTTTCTGTTTTCCCCATCTTAAATACGTTATCGCAGAGGTGTTATCACGGAACATTCTGCTACCAATTGGCTCGGCCTTGGCCAGCAGCAGGTCCGCCCTAGGCCTGGCCGAGTCCACTGAACAACGGGGAGCAACTTCTAGCAGTTTCCTACAGAAGCTACCACCTTAGGCCCCCCCCTCACTAAACAAAATCACAACACCTAAGTTAAGGGGTAACCACCCCCTGCCTTTCCACCCACCCCTGATCAGCGCTCTGAGGTAATACACTGGGCTGTGGTGTAGGCATTGTGTGCCCTACCATGGGAGTAGCATCTTCTGGTAGAGTAGCAGGGTGGACAGCTGGGAGCAGTAATAGTTTGATCTGATGCAGATAAAGATGTCAGAGGTCATGACTTGGGGTGCTGAATGTAAGGCAGAATCATTCAGCTCCAGGTTTTGTGCTCGATGCTTTTATGCCATGCTATTCAAGGGCCTAGAGCCCTACAGAGTGACAGGATAAAAGAAACGCCAACAACCTCTTCACAGAGATGCTACTCAGGTAAATTTGTGAATATTAGAAAGGCTGAAAGGTGCTATGGTGCCAGTTGTATTCCTCTATATTGTAGCTCAGTACCTGCTCTGAGCTACCACTTTTACATTGCAGGTCCATTATAGCAGCAAGTATTAGCAGGAGGGCAGAAAAAAAAATCAATATAATGTTTGCAAGAAAGCAAATCGGTCTCCAAGGTCAGAGAAGTTATTTTCTTAAATAAAAGGACACCAAATAAAATTTGGGTAGAAGTTGGAGCAGTCCACTGATGAGTCACGCTGTCTAAAGACAGTTGTGTACTGAAGCTGAATAGATAGCAATATATCAGGGTCTTAGCTTCCCGTAGGGCAGGAACAACAGATTTGCAATCCAGTGACCCAATAGCCCTTTCCAGTCAGTGGGATTCCAGGCACCTTGGGAGTGTTGTTCTGCAAATGCTCTGTGGCCAGATCGTGGGGGACTGTACGTGCACCCACAGGAGAAAGCTGGCAGGGGTGGCTAATTCAGTGGTGTACAGGTCTACATTTTATTCCCTGTGCAGGAATAAAATGGTCTCTCAACCCATACAGAAACTGGCTGTCTTTGCCATCAAGGCTGGAATACATGGAGTAAAAGAGCTGACAATGGAAAGCTAGCTGTTGGGGAAACATCTGTTTCTTTTAAATCATGAAGGCAGAAAATATTTTTCCTGTTAGATTCCTGTTGACAATGGAAAGAAACCATTTTCTATGACTTTTTCATCTACAAGAGAAGATGTCTGTGCAGTCTCAAGTCCATAGAGGTGGCTATATATGAACACCTGGAAAAAAGACTATTGAGAGAAAAGATAAATGCTACTTTGAAGCTACAATTTAGTAAATTTTAGGGAGTGGATGATCACTGGTACCCAAATTGTTTCTGGATCTTCCACTCTTTTTTTTTTTTTTCCTCTGGCTGTATTTTGCTTTTATTTTAAATTACTGGAAATTACAGAATGGGTCATGCTGCCTGACTTCCACTGAAACTGATATTTTGCCTGGTGCCAATGAAAAATCTGCATTTATTGTATTTTGGCTATTTTGAATTTCCTAGCCCTGAACGCTGAGAATTGCACCAAAATAGGCACACTTCTCTTTTAACTTTAGCTTTAAGTAATCATTTAAAAATCACCAAGAAATCAAATACAAGTGTTGGAGGTGGGTGGGGATGAAAATCAAAATCACCACCACCTCAGTCCATGCACTGGCCTAAACCTGCAGGTACAGTTTTGTGCAGGCTCTTTGACAGTGGGTCCTGATCCACACTAACTCTGTTCCTCCTGCCCTCCTGCAGACACATTCCCATATCATCTACAAGTTTCTGCACTCTGCACTGCAAATGTCTTGGCCTGACAGACTATGAAGTCCAGCTGTGCTCTGTCACTGTCTTGTAGATACAGTCTGTCAGATGTTTTGGGCAAAACAACTCCTCATGGTATGAACAGCAACTAATACTATGAGAGAGGGAGCCTACCTGTGTCAGGGATGGAGAAAGCTCTTACTACCAAGCTCCTAGGAAACTTAGCTACCCTGTGAGAAGAAAAGCATACCGTAGTTCCCAAACCTGAGAAGGCTCCACTGTGGTTTCTGAATGTTTATAAAGAAATACATGAGGTCAGAATAAATGAAGCTGAAACAAAGGAAGGCTCTCCCCTGTGTCAAGAGAGTTTTCATTTTATTTACCCTTTCATAGCTGTCATATTTTAGATTTCTTTAGGGTGCTGGTTTTGCTTGCAGGTTTTTCCAACTTGGAGCTTGAAGGCCAGGTGCAGGCAAGTCATTCTGTACCATTTACCATCTCCTATGTTGATCCTTACAGATCATATATCTTTGTCTGTCTTTTTTGATCTCCTTTTCAGGTTATCATCATCCCTCAGAAACAGTGGAACCTTCTAACACTTGCATATAGGGACCCAGCCAGGATATAAAAAGGATCCATTATAACCTAGCTTTAGGAAGCAGGTACTTTGATGTTCATAGGACTTAAATTAATCGGTATTTTTACAGTCTTGATCACATAACACATTTCTCTTTAACAGGATTTCCTTTGTTCGCTCCAGACCTTTGCCTAAATAGCCTTTTGAACAAATCCTGCCCTTGAATATGGGGTTGACACAGCTTCCCTTTTCCCTAAATTAACCTTGTTTTAGTGCTCTTTCATTTTTCTTATGACTCAGCTGTATAAGCACTGTTCCTTATCTATTTGCCCAAATCCTTTCCTATTTATGAATTCGTTTATGTGGAGTTTACTCCCTCTTCTGTAAAAGCAGCCAAACAGGAATATCACTAGGTCTAAATGACAGATTTGGTCTCCAGAGTAAATCTAGCCCTTTATTGTTGGTTTTTGACATCTAATAAGATCTTTCAAAAACCTTCAGTTAAAATTCTGAATTACATCAAAAACAGTGCCTTAACAAAAGCCATTTACCAGATTCCTTCCCATTCTCAGTTTGCATCTCTGCTTTATTTAGCAGAAAGTCCAAGATTTCTGGTGAAAACTACTTGTTTATTACAAATGAGTGAATAATTTACAATGGATAACTTATTCCATGAGTTTTAACCACTCTGAACAGAATGTTTGCTGGCACAACATGATTTCCACAAGTGCTCTTTATATTTTAATATATTTGATTATTCATGGCTGTTTGACCCATGACTAGGTTTATATTTCCAATGAACTTCATAAATGCGACTAACCTGAACAGGAACTGAGGTGAACACCTGCTATTATAATATAAGCTGTTATTAATGGATTCAACAAAGCACTTACAGGCATGCATGTTTAACTCCAAGGACTTGCATTAGTTCCTCAGAAATCAAGAAGAGTTAGGAAGTGTTAAATGTCTCCCTGAATCAGGACCCAGGTGTCCAAGTACGAACTCATATTTTGAAACATGGCCTGCCAGATTTTAGTGCTTGTCCATAGAATCATAGAATCATAGAATGGTTAGAGTTGGAAGGGACCTTCAAAGGTCATCTAGTCCAACCCCCCTGCAAGGAGCAGGGACATCCCCGACTAGATCAGGTTGCTCAGAGCCTCATCCAGCCTGGCCTTGAACGTTTCCAGGGATGGGGCAACCACCACCTCTCTGGGCAACCTGTTCCAGTGCTCTACAACACTCATATTGCAAAAAATTTTTTCCCTAATATCCAGTCTAAATCTACCTCCCTCTATCTTAAAACCATTACCCCTTGTCCTATCACAACAGGCCGTACTGAACAGCCTCTCCCCATCTTTCTTGTAGGCCCCCTTGAGGTACTGGAAGACCGCTATAAGGTCTCCCTGGAGCCTCCTCTTCTCCAGGCTGAACAGCCCCAACTCTCTCAGCCTGTCTTCATAGGAGAGGTGCTCCAGCCCTTTTATCATCTTCATGGCGCTCCTCTGCACCTTCTCCAACTGGTCCATGTCCTTCTTATGTTGGGGGCTCCAGAACTGGATGCAGTACTGCAGGTGGGGTCTCAGCAGGGCAGAGTAGAAGGGGAGAATCACCTCCCTCGACCTGCTGGCCACACTGCTCTTGATGCAACCCAGGATGTGGTTGGCCTTCTGGGCCACAGGGGCGCATTGCCTGCTCATGTTGAGCCTCTCGTCCACCAGCACTCCCAAGTCCTTCTCCTCAGGGCTGCTCTCAATCCATTCTCCGCCCAGCCTGTATTTGTGCCTGGGATTGCCATGATCCAGGTGCAGGACCTTGCACTTGGCCTGGTTGAACTTCATGAGGTTGGCACGGGCCCACCTCTCCAGCCTGTCAAGGTCCCTCTGGATGGCATCCCTCCCTTCCAGCGTGTCGACGGCACCACACAGTTTGGTGTCCTTGGTGAACTTGCTGAGGGTGCACTCTATCCCACTGTCCCTGTGGCTGACAAAGATGTTGAACAGGGCCGGGCCCAGCACGGACCCCTGAGGGACGCTAAGTGCTGAGAAACTGAGACCATATTATGAGGATTCCTACATGCAATGTGTGCTTGGAGAAAAGCTGTGCTGAGTCATTCTTCATTATTGAGGCAAGATTGCAGAGTGATTACACTACAGAAATCCACCAGTTGTATGACCAACCTCATACATCCTCCGTAGGCTTATGCCTCAGTGTCTGACTCTATTCCAAAATATTTCACATGATCATTCCTTTAGAAATTATCCAAGTGTTCTTACGCTTTTTTTCTGTCACCAATACACTCAGAGCCCTTTTTCCTCTTCCTCACTCTTGGCACAGGCTCACCTGCAGCTTCAATGAAGTTCTGCTGATGCAGCTTTGTTTTCACAGGCTGTGTTGGCAAGACAATGGAGAGAGTTCCTCTCTGGGAGAAAAATCTCCTCATGAAGAGCATGAGACCACTGCAGTGGCTTAGTCACAAAACAAAAAGTTTGCTTGTCCATCCTTCTGCTAACCTATCACTGTACTGTGATAAAGAGAGCATTGTTGCCAGATGAATGCCAGTAAGGAAATCTATAATGCTATTTCTGTCAGAGGATAGCTACTATGGATATCAGAGTGGTAGTGCAGATGTACGTGTGTGTGTATATATAATATATATATATTTATATGTATGAATCTTTGTGTATGCATGTGTACATACATATATATTTGTATATATGCATAAATACAGTATAAATTAATACATATCTGTATAAGAAGTATGAATGTATAAACTAGAATATGTTTTTCATCAACACAACTGAATATGTAAATGCTTGGTCAAATAGCTTTTTTTCCTACTGTGATCTTTGAGAGGAGGCAAGGGAAATAGCAGGATTAATGATTCCAGGCGATTTCCACAGAGAAAAATGAAAACCAAATTTCTTAGCAATTTCAGGTCTGGAGTTAGCAAATAATAAACCATCTCTCCCTCCAGGAAGGACCAAAGGCCAGTAGACACATGCAGCCGTCGTGTATACCAGAGATAATTAACTTGGCCTTTTGCTGTATAAAGAGGTGTATCATAATCCTGCTAACTGAACCAGTCAGTCTGTAAAGAATTATCTTTTCCTTGCAAGTGGGCCTTGCTATGGGCCTGGCTATGATCTTAGTGGATCTACAGGCCAGCACAAGCCGTCTGTATTCTATACGTATGTTAGATATCTAACTGATTGCACTGATATTTCTTCCTTAGCTCTTCCTCATCAGCTCATCAGCTAAATCAAACATGGCAACCTAAATACTCGTCACACATTTACAGCAGCTTGAAAACACTCTGTAGCACTCTGTGCTACTACAACCCCTTAGCTGGACTGGAGACAGAAACTTGAAAAGCAAAATCTGACTGCTCAAGCTAAATACCAGCCCAGGTAGCATGGTTTTGAAGGATTACTTCTAAATCAAAGTCATTTAGAAAGATTAAAAAAGCACCAAAGAATATTCCTCCCATATGATAGGACTAAACGATATTTTCCATCCAAGATACTCCCCATGTAGCAAGCCCTGGGTTATCCAGAAGATCCTAATTTGGCAAGGCCTCTAAATCTGAAAGGAATTCCTCCATGAACTTGGCAGAGGTTGTATCTACCACAAATCCTTTGTGGTGAAGGCATCTTCCCTCTCCAGCTCACCAACGACATTTTCCTAATTCCACTTTTCATGGGAGCTGCTCCTTGAGATACAGCAAGTTTTCATACATGTTGCTTCAGTAACAGAGCACTTGAAATACCGAGGAAGTTCAATGGCTTGGGTGTTGGTTAAAAGTTCGGGACATAGCTTTCTAAAATGTTTATGAGACACAAGGACAAAGGGAGGATAAACCCAGTGAAGGCTGCAGATTGTGTAGCAGTGCAACCCAGAAAGACCTTAGCTGACAAAGGTCACAAACACAGTGAGAGCACAACAAAACACTAGCTGGTAAGAGATGACTTCAGGGCAGCATGAAAGACACTACACCTACCTGCAAAGGAAAAGTCACACAAGATGACATCTTCTCTTTTGAGTAGCACATGCAGAAAAAGACAGTTTAGTTTGCTGTCAGCAGATCTGAGTGCATGGAGAAGACAGAATTAAAGGGCAAAACCAATGATATGGGATAAGGATGCTTGTCTTCTCTTTTATATGTAGTTTTTCCTATTTGAATTATAGCTTCCTCAAGGAGACATGCCATTTGTGGCCAGCTCAGTGCTCTACACAGTTCACTGTGGTCAGGCAGCTTTCCTGGTGCCACCCTAACAAAAAAGCACTCAGCTAAGCGTGTTAATAAGGGAACTGTGGGCTTTCAGTTGAGGATACCGATGTTGTTTACATCTGTCCTTGTGTATCTCTTGCTGATGAGTACTGATGTCAGTCTGAAATCTACGCTCAGAGCACCCACCTTAACAAAGTAGCAAAAACCTTTTTTTCTTTTTTTTTTTAACTTCAAGCTGTCATGGTCACACCTATGTCAAGCTACACATTTATCCTTTTCCTCTGGATGGTCCCAAGACCAAAACTTCAGATCAAAACTTCTCCTCAGGTAACACTGGACTAGTGTGAATGGCTGCTGAGGGGAGTTTGGGCAGAGCTGTGGAGAGCCCTTTGACCAAGGGTGAGGGATCTTCTCCTTCAGACATCCTTCTCCACCTGTACTGGCAGCAAGAACTCGGTTTCTTACTTGCCAACACCACATGTCTACAAATCCTGAGACAGGGTGCCAAACCTCACAGGATGTTTAGAAAGACCTTGGAACAGTGGCTGGAACTGAGGGCTCCACTGTCCCATCACAGCGCCGTATGATCCAGTTAGAGAGCTACCCTCTCTTCCACTTAAATTTCTAGTTTCGTCTGCAGGGTAAAACAGCTTTAGCAGGATAGAAAATATCTTCAAACCAGAACTCTTTGCTATTCTCTTGGAGAATCCCTTCATGGTGGAAAAGGATAGTTTGACCCCTCTCACAAAGAGGAAGAATTTGAGCCGTGAACTCTAAGCTCCCTGACATGGAGGGCACCCGTCTACTCCCACAGTAGACATGTGGGAGGTTGGCTGTCCAGTTCACAACCCCAAAAGAACAGCACCCAGCTCTCCCAAGCTTTTAACCAGTCGCTTAGCTAGTGGTAAGCCTCAATCAATGTTTCACTGGTCACCATGAAAACTGACACCTTCACCAACTGGCACGCATCCTGGACCTAAGGCTTTACTGAAAGCCATTTAAGTCTGCATCTTAACGGCTACAATAAAAACAGTAGAAACAGGAAAGTTTTGCATTATTATTTTACATGGACAACTCTGAATTAGCTCTGTTTGAGCACACTGTGATAAGGAAGAGTCCAGATGTTGCCTCCCAACTTCTAATACACCTCATTTCTGGAGTTACCATAAATGTTTTAGGCTGGCGTCACAGCACAATATCAACAGCAGTGTTTTAAATGACAAACCACGGCTGAAAAGTGACCACGTTTCTCTGAATTTTAAGGCAAACACTTTATCTCAGTTAAATCCTTAGTAGCCATGTGGTTTTACCCGTCTCCTCAGGAACATTTAAAATACTCTTCTTCTTATAAACAGTTTAAAGTCATAACAGTAAACATACAGGCCTAAAGCTAAACTTCCATTCCTTACACTTGTGTTGGTTATTTGCAACAATACCAGAAATGTTTACCAACCCACCAGCACAGTTTACACTGAAATCTCCCACTCATTTACCTCTTGTGCCATGATTAATTGTTGGCTTAAACCAAGGAAAAGAGAGAGAAGGATACAGCTTGCACACCAACTCAGATATTTTGCTGACAGAACCACAGTTCTTAATTGTGATTCAAAAAAACCAACTCAAGACTCAGTGTTGTAGATTTCTCCTGGATTTTTCAGTAATTTGCAGTGCTTTTACTAAGCCTCTCAAGAACGGCTAAAGCCCAGAAAAGACATAGTTAGTGGAAGAGCCAAATGCTTTGTGAGTGATAGCTCCTTCTGGACAGATAAAGCAGGTGAGATGCTGGGTGGCAGGTTTCAACAACAGCACTGGAGTATGTCCTAGAGCCTCGTCCCAGTTTACTGTGTGCTTCTGGGACTAAGTTGAAGTCCATTACACCTCAGAAGACCTCACATCAAGATGCACTCCAAAGGACACAGTAGGCTATGAGACCCTGGAGATTATGGAAAGATGCTACACTAACCTAAGAAAACTGTCTGAGCAGGCCTCCTCTGGCCTCCTTGAATACAGTTTCAGATCTCTAAGTTTCCAAATCATGCTTTCCAGCACTAAGTAGCAAATACAAATGGTGTACAAAACAGGAGTCAGCTTAGGATATCAAGAAGATTCACCAGATAGTAAGGACAACAGATAACCAGATCAAGGCTTTGGACAAAACTGGCACAGTTACCAGTAGCAAAGCAATCCTGCAACAAAGATAATAGGAAATCACTGAGCAATGCAGAAGAACCCCAACTGCAGAGTAGAAGGACACAAGTTTCTCATTTTAATTTAAACACTCTATCTTTGTCTAGTTTTTCAGCTACCTTGGCAAAAGATGGGCCTTGCTGCAGATCCTAGTGATTAACAGGCTGGAGTTATTTCACAGCAGGGTCACAGCCTTCAAGAGTTTACTTTGAGTCCTTGAAACAGAACATGAAGCAAAGAAGGGATTCCTGCAGTTGATTCAGATAAAGAAGTATCTCTGAAAACCTACCTTTCAACACCATTTTCACAGAGCTGCTAACGCAAAATGAGGAGTTTAACTAGAGTAAGAAACATGGATTTTAGAGGGAATTTGGTCAGGTGCACAGTCTGACACAGATCTGGCCATGCTTCCAATAAGACAAATGTTATAAGCTCGGCTCAGGTGACACCAAGCAATGCACAGATGTCAGCAGCAAAAAGAGAGTTTTCTACCATGGGTCCACTGGAGTATGGGCTAAAGTGCTATCTTTTTACAATTTCTCCATCATTTATATAATTTGGATTATTATAATAAGAAGTTGCAGCTTAAGTTTACTGGCTGCTATATCTGTCTGTTAAATGCACGAGTATTTCTAAGCTCTTACTTGATGGATGGGTAAAAATGGAAATAGCATTGTGGATCCATCCATGAAAACAGACCACTTCCTAATGACCAATAAGCAGTGTGGTGGAATATTTTGGGTTTAGCCTTTGGTGATTTCCCTTATATTTGTCTTGCAGGCTGTGATTGCGAAGAGTGCACCTAACAGAGACAGAACTCAACACATTTTTCCTTATGCTTGGAACAGAAGCCAGATTGCAAAAGCTCCTGTTAAAAAAAAGGAAATGTCTTTCCATTTTCCAAGTGCCTACAATTAGCCCAGCTGCTAGTCTTTTCCGGGAGCTTTTGTTCTGGGGGGTTTTTCAAATATATCTTCTTTTTCCAGAACCCACACACAGGAGTTCCACAATCTCACACTGCCCTTCAAGGCCATTATCACCTCTTTCCAAAATGCCTCTGTCCTAAAACACTCCCAAGGCACATCCTGGAGAGTTCATTTCCTCACGTGTCACAGACATCTTTTTGTCCTTGTGGGAATGGATTTTGAGCTCTAAACTAGATTTCTGATAGAAAACAGGTGACCTTCATTCTTTCCCCCTCTATTTTATAGTCTCTTTGCTTACCTTTACAGCCTAATTCACCCTTACTCTAATTTACTTTATTGCAGCTCTATTATTTTTTTTTTTTATTATATACTTACTACGTGTTTCATAAAATCTCCTTAGAAGATTCACAGGCAGAAATGTAAAAGTGCTGGAAAACCTTTACCTTGCTTTTAGCAGTGCTCCCATCTTTGGAAATAAGCTTGATGCTGATACAGAGCTCTGTAACAGGAATCTAGGTAGAGATTAGGGTTACGTGCAGGCATCTTCTGGTAGAAAACCATAGTAATAGTATTAGTGGGTTCCTCTGCCCAGACTCCACTTCTTTGGGAGAAGTATACAAGAGGCAAGCTGAGCTTCTTGAAATGGACACAGCTACATCTAGCAATTCACACAACAGTTGGAAGCCTCATAAGCAAGAGAAAATATCATCTTTAAGAGACATAGAAAAGTTATCAGGGCCAAAATTTCATTATTAAATTCTATAATGTATAGTCAGTAGGGGAACAAGCACAAGCCACACTCCTGACATGTAAATAAGACAGAATAAAGATTTAGGCCAAGGGACTTCCTTAGCATGTAACATGCTGTTTGGATGAAAGATACACAAACCTGAGAAACAGAGAGAAAAACAAGCAAGAGAGATTCACTCTGGTTGCAGCAGGATCCAGTTTAAGGTAAAGCACTGATCAGAGTATAGCACATATTTTGTGGTCATCCCTGCTGCTTTATCAAATATGTGGCCATTGCTTATCAGGGGATTATACTCAAGGATGGAATATGTTTAATGGTACCAACATGCTTAGAAGTCATCTCACCTGCCCTCTGATCCATGTGAAGTCATAATCACATGCATAAGCACACAGAAGTACACACTGGAAAAATGTGAAAACAAACCCTCAAAACCATATTTAGCATACATTTGCAATTAATTTGCCCATTACTGTGAGGTTTTTTATACATTAAAAGTAATCCAAGCCCATGCAGGATCACTGGGAATTAAATTAATTTTAAAAAGACAGGATGCCTCTTCTCCAGGGGTAGTAGCCCCAAGTAGTCTTGACATTGAAAACTGTTTCAGCTCCAGAGAAATAATAGTTACCTGCAGTAAGACAGAACTCGAAGAAGAAAATAGTTTTCTCAGTAAAATTTTGTCTTTGATAAGCTCCCAGGTGACAAAATTCTCAGTGACTAGGATAGGGTCCTGAAAGCATGTACCCCCGTGGAGTCATGGGGACATCCATAGGAAGCCAACCAGCATCTAGCTTGCATTTCCCCCATGCTAGATAAGGCATCAGGCAGTATAAGCAGGGAGCAGTCTATTGCAAGCTTTCTTATAGTCTGGTCTGGAGAATGCTGCTGGCCCATCAAATATTTTCCGTCTTCCTTTCCCATGCTTACTACCTTCTGCTGACAAATTTCTTCGAGGACACCTAAAACTGGCTTGGGAATTCTTGAATGCCACACTAGAAGAAAGTCACAGTGTTGCAAGGGAGAATGTTATGCAATGCCTCATGAAGGAAAGGTGGATATTGTGATTTTGGCCAAGGTGAGAAGCTGGAGAAGAAGTTGTGAACAGGTGTAGAAGGTGTTGCTGAGATGAATTTGCCAGACATCTTCAATGTAAAGCTCTATGAGGCTTAGACAGAGTTATCAGCACCCCATCCTGACACACAGTTTTGTATACTTTTTCGTGTGGTGGAAGTGGTGGCTCCTCAGGGCACAGGATATGCCTGATGGTGATGTGCCTGCCTGGATGATCACCACTTGATGGTGGTACAGTAGAGGAGAGGTGATGAGAACTGGGAACAGTGGTATGTGGGAAAGTGAGAGGTTGCACCAAGTTCACGTGCAATTAGCTCTGTCTCTAAAGTCAAAAGGAGATCACACCACTGTGATAACTCCTTAGTTTTCCTTATTCATATGAAATAATGTCTTGTGTTTCCGCACTACAGTAGCACTTGCAAGGACTAGTAAAATTTCCTAAGCACTGCACAGATACTTCACAGAAATACAGTACCTACCTAAAGGAGCTTCTAACCACAGTGGCTTTTGGTTTACTTTGGGACTGAACCCCTTCACCTCATCATTTCCATCATCTTCTGACATGGAAGAACAGGCTTTCAGTGACCCACACAGGCATCTAGGATTTTGACATTTAGTTAACTATTATTCCTGTTGTCCACTTTACTGCCTTCCTGTATTACACAGCATATGGGAGTAACAAGAGAGACCTCTTGCTGCAGGAAGAAGTACAGTGATCTAACAGGTAATGATACTCCAGGGTTAGGGAGCAGAGAATTTCACCTTTTCCAGAGATTTCAAGGGAGACGCAAACTTAATTTTGAACCAACAGCTGAATTAATGCCCTAAAGTGAAAATGAAACTCTACCTTTGCTCCACTAACAAAATCTCAAACACTTGTGGCAAATTGGATCAAGAGTGGGTTGTTAGCTGGGGATTTGCATGGATGAGTGTGTTTTCTTAGCATAGCACTGCCTCTACTTCACAGAGGGCTGTGGGGAAGGCTATCCTGAAGAGCATTGGGCCCATATGGCAAAGTTGCTGTAGTGACATCCTTGAAATAACTAACAGTTAGGATGAGGCTGCTTGCTGTTCCACATGTGGAACAACAACAGATGGGAGTGTTATATTTCTCTGATAATAAAATTACCTAATGCTCTATTTAGAAAACTGGAAATGCTTCTCCCTGACTGTTTACAGATTTTAGAAATATCATGATAAGCAAACCCAGAGAGTTCAAAGCAATGATATAAAGGACAAGTGGATAAATAATGACCCAACTTTGTTACGAAACATAGTGGAACTGTAGTATTGCTAATATAAATACAGATGACCTTTATTTTTACTCATTTTTCGTCCCCAGAACAGGAAACAGCAGATAATCTTTATCATCCAGTAGAATCTTCCACTTTGCTTCTACTTTGGAGCTGTGGGCAGATTATTGTGCTGTATTTAGGGGTATGACAATGCTACTATCTTTTCCAAGCATATGCTGGAAAGATGATATGGGTTTGAAAAGACAGACATATGGCTTTGGATAACCCAAGGATTGCACTAACCACAGCAATAAGCACCCACTCCCATTGCTCAAATGGAGGGCCTAAAACCAGAATCACAGCATCTAATTGACATGTATGGGGTTTCTGTCTAAAAACACCTATGGAAAGCAAATGGATTTTCTATATCAGGAGTGATTTATGTTCCTTGGCATGAAGGAATTTAAAGTCATTCTACTTGTGAAGGTTATGACTGATATACGGCAACCTATTCCGTAAAGAAGTTGTCTTGTGTTTCTGCGCTTGTTCTCATTCTCTTTCTTGTGTTGGCAACCAGGGACAAGGGAAATCATATGATGGAAAAGTAACCCTGAAAAATTATGTCATGAGACAATAAGGTTTTTTGTTAGTTTTAAGGCAAATCACCTCCCTGATCTGGCTGGTCATATGTACACAGATGTACGCAGGCACTAGAGTTGATGTAAGATGCCAATGCAGAGCTGGGGACAGGGAGGCAAGAGTGATGGGCACAGGACTACACTTTTACTTTCTGTATTGACTCTTACTGGCTTAAAGCAATTCTGAAACTTGATATCAATGATTCTTTTCTTTGTACTACTACAAATGTGAGGCCTTATCAAAAAAATTATGTTCCAATAATGCTGGGAGCTGTTTAAAACCAAATCAAGAGTCAATCTATACTCTGAAATGCTGGCAAAGAGATGACTAAATGAGATGCAAAATTAGCTCAATTTTCAGTTAGATCTGTATTGCTTCATATACTTCTTTTCAAATACTTGATTACAGTTACCAAAGTAGACTAGCAGAGACCCAGGTTTTAACCCAGTTTTCCACCACGTGAGCCCAGTGCTTTAATATGCAATTTACTTGGGAAGATGTAAAGATGGAGCATGTTTCTGTGAGAGTACTTTTTCTCAGGCTTTCATTGTACCAGTGCAGCTCTTCCCCTGAGACTGAAGCCCTCCAACAGAAGGGTGTAATAATCCATTTTTCTTCCCAGTTTGACAGGACCATGCACTAGGCAAGGGCAATCCTCCTCTGGGTGCCCTTCAGGAATCCTAAAGTACAATGAAACAGAGATAATGGACTCACTGTACTACTCCAGTGCAGACCTCCTACCAGTTCCTCTCTCTCCCCAAGCAGACTAGCAGGGGTAAAACAATCCTACCCTTTCTAGAGATGCTGGATGACTCAGAAAGACTCATGCTATCTGAGAAAAAGTGGTCAGGAAGCCAACATACAGGCAGCAAGTGGGAGGCAGGTCTGTGTACGGGACTGGGAATCAAAGTCCAAGGAAAGAAGCTGTTTTCTATACAAGACAGTCAATAGGTGACACCTGTGACCTCTCCCTTGGGTGTCAGTTCAGTAAAGCTGATATCTACTTCATTTGGGGGCACCTAGTGAAACTTGGCCTTTGGGGTTGTATTGCCTGTGTATCATTGGAAATGGCATCTTGGCCTGCTGGGATCAGACACAATTCAAGGGATGGGTGCTACGTGCCCATCTCAACTCTGACCAGGACTGAAAATAATGCTGCCACTGGGATAGCCTTCCCATAAGCAAGAGGAAGGGGATCCAGCAAATGCAGATATTGGCTTTGTCCTGATATGAGCAGCATTGATATCTCATCCTACAAGTGCTGCACCGAGCCCTCCTTTTTCACCCTTGACTGAACAGAGCTGATTTCAAACTTGCCTGTGTGTCTAATAGGGGTTCTTTGGCAAGTTGGTGTGCCTTTTATGAAAAAAAAAAAAAAAAAAGAGCTGAATTATGAGAAAGTTGATACCATACCACAGTTGTCACCAACTAAACAATTTCAACTATCTACATGTGATACCAACAAATCTCTGCTGGAACAGGACAGAGTGTTGATGGGGAAAGGATAGGTCCAACAGAGTGGAGATCTGCTAAGACATGAAGTGGGTGTCATTTTAAAGTGGAGGAAGGATTCTAAAATGTTTTTAAAATTAGCAAATTTCCAGAAAAATAAACACAAACAGCTCAGAGATAAGTGAGTTGTTGATGGAATGGAAACAACCCCCCATCAGTTGACTGCATCAGCTGTAGTGACCCATGGCCTTACAGTTATACTGAGCAACCAGAATTGCTGCCAGGACAGCAAAAACCCCCCAAAAGAAATTTTTGTCAATACGGATTCTGCTTTTCACAGACAGAAAGGGCTCTTCTCTTACCATTTTCTGTATCACTGGGTAATGGGAAGCACAGAAATTATAACAAAAATCCCAGCTGAGTCTACAGGAAAATACATTTCTTCCTGTATCCCACAGTGCTCAGTACTCATTTGGTTACTTAAAACCAAAGTATTCAGATTCATTCCCTATATCTAGCAAAACAAGTCAAAATTGCCGATTTTCTTCCTTTTCAAAGAACATGCCTCAAAGTGGAGATGGAGCAGTTTCAAAAATGGGGGTGTTCTATTTTGAAAGTGGCATACGGGTTGAACTCCTTGGAAAACATACCCTGGGCTATTCCTTTCTTTCCTTTTTTTTTTTCCAGTACTGCCACTAGTGACAGTTCAAAAATGAAAAACTGAGTTAGCTTGCCCATGTCCTGTATCCCCTTCTGTTTTGAAATTTGCTTGAGAAATCACAAAACCACAAAATATGGTTGAGATTTTTGATTCTTTAACAGATCATTCTCTGACATCACAGATATGAGCTGATTCTTTCTTTGCATCAAAGCTAGGACTCTCACTTTGTAAGAGGGCCGTGGGAGCTGGGGTTACAAGAAGAGGCATCCTGTGTGTTGGCCACACTGCTGCTGTCCTGCTGTGACGCAGCTCTGGGTCATTTTTTAACAGTTCATGTCCTGTAAGAGCCGCAATAAAGATGCAAGGTCTGGGGAGGAGTGCTGCTCTTTGCCCTGGATGGGAATTTCCTACAAGTTTGTACAACATCCTTAGTACTACTAACAAACATAAATGACTATCATTTTTATAGAGTACGCTCTTCATGGTTCACAACTCATACAGGCTCTGCAAAGTTTTCTTGTATTTAGAATCATAGAATCATAGAATGGTTAGAGTTGGAAGGGACCTTCAAAGGTCATCTAGTCCAACCCCCCTGCAAGGAGCAGGGACATCCCCGTCTAGATCAGGTTGCTCAGAGCCTCATCCAGCCTGGCCTTGAACGTTTCCGGGGATGGGGCTTCCACCACCTCTCTGGGCAACCTGTTCCGCTGTTCTACAACTCATATTGCAAAAAATTTTTTCCTAATATCCAATCTAAATCTACCTCCCTCTATCTTAAAACCATTACCCCTTGTCCTATCACAACAGGCCATACTGAACAGCCTCTCCCCATCTTTCTTGTAGGCCCCCTTGAGGTACTGGAAGACCGCTATCAGGTCTCCCCAGAGCCTCCTCTTCTCCAGGCTGAACAGCCCCAACTCTCTCAGCCTGTCCTCACAGGAGAGGTGCTACAGCCCTTTTATCATCTTCATGGCGCTCCTCTGCACCTTCTCCAACTGGTCCATGTCCTTCTTATGCTGGGGGCTCCAGAACTGGATGCAGTACTGCAGGTGGGGTCTCACGAGGGCAGAGTAGAGGGGCAGAATCACCTCCCTCGACCTGCTGGTCATGCTTCTCTTGATGCAACCCAGGATGTGGTTGGCCTTCTGGGCCACAAGGGTGCATTGCCTGCTCATGTTGAGCTTCTCATCCACCAGCACTCCCAAGTCCTTCTCCTCAGGGCTGCTCTCAATCCATTCCCTGCCCAGCCTGTATTTGTGCCTGGGATTGCCACGACCCAGGTGCAGGACCTTGCACTTGGCCTGGTTGAACTTCATGAGGTTGGCACGGGCCCACCTCTCCAGCCTGTCAAGGTCCCTCTGGATGGCACCCCTCCCTTCTAGCGTGTCGACAGCACCACACAGTTTGGTGTCATCGGTGAACTTGCTGAGGGTGCACTCTATCCCACTGTCCCTGTGGCCGACAAAGATGTTGAACAGGGCTGGGCCCAACGCGAACCCCTGAGGGACACCACTCATGACCGGTCTCCGCTTGGACATTGGGCCGTTGACCACCACTCTCTGAGTGTGGCCATCCAGCCAACTCCTTATCCACCGAGTGGTCTGTCCTATTTGAGTAATTTATGGTTGCAGCTAGTGACCTTCCCATTTTCAGAGAAAAATGGAAAAAGAAAAATATCTCTGTGGAAGACACAAGTGCACTGCAAGCCACAACCACATATCAAAAGGTTTGAGTTTGCAAAGCTGTGACTTGAACATGGATTCTGCAGTCAGTGACTAGCCCTAATGCTGAAGCCCAGCATGGGCATTTCACAGTGCTCTGGGGCAGCTGCTTGCAGATGTATTGAAGATATATGGTCCACTCCCACTGAACAAGACAATTTACAAACCAACTATCATTTTGTAAGGCACTCCTTAACTATAGCCTGAGATCAGGAAAGCAACTGCATGCATCCTTCTTCAGGAAGTATTAGCTAAGGGCTTAAATTGAAGCAGGAGCCTAAGCATTTTGTTAGCTAAGGAACAAAGATTCAGACAGTTCTAAGATTTTGGGACAAGCGCCTTGACAATAGACTTGCAAATTTGAAGTTAGTACTATGGAGATTTTCACAAAAGCAGAGTTCAACCCTAGAAGCCATGCCAGTGGAGTCTATGTGTGAGGTTGAATAACTGCGTGCCATGTTTATATGTGGAGTCTTTGCTCTTTTGTGATATTTACAATTAAGTTTGAGCATAAATGATTGTGAGACATTAACTATGTTTGAATCACTTGTCGTCAAGGCTGAGGCACAGCAGGAGGAGCCTCTCCAGTGTATTTTATTATTCTCCTTATTCAAGAAAAAATGTTGTCTTAATTCTTATGCCTATTCTTGGAATGACTGAATGATTCAGGCTGAGAGGGACTCTAGTCTAACCTCCTGCTCAGAGCAAGGTCACCTATTAGTTCAGGACAGGTTGCTCAAAGCTTTGTCAAGTGCTTGAAAACTACCACTACTATGTTTCTCTATGTTGAGAAACATAGCCACTCTGGAACCCTGTTCTGATGCCTAATTATCCTTGTAGTGGTTTTTTTTTCATCCTAAATATCCAGTAAGAAACTCTCCTTTTTCAAGTCATAGTCACTGTCTCTCCCCCTCCTGCAATGCCCTGCTGATCCCCTCCCCATAAGCACTGGGGTGCTATCAAGTGCCCCAAAGTTGTTCCTGCCCTGGGATGAGCCGGACTTATCCCCGCAGCCTCTCCTTGCAGGGTGAGTGCTCCAGCCCCATCCTGATGGCCTCCATTGAGCCTCCTCCAGTCAAGTCTTTCTTGAACGTTCTTCTCTACTTTCAGCCTGATTTTCTCCATCACTTGGGGAGAAAGAAGGAGAGGAGAGGTTTGGAGAGGTTTGGAGAGGAGAGGTTAGGAGACGTTTGGAGAGGTTTGGAAAGAGGAGAGGAGAGAAAGAGAAAGAGAAAGAGAAAGAGAAAGAGAAAGAGAAAGAGAAAGAGAAAGAGAAAGAGAAAGAGGAAGAGGAAGAGGAAGAAAATAAAAATAAAAATAAAAATAGAAATAAAAATAAAAATAGAAATAAAAATAAAAAGAAAAAGAAAAAGAAAAAGAAAAAGAAAAAGAAAAAGGAAAAGGAAAAGAAAAAGGAAAAGGAAAAGGAAAAGGAAAAGGAAAAGGAAAAGGAAAAGGAAAAGGAAAAGGAAAAGAAAAAGAAGGAAGTGAAAGGGAGAGGAGGCAAATGAAGGGAAGGGGAATGAAGGGAAGAGGAGAGAAGGGAAGGGAAGGGAAATGAAGGAAAGAGGAGAGAAGGGAAGGGAAGGGAAATGAAGGAAAGAGGAGAGAAGGGAAGGGAAACAAAAAGAAGAGAAGGGAAGAGAAAATAAGATAAGGAAGAAATAAAGAGAAAATAAATAAAAGAAAAGAAAAAGGGAAAGAAAAGAGAATAAAGAGAATAAAATGAAATATGAAAAAAGACAATAGGGAAGAGAAGAAAAGAGAAGAAAAGAAAAAGAAAGAAGAAAAGAGAAAAAAGAAAAAATAAAAGAGAAGAAAAGAGAACAAAAGAGAAGCAAAGAAAATAGGAGAAAATAGAAGAAAAGAGAAGAGAAAAAAGAAAAGAAAAGAAAAGAAAAGAAAAGAAAAGAAAAGAGAAAAGAAAAGAGAAAAGAGAAAGGAAAAGAAAAGAAAAGACAAGAAAAAAGATAAAAAAGAAAAGACAAAAGAAAAATTGAACACATAAGCATAAATTTAAGCTACAAACTAGGAAGAAAATGGCACATGGCTTCAAATGAAATTGGAAAAATCCAAGCAAACTGTAGTTAAATATGCTTTGGCTGAATGTACCAAACTGAAATGCAGGATGCAGTCAATGGCCACATTGCCTCATTTCTTCTATTTAGTAACATTAATAACTCAAGAAGCACCAGTATCTGTTCTGGCTCACACTGCCTCAGAGAAATGAGACTGAGAATTTCACAACAGGCTGAACTGAAGGACGGATGCAGGCAGCATCCCAGTATTTCATTGTGTGACAGAGTGAGAGCTTCCCCAATGAATTAGCCCACTGCTGTGTAGGGAAGCTAAGGATCTCTTTCACTTTGAAATTAATTTCCTAGTAGTTTACAAGTAAACTACCACTGACTTCCAGAACAAGGGAGGCAATTTTGAGTGGAGACCTCTAAGTTCATTAAAAAATCCTGGTTCAAAGGTCTGTTCCTCAGGCTGTGCCATCAAACTCAGAGCAGGTAAATGACCATTCCTCCAGCTGAGCAAAGGATCAAGTCCTTACATTTGTACAATTGTGTGAGACTTCTGATTTATAACTATGATGCCAGCCCATGGCAGATCTCTGGGTGTGCTGACTGCTTATTACAGGAAGGTGTAGGTGGTACAAAGGAAAGACAGCTCTTCTTCGTCACCAAGTAGAAGGCAGTTATGTGACTTATATAGCTCCTTGCCTCCTCCCTGCTTCCTTTATGGTACTACACTCCCCTCAAAAGACAGAAATCCTGCCCACTACAACTTTGGCCTTTGCAGCATATGTGGAAGGAGCATCAGCACAGGACATCTGAGACCTCAGGAACTCTGAGAACAGATGTTTCTCTCAGTAATACTGTGACTAAAATCTGACAGTGTTTGGTATGGGAACTTTTGACTTTTTACTTAAATATAAGCAACATTCCCTAAGTGCACGGATGTGGCGTAAGTTCCTCTGTTTTCATCAGAAAGTCAGAAGAATCACGATCATGTAGCTTTCTGTTTGTACTAAAGTTTCAGTAATTTGCTAGTTTAGAAAAAATCAGCCTGGGACAAGAGAAACATAAACATACACTTCTATTCAGATCTAGAACAGAAATGTACCTGAGTAAAGAGCTTTTCTGGTCATCCCTTTTGCATTTATCAAAATAAAGAGAAAAAGCAAGAAGTTATTTTTACCTCATTGAGAAAGGGAGAAAATTCCAGGTGTGCAGACCTTGGGCTCTGGGTTTGGCATAAACATGCTTTAAAGTCTGCAGGTTTATTAATATAACTTCTCCACACATTTTTCTTTGTATTGAAGCCCCTTCTGAGCTTTTCTAAGAACCATGATAGCCGGTTGTCAAAGAGTGTCCTCTACACATGCCTCAGTGCATCATTTGCCAAAGCTACCTCTTCCTCATCTGTCTGTGGAAAGGAGCACTTGACCTCTGACACAGGTTTCTCCTCTGTTTCAGTGTAAACCTGCTGTCCCTAGTGCCATGACAGAGAGCTGCTCTTGCAGTCTGCTTATGAAGAAGTGCTAGCATAATCTCTCTCATCTCCTTACTGACTGCCAGGCTGCTACTAGGAGTGAATAGCTTTGCCTGTGTTAATAGGCAAGGTGTCAGGAAGTCCTTTTTACAGTTCTGAATCAACAGTTTTCAAATCTATTCACTGCACTGAGAGCACAAGGCTCAACTTCTACAATTGCCCGAAGATCGCCTGTTTGAAAGGAAAATGCTCTTGACCTTAGTCACTGCACTGCTATGAAGATGCTTTGCACAGCTTGCTACTCAAGCTAGCAGGAGAGTGCGGTGAAAAGAGAAGACCTGGATGGCTCAGTGGAGCTCTGCATTTTCTAGAGGCAGCAGGCCTGAAAAAAAACTTGTCAAGGAGGTAACCTGTAAGTCTCATTCTCATATCAAATGGAGCCCACCAAAAAGTTCACCACAGGAGAATATGAGCTGATGAATAGATGCTGCTGGCCAATCTCTCAAGTGTTGGGAAAAATCAAAGAAGTGGGATGGAGTGATGGAAAAATTGCCATAACTTTTTATCAAGGAGAGCTTTTATTGATTCTGAAGTGAGTGTAATTGTCTGATGGGTTGTTTCCAGGTGTCAGTTGCCAGCAGATCTCCCATAAACTAGATAAGGGCATTCTTAAACAGGGCAGTCTCAACTGCCAAACAGTGTGATTTGTTAATGGGAAGCACAACTAACAGAAACATAAAAGAAGCAGCAAAAGAATGTGGCGTAAGTGACAATCTTTGGCAGCATTTAAATATTTCACATTTTTTCCTTTCTTTACAGAGTAGTTAATAAAAATCCACCAAAACTGGCATATATGACACCTTATCCTGAGGTGCTGGACAGAGAATGAGGTAACACAAGAAGGTTACAAGAGCTCATTCTTTATACTTCACAAACTTGCTTTGGCCTGAGGAGATCTGCAAGAAAACTCAAGAGTTCACCTGCTAAGCCCATTAAATTTTGCGGCATCTTATAGCAAATTCTGGTGATTTTTGCATAGCTATCTCAAATTTGCCTTTGATGCATCTGGTGCAAGGTGACATACAGCAGGTGGAAGACAACTGGGTCCAGGCTTGTGACCTGCCAGCATCCCAGTGTCCTGTGTCCCATCAGCAGACACTTGCTCCTAACTCCATTTTTGTATCTTTGCAGACTGTAGGCACTTAGGAGCATGTATTTCACTGACAGGCAAAAAGATTTAGAGTCTTGTAAGCCTATAATTTTCCAAATGTTGGCATTAACACTGAGATGGTCTAAAAAAATATTCCTTTGATTTGCTTGCTTGGTGTGGTTCATGCAGTAGCTCTTTCTTAGTGCTTGCTCTGTGAATTTGCAAGTTCTTGTGACAGACCTTTAATTAAAACAAATTACACACAAGTCTCAGCTTTTTACTACAATATGTTTTTGGAAGATCCCACCCTTTTCTTTTTTTTTTTAGCTTCACAAGTGCTTATTCCTAATCATTCTGAGACCCTCACCCAGGTGCAGCTCAGTAAAACATCATGCTCAGATCACTTTTGTAGAAACTGCATTACAGTCTAGAAGAGCCACTATGTTGTTAACCTAACATGTACTTATTTTAACATTAATAACTTTGCTTGTCAGATGGCGATGAACAGCACAGGTCATTCCTATTAGTGACACTGTATCATCAGAAACAACTCGATGGGCCATACAGTTCCTCATCTGTTCATTTCAAACTAGCCCTGAACACACGTTAAGAGCTTGCACCGCATCATTAATGCACAGCAATCCTGCCTTGTTTGTCAACCTCCACAAAATACACCTCACATCAAACTGGAAAAAACCAAGAAAATGAAAAACACATGTCTCAGGGCATGCATTCACTTCCGTCTTGACTTTCCCTTCCCAGACTATGGGATGCTGGGTGGAGAGGGAGGCTGGGAAGGAAGCTGGGACTGCAAGTGGTGTTGGCTAGAGCCTGTGGAGACTTGTGCCACAATGAATCTCCATTGCTAGGTCACAAGTGCATTGTACTGTTCAGATATTTGCTTTTTGTTCTGCCTTGTTACAGTCACTCCTTAGCACTACAGGGTGTTGCGGTAGGGTGCATGCCTTGTCAACTGTCAGATATCCAGGACAAATGATGGATAGACCCGATAAACTGAGAGGAAAAAAAAAAAAGAAAGAACTCTACAAACAGTTTACACTGTATGTAAATTAGGCTAGCATAACACACCATGTTTAACTTTGCAAAAGGAAATGTAGAATGACTCATAAATGTAAAGAGAAAAAAAAAGTTGAGTTTGTTTTATTTTTTAACATGGTTTAGTTAATTTGCGAAGTGTGTAATCCACTCATGGATAATGGAGATTTGGCTGTAAAGGAGAAATATGAAAAACTGGTTTAGATAACATTTTGAAACACAGTTATTACTTCCTATTGTCCTGAAGTATTTATCACAACACTATTCTGATATTTTACAATCAGCTCTGGAGTGAATATGGTTTTGTAAAATGTCACATTCCTGTGACACATCCAATAGCCTCAACTGTGCACAAAGAAGTGTTGAGCTCCAGGAAGAGGTGACATCAACCATCTATGTTTTATTTTATCCCTGCAGGTGTCCTGTAGAAAGGAGGGAGCAAGGAGGTATACTCATCTGGACTGAGTACAATTGAAATACCTGAGGGTAACATTTCATGGTGGTACCTCCAGAGGGTTATTTGCTCATCTCTTTACTTAAGGCCAGTGAATTACTTCCTCTTTAGCAGCACTTCACTTTCTCTGTGGACGAGGAGATCAAGTGTAATGTGATCTGGTCACTTGCAATGACAGAGCAAAGTTGTCCTCTGCATATTTATCCAACATAAGACTTAGGACTAATGACCAAATATTGCAAACCTTCAGTGCTCAGTCACTTGGAGTGGGGTCAGAGCAGAGCGCTGGGGGGGGCGGATCCCATTAGGAATAAGTGTGTACTAAATCAGAACCTACTGAGCAGTGTACTTTTTTTTTTTCTGTCAGCACATCAGCTTTGCATTTATCAAGGCAAACAACATTTAGTGTTGGTGCAGTACTACTTCTGTGGACTTCAGAAGAAACACCCATACAGCCTGGAGCTGAAGAAGATTCTGTGCTTAACAACAGGCATGCAACTGAGTTGCACAAGTTTCCTCCTATATTAGGGTTCCATTTATAAACATTTATAAAGCATTAATACATTATTAATAGACATTAACCAACAGTGATAAAGTTTGACAAGTTGTTTATAAACATTGGCTTAGAATTAGCCACATTACCTTCTCCTGCTGTGTTTATAGCCATTTACAGCATAGACTGCCCATGCCTATAACAAGCTCAAAGCTTTCATTAATCACGTACTGCTTTTGTAAGAATGTAACCTTAAAATAAAGCCTGGCCAGTTCTTCCCCTGTTCAATTCTGTAAGCAAAGATGCCCCTGAAGTCAGAAGCTGGCTCCTGCACAACACAATGCTGAAGTACAGATAGTGCCTGGATTGAAATGGTTTTACACACCTTTTCAAAACTACCACTGCCTATCACAAGGCAAACATTGCTCTCACCAGTTTTGTTACCACAAGAGCACATGGCAAGTTTCGCAGATGACATAGAGATATAGATAAATGATCATGTGAAACCAAGAAATATTCTTTGTGGACCAAAGATTACACAAGAGTGAGCAGTCCAAAGACCTTTTCTTGGAAAAACGGAAGCTCAGTAAATTTTACAGGCAAGAGCAAAACAAGAGTAAGTTTTGAGAGTTTGACTGAAGCTGGGCTTTTTCCAGCATCCCCCAGACTGCACTAATTGCAACAAGCTTGTGTACCCCCTACAGCCAACCTTCCAAGCCATGAATGTCTATGAACTATTTGTGAGAGGTAACTAACTCAGAAACCCAGATCCATGAGTACTGCAGAACAACACAAGCCTGTGACGTTGATGGAGGGTCTTCTCAAGCATTGAGGCAACAAGGCAGTGCCACTCCTGCTATAGGACGCAAAGCAATCACTGAAATTGCAAAACTGGGCTGGAGACTGCTGTTGTTGCCAGTAAGGGCAGAGATGGCTGCTTCTGGGAGCTGCTATACCCCTAAGCCGGTGTCCCCTGGCATCAAAGGCATTGGCACAGGCAGCAGGGCCGGAGGTTGTGATGCACACACACTTCAGCCCTACACTGAGCTCTGCACTCCTCTGTAAAACATTTCCAGGGATGCGCGCACTGGTGAAAGGTTGTGAAATGTGCCTTTAGAAGCACATGTTTTCCTGAAAATATGACTGAGAGCAGCGAGAGTCACTGAGTGATGGTCCAGGAGCCAGCTCTGAGCCAGGAGTGCAGCCGCTGCACATGGGCCTGCCATGCTGGAGAGCTAGTGACTCCAAGCCCGAGTCACCTGCAGAGCCATGGTACTGCAGTCGCTCAGCTGCATCTCCTGCTATCCACACCAGTGTCTCTGTGCAGCATCACACCTTGCTGCGCAAACACAGTCCCTTGCTTACAAGGCATCACAGGTGTCACTGAGATACACCAAAGAACCACAACCTTAGACACCATCCGTTTGTGAAAGCTACAAAGGAAATAAAACTTATTTTATTGATGTAGAAATACCATCTTATATTTTACAGCTAAATCCAGTGCAACTATTTTTCCTTTGCTAAATTAGAGCTACTGGCTTTAGAGCTCTTTCCATTGCTACTGGCAGAGCAGCAAGTGCAAGAGTTAGCGAAAGCCTCTATATTTATTTAACCAGGGAAAGAACCCTTGAGATGTATGTATAGCAGATTAGTCAAACTGAACAGAATGCTCTGAAAATTACTGCCTCGAGATGTATTCCTTGATTTCTTACTGATGAACTCTATGAAGGAGTTATCAATGCAAAGGGAAAGAGATCTTTTAAAAGTCACAGTTGCTTGTAAAAAATTCTGCAAAAAGCTCTACTAATAGGAGAAGAATGTAATTCTAGTTTCTAGGCAGTATCACAAGACAGATTTACAATGACTCATAAACTATTCATTTGATTATATATTGCTGTGTTGTTTTCAGCACCCCAATCACAGAAATGTCTGCTGTCTTCATTAATGCCTACGGCAAGCTTTCAGATGCTTTTGGACTTGATGGCTTATTTGTTTGAGGTTTTTTTTAGTGAACTGTTTCATTCTAGTAGTAACATAGCAGTTCACTACTAGTAGATAGAAGTTAAGAGCCAATTGCAACTTCCGTTCTGAAATGTTTTTCTAAAGTTAAAAGCACATCAGACAGAATTTGATATACAGGCCTGAACACATTTTTAACTTGCTGAACTCCATTAACTTAATCCTAGAGATGCATGTATGAAAGTACGAAACAACATTTTTTAGACTTCTTCCTACAGAAGGAGTTCTCCTATTAGTGGAGCTTTTTGCAGATTTTTTTACAAGCAACTGTGACTTTTAAAACATCTCTTTCCCTTTGCATTGATAGCTGCCTTCAGTTTTTCAGTCACTTAATCCTTTGTGTGGATGGCTGCTCTCAGCAATTAGTACGCAAATGCAAACAGCTGAATTATTTAACTTTGCAAAGTGGCTGATGTTAAGCTTAATGGTTGAACTGTGCAAGCCTATGTCTGCTGAAATTCATGGCAGCAACAAATGTCAAGTAAACAGCAATTATCCCACAAATATTTGGCATTTTAGGTATTTCTTATGTGAACGTGACAGTAATTTTAGGAGGTTTGCAGATTTCAAGTGGGATGAGATTTAAAAAACCCACAATAATAATGGCTTTGGTTTACATATAGGCTTGAGTTTCTAATTTCAAACAATGTTTTAAAAAAATCTTCACTGGAGTTCAGAAAAGATGAAGTTTAAATTTTAAAATATAATTTCTCTACATGGAATTAAAATAATTGGTAATTTTTCTTCCTTACTTAATGTGCCTGAAAATAAGTACTCCATACAGGTCCAGCCTAAGCTTTATTTGGGCTAAACATCCGCTAACTGCTTTCCACTCAAACTGGGCACACTTTGGGTGCCAGTGCAACAGATGTATATGGCTGGAAAAACCATGCCTTTTAGGTTACGGTGGTAGTACTTGTTTGCCTTGTCCAGCAGAACTGGCGATGTTACAGTTAATGTCATTTGCATTACTCAAGAGCGCCCAACATACCATCACAGCTGATGGAGTGGTTAGTATTTGGCCATTTCAAAAATGGTCTTTCTTCCCCAAATTTTACCTTCATACCTGTGACAGGAACCTCTGTCACTGATGGGAGCTATCTGTGGCCATGTCAGAGGAATTTTTTTTTATGGCAGCTCTGGCCATAGAGTCAGAGCTGGTCATCTAGGACAGGTTAGTCACTTCTATGTACTATGGATTTGCTACCCTCCCAGAAACTTCCTAAAAGCATAGCTTATATATTGTGCACCAGGCTCTGTGAGTAATGGCAGGTTGTCCTTTTTTAGTCTGTGACACCCTGCAAGTAAGTCTGAATAACAGATACATTTTCATGCAAAGCTGCAGGCAAATACATATAATTGGACAATTACTCTTTCAGGCAAGCTGTATAGTTCAGGATGAACTTACAGGGGTAAGCCTGTAAGTGGGAGAAATTGGAAGTGATACTGCATGGTTTGTCTATTTTATGTCAACCGCTTTTTAGGCCAACCATATCTCCAACTGGGACAGTAACCCATATGTACCCATTGTGGCACACAGAATGTATTTGTATGTACAGTCTGGATAAATATATGCATTTGTATATAATTTTATTCTTGCAACTCCAAAAACCTTCCTGTGTTGTGGGACCTGGGAAGAATTAATGTAATTTTCAGGGATAAAAGTTTGTCTCAGGAGTTACAAAACACATGGATAGGGGTGAAGTGGAACAGTTTGATGCCAGAAAGCTTTGGACAAATCCTCACTGAAGGTTTGAAAGAAACTAATGTCTTTTCAGAGATCCTGTCAGAGACCAGGAACTGTCTTAACGACAAAGAACAAAAGGGTACAAACAGATGCTTAGCTTTCACAACAGAAAGTATTTGTTTAGTTCTGAGAAGATCTGCACTAGCACCTGTGTTATTCAATATATTTATCACTGATCAAGAAAAGGATGTGGAAATGAAGTGACTGGTGACAGTTAAGCACTGTGTCAGTGATAAAGACCAGCGAAAGCAAAGCTTGATCCCAAGTAAGTGGGTGCTAAATGTCGCTACAGGCAAGAAAAAATAGTCCTGACTTTACAGACCCAAAACCAGGTTGAAACACTAGCTATTGCCACTTGGGGAAAGATCTCAGGGCAATAACAATCTTATGACAATGTCATTCAATACTCATGTACAGTTAGAATTAGTACTGGCACAAAAAGCAGACCTAAACCTTGTCCTGTGGACCTCTGGTTCCATAGTAAGAATATCCATTTCTTCTTATATAGATTACCTACTTTCTTCACTTGACAATATCTGGGTTTTACATGAATATAAGGAACACATGAGAAACCCACTATATAAACCACACTTATCTGTAGAAGCTAGGTCAGCCAACCGACATCATCTTCATCTCTGCCATTTAAAGCTATTCCGTTAGTTACTGCACAGGAGGCCACCAGTTTCTAGTTTTAAAACACACCCCTTCAAATTCCACTATTAGTGGAGGGGAAGGTAGTTGAAAGAGACAAGATTAAACTTGGTGGATAAGGAATTGGCTGGATGGCCGCACTCAGAGAGTAGTAGTTAATGGCTCAATGTCCATGTGGAGACCGGTCACGAGTGGTGTCCCTCAGGGGTCCACGTTGGGCCCAGCCCTGTTCAACATCTTTGTCGGCCACAGGGACAGTGGGATAGAGTGCACCCTCAGCAAGTTCACCAAGGACACCAAGCTGTGTGGTGCCATCGACACACTGGAGGGGAGGGGTGCCATCCAGAGGGACCTTGACAGGCTGGAGAGGTGGGCCCGTGCCAACCTCATGAAGTTCAACCAGGCCAAGTGCAAGGTCCTGCACCTGGGTCATGGCAATCCCTAGCACAAATACAGGCTGGGCGGAGAATGGATTGAGAGCAGCCCTGAGGAGAAGGACTTGGGAGTGCTGGTGGACAAGAAGCTCAACATGAGCAGGCAATGCACCCTTGTGGCCCAGAAGGCCAACCACATCCTGGGTTGCATCAAGAGAAGCGTAGCCAGCAGGTCGAGGGAGGTGATTCTGCCCCTCTACTCTGCCCTCGTGAGACCCCACCTGCAGTACTGCATCCAGTTCTGGAGCCCCCGCATAAGAAGGACATGGACCTGTCCTGTTGGAGAAGGTCCAGAGGAGGGCCACGAAGATGATAAGAGGGCTGGAGCACCTCTCCTGTGAGGACAGACTGTGAGGACAGAGCCTGGAGAAGAGGAGGCTCCGGGGAGACCTGATAGCGGTCTTCCAGTACCTCAAGGGGGCCTACAAGAAAGATGGGGAGAGGCTGTTCAGTACGGCCTGTTGTGATAGGACAAGGGGTAATGGTTTTAAGATAGAGGGAGGTAGATTTAGATTGGATATTAGGAAAAAACTTTTTACAATGAGGATTGTAGAACAGCGGAACAGGTTGCCCAGAGAGGTGGTGGAAGCCCCATCCTCGGAAACGTTCAAGGCCAGGTTGGATGAGGCTCTGAGCAACCTGATCTAGTCGGGGATGTCCCTGCTCCTTGCAGGGGGGTTGGAGTAGATGACCTTTGAAGGTCTCTTCCAACTCTAACCATTCTATGATTCTATGAAGGAAATAAACAGGACAAAAATTCAAACCTCACTAATGCCTTACAAATGGCCAAACAGCAAAGATCTAGAGAAGACAGGAAGGAACGAAGCAAGAGAAAAACAAGCATGAAAACCTACCCAACAGTGTAAAAATGAGTAAAAAATGGACAGGGACAAGCCCTCATTTTCTGCTTTCTAAGGATCATGTTCCTGCTGTTGTGGAAGTACAAGCAGTGTTACTCTGATTAAGGAGGATATGATGCACATGAGACCATCCAGGGCATTGTGGAAGTCAAACACAGAGGTTTCATTATGATTTTGTGTATTCTTATAAAACATATCGGGGTAAGAAAAGAAAATAAGCTGATTGCCTGAGTATCTTTCCAGCTTGACCTAACAAAGCTGAGCTAGAGATAAAACAGATTTAATTCTCACCGTTATGCAAAAAAAAAAAAAAAAAAGGAAAGAAAATTTTCAACAATTGCTTGAAACCCTGATCTTGGCTTAGCAGCCATGTAAACCCCAACTGGTAGGAGACCATAAATGGAGCTGATACTGCGTCAGTGTATTTCAGCCCTCTGAACTAAAGCTCAAAGTCTTCTGAATCTGACCTTTCATTGGCCTTGACAAAGATTAGGGCTATGAAAAATTAATATCCTTGCTGCATGGCACAGTCAGTAGTCCTCAGTAACTACTGCTACTCCTGTTCACAGGAAGTATACAGGCTTCTTCTTATGTTTTTTGTCTGTTGCCTACATAGGAAGTGGATGGGGAAGGCTGCTTTCCAGCACTGGCATTCAACAGTCATAGTGCATGGGAGGACTTGCTTCTGGGAATGTTATGATTAATAATTATGACAAGGAGATCTTACAGTAAGAGGTTTCTGAACATCTCTGAGACATCTGAATCACCATGTTATTCACAAAGTGCAACCTAAAACCTGACAACTAAATACAAGGTTAAAGTCAACTTTCTGCAAAACTGTGAAGGATGCTGTCCCACAAGGCTGGAAGATTGTTTAGTTGTCAGCTACCAATGAATAACCACTCTTAGTCACTATCCAATGACTCAGCCTGTAAAATCCCTAGAGGCTGTCATGTCTTCCATGGATACTAGTGAATAAACCTTCACATCTGGCAGCCAGGACTTCTTTCAGGCAAGATGCCTTTTATGAAGCAGCCTTTCGAAACAGTAAAACAGTCCCTAATAGGTACAATGTGAGGTCATGGCAATCCAGGGTATCCCTTATCTTGGAGATAGAAGCTGTGTTAACCACAGATTTGGAACAAGGACAGGGAAAGCTGCAAGAGCTCAGAAGCTCAATTTGGATTAGATCCTTTCCCTGCCTCCCTCCCATCATGTTGCTAAACTAAGGCTGGGAAATCTCAGTCAAAAAGGATTGCCCACTTTCTTGATCTGCTGAGTGAAAATGTAACTCAAAAGAGAAACAAACCCTGTAGACAGACAGCTCAGTCAGTGATGCTGAGAAATTCTGGGGCTCCACATAGCCCTTGAGGCAGCTGCGTGAGGTGCATAATGCTCAACAAGGGCCAGACTCTTCAGGTCTCATCTGCCACAGCTGCAGCCGAGGGTGTGAAGGAGGACAGTCCCCACTGACAGAATGGTGCAGATCACCTTGGTACAGATGTATTTAGACTGGAAAAACTATAGTATAGCTATCCTACTTTGCGTCATTTGTAGCAATGGAAAGAAGAGGCAGGATCCCCATACTTTGATGCCAGTAAAATACTCCTTATGTAGCTGTAATGCCTGTCTTAAGCACTTTGGAACAGCGAGAGAGCTTCTTACTATGTTCATACAGCACCTATACAGTCTGAAGCTTTATTTAAGACAAGAACCAAAGACCTAATTTTCTGAAAGTCTGCAGAAATCTTTATTCTGATGAGGCCAGAAATACCACAAAGGCTACTATTCACTGGATAATTTTGTTCTTCTGCCATAAAAGACTTATGTAAAACAAAAATATTCTGAACATGTATTGGTCTGTGAGAGGATTTTGCAGTCCACTCTAGTGAAAAGACACCCTGGTCTATTCTTATTTCACTTAGGTTTGTTCATCTGGCACAAAGAAGCTGGGGAACCCTCTTGCTACAGCTGTGTGCAGCAGTACTCAAAAAATCATGATTTGCTCAACCAGGTTTAGGAACTTCAGTGAAATGGCACATGTACATATTCTCCTGAAATCTCCTCCCCAAGGACAACAGTCACCTGGAGGAACAGCACCTGGGAAGCTCCTGCCAAGGTGAAAGCAGCAAGGGAGCAGATAGGCAGAGGTGACCAGTCCTAGGGTGCATGGGCACAGCTCTGCAGGGGAACATCTGACATGCTAGAATGAAGAAGGAAAGTGGCTTCTTTTTCTGCCCTTTTGGCTGGCTCTAAACAGTGTTAGTCATGGGGAAGATCATGTGCTGGTACACTGTGGTGACCCAGCCCGGTGCCTGGCAAAGTGTAGGGAGCATTCAGCTTCCCTACAAATTCCCTACAGCACATTGCAGGTCAGGCGGAGCATCCACCTCCACTGCCTGTGAGATATCCTGGTGCTTTTAGCAGAGACGATGATGGCTGGCTTCTGTTGTCCTCACGGAGGGGAAAACAGCACACACTGGTAGACCTGAACACTTATCCCTGCCCAGTGCACCACCACCCTTCAAGGACATCTCTCAGTTTCTACAGCTAAAGTCTGCAGAGAGGACTACAGCGATAAAACTACCATTAAATCAGCACTCAGATTCACTTCAACAAACTTTCCACTTTAAGCTCTTGCGAGGTCCTCCTAGGTACATGTATCTTGGAGATAAGGTATCTGCAGTTTTCATCTTGGGGTTTCTGTTTCCACTAAAACTTCCTGACAGAATTACAGCTGAATTGGTTACAAATACAAGATTATAAAGATCTGTATCTCAGAGGTCAAAAGGAGCAAGATTAAGCTCTTACTCTCAGTATATATTTTGCATGTAAAATTACACAAGAAGACCATTAAGTTAGCAATATTAGCATTGAAATATTAGATAATGGTGAAGTCCTCTGGTTGGTTGATTTTTGTGTATGGATCATGACTCAGCTTGGGAGAAAACTAAAGTGGTTTTTGAAGAATATATCATTATTATTCTCTCTTGTTCCAAAGTGTGGAATTGTCTCCTGTTCTGATATTTATGCTGTTCTCTTCCTCCAGTTCTCCTTCATTCTCCAGCAGGGAAGGTGCAGGAAGGTGCGGGAAGGGAAGGTGCAGGAAGGTGCGGGAAGGGAAGGTAAGGTGCGGGAAGGTGCGGGAAGGGAAGGTGCGGGAAGGTGCGGGAAGGTGCGGGAAGGGAAGGGAAGGGAAGGGAAGGGAAGGGAAGGGAAGGGAAGGGAAGGGAAGGGAAGGGAAGGGAAGGGAAGGGAAGGGAAGGGAAGGGAAGGGAAGGGAAGGGAAGGGAAGGGAAGGGAAGGGAAGGGAAGGGAAGGGAAGGCAATGTACATCCCCCACCATCACTCCTCTTCTAAACCAGGCAAACATGTTCTCTTACTGAGTTTGTTTTTTCATTCATCACGGAGAGCAAATGTGAATCTCTGTTCCCATAGCTGACTCAGCCTTACTTAACACTTCTGAAAGTATTCTTCCTTCACTCTCAGTGTTACTTTGCACAGCTATGTTGCTTCCTGGGGTAGATGAGGGTCTTCTTGTGTCTGAAGGGAACCAGGAAGAAGGGGAAGCTCATCATATGAAACAGCAGTGCCACTTCCTCCACTTTCATTAGCTCATGAGATGTGGCAAAGGTGTTAGAGATAATTCCTAGGCATCAGAGTCATGCCATAATGAAAACTTTAAGATGTGTAAGGGAGATAAACCCCCCGAGTCCTGCTAATTTCCGTAAATGACAGATGCAAAACGAATGGGGGAAGAAAAGGAGTAGGCCTTAAAAAATATAAAGGGAGAATGTTAACCTATTACTGTATCTTTTGAGAATGTGTCCAGGATTAGCAGACATAGCCTTGTTGTGGAGACCTCACTCCACATAATTTGGGATATTAGTTTGGCTTTAATTCTGGAAATGGCATATGAATTATACTACCATTTCTTTCATTAAAATGTAGTCACCCGAAGTAAAGCTACTTGGCTTAATGGACCTTTGATCTGATCCTGTGTATCAGTAGTTAAGCTGAATTATAAGCAAAAGAAGGATTTCCAAAGGAGGACTCATGAGATTGGAATTACTTGCATAACAAATACTTATGGAGAAGAGAAACAAACCATGCAATGACGTGTCCTCATTGTGTTCCCACGTGTTTGCTACACTGGGCAATTTTATATTTACTTTTGAAAGTTTCTCATGCTTTCCTCACTGCCTCAGCCTCATAGTAAGCAAAATATAGTCTGCATCAGTCCATCAGCCAAAATTTGTCCCCGCATGGAAAACTCTACGTGACAATGTTAGGACAGGCAAATTCAGTGGGACCAGGAGAAACCTAGGGATCACTTCTCCCAGCAACCCTGACAACATTCATTAAATAGGGACATCCTCATTCTTCCTTCAAAACATGGCACCTTGATTGAAAAACACAGAAACCAGTCTATCCTGAACACTGCACAGTGAGATGAAGATACTCAACCTGGCCATAGCAGCCTGCACTGCAGGCAGCAGTATCTGTCTGGTTTCTCAGGTCTGCCTGTATTATATCATTTCCATGGTTGGAGAGCCACCAGTTTCTGGTTAGCTGGCTTTAAGTTGACTTGGTACTGTAACACTATCGTGCAATCTACAGAAGTGTAGACGAAGTCCTTGGGAAGTATAGAGGATAAAAATGGCTAAACTCTCAAAAATCAGGAAAACACCCCCTTGCCCTACCTAACTGCTATCAGAAATTCCAACATTTTATAACCCTGTTATAACCCATTAAAAGAAGAATGCTTTTATTTCACATTCAGAGCTAAGAATCCATTGCACACTGAAAGGCATAGAACAATAGTTCATTGTTTTTCTAATAAAAATGGCAAATCTGTGATTTCATGAAAATGATTTATTCCCAATTGAGAAGCTGAGATAAAGAGAAGATAATAATTGGGGATGCTGTGTATGATCCCAATTTTCCTTGAAAATGCAGCCTTGGAGGATAGATAATGTTTATATTAGAATGTAGCCAAACTTCATAACTGAATATTTTGCTTGCTTATGCATTATGAATGCAGTCTAACTGTCTGGTGGTTAACCAAAATAAGCAACTCTTTCTCCATCCACACATTGTTTTAAGAGTCTCCAAATAAATCTCTTTATAGGTGAGGCTGGAGGCTTGTCAAAAGAAGTCAATGATTCATAGTGACTAAGACTTCAGGAATAAGAAAAAAATTTGTGCCAACAAATTTCCACCAACACATTTCCAAGCAGTCTCAAAGGATGCTGCCTCAATCTCCATCACATAAATATGGCAAAGAGTATCCCTGAAGTTCATTATGGCAAGCACTTACCTTCCTGCTGCCATTTGCATCAGACCAGCTGTGTGTAAACTACAAAGAATCCACTCAATTTTGTGGGTTTTTTTTTGCTATTGTGCTAAGTATACTAATGTTTGACCTCAAAATTGATTCATATTTGTACACTAGTATTTCCACCCTCTGAAGGAGGAGCTGAGATCTTTGCTAGCATAACTTGCTTCTGTCCTAGCAAAGGTTACCTCGAAGGAGACACGCTTTCCAGAAGGAAGAAACTCCTGGTTTGGCTTCTGCCACTTTGACATACTACTGTTTCCAATGCTGGCAATGTCATCACAAGCTTGAGGACATGCATTTTTTTCTGCTAAAGCTCCTTCTACTAGTTTCAGTTACCGCTTGAGAATTGCAGCTTTCATTTTACTCAGAGAGCAGCTTTCTAGATTTGAGAGCTTTTGACAGGATCTGTAGAGCAGAAAGGCTCCAAGCTCCAATGCTTGCTTCACCCCAGGATGGAAAATACAGATCTTCATGAGCACAGACGATGTTTTGTGTACAAAAATATGGGTATTCATCAAAATGAGTTTTGCCGACATTTTTTTCACAGTGGAGGAAAGAACCCTTCATCCTTACCTCCATTTCATGCTCAGAACTAGTAAGTCTGTCTAGACATGGATGGTTAAGGAATTCACTTTCCAAAAGGCCTGTAAGCCTTTATCACTCATGATTAACAAATAATGTTTACATAGCTATGTCAACCTTAACTTTGCTTCTTTGTCTATTTCCGTAATGGAAATACGCTGTTGACATTTGCTGTTGATTTCATCTCTTGTCTATTGACTAGATGGTAAAGATTTTGAGAGGAACTCAATCCCAGCTGAAGTGAGTTGTGTCAGTACTTCAGACATTTTCCACAGTGGTAACAGTTTGGGACCACTGAAGGGCACGTTTCAAATGAACTGCGTTGATCACTCCTTCTGTTGTATAGACCACTTCTATTTTCTTAAAAAAGCAGGGGATTCACAAACAAAACATTTGTTACAACACAGCAAATTGACTGCAAATTTCACAGGTGTTTGCTTCATAAAAATGAAGTGACGCTTTTTTACAAAGTATTTTAAAAAACGTATGAATGCAAAATGCAAAAGGGACCCTGCCAGTCCCACCAGCATGGACACCTTCATCCCTTGCTCTGACGTTACCTGAAATATATTACCCATCTTTAAAATGCATTCAGATTTATGCAAATGTCAGGCAACTACATCTCCCTTTTTCACCACAGTAAATGAAACTTTATTACAAGACTGCTCAGACTTCTTATTCTTCCCAGGATAAAGTAGAGAGAGGACACAGCCTTAACACTACCCATGCTAAAGCAATAGACAGAGTAGTTGGGGCAGAAGAGAGGAAGACAGTTTCTGCAAGAGGATAAGGTTAGTACAAACTTCTTACTCTGGTCAGGAGCAATCAAGAACTGTATTCAAAGAAAAAAGTGGTCTGGGGAAGCACAATGAAATCACTGCTCCTTACATAGTCCTTATAACAAAACCACAATCTGGGCAGAAATAGTACAGAAAGGAAGTAAGTTTTTATTTCCCCTTGACTGTCTCTCCTGGACTCTTTCATTCCCATAGTCGTCTGCCACACACCTTTCTATTGGTCTCCCAGAAAGCTTCTCTGCTTCAACCTTTTATTATTGCTCACTTTAGGCTGCAGTCTTTTACAATGAACTTGTTTGCAATTCCTTTTCCATTATTCCTGATGCTGAAAGTATCAATAATTTGTAAAAAATAAAGTGAAATTATTAAAAAAAAAACCCCAATGAGCTAAAGAATGTTTATTCTGTTGCATTTAGTCACAATAAATGAAATTGGCAAAAGTAAAGACAGACATAAAGAGAAGGAAGGGAAGAAACAGAATACAGACTATCCAAAAGTCACGTGTTTCTCATAGTGAAAGGCTCTTTCCTTTAGCTGCTCTTGTGCTGAACAGGGAGTATCTAAGCCTTCATTAAGGGCTGTGGCATTTGATTCTCACAACCTGAGAAGGTTTCCACTAATGAGTGATGCATCTGGCAGGTGAGTTTAGGGACACAATTCTCACTGCTAGGAACCCGTATGGAGCTGCAGACTTCGTGACTTCAGGAGGTCTCACCATTAGTTAACAAAAACATGAATTTACAGAAAGAAAGTGACAGTAAGGGAAACCAAGAGTGCAAGCATGAATTTACCAATCTAATAAAGCAGCTGATCCTTTAATCATCTTACCTTGGAGCCCATTACGATACTGGAAGAGCATGCATGAAGCCTTTGCTAGGCTTCAGATCAGTTCCCATGCCCGGCACGAGGCAGTCTTTCACTCCTTTCATTTCCTTATCTGTATGAAAAACGATCAAGGGCAACACTGGCGAAGAAAGCAGCTTCAGTGCAGCACAAGCCCACATTATTCCAGGCGGTGAAGCCCATTCTCTCCAGCGGGATCAACATATCACACACTTACAGCTATTACCTGGGCCCCCATGTGCTCACTGCTGCTCTCCCTGCCTGCAGTGCTATGATTCCCCATCCCACCCTGGACATGCAGAGAAGTCAGGGAAATGCTTCAGAAAACATCTATTTTATAGGCAGCTTGAGAACCCTCTTTTACTGTTGACCTTTCTGTTATGCCCTGACTTTTTTGTGTACTGAGCAAAAAGAGCAAATCATTAAATATTAAAATGCTCTGACTGAACAAAACTACGACCAAATGTTTCTATAACTCTATACAAAGACAATAGTCAATTTATCTGGCCTATCCTTTACACTTTTGTGAGAAGTACATGAAATTCAACTAGTTGAATAATTTCCATATATATAAGAGTGCCTTATACTTTTTATTAGAGGTACACAGGTTTATGCTAAACGCTTTCTCAACAAACATCATATTAAATCTTGCTGTTTTCTCTGACACACTAAATGCTGCAGTATTTAACCAATAAATAGATATGTACTGAGGATTAAAGCCTAATGTATCTTGTCTGACCCTCGCTTTTGAAAAGAAGCAAACAATAGAAACTCTAAAGGTGTCTAGCAGACTCTGGATAAACAGACTGAAGCAGTGTCACATCGAAGCAGTCATCTAAAAAAGAAGTTGGACTGAGTTAAGGAAAGAGCTGCTATTAAACACACCACTTGCCTCAAGAGCCAGTCACTGGCCACTAGAAACTAGGAGTACCCTGAAGCAGAAGCCTGGAGGTCATGGTGTGGTGGGTCAGATCCTCCCCTGCAGAAAGCGCTGACCGCAGAAAGCGCTGACCACAGAAAGCCCCAGGTCTCCTGAGACCAGAGCACAAGGCAGTGCTGACAGCACTTGTGTTTCTGCAATAAGTCACAAAGTGTTTTGAATTTTCCCTGCTCACTCCCACTTTTGCAACAGCAATGTTAAAGGAGAAGCTTAGCTTTTTCTAACACCTTTTCTCCTTCCCATCTCCTCCATATTAACATTCTGGTTGCAATGAAAACTTGCAAGAATGAACAGGCTACAGGCTCAAATGGATGCCTGTGGATGAGTACACTCCCTTTCCCCAACTTAATTATTTTGAAAACTTGGTTATTTAGGAGCTGGCTCAAGATCTGATGGTCTAGGAATGGAGACTAAAATTTATAGCTTCCACTTGGGTATGTTGTCTTTAGGGTTTTTTTTTTTTTTTTTTGCTTTGGGCAATTTCACTCCCCTGAACTGAGAACCAAAAACTCTGCAGTCACATCTGAGACATTGTGTTTGAATTTACATATTTCCCCTGGTAGTTGCTGGCCTCAAAATGGGAGGGCTTAATAGCTCATTAAGATAGCTTAATGAGAATTTAATTTTATACATGTATATCCTACACACAGAAACACATACACACATATAAAGTCATCCCACACAACTATATATGTGAAGAGTGCAGAAAAAAAATAGTTGTTTTTTTTTTTTGTCACATGGCTATGTGTAGAAATTACAAGATTTTCCAGATATTTAGTTCCCAAAGGATTTAATGCTTGGCATTAACAGGCCTACAAGTGAATCTCTTCAAGGAGAATTATAAAAGGCTTGGATTTATGCTTAAGTATAAGCAATTAAGCTCTTCCTTTATTCATCCATGCGCTTAAGCATGTGTCTTATTGTCAATGCATGCGTACAGCTCAGAGTAGTCAGTGGAGTAAGGGTATATGTTGTAAGGAGATGGCAAAAAGCTTTGTGAGTTGGTGCTATTGTCAGGATGAAGATGTAGGAAGATGTAGATGATGGGAAAAAAGGCTATTCTGGGCTCCCAAACTAATGGCTGGAATTCTCCACATTCTTGAAATGAAAAATGCAATTTTCAAAAATGTCAAAGTGCCTGAAAAGCATGCATCCCACCAACCTGCAAGATCTTTTAGGCTTTTTAGTGATTAAGAGCATTCGAACAATGTGTCTTGTTTTGCTCTTTCATCTTGTTGGTTACTTTTCAGACACATGTTCTACCCCTCCCCTGAGGCTGGTATTACAGTTCAGTATACTTCCGAGATACTGATCTCTACAGATGTCAGGAACAGGCAGCACACGAAAGTCACCATTCACAGCTGCAGAACCCCGGGAACACAGCTAATTATGTCGGCATAGCTCCCTCTGCTGCTCCAGGTCAAAAAGATTTTTTTTTTGCAGCCAGAAGCTTCAGTATCAGTGTGTTGCAACGGAATCAAGATCAAATGTTTCGCAAAAGAAAATTTCACTGGCAAATTTTTATCTGTAGCTTTCTGGATTTAGAAAATCCAGCTAAGAGTTTTCTGCTTCTCCTGTCTGTTTGCATATGCAAAGCTTATATACCAAAGCTGACTTTAGGACAAATCATCCTTTTGCTAAAAGCAAATAAAAACCTAAACCAAGCTTCTAGAAAATGCCAGAAGTGCCTTTGAACTTGACAAACAATCTGACATAAAACACCTTACACAGGTGGATAAAAAATTAAACAAATGTTTCAGTTTCATCCTACTAGGTGAAATTAGGCGAAAAAAAATTAGGCAAAATTTCTGGATCGCTAGCCCTTGTCCTTATGGGACATTGTAACCTCCCAGACTTCAGCTGGGAATATCATACCTCTGTAATACCTGCTCAGGTCTTGGAAATTCTTGAAGTTTGTAGGAGATAACTTCTTGTCACATGTACTCAATGAGCCAGCTAGGAAAGATGCCCTCCTTGACTTGCTGTTTGTGAACAGAGAAGGACTTTTGGGGGATGTGATGGCAGGTGGCTGTCTTGGCCATCATGAAATGCTTGAGTTTAAAATTTTCAATGTAGTGAGAAAAAAGGACGGCAGGGTTGCTACCCTGGACTTCAGGAGAGCAAACTTCAAGCTATTCAGGGAGCTATTTAGCAGAGTACCCTGGGAATCTGCTTTTGAGGGCTTAGGAGTCCATGGGTGCTGGTCAGTTTTTAAGAATCTCCTTTCAGAAGTGCAGAAGCAGGCAATTCCACTGTGTCTAAGTCTAGCAAGTGGGGCAGAAGACCGGCTTGTCTGAACAGCAACCTCCTCATAGAGCTCCAGAGGAAAAAAGAAATCATATGATCTCTGAAAGCAAGGTCAGGCTTCACAGGAAGAGTACAGAGCTGTTGTTCGTTTATGCAGGGAGAAGGCATGAAAGGCCAAAGCTCAATTAGAGTTGAAACTGGACAGTGTTGTGTCAGATAACAAGAAGGGCTTTTTAAAGAATGTTAATAGTGAGAGGAGGTTTAAAGAAAACATTGGACTGATACTTGATGCAGATGGTCATCTGACTAATAGGGATGAAGAAAAAGTGAACACATTCAATGCTTTTTTTTTGCCTCAGTCTTTAGCATAGACTTCAGATAGACCTTGGTCTGCCTGGTCCCCTGAGTTGGAGCACCATGAGTGTGGGAACAGTGACTTTCCATTTGTGGACACTGAAATTTTAAGGGACCACCTGTATCAGCTGAAATTTCAGAAGTCCATGAGGCCTGCTGCGATTCATCCCAGGGTTCTGAAGGAGCAGTGGATGTTAAAGCAGCATCCCCCTTGATCATCTACCAAACATCTTGGGCATCTGATGAGAAGGTAGCCAGTGTTATTCCAATTTACAAGAAAGGCATAAGGGAAGACTCAGGGAACTATAGACCTGTTAGTCTAACTTCAGTTCCTGGAAAAATTATGGAGAAGATTATACTGTGTATTATTGAAAGGCATTTAAAGAGTAATACAACCATCAGACACAGTCAATATAGGTTCACAAAAGGAAAGTCCTGTTTAACTAATTCGATATCCTTCTATGATAAGGTCACCTGCCTAGGGGATGAAGGGAAGGCAGTGGATGTAGTTGTTCTGGATTTTTGCAAGGCTTTTGGTACTGTCCCTCACAGCATTCTTCTGGACAAGTTGTCCAGCTGTGGAATGAGTGGGTTCACAGTGCGCTGGGTGAAGAACTGGCTTAAGGGCAGAGCTTAAAGGGTTGTAGTGAATGGGGCTACATCTCTCTGGTGACCAGTCACCAGTGGTGTTCCTCAGGGTTCAATTCTAGCACCAGTTCTGTTTAATATATTTATCAGCGACCTGGATGCAAGAGTTGAATGATACCAAAATAGGGGGTGCTGTTGACTCTTTTAGGGGATAAGAGGCCTGGCAGAGTGATCTATATACATTGGAGCACTGGGCAGTCATTAATAGGATGAAATTTAACAAGTCCAAATGCCAGATTCTGCACCTAGGATGGAGTAATGCTGGACACAAGTATAAATTGGGAGAGATGTGGCTGGAAAGCTGCTCTGCAGTATGGGTTCTAGGGGTGCTGGTTGACACTAAGCTCACTACAAGTCAGCAGGGTGCCCTGGCAGCCAGAAGGGCAAACCTCATCCTGGGGTGCATCAAACACGGTACAACCAGCCGGTCAAAAGAAGTTATTATCCCACTGTATTCAGTGTTGGTGTGGTGTCACCTGGAACCTTGTGTGCATTTCTGGGCTGCACAATTTAAGTAGGATGTTAAGGTGCATCCAGAGGAGAGCAACAAAACTGGTGAAAGGGCTGAAAGGCATCTCCTGTGAGGAGTGGCTAAGGACTTTGGGCTTAGTTTGGAAAAAAGGAGTCTGAGGGGTGACCTCATTGCTCTCTGCAGCTTCCTGAGAAGGGGAAGTGGTGAGGGAGCTGCCAATCTCTACACTCTGGTGTCCAGTAATTGGATGCATGGTAATAGGATGCACGGGAATGGTTCAAAGCTGTGCCAGGCAAGGTTCAGACTTGACATTAGGAAACACTTCTTTACTGAGAAGGTTGTCAAATACTGGAACAGGCTTCCTAGAGAGGTGGCGGATGCCCCAAGGCTGTCAGTGTTTAAGAGGCATTTGGACAATGCCCTTAACAACATGCTTTAACTATTGGTCAGCCCTGAATTGGTCAGGCAGTTGAACTAGATGGTCATTGTAGGTCCCTTCCAACTGAAATAGTCTGTTCTACTAAACATTATTACGGAAGTGAGAAAGTACTCTTAAGACATCTTTCGATGACAATTTTAAAAAAGGAACATCTAAGCTCAACCCAGTGAACCAAATATTTTAATTCAACTAACTATCCAACACAGGAATACTTCAGCAAATACAAGAAAAAGAAGTCCAGAAGCTGTTTCCTGGCATATTTGTGGACTTTTAAATGTCCTTCCTGATAGTTTAATTCCTACATAAGAAATATTTCAATAATTTTTCTAAGAAAAACAGCAAAAAACTTGCTTCATGTTTGCCTTAGTCTACAGAGTAGTTTGCTTCTACAATATTTTGCAAACATTACCGCCACCCTGAACACTGTGGGATATCCACAAGAACATCTGATGTATTTTCTCCTTATATTTACATATTATCCTTTTTCTTTCACTCCCTTTGGTCAGTCCAGGCCTCTAGCCAGATCTTCTGGGACTGGGACACAATTCCTTGTTCACTACTGTTGGCAGGAATATTTTTTTTTTAAATTTCAGTTTGAGTTATTTTTGATATTTTTGTATTTCTGTGCCTAAAGCTAAGCAGTCTTAAGTCTTTTAATGAAAAAGAGTCTTAGCAACATAAACTGCAGAATATTGTGTGTAGGTATATACCTACCCATCTGTGTTTTACTAGCCCTTTTAAAGGAACACTTCCTTTGTAATTTAATTCAGCTTTCTTATACTTTTATCAAAGCTTTTTAAAAATGCTTTTTAATTTTGGGGAGAGAAGGAAAATAGTTTTTGTTACAGTGATACATATTTAGTATTAACAAAAATGTATCTGTGATAATGAAATACATTTTTCTTGATTCAGTGAATCTTGATGTATAGTTCAAGTGCAACTTGCAAATATTTGTGTGGCACTTCTGGAGTTTCAACTCTCTCCACTTCCCACAAACATGTGTGCACAAAGGGTTTGTGGTAATCTGGCAGTACTCAACACTGACACTGGTGAGGAACAGTTCAGTATGAAATCCAAATCCAGGTGCTGTATGCAGGGGATCCTGGCTCTCAGCTGATAATCTGTAGTGAATGAATTTATTCTCTTGTCCTTCATCCCCACTCTGCTCTGCCGATGATGAAGTGGTAGTTGCAGCAGAGAGCATGTGCTGCAGGACAGGACTGCACAGGTATCCAAAACTACTACTTCAGGTTCTGGACCATCTTCTCCTCTTTCCTGTCTTACATGAAAGGATAAAGGTGAGTTGGTGGCTTTGAGTCGGAATGCTGTCTCCAAGACCAATTCTCTGCCTCTCCAAAATTTTTTCTATTACTTACACCAAGGCAAAACATGGATAAAACAGAGCCTTTTCCATTAAGCATTGCTTTGATCCCAGGGCACCAGGGAGAAAGGAACTGCAGATGACACATGGGAAGGGGAAAACATGGCAAGATCAAAGATCCTCTACGCACTGTGCTCTGCTTCTGCCCTTCTCCTGCTGTCTTAGGTCCATGGCCATCAGAAGTGTAAGCAGGAAACATCTCTTCTGAGGCATCTCCTTACTAAACAATTGAAAGACAAATGTGCATGGAGCACAGTAATTTCCTTAGGGGAGTCTTCCCCAAAGTCCTCAATGTGTAGTTCACCTCCATGACAACACCGATGAAAAATGAACAATGTGAATGGAATAGCACATAAAACCCCTGTTTTCAGGGGTTCAAAGAGAATTACCTTTCCTACAGTTACCAAGTAGTTAAAAATCATTCACAAAACGTTTCCAGTGTGAGAGGCAGTAGCACGGAGTTCTTTGTCTTTCCCTCTATGTCCCCACCTTCTGAGTTGGATATGGGTACTTTTGTTCATGAGACAGGTGATTCACAAGGAAATCATCCTAGTTGTGTGGAAGCAGCACTGCCAGCCCACTTCTCTGGCACTGCTTCTGCTTCTTCCCCTGTGACAATATTATCAAGTTAAATCAAACATGTTAGTGGAACAGATCTTGGGGGTGAAGAAGGAAAGTCAATATGTATCTGCTTTAATTTGTCTGGACAAAGACACAGCACAACTGTCACTTTTTTTCCTTTTGGTCAGCAACAGAGTTTGCTTGAAACTGCAGATTTAATTTTTTTTTCTTAATGCAATATTGCAAATGAAGGGGATTTTCATGCTAGGAGGCACTGTCAACTCTCTGATAAAAGCACAATAGAAGTTGATTATGCCCCAGCCTAACACCACCAGCTTAGTCCTTAGTAATATCATAAACAGAGAACACCCGTCAACATTTGTGTACAAAATTGTGAGGGAAATGCCCTGTTGATGAGCTCTAACTTGCTTGAAATAGCTCTTTGGTAACATGGCAGTGCTCAAAAGCATGCAAAAGAAGCACAGCAAAATTGAAACCTTGCCAAGTACTTCTCAAAAAAATCAAGGACATCAAAATGTGGAGCATATTTTGACAGGAATATCCTTGTAAAATACAGCATGAGTTACTAGTAATTGCATTGCACCACACCACTTAAGATGTTACTGTACCAGTGACACGAATGTATTGGCAAACCTTGAAGGCCATGTTAACTTGCAATTATTTATTGTTTTCAAATTATAGCCAACAGCACTGTATCCAATTTGCTTAATGGGCACAGTTCTGTATTTTATTCCAGTATGCTTCTCTTTCCGTGAGAACCTCTTCTTCTGTAAACAACTGAGAAAAGAATTTACATGACTATAAATCTTGTTGGTGCCCCTAGACTTTTAAAGTGTCTGAATTAGGAGGGTTAACATTTTCTGCAAGTCTGAGTTGTTACTATATTTTACACTAAGAAACCGAGGCATCCCCTGCAACTGACCATTGCTTAGTTTATGCAAACAGAAAAGATTGATAGTTCTTTAACTTTCTGGCCTCACACCTCCAAGCTTCCTAGGAATGTCACGAAACTTTGCAGTCAGCTTAACTGAGAATATTGTAATGATAACATAGTCCCTCCTTATCGTGGCACACAGGCAACCCACTGGAACACATCAAGCAAATACCAGAAGCCATTCTCTTCAGAGTATTGAAATGCCTATATCTGTAGAAACACACAAAGAAAGCACTACTTTTGATCCATTAGCTCTCAATAGTTCCACTGAGAGATAGTTAAATGCACTTAAATTATTTAAGTGAAATTAATGCATTTAAATAATGATCTTTCTCTTGAGCAGTGTGTGGTACCTGATCCCAGGTTTCATGGATGTGAAAAGTCTTTTTGACCACTGATACCTGCATTACGACCCTAATTGGTAAAGAACTTACGTACATGTGCCTTGTGAGCTCTCTCTTTCTCTGGGCTGGGCGTAGGGGGAAAAAAACCTGCCTGGAAAACAAGTAAAGCAGCAGGTAGAGAAAAGCAAGATGACAGGGTAGCAATGCTCCATGCTGCAGAGGGGATGTCCTGGGGAGCAGGAAGACACAGGAAGTAAGGCTCTCACAATGAAATGCTGTGTCCTAACGTGTGCACGCCACAAATGTGAATGGCCCTTTCAAGGCAGCCCTAATTCAACTGCTTCTTTCTTGACATCCTTATGTGAACAGAAGATGTGCTGCATGCTTTGCACCATGGTAGCACAGCATCAGCTGAGGGCTGGCCTTGGAGTGAGGCAGTGTGTAGTCTTTGCCTTCTTGAGATGACTAACTCACTGTAAAGAAGGAGGACTGAGCAGTCCTTGCACAGATGCATGGGATGGGGAGCAGGGAAGAAAGACTTTCTAGAGGACAGTAAATGCAAGCCCTGCCTTAGCAGCCTGCACAGCCCACCTCTGTGCTAGATGAAGGAGTCACTCCCTCTCCACAGGCAATGTGTGACGGCTTGGTAGGAAAATACATGTTCTCCAGATATCTGCTGCCTCTGGCAAGTTCCTGGCTCATGCACACTGTGCTGCTCAGTGACCATATATTCCTAACCACATTCTCCTTGTGAATAATATGGAGCGGCAATGGTTCCATTATAAAAAGCAATTTTCATCAAACAGAAGAGTAGAAGGCTCCTAGCTATCTGAGGATAGGTGATCCTGTAACAGACTTGTGCTAAACTGCAGCTTACAAAAGGATGTTCTGATTGAGGCATGACAGACATGAAAGCCTTGCAAACCTTTTCCTCTTATGTTTTATGTCGGTGGTGCTGTAACTGAAGCCAACCACAGTTATAACCTGGCCCAGGGCTCTCCTCTCCCCCCACTGACAAATGCTGGAAGTGTGGCACACCTCCAAGCTCCCCAAGGGCATCAGTCCTCTGACGATTTGCAATTTCTGAGTATCATTGCAGCTGTAATGAAAACCACACACTCATTAGCCCATGCTGGAAACAGGGAAGAAGGTGGATTTCTCCTTGAGCTCTTGTGCATCTGCAGGAGAACTGTCACCCTTGCAAGTGTCATAGCTCAGATGTCTTGGCATTTTCTTGCAGAGAGGGATCCCTCTTTCACAATGTCTCAACCAAAGAGATGGCCATCCGAAACCAGCAGAAGTTCCGGGTGAACCTTGAAGAAGGACAAACAAGTGGCCTTTTTTACACTCAGTGAAGAAAATGAGGCTTTTATTTGAGACAGATGGGAAACTTTGGTTTCAAGATCCATCTCTAGCAGTGTATGAAAACCATCAGAAAAAACCTCCAAGCTGCTCTGAACACTTGCTTTCTGCAGAATCAGCCTTCAGGCTCACATACCCTCGGATGGAGTGACAGTACACTGCTTTCGGATGTACTATGTTACTGTGAGATGCAAAAAAGGAAATCTGTTGGCCTCCTGCTACCTAGCTCACTATGTAGTGAATTTTATTTCCTTGCATTATTACGGTTGGAACCTTTTGTATGTATGTTCAGCACTGTAATTTAACACTGTCAAGTACTGCATTGGGAATAAAAAGAGAAATCATTTTGCCTTCCAACTCACACCCTAGATTTCCTAACAGTACTGTGTTCTTTATTTTATTAGAAACTAGTTTGATTTTTCTATAGAAGCACATTCGGAACCACATTGGGAGGTCTGGGAATCATTTCTGCTTCATGCTTTTCTTCATCATGTCTTTTCCACTCTGCAACTTGCCTTCCATCACTATTTATTCCTTCCAGAAGACAGGCTTTCACTACAATAACTGAACAGAACATAGTAGATACCACATTTCTCCTTATAATACTTGTGCTCAAGCCATAAACCTAATTTCTACACAAATGAATAAGTGGTTAACTAGCAAATAGTTGAAAAGGTGTAATGCTTACCATAGTATCAGAGGACAAGTTATTCCTAAGGATCTAAGCATATCAGAGAAATAGTCTACTCTAATCTCATGTGTAGACACTGAATTTCAGCAAATTTTAACTGAATTATATTATTCCTCATGTTTTTTTTTTAAAAGCCTACAAACATGGGAAGATCCGCCATGTTGCTCAGTGAATTGTGACTCACTCTCTATAAACCTGTCCACTTTTGTTTCTGGTCTGAATTACTCCAGCTCTGGCTGCTAGCCACCGCCTTCTTCCTTCAGCTTGTTTTGCTACACAAAAGAAAGGTCTGTGATCCCTTCTCCAGGTAGCTCTCTAGAGAATGACATCAAATCAATTCCCTTGAACATACAAAATGGACCATGCTTCTCAAATAACCTCACAGTAAAGTGAGTTTTATTGACTTCAGGTGATTTTTGCTGTTCTTCCTGAATCCCTTCCCAAATTTCTAACATCTTTTTTTCCATGCCTAATGCTGCATACAGTCAAAACAGTCTCCCTGCTCCTAGTGCATTCCCCTATTCTGTATCACCCCTGATTGTCTTACAGCCACTGCTTTGGAAATCCCAGCTCAATTAGGCTTCTGCCATGATCCATTAGCTCTTCTGGAGTGCATCATAGGAACAAATTTTGCAAGTACAGTGTATTTACCTCTCTTCCAGGATATTTGACCTGTCATTTTGCTGAATAAAAAACCACAGCGTTTGAATGAGGCAAACTACCAAGCAATCCAGACCTCTCCATTTGAAATCACTGAGGTACAGCCCAAGAAACTTTATTCTAACATATTTCCAAATGAAACTCCTTTTTTAAATATTAATTGCAGCTGGCTTTTCACAATCTCTGTTTTCACAGAGGCTTACCAGGGCGATCCATGGAAGTGCATGGTTATGTGGGGGAAGTGCAGGAGAGAGCTCTTCAAAGACCATCTATTTTCGTGCGTCACATTTCCTGGGGTATCAATTCCTGGGGTCAATAACCCTCTCAGCCTCTAAAGTCTTGGGCTGAGATTTGTCAAAGGCCTTTCAGGTGCACCTCTAAGCCTGTGGACTCAATGAGTTTGAATATGGCCCTTAGAGATGGATGCTCAGTTACATCAACAACACGTCCTTTGCTCCTGTGAGTGGATATGGACCTTGCTCAGGCACCTATTTCCCCTCACTCTGATTCTACAGTCCAGTCTTTTCTTCTACTTTAGCAGCAGTCTAGCAGTCTATGTCCCTTGCTTTTTCTTCCAGCGAAGTGAATTATTTAGGATTCATTTTACCATGGAGCGGATGCCTGCACAGCTCTGAATCACCTCCACAGGTCTCTAGCAGGATTAAGGCTGCAGGGTGACACACAGGCAGAGAGGCAGCTGGGGTCCTCTGGGGCAGATGCTGAGTTTCGTGTTGTCCACAAAATTGGTAAAGACAGCAATTCATGCCCTCAGTAAGAAGGTTAAAATGTGTTGTCTCACTATTGAGATAACCTGTGGGGAATGGGGCTGGAGTAGCTCCCAAGTTCTCCAGTGCTACTCAGCTTTTAGCCAGTGCATTTTTTCTTTAGCCTCTCCAAGGGCTCTTGGAGTGCAGAATCTAGCCCCAGAGTGGCTTTCCGCAGTATTTTCCACATAAAAAATTATTCTCCAAGGCTCACTTAACCATTCTCAAGACTGACAGGCCACCAGCTGTGTTAAGACCACATGCATATGTTTCTTAAATACAATGAAAACAAAATGAAGGAAGCTTACTTGTTAAACCTTTCAGTCATCAGACAGAGCGGCTGATTTACAAAATCAAAGACATACCACATGACCTTCGTATTTGGGTTGGTACTAGGTACTGATATGATTAATGTGCGGGCAACAATTTAAAGACAAAATCGAAGGTCTGCCTGTTGCACACAGCATTACAACTTTGGTTCCTACAATATATAAGATTCTGTAATTTTATCACATGCAGCTGCTCAAGCAACAACCCAAGAGGGGTTAGAAATGTTTTATGACTCAGTCTTTGCAGAGTGCTTTGGTTTTGCTGTGAGATTCAGTTCAGGCTGATGACTGACAGGGGAGTTCAAGGACTGGAAAGGTAACGGTGCAGATAGTTTCTAGAAACACAACTATGTCCATCAGCTTGTTTTGGTTTTATCATCATCATCTAAAGGGAGCAGCTGAATGAACAAAGTTGCTATAGATAGACAAGCCAGTTGTCCTCTGCAGATGCCTCAGATGAAGCATCTACTCCAGCAACTGGGTACATCCAGAAGTGTGTGAATCTCTTCACCAGGCTGTGGATACAACTCAGGTTTACCTCAGCTTCAACAGGCCCCTGCCTCCTCACCAACATCCCTCAATATGTGCTCTTTGCACAATGGGACCACTGAGTTGGAACAGTAAGTGATAAGAAATGGCCTAAACTAATTTCTCTCAGGAGGCAGTGCATCAGCACTTATGTTGGATTCTACTGTATGTGACTACTGGATGCAAAGACCTTAGCTGATCAGACTCTACAGTCACACTCTGTGAGGGGCAATATCTGCTTTGCCATTTGCACATCATTACAGGTTCATTACAGGCACTGCCATGAACTCCGGAGCATAGAATGTAAACAACTCCTTAACATTAAGCCAGATATTTAACTTGCAATTTTTCCAAAGCAAAGGTGGTACTGACAAGAATGCAATGACTCTGCAACCAATAAGTGACAAGACACAGCCTCCACTTAAACGTACTTAGTAATAACTTAAGAAGTGTACTTCAAAAGCATCATGAAATGTATTGCATAATTGCTCGCGTCATCATCCCTGTAACAGTATTGCCAAAAATTACTGGTGCAATGGGGTAACAGTAGTGGAACTCACTCTGCTGCTTAGAGATAATAAACAAAATCAAAGTGAGTATAACCTCACTTTCCAAGGCAGAGCTGAGTAACAACCTAGGTAGGCAGGAAATGTATTGTCTCTGATGTAATATTGGACAAGTCAATACAGTCTCAATAGTTCATTCCTTCCTCAGAAACATACAGGATGGACTTTCTTGTGCAAAACTCTTAATCACACTCCTCTACTAGCCTTCCTTCCTTTCTCTGTACTTCTGTTTTGTGTACTTTCCCAGAAACTCTTTGGAGCAGTCATGAGTTGTACCTGTCCTCTCTGCATCCTGCCTAAGAACAAAGTCCCTAAATGTGATGGTAGTAGACCAGGAAGTGCAAATAGGATCTTGTCTACCTCACAAGAGGATTAGGTGGCACTGTATCATGAATTTATGAGGACATAATATTGTTTTGTTTCAGAGCATTTTTGCTCTCTCTGAGAGAGACTGCTCATGCTTAGCTAGTTTGTTTTAAAAGGTAACACAGACTAACATTCCTGGATGCCTAGCAGACTGGTTCTGCTTGTGATATTGCCTTGTGTATAACTCCAGCCCGCACATAGATAACCACCTTAGGGTACCCACAGTGGCTGCTTGCATGGAAAACACATCACAGACACAAGGAGGTCAGCTTATAAACCAATCTAAAGATACTCATGTTTGTCAAAGAGTCTCCAGACAATCACAGGCAAGGTCAGGATAAGCTAACCACAATTTTCTGCAAATACGAGAGCAACTCCTCATCTCTCTTTATACCCAGTATTCAGAAAAGGTGCTGCAGCCATTTTGTTATTATATATGTTAGAATTAATAAACATTAGAAAACTCACTCTGTAGACTGCACAATGTCTTTCTGTTTGCAGTGGCTTTCCCATATGTTTCTTGGAGGAGACACTGAATCCCTATTGCAGTCCAACCTGATCTCATAAATACCCCACCATATAACTCCTGGAATCTGCAGTGCCCCTGTATTGGAAGCCTAACCTGAAGAAGAACAGGCTGAGTCTCACAGCATGCAGAAGTATCCATAAATCACTCATCACTCTGTTGGCACTATGCAAATAATGCAACTACCTTCCTCTTTGTCTGTGGTAGCTATGTGGCAGCGGTTGGCAAAGACTGACATTTTAACAGCTTCTTTGGTATTGCATCCTTAGCTGCCTCTCAATTTTCTGAGAAATAGATGCCTTCAGAGAACTGATGTAGAACACTAAATTAAGTCTTGGTGAGTGGCAAACAGCCTTTGAAAGGTATTTACTTTTCCATGTTTCATTGGCACATTTCTCCACTCCTGCTCTGACATCCCCTTTAAAACAAAACGGCAGCCTGTGTATATACTGAACGCGCTGCAGTGCAAACTTCACTTTTGCAAGTTCAGGCAAAGGGGAGACACACCTTGCTAGAAAGGCTCAAAGCATGACAATGAGGTCCCAGTCTCCCTCATTGCTGCAAGTCTGGGCAGAGAACCATGAGTGACTCTGACCTGACTGTTATGACATGCTTGGCTGCTGCTAGATGTTTTAATCCCAAAGTTCATGAGTTTATCTGTGGTTCAGAGCCAGAATGAAGAAGAGGCATGGAAATAAAACACTGAACCTTGCACTTCAGGCCTAGTGACCAACAGAGGCTTCAGGAAGACTGGAAGTAGGAGGAGATAAAAGAAACTGTTTCCAAAACCGAGTGAAAAAGCAAATCACTTTACTATTGGCATAATGAAACACTGGCCACAAAACACTGGGCTTGTAGACAAATTTCTGAGATGAGCTTGTTCTCTTGTGTAGTGGCTATAGCAAGAATCTAAAATAATGTCTGAGATACAGAAAACCTGCTTCTCAGAAAGGAATGCAACTGAGATTTTTAACTTTACACAGTGAAAGGTAAGAGGTGAATTAATTTTAAGTACATCCACAGAAGGAAGATTATAGATGACTCTTTTTAGCAGGCAAGGATGAGAGACCACCTGTCTTCTTCTTGGCCACATATGGATCCTTTCCTTTTCTTCCATCCAAAGTCTTCATTCTTTCCTCCACAACACCCCTTCAGTTGTGTGACCCAGCTGTGTGTGGGCCTGAAAGCTAGATCAATAAATAGATCTAGGTTGAGAACAGTCCTGCAGAAGAAAAACTTGAGCTGATATAATGTATAGCCCTAAATAATTGTTGACCATTTGAAGGAGAATAGAGATGCAGAAAAGTTGCTGACAGCAGACTGAGCATGAAAAACTCTGTAAGCCAGTATTGCTGCCAAGGAAAAGGTACACAAGCCACATAGTAAGGTCTGAACTCAGGCAGTGCTTGGATACTGAAGGCAGATTCAGACTAGAAAGAAGTTTCATTGTCTAAATTATAATTATTTCTGCTTTAATATTGAAGACAAATAATTCAAAGGATGTTGTGGATTCTCTGTGCTTTGAATTATTGCTCAAGGTAGGATAACTCTAAAGACACCCTGCATCTCAATCAGAACGGGAGCTCAAATTGTGAAGTGGAATGTGATGGTATGTGCTACAGAGCTGAGGCTAGAGGATCCAGTGCTCCTTTCTGACGGAAACCTGAAACAGTGGAGTTTGTAGCTAGTAATACCATCAAGTTGACAATTGCCAGTGGAACCATAACAATTTTCTCTGGATGGAGACTCAGTCCATAGTATGGAGCTGATACATTGGTGCTATTTAGTTAATTGGTTTTACTTGGCAAGTTTACTGCATTAAATAAAGTCTAAGTGTATAAATATATCATCTATTTATCTATCTATTGATCCATCTCTTTACATCTATACACCATGATTCATGTATGACCTTGCTTTGGCTGCAATGAAAGGCATATCTCATTTCCCTCAGGGCCAGAATTGACATCTTTTTGTGACCTGACCAGATCCATACCATACCTGTCTTGCTGGTTCTAATGCTCAAATTTACTTTTTTAGCTTAGGAGTTTCTTTCCTCTTGGAAAATCTATCTATCTCCTCACTTCCACCATATGTGCCTGAAATGCAAGATTTCTCATTAAAAGTGCGAGGCACCTCCACCAACCTGTGATACATTTGCTGATTATGACCTTTCCCTCTGTTCTGTAGATAGTAGTACAGGTCCGGAAGCACATTCCTGTGATGAATTTGTGAGTCAGTCCTAATTTGCTGTCCAAAAATGATGCTATTACACTACAAAGCAATTTTCTAACCCCCCTGATGAAGAGGCATCCCTCCAGGATGCCGTGGGTTTGCAGTACAGTTCTGAATAACACTGTCCGGAAACTTCATGGGGAGGAGGATCCTGGCATGCTGCAGGCAGCCCCAACACTCAGTGTGAGTCACCTCTGGAGATGAGAAACATTAATGTTACAGGAAGACTCCTCCTAGTCAAAACAGGTATTGCCATAAATGTTAAGGAAGGAACAGCCTCAAGAAAAGAAAAAAAAGAGACTATAAAAAAACCCCAAACTGACATCAGCAGAGCCAGACTGGTCTGCAGCTCCCTTTGTCCAGGTGAGGACTGACATTTCGCATACTTCTGGCCATCAGGGCTTAACTCTTAGGAGCTCCTCTCAAGAGAGCAAAATTTGCTAGTTCGTTTTTCCATTGCAAGCTTGATGACTGCAAAATGGTTTGTGGGAGGCCATGGGAAATGTCCTTCACCACTAGCCCTTCCTTCTACTGCATGATACAGCGTGTGCTCACCCTGGCTACCTGCTGCCAGATGATTCTACCTTTGATCCCAAAAAGAGTGAATATGTCAGGAGATGAGTCACCCCACCTCCCTGTCTGACCCTCTCTGGTCTGGGGATATACATTAACTGCCCACTGAGCTGATGAAACAAGTAATTTAGGAAGCAGTAGGTCAAAATCATGTCTTGTTTTTCCCAGCTGATGGTGTCAGATGTGGGAATAAAATTAATCAATCCTTAGTCTTTTTGTACCTCTGAATATGGCACCAAGGACTTTGTAGAGCAGTCTCGGCAGTCTCAGGCAATGCATTACACTAAAGTGTAATAAACACTTTAGTCCTGTTAATCTGTTAGAAGAAAGGCATCCAGTACCTTGAAGGTCCTGGCTCTATCTTCAGCTATGCTACCAACTCAGACACTGAAAAAAAACCTTCCCCTAACTATCTTTCCAAAGTAGCTATTAGTGTGGAACTAGGGCACCATACTTAGAATTTGTAGTCACTTTTGCAATGTGGCTTTCAGAAAGCAAGAATTGATGGTTTTTTTTCAGAAGTGTCTCTGAGCTTCCAGTACAGCAGAGTTTTCAGAGACATGATGTAGGTCATGCTACAGTCATTGACGAGAAGAAAATCTCTTCCCTCATCACCTCTGCAGCACTGGTGTGGTCCAAATCTTTGTGCTACAGAAGGCAGGCTATAAAGAAGAGCACTTCCACTGCTACTCCACACAGTTTGAAGGGGCTGATTCAAAGCTGATTGAAGTCGATGTATATTTCATAGAATCATAGATTAGTTTGTGTTGGAAGGGACCTTTGGAGATCATCTAGTCTGACCCTCATGCAAGTGCTAGATCACTCCTGGTGAACCACGTGGGCAGTCTGTTACTGGGAGGTCAAGTGCAGGGGGAGATTTTTTGCAGGATGAGGTGGTTACATGAGTCTACTAGATTACGCTTGCTTGTACATCAATAACAAAATGATGTCACTGGGCCTGTACTTAAGACAGGAAGGGAGTAGGTTCCTATTTGTGTCCGGTGACATCATGGGTTTTTTTTTTATAACAGAGTTTGAGTTTGTTCTGCATGTGTTTGCATTTCAGCTACTCTCTGCTAAGGTATTCTGATCTTTGATCCTGTGCACAGACAATTACAATGCAAACTAGATGCTCACCTGGACAGCTAGCAACACAAGTAGCTACTGGCCATGTCAAATTCTCCCAGTAAACTGGACTGTGACAGACCAGACAAGGAGTTTCTCAAATCTATGTGACAGTCTCTGAATCTTCAAAGAAATATGTCAAAGCAATGAATCTATCTTATAGCTGCTTTAGGCACTAAAACCTGTTATTTTGGTTTTAAAGCTAAACAAGAGCTTAACAGTCTAAACTCAGTTTGCCTTTTGCTCCTCAGACACAGAGATAAAAACAATTTCCTTGCAGGAACAAAGAAACGACTGAGCAATTTTCAAATTGTGCCTACAAGGTTCCTGTGTAATGTAGTGTTGTGTAACCACCTAAATTCAAATTTTGTACTGCTATTAACAGCATTCTTTGCCATGCTCACAACATGCAAAAATCATGCTGACACCAGTTTCAGTCTTTGAATGATGAAGTATGTAGGAAGTATGGTTCAGTCAACAGCAAAGTAAAAGTTACTGTACTGCAACTGAAACACCATGCTCTTGTAACATGAGGGCTACTTACAACATCATGATTGTTTTTGTAATGTAAGACCTGTGTATTGAAAGCTACTTGCAATTTTATGAGTGGCACAGGCAAGGTGTTCAACATTCAAGGAAAGTCTTCCATATCCTACAAGCCACACTATGTAATGCAATCAGAAGGTGAAACTAAGTCGACCATACGGCAAATGGAAAAATATTCAAATATACAGCCACATAACTCTTTAGAAATGGCTTATTCACATTGCATCTACAGTATTGTTGTTGGGATGGACTAAGGAGGTAACAGAAATTTTTGTATTCATGGTACCCATTGGAGTAGATCTTGGAGCTGAGGGTACTCTTTTGCCTGTCCTGCTGCATCCAAGGAGGTTCTTATTAAGACCTATGACTGCGAAATATCTTTCCCAAAAGTGCAGCCTGTGTTTCCAGGTCCCACCCCAAAGCTGGCACTTCAGCCGAGAGGCACCTGCTACACCTTGAGTATTTGTGGTCTCCTACAGAGAAGAAGGTTCCTACAGAGTTGCAAGTGCAGTTGCAGCTGCTGAAGCTATGAAGTGCCATTCTCAGGAGTGAAACATCTGCGATTAGCCAGCCAACCCCACACTATGATGAGATTTACACAAATGTTAAGATGGCAGTAAAGGACGAATATATTTTACCAAGAATGCCAGGTTAATTAACAGGTACAAAACTTAGAAGCAGATAAAAAGAAATAAAGCAAACACCACCCCCTACAGTAACTTCTATTCTTTATCTCAAAGACTGGGTTTTTTTTCTGCTCATTCCAACAAAATCTTGTTAGGACACTTACAGGACTCCCAAGGCAGAGTCTTGTTCCTTATGACCTCTTGTAGGCTTTCCTGCCATCTTATCCATGTTTCTCTGAGGGGTTTCACTCAGATTCAAACTCGCAGAAGATCTTTATGACATTTATTGACTTGATAGCTAACTGAGATAACACTTTTTCATACTTTTACTAAAGACTACCTGCTGCAGCCTGAATTTTTGATGGTGATTTCCTAAGGCATGGCAACAGGGAGCCTTCACATAGCTAAACAGAAAACTAAGCTCTCCAGCAAATGGGAAAGTAAGGCCTAAGGACAAACCTGGCTGCAAAAGGCTGTGAACTCACCATCAATGGTGCAATGCAAACTGCTAAGGCAGGGTTCTGACCCACGTACAGAATGTTTGAGCATTAAATACAAAAGTAACAACATCATTTCACAAAAGCAATCCAAAGGAAAAGAGTTTTTCATTATTACTTCCTGAAAAATGAATAAGACAATATCTAAACAGCTGTGGACTGACTGTAGGTTCAGGTCATACAATCATTGAACCTTGTTTGATGTGATGGGGAAACACTGCCATTCTTCCCATGCACAGTAGAGGGCTGAAGTTAGATCCCCCAGCCATTTCAGAAATGGTCTTCTCTGTGAGAAGGCAAGCTGTTACCAGTTTATTTCAGTTTTGTATGATGAATTTCTGTAACGAATTCCTGAATTGAGAAGCAGCATCTCAATACCAAGAATGGACTTTCTCAGTTTTAAGACAATTATCTCCTAGGATTCTGAATTTATGATCTAAGTAGTTTGCTTTTGCAAAGTCATGTGATGACTTCCGTGTCCTCTCCATGACTGCACAAGTGCTAGTTCTGCACCTAGTGTAGCAGCAGACCGCTCAAGTAGGTTTTCTGCTTTCTGGCTGGCAAGGACAGGGCCTGATGCAAACCCTCCTGAGAAGCCTTCAACCAAACTGCCCTGTCACTGAAGTCTAGTGTGAGGGAATGCAGCAGGTCACAAAGGAGAGACATTCTTACCAAAATGAAAACGTCTCACAAAAAAAACCTTGCCCATCTCTCAGTCCCAGCCCTAAAGGAGATTTACTAATTATATGTAGTATATGAGCCTGAGTACCGAACTAAATGGCTCTTCCACTTAATAAAAATCTGGACAAGCTCAGACAAGCTCCAATTTATGCAGGGAAGCTGCACCAAACTAGTCACAAACACTCCCAAATGGAGAGATTAACCAAGTTAATTTACACTAAGAGCAATAATGTCTCACCCTTAGTTAGTCTGGATTTTGCCACATCTTGTTAATCTGAATGAAGATGTCATGAAGATCAGTGTGTTCTTTTTTTTTTTTTCCTAATTGAAACAGTGGTCAAAGAAATGGTATTACCTGTACCACCTGCCTTGCTAACTTATTTAGCAAATTGTCCTGTATTTCCTTTCAAAGCCAGATTGAATTTCTTCTTTCAAATAACCCAGAGTTCAGTTCAGCGGATGAGTCTAACTTTGCAGATTGACAATAAGCGCTATATAGCCAGTATTCACTTCATGTGGCTCATATACCTTCCACTGCTTACTGGTAATAAATCATATGTAGGCTCGTTATTCCTGGAGGACCCATGATACAATACCACAATTTATACAAGCTACTCAATAATCTGAAGTTTGCTAGTGGCTAACATTCAAGTGTTCATGCTTCAGCTGAGCTTTTTATGAGCATTGGTACATTGTCCATTATGCACTACTAATACTATGCTTATGGTTTCCACATTGACTAAAGTACAACACTATTAAGGAATACATACAAAACCAGTATCAGATGCAATACATAAATGCAAAGCTAAACTACTACTTCTGGAACAAAAGTAAACAGGATCTGCAGTCTTCTTCAAAGAAACAACATGACATACGATCACAGCTGTAGGGAAGGTTACTTCTGAGCCTGAATGCACATTTTAAGCAGATACCTAGTAATTGTTGAGTCATTAATTCTGTCCCTGCTCTCTTGTGTGTTCAGCTGTGGAATTGTCTTAATTAAAAAACAAACATGCAAATAACAAAATTAAAAAACTAAACCACAGAAAAGTGTTGATGTCCTTCAGAGAACATGAATTTCTCAGAATATCAGCAATGCAAAGTCAGTTTTGATCTTCCCAAGTACGCATATTGTAATAATCCAACTAGACCAATAACACATCAGCAATTTGAGGCCAGTTTATTTAGGACATAATTTTGCCCACAAGTGAAATATTTTCTTATTTAAGCTTTGTAACTAAAACATAATCCAGTATTTTGTTTATACTAAGGATAAGATTGCATTCTGATTTTCTAAAAGAATAAAACCGAAGATTTTAATTACCTGAATTTTCACACTTAATTCCCTAAAAATAAAAATGACCAAATAAAACACACTGGTAAATCAATATGTTCGTTTTGAGGAACTAAAATAGAAAGGAAAAGACTGTAAGAATTCCAGACTAATCTAATGGAAGGAAATTGACTTCTGGATTGTAGTCTGAGTAAGATAAAAAATTCTATTAAGATGTATTTTGGATAATAAGAGATTTGGATTTATCTGTGCAGGCACTATATTTTGTTTTTATGGAATGAGGACAACAGTTTAAGGTGCTTATTGAAGAAGTCTAAAAGCTGAAGCAATGGCTAGAATAAAGGGCTTTCACGGGTAAAACAAATTTCTCCTATTGTTTAAATGAAAAATACAATTAAGACCAAATTAAGGCATTAATTTAAAAATAACTTACATCCATAGATAAGAGTAACATTCAGTTCTCCTTTAAAATTCTGAATTAAATGCAATCCAGCCTTCAAATTTTTTTGTTATGGGAAATATCAGTACAGACTTTAAGACTGATTCTTCTATTTCTCTGAGTTAATATGAGAAGGAGACAGGCAAATTGAAACTTTCTGCATCAGTTTGAAAAAATAACCTCTAATTATCTTAAAAGAGAGGAAAGGGCTCATGTACAAGACAAGTCAACACCTAAACTTTTTCTTCTATTGTATCCAGTGAGTGACTGTGCATCATTTCAGCAGAGGCAGCTAATGACTAGTGATATTGTGGGATTTATCTGCATCCTTGTATTGGATCCAGAATGACAAGAGGCCATTCTGGGAACATTTGTTGCCTTTAGGATTTTTTTTTCTTAAAGGCCAAATCAATAAATACAAAATTAGTGTCTCCCATGTCCAAATAGGATCTTGAGGGGAGCAAGCATCCTTTTTGCCTTTTGTCTTTGCATATAGCACAATGGGACCACAGCTTGTAGGTACTTTGGCATTACAAAAATACACATACAAGTGAAAGGCAAATAAAGACATGTCAATGTGATTCTGTCAATTAGTTTGTTTGGAAAGCAAATTCAACCTTGGAGCAAACCTGTGGATTAAGATCATTTGCACAATGGGTTTTTGGCCCTTGGTGGCTTAAGTGGGGTCTGGAGGACCTAAAAAATCCCGGCACTTTTTTCTTCATTTGTTCCACTTTTCTGAAGCAGCTAATGAAAAAATGAAAGCAATCAGCTACAGAGCAGGAACAGGCACACAGCAAGCATTCATGTACATCAGTTCTATTTTTCTTTTTTTCCCCCAAGAGAAATCTGCAGAAGGGACTGGTATCAGTAAAACAAACGAATGACGAAGATCTTGCTTTGTGGATGGTGGCAGTTCCTTTTCTTCCTGCAGTTTTTTATGGATGTAGATTACCTACTTGTCTGAGGTTCAAGAGGATTTCTTTCTGCTTAGGGATTCCCTGGGTGAGAAAGGGCCAATGATGTCACTGGGAACCAGTTTCATTTCACTTCCATCGTTTGTGCATAGGAGGGCACTCGCCCACTCTGATAGAAAAGGACTGCAGAGGAGGAGGGATGGTGGGGAGGGCAGAAGACGAGAAGTTTCCAGGGAAACACTCTAGCAGATGGCTTGATCTGCTGATAAATAGCAACACATCTGTAGCTCAACCAGTGGGAGGGTTATTTTTGGAAATCACAGTTCTCTCTTTGGAAACCTAGCTAATTCCTACCCCTCCAAGCCCCTTCTCTTTTTACAGGCTCCTTTGGCTGGCGATGGAGGTGTTACAACAGAGATTGAAAGTGTGCGATTCCTAGCAAGCCATGCTCAGAATTAATTAAATGATGCGCTATCCCCTACCCATCTCCACCACCACCTCCCTCATCCAATTATGCTCTTGAGGCTGCTGAACTGGTGCTGAATACGAGAGCAAGCGTTGCCAAGGGAACAAGGAGGAAAAGCAGTCCTTTTCTGCTGCAGTCACTTTCTAAGTCAAGGGATCAGCTTTGCACCTTTGAAACATGATGTATCTGATAAGATTCAGGATTCCTTTCTTGTAAAGAGACATAAATTCCCAGCATACCTGCACTTCATCAAAGCAAAAATAAAAGCGTGGCCAACAGTAATATTTCAGGCAATCAGTTGTACATACAGCCATCCAGGGAGTGGGAGGAACAGCCAGTGATGGAGTCTGGTGTACTTCTCAGTGCCTTGAGTGTACAGGGGTACAGAGAGGGCTGGAAAGTATCCCCACTCACCCCGTGGACCACCTGGCTGTCAGATAGCAAAGATACCATGCACCCATCTCAGCAGATCTGGGAATGGGCAGGAGAAAGAATCTGATCTTCTGCCCCTTGACATCTCTCTTTTTTGGTTTTTTTTTAGCATTTGCCCCAGGGAATTAGTAAGCCACTTTCACAAACAGGTACCTGAGACACAGCGAAAGACCATGCTCTCAAAGCCCATCCCGACTGGAAGTAATACAGCTGCATGCCACCACTGCCAAAAGTCTTGTGGTACAGCATGGTACCATTCCTATCAAGAGCCCACGCAGGCACTTTGAGCAGTCCCAAGTGTTTTCAGAGCGTGTATCTATCTGTGGTATCTGCTCAGCTAAGCTCACTGAAAGACTTCTACCCCTACCAGTCTATATGGTGGTAGTTCATGTCCTTGTTAAAATAAATCTATAAAGATGTAAATACCAACTCTCTCTAAGATGCAGATAACACCCAAAGCATATATAATTTATATAGAAAAGATATGTTTACAGGAGGTTTGATCCCATGCTCTTACAAACAACCAAGTCAGAGGAATTGATTAGCTCCTCAAAATAACAAGTTTTCTAGTCTCTACTGTTTCCAAAGCCTCACTTTTTGGTGGGTTTAACCCACCAAACATTTTGGCTGGGTTTAATCTCTGTTGGAACTCTTTCACCCTTAGCCACTGGGCATTTTTTTTTTCTGGAGAGAACTGTAAAAGAATTTTTAATCTATTGCACCTATTTAAAGCCTAGTGTCAGTCACACTTTTTTTTTTTTTTGGTGCAAATGCAGACTGCACCTTCAAAAAGATAGAAAATAAACATTAAATGTGACTTGCACCTTTGTTTGTTTGGGTGCCTCCATTCTATGCTGGAGGTACCAAGTTTTGCAGATGTGCACTGTTATTACAATACAGGATGCCAGCTTCTAAAACTCTAAGCCAAAATATTTACTCCTTTGTTGACAAAAATCTTACTATAGATGTGCATTCAAATTCTCAAACTGAAGAGAAAACCTTTTTTTCATAGAAGAGTTTCTTGATGCAGAACATGGAGGAATGATGTATGTGTCACTAAAAATACTTTCCATGACTAATTCATCACCATCAATCATACCTTTCTTCTTTTTTCCAAAGGAAAGACTGTGCATGTTAGCTTGATAACATATTGCTACCCCCCGTATCACCCCTAAAGTGAAAACAAATTCGTGAATGCTTTTATAGTCATTGCAGTTCTAATAAACAAGAGTATATATAAAGCTTTCCAGCACACATGCACACAGAGACATGCATGCATACACACGTATGTAGGTAGGCAGAGAGACAGAAAAGGAAGAAATCACAGCATATTCCCTGTCTCATATAGCTGCTATTTACTCCAAAACTGACTCAGATTAAATGAGAAGCAGTCAATACAAACCAGCATAACTGCTTTTTCACTGAAGCCTGGTGAAAAGCAAAGAAAGTGACTGTGATAGGAAGCACTTTGAGTTTTCTCAGGCTTCTCAGTAAGTGAGTGACTTACACACAGGCTAAAAAGAAAAAGAATCCTAAAGTGAAATGTGAGGCCAAGAGACACAAGGGTGTATTGGACTCTGTATTGCAACTGTGAACACTTTTAGAAGCCTGATCATGAAAGCAGAAGCCACAGACAGGAGTTGAGAGACCCTGTATGCAGAGAACAGGCTACAGCCCACGCAGGCATTGACCTGGGCTGGAGAAAATGCATCTGCTGCACATGGTCACTTCTTCAGTCACTACACCTTCACATGGAACCATCACCAAACCACAGGGGCTCCTCTTGGGCTTGGATCGGTAAAAATGGAGGGGAAAAGACTTCCCGTTACAGCAGTTCCTGAGCAGCTCCACATCCATTCAAAGACACTATCCATTGATCTCACACACGCATATCTGAGAAAAAGATTAAAATTATTTACTCACAGATGATTTTCAATGTTGTCTGCTCAGTTCAGTGACATATATTCAGCCTTACAAATGCAGCCATACATAGAGATAACCTCTGCTGTTCACTTGGGCACAACAATGATGGAAAATGCCCTATATGATTTTCCTTAGGCCCCTACAGATGTGTGGGTGATTTTTGCAGGTGAGATCTTTCAGTGAGGGACTATTGGATCAGGCACCTTGTGGGAAATTTGGGGAGGTGGGTTATGTTCCTTGCTTTGCTACTGATTCATTTACATAGTTTTTAAAAACCTATCCACGAAGAGCTATCCAGAGACTTTTATCGGTAAAATAATAAAACTCTGGCAACCAGATGCCTTGAACTGATCTTGCAGGAGCTCTTCCTTTCTCATTACTATTGGTTGCCCAAATCTTCCTCTGTAAGAGAATTGCTGTGGCCAGTCTTTGGGCATTTAATTCCTGCAGAATATCTTTCCTGAAGTAGCCACAAGATCCCAAGGTGTTCTGCCTACAGGAAGATGAAGCATGTGAGGCTAACCATCTCATTTTTCCAGTGAAATATCCAACTGAATTTCAATGTTGCTATTTCAAATTTCTCTAATTCACTACTCTACTTTTGAATCAACATTGGCCCCCACTGATGCTTTAATTAGTTTGGGTAGTTGTTGGTCTTTACTTTTCTCCATATGTCTTGATATGAAAATCCCTTTAGTATATGAGTCTCAGATATATAGCATCTGCATGGGAGAAACCTAAGGACAGGCTGCCCAATTGCCGTGCATCCATTGCAATCAGACAAGAGATGAGAACAAGATTTTACAGAGTTTGCATAGGCACAGGTTTCTACAAGTTCAGGCCTGCTAAGACACATCCACATTACTGAGCAGGAACCCAGCCCTTCTTAAGCCATTCTCAGTCAACATCAGCTGCTCCAGTGCAACTACAGGGTGGCTGATCAGCAGCAGAAATACCAGAGCAAAGCTTCATTGCTTGTCTAAGCGGGAGGTTGATCTAAAAGATCTGACTGTTTTCCCTGGCCTGGAAATCCACAAAAGTGCTCCCTAAGCACCCTACAGCACTGCAAGGAACACTATCAAAACAACAATTACAGAAAAGTTTACTGTCCTCAAGTAAGACCAATTAGTACACTGAGACATTAAAGAGTACGCCAGCTCAGAAGCAGAGCACGGCCGGTGTGCACTCACTGGCGTGCACACAGCCCAGGACAGCATTGCACAGTTGATGCAATGGGTTTAGCCATACAGGCAACCAAGTGGGCGGCTGCTGAGCATGGGCAGAACAGCAAATATCAGCCAGACTATCCCCATGGCCAGCTACTGCTCTGGATACCAAAAGAGTGGCCTTCTGCCAGAGCTGCCCGGCTGATCCACCTCTGAACATTAATTCCCCCTCAGAGGAGGGTTTCACAGATCTTACCACCCAAATTCCGTCCACCAGACATATGGACTTGAAGCAAACCTTGCCCATCCTGAGGCCAACCTTTAGCTGAAATGTACCCGTAGGCAGGAGTACAGAAATACATTTAAACATTGCAGACAGTTTGGAAACAGCCTGCTGCTGTCACCTGAGCCATCAGCTACATCCACATCAGCTGCCAACGGAGAGTCCTCTGGTTTTCTGTGCCACCTGTACACACACACATGTAGATGCAAGTGCACGCACGCAGACATGCACGCCTGCACGTGCACACACACACACATCTGGTATTCTGTATGTTTTCTCAGTAAGCAGAGGTATTTGTACAAGTGGCATGGTAGTGAAAGGTAGACTCAGACAACAAGCGTACAATGAGTCGTGTTTTCCAAACGCACTCAACATCTTGTGATTTTTTGCCCTCTTTTACAAAGGTGCTTAAATACATTGGCAAAGATGGTAATGTTCTGATTTTCTACCTATAGGAAGAAATACTTGCATTTTATTTTGCATTTGGATGGAAGGTGAAAGTACTTTTAAGTTGCAAAAAATTAGCAATTAAAAAATATTAAAATGAGTATTTGGCAATTCTAATGCCAAATGAAAATTTAAATGTCTGCAACATTTTTCTAACAAGAACTAAATCATCCATATTCACACAACTGGATTTAAAAAAAAATAATTTATAAGAAAATCAGTACAAGCATCCCATTTGGAAAAACTACTTTTTAAAGTTTGAAAAGAAATTGAAAAAAAAAAGAAGGAAGATATTTTCCTACAAAGAACTAGATTTCAATTAAAATGAGTTTTCCTGTGTAGCAAGTTTGAGATGAGAAAACTTCAAGCAGCTCTGAGGTTTTCTATGTACCAACCAAAGCACATGCCAAAATTTTGCTTACATATTCGTCAATAGTCACATTGTGACTCAGTTGTTGTGTTTGCTTTTTGGTCTCTGATTAGCAGTTATAATATTTTTTTAAAGTGATCGGGACATATCACCACAATAACTAAGAACCAAAGGCTGGAATGGAATCCCAGCTTTGCAAGATACTCTTTGTGTGTAGTTTGAAAAAGCATGTTGAACTAATGTAGGGGAAAACTAATTATTTCACGGGTGAAGCAGAAAATTTACTGCACATGCCCAGCTGCACTTTCAAAAGATACAGGTAGAACAGTTTCCATTGCACTTCCAGAAAAACCTATCTTGCTTCTCAAAAGTGCTCTAAAAATTGAAGTGTAAAATTGAGAAATAATAGTGTGTGAATAGTGTGTGAATAACACACTAGAAGTGTGAAAATACATTTTTTTTTTGAAAGCGACACACTAGTAACATTCAGCAATATGAAGAGAAAGAACACATTATTTAAAAATACCTAAAGAAAACGTCACTTATTATTTTGGTAATTATATTATCCTAGAATGTTATTTACTGTAATTGCAGCCAAAACAAGTTAATCTTTATAATACACATAGGGCCAAATTTTCCGTCTGTTTACAAAACTATGGTTGCACTGAGTTGATTGAAAAAGAATTTAGCACAACATGCAAATTCTTCTAGTTATTCCACAAAAAGCCTCCTATCTTTTAATTTGTACTGGTAATTTCTAATGATATGACTAATAAAAGTTATTACCTGCTCCCTGAAAACAGCTCTTGAGACCAGATTAGATCTTACAACCTCTGGATCTTGCTGTCAGTGCACAAAGAGGTGGCTCTTAACTCCTTCTCCTTCCCAGCTGGCATCTGGAGAAAGGAGTCAACAGGATGACAAAAAAAGGCAAGTACCTAGTTGGTGTGCCTACTTTTAGATTAACAGAAAGGACCCTGAGAAATTTGGTGCCTGACAAATTTGGTGGCCTTCTATGACTAAGTTACAGCATTGGTGGACAAGGGACAACCAACTGATGTCATCTACCTGGACTTGTGCAAAGCATTTGACACTGTCCTGCATTACATTCTTGTCTCCAAACATGGATTTGACAGATGGAACACTCAGTGCATAAGGAATTGTTTGGATGGCTGCACTCAAAGAGTTGTGGTTAAGCGCTCGATGTCCATCCAGGTGGAGACTGGTGATAAGTGGCATTCCTCAGGGGTCCATATTGGGATCAGCCCCATTTGATATCTTTGTTGGTGACATGGACAGTGGGACAGAGTGCACTCTCAGCAAGTTTGGCGATGATACCAAGCTGTGTGGTGGGGTCGAAATGCTGGAGGGAAGGGATGCCATCCAGAGGGACCTTTACTGGCTGGAGAAGTGGGCCCATGCAAATCTCATGAAGTTCAACCAGGCCAAGTGCAAGGTCCTGCACATGAGTCAGGGCAATCCTAAGCAGAAATACAGGCTGGGTGGAGAATGGATTGAGAGCAGCCCTGAGGAGAAGGACTTGGGGGTGTTGGTTGATGAGAAGCTCAACATAAGCCGGAAATGTGCACTTGCAGCCCAGAAACTCAACTGCATCTTGGATCTCATCAAAAGGAGCAGAGCCAGCAGGTTGAGGGAGGTGATTCTGCCCCTCTGCTCTGCTCTTGTGAGACCCCACCTGGAATACTGTGTTCAGCTCTGGAGCACCCAACATAAGAAGGAGATGGACCTGTTAGAGCAAGTCCAGAGGAGGGCCATGAAGATGATCAGAGGGCTGGAGCACCTCTCCTATGAGGACAGGCTGAGAGAGTTGGGGTTGTTCAGCCTGGAGAAGAGAAGGCTCTTGTAGTGGCCTTCTAGTACCCAAAACAGGGCTTATAAGCAAGATGGGCAGAAACTTTTTAGCAGAGCTTGTTGTGATAGAACAAGGGGTAATGGTTTTAAACTAAAAGACAGTAGATTTAGACTAGATTTAAGAAAGAATTTTTTTTTTACAATGAGAGTGGTGAAACACTGGAATAGGTTGCCCAGGGAGGCGGTGGATGCCCCATCCCTGGAAACGTTCAAGGCCAGGTTGGACAGTGCTCTGAGCAACCCGATCTAGTTGAAGATGTCCCTGCTCCTTGCAGGGGGGGTTGGACTAGATGACCTTTGAAGGTCCCTTCCAACCCTAACCATTCTATCACTCCATGCTATGATTCTATGACCCAGTCTTCCACTGATCTGCACAGCATATATCTATTCAAACAAACAAACAAAACATTAAAAAATGGTTAAATCCAAGCTTTCTGCTATTGTAAATTATCACATCAAATGCAAGGCAATGCAGAAGCAGGCCCATGAGTTTAATGAGGATGAAGAAGAGCACACACATTGCAAAGAAACATATTTTTCTGCTTTTAGTCAAAGATTCTAAGCTGTGCTTTATTCCTGCTCTGTGGTTCTGCAGAAATCTGTATATGAATAGAAACACGGCTTTTAATATAGAACAGTGAATGACAAGAATGAATTAACATGAATAATAGCACAATAATGCAATACTCAAGCAGTATATATCTTGCATTTTAGATGTTGCCCACATAAAATAATGTCTAATTAAAAATTGGCTTATGCTGCTGAACAGTGCTAGTGGAACATTCATTTGGACACCTGCTCTGACCAGACTCAAGATTTTAGTTATTTATTTTCAGACAGTTGATTTATTTTTGCTCTAAAAGAAAGTATGTGGCAAATGCATGTTTACATAAGGACTTGAGCTCTCCATTTTCAGGTGCTAACCTTAAAATCCCATAGATTTCCTTTTTCCTGTTTATAAAGGTGAAACAGCTCTGTGTTGGTTGTTTTTTTTTTTTAAATTATCCAAGATATAACAAGTGACTTGATGAAAAACTTATCCAAAGGATAGATATTCTACAGTAGATGATTTGTAAGCACACAATAGGAGCTGACCCTTCTTAGATCAAAGACCCATTTAGCCTAGTATTCTATCACTAACAGCTAATTTAAGAAAATACATTAAGAAAACAGCATGTATACAGTAATTCTTTTCTGTTATGTCCTCAAGGTGCCATTTTAAAGAGTCAGTGATAGTCCTGTCTTCTACATATTCATCTTTTTCTGAATACCTTGTGTAATGAAGCTAATGATGTAATTACAGTGAGGTTTATGGAAAGAAGTTGTCTTCTACTGGGCCACATAATATCGCTGGAAAAAAAAATGACACTATTTTTGTCTCACGAGACTTTTTTTTTTTTTCAAATATAACACAGAAACAGCATTCTTCAAAAGCTGAGAATAATTCTTTGGATTTTTACTGGACACACTAATTAGTCAGACCATCTAAGACAAAAAAAGTATTTGGTTCTCATGGGGCAGAGGAAGGGTTTTATCAACAGGAGGGTGATAGGATGATCATGTCTAACGGTTAAGAAAAATATCATTGTGCAATACAAAAAATACCTGTTCAGAGTCCATGACTTTCATTGTTTGACAGATAAGGACTTTAATTTCTTGGTTTGTCCTTTGAAGGTATTTAGTGAGCTCTCATTTCAGGATCCAAACTGAAAGTTTACAAACAGAGTGACAGCTTTGTGAAAAATATTATCCTACTGAAAAGAGGATATTTTTGTCTTCAGCTAATTGTCTCCAAGATCTGCATGACAAGTGCTGGTTAATCAGTTCAAAGTTTGCACGAAGTGACTTTGGAGCACTGGACAGTAATACCTAGTATTGCAAACACATGATCAAGGGACCTTTACAAATTGTTGTATCATAGTGTAATGGCTCTGGGGATGTGCTAGCGGAAGAGTGCTTGTCCATTTAGTTGTTGCACACATCAAAGCTGTTCCACAACTCCTGACTTTCTCTGTCACCTCTCAGTTTACTTTTTCCTACACTAGTCTATACTTTCTGGGGTGCATGACTGCACTGTCCCATAGTATCTGAAATCCAGATATAACATGCTTCAAAACAGTGACTGTATTCTTCAGGAGACTGAGTCACATCCAGTGGTGACCACCTCTGAGCAGGAGGTTGGACGAGACACCTCCTGCTGTCCCTTCCAGAGGGAGCTATGAAATCTCTAACAGGACCAAGAGCCTGGAATCTAAGCCTACCAATAAATTAGCTTGAAATAAGGCCCAAGATATTTCATTGACTGGAGTGGCTAACAAGTCAAAGGAATGGTTGAGCTGAGGCTGTGTCTGATCCTACTTGACTCAAGGTGTTTCAACTGTGCTAGCCTACGGTTCACTCAGACTGTAGACACATGACACACTGGATGAATACAGCCCCTTGCTTGTGTAAGTGGTTTAACACATCATTATGGTCCCTTCTGTCACTGCTGGAACTCTACCTGTAGATAACTGTGGAAAGGGACTTGTGCTCCATAAAAAGCTCTGTCTTAGCCCAGGACTTTTCTTATCCCTTGATATTTACTTAAGCAAAAAGATGCTCATGTGAATAGGCCATGACATGCCATGGATAGCTCATTCATGTCTACCACAATAGTGGCAGTTTAAAAGATTTTTTTGTTGTTGTTTTTCTCCAAGAACAGTCAGGTTTTAATAAATGTGCATGCAGGTAAGCTGAGCTTTCTAACTGCTGAGTATATAACTGCAAAATCCTTTGATGCCCTTAGAGATATTTGGATTAAAGGTGTTACAGACAAAGCAAAGCACACAAATCTGAAGTGTAAGACCACTAGATACTTTAACTGGCAAGAATATGGATTATTTACTTTCTTTTCAGGTGAGATGTATATCAGGTTCATCTTTTAAAACTTATTCTAATATTTGGATGGCTAACATTTAATATCCATTGCTACAAAAAAAAAAAAAAATTGTCAGACGAAAGAGCCTACTCCACAATTTCAATAAATGCCATTAACACAAAATGTAAAACTGACCTGCAGGATCATTTTTAGAAAATATTTTACTCGGTACAGCCAGTACAGCTAAGCTCCAATAACATGCAAAGCATACTTCACTTGCCTTCCATCTTCATCTTGGAATTTATTAAATAATGTCTGTCATTAAAAAGTGTTAATAGATACATTATTAATAGCAATAATCTGCATTTTTCATTACAGTACATTTCTATGTCTATCGCAAGGAGATGCATTTTCTTTCAAATTCAGTAACCTCTTTCTTCATTTCCCAGAAGAAGGCATGATAGCCTCTGGTTCAGCTGCTGCCAGAACCCTTTCTGCAAGCCCTTTAGATCATTTTCTCTCTCATCAAAAGCTGTGCATAGTCCAAACCTTCTTTACTTTTGCAGATTTGGTACAAGGCAGATATTTTATCCTATGCTATCCTATTTTATCTCATGCTATCATAAGCCAAACTTGGTTGACATTGGGTAACTCTTACATTGAATTACACGAGCAATGAGTTTTATAAATTCTAAATTGCAGCTCTAAATGAATTAACTGTGAAAACTGCCAGTAGCTGGCTCAGCAAAATCCCAGATCCTTCTCTCCTAGTGACACCGGCCCAAGCTTTTGCTGACTGCACTAACACACGCACAGACCTGATCTGTTTGATTTGTACATGAATGCTGACATTTTTTAAGAATTACAGCATTTATAGGTAGTGTCTATAATAATTACTAGCTGAATTAACTCCCTCTCTTTCTGTGCTTGTCAGTTTCCAGCAAACCAATTTTTTATTTGTTTTTAGCTTCTCTTTCCCATGTGTGTGCAGAATAGACTCTCTATGTGACCATGGCCCCAAAAAGTGACTGGCCTAAGGAGGAAGAGATTGTGCTTTTTGCTAGGAGTTTTGGTTTGCAAAACTCTTACACACATGCTAATTTTTCTCTGACCTCAGCATGGCCCTTGACTGAAAATTCACTGCAGAAGCCAACCCTAGCATCCATGTGATACAGCTGCTCTAAGCTGCTTACTTATGCCTGCAATGGGATTACCTATGGGATACCTATGGGCTTTACACACCTATGTCCAGCAAGACACCCATTAGTAAATACCCAGTTACATCTCTGCCAAAAGACAAATTCCTTATTTAATTTTCTGTTTCAAGCCTGAATAGAATCAGCTGAGCCCTCTGTGAGTGGAAAATACCAGCTTTAACAGACATTTAAGTCAGATTTATTGCAGTTGGCCACTCAAAAACATGCCCAGAGATCCATGTTCTGAATGCGAGGGGTTCTAAGTTTAGTTGTTAACATTCTTCCTGATCTGGAAGGTAAACCAGACTAAAGAAAAACAAAGTCTATGTTTTCAAATATACATCCAAGTGGGCATGACAGCACAATGCTAATACTTGTTAATGATTTTTTTTTTTTTTTGGAATAAAGAACTCTGTCAGCAAATATATCCTTCTTTACATCAGGCTGCAACATTTTCTACCATAAAATGATGCATTAGTTATGCATGCCTGAACTAGTGATGCTTTTATGAGAACCAGTAGAGCCATAAGTAGATCTTGAAAGATCAATTTTAGAGAATACTACTGCACGCATGATGTGGACAGGGAAGAGAGACAGAGAAAAGAGGGCAAATTTTGGTATAATGTAAAGGCAGCCTTTTGAGAAGAATCTTGGCTTAAGAATATGGGATTCACACACTGGCTTTCGCCACAGACCCCAGCATGACGGGGTGAATCACTGGATCTCTCTGTATTAAAAATAGACACTCTCTATCACACAAAACCACAAAACATGTATGTGAGAGAGAGAGTGAGAGTGTGAAAGTGCGTGAGTGTGAGTGTGTGACATGCATCAGGACTTTAAAACACTTCTGCCCAAGTACCAGTAAGACCATTTGAGCAGCTGAATCTCAGCAGGTTGGAAACCTTTCACTTTTAGAGACGTGGCTCTGCTTTGTACAGGAAAACTCGCTACACTTATGTGCTGTCGGATAAGATTTAACTATGCTTCACAAAACTGCTTATCACCCAGATTCTCTGGTATTCAAGAATGCCACAATTGTCTTGTTCTGATAGCATTTTTACAAAATTTATGATTTTCAAAGAGTGAAGAACTAATGCTTAAATATAAACATGCACACAATTGCTAAAGATATGCAGTATGGTATCCTATACACACACAAATAATACGTATATTCCAAATGTCCAAATTGTTCCTGTTCTGGCAAAGAAGCCCACAGTGGGCTCTGTATACCACTTCAAAGCCCTTTGGGAGTACTGGGTTTCCTGCAGCCCCACCTTTTCCAGTTGCAGCTCTGGTGAGCTCATATTCTCCCTGCCACAGAGGACCACCAGCAGTACCATCCAGCCTGTGATACCACTGGAGACAACGGGAATCAGAGTCTCCAGTGAGCCACGTTTGGCAGCCATGCCAGTTAGAATAAACTAATTAACAAAGAAGATTTCTTCCACCCGAGACCATGGGATGCAACTTTTATTTCTATTGGTCCTATGACAATTTCCATAACAAGGCACTGCAAAAGTCTTTAAATTATTGTAACCATTGTAAGTTATTCCCCTGAGCATGGGCTAGATAGCTGTAGCAGAGCACTGGTATCCTTTTGTGGCAGTCTTTATTTTTGTTACACAGCTGCCTCCACCTTTCTTTGATCAGGATGTTCTTCTTCCTAGTGATGCCTTCTCAATGCACCAAGTTTTGGTGTTCACAGGAAGGGAACTGCTGCAACTTTCCATTGCCCTCGTGGCAGGAATTTCCTCTGGCTCCATGCAGTCTATGGCATGGGATTTGTGACATACTTCCCTAAAGGTGCAAAATCAAAGTTTATGAACAAAGACAAGCAGAGGGGTGCATCTGAGCATGACCAGGCTAGCACCTGCAATCTGATCAGCACACTTTAAGCAGCTGTTTGCCATTATGCTGGCAGTTTGTAGTGAACTAGCAGTGGGTGAGGGATCAGTGACCACATTTCAGTGTCAGTGGCAGCAGCGTTCTCACACCCACCAGCCATCACCTTATCATGCTCTTGGGAACTGCTCTTAACAGACAATTTTGCAATATGTAATAATACATCTTGCAGCACCTGTCAATAGAAAGATATGAAGTGTCAAAATACACACTCTTCTTAACACTTACATGAAAATACGGTAAAGATCAGAATTACTTGAATTCATAAATACAAGATTTGACATAACAATTCCCCTCCTGTGAGAATCCAATGTTGAGTAACAATATTGAAGGGCTGACCCCATTAATACAGCTATATTTACTGTCTCTAATAAGTACAAGGTCCAGGGTAACAAAATACCACATCGATAAGCACATTTTTACAATCAAAACTAACATGTTCTAGCACCAAAGTTCAGAATAGCTGTTCATCACCAATACTACTAAACAACTTCTCTCCATTAAGGTGAATTATACACCATGCTTAACCTATAGAACCATGGCTTTTTAGCATGCAGTCATAACAGGCCCTCATTGCAAGATTGCACCTCCATCACATGTTTGTTAGACCCTACATGCCTGGTAAAACACCCTATGAAAAACCCCAGCCTCCCTTTGCACGAGGCTGAGAGGACAGCTGGATACTAGGATGAGGACAAGCAGACCTGGGCAATGTCTTTTTCGTGCTAGCTAATTTGTTCTAGAACAGATGCTCATTTTCACAGGAATAACTGTAAGGTGTCTCCACAAGATGGTTCCAACTGTGTATCCATGCCTTATGCTAAAAGGCCTTCATTGCAGATGTTACTTTGAAGTTCAGGGGACCTTTTAATCTAAACAACAGAACACCTGAGTGGACATTTGACAGTAAAAGACACAACCATGCATCAGTACCTTGCTGTGCAGGTAAGGCTCTGCAGCAATTGGCAACTGGTATCCTGGACAGCGAAAAGGAGCTCCATAGTAAACTGTGTATGTTGTCAGGCCAGTGTGAGAGCAGGACTACAGGAGTGAACTCCCAAACAAGTCTGCAAAATTTAATGGCCCCTAACTGTCTCAGACTATCACATACTGGATAGTCCAGCCAGTCAGAAGTGGGACTGATGTGAACAGAGAGGCCTACTCAACAGGAGGCTGGCTTCAGTAACTGCCATACGAGAAGGACCTTACTTTTATGTTTTCCATCAAAATCAGTGTCTTCTAATGGTTGTTTGGTTTTTTTTTGGGGGGGGCGTAATGGTGTTTATTTTCCTCATTGAGAAATTGAGGGATTTTTTGACATCTCAGTGAAAAGTTCTGGGAATTTTTCTGTGTCCACAGTTTGGTTTACAGACCTGAGAACAGTCACTGATACCGTGGGAATCCCTTTAATTAGTAAGAGAATCATCAAAAGATTATTTGGTCTTTTTTCATGATCATGCCGTTTTACATAATGCCAAACAATTGCAATGAGGTGCTCTGTAGGCCAGAGAAAATGATCCTCTGAAATGAGAAAAAGGCTTTTGAAACCCCTGTCTTAATTTCCGTTGCTTTCTGCATGGATTATAAGGTAAATTACCAACACTTGTTCCTAAAGTTGTGGTAGAAATGTTTAAGATGCCTGAGAGAAGAAAACTACAAAAACTACAGAATATTGGAGGTCTTTGTATGACAGAAGATGGATTAAAATGCTAAATGATGATGTACCTAATAAAGATTTTACAGATTGTGTTTTACAATATCTTGTAGCACTTCCACCCCGTTGGGAGCAGCTTTTCAGACTAACAGCCAGTGACGACACAGCATAATTATGTGGTAGTAACTCACCTTCCCATACAATCTGCAAACTAATAATGGAAGTTAATAACAGGGTAAATCCGTGGAACAATGGCCTCAGCTAAACTCTGGTTAATTAATCAAAAGGACATGAGATCTTTGACAGAGTGAAGAGAATATACTGCAGCATAATGTCCCATAACATCTTTGAACTCCCATTTAGCCAGCAGATAACTGGCATAAGCATGTGGAGGAAGGCAGCAAGCAAGGCGGACAACTGGTTAGAACAGCAAGCTGTGGAAACAACTATGAATTCAAATGGAAACAGCAGTAATGGGAGACTCCTGAAACTGAATTTATACTCAAACCATTTCCCCCGTCTGGAGGAGAGGAGATTTCAGTTGGAAGGGACCTGCAATAATCATCTAGGCCAACTGCGGATACTGTGCTAGTGGCTGTAATTAAGCAAATTCAGCTAAGTTATTCTGCTAAATAAATAATATTGATTTATTAAAGTTCTTACATAAACCAAAGGTCTCTTTAATGACCCTTCTGTGAGGTCAAAAATACTTTTTTTTTCAAATTTCACAGCTTTATCTTGTATAAGAAAGAAGTTGGATGCTTTTTACTTTCCAGCTAGAAAGCATAGGCAAATAATACCACACCTGGCATGACTTAGGAGTAGTCACAGTTACTTGCTATGAGGCAAGCACCACATATGCATAGTGCTTCATGTGGCATAGGGGTGTTTTTCAAGAGCTCACCTTACGAAGAAAGCCAGAGATGAGCTCGCTGCACAGCATTCAAATGCTCTCACTAGGCACAGGATGCCTGCTACAAGTGACATAATGAAAAAAGTGTGAACATAGTCCTACACACCCTGAAATCGCTCACTTCTGACCCAAACATACAAAGCTCAAGACACCTAAGAGCTAAAATTATACCATATGCCCTCACTCCTAGAAGCTTCCCCGTAACCTACCCTTTAAATTTTCAATAACATGCGAATGCCTGAAATAAAGCCCAGATACTGCTACTTTTACCACCCTGCTTAGCTTTTTTTCCCCCTTCTTTCCTCTGTCATGTTGCCATTTCTGTTCACTTTCACAGAAACACTAGTTTTACAAAAACAAAATCTGACTGATAATAAATGTGGGCTGAAAATTCAACTCCATCTAGAGTTACTGTACTGAAAAAAAACCAGATGTGTTTGTTATAAACACATGCCTGGCCACCCTCTACCATGCCTGCAGCTTGCTTTTGCTCTTGATACAGGATTCAAAGATTTAACAGAGCAGTTAGGAAAACACACAAGAAGTATCTTCCACTGCAGGCCTGCTGCAGCCTTGGGTGCATTCACATCACAATCAAGGGGATGCTGAGTACGCTGTGGTGCTGTCTGACCCTCCGAGAGACCTTCTCACACATCACGAAATGTATGAGACCTGCAGACCTTCTCACATATCTTGACACTTGGGAGGGCACTATCTGGAGGAACAGAGAGCTCTGTTTTACTTAAAGTACAGATTCTCTCTACACCAGTCTCAGACTGCTGTAGAGGGAGTCACTCCTGTTGTACAATACCATAAGGGTGAGTAGACAATAGGGCTGTTTTGGTTCACAGTGAGGACTTCCATAAGGACAGGTCTTGGGGCAGTGGGAAGAGAGATACTCTTCCCTTCCTTCTCTTGAGTCAGGGGCACCAAACTCCTCTTGGAGGCATGTGAGCAGCTGATACTATCAATAACATCATCAAAAAATTGCTTCAGACACATGCCTCCAGATTTAATTAGGGTCATCTCTGCCTTTTCCCTTCATATTCCATGACCTGCTCTTGCCTGCTGTCAGAAGAGATCTTAAGTGACCTCTTTGTAAAGCTCAGTTTGTTTTGCCCCCACCTGCCTTTTCTGGCCTTTGCTCATTGAAGTTTAATTGGTACAAAAGAAAGAAAACTGAAGGATCCTTTCTAAACTCTACATTAAGGAAGGTTTTCTACATCCTGGAGCCAAATGACCAATTTTCCAGTGCATAAGCAGTGCAGGGTGGGCACAACCAGCTCTTCTGTTCTCATGTCCTCTGGAAGAGGGATGTCCCTACTTGTTAAATTTGCAGGAGAAGAGAGTGACAAAGTGTGTATTTTGCTGTCAGTTCCCATGGCTGGACAGTTCTTGGCTGCACAGCGAGCTTTGCATCCAAAACTTCCACAAATCAAAAATGCAGGCCTATCATGGCTATGCCAAAGCCCAGCAGACTTATTGAACCCTTACAAAGATTAGCCATTAGACAGTGAAAAATCCTCACAGCACAAATTGCAATTAGTATAAGCAAATGGGACCTCTTTATCATTTAGCATCTGCTTGCAGTCTATTTTAATCATGGTACATTCAGGTTTCCAAAGAATGGAAATTGAGGGCACAGTTATGCTGTGAATTTTAGAACAGATGCAAACTGATGCCTGCTGGGCATGAACATGCTGGTAACCTTCTGTATCAGAGACGGAAATGAAACCCAATACAAATGGGATTAGCAAGAAGAGAAGCAAGAAGCTCTGCAAGCAAAACAGAAACCATTGTGCATTCATTGGAAACAGGATAGAAAGTCTTGGGACTTGACTCCTTACCTCATAACAATAGGCTTAAGACATGACAGAAACCTGGCAAACTTGACTTCTCGACTCACTTTAAACAAGAAGCATTTCCACAGAGAGGGAGCTACCTTATGCTGGCAACAGGGTGACAGAATATAGTGCACTCATTTGATATTGAGTACTTGACATTCTGTAAAGCTGTATGCTGGATTGTCTGCGGCATCTTGTTCCTGTAGCCATAGCCTGGATTGTAATCCACCTCCTACCTGCCTTCTCTCAGAAAGCAGTGAGTCTACCCTGTCAGTAAAGCCTAGACTCAGTTCTTGACTCTTGAAGACAAGAGAGCTTTTCCCATAGTTTAAATCCATGTAGAAGACAAACGATCCCTGACTGCCCCAAATCCATTCTTGATCTAAAGGCCACATGCACAAGAGAACTCATATCCAGCAGGAGGTTGATCTGCTGGGTAACTATCTTTCCTATGTTTTGCAGGGGCAGGCATTACATCTTCAAGAGACTGGTGGGAAGGCAGAAGCACCTCAGGCAGCCATGGTAAGAGAAATTTGCTTGCACTCCTGAGAACAGCCATCTTCAAGAAGCCCCCATCAGTAAGGATCATTTGGCAATAGGCACAAGCAATAGGAAGAAAAGTAAAGACGTCCTGTTGGGAAAGCAATCCTATGAAACCCCACCAGGCATGAGGCTGGAGTGTCTCCTGCATGTTGAGGTGTTCCAGTAATGCCCATAGTGAACAGAAGTGCTCTTGCTATTTGAGCACTATTGTGGGCAACAGTATAAGCAATTTTTTTCTGTGGTTCTGCATTTCACAGCTAGACTGACCACTCATAGAAGACTTTCCCCTCACTCAAGGCCTTTCTAACACCTCCCTGGTTTGGACTTTAATGCCTGATAAGGATTGAGTCGAAATGTCCGCCTTTCCCTGAGCAGACATGCTCTTTCTTCTGCCATGAATCCACTGCTGCATCTGAAAACTACCCCTACAAAAGGAGGGGTTTGATTAGTTTTTCAGTCAGTTCTTGCAATTGCAGGAATGGGAGAGATGACACAAAAGAGGAGTCAGGGAAGCATTGCTGGGAGCTGGGGCAAGCACTAACCTGCCAGAGCTTGGATTATTTTAGATGAATGTGAAGACATGGAGGGACAAAGATGCAGAGATATTGAGCTGAAGGTTGAATTTCAAGGCATCGGACAGGTGTAACGGGATAACACCAGATGTTGGAGAGAACAGCTTTCACACCATCTGAACACCTGGCCTGTCCACATACAAGCAGTGCTTGTGAAAAGCTCAGTCTACTTCAGCAACACATTTAGGACTGAAGGGCTTTTCCACCTTTTTCTCTCTTCTCTCTTTGCTAGGTCACCTGGAGACCTACAAATGTCATTAGTACTTGGCCACTAACAGGGGAAGAAGGGACCAATAAGCCATCCTTGCAAACATCAGAGTATAATCAGGGCTGACTATGCAGCACAACCATCCCATAGAGGACTAGAAGATGGGACAGCTGACTGGGCATGCAGAGATCATAATTGACTTAGTTTGTGGATAGTCCAGCCTAAATCTTACTCCTCATTCTAATGACTGTGTCAACAGCCCTGTATTATCATTGGACTTAGAAAACAGTGGCAAAAAAAGCTCTTTGTAAACACTTCAGCTATGAAAAGAAAACCCCAAAGGCTATAACTTATTTAAAAAAACAGGAAAAAAAAATATTTAATTCTTCATACCGGAAATATGAAAGTAGCCAAAGTCACTACAGCAGCTTCACAAGACACTGAGTGGCATTTTTTTGTTTGTTTGTTTCTCCCTTCTGAATTTATGTTGGCCTCACTAAACATCATTTTGTCGCTTGCATCCCATTTTTGTCCTTGTAGGCTCTATGGACTTTGTCCTGATTACAACAGCAAGAGGAAATCAGGACCTTGGCTGCATCTATGGGACGGCATGGGAAGACAGCTGCAGCTGGTGGCATGCACAAAATTCCCTTAGCATTTCTGTAGGTTTAGTCAGCACAATGGCAGAAGTTACCCTGCGACAGTGATTAATATATGCAGGCTGGTGTAGAGATTGACAAATAAAATTAAGTAAAAGGCTGCCCTCTTACAAAAAAAAAATACTTTCTCCTTGTAATAAATGAGACATATTAATAATAACATAGGAAAAGGTCACTAATGGCACTCTAGCCTAACCAGCCTAACTCTTTGTTCCTGAGGCAGTTTCATCCTTCAAAATCTTACCTACACCAGTAACAAAAATACCTGTGTAGTTCACACCAACTGCCATATCAGCACAATTGGGCTTTATACAAGCAAGGACCCACTCCTACAGCCAACAGCCCACAACACTTAGCCTTGCATGAATAAAGGGAGCCAGGGAGAAGAAAGGGAGGCTGAGCTGTTTCCCTCCCTGAGCTACAATCCACGCCTCTGTAAAAAGTTGCACATGTTCTGTTTTGTTTCACTGAACACAACATTCTACTTTATGACTTATTAACTTAATAAGCTTCCTTTCTTTTCTGTTGAGCTCACATTGCCTACTAGACGCTAATTGTCTGCTATATGGACAACTTCTGGATGCTCTTAGCATGTCTCACAACTTTTGTGAGTTTTTGTGCTCTTTCAAATTGAGGATTAAGGTGTGATAACTAAAGATGCATTGCACCTTTCAGCTGAGTAAGCTTGTGTAAAGAAATTACTGTATCTAAGTAGGAAATCAGTTGCTGGCTTGCAAGCAGGTAGCTGGCCATCTCAGCCACATTGTTCTCCTGGCTTTTCCCATACATACTTCCTCCTCTGTTCTTTGTCTGCTCCTTTGGAAATAGTCACACGCAAGGCATGTTTCAGTGAACCCTACCTGCCCAGTGCAAGAGCAGAAAGAGAGCTGCAGCAGCCAGAACAGATAGGGCTTGTAAACTATAGTTTCTTCTGACCTTTCAGAATTTTTCCTCATGTAAGTACAAACTTCATGTGAAAATACTAAAATACTACAGAGTGAGCAAAAATCTTCCTTTTTGAATTCTTCCTCTACAATACTGAAAGAGTTGGGGCAGATACTTTGGTCTGAAGTAACATAATTATAATGATTAATAATTTCAGAGCTGAAGTCTACTGTAGAGAAACTATGTTTGTCTTATACAAACAAAAAGAAAGGACAGCAACTAATTTTATAATTCAGAACAATGACATGGTGAAAGCACTACATTTTTAAAAAGAAAAGCATCGCTGTAAGTGACTTGGCCATTCTGAACAAGAAAGGTATTTTGAAACTGCCTTTGTTGGCTAAACTGAGAGCAATTTAAAATTCCAGCTCTAGTGCGCCCAGGGCAAGCACTGCCATAGAGTTTTCACCAGATGTTTACTGATGATGTTGGGATCTCCTAGGACGTCCACATCACCCAGAGGAAATGACACAAGTTCTCATAAATTAATTGCATACATCATGTATAACCAGTTAAACTTTTGCAGTTTAACCCGTAAAGTACTTAATCTGAACATAATTACTGTGTAATGAGAATGACTATTACATGATGTGTGTAATACTGACATAAACTAGCAAAACACATAAATAAGAAGTATTTGAAATGTACCTCTTAACTCACTATATTGCAATAATTCCATTGCATCTTCTAGATACAGGGAAGTTAGAGTGCTGAGGAATTTAGATGTTAAATTACTGCACACTGGCTTTTCTGTGCTGACTGCTGGGATGAACTCTTCAGGGGCTAAATTCTTCCTGCACACTGAGTCCAGAGAAGAACTGAGTGCCTGTAACAGCAGTTCAAGGTACTGTTGAGGGCAATGGAAAGTAAGGTTCTAGAGCTGTCCAGAAGTATACAAGGGCTTAGGCAGAAACACAGGCAGCAAAATGTGACCCAAAGTTTTGGTGCTTTTGCATGAGGCATCCTTTTTTCTTTCCAGTTCCTCTGCACTTAGTGGATATTAGGTGTTTACACAGGCATCCAGTGTGACATGCCTCTTACTCTGTAAGACATGCCTCTTACTCCTCTAAGTGACTAGTAACTTCGTCTCTTATCTCCAGTTTTGCTGTTCACAATGACGGTGTCTCTGAGCAGGGACTGTCTGGGTTGCCATGTGAAAGGTACATGTGAATGACCTGCACTGTGATTCCTGGGTCTTGTTCCTTCTCATAAAAATCCCTTTACGTTGCTTCCCCTGTGAGTTATGGAAAGAGAGAAGGCAGCATTTTCTCCTGTTCTGCTCCCTGATGTCCAGTGATTTCTTCACCGAGTAGAAAGTTTGTTGTGTAATGTGCTCCAGCAGATCTGGGCATGGAGGCTTTATTTGCAGCCCTGAGGATCCTTCAAGAAAACCTACCTGTTGCTTCCCACATCTTGCTTTTTCACAGCATGTTGCTAATAAACTTGGACACTGCTGTTAGGACAATAGTGTACAGCTCCAGCTCTACTTCTCCATCAGTGACTTTGTGCTAGGCTGAGAGTTAAGCATACTCACCTGTTTCCTCCGTTATTTACGGCAATATTCAGGCTCCAAGCACATCTAGCTCAACAGAATTCTTTGCAAGTTGCATTAAAAAGTTAAGTTTCCTGACTCATGGTGAATCAGTATGATCAGAATACATTGCTCATCAGCAGCTGGACACCTGAAAGGCTTAACTCAGCCAAAATAAAGATGGACGAGTTCAAAAAAGGAAGCTAGATCAAGTGAGAGCCTGGATATGACCCAAGGTCTTCTAAGTCTTGTGTCTCATAGTGATCAATCCCAGGTATTTCTCAGGTAATTTTCTGCCTACTGCAGGTTGCCTGTCTACTAGGTTATCTCATCCTGATAGAGACTAGCATAATATCCAAAGCACAGCATCCTTTCCAGAATTTTCATCATAGTTAATTATTACCTGTCTAAGTATTTTTGTATTTCATATAAGTTGCTAATGTTTCTTTGAATTTAACTAAACTCTTGCCTTCAAAATCTTCCTATGACAGTGGATTCCGTAGTCTAATTACACACGGTGAGACTGTCATCTTTAATTTCTACCATTGCCTTCGAATTCTTGTATTTTGAGGCAGAAGTGTCTTTTCCTCTATGTTTAGATCACTCCATTTTATATTTTCTGTCACCTCCTGTTTGTCCTCTTCACAAAAAAATAGTCAGATGAAAGGGTATTGACTTAAAAAATATAATAATTTTATTTCTGCAAAGCAGGAAAAGCCCAAGGTTGCTTTAACTTCATCTAAACAACAAATGTTTCTGTAAACCTTTGCAGTTAATGTCCTTTTCCTACACCCCAGACAATTCCTGACCATTCACACTCTGCATGGACAACTAGCTGCTAAGGACCAATTTCTCCTCTACTGAACACCTGAATGAAATCACTGGATAGTGCTCACTTATACTAGCTGAGGGCCTGGTTTATAGCATTTTATCTCCATAAGTCTTTCACAAAATTCAAATGAAGGTAAATTCTCCTTCTTTCTCCTTGCCTTTCATACCTTGCTCTCGAATTTAACACTTTATTTTAGTTTAGCTTAATTCTGAGTGAGAATGTGCACACCAGGGTCTAATTCTATGTAATAAATGCACTTCCAAAATTAATTCAGATCCTATTGCCTGAGTGTCCTCATATAAACAGGTTCCAGATTATCTATGAAATACATCTGTGAAATACAAGATATAAGATAAACAAAGGATGTTTTTATCTTTTAAATCTATCAGATGGAAGCAGTCATTAAAAAAAAATCCCCCTCTGAACATTTCACAGCTTTAACACATTGAAGTATTTAAAGATCAAGTTCTGCTCTTTCTGAACCCCATGAGTGCCCTTCCCCCATCCCCCCATCTTGAGCAACAGACACAGACTTCTTGCTGGGGCTCACCCTGCAGTGGTACTGACACTGCTGAGACTCTCCTGACTTGACAGAGTGCTCCTGAGAGCTGGCACGTACTTTTGTCTGATCTCTGCCTGTCCCTCTCACCTGAAAAAGCAGACTTTTTGCTGTGCTGGTTTAGTGTTGTAGATAAGGAACCTGAGGGCTATAAGCCAGCACTGGCATGTGTCATCACCCCAGAAGGAGATCAAGGATATTATGCCCCTGTCCTGTCACAAATTCACCCCAAAGTTGTTCAGGTTCAGAAAACCCTATATGCATTAGGAGCCTGTGGCTGCAAACGAGTGGTGTCCAGCCATTCTGCTGTTCTTAGAAGTTGTTCCACGTGATGAGAGGCATCGACCCTCTCTCTGCTGCTTGCAGATCTTGGCACCAAAATTTGTGCCAGAGTGACATTTCTGTAGCAGTTCCCATTAACTGAAACAAAACCAGTCATTTGAAATTGGCAGCTGTGACGGAATGAAATGTTTCCATAGAATGCACTGCACAATTATTTCTTGTGAATGCTAAAATTGTAGGCAGGATGCTCCTGTGGAAGATCTTCCGTCCAATTTGTATTGTGACAGACATGATTAGGATGCTGACAAAATCAAGACATCACAGTTTATAAGTCAGAGCACAGAAAGGATATAAGAGTTTAACTCTTGTCATAACAAAGTCAACTGGCAGCAGTGCTGTTAGTAATATAAATTCAGTTTCTAAATTTTCCCTATGAACTCTACCAGCAGAACTAGTGGTCATTTTATTTGTATTTTAATGAATGGCCATTAAAAAAGCTAGTAATGTCATAGATAGTAAGAAAAAACAGAAAACATTATAAATTCAATTACAATCATTAATCTTGCTGATATAATACTTATCCCAAACTCACTAAAATCAAGAGCAGCCACCCAAGCAGCCTCAGTGGATTCTGAATAGCAATTGTAAGAAGCAAAATACAGCAGCCAAGATACCCAGAATGCACCATGACAGCTTGAAATGTCTTGCTTCTGTTTCAGATGTGAACAGTGACCAGTGTGTTAGAATATCAGTCTGTTTTTCATATCTGTGTCGGGTGATATAAAAGAATATCTGCTATTACCTCTTCCTACAGACCCTGCCTCAGGTAATACTTAGGAGCTCAGTATGCACAGCAGGAATTTATAATGAACTCTCAGTTTAGATTCCCGTTACTACAAAAAAGAAAGGTTAAAAAAACATTCAGAAGAAAAAAGCTGGTGTCCATCAAAACCAAATGAGAGCTCAGGGTTTGAAAACACACAATAAAAGAGCAATGGGTGTGATATCACAAGTCATTACACTAATGCAACAATACTTTCTTCCCACCGAAAGAGCCCAGGACTTTATCACAATGTCACATCAGATTTACTGGCAGTGAGCCCTTGAAGAATATCTACTACCTTTCTAAATGCTGGTGCAAACTTAGCTGGATTGTCAGCCCCAGGACCTGACCCGTTCAATTTAGCTACACAACAGGAACAATGCTGTCAGTGTGAGATGCCTCTAGCTCTGATCCCCAGGACATCTGTGAAAGGATGGTTTTGTCCTTCTGCCCTTGAAAGAGTTCAGTTAGTCTCAGTCTTATGAGGAGCAAGATTTCTTTGCCTGTTTAGGATTGCCAGCTCACCTTCCAGCCCTTGTTTCCTACAATCCTAGCTACTCTGTGTATACAGCAGACTTCATTTTAATGTGATGCAAAAAATCACAACATATTCTTCTCCTGTCCACTACAGACGACCAGAAGACAACATTCACTTGTTGATTTTGGAGAAGATAGCTTATTTCCAAAGATGGAGGATATTTTCTGCAACTTAAGTTCTAGACCAAACGTGAAGCTACAGGTACCTCAATAGGCAGGACTGATTTTAATGTAGATAATAGAATTAGAAGATGACAGTGTTTGGAAGAACCCTCTGGAGGATATTGAGTCCAACCCCTGCTCAAAGCCTGACTTCTAGGTTCAATCAGCTTGCTCCAAGCCTTGTTCAGTGAAGTTTTGAGTATCTCCAAGAACGGGGATTGTAAACCCCCTCTCAGCCCCTACTCCAGTACTGCTCCACCCTCAAAGGGAGATTTCTACATTGTTACAGGGCTTAGAGCACTTTCTTTTTCTTGCCCTTTAGTCCATAGACGTAGATAGACTATCTCTTCCTGTTTATACACGGCTTTGTCATTTAAAGGAGACTATCCTTAATAATAATAATAATAGTAAAGTCCTAACTACATTTTGAGATGCTGTTGGGAATCTCCAAGTATTGCATGGCTGCAATAATTTCAACGCTAAGCCATGCAGTTCCAGTTTCTGACCAGGAGAGTGGGAGTGGCTACCTACAAAGGAAAAAAAAAATACATTGGCCAAGCATTGTGAATAGCCTTGCCTAATAGCTCATCTGCTTGGTATTACTATGCTGTTGCTTTTCTTGTCTGAAATTCCCCTGAAAACTCATATAGTATAGCCTCAAACTGTTCTTCCTAGAGAGGAAGCACAGCGGACATTAACAAAATCAATCATGCTTTAAAGTGGGGGCTCAAAATCTGATCACAATCTATCTTGAAGTTTGATTAAGTGCTCTAACAACTTGAGGAAGAAAAGAAAAAAATGCCAAAACCAGAGTGCTGCTTTAGACAAGTACAGGATAGACAACTATGTGAGCTAAAAGGATGATATGACCGTGTATTTTATTTCATAGAGACTTTAAGTCCCCAAAAAGTGCTTTGCAGCTCATGTTCTGCCAGATCATGCGGCTGTACGTGTCTGAGGCTGTTGCTTTTTTCCTGTTGCTGCTTTTTTTTTTTTTTTTCATCTAGGACCTGGCAAAATGTAATCCCTGTGTTGTAGTTCAGATCCACTCATTGACTGCTAAAGGCATCCCATGATGAGCCAAGCATCAGCCTGAATTCCCCCAGTGATCAGCCTCCTATTTTTGGGAGATTTTAAAATCTTTAAAAAATTACTTCCACCTGGCACAAACACAAGCCCAGGTCTCTCAACTGCATGCTGCAATTTCACAGTGAGTCTTCCTGTTGATCTCAAGCCCACGTCCACATATTTACTGACACAGGGAACTGCTCACAGGATTAATACAGCTGCGTAAACATCTAGTTTGATGCACTGTTCAGGATACCAACACTTCCAAGTAATAGTTTACAGAAGCAACCATCAGACTGCATGAACTGTGGGACTTAAACAAACCACCAGAAAACCAAAAGAGGGAACAAATACAGTATGACTCACTCAAGCACTTCATGCAAAGAAGTATGGTAAGAATAATAATAACCAATTCTTTGCTTAAGATTCACAGATCAGTGAGACACTGGTCTGTGCTGCAAATTTTCCATTATTCACTGTGCAGCATAAAATCAGATTTCAGCACAGTTTATGATAACATTAGTAAGGTTACAGTTACAGTTTGCAAGCAATATTTTAACAAATATATTTAAATATATTAATAGAAAGCTGTATCTTTATATTTATATCAAAGATACGGTGTTTACCCGACACATGGAAAAATGTTAGAACTATGCTGAGGACAATGCAGCTAGAAAAATCAGGGTTAAGAGCATCACTGTGCAGTAGTTTGCAACTGTTTTATACTACTTTTCCATGAATTACATGCTACAAATTATATATCTCTGATGTTCAGTCTTGAACTTGTGACAGACAGAGTCTGCTTGCTCAGTCCCTTCCAGAGGGTGTCATTTGCCTTACTGTCTTTGAAGTGGAGCGATCCATGGAGGCTTTTTCCAGATCTCAGGCCAGACAGTTAGACAGTTTAGCTAAAAACCAGCTCACTGTGACATTTTCAGCCCTCACACTGCTGTTTCAGAGACCCAGAACTGCTTTCTCTGGATCTTTTCACTGCCAATGTCTTCTCCGTACTGGTGTCCTCTCCTTTTGTCATCACCTCTTCTAATCCTCTCCAGCTCATCCACTTGTCCACTTGTCTTTTTACCCACTATCTCCTGTTGGAGCTACCTTCTCTGTGATGCTAGGCCAAAGCTGGCGGGTCCCAGGAGAGCCACCAACAGGAAAATACGGCACATGAGTACCTTTTAGGAACAGTGAGGAGCAGATGTCATTTTTCATTTGCTCTGTATAAAGAATTTTTCTTTCCCCTCCTACAACCCCATAAAGAGTCTCTCCCTCCAACACACGTATCAGGAGAAAGAGCCACGAAGGACTTGGATCACAAGTGTTGGATAACATTGTGTGTATGCATCAACAGAGAGAAAGTGTGTATTGTACTATGCAAGGGCTCATCTTCCCCCTCCAGGTGCTCCAGGGAGCACCAGAGAATCTAAGCGATAGCAGCCAAATAACCTCAAAAATGAAAGCAAAGTCTGTTCACCTGTCCTAAAAAAAGATCAGTGCTCCTACATAAATCTGAGACCGGCAGCTCTTGTCTCCATCTAGGAAAGCAACAATTCAATGAAGAGCCTTGTCTGTTCATGGCTTCTAGCCTCTTCTCTAGTCAGCAGAAGTGTCTTAAGCTTTCTTGGTGGCCAGTTTTCTCTGAATAGCATCCAGCTCCAAGAGCCTATTCTGTTTGTAAAATGTCCTGGCACCAACCCTCGCACATCGCACATCAGGATCCTTGTATCTTTCAGGAAAAGCTATCTTTACCTAATGCTTTCAGTAAGGCATCAAAAACTTGCAGGCCTCTCCAACCAGAGCAAGCTAAGGGTGACAAACCTACCCTCTCCCACTTCTGGAAGCCCTCTGCAGAGTTCTTGCACTTTCCACATGCACATAAAACAACACAATTTCAAGAAGTTCCCCGATTGCATATTGACTCACTGTTGTAACTGCTGTTGACGTCCGTCTGTGTTGGCGCCAGGCTGTACAGAATTGACCCTTCAGAGGTGGCCCTTCCTGACAGTAAATGGGAAAAGAGAAGGAAGGGAGGGAAGGGGAAAAGAAAGGGAAGGAAAGGGAATATTTAGATAAAATCACTGAACAGATCTGCAGACACCTTCCACTATTTTTAAACACAATTTCTTACTGTAAATTCCTCCCCCCTCCCACACCACACACTCGCATGGACACAAACAACTCCGAGCAGAAACCTGGAGAAGCTGGTTGCCTCAAGACCTGCCAAGGAGTCTCATTTGCTTTGTCTGACGGTTAGCCCACTGGAAATGCCTTGTACTGGGGTCATTAAAAAGGGTATTCACGGTGCAGAACTGGCAATGCCATTGCACAGGTATGCATAGGACTTTACTGTCAGATAAGATACTTGCAGATCAGGCTGTCAAACCTGAATTAATCTTTCAGCATTTCTTTACGGACAGATGTGTATGATAGGACCTGAATGTTAAACATGAGCCTGCCAGCCCTGCTGCCTGTTCATTAACAGACATTGGATGCAGTAGAAAAAAATAGCTTGGCAGAATTTCTCATTACGAATAACTTTTCCTTCAGAAAAGTGCAATCCAAATCCTCTTTCACATTAAGGGTACATTTGACTCAGGTCAGCAAAAGCTATGTTATTAACCTAACATGCGTATCCTTAGCAAACTGCACTTGTGAATTTCCTATGGAGGGAATAGTCCCTGAGACAGAGGGTGCAGAAGTACGGGCATCAGACTTCTATAATGTTCTTCGTTCCAGACATGCTGCTCTTTACATGAAACAGCAGAGGTGGACTGACAGCCTCTCAGCCTGAAAGCACTTGAGTTCACATATTTTAACATTTGAGGTCATGCTCACTACATTTCCAATCTAGTTCTCCTCTTCTTAGTCTTACTGCCTTCTCATTTGCACAAGGTCTGGGTATCAAAGTTAGCTCGTATGACCTCCTTTTACCTGCCGTGTTGATGGAGGACCCTCAGATCTGTGCTATACTGTGAGTAACCCAAGGAATCTGAAAGGTTCATGGAGCTTTTAATAAAAATATTTTCTGTGCTGCTGCTAGTACACAGTAAACAATGAATCCATAAGCACCACAGGTACATGGCCATGTAAACAGCAGGAGATTTTACCAGTGAGGAGGAAAGGGGCTTGGCATCTGTCCTTCAGTCCAAAGTCTCAGCCTGACTACTCAGGCAAAAGTGAGTGAGTCTAAATACCATTCCAGAAATAAGCATTGTCTTTATTGAGCTCTTATTTATCTTTAAATGATCTCCTTTCCTGACTTGTTCTCATAAAATTTGACTGGGCCATACGTACTACTTAATAATTGAGACGGATAATAAAACAGCATTAACTTTACTTATAAGATTTTTCAGAGAGGACATACAGAATTAATTCTTCATTTGAGAAAGCACTGAAATGCACTCGTAAGCATTGCACCATCCAGAAATGTTCATTATACTAACTGAAGAGCAGTTAATGCTAAATTATTGCTGACCGATACCTTCACGCATTCATAAAAATGCAGAAGAATACCATTGGAGTTATTTGTGTTTTGTAAGTGTAAAGACTGAGGAGGAATTTATAGTCTCTACTTTGCAGCAGAACCAGTTAAAGAAAGATATAGTGCCATCCCTTCAAACCCAGACAGAGCACCAGGTTTTAACATATTACTCTTGAATTTGACTGAAGACTCCAGCCTCGTAGGGGCTTTTGTATGTTTATTTGTACTTACACCTGCTTGCAACAACTTTTCACTAAAAACCAGCAATAGCCTAAACACTTTCAGACTCTTCAGAATTGCCTAAAAGAATCAGCAAAAAAAAAAAGGTGATTTGGTCATGAGTTCTTGTTCTCTTGCTGTTTCATGTCTAACAGGTACTCACAGATTCTCTTACTGAGAGGAAAGTGACATGAGTGACACACTGACCTACTGCTGTTTTTTAAAAGATTGCATTATATTTTACTACTCTTCATTCAGTGCTGTTTTCCTTCATTTTTCAAAACAGCCATCTCAAATCTACTAAAAAGCATCATGCTACCTACCTAGGCTTTCACTTGTTTCCTCTTTATCAAATAAACCACTTCTGAGGCATTGTTATGGTTTATAAAGATTTTCTCAGAACTTGCTCCCTCTGTTCCAAGTCCTTTTGATCTCCAGCTTCTATTAATTCTGTTCCTCACTTTTCTTTGCACAATAGCTTTGCTTTCTCTAATTGCATATTGGTTTAGTACTCATCCATCACAGTTTTTTCTTCCCTCTCTTTTGCCTGCCTTGCCTTTGCTTCCTTACTGAGATATTTTAACTGCCCAACATTTTTCAATAAGTCACTACTGCTTTTATTAGGTCTTTATTTCTTGAAACATTTCTTTACATGTCAAACTGATACTTCTCAAATGCAAGGCTTGTAGAAGCCTCTCTGCCCAAATGCTCGGTTAAGACATTTCGCCACGCTGTCTTTCTGTGAGTCTCTTGAAGGATTGCATCTTCAAAGTAAGAAATAAGAAACCAAAAGTAGTTTTTTTAAGGTATAAAGACATACTTCATTTTATCAGTGCTACTGGGAAATGCATGTTTCTAGTCAATTGTGAACACTGTTCTTTTGATTTTGTTAATCTTTTTTTCTTTCTTTGGGGGAAACTGCAAACTATATCACAAGTACTGAAGCAATACTAGGTACTAAAGCATTTTTATGTGCCTACAACAGCACTTTCAACCAAAACTGCAGTTATAGTTCTGGCAATTGTCACTATTTTCTTTCTTTTCATTTAACACTTGCTTTATTTACAGCTTCAGCTCCTTGGAATAAATGAAAATAAGAGAATCACGACTCAATATAAACCACTAAAAGTTCAGACAAAAATTAACAGTAGGCTTTGTGTTTGTGCACAAAATCCTGAAAACTTGATCCCTTCCTGCTCAAAACCCAAAATATGAAAGTCCTTAAAGTTGTATTTCCTTACAATAGGTAATGATTTTCAAGGCAGAATTAAGGTTAAGGTTAAGGTTAAGGTTAAGACCGACCTTACTGCTGTCTTCAGCAGCCTCATGGGAGGTGAGAGCAAAGATGGAGACAGACTCTTCCCAGAGATGTACAGAGAACAAGGGAGGGGCTGAAGGCATGAGATGCAACACAGGGCACTCCCATGAGATCTTAGGAACAATTTTTACCGCAAAGAGGAAGGTCCCCATTACAGCAAGGACTCAGGGACATCATGGGTTCTCCATTCTTGGAGCTATTCAAAACATAGCTGGCCATGGTGTGGAGCAATCTGATCTAGCTGAACTAGTGTTGAAGAGAGGGAAGTAGAAGCAGCCTCCTTCCAACCTGCATCATTTTATGATTTGTGACGCAGGCATTCAGGAATCCTAAATTTTATTATTTACACCCCACACTTTTGAGAGAATAATTATTGACAGGCGCTGTGGTGCCTTCAAGAGAGATACTTCCCTCTGCCTCAATTAAAAAAAAAAAAATCAGTCATCTGTAACATTATCTGCCTGATTTCACATCAAGTGCCCTGTATAGTTGAACCAGAGCTAGCTGGAGTGAACAATTTGTGCAAAATGCAAGACAGAATAATAGAGGAATCAAAACAGCAAAAATATGCTGCATTGGCAGATATAAATGCCAAGGAAAAGGACGTCTACAGATATTGTAGCCCCTAAAATATCTTTCAGGGAGTAGTCTTCTGATCAAGAAACAAAGAAGCAGGAGTCTACCTACATGCTTCTTCAATTTTTAAAAGACAGAAGCACAGTTTACACAGTGCTAGATGAGCATAAAACTGGGCTCTGAAAGTTAGCAAATTGCTGGGTACTCTGAAATATACATCCAGCACATGCAAGCTTCCTCAGCCCTCTTTGACAATGAGCCGGAATTCAGCGCTTCACCTTCAGCCTCCTATGGCCAAGAGAGAGCAGCCAGGGAAATAACCTGCTGCAAGCAGCAAGGAGTTTCCTCCAGAGCAGAACCAAAGTCCCTGCTGAAGAAAACACCACCAACTGATTTCCTCAAAATTGATCTGTTTTTTTCCATCAAATGAAAGCCAGTGATTCACAACAATCGTCCCAGCATTCCCAATGGAGTGATGCGCCTGTGTCTGGGGAGTGACAGTGACGCCCAACACTCAAGGCCCATAGTGGGGGGCAGTTTCACTGGCGGGCTGGAGGAGCAAAGCCTCCAACAGCACTACAGCCTCACCAGGAAGGAGCCTTCAGCATTAACTGTTCCAGCCATCTCCTGCATTGTGGAGTTCCAGCGTGTGTCCCAGCCACTCTGCAACCTCAGCTCTTTCCTTGAAACCGTGGTAAGCAAAAGGGATGAAAGTCCTCCTAATGTTCATTAGTTGTAGGCTTTCAAAATATCTGGTATTCCTCTGAAGGGCCAGAATATGCTCTGGAATTATAAAGCACAGCCTGGTGTTTCAGGAAAACAGCATAATTATTTAAATAACACCTAAACAGACCCTGATTTATCTAAGATTTGTAAAAATCAGGCCAATTTGCTTCCAAGAAAATTCCACGCAACTTCTTTCATTCTCACCCAAGCTGCTGTCATTCATTTTAGAAAATCAGATCTGTTGCTTCATATGCACCCACACTGATTTCTTGCAGACCTCACAGTTCTAAAAGAGGTCCGAGGAATGCAGATTCAACACATGGATTACCTGGACAGAGACAGACAGAGAGAACGAGGGACAGCCTAAAATAGCAAACACCTCTGTAGTCAAAGAGACGAGCTGCACTGAGACTGAAAAGAAAGACCTTGATTTGCCCAATGTAAACCCAAGAACTTTAATCTGGACTTTAGACACTATAGCTAACTGCCCTAATTATAGACTGCTAGATATTTTGATGTGGACTGTATTTAGCTGCTTACAAGTGCTGCAGAAGGAAAACCTTGCTTTTTACTTAGAGTACTACAAACTGAGATATCAGCCCATGGTCTGCCCAACACTGAGCAGAAGGAATCCTAATCACTGACTTCCCTTCAGCTGTGAGAAAAATCTCTCAAGTCTTAAAAGGCTATTCTTCCTCAAGGAAGAAAAAGTCTCATTTTTTATCAGGAAATAGGATTTCTGTTTTCCAGTATGCTTCAGGTTTTAACCTCAATTGAAAACCAGCAGTTTTCCTTGTGCAACACAAGCACTGATTTAATGCCCTCTTTTCCATTGCCCAACATGCTACTTTGACTCGGAGGACAAATCGCATCTTCTCTTGGCAGGTGCTACTTACCCATTTCCATAATTTCATCCCACTTCCTTTGAAATTATTATCATTCATCATCCAGTAGCATCTAGAAGGCTTGGATACAAAGGCCCCACTGTGAGTTTTATCATGATAACAGAGGGTGAGTTCACAAAAGACTGCCTTGTTTTTCTCACTTAATGAAGTGCCCAACAAAATGGAATCTCGACTTTTTACCCTGAGGCTGTTAGTAACAAGCCATATATAACTAACAAAATCCCAGTGTATGCAGATGTCCACAGTGGGGAAGAGAAAATTGCCTAAGGACTTAGCATTTGTCTGCAGGAAGAGTTTTAAAAGGTTAGTATCCTATTTCAGGGAATATTTTATTACTGCTACAGGTTGCCTATTCTCACAAATAGACCAAGACAGACAGCATATAAATAAAGCCATCTCTAGCTGCTTCATCCAGACACAACCAGCTCCAAGAATTAAAGGTCTGAGATGGTTTTGTTCTGCATTAAATGAAACTCCAGCACACAACATGCCAGCTCTGCACTGGTGTGGATTGTACCCCGCTTCCGAATGAGGCATTGTCCTTCCTTGCAGATTATGGTGGCAGACACTACCTGTGCATCCCGATGTTGACGGACTTCTGCAAATCTCAGCTAAGGAGCTAACCATAGCTGTAGAGAGGAAGAACTCATTCTGCTCTCCTCTACTACAGCATATGAAAGCTTTCTGAAAGGATCTTTAACTGCTCTAAGTGCCCCTCTTGGAGTCATGCTTTTAAAAACTCTGAAGTAATTTAGGTGTTTCTGAAGTCATTATCAGTAAATCAGGCTTTTAAAAAAATAGTAACAATACACTGCTTTTAACAGTACACTTTTTATACAGAAAATACCAGAACTGGAAATTCGTTTTAAAGTAAATTTTAAGGAGGTCTCAAAGTATTATAAAAAAATCAAAATTTCTAAAATTTGCACTGACTATTAAAAGGGCTTAGTCCAAGTACTACAAGTTTTCCTGCTGGTTCAGTTAAGCTGTATGGACTTCCTACAACACCACCTATCAGCATATATTGAGTCCATATCTCAGTGGCTTTATGCAAGTTGAACTATTAAGTGCTAGGACTATCATCTGGAAAAGGGTTTATACAGGGAGGTCAGAGTGGAAGATAATCCTTGCAACCGGCTTTAGTGACAGGAACAATCCAATTGTGAAAGGACTTAGCAGAGGAACCTTGCAGCAAGGCCACTGAGAACTTCTGGCCTGTGGAGCTCTACACTCTCTTCTCAGTCTTTCCTTATCAACAAAATCTTTCACAGCCTAATGGTATGATTCTTCTAATCATAGAATTTCTAATCAGGAATTTCTTCTGATAAGGAAGCAGTTTACCCACTGTAGCACACTCAGTGCATATGCTCCTTTAATATCGGAAAAAACTCCCCTTGAAAGGCAGTGAAGCAGAGTGGTTCAGCACACAAGGCTATGAACCAAAGACCACACAGACAGGCACAATTCTCATATTTCCTAAAACTGGAGTACTCCATTTTGCAACTCTAATAATCTTCTTTTAACATAGTTTGTGTGTGTAATAAATAATTCTCTGACTCTACATCAATACTTCTATATCATCACGGAATTCTCCAGTACGACTTCAGGAGCAGCAAGGAGCACAGCTATAAACAAAACTGTTGTGAGTAGCATTGATAATATCCAGCATTATCAATACAAGAGCTGACTGACAATTAAAAAATCAAGAACGATTGACTCTAGTATCTGAGTGCTTCAAGGTATTAAGTCAGATAAACTGCTATGTCCTGGCTGTCCCTATGAAAACTCTCCAAAGCAGAGCTGGATTTTGCATGCTTTTCTTCTTTAAAGTGACAATGGATGCAGCCTTGCTCACCTTGAAAACCAGAAATAAAAATGAAATGTCGAAGTATTGGGAATGAGGTCAGCTTCTTGGCTTACATTAAGGAATCACTGAAATAGATGGTTCCTGGTATTTGTTGGCCATTGCTCAAGAAGAATTACTTGGTGACACCAGCAAGCCTACTTTCTATGCGCATTTAATTTGGAGTGAATGTGTGCAGTCTAGTAACTCTGTATGCTGTGAAAGACTTCTGGATAGACCTAAGGGAAAGAATTCTCTGCAAGAGTTTTTTTTCCTGGTACGAACGCAAAACAGGCAGAAACTCTGTGTTTTTAACCTGTGACTTTTTTTTTAGCCTGTGACATTTCTGTGAGCCATCTTTACAGAGATAGGTGCACTCTAACAAATGCCACCTCTTCAGGCTAAAGAAAGTAAAGCAGTTGAGGAATTATAGAATACAGGTCTATGGAAACATAAGCATCACAGAGAAAATCAGCAGGGATTATTTTTTCAGTATCTCTTCTCATCCAAGAATTAAGGAGCAACAAATACAGAAGTTTCAAAACAAAAGGGTGATGCTTATTCATGCAAACTGTAGTTCAGCTTTGGATCTACCTACAAAGCACTGTAAATACTAAAAAAAAAAAAAAAATTAAATGCAGGCTCCAGAAGCAACTGAACAAATTCAAAGAATAAAGTCCTTGATGGGCTTCTAAGCACAAATACCCCACCTTTAGCTCAGGAGTCCCACAGGCACTACTTTCCAAAAGTTAGGGTGATGCTCAATGAAGCAACACTATGTCCTTGCACTGTTCTTGTAATTTCTTGTATAGGCATGCCTGTTTGTTGACAGGACATTTGGCTTAGTGGATTGATCTATTGATTTATGTAATACATAAATATATGCATATCCATAATCCATTTATAAGCATTATATGTATTCCATAATGCTACTTGATGTGATAGCTTTTAGGGTCAGGGCAACTACACTTAGTCATTTCAGATAAGAAAGAAGTGTATGAAATGGAAATTAATAGACAGTCGCCTGTTTTGGCATCAGTATTCATCTGGGGAACCTGAGGCTTCAAGGTATCCACTTGATAATCACATCTTATCTTTGTTCTTACTTAGGGAATGGACATGAACTCCAGAACAGATAGTGTGTGATCCCAAGGAGCTGTGAGAGAGAAACACAGTGTCTCCCAACTGCCTGGAAAGACAGGAGGCAAGAAGCAGGTGGGAGCTTTCAGGAAACTAAAAATAAACCTAGCTTATTGACATAGCCTTGTTTGCTTGATGGTTGTGTGATGGAAAGATGAGGTTGATCTATTGTGTCATGAAAAAAAGGTAAGCAGGCCACAGTCAGTCTGTGGCTCTCTTTAATGACAAAAGGGCCAATCTGGATAAAAATAATCAAATAGTGGCAAAGAACATAAACCTACTCACTACTGTGTGTGAGAAAATGCATTTGCCATAACATTTATTATTTTTCTATGACAGATGGACACAGTTTTTCAAAGTTGCCCCTGACTGCACTGACTTTGGTGGTGCGAGAGGGACAGCCTGATTTATTTGGAGCTTGGTTTACATAAAATGCTAAGACCACATATTCTGAAGAGTCACCCAGGCTCTTTTAAAATCTAGTGTGCTTGAGAACAGAGAAACTTGAACTCACAGCCCTCTTGAAAAAGCGGCTTAGGCATCTTTTAAGTCTTGCTTTCCTACAGGTTCCTACATCCCAACCATGATCTGTGCTTTCAAAACAGCCGCTGTCTGTGTATTCAAAAAAGCCACCATCTGTGCCCACATAATCCCCCTGCTCCTTCTCTCCATGCCTACTTTTACATTACACTGAAGAGATCACAGTTACTTCTGCTCAGCTCCCCCTCTCCTTTGGCTGTACAGCCAACCAACCCATGTACGTCCCCGCTACAAGGGAACCTTCCTTCAGTGAACATACTGGGTTGGAGTATAAGACTAATTTCTCAGCAAGTGCCCCACAGAGTAAATTCTTTGAGAAAGGTGAGTAGTGGTTGAGTTATATCTGGATGGTCTAAGCAAGACAACACTGTGGGTCAGCCTGTCCCAAGGCACAGTATCATCATTACAGAAAGTGACCTATGGCCTTCTCCTCTGTTTAGCATGCAAACATCTTTCCTACAGCAGAAGTTTCTTAAATGTTTAATGAAAAGCATTGCTTTCAAACCACTCTTTACCTACAAAATTGAAATTCCATATACTTTCTGGTTATTCCTACAGACATCACTGTAGCTAATAAAATCCATTTTCCTCTATTAAGAAACTTTATAAGATTGTGCGTGTTACAGTAATGTATCAGATGGAAATAAAGAATTTGAAATTATCAGACAACTTGGAGATGGAGGCTTGAACTGGATGACTTCTGGCATAACAGTTTTACATTACTGTTTTTCCATCTGTCCATATCAGAAAATCACACTACATATGGCTGCCAAACTCTGCAGGACCAAGAACGCTCTTCCTCACATACTTTCTCCCTTAGCCCTCTGTCTCTTCTATGTGCCTCACATAATTTGCCTGCTGTGTTTATTTGCATGTATAACCAGCAAAGTCTTTATTGTTAAGTACAAATAACAACCCTTCCCTCGCCTAATTCCAGCCTCTAAATTTTTTAAAGATCACATAAAACAGAACAACATATTCTAGCTTAATTGCTTATTGCATAGTCAAATTAGATTTTACTATAAAACTGAGAAAAAAAATCTGTCTCTTACACACAGAACACTGAATAACAACACCAACACACATAGTTTTAAAAAACTTTATTTTAATTGCAAAGTGGTGCTAAAGAGTTCACACTTTGTGGCAGAAACCGTCTCAGAGCAGCTGTGCAGCTTGAGGAGGTTAGCTGAGCTTTTTAAGTATCAAAACGTAGAGTTCAGTACTGCAAAGTACATTTCTATCTGCAGTACACACAGCCCAAAATCCAACCCAAAGCGGGGCCAAGATGCTTAGATAACTCCAGAGTTGTGCCTTTTTCTCTATTGCTATCATAAGTTACATGCTGCTGAGTAGTTCGGTGAAACTTTTTTTTTTTTTTTGCCTGGCTGTAATTTGGATCAGGCTAAAAGCAGCTGTACTCTGCACAGGGAACAGGATACAGGCAGCAGCCTCTCAACCTCACCCTCTCATTTTGGTGGAGGCATTTCCAGCCGAGTTTTATACAGGCGCTTATCTTACTAAGTGAGCAGAGCTGAGCAGCTACCACAATGGGTAGCTGCTGGAAATGGACAAACCATTTTGTATATCAGTGGACAATCACAGCTGACCTCCACTTACCTCATAATAACAGACAGCTAAAACCTAAATCAGCTGCTTTCAAACCAGGACATAATCAAAGTCAAGACACTAAATGCAACAACCATGCTAGCTTGTAGCAGCTCCATAAACTCTTCCCACCGCAGAAACGGAGACGTGTAGCTTGGATGTCTCCCTCAGAAATATCTGCAGCATGGCAATGTCTTTAAATGCCTTTAGACTAGTCAGAGTGTTTAACACTCCTAGATGTGCAAGGATGAAGTGTGGATTAGAGCTGACAGTCAGACTTAACATTTTTAATCAGAATTAGTATTACAAAAATAGCCTAGAAATCCATAAAAGAAGGATTGTAGCATTTGAAATAACGCAAGATATTCCCTGTGATGTAGCAAGCGTCACTCATTTCCTTTTCACCTATACCAAAGCTAAGCTAATTTAGACATGCCAAGATTATTCATATTTCGCTCTGATACTTAATAGCATTTAACAGAGGAAGTGTTTACAGTTCACAAATGTTATAATTAAGTTCTAGGACTCTCTGAGAGATAAGAAGGCATCAGTATATTGGTTATCTCACAGACTAAAAGTTTTAAGTCAACTGAGGTATGGAATGAGAAGAACATAGCACAGGAGCTCATCTTCTTGATCACTTACTTACACTGACACTGAATTCGCTGCCTCTTCCAGATTTTCCAACATGAATGGAAAAGGTCTGTTTCCTGTGAGAACTCCAAGATCTCCCTAAAGCCTCCCTTCATCAGAGCCAAGTCCCTCTCCCACGCAACAGCACAAGTTTTTTTAGCTGATGAAAAGCATGGTTTAAGAAACGAACTGAGAGCTGCATGAACATCCCTGACAGGAGCAGGTCAGGGATTCAGTCTCACCAAGCATCCACAGAGGCATAACAGAAGCCAAGTGGGCAGATGCAAAAGGGCTTCTTAATAGTGACACTAATTAGCTCTGATTAGTGGGTGTGGGGCAGACAGCATAGCAAATTCATTGTCACTTAGAGTCAAAGCCAAGACTGGATGTCTTCCCAGGTTTGTTCCACGTGCACCATCAGTTGGTGGCCTGAATAAGGACAGAGCATTAATTCCTGTAGTGCTGGATTTGCTGAATGAAGCAATGGGGGTGCATCACTGCAGGGATTGAATGGGATAATCACAAGCCTCCCTTTCTGGCTGTAGGATGTGTGCATTTAAGACACTTGGTTTCAAAGGGCAGGCAGGCATGTGAATTAAACTGCAAACATGCTTATTATATCTGGTCATTGCTTCCTAGGCACAAAGAAGCACTTTATTTTAAAGGTTGAAATATCTAGCTGATTGGATTGAGTGTCTCAGAGCGTCAATGGCAGATCCAGACTGAACAGACTCCTTTATCTCTGCAATACTCCCTTTTTCCATAGCTCTACATATCTCGTCTCTGAACAAAGGAACCAAAGGAAGGTCTTTTCCTACACGTCTTGTCCCAACAGGTAAGCTAATATGCACCCTGGCTCTGACAGCATCTGGCTGCTACAAGGCATGAAAACTTTCCCCTTTTCTTGGTTAGAATCTGCTTCCATTGCAAACAGCAGGTAACCAATGTCATGTAGGTAAATGCATGTCTGAATAGCCTTTGACTCACAGGGGTACTAGAGATGGTCATATCAGTAACCTCTCTAACTCTGATGTTAGTATTTAGTAACCTCTAGATAATCTCCTTACTTTTCTTCTTTTCTCAACAAAAAGCAACCAAATCTAGAGCCATCTCCAAGCTTCAAGTAGCCTTCAAAATACAGTTAATGCTCTGATTTCTTGGTAAGCCACTCAGCTGATAAGACCACACAGAAAACTCTGAACACTGGTATTTGCATGACTGACTTCAGTTTCAGCATCTTTGCCATCTATATAAAAAGTTTCAAAGGTTTGAGGAACAGGATGTGTTAACACAGGTAACTACATTAATTTCCAATCTCTGCACAGGTAAACATTCATCAATAGTCAACCTTTGGGGGAACATCTGCGGCTGAAGTTGTGCTTCCAGTTGTTGCAGTGTTCTGAGGGTATGTTCCTGGTTCGTCTATACCAGGACATCTAAAATAGGCAGGAAGAGTGAAGAAAGAAGACAGCTGCTCCGCTTCATTCTTGTATTGGCAAGGACAGACAGCTTATTCCGCAACAAGATTTAAGTGTGTTCCTAGGGTTTAATAGGATGTTCTATAAAGATATACAGTCATCTTTGATGGGGAAGATGAAACAGAGCTGTTGACCAGCCAAGTGGACATAAACTGAGATATCTGACTGCAGGAACACCACACAGGGGTTTCCTAGCTAGGTAAGCCACCACCGCTTATATTCAGCCATAAACACTCCTTTTAACACTGCTCAAAAAACCTACTGGTGCCTTTTGATCTGCTGCTCCTACCTCTCTGCAAGTACCTTGGGTAAAGCAACCTGCAGGCACTACTTGAAGCTGAACTGTTCCTCCAGCCAGGTCCATAAGCTACGTAGTGTTACACAAATCCTTATTTCAAGTCCATACAAACATAAAAGATACCTGTAGAGCAAGAAAGATTTCTGTTTGGGAAGAAGGAGGATTTTGAGTCACAGACTGCTGACAGACTGCTGTCACAGACTGCTGCAAGAGCTGTATATTGGGGTATTTCATAGAATCATAGAATCATAGAATCATAGAATGGTTAGGGTTGGAAGGGACCTTCAAAGGTCATCTAGTCCAACCTTCCTGCAAGGAGCAGGGACATCCCTGACTAGGTCAGGTTGCTCAGAGCCTCATTCAGCCTGGCCTTGAATGCTTCCAGAGATGGGGCCTCCACCACCTTTCTGGGCAACCTGTTCCAGTGTTCTATAACTCGCATCGTAAAAAATTTTTTCCTAATTTCTAATCTAAATCTACCCCCCTCTATTTTAAAACCATTACCCCTCGTCCTATCGCAACAGGCCCTACTAAACAGCCTTTCCCCATCTTTCTTGTAGGCCCCCTTGAGGTACTGGAAGACCGCTATCAGGTCTCCCCGGAGCCTCCTCTTCTGCAGGCTGAACAGCCCCAACTCTCTCAGCCTGTCCTCATAGGAGAGGTGCTCCAGCCCTTTTATCATCTTCGTGGCCCTCCTCTGGACCTTTTCCAACTGGTCCATGTCCTTCTTGTGCTGGGGGCTCCAGAACTGGACACAGTACTCCAGGTGGGGTCTCACCAGGGCAAAGTAGAGGGGGAGAATCACCTCCCTCGACCTGCTGGCCACGCTTCTCTTGATGCAGCCCAGGATGTGGTTGGCCTTCTGGGCCGCAAGGGCACATTGCCGGCTCATGTTAAGCTTCTCATCCACCAGCACTCCCAAGTCCTTCTCCTCAGGGCTGCTCTCAATCCATTCCCCGCCCAGCCTGTATTTGTGCCTGGGATTGCCACAACCCAGGTGCAGGACCTTGCACTTGGCCTGGTTGAACTTCATGAGGTTGGCATGGGCCCACCTCTCCAGCCTGTCAAGGTCCCTCTGGATGGCATCCCTCCCTTCCAGCGTGTCGACGGCACCACACAACTTGGTGTCGTCGGCGAACTTGCTGAGGGTGCACTCTATCCCACCGTCCATGTCGCCGACAAAGATGTTGAACAGGGCCGGGCCCAGCACGGACCCCTGAGGGATGCCACTCATGACCCCTCTCCACCTGGACATCGAGCCGTTGACCCCCACTCTCTGAGTGCGGCCATCCAGCCAACTCCTTATCCACCGAGTGGTCCGTCCATCAAACCCATGTCTCTCTAGTTTAGAGAGAAGGATGTCGTGCAGGACAGTGTCAAAAGCTTTGCACAAGTCCAGGTAGATGATGTCAGTTGCTCGTCCCTTGTCCACCGATCCCGTCACCCCGTCATAGAAGGCCACCAGATTGGTCAGGCATGATCTGCCCTTGGTGAAGTCATGTTGGCTGTCACCAACCACCTCCTTGCTCTCCATGTGCCTTAGCATGGTTTCCAGGAGAATCTGCTCCATGACCTTGCCAGGCACAGAGGTGAGGCTGACCGGCCTGTAGTTACCCGGGTCTTCCTTATTCCCCTTTTTAAAAATTGGGGTTATGTTCCCTCTCTTCCAGTCATCGGGGACCTCACCAGACCACCACGACTTCTCAAATACGATAGCCAGTGGCTTGGCAACTTCATCCGCCAGTTCCCTCAGGACCCACGGATGGATCTCATCAGGACCCATGGAGTTGTGCACCTTCAGGTTCCTCAGATGATCCCGAACCTGCTCTTCAAGTACAATGGGCAGTTCTTCATTCTCGCAGTCCCTGCTTGCACCTTCTACAGCTTGGGCGGTGGGACAGGAACTCTTGTCAGTGACGACTGAGGCAAAAAAGTCATTGAGAACCTCAGCCTTCTCCATGTCCTGGGTAACCAGGACACCAGTTCCCTTCCAGAGGGGGCCTACATTTTCCCTGGACTTTCTTTTGTCCCCTACGTACCTATAAAAGCTCTTCCTGTTACATTTTATATCCCTGGCCAGATTCAGTTCTGCCAGGGCTTTGGCCTTCCTTACCTTATCCCTGGCCACTCGCGCAGCCTCTTTGTAGTCCTCCCAGGCTACCTGTCCCCACTTCCACCCTCTATAGGCTTCCTTTTTTACTTTCACTTGGTCCAGGAGCTCCTTGCTCATCCACGCCAGCCTCCTGGCCTTTTTGCCCAACTTGTTTTTCATCGGGATGCACCTCTGCTGAGCTTGGAGGAGGTGCTCCTTGAATATGGACCAACTTTCCTGGGCCCCTCTTCCCTCCAGGGCCGCCTCCCATGGCACTTGGCCCATCAGGTCCCTGAAGAGGCCGAAGTCCGCCTTCCCGAAGTCTAGGGCAGAGAGCTTGCCATGTATTTTCCTTGCTGCCCCGTGGATCTTGAACTCCACCATGTCATAGTCGCTGCAGCCAAGGCTGTCCTTTAGTTTCACATCCCCGACCAGTCCCTCCCTGTTGGTGAGCACAAGGTCGAGCATGGCACCCCTCCTTGTCGGCTCCTCTATCGCCTGCAGGAGGAAGTTGTCAACCACACATTCCAGGAACCTCCTGGACTGCCTGTGCCCTGCCGTGTTGTCTCTCCAACAGATGTCAGGGTGGTTGAAGTCCCCCATGAGGACCAGGGCCTGTGACCATGAGGCTGCTCCTGTCTGCCTATAGAGCGCTTCGTCTGCTCTGTCTTCCTGGCCAGGCAGCCTGTAACAGACCCCCACCGTAACGTCCCCTGTCCGTCCCCATCCTCTAATCTTGACCCATAAGCTCTCTGTCAGCTCCTCCTCCATCCCCAGGCGGAGCTCCACACACTCCAGCCGGTTGCTGACGTAGAGAGCAACACCCCCTCCTCGTCTCCCCTTCCTGTCTTTTCTAAAAAGCCTATACCCTTCCATGTTGACGCTCCAGTCGTATGTGTCATCCCACCACGTCTCCGTGATGCCAACGAGGTCGTAGCCCTGCTCGTGTGCACGCATCTCCAGCTCTTCCTGTTTATTCCCCACGCTGCGTGCATTGGTATAGAGACACTTCAGCTGGGCCCCCGACAAAGCCGACTTGCTGGCTGGAGCGACAGGGGTGCTATTGGATCACAGTTTAGGTTTATTTGCACTTATCTGTGATCCCTCCTCAGCTTCTGGACCCTCGGTGCTGGCACTGGCGCCATGCTGACAGCAGTGGGCTGAACTGTGCTCCCCCTCCCCCAGCAACACTAGTTTAAAGCCCTTTTGTTTACTGAAAGTAGCTGTCCTACACAGGAAAGATTGGTTGGTTTCACTGGTTCTGTAACAGTATAGTAATCCACACTTGCTTTGCATGAAGTGTTTGAATAGATAAAGCTGTACTAGATTTGCGTCTTAAAACTCAAGATTCTATAGAAACTGTATCCATAGAAAGCAAGTTAGGTAGCTCCCAGAAATTATTTTGCCAGGGACAGCAACGTTCTTTGGGAGATGTGATCTATTTTTCTTTTTCCTTTTGCCAACGTGCCCAGAAATTTGCTTTCCTTTTTTTTTGAGCAACCTTGTTTTTAAGCATGTCTTTGCACATAGTAATAGACACACAATCTGCCTAGCTAGATACTTCAACCTTAAAATAAAGTAGTTCTTTGAGTTCAGTGAACAGCAACTACATAAAATAAGCAAGTTTACAATTTAGACCTTAATTATACAAAATACTCAAGCATGTAATTACTTAAGTCAACAAAATAATCAAAATAATTACACGTACCAGTTAACATTCAAAGACTTTCTGATCTCACAGTCAAAGCTGAGGGACATTACACACTGGAGGGCCAAAACTTACAGCCTTCCAGCCATAATGGGTGTTGCACTTGCAGAACAAAGGCAGAATTTGGCTCTCTGACCATCAGTACATATGCAATGGATTTACTGTAAAGATGTTCTGCACTGTAGTCATTGCAATAAATGAAGGGTGGTATATGCTCAGTTAGACACTGGTAAACAACAAGGTAAACAACATCCATTCATCCACAAAGCACTAATGAAACTAATATCTGTTTGAAAATGTGTGCCTGGGTAAAAATAAATAGCTTAGCTGCAATAAAAATCTATCACCTGCATTTTTCAAGAAGCTGTTTAAGTGCCAAGTAGATACCCCTGAGATGTAAGGATAAATAACAGGTTTCATTTCCTTGCTTTAGAAATGCTGGGCTCAAACTATAGGTTACAAGGTACAGAAGAACCTGTGCTAGCTCATATCAGCTCTCCAGATAGTTTAGGCTATCTGGAGAAAGCACTTCTAGTTGGATCACAGCTCTAAAGCCTTTGTAATGCCAGTGTTATGGAAACTGCATTCTGCGTAAGGCCAAGCAGCTATCAGACACCCAATAGAAGAGAAAAATCCAGTCGGTTAGTGTATAAAGTCCGCTCAGGATATGCAAGTTCCAAGCCTACAGTTTCTCCAGTGGAAAAAAAAATATATTTTCTTGAAGTGCAGAAATTACAGACCTTATTCTGTATGGATTTCAGCACTATGATTATATTATGTCATGAGCCAGATGTGCATTCTCTGAAGTCAGTGTTCATAATGTCTCCTACTTGAACTGGACAAAATTTGATAAGGGCTGAGGTATACTGTAGTACTTCCATACCTAGGAACCCTGTCTCCTCTACACAGCTGCCCATTTTCATGAAACTTTGAGAAACTTGAAAGCTTAGAGATGACAACTCTGTTGCCAAATTTAGCTGAACTTCATCATCAGGCTTAAATGTTTTTTGGGAGACAAAGAGAAAACGGCAAGACTTACTTACTGAGATACACGCCTACGCATAACCTTTTAATCTTCATTTCCTTAGAGAATTAGAGTACAAAACCATGTTTGTAATATTCATTATTACCAAAGAGGGATCTTCAAAATTTACATAACCTTTTCCCAATTCAGTGTAATCTCTGCAAGTCTGCAGACAATCTCAGATGAGGATGTACCTTTTCCTGACGTCTTTTACCTCCTGAATAACACTGGCTGTTAAATGGTGGAGCACTCAGTAGAAAACCAAGAAGACCTAGATGATAAATATTATGCTCAGCTTGGCAATTTGTATCTTTTAATTTTGTAAAATGCATTTCATGTTTTCTCCCTAGCATCTTTTGCTCTGCAGCCTCTCCTAAGGGCTAAAGGCCAGTAACTGTAGTTCAAGCGGCGTGTCGTTAACCCACTTCACTGTGATAGTAATATTGCATTCCTCTTGCACTGCAGGCGGCCAGGTACATGGGTTGTGAGTGTGCAGGCATTTAGAATCATAGAATCACAGAATAGTTAGGGTTGGAAGGGACATTTAAAGGTCATCTAATGCAACCTCACTGCAAGGAGCAGGGACATCACCGACTAGATCAGGTTGCTCAGAGCCTCATCCAGCCTGGCCTTAAATGTTTCCAGGGATGGGGCATCCACCACCTCTCCAGGCAACCTGTTCCGCTGTTCTACAACTCGCATGGTAAAAATTTTTTTCCTAATTTCTAATCTAAATCTACCCCCCTCTATCTTAAAACCATTACCCCTTGTCCTATCACAACAGACCCTACTGAACAGCCTCTCTCCATCTTTCCTGTAGGCCCCCTTGAGGTACTGGAAGACTGCTATAAGGTCTCCCCAGAGCCTCCTCTTCTCCAGGCTGAACAGCCCAAACTCTCTCAGCCTGTCTTCATAGGAAAGGTGCTCCAGCCCTCTTATCATCTTCGTGGCCCTCCTTGGGGCACATTCGTGAAAGCTAAGCTTTGGCCCACCTTGACTCACCTGGAAGTCCCCAGCTGCTCTAGCATGGACAGATTTTGAGTGCATTTATCAGCACCCCAGCCCCCTTAATCCTTTTTCTTGGTCCTGATTTCTATTAATTAGTTTTTGAGGATCTGAAATTACATGTAACTGATCTGCAGGAGACAGGTAAGCAATAAAATGTTGGTGGAACTAACTTCTGATTAAACCTCCTGAATAATATGGTTTTTGAGACAGGGTGAAAAAAGGATGAGGGATAAATAAGGAAGTGGAAAGAATTAGAAAGATGTAATTTCAATTTTTTTTTTCACTCTAGAGCTTAAAATGATAAAACCCAGAGACCTCAAGCATGAGGTAATTTTTCCCAGCATCCTGCTTTCTAAAAATATCTGGTAGCTCTTTTCTTTCTCCACCTAATTAAAAGGATTGATGTCAGAGCCTTCTGTTATGTCAACAGCTTCCCTGCCTCCATTTCCCTCCTCTCTCCTACCTGTGGCAGCAGATGCCATGTGTCTGTGAAAAGCGGAGTCACACAGCTGCACCAAAACCTTCCCCTTGGGTGTGTTAGGGAGGGGTGCAAGGAATTAACTCCACAATAGTGTGGCCAGGCAGAGGGAAAAAAGCAGAAGGGAAATCTTGACCAAAGCCAAAACTTGTTCCTTCCATACATTCACATCTTCTGTTTGCCCACGCTACAAAGCATCCATTTCGTGGGACATCCTCAAAGACTACAAAGTCTAACATAACAGTGCAGATAATATCAATAAAAGGTTGATCCTCTTTGGAGACTGTGGAATAGGTCAGAGGTCTTCAGGGATTCCGTTTCTCAGTATGCACCAGTTACTCTGGTGTAGATATTTAAATTTCACAATCATATAGCAGCCACTTTGCTTTATGAATTACTGTGCATTCACCAGAGTCTCTGCCAGGCTGTGTTTTGCAGAGCATGTCTGTCCTCACCAAAATACAGTGCTGAAGAATTAGCTCACAAACAAGGTGTAACTGCTAGACACCTCATACAGACACCTCTGTGAGGTGTTAGTAGGATGTTGTGGTGAAAACTTAAACAGAACCTTAAAAATAAATAATGAAACACTTAAATCTGGAACATGTCTCCAAATTTCACTCCAAACTTCTAGAATCTGCATTTAAATAGATTCCAGGAATGGCTAATTGAGATACTAAGTGTATTTTCACACATCCAGTGAACACATATTTTCTGTGTGTGTGCTCCTTTCTAAAAGAAGAGGAAACTGGTGGATCTATGCCTGGAAAATAGAAAGAGGAACCTCAGGAGGCTATTTCTGCTCTTGAAGATATTGGAGAGGGGATAGGAAAGAATGGCAGAAATAATACATATTTTATCACAATTCTCTCCTCATTACCATTATTTTGCATCGTCTTTGGCTAGCAAGGGATCTGCTTGCTTTTTAAATAAATAAAATTCAAAAAAGGAAACAGTTATTGTACTGGCCCAAGTACTGAGGCAAGTTCCCAAAGACCAGTTCTTCCATGCAGCGTGTGAATCATCATTTCCAGGAACCCACAGTCATCATCATTAAAATCTGGCCACTTGCTATAGTGACATACTGGCAGGACACACACGGCTTGCAGAGTTGAGGGATAATAATGAATTCCAGAAAAATCAGATTAAAGATGGAGACCTTGAAAAATGTACCTTTTAGCCCTTATTTCATTACTGCACTCCCTTGTGATCTTCAGTTCATCCTCTCTCCTCTCTCTTTATCCATATGGTCACATTCCCACAAAATTTATTTGACTCAGATATTTAGCTACAGGCTTGTCAAAGCTTAAACCTTCTCAGGTGCCATCTGTATAGCTGCAAAGACAAGGAGGACTAGCCTGATCTTACATGCAGCCTATAGGTATAAGTAGTAATCAGTTAGGTGAAATCTAGAAGATATCTACAACCATAAGATTTCATATCCTATTGTCTTGCCCCCTTGCACCACACATGAAGTCTTTCTAGGCACCATATTCCAATGTGTTTGAATTTCTCCACAGAAATAACATTTAAGTCATAGAAAATGGGATTGAACAGGCTCATTAAAAGTTCTGTCTGTCTTTCTAAAAATGCTGCTTCAGGCTCCCTTACAAAGCCTGGAGGAGGAATGCTTCATCCAAAATGCAGACTCTGCTCTCATTCACAGGTGGTCAGCCTGCAGGACTGGGCTATGGCTCTCCAGGTGTCATCCCATCAGTTCCTGGAAGAGTTCATGAGGGCAGAGACGAGCTCTCCCTTTTGCTTGTGCAGAACTCAATACCACCATTGTTACCGCAATGAGAAAGCTTTCCTATAGCAAGAGAAAGAAATATGGCATCAAGTAACCTTCAGCTATAAATGGCGTTGGTTAATTGCATACTTTTAAACGGTGTCCACACTGACTATAATGAGCACTTGATGATCTCCAGAGTCTGAGAAAAGCTTATCAATTAATTAGAACTGAGATATAAATTATAAGTCAAAACATGACAAAATAATTGTAAGCGCTTCTTCTCTCACCACTCTATTACGCAATGCCTAATTACACTGACTTGCAACCTGCTAACCCCATTTGAGTTAGGGTCTGGCTGCAAGGACAAAACCATCTTGGAAAAGCACCTTGGTGAACATGAGGTTTCTGACATCCTTTTACAATACTGAGGTCACCTGATCAGCTGGGCAGGTGAAATTTTAAAGGAGGAGTCTCTGAGAGATGAATTTTCCATCTGTTCAGAGAAAATCATAAAAGGAATGAAAGCAAATTTAACAAATGACACAACGAGAGTCAATTGACCAATGACTCAGTTTCATACCTGAGTGAGAGCCAAGAAATAATGTGCATCCCTAATCACAGAAAGATTTTTCTTTGAAGTGCCATCTCCTAGTGCACGAGCCCTTGACTGAAAGGAAGCTATGTGCTATGCTACTGTGTCACGAAAAATAGCTGCTGCCAGTGAACTGATTGAATTAATTGGTTGTGCAGAGTGTTTCTTTCCAATTAAAGTGCTGGAACTCAATGAAAAATTTTATACCTCTAGCAGGACTATTTTAAGATTTACACACATTGCTAGTATTGACAATTCTTAACTTTATACTTAATAGATCTAAATAATTTATGCCTTAATTCTCTCCTGTTGCAGCTAACTCTGAATACATCCTGCTATAGTAGAGAAGCATTCTTTGAGGGATGCACAATAACTAGTGCCTAATTCCAAAGATCTGTATGAACTCTCCCAGCTCTTTGTCAAGAAAGGTCTAGCTTATTTTTGCCACACTTGATGATGAAATGATCATCCTAAAATTATTAATTGACAGACTGCAGTACCAGAACCATCAGCATTAGATAAATTATTTCCTCTTTTGCCTTTTAAATGAACCTGTTTTGTTCCATATTTTACCAAAGTGTGAGCACTTATGGGTAAAATCTTGTTGGATCTAAGCCACTTAGCAACCTTGGGGGCACAGTCCTTTGCAAAAAAAAAAAAAAAAATTGCTCTGCAGCAAAGACAAAACAGGGTAAAAATACATGCCTTGTAAAGTTATAATTATGTGAAAGCAAGAAATGGCAGTAAGAAGTACTGAGTGACTTTAAACTGGTAACTACTATACAAAAACAAAAAGACCAAAATGGACCATAAAGGTCTGCTTATTTAACTTGCTCAGTGACACTGACCAAAAAAAGACCCTGCAGCAGAGATTGCAACAGGAGTTGTTTAGGCTCATTGTAGGGTGCTGCTCTGATCTATAAACTTCTTTGTCAATGAAAAATTTATTGGAAAGAAACATGCTTCATTTCCAAGGACATCATTCATTTTGGGTCCAAAGTGGCTCCTGTCCCACTTCAAACATCATCTCATCTCACTAAGTGCATAATATTGTTCTTGACAAAAATTCAATATAGCCCCATTGAGGGCAAAGGGACAATTACTGACAAAAGAAAGAAGAAATTTAATGCTCTTTTAATTGCCTGCTCCAATAGTGCATGTCCTCTCACACATTCCCTAATTTAGCTCAAACAAGCCAAATGGTATCTCATTCATCAGCTATGAGGCATTTCAGCAGCATTTGAGAAACACTGCTATTTTTCCGAAGTTTGTCCTGTGTTTAATTTCAGTGTGCATTCAGACCTCACCATTTCCAACCCAAGCACCAGAGCATGGGGCCATTGCTCTTTCAGTGTTAAGCCCTTGGGAGCAGGATGTCTTACACCACACAAATGCAACATTATTCCAGTTTCACAGTTGTGTGAGGCTCCCAGTCACTAGTGAAAAATTATAAAGGTAAAGGCTGTAAAAACCCACCAATTTAGAGTTCATCTTCCCCTTCAGCTCTTCTTATTCTCTTTAAAATGCTGGATATCTTCAGGGGAAGGCTCATGCTCAAGCTTTTTACTGTACCTTTATTCCAACAGCGCCATTCAGCCTCAGCCCAGAAGTAATGTAGCATTTGGATAAGGATGCTTATCCCCCTTATGTCAGGAGCCCTCAAGGTCTATGCTTTACTGATTCTCCATAAAGAGTAGAAGAAGTGTCTAGTCATATTGTATGTTTTTGTTGCATTATAAAATACCTGTTTAGGGTCTAATATATTCTAAGCAAACAGAAGCATGATACAGCTCTAAAGAGGTATATTATTGATGCATGTAAGCACATATCCAGATGATTTTACACAGTTATACGCAACTAACTGACCTGCAACAATTAAGCATTTAAACAACTGTTAATCACTTACAAACTGAACTTGAAAATGCACGGTGATCTGTAGTCCCACTAAGTCTGAATTAAAGCCGATGGTGCTAAAAGTATTAATGCTCCTTCCTTTGCAGCTGCCCAGAGTCCCAATGACACAAACCAAAACTATGTTATTTTTGTCTTGCTTTCAATAAAATGCACCCGCCTCAAGTCTCCTACACACTTTATCCTGAATTTTGAAGATTTTAATTGGAGTTAACACATTTATAAATGAGAAAATCTGGACTCATAAATGTCTATCATGGATTTTCTTCTTGCTCTCTCTCTGGATGACAAGAAGAAGAAGGAATCCTACTGTTCTATGGTGGAAAACTAACAACAGATTAAGGACTTAACGGGGAAATAAACCAGATTCTCTATATCTTCCACGGAAGAGTGTCTGATTCTATTTAAGTAAATGCCAAACTCTAAACTGTTTCTAAAAAAAATCATATTGAGCTAAAGATTCATTTAGTTTTCAAGCAAAATTTTTCCTGACATCCACAGGCAGAAGTTTAACCTGTAACAGGCCTAGGAAAGAGATGGTCAGCCATTGGCATAATAACACAATTTCAGACCAATTAAAGAGGGTAATCCAATAAAGCAAGATCCTCTGTAAACATAGTACAGTATTAAACATTTCAAATAGCTGTAGACAAGAACAACCCAGTTTATAAGCTAATATAATTTAGAGGCCTTAATTTGGCTGATGTTACTGAAAGCAGAAAGATGCATTCTAGCAGACTGCTGCATCACAAGAAGGGCCACAAAAGTCCCAACAGGCTGACGATCCCAATGATGGAGAAGGCAGATGTCTCAGAAACAAGGAGAGCTTTTCTATTGAGACACAAGATGCCAGAGGCATGAAGTTCCCCTCAGGAAAAGAGAGTCAATGAACCAGACGATTCACTCATGCAAAGTGGCAGAGATCCAGCAGAGATTTGCCCTAATTTATGGCATTCTGTCATGTTAAAGGCAGAGCTAGCCTGCCTTAACTTTAGGACCCTACTCATGAAACTAAGCAGACTTACACCATGCACACTTTTTAAAATAAGAAAAAATATCCCTTATCAAAGACATGTGGCTGACTAGGGTGTGGTACGTCTGTCCTTTGTGACCTAAAATTATCTACTCCACATGGCCATGTGACAGGATTTACCCAGGTAATAGAAAACAGGAAATTTATCATTCCCACTGTGTATATTCCATAAGTCAGTGCAGTAGTTACTTAACAGATGGATGCCAGGGCAACAAAGGTGGACACAGACAAGACAGGCACATAGCAACAGGGACACTTTTCCCAGGATCCCACAGGAACACTGTAGCAAGGCCTAGACTCCTCACTTTTGTGTGGCCTCTATCTATGTTTTTCCAAAACATGTAATGCACATCAACAAGTGCCCAAACTGAGGAAAATGTATGTGAGAATTAATCCCGGAGTAATATCTGTCCACTTACAGTTAAAGCAGGCTTTCTGCCTAAAAACTCTCAAGAAATGACATGTATACCGTCTCTTGCTGTTCCACTCCCACTCCAAACACTTTGGCTAGAAGCGATACCAAAACGTTAATTTCACTTGTAAATGTCACTAAATGAAACACAAGCAGACTGCTCCTGTCCTCCATCCCCAAAATAAAAGCTTTTCACCAATGTTTATTGCAACCACCATCTAAAGCCCAAAGATCTGCCATGGTTTCTAGTGCGATACTTATCTGGGGCTATGACAAATTACATGTCCACATTTAGCACTGTTGTGGTGTATAGTCAATTTAGGGACTGGAAACAGTCCAAGGGCCTCAGATAGGATGCTGCTTTTTAGAAGATAATTTGTCTGATAAGGAGTTATTCATAATTAGAGATGGCCTGTTTCTGGTGTCCAGGCTAAATCAGATGTATCAATAGCAAGTGCATTTTGCTGATGAATGAGCTGCATGCTTACATATGTCAGATACAGACATTGGCTGCACCACTGAAGTTTAATGGTTCTCCAATGCTTTCCCACAAGTCTCCCACAGACCCCAAAGAAATATGCAGTCCTCATGAATTCAGTTATAACACTGTAATTCACTGAGCTGAGATACCTCAGCTACCTGGTAATGTACATGAGAAACAGCAGTACGGACATGATAACCCTCAGTCAGATGATGCAGCATGCCTATCCAGACACTTCACACTATAGTGAGGCCATGTGAAATCGTGGGATCACAGGATAATTTGCATTGGAAGACTCCTCATGAGGTTATTATGTGTTTGTTGCATTTTCTCTTCATTTCAGGGGCAAGCCAGTTTAACCACTGAGAGCCATTCAGCAAAAGGTGTATGGCTGTGCAGAGGGAGGCTGGCAGCTAAAAGGCTGAGCAGCACCAGTTGTAGTCTAAGTACCACTCACATGTTAACCACCTGAGCCAGGAATGCTGTTATGCTCGCTCACATGGATTAGATGTGTTGGGACAACATCAATAAACTACAGTGATGACAAGCCACACAATTGTCTTGCTGTGAGGGAGTCTTCTCCAATTGCAATTTATTAAAATCATATACTCCCAGCAGAGCAACACAGAGCACTGTAATGTGAAAAAAACCATTTGTACTGTAGAATTGCTATTGCCATTTGTAATATGATACTTATTGTCCCTTCTGTAAAGACATACCCAGAATCTCACCACATACAGACAGGTTCTCCTAACACAAAATGCACTGAAGTTGGTGCAAATAAAAGACAAGCAATCTTAATCCTAATAACAATTTTCAAATTTTCCAGCTTTTTTTTTCAGTGTGAAGTAAATACACACAAAGTAAAAAATTGAAAAGGAGAACATTTCAGACAGCTGTAAAGCTTTTGAGAGAAAAGAGTTTTTACTTCAGTGGGCTACTTCCAGGCTAGTCACTATCACGAGCTCACGACTGTGTGGGTGGTTGCTGTTTTGTATTAAGAGCATCTCTGTAGACATACAGACTTAACATTTAAACATTTACAGGCTCTGGGCTGCAAATCTCTGTGTATCAGCAGGATGTTAACACATATATACAACTCATCTTCTAATTGCAATACCACATGGAGAACCCACGCAGATGGAGGCTCCATGGAGGGGATGGGACAAGAAGCGTCTCAGGGATTTGGATGGTGTTTGTATGCTGCCCTCATTGAGTTTTCCCTAGGGAGCTGCAGAACAGAGTAACTCACAGTTAAATGGCAGAGGTAGAGCTCCTGACAGTCTGGACAAAAAGGACCATGAACTAACAGCTCTGCGCTGTATTTCCTGCTTTCCAGTGAAAACATTGTGTGCACTTCAGCTCTTCAGCAGGGCTACAGACATAAATATGGTCTCCAAGAGCTAAAGATAATACACAAAACATTAAGCCAAAGAGCCACAGGTTAGACTTGCCATGTAAGTGGCAAAAAAAAATCCAGATCAACCAACTTCATGCAGGCACACCTTGGGGAATCGCCTATTGGGTGTTATTCAGTGTGAGCAAAAGAACATCAGTCTGCCTTCCATTACACTACATACATAGGGAGCGTGCTGCCAATTTAAGATGTTAGTTGAAAATAGCTACTCTGCTTTTAATTCACTGTTGCAGTCCAAATTAACTTTCCTATATAGCTGTGGCTTCAGGCACCTCTAACAAAAGCTGAGAGCCAGCATATTCTTGGCTAGGTTTTTCCAAACGTTCAGAAGCATTATTTGTGCAATGTAGCCAGCCGAGAGCTCAATGCGGCTTCAAAATAGACACAAACAATACAGTCAATTTAGGGATCATCCAAAACTACTGAGTTGCCTGTGGCAGTCTGAAAACTACTGACTGCCAAAGAAATCAACCTAAAATTGCAACACTTATGATTTTATGATTATATCTCAAATGTTGGCAAAATTGTGGGCCTTAAGCAGAGTCCCTTGGTGAGAAGCAAGTTTAATCTTCAGTCAACATCATTTTAGCTGTAGAAAAAACAACCTGAAATACGTCTAGTAATTACTGGCTCCGACTATTTATAAATAATAAGCAGTTGGCCTTTTGGAAATACTGCTAGAATATATACTGCACGAGTAGCAGGAAATTGATGTCCTTGAAGATAACTGAACACTGGAACAGGTTGCCCAGAAAGGTGGTGGAAGCCCCATCCCTGGAAACGTTCAAGGCCAGGTTGGATGAGGCTCTGAGCAACCTGATCTGGTTGGGGATGTCCCTGCTCTTTGCAGGGGGGTTGGACTAGATGACCTTTGAAGGTCCCTTCCAACCCTAACCATTCTATGATTCTATGATTCTAAGTATTATCTGAAAATAACTGCTATCACAACAGCTGTACGATAAACAGCAAAGGATTGTCTGTAGCATAAATACTGCACAGCTATGGGTCTGCAAAACACTGATAACTGACAAGCATTAACCATTTTTAACAAGGAGGATATACAATACAACATAATTGCTGACATCAGCTCTCTGAATTTGTGGAAGCATTCAAAAAGTCCCAAATCCCTTTTCTTTGCATGAAAGATAGTATTTATGTCAAAAAATCATATTTGAGTTTGCTGTTAACTGCCATAGATGGTGGCTTTCTGTTGAAAGCAAATAGGATTTCGTTAAACTTTGCAATTTGATGAGCAACTTAAATGTCTGTGATCTTGTACAACTAAAACACTGAAGTCAGCACTGGCTACTCACATTATTTTTTGGGATTCATATGATTTTTTTGGTTGTTTAAAATATTGTTGCAGCTCCTACAGTCACACAACTCCATCAAAATGCTACCAACACCACTTTTCCTTTTTCTTTTTCTTTATTTTTTTTTTTTTTAATTTAGCAGTAAATATCTAGCTCTTGCAGCTCTGGAGAAACTCTTGCAAACAAGATACCATAGAAGTTCACAAACCAAGAAGTAATCACAAAAGGACTCAGACTACAATCTGGGGGCTTATCTATTTCTTTAAAGATTTAACTTATATTTTTAGAACTCTAAAACTCATCAACATATCAGATAAACAGTCCCATGATTTCATGCCACAAATTGTAAATGCTGGAAGGTTGCAAAATGGAGGAATTGAGAGACTTGCTCCTTTCTCATATCAGAATATGCAAACTTCTAAGCAGGCCTGAAAAAAAAAAATGCCTGTCAAACCTGCCCAAGGACCTGGTGCTACATGCCTTCTCAGAGGATAGGGTAGGTTTTTTCCAGAAGAGGGGTGTTGGTGATATTAGCCTGCATAGGACAGGATGGATCATACAGTCCAGGGCTTCTCTGTCTGGGGACTTTTTCCAGCACAGCTATTCTGCATTAGCTCTGCTAGGCACTGATGTATCAGAATCAAAGGATTTTATTCTGAATTAACTAGACTAAAATCAGTCTGAATAAAGAACCAAGTGTTCGTTAATTGCAAGGAACCACAATGTTTTAAATTCACACCCTATTTTAATCCTACTTCCTCCATCCTCCCGCTTCCACCAAGTAAACTGCATCTCAGAAACTAAAAGCATCGTTGCAGCCCCATGCTTTCTGGGCTTTTCCTCGGGAAAAAGAGAAAGACAAAAAACACTGCAGCACTGACATTTGCAGCAGATTTGCTATGCTAAAGAAAAAAAAAACAAACCAAAACACAAAAGCAAAACACAAGACCAAAACATGACAAGTGGGTAGGGGATGTTTTCACAGAAATACATGCTAAATTGCACAGTACAATCTTATGATGTCACTGGAGTTATTGAAGGTGATGCTGAGTTAAGTGAGTAACACAGTGTGTTACAGTGTGTAATAACACTTCAAGCTCAGTATGCTCCTGGGCTACGTAGAGGATTCTGAAAAAGCAGCCAGGGAGACACCTCAGACTGTGGCAGCTGCTGAAGCAGGAAGCTGTCCCTTTAGTGTGTACAGTAGAGTGGAGAATGTGTTATAATTGGTTTCAAAATGAGTGGAGAGTATGTGAAAATTCATTTTCAGGTAAAGATATTAGCTAAATGTATGGCCTTTTAAAGCAATCCACAATGAAGTGCTTAACAACATTGTACTGTTACAGTTCAGTGCCAGCTGTTACCCACTGTTTGCAGGTTTGAGCAGCCACCTTGGAGCCCATGTCTGGAAGAACTGGCAGGCTGACTGGAAGAAGTCCAGAAGCAGGTAAAAAAATCACTCGAGGTCCAGAAAATATGACAGATTTGGGGCGAGAGGGGATGAAGTGACATTTTTTATAAGGGGAAAGACATGAATTTCCAAAGCCATGATCCAGAGAGGAATGGAGCACTCTATTCACTGCATCTGTAGCAGATGGGACAAGCAGTTATGGCCCTACAGGGCAGCAAGGTTAGACAACAGGAAAATCTTTTAAGCAATGCAAGTCCTTCCTGGGGGCACTGTGGGGAGCCTGCCCCACCACTAGAAGTCCTTCAAATTACTTAAAAGAACACATTACAAAGTGACCCTTGGAGAAAAAGATGAGTGACACAACCTTTCAACACGCCATTGGGCTGTATTTGGCATGTGCTGTGGCCAAACTATGGCAGAACTCCTGCTCACTAACTGCCTACACCCAATCGCTCAATGTTACTGCAGATTTCTCTGTACTATCTCCAACAACAACAAAAAAAAAGGAGACTAAGCTGCTGTCAAAATATAGCAAACTAGTGAAGTTTGATGGTGTGGAGTTATGAGGATACATTCTCCCTTTACCATAATGGCTTGCAGAGGCAGGATTTGATACAGAGCCAGGGAGTGCAACAAACACAAATCACGCTATGGCACAGACTCCAAGAAAGACCTATGCCCAGGTTTCTGCCATGAGGGCTCAATAGGTCTAGCAGTTCCCATTGCCCTACCTGTTTTCAGCAGGGAGCCCTTCACCCTCATTCGGTGACTATGTGTACTTTTCCCATAAACATTGCCCCCGCATTACACAGCTAGTGAGCTGGGAAATGCAATCAGAGACCAACTGCTTGTCTTCTATTGCCCAGGAGCATCAAACACGTCCACAAGCAAAGAAGCGAGATGGATGTGGTTTCTGTCTCCTACCAATCACTCACTACCATGCTGTGCAATGCGTAGGTACTCCCTCTCTCCTGAAATCCTCAGCGTCCAGCAGCATTACCCTTCCATGCTTGTGCTGATAACATTAGCGCCTCCACCTTTCCTCTGCCAACTTGGAACGTCAAAGAGAATGACATGAACAAATATTTCATAATCCAGGCCTGAATTACTTCACAAATAATTACACCTACCTCTGATAATTCTCTGGGGTCAGTGCACTGAAATTTCTGCACAGTTAACAACTGCATTACTCTAAAGTGCTTATTATAGAACTCATTTAGGATGCTATCAAAAAGCAGAAGCAAAGACATTTTCTCAAAATGGAACATGTATGGATTTCAGTCCTGTCATGTACTATTGGGAAGTCCCTGAGCAGCAGATGGGGCTTGCAGGCTGCTCCTTGCAGCCAGTAGATTTTGCATCACTAAGTATGGTTAATTTATTTCCCCATCTATTGCCCCTCTACCACCTTCAGCTCCCAGTTAATCTCCACAGACAGGAAGGACAGAGAAGCAACCTATGATTTTTCTTCATGCAACTGACATTCTTAAATCATCCCTAAGCTTTTCAAACATAGCTTCACTTGGTCTTTCTAGGTTAGTACTTTGCCAATGCTGTAAAAGTTTGTCACTGAGTCCACAGCTATAAATGGTTATAAATAAGTCAGTTAACATGAATGGGGTAAGGAGTTGCTGTAGCCAGTTTCTGTAGGGCAGACACCAATGCAGTGGAATGGAGATCCAAATGTTTTTACACAGTACAAAGAAGTAGCGAAGCTTATAGACCTGCACACACAGACATAGACATAAGTCCCATAAATGAGATACCCAAGAGGGCTATACTGCAACCTCCCCAATTCCATCAGCTTAACTAAAAGATGTGAGAAAAACATGCATTACAAAGCAAATACTTTGGCAGATTCCAAGGCAATTAATATTAAGAACTCAGCATAAAGTGAGATGTATGCGTTATATTTACACGCAGACATACAGATCCTTTGTAGAAGGGATTCTCAGCAGCTACTCCCATCACTTCCACAATATCCTCATTAAAATGTAAAATCAAGTGACAGCAATAGCTTCCAAGAAAGGGTGATAGGGACCGCTGCTGTACAATGCTCAGGCATTACTAATCTAATGGAATAGCCATGAGGTCAGGTTAAAGTTTTATGCATATATCCATGCATACATCCAGTCAAACACATCATAAATGTGCTCATTCCCATGATGTGTTGGGCACTGTCCTAACTGCCCAGGCCGATATGCTTACTCCAGACAATACAATGAATTCAAGGACATCCGAAGGCAAGCAAGATCCAACAAGGATGACATGAGTTGCTCCTGGGAACTCTTATTTTCTGACCAGTTTAGCTGTTATAGAGTTGCAAGGAGAGACAATGTATGAGGCAAGGCTGAAGTCCAGAGATAACTTCCCCTATTCTTTGCCTTTCCCAGTACATCTTAGATTAAAAACATACATGAACATAAAGAAAATGAAGTATAAAAGAACAGCAAATCAAGAGATGTCTTTAGACTCCTGGAACTTAGTCTAAAACTTTAATTCTTTCACACCTGGAGCCACTGCATTTTGCCTTGAGACACTCCGTGACTCAGCTGTTGAAAGAAAAGCAGTTGCCAAAAGGCAAGAAAAGCACGGGAAAAAAGTCAAGCTGAGATTCTCTAGTTGAGAGAGCCTTGACTTCAGCACAGCACACTTCAACACTCCCTTCTGTCTTTACCACAGGCTTCTGGGTGATATCAGAAATACAGGGACCACCAAGTGAGTTTTTCCCCCTCCTCACTGTTCTGCTAAGGAAGATGCTACAAAAGTTTCACTCATCGCCATGTTCTTTTTTTTCACACACAGGAGTTACTCCTCTCAGCACGCCTCATGCTGCATCTCATGCTTCAGAGATTGCACAAGAATAACGGAGAAAGAGAATAAGGCACCACCTTGAAAACCTGGCAAAAAAAAAAAAGAGTTTCTGGTGCTCAGTTATCTGCAACAGGTTGTTAGCTACTGCCTTCTTCAAGGCCAGTCCAACTCAGTGCAAGTAACAGATGCCCCTTCTTCAACATTTATTCATTCATCTGGAAATTATCTTAATACTGCTTTGACAACTAGCAGCCACAAGCTGCCTGGAAGAAATTGGCAGTATTGCGAGCAATGCAAAACCCCTTTCCTCAGGTGTTAGAAGCACAAGGAGGCTGCAGCAGATGGTGCTGCAGGGTTTGCCACAGCTGGCTGACAACAGATCCACGTGCAGCTCACCTGCCCTATGTACCAGAGCAAGGGGTAGGTACAGGCAGTGTGAAGTACCTACCACACCATGGATGTACCGTGCTTGGCCACTTTCACCATTTCTGTGCCAACATCATGCTCACTGTCTCTTGAAAGCTATCCCACTTTAATATGGGAGTAAGACAGCCACATGGGAATTTCTACACCTGGCTTTTCATCCAAGGTCAGTGTGCCTTATCCTATATACCATGTGGGCTGGTAGGAGCATCCTGTCACAGCTTCAGGAAAATTTCTGCTTGCCTATTTGCTGGATGCCATAAGCACTGGTAGCAGTGCCAGGTATCACCTGGCTGTGTTCCCTGGCCTGGCACTGCTGACACCACACTGGTGTGCAATCAACCACTAGAAATAAAACTGAGCTCACAGGCACAGAAGGGCAGGGCTTTGTCTTCCCTCCTGAAGAGGCTGTGGTACCTACATAGTGCTTTATGCTTCCCTAATTATTCCACTACCGGGTACATGAGTTGGCTACCATTCATTTGTCTGCACCCTCCACAATGGCACTGGAGCAGATCTGGCAAGGCAAGAGCATCAAGTTTTAACATCTGACTCATGCCAAATGGGATCAGCTACAGATTCAGTCTCTCTGCCTGGTTAAGTAATTAATTTTTTCCAGTTGCTTTCTCCTCCAGCTGCCGCACAATGAGCTGCAGCCCATGACACACTCTTAGTTTTCTCCTCTCCTTGCTTTTGCCAGTGAGCATGGCACCACATGCTGGAATAGCCCACGACAGTAGAGAGTGACTAATGTGCACATAATCACTGGGTTTTTTTTCCCTAGTTCCACCAACCTTTTCCCGAGGAAGCAGAATCTGTTAAGGAGAGGAGGACACATGCTTTGTGCAACACGACAACCCCCAACATTGCTTGGGAAAGTGTTGTGAGGGAAACAGGAGCTCACCAGGCAGCATCAGCTAGAGCTTCTAGCGCTCCTGCTTTTCTGCCAGTGTTTTCACTGCCTTTCTCTTGTTAAAATGCCCCATGGAAGAAAAGTCATAAAGGACTTCTTTGTGCTTCCGCAGAGATGAAGAATATCACATTATACCCTCTGCACCTCTCTTTTTTTGGAAGGCATACCAAAAGGTAAAATTGCACAGAAAAATCTGCATCAATCCCTTTCCTCTATATAAAGTGTTTCCTATACTTGTAGCAAACAAAGCAGGCCCTTAAGAAAAGTGATTTTTGCCCTGCAGTGTTTTGCTCTGATATAGGGAATGCAGGGCCAACACGTACGGACTGCTGAAAATGGATATGCTGCTTCCAATTTGCTCCTTGATGTCTGGTGAGAAGTCCTCCCTAATCACACATCTTAGAAGAGCTGAGGACTCCTCCAAAGACAACAGAGGAAACAACGGGAAGCTGCGATAGCTGTGGCAAGACCTGCAGCGAGTTAGTTCATCATAAGATGAATTATGCCAGGGCACCCCACAGCATTCTTGCTATATTGTTATCATGACAAGGTATTGATTGCCATCAGCTTTGTATCAGCTCAATGCTGAATGCTTCTTCTGTCTGTAAAGAAAAGCTTGCTGTGCTACTTACTGTTGCTAAGCATTAGCCTTGCTCTCTAAATCTCTGCACAGTCAACAATCTATTATTTGATGTCCCAGTATTCAATGTAAAAAATAGAAAAATAGAAAAAAGAAACAAACATTTTAAACTCTATGGAACAAAAATCTATATTGCCAAACATCACTATAACATTAATAATAATAATAATAATAATAATGAAATATGATCTTTGTTTTTCTACTTGTACTGATATTCAACATTGTACACCAAATTCAGGGAACCCCTGCACTTGTGGCAGCAGTGACAACCGTGATTACATTTTATGTAAAGAAGACTAGTAAATATTCCCAGAGCCATGGAAAAAGAGATGTTGAAAAGCAAATGTGAGAGTCTGGAGGGTAAAAGTGTTACTTTACCCATTCTCTTGTATTTTCAAAGAGGAAGTGTGGTAGCAGTGCTGCTCCTTTAAGATTCCAGAAGCACTGCTAGCACAGGGGAAACAGAAATAATTTCTTTATGAATTGTAAGATAGTTCTCATTCTGTCAGCACCTCTTTCTCAATGAAACTTTGGAGGTGATGAGTCCTTTGAAAATCTCTTCTGCAAAACAGGAGAATGGAAGCAAGATCCCTGTTGTATTACTGTTTAAAATGCATGCAATTTAACCACGTTGGAGTAATGTTGGAACAGGGACACATTTTCTCCATCCTATTAAATCTATTACTGTATTAATATTTGCATTTGCTTTCATATATTGCATCTACCTCTTTTACAAGCAAACGTACTTACAGGTATATTTAGATGCAACATCCTTTATAAATACAAGGTTGTGTACCTCACTCTCCAGGGAAGACTATCTTGGAGCCTCTTGATTTAGAAACAAGAGGTACGTCTTTTGGTATGCCCCACCTTACATAGGCATCAGAACTTGACCAAGGAAGGTGGGAGGGAATTCTCTAGCAGCTCTGAACATCTCCAGCCTGCAGAGACAGCTTGTCATATGATAACACATTCAGTATTAAAATTCTCTTGAATTGCCTGTGAAAAAAAAAGACATCTTCAGATTTCCTTTCTGTATGTGCATTGAAGAGCTGTGCCACAAAGTACTGCAGTAGAAAGACATAATGAGCTATGTCCTCTTTGAGATGTCCAAATGCTTGACTTCTTCATCATTTCTGAGCAGTTCATTGTGCACATTCTATTTCCACTGAGCCATTAGCTGACTTCTCTTTCCTTCTCCATAACCAGTCTCTTTACTGATTGATCATGCTAATTATCAAGTTATGATATTTTTCCCTTCTTCTTGGAGATTGTGGAACAGGGGATGTAAGTAACCTAGGGAACTTCATTTGCTCCTTCTTGTTGTCCTAAGCCCTGACGGCTTCCAGCAGTCCCATGCATGCTTCCAGCTACAAAGCTGAATACTGTGGGACAGGAGTGCAGCAGTCAGAGCACACTTTTGTTTGGAAACAAAAGACCTCCATTCCATCTCTGCCTATCATGTGCAATCATGAATCTCCCTTCCCTCCCTATAGTCCTCACAGAAGCGATGGTTTCTCACTTTGTACAGTGTCTGGCACAGCACCTACCCAGTCTCACATGGGTTATGTAGATCCAACCATTTTTCTTTCTGAAGTTCCTATCAATATGAGTCTAATGCAGCTGGATAGAGAAAGTCAGCCTCCAAGAGGGCAACACAAGAAGTATCCCATTTTGTTGCTGAGGTGATAGGCAGCAGGGCTAACCTGGAAAAAGTGATTATAAAAGCATGCACTGTAAAAATAAATAATAATAATTTAAAACATTTACTCCATCCGCCAGGTCTCAGAAAGGATACAGAGAGCCAGATACATTGCAGTGTATTTCATTTTTTCAGAATTTGACAATGACTGGGCATATGACATTCCTGTTTGCTGACTCTCCTGAGTTTGGAACAATACTGTCCTCAGAGGGATTATCCCTGAAGTTTCCGGTAATAGAAAACTACCTCCTACACTACAAACTCCTCACTGCAGTATTTAGAACATGCAGCAACTAGATTAAAAAAAAACCACCAACAACAAAACACCAACAAAAAATCTCCAAAACCAAACCCTGAAAAACACAGAGTTGAAACCAAGAGTTAATCTGAAACTTTCAAGTTTCAAGCAGGGCAATATGACACTGTTAAATTTTTCTCATAGATCACCGTATCCCTAAAACCAGCTGCCTCCAGTTGACAAAACTCGTAAACAAAATTGTTGCACTGTGACCAGGGTGAAGTAAAAGGATAGTGACTTCAGAAACACATAACTCTTACCCTTCAGAGTAAAAAGTAATCTCCTTATTTTATTCTGGGACCATGATTCAGGCTCTGAGGTGAATAGTGTCTCCAAGAGGGTAAGGATAAACGACACTGGCACCAGGTTACAGAAGTTCTCTCAGTCACTATTCAGCTTTATTTGTTTTTGGGGCCTGTAAATTACTGATGACAGAGTAAAGGCAATCTGTGCCACCGAGGGAATGTGCTGTGAAAGCAAGGCACAACCTTGTTTCTGCCATGCACTCAAGCTACTCTTTATTCTTGGGCTGGAACTTTGACTTCCTCCAGGACACAATGACCTCTGAGCATGGACATAACTATTTTAGTGGTACAGAGATGTCTGTGCATAAATGCCTGCTCCTCCAGAGGCAATAGGTCTGGAAGATCGTGCAGACACCACCAAGCAAACTGCCTGCAAGTCAGTATGAGCTAGGAAATATACTCTTGCAGTTTGGGCAGAGCAGCTACATTCTTCACTTCCTTGGACCCTGGCACTGCCTTTAGCTGTGGAAAACCATGTCCTAGGAGTGCCAGAGGCCAGCCCTCCTCGATCTCTGCATTCATTTTGTCCCTGTTCCCTTTCATCTGCTCCCTCTCTGGGAAAGCAGCAGACTCTCTCGTCTCCTGATCTTTCCTCCTTTTGCACTGTCCTTGCTAAGGTCTTTCCTTTCAGGCAGGAGGCTTCTGCTGACTGGCTGCAGGAGAGCTGGTGAAGGTCCGCTTCCAGATTTCCTCTCCTTAGTACTGCCCCTTCCATTTCCACTCTGCCCAGTCTTTTCCAAGGTGCTTCTCAGGAATGGGGTCAGCCTGCTTCTGGCTCTTGGTCAGCTGAATCTTCTTCTCCCTGTGGCAGATGTTTGTGACATGCAAAGTTCCCAAAGAAGAACATGCTCAAAATAAAGGGCATTCTTAAGCAGCTTGCCAAAGCCACCTCCGCTTCCCAAACTTGGAAATCTTCACTGCATATTTTCATGCAATGAGTTTAAGAACATTTTTCCTGCTGTCTGGAATATGATATTTCAGAGGCAATCCTTTTAGGTACTGTGCACAGTTTCATGATAAAGACATAATGATAAAGCGAGGATTTTCAAAAGGGGATACTGGTTAGAAACACAGAGTAAAATTAATCCTCACCCCAGTGGCAAATTTTCTGTGTGGTAAGCTTCTTAACTCAGAATGTAGCACTGTAGAGTCACTGACTGAATGTTTTAGCCAATAAAAATACATTTGTAGCAGATGTTAGCAAGTGGTCTCAAAACCTCGGGCCCATTCTTGTAACCCAAAATACAAAAAACTTCCAGCCTGGGATAAATTATGCACTTAGAAGCAGGAAAAGAACAACACAAAAAACTAACCTGGTTTCATTTTGCACTGCAGATTCAGACTGACAACTGGAAGTGTTAAGCAGATTGCCCCAGTTCATTTTCAAGCACACATGGGCACATCTTCAAGTAAAATTTCTCAAGACATCAGAAGTAAGAAATTTCTAGGTTGTTCTGGGTTGCACAGTAAGTGCTATTCTCAGAGCAATAGAAGGGGAATACAGGCAGAGGCACTTCCAAAAGCCTGTCCAACTCATGTTGCCTTGCAGAACACACCATCATCAATTCATAGCTCTAATAAGAATATGTTCTGCCCTCATGTGGGTTGATCCCTCACACTGCTGCATGCGAGACTGACTTCCCCTGAAAGCTCACCACCTGGCAGCTTTCTTTATGACACTCCCAGAGGGTCTTTTAAAATCACACTATGAAATTTGAAAATCCAGATCCTTCTTTCCATGTCTAAAGGGGCAGAGGGCCACAGCTCTCACCTTTGAGGCCTGGTAGCTGCAGGAACAGCTTTACCTGCGGCCACATGAAGAGTTGCATCCCAGCATTGCAGCACTCCCATAGCCTGTGACTTTACCAAAACACTGATGCTGCATACAGAAGGTGTCCCTGCTGACACTCAGTTTGGGAACTCTGTATGGCTCAGAGCCTACAAAACAGTAGGATAATGAGAAACAGAGTGCAAACTATCCACTCTCCAAGCTTAGTCTGCATCAAAACCATAGTGATTCTCCAGATCGCTGTAGCATGCTAGAAATTCTCTTTTTTTTTTTTTTTTTTGCATCATCTGACAAAGAAGGGAAGAGAAGTGTTTCCTCCCTGGACTGCCTGAGAGACCAAATCAGGCCATGAAAATACTCTTGGAACCAGCTGATGATGGACACTAAATACACAAAGATATTGAAGCCCCTAGGAGAGGCTCAGCCTTGGCAAGTTGTGAAAAAAGTGTTTATATCATACCTTAGAGGATTGTAAAGCTTTCTGAAAAAAGTGCCATCTTCAGAAGGACTCCTGTGGTTAGTAAATATCCAGCTGGTGTGCAAGAAATCAGGTCTATACCTGCACATAAACACATAGACTTTTCCAATCTCAGTTCATTTTTATTATACTGGTAATGAGGATGTCACTCTTCCTTTCAGAACAATATGCACTGAAATATTCAAAGGACTGAAACAGAGAAGGGAGGCACTCCACCATGTTTGTGCCATGGATTTCAAAAGTTTTGAACGACACTCTCACAGAGTCCATTACTTCAGCAACCCATAAGGTTAAGTATGTGAGCCCCAACTGAACTGATGAAGCTAAAGACAGACCACAAGTAAAAACTCTGATCCTCAATGTATTTCTAGCTTAGAATCACTATGTATTGGAGCCGCCTTTGAAGATTTTATCCCCTTTCACAACTTACTCTGCTTTGAATTTCTTTACCAGCTAAGTTTGGCTCTGATGGAAGTGATTTATTAAATTTAAGGCTGGTGACTGCAACCATACACAGTGAAAATCAGGGCAGGTGGAAGGGCCAGGGAGTGCAGAATATGTGCTCGTAATTACCTCTTCATTTGTAACACATGGCTAACTTTGTTCACTGACATTTTCTAGTGCTGTGTGCTCGCTATACCATGCTCTTCTCAGCATTTGAGTCATTTTGAGAGGAGCAAGATAATTTTTTACTACACTGAATATATTTTTGCACTGTTACTTCTCTAGACAATCACTTTGTTAGAGATTTTCCACACCCTACACTTGAGAAAATTGTTTTTCTTTAGAAAAAAATACACTTTGATACTTCTGGGGGGAAGAATTGCAGAACTTTCATGTATTGTGCATGACAAGGAAGTTTTGCTGGACCTCAATCCCTCCATGAGCCATTGAGTTTCAAACTGGGAACATCACCTGTTCAAAAACTAAGGTATGAGGGGACTTGTACAATTAACTGGCTGGTTTGTTGCATGCAAAGGTCATCAGCATCACTGACTGACTTCATATGTAGACACAGCCAAATTCATCCCCTTCCCTCCCCAAGACATTCAGCCGCAACATGAGGATGCCAAGGGACAGGGGGATCACCTCACCTTCTGCCATTCTCATTTTCTCACAGCACTCCCTCTGTGTGCAAAAGTAAAAAATCCCGGTCACTTGTAGAAATGAGGGCTAGGGGGAGAGGTGTCACCAAGTCATTTTCAGTGGGAGGAAAACTGGAATAGAGCACCACCCCAGCTGCAGACAACACCTGACATGAAATGGCAGATGGAGGGGGACAGCATCTGACATACTCTACAAAGCACTGCAGCTAGCAAGCCTATGCACTTCTAACATTGTATCCAAGGGAGCAAATTTCCCAGTTTTCATTTATTTCAATGAGAATTTGAGTGTTTAATTACTACAAGCCACTCTGAAGGGAGAGGGAGGAAGAGGGAGCCACATGAAGATGCATTCACAATTCCAAAGTCAGTATTTGTGCTGCTAGCCAATGAATCTGTCAATGTCCATAAGTGACATGTTTGGATGGCAGCCATCATTAACGAGCACATTGGAAATATCACTCAATTCTAATTACCAGCTGCTTTGGAAAGTATGAATGTCAGTCTATCTAATAGAAATGATTTCACATGCATTGTTACAAAGTACAGCAGAGATGTAAGAGTTTCAAGCCTTTACAGCCATAATTTGACAATTCAGATGCAGTCAATACTTAATCTGGGCTGTGGTTCAACATAAAATCTTTTACTGTCATTCAACTGTCTAAAACATCAGTTAACAGAAGGTATTTATTGTGGGGTGTTGGAGGAAATGAAATCAGAAGGTCTTCTCTTGCTGAAAAGGCTCTGAATGCTCAGTGCCATCACTGAATTTGCTCTAGGCCATGTCAGTACTATAAGCTGGCAATTACACCAGCTATTTGCGATGACAGGCTTTTCAATTGCGAAATTCAAGAAAAATAGCAGGCTTAATTGTTGCTGTAAAACATTTCTCTCCAGCAAATTTATTTTTGGTAATCTGTAGGATAAGCAACATCTGAAAGTAGATATCCCCTGTAGCTAAGTTTGCACTAATGAAGGACAGGTCCAAAAGAGTTTACAGCCCAAGAGCCCTTTCGCCACAGAGATTTTCCTCTAGTGACTGCCAAGAAAAGAAGCACCTTCACTATCCTCCCCTAATTCACCTGGGGATGTGAGTGGGGGTAGTTTATACTGCCCTTGACAGCTTCAGTATTACCTAGAAAAGTCAATCAGTGACATTGTAAGCTTGCTGTGAAAAAGAAGATAATGAGGAAGGGGAGTGCAGTGCCTGAAAAATGCCAGGATCTCTGACTAAAGGGGGGATAGAGGAATGGGTACACTAGGAAAAAAAAAAAGCATCAAGAACAACCTTGTCAAGGAACAACATGACAACACAGCAATGTCAAGCGCAATGCTACCTGGCAGCAGTAAGCAGTCTGTGTGGGGCAATTCTGCTTGGTAAAGCAGGGCATCCCAAAAGCAAGGCAACCTGCTGCCTTACCTTTTCTGTCCTTTTCCCCCACCTCACTTGTTTCAATTAAAAAGTAAATCCAGAAAACAGGCATTTAACCTGTCATGTGGGTAAAACACCAGGTCAACTCCTCCAAGTATTCTGGGAACATTTTCAGGCCATTTACTTCTGCAGAAATTGCTTTTCTACTACTCAAAACAGCGCTCTAAAGGCAACCTGGGGAAGTCCTTTTGTTGCGAAATAGTACAGACTGGTGGGAGCTAGCTATAAACTCCCTCTGGGTGCTGGCTGAGCAGCAGGGTAAGCAGCCTATGCCAAGCCGCTTGTTGCCATTGTTAGGAAGGCTATGGCCCTGAGTTGCAGGCTGAAGCCAACCCAGGTCTCCGTGACTGAGGTCACCTCATCAGCAGAGGCATGTGCATGACCTGTGTCCATGCACAGTGAGCCACACAGCCCTCTCCAAGCTACAGAGAGCTTCTTGGACATCCTGCCCTGCTTGCGGGATTACTCCGTAAGCTGGAAAGTGAGACATTTGTGCATGCATGTTCTCCAATGCTGATGGACAGCATTTGTAAACAAGATGATTTGGGGTGCTCAAGCAGGAGTCTCTTAAACCTATTTTTGAGTGCATGTGCTGAGTACTGAAATAGCATTCCTTTCAAAGTGTCAAGGGGACACCCAGCAGCTGAGACACTGCTTTCACCAGCCATGCCTGAAAATCTTACTTTGCACAGTCCTTGCAAAAGATTTGTGCAGGAAGACAGAGGGGTTTTTGCCATTTCTGAATGCAAAAACAAGTAAAACTCTAAACATGTGACTCTTCAGAATAGACCTGTGAAATATATTTGAGCTTTAACCTTTTAATACTTGGACAGGGATCACTCAATACTCCTTTTTCCAAGCTTCACTTTGTCTCTTTGCACACAATTTTACGAATCTGTTAAAGGTAAGGTTCTTACAACTTAAAAGGACAACAGCAATCTTGAAATGAGTCCCATTTTGAGGGGATGGAGTGAAGACAGTTTCGGGTACCATGCAGTGCCCCAGGCCACCTCTTAGCCTTTGCAAACACTCATTATTTTTTCCACAGCCTGTTCCAGTAGTAAATTTCCTACAGCTGGAATGGCACCCTGTGGGACTGAACAGGCTGCGGCAAGCCCTTCACAGAGCCTCCTCCTGCCCTTGCATGCACTGTGCACCTCAAGGCATCCCTGCCTTGGGGAAGTCTGATTCAGTGCCTCTGTCAGGCTATCAAAAGTTAGGATGTACCACAGGCCTCAAATATGTTAACACTCCCATGTACTTTCCCCTGTTATGTTTCTTTTGTCTTTATTATTTGCCCCTCAGACCAGCCACCTGCTTCCTGCAGCTTCCACATCTCTGTCCTAAAGATTTTTATCTTACGTAGTAAAGGTAGAGGCTTTTTAGCCTCTACCTTTACTACGTAAAGCCTAGGGCTTTACTACTACTTAGCCTAGGGCTAAGTCAAACTCCTGTCTTAAATATCTGCTCTGTTAACTCCATCTCCACAGGAAGCCCCAGTTCACCTTCATGTAAGAGAGACTCAAAAGGTAGGTTTGTCACCTGTCTGCAGCTGGCACTGAATTTCCAGGCAGAGTGCCCCATGACAGTCTCCTTCTCTGTTTTCATGGCAGAGGATTCCTCTTGTAGGAGTTCCTCTTGTATGCTTGTTCGAGTAACTGTCGCCAGGCTTTCATACAAGAAAGATTTATATGGATCAAGGTGCCTTTGCCTTGCCAGATGCTCAAGGTTTGCAGTTGGTCTCGCTCCTTGTGCTCAGTTAGCAAGTCCCCCATCCAAGTAGATTTCTGATACCAGAATGATCCAAGCATGCTTTTATACTAAACTGAGGATATGTCAATACAAAGCACTGCGAAAGGAAATTTACATTTCTGTGCAGCAAACTGCAGATTTATAGCCTTCCTTTCCTTCATGCAAATGCTTGCATGCACATCTTCCAGTGGTGAAAAATTCTGGTGGCTCAGGCACATGTAAGCTCAGAAACATATCAAGATGCGCATAGTCTTGAACAGGTTGCCGGACTCATGCGACTGCAGTACTTGACACCTCCCAAGTGATTACAGAGAGAAGACCCAGCACTTAGATGCACAATTCAAGTTTATTGCAGCTCTGTTGCTCTGCCGCTGAAGTGGTGGATAAGAGAAAAAAACTGAACGTCGAAGTGATCATGCAAGTGCTGCTTGAGATGGGAACAAACAAGCAGATGCTGTAAGCTATGATACATTGGCAGTTCGTAGTCAGCTTTCTTCTGGATTACAGTGTTTACCAGAGTGTAGTTAATGATAATATATTGCACTGATATAAACACCACTGGAGGACCTGAAGGCATTTTGCAGGCAGTAAACCATTAAGTTGCATGAATATGGTTTTTGTCAATTACCCTCCTCTCCCAGCAAAACTTTCGGCTGGTGTAATCTTGCTGAGCTTTGTGCAGTTATGTAAGCAAGAAATACGACCTTGAATTTATGTAAAGGAACTTAATCAAGAAAACAGTGTGGAAAAATAAGAGTACTGGGAATATAATTTTGCAGGTTAGCTTTACTATAAACAAGTTGTGTGCCTGCAGGCCCGCCCTTGCACCTCTCCTGGTTGTTTGCTGTTACAAATTTTATTTTACACTACCGTACCTCTGGAGTCTGCAACTCAGTTGCTGTGATCTCAGCAGAGGCAGCAGGATTCTCCTGCTTGATCAGTTCAGGCACCTCGCCTGGTTGCTTGGAATAGCAGAGCATGGGGACACGTTTCTGTTCTTTATTTGGTACACCAGCAAGAATGACAGTGATCTTCTGGACATGACAAGGATGCTGCTTTTTATTACTATCATCCACTTAGTTTGCAAGAACACAGAGAAAGATCTCACTGAGAATTTTTTGAACTTTATTTCCTTTCCAGCCTACAGCTTCAGTGTGTAAGGAAGCGAGACCTAGATCAAAGCACATCAGCAGGGAATACCACAGGCAGCACAGAAATAGAGTATGCCTGTACACCACAGCTGCTGTTAAAAATCCCTTAAAATTCCTGCAGCATCTCTGAACTGAGATACAGCCCCACTGGGAAACAGTGGCGGACAGTCAGGAGTTTCAAGCAAAACAAACATTTCCACCTAGCTTAACTGTTAACACAGCATACACAGTAGACTTTTCACTAAGGAGCACACCTTTTCTCCACCGGTGTCCATGCCATCACCTTTTGTCCCTGCATAGCAGAAATACCCATTTTCTACAGCAGCATCTCAGACTTAGCACCTCCTTTTCTTTTCTGTCTTCCACACGGGAAAATAAAACTGACCAACATACAGAAAACAGCTACAGACAGCATACGGCTATGGACTAAATTCTCAAAACTGCCTAGTCTTTTACTTCTGTTTCAGAGATCTCAGTCCTGAAAAGTTTAATGTTATCAAGGTGGCCAGAAGCCTAGCATAGGACCCAGAAAAGAGGGTGAGTGAGCTGGGCTTGTTTGGTGAGGCAAAGAGAAGGCTGGAGTGCTCTTGTAGCAGCTTATAAACATTTGAAGAGAATTACAAAGAACTTCTGCCATCAGCTGCAGGTGATATAACAGGGGGCAATGGCCATTGGGAGACTTGAGCCAGACAAAAGGAAAACCTATAGGAAGGTGCAGAGGATGATGCAGCCCTGGACAGACTCACCAGGGAAGTTTTCAAGGCAAAGCTGCCGTGATGTAGTGATGGGGGTAGTCTTGCTCCAAGGGGAAAGCTGGATTCAGTCACCCTCCTTCAAACCAAACTTTTTACATCTTTCTGGTTTTTTCTTACTGAAAAGCCTAAGTATTCTGAGGTACATAGATGTTTTTGAATAGTGACTGTATTCAGCAACTTAAACCAGCTTTTACCTGGGATCTTAGTGAATCTTAACAAACATACAAGCAACACGGGACCAGCACTGTGATTTTGCACTGGCAACAGCCTCACAGGAGATTTTTTACTGTTCCTGCCAGAGAGCTGTTGAATCCAAGAAGAGTAGCGCTAGGAGCAACTTCCAGAGGAGCCTACCTTGATTCCCTTCTCCAGACATGACCAGCACTTAGATCAGTATCCAGTGTGTAACATGGCATATGGTACGTGACAGGTATCCTGCCTGACTCTAATCATCACTCTTTTTAAAATAGAGTCAGGGTCAGTGTCCACAAGGAAATAGCAGGGTGTTTTGTTGTCTGGCTGGATCTCAGGTGGAAACCTCACATTAACTGAACCAATGAAACTGTCTTGGAGGAAGTGCAGAGTGAGGAAGAAAGGGAGGAAGAAGGACACAGCTGGTAGACCATAAAGTGAGGAAGTTCTATCATTAAGGTAAGTTTCTTGATTGTTGTGATAAACTTTAATCTGTTAGAATATATCACAGAGGTATATCACTTGTCATGATGACAAACGAATGACATTTTCCTCCCTTGAGACCATTTGACTTCATCACATATTTTGACAGCTACATGATTCTGAAGACAGCACTTGCCAAGAGATGTCTTCATAATTCACAGATATTTTCTCCAGAGATAGGAAAGAAGTTTAGTGAAAGTTCAAATAGAAATTAGGAGAAACTACCACATGTGCTTCTATTTTGGTTGGGGATTTATTATCATAAATAATATCACAAACTAGCAATTAAACTGAAATTTTCAAAACTATTTCAAATAAAATTAAGTAAGAATTACTCTTCATGACTTTGATAACAAGTCAAAAAAAGTGGAAGACTTTAAGAAGTTTCTCAGATTGGTTGGTTGTTGGGTTTTTTTCCTCTTGTCTTCTGGAATCTTAAATTCCCACTGTCACTGATAGGAATTTATCTTATTTTGGGTTAAATTCAGGTGATCTGTAGTATGTTAAAAGTATATTCTAAGTCTGAAGGACAGAAGACACCCACATGACTTCAGGTCACTGTATTTCAAGACAAATAATTTTGGAGCTGTCATGATATAGCCTGTGCCTTGTCTGTGACCTCTTCAGAGCAGTGCATTCTCAATTTGTCCAAATACCTACATGTAAGGTGATGCTTGTTTACATTTCTAGCCTTTACACTAACAAAAATGTCTCTTCAGAGCTTTATTTCAACTTGTAACAATGGAGTAATCAAACTCCATTCACTACCACACTGTTGATGTGTAGACATTAATTTATATAGCAAGGAAACAACACTGGAATTACTACTGTGAACTGGATCACAGGATGCTAGATGTATTATTGCTTTTTTTTTTCAGTATTGTATGCCACGGCCACCCATACCCCACAGAGTTTTACAGAATTCATGTTTTGAAGTCAGAAATATCAGCCTATTTGTTCTTGTTAGGTCGCAAAACTCCACCTGAAAACATTGGTCAGTCTCAATGGTTCATTGTCCGAAAGCAGTCTAGCTTGGCAGAGAGTCACACTCTGCTGCTCTCAAAGGGCAAAACACTAAATGTGGAGCAGGCACAGTCTACTAAGAATATTCATATCATTCATGGCAATTTATATGTGGGAAGTATAATGTAGCACTCAGAAAACAATAATCCATATTCCATCTTAGCAGGAAGATAGTGTAACATCCAGTTATGCGAAAACTCCATCTTAAGCTCAAGTTAGTATTATATTAGATAAAACAGTTCTTAGAATTCTTTCTAATTTACCCACTCTAGAATTTCCTATGAAGTAGCTGGGCGGAAAGCCTCACATTGTGTCAGAAGTCTGACTTTATGTACACTCTTATTGCAGTATAAAATATTTCAAATGTCAAGCAAGTTCTTTTCAACTTTACTTGAAATCCTTTTTCCCTCCTTTACTGCTGTGTTTTGGGGGTTTATCCAATTCATTCATTTTGCATATTACAACTACATCCAGGGCATCTTCCATCCTAATTACTCTTAACTTGCTTGCCATTTTACACAGAGAGAATATGACTGTTTTCTAATTTTGCACTGTTTTTCAGGATTTTTTTTTGATCAGCAGTCAGTATTTGATGCAGTAATGCCCATGATTTTGAGGCTATTTTTCCTTATTCCTTCAGAAGTTAGGCAGTGGGATATAGAGCTTTCTGGGACTGGGGAGTTTTGGTGGTTGGGAGGGACAAGAGTGCTGTGGCAAGAAAGAAAGAATTGCATGATCACTTAAAATCTTTCTGAGGTAGAGCAAATTCCCAGAGATGAGCTACCTGCTTGAAAAGGCACACAAATGTGTAGGCTGAGGTTAAGGAGGTAAGACTTTTTCTGTGATCATTTCTATCCAGGGACTAGTGCACACAGCCTAAATGAACAAGCTGTACATATTAAAATGCCCACAGCCTTCACCTGACATTTCTTTTCCAGGAGGAAGCCAACTTACACCTGCCCCACACTACCCCCAGTATCCCCTGCTGCACAGGAGCTTCTTCAGGGAGGCATTTATGCTTTTGTCTAATAATTCTACATCTTTGTTATGAAACACATTTTAACTTGCACCTGTCAAAATCCTAGTGTAGACAGGACAATCGTTATATATCACAGATGATCTTATTGGAGACAAATGAGTATTTACTCTGTCAAGCTACCATATTGTAAAATCACTTGCCGTCTTCATGCACATCAGAGATGTTTTTCTTAAAGTAGGCATGCTTTCATTATTAAGGATCCTAAGTAGAAAAGGAGGGGAGTTATTTCACATGGGAAAGAAGTTTATGCAAAATCAGGTTAGTAGCAAAAGAGTTAACAAGTTTATCAGCAAAAAAAAAGCCCCCTGCCACTTAGTCTTTTATAGAACCACTGTTCAAATGCAATACAAATACACTACTGCTTAAAGGGAGAGTTTATTTAAAAAAGCATAGAGCTAGAGATGAATTTTTATGATAGTGTCAAGTTGGTCATTAAATTCTGCAAATTAACAACACAGTGAGATGAAAGACACTCTTGGGCATATCAGGTGAGGTATTTCTCAGTGTGGTGTTTCCCTAAGTGTTTAATGTTTTCCTGGATATAAAGACTCTTTATTGCTTCATATAAGGTTAAAGTTAAAGGGCTGGAAACAGCCGTTGTGTCTTTGATTATGCCCAATATCTCATTCATTGGATGGTGCTGGGCAAGCTGTTTCACTTCTGGGCCATCTGCAAAGGTTTAATAATAACATAGATAACACCCACGTTTCTCCAGCATTGCAGCAGTCTCAGTCATATGACATCTGAGAGACTGCTCTTGATTTCAATTCATTTTTATAAGGTGCACAGAAAGGTAATACCATGCACTATCACCTGTTCTGTGCTCTTCCTGAATAGCAGCTGAATGAACCTGACATCATGCTCCACAGATGCTCCACATGGAGGAAGTTTCAGTCACACATAAAAACCTCTTGTGACTTCAGACCGCCCGTGCAAGGAGACTACAGGGATGCTACTTCAAAGCATCTAAGAAACAAAGTGGTCTAGAAGAAATAGTATGAAATGGTTATTCTCGGATGTCAAACAATGACATGGAGGTAGTATGGGAAACAGAAGCTAATCTAGGAACAGCAACTGGCAAAAACAGTTTGTCTCAGAAACAAGGGAATTGATTAAGAATCTGAAATTTATTTCCAGGTGCAATATTTTGATGTCATTGCACTCTGGAACATTTTAACAGTGTGGATGAATATGAAACAACATGAATACGAGCTTCATATACCTTGCAGAAGTCTTTTTAAATTAGGTCATCCCTGTGAATCTCAGTTGACAGTCATGCTAAGGGACTTTCAGACAACAGTGAATACTTAAACTAGTGACTTTCAAAGCAGCAGGAAAGCAGTACTACCAATGCTTGTGATTTTACTGAGAATTTCGTAATGTTCTTTACAAATTCTGATGGTATGTAAGCAGATGAGAAGCTCAATTTTCATGAAGAAATAAACTTTCTAGACTTTCTAGCTGCATAGGAAGGGTCAAAGGCACAGAGGAGCCACAACCCAAAAACTCTGAAAGTGGAGAGAAAACTAATAGACTGTGCTGTGCGTTTTAAGGCATCTGGTGATTTAAGGGGCTATAAGATGTTCTGGCAAGACTGACAGTGAAAGGGGATTTTGCATGTGACAGAGTGTGAGTTAAGAACCAAAAAAGAAGAAATCCACAAGCTGGCTTGGATCCTCAGACTCTAAATGTCTCCTGGAGACGTAAAAACCGCAGTGAAAATCGGCTGGCATGAAGCCTAACATACTTTTGGCGGAGAAAAAATTACAGTAAAAAGCTATAATAATGTGCCCTTGCTGGAACCTAAAACCACTAGGCTTGTGGTCCCAAATGCTGCTGATTTCATCCTGGGTGTTAGCTTAACTTGTTTACTTTACAATCAAAAGAAAATTCACTGATAAAAAAAAATCCTATTTAAGGAAGTGGTAACATTGTAATTCCAAGAAAAACTAACTGGGGACTGTCTGGCTTGTCTTATAAAATATCCACTCAGAAATATGCAGCTTAGAAAAGCAGAGTTGTCTGAGCTGAGCACAATGTCAATGCTGCTAGGGGATGTGTAGATGCCCATCTAGGTTACCTACAACACTCCAGGTTGTCTTCTCCTTCTTGAGCCTGTCTCCAGGATACTGTGCCTTGGCTCACCACCGATTTCATTCTGTCATTCAGGCAGTTGCTTGAAACAAAGCTTCCCAGCCATTCTTCATACCTGTGTCAGGCCTATTTTTGGCCAAACAACACCTGTTTTCAGGACTATTCAAAACTGTGAGAGGAGACCAAGAGCTCCCTCACAGGGAAAGAAAGTCAAATGATGGGGAAGTATTCATTCTGGGATGAACATGATGCATTCATTCACTCTCGCATGCATGCCCAAATACCATCCCACACAGTAAATTTACTGCTCTGTTATAAGATGGCACTTACATCCCTCTAATTTACTTTGGTAGACTGACAGCAAGTAAGAATTTTAGGTTTCATTTTAAGAAGTTTCTTGGCCTGGTAATTGTGCAGCTTTAAACACGCAGTACACTCAAAAGACTCAAATCAGAAATCAAATACAAAAGGATCCAAAATTTATACATAAGTGCATCAGTGTACTTAGTGCTATTGCAAAGTCCTCCAGTCTAGACAACCTCCATACATTCAGGAAATTCTAATTAGTTGATTTAATTAACTAAGATCACAGTCAAGGCTTTTGCCAAAGCACAACCTGCTTCACAAAGAACTCTGCTTGGTCTTTTTCTGGAGTATGTTAAAGTATCCTCTTTTTTCCACCCACCACCTATTACACAAGTCATAGATCACATTTGTCCCTACTGCAATTTTACTAATGTGGGACAAAATCCATTGTGGAGGACCATGCAGGAAGATTTTCCCTTAGTCTTCACTGACAAGGGCTCTTGTCTCACCACCCAAGCTGTGGAAGGCACAGGCAGGGACTGTGAGGATGAAGAACCGCCCACTGTACTCAAAGAGCGGGTTCGGGAACATCTGAGGAACTTGAAGGTGCACAAGTCCATGGGACTTGATGAGATCCATATGCAGGTCCTGAGGGAACGGGCGGATGAAGTTGCCAAGCCACTGGCCATTGTATTTGAGAAGTTGTGGCAGTCTGCTGAGGTCCCCAATGACTGCAAGAGAGGGAACATAACCCCAATTTTTTAAAAGGGGAACAAGGAGGACCTGGGCAACTACAGGCCGGTCAGCCTCACCTCTGTGCCTGGCAAGGTCATGGAGCAGATTCTCCTGGAAACCATGCTAAGGCACATGGAGAGCAAGGAGGTGGTTGGTGACAGCCAACATGACTTCACCAAGGGCAGATCGTGCTTGACTGAGATGTGACCAGCCTCCGAAGTGCTGCCCAGACCACAAAAGATCATATCAGATGTATGTTGTGATGGACAGCTCACCAACCTTCTTCTTCTTTTTTTAGTTATTCCTCGAGTCCATGGCATTGCTGCCCACTGCCCTGTCAACTTTACACATTCCAGATGTCATGGCCATCCCAAAACACCTGGGCTGATACCTACCAGGGCTCAGGCTGAATATAGCACAACCAAGCCCTGTCCCAAGCTTGGATTGGCAACATGCATGCAGGGGAACTGCCAGAAACCTGTTCACCTGGTGTGGAGACGGCCCAGCCTGAGTGGAGTCTGGAGTTGACCCAGTCAACCCACGTAGGGTTTCAAGTTCTCAGCAGAACTGAGTCTGAAGAGGCTGTGCCAGGCTGTCTGGAGCCTGTCTATACTGCTCATGCCATCTACTGGCTAAACCACTACCTAGCCATGGCTAGCAGGAAGAGCCTGCAGAGTAGGTGCACACCTTATGTCCTTGCTATGGGAAAGCTGACAGGCTTGGAAACCATAAGAGAGCTGATCGTGGCAAACAACCAGCAAAAGATCAAAATATGCATGTACAGGGTCCCTTCCTAGCCCTTCTCTTTCTTCTCTGGTAGAAAGCTTTGGAAGGATTTTTTTTTATTTCCTCTATCTCAAATGGCCTTTGAATGTTCCTTCCTTAAATATTCAGCACAGACCAACTGATGGGATGCAACTGAAGCTATCCCAAGTTAGAAAACAGTGCTTCCTCTGCAAAGTGAATCTGTTCTGGTGTTTAGTATTGCTGGGCAGCTCACAGCTCTGGCAATGCTCTTCTGGCGAGCGCTATAGTGGGTACAGTGCGAGCAGCTGCAGTTCTCCAGTGACCCCACAGCAAGCAGGGTACAGGGCGTGCAGGGGACTGCTCACTTCTCTCATTGATGTCCAACACTGGGTTGCTTCAAGGAACTCTGAACTCAAGTGTTTCCTATGGACTGAGAGAAATCTACAGAATGAGCAAGAAACCCTGTGACCTGCTGTCACATCTTGACACACCAGCTCTCCCAAAAGAGTAGAGAGCCAGAGGAAGAGCCAACTTACAGGGTAACTAAATCAGCATACACATTTAAGTGCAGCTACCTGGCCAGATTGTAAAATCTAATGTTACCAGACAATGAAACGCCCAAACAGTCTGAGAGAAGCTAAGAAAAGTCAAAGCATCTAAACCTTCTAATTTTTAGATTCCATGGTCATGAATCACTTTCATTTGCCAGTCAGCTGTACTGAATAAAATTTTAAGATGTGGTCTACATTGCATCTTGAAAAACAACAGAGAAGTCCCACAAGAGTGGTACTACTGACACACTTTTAAAAATTAGAGTAAATTGCTTTTGAGTATGTCTATCCTAAATGCCATATTGTGGCAGTAACAGTGCTGATGTGGTGATCTAAGGATTTACAGAAAGTCTTACCTTTTATCAGAGGCACTGATCTAAGAAGATGATACTGCTTAGTTTATTTGGTTTCCCACCCTTCCTCCTTGACCCTCATCATCCTATGTGACCCCTTTTGCAGGCAGAAAACCTGAGACAAATAAATCTTTCCACAGTGTTGTAGAAGGGGTGTCACAGTGGCGGTGGCCTCGGCTGGTACAACCATTTGTTCCAAAGACACTATTACCTCTCTGTACAACCCTGTACAACAAGGCGCAAGCAGGGACTGCGAGAATGAAGAACTGCCCATTGTACTCGAAGAGCAGGTTCGGGATCATCTGAGGAACCTGAAGGTGCACAACTCCATGGGTCCTGATGAGATCCATCCGCGGGTCCTGAGGGAGCTGGCGGATGAAGTTGCCAAGCCACTGGCTATCGTATTTGAGAAGTCGTGGCGGTCTGGTGAGGTCCCCGATGACTGGAAGAGAGGGAACATAACCCCAATTTTTAAAAAGGGGAATAAGGAAGACCCAGGTAACTACAGGCCGGTCAGCCTCACCTCTGTGCCTGGCAAGGTCATGGAGCAGATTCTCCTGGAAACCATGCTAAGGCACATGGAGAGCAAGGAGGTGGTTGGTGACAGCCAACATGACTTCACCAAGGGCAGATCGTGCTTGACCAATTTGGTGGCCTTCTATGACGGGGTGACGGGATCGGTGGACAAGGGACGAGCAACTGACATCATCTACCTGGACTTGTGCAAAGCTTTTGACACTGTCCCGCATGACATCCTTCTCTCTAAACTAGAGAGACATGGGTTTGATGGACGGACCACTTGGTGGATAAGGAGTTGGCTGGATGGCCGCACTCAGAGAGTGGGGGTCAACGGCTCGATGTCCAGGTGGAGACCGTTCACGAGTGGCGTCCCTCAGGGGTCCGTGCTGGGCCTGGCCCTGTTCGACATCTTTGTCAGCGACATGGACAGTGGGATAGAGTGCACCCTCAGCAAGTTCGCCGACGACACCAAGTTGTGTGGTGCCGTCGACACGCTGGAAGGGAGGGATGCCATCCAGAGGGACCTTGACAGGCTGGAGAGGTGGGCCCATGCCAACCTCATGAAGTTCAACCAGGCCAAGTGCAAGGTCCTGCACCTGGGTTGTGGCAATCCCAGGCACAAATACAGGCTGGGCGGGGAATGGATTGAGAGCAGCCCTGAGGAGAAGGACTTGGGAGTGCTGGTGGACGAGAGGCTCAACATGAGCAGGCAATACGCCCTGGCGGCCCAGAAGGCCAACCGCATCATGGGCTGCATCAAGAGAAGCGTGGCCAGCAGGTGGAGGGAGGTGATTCTCCCCCTCTACTCTGCCCTGGTGAGACCCCACATGGAGGACTGTGTCCAGTTCTGGAGCCCCCAGCACAAGAAGGGCATGGACCAGTTGGGGAAGGTCCAGAGGAGGGCCACGAAGATGATAAAAGGGCTGGAGCACCTCTCTTATGAGGACAGGGTGAGAGAGTTGGGGCTGTTCAGCCTGGAGAAGAGGAGGCTCCGGGGAGACCTGATAGCGGTCTTCCAGTACCTCAAGGGGGCCTACAAGAAAGATGGGGATAGGCTGTTTAGTAGGGCCTGTTGCGATAGGACGAGAGGTAATGGTTTTAAAATAGAGGGGGGTAGATTTAGATTAGAAATTAGGAAAAAATTTTTTACGATGCGGGTTATAGAACACTGGAACAGGTTGCCCAGAAAGGTGGTGGAGGCCCCATCTCTGGAAGCGTTCAAGGCCAGGCTGGATGAAGCTCTGAGCAACCTGACCTAGTCAGGGATGTCCCTGCTCCTTGCAGGGGGGTTGGACTAGATGACCTTTGAAGGTCCCTTCCAACCCTAACCATTCTATGATTCTATGATAACTCTGACCTCACTGTTACCCACAGATCACTTTTTAGGACCCCAGCGTGATCTCTCCAGTAGCATTGGTGCTGCCTTGCTTGGGCCCCATAAACTTCCCACATGAAAATCAAACTTTACTCACATATTTTAGCTCCAAATATCTTCAGATCTGGTTGCTCAAGATAACGGCCAGTCTCTCACTGTGAACTACAAGATGTACCATCTGCTAGACTTAAACCAAAAATACCTTGATTAAAGAAATGCTAGCAAAATCCTGGTAATTAATGAATAATATCGTAATCCAAATTTGCATTGCCTGCAGTTCACTAATTGTGCCCTTCTGTCTTTATATTTTTTTTAATTAAGATGTTAGCTATATTGTATTACAAATCCCTTTATTCTTGCATATTAGCTCCCTGTACAAACTCTAGTGTGTTTTAATAATTCCTGAACCACCAAGTTCTTCTAAGTTATTTTTTCTCAAACATTTTCCTTCTCACAACCTCCCTCCTTACTGTAGTCAGTGGTCTTTGGGTGAAGGATTTGTGTACACTGAGAGAAAATCAAGATGTGGTGAGAATAATAAGGAGCAAAGGGAGGAGGGAGCAAAGCTGATTCTGAGGTTGTTCTGTTGTGACCTCAGGAGTACTCCTACTTCCCTTCCTGATTGTTACACCCAACATAAACACATTTGAACTGGGTAACCTCTTACAAAACGTTTGTAGATCATCATGTCCAGTGGAATTCTGACGGATAGGATCCTCAGTACATGAGTTTCTTTATCAGGCAAACTGTACAATTATTTACACTTGCAATTTCTTGTTACACGATGGTGCATCAAGCAGTTCTTCACTGCATATCAATATTACCATATTTCATACTGAGTAATAAGGATTCCAAACATTGCCAACAGATGGCTGTAAATAGATAAAACAAAGTTTCTCAAAACTTCCAATAATTTCAATATTACTGTGTGTGAGACATGCTGCTCAATTAATATGAATCAAAAGCAATGGTAATAAGCCACTTTATCACAGGAAATAACTTAATCCAACATTCTTGCTATTGCATTTTATTTGATCATGCCTAGTAACTCTCAACATCTCTCCAACAAATGTTAAGTTTTACAAATGGCCAAAGAGACCATTCTCTTCAGACACGAAGTGACCTGCCCTGCAAGTGTACTTTTAACAGCTAATTTTACAGAATAGTCAGTGGAGAAAAAAAAATCTACACCTGTAGAAATTAATATATTGGGTGCTTACACTGCAAGGTTCCAAGAAACACCTTCATGCCTCATGATCTGACAACATACACAAAGGTGAAATGTCTGATGACTGCTAGACCACTGAATGGAATTGCTCAGGACAGAACTATCCATCATGGACAGCCCTTTTTTAAAATTTTGCTTACAGCCACAGGTGAAATTAACAGCAAAGGATGACATGGTCATGTAGTTTAAATGCACTGCCACTGTGTTAAAGTGAGGTCCAGTTAGAGACCATGCAACAATTAAGTTTTATTTGCTGCTCAAAAAGCCACTCAATGAAGATGCTCCTTCCAGTTTTGGGGAGGAGAAGGCATTGCTATGTAATTCTTCATCTTGAGCTACTTATGGAGTGGTGTCCTATTCCAGCTAATAACATACATCTGAAAAGGAGAATAAGTTCAAAGGTGTGGTTTGCATACCCATTTCAACATCAGGAAATACCCCATTTCTTTCCCAAATAGGATCTTAGAAAATATGAAGCACCAATGTGATGTTGGCTTAGAAGTACAAAGATCTGCTAACACATTTCTGTGCTGGACAATGAAAAATGACCATATACATTTGTTTTTGTACAACAGCACAGGACTATAGACATGGCTTAACTTTCAGCTGGGTTTCCAAAGGAAATTAGGTGTACTCTGTCCCTGCTTTGCAGCAGCTTTTAAAACCACACTGGCCAGCTTAACCTAAATTTGACTGCAGGGTAAGCTCTCAGTCACGCACAGTCCTAAAAAATTTCTGAAAAAGAGATGGCAAAATAGAGCTGCCAGACACCAATCTGTTCCTCTAAAAAAGGCTGGGCAAGCATATTATTTAGTGCCAGAGAAGTTTAACAGGAAAAAGGCTCTAAGAATGCCACAAAAACAGGAAAAGGCTCAGGCCTTCTGCATTTTTAGACATTAATAATGCAGTTAGAAGTGCAAAAACCTGCTGGAGCATGTCCAAAGAGCAACAAAGCTGGTAAAGGGTCTAAAGAACAAGTCTTATGAGAAGCGGCTGAGGGAACTGGGGTTGTTTATTCTGGAGAAAAGGTGGCTGAGGGGAGACCTCTACAACTACCTGAAAGGAGGTTGTAAGGAGGCAGGTGTTGGTCTCTTCTCCCAGGTAACAAGTGATAGGATGAGAGGGAACAGCCTCAAGTTGCACTTGGGAAGATTTAGATTGGATCTAAGGAAAAAATTCTTCACTGAAACGGTTGTCAAGCTCTAGAACAGGCCGCCCAGGGAAGTGGTTGAGTCACCATCCCTGAAGGTATTTAAAAGATGTGTAGATGTGGTGCTTAGGGACATAGTTTAGTCGTGGACTTGGCAGTGTTAGGTTTATGATCGGACTCGATGATCTTAAAGGTCTCTTCCAACCTAAACATTTCTATTATTCTACAATTCTATGAAACCAGGCTGCTGGTTTTGAGGAAGTTATGAACAGATCCATGAATCCTTGCTCTATAATTCACTGACAGTAGAATCCAAACCTACAGGGCAACAATTCACAGGGTGATTCACAATGATTTCACAGGGCAACGGGAAATAAAGAATCTAAAATACACAACTGAAGCAAAACAGCAATTACAGACAAAAGATTCGTTGCCTCAATGGAGAGTGTAATGGAGAGAGGAGTCGTTCTCAGTCCTAGCTCTCAACGGGAAGGAGATGTCATTTTCCTGGGCAGAAAATTATTCCTTAGCTGGGCTGGCCTTCCTGCAGGACCTTAAATGCTCATAGCAAAAATCAGATCATATCTTAAGAAGACTGCAGGTCATTAGTGTTGACTTCTACTCTCTGCAACCTTCATCATGCTGTGAACAAAACTCCACCAACATAGACTACTTTTCTACCACATATGGCATTTAAAGTTAGGATAACTTTCTATTCTGTCATCTGAGGATGAACAGCTCAGTTTACGGTGATATTTATTCCTGAAGATAATGGGGAAAAAAAGACATGTAGTACAGTTCTAAATCCATAATAGAGCCCAAGGAACAAAAACTTGTCTCTGTTCTCTACTCAGTGTGTTATGGAAGTAAATTGATGACTCCCACACAGTAATACAAGTCACCAGTGCAGTCAGCTTATCAGTAATTAGCCTTGCATAGACATAAAATAAAAAAGAAAATTAATTACTGAGTTTTAAAGCTTCTGTGGTGTTTTCTCAGGGGCAAATTTTCTGTAGTGCCATTTTGCAGTATAGCATGTGAGGACATATGTGACTTACAGAGTTACCTTAGTGCTCAAGGGAGTTGAGATTTTCCTTATGCTTCTCTGAAGGGACATGGTAAAAGCTTATTAACTGTTTAGGACAGACGGAACCCCCAGATTTAAATTTCCACATGGCCTGTGAAGCTCCTTTCATATGTTCTCTGAGGATAACACCTTGGTGTTTGATAATTTCTTACTTCCTGGTTCTTTTGCTGACTTGCAAGGAAACCTAGTATAAATTGCTTTAGTATACATTAGCTCACGTTCCCCCTTTTTTGACAGTCCACACTGCCAAGAAGGAGTCAGATATTGTAAAATGCAGATATTTACACTGACTTATTTGGAAAAATCTTTCAGATAAGCTAGGTTTTTGCAATCAGTGTGTTCCCCGTCACTAATACAAGCTACAGATATAGATGTCATTACTGCAGCTTGAAAATCAAATTACACAAACAAAGAGGGTATAAATCCAGTGAACCAAAATATATAATGAGCATCTTTCAGCTGAATAATAGGTTTGAATAAAACAAGCTTTCAGTAGCAGTTCTGCGTCTAACAAATCACGCATTAAGTTTAAAATGCAAGAAACTACATGGAAGTCTTATATTCTAGCATTGCAAGCAACTGCCTTATCATGTTAATTATCTGTCCCTCCTTTCACCTTTGCCGTAAGAGCTTTTGGATTAAATATAGCAGTTAAGCAGAGTTTATCTAAAGCATCCCCAAAGTGAAAGTTTGTGAAAGTAAATAACTCAGGGCAAGCAATTGAAATACAAAAGTTTCTCCTTAAATGGTAACAGGAAGGTTTCAGCCCCAGAATCCCCATTTACAACTTGAGGCAGCACTTCAAGGAAGAAATTTTTTTACAGTGAGGGTAAGGTAGATTTAGATTAGATATTAGGAAAAAAAATTTTTACAATGAGGGTTGTAGAACACTGGAACAGGTTGCCCAGAGAGGTGGTAGCTGCCCCATCCTTGGAAACATTCAAGGCCAGGTTGGATGGGACTCTGAGCAACCTGATCCAGTTGGAGATGTCCCTGCTCCTTGCAGGGGGGTTGGACTAGGTGACCTTTAAAGGTCCCTTCCAACTATTCTATGATTCTGTCATTCTATGTCTTCTGTCTAGAGACAGAAGGACAATGGACTAAAGGTCAGGCTAAAAGTAAGAGATGGGAGGGCAGGGGGGCAGCTGATTAGCTGCCAGTGCAAAGCAATCAGTCTGAAAACAGAGACACACATGTTTGCACTCTTACCTGTGGCTCCTGGGAGCCCAAGGCCAATGGTGGAGCTACCACTATGGATAATACTGCCAGAAAGTGCAACTTCATCTTCCCCTCTGCTTACTCAAAAGAAAAGACGTTTTAGATAGGTGCACACTTGTTTAACACTCATGAGGAAGGTTATTTCAGTCACTGATACTTTACACAGATTTGCATCTGACAGCCTCTAACAGCCTAACATCACAGAGATATTTGAGGAATAATCTAGGGCTGGCACATCCAGCTTGTCTCTTTCAGACATGAAGTTTGCAGAACTGTTGGACATTACTTGAGCAAAAGTCTCTCTGCTATCCACCAACTGATGAAACTGCCACTGCTGGCAACTTCTGGTGAAAATGGCTCTCACAACACATGAACAGATACAGGACACTGAGAGATGAGCAGTGAGAAATGATCTTGTTGCAAGAAATAAAAGAGCTGTTGGTCTCTCAGATTAGAAATTACATCCTCACCCATTCAACACAGCTGTGAATAATAATACCAGAGAATCAGATCCTGCCTAACATCTGCTGCTTGGCCTTGCTTTGAAGCATTCACTACAGAAAAGCTCCCAAAACATCCCATTTGTCTGTGCTACCATGTGTCCAATCAAAAGCAGCACCTTGTCTTCTATGATATTTCACCTCCCTCTACAAATGTGAAGACCATGCATACATGGTCATCCCACAGCTGCTCACCCAATAATTGACAGACATAAAAGCAACTTAGTACTGGCTAGGCAATTCTAACATGTCTTAAAAGCATACCGTACATTTGTTTCCCATACTGTCTTAACTGTAGCTTAATATGAACACTGAACACAGGAATACAGAGTAAAAAAAACAGACAATACAGATGGTGTTGAAAATCAAACAGAATGGAAGAGACTTCTTACTTGCTGATGCACAGGCCATTTTCAGTTAGTGGTACTATGCTTCAGTACACCAAATCAATACTTCTTTAAAAGGATATATCAGTACATTTTTTTTCAGCTGTATGCTCAAGGCTTTCTGGAGTGTTTCTTCCCTCCACTTGCATCCACTTCATATAAAAATACACCAACAGCAGAGAAAAGATTACTTGTTCAAATACTAAGAAGTCACTCACTTTCAATTATGGATTCCACATACTAGCACTGGGAACCGCACTGGCAAGTATGTATCTTCAGCACTGAGTTATAATTGGCCATCGGAGAAACAATCCGATAAGGTTTGCAATGTTTTAAAATCACTAGATGGCGATGTAACAAGCAGCTTTACAAGCAGTGCTGATGTTTTCTGGACAGAAAATTGCTTTTGCATGAGGAAAGACAATTTAAGTGGAAGAAGTGGTAACAGGTACAATGTAAGGGGAGAACATATTTTGCTTTAAGTGACCTTGAATACAGGCTCCATCTGGACGAAAAAGCCAGGGGAAAATTTTGAGTTAAAACACTTCTCCAAAACCTGCATTAAAAGATTATTTTTAATACAAGTTCTATTTTTTAATGATCCTATAAAAGGATCACTAGGTATTGGAAGAAACACTACCATTGTGACATAATGATTTTCTGAAACAGACTATGACACAATGACCCTATTCATTTGTGTGTCTGTTCTTCAAAATAAATATACTTTAAAGCTGTTTTACCTTCCAAAATTCCCTCAGAGACAAGAAAGGGACCAAAACAAGATGAGAATTTGAGGCACTTTTCTCCAAAGTAAAAAATATACAACCTTTCTGCCTGTCACTGCTAAAATTACTATCATTGAAGTGATGCTTTGTTGAGGTTAACGGGATAACTTGTGTGCACTCACTTGCCACTGCCAATAAAGAAGGGTTATACGCTGACTCAAACAGTAAGTATTTGGCACCTATAAATTATCTGTGGAATATTATTTCCAAGTATGAGACAGCAGCTGTTGCAAGTGTACATAAAAGTGCAGAAACCTAAGACTGGGAAAGAAAGGGGGAGAAATGTGAATCCCATTACACAGTGTGAGAAGAATACTTGAAAATTATGACAGAGAAAAAGCTGCAAGAGATTGAAGTCAAAAGATAAAATATAATTCCACATATCTCTTGATATCAGAGAAACCTCCAACCAGTTCAGTGTCTGCAAGTTCTGAGAGCGAATATCATGACTTTCCTCCTTTCCAACTCTACTGTGGATTTCTTTTTTGGGCCATCTAAAGTGTGTGCATCAACTAGGTGAGACACAGAACTCTCTCTGCAAACCAATAGCTTTGGGACATCACATTGTGAAGCAGCAGCTCCACATGTGGTGATACTCCTGCAGCACAAAGCGACAGGAAAGGGCTCTTACAGGGAAGGGGGAAAGCAGAGCTGCCAGGGCCAGATAAAGGGATGGGGGCACATTGTCCTGGCAGCATCCACTACCACCACAAGGAGAAGTCATATGAGATTAGCTGCTGCAGAAAGGATGAAATGAAATAAGTTAATGCACAAAGCAGATAGCTTTAGTGAAGAAGGAATTCATGAGATGCAGCTTCTCTCTTTTCTGAAAGCCTGGCCAAACATTTATTTCATGGTATTTTTGAGATTTTTTTAATAAATCCAAGTGTACCACATACAATCAGATCAGCAATGTCTGTAGACTCATGACCTACTCCTTCAATGGACACCATTCAAATAGTGATTTGCCTTATAAAGATCATCTAGAAAACATGCACCAACAGAAGAAGTTTTCACTACTTCTTTGATAATGAATGTTTAAATCTTTACCCAGGAAAAGAAGCTGTCAGCTTTTTTCTCAGATCATCACTGGTAAAGTGTGAAAAAGAGTTCAAGACTCACTGTTCAACTCCATGTTCCATTATGACAACTAGCCAGTTTTTAATGGCTAGTGCAGCTGAAATGGTAAGGATTTCTTAAAAAGGTCTGAACAATAAAAAACCTTCTGCCAGAATTCAGCTGACTACTATGTTCCCTGAGTCAGGGGGAACAAATAGAGAAATGCAGAATCTCCTAAATGCACATCATATTTCACGCTTCACAGTCAAAAAGCCTGCAACCTAAGTTAGGCCAGTGGAGCAAACCAAGGCCATTAAAGTTTTCCAGTACCTGAGGCTTCTAAAAGGCAGAGAAATCAAGGGCAACATCCTAACTGTCTGCCAGTTTCAGTGGTTTTGATCCAACAACAGAGAATAGCAAGGTAACACTCTAAAATTATTTACCAGTTAGTCCCACATATGATTTAGGATCACAGCATGCTTCTGGAGGTTATGCTAGAATTTTGAGAATCACTCCCCACTGCAGTACAGTTAATCAGATATAGATGATGCAAACACAAGTCTACCATTTTTGACTTACACAAAGAAAGTCAGATCATGTCACTAAGTGAAGGTGCAGAGATGCAGGACACAGACTATCCACAGTCACTGTGTTTTCATATGCGGAATCGGCACACCTCCTAAAATAATAGTACTCAAAAGCAGCTGACATCCTCCCTCCCCACCAATCGCTTGCACACAAATAGACATAGGACCAGGGCAGTGCTGGGGAAAAGGAGTCAAGTACAGTGAGGACAGAAACACAGGGGTTACTCCCTCAAGAGACAGCTGGGAAATGCCTGTGTACATGTAAAGCCCATACCAGACTGCTGCCAAATCACACTTCTGCTTGTGTTTTTAAAAGATAACACATGGGCAGGTGCTTGAAAGTATAGCAAAGCTAATAAAAAGTGATCTACCTGAGCAGTAAATTTTGGGAGTCCTGCTTCCTATTAACACCCCTCTAAGTCATCCCCAGGCAGACATATGTTCTCCATTGCTGCAGAACTTAGAATCATAGAATCATAGAATGGTTAGGGTTGGAAGGGACCCTCAAAGGTCATCTAGTCCAACCCCCCTACAAGGAGCAGGGACATCCCCGACTAGATCAGGTTGCTCAGAGCCTCATCCAGCCTGGCCTTGAACGTTTCCAGGGATGGGTCTTCCACCACCTCTCTGGGCAACCTGTTCCGCTGTTCTACAACCCTCATTGTAAAAAATTTTTTCCTAATATCTAATCTAAATCTACCCCCCTCTATTTTAAAACCATTACCCCTCGTCCTGTCACAGCAGGCCCTACTGAACAGCCTTTCCCCATCTTTCTTGTAGGCCCCCTTGAGGTACTGGAAGACCACTATCAGGTCTCCCCAGAGCCTCCTCTTCTCCAGGCTGAACAGCCCCAACTCTCTCAGCCTGTCCTCATAAGAGAGGTGCTCCAGCCCTTTTATCATCTTCGTGGCCCTCCTCTGGACCTTCTCCAACTGGTCCATGCCCTTCTTGTGCTGGGGGCTCCAGAACTGGACACAGTACTCCAGGTGGGGTCTCACGAGGGCAGAGTAGAGGGGGAGAATCACCTCCCTCCACCTGCTGGCCACGCTTCTCTTGATGCAGCCCATGATGTGGTTGGCCTTCTGGGCCGCAAGGGCGCATTGCCTGCTCATGTTGAGCTTCTCGTTCACCAGCACTCCCAAGTCCTTCTCCTCAGGGCTGCTCTCAATCCATTCTCCGCCCAGCCTGTATTTGTGCCTGGGATTGCCACAACCCAGGTGCAGGACCTTGCACTTGGCCTGGTTGAACTTCATGAGGTTGGCATGGGCCCACCTCTCCAGCCTGTCAAGGTCCCTCTGGATGGCATCCCTCCCTTCCAGCGTGTCGACGGCACCACACAACTTGGTGTCGTCAGCGAATTTGCTGAGGGTGCACTCTATCCCACTGTCCATGTCACCGACAAAGATGTTGAACAGGGCCTGGCCCAACATGGACCCCTGAGGGACGCCACTTGTGACTGGTCTCCACATGGACATTGAGCCGTTGACCACCACTCTCTGAGTGCGGCCATCCAGCCAACTCCTTATCCACCAAGTGGTCCGTCCATCAAACCCATGTCTCTCTAGTTTAGAGAGAAGGATGTCGTGCGGGACAGTGTCAAAAGCTTTGCCCAAGTCCAGGTAGTTGATACCTGTTGCTCGTCCCTTGTCCACTGATGCTGTCACCCCGTCATAGAAGGCCACCAAATTGGTCAGGCACGATCTGCCCTTGGTGAAGCCATGTTGGCTGTCACCAACCACCTCCTTGCTCTCCATGTGCCTTAGCATGGTTTCCAGGAGAATCTGCTCCATGACCTTGCCAGGCACAGAGGTGAGGCTGACCAGCCTGTAGTTACCCGGATGTTCCTTCTTCCCCTTTTAAAAAATTGATGTTATGTTCCCTCTCTTCCATTCATCAGGGAGCTCAACAGACCGAGTGCCTCAGAGTTTCCTCTTTCGTTGGCCTATGATATCAGAATTGTTACCTCTGTTTTCCTATTTCTCTGGGATAGAAAAGCTGAGATCCTTGAAAGTATTTAAATGTTGCTTCTCACAAACAGATTAGACTAGAGATGTGATCAATGCTGAATCAACCTGAATAACGCTGAGGATCTCAGATAGAGCCCATACAACTCGTCTACGGCATATACAAAGTTTGGAGCTGGACAAAAATGAAACCCAAACAACAAACTCAGCAGTATTTTGGTTCTTGACGGGATATTTAAACAACATGTTCTGGGAGTCCTGAGCTTGCCAGGACTGATTTCTACTGTTTTCCACTATCTCATCTAGGACAGCTCCTAGTCCAACTTCCCAATCTTTTTATGGCATATATTTCCCATTAGATGAAATGAGAGTCCAGTGTCTCAACACCTGTGTGGATCTGATTTTGTAAATTGCCACCTAGCCACTTTCTGTAGATACTTTTTTATGAAATAGACACTGTTTGTATGATCTCAGAATACAGCTGATGCCTGATGAAGTGTGTTTTCATTTTTACTATAGTTAGATCTATCTGTCCTGTTTCTATGTCAGAAACAAGAATGGAAGACATGGCACCTTTCCAGACATTTGTAAGAACAACAGAGAAGGCAGGCATCTCCCAGACCTCTGTGCTTGAGAGCTCCCGAATTACTTAAGTAAATTAAGTATTGATCACTTTTCATGCAAACTTTGCTTAGTCTGAATAGGTGGCTTGGACAGAGAGTTAGGATTGCAGTTTTTCTCCTGATTTAACCAAGTTGTTTAAATAACAATTTACTAGAGAGAAAGAACCGGTCTTCACACAACCTTGTAACTTTTGAGGTAGAAGGCAAATGGCAAGGGAAGGGAAATGGGAAATCAACTGCATTGATTTAACACGTGGGGATTCAATTTTGTGGAAGAAACTAAATATTGCCAAAGATCCCACAAGCAAATCTTCTCTCCCTACCAGAGATGGATATTGACACAAAGCTTTCGTAACAGTCAGAGATACTTCTTTCAGCTGCAGGTGTAGTGAAACAAACCAAAAAGTTGAGATTTAGCTCAAATTAACAGAGAAAAATTCTGTTGTCAATTACTTCTTCCTTAAATCACTAATCCAGACACATCAGGGCACTTGTCAGACCCAAGCATATAGGAGAAAAAGTACCATAACCTACATGGAAATCACTGTGGTTTTCTGCACACATTTCCATTTCAATGTGTTCAATGCCAGACTAGTTACTGAAATTAAAATAGTTGACAACTACAGGCCACTCACCACAACTTTCGTGGCCAAATAATTTCTTTCTTGTGCAGTGTGTGAGCCAGAATTAAGCTTTAAGAGTCCCCAACAACTTCTGACAACTCACAGGTAGCCATTAACCTGACAACAACTTAATTTTTTTTTTTAAAAGAGACTATGTTCAGGTGTTCAGCTTCACACTCAAGTACTGAACAGCTGTAACTGATGTGGCACAAGCATAAGTCATGGTTAGGTTTAGGTGGCCTAGTTTCCCTGCGGACAATGCAAGTAGGAAAGGGATTGCACACAAATGGAGAAGACTACTAAACTTCCTTTTCTACCCTCTTTTTTTTTCTTTTTTTTTTTTTCTTAATAGCATTTAAATTTCACCTAGGTCCTCAGTGCTGGACCTTTGCAAGCCTTAGAAAACACAACAATACTGAACACTGCCTAATTTTTTGGTTAAAGCCTTCACCCATGTGCCACCGTACTGGTATTTCTAGTACTTCTTATTATGTTTCTTTGCCCTATCTGCTTAAAAAAGCTACTGAGCAATCACATATCAACATAAACACACTTTGCTACCTTGTTAATTGACTCCTGCTGTTTCTGTAGTCCAGTAGACTGACTCAGAGCCCTTCAAGACACATATTGCCAGAACAGACTGACAGTCATCTACCAAGACTGGCCAAAACCAATTTGTGGGAAAGGTGATAGTTTCTCTGCCAGCTTGTACAGCAAGTACAAGTCATCCAGAAAGCTGGGAGTTACTTGACAAAGCTAATTAAAATGTGCTGCGTGCACCACCAGGCAGTATGATTCACTACCATTTATTCAAAGCCATTCCTCCAGCAAATGACAAAAAGTGTTCACGATCGCAGTGTGCAGGGCTGTCAGTGCTCTCCAATTGGTTCTTCAAAGCATTTGTAGTGCCAAGCAGACAATATTCTTACCAGACCATTGATGATAATTGATCTGTTAGGATGCAAACTAGCCAATTAGAGTTTTTTTTCTTGGGTCTAAACTCCAGTGTGATTTTCCAAAGCCTTTCACGCTTCTGAATTTAGCTGCCTTTTCCTAGTTATCTCGTACAACCAGAGAGGGACTAATCCGTGTTTTAAGAAAAAAGAGTTCTTTAAAGCTGGCTAAAGTTAAGAACCTTTGTTACTTAATTGCTTTGAAATTGTCGACACTGACTTTCAATCTGAATGCACATGGTGAATTACTCTATATTATGTTACTTGTTCTCTTTCAACAGTGGTTTAGGTTATTTACACATATTATAAACATAGCAATCAAATATACAATTTGAAATGTAGGAAATTGCATGAATGATTTTTTTCTCTAACCATGATGGGATGATTTATGTCACCAAGCAACTGAGGAAACAGAAATTTTATAATCAAGGGAGGTACTTTGAAACCAGCTTTTCATGAGTCTTCAAGCTCACAGTCCTATCTTTTTCCAATTAGCTTATCTCAGTACGGCTAAAATATATGGATACTGGCGAGGGGGAAAAAAAAAAAAGCATGGGAGATTACCTGCACAGCTGAATCCAATTTGTTTTTTTAATTTCAACATTTCAATTTCCTACATTTTCCATTATATCTTTGGTTCTCAAAGTTCAGTGTAAAAAATTGAAAGCAAGATGACTCAGGCTACACATATCAACACATCAAAAATACCTTCTGTGATTTCAGTTTTGTCTCTTTTTTATACTCAGTTCTAGTTGTAAGAAATATTACATGTATTTTTTATCTTAATAGGAAAGAAAGACTTTTATTTTTTTATAAGCAATTCCTTCAGCATCCCTGTAATGGTAAATTCAAAGTTTCAGCACGCTGCATTCTGGGAGCGTCTAGGGTAGCCTTCAGTATCTCTTTGCTCCCACACAGAGGTACTTCAAAACAGAAGCAGAGGTGTGCAATTTATGGTCATAGCATAGGCTCCATCTCCCGCACTGAACTGACACACAGAACTTGGTCACCCAAGGCAGCACATGCACCGCCCACTCCTCTGCTGTGTGGCTGTTTCCTGGTTTTATTCAGACATCTGTCAGTGATGATTAGCCACGATGACTGAAATGAGCTAGATGTAGCTTCTATTTAAAGAGCGCTAAGTACAAGTAGAGTTTTGGTTCCAATTACATGCGCAAGCTTACTGAGTGAAAAATATCTCTCATCAGTCCAGGTTTAGGAGAAGAGCTGTGGAGTGCCTCCTCCCGGCAGACTGGACTATCTGTCTGAGCAATGTGGGCGACATTTCTCCCAAACAATAGACAAAGAGGATGTGACAGCCTCCAGCATCGTGCGTCCCCCTACCTCCCACCATGCCACTGCTTGCTTGTGAAGGATGTGCCTAGGAAAACTATGGGATTCAGTCATCGTCTAGAACTACTCTTATGAAAAGTTGGTGGTATTTTCACCTCCTGCAAAAGGCTTGGTTTCATAACCAGTCCCAAAGGGAGGAACAAGTGGCTAACCTGCTCTCTGATCAGAGCATGAGGAGGACAAAAGTGATGCAAAACTGCCCCCAGCCAGACCCTGATGTTTGCATCTGACAGACACCTCTTGGTTGTTGCCTGTGGCTTTGCCTTTGTTGCTTTGTAGCTTGGCTGTGCAGGGGTTTGCCTTCCAGCTACACATCTGTGCTCCCATCAGCAGCTGCAAGAAAGGGCACGAGCAAGGAGGGCTCGGTGTGACTTCTCTCCTGACCCTAAGCATGTCAGAAAACAGCACGGAGTAACGCTTACGCTCTGGATCCCTTTTTTAAAATCATAGCTCCTCTGGCATATACTGATGGAGTGCCTAAATCACATGGTTCCTGCACAACCTGCCTCTGCCCTCAGCAATGGGCTGCCGGGCAGTGGCTGGGAGGCCAGTGTATGGCTTCAACTCCAGCCACTCGGGAGTCAAAGCAAACTACTCCTTGTTCTCCCAAAGGCTGCACAGCATGTGTGAGAGGAGGACTTTCTTGTTGCACCCAGGTTTTGTGCACAGAATTTATCCTTCCAGAGTTACAATTTTCCTCTTAGCAATGGCTCTTTGAAGCCAGACTATTTGCTCTGCTAAACCCTGCAGCTCTGCCTATCTGCAGCAGACTTATCAGATACTGCTGTTATTATAATGTATTTTAATTTCTTTCACTGAAGCTATAGGGAGAACAGCATTCTTGGGATGAGCTATCCAAGCTGCTATATGAGTCAGCCCCAGTAGAGAAACAGAACATTTGTAGCTGCACTATCTTTTTCTTCAGAAAAAAAAAAAATAGCAGTTTTGCTCGTCTATGGGTAAAAATTTGGTGCTGGCCTTAGATGTGCACAGTGAGTTACACAGCTGCTGTGTTGTGCTAACTTTTCTATGACTGATAATGGCTTAGGTTAAGAGGAAATCCTGAGAAAAGATGTGGAGGCCTCAAAAAACATGGGAAGAATAATATAGCATGAGAATAAAAGCACATGATCTAGACTTCAAAATACTCATAAGAAATGAATAACTGTCAGCTAACAGGACAATCCCTCCTTAATGTTTCACCTTTTTCTTCTGGGAGAAACAAGCATAATATAATAATAAACTCCCTTTATGATGCTTAAAGATTGGCAAAGGCAGAATTCTTAGCAGGAGATTTAAGGGCCATTGGAGAACTGTGTATAAAAAGCATCTCCTGTTGCATACTTTTCAATATGAAGAAGGCCTGACCTCATCCCTGTTGAAATCACGGCAGGCAGCTTTCTCACGGTGTCTCCTATTCAGCTCCCCTGCCACCAGACCTCTGCAGTCCACCTGGGCCACCGATAGCAATTCCAGCCCCAGGGACCAGATAGTTACACCTATCAACAACCGAGGTCAAGGTGTCTCATCTCCTCTTCTCAATGCCAGGAAAGTAAGGATTTGGTTCAAAGTCCACAGAGAGTAATGAGAACCATTTCATTGAATCAGTCCAGTTATTCCACAGATTAGAGACCTAAACAGTGACATTTTCACTGCAACTTCTCAGGAAGAAAGCAAAAGTGATGCTGCCAGAATAATGGGGGAGGGATCAGAAAAATGCTGTTCCAGGGATTAAGAGAAGCAAGCTAGGCAGTAAATGTAAAGGTTTTGCTTATATGCCTTTGCAGCCACACAGGGAACCTGGATTTGATTATCAGATCACTAATCTGGCATTCCTGTGTGCATGATGTACACACTGCATGGAGTTTTCTGAAATATCAGGCATGAATCTAGTTTGGATCCCACCACTATCTTCATCAGGAAACAGACCCAGGCCAGTCCCATTTCTGTAGAAACTGTTATGCCAAGATGTTCCTTTGAAATGGGATTTATTCAGCAAATTAGGCAGATTGGTACTTTGCAACTTCATTCAAGCATCTGTAAAAGTACAAGAAGGCAGGCAAGCTACAAGCTGTAGCCAGTGACCAGAAGGTATATCTCGGTTGCACCTTTCCCAACCAGTAATGTGGCTGTAACACCACCAGAGCTCAGCTCAGTTCCACCCTGGGACAACCGATAGCAAATGCCATCTCTGAACTAGGAAGCTTGGTTCTGCCTGTTTTTGGTATCCAGAGTCATCAGCATATTTGAGACAAAAAAAAAGCACTCTTCCTGCCTTTCACATATTCTCACAGCTTAACACATCTGACCTGGTTTGGCCAGCCTCCAGGGAATTCCTGTCTGCTGCTTGTAATTACACAGTGTCAAAGAATCCAGCGAGGATACCTCAGGTCCCACATGCACTGGGCTTGAAAGTTGTTTCCAGTTATCCTATCTGCCTATTACCCTCAAGACATTTATCAAACCAAGGTCTGCATCACTTTATAACTCAAGGTGTCCAGTCCGTGCTGCTGACATCTGGGTCTGCCCAGCAAATGCAACACTTGGCAGTGATGCATGTTGCCTGCCAAGACACTAAGCAGCTGCAGCAGGTGCTGCAAGTCAAAGCGGGAGAGATGTAATCCACTGAGGGCTGACGCCTCCCAGACAGAGTATCTCTACAGATTTCTGAGTGGCAAGTTGTCGTTATGACTGCATACCACTTGTATCCATTTCTTCTTAACTTAGAGAAAGAAGGGGCTGGTCAGCAAAGGTAGTACATTATTCAGTAGGGATGAACTGGCAAGAAAACTGTGTCACACGACAGGACACAATACAAGGCATTGTAAGTCACTCTTCAAGGGGGTAGCTTGGCAGAAGGCAGAAGGTTTAACACGTCTAAAAATACAAAAAGGATGTATCTTCTTATACAGTGGAGAGAAGAGGAATATCCTGAAGAAATATTTTCAGGAAGGAGACTGCAAAATGTTCACAGGGGGCCCCTTCAAACTGATCATCCCAGCTCTGGAGAAATGCTGTATTTTCTGTCTGAGGGATGCTTACTGAGTTTCTCATTCAACACAGAGCAGTACCATTTCAGACCTGCAAGGACTCTATTGGCTTCAGTGCTCAGCAGCTGCACAAATGAAATTTTAAAGGCATGAAATTGTAAAGATTCTGAACTTACCCTGATGGATGCTATTGGCAAAGCCATTCGAAAAGACTCAGATCATTCAATTGGATGGGATTTACACACACTAACATGGGTGCACAGAAATAATTTGGAAAATCTCTCTCCTCCCTGCACCCTCTGAGAGCAACTCTGCATTCATCGTGCATTTTGACCATCTTACTGGTAACTCCTCTTTTCCTGGGATCCACTGGGAAAGAGTGTCAGGCTTTTTCATAGCAACATACATCTATTGCCTGGCAAAGGCATTAGGAGTCTTGAAAATCAAATCTTCAAATTTCAGTAACAGAGAAAAGCTAAGATGAAAGCTTCTAAGGCCTTGTATCCGTAAATAACAGATACAATTTCATCTAGTCAGTTTCAGACTTCAGGTTAAACTAGCAGTGCTTGCCTTCACAGGCATATTTCCTGTGTTGTATCCTTCCCATTTGCATCTTTTACAGTTGGCCACAGAGTATATGTGAGAAGCTGTAAGAGTCTTGCAAGCCAACTCTGACAACGATTGACAGGCTGCAGTTTTTGCATGGGTGATACAGCCTCCCTAGGACTGAGGACTGAATGACCTAAGGGCTATGGTCGGTGCTCCTGTGGGAGCTGCACTACTTTGATCCAGATGAAGGATGCAGGAGATGTGTGTTTATTTCCAGCTCTGCCAAACACCCTTTACAACATTTATCAGAGACCACTTCCACCTCTTTGTTTCCCATTTTTTGTGTGCTGGAGGTTAGTCAAGGTCTGTTCTTTTACATTCAGACTCCCCAGCAGCTAGGAGAGGTAAAGCTGCACTAGCAGGAAAGATGCAATAGCAGGTTTTCAAGTATTCACCCAAGCAAACGGCTTACTGGGGACACTGTTGTCTCTAAACTTGGTTGTCTGTATGACAGCTTGTAGTGATAACAGTGAAGACAAGTTTCCTCAAGTTGGTGAGGCTCATATCACACCCACCCTGTGGTATGTCCTAAGAACCTCTGTCCATGAATTCATCCCAGTGCAACACCAGTCAGCATATATCTTAACTCCACCAGCAGCAGCAAATGGTTCTGGCCAGCAAGGAAAGCTAAAAATGTCCAAGACTCTCAGCATAGGTGTTTTTCCATGTCTGCATGCTGAACAGGAGGGACTCTTGGAGTTATGTGTCTCTGGGTCCACTCAACTACGAATTGTGTTCAACAGTCTTTACAGCAGAGAAAACCATGGAGGCAGAGAATGAGATTTGGAAAGCCATATATCTGTGTGTAAATAAAGACCTTTTGTAAGAATGATCACAAGAGATTGTCTGAAACTCAAGGGAAACTTTAACAAAAAAAAACAATTTCTCTTTTTAATCTCAAAGAAAAAAAATATTAAACACACTGACCCCTCCACACATGTCTATGTAAATTTCGTTTCGCCATGAGTGCGTGCTTGTTGTATAGATATATGTGTGTGTGTGACTCTGTGTGTGTGTGCATACTTATAAAGTTTTTAGAATGGCATGAGAAATACAAAGAGACAGAAAATCAAGGAAGATCCATCTGCATGCTGGCAAACTGAGATAAAAGCACTCTGAAACCTGCTTAAGCCCTTATCTATGTGCAACACCCTGTTTCTTCGAATGTACAGCATTAGGACATACGGATGGCCACTTTGAAGTAATGTAACCCAATTTCAGCAGCCTCTAAATAAAACAAGCATTGTAGTCACACTAAAGTTGACATAGTATACACTTTTTCTCACTTTGGCACTTGCTTCAAAACAACATGCAAACAGCATCACTGTGCTTTTGATGGTTAGAGAAGAAGGGCTATCCTGCTAATTTCTGGTACGGTTGGAATAATTCCTGCTCTTTCAGCAAAGATTTGTCCTATAATTGCAAAGATAAATTTGCATAGAAATAAAAAGCTGTAGAATCTTCTTAGTGGGGATGTATATGGTAATGAAATTGAAAGTGTTGCACCACCAGAATTACATTGCCAGTTTAATGAACTAATCAGAACATATATCTTTTAAACCATGCAGTCTTTGGATGTAAGGTGTGCAGTTCACCTAAAGCTGAATGACTATTTAGGAGAATCCCATTGCACTGATTTGATCCTCCATAGTCAGGAAAGCTTTCAACCTTCCTTTTACACACATGAGAGCAATGTCATCTTGTGGCAGTGAGTGCCAAAAGTTCATCACCTGCTGCATAAGAAAGATTTCCTTTTAGTTTCACTGAATGTTCCCTCCTGGTCTCACAAAGCGAGCAAAATTGAGCAGAAACCCTGAAATGTCTTATATTGCTCTACTTCACCAATGTTATCTGTCGCTGCTCTCCTTCTCTTGCCTAACTCAGAACAGGATATATTCTTCCTCTACTTACAGACACCTCCCCAGCGCTGATTATTTTTTTTGATTGTTTCCAAACCTTTTCCTTTCAAACAGACCCAAGTGTAATGTTCAGGTCAAGGTTTTCCCTTTGTTTGGTGTGATTGCATTCTCTTTATTTCAGCAGTTTTACATTACATTCTGGTCTTTTCCTGCTATAATACTCTGATTGTCTTTTTCTGGATTGTTTTATTTACTTATTACTGCACTGGGAGCTGTTGCAGTGACAGCCATTCAGTGGCAAGGAACTCGAAGGGAACATACTCCCCTCCTTTCCTGCATCTTTCTACAATCTAGTCATCTATGGGTTTGTTTCTCTACCCAGTAAAGGCTGATTTGCCTTGTACCCTAAAGGGAGGGAGAAAAATGGAGGAAAACTCTGGTCAAGATTTTTTTTAAAAAGGAAGTTCATTTCTATGTGGTAGAATAATGTCCTCAAAATAGCCTGACTTCTGAAGTAATGTTTTTATTACATCTAAGCTAAGAATTTAGGAGTATTTTTTAAAATGGGAAGGCAATTAGACATATAAAAGATAATGCAACTGGCAAGATGGCTGATCTCCTAAGGCACTGTTCTATCAACCATCATGGAACTTAGAAGAGCCACAGAGAAGTCAGGGAAAATAATCTTCATTCAGGTGTAAGCTAATTTTAAAATTTGCTTCTTTGGAGAAAGAAATTATGAGTGAAATATGTGCTATACCATTACAGTTCTGTATAGCATGTTTACATTGTATACACACACTCTCTGAGCTGGTGCTAAACAGGAAAACTCGAACAGCCTCTTGGAGTGTTTTAAAACATGCCATCTTCCCAGGCACAGGTTTACCTGCAAGGACGGTGTGATAGAGGGCTTTGAGCAGGAAAAGTTGTTAAGTGCTAGTTACGCTTTCACATCAGCACTGGTGGATGAGAAGCTGGTGGATGAGAAGCTTAACATGAGCAGGCAATGTGCCCTTGCGGCCCAGAAGGCCAACCACATCCTGGGCTGCATCAAGAGGAGTGTGGCCAGCAGGTCGAGGGAGGTGATTCTCCCCCTCTACTCTGCCCTGGTGAGACCCCACCTGGAGTACTGTGTCCAGTTCTGGAGCCCCCAACACAAGAAGGACATGGACCAGCTGGAGAAGGTCCAGAGGAGGGCCACGAAGATGATAAAAGGGCTGGAGCACCTCTCTTATGAGGACAGGCTGAGACAGTTGGGGCTGTTCAGCCTGCAGAAGAGGAGGCTCCGGGGAGACCTGATAGCGGTCTTCCAGTACCTCAAGGGGGCCTACAAGAAAGATGGGGAAAGGCTGTTTAGTAGGGCCTGTTGCGATAGGACGAGAGGTAATGGTTTTAAAATAGAGGGGGGTAGATTTAGATTAGAAATTAGGAAAAAAATTTTTACGATGCAATTTATAGAACACTGGAACAGGTTGCCCAGAAAGGTGGTGGAGGCCCCATCTCTGGAAACGTTGAAGGCCAGGCTGGATGAGACTCTGAGCAACCTGATCTAGTCAGGGATGTCCCTGCTCCTTGCAGTGGGGTTGGACTAGATGACCTTTGAAGGTCCCTTCCAACCCTAACCATTCTATTATTCTATGATTCTATGATTCTATCAGCACTCCTTACTCAGCACACATATAGTCACTGCTCAGCGTGAGATCCAGCCACCTTTTGTCCTAAACAGATTTGGATCATTTTCATGACTTTCCATGTTCATTTAGGCAAGGGTCCAGCACTACTATTAATCGCACTGTTGACTTCAGATATTCAAATTTATGTAGCAAGGGCATGAGCATGGGACTTGAATTTAATCTCCAGCCAAGGAAGAGTAAACCATTTTTCAACAGCTGGCCATGGGAAACAGTAACAAAAGTTTCTCTAACATATTGTAATGAGAAAAATCTCCCTGCGCTGGCACAACTATGCACCAGACTCATGCAGTCGTCATGCATGTGTTGCAATCAGCAGACCAGTTAGATGGTATAAGCAGGTCACCAGAAGCAACTTTTGGAAGCAGCTAACCGGAAGCATGTTGCCCAGTGGCACTCTTACTGACATTACTGAGTGTAGGCTTAAGATTTCTTTCCGTGATTAAGCCTCCATACAAACTTAATTATTGTAATAGTTGGAAATCAAGAACTGAAACCCAGCTAATTAACAGCAAGCATAAGCTGGCCTATTCAAGTCCCACATGGAACCATCGTCTCATTTCATCACATAGATTTCATTAGAAAATGAAAACAAATTACAGAAGAGTAGATCTGAAAACCTGAGAAACTCCAGCCAGAGGAGGAGGTTGCTGTCTCAGGGACCATTTTCTGCCTAGAGCAGGGGTTGAGCCCAGGTTGCTTTCTCACTGCAGTGTCTTGCATGGTCAGTGCAGCCTCAGGAACATGCAAAGTTTCTGCAGACGCCTCTCCGTGCTAGCACAGCCCAGGTGCTTCACGCATGTGTGATGCCTGCACGATGTGCATGGACTTCCCTGCCCCTGCTAAGGCAGGGCATTCTGTGGTTTCACAAGTGAAAGGATTTCAGCAACAGCTTCACAGCCTAGCCTGTGGATTTCTGTTCCCGGGACTCACCCAGACTCTTTAACATGACAACTCTAATAGCAATCTCCCTGTTCTCCCAGCCCCCGCGGCAGAGCAGTGCCTTTCCACATAAAACATTTACAGTACGAGGCCATGAAGAGTGATAAAGTATTCAAGAAGCATTGCCCAAGTTTGCAGGGGAGTAACTGAGTAAATGGAGGAGGCAAAGCAGCTGCTCTCCTGACTAAAGCTGCCTGTGTACTGAAAGGTTGCCTGGGCTTTAAGGGCATATTTTTCTGAGGCCACTTCCCTCAGTCCACCTCCCATTTGTCCATCTTAACATGAACTACCTTCTGAAGTCAGCAAAGCCCTCTGGTCCCTGTTGTGATAAGCAATGACATGGTACTGAAAAATAAATTAGTTTATAAACCATCTACCCCTCTTCAACAGTAGCAAATGTGTTCCTTCAAACACATGTAAGTGTCTGATTACCACAATCTCTGGGTGTATGAGCTCTATCCTCCCAAATGCTGTGAGGAACAGTGCATTCACCCACTTCACATCTCATCTCTTCTCAGTCAGGCTGGTGCTTGACTTCAAGGCCATGGCAGATCTTCAAGACCATACGAAGCAAGTACCTGAAACACCATGGTACTCCTAGGGAACAAAATCTCCAGCAGGAAATCATCCACAGTAGAGCCATACTGTGGACTGTCTACAAAACAAGCATTGTTGCTTGTAAGACTTACATGCAACATGTGATTGAGTAATTAAAATGGATTTAAACCACAAGTAAAGACAAAAAGAGGTACTAAAAACTGCTAAGGCAGATGGAGAGCAAGGAGGTGGTTAGTGACAGCCAACATGGCTTCACGAAGGGCATATTGTGCCTGACCAATTTGGTGGCAACTGTTACTAATAGAAGGTGGCAAAAGCCCAGGAGTCAGAGAGTTGCTGCAGAGAGAGATCTGTCCTGCAGTAGTGCTTTGAAAGGCAGCTCACACAGCATGTCATGGCCACCACCTCCATGTCTGTACACAGCCCAGAATATCACTCCCAGGATGTGCAGGGCAAGTTGCATTGAGCTTGATGGCTACGCCTACATCTGTAGCAGGGAATGAAAAGGACTCTGGTACTTGCTACCACAGCATGGGTAAGGAAAATGCCACAGAAGTCTGGCCATTTGTTTTTTAAAAAATATGAGCACCTTAAGAGGTCACTTTTGTAAACAGATTAGACACTGCAAGGCTCTGTGAAGTGATGCCTTAATATCTTCAAACTTCTGAGTCCAGATCTTTGCATCCCTGTCACAAAGTCAGTCAGTGTTCTGTACAACAGCTTTCCAGCTGACATTGCTATGTTAACACTGCCCCGGTCTTACATTTACCTTCCTCCATTTGTTTTGCTCTGTAACAGCATGCTTCTTTAATTAGCCAACACAAGCTCTGCTGCTCTCCAGCATAACCCTTCATGCTTCCACAGAGCATTCAAGGCTGTTTCGCTGCCTCTGCTGCAACCACACCACAGTTTATGTGTACAATCCTTTTACGAGCTCTGTGGTCCCAGGAGCTGTCAACACAGGGAATTTATTGTCAAATAAGCTCAGGTGTGAATTTAATGTGCCATCATTATTCTTCCCTAACTCTTTGTGAGAGTTATCTAATTTCACAGAAAAATGCCTTCGAGCTGTTCAACTTAATCCGCTTTGGAGGAGTGCAAATAGAGTATTGTAACAGCAATGTTCATATAAATAGCTGGTGCTAAATAGCTTTTTTGCACTCTTACCATAAACCAAACCATTACTTAGCAGGTGTATTCTGGAAAAGCCTCTCCTCTAATCCCAACTCTGAACTAAAGCGATGGATCGTATGACCTACTGAATAGAGAGCAATAGCCTCACTTTCTGAAGGACTGTCTACATAGGGGAGGTCAGTCTGGATTATTTAATGGTTCGAATTGATCTATCCAAGATCAACTCTCTAATGATCCCCTCTTTACTCCAGATTGTGTAACTGACACCTGGCTCACTCAGGACTGGATCCATTTCATCCTGCTCTGGAATACACAGTCTAGAGAATCAAGAGAAGAATACATAGACTGAACAACTGCACGGTAGGCAAACCTTAATTTATCTAATTTTACGTCCAAGGCATGCATTGCTATGATGTTCTGCTAAGCTTGTGTCACATAAAAACTCTCCCAATCTGCACTAGTGGAAAGACATAAAGATGTTTATTTGTAGGGTTCACAAACACCCATGAACACTGGGGTAATCTAGGACAGCTGTCCTCACTTACTGCGCAAGCATTTGTTCCTTTAGGTGTAATTGCTGATTTTCACTGCCTCCTGTTCTGTTTTAATCACAGCTTTATTATTTAATGACAGCATAGTCTGAATATGTAATGTGTCCATTTGGAATATGTTGTTGCAGTTTTTTTTTAGCAGCCTTGTTAACTAAAATATAAAGATTTGTAAGAGCAGATGGTGTTTTTGAGACAGAGTTTTTAAATTCAGGATAAGTTCAGGAGTCCCAGGATTGTCCACCACACCCCATGAGTACATTTCACTGCTTGCTATCCCATATTTCTTCTCATTCCAGGTCAGGTCTGATGTGTGATCTGCCTTTTCATTTGCAAAGCTCTGCAACTGAAACTGATCAGTATCAGCTCTGCTTTTCTTCAATTTTCTGTGTGTCTCCTAAGATGTACAGAAACTGTATGTATCTTTCAGACAGCATTAGAGAGCTGCTACCAAAATTACATTTATACTTACAGCAAGACTGCTTTTGTTCTTTTTACTGCTACTGTTATGAACCTATTCCATATTTATCATTCTGCTTATTTTTATCAGATCAATAAAATGTACTTTTCAAAATATAAAAATTTGCACTGGACAGGACACACTAATTATGGATCAGAACTCTTGCTTTACATCATTGCTGGTTTGGAAACTTTTCCACCACCAGTTCTGTGATTGTATATGATGCCAAGACTCAAAATGTTGAATGCACACCAGTTATCTTTTAGTATAGAACACTTCAGGAGACCAGCTGTTAATGACTCTGCATGTACTTCTCACAGCATGGTAAAATAAACCAAGGACTAACTCAACACACCAGATTTCAAAACCTGCACTTTTTTTTCCATGAGCAGATCTGCAAGACACAAAAACCAGAGCTGGCAGAAGACTGTTGCTTGTAACAAGAAGCATAGCAAACAGAATATATACATTTTCCTATCATACTAACCTCCATGAAATGTAGGAGCTACTGTTTAAAAAGGCAATTTTGTGAATACTTGCTGTAAGGTGCAGTACCCACAGGTAGGAATGGTCCATTGCCACTAGTGGGACTGATGTTAGTGCACTGCAGCACTGACCATAATGCCCTAACAGCAAACAACCGTAATGTTCCCTGGACTATCCTCATGTACGGCTACAGGTACATTAACATCTTTTGTTTGAAACAGTGGTGCAGTTATTAAGAGAAATCCACACTAATTCCCTCTTTCTGAGCATTGGTTCAGTATGCAGAGTGGTTTTGGGATATGTGAAGTAGATTCCTTTTGGAGGAAAACTGTTCAAACTCTCTGCTCTGGTTTATAGCAAATGCACTCTAGACCTTAATGGAGACAGAAGGATTTGCACCAATGACTTTTGCTCGTGACTGCTTTGATTCAAGAGTCTAGATGCTTAATTCAGAGGGTTAGACTAAACCTAGCTTGAGATAAAACCTGAACTGCATGCAGTGTAGTTCTAATGATCACAGCACCAAAGGTTTCTGCTGGAGTGGGTTGTTTTTGTTTTTTTTTTCCAAATTATTTGCTGATGTGGCCACAGTCCATGAACACCAGCAGGATCAATCTTTTTTACCCTTATCTTGTTAATGGTTCTTCAAACACAAGCAAAGGGACAGGAATTGGAAAGAATACCACATTTTGGAGATATACATCCATTGGGCACTAGGTGGAGGGAAAGACAACTGCCCTTGCTACGTGAAATGAATGAGTGCAGGATTAATTCAACCAGATTATCAGAAACTCAGTGTGGGAGAGTAGCTTGACAATTGATCTCACCATAGGAAAAGCATTGATCAGTTCCTCACTTAGGAGAACCCCCCCAAAAAAGCAGCAAGCGACATAAATAAAACCTCAAGGTGAATTATGTACTTCTTTGGAAATATGGTATTTATGATGACCTGAGTTATGGATGCCTATAGTGCAAATTGAGCAATATTCATTACTAATGTGATGCTCAATATTTGGACCAAAGTTCCGAAAACTGCAGGCACCAATGCTAGAAATTTATTCAGTCTTGAAATATCTGAAATCAAGTAGATAGTTTTGGGAGACTTATTATAGAGGTCTGTATAATTTCCATGTAATTATCAATCACTGACAGGAAGAGAGGACATGTACCCATGCATTATGAAAGTACAGGGTGAGCCCAGGATAGCTGCAGCTCGTAACTGCCAGTCCAAGTGCCAGTTCATAATAGTTCACAAATTTGCTTCACTCAGCCCCCATATTCTACAGAAAGACTCTGCAGAAATACTTCATGGCCATTCCTCCATTCAGGGTCTTTTTCATAGCTGTAAGGAAACAAAAATATTGAAAAATCCCATGGACACTGCGCTGACAGTGCAACAGAGCTGTCCTTACAACATGTACATAGCTATTTCAAGACATCCAACATTCATGCATCCAGCTGCTCTGGCTGTCTTCTGGTGGCTTCTGAAAAATACAGCATCACAAAATATGAACACTTCTTTAAAGGATGCTGCCTTATTCTACATTGTCCCATCATTTAGGAGAGAAACAACATACATGCAGACCACAGTGCCCTAAATATGGAGAACTGATGAGCATTTGATGCCATTGGTTCTGTTTATTACGATTATTAACAGAACATCCATGCTATATAAGGTGGAAAAACACTTGGGAGAGAAAATAATTTAATTTGTACATGTATCTTAAAGAATCACATTGTACTTCTATTGGTGCTGGCTACTCATTTCACTCCTTGTCGGTCCTTAAGTGGTATTGGCTACTCATTTCAGTCCTCCTTGTCTGTACTTCCAGAACTTTGCTGTCTTGTCTAGTGAAGGTTCACGTACTTTGGGACAGGTATTGCCTCTTATAAATCTGGACAGCATGCACACAACTGGACAGAAATACAAGGGAACTAACTCACTTTCAGAATCCCTGCTGAGGACTCTAGGTGTTGCTCTAACGGAAAAGAAACAATGACTCATGTCAGCTCTGGAATTAGCTAAATGTTTTTCCTTTAATACAGAAAATAACACACAGCTCATAGCCTGAAGGCTCTAAAACAGACTTACACTAGCATCCAAATATTTGTGGTTCATGTACAAATATTAAATGGATTTTGTGTTCTTTTCAGCTTCCCAGAGACATTGAAGCATAGACTCTTTTAACATTTTACATGTATAGTGAAATGGACTTTCATTACTAATACTCACAGCTTCACTATTTCTTCAAGCCTTTTGCATCTGCAACTGAGATACAATCCAGACTTTCTGGTTCTGTCTTTTCAAAGAGTTGTTGCAAAACGTTAGACTGACAGCATTCAGTAAAATGCCTTTCTTATGTAACAACAGGTTGCCCAGAAAGGTGGTGGAGGCCCCATCCCTGGAAACGTTCAAGGCCAGGCTGGATGAAGCTCTGAGCAACCTGATCTAGTCAGGGATGTCCCTGTTCCTTGCAGGGGGGTTGGACTAGATGGCCTTTAAAGGTCCTTCCAACTCTAACCATTCTATGATTCTATGATTCTATAACTGTAATTCACAGGAGGAGGAATCCCTCATGCTTTAAGACTATGACAGATGGAGAACAGGAAGCATTACAGGGGAAGTAAAATTTCACACCATTGTCCCAGCAAACCCTGTGTATATCCTCATTTATATTTTTAGCCATTTAACCATTAACCTTGAAAAATTGATTGAACAGATAGATCACAATAAACGTGTTCTGATTAAAGACATGTGGTTTTAGTTACAGAATGACAGTGAGATGGTAGAATTGAATTGTGTACCAAAACTAGCCTGCTTCAGGAGGCATAGCGGCAGGCCACTCTTGCTTCTTACACAGAGCATTTTACACGTCTCAAACAGTTGCTAAGGGGAGGTGCCATCAGCTCTGCTTCTCCTTTCCTTTTTCAGCTACACAGCGAGTTGAAGCTCGCAGGTGTGAAACCAGCCACTCAAGGTTACCTAGCGGAGAATCCTTCTCTTGCGTTCCAGACCACTGGGCCTTGCCACCCTTTTTAAAATAGAGCAGCAAGATGGGATCATTGTAATTTCTCTCCTTCCAGCATCCATCAGAAAGTGTCATAAGGAACAAAGGCAAAGGCTGAGCAAGGTTATTCACTTTAAAATGTGTAACTTATTAGAAATAAGCACACTGGACTAAATTCTTTGGATCTATTATATGTGTAAATCATTATGGAAGTCCAGATGTGTTAAAGAATCTCAGTATCTTACAAATCTGTGTGCTCTTAACAGTAATTTATTTTTGGTCTATTAATCTTTGCAGTTAGCTTTACACAGCAGAGCAACTACAGAGGAAATGCAACGGATTTTGTGCATTTTTATGTACTATACATGGCCTGTAATTTCTTACTACCAGAGCCTTTTCCCCTGCGTGTAGTGTCTTTTTCCACTGGCTAGTTGCTCTTGCAGTGTTGTGAGGCTCATCAAATAGCACATCACCTTGGAATGGGACCTCCTTTCTCTCCTCCCAGGAACCCCATGTGTTCATCCTTGCTCTGATTTACTATTTCAATTTGTAAGTCTTTTGTGTATGCACACTCAGTAGAGGTCAAATTATTTTTCTGTTCAACTGATAAATTTCAGGAAGAAGCTTTTTTGAAACTCTCCAGAGCACTTTTACGTGCAACCTCAGCTTTCCCACAAACTTGGTGGACCCAAGAGGTGCCCTTCTTTGGAATGGGCACAGACATTCCATAGCATTTTCTGAAAGAGAGTCAATTCTGACATACAAGACCTGGTTTCGAAAGGAGATTCCTATCCCAAAATTATTCTCAAGACTTCAGTGCTTTCCAGTGCTGCCCATACTGTTCCCAGGAACTTGCAGCCATAGTCATTCCAGATGACTGCCAAAGAGGAGCAGTTCAAGTCCAAAGCTACATTTTGAGCATGAGTTTATGGCTGTGTTGTGTCTGCCCAACAGACACATGTTCAAAAGAGCCTGCTCTTTGCATCACAACCTTGCACTTCCTAGATGCAAAGAAGGTCCTGGTGAGCACAGTATGGTTCTCTCCTACTGTGCAAGGGGGACACAAACCTGGAATGATGCCATGCCACAAGGAAGACAGTGGTCTATGCAAGCAGGGAAGGTGTTGAATGGGAGTGAGGGGGCTGTTGCCTCCTTGCCCTGAGGCACGCCTAGGTCACAGATCTCTGCACATATGGTGTGGACACGCTTGATGCTGTTCTTCCCTAACTCATTTTTCTGATGAAGCTACATGTTGGTCGCTGCTAGGACTGACTAGCATTAAGCAGCCTAGGCTCACCTTTCCCCTTAAGGGAATGCCAGATGTTTTTGGTCTGCACCTCAGTTAATTTACAGAGACAGCAACTCCAAAGAGAGCACACTGTACATATGCTCCATCCACCTGCTAAATGCATTTGTCATAAGGCTCAAGGTTTACTAAACTTTTCTGGCAGCCTGAGACGGAAGAAAAAATAACGTTCATTAAAACATACAACCCTTGTGAATAAGCAAAAGCATGGTGAGGAAAAGGGAAATGACAGAGGATGTTGCTGATGTCGCTTCCCTGGGAGAATTAATTTAAATTTATATGGACACCTTAGATAGTCTTGGCCCTTTGAAATAACATCATCAGCTTTCCTTTATTAGCACCTGGCCCAGCATTGCACAGCGTTCTGTGCACGAGTAGTCCTCTTACTGAAGTTGATAGGCCTTTTCATATAATTAACTATTTGTAGGACTGGAGTTCAGGGGTGACATACCATAATAGTATGAAAAATAGTTTGCTGCATCAAGCAGAAATTATACGCAGCTGGGGTAAACTCTGAGGTCAGTGCAAGAGGGTGTGAATATATACGTCTCACTGGCTGTCGGCGCTTCCTTGATTTGGCTCACAGTCAACAAACTCATGGTAAAGTACAATTCTATTTATTGACTTCTCAGAGAAACCCAGATATATTTGTACATTTATAACTGTTCTTATCTTAGAGCCAAAGACACTAGGCACCTATTCAAAATCCTAGCTGTCCTATACCTTTCCATATATTCCTAGCCACTTTTCCCCAGTCAGTAAAGTCACACTGTCAGCAGTCAGGTTCAGGAATTCTCACCTTGTTGCAGGCCCTGATAGGCTCCTTTATAAAGCTGTGAGGACATAAGTTTGCAGTACAAATACAGCCAGCTTTCCAGCAGTGTTTCATCATGGAGCACTGCACAGACAAAAATGCATGGGAAGGAAGTGACTGAAGCCAAGGAGATGTGGAAGCAGTGCTCTCAGGTATACAGAATCCATAAAAAAAAAAAGATGGTAATGTAACCCAGTCTCCCCAGAAGCAATCAATCCTTTTTGCCATGTTGTGCAGTATGTTGTTAGACATATATGCATACACACAATTTCCACAACTTCATCAGAATACTTTCATGTTTGCATTTTTATCAGTGCACTTGGCTCTGTAAGCTATGTTTTAAACTGTTAACTAATGATGCTTTTGTAACCTGTGATTTCCAAGCCATCAGCGTGTTACGATTCTCCTGCCTGTTAGCATCTTGGATTAATAATGCCCATACTACATTTTCACTGAGGAACATAGTTGGTAGAAAAGGTGCTAATTATATTAGCACTTTGAGGGTGCTTACCATCTTCAAAGCGTCTACTAATACTAGGTTAATTAATAAAGCAAAAGTACAGCTTGCATGCTCCTGGGATGGGTGTCATGGATACAGAGTACATGAAGTATAGCTTCTCTCTGAAATAAGAAAATGATTCTATGAAGCAATATCTAAAACAGGGAGAAGAGAGCAGGCAGGGGAGAATTTAAGCATTAAATTAGGTCACACACATATGAACTTATAGTTGAGCTAAAAATTGACACACTAGCTAGACAATGAAAAACATCTTGCTAAAAAAGCTATCAGGTTTTTCAGTATCATTCCTCATTTTCTGGAGAAAAAAAAATTGAAAACTTGACCTCAAGTTACTGTAGTGGCAGGCTGGATAGTGACAAAATATTAAAATACTGCAAAAAAAAAAAAAGGGTTCCTATTGTTTTCTGTTTAAAAATTGTAAAGTTCTTGGCCTGTCCCGCTCTCCCCCGACTTCTAAAACTGAAAACAAGATAGAATAAAAATTGTGAATAATTCCTGAACTGTAACTGGGAGGAATTGGCATGCATTTACTCAAGCCTTGTGAGCTACAAGACCTAGACTTGACTCAGTTTTCTGAATCATATAATCATAGAACCATAGAATAGTTAGGGTTGGAAGGCAACCTCAAAGGTCATCTAGTCCAATCCCCCTGCAAGGAGCAGGGACATCCCCAACTAGATCAGGTTGCTCAGAGCCTCAACCAGCCTGGCCTTGAACGTTTCCGGGGATGGGGAATCCACCACCTCTCCAGGCAACCTGTTCCACTGTTCTACCACCCTCATTGTAAAAATTTTTTCCTAATATCCAACCTAAATCTACCTCCCTCTATTTTAAAACCATTACCCCTCGTCCTGTCACAACAGGCCCTGCTGAACAGCCTCTCCCCATCTTTCTTGTAGGCCCCTCTGAGGTACTGGAAGACCGCTATAAGGTCTCACCGGAGCCTCCTCTTCTGCAGGCTGAACAGCCCCAACTCTCTCAGCCTGTCCTCATAGGAGAGGTGCTCCAGCCCTTTTATCATCTTCGTGGCCCTCCTCTGGACCTTCTCCAACTGGTCCATGTCCTTCTTGTGCTGGGGGCTCCAGAACTGGACACAGTACTCCAGGTGGGGTCTCACCAGGGCAGAGTAGAGGGGGAGAATCACCTCCCTCGACCTGCTGGCCACACTCCTCTTGATGCAACCCAGGATGTGGTTGGCCTTCTGGGCCACAAGGGCGCATTGCCGGCTCATGTTGAGCTTCTCATCCACCAGCACTCCCAAGTTCTGCTTCTCAGGGCTGGTCTCGATCCATTCCCCGCCCAGCCTGTATTTGTGCCTGGGATTGCCATGACCCAGGTGCAGGACCTTGCACTTGGCCTGGTTGAACTTCATGAGGTTGGCACGGGCCCACCTCTCCAGCCTGTCAAGGTCCCTCTGGATGGCATCCCTCCCTTCCAGCGTGGCAACGGCACAACACAGCTTGGTGTCATCGGTGAACTTGCTGAGGGTGCACTCTATCCCACTGTCCATGTTGCCCACAAAGATGTGGAACAGGGCCTGGCCCAACACAGACCCCTGAGGGACTCTATTCGTGACCGGTCTCCACTTGGACATTGAGCTTGTGAGTGCGGCCATCCAGCCAATTCCTTATCCACCAAGTGGTCCATCCATCAAACCCGTGTCTCTCTAGTTTAGAGAGAAGGATGTCATGCAGGACAGTGTCAAAAGCTTTGAACAAGTCCAGGTAGATGATGTCAGTTGCTCATCCCTTGTCCACCGATGCTGTCACCGCGTCATAGAAGGCCACCAAATTGGTCAGGCATGATCTGTCCTTGGTGAAGCCATACTGACTGTCACCAACCACCTCCTTGCTCTCCAATGAATGACCATGTTTGTCTCAGGATGTTTTTCCATGTTAGACACTGGCAGCGCTAGAAAAGGATTTGTGAAATGTTACCTGCTTAGGAAGGGAGGGTATACGTTAAGGGAGTTGTCAGTGAGAGGCCTCATGGCTGCTTATATGAATACAAGCAATATGGAGGTTGCTTTGATTTGATGCAACCAATGATAGTTAAAAGCAGATTTCCTACAAACAGGAGACTACCCACAGCATTGCATCCTTCAGTAACACCCTGTTCAGTTACTCTAGCTCTCATCCGGAATCCCAAATGTAATCTATTTTCTATGTACTTCTCCATGGTTAGAATCTAAGAGGAGGTATCTGGCCCCTGGCATCTTCAGGAACCTTTAAATGTTAATGTGAGCAGACCCAAATCTGCAACTGATCCATAGGACAGACATGTGTACCCACGTGAAGACAAAATCATCAGCTGAGATGAGCACTCATGTATTTGAGGAGATACCTGTGCAAAACAGTTTGCAGGGGCTATTGCAAAACTGAAGGTGTGAGACCAGCTTCCCCAAGTATGGTCAGAATTGGACTTGAAGCTTTATTGGATCAATCTTTCCCTACAACTTCAAGTTACCTAAACTACTACAACTCTGAGCTGTTCAGGGAAACCCTGTGAGAACTACAGTCTGCTTAGATAAGGCTTTGACAAGAGACCAAAAACAGTGAGTGCCTTCATGTAGATGTTTTCAACACACCTCAAGCAGAGTACCCAAGTGCTCTGACCACTTTCAAAAGTCCACAGCATGACTTGCAATGTGCATGGCCTCTTCCAGTGCAGTGAGTTACCTGGCTGTAACAACAACACCCAAAGAAATTCAGATGCCCTTCCCAAAATGCCCCAGTAGGCACTACTGCTCTTTTTTTTCAGGTCATAAACCTATCTGTCTGCCAATTTCCTCTCCTTTAGAGGGATTCATGCTCTCTAACATTTCCTTTCTCCCAACTTTCTGCTAAACTAGTATTTAAAAAAAAAAAAACAACCATTTTCAGCAGCAAAGTATTAAATGATGGACTAGAAGCAGGGGAGAAGAGGGTACCAAACGAAATATACCTTCCCAAAGGAAGGAAGGAAGATTTCTAATGAGAGAAACATGAGCCAGAACTACTATTGCTGGAAGACTATGATAGCAATGATGATAAAACACATGGATGTTGCTAAGTATCAAGAGAAGCAATCAAATCTACTTCTAAAGATGGGTCTTTGCAAAGCCACAAGTCTCTACCAGCAGTAAAACCAGGGTTGCCATTTGGAAATGTTATCAATAGGCTGGTCTGATGTAAACTGGAACTACGGACAATCAGTCATTCTGACCTTATCCATAACAAAGAGAGCTAATTCTTCCCAGCAATTCTAACATGGAAGCAAACATCTCACTGCTGACATGGAATATATCTCAAGTCAAATGCTTTAGAGTACACCAATCTTTTTAACAATAAAGGTAAAAGAATTAAAAAATTTTTAAAGATTATTTTTCAGGTGTTTTATCCTCACAGATAATAAAGCTATGTGGCATTCAGCATGTCAAGGTGTTGGAGCCTGACTTTTCAGGGAGAATGCTCCACGACTAGCTTCAGTTATCTTCAGTCAGGTGAACACTCACAAGCTTGGACAAAAAGAGAGAAAAGGCTTTTGACAGTCAAACCTTGATTACTAAAGCAACAATCAAAATTCATTGCTGAGTAACCTCTGGTTGGATTGCTAGGGCTCTGCGATTTATTCTCATTCTATTCATCTAGTATCATTACTGGAGAAGACTTTGTAAGACAGTTTTATGCAAGGCTGGCAGACTTGTCAAATTTAAAGAAAATTTTGTTACTTGATTTTATTGTATAAACTTGGTGTCAACTTGTTTTTTTTTCTTAGCACATTTCCCACGCCCCACTTTCATGGAACAAAGGTAGGATAAAGCGAAGTTAATACCTTGAATATTTTACCCATCATGACCAGGTAATCAGCCTGCTAGATATAAAGTTCATAGTGATCTGGTGAATAAGAGGAGATGCTGAGCACACAGCAGAGACCACACTGGAGAAATCCTTCATGCTGTCCTGCAGTATTAGCCAGCAAGCCATGTCAGCTAATGGCAGATTTTCACTGACAAATCTATCTTCAACAGGTATTTACTCAAGGAAGGTACTAATAAGTATCAAAAGGAGTACAAGTAAGTACTACAGTGGTATTTAATGATAAATTAACACTACTTTGTTTGTAATGTCAGACACTTCTCCTGTCTTCAGCAGCAGTGTGGGAGAGCTGTAACTATTGCAACTAAAGCATTAAACATTTAACAGACAGACAACTAAATGCAGTAAATATTTAATTCACCATAGGAGTAATTTGCATGGATTGAATAATTGTGGTCGAGGTTACTATGGAGGTCACCACAGGGTTTGCAACAATCTCTGCTTTAAAAGCAGAAAAAAAAATTCTGGTAATGATAAGAAACATCAGCGTTCTTAATTTGCAGCCTTCTTAGAAATAAAAAAAACCACATGTAGAAACATAAATCTAATTAAACCGAAGCTGTAGAGCCTATTACAGAGAACCATTATGACATTATCTAAGAGAAATGGCAGTAAGATTGTACATATTTGCCATGACTACAGTTTCACTCTTTAATTACTAACAGACTTTATTATGTGATTATTCATCTTCAGATACTGTAAGAACAATAACACCCTGTTGAAACAGCTGTGTATTAGGCCTCTGATCCCATTTTTTGTACCAGGCCTCCTCACAAATTGGCACACATCTCACAACAACACAGGGAGAAAAAGCAGAATAGTTCACCTAACTAATGGAAGAGTCATGAGTCCTCAAGAGATCTTTAGGTATGTGACTGCCACTGGGATAAACTCAGACAAAGACAGATGCTCATGTAACACTGAGGATCTGCACTTGTGCAACCTGTCCTCCAAGAGCAGGGGACTAAAGGACCGAATTGTAGGTCAGCCCTAAGCCATGCATAAGCCTTCCTTCCCAAACAGCTGTATTGACAACCCTGGTCATCCCGAGGCCATCAGTTCTACCTGAAAGAAGCAAGCTGTGCCCATCCATTTGCCAGATCAGAGTCTCTATTGCTCTTCTTGGTGTGAGTGGAGGGAGAAGAAAAAAGACCTTGACTTAGAAAATTGATACCTTTCTTGACAACTCTAAAATTAAGAGATCTATCATTTTTTACAGTAATGATGCTAAATGTCAGTGAGAGAAGTGAGAACTGCTGCAGTGCAACACCAGAAGGCAAGAGGATGATTTTCAAATCCTTCAGTGTTTGTTTTTTTCATTTAAAATACTTATTTCAGAAGTACTGACCAACTTGTGGCAAAGGCTGCCGGTTTTAGTGACACGCATTATTAAACCAATTTTACTCTAAAAGAAAATGATTAACAGGCAGCAACCAATGTTGCTCTATTAAGATAAATAAGATGAAAGTTGAAGCAATTCTCAGCATGTGTCAGAAGCCAACCAAAGCAATGGATCCTAATTTTGAAATATGTAACAAAGCAAAAATTTGCTTTCTGACTTTATAAATCAACTTTACTTCCTGAACAGGAAATGCTTAAAAGTTGATTTTTCATTATCTACACCAGGTGGCAGATCATAGCACCTCTGGAAACTGAACAAAAAATATGGAGATGAGGCCATTTAGAAATCTACCTTACAAGTGTAAGGTCTTGCACCTGGGAAAATAAAATTCAGGAGTGCAGCACAGGCTGGGATTTACCCAGCTGGGGACCAGCTCTGTGGAAAGGGAGCTGGGGGTCCTGATGGACAACAAGCTCAAGATGAGTGAACAGTGTGTGGCTGCAGCAAAGAAAGCTGACAGAATGCTGGGTTGCATCAACAAGGACATAATCAGCAGAGATAGAGGGGTCACTATCCCACTCTACTCAGCACTTGTGAGGCTACACCTGGAATACTGCATTCAGTTTTGGTCCCCGCTATGCAAAAATGATGTGGACAGGCTAGAGAGGGTCCAGAGAAGGGCTACAAAGATGATCAAAGGACTGGGAAGCCTGTCATATAAGGGAAGGCTGAGAGAACTGGGTTTGTTCAGCCTCGAGACATGAAGACTTAGGGGAGACCTTATCACCATGTTCCAGTATTTAAATGGTGGCTACAAAAAAGATGGAGACTCCCTTTTTACAAGGAGTCACACGGAAAGGATATGGGATAATGGGTACAAGTTACTCCTGGGGAGATTCCAACTGGACAGAAGAGGAAAATGTTTCACATTGAGACCAATCAGTCATTGGAATAATCTCCTCAGGGAATTGCTTGATTCCCCAACATTAGACACTTAAGATTGGGCTGGACACGGTGCTGTGCCATCTTGTCTAGACCGTGCTTTTGCCAAGAAAGGTTGGACTGGATGATCCTTGAGGTCTCCTCCAACCTGGTATTCTATGATTCTATGATATGATTAATGCTGTCCTGCAACACACAATCCATATGTAGTACAACATTTTAACTCTCTCTGGCAAAAGCAGGTCCAATTCTTTAACTCGGAAGAACCTGCCTTTTTTACTAATTCAGCAAGGCAAGAGCTAATCCAAGAAGATCAGCCCAGTGTTCAAAAACAGAGGTAAAACATCACCTTCTGGTCCCAGCCCTGTACTAGGACCTGAGCAGAGATGATTACACCCTTCCATCCTAATACCCCTCAGCACAGCAGTGAGAGTGAGGGGCTATCCATTTGTCAGGGAACTGACTGGCATTCTATCTTTGCAACACCCTGTCTTCACAACATCCCTTTACAACAAGGTGCTTGAGTTTCTCCCAGAGAAACTGGGGCAGAGAGGAACTGCCTGGCTACTGCAGGCACAGTGGGAATGAAACTGTGACTTCTTCTCCCTTCCACAGCTCCAGTCATTAAGTTAGTCATCACTGACCTGGGTGCTCTGCCTGGCATACTTCAAGGCAATGCAAAAAAAAAAAGTCTCCTTTTTCTTTCCAGGGAAGGAAACAGTTGGTGTTCCCAGCCTGCTAATTTCTCGTGTGCATATGTCAAAAGGGTTATTGCTTCTTCCCACTCCTCCACTCCCTAACTACTGTTGACACTTTTGTCCTGCTGTTGCAAGGTTTCTCAGTTTGATCTTTGAACTCTGCATTAGCACCAGCAGTTCCAGGCAGGATTTCCACCGCCAAACACAACAGGACAGGCAATCAATGCAAAGCAATGCAAAAATACATGTCAAGGTAAAGACCAAGGCAGAACAGGTAGGCCCACCACAAAGGGCCTACCTGAGCTCTGACACTTTAGCCTGTTCTGAAATTAGGGCAACTTCAAAAAGCTTGGAGTGAAAAAGAAGCCCAGACTGAAAGCAAAAGACTTTAGGGACTCACTTCTCTGCCCTGAGTCCCCATACCATTGATGCTGGTGTTTAACATTTGAGATTACATTATTTAAAGTTTTGTTCTCCTAGCCTGATGCTGATGAACTCCAGTTTCAATGGGACTGCCCTGCATTTCATTTATACTTATGTCAAGTACATTTTCTCAAACACCAGCCCCAACCTTGAGGGATAACACAGATTCCTGTGGTGCTGGTAGCTAGTTGCTTAACTCAGAACATCAATATAATAAAAAAAAAAAAAAAAAGGTGAAACAACATAACATCATGCAATATTATAAGCATTCTTTTAAAAAAATTATTTGCAGTTATCCTTTCTGCTACTGTAAAAGGCAATATTAAGTTAAAGAAAATACTGTGCTGAAGCAAGCAGTTGGGAGCCTCATACAGAGTTTCAGTGTTTCCCATTTTTTATAATTCCAAGTGCTACCAGTGTCCTTGTAGCAGCACAGCACGTTAGCCTGGGCCTTTGATTTTGTTCCATCAGCAAAAGGAGAGGGGAAGAAGAATTACACTTCGTTATGCTTCTTTGAGACACAGCCAACACTAAGTAGTTGGCTTCCCGAGACAATAGCTCCAGTTCAGTTATTCAGAAGGTATGCTTATATTTAGCCTACTTTCCAGCCTGATTGATAGGCAACTCCCACTATTAGGAATCCCAATATAAAAGAAAATCTTTGTAATTCCAGTATTCAAGGACACTTGTGACAAACCTCCTCAATACAGAATTCTGAAGCACCAGCATGTGACAGTCTCAGAGTTCTATATGTAACTCTATGTTCCCTCCTCTGGCTTCTACATCCAAGGTTTGGGCTTATTTCTTCACAAACTTTGCTGGCTGTACCCATACACAACACTCATAAAAACACAGACACAAGCATATACACTGAAATCCCTAGACATTTTGTTTTTCCACATCAAAGGCCATATCATAAGCACATGAACATTTTAAGTTTTCTTTGGAATAGAGATTTGATTGCTTTTGTAACCAGAGAGGGACAGCCTTTTCTGTGTTGGGAAAGCAAACTCCAGTTCCAGTTGGATTTCTTTACATTTTCTTCATCTTGCTCACAAAGATCTGTATATAGGCATTTAGACTGAAAGTATATTACTGTCCGCTTAATGTGGTAGTGAACATAGAGGGTAGTGATCAGAGGTGGAAACGAAATGGGTTGCAATGAGAGAAAGTTGCATTGTGCCTGCACTGGTATGTCCTTATCCAGCCACCTCAACAGACGGTAAAGTTATTCAATTCTGTCATGGTGACAGGCTTCCATATGAGTTATCCACTGCTTTTTTTGGATATTTACAAGAAAAGTGTCTAGCCTCATGAATTAATTTATCTCATTTTCCTGTTCTCCAGTCTCCCTTGTTTTTCTGCAGACCTGGAACAATATATGTATTTCTTTGATTCCACTTTGCAGAAACTACTGGATTAGGATTATGTCCCAAACTTTGTTAGAACATCCATCCTTCAGCTTGGCAGCTAGGTGATCCACACACTGACAGCAGTAAGAACCCCTGTGCAATTTTATCCTTGGGGAATGATAAACCCTGCCAGATGAGTGAGTGTAAAGCAAGGATCTACAGACAGGTTTGTGAGCTACATAAAAACACATCAGGGATTTTGCAGCATGCAGGAAGGGTGTGTGAAAAGTTCAGGCTAAGTCAACAGTACACAAGACCTGGAGACTCAGTGCTGCAACGCTATCTCTGCAAAACCATAGCTGACCTTGGTGGCAAGCATACATGCGTGCATAACCAGAGCTCCACCCAAATGGGACAGCTAGCTGTGACAAGTGCTTGTAGACCTCACAACACATGAAGAAAGACCATGTGTGAGAGCAAAATACTGTACCAGAGTGGGTTTTAACACACAATTAAGGGTAGCACTCCCCTCAGTAATAAATGCATAGGGAAATTCAAGCTGAAAGAAAATGAAGATGGTAAGGTATTAAATTTTAGAGAACTGACAACATACTTCTAAAAAAAATAAAGCAAGGAAAGCACCGAGGCTTTCATTTTCCTGAGTGATTTATTGACTTTAGATAAAATCAAGACTATAAAAATGACACAAAATCAGATTTTATTCTCTGGCTGCATTAAACAAAACAGAAGTGCAAGGACTGTGAACTTATTTTCAAATTGTTTGCTGACAAATACCCAATATTTCAAGAAAAATAATTTTGCTCCTGCCAAATTTTTACACTCATGTGATAACTTGAAAGGCTGGATGCACTAAGTAAAAGCAGGTTACCACAAACTGAGTTTTATGCACCCTAATCTGAAAGAGACAGAAGGAAAGGAAGTCAAAGTCAAATATCTGACTGTTGACTTGGATAAAAATAAAGGGACTACTCTGGTTACAGTGCTTAATAGATCTTTCTAACTTTATCAATATTATAATTATCTGGTTTGTCCTCCTATAGATGAAGTCCAGGGAATTTTGCCTAGCAGTTCAGTCAGTGACTAGAACAGCTAAGCCTTTCAAGTCTGACTCACTTCTTTTCAGTTCTGACTTGTATTTATTCATTTTCTTCAACATATGCTTTCTCCTAATGTCCTGGTTTCAGCTAAACCACCACACCTAAACAGCAGAAAAAAAAAAAAAAAAAAAAAAAATTTGTTTCATTTCTTCCAGTTACAGCATCCTTTTATGTGAATTTCACAGAATATGCAAAAATGGTAAGAAGCTTGAATAAAATTTTCCGGCCATACTTACAGGATTTCTCTGTCTTGATTATCTGATTTAGAAATTTGAAAGAGAAGCATCTCCATCAGGCCACATGACAGAGTCTGGGACCTGCATGTAATTGAGGCCCTTTTCCTGTGACCCTTGAGACTTGAATGCCAATCTGGTTCAAATGGCTTTGGTTTAGTTGATAAAATTAAGGATGCAGGTATAAGGGGAATGAACGTCAAGGAAAGCAACTTAGGGATAAATTCTGTGTTTTGAAAAGGTGGTGGGAAATCTCATGTGTCTTCAGTAAGGCTTTGGAAAGCTAGAGCCTGCAGTGACTTAACAGCATCTCACAATGTAAGCACTGTTAGGGATCCCAAATTAGAGGAGCACTGCTTGACGTGGTGCTGCTGGCTCCTGGCATTCAGCAGAGAGAGGCAGATCCCTTCAAATCGTGATTCATCTGAGGACTGAAAAGCTATGTCCAGCCACAAGCAAATTCTAAGGCACAGGGGCTGAGCAAGAATCTGGGCCATGTAAATACTACTTTTATCCTTCCAAAATACTTGGTTTTACATACATCATAGGGGCAAAATAGCGACACTCCACCTTCTCCATCAGTATATGATACCCAAGTACAAGAAACATTGTGACAAGAAGGAGGTGTATGTGTGACCTGCCACATCCTTATTTGTGTTTTCAAGTGAAAACATGATTTAGGAACCAGAACTGCAGCCCACTCTGCAGAAGATGGTGCTGTAAAAATACTGACAGAGACATCTGGAAAACTATTCCTGCGCACTTCTTGTTTGGACACGACACAATATATCACAGATATATCTTTGCTTGTCTATTTGAGAAAGTCACATCACATCTTTCAACAGCCCTGGAAGATCATTTTTTGCCAGCAGCATCATTGTAGTGCTGGTGTCTGGGAGTGCTCAGTGCACAGACAGCACTTCACACGCTTAAAAACCTTGCAAGCACAATAACATGCAACTCACCACAGAAAACCTATACAAAATCTGTGTATTTTCTAGACAACTTAAATTATTGTTTACTGTTCACTGCAGAGACTAAATTCTTTCAATGCAGTGATATAACTCAAGGCCAAAGTATCTTCCACAGAACTATCAATTTCTGAACTTCCAATAAATTGTTCAGTTTAATCCTGGAATGGGAATATTGCTTTTACTAGCTTAGCTTTTAAGCATTCATGAGTATATTTTTAGCTGGTGTAAATTGTCATAGCAACATTTCTCCCATGAGATCTGGATCTCCTCCCTCCTCTTTCCCTCTTATGTCAGACAAAGACACAAGGCACATTTTTACCACATGTGCCAGCATTTTTTACCGTACCATTGTACAATCACAGCACATCATGCATCACATTCACATTACTAGTTAAAGTGCAATGGCTTTCCTGCAAAAGCAGTATATGGTTTTTTTTATAACTATGCTCCTTTCTAGCTAATTGTGGACGGGACCTGCACTAGTTCTTTTGCACTCTCCTAGTTTTTGCTCTAGGCTGGGTAAGAGTAGATCTACATCAGAGGAAGATGTTACCACAGATCCTGAGCAAGATTTGAACTAGCTCCAGCACTGAAAACTGTGTACCTCCTATAAAACCTGCTCAGGACCTTGAAAACTCCACCCACATTGTGCCCCCCAACCATCAAAAACTCAACTAGCTAGAGTCACACCTTTCAATGTGGCGTGTAGATATCATTTGGCAGAGCCATTAATGTGGGGGTTTTTAACATTATAGAATCATAGAATAGTTTGGGTTAGAAGGGACCTTTAAAGGCCATCTAGTCCAATACCCCTGCAAGGAGCAGGGACATCTCTGACTAGATCAGGTTGCTCAGAGCCTCATCCAACCTGGCCTCGAATGTTTCTAATGATGGCGCATCCACCACCTCTCTGGGCAACCTATTCCAGTGTTCTACCACCCTCATATCAAGTTTCCTTATATCAAGTTTTAATCTGCCTCCCTCTATTTTAAAACCATTACCCCTAGTCCTGTTGCAACAGGTCCTACTAAAGAGCTTCTCCCCATCTTTCTTGGAGGCGCCCTTTAAGTACTGGAAGACCGCTACAAGGTCTCCCTGGAGCCTTCTCCTCTCTAGGCTGAACAGCCCCAACTCTCTCAGCTTATCCTCATAGGAGAGGTGCTCCAGCCCTCTGATCATATTCGTGGCCCTCCTCTGGACTCACTCCAACAGGTCCATATCCTTCTTTTGTTGGGGGCTCCAGAGCTGAATGCAGAACTCCAGGTGGGGTCTCATGAGAGCAGAGTAGAGACATCCCTTGACCTGCTGGCCACGCTTCTTTCGATGCAGCCCAGGATGCAGTTGGCTTTCTGGTATGCAAGTGCACATTGCCAGCTCATGTTGAGCTTCTTGTCCACCAGCAATCCTAAGTCCTTCTCCTCAGGGTGTCCTCTCAATCCATTCTCTGCCCAGCCTGTATTTGTGCCTGGGATTGCCATGACCCATGTGCAGGAGCTTACACTTGACCTTGTTGAACTTGAGGCCTCACCAGCGAAGACTGAGGCAAAAAAGTCATTGAATACCTCAGCCTTCTCCTGGTAACCAGGTCTCCTGTTTCCTTCTGGAGAGGGCCCACATTGTCCGTGGTCTTCCTTCTATGTTCGATATATCTAAAGAAGCTTTTCTTGTTGCCCTTGATGTCCCTGGTCAGATTTAATTCTGTCAGGGCTTTAGCCTTCCTTACCTGATCCCTGGCTGCTCAGACAATCTCTCTGTAATCTTCCCAGGCTACCTGTCCTTGCTTACACCCTCTGTAGGCTTCCTTTTTGTTTTTCAGTTGGTCCAGGAGCTCCTTGTTCATCCATGCAGGTCTTCTCACATTTTTACCCAACTTCCTCTTTGTTGGGATGCATTGCTCCAGAGCTTGGAGGAGGTGCTCCGGTGTGAACTGCCTTCCCCTTTGATACTGGAGTATAAGGAGTATAATAGATTTCTTAGTTTTTCTTCCTATATTTTTTTAAATCTTCAAGGTATCCTATGCAGTCAGCTATTTTGTTGAAATTAATATAAGGTAAGGATGACTAGTTTGCATTCTGTTGGTAACATCTAAGTCTATAATGTGTTAAGAGTTTTACACTAAAATCCAAAAGAACCCTTCCTTGTGAGGGCAATAAAGAGCACAATGACTTTCTAAATTTGAATTCTGACTGAATCTGTGGAGATTTAAGAAGAGACTCCCAAAATACGAAAGTGGGGGAAAAGTCCAGATTAAGTCCTATTTTTATGTTAATTTTCAGAAATCTGGAAGGAACTTGATGGCTTAGCAAGTTTCAAATGGCAAAAAGTTCCCTCATATATTTGTACAGCTCACCAGGTAACACGGACAAGAACATATGCTTTCCTGCTACGGACTATTTGGAACACTTCTGCATGGACATCATTATAGCAGAAAGACATGGGAGAGCTGGGGTTGATGACATCAGGCAGGTGGAGTGTGAAACAGGTACTATGGCCAAATCTGAGAGAAGAGGGAGACAGGAGATCAGGTGTGCTTTATTTTAATAGATAATTATTAATCCTTTCATTTACACATCAGTCATTCACAGCTCTAGTGAAAAAAAAAATGGTCCTGGCACCAAGGCAGCAATAGTCAGCTCAAAAAGAGCAGGAGGGGGTAGGTCACCTTGTCTTATTCCATTCCTGTTTGCAAACCCTTATAACAAATCCAGAATCTAGTCATGCATAGACTTCAAAACTACTGTGGAATGACTGTATGATTATCATGGAAAAGTATCCACCCCTAGAATCAGTGTGAACACCTAACTTCAAAGCCTCTGCAGAGAAGTCTATCCTGACTGAATTACAGTAGTGTATACTTTTTGCTGTTCTTCTAGCCTCTTCCTAAAAGGACTATAAAAGAGAATTGCATTTTCACTATAATAAAAAATAAGTTGAATGCTTCCTAAACTAGGCCGTCCTTAACATTGTTGAGCAATCACCAGGATGGAAAAGCAAAAGGACAGGGAGCCTGCTAACTGTACTGTGTTTCCTGGAAAAAAAATTATTTTGCAATGTAAGATCAGATTTAGACAGCTTACATCCCAAGTAACTCCAGTAAAAATGCACATATAAGCCTGGGCAAAATATGTCTCCCCATGCAGTGCATAAAACACTGATGATGATTGTCAAGATGTAAAAAGCCGAGATCTTTAAGCTGCCTCACATGCTCATCCCCTCTCTGTCTTCCTCCCTCTTTTCTGTGTGTTTCAGCTTACAGTTTTGGTTTTTTTTTTTTACAGCTGTGTTACAGATCCAGGGTATATGTGAAAGAAAACAGCTTTACAATAACTTAGTGTTCAGTGGAACAAAGAGGCTTGTTAGTCAATCTGTCTGTACTGCTCTTGTGTGAAAGTCTGAAATCTAGGGGTCTAGATGCTATCTGCGTAAATCTATTTTTAAAATAGCTCAGCAGCCGTACAGCCCAGAAGCCCATCCGGAGTATGTCTTTTCACTGATGGTATACAAAGGTTTGTTGAGCTTTTGCCATAAGAATAATTGACTTGAGAACTAAAAAGACGGTATCTTTGTGAGAACTCAGCTGTCCCTAGAAAGATGCCTTCACTTTACAGCCTTGCTAGGGAAACCAGGGCTAGCATGTGTGCTTTTGAAACTTGAGAGCATGCAGCACTGAGAAACAGCCTTTAGAGATCTAGCTAGGTAGTTGGGACTGCAGCACCACCATGGTGACTCCTTTGAATCAACAGGGCTTCATGACGTTCTCCTCCCCGGATCAAACACCTCTATGCTTTTCCTCCACAGCCAGCACATGTTATCAGTAAAAAAAGATGACTGCAAGCTGAAACACCTTGATTTATGTTGTCCATTTATATGTATAAAATCACTAATGCCACTAATTCATGAGTGTTTACGTGGCTTTCCTCAAAGCCCATCACAACCAATGCATAGTCATAATTGGTATTGAAGAAAAGCTTTAACAAAAAATAAACTTGAAAAAACCGGCTGCATTTCACAACAGCCGTACCTAATTCTTTCTCTTCTCCAGCACCCTCTCTCCATTGAAGAGGACTAGATACCGAATAGCACTGTTCTGATGTTCAAGACCTGCAGTTCAAATAAAGCACACTAGGGAAATCCCTTTGCTTTAAGTGCATGGCTAAAGTACCTAAACACATGTCAAAGAACTTACTGGAATCCAAGCTGTAGGAGAAGCATAACATATACCAGCATATATCTGAGGAGCCTGCAGTGGCAGAGAGCTGACCCCTTCTCTTCTGGAGGAGCAAAGACTTTAACTTCAGGAATCCAACAAGTTGAAATTTATGTCACGCTCTTTCCCCAGAGACACACTCACACTGCACAAGTGGAAACGCAACTACAGTAGGTGTTCTGCAAGGAGTTTCTCTGATAACTCAGGTGCTGCAAACATGAAATCACAAAATACAATCTGAAACAACACAGACTAAAAAGCACATGGGGGAAAAAAACTCCAAGCTTCTATTGCTGCCCTACTAGTAGGTCTTGTAGTTCTTCCTACTGAAAAGGAGAGCAAGTCAGAAATATGGAGAATGGATGTTTATGACAAGATGTATTTATCTGTAGTATACATCCCACTTGTGGAACAGAGTGAGTACCTCTGCAATGAACTTCTACCAGCTACTAATGCTTCTTAATCAATAACCCACAATTTTAAAAACTCTTGTGCTACCTTCTATGGTTTATACCTAAACAAAGCAAAAGAACACTGCAACACATGAAAGAAATATAACATTCTTGAAAAGAGTGTGAAATATTTGCATACCAAATAAGACTTTAACACTACCATCTGGTGACTGTGGCAGTGAGAATAACAAGCATTTCATCTGAAGATCTCAAAGTGCTCATGCCAATTTAGTCCTTACAGTATTAATGCAGTAAATACACAACACATTCTGAATAAGAGCAACTGTGTAGTCCTGTATTTTGTCTCCAGTGGTAGCAAATGCAAAGGGCTACTTGGAGAGTTCTTACCAGCATGCACTTTCTGCAGCATATTGCTCAACTTTCCCAGCAACCATAGTTCAGGATGTATCTAAGGGCATCTCCCTGCCTGTTGTCCTAAGCAGCTGAGTGAAATAATCTTCTTCAGCTATAAAAGCATATTGTGTAAATTTTCTTATGATTAGGGTTTGCCAATGATAAAGCAAAAATCTAGATATGCTGGTGAAAACCATTCTGCATTAGTAAAGAACATTTTTACACACAACTTCTGCTAGTTTGAGAAATCTGCAGTGGCCCTAAAAACCCATCATGTCAGAAGCCCAAGGACAGTGGAGAGAAACTTTGTTAAGCTGTTTGTAAGATGACGATAATGATTACAATTATGATATTATTGTATTATTGTTGTTGTTGTTGTTGTTATTATTAATCTGGAAAATCTAATATTAACCCTTACAGAACATTAGTTTTACTACGAGAAGAACCAATTACATAGACACTTTCCAAAACCAGATTCTGAGGCTATTCAAGATTAAATTTTCCTTTTTTTCTAAATGTGAGGATTAATTCTAACTATACTAATTAAAAAAAAATTAATTGATTGTTTATTCTGCTGAATGCATTAATTTTTAACTGGTTCCTTGTATCAATTTCTGCGAGGTTCCCACAGTGACAGACAATACCACAGTTTGCTTGCTACTGGAAGATTTTGACAGATTTTCTTTTATTTTGTTTGATTTTATTTTGTTTTGGTTTGTTTTTCTCCAGAAAATGAACAGGAATGTCCACCTCCCCCCTCCTACCACCTGTGTTTGAGGAATATCATCACAAGAGAGGCTGTATGGAAAGTTTTGGGACATGCTGTGCAAGACTGACGTAGAAGAGGGCAGGGACTGCCTTGTAAAGATACCTGCCTAGTTCACCTGTGCCACCCACTGCCTCACAAGGAAGCATATCACTGTTTTAATTTGCAGATGGCAAGGTGGGAGCAGGGTTTGCACATCAGTTCTGACCAAATCCTGAGCTTCTACAGGCAGCAGCCTTGCAGAATCACACTGTATTTCCTGACACTAAGCAGAGAGATTAACTTCTTACCTCTTTTACAAAGGAGGATGACCGAAGGGGTTTACCAAGGGTTAATATCAGTTAATAATTAGAAGTTCGTAGTCCATCATAAAGTGTCACAGGTACACTTGGCTTCTTATGCTAGCCTGTTTTAAAGCCCCTGGTGGAACTGGACACATGCTAGGGCCTGAAAAACAGTACGTAAGCAAGACATAAGCTTGAGAGGAAGACAGGAAAGATCCATGTGGGAAGACACAACTGACAGCAAGCACCTCACTGAGAGGATCTGAAAAGTAGAGAAGAGCACGAAAAAGAGATGAACAGGGAAAAAATGTTAGAAACAGCACAAGGAGGTGGAAATTCAAGGTGAAAAACAGCAGCAGGCTCCTTTTAAATCCCTGGAGAAGTACAGCATAGGGAGATTCTGTTTCGCACCAAATCCTTTGCTTAAAACACCCCATCAGTTTGCTAAATTAAAATATAACTCGGGAAGATTTGTTTCACTAGAACAAATGTCCTTTCTGTGTCTTTCAACCGTGCCCATGGTCTGAAAAGTTGCTGCACCTCTGTATTGCATGCTGCACTCAGACTTCCCTCTCCTTGGCCATGCACAAGGATGGTTTAAACTTCTCTGGCTCAGTGCTGTCAAGGCTGTCTGACACGGACAGTAATCAGAATAGTATCTGAAGGCACTGGAATACATAGTGGAATGTATTTGTTTTGCCTTCCTAAGCACAGAGAGTTTAAGACGCATATTGTCAAGCTTTTCTCCCAAAACATATGGACAGAATTTTTTTCCAAAACAGGGAAATAGAAGCAGGGAGATGTAGTAACGGACTCCGAGAGCCAGGCTTGTTAAAGAGAAGTGCAGAAGATAAAAGGGAAAGAAGTAGCCACTCTTGTTCCTTGACTCTGACAGGGAATCAATTTTCATCTATCATGTTCAATCATGTTCACGATGATATTTTTAAATAAAACCATTTCAATGTACTTTGCTTCTTCAGTAAGGCTTCAAATAGACTTAGCACTTGGCTTCACAGATACAAAACACTAAGAAAACAATTTCTAAATAGACAGCACGTGAAGATCCTCAGTTTCATTTCTGCCAAGAGAGGATTTAAGTCAAACTCTGGGTGAACGAAGTCTCAAGCTTTCTTTCTGACTTGAACACAGATCACACCATCCCACAACATGCATTTTTAATCTTAAAACTTGGGTAATTGAATACATGTATACTGTTGACCTTGCTAATATTCATGTGGATGGTTCAGTTGGAAAAGACACTGGTTTTAATACAGGTGTCAGACCAAAATATGGCAGTGAGGCTTATCCCTGCTCTGCACTGGCTTCATATATAATTAAGGTGTCATTACTACCTCCCAAAGCCCTTCAGCTCAAGGCCTCAGGACTTCTAGAAGCTCACTGTGCTGAAGAAACCCTCTGAAATAACCTCACCCAGCAGGCAACCTTGGAAACCTCAGCTCCCCTGCCAGGCTGAGCCATGGGAATATCAACATGGGACAGAGGAGCTGAGATTTACCTGCACAATAGACCAAGTGTGGCAGAATTAGTGATAAAATGCTCCTGCTGCTAAATTTTGTGAAAGGTTGTAACATGACTGTCACATATTAGAGTACTGAAAATCAATGCACTTTTTGACTCAGCTTTCAATGTAGATTACTGACTCTTCTCATTACTCCTGTCAAGTTCTGAGTGCTCTTTCCCTTTTCTGGAGTTTCAAATAGCATCTGAGAATGCAATTTCCTGACCCACTACTGCGCCCCTAAAAACATCTACAAAAATAACACTCGTTCTTCAAATGGTGGCTAAAAAATCCCCTAGCCTATCCCTACATGGTGTAAGGTGTAAGGAATGCAAATTGTTTACTTAAACTTGCTTTGTTATCTGCTTGTTTCTGTTCCAATTCTTTAGCAAAGGTTTTCCAGAAGCTGTTATGGAGTATTTGAGTTGCAGGACACCACTGAATGCATAATGCCTTGTACTTAAATTAAGAAGACCAGTGCCAGGAGGGATCTTGGACTGGTTCATCTCAAGAAGTCCCTTCCAACCTTGGCAACTCCACACCTCAGCCTGGCTCGATGCTGCAGCCTACTATTCCTCACACCTCAAACCCAGGCAACACTCACTTACCCCACAACCAACAATCAACTGGCTCTTAAAATAAAAGATTATAATTTTGCATACAAACGCCGCACCTGCATTTTTACAAATGTTGTTTTCCAAAGCCCACGTTAGTACCCCTATACCTCTCTCATTTAAAAAAGAAAAAGAAGGCAGGGCATTGAGAGGATAAACCCACCATAACCCTAAGGTATGCAAATTCTTGCTCCAGTACCATTTACAGCTGAGATATGAATCCTGGACACAAGCAGCTTACATAGGGAGGTTTGTATGAAGTGTAGCAGCAGTGATATAACTGAGGCTCCTGCTGCTGAATCTCTCTTTTTTCATACCTTTCATACTTCTCTGTAGAATGTGCCAAACTTGGGTTCTTCCTTCTCTCTCTTTTTTTTTAAATAAACAGTATGCAACATACACATTAATACACCACAGCTGAACCAGTTGATCAACTGCTGCTCCTCCTGAAGGCAAATAATTATAGCTAAAGATGTATGCTATCCAAATATCCTTTCTCTTTTCTACGTCATATACATTATTTTTATTTTTCTAACATATTTATTTTTTCTCAAAATACGATCCAAAGTCTGTTGTAACTGGATAAAAACAAACAAAAAAAAAAAGAAAAAAACATTTCAAGTTTTAAGGCAGAGTGAACCTATAGCTAAAGTCTGAGTAATTCCTTCTGAAAAGTGATTCAGGAAAAGACCAGCTCAAAAGACATGCTGATGATCTAAGTTGCAGCAGCTGAGCTTGTCCAGATCCAGCCTGCACAAAACTAAAGATGTAAAAGGCGGGTCTCAAGGTAGAGTGCAGAAAACACTTCAGGCTTTCCCCTACCCTGAAGTTTGGCCTACACCTCTTAGCATAAGCTTTAGATCTCCAAAAATGGATGTAGAGTGAACCTGTCTTCAGAATAGGCAGATAACACATACATCAAACACCACCTTGAAATGACATTAAAAAAAAATAAAAGAACCTGGCAAATAAGTACTATGGGGTATCCCTCTTACTCTGAAACACTCCTGACCTTCAAACACGCAGTCCTAGTAGTCTTGAAAGCATGAAACAGACAAACTAACATTAGAAAAAGTAGAAAGTAGAGGGTCAAGGCATGTCTGGTTTATTGTTCTGTGTTTAAGTTACTGCATTAACTAGTCATACCCTTTAATTTCACCAGTTCTGCCTTGGAGAGAAAAAGATCACTAAACGGAAGACTGCAGTGACTTACCCTGGGGAAGGGGTATGCTTTGGAAGAATCTAATTTTAGAAGGCAATGTAATTTTGTTGATTATGTTAACAACAATGCCCAAATGCTTACTTTGCAGTTCAAAAATGCTTGAGGGAGATCATGACTTACATGGAAATGCTTTCACCGTTTTGGTGGGAAATTAGTTGATGCGTTTCTTTTTTCCTCAGGAATCAAAAACGCCAACCTTCTTTAACAACAAATAGCATTAAATGTTCACCTGATACTGTACAAATGTCCTTCTGGGCTCAAACATGGTCTCCACCAGAGATACTACCTTCTTGAAAACACTCTGTTAAGTTACAGTAACTGCCTGTCTTGAAAAACAGATTGACTAACTAAGTCAGGTCACATAAGTAGTCTCTGTCTGGAAAAAGTGTGAGGGGTAATGGGATGATGGGGATAAATTTACATCATCTGAAGATCTTCCCTCACAGTTCCTGCTGACTTCATTAAGGAATATGAGGCATATCATCTTGGGGAAAAAAATAAATGATGAAGTAATAGAATGAGAAGATAACATAACTGGGTTTTACCTCCAAACCATGTCACTACAAATAGAAGCACCTGAATGTGTTCCAAGTAGAAGCTTCACAGGGTAGCTTTAAATCCAAGCCTAATCAGTGAGTCTGAGGTTGTACTCTGTCTCTGCCATGTCTTCCTCTTTTTGGCTTTTTTTTTTTCAGTCTAACTCATTAACACCCAGATTTAGGATTTTTTTCTAAGACAGTTACAATCTCCCAATAATACTCCCTTCCACCTTTAAATAATTGACCTCTACTATCACTGATAACTTGACCTTAATTAGATTTTTTTGCCTGGAAATTAAATACGAATTTCTTAGGAGTTACTAAATACTGTAGTGTGATTTCATGTGAAGATGCTAGGCAACCAGCAGCTTACAAACTCAAAATATTTTTTTCCTTTATCTTTACTTAAATAAAAAAATATTTCCACTTGGTTTGATGTTATTCTCCCTCTCTCTATTTTTCACTCGTTCTTCTGATAACCTAAAATGACTATCACAGAGAAATGTTTCCTAGAAGGAATTTTTTAGCTCAACACAGCTGAGAGAACTGTGTTGTAAGCTATAGCATTATTCTTTACAGGTACACACAGACAGCTGATCTACAGTCCCTAAGGGGATTGTATGAGCTGATCCTTGGCTGGAAAACAGGCACAAAATTGTGTAATTTATCACTGTCTTTCCAAGAAGGAAAATAATTAATCCACTGCTAGACACTCAAGAAATACCTAGTAATGTAAATCAAATTATATATTGTTATGTTTACCCAAAAGAATTTAGAGGCAAAGTGACCAAAAAATGAGTTTCAGGCACCCCAGTTACTGCAGCAGTAAGTAAAAGACAGTCTAGCTGCCTTGGGATTTTTAGTTCTTTAGAGATTAAGGAGGTTAACCTTCCTTGGAAGTTTATGAGAGTCCATGAGGTGAAGGAATTTGAAATTGCCCAAGAAGAACAGATGAGTGTGGATACCATTTCTATAGTAACATGTTAAGAGCTAAAGATAATAATACAGAAAGGATGTGTTTTCATTTTGATGGTAACAATCAGCCACATGGATGAGTATGTACCTAAGCTTTTATGTATTAAAAAAATGACAGACACATTTCTTCTTAATTATTACTCTAACTCGGAGTATCTGATGCTATAGTGTTTTTTTTTAAAGAGCCTCTTGCAAGCATAATCACACCAATGCATAATTCAGAGCCACATTAAAGGAGTAGCATGATAACCTTGAACTTCCTGTGGAAAGCGGTAATTCAGTGCTCCTCGAATGAAGAAAATTAATTTCTGAGGAAAAGAGCAGAGTTACATAAGAACACAGAAAATAGGCAGAACACAGGGTGTACATTAGGGTTAAATTAATCTTTCAGAGAGGTCAAAACAAAGATTTGTTATTGAACCGATTCATAATTCTTCCCCCTCCCAATCCTACGATTTCCCCATTCCCTCAGTATACAACAGCTTTCCTTAAAAAAAAAAAAAAAAAAAAAAAGATTTATTTACTATACACTGGAGTCTTCACCATATTTAGACTGTATACAATTATTTTCCAGTTACTTTCCTAGGACTTGCAAAGCAACATATTCAGACAGATCCTAACTCTTGTTAATGAGAGGAAAAGCCTATTCAAAGGTATCAAAGACTCAGAATAATTAGCAGTGGTTTCTAAAGATTAGATTCTTATGATTTTGTGCATTTGCCAAGGCAGAAGTGTTTGGCAGGCACATTGAAAGTAGCTTGCATACCTCTAGGATTAAGTTCTGATATACTTGACCATTTATTTTTTTCAAGGTTTTGAAAGACTGGATGGGGGCTAGGGTCTTGGGATGGTTCTGTTCAGGCAGGAATCATCTCCAAAGCCTGCTACTAGATCTTGAACCACAAGCTAGTGTGGGGTCAAAATGGCAGCAGTACTACAGCCAATTTTGACAGTCTCAGCTTTCAAACTCCAGTAAAGTAAGTGGAACTTGAATGGGTTTAAAAACAACCAAAATTAAAAATGCCCAGTATGGCACCAGAGCTGCTTTCAACACAAACATCTGAGGAAAGAAATTTAGCTGATCTAGGGATAACATAACAACATAACAACAGAAAAGACGCTGTTTGAAAAGACCTTCTACTAAAGTAGATTATAAAATCTCTATTGATTTTTGAAGTGAAAAAAAAACTGGAGCAAGTTGAGTCCTTCTAAAAATCCTACCTGAGATGTCAATTAAAAATGCCATGCAACTGTTTGGAATACAGTCTGATCAGTAATGTATGCTTTCATTCCTTAAAATGGGTGTTCAAACATCTCTTCACAAATCAGTAATCTATTTACTGCATGTTCCTTTCCACCTATTTTTTCAGTCCTTAGTGTTTGCTTTATAAAAAAAACAATAAGAAGTTGAAAGAGGACATCATTTTGAGGACCCAAATGTTTCATGCTACAACCACAAAGCTAAGCACCTAAAATCTCCATCTGGTTCCCAGAAACTTTGGTCCTCCTTAAGTCCCTGCAGTTCGCAGAACAAATTCACTCCCTCAAAACATCCTTTATTTCTACTTCCGATGATACCTCTTTTCAAATGCCAGTCCGTTGCCTACTATTTTTATGGCATAAACAGAAAACAGAATTATATGATATTTTAAGAAAATTACAACTGACATGTTAAATGATTCAAGAGAAATTAAGTTTCAAACTTGGAAGCTTCTTTTCTCGTGATCTCATAAGAAGATTTAGTGTAAGGTTGTCTTTTTGTGTGAATATTCATACAGGCACTAAAAATTATAAACCCATTAGCTGTATTAGACAAGGATTTTTCTGCTCAATCTGTACTTTGAAACCCCTGTCCCTTGAGGTTACGCCCCTTCTTAAAACTAAAGAGAAGGAAAATGGTATCTTGTACTACTCATAGTTTGGGAGGTTTATTTTGAGGAATTAACTCCTGACTTTTTTATATGCCAGATGATCTGCCACTTGGCAGTGGTAACTACCCCACGTGCAGCATCAACCGAATGACTCGGTTTATTCTGAACACTTCTCACCGCAACTGAAAATGTGGGTTACTCAACGGGATACTGCAGTCCCATGAAAGTAGAAAATTATTTTTCCAGACACAAAAATCTTCCCTTCTGTTACACATTCCATTCATATGCTGTGACTGATGTTCACTGAGCTAACAGAACCCTTCTATCACATGGAGAAACAACACCTCGGTTTCAGCCCCACAGTTAAATATCTTGTTGGCAGGACATTTCATGACTTTGCTGCCATCCTTGGGCACGGAGAAGGGGAAGCAGACTGTCTCTGTAGGGAATAGGAGACAGAAATTTGCCCTTTTTCACAAACTTTCAGAAGTCATCAGTCAATGCTTCTGAAAACTCTGCCTGTATTGCAGGCATTGACCACTACTCTGATCTTACTTGCGTGATATACAGCTCTTCAAACTCATACATTTCTTCTGGTATCAGGAAGTGTAGCAAGCCCATTAGCTAAAACAACTCCCACTTCTCCGCCAAAAACTTTGCTTATTTTGAAAAGCTTAACGTTAAGCCTAAGCTTCTGAATCTTTTGGAACTGTTTTGTTGGGGTTTTTTTTTTACCTCCAACCTTCTGCCAATTTTACAAGAAATCGTGCAAAATAAGTTGCTTTCAAAATGGCTCTTGCTGTTGATTAGTCTGGACCAGAAAGGACACATTCCCATGCTGCCAAAGACAGTGGGTTAGGAAGATTACTGTCAGGCTCTCTCATAGGAGGGAAATGGTCTTGTTTTCTGCATGAAGGGAAAGAGAAGAAGCAGAGAGGAAGAGGAGGTGACTGCTCCAGCCTAGGAAGTCATCCCAACACCCAAATATGCAGATGAATCCAGGTTGTTGCTTAGTGGTGAGAAATAGGGAAAACACCCATGTAAAAGCTGCTGAGAGAAAGAAGAGAGTGCAAAGTAAAAGGCCACTAGTATGCTCCTGAAAGTCTCAGTATCTTGAACTGAATTCAGAGGTACCAGAAGGATTTCCATGTCTTTTCACTGACTCCTTCCTTAAACTGAAGTGTACTTTATGACATTAAAGACTCATGCAATTAGATTTTTCATTGTGCCAAAACCACAAGCCTGCCTTTGTCAAATGTTAAAATAATACTAGCCTCTTACTCCCGGTTTTCCCTCCTCGTCATTTTGACTTAGAAAAAAAAAAATCTAGCCAGCAACACAACTCATGACTCCGTGTTTTGTTGCCGGATGAGACAGGAACATAGCTAGCCTTGCACTAGAGAGCTGAGAGAGATATGGGAAAATGGAATGAGAAAATGAAAAACTCCACATCTGCTTCTGCTGTTTCAAGAGAGCCTTTAAGGTTTTCCTGTAAGATGAGTGACAACTACAAGAAATAAAACTGGCTGTCCTACATGATGTTCTTGCTGTGAGCTCATATGATGTTCACTTGCCAGCACATAACTGACTCACCTGCAAAAGGCTTTGAGATGCAGTGGTGAGTAACGTACTGTAGAAATGGAAAATGTTAATCTAATGCTATGTAAAGATCTGCTAGAAGTAGTTCTAGCTGCTGAGGCACAGACAGAGAGAAAAGAGAATGAGAAAATAATTGATAGAAAAATAGCCAGTTACTACCCTGTGTGAAGATTTTACCTCAGAAAAGGTTAAACATGATTTTTTTTCTCCTGCTATGTTAAATGCTCTGTAGGCCATCTCTGGCCTTCAGAGTGTTTTTTACTTCATTTGCTGGAGAATTAAGAGATTTGGAAACATACTCAAGCAATTTGTTTAACTGACAGTTCAGCCAAACTACTGTCAACCAATTGTAGGATGACTTCATGGTTGGATCTTTTGCTTAAGTACCTGTGCTCTAATAAATCATTTAAAATAACTGCCTTTTGGGAATGCTTGAAAAAAGAAATTGTGATGCAACACAAAGCATGTGTCTGAAATGGAAGGGTAAGGAGGCATATTTAAGTAACCTGAACAACACCTTATCCATTGTCCTGATTCTGAGGAAAGCATTAAGCTGTCTCTTAAGTTCTCTTTGACAATAGCTCTGAAGCAGGCTGTTTGTGTACATGGGAGAGGGAATAAGCCTTTGAAGCACGCTGTGCTCAGAAAAGTTCTAGGCTTGCCTGTATATGTATGTTTCCCCTGATTTTATTTGCTCCATGGCAAAGAACAGCATAGGATGTTGCAGAAAGCCATGATACTCTAGCTCCAGCTGAAGTATTCAGCTCCAACTATCAACACTTTCTGATGGTAAATAGGTGGGATTACTTTCCTTGAATGCACCCTGGCAAAAGGTGATCATGTCCTGCTGCACGTAGTAGAAGAAGTGTCTTTTCTACGGCAACTGCTTAACAGAACATCTTAGTTTGGGGTTTTTTTTTCCAAAATTTGAAAAAAAAATCTTATCAACATGGAGATTTATTGGGGTTTCCAGATGCTGAATATCTTTACTTCCAAACGCTCCTTTTTTTTTTAAACTCTGGAACCCAAAGTGCTAAGTAGTACTTTTTAAAAATCAGCTTATCTTCAAGTTATCCTGTCAAAAGGAAAAATGAATAAAAGAAAAACTTACAGCAGTCATCTTCCTTCATTCCACAGCAAGAACAGACAAGAGGAAAGAAACAGGTACAGTCAAATTTTGACATAAACAATCAGATTTAGAAAAGGAAAATAAGTACATTTAAAACAATCATTTGGAAGCATGAACATGCAAAATAATTTTGTGAAGCAAAATTTTAGTTTAAGGTTTATAATTGAAATTTTTAATTAAAATTACTTCCTTTATCAAAAAGTCATTTCATAAAATCTCCAGGTAGTTTTCCTTTTTAAAATACTTTCAACGATGTTTACCACCATTGTGGTGGTCCTGTGAACCAGAAAGCAGCATGTGTTCTAGTACGTGTTCTACTACTTGCTATAATTACTCTCTTTGTCTAACGTCATGCAAGCAAAGTGAACTAAATGTGTCACTGATTTTTTTTTCCTTTGATCAGATATTTTAAACATGCTTCTGGCAACTACCATAATTTTTCCTGTCACCTTTCCAGGTGGGGGATTCTTCTTCTTGCAGCCTGCTCCTTCCTCCCCACTTCAAGCAGGCAGACAGGTAGTGGCAGTGAGAAACCTGCAGCAATGGGAGTCATATGTGGCCTCTTCCTCCACTGCGTAGACTGGGGCAACCTGTCCTCCAGGCAAGAAATCCAAGGCTGTTAGTCCCAGTTGGACTACCTTTCATATAAGTCTCATGACTTCCCCCCTCTAGGTGTTTTGAGTAGACTAGAAAGAGAGCTGTTGCTCTGCAAAGTACATTTTTAAGGGACTTATGCCATTTTTGCTCTGCTTCCTGCATGAATTAGTTTCGTGTATTCCTCATACTTTTTGCATTCCTCATTATTTTTGTATCTTCCTCATGAGAAGCTTCTTGTCTGCTCTCCTGAAACTTAGCTTCAGCCAACTTGAGAGTGGTATGGAGATTGTTCTCCCCATGCGTTGTCCCAGAGATACTCAGTTTGCTTATCCTAGTTGCTGGTTCACCCTGAGTCCCTCTGCCAGTCCATAAGGTACTGTAAGACAGTAGCAGACCCATTCATACTCTTCCACAGGCAGCTGTTCAGCCTGGAGAAGAGAAGGCTCTGGGGAGATCTTATAGCAGCCTTCCAGTACCTAAAGGAGGCCTACAGGAAAGATGGGGAGAAACTCTTCAGTAGGGCCTGTTGCAATAGGATGAGGGGTAATGGTTTTAAAATAGAGGAAGGTAGATTCAGATGAGATATTAGGAAAAACATTTTTTTACACTAAGGGTGGTAGAACACTGGAACAGGTTGCCCAGAGAGGTGGTGTATGCCCCATCACTGGAAACATTCAAGGCCAGGTTGGGCAGGGCTCACCTGAGCAACCTGATCTAGTTGAAGATGTCCCTGATCCTTGCAGGGGAGTTGGACTAGATGACCTTTGAAGGTCCTTTCCAACCCAAACTATTCTATGATTCTATAATCAAAGCTTACAGCAAATAAACACATTATGCACTTTTATTTTCTTAGTGCCACAGAGTGAAGAAAGCAGAGACAGATCTTGAAAAATACATGGAGCCCAGTAGCTAGCAGATACGATGGGGGACAGAAGCAAAGTGGCACTTCATTGCTGCACTGGCCTGTACAAGTAAATATCCTCCTGAGGACAGCTAGGAGTATCTATCTCTACTAGTTCTGCTGGTGACCAAACTGGGGGAGGGTGAGAAAGAGCAGCGTGCACAAATGAAGTGCAGTGCAAGATCACAGAATCATAGAATCATAGGACAGTTTAGGTGGAAGGGACCTTTAAAGGTCACGTAGTCCAGCTCCAAAGACGTGTGAGGTTTTTATCCATATGGTAAAGAATCACCCATCTTAGCTTCATCCTACCTATTGTTAACACTGCTAGATGGAAAGCTTATTTTAAGAGCCTAGCTGTCCTAAGTTTCTAAATATAGTCGAAAGAGTGAGATTAGCATTTCTAGAGGGCAATTCAGACCACAGAGGAGGTGAAGAATCTCCTGGAGAGGTCTCTCTTTCCTTTGTCCATGGTGTAAGCCTGGAGCAGCTGCACTCCCAATGCAGGCCCTTCAGCAAAGGGCCTAGCCTTCGGTTAGGTGGAGCCTAGCCAGTTGAAGAGGTCTTCAGGTCACAGGGTCAACCCCAGTGCAAGTGACACAGAACTGATATTTAATTGTCCCCATCTCATGCATCCCAAGTAATGCATAAAGCCAAGTGAGGCAACGTCTGTACCCTTTGTTCTCACCTCCAATATCATGGCCCTCATCATTCAACGCAACAAAGCTACGCGGCATCCTGAGGAAGGCAGAAAATACCATGGCCCTGTGCTGTGCAGCAGGTGGCACCTGCCATGTAATCCCAGAGCAACCGTGATCTACAGCTCCGCTCTTCGCCAACACAGCTGACACTGCTGGGCAGAGCATGGTTAGCATTTTCACCAGAGCAGACCATCTGGAAATACAATCAGAGTCCACAGCCTCTGGGGATTACTGAACCCAGCGGAGCATGAAAGGAAAATTTGTGCCCCCAGCTATGTGGTTCTGACACGACCTTAGCTGTCTGCAGCAATAATTTTGACCCTCTAATGCAACTAAATAAAGTACAGTTACTTTTGCAGGTGCCAGTTCAGCCTGCTGTCATCAAAGAACGGACTTTGAACAGTAGCAGGTGTTGAGGCAATACAATGCCTCGATTATGTTTTGAATATACAGAGTTGTCACAATACCTTGTTTAATTACAGATAAATTCCCATACGATTCTCATCAGAATTATTAAATATCGAACAGGCTGATTCAGTTTTGGCTAGGCTGTAAGAGTACAAATGCAAAAAACACTGGTAGTCCCAGTACAAGCTAATCTTCTTTAAACAGCAGTTACGTGTAAAACCAAAAAGATAGACTAGGCACTCATCCCATTTCACCGAGGTTCAGCAGCCAATCCAGCATAGAAAGCAGATGCTTAAACTTTGGAGAGATCATAACTTCTGATGAAATATAAAATTAAAATTAATAAATAAATTGACTATATCAAGCTAACAGTTTAGAGGAAACCCTCCCTTCCACCCCCCCTCGCCCCCGCCTCCCACCCCCCGAAACTATGACACTTTCTACTAATTGGAAAAAAAAAAAAAAAAAAAAGAGACAAACAAAAAAAAGGCAGCTGGGCTATATGCTACACCTTTGTTTCCAAAACCAAGCATCTTGTTCTGCAAAGATTTCAAAGTTAAGCATTGAAACCATGCAGTAAAGAAGATAGTTCATGATACAGCTACTTTTGCATGAAGCTTCAAAACCTCTTGGTAATTTAAACATCATCTGAGAAGGGTTCAAGAAGGGGAACAGTGGAAACCATCAAAAGTTCTCCTCTAACCATTTTTTTTTTGCTAAGAAAACAAGGAAGAGGAAGAATTGTTTCGCATTTGTACAGGGTTGTGTTATTTGAACTATTTGAGTTATTTCCATTAAATCATTGCAAAGTGCGCAGGGAAGAGGAATGTATTCTAAATTCACCTTATAATTTTAACCAGTGGTGAAACAATTCCAGGGTTATTTTTAAGTATTTGAATGAAATCAATACTCACATATGAGGCTGAGACCTGTAACAAATTTCCACCAAATAAATGAAAAGCAAGCCTGTAATTGTCCTCTTAGCTTTGCAAATCATCCCCACAGAATATCCCTAAATGTGTATGAAGGGTTATCATATTAAAGTGGAACTAACGAAGGAGGAAATGGAAAAGGAATTCAGTGTACTTGCTACACTTGTATAGCATGCAGATGCCACACTAAGAATGATGGGTTGGTTAAAAAAGACGTCTTACTATTTTTTTTTTACTGATTTCTTCTTTTATGGCCTTTTCTTCTTAGTTCTCTTGCTGCCATCTGTAGTTAACCATCTCTCCTTTGTAGCCCTTTCTATCAGCGAACTTCAGCAGAACAGATCTCCACAATTGTTGTCTCATTAGTATTTAAGGAGTGAGCTATGCTGGAAGCAAATAACCTGTTTGCTTGTGCATTCTCTCTTGTTCTGCTGCTACATGCATTCATCCACCTGGGAGCCTGTGTAGCTGTGACAATATTAGTAGAGATGCTAAGTTCATCTGGTCCTGTATGCACTTCATCACATAAATTTTGGTTGTCCTACAACTGAAACTTAGATATATATACTTAGATATACATACTAAGTATATATACTTAGATATAAGTAAGCATTTCTAAATAAATCTCTTGACTAGTCACAGTGATTTTAATCTGACCTACAAAGAACTAAATGCAGATGGTTTGTCTGGGAGGAACAGACTAAAGCTGTGTAATCACAGTCTGATAGCTTACAAATAGTATTACTGTGTATTACAGCAAATTCATTGGAAGTAAAGACAAAAGATAAAACAAAGAACTTAGACTCCACAACTGAATAATAATGGTAAGTATAATCCACTTCATGTAGGCTATCTGGACATTAAGTGCACAGCTTAACTTCTTACTGCGTCCTATCTAATACAAAGGTATATATTGTTATCAGCTCTCTAACAAGGAGAAGATAATTTTGTGTAACACAGCAGATACCACAGCAGTACTTCTATAAAGGTGACAGCAGACTGGATTCAAGACCATGACTAGACACCTTGGCATTGGAGCCATCAGTGATGGCAGTGGAACTATCACAGAAGAAAAGCGAAGATAACAGGACCACCTCAGCTTTCTAGGGCATCTGAGCAACAGATTGGTCAGCAAGTGAGTCACAGGAATCCCAGAAAAAGTTATTAATGCTGGGAGGGTCACATACGCAGATTGATAGGGCCATGACTTGTAAGGGTGACCTATCACATGACAGAGAGGTTCAACACTACGCTGCTGTGAAAGATGGACTGACGTCAAATCCCTCAAGATGTCAACTTCTGCTGACCATACTGTGCTGCAAACCTAAAAAGATACACTGTGAGAAACTGATAATCTGGGTGAAAAAAGATCAGTTCACTTTCTCAGCCATTTGCTGAGAAGGGAGTACAGCCTGTTCAGTACAAGCACAGTGAGGTTTTCCAGCACCTTGCTATTTTGTGCAGCAGAAACGTCCTTTCTGACTTTAAGTTGCAGCTTCAACTACATTTTTTAACTCAGGCTTTCAAGTTATTCCAGTAGGTACCTTTTTTAACATACTGTAAAAACTGTATTTTCTTTTTTATAAATTTTCTGTTCTCCGGCAAGATCATTCCCATCTGCCTGAAAACAGTCACTGCCATTTTCAGCAACATCTGGGGAACATAGTGGGTGCAAGATGAGCATCCATGTGGACAAACTGCTAGATATCCAACAGCTGCAGGCTTGGTGTCCTGCCTTTCAGCTGCTCCTGGTGCTTTATCTCCAACTCTTGTGTCCTCTTCCAAAGGCCACAAGTTGTACCAGAGGAGGTTTAGATTGGACTTGAGGAAAAACTTTTTCTCTCAAAGAGTGGTAAGGCACTGGAACGGCCTGCCCAGGGAGGTGGTGGAGTCTCCGTCCCTGGCAGTGTTCAAGAGGCGGCTTGATGAGAAGCTACAGGATATGGTTTAGTAGCTGTGGCAGCAATGGTAGTGGGAAGACGGTTGGACTAGATGATCTTATAGGTCCCATCCAACCATGTGATTCTATGATTCTATGATTCTATGAATGCCTGAAACCTCATGTTTTACAAATAAAGAGTTTGCATTTCTTAAGCTTGCGTTCTATTTGGTCAGAAGGAAATAATTGACCAGGCTGAGTTTTCAGATGGTTCTCTTCTACACATTATATGGTTTCCACCCAGCACCACTTCTGTTCCTACAGGCCTGCCTACCTTCGGTTCCCCACTGCTCTTTGCTGTTTCTCAGAGACTGTGATGGATGCTCCTAACCATTTTGGGTTTCAAGCCTTCTGACAGATGAAGACTGTGACCTTTTAAGAACTATCAGCTAACTTGCTAGAAGCCGAGGTGTAATTCTTGGCCAGCTAGCCAATCCTCAGTTGGATTTCATGGAAGAAATCCATGTGTGAAGAGTTTGCATGCATTTCCCTGAACTTCAGCCTCTTTTGTCTGTTCTGACCCACCCACAGTATAACTATGACGTGCACATTTGCAAGTATAAGGATTAACTGGCAACTCAGTAGACAACCAAGGCCTTTCAGGTTCAGTCTTGACAGTAATATCAGCTATGAAGCCACAGTTTATCCAAGGATAAGATTTTCTGTTTGAACATAATCCCTTCGGCCTATCAAAACTCTCTACCTAATGCCATGTGTCACTAGCCTGTCATTGACTCCACAAAAATCTGATTTCTTGGGACAGTATTGGGACTTCACAGATTCTCTCACAGAGTGTCGAGTCTACACTTCTAAACATTTTCATGAAAACCCTGCTGTCACTATGTGTCTACATTCCCTCAGTAGATTATTACTCCCTCCATCCAAGTTCAACTTTTTCTTGTTTAACAGGTGAAATGAGATTTTACATCAGGTGTTTTTACTGTTGATTCTATAGACAAATTGCGAAGTTAAATGAAACACAACCCAAGCATAAATTATGATCTTGTTAGATACATCATCAGGTTCTGCTTTGAGATTCACATTTCAGTCCCAATATCACAATATCACAAAACAAATATCCCAATATCACAAACAAAACTATATCCCAATATCACAAACCTACCAGTGACTGACTTTTGCTTTGCAAATTTTGTATAGATGAACTGTTATACTCTAGTTGGACACTATTTGGTTCTTCTAGAACTGGGCTAGTTTTGAGCCATTTTTCTTTGCACCGAGTTGCAACCACTTCCAGATTCATGGCAGACAGGTACAATATGGATGGACTTCATGATCCTGGAGGTGTTCTCCAACCTTAAAGATTCTATGATTCTATGAATATCTGCCATTTTTTTACACCATGCTCTGCCTTTATCCTTTGCCCATATGAACATTTGCTTCCATTCTCAGGAGGAAATTGCTTGCATGCAAGCACTTTAATAAAAAATAGCCCATTAATTTGTCAAATTTACAGAGGTGCTCATGAGTTAGTGCATAGGTACTCCTATTAAAGTACCAAAAATACATCATGTGGAAATGCCTTTATTTGTGGAATGAAGAGGGAATTAAAATGGCACTGTATGCCTCTGGGAAGCTACAGTCTAAACATAAAACCCAATGGACATAAAGAGCTTGAGGTGGTGAGAAAAACACACACATAAAGGAGTATCAATTGTCTCAAGTGCCAACCAGCTTAGTGCTTTTTTTTTTTTTTTTTTTTTTTTGTGAGGACAGTTTTTTTCACTGATCAAGGTATTGGTGAAGATTCTGAATGCTTTTGGATAACAACTCCAAGTATTCTCTGCGCACATGTTGGAGGGGACTGTGCTGGTCAAGACCATGCATCAAGCATAAGGATAAGGACCTTTCAGACTGTCCTTCCAGCACAAAGAATTCAGGGATCTCCTAGGTTACAGGCTTCAGGTAATGCACTCAGGTGTTGGTAAAGCAAATTAGATTTATCTCCTATCTCAGCTAGAGGGACTGTGAGGATCAGAAGACACAGAAAAACTTTCTGTTTTCACTAGGCAGCCTCTAAGGCATTTACCATTGCTGGTTTAAAAGGTAATTACCCTTCAGTCAGCTGGAGCTTAGACAACCAGAGAGAACCTGGCTTCCCTTCCTTGTTAATGGATTCAGTAATCTAACATCCCACCAACATTTCTATTAACCTCTAGTAAGATTTTTGTAAAGATGAATAAGCATTTTGAAAATAACAGGCTAGCACACTGCTTTAATATTCTCTGCTTCAAGGGCACATTAACTGTTACACAGCTAACCAGACTCACAGTGGTCCTAGTCCCACCAAGTCTGAATCCCATGCTCATGGAAAGCACCTCCAGATAACACTAAAAACATTTATTTTTTTTTTAAGATGGATAGAAAACGTAGGTGCCAGTAGGCTAGCTTAAATAAGCTACTTCAAAAGTTGAAGTACCTCATGTTTCAAGGTCATTGCCCCTGTAATGGGTAAAGACAATTTCATTTTCTTTCTTTGGGAGAAAAATTCAAAACTTCTTTCTGACACTTCCTATTTAATATGAGAAATTGAAGGGGAAAAAAAGTTCATAAGCTATTTAAAGTCAACCCAAGAAATCACTATTCTGAGACTATGTTCTATGCAGGAGTCACAAACAAATATTTGTATTAAACAAAACTGACATCTTTTATTCACCTAATCTGAATAGCCATAAAAATAAGAACATTGTACATGTGCAGTATTAATTTCATTTTAGAAGCACTACATAGAAGGTTGTTTTGCATAAGAAAAATGTTCCCTCTTTATTGTTACAAAAGTGAATTTCTGATGCCTGCTGTTGAAAAACAATTGGATTCTACAACACTTTAGAGGATAATTTCAAAAACAGAACCACAGTTTTATTGTAGGGTTCTTTTCTGGGTGGTTTATTTATCAAGAGACAAATAATACGTACTAACTCTAATGAGTTCCTCCACTCTCCCAACAAACTTATGCGAGAGATATGCTGGGATACATGAAAAATAGAAAATGTTTAATGAGATAAAGGTACCTAAGGTTCAAGCTACAACAAGTCTCACAGTTCTTCAGCTTTCAAAATAATGCATATTATTCAAAATAATCCTGTTCATAACAAAAGTATGGTAAAGTCTGAAAGTTGCTCTGTTGCAGAAAGAACATTGTTGCTCTGGAAGTCACACACCAATCACTAGCTTATTTCAATATCCGAGGCATTTAAAGGAATCCACTATGATTTTTGAGTTTCTACATCTCTGCCAGCTTAAAATATCAGGCAATCTGCAGAAATGCAATTGATTAAAATTCAGTCGTTTTGATAACTCTATGTTAATTTTAAAGGGGTGAGATGATGCCAAGAGCTGAACAAACTGTAGTGAGTGGTCCACAGCATGCAGCCAAAACTAATCTACAATCAAGCCAAAAGCTTCTTTCTAACTTATATAAAGGTTGTGTAGCACAAGATAGGCACATGAAGAGAAAAGTTCAATAACACTGTTCTGATCTATGGCACAAAAATGCGAATAAGCTCATACTGTTGGAATTACCCTTATTTGTTCAAGGGTAAGCAAGAGCAGAATTATCCTCTAACTGTTCTATAAAAGACAGAAAAATGAAATATCCCAAATTAAAATTAGTAGGCTTTCTGCCACAGGGAAACAAATAAATTGTTATGCCTATTATCTTTATGCATAATAGAATAAACATCAAGCGCTGTATTAAATTATGATTCACAATTTAACTTTCTCAAATTATAGTTCGCAGTAACCAGTGTTTAGAGGTATGATTATTAGATTGTAAATTATTTCAGTATGCCAATAACGTGTTTAACATCATAGCAATTTTTCTTTATAATCCAATTTCTTACTATTGATTTCAGGTATTACAATTATGATGCAAGAATTTTAGTTATAAAAAAACAATGCAGTGACTCAAGACAGCCATTTAGTATTTGTCAGAGAATATTTCTACTTTCTGTTCTGTTTTCCTGCTAGACTACAAATTTATTTGGTATGTTAACAACTGCTGGTTAAAGTTGTTGCTGCTTGGTCCAGGCCACCACACAGTGTCCTGCATACCTCCTGAGAGTTCACCCTCTATGGTTCTCCAAGAGAAAGGCTGAACTAAACAGTTGAGAACCTTAATCTTTCTGGGCAGTATTCAGACTTCCCATGGCATCCGAGCTCAAAAACCTGACAAACAATTCAGGCAGCTTGCTAAAACTTTAAAGCCTCTAGTGGGTTCATTCAGCTGAGCACTCAGGGTGGCTTGAATGGTTTTCACCAGGTGATGTGTCCGCTGCATCACAAACTAGCCTTGGAGGTAATGGAGCAGAGGTCCTCCTCTGCCTCATCGCGTGGCCATGTTCTACTGCTGGACAGTCTGGCTTAAAAATTGCTTTGTGCCTGCTGATTGGTGCCATACATGATGATTCAGTCACCCCAAGCGAACACCCACAAGCTGTCAATGCAGTGGAAGTGCTGAAGCCGGTTTTGTTGGTGTGTTTTCACAGTATGCTGCCCAGTTTTTGGGCCTCTCCCCCTCCTTTTTGACAGCTCAAAAACCTTGCAGAACTAGGGATTTAATCCTCCTGGGAGGTCAGGGAAAAGACATGACCTAGGGAGGAGCTGCTGGTCTGAGCATAGAGATCAAAAGATCTTCTGCCTGGTAGGAAGCCCCATAGCAAAGCAGAGGCAAGAGAGGCTTTCACCTTGCATGCTGGAGTACCCACTAGACTGTGTGGTAACAGCTTTTGGCAGTCTGTGTCCATCCATGGTCACTCTGCAGTGGTGGGGCTGTGCAGGGCAGCACCATGCACATTGCCTGAGGAGCTGGAGGACTGAGCTGGGATTTACGGAAAGAGCAAGGGTGCCTCTGAGTACCAGGTCAGGGAAACACCAAGGGGACGCTGCTCCCTGTTCTGCTGTGCAGCTAGAAAAAAAAGATGTTAAACACTGCAAAAGGCTCAGAGGAGAGCCACACAAATGTCTCATCAGCCAGAGAGCATACTCGTTATAAGGGAAGAAAGAAGGCTGATTTATCAGCTTACTGAAAAGAAAGCTGAGAAGTGCCAGCCCATATCAAGAAAAAGCCCTATGCTACAAGAAAGGATTTTTCTAGTTTCATCAGCTCAAGGCCCTAATGCGATCCAGCGGCAGGGAGCTCAAAACTGGTCTAGTTCAAACCAAGACTCACAGAAGAAGCAAAAAGTAGAGAATAATTAACTGCTGGATGAAGACAGCAGGGGAAGCAGCATGTTCTCTCTTTCTCTGAGTGTCACATGTGGAGAAGGAGCAGATATCTTTGCAAAAGGGCTGCTGCAGTTTAACTACATCCTATTTGGGAAAGTGCAGGAATCCCAGGTGACATGACCCAGCATGTGTTATTATTCAGCAGGTCAGCTAAATCTTCACCACTTTGCCCTTCATCCTTAAAGAGCAATGTAACAACCCCTAGTGCCTGCCTGTGCCAGATCAGTTAAAACAGGGTTTGCTATGGCTCAGCAGTTGTTCCCACCTTCATAGCCAAAGACCTCAGAGAAAACCAAGGGTCATATAAAGGGCATTGCTCACCATGCAGACCTTTATCCCCATATTATACAGACCTATATAATTTATGGCTTATTGCAGCTATGGGCAGTCCCAGATACCCCAACTCACAGTGATCACAGTACTGCCCAATTATCTGCTCCCATCTACTTATTTCTTTTCATTCCCAACCTGCTCAAATGCACAGAATTGCTAAAAAGAAGGGCTGGAGAGGACTCAGAAGCTACTTCCATTCCGCCCTGCAAAAAAATATATTTTATCCAATGCAGTATCTATTGTCACAGAGCTCTCTAGCTGCTCAGTTCTACAATGTAGCACTCTCTCACAGGTCTTTCAACAGACACCAGCAGTGGTAGTTCTATCTAAACAAACCAGAATCTCTGACATCTTCTCTGCCAACCCTCAGGGTTTGTTCAGCTGCCTCCCAGTGGAGTTTTCTTCCACACTGTTACAGACAGCCCTAGCTGCATCTTTTATTTCTTTTCCCATTCTTATCTTTTTTTTTTTTTACCTTATTTTTTTACACAACTGGCATACTCCTTCCCTCTGTTGAAACACTCTTCCTCTCCCTGGAGATCTGCTTTTTCTCATTCCAGTACCTGGCAATCTCTGGGAACATATGTAGTTCAGGAAAACAGATGGATTGCAGCCTACCGGGTCATTCAGCCAGTAGGAAATTGAATATTTACACCACCATTTTTCTTCCTGGCTATTTCAATGGGCCTAGTCATTCTGTGGTAAACTTCCCAATGCTAGTGTCAAGGCTGAACTGTCAGTTCTGTTAGTAGTTACATTTGGAATGTAAATAGAGTCACAAAATACATTTAAAAACTCTTGTCAGTTGCTGTTCAGCTTAGTTATAGAATCATAGAATAGTTTTGGTTGGAAGGTACCTTTAAAGGTCATCTAGTCCAACACCCCTGCAAGAAGCGGGGACATCTCCAACCACATCATGTTACTCAGAGCACCATCCAACCTGCCCTTGAACGTTTCCAGGGATGGGACATCCACCACCGCTCCAGGCAACCTGTTCCAGTGTTCCACCACCCTCATCATAAAAAAAATTTTCCTAATGTCTAATGTGAATCCACCTCCCTCTACTTTAAAACCATTACCCCATATCCTATCACAACAGGCCCTGCTGAAGAGTTTCTCCCCATCTTTCCTGTAGGCCCCTTTTGAGGTACTGGACGACCGCTACAAGGTCTCCCTGCAGCATTCTCCAGGCTGAACAGCCCCAGCTCTCTCAGCCTGTCCTCATAGAAGAGGTGCTCCCACCCTCTTACCATCTTCGTGGCCCTCCTCTGGACTCTCAGAAATTACTCCACTTTACCAACAGAAAATGAGTCTGTTACAGACTGATAGTGTTGGCCAACTGTTGGATCATGATCATTCAGGAGGACCAAAGGACCTGCATTTTATTTCTAGATACTCCTGGGTATTTGCATAAGGCAATGACTCTCCATGCCTAGGTTTCTGTTCTCACTTTTTGTCTCACTTATGGTAACAAGGAGTAATAAGGACTCAAAAAGCAAAGATTTCTCTCCTAGCATCTTCCTTCAGTAGAGCTGTGGTTTTGGCTGGGACTTCCTTTTCCACTCACTGTCACTAAATACACTAAATATAAGCAATCATCTTTTGAAGAAACTTTCTTCATCTTCCTTTTCTTTTTATTTTTTTTTTTTTTTCTGCAGGTAAGAGAACTGCTTTGGGCACCCTTCGTTAACCCTGACTGAAAGCAGCATGCAACAAGCTGCATAAGCAGAACAGTTTGTCTGCACAAAGGCAACAACATTCATTAACTTTCTAAAACCTCTGAACACTGCTTCACTTCTCAGCATCACCCAGAGGTGATGCTGCACATCCCACCACTTTAAAAAACACATACCTTTGTTCTAAAGAGCTGTTACACCAACTTGTTCTTTCTGCCCCATGAGCACACAAGTACCAATGTTCTCAGTAAGCTTGAACTCGGATATTTTTCTTTGCAAAACCTGGGCAATTCTAACTGGGAAAGAGACTAAAAAGGATCACCCACTATGGAAAACAGGAGCTTCACACTTCTGTTTCCACCTGACTGAGAGCAAAGAGGCGGTGGTCACAGGGGTATGTCGAGTGCTTACTACTCTAGTGAGCAGGAACACGAAAGTCCTTCTGATGGATGTACCACAGTTACAAAAAAAAAAAAGAAAGCTCAAACAAGTCCTGGTGACAAACATGTCTGTTGATCGTTAATGGTTACATGTTCCCAGGATGGAAAAACAGCCAACTGCACACTTCATTCCACCCAAACGCCTTGACTCACTTGCTTTCCCTACAGTGAAAACACTCCTCCATTTTCTGCTAAATGATAACAGGGTACACTGAATCAAATTAGCAAAGAGTGCCTTTCTCCACCTCTTTGAATTAAAGTAAAGCATTTTCATAGTGATGCGTAATTTCTTGCTATTTTGCCTTGCAGCTGATAGTTTGTTCCATTCCAGTCCACAGAGTAGTGAAAGGTGCCAGCAACAATTCTCCAGAAGTAAGTCGAGAGTCAGCACCAGTTACTACCAGCTCTAGATCCTAAAATCCACTACTATTGCAGCAATCTGGGTGCCACCAAGAGAAATCAGATCTGTGTTAGAGGGAGTACAAACTTGTCCTAGGCTCTTAAAGGATGAGATGCTCATACAAACTTTCATCTGCTGTTCCCATAGCCTGTAAAAGTGCATTGCTTGGCTGCTCTCTCAAAGAAGAGACTGCTTTAAGGAACACAAGCAGAGGAGCTGGTTGCACACTGGGAACAAGACTGCTCATGTGCCCCTGCCCAGGGTGCCCCATCCTGTGAAGTGTTGGAAAATTTTGGATAAATCACAGGATTTATCAGCCCTCACAGTGGAATGAGTTCCAGCTCCCTGCAGCTCTCCCCACCAAGTCTATTGATGCCCTTGGACATCACATAGCCTTCAGGACAAGGAGACATGGCATTGTCTACACACATCGCTTTGCCTCAGAAGATGAGGAGGAACAGACCTTTCTGCCTCATCTCATGTACATGAGTTTCTTCTCTATGCCCTCCTCTTTCAATGGAGGTGGTGCAATGTAAAAAAAAGACTCTTAAGTGTTGCCAAGGCCAACCGGTTCGTTAAAAGTTGTTAAGTTCCCACTTGAATCCTCTTAATAATTTCTTATCTTTTATGTAGTCACAGAAGATCTGAAATCTCTGGAGGCCCAGCTACACTCTGAGCCAATTCTTGCGTATCACAGCACTGTGACTATCGAATGGGACACTAACTTGGAACTAATAAGTCTCTTCTTCTTACACATCCGTCTTCAAACTGACTTCATCCAGGCAAAAGTTAGAAAATTAAGTGCAGTGAAACATTACCAGAAATGGAGTTCTTCAAATGCATTCTCAGTTTGGCCATTACAAATAAATGCTATTCCCTCAAGGTTACTAGTCAATGCCTCTTAGCTGGTTTCAAACAGATGACTCAGAGGCTGAGTGCAAGCCTGTCTTTCCTACTGTTATCAGTTATTGTCTCTTCTCACTGTTTTCAAGAGCTTTACAGCCTAGCAGTACAGCAGATGCTAATATACTACCACCGCCTTTCTAATTGCTTCCTAATGTCTTTTTCTTTGTGGTGTGTATTTACAATCCAAATATCCACAATTATTGTGATCTGATTACTTCTACAAACCACCAATTACTGTCAGGCTAGAGATGCACCAACACAACACTATTTCTGTGTGTGAAGGTTACAGGTTTTTTGTGCATAGACTGCAAACAGGAAACTTGAGTCTTTCCCAATTTATCATCTCACCACTGTTTCCCATCCTTTTATAACTGAAGAAATACCTTTCCTTGTGCCTGGGGATTGAGAGGGGGGAATAACATGTAATAACATGTAATATTGTAATATTGTACAGTATTGCCACAACGGCTGTAATCTGCAACTCACTAGAAATTACACAATACCTTGAATATTGATTTCTTAATTTCATCCCCCTTTCCCTTTATTTGCTTACATGCATCCACAGAAACAGATATGCTTAGGTTTTTGTTTCGTGCAGATTCACAAGCAGTTCCACAGTTTCTTTCCTAACGCCTTATAAATACCCAGTGGTAGATGGAGCCTGGCTTTACAGCTTTTAAAGCTTTAGAAGTCATCAAGATAAGGAAAACCCAACTGACACTGCCAAATATGTCTGTGACAAACTGCAAAGCACAGGGCCTAGTATAAGCAGGAACTCCAGATAGGAAAGGTAGCAAGGAGTATCTAGAGCATGGGACAGCATTAGGCTGCATAGGAAATACAATCAAGTCTTTCAAAATGTCCGAATTACCATATTTTGCCATGCAGACAATATCAAACGAGAAGATGCATTTCCATTCAGATCAAAGCATGAGTTTATTTCTACCTTCTATGAATGCAGTCTCCATTTGTTTCAACTGATTATTTTTGGGAACTATTTTGCTTAATTTCCTTTTCAGATTTTAAAACTCTTTTTTCTTCCTCCTGTTGTTCTCTTGAACAGTGCCTTACTGGAGCAGGGAGCTCTTTTCGGTATTTGCTGGCCTGGTGATTGGCACAATCCCATCTGTTTCTGACACAAGACGGTATAAACAGAAAAATTCATAAAAATTTAGACACAGAGGACAATTCAGACATACACTGCCTAGTGCACATTCTCCTCTCATGGAGTGATTGGAGAAGCACCCAACAGTCAGATGGGAAGGGTAGGATCATTGTCCACATATGTCCAAAGTGTGGGAAGAAAAGCATATTCCTAGATGGAGGAGACTAAGAAGGGTCCCACCTCCACCTGTTTGTTGCCTAAACTCTACTAATTTTCTGGTGGTGCGAATCTTCCCTGAATTTAGAGAGATAGAACAACTCCAAATGCAGTTCTAGACTACAGGTGCCAACTTTGAAATAAATGCTTTGCTGATCTCCAAGGATATCAAAGATCATGGTTTCTGCACAGCTTGTAGAAGCAAGTTTCAGAAGACGACTATTTGGTTTTTTTCCCCTGCTATTTTCTCATGAGACAAAGTCATGGTAACTTTGTTTGAGTGACAGTTTTGTTACCTCTAAAAATCTGTCCTGTCTATAAATTATGTATATTCATTTGCAAAGCCTTTGACCACAAGATAATCTAACCATTCTAATCTTGATCCTCGTTGCAATGACATTGAAATCACTCATCATTCTAAAAAGGCCTTTCAAATTAATATACCATGCCATCTAGTTCTTAAAATATTTTCACTTTATCATTCAACCTGAGAGTTAAACAAACTTGTCTTCTGCAAGTGAGGAACTTCCTACAGGGTGCTGCAGATAATTGAGAGCTTTTAGAACCACAAGTTGAATGAAACCAAATATACAAGCAAAAAACTCTTTCAGCAGTGGAATATGGCATGCAGAGAGGTGCAATTTCTATGTGAAGAAAAGAGAGGGGAATAAAAAGAAACTAGCAAACCATTAAGAGGTTTTACAGTTGAGATGGAATTTTAAAAAGCAAATAGTATTTTTTACCATTTCACTTTTCAAGAAGATTTTTAGTTTATTCTTGTCTCACAAGATGAATTAAAACCTATTTAAAAGCAGAGATAAATTTAGACCTAACATTTCTCCTCTGCTCAAAAATGTCATGAAAAGAGAATTTCCCCATGGAGAACTATGTGAGGTAGCCACTTCCAACAGGTTCTCCTGCAGCTGCTACTTCTGTGCATAGATTGCAGCAGTGCTTGTTGTCAGGCTCTTTTATCTAATAACTCTTTGAATTTCAGGCATTTCAGAGGACCTTGTGCATAGTTTTTCTCTACTTTAAAATTACAACTTCATCTAAGACTTTTAACAAAAGCATTTTGGTAGAATCTGCCCTTCTTGACCTACTGACAGTTTCAATAAAAATAGTTTGCATAAAGAAATACAAGATTTGTATTGGAAGGATAAAAAATGTATACTTTTAGCGAACAACAACAACAAAAAATACATATTTTGACAATGAAAATACTGGACTTCCCTAGGTGGAGGGGAAAATGAGAAAATTAATTTTCTCTAACAAGAAAAATGAATACTTAGCTTCCACAGTCCCCTTTTTGGACAAATTGATGCGTAAATAGTAAAGAATTTCCAGAAGTGTTCCCTGAGAATATCTTCTAGAAAGAGAAATTGCATTTAATGGGATAACTTCTGCACTAACAAAAGAAAATGGGGTATACTCGTAAGTTCTTGATAGATGCGAGCTTGAGTGCTTTGCTCAAACCAACAAAAGAAGCATTTAGCAGATTTGTAGGTCGGGCCAAAGACTCTTGGGTGCCAGCAGTGATAACCATGAAACCATCCTTCCTTTGTGGTGGCCCAGATTCCTTGTTCCGCATTCACAGCTAGGAGCTACTATACAGTACTTCCATACAAGAAGCTATAACACATTTTCCAAAAGGAGACATAAATCAGTAAAACCCTTAAAGCAATATTTTGTTTAAAATCCCTTTTATGTAAGCAATTTATCTTCTTTCATGTCTTAAATGCTATTTATTTTTTAAATAGGACTGAATGACAAATTTCATCTGTTATAGTCTCCTTAAGCATTTTATGATATTTTGCCTTATTTAGACTAACAAAAAAAAAAAATGCACTGGAAGTTCGACACTCTAGCTGGTAATATTACCATTTCCCATTCTGAACAATTCTTTCATTACTAGGTTCTATATAAAAGCAGCACCAAGAGAAACAATCTTTTTTTAATGCTTGCTTCATTGATATACAAATAAATTTGATCAAGGAACAGTGTTTTAGGGCTGTGGATATTTAGCAGAGTAGAGTGTTAGTTTATGTTTGTTCTTCACTAAAAGAAAGATATTCTACTGACTTTATGAATCTTATTTATAAATAAAATTTTGTAAATTTTTTAAGTATGAAAAAAAAGAAATTTTGTATTTCTTTGTGAAGTGTATAAGCAATGAAACTACCCACAAAAGTCTGTGTTATGGGTCAGTATAATCACTGAGTGGGATGTGGATATGATAGGGCTTCTGGAGAACAGTTAAATAAAACTAAAAGCTTCAAATTTATGGTGATTCTCTCTGTTTACAGATCTTTACCACACTCTTTCTAACATGACCTTTACGTTCAGGACATCTGCCAGTTTACCTGAGTTGTATTCCAGGAGCACACAATGAGGATTCAGGCCAAGTGTGCACAAAACACACTCAGAAATAGTTGTCTCTGAGTATCCAGGCCTTGAGCAGCACCATTTTGGAGGCTTGTTCTTATCCACCCAAGTGATTCACAACTTAATTCCAAGGGCAGTCTTAAAACCCATCAAGATTTCCCTGAAGAAGATGCTTAAAGGTCAGCTGATGTCGCAAGGACCACTGAGAACTTTCTTATCGAAGGAGAACCAGCAATAGGAGCCTGAATGAATAAGCCCCCGCAAGCCATGTTCCTCTGTTTGGGTCAGGTTTAGAGGTCCCAATGAGGGGGAAAGGCAGTGCTGGGAACAGCTAAGGCCAGCAGCACTGGGTGCTGTGAGCAGGAGGCAGCCATGAGTTGAAGGGAAGAGAAGGTGCTGTGCCTTCACTCGTCTTAGCCATATGCATGGCGCTTTCTTCCTTCTGACTGCAGCTTTCCCTTTTCTTTGCCTTACTCTTTCCTCCATGAGTTTTCATCAACATAAAGTTGGTAAGTGTGTCTGCCAAGAAGCAAGCACTTGGCAAGAAGTCAAGGTTTCAGTGTGACCTCATAACTAAAAAATGAGAAGACTTGGAGCAGTGGGGACTGTGCCAAGGACCCAACAGTGCCAATTTGCTGGAAAAGTTTGAGTTGAAGAATTGTATTTTGCAATGACTGGGTTTTCTTCTCTGCTTGTCAGACATGATTTTTCCTTCATCTAGACTAATACAGATTCTGCTTTTTGCCTCCTTCGGAACATTAAGCTGTGGGTCCTTCCATCAGAGAGTAATAGATTTTATTCTTTTTGGGGAGAATAAATCAAAAGAGCTTGAAAGTATTAGCCTGTATCCTGAAGTTACAGCTTTTTTTTTATTATCACAGTGTTCCTAGGCATTCTCAGCATGAGAAAGGAATATAATCTCCTTTAGAAGGACAACAAAGCTGGTGAGGGGTCTGGAGCACAAGTCTTATGAGGAGCGGCTGATGGAACTGGGATTGTTTAGTCTGAAGAAGAGCAAGCTGAGGGGAGACGTCATTGCTCTCTACAACTACCTGAAAGGAGGTTGTAGGGAGGCAGGTGTTGGTCTCTTCTCCCAAATAACTTGTGATAGGACAAGAGGAAATGGCATCAAGTTGCACAACGGGAGGTTTACATTGGATATTAGGAAACACTTCCTTACTGAAAGATTGATCAGGCACTGGAACAGGCTGCCCAAGAAAGCGGTGGAGTCACCATCCCTGAGGTGTTCAAAGAACGTGTAGACGTGGCACTCCAGGACATGGTTTAGTAGGCAGGGTTGTGTTAGGCTGATGGTTGGACTTGATGATCTTGGAGGTCTCTTCCAACCTTAAGATTCTATGATTCTATGATCTCCTCAGAAGTAGACATAGCCCATCCGCCCTGTGTTTGTGTGGCACCTAGCACTACAGGAGTCCTGGCTCAGGGCTCTGCAGCACCACGGCAGGAAAAGTAAGCACAAGCATAAGTATTCTCACATGCCACAGTCATAGCTAGGATAAGCTGATGACTGTTCAGGTAGACCACAACCATTTACCTAGTCACATACTTAACATCAAATGCAAGCTACATGAAGGTTGCCTGTCCTCAAGAAGCACTCCTGCCTGCCTGACAGGTGGGTCCAGCCCTCACACACCGCCAAGAACTTCCATCCACTATTTGCCTTCACCGGAATGGTTAGCAATACTGACACGAGACCTTTCAGCAACAGATTTCAACATGGCAAATGGAAGTGAAAAATAGCTCCAAATGCTATAAAAGGTGGTGTACTTCACTCATTTGTCTTTTCTAAAATCTACCATCTAAAATCCCTGCTTCTAATGACAGCTGTTAGAAGCATCATTACCAACACATGAATGGATTGAGAGCAGCCCTGAGGAAAAGGACTTGGGAGTGCTGGTGGACGAGAAGCTCAACATGAGCAGGCAATGCGCCCTTGCGGCCCAGAAGGCCAACCGCATCCTGGGCTGCATCAAGAGAAGCGTGGCCAGCAGGTCGAGGGAGGTGATTCTCCCCCTCTAGTCTGCCCTGGTGAGACCCCACCTGGAGTACTGTGTCCAGTTCTGGAGCCCCCAACACAAGAAGGACATGGACCAGTTGGAGAAGGTCCAGAGGAGGGCCACAAAGATGATAAAAGGGCTGGAGCACCTCTCCTATGAGGACAGGCTGAGAGAGTTGGGGCTGTTCAGCCTGGAGGAGGCTCCGGGGAGACCTGATAGCGGTCTTCCAGTACCTCAAGGGGGCCTACAAGAAAGATGGGGAAAGACTCAGTCGCCGAGGCAACAGCTTCGGAGTCGGCACGATTCGCAGCGGCGCGGCACAGCGCAGCGCAGCCAGGCGATTCCCGAGCCAGGGAAGCTCAGGGGGGAGCGGAGCGAGGCGCCAAGAGCGCGCAGCTCGCGCGAGAGCGGCTGACGAGACGCGGGCGGAGCCAGGGGGCACCGGCGGCCCGGCCCCGCTCCCCGGGTAAAGCAGGGCCTACGGAGCGCCAGCGACCTGGGGCGGGGCGGGGCGTGGCAGTTCGCGCAGGAAGGGCGCGTCAGCGAGGGCGCCGCCCCGGGGCAGTTGGTGATTCACGCCCCTCAGGGCGACGTGGCCAACACCCCCCTGAGAACAAAGGCTGCACCTCCGGCCGGGAGGTCTGCACCGGCCCCCCCCTGCGGCGGTCGATGCCTCCGTGCAGACGGGGCAGCCGAGGGGGGAGGCTGCGGTGCAGACCTCGGCTGCAGGCAGTGCCTGGACCCTACTCCCGGGGCAGGGGCAGGCGGCAGCCCTGATGCAGAAGGTGTGCCCGGGTGGAGCAGCTCCTGGGGCAGGTGGCTGAGCTGCAGGAGGCGGTCAGGAGGCTGCGGGACATCAGGGAGGCGGAGAGGGAGCTGGATGCTTGGTTCCAGGCACAGTCTGCACTAGAACCGCAGCACCCAGTGAACCAATCAACCCCCCCCCAGTGACACACGACACTAGCAAGCAGGCAGAAGATGCCACTGAATGGAAAGCTGCGAGGGCAAGGCGCAGGAGGAAGAAGAGGCAGCTTCCCCAGAACCCCGAGGTGCCCCCGCAGAACCGCTTTGCTGCTCTGCAGACTGAGGAAGTGAGACCCAGCACCTCGGGGGAGGCACGGGAGCCGTGCGAGGTAGCGCGCCCAGCTCGTGTAATAACTAGCGCTACCAAGAAAATGAGGAGTGGTAGTAGTGGGTGACTCCCTCCTGACAGGTACGGAGGCACCCATCTGCCACGCCGATGCGGTCTCTCGGGAGGTATGCTGTCCTCCGGGGGCTCGTATCAGGGATGTCACCGGGAGACTACCTAGCCTCATACAGCCCACAGACTATTATCCACTGCTGGTGTTTCATGTGGGGGCCAGCGACACAGCTGGCAGCAGTCTGAGAAACATCAAAAGGGATTTCAGGGCTCTGGGTTCAACAGTCAAAGGCTCTGGGGCGCAGGTGGTCTTCTCATCAATCCTCCGGGTCGAAGGGCAGGGACCTGAAAGGGCCAGACGTATCTGGCAGGTTAACTCGTGGCTCAGGGAGTGGTGCTACAGCCAGGGCTTTGGGTATCTAGATCACGGGGCGTGCTTTGAGAAGCCCGGGCTGCTAGGGGCGGATGGCGTGCACCTAACCAAGAGGGGGAAGAGTGTGCTTGGACAAAGACTTGCCAGGCTCGTCCGGAGGGCTTTAAACTAGTGTTGCTGGGGGAGGGGGAGCACAGTTCAGCCCACTGCTGTCAGCATGGCGCCAGTGCCAGCACCGAGGGTCCAGAAGCTGAGGAAGGATCACAGATAAGTGCAAATAAACCTAAACTGCGATCCAATAGCACCCCTGTCACTCCAGCCAGCAAGTCGGCTTTGTTGGGGGCCCAGCTGAAGTGTCTCTATACCAATGCACGCAGCGTGGGGAATAAACAGGAAGAGCTGGAGATGCGTGCACACGAGCAGGGCTACGACCTCGTTGGCATCACGGAGACGTGGTGGGATGACACATACGACTGGAGCGTCAACATGGAGGGGTATAGGCTTTTTAGAAAAGACAGGAAGGGGAGACGAGGAGGGGGTGTTGCTCTCTACGTCAGCAACCGGCTGGAGTGTGTGGAGCTCCGCCTGGGGATGGAGGAGGAGCTGACAGAGAGCTTATGGGTCAAGATTAGAGGATGGGGACGGACAGGGGACGTTACGGTGGGGGTCTGTTACAGGCTGCCTGGCCAGGAAGACAGAGCAGACGAAGCGCTCTATAGGCAGATAGGAGCAGCCTCATGGTCACAGGCCCTGGTCCTCATGGGGGACTTCAACCACCCTGACATCTGTTGGAGAGACAACACGGCAGGGCACAGGCAGTCCAGGAGGTTCCTGGAATGCGTGGATGACAACTTCCTCCTGCAGGCGATAGAGGAGCCGACAAGGAGGGGTGCCATGCTCGACCTTGTGCTCACCAACAGGGAGGGGGTGCTGGGGGATGTGAAACTAAAGGACAGCCTTGGCTGCAGCGACCATGACATGGTGGAGTTCAAGATCCACGGGGCAGCAAGGAAAATACATGGCAAGCTCTCTGCCCTAGACTTCAGGAAGGCGGACTTCGGCCTCTTCAGGGACCTGATGGGCCAAGTGCCATGGGAGGCGGCCCTGGAGGGAAGAGGGGCCCAGGAAAGTTGGTCTGTATTCAAGGAGCACCTCCTCCAAGCTCAGCAGAAGTGCATCCTCACGAAAAACAAGTCGGGCAAAAAGGCCAGGAGGCCGGCGTGGATGAGCAAGAAGCTCCTGGACCAACTGAAAGTAAAAAAGGAAGCCTATAGAGGGTGGAAGCAGGGACAGGTAGCCTGGGAGGACTACAAAGAGGCTGCGCAAGTGGCCAGGGATAAGGTAAGAAAGGCCAAAGCCCTGGCAGAACTGAATCTGGCCAGGGATGTAAAATGCAACAAGAAGAGCTTTTATAGGTACGTAGGGGACAAAAGAAAGTCCAGGGAAAATGTAGGCCCCCTCCGGAAGGGAACTGGTGTCCTGGTTACCCAGGACATGGAGAAGGCTGAGGTTCTCAATGACTTTTTTGCCTCAGTCTTCACTGGCAAGAGTTCCTGTCCCACTGCCCAAGCTGTAGAAGGTGCAAGCAGGGACTGCAAGGATGAAGAACCGCCCACTGTACTCAAAGAGCAGGTTCGGGATCATCTGAGGAACCTGAAGGTGCACAAGTCCATGGGACCTGATGAGATCCATCCGTGGGTCCTGAGGGAACTGGCAGATGAAGTTGCCAAGCCACTGGCCATTGTATTTGAGAAGTCGTGGCAGTCTGGTGAGGTCCCCGATGACTGGAAGAGAGGGAACATAACCCCAATTTTTAAAAAGGGGAATAAGGAAGACCCAGGTAACTACAGGCCGGTCAGCCTCACCTCTGTGCCTGGCAACGTCATGGAGCAGATTCTCCTGGAAACCACGCTAAGGCACATGGAGAGCAAGGAGGTGGTTGGTGACAGGCAACATGGCTTCACCAAGGGCAGATCGTGCCTGACCAATTTGGTGGCCTTCTACGACGGGGTGACGGCATCGCTGGACAAGGGACGAGCAACTGACATCATTTACCTGGACTTCTGCAAAGCTTTTGACACTGTCCCGCATGACATCCTTCTCTCTAAACTAGAGAGACATGGGTTTGATGGACGGACCACTCGGTGGATAAGGAGTTGGCTGGATGGCCGCACTCAGAGAGTGGTGGTCAACGGCTCAATGTCCAGGTGGAGACCGGTCACGAGTGGCATCCCTCAGGGGTCCATGCTGGGCCCGGCCCTGTTCAACATCTTTGTCGGCGACATGGACGGTGGGATAGAGTGCACCCTCAGCAAGTTTGCCAGTGACACCAAGTTGTGTGGTGCCGTCGACACGCTGGAAGGGAGGGATGCCATCCAGAGGGACCTTGACAGGCTGGAGAGGTGGGGCCGTGCCAACCTCATGAAGTTCAACCAGGCCAAGTGCAAGGTCCTGCACCTGGGCCGTGGCAATCCCAGGCACAAATACAGGCTGGGCGGGGAATGGCTTGAGAGCAGTCCTGAGGAGAAGGACTTGGAGTGCTGGTGGATGAGAAGCTTAACATGAGCCGGCAATGTGCCCTTGCGGCCCAGAAGGCCAACCGCATCCTGGGCTGCATCAAGAGGAGCGTGGCCAGCAGGTCGAGGGAGGTGATTGTCCCCCTCTAGTCTGCCCTGGTGAGACCCCACCTGGAGTACTGTGTCCAGTTCTGGAGCCCCCAACACAAGAAGGACATGGACCAGCTGGAGAAGGTCCAGAGGAGGGCCACGAAGATGATAAAAGGGCTGGAGCACCTCTCTTATGAGGACAGGCTCAGAGAGTTGGGGCTGTTCAGCCTGGAGAAGAGGAGGCTCTGGGGAGACCTGATAGCGGTCTTCCAGTACCTCAAGGGGGCCTACAAGAAAGATGGGGAAAGGCTGTTTAGTAGGGCCTGTTGCAATACGACGAGGGGTAATGGTTTTAAAATAGAGGGGGGTAGATTTAGATTGGAAATTAGGAAAGAATTTTTTACGATGCGAGTTATAGAACACTGGAACAGGTTGCCCAGAAAGGTGGTGGAGGCCCCATCTCTGGAAACGTTCAAGGCCAGGCTGGATGAGGCTCTGAGCAACCTGATCTAGTTGGGGATGTCCCTGCTCCTTGCAGGCGGGTTGGACTAGATGACCTTTGAAGGTCCCTTCCAACTCTTATGATTCTATATGTGATGTTTTAAAGCCAAAGTAGCCATTTAGTCATACCTCCTCTGGACATACCATAGGTATATCCAGAAGATATCACCTAATTAGAGATTATTCTATTACATACATCTAGTAATATAACAATTTTTGTAAAGAAAATTTTTCTCATGTGTATCTTGACAACTGAGATGTGACCTGTAAACTCCAGCAAGGTTAAATCCTCCTTAGCAATTCACAGCAAATCAGAAAGTTTAGTTTAAGACAATCATCCTTATTTTATTACTTAATAAACAAGGAAAATAGGCATGAATCTCTGGATTGTCTATTTCAGGAAGATTCTGGGGATCTCACTACATCATGAATACATAGCAATCTTATTTGTTAAGTAATTTGGAACCAAGTTTATACTCAAATCTGCTACAGAGAAAGAGATTAAAGAGGGAAGGTAACAGCTTTTCTGTATTATCCCATTTTCTTCACAGAAAAATGTAGAACCAGTTCTAGAATATCAGTTAGTTAGTTTGGACTAGTAAGTGCTGCGACATACCTTCAAGACCTGAATGAAAAACATACTTTTCTTTGGTTTTCCTTTTTTTTTTTTTCTTAGGTTTAAGCATAATATGGAAGAAAAAAGAACTTGCACTCAATTTTCAATAACTGTAAAGAAGACTGACTATACAGCTAAACTTAGCCGAACACAAAATAACTAAAGACAGTATGCTTTAAACCCAGCTACTGAGTGTAAAGTTAATAAAGTAGTGAGAGATAAAGATTGTTTCTTATACTAAATCATTGACTCACATTCCCTTCAGCATTTCTGTGGTTCATGGGCAGCAACGGTGCTTAGAGAGATACCAGCCTTTTAACCTCATCAACCAAATGCTGTAATAAAATCAGGATGTTCGTTATTCACCATTATTGTTTTAAGAAGAGCCTCTCTCCAAAACTACATACTAGTGTTGAGTAACATAAAAAACCAGTTTATCAAGCACTTCAAAATAGTATTTTTGGAGTAATAACTCATTTGCCCACTGTCTGCTAATTCAGCTCTTCACCAACAGCTCACCCCAGGGCTTACATCAGTATATCTCATCTCAGAGCAGTACTAAACCAGTGTCCTTCTTCCCCGAGTCAGCCTCCTTACTCCTACTTTTGCCTTTCCTATTTCAAGTGGCAACATGCTTACCAACAGATCTTACAAGGGGCAGGTGGAAGTGAAACTTGTCTTTTGAAATCCTCAAGAAGCCTGAACTGTGGGAGCTCACACACAGCATGGCATAATGAACACAAGACCTGACTGGTCATTGTTTACGAAGTGTACAGAAAACTAACAAAACCAAAAAACCTATCTGGACACTGAGAGTGACCACTGCATAGGATTTCACTTGGGCACGAGTTTGCTTTCACATTCCTTGATTACACAGCAGATGGTTTGCACTCACATCACCATGAACTTCAGCTATTCCTGAAACCGATGTGAAGAAAACCTTCAGCCAAGTACCTGGAAAGTTACTGAAAAGACCTTCCCAACAGCCTTCCTTCTGTAACAAGCAACAGTGAGAAACTACTTCTGCTTTCCCATCTGTAGGAGGGCAGTAGGCAGAAAGGATGTGCAGTGGGAACAGAGGTAGGGATAAAGCAGTCACCATGTTTTAGAAATGAGCAAGTCTTCAGTATTGGGCAGCCACATCAGCTTTTACCAAACTTGATAGACATAGAAGAGTGAAAATACTAGAGGAAAATTCATTGTATTGCAGGTAAGGCATCTTGAGACTTCTTTGTTGGAAAAAGCCTCCCTTCCCACTCCCACAAACCCACCAGTGTTCTGTATCTGTCCAAAAAATAAAATAAGTTATTTCAAAGATGTGTATCTGTATAGCTCTCCAATTCTGATTCCTGTTTGGAAAACAAACATCTGACAAAGCAAAGTTATTCAAAGAGTCCACAATTGTTTTTCCTTTTTTCTGTTGCCACAACTGAGTGCCTGAATCTAGTTGCATCAGAATCTGAAAGCCCAGTAAAACACACTTTTGCCTCACCTTAGCAGACTGTGGCACGCGTTCACATTTATCTGGGTGTGCCAGTGTCTTATACATTATCGCACAGGCTTAGGTGTTTTCTTACTTACATTAAGATCCCAAATCTGTAACAGGGCCCATACAGAATCCTACACGACTAGCAGCAGGACCAGAGCCCATTTCTGTAGGAGAGGTAATGGTTTTAAAATAGAGGGAGGTAGATTGATTCTTGATATAAGGAAAAAAAAATTTTACAGTGTCGGTGGTGGAACAACTGGGGCAGGTTTCCCAGAGAGGCGGTGGCTGCCACATCCCTCGAAACATTCAAGGCCAGGTTGGACAGGGCTCTGAGCAACCTGATCGAGTTGGAGATGTCCCTGCTCCTTGCAGGGGGGTTGGACTAGATGACCTTTAAAGGTCCCTTCCAACCCAAACTATTCTATGATTCTATGATTTTATGACTTCTGGCAGCAAGCATGATTGGCATTCACAGAACAAGCTGAAGAATGAATTAGCCAACAGAAATGCAGAGCTTATTTGCTTATATTAAGTTAAAGGGAACAAAGCAATTGGAAGCAAACAGAAGGAATGTACTTAAAAAAAATCACTGCTAGATCTCTGGCAGTACAAGTGCCATACAGCTCACACTACACAGGCCTTATTGCAAGCCAGCTGTGCTCTCATATCATCTTAGAGCTGGTAAAAGCCCATTCTCTAAGGAGATGCTATTGTCAGTGTTGATGGCTGCAAAACACTCCACAGCAATTTCCTTTATGAAAGCATGATGTCAGGTGACCTTCACTTCTGTGCATGAAATAATCAAAATCTTATAAAACAGTATTCTCCCCTGAGGTGACCCAGAAGTCTTTTTCACAGTTTTTCTCACTGAGGCTTTTACAGTGGTTTAGTTTTTTTTTTCTCTGCACTAAAAGAAGTTCAAAGTTCTTGCTTCCTGGGAAGTAAAAAATTAGGGCTCCAATTGATTGACAAGCAGATAAAAATTCCTTTTGAATTTTAAGAGAATCTTAATTCAGTTGTATGGATGCAAACACTTTACTGAAGAATGTGACTCAGAAGTTTCTGCCTCATTTTGAGATTATAACTTGGGCTTTCCCAACTGCATGGAGCTCCTAATATTGCTATCCATCTCCAAAATGACAGTACAGTTGTAATTACTGTACACATTCATCTTGAGAAAAAACAGGAACATTTGTGTTTCGTAAAGGCAGGACAGCCACAGGGCCCCAGACATTTCCATGTGTGGCCAGTAGCTGATTATTGTGCCCTGACTGTGCAGATTCTTGGTTGCCCTTTTCTGCCTAGGAGGACGCTGGTCTTTATCCTGGTTAACAAAAAGAGTTCCTTCTACAAAGGAAACTATTTCATAAAAACACCTCTTATGTTTTTAAATGTGTGTCCTGCTTTCCCACCTCAGATTGGCTTGAGGAACAGGCAATAGAATCACAGAATCATAGAATGGTTAGGGTTGGAAGGGACCTTTAAAGGTCATTTAGTCCTCTGCAAGGAGCAGGGACCTCTTCGACTAGATCAGGTTGCTCAGAGCCTCTTCCAACCTCGCCTTAAATGCTTCCAGGGATGGGGAATCCACCACCTCTCTGGGCAACCTGTTCCAGTGTTATACAACCTTCATTGTACAAGTTTTTTCCCTAATATTTAATCTAAATCTATCTCACTCTATTTTGAAACCATTACCCCTTGTCCTGTCACAACAGGCCCTACTGAACAGTCTCTCCCCATCTTTCCTGTAGGCCCCCTTGAGGTACTGGAAGATCGCTATAAGGTCTCCCGAGAGCCTTCTCTTCTCCAGGCTGAACAGCCCCAACTCTCTCAGCCTGTCCTCAAAGGAAAGGTGCTCCAGTTGTCTGATCATCTTCGTGGCCATGTCCTTCTTATGTTGGGGGCTCCAGAACTGGACTCAGTCCTCCAGGTGGAGTCTCACCAGAGCTGAGTAGAGCAGGAGAATCACCTCCCTCGACCTGCTGGCCACACTCCTCTTGATGCAACGCAGGATGCGGTTGGCCTTCTGGGCCACAAGGGCACATTGCCAGCTCATGCTGTGCTTCTCATCTACCAGCACTCCCAAGTCCTTCTCCTCAGGGCTGGTCTCGATCCAGTCTCCACCCAACCTATATTTGTGCCAGGGATTGCCACGACCCATGTGCAGTAAACTATTTGTGTCTCATAGATTGACCAGGACAGCAGTGAACTCAATGGACTCTTCAGAAATATTCCAAAATTCTTGACCAGGCATGTATTTTGATGACTGAAGACTCCTATTATTTATAATGTGCCTCTTCCAAACTCAGGTCAACCAAGAAGCTCAGAAGTGGATCTCAACCAACCAGGCCACATGAAATGGCAAACCTGTAAACCACAAATCGAGACATGAAGTCTGCCAGGTGGAAAGCAGGTCATGGCATCCGGACTTTGTACTGCCTTGACTCTGACTGAAGCTGCATTTTGAGAGGTAGCCCAGCTTGGCTTTGTGAAGTAACAGCTCTTGTGTGGGTACAGTATCATGCCCTCAAGAAGCAAAATTGCTGGAGCATCCTGATGAAACCCCTGAAGCACCACAGGAAGCGCTGACTTTGTGGGTATGAAAAATAAGTAGGACAAAATTAGGTGGCTAGCACAAATTAAAATCAATACAACAGCCAGGGACTGAGTGCATAAACAAGAAGAATTATTTAAGCTCTTTAAACAATACAGCCACTACTAATAATCAGCATTAGAATTAGATCTCTGATAGGAGGTGGAAAAATAAAATAAAATAAAATAAAATAAAATAAAATAAAATAAAATAAAATACCAAACCAAATCAAACATATATAATACTTGGAAAAGATGTACTGTTTATTTCTTTCCTTCGTTACTTTTTTTCTTGCAGTGAGTCTTCCAGGAAGTATGATAAGGACAGAAGCTCTCATTGGGCCTGTTTCACATCTGGGCAACTCTGGTTTCAGTTTTGCCAAATTCAGTGAGGTTCATGTGATGGACACATAGGCGGTTTCACCTCTGGCAAGGACTGCTACCTCTGTTTACAATAGATGTGAACTTATAGAAACAACAGCTAATAACCAGATAGCAGTTTCCTCACGTCAGGATAGGCCTTCCCACATGCGCTTCCCTCATCTGAATGTGTCACCTACGGTAAAAATGACAATTACATCTCTCTATCAACAGGTCCCTAAATCAGCTTCCCATTCTGAATGGGAAATTTAGGATCCTCAACCATTTACGAACATTCAAAAGGTCTGTTTAGCATGTGTTAGGAGCGAAGTGTCATTTCCCTACTTACTCTTTGGGCTTTTGTTGGTTTCCTTTCAATTAATGATTTTTTTTTTTCTTGTAGAGCAATTGTTGTGGTTTTGTTTAGTGAAGGGGGGGGCTAAGGTGGTAGCTTCTGTAGGAAACTGCTAGAAGTTGCTCCCCTTTGTTCAGTGGACTCAGCCAGGCCTAGGGCGGACCTGCTGCTGGCCAAGGCCGAGCCAATTGGTAGCAGAAGGTTCCATGATAACGTATTTAAGAAGGGGAAAACAGAAAAAAAGAAGAGAAGAGAAGATGTGAAGAAGCTGAGCAGGGGCAGAGGCGCAGAGGGGGAGGTGCAGAGGGGGAGGCGCAGGCCGCATGGGCCTTGCAGGTCTCACCCTCTGGCCTCTTGCCAAGCGGCTGACTGGGCCCGACTAGGCCCAGCCCGGCTGCAAGAAGTGGAGAGGAGATGAGCTGGATCATGTGAAGGTATTCTGAGAGGCGTCTGCCAGCCAAGGTCAGTTCAGAAGGAGGGGAAGGACTAATGCAGCTGCTGGCTAAGATACCCCTGCAGCCTGTGGTGATGACCATGGTGGAGCAGGTTGTCCCCCTGCAGCCCATGGAGGTCCATGGAGGAGCAGAGATCCACTTGGAGCCCGTGAAGGACCCCACATCGGGGGAGATGGATGCCTGAAGGAGGCTGTGGTCCGTGGAGGGCCCGCTGGGACAGCTGTTCTGGAGAGACTGCACCCATGGAAGAGATGACCCACGCTGGAGCAGTTTCACGAAGGACTGTGGCGTATGGGTGGGACCCCACAACGGAGCAGGGGAGAAATGTGAGGAGTTCTTCCCCCGACCATGAAGCAGCGGCATAAAACAACGCGTGATGAACTGACCGCACCCCCATTCCCTCTTCCCCCCTGTGCCGCTCGGGGGGGAAGGTAGTAGAGATCATGTTAAGCTTGGGAAGAGGGAGGGGTGGAAGGAGGTTATCTTGTTCTCTGTCTCATTATCCTGCTGTTTTTTAGTAATAAATGAATAGTTCTCCCCAAGTCGAGTCTGTTTTGCCCGTGACGGTAACTTTAAGGATTTTCTCCCTGTCCTTATCTCAAACCTCGAGCCGTTTTTCCTCATATTATCTCTCCCTATTCTCTCAGAGGGTGGGGGGAGTGAGAGAGAGACAGCGTAGTCTGGTCCCGATCTGGTCCCGATCTGGCTGAACTACGACAGCAATGAAGATGCTTGATGCTCATCTTAGTCTTTTTTTGCAGCCAAGATATTTCAGTAATCCAGAATGCTGACTGCTAAATCAAAATTTTAATACTGTTCAACATTCAGTAATTTTTCTTCTGATAACACAAGGTGGATGATTCAATACAAGCGAAAGAACATATGAAGCTCCATGACATTATGTCAGAAAGTTGCAGCAAGGTGGGTTCACAAGAAACTACCACATTCACAGATTTTCATGCGTGTATATCAGCTTTTCATCATAAGCCTGTTCTTCACTCCTTTTTCTACTGCAGGCCTCCTTCCAGCTTTGGCTAACAGGGCTGCAGTGTCGTCTTTAGAGCTGACAATTGCAATTCCATTGGCCACCATCCTTATTCTCACTCTGAACTTCTGTCTGCAGTCCTCTGTCAGCAACTAATCTATTTCTACTGCTTTCCAGCTGGTGAGCAATTGTATTCTAGTAGTTCCTCTATGTATAGCCCACTGCTGTGAAAGAGGTACATTTCATGCATTAGATCCTCCCTCTCCCAGGGATTGCCACAGACGCAAGGACTGCAAGGTCACTTGTTCCTGTGTAGGAATGAAAAACATACTGAAAATGCTGCAGGCATCTCCTGTACAGCCAGGCTGTGTGACTGCAATTTATTGAGTTGGTGAAATGTGCAAATGCAAACATAGAAGGTCATCCCTACCTCATCTCTCTGCACAGTGGTTATCCCTCCTGATAACGCAGGTTATCAGCTACAGACACTGAGCCCTGGGCAAAACACATATTCCTTAATCCCAAGGAAGAGAAGAGCTGCCCCCTGCCACCGGTCATACTTGTCCCCCCCTTTCTGACTGCTGGGTGCCCTGGAGTGGAGTGGCGTTCTCTCTGCAAAGCGCCACATTCCCAGGCAGAAAGGGGATGCATCTGGAGCCATCCAGGGTTCATGAGAAAACCCAGCATAGGCATTCAGACCAGTCTGTTCTGTTTTCCCTAGTGAGAAAATGGTCTCAAGTAAGGGGATGTTATTCCAGAACAATGACACTAACAATAGTATGTGGTAGAAGAAATGTGGGCAGTACTTTAGCAAATGTCTAGCAAAACCTAGAGGAGATTTCCATCTGTGGCATGGAAACTTTGCTCCCTGCAGCAGCTTTGCAGCATGGACCAAAAGATCACATAGTATATAAAACTGCACAGAAGTACACTCAAGGATAAATGGGAGCTCGTTCTTGGCTTAAAAAAACCACACACTTAGACTTAAGACCCAAGATAACGTATTGGATCTCTTGCACTCCAGCCTAAAGGGAGGTAGGACAAGAGGAGGTGAAAGAAGGAGCCTGGATTTACAGACACAGTGTTAGACTCTTCCTTGCTCTAAACTTTTCTTCGTAATTCAATTCTGTGCAAAATGAGGGGAAATGTTATTGTGTTTGTGCAACCATTTTGCAGTGGCAGAAATTGCTTTGGGGCACAGAATAATAAGCAAAGCTGTTTGCAGTGAAAATAGTCTCACTTTCATTTCCAAGGCACACGATGTTAAGCGGTTTTGGCTGCAACCAGGTGTCCCTGGCTCAGAGGAAATTTGAAACTCAGATCCTGCTTTTGGTTTGAACAAAAGCAAAGTTTTGGAAATTTCTTGTGATCTGGAAGTGTTAGAGGGAAAACTGCTCCAGAAACACCAGCACTTGTATTTTCAAACAGCCCCAGGATTTTAGGAGCTGCTTTTTCAGCTTTAACATTTTCTAAGATGACAGCAAAAGAGGGAAAGCCCCAGGTGCTGCTATGTTGTCCTCATAGATCCCTTTGAATCTGGGTCAGACAACAGTAAAGGAGATGGACACCCTGCGCTCTTGGGAGTCTAGTGCAGGACACAGCCCTCACGTGTTCAGGAAATGTGCATTGATCTGGAAACAATCCAAGAAGATCAACAAGCAGCAATTTTCCAGAAACACTCAGCTCTATCGGTCAGTTTCTGAATAGGTCTTACTAGGAGCTCAGTTTTACGGAAATTTAATCTCCAATAACTTCTAGATTTTTAAAAGCTCTCCGTAAGCTCTGCATTTGTCTATAGCTTACTTCAATACTTCCTTTGCTTTTTTGACATTATAATGTAGAGTTTTAGAGTAAAGGCAGTTTTCTGCCATGCTTTGTATTCTTCTATAGGGCATTTTATTTTTATTCATCTTTTCTAAATAGTGGAGACAAATAAGAAAGAAAATGCAAGAGAAGTCTTATTTTGCTGAAAATTTATTATTTACTGAATACCTAACCCTAATTTAATCTATTTGTTTTAACACAGGTTACCTATAAAAACTTCTGGAAAAGTTTACACTTATTATGAAAAGAGCAGAAATGTAATATCTGCATGCTTTCAGAAAACATTTTCTCCATTCATTTTTTCCTTCTAAGGAAGGTTTGGCCTATATCTTTGCAAATGTTTCAATTTGATTTCTCCAGTCCCAGGTGAAAAATAACTTCTAGCTCTAGGATCAGTATTATTTTAACTGACGATTGTCAGCACAGCTGCAGAGGTATGTCAGGTCAGTGCTTTAAAAAGACAGGTCTCCATAAACATCTTTCTCCGGGAAAGAACATAGTCTAAATAGCAATTGGACTTTATAAGCTCAAGAGTAAAGCAGTGCAGGCATCCAAGCCTACTGCTTGCAGATGGGCAACAAGATTATTTTTAAAAAAAAAATCATTTTATCAATATTCAGGATTTAAGTATAATGAGTTTTGAAAGATCTGCTCCTACTTCGCACTACTGCAGGGTACTAAAAAGCAAACATAACAGAGGTTGAAACAAACTTTTACTTTGCTTGGCAGTACTTTCACACACTGTTTGAAGTTAAGCAGGTGCTCACAGCACTCAGTCAAGGCCAAGACATCACTGTCCAGCCCTTAGCATACTATAGGCTGCATGACATAGCTATGGCATTTTGCTCCAAGTGACTGCATCCTTATTACATTAAATCTGTCAATTTCTACTTGAGCCTTTCTTGCTTCATGACACAGACGAGTCTCTGCCTATTTTTACTGCTGCAAAAACAATTTTGGAAAGAAAAACATTGGTGTTCCAGCAGAAAAGGCTAGAGAGCCAGCGTAGCACTGGAACCTCATGATGTTAAAGGAATCTATCAGGTCCAATTCCTCTGGCAGGTGGAACAGCAGTGTGGAAATGAATACACTTTCCTGCCTCCAGCTTAATCAATGTTGTTGGGTAAGGAAACAAATATGTCTTTATCACAGCCTGAGCTAGACTCTCTTCTCATTCCTCATTTCTTCACATGGTGGAAAAATAGAGAGGTAGAAAAAAGCACATTTAGAAATCTTCTGGAAGAAGTGTCTTTACCTCTTGACTTTCCTTCTCTACTCCCTAAGCAGATTAAATAGCTCAAGTAATCACTGAATTACAGTCACTACAGCTCAGGCAAATACAGCACGGAAACAGACGGCCACTGTGGCTGAGACACAACAACAGGATCAAGCCGTCTCCCAGTGGGATAAGAGCTGTTTAAAGGGGAGGCAGTGGCAGAAGGTTCCCCTTGGCAAGTGCCCTCACACACAGCCCCTTCTGTAAAAGGGAGCCAGCAGCTGGGTGCAGTGGTGCCAGGGCCACCTCAGTACCCAGAGGGCTGGCACAGGGAGCAGAGAGAGGAGGGACCATGGTGTGGTGGTGTAGGACTGAACCTGTTCTGCTGAATCAAAGGACAAACTGGGAGGAAATTCTCTACCAGGATTTGGTGCACATCATCAGGCTAATGACATCCTCCTTTGAAGCTGTGAAACATCCTCCTCCAAGTGCAGGAAAGCCGGACTGAAGCAGGGCTGTCACCAGGGCAGGGCATCCAGCAGGTCATGAGGACTTCTCTGCCAACTTTCCTCTCTGCTACTGCAGCTCCGTGTCACACCTGATGATTAACCAAACTCCTGCATCATGTCTTCATCCTCTCCTCAACATGCACTGCTTATTATGTCTCTGGGTTTGCAGTATCTCACACGAACCCTGCACAGCTCTAAAGTACAACTGAGTCTGTAGCTGCTGTCATAACATAAATGTTACTAAGTAGGAGTGTAATCACAAGGAAAAAAAAAAGAGAAGAAATAAAAAAAGAAAAAAGGAAAAAAGGCCAGTGGCTTGATCTCTCATGAAAACAAGCAGAAAAGTATAAACATGAGAACTAACAAGATACTAGAGATTCTCATATAAAACAAGCATATTCAGAATTACTTTGTAGGTGTTTTAAGTAAATGCAAAGTAAATATTGTTTCTCAAACCATCCAGCATGTTCATTGAGATTTGTTCTGTCTTTCCAGATAAGCTTGTACTTTATACAGGTAAGTCTATTTGAAATTCTGTTTCTTGGAGGGTGAGGCAGGTGGGTTTGTGCTAACTAGGAAAATGGGGAGGCCCAGCACAAAGGGCACTGTCCTCACATCTCCTCTCTCTGTGCTTGATCTGCTGGCCAGTCATAGCCTTAGCTCTGTAGGAGAAAACCAACTTCCCTTTCTACAAATGTATTGCTCCAATAGTACTGTAATACAAGCAACATGTTAAAGCTGAAGAAGGAGAACTTCACTCACCCTACAGTTTTAACCATACAGGCACACTTCTGCACTTCATCACTGCCTTTGAGAAGCCCAAGGGGGGCACGTGCAAGGAGCAGACAGTAGGTTCACAGCTGGAGAAATTCACTGCTCTTATCTGATGTTCCCTACGCTGAACTCACACTACTGAAACACATTAGACTGACACCTTGCCCCAGGATCCTGAGCCAGCCAACTTCCTCTTTTCACATCAGATCACTTAAAACAGTATCATCTCTCTCCTGCTGGAAGGCATCTTTCCACATATGCAGCCATGGTAAGTAGCAGAAAAATGCCTCCTTCAGCTCTGCAGAATGCAATTCACAGGCCTTCTCCCGAGGCTGTAAGATCTCCGAATGATAACACAAGCCAACTCTCTTTCTCACTAGCTCTGTTGGCTGGTGCCACCATGCTAAAGATTCAGTGACATTTTCAGACATTTCTACTTCTTCAGAAGGCCAAGTGACATTTACTCTCTTTTTTCCCTCCCAGGCAGACAAGCTATTATCAGTTGCAGAGATCTTATCCACTGGGTAGATTTTTCAGCTGATGCTTATGGACTGTGAAAATCAGATCAATCCAGTCCACAACCAGTGCACAGAAGTGGCCACTGCTGTTTGGGTCTGGATGCCACTACAAGAGCTGCACCAGCTCCGCATTTTCTGCCGATAAGGTGAAACTTCAGGAGATGGTGTGTGCCTATTTAGCTGTCAGTTTTGAGACAACTGGCTTGCCATGGCTGGGAGTCCCAGGTATGAGCCACAATCTGTGGTAATCCACATAGTCTGCATATTTGCATCGTAGCAGTGTTTTTCATAATTAAACAGCACAAAGGTTAACTTTCTTAGTATTACACACGGCAACAGAAGCATTTTCACTAGAAAATGTAAGCCTTTTCTCCAGAAGACACTGTAACACTTTAGCACTTTAAACACATCTTTTATAAAGGCACTTCTGATAATGAAGGAAAATGGAGATAGATCTGATTAAATCCCCCCATCACTCCCTAAGCAACCAAGCATAATTGGTGGTTGTAAAGGAAAGCCTGACGCTCCAAAATGATTCTAAACTACAGCCTTACAGAGTTTCTGGGGAAGAGAACCTAAAGCACACGTCTCTTCATTGCAAATATTTTTTGCACTAGAAGCATCTAATGACACATCAAACTGCTTGCACATGTGTAGTGCCGCTGGTGAGCTTGTAATATGCCATACCATGCAGCAATGAATGCCCAGCATTGATTTAGACATTCTGGCTTCAAATCACCCTCTGCCTAAGCTCAGAAATATGCCTGGGAGAACTCCAGCAGTTCCCAGCTGCCCCCATATCCACTGCAAGAGCCACGCATCAAAAGGATCTGGGAAACACCTGAAACTTCAGGGACCAGAGCCAAGATGGGAGAGATGCACTTGTTCATTCTGTAGGCATCATTTTCTCAGAGGGGATTCCGGCAGGCTTCTCCATGCAGTCTGCCTTTACAGTCACCCTCTGAAAAGCCCCAAGAGTCCACATAGTGTGGTGGAAGCAGTGCAGCCTGAGGTTTTCTTTCTGAGTGTGTGATCATGAGAACAAACTGGAACAGCTGCTGTCAATCATTTCTCACTTGCATAAGGGAGATTCTTGTAGAATTAAACTGAGCTAATACATTTTTTTCCTCCCTCTCTCCTCTTTTGAACAGTTTCCTAATAGGCTTATTAGCCATAATAAAACTCTGGACATTCCCATCCTTTTCCTAGCTGATGATTTTTGGCTAAGTTATACTATCTATCCACAGCATTGAATTACAACCTAGTTTTTCTTGTAGCATATACATTTATTAGGTATTCCAAAAAGTTAAAAGTAGAGTCCCATTGGCTTAAAAAGCTTGAGGAAAAAAGAAAGAAAGAAGGGTAAGTTTAAAAATATAACTCCACAAGTTGGATATCTGACCCTCATAAATATCTGAAGTCCAAGACAAACCTGGCAGACAGTCATGTGCTGTGTAAATCAAAGTGCTGGGAGCAACCCGGATGTAAAGTAAGCAAACACATCTATAGGAAGAACTGGGTCCACAGATGTGTAAATTGGTAAGACTCTTGGCTGGTACAAACAGCATGGTCTGAGTGACTTCTGCGTTTGGAGCCATTTGACAATTGTTTAAAGACCTCATGTGAGATGTCTTTACTAACAGATGTGGTAACAACCAGGAACTCCACACCCAGGGAGTCAGATTTATTTTACAGCTAAAAAGCTGATGACATTTAAAGTGATTTAATTAATAGAAACTCCATGTGTAAATTGAGCTATGTTTGGCAGGCTATGCCATCTGGCACATATCCCCAATCACCACGAACTCATTAACCCCACAATTAACTTGTACTAGGCAGGAGCAGAAAAAAAAAAGGTCGGAGTGTATGTTTGTGAATGTAAAAATAGGAAAAAAAGACAGCTACAGAAGCAACCACAGCCGCATTGCAATCAACAATGCAAGCTGACAGCATGTAAACCCAAACAGTACATGTTGGAATTTTACTTTGGTTTTAATTTTCATAATTTGCTGCATCATCATGGGAGCTCTGGCAATGATGACTTGTAGCATAGTGTGATAATGGTGTTATTTTATCAGCAAGGTCTCAATGGCAGAAAAATATTAAACAAAAAGGCCACATTCTCTAAGCAGCAGTATTTTAACATATTTCCAAATATCAGAGCTGTATACCATTACTTCTGCATTAAATTTATATAAAGGCTATGGGCATTCTCATCCTTTTGATGGAAAATGATACATTCTGCAGCTCAAGTCTTAAACACAGTAGCAACAACTAACAAAAATTATTTCTGGTTATTACAACTGAAAAAAAAGGTACTTTAGGAAGGTTATTTTATTTGTTTTAATTTTCACATCCTTATTGCTGAAATAATGTTTTCTTTTTTGATAGCAAAAAAAAATTAAAAGGGGGTCACATGTTTGGCCAAAGTAAATAATTGAGGCTCCACTGATTTCTGGAAATCTGGAAACTGTAGCAGAAGCAAGATAATTGCATGTTTGCCCTGTATTCATAGTCCTTCCTGGCATCTGCAGCTGCATACTATTAAACAGAGCAGCAGGTCTGCTCGAACATTGTTTTGGACAAGCTTCAGTCAGTTTAATGTATCTTGTAAAACTAAACTGGTTTATACTACATGAAGCCTCTGCTCTTATTTTCCTGCTGTCTTCACACTGGTGTCATGATCCCAGTGAAACACAATACTTGCTACTTATACTAATCACTGCTTTTATCTGAAGAGACAAAAAGTATCATAGAAGCTATAGGGGTGCACTGTTCAGGATACTACTGGGGTGCACTTACTCAGGATAATTGGTTGTTTAGTTATGACTTAACAGCAACCATTTTTAGAAGTTTTCTTTGAAAAAACTCTGGTAGGAGTAAGAGCAGAGTAATTTTATGAGGCTGGACAGGAAACGAGCAATCAAATCTCCAAGACCGAAGTGAGATTCTCAAAACTATGTTCCTCCATCCTGATTAGTAACAGTAGCTCTGTAACTTAAAAGCCTTACAACACCCTCAGTAACAGCACACTTTCAAATGTTTTAATCTTCAGGCATACAGTGGCAGTCATAAATGATTTGCAAGCACATAGGATAGTCACATCCCAGGACATGTTCTGTAATCCTTTAGTCATTGTCTCTGAACAAGTCTTTCCGTTTTGTCTCCTTGGAGACAGCTATGTCTGTCAGCTACACCGAATACTGGGATCCTCACAAGGCTTCAACAGTTTTTAGTTCATTTCTCTTGTGAGGGCTCCACCTCTGCATTCAGTCACAGCTTCATGTTATTATTTGTACATAATGGGCATTAAGCATGCTATTTGTACCCACCCTTTGAAACTGAAGCAAACTAGTTTCAAAACGTCGCTTAAACACCTGACGGTTGCCACATCCCTTATTACAACTGCATTTCATTCCAGCTGTTGGGAGAAAACATTTAGTAAGAGGTAGATTCGAAGACTGGCACTCGTCGCACAGAGCTTGGTCCTATCTAGGGGCGGGGAAGTTCAGGCTGGAGGACTCTGCCTTGGGTGCACAGAGCCCACTGAAGACATTTCACACTTCAAAAGTATTCCCCATCAAGACCCACAGTGCAGTTTACCGTGGCCCTTAGCAGAGACAAAGGAAAATGCTAGAAGACCTAATGCTGAAACCATTCACCATGACCTGCCTTTCCTTTGGGCTGAGTACAAAAGGAGACATAGTAGTATAGAAAGAAAACCTGTCCTCTGGCACTCTTATTTTTGGCAGGGCTCCTGATCAGTGACAGATAAGTAACTAAAAAGTTAATGGTTGCAGTTGGGGGAATTAATCTAATGTTGCAACTCTCAACAGCTCCTAGGCTCTTCATTTCCATGCCCAAATAAGAATATAATAATGGTCACAGCATGCTGGATTCAGGGCTGACTTACGTCCTGCTCTCCCTCACAAAGTGTATGCTGCAGATGCTCACCTCATCCAGATGACAGGTCAGAGCATCAGAGGCTGGGCCCATCTGTCCCCCTGATTCTGAGGTACCCAGAGCCAAACATATGTCCCTTCTCCCTCTCTGTCTGAGGAGTGACTAAGCTTAGTGTGAAATGAGGAAATATCACGCTTCCCACAGAGCCGAATGACAGGAGGATCCAACCCTTTAATTGCACCAGATTGTGATAAGCTTTAAGGCAGCATCTTGGTAATAAATGTTAAAAGTATTGCCAAGACATGGTGCCTGTGGACTGGGACTTAGAGAAAACAGGGCCTATCTGGCCTTGAATTAATGCGTGAGTTTAAGTTGTCAAGTGTCAACTTTACAGGAATTTAGTGCTGAACCTAAATGCTTCCTGCAACTTTTACTAGTGGAATATTACAATAGGCAGTTCTTCCCACTCAACTGATTTTACCAAGGCATTTTACCACTGCAAGCACCCTTTGCTTCTCTTTTCCCTCACTCCTTTCCTGACCATCTCTTCTCCTAAACAGTGTCCCCAATGAAGAAACTGAGGATGGTGCTTAACTTTAAATTCACATGCCGACAACACAGCAGTATCTGGAACAAGAGAATAATCAGAAACTGACATGCAAAGAAAGATCAATTTATTATAAATACAGCATCAAATGAGATAAATATACCAATATCACATTAATTTTGTATCTGGAGAGAAAGCATGCAGATAAAATGTACATTTACAGTCAAAGAAACGTCACTGTCCTAATAATGCTCTCATGAGGTTAAGTGGAGAAAGTGGCTGAACGTGGCCTAAGTACTTACACTTCAGCTCAGAACTGTTTAACCTCTATGTTAATTACAATCAAGCCAAAACAAGGCTAGGCATAGCTGGAGAGAGAAAGTACATTCCAGTAATTAAGAGATTACCCACCAGTAAAAGATAACAAAGAAATCCTGCTTATAATGCTTATTTCAATTTTCTGTAAGCATATTTTATTTTCCTTCTGTGCAGTTACTCCTTTTGTATTGTTTGAGATAAGGACGTTGTAGCCTGACATGAGTGTTAAACAGCTTTACATCAAAAACTACTGCTATTCTACCATCACTTTTTCTGCTAGTTCCCATGATCTGAAGCATACTACTTCATTCTCACCAAATTGCCTAAAAGAATGGAAAGCAACTTTGGGACAAGACAAGCTTGTATTATTTTTCACATGAAATTTATCAAGTGTATACTGTTTTCTTCTAACCAAAGGAGAGAGTAAATAGTACGAAGATAAGTATTTTGCAGGAGAAACCTCTTAAACACGTATAAGCTAAGAATAACTGTATAAATGTTTGAGGGTACTCTGCATGTTGCCATTACAAAAATAGTCTCCATTCCCATAAGAAATGCAGTAGTGTTTGCTTGGAATAAAAGAACCTTAAAATCATCCAACAGGTAAAAAGGAATCCAAGCTCTTAAAAAAATTCCAGCTTATAAGACATACTTCAGGATTTTTCTGGATGTAATTTTTTCTTTAGCTGTCTTATGAGAGAGAAGAGTTGCAGTAGCTCATGTGCCAGTAAGACGTGGCGAATAAAACCCCAGGGATTTGGGATATAAATACTTGTATAAACCTTTTTCACCACTGCTGTTCTGGTGGTGGATCATTTTCCGAAACAGCATGTATTCATGCTGATCTCCATCTGCTCGGGGCAACAGCAATACCACTGCATATTCAAAGACGAGAGCGGTAAGCGTGAGTCATTAGCCAAATTACTCCTGCATATATGTACACTGAACACCCACAGGCCCAATTACACATAGGTAGCAAACCCATCACTTGTTCTAATTCAATGTTACACATTAGCAGAAAAAATTGCAGGGAGGGAATATCTTATTGTGAAAAACAGCTCTTAAAGAATTGGTGACAGGTGGCTCTAAATGAAATGGAAGTTAATAAATACAGGTTACTTTAAAAATAGGTACTGAATTATCTGTAAGTAACACAGCACTAAAAGAGTACATTCAGGACTTCAGCAGAGTGACACAGAGGCCTGCTAGCACTCAAGTGAAGGAAACATTCTCTTTATTCACAGAATCATAGAATGGTTTGGGTTGGAAGGAACCTTTAAAGGTCATCTAATCTAACTCCCCTGCAAGGAGCAGGAACATCTCCAACCAGATCAGGCTGCTCAGAGCCCCGTCCAACCTGGCCTTGACTGTTTCCAGGGATGGGGCATCCAGCACCTCTCTGGGCAACCTGTTCCAGTGTTCTACCACCCTCCTTGTAAAAAATTTCTTCATTACGTCTAGTCTAAATCTACCCTCTTTTCGTATAAAATCATGACCCCTTGTCCTATCACAGCAGGCCCTGCTAAAAGGTTTGTGCCCATCTTTCTTGTAAGACCTCTTTGACAACTGAAAGGTCACAAAAAGGTCTCCCCAGAGCTTTCTCTTATGATCTTCTCTCTATTCCAGCTATTGATGCTCAGAGAAAGCTATCCATTTTTCAGAAAGCAAACGTCTGATACATACTCTGATTGCTGGTTGACATTGCCTCCAAACATTTCAGGACCTTTAAGAAGTCTTTTGTGACACCTAACAAGTCATGTGCAAAGAGAAGCAATGAGTGCTCTGCCATGCACCACCCTGTGCATGTGCAGCAGGGGAAAGGAAGGACGACCAGAAACACATGCTCACTCACAGAAGTAGCAGTTGAGGATGGAAAGGATAGGAGCAGTTGCTGTGCAAAGTGCCATCCTTTTCCAGATCTCTTTCTGCAGCAGAGCTCACTGGAAGGGGCACATCAAGAGATGGTTCACACAGGCTGAACCATGCAATATGCTGGCAGCAGGCTCCAGTGCAGGGCTGTCCCCAGGAAAACCCTGAGCCCAGAGGCCATGTAGAAGACACACATTCCACAGAGGCAGCAGATCTCCACCCTCTCTCCAGCTCACAGGACTGTAGACAACAGCGAGAACTGGGGAGAAGGGCCATGCCTGGACTCCCAAAACCAGGAGGGAGCTAACAAAATTCATACATGAGCAGCACAGTACCCTCTGGAGTGCCCATGAATGTGCAGCACACATAAGGAATACAAGTGCACATTAGCAAGTTAAACACTTAGAGGCCTTGTTCAGCTGCAGAAATATCCCATAGCAGGAAGAGAGAGTTTTGAGGAGTTAGGGCTTTCCTTTTTGCAGCTCACTCTCCTGTTACCACAGAAAACTGATGCTGTCAGGAGTAAACTATGTACGATGCTCCACACACAAAAAACATTTTATCTGTCCTCTGTGGAAAGCAGCAGTGGCTGAAATCCTATTAGTAACAGCAAGAAAATGGCATTGCAAAGAATGCTGGTGAACTCTTTCAGTTCTGGGCAACAATCTCAAGGCAGGCTGAAATGAAACCAGAAAAATAGATGGAGAAGTAATACAGCAAAGCTTGCCTGAGACAAGATGACTGAAGGGTGGGAGTTGTTTAGCTTAGCAAAGCAAAGACTGGAGAGGATGTTTCCTGTCTATAAATTGATTTGGGCTAAACATCAGGGAAAGAACAGAATTATTTAGGCTAAAGGAGAGCTCTGGTACAAGAAGAAGTGGTTCAAATAGGCTTTGAATATCTTTAAGCTGGAATTTAGAAAAGGTTTTCCAACCACAGCTGTGAGCTCACTTAATAGGGGAAAGGAGAACAAAACCCAAACATACTTTTATGCTTAAATTCAAGAAATGTCTTAAAGTATCCAAGTTGCTTAAGAGAGCAAGAGACCAAGACAAGAAGGGTGAAGAACACAGTCTTCATTTTACTTTTCTTGTTAAGTTTTTGTGTGAGCCATGATCCGGCACGAAGTGGTCCGACTGTACAGTTTGTCAAAGTTCCTGCTTACTTTTGGCTACTTAATGCCAGCAGATGTGCAAATGCAATAAGCAGAAGTCAATGGGACAGGTACTGTAATTTTGATACAAACTTGAGCTTCTGAAGGGTCAGGAACACACATTTTTGGTCATCATCTGTAAATAACAGCAGACAGAAATACAAAGAAAACAACTTTCTAACCTGGATACTCTACACTTACTGATACATATATATATATTTCAGGCAAAAAGGGGCCAGTGAACAAGATGATATATACTAATTATGTAAATGTTCTGATTTTCATGTTTAACAGTTATCCACAAGGCTGGTTGTGCTTATTCCTTTTTAGGTAGTGCATTTCATTTTTTTACTCCTTTTACAGTACAACAGCTACTCTGTTGCAATTCCACGAATGCTCTAAAAGTAAGTGAAAACCGCAGTTTCAGTAGGCAGGTAGGTATGCTGAGGTCCTAATGAAACCAGTGTACAAACATTTGAGCTTGTGATCTTATGAAAACAGATGAGGCTTGGAACTGTTGCAAAAGAAAGTGGAAGAGACAATCACATAACTGGCTGTGGGCTGGAGAAAGGAAATCTGTCTAAAAATTTCTCTTTTAATGACAGCAAATACTCAAGAAGAACCTCCAGTCACTAATGTTTACAGAACACCAGACAGAGAGGTCTTGTATTTTTCTTGTTTTTGAATAAATTTGCAATGAGCTGGGTGAGTTGCAAATGTCAAACAGTGTGTTACAACAAAAGCTCTTCTGACAGGCAGAAGAGCTCAGTAGTTGCTCACTACTAGCTCTTCAGTGCTCTCTCCCAACAAATGCCTGTGAATTTCAGCCCTTCAGTATGCACTGAACAAAGGACGCCGCTACGAAACATGTCGGAACCAGTGCCACCCTCAAGAACAGCAGATTCCACTCCAGATGACTCATGTGTGACTGTCTGACCCAACTTCAAGCCTGCCATCACTTGGGAGGACATGCAGAATAAAGGAGGCAATCTGTAACGTGTTCCCATCAACTGCTGTTCCCCATGGAATGCAATAGCATAGGCAGATGAACTGTGCAAAAAGACACCTATTGTGAGACCTGACTGTCCTAGAGGAGAGCACCAGCTGAGACTAGGTGCACTGAATGCATCCTGCATCCTGAAACTGTTCCCTTTCTCTATGTGCCAAAACCCATTTGTCCTAGCCACGACACAACAATGGGACAGCTCAGATCTGCAGCATGCATTGAAAACTCTCCTAGGGAAACATGGGCTTCTCCCCATCTCACATGAATCACAGTTGCAGAAGACTACACACTCCAAATGCCTGAGGACAGCTGTCACCTAGATAGCAGGCTGGTTGGTAATGGTTGATACAAGTGGTGTTCATTGTCCTTACATGAGCCAGAAACATACTAAGTCCCAAAGTCTGGGGGGAGCACAGATAACAGCATCCCTGGCGTAGCTCTCACTGGAAGCTTACTTTAGTTTGAGTTTCTGAACTGCGGTACTGAGAAGCTGACCTTAAATATTTTGTTATTTCATTGCTTATACTTAGTAATTCAGTCTAAATTTGGGATTTTTGCTGATGACTCTCAGTGGGTGGACTGCAAAAAGTTTCCTTGGATGACTTAGTCTAGGGCAGGTGGGGGAAGGTATGGAAAACATGGATGGAAAACAAAACCAGAGGATTTTCACTGTAATCACTGTCTTCTTTCCTAGGAATAGAAAAAAAATAAATCAAAAGAAAAGTCGAACTGGTAAAAAACCCCAGCAGGATGAAGGTGTAAGTTTTGAATGCCTTTTCTATTTTCAGAAAACAAAAACTGAAATTATATATTAAAAAAAAAAAAAAAAGTGAAAAATAGAAAGGAAATTCTGGAGAGTAAAGACTACCAAATTTCTAATATGCCAAAAACTTCAACCAGCCCTGCCTAACCCATATGACATGATACAGAGTTGTACTATAAAATCATGCTCAGGAAACTGGTTTAGAGCTTTATTTTTTTCTAGCAATGAAGACGTCTGCCATATACTTATATACCAGTGTCTGGGTTCTCCCTGGGTATGAGATATTTGCAAAATGCAGAGTTCCCTGCTAGCTTGATGCCCCTAGCCTAAGGAGTGCAATTTGTCAATGATCTATCTTCTTAACAGCATTCAAGCCAAAGATTTTTACATGTTTTCAGTAGTGAGTTTATTGAGGAGAACTGATAGACAGCCATCTCACTGTGACAGATCATTCATCTGAAAATTAAAAAAAAAAAAAAAACAGCTCTAAAAGTAAAAAAAAAAAAAAAAGAGGCAAAAGTCTGGAGTGAAGCTAAGTGGATTTGAGAGGCTACAGAAATCCCACCCAGCATATGTCATGAAATTTAGGATTCTAGGTAGTTTTGAAGTTTGAAGTTGAGAATAGGCAAAGCTCAAAGCTTCCTATATCTCAACATCTAAAACATCATTAATCAGTGATTTTGTAAATACTGTAAAAACATGGGGAAAATGTTTTCACAAAGACCAGAGAAAGGCTCATTATCACAGGGTGAACCACACCTGGTCCTTTCTTCCTACAAAATATTTTGTAGAAAAGCAGGTGGTTTTCTCTGTTTCCACACTGCCAGGTGCCTGGCATAAGATCTTAATCTCTCTTGGCAAGAAATGCTGCCTCTTTTCCTTCTGTCCACAATTCTCCTGCAGTCTCCCTCTTTCTCTAGACCTAGAAACCTTCCTGTGGCTCATCCTCCTGCCTCCCTGACCCAGCCTTCCTTGGGTGTCCTCCTGGCTCACCTTAGACACTCGTTCCTCCTCTTCGTGTCTCCTCTGTTCAGACCTGCTCCAGCAGCCTCTCCTGTTTTCCAAGCACAGCCTCAGCCTCTGCTCTTACCCCTGGCCAAGCCGCCCAGCCTTCTTCCCTCCTCCTGAATTTGTAGCTTTGTGCTGCCTCACCCACAGCTCCTCCAGCTTGGTAGAAAATTGTGCCAAAATCAAAGGCGCTTCGTGCCTCTCCTTGCCACTTAGCTCCCTGTGACACCTATAGTGACCAGTCAGTCACCTGTCAGCAGTCAGGCAGAGGGCACAATGTCCACTCCTGTCCCTGTCTTGCTCTGCTTGCTTTCTTTCTTCTACCACATCGCCTCCCACTGCTTTTTTCAGCTCTTGTGCAATGCAACGCACATCTCTCCCTGGCACAGGAATGCCTTTGGCGTGTGATGACACACATCTGGCAGGCATCTGCAGGCCAAATACTAAGTGACTGACTCTCCTCAGAGTAAGATCTCCTCAGCATTCAGTTTTGTTTTTTTTTTTCAATCATCCCTCTCAAGGCTTGTGATATTCCTGTAGTACCAAATTTTTGTTGACAGCCTCATACATATCTAGAAAGCCTAAGTATCACAGAAATATGCAGCTAAGAAAAACAGGAAGGAAACAGTTCTGGTATTAAATATTTAATACCAGTTATTGTTTGTAAACAAAATAATCAGAAATGTGCATATGAAAGAGAAACTTATGAGATCTGCTTAAAGCTTTAATCTAAATTTTACAAAACTAATTTCAGGAGGGGGTATCAAAGGATATATAGACCAAAAGCATACCTCAGTTTTACATTAACTTCATACTTCCATACCGCAGAACTGTCTTCCAGCCTTGCTCAGTAATTTAGCCATCATTTATAAGACTCGCTGACAGATTAGCCAGGTTGGTGGTACCATGATCCTTAAGGCAGAACTAAAATTCACATTTGCTGAATTCTTAATATTTAATTTTATTGCTGCTTTTGGCACTGAGTCTTAATTCTGCCTCTGCCTGCATCTGAAAAACCTTGCACTGTCATACAAATTGTTGGATCCAGTCTGCGGACCAAGTGCGGTAACAAGCAATATGTTTCACCAACAGTCAGTAAGATGGGCTCAGGTGAAGGTGGGTTGAAGGCGGCTAACAATGCTGCAAATGAATAACCCATTGCTCAGGCCAGGGAGCCAAGATTAAGTGTAGGACATGCAGGCCACAGCATCCCTTTCTATGCTTTTGTCTACTGACGACAGTATGTGCACGGATCAGATCAACCTGAAGATCTCCATGTTGTTTTCAAAAGACTTATAGCTGGAAACAGTGTGGCTCTTCCTGAATAAATCAAGGAGAGCACGAAGAAGAATGAGCTTTGCCCTTAGCATCACTCAGATTATGCTTACAGACAGGAAAAAATATTGCCCTGCTTTAAAGCTATTGCAGCAAAGCTGCCTAGAAATTGGCATGCACCTAACATGTGCTCAACCACCAGTCTTAGAAAGTGCTATTCTGGTTCTGCCATTCAGACTGAAAACTGGTTTTATTTTTATACCCATAGGCAATCTTCTGTCATGGTACAAGATCAGTATGCATGAGGTTCAACAAGGCCAAGTACAAGGTCCTGCAAATGTGTTGGGGCCAGCTCCGGTATCAATACAGGCTGGGGGATGAAGGGATTGAGAGCAGCCCTGCCAAGAAAAACTTAGGGGTACTGGTGGATAAAAAGCTGGACATGAGCCAACAACGTGTACATGCAGCCCAGAAAGCCAACCGCATCCTGGGCTGCATCAAAAGAAGCACGGCCAGCAGGTCGAGGGAGGATTCTCCCCCTCTACTCTGCTCTTGCGAGACCCCATCTGGAGTACTGCATCCAGCTCTGGGGCCCCCAACATAAGAAGGGCATGGACCTGTTGGAGTGAGTCCAGAGGCAGGCCTTGAAGATGATCAGAAGGCTGGAGCCCCTCTTCTATGAGGATAGGCTGAGAGAGTTGGGGTTGTTCAACCTGGAGAAGAGAAGGCTCCAGAAAGACCTTACAGTGGCCTTTCAATATTTAAAGGGGGCCTACAAGACATATGGGGAAAAACTCTTTAGCAGGGCTTGTTGTGATAGGACAAGGGGTAAGGTTTTAAACTAAAAGAGGATAGATTTAGACTAGATATAAGGAAGAATTTTTTCACAATGAGGAATGTGAAGCACTGGAAGAGGTTGCCCAGAGAGGTGGTGGTGAATGCTCCATCCCTGGAAACATTCGAGGCCAGGCTGGATGAGGCTCTGAGCAACCTGATCTGGTTGAAGATGTCCCTGCTCCTTGCAGGGGGGTTGGACTAGATGACCTTTGAAGGTCCCTTCCAACTCTAACTATTCTATGATTCTGGGATCATAAATGATCACAGCTTTGCAAAAGGAAAATATTAACCTCAATCCCGCAACAGTGAGATCATAGATTGTTGGGGCTATTTACAGATGAGTGAACAAGGGTGGTGGTCATCACATGTCTGGCTCTAGTATAAGTGAAAGATGCCTGCACCAGAAGTGCTGTGTAAGGGGAGAGTGCTTAGAAGTCTACATTCCCATGACACTAGTAGTCACCTTGCAGTCAACTTTCTGCTTACTCAGAGGGATCAGGACCACAGTTTAGCAGGTAAGTGGGAGAGAAGTTCAGGTATCTGCAGTGGAGCCAAAGTAGTTTCCTGAATTACTACTTAGAACAAATCCTGTCCTGGCATTTCCATTCACTTCTCCTCAAAGGCAGTCCCACCAGAGATCTAGGACAGTGAAGGTGGCACAGGGCAACTCCTTGCTTACAGTATGGGTCCTTCTGAAACACATTCTTGATAAGTGTGTGTCGTGGTTTTGTTTAGTAAGCAAAAACAAGCCCTTCCTTCCCAATTCTCTCCCCCATCCCCCTGGGGAGGGGGAGAGTGAGCGAGGCCCCCCCCTCACTAAACAAAACCACGACAGTGTGTCACACAGAATTACACAGGCTATAACTACCATCTTCTAAAATATAGAAATGTAACAATTAGCCAGCAAAATACTTTTTTTTTTTTTTGGTCTACAAACATCACTGACAAAGGCCAGTAAATAGAGGACAAATCCTTTACCACAGATGTCTCTTCTTTAGCACCATGCATGAGAAGTGCACTCCTACACTTAGCTATTACAGCACGAAGCAGGAGATTGTTATCCTTGGTTTAGCTCACAAATTTAAAATATTATTAGTACTCATAAAACATTTCTGGTTTGTTTTTTTTTTGTTCCAGACATAGTATTTGACCTGATTATCACCAAGCAATAAATGTCCCATTTTCACAATGTGCTTCATGAGGCTATGTTTTCTTTTATCTGATCTACATTTATAGCCATTAATATTATGGCCTCCTCATTGTTCTGTATTATGATGTTGGGTATGGAGAGTTTGCCCAGTTTTCCTACTAACTTTCCTAGTTTAAAATATCAGTAGCCTCCGAAGGGTGTCACTTAGGCCTATTTCACACGTAGGCAACTGAAGTGACTTTGGTATTAATGCAAAAATATGGGACCAAAGTCAGGTACTGCTTCATTACTAAAGTTAAATAATCATACTTTTAATCACTTTTTCATGTAGGGGTTGTCTTGTTCATCACCTTTGCTCTTACAGGGGAAATAACTGTATGCCATCACCTTTATTTCTGTGACAGGTATCAAATGGCATGGCACTTCAGAAGAGGGTGGACCAGCATTCCCTATATGATTAAGTAACATTTTATTTCATGTCCCTCTTGGAACTATGAGGCACTGAAGAGTTTTCCCTGAAGTTTCAGGCAGCACAACGACAAAGTGTTTTTAACCAGCTGTCCATGCTCTGTTCCCCAGAAGGCTGTTCAAGGCCAGCACCATCGTATATTTAAGGAATGAGGCAATTCATGGCATGTGTTGTACTTCCTAAGGTAAGCTGTTGCCATGCCTTTAAGGCTACTCAGATTTTCTCAGATTCCTTTGGATTAATAATGGTCACAAACAGCCAAAGTCCTCAAAGTTTCTACAGAGGCTCTCTTTCTTTCACTAACTCATTAAATGAGACACACACCATAATCTCCAGAACACACTACCTGCTTTCCAGCCTGAGAGGCAACTTGCCTTTTTTTTGCTAGCTATCTCTAACCAAGCTTTAGTTCATAAGAAGAATATCACTTATCTTGATTTCTCAAGACTCTTGCTCAACCAGAAGCTGTCTAACTCTGGAACCCGTGACCTTAGCAGTATGCAGGCCAGTTATAAGAGATAGGCAGAGCTGCCAAAACAACAAGCCATCCCTGTCACCGATGAGCTTACTCAGCAAAAACCTATGAGGAGTGTTTTGGCAACCTCAGCACTAGACTGCTTCCTTTGATTCTTCTCAAAGTGCACAACTGCCAGCAAGTCTGAGGCATGCACATGGGCTTTCAACACTGTGCTGGAATTATTTTCTCATTTTTGGTCTTATAACAACTACACTTTTGTTTGTGAGAGCCAGCTGCAGGATTCAGGTCAGCATTTTTTCCCCAAAACATAAATTATTTCTACAGGCTTCATTTGATTTGCAACTGTACCATACTGCAACACAGCGCCAACTAAATTTTATTGTTAAAAATGCCTGCTCTGCTCCCAAGTATCCTCCTTTTGCTGTTTGACCAATGCAAATACAGAAGAAGTGCTGGAATTGGAATATTACTTTTCAATAAGTGATGAAGAAAAATGTCATCTGAATTATATACAACATCTCTGGAACAAGAGAATAGGACACTGATTTAAGAACCATAGACTGTTCATTTTGCACGTGTATGCATGTAGGCACACTAAGTTTCACCCACATACCTCCTACGTTTAAAGAGCACTAAGCCTGCAAAGCAAGTGCTTGGAGGCAGAGTAACACAAGAATAAAATGTGCCTATTAACTTTAATTGAGCCCCCTCATGTGTATGAATAACCCTCAGTTCTAGCAAAGTGGCTTTATTTTCAAGGCAGGTAACAAAAAATTCAGACAATTTCAAAAGGAAACCAGAAGACTTTTCAACCTATCTATCACTATGGAAAAGCAGTAAGGAAAAAACTGGGTTTCATTTTTAGTTTTCTATTTACAATAAAACTGCTTTCCCTTAATACTATAGGCTAGAGACTTCTTAAATAGTCAGATATTTCACAGGCTCTGGAAAGGCTGTGATTCATATTTAGCAGTGCAAAGAGGACCATGGTGTAACAGGCTCAGGTTCGGAAAGTTCAGGCAGGTACTGCAATGCCGAGAAACTAGTCTTAGAAATGCTGAGTGACAGTAGCAACAATAAAGCAGTCAGGGCAAGAAGCACGCGCCTTATGGAAAGGTTTGACAGTTCCAAAAAATGGTAATAAGCTGTTGCTTTCAAAGACAAGTATTTTAAAGACCATATTCCTTGTGCTTTCTTCTTTGAGAAGTTTTGCTGGAATGCTGTGTTTGAAAAGAAATATAAAAAATACAGCATTGACTTTGTTAAAAGTGAAAATAGAAATTAATTCAGCTATTAAGGAATATGTACCTCCCAGGTGGATTTATGTGAGTGACTTCCTGAGCCCTAAAACATGGGAGGATATGATCATTATTACACAGCTCTTTAGAAGAGTATACATCCAGAAAAGCACTTCATTGGCACCTTATTCCAAACCATCTCGGGTAGAAGTTGTGTTGCCAAAGCTCTCTGCAATACTGTATGCAGCTCACTCACTCTGACATGAAGAAGGGGGCAAAAGAAGCTGTGCTTTGCTCTCTCAACCCGCTTCTTTCCTTAAAGTAATAACATTACATTTGAATCAAGACCCATCAGGCTCTTCAGAAGATGGAATGTATCACTTTATGCACCCATGTAAGCAGTTCAGAGGGTTTAGGGTGCTCCAGCAATTCAGGATGTCACATAAAATTTAGGAGACATGATAGTATCTTCTGCTCCTTGTCCTGTCTTTACAGAGAGATAAATGGGTTTTTCCTCATTTCCATCAGTTTTTCCTCATTACTCAGGCCATGGTACTGTGTACTGACAGACACTCTGTGTCTGTAAAGACCTAATCCAATGAGGTCAAATCTTGTTTGGTACATGCAGAGGCAGTATGGTGAACATAGATGAAAACTGCAAACAAAAATAGTGCCATCAGTGAGATGTTCTATGTCACTTGCATTTGAATTTCTAGTTTTGCCCAGGAATTGTTTGATTACCATGTTACAGCCAACATGTGCAATTGAGGCATCCAAATGAATGGTCATTATTAAAACAAGCAAACACACAAAGAGCCTGCATTGTTTTTTAACGGTGTTTCAGCAGGCCATCATGCTAAGGAGAGAGATTACAGAAAGCAGCTCAATTTTAGAAGGTTTAGAAGGAAGTGAACTTGAAAAAAAAAATATGCCTAACCTGACCATTTCTTACTTTGCAGTAGCATCACAGAGTTGTGACTGGGAGCTGTGGAAATGGAAAAATTATTCTTATCTGGCATAGCTCACAAGAAAGGGCTGTGCATTACCACGTTCATCTGAAGCATTTTTCTCCTTCACTGTGTCTTCAAGCCCCCTCACACAGAAGGCCTCCAAGCATGAAACATCGATTATCACTGCAGCGTCAGTGCTTTCTCCACAACCACACAGCACCGTCTCTACACTTTAGCAAAGAAATGCCAGTGTGTCAGACAGAGCTGCAAGATGGTATCAGGGGCATCGCTGTCTACACAGGTGACAGGAAGGACTGTTGTGAGGCTACACAAGCTTACCTCTTGCTACTCTTCAAGAGGCAGAGCTGCTTCTTCTCTCATTAGCCTTCATCACATAGAGAAGAAATCCCAGCAGGGCTGCCAAATGGTATGGCTGGGAAATAGCACACCATTTGTGAGTAAGCAGTTCATACTCACAGAGCTTTGGTCAGTGCCCAGGTATGATGCATAAGAGCACAGCTTGGTCTTGCAGGGTGCTACCTGCCCTACTCATCTGCATTACTTGCTGCCAGTGGCATAAACACCAGTCAGCCTCATTATCTGCATCTTTATACAAAATAGCTAGCATAAATAAATGAGGAGCCATATCCCTCTCACTCCCTTTCCTTTTAACCGATTTCTACCTTTGCCTAGCTGAGCAAACCAATTTAGGACAACAGGTTTTCAGTGTAATTGGCTGCTGCTGTAACAAATCTTGTCTTTCAGAAAAGCAGTGACAGCTGCTGCCAACACTGAAAAGAGGAGCCTGCATGGCCTCTTCATCATCGTAACACACTCCTCTCTTGATTTCCTCCATGTTCTTCAGCACAAGAAAAAGGAGGAAGAATTTTTTACTGACACAGAGAAGGTCCTCCTTCCCAAAATCCTGGTTTACAGATAAAAAGAGACTTTTGTGTTTGCAGCAACACCAAAAAGATGCTCTTGCAGGCATCTTTACATTCCCACAATCCAGTCAAAAGTATCTTGGCAATACAGTCCACTCTTTAACAAAAAGTCAGCCCAGCTGCACATTGAACTTATTCTAATTTGTTGTATGAATAAGATGTTCTTCAGCAAATGGAATTTGGATTTTCTTCCATGAAACAGTCTCTGGTTGATTAAAAAATGAAGAATTTAGGTTATTAAGTTATGCTGTTATATGGTATGCTATTTTTCCAGCCAGACCTGAAAATAAATGTGACATCTCTGGTATTACTCCTTCCTTTAGGAAACCTGTTTATCAATATTAATTTTCTTCCTGGTGCTTTCTGAAGGGAACTACTGCAGACAGAGCTAGCCTTCAACCATGATGGAGATCTGAGGCTCTCCAGTTTCTAAAATGCTTAAAATCTAGAGTCATATTATACACCTGGGCTCATTATTTTGAAAAAATAATTGGTGCTTCTGCTGTTAGGATTTGACAAAAAAAAAATGAAAGTCAGCCCATGTTTAATAAAAATGTTCAAGTTCAGTGGTGTTTCGAGCCCTCATATAAACTTGATATTAACTTAAGTTTCATGCTAGTGGAAAAATGAATCTAGTTTCAAATACTCTGGCACTCTGGGTCAAGCACATCTGGCCATGGTATGCATGAGAAATTTTTGTGCTAAAAGATGGCCAGGTGGAAAGCAGAGACAGAATAGACAGATAGTAATGGGTCATTTTGTTCTCATTATCCACTAATTCAGGGACCGTAGCTTTGAATTAGAAATCATGAGGAAATTGCCTTTAGTGACCTCTGTGAGCAGCAGGTCTATGTCAATCTGTGAGGGATGCATACATATGCCCATGTCTGTCGTATTGCCAGCCGCCTCACCCCCGCCCCTGACATGATATCCCTGAATCCTGCAAAACAGTGCAGACTATCACAGGTTTTGCTTGTTGATGTTGTACCTCAGGGTTTTGTAAGTTGGCCTTGTGGAGGACTTCTTTTTGCTGTTGTCCTGCATCAGGTAATATCAGTTCTGCTGAGAGGGAGTCTGGCTGGAATTTCTGCAGATAACATCTATGTGTTGCTGTCATGCAAAGTTTCCCTAGGCTGCCTAAGTCAGGAAGGAGGTTTGCCTACCGTAATTATAAAGCCTGTGCTTTCACGTTCTACAGCCTGGCACATATCCTTCATACTATTCTGAGACCACTAGAAGAAAAACATGGCATATCAAAATTGTATGCAAACTGAACATGCATCCCTGGGAAGCAAGGAAGAAAATCCTCTGTAAGACGGGAGTTTCACGCCAACAGGAGCACTCACTGGTGTGTAGTTGGCAGGAATCGTATGAATTCCAGTCAGCCTGGAGATGTTATGAACTGGAACGTACAGAGAAGCAACCTCTACCCTACCAAGCCTATCTGCCTCGCCTCTCCCTATCATGACAGATAAATATTTCAAGTTCTTCTTCACAAAAAAAAAAAAAAAAAAAAAAAAAGATACAAGCTCTTTCTCTTCATACAGGTACAGAAAAACACTTGTGCTTACACTTAGTTATAGGTAAACTGTAGCCAGCAGGATTAGCCTTAGAAACAAAGCCTTAATTTGTTAATTCGGACACTAACTGAAACACAAGAGGTTCCTCCTGAACATCAGGAAATGTGTTTTTACTGTGAGGGTGACTGAGCACTGCCACAAGTTGTCCAGAGAGACTGCAGAGTCTCCATCCTTGGAGATACTCAAAAGCTGTTCAGACATGGTCTGGGTCAACTGGCTCTAGGTGGTCTTGTTTGAGCAGTGGGCTGGACCAGATGACCTTCAGAGGTCCCTTCCAACCTCAACCATTCTGTGATTCTATGAACCTGGCTGTGCTAGTACAGTGATCTGGCTCACTAACTGAGAATGTCTTCTGTCTGACTAGCATGACCTTGGGTCTGTCTGCACGTCTCAGTGAAGACAGTCCTTTTATTTGTCATTGTAAACCACTTCCAGTTGCAAACAGAACATCCCCATAAATAGATTTCTTTAAAGCATCTGCTCAACACAGCACAACCAATCAACTATTAAGAAAGAAGGTGCAGAAAAATCAAGATTAAGCAAAGATAAGGATGTAATTGCTCTTTTTCAGGGTGTCTTCTATGTCCTGCTTCCCATCTGCTGACAAGAAAAGAACAAGCAAGGGATGATTGGAGGGAATAACAGTGCTCTTCCTAGCAAATATTAAAGCAACAATGCCTAGGCTGTGCAACAGGAGGAGCTTCCTATAGTAGTTTCCTATCATTCATCTTATTGGAAGGCATGACACACTGCTTTTTTCACATTTCTAACAAACTTCCCTGGTGCAAGCAAAGGTTTGGATTTTTTTTTCTTAAAAGCTGCTTTCCACAACCTCGTAGGGTGAGACCTGCTCCTTAGAGAAGGTTCCTAATGTGCAATCAAGAGCAAGAGAGACGAACTCTGCTCAAGTACCTGGGTCTATCTGCTTCGCACCCTGCAGCAGACCAAATATAACCCCATCTTTGGAGCTAGCTATTGGAGCTACCATGAAGAAGTAGAAGATCCACCCCCAGTCATCAGAGGCACAACTGGACCAATCCTAATTTCCTACATCCAGGTAGGACCATGGATATGAGCCTGTTCATTTCCCTCTCTTCCTCAGAGCTCACAAATCACAGACAGGGCCTGTGGGAAATGAGAGCTAAAGTGAGCTAAAAAGAGTCAGACCAAAGTCCTGTCCTGGTACAGTCACCCCTGTCTCACTATCTCTATGTCATATTAGGTACAGTTTGATTTGCATCCCTGATAACAACTCAAGGCACTTCTCAGCCCTCTATGAGTAGTGCAACAGGAAAAGTCAAATTCTTCCTCAGCATCTCCACTGAGCTCTTCATTCAATCACCTCCTTCCTTAGCTGAAGCTGCAGAGGCAAGTGCATTTATTTTAAATGACCTTTGGGTGCATCACTCTATTCTCCTGCACTTTTTAGAATAGCAACAATGGCCTATGTTTTCTCTGCTTGAGACTTCACTTCAGCAGCCTTCCTACTCAATACAATGTCCAGTCCATCAGCATCGTCTCCACTCAGTTACCTGGAGCCTTGAGAAGCAGCAGGCTACATTTAAAGATGGGAAATAGGTCAGGATAGCAATCAGTCAGGACTAAGCTTTGGTGCTTCCAGGAAAACAGCTGGAGAGCAACTCTTCATCAACTGTAGGCAGGCCATTGATCCAACTTTGACCTTATGGCAGGAACAGTGGGTAGATGTGTAGCATCCCTATTAGTATCCAAAGGGGACTAGGAGGGAAAATGTATTTCAAGTTAACAGTCACCTACCTCTCCTGTGGTTATTCAGTATAAAGCAAGGCTCCTTCCCCTTTTTACTCCTACCAAACAACAGTCTTTGCTAGCACAGTGCTGCCTGTATGTTAACTTCGCTTCCACTTTGCACTTTGGAAGCAGCAGGCAGCAATTAGCTCCAGTCTTTGTTTATTGCTAGTTTAATTTCTCTTGCCAGCTGAAGCATTCTGTGGCAGAAAAACGCTGACACTAGAGGAGGTGCAGAAAAAGCAGCCCTAGCAGGTAAGGAACTTGTGAGTTTAGCTGGGGTGTATTCTAGTTTCAGTCACAAGCTGTCAAACCACCTGTAGGAAACATTCTGCCAGACCCACAGACTGAGAGGGACTAGGTTAAACAGAGCCCTTTTTGTCTTGAATCCTTTAACCCAACTGAAATGGAGTTACTGTGAAAACTGCTTTTTCCCCTTTTTGGGGTCACTTTTCCTGACCACTCAAATGTTTGGTTTTATTACTGCTAATACTGACAGCAAGTGAATTTCAAAGTCCTGTGAGTATTTCCTGGAAGCAGAAGCACACCACAAATAAATTCACATATATATATATATATTCGCATATATAAATATATATATTTATATATATATATTTAACTTTGCAGATTGATTGAAAGTTATTTTCAGCAGGATTTTTATAGTTGGCATCCATCAGGGGCTGAGAGGGGAGGGCTTCAGTGCCACATAATCCTGGCATAGCTGACCCAGATTTTCACACTGGAAATGCTAACACATGTAGCCATCATGGGACAGAAGCCATATTTACAGACCAGTCTAATGAGAAGGAATATCGGTCTGCTACATGAAAGAGAAGAAACTAGGTGAAGGCAGAGCAGTAAAAGCAGTGCCTTGCACAAAACATCTCCAGCTATAATCTCAAAGCGTTACCTTATGAACAAATGATACTTAAAACTCAGAAGGGCTCACTTTCATTCAATTCACAGCTAGTTATTACTGCGTGATGAATACAGGCAAAAGAAAATATGTCAATGAACTCAGTTAATGAATTATTCCCTATGAATTATTTATTCTGTTCAAAAAATAGCCACAGTTTTTGCTGCACAAGGAGAAATTTCAAAGTCATTCCGCAAAAGCTGCTTACTAATTCCTTGATGAAGACAGAGCTCGTAGTGAGAGGGTATAAAGCAGAGCCTGAGCAGACTGCTTAAGACACTTCAGGTAAAATGCTGACTTAAGCAAGTTTTGCCATTGACTTCAGAGCCATTGTTTCCCCTCCAGCTCAACACTGATTATAGCTGTTTAATAAACAACTAGCATTCAGATATTGCAGGCAAAAATGTCAATTTTTATACGTGCCTTTTCAAAGCCAAAGCTGACAGCTTCACACAGCTGCCTGTGCATATGCACCCTCTGTGTGACGCTAATGCTCTCTGCAAAACGTACTTGTCTATCAGTCTGATCCTGCAGAGCACTGTGCTATGATACAATAGAGCATTTAAATGTGTGCTTACATTTGTGCATCCAAGTTGCCAATATAGAGCAGCGTTTAGCGTTAAGTGTTTAGTCAGATCACAGTGAAGACCCCCCTGTCTCATAAGAAAAGCTCTCACACAACATATTTTAACTGGCAGAGCAACACATTTGTGGTAGTTTTGAAACAACTGGAACAAAGCTTTGAAGTATCTTAGGACAAGTAAACCTAACGGGGTTTGTGGGTTCTTTTTTTAAAGCAGAAAACAGGAATCATTCCAACAGACACTTTAGGTGATGTGCAGAGACAGTAATAATGATATACATTGCAAGGTCAAAGTCTAGGGAAGTTCAAAAGTAGAAGACAGTTACAAAAACCATATTTTTAAACTGAGTTGGAAAATTGATTTTTCTTCCTGAGAACAAAATCACAATCTTTGAATATCTGAGCTTGAGATGTGTGTCAAACAGAAGAACTGCATTTGCCCAAGGAAGCTTGCAAGCAGCATCTTTAACAAGAAACCCAACACAAGCTGTATCATTGTGGTGGGCTTACTGGCCATCATCGCACACATCAGGGAGAGCAGAAAATGAGTCTGCATGCAAGGTGGCAAAAGCCCTGTCTGTTCATTTAGGCTTTTCCTGAAAAAAGAGCTAAGTTAGGCTCTCCTGCTATCTCCCTGCTTCTCATGCGCTCCCAAAGCTTGGGCAGTGCTCAGGTTTTGATGCAGTGATTTAAAATACTACCATCATTATGCATTCATCTTCTTTTCTACCAGGATTAGGGAAAATTGTGTGTGTCCTGGTCCCAGCATGTTAGAGTTTAAAACTAGTGAAGAAGAGTTATTCATACAAGTGTCTCTGAAATTCCTCCCCTGTGCAGTATCTTAACAATATAACATGGTTGTCCAAAGGCTAGTCAAGTCTTTCACAGTAATCAAAGTCTGATGTGACAGAAAACTACTCCACACTCAGCAGCTCAGTGCTATTCACAGTTTGCTTTACAATTAAGATGTATGCTGTTAAAAGTAGTGCTGAAAGAGCAGTTTATTACTGCTGAGTTCACAAGAAATCTTTCATCCTCTAAAAAGCAACAGTATCATGTTATCAGAAGTGCTGTTGACTATAACTGTAATAACTTGTCTTCTATATGTAGACATTTCTCAGTTTTAGGACAGTTTTACAACATGTAACTGGTTAAAAAAATTTTTTTTCTTCCTACTTATTATATCCTTCAAAGGCTTTTCTGGAAAATAGAGGGACACTTGCTTGCCAGAAGTGTGTCTTTCACTAACTGACTGTCTCTGAACTGTACCTTCAACACCATGCTATGAATTCTAACCTGAACAGAAGTGGCTCCAAATCAAACAAAAATGTTAAGAAAAATGTCTGCAGGCATGTAGGAGCTGCTGGCGAAAAGACTTAGTGATCGCTGTTCATAGTATTTTGTTGCACTGTAACCCAATTTCAAAAGAGAGCAAATGAATAGAATTAAACAAGAGGGGAACAATAAGTCATGTTAAAACACCACATTAAGACAGTTATGGTGGGGGAATTACAGAAACTAACAACGCATTAGTCATCCATAGGCATCTGCAGCAGAAAAACTGAGTTGCCATGGAAGATGCTGATGGTGTTTAAAAACTAAGGAAACAAGATTCTGACGGTGTGGGTGTATCTATGTTAGAGATATTGGTGGTCAAAAGATACACCAGGGCTGAAGCAGACCTGATCTAGCACTTCTTGTTCTTTACAAACCATCCTTTTGCTATCAGTGATATTAAGGCCTATATGACACAACACATTTCTGGGACAGACAATGTTAAAGAATACAGATTTACCTAGCTGAAAAATTATCAGAAGAAAAGTAATATTGTTAGGAGAAGAAAAACTCAAAAGACTTCTCTATATTGATGCTAAAGGCTTGTATTTCAAGGCTTCAACAGTGGTGCTGACCATTAGCAAACCAATGCAAAGGAACGGGATTTGCACAAAGTCTCTTTTCCATATCTGTCTTTTCTTCATTAGGTCTTCACTCAGCAGGATGCTTTTGACTCACTCCTGTGAGTAGGACAAATCATCAAGACAACTAAAGCATGATACTTCTTCCCCCAAAAAAATGACACTGGACACCTTTTGTTCCTTTAGTTCTGGGATTCCAACATACCAAGTTTGCTCTTCTAAAAATTATGAGTGTTTCTTGTTTTGTCTTTTTACCACAGACCCCCACATTTGTATTTTCAGTGGGAACACAAGCCATTTTGACTTATAAGCCCCTGCCAAAAGGAATTAGACCTCTTTCACTAAGGGTCAGCCATATGGAGTTAGCACCCATATGATACTGCTGAAGGTGCTCACCTTTGGATGCCCCAGCAAGTTTCACTAAAAAAATCAAGTCGCAGAGCAAAGAGAACTGCCAGTACTAGTAGTTCAGTTCCTTCTCCTCCTCCTCAAACACAAGCAATACTATTCCCTGGGTGCTCCCCAGCACAACAGAAAAGAGAGCAGGTGGCTGAGGTGTAGCAAAGCAAGACAGCTGCTCTGGGGAAGTGAGGGAAGAGACACTGGGAATGACTAGCCAACACCACTGCAGATCAAGAAGCCATTTCAGTATCACAAGGACCTGTTAATTCCTGGACTCTCTGATGCTCACAGTTAAACACACATGTTCCTCCTTGCTACTTTAGCTATCTTAACAGCACTATGATGTTTTGTCCAACAGGAAGCTAAAAGTCACCCTTGAAGCTAAAACTAGGTTCGTGGGTAGTCAGAGGCTAGTTCAGAAGTTTTTTCCTGCCACAAAGATTTATATCATAGAATCACAGAATAATTTAGGTTGGAAAAGACCTTTAAGATCATCCAGTCCAACCATTAACCTAAGACTGCCAAGTCCACCACTAAGCCATGCCCCTAAATGCCACATCTACATGTCTTTTAAATACCTCCAGGGTATTTAAAACGTAGACACTCCCCTAGGCAGCCTGTTCCAGTGCCAGACGACCCTTTCAATATAGAATTTTTTTTGTAGTATCCAATCTAAACCCCCCTAGTGCAACTTGAGGTTGTTTCCTCTAATCCTATCACTAGTTGACCAACACCCACCTCACCACAATCTCCTTTCACATAGTTGTAGAGCATGATAACATCTCCCCTCAGCCTCCTTTTCTGCAGACTAACAATCCCAATTCCCTCAGCCACTCCTCCTAAGACTTGTTCTCTAGACGCTTCAACAGCGTTAGTCTCTGGACAAGCTCCAGCAACTCAATGCCTTTCTTAGAATCATAGAATCATAGAATGGTTAGGGTTGGAAGGGACCTTCAAAGGTCATCTAGTCCAACCCACCTGCAAGGAGCAGGGACATCCCCAACTAGATCAGGTTGCTCAGAGCCTCATCCAGCCTGGCCTTGAACGCTTCCAGAGATGGGGCCTCCACCACCTTTCTGGGCAACCTGTTCCAGTGTTCTATAACCCGCATCGTAAAAAAATTTTTCCTAATTTCTAATCTAAATCTACCCCCCTCTATTTTAAAACCATTACCTCTCGTCCTATCGCAACAGGCCCTACTAAACAGCCTATCCCCATCTTTCTTGTAGGCCCCCTTGAGGTACTGGAAGACCGCTATCAGGTCTCCCCGGAGCCTCCTCTTCTCCAGGCTGAACAGCCCCAACTCTCTCAGCCTGTCCTCATAAGAGAGGTGCTCCAGCCCTTTTATCATCTTCGTGGCCCTCCTCTGGACCTTCTCCAACTGGTCCATGTCCTTCTTGTGCTGGGGGCTCCAGAACTGGACACAGTACTCCAGGTGGGGTCTCACCAGGGCAGAGTAGAGGGGGAGAATCACCTCCCTCGACCTGCTGGCCACATTTCTCTTGATGCAGCCCAGGATGCGGTTGGCCTTCTGGGCCGCAAGGGCGCATTGCCTGCTCATGTTAAGCTTCTCATCCACCAGCACTCCGAAGTCCTTCTCCTCAGGGATGCTCTCAATCCATTCCCCGCCCAGCCTGTATTTGTGCCTGGGATTGCCATGACCCAGGTGCAGGACCTTGCACTTGGCCTGGTTGAACTTCATGAGGTTGGCACAGGCCCACCTCTCCAGCCTGTCAAGGTCCCTCTGGATGGCATCCCTCCCTTCCAGCGTGTCGACGGCACCACACAACTTGGTGTCGTTGGCGAACTTGCTGAGGGTGCACTCTATCCCACTGTCCATGTCGCTGACAAAGATGTTGAACAGGGCCGGGCCCAGCACGGACCCTTGAGGGACGCCACTCGTGACCGGTCTCCACTTGGACATCGAGCCATTGACCACCACTCTCTGAGTGCGGCCATCCAGCCAACTCCTTATCCACCGAGTGGTCTGTCTCTCTAGTTTAGAGAGAAGGATGTCGTGCGGGACAGTGTCAAAAGCTTTGCACAAGTCCAGGTAGATGATGTCAGTTGCTCGTCCCTTGTCCACCAATGCCGTCACCCCGTCATAGAAGGCCACCATATTGGTCAGGCACGATCTGCCCTTGGTGAAGCCATGTTGGCTGTCACCAACCACCTCCTTGCTTTCCATGTGCCTTAGCATGGTTTCCAGGAGAATCTGCTCCATGACCTTGCCAGGTACAGAGGTGAGGCTGACCGGCCTGTAGTTACCTGGGTCTTCCTTATTCCCCTTTTTAAAAATTGGGGTTATGTTCCCCCTCTTCCAGTCATCAGGGACCTCACCAGACCGCCACGACTTCTCAAATATGATGGCCAGTGGCTTGGCAACTTCATCCGCCAGTTCCCTCAGGACCCGCGGATGGATCTCATCAGGACCCATGGACTTGTGCACCTTCAGGTTCCTCAGATGATCCCGAACCTGCTCGTCTTGTACTGAGGGACCCAAGACTCAATACTGTGCTCAACAGTATTCAAGGTGTAGCCTCACCAGTATATGTCAGTATATGTCAGTATATATTTCTTATTATTATAGCTAAGCACTTCAGAAAGACAAATGAAAGCAATACTGCTAGCTCTCCTCTTGTAAATTGTAATAACTGACCTGTCCAGGAAAACAGGGGGAAGATGCAGTGCAGAGAAGTGCAATGGCATATGTTGAGTCCTCAGCTAGCTGTCTCTAACAGCTGGGCCCCACTGCTGTTTAGTGGGTTTTCTTATCTTCCCAGGCACTTCATGCCTGTTCTTCTGCGTCTTTCACTCTAACACCCTGCTTCAGGTATTTGATGGGCATTTTTCATCATAACTTATTTGCTTAGATTCTCCAGGGTGTTTAAGAATTTGAGTTTCCTGCTATGCATTTTGAAAAAAAAAAAAAAACTGACTCTTTTATTAGTTTTTCCTTATGACTCTGCATGACTTAAGTCAAAGCACCACTCTCCTTGATCACACATAACTTCAACGGGTCCATAAACCACCAAAGACCATGAAAGTTCTAGAGAAAAGGCCAAATGAATTTTAAGGGCCAGCTTGCACCTGGGGATATGCCTTTGGAGAAGCTGTAACTTCAAAATATAGCAACAACTTATCTTTGCTTGTTTATCCTCTGGTATCCATATCATCCCTTCAACCCCTCCATATTTTATTTGGTTTCAGAATGAATGAAAAAAAGGATGATAGCAGCAACAGAACAATGGCAGGAAACTAATATCACTGGCCTTTTCAGCTGTTGACAAGGCAAAAGAAGATGACAATCTGGTCCCTATAGAGCTATTCATAAAGGATCTACAGAGAGCCTTTATGTCACTCAAATGTCACAAGGACAGATGTGAAGAAAAAATATACACATTGACAAATTGGAAATGCTAAAAGAAAATAAAGTGTCACATCTCAAGCAAATAAATCCTCTGAACATCTCACAGTGTCTCCCTATCTCTTTTCTTGATATCATAGCTGGATGAACTATAGAATCATAGAATATCTCAAGTTGGAAGTGGCCCATAAGGATCATTGAGTCCAACGCCCTGCTCCTTGCAAAACTACCTGGAACTAAATCATATGACTAAGAGTGTCATCCACATGCTTCTTAAACTCTGACAGGCTTGGTGCCATGACCAACTCCCTGGGGACCCTGTTCCAGTGACCAATCACCCTCTCAGTGAAGAGCCTTTTCCAAATGTCCAATCTGAACTTCCCCTGATGCAGCTTCATTCCATTTCTTTGTGTCCTATTGCTGATCCAGAGAGAGGAGATCAGCACCTTCCCCTCCACTGCCCACCTTGAGGAAGCTGTAAACTGCAAAGAGGTCACCCCTCAACCTTCTCTTCTCCAAACTGAACAAATCAAGTGACCTCAGCAGCTCCTCAAAAGTGTTGCCCTCAACATCTTTCACCATCTTAATCGCCCTCCTCTGGACATACTCTAATAGTTTGACGTCTTTCTTATATTGAGGCGCCCAAAACTGCACACAGTACTACTCCACAGTACACTGCATCAGTGCAGTGCAGAGTGGGACAATCACCTCCCTCAACCAACTAGCTATGCTGTGCTTGATGTACCTGAGGACATGGTTGGCCTTTTTGGCTGCCAGGGCATGCTGTTGACTTATATTCAACTTGCCATCAATCCAGACTCCTGAATACCTTTCCACGGGGCTGTTCTCCAGCCTGTTGTCTCACAATTTATATGTATTACCATGATTACCCTATCCCAGCTGGTGAATCCAGTGCTTGCTCTTGTTAGATTTCATACAGTTCATGATTGCCCAGCTCTCTAGCCTATCCAGATCTCCCTGTAAGGCCACTCTACCTTCAAGGGAGTCCACAGCTCCTCCTAGTTTAGTATCATCAGCAAACTTTCTTAATGTACATTCAATTCCTGTGTCCAGATCATTTATAAAAACATTTAAAAACACTGGCATTGAAACTGACCCCTGGGGAACTCTATTGGTGACTAGCCACCAGCCTGATATAACCCTTTGAGCCCAACTCGTCAGCCAATTGCTCACCCAAAGTATAATGGATCTGTCTAGCTGTATGCTGGACATTTTGTCCAGAAGGATACTGTGTGAGACAGTATCAAAAGCTTTGCTAAAATACAAAAGCTTTGCTAAAATACAAAAGCACCATATCTACTGGCTTCCCTTGGTCAACTAGATGGGTAACATTGTGATAAAAGGAAATTAAATTAGTTAAGCAGGACTTTCCCCTCATGAACCTGTGCTGGCTGTGACCAATGACTGCATTGTGTTTCAAGTGTCTGTGAATAACTTCCAGAATAACCTTCTCCATAATTTTACCAAGCACTGAAGTGAGACTGAGAGGCCTATGATTACCAGAGTCTTCCTTCTTTCCCTTCTTGAAAACTGAGACAACCTGTGCCAGCTTCCAGTCAGCTGGGGAGCTCCAGTCAATTGGGACCTCTCCAGACTCCCAAGACTATTGAAAAATAATAGAGAGAGGTCCCACGATGACATCAGCCTGCTCTTTCAGTACCCTGACATGAACCTCATCAGGCCTCATAGACTTATGCACATCTAGTTGGAGCAGCAAGTTTTGAACAAGTTCAGAATTACCTAGGGGTTTATCATCCCCCTAGTCACTGTCTGCAAACACAGGGCTCCAGAGGTCCCAGAGCCCATCATCAGTTTTGAAGACAGAGATGAAGAAGGCATTAAACGTCTCTACTCTGTCTGCATCCCTGTTGGTGAGGTGACCAAGCCCATCAAGCAATGGCCCAATGTTGTCTCTGATGCTCCTTTTGCTGTTAACATATTTTAAAAAGCCCTTTTTGGTGTCCTTCACAGTGCTGGCCAGCTTGAACTCTAATCAAGCTCTGGCAACATGAATTTTCTCCCTACAGTGGCAAAGAGCATCTAGTCTTGACGCGCGGATCAAACTCTACAACTCAGAAAGACTTATAAAGCAGGCATATTTATTCGGTGCCAGGTGCGTGGGGGATCACTCCTCCAATAGCACACACACCAACAGCACATTTTACTAAAAATTTATATGGTACAGGTATACATATTCATACGATTGCACAATACAGACATATATATGCATAAGTGAGGCGGCGCTATTAAAAAAAACACTTGCATTAGCATTTCAGATCTGTTTCTGGTGGTCGTTTACTTCTTTTGGGGTCTTATCTTCCTCTAGATGAACTTTAGTCATTCACCCATGCTCTCCTTTCACTTGGTAATTTCAGCAGTTTCCTGACTTCTGACCGAATTTGTGGTGGAACTAACATTCCGTCCTTTGCTAGACATATTAGTCCTTGACAAATACCATTATTTTTGACAAATATCAGTCCCTGATAAGCTTAAGTGAGTTTCAAGGCAAACAGGACTCTTAGGCATTATCTAGCAGAGAGTTAGTCTCCTAAATCAAGTAATATCAAGTAATATGCGGACAGTTAGTCTCCTAAATCAAGCAATATTTAGCAGACAGTTAATTCCCTGTATCAGTCTGAAGATCTACACAAACAGCCTTTAGGCCTTGTCCCAGAGATCTCAGGGTGTATAATAATGATGGAAGAATCAGAAGGTGTAAAAAGTCTTGCTTTTAAAGCCTCAAGTGATACTTTCCTCTGATAGACAGCAATTATATCATCTTTAGCTTGTTGTAAAGATAGCCAACTGAACCCTTGCAATCCTTGTTTCCAGCCCTTCAGCTGGGTTTGTAGCTCTTCTCTGAAATCTCTCCTATTGTTTAATCTTCTAGAGTTCACACAAAAACTAGGTGTGTGAAAGATGAAACTCCACGATGTTTATAGATAAGAAGCCCCAAGATTTCAAAATAATGTTCTTTTACTTCCTGCACCAGAGTAAGCTCTGTTTCATCAGTGTTCGTGACCTGTGATTTCTTTGCACAGATACTATTTCCAGAATACTGCAAATCCTGCTCTCCAGTCAAAGGGTACAGTCCTTGATTCAAAAGCTATGACTTGAATCTAACTGTGTAAAAATCACATTGTTTAGTTGCATCCAACTTATGAAGACTTCAAGGCCATGCTGTACCAATAATCTCTTCCTGTCCTTAACAGCCTGCAATGTTTTTACGGTTTCTTCCAGATTACTATTTCAGAATACCAGGCCAATAAACAGCCACTGTCTGACTCTACAAAGCCTGGCATCCTACTTCATATTTGTTTCTAAGATGCTTTGATCTCAAATCTTTTGTTGGCATGTAGGTAGTAGAGACTCCATGGTTGTGAAGGTAGAACTAATACTGTTCACCTTCAAACTGAACCAGATTCTCATCAATATCTGCAGTATGATCTCTATGTGAAAATTGCCTGGATACACTTTGGCCATTTTTCTCTCAATTTGAAACTGAATTGCAAAAGATTTTTTAAAGTAAGCAGACTAATATACCTGTATGTGCAACTGTGACTTAAGCTGACACAGACAATGGTGAAATACTGCAAAGGGCCGTGATTCAAATTTCATTACAACAATGACAGCATTGTGTAAATGCTCCCCATTCTAAATTCAACTACCAATATAACCTTAGAGTGAGCACTGAATGAAATGACAACAAGAAGTAAACACACATATCTCCATCACTAAAGCAACTTCAAAAACTGAAGTCCTCGTTGCAGAGGATGAAGACCAACAGACTGTCCACTTTCAGGGACAATGAAGGCTTCAGATTACTGAAGGAAAAGGCCTTTCTGACCTACACTTGAGGACAGAAATACAATATACTGCTCTAAAGCGGGTACTATCTGCAAAACAAAAAGAACAAATTAAGGTATTTTATTCTTTTTAAGAAAAAGACCAAAACTACAGATCCATTAAACAAAAACAACAGCCTGGTACAAAACATAAGAAAGGAAACTAGAATACATTTCAGGAAAATTGACCTAAAATCCATTTGAAAATTGCCACCTGAAAGAAACAAGCAAACAAACAAACAAAAAATTTGCAATATTGACCTTGAGCTACAGATAAACTGTCCTACATAAGAAGAGAAACTAAGCTCCCCAAACATCTGCCTATATAGTCCCTATCCTAGTTATCAATCAATATTATTCTTCTGCACAAATAAAAGCTCTAAATCTGTTTCTTCTATTTCTATGCCCACATGTCAGTGTTTCAGGAAATGCATCATATTTAATAAAAATGGTTCTGTTTGCCTATGTTTTGCCTGTGTTAAATAATACAGAGCAGCTAAACCATTTTCCATGCAATCTTCTGCATAGTTCTCTGTATTTTACATGGATTGTTGCAATTATCTGCTAGTCAGGTTACTAAATATTACATGCCATTCAGAAAAATAAAATGCCGCAAACTTTGCAATAAATGTTGTTTAAAGCTTCAATATGTTGCCCTGGAAAAAAACATGAAAAAAAATCTGAAATGAAATGTTCCTCTAAATATGGGAACATGAGCATTTCTGATAGAACCATGCTGAGAAAAACAAAAGTGAAAAGTAGTGGAGATACATCATAATTTCAAAGTTCACCTGGCATTAAACCATTATGGCAGATTAATTTGCTGAGAGAAACAGTAAAGATGGAAAGCTTTAATTAAGAGAGACAAAAGGTGGTCACACATTGGCACATGGTCAGGAGAGCCCTCTTAGTGTCCAGAGTCATGTCTAAAAGTTAAATTAATTTCAAAGGGATTTATGAAATCAATACAAGAATACAGCAGTCAATAGTTATTCTGTATTATTAACACAAATATTGAACTTCTTGAGAGATGCAGAAATAGCAAATACCTCTGAACAATAGAGGAGGTTTAAAAAAAAGTACTGTTTTTTTAATCAGTATCTTTCTTCTTTTATAGATGTCTCCTATAAATAACTGTCTTATAATGCCAGTTTAAGAAACAATGGCAACTCTCTGATATGGAAGAAACCTCTTCAGAACTCCCAATAGCAGTGAGATTAAAAGATGACACCATATTTTTTATCTGAGAGGTCTCCTGGGACCCAGAGTTAGGAAAACATTTGCAGTTAAGACAACATTAGACCATGAATATAGCTTTCTATACATATTTAAATCTCAAAGTCAGTGGATCTAATCGGAAGCATTAGTGTTCAAAATCACTAAGGCAAATCACCAGTAGGAGCAAAAGTATTGATCTTGCCTGCACCTGCAAGGAGATTATTCATCATTCCATGTCTGGACAACATTTTCAGAAACAAGTACAAAATTAGCCTCCTAGAAGAGGAATTATACATGAAAAGCGGTCACAATTGAAAATGAAAAGCATGGCCAGTTACAGTTAAAAATCTGAAGAAGGTTTAAATTTAATTTGCATTTGTAAATGGACTACTTCTATTTCCCTTGGCTTCCTTGCTATTCATCTTCTGAAGACATCTCTAAATACAAACCTAACTGAGTGTTTCTCTTGACCTTCATAACTTGTCAATAAAGTAAGATATTTTCATAGACATAGCAGAACATCCTGTCCTGCCAAAAGAAAATCCCAAGTAAATTAAAGGATTGAAAATCTGGCTCTAAGCCAGAGACAAAACCCTCATTTACCACAACTGGACAAAAATTCACTTCAGCTGAATAGAGATACTCAGCTGCACAGCATCGATCAAGACACAGTATGTTTCTTCTACGTATTAGGAAGAAAGAAGTGTTAAGATATCCTTTTAGGTTTTATGTGGTTTCTGGTGTTATTGAAGGTGTACTCACAATCACTGAGGGGTGAGGAGGAAGTAGTTTGTGTCTCCTACAAGGTCCTCCATGGCACAGAAAGTCTGGCTAAAGAAGAGAGCATGTCACAAGTGCAGTACGAGCTATTCATCAGAAACCTACTTGAATAATATTATGCATTGTAGCAATAAGTTACCTGAAAGTCAAGATGCTCATAACAACTTTATGGTGCACAGCCAGTGGATCTGCAGACCATTCCTGGATTTTATTCCTTTAGCAAAAAAAACAGGTATATTTTCAAAGATACTTAGGAATGACTCACCCTATTTCTCCTACAACTTCTTAACAGGAAACCAGACAAACTAAAAAGATTCAAATGTCCAGATATCCATACCCATTTAGCAGTTTTGATGTTCCCAGCAAAAATGTTTGGAAAAGATACCTAGAAAAGCTACTATATTCTTCTATGTTGTGTGTTTTGGATCTATCTTTGTTCTCAAATGTTGATACCTTAAACTTAGATTTATGCCTAAATTTGGCCTCAGAATCTTTTGAAATCTGTATTTACCAGCTCGATACCAGTGCCTTGATCTTCAGCAAAAGATCCAGTTACCTCTTGGAAGGTGATACTTTTCTTATCTAATTGTGTTTTTTGAAAAAAAAATGTTTATCGCCTGAGAGTTTACAACTTCAACCTTGTCAAAAATCTTCTCTCCATCTGGAATATACTCCCTAAATAAACTGTATTGTGTTTTGTTTTGTTTTGTTGTAAATTCAAACTGTATAATAAAAGGAATCTCAAAAAGGTTTGATCATCAACCACAGTAATTTCACCAGGTACTCATTTCCACTGTAATCTTCAGCTCATTGCTAACAGGAAGGTGTCACATCTGGACTAAAGAAAATCAGCATTTCATTAATATTTCATCTTATTACTCTACTAAAGCATTACTACTCTATAGAGGGATGCATATTGAAATATGTATGAAGGGCCAAAAAATCTGGTTTAAAAGTGAATGTAAAAGTGTTGCCTATTAGAGTACACACACATACAGTAACTTTCAGCTGTGCAATTTACCAGATATCAAGAAAGAAATATTATTTCAGAATAGTCACGGAAATAGCCCAAAGTGCCAAACTACTTTCCCATGCAATTGAGGATGGACTACAACAATAGCTTCAGGGGCTGTTCTTGTGTCCGTGAAAGTCAATGCAAATTTTAACACTGACTTCAGTACAGAAACAGACTCTAATGTAAATTAGAATTTTGGATACTTCCAAAATATGAGATTTTGTCCAAAATGTTTAGGATCAACTTACTGATGGTGCTTTAGGTTTCTGACACAATACAGAATAGAAAACGTCTATAGTTAAAACCTCCCTAACCACATGCAGGGCTCAGAAAACTCTTAGTTAAGAAGCAAAATAAAGTGTGGGAGTTCTCCCTGATTAAGTTTAAACAGGTGTGACCTGTAGGGGACCACTGGTAACAACCAGCTGTCATAAATAAACAAATGACCAGTGCTCATAAACTTCTCCTCTCAGCCAGTGATGCACAGAGACCGGATCCGGCCGAAGGTCCCCAATGGCCCTGCCTCGCTGCTGGCTGGAGCAGCTGTGACAAAGCTTTTAATTTCAGCACTGTAGATCAAACAACAGGCACTGCCGTGTTAATCCATACTGTCTCCAGGAAAGCATTTGTTGAAAACTAGCAATAATGTGATACCACAGTTATTCTCCCACCACCAGCAGAAGCAAAAGTCAGCAGCACATAATGAAACAGTGCCCGTTCAACAGCACAATCCTTCCAGCTTGCTCTCTCCCAACTCAAAAACACTGGCAAATGGTGGCAGTAATGCAGAAAGATGCCCAAAGAAACTGTGGATACTTCACTTTCATACACAGAGTGGAAGATGCCACTCACCTCTAGGATGAAGGAAGCAGCATGTGCCAGTAAAAATACCCTGCAGGAACAACAAAGTTTATTTTATACCATTATTTTGTTCTCAGAATATGCAGTACTGGATTCTTAAGCATCAATGCTTGAGAGCTGGTCATAAAACTCTGCACTTCAAAATAATTCACCAAAAAAATCACTGTAAGCATAAATGCTGTTTTTGAAGAACAATACTGAAAAATTCTAACCACCAGCTGATTCTATGAAAATGTGTTTGATGGCAGATGATATTCACCGACAGAAGGAATAAAAATGTTTTTGCTCTCTGGGTTTAGTATGGTTCCCATGGTTATACATCTTCCAGAATAGGAGGAGTGTAGTAGAATTAACTGTTCTCCATCAGTCTCATACAGTGAACTGGCAAACATGAAAGCTGAGACAAAAGAAGAATGCGGTCACGATGTATATGGCCTGCCCTCACAAGAAAGACTGAATGTTTTGGACAGCTGTACCAAAACCTAACTGAGTTCCTATTCACCTGTTATGAATCAGATTCCCTCCCTCTGCTTGGCTCCCAATGCTCTTTCACACAAAGACAGTACAAACACATACATATAGATAACCGCTAAAAAATTGACAACTCTTCTTATCAGAAAGCAGGTGGATTATAAATGAATTTTGACTGTTGCTGTAAAAGACTTGACAGCATGATGAAAAAAAAGATGCAGTACTATGTAAAGATTAGGGCTTTTTGAATGTTCCTTTCTAAATGTCTGTGTTTAAAAAACAATATTTGGAAAATATTTTCAGAATATTATAGAAAATATGTGGACTAATTTACACTGAAGACTTCAGGTTTTTATGTCATCAGGAATTTAGCTTGCCTAAATGCCTGAGAGGCCTTGTGTACGCAGAAAAGTAGTCATGTCTTTGTCAGAGTTCAACATTTTCACATATTCCTTACGCATCCCTGGAGAGGCTGCTTCTTCCCTGCAAATGAGAAAATCCCTTTGAAACATGCAGGTATCATAGCATCCCACAGATGCAATACTTCCCAAATTCCTTCTGACTCACCTGCTGATGATCTCCTGCATAGACACTCATGATGTGGGGCTGACAGCTTCTACAGTTTCCACTTTCTCTTCTATTTCCCCAGAGCACGCAAACATTTTTCAAGATAATATGCGAAAATTTTGTGAGTCATAAATTGATACTCAGAGACCTTACCATAGATATTGGTTTTGGAGCAATCTGTGGCATCAGTTACTAGATTTTCTCAATAGCTACAGGACCATCATACACAGAGTTAGCTATAAAGCACCCAGGTTTTCTGCCTGCCCTCCAGAACAAACGAACAAACTGGTATATTTAGCTAACAGTCTCATTTCAAATCCAAAGATTTGTTAAGTCAGAATAGACTTTACAATAGTTGAACATTTACGGTTTTAGTTAAAACTTGGTGAAGAAATAGATTGTACAAGCACACTTAAAATGTTCATTAGTGAGCTCATGCATCAAGTGCTAAATTAAGCACAGAGCTTCAGGGAAGATGCTGGAGAATATTTGTCTATACAGCAACAGACTTATCTTCCACAGTGTACTCTATTTACCAATAAACTGATAGACCAGTTTACTGAACTATTTTAAGAATGAAAGTGCTGGTGTGCATGATTCACCTTTTATTAAGGTAATGACCAAGATGGATTCTATTTAGATATGCATCTCGTTGCTGAAGATTATCTTGGCCTGAGAGCATATACCTATGCTATTCCAGAGCACTACACAATCGTAGAAGAAATGTCTATTTGTGGACAAAAGAAATGCTTACAATCAAATAAATAATTACAACTGCTACCAGAATGCAATCAAAACACATTACTAAAAAGCACTAGAGTGCAACCCTTATACAAATCACAGATAAGGCAGATGCCCAAGTATATAAATGAGGGGAATGGCTTATTTAATCCATGTTTCTTGATTTTCTTTCCCCTGCAAAGACTTAAATAATCCCATTTCATATTTAAATGCATTACAAATTGCATCTTGCAAAGCAGATATTCTGATGTGATTAACCACCAATACTATTTTAGAAGAAAACTATCCATACTCACAATTGTTGCTGCTGCTGGCAATGGACATGGGCAGTGAGACTAGCACATGAGAAAAACAGAGGTTCACTCTCTTCACATAAGCCATCCCCAGTCAAAACATTGAATATAGAAGTGTGTGCATGCACGGGGTAGGGAAAGTCACGTAACTTTGTTATTTCTAGCATGTAAACTGAAACAGTAGTAAACTAAGGTGTTGCACCCTCCTGTCGTTGCCAGGTTCCTGTCACAGTGTAGACTCTACAGGCACCACAGGCAATATCAAAACTCCCATCTGCTTCAAGGGCACAGGATCAGGCCCCAGGCAGGAAGGAAAGGTGAGCACTGCACTTTGAAGGAGCCCTTTAGCACCTCAAAAATTTGGCTGTTAGGATGAGTCTCTCTGTCTTAAAAAAAAAGAATGACTAATGGGCCCACTGGGAAGGCTGCAAAATCCAGCCTGCAGAAGCCAGGTGGGAACGCTACCCTCTGGCTTGGCAGACAGAGCTAATGACAGGCAGCTAAATCCCTGCAAGCAAAAGGAAAAACAAGAAAACCCCTACAATCCAAGCAGCTGTTAAGGCAGCAACACAGCCAAAATCCCAAAAGGGTCTCCCATACAGTGTGCTCAATGAGGATCAACATCCAGACCTTCAGCAGTGTGCTTATTTCAACAAGAAGTACTATCCAAGAAACACAAAGAAATAATTTCAGAGATTCCTAACCAGGGTGGATTGCTTTCAGATTACAAAACCAGAACCCTCTTGTAAACATGGAAGATAACACCGTATTCTGAAGAGGTATCAGTCATGCCTCCACGCAGCAGATGCCTGCTTTACGTGGAGAGATTTTATATAAATACATATATTGAACACAGACACAAAATCTGATCCTGCTTATCCCACACTTTAAACATAGGATTTATACAGCTTTCAATATGTATAGATGAGAATGAAAGAGAAATACATTCAGCCTATACAGCTTCAATTGAACAAAGCATACAGCATATCTTTTCTTTTAAAGAGGTACATTAATTAATCTTAGCTAGCTTCAAACTAATGTTTATAGATAAAACCATTTAAAATGAATGATCAATGGAGTTTATTTTCAGTGGTGCTGGGAAAAGCTACAAAGGGGAAGTACAAAGGAGAATCAAGTATTTAAAGGAGGTTTCAAGTTTGCTCCTTCCCCTGAATTTCAGCACAGTTGTGAAAGTGACAGTGAAATCATCTCGCTATTCAGAGAGTGAGCTGACAACATGTTTTAAGTTTAGAATTACCTTTCTTATTCCTTCCCTATCCACTTGATTAGAAACATCTGTATGTCAGGGAGAAATATGACTCTTTAGACAGGGATGCTAACCAAACCAAAAGGATTTAGCACACAAATCCAGGGGCTGGATTTGTACAGAGGAGGCCTGTAACATCCCCTAGAACTGCCTGTGTGCAAGCTACTGAATAAAGACAAAAATAGATTCCCTGGTGCAGGAAAACAGCAAGTCAACTATTTTTAACTCAAGTCTTCAAAAGCATTCTTAAGTTGCTTACATTTAGGAGCAATCCCTTAAGCATCTATAGGCAGTCTGACTGATGAATAGGCATGAAAAATACTTTTCACATGTTCTGTGTATCACATGCATATTACGTAAAAGTAAAATTTAATTTCTCATTAGATTAAATGGATTTTAGGCACCCTGGTCAGTACATTTAAACAAATTTTCATTAGTACGAACTTATTTTTGCAAAATAAATGTGTGTCTACACAAATGCAATTAAGCTGTTACTAGTCTTATGATATTGCACTGTGGCAATCTCACAAAATGAAAAAACAGTTAAAGTGCCTGCCTGTGGTAAACACACACAACACATACACACACCCCCTGGCTTCCCAACTGGTTCATATTTTCAACTGTGTAAGGAAACAGCCATCTATAAAAGTGGCACATGTGACTGCAAAACTGGCCCATTCAAATACCCTGGATAATTAATTTTTGTCTATTATAACTGCTGCTTGAAGACAATAAAACACATTGCATAGAGGGGACTGGGTACTTGTAATAAGAACATCTGAGCTGCACAGCAAGCATGAGTGAACAAATATACAGCCATTCTTTATGTCAGAGCCCACTTCTGCCAGCTGTGTGCCAGTGCTCTCCTGGCCCTTCTGCAGATGCAGCAGGGGAAGCATTTTACAGCCCTACAGAATTTATGGGAGGACACAAGGGTCCAGCATAAGCAACAAGTAGACTTAGGCTGAGCGCCCCACTTTGTCTTCTACACAGAGGTGAGGAAAGCCAGCTGAATGCCAAAATATGATCTCTGCTAAGGCTTTGTTTCCCAATCGATCTGCTTCTATGGGTTTCTACATAGATGATGTATATTTCTTCTTGTTAGTCACATAAGCAGTCCAGCATGGAAGCCCCTAAGATTATTTGCATGGTTAATCATGCCAGCAGAACACCTACACACCTAAGTGTTCATGAATGACAGCTCTGCCTTCAAAACAGTAGAGAAAATTTATGTCCACAGTAAGGTCTGTTTAAAGCCAGCAAGAACCACTTACATGAGCAGAGAAAACAGGGAAGGAAAAGTTCTGAACGTGAAGAAGCCCATTACTTTATTGAATTGCTCTTTTTTTCTCGCCCACACTCTCAAGAGAAGCAACCAACGCCACAGTGGGCACAGGAGCAACATTCTCTTCAAAATAAACTCAAGCAAAATGACCTATTCTTATCTCAGAAACAAATTTATAAATTGATCTAGTATCATTAATCAGAAAAGCAGAGGCCAAAGTCAAGAAGCATTAGATATGACTTGGAAGCTTGCACACACCAACAAGTGAAATAGAATTCCCACTGAACCACATGGGAGTTTGGGTAGGCATTGAAGGGAGTCTAGATTTTACTCGCTGTGACTCCCTCGAACCAAGATTTTCATAGAGTCCACTTAGTCCACTGAATGCCTGTGCTAGCTTTCATTCTGCAGACAGAACCTTTACCTTTGCTAGTACCTGTGCAGCTGAGGAGTCGTGCTTGCCCACAGCCAACCTGTCCAATTATGCAATAGCCTCATGCTCACACAGTTTAACTCCTCTCAGCCTTTGTCTGGTAGCCTCTGTGGTAAACAGTACTGATTCTCTTTTAAACAAGCAGATTCCTTTCAACTTCAGGAAAAAAAAAAATTCTTCCAAGTGCCACAGATTTACAGCAAAATGCTTGCAGAGTTCAGTTCCCACTAACTCCATGTGAACATCTAGGAGCTAAGACCTGTGGATAACCAAATGCAAAAGTATGGCTTCCTCACACCTACACACACACAAAGCAGCTCAAAGAAAGGCTTTTTTTTTTTTTAGAAGATTCAAAGCCAAATGCAATACCAAAAATGCAACAGTGCAGTTCATTATTTATGCAAATGAAGAGTACTTGTTATAAGAAATGCTGCAGAATAACAAAGGAGGAGTATGTTTAGGTGCTTGAGGAAAGAGAAACTGAACAGTGGCTCGCAAGAGTGAAAGGCTTGAAAAGCAATGTATAGTTACTACTTCTTTTACATTCAGAGAAGTTTCCACTATAAGAAATGGATTTACTCCTAGGACGTATTGTTGCCCAGAAATTAGCGTTATCCACAGTGCAACTCGAGACTAAGAAAATATAAGAACAATGCTGCTAAGCTTCAGCTGACCTCTGATTCATTTGAGCTAATGCACAGCAAAACCAGAGTCTGTGTTTTCATTTCCAAAACTGCAGGGTGCCACAGCGCTACTTTATCTTGTCAGTCGCAAGCAGGTGTTGGGCAGATATTGCCTAGAAACGCAAATCAAAGACCCCAGCCAGTTCTGGAGGGCCACCCCGAGCTGTGTTTGTGTCAACCCTCTGTTCTAGCCAACCACTCACGGACTCATCTGCCGGCCCCTCTCTGTGATGACCGGATCACAAACCTCGCGGAAGCACCGACCGAGGCTCGGCCGGGTATCTTCATCCCCGTCCCAGCGACCAGCCCGGCTCCCACCGAGCCAGCCTGGGTGCTACAGCCCGAGGCAGGGGCCGGGGAGGGAAACCCTCCTTCCCGCCGCGCCTCTCCCTGCCGCCGCGCCCGCCGCCGGCGCCGCGCTCAGCACCGAGGACAGCGCCCGGCGGGGCCGCCCCGAGGCCGGGACCCGCCGCCTCGGCAGCGGGGGAAGGAGGCAGGCACGGGAGCGAGCACACACGCACACGCGCGAACGCACAGACCGCGGCGCCGCCGTCACTCACCACATCCACCGCAGGGCGCCCCGCCGCCGCCGCCGCCCGCCGCCCCCGCCGCCGCGGATGCCCCCCGCAGCGCGGCGGCGGTGGCGCCGGGCGGCCGCGGCTCCATGCGGAGGGCAGCGGCGGCGGCTCGCCTCCCCCCGGCCGCCCCGCAGAAGCCGCTGCCGCCACCGCCGCCGCCGCCGCCGCGCAGAGCCGGAGCGGGAGGGCGGGGAGCCGGGGCCGCATGGTGCTGCCCGCCGCCCCGCCCGCCGACCGCCCCCTGCGCACCGCTCCGCCCCCCGCCCGATCGGCCATGGACCCCCGGCGGGCGGGGCTCTCCGAGGGTGGGTTGGCCGCCAGCCCACCAAGGGGTCAAGGGGGATCTGGTCCGTGGGGAAGCCGTTCTGTGCCGTTCCCCCGAGTTTCTCCTTCGTCCACTGTCCGCCACGCACGCCGCATGCTCCTTTCCTAAATCGAAGTGGGTAGCGTGGCTCATGGGTGGTCACCAATAACCAGAGGTAGTTCACATGCTGCCTAACAAGCTCCTCATGGAGAAAACCCTCGCCGATTCTGTGCTTTGCTCGAGCAGGGGCTTAAGCAAGGGTCTCATGCCCACCATTACTTCTACATGAAGCGCACACAGGGCAAGAACTGTAGTCCTTGCATGGCTTTTAGTGCAAGGGGACACAGCAGGCAAACTACAGTAAAAGCACAGACAGCAAGATTCAGTACTGAAGAGGTCATGAGAGAACTCAGATTTCTCACTTTTAAATGAAACCACTCATCTATGAGTTCATCAATTCCTCCCTACCCCATAACCTGACACTTCACTTGGTTTCTTTAGGCCAAGTCCAGCACAGTTGGGAAGATGTCCAAGAGTGCAGAACCTGCAGCCTCGCTGGGCAGCCCTGCCTAGGCACTGAGCACCTTTCCCAGGAAGAAAGGCATCTTCCAATCTCTTGTGAGTGCCTAATGATGCAATGAGTATCTTCTGCCTTGGGTGCACCTCTGAGAAGAGTCTGTCTCTGTTATCTCAGTGCCCTGTCATGAAGGAGCTGACGACAAGCAGAAGAGCTCCCTTTCACCGTCTTGTTCCCAAAGCTGAACAAAAGCACTTCTTGCTGCCTCTCCTACCATGTGTCACTCTCCAGCCCTCTCTGCATCTCAGTGGCCTCCACTGGACTTGGTCCATGGGGTCAGTGTCTGTCTTAGGATGGCCTGAGGACCCTAGACTGAACTTGATATTTGACAATGCTGAGCTCCAGGAGACTCCAATCAGCCCATTTCTCTGGCTTGTCGAGGTCCCTCTGAAGAGAAACCCTCTTCTCCAGCATATTCACCATTTCCCTCAGTCTGGGAGCATCTGCAAACCTGCCGAGAATGCCATCTGCCCCATCATCCAGGTCATTAGGTAAAGACATTACACAGTTTTGGCCTCAGTAACAGTATTTCAGAGGGACACCACGAGTGACCTGCCACAAGCTGGACTTTGTATTGCTGATTAAAACAGTCTGAACCCCAAGCTCCAGCCAATTTTCCATGCATCTTCTAGTCCACTTATCCACTGCATATCTTTCCCATATCCCTACCCACTTGTCAGTTTTTATTCTATCTAAAGGCAAATCTAAAATCCACAGTGCATGTGGACAGCTTCAACAGGCAGCATGCTATAATCAGGTACATGGGTATCTGAACTCTGTCTAGAAGAAGTAACCTCCTGCCTCTTCCCCAGTATGGGCACTTCAGTAGCAGGCTCCTGAGTGAGCCCTTAGCAATGAATAAGAAAGGAAAAAAACAAAGAATAATTTTCAAATTTTTTTTTTCTGAGAATACTTATTACTTCAATGCATCCCTAATTTGAGCAGTGCCTAACAAAGAGGTCTGATTTGCACTGAAATCTGTGATTGGAGCACCGATATTTCTAGACAGCACAGCTTGCTGATAATCTTCGGCTTTCTGAAAAGTGACATCTTGAAAACTTCCCTCTGTGTCATCTAGTCTCTCCCCTAGCAAGCAGGCCACCCTAACTGATCACAGGGATCACAGACCAATGACCTAAATCCACTCTTGCTATGTGATCTGACTCCTTGATTTTAATACCCAGACTGCTCGAGCTTCCCATGTCTCACTCTCTCATTTTAATAAGAGAACTAGGGTTTATTCTTTAAAATATTGGACAACCTAGCAGGAAGTGACTCCTTTGTATAAGAAATGCTCCCTTTTTATTATTTTCACATGTATCTGCATTTTAATAATAAAATTTAAAAGTATTTCTCTCCTTAATGCCAGGGTAGGTTCACTAATTCAATCCAGAGCGTCACTAAGCTTGTGTTACAAGTAATTACTTTTGTGGGGGAAAATCTCAATTTAGGAAAGCATTTCAGCACATGTTTATGGTTAAACGTGCTTAAACCTACAGCTATTCAACAAAGTACTGCTGCCTGAACTTGAGCATGTGCTTAGACATCTTGCTATCTCAGGGCTTTAGTCTGGAGAAAAAAAAAAAAAAACCCTTACATTTAATCTTGCAGGCATAGGTCACAAAAGCACAAGAACAACAACAACAACAAAAAATTCCATTAATAGTATGATTACAAAGCTACTTAGAGTGAATACAATGCCCTCAGTACGCCTGTGTAGTAAGAAGTACGGATCACATAAGTGGATATTCCCGTGATTTTTGCAAAATCCCCGCATAGCATCATGCAGCTGGCAAAATAAAAGTAAATGCTCAGCACAGCTTCCAAGGCTTCAGTACATGTACTTTTCACTTTCTGGTTGACAAAGAAGTCACAACTTTTGCATTAGCTCTAAGGGTACAACAGTGCAAGCCATTTGCTTGGTTAGCAATGGTGAGCAGGTAACACGAAACAGGTCCTGACAAAGCCTCTTGCGTCTGAAGGGTTTTATGAACAGTTGTCAAGACTTCTGCGTCATTAAGTAGATTTATGCTCATACGCTCAGAACTAGTCTGAGACTTCAAAGTAACTCACGTAAGTGTGTGATGACAGCATGGATCAGACATACTCCGGACAGACATATGCATCAAACTGCTATCACACTTCAGTTTCTAAATATCAGGCCGACTGCAGAGAGCAATGTCTGTGTTTTACGAGTAGCTCTTTGTAATTCATGCTAGCCATCACCAAATGGTGCCCAGTTCTCCTCACAAGCTGTGTCCGTACAGGCAGGTTGCAAGACTTTCATTCCTTCTTTCCTTTTGTAGGATCTATGGACAATACGCAAAGAAGCAACACGGAAAGAGCAGAAGTTGAGCAGGCGCTGACTGTCTGTTCCTGTGAACTTGTGTTTGGTGGTGGTAGCTCTGGATGGACTGCAGCAGCAGCAGTAGGAATTTTCACCACGCTGTATCCTGACTCAGAGAAGCTGCTTAGCCCTTGTGCCTGGCTGCTTTGAGTGTAAGGGCAAGATCATAGAATCATAGAATCATAGAACACTGATACTGATACACTGATACACTGATCCTTGCAGATACTCAGCATCTGGAAGAACTGAACTGTACCACCACCCCATTCAGCATCCTGCAAGCTGAAACTTTTCCTTTCCTGCCTATCAGCAGATCTAGAAAAAGCCTAAATCCCTAAGATCTGAGTTATTTGCCTCTTTTGGTAACTACTGTGTACTTGCTGCCATCTTCATCAGCTTATTTGGCTCTCTGTGATGTTGTAATTTGATGGCATTCAGGAGCAGGAATACTTCACACTTACTAAGGAAAAAAAAAAAAGCCAAGGCCTATTTTCAACAATGTGTGATTAATGGCAGGCAGCATTGGGCGCCGAAATATCTCTGGCACAAAACTCAGGGTTTTTTTTTTCAGCTGCTTTCATGAGAGTGAAGCAGCCACATCAGATACCAATTACAACAAATGTTTAAAGCAACAGAAAAGCAGGAACTTCCTTAGGTTATAGGAGAAAGTGGCCAGGGTCCCTCTACAGCACGCATATGCCATGCTTTCATTATTTTAGGTGAGAATAAAACACTAAATGTAGTAGTTTATAGATGCAGGAAAAAGGGGGGGGGCGGGGGGAGCCGGGGAAGGTGAGGGGAGGGAGGGAGGAGCCGAAAAGGCCAAGTGGAGAAAGGGGAAACATTCAGTTTTCCCTAAAGAAAAATGAGTATTCACACAATGTCACACCAAGCCCTGGTGCTGCAGAGTGATGACACAAGAAGCACATGAATTCTGCTTTTTGAAGTCTTTTCCCACAGCAGAATGACAGCAGCAGGGATGGCCACACTACAGCAAGGAATGTTTGGAGGAAGGCTGAAGACTAGCCTTGCATGAAGGGACTTTGAATTGCTTTTGTTCATTTTTCAGCACATTTTCTAATAGGAGATTCTGAACTAAGCATTCTGTAGAAACACAGAAGCGATAAAAAGTGGTCCCTTGTAAGCTTGGGCAGCCATGTCAAGATAATGTTTTTAATAATCATTCTGAGCAGAAACTCTGGGGCTTTTGGCCAAAATATTTCCTTTGGAAAGCTATCTCATAATCTTATTTCTCTACTAGTACAGGATTATTCTAACTTCCACCCTAAAATACATACTTGGCACAAGAACAAAAATTACTTTTACATCCCTTAGCTGTCAACACCCCCCCCACCCCCGATCCTTATTCCTCCCCAAATCCCATCCCATGCACATTCCCTCAGCAGCTGGCACAGTCCCACCAACACCTCCAGCACCCTGCACCCTCCAGTTTGCATCCTGATCAGCTGCAAAGCCTGAGGTTGCCTGCAGTTTCTTGATAGCCCATCAATTACTGTGATTGACTAGATTTGTTTCTTACCTTTGTCACTGTTATTTTTTTCTTCATGCTTGTGTTTCTGCATATCTTATTCATGGCTTCCCCCTTTTCCTCAGTATCCCATCTGACACCGTATTTGACCAGGTAATCACTTCACAGGTTCTAACTCCAGACCTCCTACATCCTTCCAAGACATTGTGCCTCCTTCTTTCTTAGTGTCTAACACATCTAAGACAATTTAAAACCATGAAGAAGTTGAGGTATCATGGGAGATGTTCCAGTTGGACAGCTAGATTAGGAGGGAGGCAAGCATGGGAAAGGCCTTAGGAGTGCAGCTCCATGGTAATCCAGCCAGAAAAGACTTACATTTGGGATTATTGAAACATCCTATTTCCATGCAAATTGTCAAAATAGTTCAACATTTATATGTGCACACACACACACAAAGACTTTGTTACAATTTTGCTGGTTTTTTTCATCCTGATTCAGAACAGAAATCTAGCAATCTACATTCTTATCCATAGCTGTAGTGTGAGTTTTCCAAACAGCTTCAGTTACTTTAAGGAGTAACTAGATCTCTTTATTTTTCGTTACATTTTTGGACTAGGAATGACATAAAGAAGGAAGAGACAGAGACAAAGAGTAAGAAGAGATTAACATCCCTACAGACTAAAAAAACTAACCAAGTGTTTGTCTGATTTGCTTCTTCGCAGCAACTCACAAAGTGTTTTGTTGTAGTTTGCATTCTTGCTTTTGAAGGATTATTTTGAGTGGAGAATTAATTTGAAATGTTCACTAATTTCTTTTCAAAACATGAATTTCCTGTAGTACCTTCTGAGAAAAACAGCCAGCAGTCTGAGCTTCCTTAGAATGTTTCCAAAAGAACTGTGTAACAAATATATTTGCAGAAACGTATCCTCTCTTTGGACCTCATTGTGAACCATAATAGAGCGGTAACGGGTGGAAAATGAATGATATGTGCATAGCACAGGACCGCAGTTATAAACTTCTTCAGCATGCTGCATATACCTGTTCTGAAAGCACCAACAGGAATTTGGGTTTAGGTTTGGGGTTTGTTTTTGTTTTTTTTTTCCCTGGGATTACATACATTAGCTTTTCCAGAGGAGAAGTTAAAATGATAGTGTTCATTGGTAGCATGTGATGGTTGCAGAATGACGCTACTGTTTGCCACAACAGTTAGTCTGACTTAATAGAAGCTTTATGATGGCCCGGTAGATGTCTACGAATGTTTCGTTAGAAGATACAAAATGACCCTGTTGAAACGCATGTGGCCTTTCATCTCCCTCTGGTGGCCACATAGCGAACCATGAGAACTATGAGTTGACTGCTGCCTCAGAGCTGGCAGTGCCAGCCTGTCTGTTCAGCCAGCCCCCCTTTGTGTGTTCACGAACATGAGGATGGAAGGGTTGTTAGGCTAACAGACTACAGAAGAAAATGCAACACCGAGAACCATTTCTCCTTAGTGTATCAGTTGTGTTTTCTTTCGTCTAGCAGACAGACAAAAGTTATTTTCAAGTGTAGTATTTTATGCTACTGACTGGAATAACCTGATAGTATTTTCATTTTTGCAACAGAGAAACAGACATACACTCTATGTTGATAGCTGCTGCAAAACAAATGCTCAGTGGTGAGGATCTAAACTTATGTCCAACTTTCCTGCACACTGATATCTCTATGAGTATTGCGTCGTAGAAAGGCAGTTTCCAAAGTTTCTGCTCTGTTTTTTGAAGTCTCACAGCACTTTATATCTGCTCATCACTGTGCAAAGGGGTTGATGTAAAACAAGCAAACATGGAAGCTCTTGTTCATGTCAAGTCTGAGTCGGAATGTGATACCACAGGTTGAGCACAATCTTCTAAAGGTAGGCTTCAGGATACAGCATATATTGTAATGACACTAAAATAAAAACATGCTTTTCACATTAATTTTTCCAGAGATGGAAATCCATGCACCTCACAAAACAAAGAATGCAGAGACTGCAAAAACACCCTCCTTCTTAAATTGTGACAATCGTAAATGTTTTCTTCTCCCTGTGCAACTCACTTCAGCTAGAGCTTGTTTATTTCCCTATGGGAAGAGGAAAAGAGCAGTTTCACACCTTTAATCCATACCCAGGAGGTGCTCATATATTATATGTTGTTAGTGATGAATTGAACTTGGACAAGGTGGATGACTCCTTAAAAAAAAAAAAAAATAATAATAATCCCACCTTTGGAGGCTGCCAAACTTACTACTTTGATTTCTCACTGACCAGCTTCAGCAAGAGGAGAGGCAGAAAGGAGAAGACTGTTCTAAGAAAAAAACAGGCATTTTCTACCAGTTTCAGTGACAGTAGACAAATTTCCTGTGACTACGAAACAGAGAAGGAGGAAAGAAATACATTTAACCTGGGTTATTAGGAAACTGAGGGAACAACTGGGAAGGGCAACCTGTCATGCTTGTTCATATGTTGACTATAAAACAGTTACAGGAACCAAAATTTGTATCTTTTTGCCTGAATATGGACATTTGGAGAAAATCTGCCCTATTTACTTGGGTTTAGACCAGTTTATACAAGCTAATTTTTAAAAGCTTGTTATTGGTGTGGGATTTTTTTTTCCTAAAACCTTCTTGGCAATTTAACTCCATGTGGCTTTCTATACATTAGGATTTGGCTTCACTGCCTGCTAATATGCATGTTTGACTACAAAGTGGTTTCCCTCTGACTGCCTTCAAGCAGAGACATGCACCCATGCAGCTCGCCTTTGTGTTGCTGTCATATCACTTTGGGTTTTTTTTAATGCATAGAGAGTCTAAATTTAAATAAAATTGCAAGCATCTGAGAAATAAATATGAACTGATGTTCAGTTACATTAAAATCCCTTGATGCAGGCAAGATGTAGAAACATTCTTAAGTCAATGAGAATCAGGTACATACTTTGAATGTGAAACAAAAGGAATCCGATTCACAATTGGGCAAGGTTCTTGCATGCATCAGCAAAAACTTGCATCAAACCCCTAAGGAGTTCAGCGGGACTGAGTCAGAGCCGTGCACTCACATGGTTCTATGCTCTGAATCTTGTATGATTATTGATAAAACTGTATTATATAACTGAAAAAAAGTACTATACACTAATTAAAGATCTGTGATTGTTATGCATGTCAGATGCTGTTTCTGTATCAATTGCATGTGTTCACAGAGCATGTGACTGTTGTTCTGTTTTTCTGCCTCCTTAGAGGCTCAACTAAAAATTGTTTAGACTCAGCTAATTCCATTGCTTGACTTACACAAGCAGAATTGTAAGGGAAACAGTACAATGCTTTGTTTTCCCAGACTGAGTGACCTCTTTCTGAGTACAGGCCTAAAGGTATGAACTTCCAAGTGCAGCTTCTGATCCTTCTGCTTGTTCGCTGTTGGAAGATGGGTGCAATAATAACAATAAAGGAACCATAGCTTCTTTATCAGCCTGCTACAGAAATTGGCTATTTAATATCTGGAAAGCACTTTTAGCCATTAAAAAGTACAAAGGATTCTGATTTGTATATGTTCCTCTTACTTTCTAAGTAAGAAGTATAAGTATCTTTCTCAAACAGGACAAGAATTCATGTTTAAGGACAAAAACCTGTAATGTAGGCTGATCAGTATATCAGTATGCAAAAGTGGCATATGATCAAAACTTGACTGCATTTGTGAAATTATACATAAATTTATATTTATATAATTATACATAAATATATATACTTTTTTAACAGATTAACTAACTGAAGGGCTAGACACTAGCAAAACTTAAGTGTCTGCTTAACAGAAGTCCACATATTAATGGAAATAAGTTCAAGTGTTGTGCTTCTCTAGCAGGTCTCAGTTTAGCATAGCATCTGATAGTGTACTTAAGGAGAAACACAGCTCTACTGAAGTCAAAAAGTTACAGAGTTAAATGCATTAACTGCCTTGCTTAGCCTGGAAGGGACAACGTGGGCAGCTACCATGGAAGACCTCCCTGCACACAGAACTCTCCCTTGGTCCTCGAGATATTCTGGGTGGGCTAACCCAGCTCATCCCAGAGCTGACATGCAACACTGCTTTCCTTGTACCCTCCCTAGTATTCTCATGGTGGGGGACAGTGGAGAACAGCATTGAACTGAGGGTTCAAAGCCATACAGTCTTGCAACAAGGTAGGTCATACTACTGATGAAGCTAGAAAAGAGGCAAAGACAGGATATGGGATGAGCAGGTGAATACTGTTGGGTTTTTGGGTTTTGTTTTGTGGGGTTTTTTTGTTGGTTTGTTGGTTTTTTTTCAAATGAGAAAGATGTGTGAAGAAGTGACAACTTTTACAGAAAGGTAAGATGAGTAGGTAGGGACTAATCTATTTCCACACTCTTAAAGAACTGTTCTTTCACAGTAGCTAGCAGAAGAAAAACTGTGCAAGGCTATAAAACTCCCTTTGCAGCATGCCTGCAAACCAGCATGTTTTTTTTTCTGAACATGGGTCAGTCTGTACCACATACTGGACTTAAAGCTCTACCACACTTCAGATCTATCCCATAGCTATGCTGCACTAACCAGCAATCTCCGTCAGCTTAAGAGTACCCACGCTGCATGCTCTGAACTAGCAGCACGGGGTACTTGCTTCCTCCATGTACTGGGTCTAGTTGGGGTAGAGTTCATTTTCTTCATAGCAGCCCAAATAGTGCTGTGTTTTAGATTTGTGATTAAAATAATAATAACAAAACCACCAATGTTCTAGCTACTGCTGGACAGTGCTTGCTTAATGTCTGTTTCTCACTCTGCTCTCCCCCAGAGAGTAGTCTAGGGATGGACAAGAGACTGGGAGGCAAGACCTGAGATGGCTGACCGGAATGTGACCAAAGAGATATTCCATACCACATCATATCATGCTTAGCAATAAAACTGGGAGAGGGAATTTTACTCCTGAATAGCTGTTACTCAGAGACAGACTGGGCATCAGTCTGCTGGGAGGTGGTTAGCGATTGCCTTTGCATCACTTGCTTTTTTTCTTTTTTTTTTTTTCTTTACTTGTTAAACTGTCTTTACCTTGACCCATAATTACCTTTTTTTTTTTCACTTTTTCCTGGGAGGTTGGAGTGAGTGAGCAACTGGGAGGGAACTTAGCTGTTGGCTGGAGTCAATGCACCACAAAAGCAGGTCAAGGATAAGTATTGGTTTAGTGACTCTTAACAGGCTCTTTGTTGGTCCAGGTGAGCGCCTAGAGAGAATGTGCATTATATTCAGACTCTTTTTTCATTTTTTCTTGAATGAAAGGCCTACTCTTCCAGCTGATATGACTCATCTTCAGTCAGGTCATAAAGGGCTTCTTCATCTCACCCTGTTGTAACCAAACTTCCACCAGGTCCCTTCCTGTTCAGAATTTTCATGTTTCTTTCAAAGAAACTTTCAGAAAGCTGTCCCAGTGCTGACACACTTGTCATCACAGCAGACACATTGCGACTGTTCAACAGGACCAGCCTGCAAGTGTCACCCAGGATCAAAACCACTTCTCCTTGGCAGGTAAATCCAGCCACAAAACAGTTTTGAAGATAAAAAGCAAGCATACTCAGTGGAACAACCCACCTGCTTTCTTAGTTCCAGCAGTCCCCCGAGATGTACAGAGGTTTTAAAGGGAAAATCAGGCTTTCACAGCATTTTTACTATGCCAAGTTGACATTCAGAAATAAATTAACTACAGATGCCACAGAACTAGTCTGTAGAAGTCATGTTCTGCTTGATTTGGAAAACCTAATTGATAAGGTGCTAAGTATAATTACATTTACTTTGGGTGGAAATATTTTCTTTTCCCATGGATACAGTAGCAAGAAAGCTATACATAATGAAATGCAGCATTTAGATTATCTCTAACATTAATCATACATCGTCATGCTGTGTTCAAGTACACTTCAGCTTATCTCCTGTGCAGTGGTTTGCTTTGCCCTTTAATACCATGAAAAGTAAAGTACTTCCCTAACAAGAAACAATTTAGCAGAAAAGCAATTGCTTTGAAAGCATTATTTCTGACCAAGATTTGTTATGTCTGCCTTCTCCCATCCCATTTTGGTTGCTTTGATTTTCTCACCTGACATAAAAGATTGGTGTTCGGCCAGCGGATTTATCAGTAGAAGTGAACTGATGTAATTGCTTTTTTGTGTAGGTGAAAGCCAGGACCAAGAGTGTTTACTCTGATCCTGTGTGTCACGGAGAGTGAAGAGTGCCACAAGTTTCTTCAAATCTATCCATGTCCCTGATGTGATGAGTTATTATAGGGGAGATGTTTGACCGCAGAAAAGTTTCATGTGCCTCCATCAAGCACCCTAGAGGTCCAGTCACTTGCTGATGATTTGGGGAAAAAAGCAGGCTCTGGCAGGTTACTGGTTCTATTTCTACAAGACAGACTCTGCTTATTGCTAACTAGCATGCAAACACTGCTCTGGGGGAAGAGAAGCAAGACACTGTCAAGCCTATGCTTGTGTCTCACCATGCTTTAGCTGAGGAGCTGTGCCAAAAGCCTTTCTTTAGGAGATATAGATGGAACTTCTTGTCATCACAGCAGTACACAACGGCAGAAGGTCATGCAATATATACACTCCCAACACTCAGATACATAAAAGTCCCGCAAACACAGCAGGAGTGACATTTTAATACTACAGTAACACAGGAGAGCCTTAGGAATCTAAAAATGATCTCAGTATATGCAAAGTGAGATTGTGTAGACGTGGTGCTTAGAGACATGGTTTAGTGGTGGACTTGACAGTGTTAGGTTTACAGCTGTACTCAATGATCTTAAGGATCTTTTACAACCTAAATGATTCCATGATTCTAAGAGAAAACATAGCACATGAGAGCAAGAGCTTGACCAAGCTACTCACCTAGGCTTCCCCAAAATGACAGAGAAACTCCTAAAGAAAGAAGAAGAACTCTTGCCTCTTTCCACTAGGACACTTTCCTTAGTCCCAAATAAGGCTAAAGCCACAAGAGCTATCACTCCAGTTGCCCAAGCAACAGATGGTCCATAGCAGCTTAAGAACATCTGGAAGGTGAAGGCTATGTGACATTTTTCCTCTCTACCACCGATCTCATGAACTCACAAACATATAATAGGAGAATGGCTGAAGAAAGCAAAGGAGATACAATATACATTGCATTTCCTGGCACTGCTGTTGTAGTCCAAACAGACAAAAGAGAGCCCACAGATGTTGTTCTTCAAATCAAGCATTGAGGTGCTTTTGGAAGTGGTATCGTTTGAAAATCAAGTTTTTACAAAGCACCCCACAAAACACAGGACTGTTTCCTTCTATCCCCAAAAACTGAAATAACTACTTCAAGCCTGAATTTTTCCCTTTGTTCAAGTACAAGTCCTATGTATTAAACATATAATGGTTTTTAAATGGACACTTCATTCACTTGCTTGAAATACATGCAAAGGATGAAACATTCATTTCCCTGTGTAACTGAGGCTTAGTCTTTCTCCTGTCATGAAATTTGTGAACTGAGCTTGAAATACAGTAGTGCAAGGCTTTTCATTTTCAGAGAAGCTACCTGGAAGCAAAAGCAGAGTGTTGGTTCTCAAGTCCATTTCAATAAACACCAAGTTGGTCCCTTTCTAAAAAGGGCAGCAATTCATCTTTTAGGAAAACTGTAGATGAGTCAGACAAACACAACTTGGTCAGAAATGCTTGACTTGGAAGCCAAGATTGTAGGAACACGGGAAGATCTTTGTCCCCTCAAACTTTTAAAGTCTAACTTAAAATCTCTAGTGAAATTTAGGTGGGATACTTATATGAGGCAGGCCCTTTGAAAAAAGAGTGATTAACCTTTTTAGAGCGCGTATACTGGATGATAAAGGTAGCAAATAGTACTAAAGAAGAAAATGGCCAGATCATACATTAAAGCAGAACATTGGTAACAAACAGTGTCATTCTCTGAGAGAGTAAAGAGTTAGATTTTTTCCAACTTTTTGGGGAGAGAGAAAAAGAAGAATCTTATCTGAATGAGATGGAATTGACCTAGTTTTGGCTTACATGAATTTCTTTCTTTTAAAAAAAAGTACAAATAAAGTATTGCAGATCTGACTTCCCAAGCCCTCAGTCCTTTACATTAAACAGCTTTAGGAATTGGTGGTGCATAAAATTCTGGTATATTCTGAATTGCACTGATATCAGAAAATGCCATGGTCAGTTGATACAAGGTGTGACAAATGGCCCTAAATCATTACTTGTACAGACTACCATTAGAAAGGAAGGACGTTTCTCTATTGTCGTTAGTGTCTGTAAAAGCTTATGTTCCAAAGTCTGAAATGATTATGCAGGGACCATTTCTCTGCCTAGTTTCCTCCTCCCTCTCTCCATAACAAAGCCATTGGACTAGAACTCTGTACCATGATCTCTGCCATCCCACTACCACAACCGGTACCAATAACTCAATATTAACTGTTAAAACATCAGTACTCATCCCATCCACCACTTGGCTTCTCTTTAACATGTCTGTGGACTTCTTTGCACCACACATTCATGTCCAACAGGATATCAAGTTCTTTTGAAACCTACCAGTTAGGACTGCAATAACTGTTGTTCCCTCATCTTCAGCCGGGCTTCCTGAGTTCATTCAGCCTTGTTGCATCTGCATTCACTGACCTCTAGCAACTTTGGGGCTTGTTGACCAACTGTGCTGTGGTGAAACTTTTTCAAAGGTTCATTTCCTACCCTTTTAACAAAGGTAATGGTATGACAATAAGAAGGGTATTCAATTAGGTCTCATGATCATGGAAAAAAATTATTGTGTAGGCTTAGTTCTTGAACAAAAAAGACAGAGTCATAGAATCATTTAGGTTAGAAAAGACCCTTAAGATCAGCAAGTCCAAATGTAAACCTAAGACTACTAATTTCACTGCTAAGCCATATCTATATGTCTTTTAAATACCTCCAGGGATGATGACTCAACCATTCCCCTGGGCAGCCTGTTCCAATGCTTGACAACCCTTTCAGTGAAGAAATTTTTCCTAATATCCAATCTAAACCTCCTCTGGAGCAACTTGAGGCCATTTCCTCTTGTCCTATCCCTTGTTACTTTGGAAAAAAAGGCTGACATCCACCTCACTACAACATCCTTTCAGGTAGTTGTAGAGAGCGATAAAATCTCCCCTCAGCCTCCTTTTCTTCAGGCTGAACAACCCCAGTTCCCTCAGCTGCTCCTCACTGGATATGTTCTCTAGACCCTTCACCAGCTTCGTTGGTCTTCTTTGGACACGCTCCAGTGCCTCAGTATCTTTCTTGTAGCGAAGGGCCCAAAACCGAACACAGTATTTGACATGCAGTCTCACCAGTGCCGAGTACGGGGGACAATGACTTCTCTACTCCTGCTGGTCACACTTTTTTTAATACAAGCCAGAATGCTGTTGGCCTTCTTGGCCACCTGGGCACACTGCTGACTGTCGACTAACACCCCCAGGTCCTTTTCCACCATGCAGCTTTCCAGTCACTCTTCCCCAAGCTTATAGCATTGCATCGAGTTGTTATGACCCAAGTGCAGGACCCGGCACTTAGCCTTAATACCTATATATTAGATACAATGAACAGAAACACAGCTAGCTTTACAGAATGAGGAGCTTCATGGGGAGCTCATAGGGCCATAAAAATTATCAGAGGGATGGAGCACCTCTCCTATGATGAAAGGCTGAAGAGAGTTGGGGCTGTTCAGCCTGGAGAAGAGAAGGCTCTGGGGACACCTTATATTAGCCTTCCAAGACCTAAACGGGGCTTATAAGAAAGATGGGGACAAAATTTTTAGCAGGGCCTGTTGCGATAGGACAAGAGATAATGGTTTTAAACTAAAAGAGGTGTGATGGTTTAGCCCAAATCACCACACAGTTTCTCGCTCACTCTCCCCCTCCCCAGGGGGATGGGGGAGAGAATTGGGAAGGAAGGAGAACTCGTGGGTTGAGATGAAGACAATTTACTAAAATAAAAGGGAAAACTACAATAATAACAGAATTTATTATATTATATTAAAAATATACAAAGTGAACAATATGTGTTTTCTCACCACCCGATGTCCCAATGACCGATACAGCCCGTCCCAAGCAGCGATCACGGAAACAAAACCGAGCAGCAAGCAAAGGAGCAAAAGGGAGCCAGCAAGGCAGGGGGAACGATGCCAGCGAAAACAAGCAGGAAGGATGGATGCCAGGAAGGCAGATACCAACCCTCGCCTGCGCCCACTTATATACTGAGCATGACGTTTATGGCATGGAATACTCTCTTTGGCCAGTTTGGATCAATTATGCTGTCTGTCTTTCTCCCAGCTTCCTGCATCTGCAAATTAGCAAGACTTGGAAAGCAGGACGGTGTCCTTGGTCTCATTCACAACAACTGGTATCATCAGGGTGTTTATGAACATTCTTCACACACAAAATCCAAAACATACCAGCTACTGAGAGGAAAAATTAACTCCATCCCTGCCAAAACCAGGACAGTATCCACCCCTTATTCCATACCATCTACGTCATGCATATACATATATATAATATATACACACACATAGATGTAACTCCTTCAATCTATGGGCTATCCCTCCAAAGTCTGTTGAGTTCATTTAGTCCATGACTTTGGGTTCCATCTGTCATACAGTCTTTCAGGACAAGAGAGATGGTATGTAGTATGGGACTGTTGCATGCTGCATCTGGAACTCGCAGTTGGTACATCTAGCGTGGCTGGTGTATCATGTCCATGGTCTGCAAGTTGAAGATGTTGATCTTGAGGAAATTGTTGGGCGCCAGTTCCTGTTCCATCATCGTTGCATCTCTCTTGGTTTTATTGAATCTCATTCTTCACTGATCAGGGTGTTCTTGCTGCAATACCTTTGATATGACATATAAGAACTATGGAAATGATTATATACAGTTCAAATTATTGGCTGTTCTCACCTAAAATCAGATCTCCTTGAGGTACACATCGGACTTCCCCATCCTCCCGCATCACCCACCAAGTACATCTAGGTCCTTGAGCAAAAGCAATCCCACGGGTGGGTTTGCCTTTGCCCAGGAGAGGAATAACCCAGACCGTCTTTCCTAACATATTCCTTAGATGCACTACAGGGACTTTATCACCTCTACAACATGTAACAGTTCTGACTGGGCAGGGCCAGCTCGATTGGTGGATCCCTGAGTGTTAACTAACCAAGTAGCTTTTGCTAAATGTTTGTCCCAATTTTTGAAGGTCCCACCACCCATTGCTTTCAGTGTAGTTTTCAGCAGTCCATTGTACTGTTCAATCTTTGCAGAGGCTGGTGTGTGATAGGGGATGTGATATACCCACTCAATGCCGTGCTCTTTGGCCCAGGTATCTATGAGATTGTTTTGGAAATGAGTCCTGTTGTCTGACTAAATTCTTTCTGGAGTACCATGTCGCCAGAGAACTTGCTTCTCAAGGCCCAAGATGGTGTTTCGGGCAGTGGCATGGGGTACAGGATAAGTCTCTAGCCACCCAGTGGTGGCTTCCACCATTGTAAGCACATGGCGCTTACCTTGTCGGGTTTGTGGGAGTGTGATGTAATCAATTTGCCAGGCCTCTCCATACTTATACTTCAGCCATCGTTCCCCATACCAAAGAGGCTTTAACCGCTTGGCTTGCTTAATTGCAGCGCATGTTTCACATTCATGGATAACCTGTGCAACAGTATCCATGGTCAAGTCCACCCCTCGATCATGAGCCCATTTGTATGTTGCATCTCTTCCTTGATGGCCCGAGGTGTCATGAGCCCACCGAGCTAAAAATAGTTCACTTCTATGTTGCCAGTCTAGGTCCACTTGGGAAACTTTAATCTTAGCAGCCTGATCCACCTTTTGGTTATTTTGGTGTTCTTCTGTGGCTCGACTCTTGGGTACGTGGGCATCTACATGACGTACTTTTACAACGAGATTCTCTAACCGGGCAGCAATATCTTGCCACAGTGCGGCAGCCCAGATGGGCTTGCCTCTGCGCTGCCAGTTGCTGTGCTTCGATTGCTTTAACCACCCCCACAGAGCATTTGCCACCATCCATGAGTCAGTGTAGAGATAGAGTTTTGGTCATTTTTCCCATTCAGCGATGTCCAAAGCCAACTGGATGGCCTTCACCTCTGCAAACTGACTCAATTCACCTTGGCCGTCAGTAGCTTCTGCAACTCGTCGTGTAGGACTCCACACAGCAGCTTTCCACTTCCGATGTTTTCCTATAATACGACAGGACCCATCAGTGAACAGGGCGTATCTCTTCTCATCTTCTGGTAAATTATTATATGGTGGGGCTTCTTCAGCACGTGTCACCTCTTCCTCCGGTGGCATTCCAAAATCTTTGCCTTCTGGCCAATCTGTGATCACTTCTAAGATTCCTGGGCGATTGGGGTTTCCTATTTGGGCTCGCTGTGTGATCAGTGCGACCCATTTACTCCATGTGGCATCAGTTGCATGATGTGTAGAGGGGACCTTCCCTTTGAACATCCAGCCCAGCACTGGCAGTCGGGGTGCCAGGAGGAGCTGTGCTTCAGTACCAATCACTTCTGAAGCAGCTCGAACTCCTTTGCATGCTGCCAGTATCTCTTTTTCAGTTGGAGTATAGCAGGCCTCAGATCCTCTATATCCCCGGCCCCAAAAGCCTAGGGGTCGACCTCGAGTCTCCCCTGGTGTTCTCTGCCAAAGACTCCAGGTAGGGCCATTCTCCCCACCTGCGGTGTAGAGGATGTTTTTAACATCTTGCCCTGTCCAGACTGGCCCAAGGGCTACTGCATGAACAATCTCCTGTTTAATTTGTTCAAAGGCTTGTTGTTGTTCAGGGCCCCATTTACAATCATTCCTCTTTCGAGTCACTTCATAGAGAGGGCTTACAATCATACTGTAATTTGGAAAATGCATTCTCCAGAAACCCACAACGCCCAAGAAAGCCTGTGTTTCCTTTTTGTTAGTCGGTGGAGCCATAGCTGTTATTTTGTTGACCACATCCATTGGAATGTGACGACGTCCATCTTGCCATTTTACTCCTAAAAACTGGATCTCTTGTGCAGGCCCCTTGACTTTGCTTTGTTTTATGGCAAAACCGGCTTTCAGAAGGATTATTTTCTCTCCTTTTTCAAAAACTTCTGCTGCTGTGTTGCCCCATACAATGATGTCATCAATGTATTGCAGGTGCTCTGGAGCTCCACCCTTTTCTAGTACAGTCTGGATCAGTCCATGGCAAATGGTGGGGCTGTGTTTCCACCCCTGGGGCAATCGATTCCAGGTGTACTGGACACCCCTCCAAGTGAAAGCAAACTGTGGCCTGCATTCTGGTGCCAAAGGGATGGAGAAGAACGCATTGGCAATATCGATGGTGGCATACCACTTGGCTGCTTTTGACTCCAGTTCATACTGAAGTTCTAGCATGTCCGGCACGGCAGCACTCATTGGTGGTGTTACCTCATTCAGGCCACGATAGTCCACTGTTAGTCTCCACTCTCCGTTAGATTTTCTCACTGGCCATATGGGACTGTTAAAGGGTGAGCGGGACTTGCTGATCACTCCCTGGCTCTCCAGTCGACGAATCAGCTTGAGGATGGGGATTGTGGAGTCTCGGTTGGTGCGGTATTGCCGCCGGTGCACTGTGGTGGTAGCAATTGGTACCTGTTGTTCCTCAACCTTCAGTAATCCCACAACAGAAGGGTCCTTTGAGAGCTTGGGCAAGGTGGCCAGCTGTTTATTGTCCTCCGTCTCCACAGTGGCTATACCAAAAACCCACCGGTACCCTCTTGGGTCTTTGAAATACCCACTCCTGAGGTAATCTATACCAAGAATGCATGGAGCATCTGGGCCAGTCACTATGGGGTGCTTTTGCCACTCATTTCCAGTCAAACTTACTTCAGCCTCCAATACAGTCAGTTCTTGGGATCCTCCTGTCACTCCAGAAATACAAATGGGTTCTGCCCCTTTATAGCTTGATGGCATTAGGGTACACTGTGCACCAGTGTCTACTAGAGCCTTATACTCTCGTGGGTCTGATGTGCCAGGCCATTTAATCCATACAGTCCAATAAACTCTGTTGTCCCTCTCCTCCGCCTGGCTGGAGGCAGGGCCCCTCTGATCCTGTTCATAATATTCATCGCTCACTTCCTGTGAATATGAATCAGAATTCCCTTCCATAGGATCATAGGTAAGATCAGCCCTTCTATTCCGTCTGGGGAACTGTCCACTGGAGACCGGAGCAGCAGTTTTCCGGGGAGAACCTCTATTTGCAAATGTCTTTCCCCGCAGCTCATGTACCCATGCCTCTAGGTCTCAGGTAGGTTTCCCATCTCACTTTCTCATGTCCTCTCCTTGGTCACGCAAGGTAAACCACAGGATACCTCGCCGTGTGTACCGTCTCTCTTGAGCAGGGAAACGTTTACTCCTAATAGCTGAAATACTGCTCTGTATGGGCGGGGAGTAGGACCTATCCTCTTTTAACTGCTGGACCTCCCGAGACAGTTTCTCCACAGCTGAGACGAGGGAAGAAGAGAGAGTGTCTTCATATTGCCGGAGCTGAGTAGCCAATTCATCTATTGTTGGTCCCTCTCCCTCTTTCCAGAGCATAATTGCCAATGAATTGGCATATGATGATGGTACACTCCGTAGAAACTTCTGCCACATGAGCCGTCTGCACCGGACTTCATCTGGATCTTGGGGTGACTCCTCACTGTCTAGGTCACTATAAATGGCTTCCAGCACAGCTAATTCCCTTAGGTACTGGATACCTCTCTCTATAGTGGTCCACTTGCCTGGATGGTAAGTAACATCTTCCTTGAAGGGATATCTTTCCTTCATACTTGACAGGAGCCGCCTCCAGAGGCTGAGAGCTTGTGCACCTCTTCCAATCACTTTGTCAATGCCTGCTTCCCTAGAAAGGGATCCCAGCTGTTTAGCTTCCTTACCTTCTAATTACAGGCTACTGGCCCCATTATCCCAGCATCGAAGCAATCAGGTGAGAAAGTGCTCGCCTGGACGGCAGCCAAAATCTTTTCGTATGTCTCGCAACTCATTCAGGGATAAGGATCGGGTGGTTTCAGTCTCATTTATGAGTTCCTCTCTCATGAGTTCCTCTCTCATGAGTTCCTCTTCTTCTTCCCCTGTTCGTGATGGTCCGGGTTTTCCCTCATCCCTTACTAAACGAGCTGACTTTCGCTTCCAAGATTTCTTCTTCTGTACAGGGGCGACTGATACTGACACAGGTTGGTTCTCTGATTCGGCTGCAGTGCCAGTAGCTAGAGTTGGAGTAGCCGCAGTGCCTGTCATTGGGGCTGGAGTAGCCACAGGGCCGGTAGCTGGGGCTGGAGCAGCCGCAGTGCCGGTAGCCGGGGCTGGAGTAGCCACAGGGCTGGTAGCTGGGGCTGGAGTAGCCGCAGGGCCGGTAGCCGGGGCTGGAGTAGCCATGGTATTGGTCGGTTGATTTTTTCTCCCTTCTTCCTGAAGGTGCTGCACGTTAAGCAGTGTTTGGTAGATACTAGCCAGTGCCCAGCACAAAGCGGTAAGCTTTGCCTCTTTAGAATAGCTATGGCATTTTTCTTTCAAATATTCAATCACTTCATCTGGATTCTGTAGTTGTTCGGGAGCGAAGTTCCAGACCATTGGAGGTGAGAAGTTCTCTAGGTACCTGCCTGTCTTCTCCCACATACCATGCCACCCCTGCCCCTCCAACCTCCAATAAGGATATTAAAAATATACAAAGTGAACAATATGTGTTTTCTACCACCTGATGTCCCAATGACCGATACAGCCCGTCCCAAGCAGCGATCACGGAAACAAAACCGAGCAGCAAGCAAAGGAGCAAAAGGGAGCCAGCAAGGCAGGGGGAACGATGCCAGCGAAAACAAGCAGGAAGGATGGATGCCAGGAAGGCAGATACCAACCCTCGCCTGCGCCCACTTATATACTGAGCATGACGTTTATGGCATGGAATACTCTCTTTGGCCAGTTTGGATCAATTATGCTGTCTGTCTTTCTCCCAGCTTCCTGCATCTGCAAATTAGCGAGACTTGGAAAGCAGGACGGTGTCCTTGGTCTCATTCACAACAACTGGTATCATCAGGGTGTTTATGAACATTCTTCACACACGAAATCCAAAACATACCAGCTACTGAGAGGAAAAATTAACTCCATCCCTGCCAAAACCAGGACAAGAGGGTAGGTGTAGAATAAATATAAGGAAGAATTTTATTTTTTTTTTTTTACGATGAGGGTGGTGAAACCCTGGAACAGGTTTCCCAGAAAGGTGGTAGATGCCCCATCCCTGGAAACATTCAAGGTCAGGTTGGATGGGACTCTGAACAACCTGATCTAGTTGATCCCTGCTTATTGCAGGGGAGGTTGGACTAGAGGACCTTTAAAGGTTCCTTCCAACCCAAACTATTCTACAATTCTATTGATTTTATTTGACATGAAGAAAGTGCAAACTCAGTGTATTTTTCACAGATACTAATGCAGCAACTGGGAATGCTACGAATGAAGGCTTCAAAATTTCTTCCATTATTTGCTTTTAAGCAAACTATAGAGCCGAGTCTCAGAAATGTTGAAATATTTTCTCACAAATGCTGAAAATTAGAACATCCAGGGGGAAAAAAAAAGAAAACCTGTGAAATTTGCTCTTCTCCTGCCAGACCTACAGAGTGGGCCCAGGTTGGGGGAGGTGGTATTGGCTCTCCGGTGAGTTAGCCAGCATCAGAGTCCCTCTAGCAGTTGGAGCAATTAACAGTTATACCTGAGCTGTGTCCTGTGGAAACAGAGCAGAAGAATGGAAGTATGCACTACAAAGCACTGAGCTGCTCAGACGCGGGATGCAGGAGGACTTCTGAAAAAGGACAGAGAACAGCAATTCTTCACCCCTTAGTTCTTCACAAAGTGGCTACTATGCAAGTGCACATTTGGCGTGGTGTGTGACATACAATATATATTGTAAAAATCTTGACTGTGAGCCAGCTACCTAAACCTCTGCTGACATCTGGTGCTGAATAGAAAAGGAGTATGAGTTTTTCAGTGCAATTAAGTTTTCAAGTTTGAAGCAGTATCTTACAGGACAAAAGCTTCATTTCTTCAGTCCGTCTCCCAAAGCAGCAGTCTTCCACACAGCCTGCCTTGCATGCCCACATTTATAGAGAAGCTTGGTTCAGACAGATCCTCTTTATGAATATTTGAAGTTAACAATGAGCAGACAACTGAATGTCACATATTAATCAGTGGTAACATCTAATTTTTGTCAAGATTTGAGTTCCTCATAAAGCACAGAGTTGACTTTGTAAATGAAGACACCTAAACTGGGATACATTTTGGGGCTTGCAATACACTTCTTGAGAAAACCGACTAAAATATAAAAATATATATATGAGTTTCCTCATCAAAATCTGGTGTGCTTTAACTGTCGGAGTACTTTTAAAAAGAGTCTAAATTTGAGTAGGAAAGGTTCTGTGGATCTCGAAGTCTAAGATTTCTTTCCAAGTACTGTGAAATTTGCCCTTGGCAGTATTAAAAGATTTATCCCAACATTATCTATGCTCAGCAAGCATTTGCTTGTAATGTGGTGTCCTGTAAATAAAATGTAAACCAGAACACTCAATTCAGTAATACCACTACTTAATGTAGGAAACACCATAGTGGCACATGACAGGCATTATTCAATAAAGAGAGTTTTTGTAGACTTGGCCTACTCTTCAAGCATTTAAAAGCAATAAAGGAGATTTTTCCTTTCCCACTTTGTCCCTTGCAAATAATTCATTATCTGTTGTATAGAATAACGTAATACCTGATTAACTGGACAGATAATGATCCATCTAGTATCTTCTTTCCAGAACCCAGTAGCAGGTGCTTTGGATAAAAGGAAAAAATACCATAAACTGGTATTCCCCTCAGTATTCACTATCAAATTCCAGCTATCATTGGTTTGTGAGCTAAGACGACCCCTAACCCTAAAACCTATTCCTCTTTGCTTAGTAGATTTAACAGCTCCACTTATTCAACCTATTCATTTTTTAAATATTTTACGCATTTGGACAATAACAAGAAGCCCCATAGTTTGTCTTTACAAATTTATCTTTCAGAAAAGTAAGAGAGACTTCAAGAGAGATGTAATCTGTTTTCATAGCCATAACATCCTAATCTCCAATAGTTAGGGCCAGATAAGCTAATAAGGTAATACTTTTGCGCAAAGGCATCAACTATTTTAACTTTGCTAGTGAGTTAACCAGAACTTACACTTCTCTTTCAACTTTGATTTTCCATCTGTTTCTGTAGGTCTAAACACAGTATTGCCAGGAAAAGAACTCAAGATGATTTGTAAATCCATTTTTGTAAGATGATCTCAGGACAAAAGTATTTCAAAAGAGCTCTTAATTTGTACTGCTTCTGTAAACTTCCAGAAGGCATGAAATTCATTAAATATATCAGTTAAACAAAAAAAAAAAACATTGCTCAAAATGTTTCCATGCTTGCAGAAAACTATCCTTTTTTTTTTTTTTTTTCATTTCCAGAGAAAAAGGGTGAGCTATCTGCATTCAGTCTGGGGAAGCTCATGTGTTACACAACCACTGAGGATTAAATCAGATGATTTATTGCAAAATGGCCTGAAACAAAAGTCAGCACCATTTCCATGTAGGCAACTTGTTACACATAATAGAAACATGTTAAGTAGGCTATATGGATATAATCTGTCTGGATTTTAAAGTGTTTGCAGAGGCCTTCCATGGAAAATCTTTGAGGAAAATATATAGGCATGGAATGGAAAGGGGAAGTGCTGTGACAGATAAAACTAGTCAGGAGAAGACAGATCAAGTAATGAGAATGAACAGCCAGCCCACAACATGGCAAAGCATGTGGTGTATTCTGACATGGTTTGCATAATGAAGAAGTCAGTTAGGACATAATAGTTAAGGCTGAACTAAGTCTGAATCATTGCTTTGAAATCCAAATAAACTATTATGTATGTGGGGAAAAAAGTACTCCCCTAAGTTATATTGCTGTTGCTTTAGCTAGAAAATGAGCTTCAAGCTGGTTTTCAAATAAACATAGGATTTTAGTTACGAAACCTAATCTTAAAAATGGCTCTTTTCACCTTGTGCCAGATTTATGTTTCCACTTAGCTCAGTAATGGAAAAACTCAGAATCTTCTCATATACTTAAACTGTCTGAAGTCTTGTTCATAGGTTACTGCTGAAGAATTCCCCTCATTTCTGTATGTCCCTAACTGAAAGATTTCTTTATTGCAGAAACAGATGCAAAATGTCCTGGTAACTTATCAATAATCATGGTCTTCAAATGCTTGGTGTCTCTCATTCATAAGGCAAAAAAAAAAAGGCCATGGGCAAGGAGTGCAATTAACCTTCAGACTATGCCTCTTTCTGGAGTGCCTTTCTGCCTGTCTATACTGGGGACTCTTGTCTTCCCTGGACACTGCAGAGTTTCCCTCTAGGAGCAAAGAAATCCATAGCAACTCAGAGAGGCGGATCTGCATCATCACTCCAAGCTGTACCCACAGGGCCAGAGAGCCATCACTGAAAGCATGCAGTTCTTTGAACACTTTCCTAAAACGAAAAATGTTATGGACACTGCTGCCCGCAAATTAGTATTATTGCCAAAGTGGTCATTCCTCCCAAACATTTGAAGACATATGTCAGGGGCTGCATCTCTTCACAAAGGAGGACAAAAATGGGTTACAAAGGTGAAGGGTAGAGTTAAGAAAAACAGATGAAGAAGGAACAGGGGTCACTGGGATCAGAGAGCAGCTGTAAATGCTGACTGTTGGCCTGATGCACAACATCTGCTCTGTTTGCATCTGCAGAGCAGGAAATTGCCATTCCCTGGCAGTGCTAAGAGTGTGCAAATTTGGTGTAGCACATCACAGGAGGAATGATCCAAAATGTGACCCATCCCAAACAGTAAAGTTTCACTGAGTGTAAAAACAAAAGATGTGTTGGCAGCAGAACAGGTCCTTGATAACAGCTGTTTGGTAGTGATATAAAATAAGCTATCTTTGAAATGCATATGTAAGAAAAAGCTAATATAATAGTAGTTCTTTTAAAATGAGATGAAGAGGTAGAAGAATTTATTCATGTCCATTTTGTTATAACGAAATCTATAGTAAGGAAGAAGACAACTTTTTAATAATAGAAAGGTCTATTTCTGCTAAGACACTCATCTTCACAATTGCAAATGAGTTGTTTGTGCAGAAATAGTAGTTTGGAAGAACAATTTAGTTTTGTAATAACCCCTCTGATTGTGATGAGTCAGTTAAAGCTCCCATTTTCACATCTTCCTTCTGCCACTGAAAAAACAACTTTGTTTTCATATTGCTAAAACACTCCAGCAAACTCCGGTATTTGCTAGCATTATTGGTGGGTATAAATAGAGCATTTTTTATGCCATAAGGAAACTGCAGCTGCTTGCTGAATACAGACAGAATGCAAATGTTTTGCACTTGTTACAGATCCACATGCTCATATCTTCTCCTCCAAGCTGCTCTTCTCTGAACAAATTTCCCTGGAGCCAAGTCTTCACTAAGTGCGTCATGTTTACATAATAAGGAAGATGCCTGCTTGGGGTCTCTTTCGAAGTTGCTCCAGGTTAATTACTGTGGGTTGAGACTGAGTGAGAATCACAGGCACCTCATGTCTTGTGCTTAGTAGCTCAGTTTGCAAACAGTCCTCCAAAACATGGCTTTGGCTTACCTGTGGCATGGTGGAAGGGTGTGTCTTGACCCCTTCAAACCTTATTTAAACTTCAGCAAATGATCTCTTTGTTAATGTATTACATGAACTGCTGAAAAAAATTAGTCCATTTTACTCCCTCAGCTTTCATTGACAAAGATCCAATTTTCCTTCATGTTGGGATTCTGCCCCTCCACACTAACCTCTCCTGGAGCGGTAAAAGAGAACTTAAGAATTACACCCTCAATGTCTTGCTTCAGGCATGCATTATTATTGCATGAATACACCTATTCTTGGACTTAAAATAGCAAAGAGGACATGTGGCTTGAGTCATGTGTATCCAATTGACTGAAACTGAAGAGTAACGAGAACCAAGCATCATACTGCCATTTCACCAAGACATGAAGGGAATTATGTTTAGATGTCTATAGCAGATATTAAGAAGGATTTTTATCAGCAGCACATTTGCTAATCAACAGCTAATAAGAGACATCCCCGTTTTACATTTTGCCTAAGATTCTGCTGTAATACAAAAATACATGTGTATATCCTTTACAGCATAAGTTAACTCAGAAGATTCTGCACCAGCTGTCAGTAAAACGCAAGCAAGGTACATTACCCAAAAGCCTATCAGAGCAGCAATAAGCTGCTCCCGTAAGCTTTTAAACATGGTAACATAAAATATAATTATATTCATAGAATCACAGAACGGGTGAGGTTGCAAGAGACCTCTGGAGGTCATCTGGTCCAGCCCCCTTGCTTAGGCAGGACCACATACAGCAGGTAATCCAGGACCATCTCCAGGTGACTTTTGAGTATCTCCAAGGAAGGAGACTCCACAACCTCTCTTTTAGCCTTCTTTGTTGCAAGGGCACATTGCTAGTTCATGGTCAACTTGATATCCACCAGAACCCCCAAGGTCCATTTCTGGCAAGCTGCTTTCCAGCTGGGTGGACCCCAGTGTGTGCTGGTGCGTAGCGTTGTTCCTTCCCAGTTGCAGTACTTTGTACTTTCCCTTGCTGAATGTCTTGAGGGTCTTGCCAGCCCATTTCTCCAGCCTGTCAGGAAGCCCCTGGATGGCAGCACAACTCTCTAGTGTATTAGCCACTTCCTCCCAGTTTTGTATAGCAAACCTGCTTATGCACACTCTGCCCCAGCATCCAGATCATATGCAAATGGACAGGATTCGTCCCAGTGTTGACTCCTGGTATGCACCACTAGGTACTGGCCTCCAACTTTGTGCCACTGATCACTAGCCTCTGAGCCTGGCCATTCAGCCAGTTCTCAACCCACTTCAAACTGGAGGAGGATTGCTCATCCAGCCCATAATTCATCAGCTTCTCTATGAGGATGTTATAGGAGATAGGATTGAAAATCCTACTGAAGTCAAGGTAGAAAATATTGACTGCTCTCCCCTTGTCTACCAAGTCAGTCATCTCATTGAAGGTTATCAAATTGGTCAAGCATTCCCCTGGTGAATCTGGGCTGACACTACTGTCAATCACCTTTATATTCAAGCTAGTAATTTGGCTTCTAGAATATTACTAAGACTCTGTTGTTCATTTCTGTTTGGTAATAGTGGTACAGTAAGTATGAAGAAAAAGTATCATGCTTTATATCTTACTGTTGCTTATTTTGTGTGTGGTTGAAACTGCTAAAATCTTTTGATCTTATAACAGAAGCCTGGTCTGGGAAGGGCTCAGATCAAAATATAAGCTGGCACTAGCACTGCCCACTTCATCTTATCCCATAAGACCTGGTGTTCAGCAGTTACTATCACGTTATGTGAACCAGGAGTTTTGCATGCCCTTTTGAATGTATAAATCATAGAATCATAGAATGGTTAGGGTTGGAAGGGACCTTCAAAGGTCATCTAGTCCAACCCCCCTGCAAGAAGCAGGGATATCCCCGACTAGATCAAGTTGCTCAAAGCCTCATCCAGCCTGGCCTTGAATGTTTCCGGGGATGGGGCAACAACCATCTCTCTGGGCAACCTGTTCCAGTGTTCTACAACTCGCATTGTAAAAAGTTTTTTCCTAATATCCAATCTAAATCTACCTCCCTCTATCTTAAAACCATTGCCCCTCGTCCTATCACAACAGGTCCTACTGAACAGCCTCTCCCCATCTTTCTTGTAGGCTGTGGGATGTACAAACAGTACCAACAATAGTGAAGATTGATGCTCCCCTACAGCATATTTCTCCCAACCTCCTTAAGAAAAACCACCAGAAATACTGTGGGGGAAGCAGGACAGATTTCAGAGGAGAGGAGCTCTGGCAGTGTGACTTATAGAGCAATTATTTGTGATCTTTTAGATGAATTTATAACATACATTTCAATGACTTTCTCTTTTCACCAAAATTGACATATGACCTAAAAGATACTCAGTGTACAAGCAAGAAGCACCTTGCCTATGTCTCAGCTGCAGCTGAGAAAAACCTCAACTACTTTGCTCAAAAGTATTTACATACATCTGGATTACTGAAAAGAATTATCTTGTATCCCAACCTTGCAACAGCCCGAGCCTTGTTGGCTTTGTGTTTACTCACAGCGCATAAATTCCAATCATTTTTTTTTTCTTTCCTTGGACATCAGCTTGAGTCGTCTTTTTACTTAGAATAGATTAAACACTTTTTGGTGTGAAGTTGTAAAACTGAGGAAGACTGGGCACAAGCCATCATGCTGGAGACTCAGGATCTTGTTTCTGTCTCAGCCATCATTAGAAGTTTGACCTTGAGATTACAGTTTCACTGTGTCTAGGCTTCTTGGCACCAGAATGGCTTAGCACAGTGGGGCTGAAGCTCAAAAGGGAACTCCATGCACCACTATAAATTTCTACACATTATTTTGCTGAAGATTCTAGAGTGACCTTGTCTCATAGAAGTAATCCTAAAACTATAAAACTAAAATCCATGTTATTGCACAGAGACGAAGTGCAAGAGTAGGAGGCACATAGTTCTCGATACTTTTCTGAACAAGAATAGACAAGGTTGTAGCCTCGAGCAGCTAGAAAATGTCCCCCCAAAAGCACACACAGTCCAGAGGACTTTGCTTTGTATTTGAAAGGGTGAGAAAAGGTCCCACAGTACCATAACAAGGCCTGAATATTCCCATTTTGTCCTCAGTATTTTTTCTGATGTGCATTTTGGCTTAGACTAGCTAATAGTGGCCCAGTTAGTCCTTTCCATTTCTCTCTCACACTCACACACAATTATTAATGCAAACATGGATGCATTTTAACCACCACAAGATAGACACAAAGCAAGCATATAACAATGCAGATCTCCAAGCATTAATATATGGAGAAGGGGAACAATCTCTGACAACTGCTTTCTTCTTGTACTGAACAGAGAACTTAAAGCTCAGCATTACCTACAAGCTATTTCTGCCTCACTACAGAGATTCCTTCCAGCACTTCCCTCCAGATTCTGCAAAAGGTAGTCCTTGTGATCTCAGGTGCATGAGGTAAAAGTGAGAGAAGCAGAGTATATTCTGAATGAGAGGAGCAGAATATATATTTTGGACCGCAAGATGGAGCAGGACTCCCGCCTGAGCACATCCTAGCAGTATATGAAGCTGCGATGCTGTTAAGCCTTACAGTTTTCAGAGCAAAAGTAAGTGAGGCCAGGACATTATAATCAGGCAGTGGTAAGTAAGTCTGAGACACCAGGTTAATTTCATGCATCTTGCCTTTTTAATAAAGTCATGATATTAAGACTCAGGCATGATATTAAGTTCCACTGGGTGACTTTTGTTCAGCTAGTTGATGTTCTGCTTCGTCAATTTTTTTTTCTGCTTGTGCACAATAGATCATTATAATGGCAAGCCACACAGTTCAAGGCAGGTTTAGCTCAAAGAGGAGCTCCTCTGACAGCTGTATGACCAGACTAGCTACAGAGCTGTATGGGCACAGGAGCTTTGGAAGAAAGCGGTGTGTACAGCCAGCACTGTACCATTCAGATCATCCTGAATATTTAACCAGAGTAAATCCCACATTTGTAGATTTATAGGATTCAGCCATATTCCCTTGTCCTTGAACCACTTTCCCTTGTCCCATGGTTCTTGCAGTGCTCAGCAACATAAAGCTATCATTATGAGGCTTTGCCATGGCTGTGCTCTAGTCTTGGTCATCCAGACTTGCTACGCACTTGACTACTGTGTAGTAATAGTTCCTGGAAAATATTACTGCCAGGAAGCCAAGTCTTAACTCCTCCTTCCCAGCTTTACCCCAAGCTTGGCACCTGTTGATTCTGCCTCATACTGAATGACAATCAAATGAACAGCCCTTGAAAGCATTATATGGCCTGGGCTAGAAGTAGAAGTTGATTGGCTGGACCAACCTGTCCAATGGTCACTGCACCTCATTCACCATGCCAAGAATCAGTGACAGAGGTACTACAGATGTTGATGAGGCAGAGAAAACGGGCAGACTAATTCTCTGGAGGGAAGAAAACCAGAGAATAACCATTATCTACCAGAATCTTCATGTAATTGTAAATAGGGTTTGAGGTAATACATTTTGTGCTTGTTGATGGAAGGCAAGGTGAGTACCACATGCACATGGAAATGAACTTCTTGCCCTGAAACTCTGTGTTTCAGAGTAGTAATTAATGCCTCCACTTACACTACAGCATATCACTGATGTCCACAGAAGTTTACTTCAAAAAATAACTGAAGTCAGAAGGGAAGCCAAGACATTCCTATATTTGATGGTCCCCCTGCAGAAAAGAGGCACAGGGTTCTCTCCAACTATCTTGCTTTGAGTCCCTTTTCTAAGAAAATCAAATGTTATATCAGTCTAATTGCCTATTAAGCAATAACCCAAGGAGAAAATACACTGGTTGCAGGAAAGGTAGCAGGTCCTATGATTCCTGCAAGCCTATACAGGGTCTCTGCCCCAGAAGGCTACAACTCTAGCAGGCCATCTAAGAGATGCTTGGTAGTGCTTTCTCCTGGCTATTTGTAAAGTGTAAAAACAGCACAGGGAACGAAAACGAACACTGTCCACAGCAGATCTAAATGAACTGTAGTTTTCATACCTCTTGCTAGACACTGAGAGGTGAAGGACAGGCTATGAGTTGCTGTTGATATGAAAAAGCAATCTGAGACTTCCTGCCTCTGGATGAGTGAAACATTCAGTAAGAACATTACCACCAAAGCTGCTTCCAGCTGGAGCATTTTCTTATGCACAACTGTGAGACTGCTACTGTATTGCCCCCATCCCTCACATCTACTAGGTGACTTGCCAGAGGTCACCTAGTAGATATCATGTATTTGGTGTTTTCTTGCAGGAGAATTTTGCTCTAGAGTGGCCACAAGCCTTGCAGAAGCCCATGACTATAGAAGACAGTATAAAGGGATGGGAAGTCTTTTCTCCTTTGTCTTTATATGTGACCACTAGGGCTCTCCAGGGACAGCGAACTTTACTGAACAAACCAGGGAGTGTACAGTGGAAAGACATGATACAGTGGAAAGACACTGTCCTTTATGAACAGTGCAAGGACAACAACAGACAAAATTGGGGAAAAAACTGTGGTGCTAGCTAAGCATGCTGGAGATAAGTTTCTCTCATTGATAATGTGCTATAAATTAATACAGTATTTTCCGTCTACACTGCAGTTCATTCCTACGCAATAGGAAAGGTGGCAATTTCATAACCAGGGGTTGTTACTGCTGAAAGGATCCCCATGGAAAGACCACGTGATTTCTGAGTTCAGCCCAGACCAAAATCTTGCTGTCCCAAATTCCAGACTCTGACTTTTTTTATGCAGAATCCCAAATGCTTGGAAATCGTAGAGACCGTGTTTGATCTCATTACAAGCTCCTCACTAAATGTCCTCACAAAATTAAATTTCCAGCCAAAATTTACAAGTTCTACTGCTGTTTTCCCTTTGTTTGGCCCTGAAAAGTTTCACTCAAGTCCCAGACTCCAGTGAAAATTCACTCACCTTGTAGCTCTTTGCTTCCTGTTAACCACATGCACATCTCAGTTGCACTCACCCATTTATAGTGTGCCTTCAGCTGTATAAAGTTCTCGTAAGCTTCCCTTTGTGACAGCTTGTCTGATACAGCAGCAGCAAGATGACCCATACTGCCATACCAGAGTTCTCTGACATGGCAGAGACCTCACACAGAGTGACTCATTGGGTGAGTCTTGTTGAACAACCATCTTCTAAGATTTTTCCTAGCCACTTGTTACCACCTTAAGAGATGCTGTCCAGGCACCTTAGTCATGCCAAAGCACTTTTCCCTCTTTGCATCTTAGAATTAGTGCTAATATTGTCACAGTAAAATGATATTATTAATTATCATTGGTTTAAATTAACTCCCTAGCTGATGCCTTAGCAAAGTCAATTAAAAACATTTGGATGAGGCCACTTACATGCAAGATTCTCTGCTTGCCCCAGGAGCCAAAATATTCAGGGTAATTACAGACAACTCAGAGCCACCATGATGTGTAAGCCACTGTCTTGAGTACAGGGACTCATTGCTCTGGATGACTTTGAAATTTAAATCCTAGTTACACCAAACACACATGACTCTTAGATGTGATTAATGGGTTCAGTGGGTTTGATCCCAGTGCTGTAGCTCTACTTTCACACTGGAAACAGACAGCTCCATGCAAAGCGGTGCCTAAAGTGTTGAGTTTCTCTGTTAAGAAGCAAAAAGCTAAGACAGGCTGATTTTATTTGTAAGCATGTTTAGGCAGACTTTTAGCCATTTTAATGTAAACAAGCACTCACCCGATATAAGTGGTGGTCCACTAATTTCCAGCAGGGTATGCAATGCAGAGACTCAAAATTCAGACAATGTTTGGAAGATGAAAGGTTATTTCCAGTCCAGCCTTCCTGAATTCTTCCAGTCATCCAACACTTCCAGCTTTAAAGGAATTGTTTGCTCCCTGAAATATAATTTACGGAAAGAATGGGTCCAACTCAGTCCAACTCAGTCCAACTGTCACTAGTCTTTCCAATTAGAGACAGACTTTGTTCTCTGACAGCTCCCTTCTGTCACAGAAAGTAGGTGTTGTGCAGAACCCCAAATGAGACTTTTCCCCAGGAACAGTTTGGACTCCAAGGAGAAGTTCAACTTCATAATGTCAGCAAATGAGTCTTGTCCACTGAAGTCAAAGGACTCAATGGAAGAAAGGGTTGAAATCTGATGACAGCTTTTTTCTTCTCATAAAAATCACAGAGCTCACCATATGAGACGAGGATTTTAGACCCACTCAACACTGGACATTTTTAAAACACCATTTTTCTTTAAGGGACTGTCCTGGTTCTGGCTAGGATAGAGTTAATATTCACCTGAGCTGGGTGGAGAACTGGAGCTGGTAGCCCCTGGGCTGGGGCACCCAGCTGGGATAATTAACTAATTAGCTAACAGCTGGGGTTAATTTACCCAAATTAGCCAAAGGGCTATTCCATCCTATCTGACATCATGCTCAGTATACAAGTGAGGAGGGTACTGAGGGTAGCCTCCTGCTACTTGGAAGAAACTAGGTGTGGAGATTTGTTGTAAGCCATTATACTGTATTTGTATTCCATCACTGTTTTGTTTTCTTCTGTTGTTGCTGTAAAATTTTCTTTTTGTTCAATCTCAACCCACGTGGGTTTTTTTTCTGTTTTTGTTTGTTTGTTTGTTTGTTTACCAATTCTCCCTTCTGTCCCACTGGCGGGTGGGGGGGAGGGGCTGAGAGAGAGACTGTGTAGTCTGGTCCCAATCAGAGCTGACCTACAACAGGAACTTAAGTGTCATGACAGCTAAGATGAGCTTTGTTGTGCGGTGCAGGTAACTTGTCCCTGAGCAAACCTGAAATCTTGCCCCTTTTCTGCCTCAGTGCAGCTTGCCTGTTGGGATCTTCCATACTGCTGTCCTCAGGAATTTTCTGTGATTAATTTCTGGAGTCAGGAGTTACTGTGTGGATGCTTCTTGAAGACAAAACAGTGGAGCAAGTCACTATTCTACTACAGCATTTTCCTGTCTCTTTGTTTCTTTGCAGCCTTCCACACAGTCATAATTGTTTTGCTAAGTTTTCCTCATCTCTGAGTGAAATGACCTAGCTTGTATGTCAGTTAGCTTTGCCTCATCACCAGAAATAGCCTGGAACACCAGATTTTAGAGTTGCTTAACACCTCCTTCGCAGGACCCTTGAATAGTGACTTTTACAGTTCATTTTTGCTCTGCTGTGTTTAAAGTCAGACTTAGAGTCCCTAGTGCTTGTCTAAGTGGTTTTGATCTGGAAGTGATGTAGAGAAGTGAAAGAAAATCAGAAAGTGATAGATCCTGAAAAACAGATGGAGGTTGCAATTCAGCTTGACCAGGATAGATGAGCAAGCTCTGACAGTGATCTAGGTAAACAGCATTGCATTTATAGCTCTAAATCACTCAATTTCCAGATGACTGAGAGGCTCGGCTCCCCTGTGGGTATCATCAGAGATGGTGATCAAGCTTTGGTCTCTGGGACTCTTCTCCTTTGTGATATGCTCTTGCTGGAAATATTTTGCTCCATCACAGTTGAGAATCCTACATCCAGGAGTGTCTACAGGTATGATTTTAGCACCACAAAATCTGAGCCTTGAATTGAATTGTGCAATTTTTGTAGAGTAACCATGAAGATTCAGAGGTGACAGAAAGAGGGAGCTTTTTCAAAGGCATGTAGTGACAGGACAAGGGATAATGGCTTTAAAATGGAAGAGGGGAGGTTTAGATTAGACGTAAGGAAGAAATTCTTTGCTGTGGGGGTGGTGAGGCACTGGAACAGGTTGCCCAGAGAAGCTGTGGATGCCCCATCCCTGGAAGTGTTCAAGGCCAGGTTGGATGGGGCTTTGAGTGACCTGGTCTAGTGTAAAGTGACCCTGCCTATGACAGGGATGTTGGAACTAGATTATGTTTAAGGTCCGTTCCAACCCAAACCTAGAATAAAATTCTATGATTCTATGAATTTGCAGACTGGGATAGGTTGCTGTCAGCTGAGGGCTGGCTAGTAAAGAAAACCTCTCAAAAGGCTAAGAACTCAAATGATGAGGGAGCTTTCCATCCAGGCTCAGACTGAAGTTAAATAATTATCTTTTTTTATATTAGGTGGTACTTGAAGTCAAATATGAGACCTATCCAAAGCAGTATTTTCTTTGCATATATGAATGCACACAGGTTAAAATTAAGCAATGCTGGGTCACTCTGATGTCACATCCTGTGAAAATTTGCCATAGACTGAGTAAAACTTTCAGTAACTGCCATATTAGTCATTATCAGTGTTAAGATAAAGATCTGTCTTCAGAAATTAAAAAATTAATTCCAGCTGCTGCCACAATTTGATTTATGGATGCTAGTATGGCTGAAATGAATGCAGGGTTAGGCCCATGGTCCTGCTTTACTGACAGTTTCATACATTCCCCGCCCAGAAAAATACTAGGCCATGACAAGCTGCAGGTGAACCACTGCACTCTTTTTGCTTTTGTTTCCAAAGCTCATGTTCTGATAGCATCCAGTTTGACCTTCCATCGCCTTTTATAAAATAGGAAGCAGAGCTAATATATCATAGGACAGTCAGATGAAGACTACACAGATTTCAGACAAAGGGCCCTAGATAAATGGGCCATTTGTGGCAGAAGACACAGCTCGATAGGCTGTAGGATGCCTTGCTGAATTTGGACATTAACTTTGCAGGGGTGAAATGCAGAACTGGTACCATTTGCTCTCCTCCATGTTCTTGGCAAGCAAGTTTCTCTATTAATAGAGCATCAGTAGTTCACCGACCTCGCAAAGGCATTTTGAAGAGCCTTTCCTGATCCATTGATCTTAGCTTCTGTTTTCTCTGTTGAAACATAATTAACATGTTAAGGTCCTGCTTTCATTTGGAAAACACTGCAAAGTTTGCCAGATGCCATGCTGCACTACACAGCTACTCAGTGCTGCAAGTAGTGAAACAGAACGATGTTTTTTTTCTCTGTGAAGCTCTAGGCTGTGGCTCGCCTGAGCTAGCTACAGCCTCAATAATTTGCATTTCCGTGGCTCAGTGCAACTGCCACAACTTACCTGAAGAGCTAAGCAGAGAGTAGCCAACCAGTTACTTACCCAGTGTGTTATTTACTGCAATGCATTGCCCTTTAGGTGAGGAAGTTTCAGGCCAATTTGTTCTTAATGTGTTGCTTCCCTGCATGTAGCAACTGAGCTTTCTGGGGAACACATTTCCATTCTCAATGTTGGAAGAAGCAGCTTTCCTGACTTAATGACTGACTATGGTCAGAGTCACCTGAGTAGCATGCATCAAGTGAGGAGGGTAAGAAACATCAGGATTCGTACATTCCATAATTTTACCTTTCTTCTTCTTCACCTTTCAACGTATTTGGGCAGTAGTGATATAAAAATCATAGATGGTATCAATTCTAGTTCACACAAAATGATACTAAACACTTCTACTGAACTGATGTGAAGAGGGCTGAGCAGCCTTCATATACCTGAAAGTTAGGCTCAGATATGACCTGCTGATTTTGGGGAATACTTGAAAGATTTGACCAAAACTGAAAAGCCCTTTCTTCAAAACGAATTCAGCACCTATGCTCTTAAGAATCAGCTTAGTAAATCCTGTAAAATGCACATCATGCAAAACAAGATTACTAAGTCTAAACTAGGAGTGAAGTATTGAAGGAAGTAGCACTTTCAGAAGTTCTAGGGAGCCAGCAGAAGAAGCCAGATGGAGCTTGGTTGGTTCACTGGTACATATGCATAGACCAAGATGATGCAAAAACTGTTCTGTGTGCCAGGAGCCCTTGCCAGGTTGCTTATGGAGGAGAAAGGATAACGCATCCAGTCCAATGGGAAACTTAAGAGAGCATTATTTAACTAGAAACCGTGAGATGCCAGAGTGTAAGCAGCCAATGTTTTCCTTATTCATCTTTTAGTGCATCATTCTGTTTGGACAAAACAGAGTTACCGAGTTTAGTACAGGGCCCATAAAATATTTTCATTAAAATAAAATGTTGCCTCTCCTTTGGGAAACCAGTGTTATACCCTTGCAGGATATCTCCTGCTCAGCCCTGCAGCTGAGGATGCCCTCATTATTTTATATGAGTGGTATTTGTTTAATGTTAGCTAGTATGACCAATGGCTTGCTGCTGTTTTGCCAGTGATTCATGAGGCAGAAATCCTCCACTGTCAGCACATCACAGAAGTGGTTAGATTTAAACACATCAGGAACTACACTCATCAGAGTCATTTGTTTTCCTAACACAAGAAGGATGTACTCTGAAATTCAGTGCAACACATTGCTAAAACTGGGTTTCTTGAAAAGCTACCACCTTACAGGATCAATCAAGTTACAGGCAGATCCATTATGAATTGCACAAGCAGTCAGTTCTTGCTGCATTATATGTGTTATCCTAAGAGTAGATTTGCAGGTAATGTTCTATATTTCCCTATACAGGCCATGTCACTGCAGTCAACTCTATTCACTGCACTAGTCCTAGCTCTGCTTCCCCCTGTGCCCACACAGCTGGAGCCCTAACAAGTGTGGCTGTTTCTTCAACATACCTCCTTGATTCTTTGAAAGGTCTGTGAAGGTGTCACAGAAAATAGGGGATCCTCAGCTGTGCTTGCTTGTAAGGACTACTACTGCATCATCTTTTCCAAAATCCTTGGGAAGAGAGGAACCAGCAAGGAAGCTGTTCCTGGAAAAATAAAAAGTTTGCACACCATGTAGCTTTTCCAGAAACCCACAGCTACATCAATACAGTAGAATAGAATCATTAAGGTTCCTGTTAACAACTTGCTGGAGTAAGTTGCTTTCCTGTGTTATGTCTTAGCTGCTGTCTTTGGCATGTCTCACTTTTCAGAAGCAGATTCCCCTCACTGTTCTTTGAACAAGCTAAATTTACTCCAGCAAGGTGGATCATTTAGGAAGTAATATATGTGTATTATCTCCTGGTTACTGCATCGTGCCACATTTCTCCTGCTATAAGTCTGACACTGAAGCTCCACAGAACAGGCAACAACCCCAAATGTCTGATCTGCCTGTACTGCAGTTCTCCAGACAAGGCCAGAGGACTCTGCTCATATAGGCACACAATCCTTCTTTACCGGGGTTTTACAATGCCTGGGCAAGATTTTCATAGGGCAGTTAGACTACAAAGTCCTGTAGTGGGCACATAGTCAGAAAGATATTCATATGGTCACTGAAGGCTAATAGTCTTTGTGATTAGTGTTGTCTACTCGTGTCATAGTTCAAATCAATTTGGATCAGATCCCAGGTCTTGGAAGCAGAACCCTGGTGATATAATTTCATCTCCATAGCTCTTAAAGTTTGACATGGCAATAGTTAAGGCATACAGAATATTCTACTGTGGAGCTTTCTTTGGGATCAAGATAGCAAATATATATAGGAATGAGTCATTACTCTTAGGAAAAAAGGTAGGCTGGAGGGTTCTCACTGCAGTGCCTATGCATTGGCACTGGTAAATGTTGATGCTTCTGAGCATTTGGTTAAAATATTTGGTTAAAACTATGTGCTGCTCTCCAGCACCTAAAACCCAGTCATCTTTCAGTGGCATGTCTCTGCAGTTAGTACAGGCAGTAACGTCACAGATTCTCTGCTGCACAGCTCCAGAAAACTTGTAGTCACTGATGTCCTTTCAAGGAGACATCATTTAAGGAGAAAAGAAGAAATTCTAAATAAAATCCTAATCTTGTCTACTCCTCTATGCATTCAGGTTTCATTTTTTTTTCTTCTTACCCAACAAGATTTTTAACCTCAAGGAGGTTTTAACAATAGTTCAGAAAAGGAATCAGTTCAACTGTGACCTTCTCTTCACAAACAGAAATTGTAATGAACATTTCATAGATATAAAATCTCATTTAAAAGAACCATTGATTCTACTTGCATCTAGGGGGGCACCATGTGACTGAAGCATTGCTGGGCTGCTCTGTCCTGGAATTGTTGGTACATCTGAAGAATCCAAGTCTGATACTCCCATCTTCCATCAACTGAAACAGTACTTTTCCAGACAGCATGAATAAAATGTCCCAGTGATTGTATGTTGTACCATTTTATCAGAGGTACATTTTCAAATATATGAACTAGAGTAGCTGTCAGCTCCAAGAGACGCTAGCTAGATTCCCAGTATCAATAGGATAGGAACTCTGACACATCCCTTGACTGTGTCTGCACAGGTTCATGCATAAACCTGTAGGATTTCTGATACAGTGCAGAGAGACTGTACAGTAGGTACAATCATTTCCGTACACTAACAGACATATCCTGCCGTAAAAGCAAGAGGACAAGGAGTTTAGAAGCTCCCAAGTCTGAGTGCTCTCAGTGCCACTTTACCCTCAAAAGAAAGTTATCAGCTTTCTCGCTTACAAGTCTGTAATTCAGTACTGTCCCCTCAAGACAGCATTTGACATTGCTTTTGATGACAGCCCTGCCTTAGGGGCAGGGGCAGTCCTGCTCTTTCAGGACTATCCTGTTAGTCTAAGTCCTTGCCACAACTCCAGAGAGGAAAATAAATTATAAAGGGGTGAGCTGGACCACGGTAGTACCATGTCAGAGATTGACTCCTGATTGGTACCACCAGTCTGTGTGAGAGAAAAGCCTTAAGAGCTAAAGTTGCTTGCAGCTCTTCCTGTCCTTTGCCCTACGTCTTGTGCGCCAACTGGTGCAAAATCTGCTCAAGTCTGATGACAGGGGGCCATGAGGAAGGCCCCACTGCAAGAAAAAACAGCTGCCACAACACTGCAAATTTTTGTCATCTGATTTGCAAAACAGTGGCATGGCCATCATAGGACAGTTCTAAACATTATTTCTCTGCTTGGCATGTCATCATCCAAGCATTTCTCCTCTTAAACACTTAAAATGTAAGAACAGCATAAAGATTCAGTTAGATGAAAAGATTGCTTGTTTTAAAAGCAAAACAAATTAGATTCTGTCAGAACTAGAACCAAAACGGCCCCTCCAACTAATGAACTTGAGATACTTATACTTTGATATTTAATGCCATCAGTTTATTTCAAAAATTTTTATACCATTTCCAGTTGTTGAATGATAATTACATACTCAAACCCAAGGACAGCAACAAAGTTTTCAGTCTCTCAATATGGTAATCAAGGCTACAGAATTGCCCAGCTAAACTGGAGGCAAAGACCTGACCTACATGGTTAACACCAAGGTTGTCCTGCTGATAGCAGGGCTATGTTGAATGTTTTTCTTCTCCATCAGAAGGAACACAGTCCACCCCAAATCAAGCAATGGGAAATTTTTTGGACAATAGTGACTTGTCCAGAAACTTCATGTTTCACAAAGATCAAACATCTGGATTCAGCTTATAAATATGGTAGCTAAAAGATTTGTAAAGTCAACCACGAAGGAAACCCAGTGTTCACACACTGCCAGAGCAGCAGAGTTGCTTTTGTTGTTTTCAGAAAGTGTTTCCAGCTGAGAATCTGATGGCTTATAAGCATTCCTTCCTACAGGAGGCTTTTAACAACAGCTGAATAGCTCTTTTTGCAGTAGAATGATCACCCTCATACAGGCAATCTTCCATTTTCCCAAGCCCTCCTTTCAACGACCTCAGTTGTGTTACTCAGGGGATCTGAAATCAAAAAGTCTTCTCTTCAGCTATACTCTAGTACTGAGGTGGCCTGTTCCTGAAAAACTCTGAACACTCAAGACACAGTTCGGAGACAAAAATTGCCCAGTGGTATTTTTATGAGCCCAAGAGCTAGAACAGAGGATGAACTCACTCCCCAGACAGCAAGAATTCCTTATTTGTGGTCTTTCAGCATTCCTAGCACTGTGACTCCTAACAAATGACTTCGCAAAGCTAGAATGCCTCATTCTCCCCAGACCCTGCTAGGCAGTTTGTGCTCAGAAGAGGAGGAGTAAAAAGTACTCCTAAGCAAACCATAAGCACCCTCAGGGCAAATGGAGTGAAGAGTTGCTATTGGATCCTCCATGTACTTCATAATTCTGACCTTCTAACACTTTGCTCAGGTATATGGCAAATAAATCCATAGATTGTGTCATTTGTAATGTTCCTGGAAACAAGAAATGCAAACTACTCCTCAAAAAGCTTATTTAATTCCTCTCTAGCTCAGACATCTTCCTCTATCCCTGCCACTAAATGCACAATTAAATTATTTATCGTATAGACTTTTGGTCTAAAGGCTGCCTTCCTGGAGGTGTTAAAATCCATTAGATGCTGTAAGCTATTGTAAATGAGTTGTGGGGTGTTAAGAGTCAATTCATCTCCTGTCTGACACTGAAGGAGGCAGGATAGCCAGGACAAGCGAAATGTGAGTGAAAGCTTGTTTTCCTTTGCTCCGACTTAGCCAATCAGCATGAAATTGGCTTGGCAGAAAGGGGACAGCTCTGAAGAAAAGAGACAGAGCAGGAAACAGCAGCAGAGGAACAGGGAGAATTGCTAGCTGCTAACTAGGTACTAGGCTTTGTACACTGCATACCAGACAGTGATGCTGGGTTGACCTGACACACAGCAAATATGCATCTGTGGCAGTGGAGCCCCAGAAGACAGCAAGACTACACCTCAGCTCTACCAACATGCCACGGTCACCTGAATGACCAAGGCAGGAAAATATCTGGAGATGGATCTGTTTCATGGATGTGCAGCCTTTGGCCCTTCAACAAGTAAAGTACTCTTTGGGCATCATTATACCAAGTGGTAACCTGCGTGGCAGTGTCCTCTGACCTTCAGCTCCCGCAGCAGCCTACTTTTGAGGAAGAACAAGAGTAAGGATGTCTGTAAGCAGCTCTGGCAAACAAAATGGTCCTCACAGATCCATAACCATGACACCAAAGCAGTAACTGAGCCACTTCAACGGTAACACAAGTACAGCTTTCAGGCAAGAATATGGCAAGGAAATTAAAGGGAAGGACACTAGCTGAGGAGTGGAAACTGAACAAGACTTTCTCCCAGCCCTAACAGACCTGCTAACAGAGGACTCCCTGAGCTGCTGGCCTCTTGTCCTCTCCTCCTGGCAGAGCTGTTAGTTTGCATTTGAGAGTCAGGAAGTCCTTTTTCACACGCAGAGCGGACAGAAACACAATTCCCGTTAGCAAGCTAGTACTGCACAAGTTTGGCTATAGAAAGTCTTGAATTCCCTTCAAATCTACTCGCTGCTCTTGTTTGTGAGTTTGTAACAGGAAGTTTAGGACCCCAAAGCCTCCAAAGAGGAGACGGGAGGCTCAAGGCCTGTAACTGCCTCAGACTAAAGTGTAAGAAACAGGTCCTCCAACTCCTGTTCAGAAATTTAACTCAGCTTTCCAGTTTTCACAGCAGAGAGCACAGGCCTCGTGCTTGTCTTTGTCCTTATTGAGGAACTGCAGGTGTGAAAAAACTCCAACCTTCCGATGCATCCACTACATGGGAAGGTCAATTGTGCACACATACCAGGCTAAACCTGAGATATAGGAAGACTTTGCTCTGTGTCTGGCAAGTAGTACTAATGCAAGTAGTAGAAAATACCAACTTTTGTAATCCTCATGCTTTTCTCAAAGAAAAGCAAATTTATGGTTGTGCAAGCCTTTCAGTGGAATAAAAAACATTTTGTTTAAATTCTTTTGTATATCTTGTCCTTAGCTAGTTACTCATGATCTGCCTTGCACGTCTTCAGGCTGGCATGCAAGTGCAAGGACTAGTGAAAACTACATCCAAACATGGTGCCCACACAGACAAACATGTCTGTCAAGCCCAGGTATGTCCTTCCGGCACTGATGCAGTGGTTTCCAGGCAAGCTGTGCATATATAGTACCAATTAGGCTGCCCTCATACCTCAGTCTCTGGGATAGTTCTTGTTACACCAAAAGCAACAGTGGCAGGTGCCAAGGCACAAAGAAAACTGAATTTTCATTTCAGCATCCTCAGCCTAGGGTTTTAAAGGCTTCCCAAATACTGATGCTGTGTCAGATTCAGGTTCATCTCATCATCAGAGTTTGCAGCATCACACTGTGCAGAGTGGCTATTTTTTTGTAGTTCCCTCCCAGGCAAGAGCCTAACTTTCTACCAGTGCCTAAAAAAAAAGATATTCATTATTTGTATTTCTTATTAACTTTTAGCTTAACAATCTACCCTGAGTCTACAGAGTGCAATTGGTTCCTGAGACAGAGCAGCCAGGAAGACTGCTATTTCATGTGCTTCTTTTTGCTTTATTGACACAGGATTGAGAAGCTATTTGAAGGGACACTGTGGGATGCGGATTAAGAAGCCATGTCAAAGTTAGTATTGTAAGCCTGGACCATCAACCAGTGAGGTGTGGGCAGATGAATTTCACTGGAAATAGTCAGCTTGGGCTAAGTACAAACTCCACTGGTGTAAACTACCTTCCTGTTTCCTTAGAAGTTGTCCCAATTCACACACACTATTTCTAGCAGTAGGTGCCTATTAGATTACCTAGTAACTTCAGACAGACCTTTCTGCAGAGCATGGTGTGTTTGTAATATATTCCTGTCTGCTTTGTGAGTCACAGAATAATAAAAGGCAGACATCATCTGGTCAGGACTATAAACTGTATACAGCTCCAAATTGCTTTGTTTCACTAATTAATGTTGCTGGTTAACATAAATATTTATCACTAAATGAGCATGTTATGCATCTATTACAGAAAACTACGTGTCAGCAGGAAACTGATACTCAGAAGTGCTGATACCTCTAATTGTAACACTGTTCAAGCATTGCTGCAACAGCAAAACAGGTGAGAACTGGCAATCGTAAGACTCATGCCTCAGTACTTCCATATTCAAATTACTGCTGGAATAAGACTGTGTTTGTCTGCTTCATTTATCATTAATAGCCATAATGTTGCTGGTGCCTTAGTCTGAAAAAGTCTGTCAAAAACTTTAGGTAAACCCCTCATCAGAGGAGACTCACATATTACCTCTTGCCAGCACATCCAGACCCATGATGAGACGGGAATCATAGAGAAGCATCTTGCTTTTAAGTGGAGTCAATTCATGCCTCAGCCCTGAAGCCTCCCTTACCAAAGGCACTCTGCAAATGGCAGTCCTGTCTTCTGGATCTAAGTGTAGAGGGCTTTGGAAAAGGAGAAATCTTGCTCTGTGTCATGCAGCCCATCCTTCTATTCTTGAACAAGAGAGTCAGCCGTAGGAGGAAGAGGGCAGCTCTGATAACTTTTGAGAACATTTATGTGGCTCAGATAGCACAAGGGAAGGAGAAGAGACTACAAGCAGTAATGGAGGAGCAATAGAGTAATGGAGGAGTGCCTTGCCTACACCTGCATGGCAAGCAGACACAGACATAAGGAAAGCAGGAGGTAAGATGCTGATTTCCCCTCATCCATCCATCAAAACTGAGTCAAAGTTTGATCTGCTGGCTTCTCTAAAGCAATGCCTCTATTACTGCTGATGCTTCTATCTTTATTCAAACAGTATACATTACCAACTTGAGCACTAGGCAAGATTGGCAGAGTGGAGTGGTGGGGTTCTGCATACAAAATGCATGACTTGTTTAGTGCATTTCTCACATGGGATTACTAAAACAGGTGCTTTCCAGAAGGAGAAAGCATCCAGTTGGAGACACTTCCTGAGTTAGCTTGACTTTGTAACAAACTGATTTAGAGAGCTCATTCGCACAAGGGTTTTGCTCTGATTCAGCTAGGTTAGTTTAGACATTGATGGTTCATTTCATCCAGTTTCAACATGTGAACAAGGACTTGGTAGTTAAATGCAGGGAACTGCACTAACCTCACTAAAAATTTTTCTGCTTTCATTACCTTTTAAGCCAAGACATCTACTCTTCTCTGAAATCCACATCTCAGTTACACACTGAAAGCCAGCCACATCTGGCTTCCTGGCTTTTAGCAGGATAAAGGACTGAAAACCAAGAAAGACATTACTTTTCTCTTACACTATTCCCACTCAGAGTTAATGAGTTTCCTGGTCAGAGAGCAGGAGAAGTAGGTAGCTCTAAGCTTACATAATACTGCAAAGGAAAGAATCTGAGAATCACAGTAGTTTCCTTTTGTTAACACTGATTTTACTCAAGGCAGTGTGAATTTCCCTATTATATGAAGCAATACTGTTATTAGAGATGAGAATTAAGATACAGTTTACAAGAGAAGAGATGACCTTTTGGACACATCTTTTAAAATGTTCTTTGGAATTGTCCAGTGCTACTGTGATAGGTACAAAAATTGCCTATATTTTGATTATGCGAGGTATTAGTGGTAGAAGTATATATAAAATATTTATACTGCAGTGGTGCTGTCAACATATCTACAGGAGCTTCAGCAATGAAGGAGCTGAACTAATAGCAATCAGGCTTTTAGATTCTGAGAACAGTGGCACAAGACAAAGCTGCCCAGCAAAATGCAGATAGACTGTATATCCTCAATGCATTCATACCAAAGTTATGCTATGCAACCATCTGTGAGAAACTGCATGTCTGTGCTTCAGTACAGTATTTTTCAATATTTGAAAGCTAACTTTACATCAGATGCCAGGGCTTAGTAATCAATCTCCTCCTCACATACTCTTTCAGGTTGCAAATTTGGGACGATGAGTTTTTTCACAATTCTTTCACATGGGAATGAAAGACAGATACTGATGGACTAAACTCATCCTTGCCAAGCAAACTGGATTGTTGCCACGTGACAACTGACTGACCCCTGCTACCGGGATTCCATCCTGGGAAGAGAGACACAGACACGGATGCCGTGGAGTCAGCTCTCAATTTACTGCTGCGTAACATCGCAATATATACCCGTACACCCGCTACGCACGCAAACGCACCTGCCCCCTAAGCTCATGTACCTATCCGCGCCTAGCATGAGGCATTGTGTCAGCAAGCGCACGAATCGTTGCGGTCCGTTCTTCCTGTGTACATCCAGCCCCGCTCGTAGCCTTGTTGCTGCCTTGCAGGGCCCCACACTGGATCACAGCTCACGTTGAGGCTTGCAAGAGTAAGAAATTTTATAGGGTTCAATCATGCAAAATGCTGACTTCCTTCAGGGAGGTGTTTTCCTCCTGAACTCTCTCACCCTTGGCTCTCCAAGGCAGAGCTTTTCACTCTCCTGGTAAGAAAGGCAGGCCTGTCAATCAAGCATTTCCATGGCTTAAAATTGTCCTCAGGATCTTCATCCTCTACACAAGATTCTGTCTGGCTCTGTAGGCATTGCCCTAAGGTAAGAGCTCCAGGTGGAAGCTAGGCTAAGAGCTGGAGGAACTAAAGCTCCAGGATATAAGCCAGGAGGAAGGAAAGAGAAAATTTGGTAAGAATGAGACCCATTATTGTCTCAAAGCAAGCATTTGTAAGCATGTGATCAGTAGAAGCAACTGGGCACAGTGGCATTACACACACCTCTTGCTCACTATAGTGATTACACAGTCTAGAAATGAACAAAGAGACCAGAAAAATGGCTTGGCCCAGACAGCTTTCTCCTTTACTTTGAATATTTCCTATGTGAGGTGAGCACAGCACTGCCCTGGCTGGCATGGGTACCAGAGGAACAAACCTACACAGAGCTGACAGCATCAGGTTGTTCCCTTTCACAGCAATGTCAGACAGATTAGTCCTTATTGCAGAGGGGAAAGCCCTGGTAAAGACCATCAGAGTGCTTACACAAATATTGACGTACTAGTTTGTGGACATTAGTGCCACTGACATCAAGCAACTCCACCAGAAGGAAGTAGCTACTGGAGGCCAGAAGTTGTTTATTACGATGTTGTTGTAGCTTCACTGCCTTAAGATTATGTGAGTTTGCAAAATATTTAGGGAGGATTCATGTCCATCTTTTCAAGTATTAGTTAATTGAATAGTGTATTCCTCTGCCCACAACACCAGAGCTCTAAAAGACTGGACTGATCTCCATGGAAATAGGCAGTATTGGGCCTGTCTATTTCTGTTAATGTTTTCAGTAATGAAAGAATTAACATTTTACTTTTGAGGTGGACAGGCATTTTGGAATAAAACCATGGTATCTTTAATTTTTCTCAGTCTATTGCACACGGAAATATGTATGGCAGTTGTCCACAGTCTCTTTGCTCCTTTCTCCTTACCTTCCTTCCTCCAACACAAAAGCATTCTTTTTTATTCAAGTGCTAGCAGCTCCAATGAGATCTTGCTACTGAGAAGCTTAAAAAGAAGTAATCTTACACTTTACAGCTATTGGGATTTCTTATTCCATGGAAATTTTGTATTCTAGTTACTTAGGAAAAGAGACCCCAGCATCCCAATCCCAACCTAATCCACAATGAGACAAATCCTTGCATTTATCATTTCAGACTCTACCTTTTTTTTTCTTTGTTAATTACTTCCTTGAAGGAGATGAAGGGAAACTGGTGGAGCTCATTCAGGAAGCCCCTGAGGCACTCCTTCCCAATCCATTCTTGCCTGTAAGAGCAGATATGGGTAAAAGTGATCTTTCATCTGGCCCAGTGGATTAAGTCAGTAGTCTTACATCTTAGCATTAAAAATGCATCACTCAAGAGTGGCGGGAATCAGGATGCATGTGCACTGATGCCAGGCTGGCATTTCCTGGGGAAGCTGCAGGACTGTATTTATGAAAACCTCCATCTGAAATATCCCAATGACTATCGTAAATTTTGAGTCACTGAGAGTGCCATAACAGACTTGTCTCTACCTTCTTTGGTCTGAAGTGCCAAACTAGTTGAAAATGCAGCTGTCCATCATGTGATTGCAGCATCTGTTCCCTTCTTCCTATGGTTTCATGCCATTTTATATACAGCAGCTAGAAATACTGCTCTGGCTACTGGTGGTATAATCATTCCTGATCCAACATTTCAGATGGGAAGAAATCAGCACTAAAACTTGCAAGTATACTCTTGAAAGGAGATAAAATCTGTCTTCCAAGTCTGTTTCATCCAGAGGAAGTTCTGGAGGCTTCTTTTTATTTTTGGTTTGCTTGTACTAGAATCCTGTCAAGCAAATAAAGTCAATGACTTACCACTTCTCCTTTAAAGTCAAGTTTGAACAAATAATCTACCTATTGCAGCCTAGTTACAGGGGGTTTTTTTCTGACCTTGACAATATAACCAAAGGGTAGGAGCACTGGGGGTGTTGAATTTCCTTTTACATTTTCTTCTATCTTTTCTTCAAACAGCTCTGATTGTTCCAATGGAAAAAAAAAATCACTCTTGTTTTTTGAAACTTGCTAGTTCTTGCAACAGCCTGTCTCCTAGAAAAAGGACAATGGGAGATCTGAGTCTGAATACCTTGCAGTTCTTGAGGAACCAAGTGGAAGGGAAGGATTTTCTACACCATTAAGTACTGAATGCTGTTTTCTTCTGGGGAATAAACACAAAATCTGTGGTAAGGGGCAAAACTTAGGCTTTAAGAGTCTCCTCACTTTAGTCTGCTCAATTTTAATTACAGAAATGCTGGATTCTCTTTTCCTCCATCCATTATAAGGCATTCCATTTCTCTCCAGGATCTTCCTTAGTGTTTTCAGTGCCATCACTTCTGAGTTTAAGGAAGAATACAACAAAATGGGGTGGGGGGTGGCGGGGGGAGTGGGGAGAAGGGTAGGAGTATAGAAAGCTGCTGAAGTATTTTGCTGCTGGGGTTGAAATCCCTCTGTTCTTTGCATTTTGGAACACGGCAGTCTCAGAACTGCAGAGATGCTGCAGTCTCATCAGAAAGAAAATGTATTTCAGACTCAGCTTCTCTGTATACCATTGCCTTTGCTCCAAAGGTGAAGATGAAAACTAAATCAATTGTCCTGACTGTTCATACAAAGCTGCATGAACTAGGGAGATTAAGTGTGCCTTGGCCTTAGTTGTCTAAGGACTGCTCAGAAGCATCAGCACAGACAGAAGGAAAAACTGGCTGCTGTACTACCAAGACCAAAGCCCCATGTAAGCCAGTGTCCTGTCTGATAGCAGCATATAGGGAAAGACCAAATTAATATAGTAAGCAGTTGGCAACCTTTCTCCCATTGACTTTGAGCTTCTGGATGTCATAGGCTCAGCCCTCCTCAGCAAGAGAAAGTGTCTTCCTACCTGTTGGTCCTTGGACTTTTCATCTCTGCATATGTCTATCAGTTCAGATTGGGTTTTAAAGTACCCTGTGCCAGTGATTATAACTGGATCAAGCTACTTTTCCTTATGGCTGGAACCTGGCCCTGATTGCCTTGAGCACCATGCAACATGTTGGGCACATGGAGCAGCCTATTGCTCTCTTTATGTAAGTGCCTTCCTTTGAATTCAACATTGAAATAATATTTTGCCCTCTTTGAGCCCAGCTGTGCACTGAGATCTGCGAACATCTCCAATAGTTTTGACCCCAACAAATGCTACAAATCTGCTTTTGGCAATCAGTGGTGCATCAGCTGCAGTTATAGAGTGACATTTTGCTGGTACCCATAGAGACAGCTGTTTTCCAGTCCCTTGGTGAAGACAACCCATACAAAACTCAAAAAAGCGAGGGATAGGATGGATGCTGCCAGACAATTGAAGATTTAGCTTAATTATTCTGAGATCACAAGGAATCCACTGTAATTGCCATCAAGAGAAAAGGAGTTAAGCCAATGCTGAAGGCTTTAGCAGAGCAGGCTTAGGAAGAGCTGAGGCAGAGCCTATTCCCAAATTGCTACAGCTCACTGCATCATCTCCTTTTCAGGGCATATCCCAGTAGTGAGTAGTCACAAGACAAAAAGTACTACCAGGTGCATTTCTCAGGTAATACTGAAACAAAATAGCAAAAATTAATTTTGCATATTTGGCTGTCTGATATGGAGAGAGATGCCACATGGTTGGGAACATCAAGTCGTTAGTGTCTCACAGAAAATAAGTGAGCTGGACACAAGGCAGAGTCGGCACAGAAAGTCTGCCAGCTGTTTTACTACGTCACCGCTCCTAATAGTATGCATGTCTTGCCAGTGCCAGCTCCTGTAGTCTAGACATATCACAAGGGGAGAAGCACTAATTGCAGTCTCCATTTTGTTGGGGGGACACTCTTTTACCCTGCTAGACAGAAAAGCTTGTTTGTGGCATGCTGTCTCTTCACTGTTCTGCCACAAGTAAGGAGTTGAGCTTTATGTTTAGGAAAATAAATTCAAATCCTTATCCCCTGGTGCGTCCCTAATAGTGTTTTGGAAACAGATCTACTTTTCAATTGGAGTCTCAGGAATTTAAAACTGCATTGCTGTCAGTGGAGCCAAGCAGCTGTCTCTCTCAAGAAAGAAAATTAATCAAAGAAAATGGTCCTAGCTTTATCACAGAAATAACAAGCCGCCACAGTTCTGCAGATGCCTACTCTGAGAAACAGCGACATGAAGTGAGATGGTGTTCTTGTAGCTGACCTTGAATAGTTCTCAAATCGTCAAGCACTTTGAAGCAAGATGAAATGTCTTGTGAGAAATTAAAGACATCAACAGAATGGTGTTTGGCATAACTTTAAACAATGAGGCATAGGTTCACCCAGCCCGCCTTGGGATCAGGTCCTGGTTGCTATCCCACACTTGCCATGTAACAAAAAAAAAATACCTCCTTCCCTACCTGAGGTTCCCCATCTGTTGATATTGGCTTTAAAAAGTCACCACTCTTTCAGACCAAGAGCCATGGTATTTTCCTACAGTAATTTCTTTGAGTGGTATTTTTAGGGGAGCCTGAACTGCTTCAATTTTGCTCCAGCTGCAGTCACTCAGCATTTCACTGGTAGAAGTGTTAGCTAGACAAACCGGAATTTGATAGCACAAAACGTGCAGTTAGGCCAGTGCTGGGAGGGTTTGGAAATGCAACCCATGCTATCATTAAGAAAAGGTGAAAAGGAAAAATAAAAAGCAACAAGCAATCCAGTCACATGTCTGTTCCTTTACATGGAGTTCATAACATTGTCAGCAGCAAAATAATTAACTTACTCGATTGTGCATATGTCACCAGCAGCAATAGGATGAGTATGACAAATTTAATAATGGACCTCACCACCTCCTCTTCTCTTTCCTGTTCTGAGTCCCTGCCATACATAAGCATTCTTGTTAGAAGAGCTGTTTTCAAGTTGCAGTTTCTGACTGTTGTAGGGCCCTGGAAGACAGTGAGAGTCACATCTGCCACTACTTGCCAATTGGAAAGGGAAAAGTAAGAATATTTGTTCTTTAAATCAGACCTCCTCTCTGATTCTTCCCTCTCCTCAGTGTTATGATCTTGATTATTGAGATCTGCAGTCACCTCTTCCCTGTCCCTGCCCAGGTTACAGGAATCTGTCATGGCTCAGGAGAATCTTTGGATCTATGAGCAGGACTCATGCTGTGGCTGCAGTGGATCTCCCTGAGGTATCTTCACTGCAGTCTCCATGAGTGAGCCTGAGGAAATAAATTTAGGTCCCTGGATGCTCCAGTAAAGATACAGCCTTTCAAGTTGTGCAAGCTGTCTCCTGCCCTGAGGAGCACAGAGTGTTAGTATCCAGAGGTTAGGATGTAAACTGATCAAAAGCAAGGGTGGAAGGAGGAGTAATAAGTCTTTGAAAGGGAAATGCATAGAAGAACCTGCCATTGAGTCTACTAGTGGAGGTAAGCTTCACTTCTGCTGGCATTTAAGGCTGTGTCAGCTTCTTTCATAGTGTCAGCTTTGAAAATCTTCACAGGTGCTGGAAATCAGTTCTGCTAAGTTGTCACATGTTAGCCAGTCAAAAGACCAGAGAGGCCCTAGAGAGGGGCATAAAACAAGAAATACAGTCTAGCAGGACTACTAGACCTGGTCCCTCAGGAAGGTCTGACACATCAGTGCAGCTGAAATGCATACTGGCAATGCATGTGGAAGTATGTTTTCCCTCACTTATTTCCTTCAGGAAGAATTGTTGTACTCCAGGCAGATACTGAAAACAAATCTCTTTTTAAACAAAGCTGACGTGAAACGGTGATAGTTTCTCTGCACTAGACTAAGAACTCTAGACCTTTCAGGGTGTTAAACTGCTAGCAGTTTGCACTTTATTTCACCCTTCAGAAAGCTACATTTCTTATTTTAGATGCATATGTGTGAATATTAATCATGAAACAAAGGCTTCCTTGAAAATGCCATATTTCCTGTGAAGTAGAGAAAAAAAATTTCAGCCTGACAAACAAAATTACTCAGTTTTATGTATTTTAATGGATTACTTTTTTTGTGTACATTGCATTAGTTGATTTGAAGCAAAGCTTGACTGAAACAGTGCAAGATCCACCTATTAGAAGAGCTCTGCAAACTACTTCATGAATTGATAGGCTATTCATTCTGTCTCCATGCACCTTCATAATCTCTTAGCTCTTCCCAATCTCTAGCACACAGAAGCACTGGGCACAAAATAAGAGATGTAAACAGAGCTATGGCACAAACTACTTAAAATTTTATTCAAGTGCCCCCTCCTGTGGATTTAGAGCTACATGCAGGCAAGCATAGTTTGAGAAGCAATGAGCATTACCTGAAGTTAATCTAATGAGGACAAAGTATCAGAAATATTTTCAGTAGAGGAAGTCAAACTTGGTCCTGGGAATGGCTAAGAGTAAGCTGATTCACACCACGACTTTGACTTTGAAAATACCTTTCATTTTAAGAACTTCATTAGTGTTTGCTTTTGCACAAATGGTTCGGCAAATTCAGTCCAACTCTTCACAGTAGTGTGAAGAAAAGTATTCTGTAGGGGAAGAATAATCAGAAATGAGCTACTGTTTCTACTGGACACCTTTTTGGAGACAGAAGTCCTGTCATGATACTATATAGTTGGATCATAGGAGACTTAACAAGAGGATGTTCATGGTCTTCCAGCCCATGTGTAGTGACTAGTCAGTAAGAGGTCCTGATGACATCTTCTAAACCTGACCTTGGTCTCAAAAATCACTAGCTTACCGATTTCCCCAAAGTTAGGTAGGATCTACTCTTCTCAAGGCATGAAAATTAGTTTACAGGCTACTGCTGTAAACAGGACAGACATGACAAAGCCAAGCCATCCGTGGCTGCCTGCTTTCCCTCACTCTCCCAGGAAGATATCTCCATCACAGACTAGCACTGGGCAGAGCATCACAGAGCAGGAATAAGGGCTAGGGTTAAACAGAAAAGAGAGCCAAGGACCTGCCAATACTGTCCATTGTTACAGGCCAACGGCCTCCCATGACTCGAGTGGCATCTGGCACAGGCTGAGGGGACACCAAGGCCCTGCCTCTGATGAAGTGGACTCCTAAAGTGCACAAAGAAGCATTCAGGAGGATGGCATGGCCACATTCCCCATGAGGTCCCACTAGCCCATGCTGTGCTCCAGAGAGAGCAGAACGCAGCCTCTGTGGGAGAACAGGCAAGTCCCTCTGAGGGCACTGCCTTGGCTGGGTCCTAGGCGGGCGTGCCCAGCAGAGACTATAGTGTCTGTGTGCCACTGACAGTTCCGGGTGCAGAGGCCGCCTCGGAGCCGCACCTTACAGCAACAGACGCGTTGGGGCTAGTGCTGGCCCCATGAGCCCCAGGGGAAAAGCTGGGCAGGCTCTGTGAGCCGCAGGCACAGGCCAAAAGGGGCGATGGTGCCTGCGTGCCTGCTCCCTGCGGGCCGGTCTGGGTGCTGCACGCCTGCGGCCTGATGAGCCCCGTTTATGGCAATAGACACGTGACGATCTTCAATCCCGCTCCAAAATGGCTCGGCCAGCACTTCCTACAAATGAACACCAAGACCAAGGTGAGGATTGACAGGGAAAACCTTCTTCCCAAAGCCTGCTCTGAGGGCTCACGGCTGGTAGAAATGGTGAGGCTATTTGGTTCTGTGTCTCCCCATCGTCCTGTAGACTCCAACCATGGGAGTTTGGGCTCCATCCAGCCCCTCCATGGCCCAAGGGGCATCAGGAACTGAACACCAAAACCCGTCTGGAGAAGTGACCACCTCCTGTGGTGTCTTCACGGGGTCACCAGTGAGTGGCACAGCCACCTTTGGCAAATGGATACCCAGGACATGGGGGTGGAGGCACTGCTTTGATGGCTCTACAAGTAGGAGAAAATCCCCAACAGCGACCCACGTCCTCCCTGTTGGAGGAAGCAGGGGAGCCCAGAGTCTGGCCAACAGTGCAGGACTCAGGGAGACCCTATGGGACTTTGACCTCCCAGGAAGGCTCAAGGTGTTATAAAAGAAATCCTCTTGCCGCAAATGCATGGAGGAGACATCTGACACAGCCACAGTGACCTGATGGGGTCTCTTCCTCATTATCCTTCTTTGGTTTTAGTAATAATAAGAAATAAATATTTTTCCCCAAGTCGAGTCTCTTTTGCCCATAATAGTAACTTTAAGGATCTCTCTCTGTCCTTATCTCAAACCTTGAACCCTTTTTGTTATATTATCTCTCCCTATTCCCTTAGAGGGTAGAAGGAGTGAAAGAGAGACTTTGTAGCTTGGTCCCAAGTGGGGCTAAACTATCACATATGCTTTAGGGATTAATACAACAACAAAGGCTATTTAGCATCTTCTCTACAGACCAGAGTGATGGGACAGCATGCACTCTCAGTAAGTCTGAGGATCCATACATACCTGTTCAGTTATTTCCAGTGAGCATTTTCTGTTTGTCGTAAGCACTCTCAAAGCATTGGGGGTGGGGTGTGTGAAGGGAGAAGCATTGTTTGAACTACAAGAACTGAGGTAACCAATCTCATTGTTGTCCAAACAAAGAACTCAAATTCAGTGTCCCAGATAATTTTTTGGTACTCCTAAAATCAAAGCGTGAGGCTTGTTAAAATGTGTTTGTGAGCAGGGCAGTAACCTTAGTGCCATCCAGTGGCCGCTGGATGTCAGAAAAGAGGAAAACTGCAAAGTCCATCCATTTGTTCCAGTTTCCCAGCTCCTCATCCAAGCATTGAAAAGGCAGTCATCCTGTGACGAAGCTAAACAGGGCTGTCATTGCCTAATGGCAGCATAAGACCTTCAGAGGAGACTACTGCTAAAGCCCTCCACATACTGTATTCATCATTTTCACAGCTGTCAAAACAGTGTTTGGGATCTGACTTAATGGGTGAGAACAGCAGGAACCTCTTTTCAATTGTGATTTTTCTGGGCTGCAAGAGATGCTGCCCAAACATGAGTAGTTTTCTTGAATATAGCTAATCAAGCACGACTTCAGATTTCTGGCCAGTCTTACCAAAATACTCACCTTTAGTGCTCAGGGGTATTTCCATTTGGTGAGCCGTTGAAATGCAGCCACCACAGAGCTTTACCAGAGCTTTACAGCCATTATGACTGTTCCTAGAGTAAAACTGTAAGGAAGGTAGGAGAAATAGGTTATCCAGTTGCAAATTAAGAATTTAATAAAATACAATTTCCAAAAGTAATCATACAAAAGAAATTGTTCAGAAATTCTGTTTGCCTTACACTTGCAAGATTAGCAAAGTGTTCACCTTGAGACTGCTTGTTCACAGGAGAACAACAGCATGGCAAGCCATCTCACCTGCCCTACAACAGAGCAATGCCAGCAACTTCCCTGCCTCCTGTGCCTTGGGATGGGCTGCTCAGAAAGGTTACCCAAAACCACACTGTGGCAGGAGCTTGCTGGCAGTCTTCCTTCAGCATTCCCCACCAGGATGTCCACCTCAGCACTTCAAAATGCCAAGACAAAAACAGAAGAGAGCTGATAACATCTTGCAACATGCACCTCTGAAAAGACTGTATTAAAGCCACAGGTGCACTGTGTTGTAGCATATACAGATATTACACACTGATATATGGCTTACTGACTTTTCTGGTCTAAAAGCTACATTCATAATGCTTATTTTTAAAAAGTATGCTTTAGCTGTGGTTTCAGTTATGACACTTCAAGTTATTCAGCATGACCTATTGTGTTAAAAGAGGGTGAACTGTGGCCAGTCTTGCTTTGCTATGGTTTCTTTAGCAGGTAGTGTCAAAATTTTGCATTTCCTATGAATACAAGATGGTAGACTTGCAACCAGAAAAGCTATTTTATACATCTCAAGGAACAGTCAAAGAGGAAGGACAAAAACTTTGCCTCCAACTTTGTGCCACAGCACTTGCTTAACCAAATTACTAAATCAGGCACTGCTGGCAATTGGTAACTTAAACTGCAAACTGCAGCGATCATACAGCTAATGGTCAAATGAGCTGATCAAGCACAGTTTGAAATAACAGCTCTGTTTATCTGCAGCCTGGTTTAGATTACACTGGCATCCAAACATTTAGGAAAAGCATTTTGTTGTATGACTTCAGACTCTTCTGCAACCTGAGCTGATCACATATCCCAGTAACACCATTTGTCACCAGACTTAGTGAGGAGCCAAAGCAACATTTTCTTGATGCAAGTGGATTTGAAAAGTCTTGCAGACCTAAAAATACACAGAAGTAGCCAAGAAGGAAGCAAAAAGGCTCTATTTTTTTTTTTAATTAGAATTGTCAACATCAGTTTTGGTTTTTAGCCCCAGAGAGAGAGATAGAGAAACAGATGAAGAGTGATAATGTTGTAATGCAAAGTTTGAAGTACCAGACAGCAGGAATTTCTCCCTGCACATGTGGCAGATAAAAAAAAAAAACTATTGTACTCCAGTAGATTAGTGGTCACTTGATAACAGTTGTGTATGTTATCAAAGGCATTTTCAGTAAGGAATAAATGCATATTGCTATTAACATTGCTAATGAAAACCAATAGGCTTTTCCCTTTCATTTGTTATTTAATGACTCTATTCTCAAGACACTCCTTACCCATCCTTCTCTGGTACTAAAATCATTCCCAAGCCTCATCTTCTCTAGTCTCACAAGATCATCCAAATAGCAGTCTGCATGTGAAATGCAGGCATTCCTCTCTGACATTCTCCTTTGAGACTAAAGACTCTTGCACACTTCTCTCCTGTCTCCTGCTTTAGCTTTGATGATAGCTAACACTAGGTAGCTGCCCCACATCTGTGGGGGAACAGTTAAACAAATTTTAGGCTGAGACACAGAAGCTCTTGCAAGTTCTCTCCTGCCTGCCAGTACTTCAGTGACTCAGGTCTTTTTGGTATTCTGACTGAACTGACCATGCAGTGCTCAGCTCTAGTTACTCTGTACTTCGCTCACTCTTTTTTATCTGCCTACCTTTTTGTGGTCTTTTGAGAGCCTAGTGTACTAAGTCCTACCTGGCCTAGGCAAATGTGAGGCTTGTATCTCAGATGCTCTTTTTTTTTTAAGCAAGTATTTCTACCTCTGTCCAGTCTCAAAAGACCAAGTCTTGGAGTATTTGTAATTCCAAGAGAAAAGGATCTGTTCCTCTTTATGTCTTTGGGCAATGGATTTCTGCAGGAAGTCATGCATATGCTGTACTGTTTCTTGTCCTTTAACAAACCACCATAGTTCAATGAGCAGTTGTTCTCTCTTTTGCACTCTGTTTTCCTGGAGAGTTGTTGGGTCTAAGGACAGCTTAAGACTGAAGGCTAAGCAGCTTTCTCACAAAGCAGCAGAGTTATCAGCAAAAGAAAGAGACTGGAAGAGCCAGGTAAAAGCAAGGACTGATTTTAGATTGCTCTGCTACAAGCCCTTTCTGGCTGTGCTCTGGCAGCTCTTCTTCTCAACTGCCTGTGCCATGCTCAACGTGAGGGTGAACATATCCTAGTTGAGGATTCTGCTGCCAACATTACTTAGTATTGCTCTAAATAGCATCCTCCTTCCTCTTGTCAAGCTCTTCCCCATCACATCATGTGGGAAAGTATGCTCTGCGTTGAGCAATGCTGCATCTCCATTCTGCTTTCCATTCCCTCCACCAGAAAACCGCTACCTGAAGAAATAAGATCTTAAAGCAACCTATTCTGGCTGTAGCTTTGTTGCCAGACATTAGAGAAATTTACGTTATTTCATTGATTTTAATGTTGCTTTAGAACATACAAGATTTTTTAAAAGGAACAGGGGAGCTGAAAGTTAATGGACATCTATGCTGTAGATGGCACTGGACATGTTCTCCATCAAAGCTAGAGTTAATCTGGCATGTTAGCCACTAAATGGATGAAGACCTAGTTGACAACTCTCAAAATGTAATTGTAAAGAGGAACTCAGCCCCCAGTGGGACAAGAACCACTCCCAGTTAAGTATGTTCCCAGTGACCTGAAAGAACACAACTACCGCTAGAAAGAAATCAAAGAGCACATGGTTCTTCGATCTAGTAGACAGAGGTAATAGGAAGTCCCAAAATTGGAAGTGAAGCTAGGCAAATTCAAGCTTTAAATGATGTGCTTATTTTCATCTGTGACATAATTAATTACTGAGGTGTTTACTAACAGTTATGAAGAATGCTTAACCACTGACATTTTTTTACTTCCGGCAGCCTAAAATACACCAGGTCAGGAAGAAAGAGTGGGGAGGTCCCTGGCTTCCTGGGAAGGCAGACTGGTTGATTGCAAATGTCCATCTTAACCTTCAAACAGGAGATGAGCCAGGAGGAGAGACTGAAGGAAAACTGTTCTTCTGTCACAAGAACACATATTGCACCAAACCATGCTGCTACAAATACTGTAGCCTCCACCATGCACCTTGCAGTAAGTCCTGGTTTGAGTCTGTACTTATGATAAAGGAATATTTGATGTGTTCTAATGAGTTGGTCAAAACTACATATGAGTTAAATAGGATTAACAACAAGGCTTTCTCCTATCTCTGGAAGAACATGGTGCTGTAAATCTTGCATTGCCCTTTTCATACAAGTGTTGGTGATGCTGTGGATTTGGAACAGTGAATGCTGGAAACCTTCCCTTCCTTTTTTGATACACAGATATTTACAACAAAGTGTTTAGCTTAAATTTCTGAGATCCAGACATCTTACTCTAAAGTACAGCTTGCTTCCTTTTGGTCTTTAGAAAGGCAAAAATGGCAGAAAATTGCATTAAATATGTGTTTGGACTAGCAAGAGGGAGTTGGTTGTGGCTTTCAAAACTTCACATGAGATCTATTTGCCACTTGTAAAATTGAATGATGTTCTCTCAACAAGGCAGCTTAGAAAACAGTGTCTGCATTCTTTAGGATAGGTGTACATTTCCATCTTTTGACTGGAATTGCACCCTGCTCAAAGTAAAGGAGACGCAGAGATTTCTGAACTCTACCCACTGCAATGTCTACTTCTTTTGATTTCAGATACAGCAATAGGATGAGTCTCTAATCAACTTCTTTGTAGTTCCGAGGTGAGAAACAGTGGATATAAAAGCAGAGTTACTGTAAATCTTTAAAAAAGAAAAAAATAGCTTACATTTAGGTTCTCCAGCTTCTCTGAAAAGATTTTACCTTCAAAGTGCATGAATAGTTTTTCCTGCTGTGCTCTAAAGCACAAGAACTTCCAGAGCTGGAAAGAGTCAGCACTTCACCACAACAAATGCTTGCATTTTCTACATTCCTATGCTGCATCCCTGGCTGAGCTTCCGTCTGAGGACAAGGGGGAGCTGGGAAATTGACAGAAGGTAAAGGAAAAGGTATGTCTGGTTACTCAACTGGCTAACTGCTCTTCTTGCTCTGCTGCAGCCCAAGGTGTCTCCTCCCTCTGGCAATGAAGCCACACTGTTCTCCAACTCTTAGATCAGGCCCCAGGCTGAAGCACTTTCAGAGGATTGGCAGTGTCTGTGTTTCTCCCTCCTTTACTAACTGGCTCTATTACAACTAACTCTTACTTTATCCAGAACAGAAAACAATTCAGAAGAAAACAGGTCTTAAAACTACAAGGTGGCTATTCCTAACTCTTGCCTTCTCAGCTGCTATTTCAGTCTCCCACAGAAGGACCCTGGCAAATCCATACAGATTTCTCAGATTTGAGTTGTACCTCTGTTTCCTCCACTTCCAAATACAGTTGTTTCTTACTGTTTGCAGAATGGGCCTTGAATTCAGCTCAGGCTTTTGATCTGCCTTTGTGCAGGATAAGTCGCTTTGTAACTGCTCACACAGATTTGACCAGTTAACGCAGAACACCAAAAAAGAACTACATATAAAATCTGTCCGGAAAGGAATAGGCCTAGGAACCTCAGAGTTTTGTCTGGTGCATGCTGAAAACCTCCCCAGCATTAATACTTTTTCATGTAAAACAAGATGTATTATATTCATCAGCACAGTCTCAGTGTCCAGTAAAGAGGTTGCCAGGATCCCAGCTCTGCATATTCAGCCATCCTTCCACCTCACACAGTGAAACGGCTGTGGAAAAGGGAGCTGTAACAGCAAGCAGTCACCAACAGGGATGTACAGAAAGAATCTGAGTGTGTTTCTTTTCCTGTACTTTGTCAGCCAGCTTTGGAATACAAGTGCCATTTAGCCTCTAAATAGAAACCAAGTCGTGTTTGTCTGTTGCATTAGTTTATTGTACTCTCTGGTTTCCAGGGGAGTGGGTGAATGGCAGAAGGGAAAGAAAGCACTTTCTGTGTCACATACCTTCACTAACATCATAACTTATATGTGGAAGACCTGTTGCTCTGAGAATATACAAGGATCATGCTACTTTCAGAGTGACTCACAGTCCAATCTTTTCCTTTCTGCAGAGAAAGAGCTTACAGAGCTGTGGCTCATCACAGTGTAAAGCACTGCTTCCTCCTACTGATACAGAATACTCCTAATTTTGAGGTTTTTGCTCCTTTCTACTCAATTAACCAGTTAATACTTCTGTTCCCATCTCTTCACTTGGGAACTGAGTGTCACATCAAGTCCGTCACTAAGGTTAAGCAGATAAACTAAGCAGGGTCCAAATGGGACATAAACATGAGAAATTTCCAGTATGACTTGCAAGGCAAGGCAGAGTTTTGTTGTCCATCTCTGATGGAATGCTGATCAGCGTCCTAAAGCCTCCAGTGTTACATTAAATCGCATGTGGCATGTGAGGGTGTAGTGTTCAACAGCGACAGCCCTGCTTATCAGTTCTGGCAGACTTGGAGCAGCCTCCTCCTGCTGCGTTTACATTGAAGCTTGTACCATGCAAAGTGAGACAGAAAATCAGAAGTCAAGCACCTGCTGACCTACACATTACATCTTGTGCATCAAACTTTTAGCAACTGGCAGTTGCCATGTGGTGTCCTGACTGAAAGAGATGTTAGTGACAGAAGAGACTGGTGTTCAGCAGGGACATTCCTTTGTGGGAGATCAGGGACAATGGGACAGCTGTGGGCTGAGGTGAGTTTTGCCCCACCGCTAAGGCTGAAACAAATCATCTAGACCTCAGTTAAGGAAAAAGAGATGACTTCTAGCTACCAGTCTCATTCCCACCACACTTCTCTGACTGTGACCTGTGGAAACCACCCCCAGGCAGCCAGATACTAACCTCCTATGTACTCCAGTCTGACCAGCTCATGTGTACAGAAGCGCCATGCTCAAAGGGCCTCTGCCAGGGTGTGAGGTTCCTGAGCTATACGCAAAGCAAAGGAATGAGAAGCAGCCCTTTGAATAACTTAATTAATCTCTTTGTCAGGACAGGAATAGGACTTAAGAACAACATGCATTAGTTTTGCAGCAGTACACAGTCTGGGCTGCTTTCCTCTGGATTATTTGTCACATCTCCTGCTAAAGAGCCAAAGGACAATGGATGTTCTCTGTTGGAGGTATCAGTGCTCGGACACCTGAGCAGCATCTCAGCCCCAGAGAAAACATGTTTTCTTAGTAGACAATACGAGGTCTGCAGAAACTTGTTCTTGCTCCTTGTCACCAGATGGTGCTCCAGTGCTGGACAAGTGCTGCCTCAGTCACCTGCTGAAGCGTCATGTTCTGCTGAAGCTTTGGGCTGCCTATTCTCCTACCAGATCAATTTCATTAATTTTATTTGCACTTCTGATTGCCTCTGACTTGGGACCTTCTTTGGCAAGTGAGCCCTCAGACTGCTTCTCAGGAGCAGTCTTCTCATTGAATTGACTAGCTCCTAGGATTTGTCCAGAATCGTGGGTGGTATGGCTGTCACCTCTTGTATTGCTCCCACAACAGGCATTTCTACTTGGATCTGGCTTCTTCTGATCACCAGGCCTCTTTTTTGAGCATGGCATGCTTCTGTCATGATTAGTTGCCTCTTCACCAAAGATTCCAAAGCCGTCTCCTGGCCTGGAGTTTTGTTCAAGTACCTCTGGCTAGACTGAAGACCAATTGGGTAGACAACATGTTTGACATGCTTGGAGTGACTGCCTTCAGGCTGCTTTTGTTCCCATGTAGAGGGTTTGAACTTGGGGGGAAATCAGGCAATCCCCTATCATTGTCATTCCTCCCACAGCACACAAGCCTGAGGGAAGAGTGGGCAGATTAACTCAGACTGGAAAATGGGACAGCTCTGCAGGGAGAGTTCAAATGTTCCTGGTACCCTGGTTTTCCTCTGAACCCCAGCCTCTGAGATGGAAGATATTTTTTGACACAGTGGAAAACCTGCTGCCTTGCTCCTGGGATGGTCCCACAGAATATTGCAATTTGCTTTGCTGAGAAGAGGTTGAGAGAATCTGTTTCCTGATACCAAGAGTTCCCCAGTGGGGTGAAGCTCTGTCCATTAGGATAATATGGATTATTTCCCAAAGGCTTAGGAATGGGCATGCCATAGGATGGAAAATGCTCCTCCATGGCCCATGGAACTCATTATAGAGAATGTTCTCCCTTTGATTTGATGGGTTGTCTGTTGTGCACTGGAAATAGACCTCCTGCCTAGGTGGATTATTAGGGACAGATTTCATACTGTCTGTCTGGGCTAAGCTCAGGATCTGATGAAAACTGCCTGGACATCCACACTGTTTGCCCAGAGAAGGAGTCAGGTCTGACTGAAATGAATGGGTCATTTTCACAAAAGAGGCTCCCCTACCTCTGATTCGAATCAGGAGAAGAGGAGGGTTTTCTGTACAGTCATCTTGGGTTCAGAAGAGGAACACTGTCCTATGCATTGCCTCTTGGATAAAGTGCATTTTTCCTCTGAACACAATGATCTTTCTCTGGATAGTGATTAAGTGAGGGACTCAATGAATGCAGCAGGTTCTCCTGCCATGATGCCCAACCCACTATGAAGCATGTGGTATTCTGCTGGTTGCCCCATGTTGCGCATCCTGGAGAAGGAAGGTGTTCCCTTTCAGAGTACAAAGGGATAGTGCCTGGGTTCTCCCAGTCATACATACTAGTTTCTGCCTCACATTGATGGCTTCTGGTATTTAGCAAAGACCCTTTGTGGCTTGGTGGGCAGGCTGCCTGTATCCTGGAACTGGGACACTCGCCAACAGTTCCCCCTGGGAGTTGTACAATTTCCTTTTGCTCTCTGCTTTTCAAACAAAGGCCTCATGAATTGTTTTTGAGAGGAAAGCTGCTTTGATTGTGGCCAGCATTATTGTCTCTGTAGGACCGCATGCTTTCCCAGTGGCAATCAGGAAAAGAGTTTCTGTCTTTCTGGCCTGAGAGTTTCTCGTTCAGCTGCTGAAATCTCCCTTTCTACCCAGACAGGGTATAGCTGCTCCCTGGGGAGAAGGAGACACTGCTTCCATTCTGGAGCTGTCTTCCTGGTCTGGATGGAAGGAGGGAACTTTTTCTATACCTTCTAGCTTTATGATAGGCTGAGCCTTGACAAGATCCCCTTGGGTGGAAACATTTGCTGTAGGAGATGGAACCACCATGCTCTTACAGGCAGTTTGGTCATGCTCTGAAGATCAGCCTCAGGCTGCGGGTAGTCGTCTTTAGGTGCACCCCAGGAATGGGGACACTGACTGTGCTTAAGGTAGTGGCAGGATTAGAGGCATTTCTAGCAGGATCTACCGCAGGGATTTCTGCTTCTGGAGCCTCTTTCTCAGGCTTGGTTGGGTTGTATTCTTTTTCAAGCATTTCCTCAGAATAATATGGGGCCTTTGAAAGATGTATTGAAAATAAAAGTTCTGGTGGGAGAAAGAATATGACAACAAGACATTTTAAATCAGTCACCACAGAGTTGTAACACCTTTTCCCACTGCTCCTTTTGCATTCATGTTTCAGACATGTTGTAGCTACAGATGACTGTGACTTTACTGGGCAGAGCTTCTGCACAGCCATGAGACTCGGGAAAGGGCTTAGGAGAGACCCTGCACCTGGCAGCTGTTACCATAGCAGTGGACAAATCATACAGCTGCTGTGAGTACAAAGGCAGAGGTGGGCAAGTACTGCAGGGAGGTGGAGGTATGCTGGTGCCAGGAAGCCTAGTGCTGGGAAGCAAAATAGTTAGAGTATGTGTCTACAGAGCATCATGTGCCAAATAAGCCAGCTCCTGAGCGGGAAGCATGAAACAATGGCAAAGCCAGAGCTCTACAGCGTAGCCAGGCTGCTTCTGAGGCCCCAGAGGAAATCTTGGTAGGCTACTGGGTTGTGCCTCATAGGCACACCCACTCATTGAGAGTGCGCTGAATGGCGTCAGCCAGATTTTGACGAGACAACAGCTGAAGTTCCTCATCTCACACTTGAGAACAATAGAAACTCACCCCACCCAATCTGGGAACAATAAAGAACTTTCCAGCCCTATTCAGTACAAGGGAAATCTCCCCTCCTCCTCCCCCATGTTCCCCTCACCTCCACGCTCTTCTGCTCTTGTAGCCTCACAGTCGGCATTGAACTAGATGGCCAAATCATAGTGTCCAACTGAAAATAAAATGTACCTCCCTATTATGTCTCCTCATGTTTTCAAGACTTTGCCATCTTAGCTACGTGCAGTTACCTAATAAGGAAGGCAGAATTGACTCAATGGTCTTCTGGTGCAATTAAATAGGGATCCAGGAAGATGACTTCTTAGGCTTTGCCAGTCAGTGCGAAACTCCTTGTCACTGCAGAAGAGCTGGTAGCACTATAATGAGGACAGGAACAGCAAGGCATTGGAGAAAAGGTGAAGAAGAAACATTAAAAAAAACAGCTGGAGGAAGAAAAATAAGGAATCCTTGGAACCCCATGAGACTGATGGTATCCCAGGTGACAAGTCATTCTTGAAGCAGAAAGTCTTTCTAAACCTTCCTTTGAAACACTGCCGTTACAAGCTGGAGATGTCATAGGGGAGTAAAGCAGTTGCAGGCTTGCTGTGCGCTTTTCTACTACCTTCTGCATAGTGGGATCCTGCAGCCTTACTGTACTCACCCTCCTTCTTTATTCCTGATGGCCAGCTCTCCAAAGCCTGGAGACATTTGCGGGGGAAAGAAAAAAGCAATGCTCTGAGAACACTAGCACTGGAGATGTTATCAAAGCTCCTGTACAAAACCCAGGCAGTAAATGTCAGGTCATCAGCTTCTACCAAGTGAAATGTAATGCTTCCTGTTTATGCATCCTCTTCCACCTAGTAGACAAGTGGCTCAAGAGCAACCAGCTCCATCCTAACTCTGCAGCGTACTGCACAGGAGACTTACATGCTTGGAAGACTTGAAAAGCTTGTGGCTGCACTATCAGAGAGGGATGGGTCTGTTGTCAGTAAGCGATGTCAGGGCATCATTCAAGAAGAACACCCTGTGAGAGGAAGTGAAGAGCTGATACTTGGCCTCCACACCATGGCTGCAGCACTGTGCCACAGCTTGAGGTGCTGTAATTCAAAATTGACCCACAGACAGATGGAAGAGCCTGTCCTGGTGCTTAGATTGTATGCTCGGATCCCTATACCAGAGCTAACAAGTGCAGAGGCTGAGAGTGGTGTTTCCTCCTTCACAGAAAAGGTGATGGGGGTGCAAGGGAGGTAGCTTGTTCCAGACCAAAAGCAGACTTCTCAACAGACCTCTACATGACTCAGGAGCACAAATTCTGCTTAATGCTGGAGAAAATGAGTTCTTACATTGTTTTCATTACCCTCAGAAACCCAAATTCAACAATATCTTTTAAGGAGGATGAACTATGCTCTTCTGGAGCATACCACATCTGGAGGAAGAAGCAGTAGGAGTAACCTTGTCAATTCAAGCAGTATTGAGCAGGGAGCTCTGACTTAAGACCTCATCTGGGGAAATGGCTCAGGGTAATTGACTAGACAGACAGTTGTCTCAAGGTCAGATTTTTGGACACAGAATACATTATCACTTGACAGCTCTTTGGCAGACTCTGTGAGCAGGTCTGGCAGCTCTGTTTCCATGTCCTTGTGGACAATTACCTATGTGACCAGAAGCCACTCTCCAGCTCAGTTGACAGTGCTAGACAAGCCCAATGACTCAGCATGGGTCATAGAGGTCAAATTAACCTCCCTAGAGGTTTTTACTTTGAACTCAGGCTGTTTTCAGTACTAATAGAATTGTTTTTAAGATAAAACCTCTTACGTCCTTGGAATGTGTTCAGCTGTGGCAGAAAGCCTCCTTGGTTGTAAATTTGTGTGCACAAAAATAAATGGGCAAGTTACATGCATGAAGGATTGCTGGCAGGCAAATTGCAGGGACTGCTCCTAGTAGCCCACCTTCATTTTACAGAGATAAAGCTAGCTCCTGCCATAAAATACTGGGGATCATCTGCTGTTAGTCACTACCTCTTTTTCTCTACACCTGCTATGACACTGAGAGAGAGAGTTCACCTGCGAAAAGTGCTTGCTGAAATAGCACTTGTTCATTGCCATAAGAAGTATACACCTGCAAGGGAGAGGAGGCGACTTTGATGCCACTGGTTTCATGCCGTATCAAGGCACAGTAAGACCCAGCACAAAAAGGGGACTGTATCTGATACATGCCGTACTCATGGGGGCACTGTTACATCCTTGCCTTGCTTGCACACTCTCTGGGGAGAGGCCTGTCTTATCTGTACAAGCTACACAGATCCTAGCCTTATAGGATCTGTATCCCATGCAAGCACTCCCTGGACAGGCAACTGCTTAACTAAAATGCTGAATTTGGCTTTGTTCTTTTTGCCCATTAGTTGTTATTGAGGTTATGTACAATGAGGTCGGAAGAGTGTAACTTCAGGGAGTTTTTCCAGTAGCTCCCATGGGCTTCTTTTTTCTCTCTAGAATAATATGAACACAGCAAAAGGGCACCCTGATCCCGGGCCACAAGCAGCCACAAGTGGCACTTGGCTAGGTCCAGGGGAGGCAGGCGCCTGATCTTCTGCTAGAGAGAAATAATGACTCAAGCTAAGGAAGCACAGCCCAGTGCAGTCTTGGATCTGCCCAGCTGCATCAGATCTGGAGCTATGTTGTGGGGAGGGAATGATCTGAGTCTATGCAGCTGGGGAAAGGATAAAGCTGCCAGTAACAGTCCGAGCTGCACCATCCATCCAGCAACATTAAAGGTGAATTAGTCACCAACAACACTGAAAAAGCAGAGGTTCTCAACACTTTCTTTACCCTTTTCTCTACCAGCACTGTTAGGCTCCAGGCCTTGGGAACAGAAATACAGGTTGATGCAAACACAGACTCACCATTAGTGAAGCGAGAGTTGGTATATGAACTGTTACAGAAGGTTGACGTCTACAAACCCATGGACCCTGACCTTATCCTCCCAAGGGTATTAAGAGAGCTGGCTGACATCATTGTGAGGCTGCTCTCCATAATCTTTGAGAAGTCTTGAAGATTGAGGGACATCCCGAAAGACTGGAAGAAGGCTAATATCACCCTTATCTACAAGAAGGGCTTGAAGGAGGATCCAGGAAATTATAGGCCCATCAGTCCTATTTCAGTCCCTGGGAAAGTTGTGGAACAAATCCTCCTGAGGGCTATCACAAGTCAAATAAAGCACATGAACTGGGAAAAGCCAGCATGAATTCACCAAGGGCAAATCATTCTTGACAAATATGATCATCATCTACAACAAAATAACCTGCTCAGTTGATAAAGGGCAAGTCGTGGATGTGGTCTACCTGGAGTTCTCCAAGACTTTCAGTATAATTTCCCACTCTCCTTCTAGAGAAACTGACGTGTTACAGTCTAGACAAGCGGTCTGTGCGGTGGCTGAGGAACTAGCTGATGGGCTGCACCCAGAAGGTGGTGGTAAATAGCTCCTTTTCAAACTGGCAACCTGTCACGAGTAGGGTTTCCCAAGGATCAATATTGGGCCCAACACTGTTTAATATCTTCATAAGTGATCTGGCTGATGTGATCAAGTGTACCTTGATGAAGTCTGCCGATACCACCAAACTGAGTGGGGAAGTGGACACTTTGGAAGGGAAAGTCATCCTGCAGGAAGACCTGGATAGGCTCATGGAGTGGGTTAACAAGAACCTTTGGAAATTCAACAAGGACAAGTGTAAGGTCTTGCACCTAGGAAAACATAATCCAGGAGTGCAGCACAGGCTGGGATCTACCTGGCTGGGGAGCAGCTCTGTGGAAAGGGATGGACAACAAGCTCAAGATAAGTGAAGAGTGTGGCTGCAGCAAAGAAAGCCAACAGGATGCTGGGTTGCATCAACAAGGGCATCACCAGCAGAGATAAAGAAGTAATTGTCCCACTCTACTTAGCGCTTGTCAGGCTGCACCTGGAATACTGCATTCAGTTTTGGTCCCTGCTATGCGGAAATGACATGGACAGTCTGGAGAGTGTCCAGAGAAGGGCCACAAAAATGATCAAAGGACTGGGAGGCCTGTCATATGAGGAAAGGATGAGAAGTTCTCAGGGGACTGTTCAGCCTTGAGATCAGAAGGCTTAGGGGAGAACTTATCACCATGTTCCAGTATTTAAAGGGTGGCTACAAAGAAGATGGAGACCTTCTTTTTACAAGGAGTCTAAAAGTTACTCCTTCAGAGATACCAGTTGAACACAAGAGGAAAATGTTTCCCATTGAGAAAAATCAGCCATTGGATTAGTCTCCCCAGGGAAGTGGTGGATTTCCAAACATTGGACACTTTTAAGATTTGGCTGGACAAAGTACTACGGCATCTTGCCTAAATGGTGCTTTGTCAAGAAAGGTTGGACTGGATGATCCTTGAGGTCCCTTCCCACCTGCTATTTTATGATTCTATGATTCAGTGATAAGGGTATACTGAGCCTGTGAAGAGATACTCTTCATCCATACCTTTGCACTCTGTAAGGGCAGTGAAGGGATTTTCCTTCTCACCAGCCTTCCCTCAAGTGTTGAGGACCTCACCTGCTGCTGGAGGGAAAGAAAGAGGTCACCGTCCTTAGGAAGTCTGACCCATCCCTCCACAAAAGACGTGTACAGCAGCAGAGCTATGCATACTCATCAAATTTGCTGCCACTCCAAAGTGCTGGGATGGCTCTAAGGAGCTCTGGTTTCAACTAAAGAGCATCTGGGAAGCCGGTGCACTCCCAGTTCTGTGCCTCCTGCCACAGCAGGAGCAGCTAGCATTGCTGTGGAGTCAGCACCGGTAAGGCTGGAGCACAGCTGGGAGTGTAGCGGGTCACACCCATATAGCTTAGCCTCCCACCCTCCTGTCCACCTGGCCCAAGGGTCTCCTGTAAGCAGCTTGCAAACTCCTCAGTGAGAAGCCTGTGAGATGTTCTGCTTACTCCTCTTGGAGACTGGCTACTAGACAGCTTGAATTACCCCCCATCATCTGTCCTCCATGGCAGGACAGCCCCACACATTGGGATTCCTGAGGTGCTTACCTGAGCTTGTGGTTGCTGGTTTTCCTCCCTGAGCTGCTGCAACGGGCCTTAGTGGGGAGGCTAGGCAGGCCTTGCAGGCTGTGCAGCTTGTGGCTGCTTTGCTGGCTCTTCTTTCTCTAACATTACTGTTGGCCACAACTGCTGTTGCTTTTGCTGCTGTTGGCTGGGCTGTTGGAGTTTGGGGGGGGGTTGGCTATGCTGGGGGCTGGACTCCTGCTAGCTGCATAAGCTTTTGCTTTTGCCACTGGTTGTTTTGCTCCTGTATCCTCACAGCTGGCTGCAGGAAGGGCTGTGTGAAGCTCAACCCATAGTCATACCAGGAAGCCAGCTAGGAAATATTTTGAAAATGTCACTTGGTTTAATATTTTGAAACCATTCCACAATGTGTCCAACTTGGACATCTTTGTCCATGTCTGGTAGTATAACCAGACCATAGTATGAAAAGGCTTTTCTACCTAACTAAATTTTCTTAGATTTCAAAATAAGCTAATCCAAACAGCTCCCACATTGGGATGGCATCATGACCTTTGCAGTTCTTTGCATTAGAATAAGCAGAGATCCAAAACCCACCCTCCAAAACTGAGTGTTTCAAGATCTCAGACACTTACTTTGCCCTTGGGTCAGGAGTTCCTCCTCAGGACTAAGACATCTTTCCAATAGAAGTTTTCGGTGAACAACAGCAAACTTGTCAGGAAACACTTCTGGTAAAAATATGCTGCTTTTGAAATCTGAAATTCTTGACCAGCCCTGCTCATGCATCATACCGCCTCCAAGCTAGTAGGTCAGGTAACAATACGCATATCCTTTTACAACGAAAGATCCAGATTATATCCCTAAAGACAAACATCACAGAGAATTTCTTAAAAGCAACTTACTTTGGGATTTGCACTGCAGGTCAGAAAAAATGTGATGCCTGTGTTTGTGTTTTCCAGGTGTTTGTCTCAGGCCTTGTTCTTCAGCAAGTCCATTGCTCTGATCTAGTAACCTTCGATCACACAGTAAGACGTGTCTCTGGACCCTAAAGCTGCCTAGGTGGGAGCAGTTTGTTGTCACGCAAAGGGTGCTATGGATGTCATTTCTTTCTCCAGCTTACCTGTATGTTTGACACTGTTAGTAGTGTCAAGGTGTCTACTTCTATCTGCAGGCAGCCTGAAAAATAGTTTATTTCAGTAAGAACTACCCTATTCCTTTTAAAAGTGTGCTAACTTCAATGTCCATTCTTATGACTGCCTACCAACTCAAATCAAATGAAGCCATGCTGAGGGAATTAAATATTGACCATGGCAAATCCAATTAAAACTCAGAAAGATGTGCAGAATATGAAAAAGTACTCTCCTTATTTTGCTTTGCTTTCTAATTTGATATCTGAGACATAAGGTATCCTTTGGGAGTGGTTATTGTCCAGTATATTGCACTAAGATAGCATTGGTATAAAAAGATATGACAATATATACACAGTATTTGTTTGCAGCTGAATGCTTTTTGTCTCTCTGCATCTGATTCAAAGCTTGCTGATGTCTGTGGAAATACTATCATAAATACAGCCAAAAAAACTGACTAAAAATTATGAAAAAAAATAAAGAAGAAGATTTCTTCTCTGCCTCACTTTTTCTTCTAAATCCAGCTTTTCAGAGCTGGCATAGGTAAGAAAAAAGTAACTAATAAAGAGGACAATTCACATTTGATAAAGCAATAATTGCAACTGCTGTATCATCAGAAAATCCAAATCCACATCTATTTTCATTCTGCTGTGAAATATATCTTTTTTTTGTAATACTTTTCTTGTCAGGAAGAAAGGTTCTTGTTGCTTTGTTTCCATGAAATAAAATCACATTCATTAGCTGTTTGTCAGCTTCTTTCTGAATGAAGGAAAACCTAAGGAAGACAGAAACGAAATATAACAAAATTAAGGAAGGGTCAGCATTTGTTTTTAGTAATGATCTCTGTGATGGGAGTTTTCTTAGAAAAGATTAATATTTGGGGAAATGAGGCTATTCTGATGAACATTTTATAACCACTCAGGAGACAGAGATTTTATAATAGATTAGGGAGTTTTTTTACTTTGTCTTACTATTGGTGAGACAATAGTAAACAGCAAATCAACAGTAAATAGTAAATCGCAGTTGGAACTTCCCAACAGCATCCATGTTTAAGAAAGACATGAGCATGCTAAGTAGAGATGCTGACACTCACTGGCACTGCCCAGGACACCCTAAGGAGGATGGGAGAGGCAGTGTATCATCAGCCCTCACCAGCACACCTGGGAAGACAGTAAAACTGATGCATTGTCTTACCACTCACGGGCTACCCAAACCTGCTCTGAGCTCTCTGCAAAGACCTGGCTTGTAACAACTTGCTAATGCAATGTTTCTTTGATCCAGCCACATCCTGCTTCTAGATGAACTAACACTGGTCTGATCTGACTTCACAAAACTTATCTAGAGGAATTGCAGGAAATGTAAAACAAGCCTTCCAGCAAAGGCTGCCTGCAACGGCTGACATTTGCCCAGAGAGCTGAGTCTTCTTTCAAGCCCTCTCAAATCAGTGAAGGAAGCACTCCTCCTCATTTCAGTTTTGATGCAAAGTTCTCTGAAGAGATGCGAGGGATGTAATGGATTAAATTTTACACTGGCAGTACCACTCAAGTATTGCCATCTCTCTGTGTGCTTGAACACAGCCGTGGCAGAAGCCTTGCCCTGCTGTGCTGACATGCAGTATGTGCACACAGCAAGCTACCACAGACACTGTGCCTGCACAGCTTCCCCCTCAAGCCATCCAGGCCTCTGAGAACTGGAGGTCAAAAGTCTGATATAGATCTATTTCACCAAGACTGTGTTCAACATACATTCCAGCTGTGTGTTTTCAAAAGCAAAGGCAGTGTTTTCTGGATATCTGTAACAGCATCTCGTATCTTCTATCTACTGTTCTCAGATTCAGGATTTGAAGCGGTTTGTTTGGTTTCTGGTTTGTTTTTGTTTTTGTGTTTTTTTTTTCCAAAAAGCAGCAGCAAAATGCATAGTGGAATAAATCTTTATTACTTAAGCACTATCTTGCTCTCAGATAATACCCTACATTACCCATGGATAGACACAGTCTCCCAGTACAAAAGGATCTCACAAAAGCAATTGTCACTTAAGATGCATTTCTGCTTGTGACAAGAAGATGTTTAACAGGAAAAGTTGAGTACATAGCACTTTACACGCGCACAGCAGCATAAAGAGGAAATTTACAGTAATTCACTGCATTAACAAAAATTCACTGTTAATCGTCTTTTCCCCCTCTCCCAAACAGTACAGAAAGAAAACCCTAACATTTTTTAGTATAATTAATGCTTAATTGCAAGCCCCAGAAAACCAGGTTACTAGATCTCCTTTGCCAATGCATCATGCATAGAAAACACATGTATGGTACATAAGCAGGGCACTTCATGGTCCTTGGAAGAGCTTTACACTCCACATGATCAGAAACTGATGGCATCATTTCCTGCTTGGGGTATTTGCAGGGCATCAGAGTACAAGGTAGGGCACATACTCACTTCTTTCTGGACCTCCAGAGGGACTAAGCTATAAAAATGAAAGGTACCAGGCTGCCAAAGGGAAACTGAATTCTACTCCAGCCTCCTGGATGCATAGGGTCACTTGGTATATTGCTTTCAGCATGTGCCAGCTTATCCCACCTGGAAGGAGGACATCACTCCTCCAGCCTGATGGGAACACCGCAGGAGGCAAAGAACCTCCCTGCACCTGACTGACACCTCCATGCAGGAGCAGCTATTGTCCTGGTGCTGGTGAGTAATCTTCAGTTTTGACGTCTCCCTGGAGGGATGGGTTTTTGGAGCCCCCTTCCTAATCCACTGTACACACCAATAAAAATGGGAAGCACAACACCAGAGGATGCTTGCTGTACTAATTGATATGCAGTCCAGTACATCAAGAGCAAAAAGAAAATAATAATTTGTTGGTGTTAGCAAGTGTTGAATGCCATGGATGCTGTAAGGAATGATCAGGACTCTACTTTTAGGGGCACAGATGAGTATAGATGGTCACATCCGCTTCATTTATGTGCCCTGCTGGCTGCAGGCCAGAGCCATGTAACTGCATTAGCCCAGAGCTGTGCATATGCTGAATGTGACTATTCAGCTCCTGGGAGAGAGCTGGTTTGTGTCTCACCATCAACAAGGGCAGACATAGCAAAGATGTGTTTGCCTACACCATTCATGTAGGTGCAGCAGAAAACAGCATTGAGGCACTTGAAGAAAATTTATGTTTTGCCTTTACAAATAGATTTTTTACCCAGATAGATGCTTTTCTGACTTACTGTTTCTGCAAAAAAAAAAAGACATCTCCTCAGATGATTCTTAGTTCTGACTGAGAATATGATAATTTAGTTCAGCCACGAGTTGCCACAAAACTTTGGTGTAAACATAATTGTGTTACAGTACCTAAGAAAGCTGTACGTTAAGATCCATACTCACCTTGGGACCCAAATGCCCTGAATATTTCAGTAATGGTAACTGCATCAGTTTAGAAAAAAGCAGTCAGTGTACATACTTGAAAAAGACTAAGACTTGCTGAACAGAGAGAGAATCAGCTAACAGACTGCAAAAGAGAAGAAATGTTAAATGACATACTGCATCAGTGGAATGTATTTGGCTTGGCTAAAGAATATATCTATATCAAGAGAGCACTTTCACTGCCTGATGTTCCTTCAAAGCTTCTCCTGCTGTTCTATTTTCCATAGCAATTATAGTAAGGAAAAAAATAAGGCATGGTTTGCAGGAAAAAAAAAAAAGACAATATCTGTTACTAGAGCAACTGACAAAGCTCAAAAAATAAGACCTGGTTTCTAGAAAAGATAAGTTAATATCTGTTACTACAGCAACTGATAAATCTGGAAAAATACACAAGCTTTCAAGCACACTAACTCTTCTTTAGCACCTGCATTATTTTATTTCCTAAAATAAAACCAGAAACAGGGTTTATTTTGAGGTTGATAGCACAAAGACAGATGCAATTATGCTATGACATTGTGTTTGAAGTACCATCCTCTGTAGAAAAAAATCTCCAACTTCAGGGGGAAAGGTGGGTATTGCAGGTCAGCCTCATCTCAGGCAGGACAAGACAGATTACAGCCTCAGGACTGTCCATATGAGAGAGACATCCCTCCAGCATGATCATGGGCATGAGACAAGCTCAGGTGCTCTGACAGACACTCTTCTGTAGAGAGAGCCTGAGCTCCATGCCTGGATGCTTACCTATTAATTATGTCAGTTCAGTTTAGAATGGCTAAATGACTTGCAAAGCCAATGCTAGTTCTCAGTGGCAGAACAGGCACTCTTTCTTCTATATCAGATCTCCATGGCCTGGGCCATTTCCCTTCCCTTCAGCAATGCTTAAGCAAGATTGCTTCTGATTTCAGTTGTATTTTGTCAATGGACTCTACTAGACTTTTTTTGAACACATGCATTATTCAGCTGTACCCTGGGGATAAGATGTTAGATGGCCTTGTGGCATTCACTGGAACTTCGATTCATATGGAACTCTCTGTATGACAGCATGGGTTTTCCTTCTTGTGTTAGCAACCCTGCCTCCATTGCCTCTGACTCCTAAAGGAAGAAGTAGTTGTCCCAGAATGACCTTCTCTTTCCTGAGCCATGGGTGACTCATGAGGCATGGTTTGAATGAGAGGAAGCAAAAAAGCAGGTTACCTGTTGAGTCTCATGCCCCTGTGGACTTTTCCTGAGCCATGGGTACGAAGAATGCAGTACAGTCAGATGGAGTTCAATGGCTCCCCATAGTCATAGGGGCCATGGTATTAGAACAGGTGAAGGGAGAACACTAATTTTCAGCTAGTATTGTGCATCTTTCAGTGTCATCAACATAATGGTCTCAGAACATCCCATCGAAGAAGTTTAGAAAATTACCCCTCCTGACACCCAAATATGAAGACAGAGATTATCTGCTTTTTCAAAGGGAACTGAACACTAAGTGTCCTGGTCAAGTTGGCAGAGGAAGCCTGAGGTCAAGCAGGAGTTTCAGCCATCTGAATCACAGCTCAGGTGCTTAAACACATGGATAGATTTTACTAAAGCGTTTTCCTTCTTAAGGTCTGCTATATAAAACACTGAATGCACTGGGTTTTGTTTTGGTTTTGCATGGTACTCTGTTTTCAGTAATGTCTGTCACCAACTAGAGCAGTTACTGAGGGTTGCTGCCTATTCTGCTAAGCATTGCTAGAATGAAAAGCTAATACATCCATGGAGAAACATTTTTTTAATCTATGTGTTACTGCAAACACATAAGAACACAGAACTCAAAATAGTATGTTGAATCTCTACACTTCTTCTATTATAAATATGCACATATGGCAAAAAAATGTCTTGTTTGAAAATAGAGGAATAATTACCTGTGGAAGCATATTTGTATTCTGTCTTCTACATTGTCTCAGCTTCTGAGAAACAAACAAAAATTATTATAAATTTCTCATTCCTTTCATACCTTACCCTCATTCCATTACTGTAGCACCTTCACTATTCATCTAAATGTTAATGCTCTCATCTTTTTTGTCTCATTACAAGCCTGCTTGAAAAACAAGAAAATCTGCTCTCCAGGATTTTTCAAATACCTCTGCCTGAATTGTCATCTTATGCTGCACAACATCATGCAAATAATATTGGAGATCTTCTCATACAGTGGATTATGCAGCCTTGTCACATTGCAAGAATCTCAATGAGAGAAAATATCATGATGGAGAGAGATAAATGGAGAGGTTAAGAAAGGCTTTGCCTGAAAGGTTTCTTAAGGAAGCTTCAGATTTGTACGCCTGTAGTCTTGTTCAGCACAAAAATAAAGCAAATGAGTTTAGCATGTCCTTATGTTTCCATCATCTTTGATCAATATTGTCACTGTTTTCTTTTGGGAAATTTATGGATCATGGCCCAAATAAATATACTTGTCAGTTATTTACAGTGTTTATCTTCTGAATAAACTGGTTTAAAATATCTTCAGACTTTTGCAACAACTTGACCTGTTCTCTTAGGTATATGACATTGAGTCAGCCAGAGTGTGTACTTTTAGTCTATTTTGCTTTTTGTGGCAATCAGGAGTTCCCTTCTTGCATTGTTACTGTATTGGGCAAGCTGGCTGACCCTGGTGAGCTCTCACTGAAGTGAGTGGCAATGCTACTAGAAATTTGCTTTCATTTAGGAATAGACCATGACATCTCTATAGCACATATGCTTCCACTAATGGAAGACGTAGCTGACATTGATACAGAAATTGTAGCCAAAAGAACTGCTGCAAGGAAATTAAGGCTAAATCTAGCACCCCACTTTACACAACTACCATCTGTTAAGACTGGGACATCTTCAACACAGAGCATTATTGGCAACCTCTCTGCATATCACTGAAGCTATCATTAGCTACTTGCACTTTAACTGAGGAAGTGGGGAAGTTAAGATGGCAAGATTGAGCAACCCATCACAAACAATTTATTTCTGGTTTACCTGATTGAAAAGTTTAAATACCACAATTAGTTCTGGTCACCTTTTTTTCCTTCTTATACCCTTGCATGCCATGACTTGGCTCAAGGTATTGGACGAAGGTTTGTATCACTGTGTCATGTTGTTAATATTACCTTGATGAAGCATACAGACCACAGCAAGGCCTGGCAGGCAAGAATTATTTCTATTTTCTTTAGTTACAGGCATTAGATTTCATCTAAAGTGTTGCTAGGTAATTCAGCCAGAAGCAAGTGGGCTATTCCGACATAAGGGACTACCAGGGGCTAATGTGTGTAGATGTAATATGAAAACAGCAAAAGACAGAAAAAAAAACTTTCAAAGGGGAAATGCAAATTTAACCTTCTTCAAATTTCCAAATTACACTTTAATCTAGAAATTCTTTTCTGCCAAATGAATTGCATTTCGAATTAGTACACAGTTTGTTGAAAGGAAAGTGTTGCCTTGCTATTCTCCACCCAGATTTCTGGCAGTTAAAGAAGTTTTTAAATGCTTGAATAGTTGCCAGGATTCTGACCAGCCTCACTTCTGAAGTTTTGCTCTGCATTTTAAGGACCACATCATCTAGACACAAGATGGGAGAGAGGTGGCAAGTCACAGCAGGGGAGATATCTTGTATAATACTTAGGATTTTTTAATTTGCAGCTGGCACCGCATTATTCAAGAAGTGACCACGCATAGCTTGAATGGGAGCATACATACCTCAAGGCTTATACTTGCCATTCCCTGTGGTCTGGCATGCTGAGGGTTTACCTGCCACCAGACAGCATAGATATGACAGCACTCCTGAGCAGAGGATGATACCCATAGACACAGACAAAAAGGCTCGGGAAAACCCAGTATGTGGTACAGCCTAGGGTTATCATGTGAACTGATACACTACCAACTTCAATATACTGTCAAAAATACTAATTTTTTCTCCCTGGTAAGACTCTGAGATTTTGAAAGGAGTCCTCCTGCTGTCATGGCACAAACCACCTCTGGAATACAGATTTCTTAGAGTTTATTGATCTCTCTTGGTGGCATCACCCTTGAACAGACACCACAGTTAGGGCTGTATACCCTATATGGGAGACAGTTCCAGTGGCCAGTCTATGAGTAATCAATTCTGTGGTTTAGAAGAAATGAAGATTTCTACTTCATTCACTAGCTCTGCAGGCACACGTTCACTTGGTTTGACAGAAGGGAGCAGATCAAGGAGCTGACAAGTGGTGATTATTAGCAGCACTTTCAACTGCAGCTCATTATTAGGCGAGCTTGGCTGAAGCCGTGCTTTTCAGCTATGGATAAAACCCCTCTCCCTATAGAGATTGAAATAAAACTAAGTCATCTTGCCTTGCTGACTTACACATTCAATTCTCCTACTTCTATGGTGCAAAGTCAATACCTACTGCTAGGCACGTTTGATTAACACTCTTGGTCAAGATAGCAGCATGTTTGCTTACATCCTAGGAAACTGCTGGCTGTCCTGGAGGCTTCTGCTGATTTTCGCACTAGCACTCTTCAGGCATCTTTTTCATTTTAATATATGAAGAGTGGGTACTTTTCAGAGGAAATAATCCTGAAATTTGGAATTTTTCTTTGTTAACAAACCATTAATTAAGCTCAGAGTGGTTAACCTGGTGAACAGAAAGACCACTTACCTTCTCCAGCATCAGTACGATGGGAAGGTATATTTGGCAAAAATTATCCTGACAGTTCAGTTCAGTTCAGTTCAGCCTGCAGAAACATGTGCACAAAACCCAACCAGCTGGGTAGATTGTCACATACCTTAAATAAGTAAGCAACTTCGACTGTGATGTACAGGTGCACAATTTATAGGCAAAGCAATACTTGTGTCAAAGAGACAAAAAATCAGCATACAGTTGCATGTATTTCCAAGAGCTTCCTGGAATAAAACTGTGTTATGAGAAACTTGAGATTAGTGTCAGATTTAGCAAATCTATGATAACTACACTAGTATTAACAGAAGTTCCCTTTGATAATCCTGCATATTTTTAATCATGAAGAAGCAGAGTAACAACTTTCCACAATGTATACTTTCTAATACTAATGGCAATGTAACCCACCTTCTGTGGGAAAAACATTTTCATTTATTTTAGATACTGAATAAAATATTCTACATAAGGGCTTTTATAGAGAAAACCTACAGTAGAAAACCTACCTGACATTTCATTGCAATCAATACATGAACTCTGTGTTTAGGGGTTTTTTGTGTAAAACTATGTTTTGTCATCAGTATCTAATCATCCTGGAATGCATAAGCTAATTCGGCTATCTCCTCTTTTTTAAAGCAATCCATTATCTGAAGAAGCAGAGAGCTATTCACTCTCATAATAATCCATCTCACAAGTATCAGCCTTCAAAAATGAAGATTCGTCATAGACATAAAAGCATATCCAACTGGTATACAGCCCCATCAAGTTTAATTCCCAAAACAATGGAAATTTATTGATGTTCTGCCATATAGAATGATAAATTGACATAGAAAGTAAATTCTCACTGCCTTAGTATATCAAAGTAATTGATAAAACTATCAAACATCTATGCTTATCAGTATCACATAAAGAAAATATTACCTTTTTTTCTGGATCAGTCTGTTCTTACAGTAGCTGGGGACCAATGAAGTCTCCAGTAGATCAAGATTTTAGGGGGAAAAGAGTTTTGTTAGAATTATTTTCACATTACATTCTCTCTCAATAAATAAGAGCCTTATTTAAATGAGTGACTAAGTGATCATGCCATTCTCTGCACAATGCTTGGGTGGTGTGAACAAAATATAAAGAACTTCAGTTGCAGTATGGAAAACTAAGCTTAGACATTGATAACAATTATTCAGCCACGCAGACAGCCAAACACCAGAGCAGGATGCCTAAGAAGGAGATGCTGTTTCCTTCAGTGGCAGCTCCTGGCAATATCTTCTGCAGCAATAAATAGTTCTTTCACTGGAGTTTCTTTTGAATGAAAACCTCAAGGTCACAAGTAGTTAATTGCTGTCTTTTGAGAATAGAAAATTTAGTTTCCACTAAACAAAAATTTTGATGGAAAATACCCCATTTTCCTATATTTTCCAGTTTCTGCCTGGAATCCCACCATGACATGGTTTGTATCAAGCTAGCATTCCTCTCTGCCTCCACCAGAGCTGCTGCATGTCCCTCAGTAGTGGTTTATGCCTGCCACAATCTCCTCTTTGTTGGAAAACTTGACTGGAATCCATTGATTCCCAAGTCAAGACAAAAGCCAAGTGTCAGAGTTTTTATCTACACAGAGGTGGTTAGGAAATGAAATGCAACTAAGCAGCAACATGATTTTTAAATCCAGTAGTGGAACGACATTCAACACCTTTATGAATTCTTCCATCAAAGAGAAGGAAATATAATTTTGACCTGGTGCTGCAAAAGAGTTCAATTTAAAGGGCAGAGTCTAAATATTAATTCAGAATAATATCCTCAACTCTCTTATGAAAAGAAAATTCACCTAATAACATTTTCCTTAGCATGCAAAAAAAAAAAAATAATTATTTGGCGGATGGGGAGAAGGTCAGTTCTGCTTGGGTGATTTTTCCCTTAGCTCTTTATTCAAATACTATAGGTTCTGCTACCCTGCAGCTGAGGAAGAACTGCCAGGTGTTCAGCCAGTCAGTTGCAATCTAAGCTGTTGCTTTAGTTTCGACAGAGAGGAGGCTTTTCAGCTCTCTGTGTCTTGCCCCTAGCTGGTCCATGGGAGCAGAACTGCTGATTGCAGTGGGCATCAGAGCAGCATGAGTAGTAGCAGCGCTGGCAGCAAGCAGCAGTGGGATACATGAGGGGTACACTGGGCTACACATGGGCAAGAAGGGATCTGCCTGAATAGGAGGAGTTCCCCAAGCAACTGACCCTGGACCGCAAGGGGCCCAGCCTGTTCCCAGCAGTGCAGGAGGTTTAGGTAGGTGAAAACAATCAGTCCAGCTGACTGCAACATGCAAGCACACAGGTTTTCCAGCAGGCAGGCACCTAGCAAAAAGCAGTGTCCTCTGCTTCTCCTAAGCTTCCAGCGCCTGGCAGAACCAATGCAGCCACGCAGACAGAGATCCTGTTCAAGCATGCAGCCACCCAGCTTTCTGGCTGTGGGATGTGTAAACGGAGGCGGAAGTGATTGCAAGCAAGGCTGCGGGAGATGTGACTAGATTGATGAAGTGCTCTGCTTGGTGGCTGAGCTGCAAGAAAAGGTGAGAAGACTGAGGAGTATTTGACAGTCTGAGAGGGAGATTGATCAATGGAGCCGTACCCTGCTATCTACGAGACAGAGCAGAAAACTCAGCATGGCCACCACAGAGGCAGGTCCGCTTTGTGCCAAGAGGAAGGCAATGTCACAACAGATAAGGAGGAATAGCAGAAGGTTACTGCAATAGAGAGGTAAGAGAAACCCCTCCTTATCCTCTAAGTTACCTGTTCTGTAAGGGTATTTTAGAGGGTATGAGGCGCTGCGTGTGACAGATGAAGCACATAACAAGATAGAGGAGGAATCTGCACAAATAGTCTTGCCAAGGTCAGAGAAACCAAACCCTTGCAACAAAACCTGCATTAATACTGGTGCCAAGAAGAAACAAGGGTGAGTTATGGTCATTGCTCATTCCCTCCTGTGCAGAACAGAAGCACTTATTTGTAGACCAGACCTTATTTTCAGGGAAGTTTGCTTCATCCCTGCAGTCTAAATTAGGGACATCACGACAAGATTGAAGACCCTATACAACCTTCAGACTACTATCAATTCCTGCTCTTCCATGTGGGTACTAATGATGTCACAACAAAAAGCCTGATGTCAATCAAAAGAGATTGACTGGGAAGAATGCTAAAAAATTTGGGAGCATAGGTAGTGTTTTTCTCAATCCTTCAGCAGCAAGGGGAGACTTCGGAAGAAACAAGCAAGACCATGATATCAATACCTGGCTCTAGGACTGGTGCCTCCACTAAAACTTCAGGGTTTTAAACCATGGAAGAGCCTTCAAAACACAAAGTATGCTGGGGCCTGATGGAATCCATCTGTACCAATGGGGAAAATGTGTCTCTGGGTATAAGGTGGTGGGACTGAATGAGAGAGCTTTAAACTAGAATCCATGGGGAAGATGATCCCAATAGGACTGCAGTAGGTAAGTCGAGGGTTGGCATGGCATCACCTGAGGGTGGCAATGCTAGCAGGAACATTTACACTGCTCCTGGGAGCACAGAGGGCTCAGGATCTTACCTGAAATGAGTGTACAACAAGGTACACAGTGTGAGAAACTAACAGGATGAACCAGAAGCGCTGATCAGTTCCCAGAGCTGTGATATCATTGGTATTAGTGACACCTGGTGGAATGAGTCCCACTATTGGAGTGCGCGGACAGAGGGCTACAGGCTGTTCAGATGACATAGGCAGGACAGGCAAAGTGAAGGTGTTGCACTATATGTAAGAAAGATGTTTGATTGCACAGCCCTTACAGTTAGTGATGAAGTGGTTGAGACCCTCTAGGTGAGGACTATGGGGATGGAAAACAAAGAAGATAGTGTAGTGGGTGTCTAGTACTGATCAGCCATCCAGGATGTTAGTAGTGATGAGTTATTCTATAGGTAATTAGGAGAAATTTCTTGATCAGTAGCCCTTGTCCTTATGGGAGATTTCAACTTCCCAGACATCACCTAGGAATACCATAGTTCTGTGACGAGCAGGTCTTGGAAATTCTTGAAGTTTGTAGGAGATAACTTCTTGTCACACGTACTCAATGAGCCAACTAGGAAAGATGCCCTCCTCGACTTGCTGGTTTTGAATAGAGAAGGACTCGTGGCGGATGTGATAGCAGGTGACTGTCCCGGCCATGGCGATCATGAAATGCTTGAGCTTAAAATCTGCAGAGAAAAAAGGACAGCAAGGTTGCTACCCTGGACTTCAGGAGAGCAAACTTCAAGCTGTTCCGGGAGCTACTTAGCAGAGTACCCTGGGAATCTGCTTTTGAGGGCTTAGGAGTTCAAAAGTGCTCATCAGATTTTAAGAACCACCTTTCAGAAGCGCAGGAGCAGGCAATTCCACTGTGTCTAAGTCTAGCAAGTGGGGCAGAAGACCAACTTGTCTGAACAGCAACCTCCTCATCGAGCTCCAGAGGAAAAAAGAAATCGTATGATCTCTGAAAGCAAGGTCAGGCTTCACAGGAAGAGTACAGAGCTGTGGTTCGTTTATGCAGGGAGAAGGCATGAAAGGCCAAAGCTCAATTAGAGTTGAAACTGGACAGTGTTGTGTCAGATAACAAGAAGAGCTTTTTAAAGAATGTTAATAGTGAGAGGAGGTTTAAAGAAAACATTGGACTGATACTTGATGCAGATGGTCATCTGACTAATAGGGATGAAGAAAAAGTGGGGATATTCATTGTATTTTTTGCCTTAATCTTTAATAATCCTGATAGACCTTGGGGTGCCTAGTCCCCTGAGTTGGAGGACCACAACAATGGGCACAGTGACATTTAGACGTCATCTACCTGGACTTCTGCAAAGCATCTGACACTGTCCTGCACAACATCCTTGTCTTTACACTGGAGAGACATGGATTTGATGGAAGGACCACTTGGTGGATAAAGAATTGGCTAGATGGTCACACTCAAAGAGTTGCGGTCAACAGCTCAATGTCCAAGTGGTGTTCCTCAGGGGTCAGTATTGGTACAGGCCCTGTTTAACATCTTTGTCAGCAACATGGACAGAGGGATAGAGTGCACCTCAGCAAGTTTGGCAATAACACCACGCTGTGCAGTTCAGTCAACATGCTGGAGGGAGGATGCCATCCAGAGGGACTTTGACAGGCTGGAGAGGTGGGCCTGTGCAAACCTCATGAAGTTCAACAAGGCCAAGTTCAAGGTGCTGCACATGGGTCAGGGCAATCCCAGGCACAAATCCCAAGTTGGGCAGAGAATGGACTGAGAGCAGCCCAGAAGAGAAAGTTTTGTGGGTGCTAGTGGATGAGAAGCTCATAACAAGCTAGCAATGTGCACTTGCAGCCCAGAAAGCCAACTGCATCCTGTGCTGCATCAAAAGAACCATGGCCAGCAGGTCGAGGGAGGTGATTCTGCCCCTCTACTCTGCTCTAATGAGACCCCACCTGGAATACTGGGTCCAGCTCTGGAGCCCCCAATGTAAGAAGGACATAGACCTGTTGGAGCGAGTCCAGAGGAGGGCCAGGAAGATGATCAGAGGGCTGGAGCACCTCTCCTGCGAGGGCAGGCTGAGAGAGTTAGGGCTGTTCAGCCTGGAGGAGAAGAGGAGGCTCTGAGGAGATCTTATTGCAACTTTTCAATGCTTAAAGAGGACTTATAGGAAAAATAGAGAGAAACTGTTTAGCAGGGCCTGTTGTGACAGGGCAAGGGGTAATGACTTTAAAATAGATGAGGTAGATTTATACTAGATATAAGGAAGAATTTTTTTTTTAAATGACAGTGGTGAAACACTGGCATAGGTTGCCTGGAGAGGTGGTGGATGCCCCTCCCTGGCAACATTCAAGGCCAGGTTGGATGGGGCTCTGAGTAACCTGATATAGTTGGAGACGTCCCTGCTTCTTGCAGGGGGGTTGAACTAGATGGCTGTTCTGGCTTTGTTTAGTGAGGCGGGGCCTAAGGTGGTAGCTTCTGTAGGAAACTGCTAGAAGTTGCTCCCCTTTGTTTAGTGGATTCTGCCAGGCCTAGGGTGGACCCGCTGCTGGCCAAGGCCGAGCCAATTGGTAGCAGAATGTCCTGTGATAACACCTCTGTGATAACGTATTTAAGAAGGGGAAAACAGGGAAAAAAAAGGAGAAGATGTGAAGCAGCTGAGCAGCGGCAGAGAGGGGGAGGCGCGAGCCTTGTGGGCCTTGCAGGCCTCACCCTCTGGCCTCCCGTCGGGCAGCCAACTGGGCCCAACTCGGCCTGGCCTGGCTGCAAGAAGTGGAGAGGAGATGAGAAGTGAATAAGATGTAAAAAGGATCCTGAGAGGCATATGCCAGCCGGTTGTGAGGAACGGCTGCAGACGCCAAGGTCAGTTCAGAAGGAGGGGGAGGAGTAATGCGGCTCCTGGCCAAGATTCCCCTGCAGCCTGTGGTGATGACCATGGTGGAGCAGGTTTTCCCCCTGCAGCCCATGGAGGTCCATGGAGGGGCAGAGATGCACCTGCAGCCCATGGAGGACCCCACGCTGGAGCAGGTGGATGCCTGAAGGAGGCTGTGGCCCATGGAGGGCCCGCTGGGGCAGCTGTTCTGCACCCCGTGGAAGAGATGACCCACGCCGGAGCAGTTTCACAAAGGACTGTGGCCCATGGGAGGGACCGCACGCTGGAGCAGAGGAGGAATGTGAGGAGTTCTTCCCCCGATAATGAAGTAGTGGTGTAAAACAATGTGTGATGAACTGACCATGACCCCATTCCCTCTTCCCCCCTGTGCTGCTCGGGAGGGGAAGGTGGTAGAGATAATGTTAAGCCTGGGAAGAGGGAGGGGTGGGGGGAGGTTATCTTGTTCCCTGTCTCATTCTCCTGCTAGTTTTAGAAATAAATGAAGTTTTCCCCATGTCGAGTCTGTTTTGCCCGTGACAATAACTTTAAGGATTTCTCCCTGTCCTTGTCTTAAACCTCGAGCTGCTTTTCCTTGTATCATCTCTCCCTTTCTCTCGGAGGCTGGGGGAGTGAGAGAGAGACTGCATAGTCTGGTCCTGATCAGGGCTGAACTTTGACAATGGCCTTCAAAGGTCCCTTCCAACCAAACTATTCTAAAATTCTAAAACCAGCAAGTGTCTTTGGTGCCAAAGCCGTGCTCAGTCGCCGAGGCAACAGCTTCGGAGTCGGCACGATTCGCAGCGGCGCGGCACAGCGCAGCGCAGCCAGGCGATTCCCGAGCCAGGGAAGCTCAGGGGGGAGCGGAGCGAGGCGCCAAGAGCGCGCAGCTCCCGCGAGAGCGGCTGACGAGACGCGGGCGGAGCCAGGGGGCACCGGCGGCCCGGCCCCGCTCCCCGGGTAAAGCAGGGCCTACGGAGCGCCAGCGAGCTGGGGCGTGGCGCGGCAGTTCGCGTAGGAAGGGCGCGTCAGCGAGGGCGCTGCCCCGGGGCAGTTGGTGATTCACGCCTCTCAGGGCGACGTGGCCAACACCCCCCTGAGAACAAAGGCTGCAGCTCCGGCCGGGAGGTCTGCACCGGCCCCCCCTGCGGCGGTCGGTGCCTCCGTGCAGACGGGGCAGCCGAGGGGGGAGGCTGCGGTGCAGACCTCGGGCTGCAGGCAGTGCCTGGACCCTACTCCCGGGGCAGGGGCAGGCGGCAGCCCTGATGCAGAAGGTGTGCCCGGGTGGAGCAGCTCCTGGGGCAGGTGGCTGAGCTGCAGGAGGCGGTCAGGAGGCTGCGGGACATCAGGGAGGCGGAGAGGGAGCTGGATGCTTGGTTCCAGGCACAGTCTGCACCGGAACCGCAGCACCCAGTGAACCAATCAACCCCCCCTCCCCCCCCCCACTGACACACGACATTAGCAAGCAGGCAGAAGATGCCACTGAATGGAAAGCTGCAAGGGCAAGGCGCAGGAGGAAGAAGAGGCAGCTTCCCCAGAACCCCGAGGTGCCCCTGCAGAACCGCTTTGCTGCTCTGCAGACTGAGGAAGTGAGACCCAGCACCTTGGGGGAGGCACGGGAGCCGTGCGAGGTAGCGCGCCCGGCTCGTGTAATAACTAGCGCTACCACGAAAAAGAGAGGAGTGGTAGTAGTGGGTGACTCCCTCCTGACAGGTACGGAGGCACCCATCTGCCACGCCGATGCGGTCTCTCGGGAGGTATGCTGTCCTCCGGGGGCTCGTATCAGGGATGTCACCGAGAGACTACCTAGCCTCATACGGCCCACAGACTATTATCCACTGCTGGTGTTTCATGTGGGGGCCAGCGACACAGCTGGCAGCAGTCTGAGAAACATCAAAAGGGATTTCAGGGCTCTGGGTTCAACAGTCAAAGGCTCTGGGGCGCAGGTGGTATTCTCGTCAATCCTCCCGGTCGAAGGGCAGGGACCTGAAAGGGCCAGACGTATCTGGCTGGTTAACTCGTGGCTCAGGGAGTGGTGCTACAGCCAGGGCTTTGGGTATCTAGATCACGGGGCGTGCTTTGAGAAGCCCGGGCTGCTAGGGGCGGATGGCGTGCACCTAACCAAGAGGGGGAAGAGTGTGCTTGGACAAAGACTTGCCAGGCTCGTCCGGAGGGCTTTAAACTAGTGTTGCTGGGGGAGGGGGAGCACAGTTCAGCCCACTGCTGTCAGCATGGCGCCAGTGCCAGCACCGAGGGTCCAGAAGCTGAGGAAGGATCACAGATAAGTGCAAATGAACCTAAACTGCGATCCAATAGCACCCCTGTCGCTCCAGCCAGCAAGTCGGCTTTGTTGGGGGCCCAGCTGAAGTGTCTCTATACCAATGCACGCAGCGTGGGGAATAAACAGGAAGAGCTGGAGATGCGTGCACACGAGCAGGGCTACGACCTCGTTGGCATCACGGAGACGTGGTGGGATGACACATACGACTGGAGCGTCAACATGGAGGGGTATAGGCTTTTTAGAAAAGACAGGAAGGGGAGACGAGGAGGGGGTGTTGCTCTCTACGTCAGCAACCGGCTGGAGTGTGTGGAGCTCCGCCTGGGGATGGAGGAGGAGCTGACAGAGAGCTTATGGGTCAAGATTAGAGGATGGGGACGGACAGGGGACGTTACGGTGGGCCAGGAAGACAGAGCAGACGAAGCGCTCTATAGGCAGACAGGAGCAGCCTCACGGTCACAGGCCCTGGTCCTCATGGGGGACTTCAATCACCCTGACATCTGTTGGAGAGACAACACGGCAGGGCACAGGCAGTCCAGGAGGTTCCTGGAATGCGTGGACGACAACTTCCTCCTGCAGGCGATAGAGGAGCCGACAAGGAGGGGTACCATGCTTGACCTTGTGCTCACCAACAGGGAGGGGGTGCTGGGGGATGTGAAACTAAAGGACAGCCTTGGCTGCAGCGACCATGACATGGTGGAGTTCAAGATCCATGGGGCAGCAAGGAAACCACATGGCAAGCTCTCTGCCCTAGACTTCAGGAAGGCAGACTTCGGCCTCTCCAGGGACCTGATGGGCCAAGTGCCATGGGAGGCGGCCCTGGAGGGAAGAGGGGCCCAGGAAAGTTGGTCCATATTCAAGGAGCACCTCCTCCAAGCTCAGCAGAAGTGCATCCCGATGAAAAACAAGTCGGGCAAAAAGGCCAGGAGGCCAGCGTGGATGAGCAAGGAGCTCCTGGACCAACTGAAAGTAAAAAAGGAAGCCTATAGAGGGTGGAAGCTGGGACAGGTAGCCTGGGAGGACTACAAAGAGGCTGCGCGAGTGGCCAGGGATAAGGTAAGGAAGGCCAAAGCCCTGGCAGAACTGAATCTGGCCAGGGATGTAAAATGCAACAAGAAGAGCTTTTATAGGTACGTAGGGGACAAAAGAAAGTCCAGGGAAAATGTAGGCCCCCTCTGGAAGGGAACTGGTGTCCTGGTTACCCAGGACATGGAGAAGGCTGAGGTTCTCAATGACTTTTTTGCCTCAGTCGTCACTGACAAGAGTTCCTGTCCCACCACCCAAGCTGTAGAAGGTGCAAGCAGAGACTGCGAGGATGAAGAACCGCCCACTGTACTCGAAGAGCAGGTTTGGGATCATCTGAGGAACCTAAAGGTGCACAAGTCCATGGGACCTGATGAGATCCATCCACGGGTCCTGAGGGAACTGGCGGATGAAGTTGCCAAGCCAGGGGCTATCGTATTTGAGAAGTCATGGTGGTCTGGTGAGGTCCCCGATGACTGGAAGAGAGGGAACATAACCCCAATTTTTAAAAAGGGGAATAAGGAAGACCCGGGTAACTACAGGCCGGTCAGCCTCACCTCTGTGCCTGGCAAGGTCATGGAGCAGATTCTCCTGGAAACCATGCTAAGGCACATGGAGAGCAAGGAGGTGGTTGGTGACAGCCAACACGGCTTCACCAAGGGCAGATCGTGCCTGACCAATTTGGTGGCCTTCTACGACGGGGTGACGGGATCGGTGGACAAGGGACGAGCAACTGACATCATCTACCTGGACTTGTGCAAAGCTTTTGACACTGTCCCGCATGACATCCTTCTCTCTAAACTAGAGAGACATGGGTTTGATGGACGGACCACTTGGTGGATAAGGAGTTGGCTGGATGGCCGCACTCAGAGAGTGGTGGTCAACGGCTCAATGTCCAGGTGGAGATCGGTCATGAGTCGCGTCCCTCAGGGGTCTGTGCTGGGCCCGGCCCTGTTCAACATCTTTGTCGGCCACATGGAGAGTGGGATAGAGTGCACCCTCAGCAAGTTCGCCGATGACACCAAGCTGTGTGGTGCTGTCGACATGCTGGAAGGGAGGGATGCCATCCAGAGAGACCTTGACAGGCTGGAGAGGTGGTCCCATGCCAGCCTCATGAAGTTCAACCAGGCCAAGTGCAAGGTCCTGCACCTGGGTTGTGGCAATCCCAGGCACAAATACAGGCTGGGCGGGGAATGGATTGAGAGCAGCCCTGAGGAGAAGGACTTGGGAGTGCTGGTGGATGAGAAGCTTAACATGAGCAGGCAATGCGCCCTTACGGCCCAGAAGGCCAACCGCATCCTGGGCTGCATCAAGAGGAGTGTGGCCAGCAGGTCGAGGGAGGCGATTCTCCCCCTCTACTCTGCCCTGGTGAGACCCCACCTGGAGTACTGTGTCCAGTTCTGGGGCCCCCAGCACAAGAAGGACATGGACCAGTTGGAGAAGGTCCAGAGGAGGGCCACGAAGATGATAAAAGGGCTGGAGCACCTCTCTTATGAGGACAGGCTCAGAGAGTTGGGGCTGTTCAGCCTGGAGAAGAGGAGGCTCCGGGGAGACCTGACAGCGGTCTTCCAGTACCTCAAGGGGGCCTACAAGAAAGATGGGGAAAGGCTGTTTAGTAGGGCCTGTTGCAATAGGACGAGGGGTAATGGTTTTAAAATAGAGGAGGGTAGATTTAGATTGGAAATTAGGAAAAAATTTTTTACGATGCGAGTTATAGAACACTGGAACAGGTTGCCCAGAAAGGTGGTGGAGGCCCCATCCCTGGAAACGTTCAAGGCCAGGCTGGATGAGGCTCTGAGCAACCTGATCTAGTCAGGGATGTCCCTGCTGACCTTTGAAGGTCCCTTCCAACCCTAACCATTCTATGATTCCATGGTTCTATGAAATGCTGAAGTTGCTGAAACCACTAGGAGCTGGTAAGTACAAGAAATTACTATTTGCTGGGCCTTTTAGCAGCACCAAGATGAACAGCAATGTTTGCAATATCTCTAAGTATATGGATCTGCATGATGATTTTCTAATGGTGCAAGACAAGAGAGCATTTCAGACAGCGGGGCTTGGGCAAACGTAAACAGTTGCTACCTTACTGGGCTACAGGTTTGGGGCCTCACTGAGAGGCAAAAGGTTGTTCCCTCTTGTGCCTAGATTGGTACAAAGACCTCCAGGGAGATGCAATGCAAAAGCTTATTCCACACTCCGCAGTAATAACCAGCCCTGCTGATCTCAAAGCCAAGCAGCATGCTCTGCCAGCTTCTGCCCCGTGTCAAGGATGGTTGACGAGACTTGCTCGAGGTCCTCGCTCCACAAGATGAGGACAGGAGTGTCTGCAGCCTGGCTGAAGCACACGCTAGTGAGAGGCGCAGGAGAACGTGCCAAGAACCAGGGTTGTCGCTCCTAGCTTTTGGTCTGCTCAGAAACCCCTGACTATCCTATCGGGCATTAACTGCTCTGCTAATATACAGGTGCCTGTGTCAAATGTCTGACTGTGCCTGAACCTCTTCCCTTCCTTCACAGAAACCTAAGTGTCCCTGTGTGACCATTTCAGACTGATCCCAGCACTGTATTATGGGCCTTCTCCAGTGGAGTAGCTCATCGTTTCCCATGAAGTGGGTATCCGTTTCAAGTGAGAATGCCTTATAACTCAGTGCCCAGGCTATCCTTGGTTAGCCCTGTAGTCTCATGTCTTAAGTAGTTCCTCCCTGTTGTAGCTGTCTGAGAATTCAGAATCAGGGATGATGCATTTCCCACTTGCAGACTGCAGCTTTTCTGGATGGTAAAGATGTTGTGGTGATAATATTAGTATGTAGTATCAGAATCCAAGACATTTCCTATTGACAAATGTGAGTGAAAGGCCATGATAACCAGGCAGCACTAGGATTACTCCTTCTGAGTGTCTACCTCATGCTTAGCTCACCAGATGATATAAGTATTGTAACAAGAGGTTAGGGCAAGAGTGTCTGCAATGGTGCATTGCTGTGAAATTTTGCAGCCCCTAAGTCCTCTAAAGAAATAAGTCTCTTCTGCATAACAAATCTGGCTACGAAAACAGGTCCTGTTACTCTGAGAAAATAATTTTGTTTCAGACTCAATAGCTATCCTAATCACTAGATTTTTTTAATCCATTCTCCAAGCCAGTAACTTCTAAAAGAGGGAAAGAGGATTTTCTCCAGCCACAGGAGGAACTCCCTAATGTCTCTGGTCTCACCAGAGGATATAAAAAATAAGCTCATGCCTACTGTTATCACCCCTTTGGAAGCTGAACTGGTTGAAAACAGTTCTTCTCGATTTTAGATAGATGTGAAATATAAGAGGGACATGTCTGGGAAAGAAGAGCTTTTCATCATTTCTCTTTCTGCCTCAGATAAAGAAGGAATTGAAAGATTCATGTATTTGGAATTAATAAATAGATACTAGGCAAACAATCAGTTACAAATGTGAGGCAACCTTTCATTCAGGAAGAAACTTGACCCTGAGCTACTTCATATCTCATTAGATTCTGTTCATTCAACAGTAATTGTTTTCCCCACTCTTACAAGAGAAAAATATATAAGTTATGTGAGAGATGAGTTAGAAAACCCAGAAGGACCTTGGAATATCTGGATAATTTAATGGGATATCTCTTTAGTCTGGAAAAAAAAAAGAACATTTGCTCCATTCCCCCTCGCCCCCCCCCCCCCAAAAAAAAAGAGTAGAGAAAAAAGTGGATTTTTAAAAATTAAGACTTAATTAAAGGAAAAATAAACCTTATGTGTGGGTACCAATTCAAGTAATATACTGTAACTGCTTTAGCTTGCAAACATTACAAATGCAGCCTAAGGACAGCACCAATACCTGCTTGTTCTCCTCAGGACATAACATCCAGAAATACGCTGCCTTGATTCAATTTCACCAACAGCTTAACTTAGAAACACAGGACTTGGTACTCCATATCATCCTGCTCCCTTGCAAAAAAAAAAAAAAAAAAAAAGCTACATGTGGGATGCAAACAGAAAGCAGTGTGAAACTGCTTGTAGTTGATGGTAAACATCTTGCTGAAACAAATGAGCCTAATTTCTGCTTAGAATAAGAAATACCTGTGTCTGAAATACAGCTGCTGAGGTAGAGCCCAGATAATAAGCAGAGAAAATACAAGTGATCTGTGCTATCTGCAGTTAGCAGCACTAGAGGTGTTTTTCTCCTTTCTGTGCATATTCTGGGTGACAGAAGGGCTGTGTGGGGGCTGAAAAGGAAAAATGTATGTCTTGAAATGTCAGTGAAGTTGTTGCCTGGAATAGAATTGCAAGCCCAAGTTTGACTATGTGAGCATGCAGAGTTAAATCCTGGCCCTGCTGATTTGATGTATGCATTTATACAAGGGTCAGATCCCACATTTCTCCATTATGCCATTGCCTCAAACCACTCACTAGGGACTTCACTTTGTCACTTTCAGCTCCAAAAAAGAGCCAGGCTCCAAAACCATTAGAGTAGAGGGGAAAGCCTACTTCCCTCAACATGCTGGCAACATTTTTCCTAATGCAACCTAGGATACCATTAGCCTTCTTTACCACACCACCACATTGCTGGCACATGGTCAACTTGGTGTCCACCAGGGCTGCCAGGTCCTTCTCTGCCAAGCTGCTTTCCAGCTGGCTGAGCCCCAGCATGTACTGGTGCGTGGAGTTATTCCTCCCAAGGTGCAGAACTTTGCAATTCCTTTTGTTGAATTTAAGAGACTTTTCTCTGCTCATTTCTCCGACCTGTCAAGGTCTCTCTCAGTGGCAGCACAGGCAACAGCTGCATTAGTCTCTCTTCCCAGTTTTATATCAACAACAAACTTGCTCAGGGTGCTCTCTGCCCCATCATCCAGGTCATTAAAGAAGACGTTAAACAGTATTGGACCCAATACCCATCCCTCAGATAGACCACTAGTACCTGGCTTCCAGATGACTTTGTGCCACAGATCACAATACTCTGGGCATGACTATTCAGCCAATCTTCAATCAACCTCACTCATCTAACAAGTACTTTGTCAGCTTGTCTATGCAGATGTTACAGGAGACAATGTCAAAAGCCATATTAAATTGAGGTAGAAAACATCCACTGTTTTCCCCTCATTCACCCAACCAGTAATCTCACTGTACAAAGACACTAGTACATAGTTAAGTATGATTTCTCCTTTGCAAATCCATGCTCACCTTGTCCTTTATGTGTTCGGAAACGGTGTCCAGAATTACTTGCTACGAGCTCCATGATCTTCCCAGGCATCAAGGTGAGGCTAACTCACCTGTAGTTCCCTGGATCCTCTTGTTGCCCTTCTTGAAGACGGGGGTGACTTTTGCTCTCTTTTAGTCTTCAGAAACCCCCTCTGTGACCTTCAAAGATAATCATGAGCCTCCTTGAAAAGACAACAGCCCATTTCCTCAGTACTTACTGATGCATCCCATCCTTCCCATAAATTTCGGTATGTCTGTTCTGTCTAAATGTTCTCTAACCTGCTCCACCTCCACCAACGGTAAGTCTTCCTTGCTCCAGATTTCTGTTCTGGTCTCAAGGGCCTGGGATTGATGAAAGCCAGTCTTGCCAGTAAGGATCGAGATAAAGATTGAGTACATTGGCTTTTTTTCATGACCTCTGTCCCATTTAGCACTGGGCCCATGTTTTGCCTAGTCTTCCTCTCACTGCTGATGTACTGACCTGCACCTCCTTTGCCACATTCAACTCCATATTACCTTTGGCTTTCCTAACCCTGTCCCTGTACAACTGGATAGCATGTCTGTATTTCCTCTTGGTCACCTGCACCTGCTTCCAGCATTTGAATACATCCTCCTTATGCCTAAGTAGTCAAGTGCTCCTCATTGGAGCAAACCTAGAAATGAAATGGAGACGTTTTGGTTGCTCCCAGAGGAATGTTTCTTTGAACCTCGCGGTGAGCCCATGGATCACTCTTACTCCATTTCACTGGCAAGTCAGAAGCCTGTGGTTGTGCACAAGAGGACTTCCTACAATTTTTCACGAACTGTAGATTTTATGCAGTATGTTTGTTGGCCAAATGCAGCTGCTTCTCTCATTGCTCCTGCACAAAACCAGGTTTCTGAAGGAGGAAATCAAGCTCTGTGGTAACTGTTTTGCACTACACATAGAAGCTGCTACGATGAGCTGAACTGCAATTGTATGACTTACAGTTGGATGACTTGCACTGTGCCTCACCACTTCCTAGCCCATTTCTGTACAAATAAGTGTCAATGTCAGTGCTGTTTTTTTCATTAGTATAGTCTACATGCTTGCAGATGATACCCCAGTGTAGCCAAAACATCTGTGGTATAGCCAATTGCCTTCTGATGATAGACTGTATGAACGGAATCCAAAGTGGGATGTACATGACAGCCTAGCTATCTCCAAAACAAGCATAGATATGGAAGCTTATTTCCTGTAACTCCTTTTAATCACAGAACAGTTTTCATCCAAAGTGATCTACATTTGCTCAGATGAAATGCACTCTAATCTTCATTGACTGTATTCTGTCTTCAGAAGCTACTAAGCTGAAAGAGAAGAAATTAACTTCCCAAGCCTAAGAATTGAAAGAGAGCCACTTCAGATTGCAGTAATATAGTTCTGTGACTGTAGCAGATGTTGCCACATGTGTTAGGCTTTTTAAGCCAAATAGTAGAACCCTGTGGGAAGATCTGAAGGTACTAGGATGTGGAGATTACTCAGCAGTCTTTTCATGCTGCTGTAGGTAAGAAACATGTGTTGCTTCGGTTAAAAAAAAAAAGGTTTACCCCTAACTGCTAGTCTGAGGTACGGCTGCAAGAAAAAGATTAAATTAATGACTTATGAAGCTTGGAAACGTGGATTTGGGTTTAGGAAGAGAGGGGAGAAACAGCCATTTCCTCAATCTGCTTTTGATAAAGAAATGTTGCTTCTCTTGTTCCTGTGTAGGCTCAATGAGATCTCTGGTGCCCAGCTACAGTACTAAGAGTTAAAACATGGGAATGAGCCCACCAAATAGGCATTTGGGCATAACATGCAAAAATGCGCTCATGCTCCTCTTGAGGAGTTTCATCCAAACATACCTTAACATAAGTCAGTGCTGCTGTGCTGCTCCAGCGTCAGTGAGAATCCTAGCTGAAGGAGCCATAGCTCAGTGGGAAAGTCTTACCATCTCCTAGAGCTACCATTCAGGTGGCAAGGACAGAGGAAGCAACAGAGGGATAGAAACAGAACCAACAAAACAACTCCAAATACACTTTAGATAAAGGACTGTCCTCCTCTTTTGAAATAGTCCACCATTCCAACAAGCAAATCCAAATCATTAATCATGGAGAAAGTCATTTAGAGTCCAGTTCTGAACCTCAGTGCTTGGTCAACCTCTCCTATCAGTGTTCTACGCAAGTCCCTTCATTATGCGATGAAAAGCACAATTTTTTTTTTTTTAATTAGAGACAGCACCTAATACTATTTTCAGCTTTGAACACCTTCAAGAAAATGACACTTTATCTGCTGCCAGAGAGAGGGACCTTTATCCAAAGGAGAGAATGGAATGTCAGCCACATTTCTCCAATTAATATGAAATTGTGTCCAGACTTTCACCCCAGTATCATTAAAAAGGCAGTTGCAAATGTTATAGCTGCCATTTAAAGAACCTTAAGTGGAGATTGGTGTCATTTTTCTCTCTGCTATTTTGCATTTGTCTGCACAGGGTTGTGTGTGCATGTATGTATGTATTTTCCTTTCCAGTGGAAAGAATAAAAAAAATATAAACAATAGCACCTAAGGATATTTATGTTGGAGTAAAAATTTGTTTATGGAACTCAGCAGCTGGCAGCAATCACCAAAAAGATTAATTCCCAGTTCTCTTGAAAGCACTTGCTCTTTCAGGCAAGGTGTCTTAATGGAATCACACCTGACTCCAGTAACCACAGCATATGGTTACGTTGTCAAGGTCTGATTGTGTCTGATAACAAAGCACACAAAGACTATATTGTTTGGCCCAGGATCCCAGAGGTCTTTGATGTGCCTGGGACTCATTAATGTCAATGGGAACTATGTATCCAAACACCATTGAACATCTGGATCGTGAACACTAGTCTCAATCATATTATGCTGTTGCAAGTGTTCAGTCAGAGAGAGATGGCTATATTTCTGTGAATCATGTTCTCCAGAGGCTTGCAGGGCCTGTTGTATCAATTTCACAACTAATTACAGTGAACTCTTTTGCCTTTGACAGACTTCATGCTCTGTTCAATTTCTGTAAATCAAAGAACATTTATTAGAAGCATGGGACTGGTTGGACATCATTTGCACAGTCCTGGAAAGTGGGACTTTGGCTTCCCTATTGTGTACAGGAGGAAGATCTAACTGCAGCGGTTTTCTGGGAGCAGCTTAGCACCATCAGCTCATCTCTTCAGCATCTCAACAAGCCCTAAGAATTGCGTAATTGCCCCTTGGATGAGGCAAATGTGGCAATAGGGCCTTTCCTTATTCTCTCCAAGAAACTGGACAACTATTTCTGATAGTGAAAAATTACTGACCTCTCTCAGTGTCAGTCTGAGCTTCATTCCAGGGGGATCTGAAAGAGCTCATCATTCCTTCCCACCTGGAAGAGAAGCTGATGGTGCATGATTATCATTTGAACACAGCTGCCTGAAAAGGGGAGGTTCAGCAAAAATACAATCCTAAAAAAGTGAGCAGAAGGAGCCAGGACTGCTCTGCTGGCAGTATCAGTGGCACTATCCTCATTCTGCCAGCCCTTCTGGATGCTAGCAGGAAGGGTTGGACCAAGTTCACCAGCAGTACCATAGAGTCCCATAGCCAGCCTACTATTAGTATGCCCTGCTTATGACCCAGGAGGGGCCTAGCCTGAGCATCCAAGACAAACATTCCTTGCAACTCAGGAATTGCAAGCTTCACCTCCAGCAAGCATCGGTGAAGGCAGCTGCTAGAAACAGACACAGTTGCTAAGCAGAGGGCCGACGGTTCTGGCACACTTGTACTGCTGCAGTTCAGCAAGTTATATGCTACCTATGCTGTCCAAAAGGAACAGCATGCATTCATGATGTGCAAAAAAGGGAGTTAAAGTAAGCCAAATGGCAGCATATTTGTAGTGGGCTAAAAGAACATGCTCATCCCTTCACTAGCCATGGCCTAGTGCTTGCTGCACTGCTTTTTGTTACCTACAGTTGTACCATTGTAGACCTGAGCTCTTAGGAACACAGCTGCCTTCAAAACTATTTGCCTGTGAGCTTTTGGGAAGGGGTCTTCCGACTTCTTCTGGGTGGACGATATCTCCCCTGGTACAGGATAGCAGCTGATAACCTGGGAAAAGCAGGGAAGCTTCTGGAATCCATGCCCCTGATAGTATGAAATGTATGAAAGGGATCCTCTGAACTTAGGGCAACCAGCAAAACCAAAGCAAGCCAGCCAAACCACACGAGGGAAAGGTCTTGCACAGGGAAAGGAATGAAAGCCACTGGAGTCAAGACCAAAATGAATATTGCAGATTTCAGTGGTTGAAATCCCTTAACTGATGTAGTTTAGCCCCGACTGGGACCAGACTACGAGTCTCTCTCTCACTCCCCCCACCCTCTGAGAGAACAGGGAGAGATAATATAACAAAAAAAGGCTCAAGGTTTGAGATAGGGACAGGGTGAAATACTTAAAATTACCATTATGGGCAAAACAGACTCAGCTTGGGGAAAACTATTCATTACTAAAATCAAAGCAGGATAATGAGACAGAGAACACCATAACTTCCCTCCACACCCCCCTTATCCCAGGCTTAACATTATCTCTACCACCCTCCCCCCCGAGCGGCACAGGGGGAAGAGAGAATGGGGGTTACGGTCAGTTCATCACACGTCATTTTACGCCACTGCTTCGTCGTTGGGAGAACTCCTCACATTCCTCCTCTGCTCCAGCGTGGGGTCCCTCCCACAGACTGCAGTCCTTCATGAAACTGCTCCGGCATGGATCATCTCTTCCATGGGGTACAGTCCTTCCAGAATGGCTGCCCCAGTGGGACCCTCCACGGGCCACAGCCTCCTTCAGGTATCCACCTGCTCCAGCATGGAGTCCTCCACGGGCTGCAGGTGCATCTCTGCTCCTCCATGGCCTCCATGGGCTGCAGGGGGACAACCTGCCTCACCATGATCTTCACCATGGGCTGCAGGGGAATTCTGGCCAGGATCAGCATTACTGCTCCCCCTCCTTCTCCACTGACCTTCACGTCTGCAGCTGTTCTTCTCACAAGAAGTTCTTCACAACAGAAGAGCCTCTCAGGTTCTCTTCACTTCTCATCTCCTCTCCACTTCTTGCAGCCAGGCCAGGCCGAGTTGGGCCCAGTCGGCCGCCCGGCAGGAGGCCAGAGGGTGAGGCCTGCAAGGCCCACAAGGCTCACGCCTCCCCCTCTCTGCCCCCGCTCAGCTGCTTCACATGTTTTTTTTTTCCTGTTTTTCCCTTTCTTAGATAGGTTGTCTCAGAGGTGTTATCACGGGACATTCTGCTACTAATTGGCTCGGCCTAGGCCAGCAGCGGGTCCGCCCTAGGCCCAGCCAAGTCCACTGAACGAAGGGGAACAGCTTCTTACAGAAGCTATCACTGTACCCCTCCCTCACTAAATAAAACCAGAACAACTAAAAACAACAACAAAACTGCCAGAAAATTAAGTCCTATCTTGGCACTGAACTAATCCATCGCACACTAATTCATTTGATGTCACTACAGAAGGAACTACTCCGAGTCAAAGGGCTAATGGCAAGCAAAAACTGACGAGAGAAGGGACAGGCTAGCACTAAGCAGTAGATTTCCAGCTGCAATAAGAAAAGTTATGATGTTCTCGTTTGCCCTCTTTCAACAGAAAGGAACTGGAATGCTTTCAACAAGAAGGAAAGGCAATTAATCCAGAAGTGATGGGAAAGAAATGTCTCCCCATACTGCACTTCATTAACCTGTGGAATTGGCTGTTGAAATGTATCCCTGAGGATAACCAGCAAGACAGATGGAAGATCGTAACAAATCTGAAATATTTATACATTTAATGGTAAAAAAAAACCCCATAATTACATGAGAGATAACAGAGATTATTTATGGAAAGGATAAAAGCACTTCTGCTGTGGCATACAAACTGACATCTTAAGAGACAGAAATTTCTTCTCAAATTCAGTCATTGTTTACTGTGAGGTTCCTTGCAACTTCACCTGGAGCAATAGATATAGTCACAGTCAAAGATGAGACTTTAGGCCAGAGATAATACTAATGCCAGGAATTCAAGAGGTGCAAAGTGACTTCCATCTGTTTCACGGAGTTTATCTTTCAAGATGAAAATTTTAAGAAGTAAAAATACTACTCACAATTTCCTCAGAGCTAAGCATTGCTCCCTAAGAGAACAAACAAGCAAAGTCAGCTCAAGTCAGCATTAGGGCAGGCTAGATTTTGGTGGTTTTTTTTTAATTTACACTCACCTTAAGTTTGGTGGAGGAAGGAAAGAGGGTGAGATCCTAATGTTTCCTTAAAAGGTCAAAACACTTATGAAGTGTTAACATAAGGATCTTAGGCTTAGTGTCTACATGAAAAGTTGAAGTCATTTAACTGAGTAAATTTGATCTTGCGAAATCAGTACCAACTCCCAATGTGCTTGCAATGACCTTCAGTCAACTGAACTTAGTTCACTAAATGAACAAGTTAAATCAGTTTACAAACCCAACTGTAGCTCACTTTGGATTACCTACTGATATTAACAACTGCAGAGTTGTATCTTCTCAGCTGAACTGAGTCAGCCAACAACATACATGTTCTTTACCTCTTTGAGTTTGAGGTAACATGTCAGTTTGCACTGCAGTCATGAGCCATTTCAACCAAAGTGAAAAGCACATTTTTTAGCCAAATGTCACTTCAAGGTTTGAGCTGTTAGAGCTGCTCCTTTTCACTTATCCACAGCTGTGTCTAACAGATGAATAAAGTTTTCCTACGATACCTTGAGAAGTATCTCAAGGGGTCTTGGTTTCAGCTGAGATGGAGATAATTTTCTTCTCAGTACCTGCTGTGTTTTGGATTTAGTTTGGGATTTGGTATGTGAAGAATGTTGATAATATACTGATGTTATGAGTTGTTACTAAAGAGACTAGGAACTTCTTCCAGCTTCCCAGGTTTTGCTAATGTCCATGTGTAAGAAGCTGGAAGGCATATAGCCAGTACAGTTGACCCAAACTGGCCAAAGAAAGTATTCCATACCATAGATGTTATGGTCAGTTTAAGTGGGAGTTGGCCAGGGGCAAGGTTCACTCTCACTCTTTCTCTTGCTGCTGTTATTATGATCATCTTCCTTTGCTATCCTAGTAAACTGTCTTTATCTCAACCCACAAGTTTTCCTTCCTTCCCAATTTTCTCCCCTATCTTGCTGGGGAGAGAGAGGGTGATCAAGCAGCTGCATGGTACTCGACTGCTGACTGTGGTTAAACAATGACACAATGATAAGATAGCTATGAATGCTTTCTTCCTTGGAATTACAGGATTCTGAAAAAGTTGCATCCCTTAATCTACTAGCAATTCTTTTGCTGAGGTAGCCTTGGGCACACTTTGCCCTCCTTGCTGCAGGGGCACACAGCTGGCTCATGGCCAACTTGCTGTCCACTAGGACCCTGCTTGTTCTAATCCTCCTGGATTAGCAACCATTGATGCACCCAGCTGTATTGCTGTACTGACTGTTAGGGATAAGCATTCTTAGCCATAGCCCCATTTGGGCAACTAAAACAGGACGCACCTGTATTAAAAAAAAAAAAAAAAAAAAAAAAAAAAGGGGAAAAAAGAAAAGGTAATACACATGGAATCCAGACAGACCAATGACACTTTGGGTGGAATGAAATTTAGGCATCTGCTATGTAAATTCCTGTCCCTGGACAAATTGTCCAGATTTCCTTCTTATTCTGGGAAGTGGAACGGATATGTGGGAGGATGCCTTTAATTTCAGCCCAGTTGCAAGAAAATTACAGAAAGATGTGGCAGCACCCCAGGAAATACAGTCTTCTGCTAGCCTGGGATCTCATGTTGTAAAATAGCTAAATCAGTCAGAGGAATTGTGTCCTATTTTTCCCTGTCTGGAAAGGAAGACTTGGCGAACAGTTCAAGACAGCCTTCTAGTTTTCCCTGCCTCATCTTTCTCAGGATTCTTAAGAGCAAAAGCAAGTGAGGTAGAGCTGCTGGCCCAGTCCAAACAAGAGGTCTCAGAAACAGCCCTGAGAGCCTCTGGTGCCCTTCAGGTAGCTCTGAAATGCCTCCCCTTCCTTCCTCTGCACCAGCTCAGCTGCAGCAGCAGCTGTGTGTGTGTTCAACTCACTCCCTGCTGCTGGCAGTATCAGTACCTCTGGCCCTTCTCGTGCAGTAGCACTGAGCTGTGTGAACGGAGAAAATAAAATTTCTAATATTTAGAAGTAAATTTGCACAGGTGTGAATGACTACGCGCTACATTTGAGCTACTTTTCATGCAGTTGTAAAGATCCATAAGGGAGAGCAAACAGTTTTGAACTGTCTTTGTGCCACCACTGAGAATGAAAAAGCAATGTTAGCACCCCTTCTCAGACCAGGCTGTAGAGGTTCACTATTTAAAGGTTAATAAGTTAGCTACCATCACTTCTTTGCACAATACAATCTTAATTTACTTCATGCTAACCATACCCATGAATACAATCCATTTCTCCTTTATTAACTGAGCACTTTGTAGTAAAAAAAAAAAAAAAGTGAAAGAACAGCAAAGAAAAAGTAAAAAATAAAAATTAAAAAGTAGGAGAGAGGAACTTATGAGGTTTACATCTGGCTGCAATGGTAACACTTGTATGAATGTGAAAAAGTTGAAAGCTAGAAGATCTGTAACATGGAGAGATTGGTAAAGACATGGTAACTCCAAGATAGCTCACTTAACACAAGTTATTCTTCCTTTGGGAGCACTTTGTATTAGACAAAACATACGACAGACAGCTCAGGACACAGCTGAAAGTAAAAGGGTTCACTTCTGGAAAAGGGACAGCATCACTACAGAATCATAAAATCATTCAGGTAGGTAAAGGCCTTTAAGATTATCAAGTCCAGCTGTTAACCTAGCACTGCCAAGTCCACCACTAAACCATGTTCCTAAGCTCCACATCTACATGTCTTCTAAGGTATCAGCAGGACTCTGCTGGATGAAGCAAGTCAGTTATCCTCAGAGATTCAGGGCACAGAATAAAGTAATAAATAAGCAAATAAAGCTACTGGGAGCTTTTTAAACACTTAAAATTTGAGCAGCTGTATTGAAATTTTTGACTTAAAAGGTTTAAGTACTGTGTCTTCCTCACTAAAAGTCTCATCCAGATACAGATTTGACTGAGATTGAAGAAGGAACACAAATCTGTGGGAGATGTGGACATCTGGAGTGGGAGCTGAAGGAATAGACTAAAAAATACTGTCATCTACATGTAGGCAACTAAATCATATCACAAATCAGCACCTTAAAATTTATCTCTCTTCATTTCAGCTTTTGAGTGCATATTAAAGGAAGGTGAGAAGTCCTAGGGAACATTCTGTCCCACTGCTTCCACGCCACTCCTTCAGGACATTGCAATCAGATCTTAAATAACATACTCCTTTGGATGTTGTCTCTGTCCCCACCTGATTCATCTGCTGATGTTGCTGCTGCATCAGCAATACTGGCCGGTCTGGAAGCAGCCAGGAAGGGGGCAAGTCACATCCATAGCTTAGCTGCTGCTATGACAACAAAAACTTTGCATTGATGAAAAAAAATATGCTTTGTATTTGTTCACTATTTCCTAGAATTCTATGGGGGAAACTCAAGGCTTGTGATTTTTAAGTTGTACACTTTCCTCCTAAAATACATCTAGAGCCCTCTATGCTTCGTAATCTTGTAATAAACACATAAACTAACTATGCCTTCCACTGGTTTAAAGTCATCAATAATTTGAATTTTAAAATCTAGTTATTTGATTCAAAAAGAGGAAAGTTGGTCTAGTTCTAGGGCTATAAATTGAGACACAAAAGAACTAAATGGAGTTTCTTGGATCTTATGCATATCTTCATGCATGATTTTTGATTGGATCATAAAATCTTTCTAGTCTTCAGCTTTAGATTTGGCCAGTTTTCTTTAAATTCATGAACTTTCTTTATGTCCATCCTGTTAACTTCTCCCCAGTCCATGCAAACATACATAGTTTTGACCCAGCTCTCATTCAGATACGTTTTTTCTTGTTCTGAAACCAAATTAGAAAAAATTCACACCAACCATCTGCAATTCTTTGATCACTCGTTTTGTATTAGAGATTTATATTCCTGACCACCTCTGTTCCGCTCCTTACTGTAAAGTGGGCTTATTGAAGGATTTCTCATGCCTTGATCTGTACAGATGTTCAGGTCTGGAGCTATGTCCTGCTTTTGCCATTCACTGCTGTGACACAGGTCTCCTTCCTGGAGAAGAGAGCATTCAGATGGTACTACAGTTCCTACCTTTAGGAAACTAATATATTAACATATTAGTATTACATTATTATAACCACGGCCATTATTTATAGTTCTTAATAACAATAAGTAACAATAATTGTTACTAGCCATCACTTACCTGGTTGGTTCACTTTGGGTTTGCACAGAAGGGAGATCTGAAGTCGCCCCTAATCCCAGATTATAAATCTTCACTCTAGACCTTAGTACAATAGGCCACCATTTGCAAAGTGGAAACTTCTTGGCTGGCAAGTGAGAAATTGAATGGGAGTTTATAGGATTAGAAGGATATACTATGCTCATGGGAGGAATACACAACCTGCTTTCATGAGAGTAATCAAAACTTCAGGTATGTAGGAGAGTTTAGTGGACTTCAGGAGATTACTGTCCTCTCTTGTGCATGGCAAGTCCCAAACTACAGCTGACTAAGGGCTTGCACAATCCCAAATTACATCCCAGAGTAAAAAAGTCTGTGCATGGTACCTGCGTCTGCTGAGCAATGTTATGCAAAGCACTACAAATCTGCAGCAGCTGCACAGTCTGGCATGTGAAAGCAAGCACTTTCAAACTCATTGCTTTATATGTTCCTTATAAATGGAAAAGAAAAAAAAAACAATACAAACCATTTTAATCAGCTTAATAATTTTAGACAATCAAGTTTTCCTTTCAAGGTTCAATTGGAATTCTACTTCTGTGTACCATTACAGCAGCTTTTTTCTGACATTTCTGTAAAAACACAGACAGCTGCTATCCGACTGCAATTTCAGCTTCTAAGTTATGGGCATTTTCTCCACACAACAAAGCAATGAATCAAAGTATTTAAATGGAGACTGCTGTAATATCCCACAGTCCTGCTGGAGAAATAAATGTGGTAGCCAGGCTGCAAAAAGTCCTAACACTCCTGTCAAAGGCCATGCCAGCTCAATCTTCAGAACTGAAACCTAACCTTAATCCTAAATCTAACCCTAACCCTAAAAACTAACCATAACCTTAACCCTAACCGTAACTGTACCACTAGCCCTAATCTGAATAACCCTAACCCTAATCCTAACCCTAACCTTAATGGACATAATCCTAATGGCCCTAACCCAAACCCTAACCCTAAACCAAAACTTGAACCGTAACCCTAAAGGCCCTAACCCTAACCCCAAACCTAAATGTAACCTTAACCCAAACCCCTAACCCTAACCATACCACAAATGTAAATCTTAACTGTGCATAAGCATTTGCCGGACTGGAACACAGAGATTTACCTTCACCAAGTGCAGGTATTTTAGGTGAGGTCTTGAGCATCATGGTGCAGCAAATAAAATATTGCAAACTTTCTCATTCTCAGAAGTGGTCCTTGGGTTTGCAGTGCTTGAGGGCAAAAGTGGAATTTCAATTATTGAATTTTTTTGTCCACTTTTTTTTTTTTTTAAATTTACCCACACAAGCTGCAGCAACACCCGGCTATTTTGAAACCTAGGGCAGGGAAACTTATTGGACATCTCAGACGCTTTCTAAATCGCACTTCTTTAGGGGTTTTTCCTCTCTTTTTTCATTAAATAAGCTGGCCTAGGCAATTAGCCAAACTGAAATCTTCACAAGTTCCTTTTCAAATATTCTCAGGAGTACAGATACCATTATGCAAAATTTTTATCCTGGAAATGAAAACTAATACTAATCGATTGCACATCACTGTAACAGAACTTACAGAAGGAACATGACAGAAAACCTTGTCTGATAAATTAAATTATGGGCTTTGTTTGGAGAAGAAAATGTTTTTTATATCACCTGGCTAAAATTTTGCTGTTGCTGACAGGAAGGATTTCTCCAGTATGTCTTATACATGGATAGAAACAAATGCCTGTGTAACAGAATATGGCTTTATTTAACTCTGCTAACCTGCAGCTGAGTAACTATGTCTTCCAACCAGCAGATTAGCTAAATATGTGCTGTCATTCAAGAACAAGACTTGGGTTACTGTAGGAATACAACTTTATGTTCACGTCTTCAAGATCACCCTCAAAAGTACCATCTTGCGCAAGGTTGTCTTGCTGTGACAGCACCTAGATGATTCCTGAAGTCTTGCCCTGTACTACCAATCTATGAAATCCTAGTAAATGAGTCTTACTCACAAGACAGCAGTGAACACTGGGCAGCACAACTGCCTAGCCATGCCTTCTGCTACTGAGCGAGTGAAAAATATGCATCTACAACACAGCCCTCAGCTATGTTCATTCCAGCACAACATTCCCCACTTACTAACTCTCCAACATGTTATGAAATCACAAAACTACTTTCTACCCAAAGGAGGACGTCTGTGCCTAGGTCTATGTGAGATACGTTCACCCGATTTGTGTTAATGTGAAGCAATACTAGGGTTGCATGGTGATATGTGGCCCTCTCTGTATATGGAATCTTTGATTATCCTGTTTGTTCTTATATAGCCACAGGCTTAGGGGAAACAGGAAGATATGTACATAGTTCTATAAGTTTTGTTTAACGTTATAAATTTATTTGGGAGGTTTATTTAAGTTATTAAAAATGTGTTTGGCAGGATACACTCCTGCCTTAGAGTTTGACATAATTAAGGATTTTACCTGCTTAACAGCGCTGTTTGCATAAGAAGGATACCTGACAATGGAGCGAACAAAAGGCCAGAAAGGCGGGCTGGGGGCTGATGACCACGGGCACCTAAACAACCCCAAATATGGGACCAGCCGCTTCTGTACTTTTAGCCAGTTAACACCTGTATAGCGGCTAGTGATACGCTCTTGGCCAATCAGTACCTGCCGCGAACGGTGTGAGTAACCAATGGAGTGTAGATTGTGAGCTCCCCCCCAAAAAAAAAGGAGACAGGCACGATGAGGGGGACCGGGAGAGGTTATAAATACTGTAACTGTGAACAAAGGGTGTGCGTCTTGGTGGAGCGAAGACTCCCGGCGCACCCAGCGCTGTTTGCTTGTTTCTATTCAATAAATTGGAAACTATAATTGGAAACCTATTTTGGGAACTCATTTATAACAGTCTAGATCACTGTTACAGCCGGGAGCGGTAGCAGGTTTGATTCCCTCAAACTAAATTAAGGTGGACCGACACCAAATGCTCGATTCAGGATTGTATGTAACATTTGGAGGAACGACTTAACTTTGGAAACTTGCAAGGCATAAAGGGGGTTGATAGCCAGGGCTCTTATCGGGATATTTCTAACAAGGAAAAGGAAAATCGAAAAGAGACAGAGGAAAAGAGGGAAAGAGCTATCCCCACCTTTGGATCCAGTGACAACGATGACGGTTGGCCGCACGTTCTGGTGGGGGCTGGCCATGAGGCTCCCTCAGGCAGCGTCTGTTTTAGTCTAACCCCCGCCCCCCGTTCTGCCCCTTGACGTGTCTGGTTCCAGAAAGTTCTGAGTCCTCCGCGCAGGCACCAAGCAGCAGCTATATGTGAGGAGTGGTCGGAAGGCCCCTCCTCAGATGACCGCTGTGTGACCTCTGCCCATATTTGGCAAGTCGTTACCAGGGGTCTGGGGAGCTGCATGTCCCCCATGCGGCCCCCACCGGGCGCCACAGCCACAACAATGTTTGAGACATTAACTCTTTCAGTCCCTGACAATCACTCAGGTGCTATTTTTAGATCTGCACACTACTGGGGATCCAACCACTGCTTCTGGAACAATACTCCAGGATTTGTTGCAGCTCAATCTTAGGGATAATCAAAAAGCAGAAATGAAAATACAGTTAATGTCAAGTTTTTATTTGATAGTTCATCTAAGTTAGCACATAAACCTTGCCAAACAAGTGGGACTGAACATACTTACTGGCAGAGAAAAGGTTTTAGGTTGTAAAGGAGCAGAACTACAGTCTTCATTCTCTGAGCTTCTACTGTACGAAAAAAAAATCAATGTTATTCTTTTCTCCTATGTGCTTGCAGGAGAGCACAGCCTGTTATTACTTTCAATCCTGTCTATCCTTGCAGCAACTGACTTTTCCACTCCAATCTCAGGCAGTACCTGATTGTGCCTGAATCACATATGTTTACTTACAAAGAGCTCCAGGCACTTGCAGTGTCACAAGTGACCTCCCCAATTTAAACTGCACAGCCGGAAGTCATTTGGGTTTTGTCCACCACCCAGTGCTTAACCAATTGCATTATCAGTCACACACATCATTATGTCTCAGAAGTGTCTCCTGCTCAAAACAAAAACTACTCTAAAAGAAACCCAGGAAAACAAGCATGACCTAAATAAACCTCAACAAGTATCAGTCTGTATGTGTTACGCGAAGACCATGAAGAAAAGGTATGTCACAGTTTTATGTGAAAGCTGAGCAAAATATGTTCAAGGAAAACTCGTGGCACAGTTTCACACCATATGCTAGGGATCCATTTCATCTTAACAAAATGGGTTAATTTTGCAGGTGATGTTTTCAGCTGACACTTTTTCCTCTCAAGATGTAAAAGGAGCCTTCACAGAAAACTTTCATTATTTTGCTACAGTGACCATCAACATCAGAAGATTTTCCTACTTTTATTTTGAATTCTACTGAAATTTTTTAATGCTTCTAATTAGCAACAGTGCAGGTTCTTTTTTTTTAGTTAGAATCTAGCCTTTATCATTCTTGAAATAGCCCTTCTTGGGGAGTTTCACAATGCTGTAGTGAGAACAACAGAAAAGCTTCAAAGGTCAGTATAATCCGTTTACATGTTCTAAATTAGATTCCTCCACTGCCATTGTTGGAAAAGTTCTTGGGCAAACTTCTTGGGCAACATTCTTGGGAGAAACTTCTTTAACTACACTGAAGTCAGAATGGCCAACATCCTGAGCACTATGGCTGGGACTCATGTTACCTAATTTGAAATACCTAAAAATTAGGCATCTAGATTAAACTAATAGCCAAGGCTTTCTCTGAACTCATCATCTCAGACAAGATGGGGGATGTCAATACAAGGGAGGTATGCATTCCACTGCTGTGACAACAGAGTGGTTTGCCCCCTGGAGATAACTGGAGCCATAGCTTTTAGTGGTCTGGAATTTGGTCAACAGATTCCCTTTCCAATCTTAGTTCAAAATCAAAATACAAAACTATTTAACTGTGTGCTAAACAAACAACGTTGATCTCGGCCAGCATCAAGCAGTGTCAGAAAACCTTGGAGCCCCATATTTTAGCTTCTAATGGCAATCAAGAGTAAATCTGTAAAAAAGGATTAAATCATGTCAAAGAATGAAAGACTCCATTTAATTCTAGATAGAGGCAACTGGCTGCAAAGCTGTAAGTTGATGTCTGCAGCACAATAACATCCAAGGTTTGGAGAGAAACACACAGCATCAGCAAAACCAACTTCACTACATTAGTTTGTATTGACTCACAAAACGAAATGGATTTTGCCCTCACATATGAGTTCAACCCTGATCAGGACCAGATTGCGCAGTCTCTCTCTCTTGCTCCCTCCACCCTCCAAGAGAATAGGGGAAGATGATATAAGAAAAATGGCTCGAGGTTTGAGATAAGGACAGGGAGAAATCCTTAAAGTTACCGTTGCGGGCAAAACAGACTTGACTTGGGGAAAAATACTCATTTATTTCTAAAACTAGCAGGAGAATGAGACAGAGAACAAGATAACCTCCCCCCACCCCTCCCTCTTCCCAGGCTTAACATTATCTCTACGACCTCCCCCCCCCAAGCGGCACAGGGGGGAAGAGGGAATGGGGGTTGCAGTCAGTTCATCATGCGATGTTTTATGCTGCTACTTCGTCGTCGGGGGAAGAACGCCTCGCATTCCTCCTCTGCTCCAGCGTGGGGTCCCACCCATACGCCACAGTCCTTTGTGAAACTACTCCGGTGTGGGTCATCTCTTCCAAGGGAGTGCATTCCCTCCAGAACAGCTACCCCAGCGGGCCCGCCATTGGCCACAGCCTCCTTCAGGCATCCACCTGCTCCAGCGTGGGGTCCTCCATGAGCTGCAGGTGCATCTCTGCCCCTCCGTGGACCTCCATGGGCTGCAGGGGGAAAACCTGCTCCACCATGGTCATCACCACAGGCTGCAGGGGAATCTTGGCCAGGAGCCGCATTACTCTTCCCCCTCCTTCTTCACTGACCTTGGTGTCTACAGCCGTTCCTCACAACCGGCTGGCATATGCCTCTCAGGATCCTTTTTACATCTTATTCACTTCTCATCTCCTCTCCACTTCTTGCAGCCAGGCCAGGCCGAGTTGGGCCCAGTTGGCTGCCCGACGGGAGGCCAGAGGGTGAGGCCTGCAAGGCCCACAAGGCTCGCGCCTCCCCCTCTCTGCCGCTGCTCAGCTGCTTCACATCTTCTCCTTTTTTTTCCCTGTTTTCCCCTTCTTAAATACGTTATCACAGAGGTGTTATCACAGGACATTCTGCTACCAATTGGCTCGGCCTTGGGCAGCAGCGGGCCCGCCCGAGGCCCAGCCGAGTCCACTGAACGAAGGGGAGCGACTTCTAGCAGTTTCCTACAGAAGTTACCACCTTAGGCCCCCAAAACCAGAACAGTAACATATGTCCTCACAACAGTGTCACATCCAGTAAGTCGAGAAATCAGACTCCCTTCTGCACAAGCCATGCCTTACAGAGAATAAACAATCTCATCTTCAGAGCCAAAGGGTAAGGAAAAAATACAACTCATATGGCATTGAGTAGTAAAGGCAGAGAACCACCAGCTTTGCCTGATTCCCCAGGTGCAGATCAACCTCTCCTGCACTTCCCAGGATAGAGCTGATCTGTGATGTTGATTTGTGATGCCTTTGTCACATTTCAGGCAGGTATAACTGCTGCACAGGAGAGACTGAGCATTTCTGTGGGCTCTAGCTTGTCTCTGACTGGCCTCATGGGCAAGACAGAGCCTTCTCTGAGGGAAGAAGTAACCTCATTTTCCCTGTTCTCAGCATAATTTAAAAGCCTCATCCAAAACCTTCCAAAGCCACCAAGCCATGGAGCTGTGACCTGTTGTACTTATAGTTTCAGCCTGGGCCAGAAGGCAATCTCTCACACACTAAGAACATGCTTTTAAATAAAGCAACCACTGTCAATGCCTATCTGAGCAGGAGGAGAGGGAGGTGTGCATAAAGCTATAGCTGAGGGCCTATAAATACTCAGGACAAAGGAGACAGCAGGAGTAAGCAAACACCCTGCAAAGGTACGTCTTGCCTGCCCCTGTGACAATGATACAGGAGAGTAATTTCTCATCAGCCTGCTTCCTACCTACATTACTGTTACCTTGTGCCATAGGCTTTAATGACAAGTGTGGAAGGGTTGCGATTTTGAAAGACAGACAAGCCTGAACGTAAAACAGTCTAAAAATATTATCAGGTTTCTGACAATTGAAGCAGTGGCCAGATGTGATCATACCAGTCTTTATAAAAATCCACTGCAAATAGACTGCCCTTGAACTGGACTTCCTTGCTAAGTCCAACAAGGCCAAATTTCTTTTGTGCTTTTGCTCTAATTCCTTAACGCAGGAGTAGACCTACGCTGGGGATCGTTAGCCCATGAACGGAGTGCAGTTCAAAGGTACCCCAGACAGAGGTCTAGCCATGCCAGTTACAGGATGGTCCCATGCTCACATGGTTCTGTTGTTTGGAGAACACAAGCAGTTGTGAGTTACTGTGCCTGCACTATGTTTGTCCATCATAAAGAAACTACACAATGAAGAATCATAGTGTAGATTCTTGAGTGTGCTCAGGAAGTATGTCTCTGCCAAGAGTTCATCTCTCATGACAAGAAGTACCAGAACAGGTTAAGTGACCATGCTTTCACCCTTAATACTCTTTGTAGGAGATGTGTTCCTTTTTCTTCAGATTCAGAATGATTATTTCAGTTGTCTCCAAACCAAATGTAAACTCACCCTGCAGTCTCGGCCAGGACATTTGGTCTGTTTGGTAAAATGTAATCAGACCTCTTATTTGCTGTGTTCTGGTGTGGATGGGCCACCTTTTCTCTGCAAAAATCCCAGTTCAAGCTAGGAGCTAGGATTTGTTCCCCTCCCTGTGGACAGTGCTGGGCACTGCAACTATTTTTGCGGGGCAGTAATGGGTCTTACAGAGAACAACAATCACAAAAAGAATCCCACTTGTTCATTTGTTAGTAAAACCCATCACTTTGTTAACAGCACTAAAGGAAACATCTTTCTGTTGGTTACCAAAAGAGATTTAAAACTTGGTGGGAAATACAAAATAGCTTCATTTCATTTTCCAGAACCATTGCAACTTCTAAGTTCACTTTGTTTGTCAGTCATCTCTTTCCTGCTTTTTGACTCTGTATGTGTTGGCACGGAGAGCAGGATGCATCCTTTTCCTCTTCCTCTCCTCCCTGTTTGCTGGGAGCTGTCTGGAGCCAGAGGACGGGGTTCACGAATGCAACCTGGTCCTTGGGTGCCACCTGAGACCTGAGAGTATGAAAGAAGGCCCTCATGTGAGCGTCTTAGTCTGTGCAGCATGTGTATTGCCAAGGAAATGGTCAAGTCCCACAGGAATAGTGATGGGAACAAGAACAGAGTTTGGCCCTGCTTCAGTGTCAGTCCGTGCGTGAATGCTTTGCTCCAGGAATAACAAGAACAAGAGAGCAAATATCTAGGGCAATTCCCTGCAATAATCTGAAGATCTGAATGCTGTGGTTCCAACATAACAGCTGAAGAGCAAACTGTTAGACCCCTCCATTGATGGTGCAGGCTCTCCTGACAATGTCAGGTCTCTCTGGGGCAAGATAAGGAGAGGCAGAACGCTTTTGATTCACCAGATCAACTATTCCCTTGGAAGCGCTAGGAGAAGGTACTGTCACAGACAAAAGACTCACCCTGCAAATGCAGGATGAAGACACAGATAGATGCTCTCTGCAACTGTAGGTGTGAAATGTATGAGTTCAACTGGTACTTGCAGTGTCTGCAAAAAGAACAAGACTCATAGCTGAGATCAAGCCTGGCAAGGGTTCCTGCTGCCCTGAAAAATCTTGTATGTACTGAAGAAGGGAGCAGGAAAAGAGCATCCCAAGCAATTTATTTAACTTGTTAAATAAAATTTGTGCTGCTTCTTCACAGTAGCCCCTGCTCAAAAGGTTGTTACACAGTCACTTTAACCCCATGGAAATCCTTATCACCACTAAGAGAACTAGCCCCATCTCACACTGCATCTCACTGCGTCTCACTGCAATTCAGTTACTAGCACTTTCCTTGTGCTAGATGAAGAATGTATGCAATTTTACAACAGCTCAAGTCTGACAGATTTAAAGTATTTTTTTAAGGATATTTTTCAGCTGATCTGTTCTTAGACCTGGCTGACTATTCAGTTTCACAAATGTTTACACCAGTACAAGCAGAGAAGTAGAAACTGGAATGCTAGGGTGGGGAGAGGGTGGGACCTTCGCTTTGAGCACCAATTTAGGCATACAAAAGTTTAAAGTGACTAGAAAACCACAGGGATTTTTTTTTATGGAAAGCAATACCTAGAAAAGAAAACATCTTGTTAATACATAACCTTGGAAATCAGACCATGTCCCTGAGATTCCTAAATGTACGAGAAGTTCTTCAGAAAACCACTTCCCTGTTCTTCATAAAACTAATTCCCTTTTTTTTCCCATTTCTCTTCCCTCTTGAAAGTGTAACACAACAAAGCAAAGTAAAAGTTTAGTCTTTGACAATTAGGTGACGTTGCAACATGAAACTGAATAATACAAATTAGAGCTTTGTAGTCTCTAGGATTGTGATCCTTGTTTGAGGCGTAAGTGTCTGGATGCCAAATTTCTCAAGAATTTAAAGATAAACACTGACGTACAGCGAAGAGGTAAAAAATGCAGCAAGGGAGAGTTATTATGACAGAAAGCTTAGTGGAAGAGATTTTCAGCAGTTAGCATAATTTGAAAAACTTACTTCTGCCCCTCCTGAAAATATATTTATATAAGTAGACAATCATTCTGCACTGCTGTCTGTCAAAGATTGCCAGAATAAGGCAGCTGGGATTTGCCTGCCTAAAGGAAAGAAATTTTACTGGAAATTTTTATTCCTCCCTTGGCTAATTGAAAACTCTGGCTCTTTTCTATAACATGCTAACATGACTTTGCAAGCTGATTCTCCCAAACTCTTAAGCAAAAATTTGAATACATTATTCCAAGTTTCCTTATTCAACAGAGCACGTGAGCAGATGCTGCTGGCAATGGGGCTTGTGTATGTTCTCGGTGAAAAGCTCATTAAGTGCTTTTGGATACGGATGGATTAATGGACTGAGACTCCAAAGGTAACAGAGAGTCCCTGCATTTAGCAAAATTCTTTGAAACATATTCTCTCTCCTAGCTTTCCCTTTGGGTTACAGCCAGTTTCTGGGTGCAGGAGAAAGTGATCATACATACTTGTGTCTGTCATTCATCTCTTCCCTTGAAATCTCAGCTTAACCCTCTGCTAGACTACCAGTCTAGTTTAGCCTTTCCAGAAATCTTTATCAGTGAATTCCAGGGCAGGCCTCTGCAGATCCCTGACTCCTCAGAGACAAACACTTGCCAATCCACTTACCAATATAGTGTTACATTCAGTTTCTTAATAGAAGTATTTGATACAGTCACAAAACACTACAAATGGCAGAAAGCTTTCGTTTCTGAATTAAACGATTCAAAGACTCTAATATAAAGCACATAAGAACAGTCATACTACATCACACCAAAGGCCTGTTTAGCCCTGAATCTCAGCAACAGCCAAAACCAGATACCTAAGAATGCATATAAGGTCAGGAGAGACCTGCAATGATACTACCACAGAAAATTATCACAGACCTTGACAGTTTTGTGGCTCTGGAAACTTCATAAGCCACAAGCATTTTTCTATATATTTATCACCTTCCAGGTGGGACAGGACAAATTCTTTTTCACAAATTTGTCCTATCTCCTTTTAAATCCATGCAAAATCAGCCCCATAACATTTTGGAGCAAGGAGGCTCACAGCTCACCTACATATTATGTGAAGAGCCATGCGTTTTCCTTTGTTTTGAACATGCTACCTTTTGGTCTCTTAGGGTCCTCTCTTTCTTTCACTATGAGAAACAGTAATTTCCTCTACTTTCCTCATTCCTCTCAGGATAGAACTCTATCCTGTTCACATCGCTCAACTCTTCCAGCAATCACAGTCTGCTTAAGCACTCCTGCTTTGCTCCATATCTCCAAAATCCTTGCATTATTATAAAGCACCAGAGGGTTCTGATACCCGTTGGGAACCCTGAAAAGTACTGTAGCACAAATGACAACAGATAAGAAGACTGCCAAGCCAAATCTAACATTGTCCAAAAATGATTTAAAAAAAATAAACAGAGGGAACAAAAGCTATCAGAGTACCCACTTCTTTAACCTTCCCTTCAGTGCAAGGCAAAAACCACAGCAGTTTCCCTTTGCATTTCATCCAGGCTTACTTTCAGAGAAATGTGTGGGCAGGGCTGCACATCAGAGAAGTCATTAATATTTTGCTGCCTTATCAAAAACTCTGGTCATTGTGTCAAAAAATCACCTGTGTACAGCTGAGCATCAGTTGAACTTGCTATCAGAAGCCTTAACTGTCTCACTTTTCCCTCTGGCAAACTACATCTGTGAGATTTGAAGCACCTTGGAAACAGCAAAAATTGAATCGCATTAATCATAAAATCTTCTTATGACTGGACTGACAGCTACTATGAGAAATGTCAGCATCAAGTGACACAGACACAGAGAAGCTTGTAATGGAAAAGCTGCTTCACCTGTAAATAGAACATCATGAATTAGAGGAAATAATTGGCCCCACAAGCAGAGAATGATGTCATCATTATTCTTACTATTTGTCACTTTGAATCTTGATATTAGATGATGGCTCTAAGACGTTAGTAGCTAAAAATTCCTGGCTTCTGTCCGTGTGAACACGCTATCCCCTGCCTATTTGATGTGTGGGCTGCAAATAGCCTCTACTGTGGACCACTATCTGGAGTGCAATTTCAGTGTGAGGAACTGACACACTCGGAATATGGCTAGGCTTACTATGAAGTCAGCAAGGATTTCTGTGTACTATGAGTTTTTGAGCTTTAAAAGGATTATGACCTTCATTTTTCAGTTAGATTTTTATCTACTGAGAACAGGCCATATTGACTGGAAGAAAAGAAAATCTGTTACTCACTCATACAAAATTTTCTTTGTACTAGAACAACACTGGGAATAGCTCAAATTATTAAGATAATGAAAAGAAAAGGTAAGAAATGTTTCAATTAAAGTTTATTAGCATCTCCAGGATTTCTGCTATGTGCAGGCTTCTAATCTGTTGCATCTAACCTGCTCTGAACTCTGTAAACTGAAAAAACTCATATTAGGTATAAGTTAAAGTTCTTAAAGGGAAGCGGTTAGCCACTGGAACAGAGATGACACATGACATGACAGCATATTATGTTTCTAATAGTTATTTTTTCATTGCATTAGAAGATGCAATTGTGATACAGGAACTGGTGAGTGAACTCACAAGGCCTGTTTACACCAGCATTCATAGTACATGAGTGTACATTTCCTCTTGTCTTGAGCTCTACACTATGATTTGGTGCAGCAAAGACTAAAAACTTCAGCGTAGATATGGAACACCAGAAAATGTCTAATTTTGGCAGATGTATGGAGAAAATAGCAACACCTCCAGAGTCAGTATCCCTCACTTCTGCAAAAAAAATGCTGCAAGTTCCTGATAATAACTAAGAATTTGGCTACAGAAGTCACCCCAATGTTGGCCGGTTATACAATGCTGGACTTGGAGCTATCATACTCTCTTTGCAACAACCTTATCTAAACTCTCTGTGCATGCCTCTCAAATTAGTGTAATTTTTCTTTGGTGGAGCTCCTCGTTAAACTGGGTCCGGACAACCTATTCAAATACAATGTTCTTCCTGAGAAGAATCTGTAAGCAAAGACGGTAACAGGATACATCTGGATTTGTCTGCAAAAACCATAATGGGAGTTAACAGTGTAATCTGACCAGGACAACTGAAAAGTAATACAGGGTACACTGCATGTGGTCAGGACTCAAGAATCACTTACCAAATGTTTGCTGTAATGCTTGAATAAAACCCTTATTTGTCCAGTGGGTGCCAACTTTGTATCTCTTCCCCTCTCACCACCTCTAGTTTGGCCTGGCCCACATCACTTCACTTCTGGGTTGCTGGTTTTTTAGCCACTTCCTGCCCTGCGGGTTTTGGAGCACTTTGGAAGTAAACATTATCTAAGTGAGGTATGTCTATTATCTTCCTTAGGCATCTAATGTCAGTGATCTGAATCACGGTGCTTTCCCTGGAAGTGCCTGGTACAGAGGAGAGAGTGTGCACTGAACTTCTTTCCTGCAGGAAATTCACAGTGTAAATTTTCATCCCTCATGATGGAGAACATTTTCACACCCTCTATCTCATCAGACTACTGATAATAAATTAAGATAATATAGGAAGCTATCTTCCACACTCATCTGATAGTGTAACTCCTTTTTCCTGTCAGGCAATAATACCCATTTTCACCAGATGGGCTACTTTTTTACAATCTACACTCATATGTACAGCCAAGGTTCTCCTATCTCCTGAACTAGGCCAAACAGCACCTGTCTTCAAACTGAGTAGTACCTTTTTTGGTAGTGAAGGAGCAGAAATCCAAGCAGATCTGCACATAAAGAACTGAGAATATAATGTAAAAGTAGATGAGGGGATTTAAAAGCAGCCAGTATCACAGTTACCAAAGAATGGCTTCCTTTAACATACAGTTGTATCACATGAAAGATGGGCAATCAAAATTGCATTTGTCTAACTTGATTTTTTATTTTAATGTTTTTCCTCAGAGAAAAAAAAAAAAAAGAGAGATCCAATCTGACGAAATTAATCACAAGGAAAATGCCTTGGTTCAAAGTCCAGAGTGTTATCACTTAATTAAAACTGCTAAAGAAAAGCAAAGACTTCTGACTAGCATTAAAGCGAATTTCATGAAAATCAAAGCAAGACAGAGCTGCATGGCACTGTGCAAGAGACATCATTTCCAAGAAGCACTCTGGGCTAGCCGACAGTCCATGCATTTAACAGATCTTTCCTGGGAGACAGAGAAAATGTCATCGGCCAAGCAGAGTCGTTAAAGCAATCTAAGAGGAGACAGTGGCAGGACAGACAGCATCATAGTACCTCAGTCTGCTCCACCTCCTGTCTTGTCTTAAGCACCTTGCAGAACAGTGACTTAAACCCACAGCACATCTTTCGACTCTGGTAATTTGAGAAGATGAGGTTAATATCGCAATAATTTATTAGGATTTGAAATAAAGCACACAGAGAGATGAGTGGCACTTGTAGTTTAGCACTGACGAAAGCTACTGGATCTAAGAACAGGAGAAATTTCTCCATTTTTAAGCAATAAATATGATTGGTGGGCAGCCCTAGAGAAGAGACAAAAAGATACTAAGAAATGAAATTTGCTGGTTTGTTTCCTGGTATCTGAACAGTGTCTACAGTGGGTCAGACACTACCTAAATTAGGTCTGCAACCGTATCTTTCACTCTGGGAGAATTTGTGCTATGGTAAGAAGGTGGGAGTTAGAGCATCCAATTCTCTTAGGCTCCTTTGGAAGCCAAAACTATCAAACCTGAATACTGAAGAAACTCCTGAGATAGTATTGCTGTATATATAATTAAAATAAGAATAATTTCTCCCATTTCTGAAAGTCTTTAAATTGAAGATTGCATCAATGCAAACTAGCAAAATAAATCCATTTCCCAGATGCAGAAGCATTCTTCAAATTCCTTACAGGAAGTGTATTTTACAGCCAAAGTATAAACATGATTTGAATCAGAGGAGACAGAACTGGGGGGTCCACCCTCTGAAAATACAGTCTATAAAGTAAGGAACTAAGGAAAATGCCAAATACAAGCATGCCTCTGTATCTTAATGAAACAGTCCACCTGGAGAAATATTATTTGTGAGGGCCTTGGCCATGACATGAGGAAACTGGAACGCAGACTCACCATATGAGTTCAGCATAGCCATGGACAGATGGATTGTCCCGATTCAACATCAGAGGGATTTCCCTCTCTAATATTTTGGTGCCTGTTTTTGTCACCTAGAAGTATCCCTCCTAGGGTAACAGACCAGCAGGTAAAAGAGGTGCCTTTTATAATTACTGTCTTCACATTATCCTGTTTTGCTGCTGATACTGGAAAAGAGTGAGGGTATTTTGCTGAAACACCCTTTTCGGTGAGTGCTATGGGAAAACTGATAATGGACATCACAGGGGCTTGTGGAAAAAAGAGCTCCTGGAGAGCTCTTTCCATTGTTTTTATGCTTTTCTGATCTTTTTAAAATTCTACTTGTGATAAGCATGGGCACAGCTCTGAGTAGGAATTCATGGTATTACAGAAGAACAATTTTGCTGTGGGTACACTAGCTCTAAGAGCCAAAGTAATAGTCAGCAAAGGAGAAACCATCCCTTAAGGCTGCCCACAGCTTCAGAAATGGCTGGAGCATGGCCAGCAAGTCAGGGAGTGCTATCAGGCAATTAACACAAATTTCCAAGACCACGCATTGTGGGGAATGTTCATGTGACCAGGAACAAGGAGGTCAGATCTGTGAGGTGGAAGTGTTTGGTAACATGGATGAGGGATCTGTGGAGGGAAACCAAGCAGGGGCCAAGCCTCCCTGTTCTTGGGAGTCAGACGGTAGACCTCAGTCAGGCTTTCTACCCAGACTCCACTGGATTTTTTTTTTTTTTTAAGTGCTTTTAACTGTCCTTTCTACTTCTGGAGACAAAAGGGAAAGGAAGATTCTAAATCAGATGGATGTGACACATTGGGATAATTTCAACAGTCACTTGGAAAGAAACTGAGACACACTGATTAGATTTTTCTAATTTGAACAAACACTCAACAACCTAACATTGTTTTTTGACAGTCTGTGAAAAGAAAACAAGCTCCCTGAAGTTCTGCAAAAAAGTTGGAGCTAGTTAATATCTGCTCAGAATTATTTTAGTTTGTGGGTTGACTTGGGGTTGTTTGCCCTTTTTTTTTTGGTTACTGATTTTGTTTGCTGTGTGTATTCAGAGCGTGGTGTGGCCTGCCTGCTGTACTGAGTCAGACAGGCTCACACATATGATAAAGATTGCCCATAGAAAGCAATCTAGTGAGCCTTTCTTATGTACAAGCTAAAACATACAGACTCTGTTTTCTTCTGAATAACTCCTTCAAACTACTGTAGATGTATTTTTTAATTGGAGTTTCTGACCTTTCTCCAGAAGTATGATTGATTTCTCACTCCTGATTATTAAGACTTCTGAAGTTCTCGCACAGGCATTCTTTGATATTAAAAAAAATATAAGAACTGTAACAATTACCAGTAATGAATGGAAGTGCTTGAATTAGCACAGAGAGTCAGACTGGCTTTTTTAACATCTGACCAAATCTGCAGTTAAGGGGAGACCTCCTGCTTTGTATTTGTTAATTTGATAGAGAAGGCTATAGCTGAGGGTGCAGTTAATGAAGTGGAGTTGTACAAGCGAAATCACAGTTCTTGCTGCAGACAGAGAACTGCCAAGATTTTATTAGTAAGAATACAAAAGATGAACAAAAAACCCACAGATGTTCAGGTGCAGAAAATACTGATGGCTATTCAAAGGCTGTATTTAACAGCTTAAAGATCTTTTATGAATGATTTCTGGAAGTTGTTCACAAATAACTGAGGAGTTGCATGAAAGAAAACAGACTATTCCTTGCAACAGAGATAAATGACAAATATTCTGTATTTTTCCACATTTGTCTTACTAATCAAGCAGAAGTTATTTTCTGGCCTCTTTGGTATTGTTTATTTCTGGCAGTTAAGCAGATTTTTCTTAACACTGTCACGACACTGCTGCAGTAGTAGAGATTTTCTTAGCAACATCCTGATGTTGTAAATATAGAGTATGTTTTCACTGTCAGAGTAGAGTGATTTCTTTGATGTCTATGGTGACAGTATGATACATTCAGCATTAGCAAAATGTGTAATAAAGAGCTTTTGTTTTTTTACTAAATACCCTTTTACAGAGCTGCCTCTAATTTTCCAGCAGCCTGGAAGATGCTGTCCTCCTCATCAATCTCATCCCACCTCCATCCGAGAGGGAGGATGGCATAACTCAACCTTGAAGGACAGCTGGCCATGGAGAACCCACAGGAACACCTGGAACCAAGCTCTCATGACCACAACCACTGCATTCATAGAATCATAGAATGGTTTGGGTTAAAAGCGACCTTACAGATCATCAAGTTCCAACATCCCTGCCATGGGCAAGGGCTAGCTTTCACTAGACCAGGTCGCTCAAAGCCCCGTCCAACCTGGCCTTAAACGCTTCCAAGGATGGGGATCCACAGCTTCTCTGGGCAACCTGTTCCAGTGTCTCAGCACCCTTACAGTAAATAATTTCTTTCTCATGTCTAATCTAAACCTATCCTCTTCCAGTTTAAAGCCATTTAGCACCGTGCCTCTCCTGACTGCTGACAGATCCACCCCTGTCCACAGGGAAGGGCGAAGTAGAGATAACTGCTTTTTTTTTTTCTGAATTTGTAGTGTTCTTAGTTACTATTTCACAGAGGTAATAAACATCCAAACTCCTTCTCATGGATCCAACTACAGTGTGGTAATTAACATGTGCTTTCTAGTCTGTCCTGACCTAAATCAATATGTTAATAAAAGTGGTGTCAGAAATGGGATCTGAAGGAGATTTTGCACTGTACAGCTGCAGTGCTGTCTCACAAATGTCTGTGGGGCTAAGACCACCTACAGTTGCTGAATTATTTCACTTGGGTGTAGTCTTGCATAGCCAGGGGTAGGTGCTTGTGGATAGGGGTCTGTAGAGACCACCCAGCATGTGATAAAGATGGATGAAACTAAAGGATAATTGAGTCAGTTTGGAGAAGTCCAAGCCACAAGACTAGCTATTTATGTAGCATTATAGAGGAAATGCCCCAGATTATACTTGCATACTGGCCACTGGGATGGCTAACACTGTGGAAGCAGAGGAATCAGCAAAAACAAAGACAACCCGTCTCATGGATAAATTTTATTTAAAAAAAAAAACACAGCATGAGAACTGGAAAAACACAGTCTGCTGGTGGGACACATATATGTCCATATCCTCAAGGAAAGTGCCACCAAAGAACATATCAATAATCATCAAGTGGTCCAAGCTGTTCAAAACACCACAGTCAAGAAAAACCTGAACTCACAACAGAAAGGGCAACTGTTTGTAGCTCAACAAGCCCATGAAACTTAGCAACATTTAGGAAAAGATGACCTCTATCTCTGGGCAGATATCGAGGGGTGGACTTGTAGAGATGCCATTATACAAGGAGAAAAGGACAGGAAAATCTGTGACTAATGACAAAGAAAGTTAAACAACAAAAGATACTAAAGCACAAAAGATGGTACTTGAATTCACAATTTGGCGATGTGTAGCAAATAGAACACATTGCACTTTTGTGCACTACTGTTAGGGGACATCACTATGTCCTAACTACAGTAAAAATTACTGCAGGCTAACTGGAAACTTATCCAGTAGCCTGTGCTACCACTAGAAGTACAATGGAAGTCTAAAAAAAAATTGTGCAGACATAGAACACATGAAAGAATTGAGCCTAACAGTAGCTTTCATTTCAGAAACAAAACAATAAAGCTATGGACAACTAAAACATGGACTTAAGTGGATGTAGCAAATTCTCTCTTATCCCCAAGTCTGAAGGAAACTAAAGCAACATCTTCAAGTATCAACGGCTTTATATGAAATCAGAAAGGACTACAAAACGTCCTAGGATGTAACAAAAACTCTGATCATAAAGAAAAACACAATGTAAATAAGCAGTTCCAACTTAAGAAGCAGATGGATGCAACCTTGAGTAATCGTAACAAAAACAGTTTCAACAGTCACAGTTTAAGCCCAATTGTAATAATGCCTTGATAGTTCTTTTTATTTTGTTTTACAGGGTGATTCTTTGAAAAACAGCTCAAAAAGAAGTAATTAGACATAGTGATAAAAGTTAGTTTTAGTGACCTTCTTTTACACAGATATGTAAATAACAGAAAGAATTCAGAAGAGAGTATCAAGAAGATAAAAAGTCTGAAACAAAGCGAAAGCCGGCTAAGTGCTACCTGTACTTAAGTGGTCAAAAGTTGGAAAAAATGTGGCTTTAAAATCATATATGAAAGCTCAAAAAGTGTTATTGAATAGTAAGATACTATGATCAAACAAAAATAGAGGTAACATTGAAAGAAGAGAACATAAATACGTGTCACAAGATACCTATACTTAACCAATAACTAATGAATAGGAAAACGGAAAAATTGCAATTGACTCTAGTACAAGCAGCAGAACTCAAGATACCTAGATTCTTATATCTTTTAGAGAAAAATAATTTGTAATCACTAACTAAAACAGAAGTATTTGTGCAATGTCCGCAGACCCACCAGTAGAGTGGGAAGGTGGAACATGTTCATTCCCACTTGTGCAAAAATTTATAACCAGTGCTACTGAGGCTGTAATTGTTAGTTGCACGTAGCATACCCCAGTAATCACACTCTTAGAATGTTAGAAATCTTTCTAAATACAGTATACAGTGGACAGTACCCAGCTATGAGAAGGGAAGAGACCTAAAAAGTAGCTCTCAAAATCAAGCAGAATTAGAGACAAAAATTGGAAGATTATTAGAAAACCTGAATTCCCACAGACAGGTAGAAATCAAAATGTTACATCAGCATGGGATTATATTTGAGACTGCTCGCAATGTAGCCAGTGTACCTGAAGAACATTGGCAAGATATACTGTCTAGTTGGAGCCCGAATGCTAATGCCTTGTTCCACCTTCTTGCTTACCCCATTGTCATATTATTAGGGACACTTAAAATCATAAGTGTTATTATTATGGTCCTGCATGCAAAGATCTGGAGATTGTTGCAGAGGATGTTATTTATGATGCAATTAACTTCCCACTGTGTATCATTAGACAAGTGAGTATGATGGAGGTGTACAGCAAAGGATTGTTTAGTGTCCCAGCCTATAGAGCTGTCATCACTCGAGTGGTTAGATCAATATCAGAGTCCTTCAGCATGTTGCCGTGTAGTTCTTAGGGGTGTAACACTGCTTAGTTAAAGCACAATTAGGCAAGTGTTATGAAAAAAAAAAAGCAAAAATAGCACAACTAAACTGATATGAGAATATTTGCTCCATGACTCACTACACCCATCATTGAATAATAGCTCAGAGAGGTCTACAGGCCAGGAAAGATGCAGCAGCCTGGAAGATGCTCTCCTTCTCATCAATCTCATCCCACCTCCACTTGAGAGGGAGGATTGTATGACTGTCTTGGAGGATACCTGGCGCAGGAGAATGCCCAGGGACACCTGGAAGCAAGCTCTCATGGCCAGAGCCACCACCTTGCTCCTCCCGACGGCTCACAGCTCCACTTATGTCCACAGGGAAAGGTGAAGTGGGGATAACTGCTTTTATCTGACTTTGTAGTGTTCTTCACATTATTAGTTACTGTTTCACAGAGGCAATAAACCCCTAAACTCCTTCTCATGGATTCAATTACAGTGTAGTAATTAACATGTGCACTTAGTCTGTCCTGACTCAAACCAGTACCAGTACTGTATGGAGCAGCAGATAAAAATAATGACAATCCTGTTTCTTGGGCAATATAAATGAAATTGTGCTATTGTATGGAATTAGATAACTGCAGGAGCCTGCTCAATGTTATTATTTTTATGTACTTTTCATAACATTTATAACTTCTGGGTTTTTTTCTGTGTTTTGAATTTCATGGCCTCAACTGAGGAGCACACAAAGCAGTTTGGTGGGATGAGTACTAAAAACTTTATCTGATAGCTGAACATGTGAAGGCATAGACTATTCAAATTATTTCTCCAGGGTCACAGAGACAGTCTAGGAAACTGATGCTAAGCCTCCTGAAACACTGAGGTTGTCCTTAGGCTGGTTCCTGAACTCTCTTTTTATCACTTGCCTCATATTCCACTTTCCTGAGGTGAATTTTTTCATGAAACTATGTCACAAAACCAGTCTAGATGGGGTAGAATCTGGCACTACTCTAACATCTTATTTTAACTTGCAGATTATTTATCACAACTGATCTGTCAAAGCCACAACAAATGAAAGACATCAAGTCTGCACTGACATTTTGAGGCCTTTGTGTTTAACAAAGCAGCCAGCATGCAGGCAGACTGTTGTGGCTTTCATATTTTTATTGTTTTATTTGCCTTGAAATAGTATCTAAATGTTCTTTCACAAACATATGGAAAGGTCATTTGAATCACTCAAACTTCTGCTGACTTTAACTTCCTCAGGCCACTTTCCTCCATGAATCATTGCATATATAAAAAATATGAGTGGAAGGTACTTCATATATATGTCTGTGTATGTGTGTATATGCATGTCTGACAGATACCCTATAATTCAGTATTACAAAATATGCTAAAAAAAATTGTATCAATTTTCTTGTAAAGTCTCCTATTTTTCACTTATTCACTACTTTCTGGGCATATATTACAAATAAGCAGAATGTGATCTGTATGCTGCTACCGTTAAGTTCTTTGACTTTGGACCTTTACCCTGAGTAGGTTTTATGTACTTAGGTTGCATGTAAGCCAGAGTTTGCCCACAATCTCTACCTGTGGGTGTCTCAGTGCTATTCTTCCATGGGATTTAGCCTGGAAACAGAGCACTGTTTGCCGTTATTTGTGCAGGCATTTGCTCTATTCGTCTCCCGGTCCTGACGTATAAAATGACATCAACAACTGTTCACACGTGTTTTTTGAAGGCATCTCATTCCCTTGGGATGAAAAACATCGGCTGAATGCAAGGTGGCATTAGGCTTAAACCTATCTATGGTGAGGGAGAAAGCATAACAGGCTTATTTTGCAGCTGGAAGTTTTAGGTGACTGTATACCTGTCTCCTCTGGTCCCTTTTGAAGAGCCCAGCCTAAAAAGTTCCATATAAATCAGTCTGTTGCAAGAACATCCTTCCAAGAATATCGCTTCTCTTCCTAGGTAGGCATTTGCTGTCTTTTTTCCCAGTGCAAGTGAACTAGTCCCTTCTGCCTTGATATGTGTTTGGTTTGGAAATTAGAGGACTTAATCCTGTGGCTTTTCCCATTGAGATTTCTGGAGAGTTATTGCTAAGACAAGAAATGTTAATTCTTCACAGCTGGTACATTAGACTATGTGTCTTCACAATGTTCCTGCTGTGATCAGAGTCCCAAGTAAAAGGAGCAAACAAAGCTAAATCTTATTTATACAGTCACATAGCCTTTCCATAATGCTGCATATTTCTTAAAAAAAAAAAAAAGAAAAGATTTTTCAATATTCAGAGAACATGGAACAAAAGCATTTCTAAATCTGAGTTCCTCTAGAGCCATATTAATTAAAAAACAGTGAGTAATAAGACTTGGGGACAAATGACTCCACACAAATAAGTTATGTTCATGCAAGTGCCCTTCTGTGTGACCTTGACCACAACCTAATCCCTTTGCTGTGTCTTTATTTCCTTTTTCTCTCTTCTATTTATCTGCTAATAGAGCCCTGCAGGAGAGAGATACACAACATCTAGCACAATGAGGTCATGATCACTGTGAAGGATTTTCACAGTTTTTTCAATAATAGTGATTTCTTCCTTTCTAGTGGCAGAAATGTGTTAAGCTTTCAGATTAAGCTAGAAGCTTAATTTTTTTCACTTTTACCATTGATAGTCCTTGGAAGGCCCTGCTGGCTTTTTGCTGTGTAGCTGACAATGTTTTTTTTTTTTTATTATTCCTTAGGCATGGGCAGTGGCATTCACAAGCAGGTTCAGCCTACTGTCACCCTATGCCTGTAAAGAACACGGGGCCCTGGCTCTAGCAGAGCATGGAAAGATGTGTACATGGTAGCTTCAGCCCTCTAGAGGGAACTCTTACTGTGTTTTGAATTTCTCCATGCATTTCTGTGGCAGGCTGGCCAAGATGAGGGAAGGGCTGCAGTCTCTCTTTCGCCAGAATGAAACCTGGCAGAATTTTACTCACTGGAAACCAGCAGTAGTTGTCTTCAGGTAACAATGATTTCCAGTTTTGCCAAAGCTCCTTTCTTAGTCTGTCGTGGCACTCCCATCCCTAAGAAACAGGCAGGACACAGTGGTAAGGATCCCCCAGAGAGCTGGACACATCAGTCCTGCTGATGTGTGGGCTACATCAGATCTTCAAGCTGACAGGTGAAACTTGAATTCTTCTGTTTGTGTATGGGCATCGGATAATAAAACTTTGTCCTGAGGGTTTAATGCAAGAGATTGCCTGGCGAGGCAGCAGGAGGACTGGGGAGAAGTGTGGAGAACACCAGCTCTACTGTGAGCACTTCTAACCCACACCATCCCTGTATGAAGCCACTTTGCTAGCTGCAAAGGCCCATTTCCCCTGAAGATCCTTCACTAGTTCCCATAAGCCCAGCTTAGGAAGGAACTGTTACTTAACCCAGTAGTGTCACTTTCAAGCCCAAAGAGGTTTCAAGGTCCGTGGGTGGCAAATGGAGAGAAGAGGACTTCTCCGTGGGAGGGACAGCTTCTGCATTCAGGAGAGTGCAGGGAGCAGTCTTTGTGGATATCATGGGGTCTCTGTTTTGGGCCAAGTTAGTCACTGCTCTGTCACAGGACCTCAGGGGAATGACTGGGTAATAGGGCAGGCTCCTTCCCACTCCCCTCTCCAGTCCTGTGTCTTTCCCAAAGACCCATGTCAATCTGCCAGCTTCTCTGATTACATTACCCTTACATGGAAAAGTAATAAATCACCACTTCTGTTCATATTGCTTTGGTGCAGTGCCAGCCTTCCTACGCTCCACAGATGCCTGTATAGGGAACAAGCTGTGACAGAGTGCAGATGCAAACCCAGTGGTACAACCTTTGACTGGCTTACTACTGGGAAAACGGACAGCTATGAGTATAGAAGAATTTTGGTCTGAGTCAGCATCCTCATCAGGAACAATCTGGAAATCATAATAAAGAAGATGGAGGAAAGTAGATAGCTAAGTTTGTTAGCATTGCATACCTTGTCTACATTTTGCAGAATTCTCCAGTCCCCCAATTTGTCCCTTTGGTGTGAACTGCTTACAAAATCCTTCAAGAAACAAAGCATGTTCCTGCTTATAACTGAAGTTACAAGCAGTCTGAAGTTCCCCAACTCGGCTGCATAGGTCAGGTGGTGCAGAAGGCATCCGTGCGCTGAAAACAGAAAGAAGAGCAATAATAAAACCACAGCTTTTTGTTCTTTTCAGGTTTTCTAGATGAGCGAAGTTCTGCCATAGGCAGTGATTTCTGATTTACCAGCTGTGGTAAAATTTACGCTCTGTGAGGGAAAGGCATCAAAACAAATAGTCACCACACAAAAAAAAATACGACAGATCAAAGAGAAATTACCCATGTTCCTTGTTTGTAGGCAGCTGTATGTGAAGACTGCCTCGTGTTAGTGCTGCCAAGGGGCCTAAGTATGTGACAGATTCAACTGTAACAACAAAAGTAATCACAGGAACTAATCTGATTCCACAAACCCTTCAACTGAATAAAGTGAGTGATCCAAGGAGTGGGTTATGGGGCATACTAAATTGCATTCATACATTCATACCATGCTTAAAAACTCAGTTCTTCCACCTCCCAATTCCCACCTGCTGTCTTATTTGTTTCTGTTATATGGCTCCCCTTAATAATTTGTGTATGTACTACAGAGAGCTTAGCTATCTCTTAGTGCTGAACTCAGCACTTTTCTGCTCTGCTCCACTGAGAGAAGTCACGACAGATATGTGCCAGAGGAGTATGCTCTTCTCAAGGAGTAAGAATGGATTAACAGAGCAGAGGTTTACTAGAAACTGACTGGTCCAGGGAAGAAGCTGCTTTGACTACTTCCCTTTTTCAGCCTTAAACGGATCTGTTCATACTGCCTTTACAAACGAGGATAGGATACAAATCCAAAATCAATCCCTAACTGGTGTAGACTTGCTATTTTTTCATGTGGAATTGTTTCATCCGAGCTGTATATTGTGACCTCTATCCCCAGGACTTAACAAGTAATCACTTTGTTATTTTAACTGTATTTGTTCTGGGAGAGTCATCCCTTTTCTCTAGCAAGATGGCACTTTTTGCAGATCACAGTGACAATGCTGTGCTGCTAGGTATGTACATTGAACGATGTGTGTCTTGAGGGGGGCAAGAGAGATTTGAGCATGTGAGTCCTGCTGAGCTGCTGAGCATGTGAGTCCTGCTGAGCTGAAGAAATCTCATATATGTGCAGTAGAGTACAACTTGGTCCAGACAGTCAACCAGCTTAGACCAAACAGTGCTACTGTACCTAAATATTATCCCTTACTTTTCCTATGCCTTCACAAGGCCTGGCATGTCTGCCTGCTAGGACTAGAGGGGAAGAGGACATCTTTCCCATGATAGCATCTGTTACTTTGCACTGGGAAGAAGTCTCTTTGTACATCTTTTGGAACATAAGGATTTCAGGCTTCCAGAAATAAGTTATCTTTGTCTCCGGAGCAATCTTCCCTCAGCATGGAATAAATGAGAAATGTTTTTTCATGAGCCGAGAAACCATTAAAACAAAATCCACTGAGTGTGACGATATTGATATTCCCAAACTGTTAATTAGCCTCTGTCTGTCACCTCACTGTCCTGGGATCTGGGATCCTTTCAATGCCCATTTACTATTTACTCAGTGAGACACTTGGGCTGTGTCTACACGGCAAGACAGAGCGGGTCTTTCAGGGGGTCTAGGTACACGGAGCCATAGTGTAGGGCAAAAACAGAGAAAGCCAGCAAAGACCTGTTGCAAAGCTTTAGCTTAAAGTCTAACTCATTCAACATGTCAACAAATGAACATCCAAGGACTGTGTACCTTGGGCTTCAATATAAACACTTTAGCAATAGTCAGTATCATTTAACACACTGTGCTCCTGCATACAGTTTGTGCACAGTTAGATACAAAAATTTTACTTGTGTGGTAGACATCTCAGTTCATCCAGAGGCCTTCACTTTATAAACCAAAATCCTCACTGTCAGCACTGAATATTTTGAGCTTCTGTTAAGGTTAAAAGTGTTAAACTTGTTAGAATAGAAAATCAAATCTATTATTTGTGTATCTACCATCTGGGATGTTTTCCACAGACAAAGGAAAGAAAAAAGAAAAGGGCCCACCTCCATCGCTTTTCTAAGTCCAATGAGCAGAGAGAACCTTAGACATTTACAATTGTTTTTAACCAACTCTTTAAGGTAACCCTAAGAACCAAGACATTTAAATAAACTTTGTTTAAGTGTACCATAATTGCTCTAATTTGAAGGTGAATAACCAATAAATAGAACTATCACTGAGGATATATGAGAACAGCTGGACCAGATTACAGTTTTTCCAGCTGGGAATCCTTCTCTGACCACAGATAACAGCAAATACCTGCAGAACAGAGCAAAGTTTCTCAAAGATGCTTTCCCAGCGTCCAGTCGTCTCATGCCAAAGGATTTCCAGTATGTCATGCAGCATTGCTGAGCACAACAGCCCTAGATGGACTTTACTTCCATAAATGTGTATTTCAATGTATCATAGATACATTGCTGTCACCATCTAGACTGTGTGAAGAGGGAAAGTTGCCACGAGTCTCCTCAGCACATGAGGGTACATCCCAGGCTGCTGCTGGGATGGACCTGCTAGGTTTGTTGGCCACATAGCATGGATTTTGTGTATTGTTAGACATCAAGTAGGATCAGAATAATAAATTTCCCTTTCTTGAGAATATCCTGAAAGATTTTCCAGACAAGAAGAGCACCTCACATAGCAGTAGCATAGCTGGAAAAGCCTGTCTATGGCAAAGGAACACATAAAGCACCTTTCTCTCCCTCCTGGGGCTGCTGTGGCAGTCTGGGGAAAATTGGTTCCATCCTGCCCCAAAGGGGGCACCTAGTCTTAAGGTCCAGGATCTCGCTGTGGGCTTATTAGCCTGCAACACTGGGGCAAGGAGTGGGAAGAAGACACACTGTCTAATAGTGAAAAAGCCAAAGCACCTACTCCAAGGTTGAGCCTAAGTTACATGTGGAAATTACCTCAAGACACTACAGAAATGCTCTGCTGCGCTCTTCAGCGCAGCCAGGTTCAGCTTTTCAAACCCAAGGGATGCTACACTGATGGCTCCCTGAAATCATGGAGTGAACGGTCATTAGAAATGGTAAAGAAGGGTTGGTCAAATGAGGATGTTGCTTTGTTCCCTTTTCTTTCCCAGGACTTGACTTGCTCTTGAAAGTGATCTTGAACTGATTTTTTCTTTCTGCAGTGATCCTGATTTTTAACACACTTGGATCTGAGGTGACTGGAAAGTTCTTTTATACTCTTATTTACATTCAAAGTGCCTGGCAGGAAAGAGGCTGATGAAAGAATTTTCATGAGCACTGGGAGACCTACTTTCAATTGCTGAAGCATCCATGGTATCTGTAGGTGAGTCATTTAATCTACCCCACCATCTTGTTCTGCATTTCTTAAATAGACGCTAATGAGAATAAAACTCATTAATGATTGTTGAATAGGCAAGCTGGAGGAAAGTGGAGGCCCACAAGTGCCTAGATAACAAAGTGGGGGGGAAAAAAAAAAAAAAGTAAATAATATGCCAGTTCAAACCTATGCTCTCCAGCAGTGTCTTGGGGGAAAAAAAAAACCAAAAACAAAAAACAAAAAAACCAAAACCAACGAAAAAACCAAACCAAAAACCAGTCTTTCAGCTCTGTCTAAGTTTATTCTTCAGAATATCTGTGTCCATATCCCAAACAATCCTTTCGGACATGTTACTTCTAAAGCCAAGTGCTCGAAACAGCCTAGCATCTTCCCCTGGCATCAAACTTTGTGTTCACCCCTGCACAAGGCGCAGTCAAATGCAAATAGCCATCCTGCCGCGTCAGCAGGAATTTGTCCGAAAGTAACCTTTCTCCCCTGAAGCGGCGGCATTGTTTAATCCCCTTCTCACGTTGTCTCGTGGTGGGCTGCTTTACGGTGGCTGTCAGGCAGCAGCTATCCAAGCGAAAAGCTAAGCAGAGAAGGGAGCTCAGAGGAGTCTGTGTGCAAATATGTGTACAATCCGTGTACAAACGCATACATGTATATGTAGCGATTTTAGAGAGGAGCGGTACTGGAGGCTGCTGATCTCAGAGAAGTGAAGCGTTTCATTTCCATGGTGGAAGTGACTGGCCTGGGCTCTTTGACATATATTTCTATATCTTCCTCTTTGAAAGATCTTTCTGTATCTTCCTCTTTTGAACTCCTCTCTGGTTTCCCCCAAGGGCCTCATTCTGGGAAAGTTTCTGCAGAGAAAGAGGAGCCAGCCTGAAGATATGAGAGGGTCAGATTGTGATCACAAAGGAGACAGAGGTCAGGAAGGCATGAGAAACAGCTCTGCCCCAGAGCATTCATCAGTAGGCTAGGGGCAGGGGACAAAGTATATTTGGGAAGGTGGGTAATGTGACAAGGATGCAGTGGGTAACTTCTCACTGCCTACTCATGCCATTTGCTTGCCATTTCTTCCTAGTCTGTATTTTTGGATTGCTTCCTCTTCCAAAGCAAGTGGTTCCCTCTCTGGCTGCTGATGCTACCTGCTCCATGCCTACCTGCACCAGAAGGGGAAGGGCACATCTGCACAGGCTGTGGTTTGCACAGGTAGTGTTGAGGTCCAGCTCATCACTACCGCTGAAAACCGAGACTCTTAAAAAGAGTGACTGGCACTTCAGCTCCTCTTACAGCTCTCAGACAGCTCTAGGTCCTTCCTTTGAGATTCCTCCCCCGCTTCTAACTGAGGCCTCTCCTCCTCTCGTTAACTTATCTCCTCACCATGGGGCCTCTGAGGGAGACAAACAAGTCTCCCAGGAACTGATAATATGTAAGAGCCATTTTCAACGTGTGGACAGAGGGAGACATGAAGCCTGCTCACAGCTTTGTGAAAATACCCCAGGCTCAGGGCCTCTTTTCTTCCTGTGAAAAGTGTACAAAGGAAATGTCTTTTAGGAAGCAACAGTCAAGGATCTGCCTCTCCAGGAGAAGCAAAAGCTCTTAAACCTGTCTACCTGATTCTGCCATTTACCAAGAGAGCACAGCAGACCTCCCAGAACAGCTGAAGCAACCCACCAGCTGCTCCATACAACATGAAGAGCTTGTGCGTGGGTGCTAGAAGTTTTCTTTGGCCAGGGTTGGCAGGAAATTAAAAAAATTACATGTATGTATGTATATACACACTGTATGGTACATTGTAGTACATTAAGCAGAAATGTGATGGACAAGTCTAGCAAAGGAGACTAGCAATTCATTCTTCTCATATCAGCAGGACCTCAAACGTCCACAGGGAGGGTACAATGCCAGGCCACTGGCCCTCCTGCAAGGCTGCACTTGTATGCATATCCCTGAAAGCATACTTGATAGTGCTGTAAAAGGCTGGCTTTACCTCCCACTTTATTCTGGAGTATTTTTCAGTTACAGAAGAAAAACCTCTGAGCCTAGAAAAACTGCCTGTCAATTGTAATTTGTGAACACAAAGAGAGAAGGGATGAGATTCCCGAGTTTACTGTTACGTCTCTATGCCTTTTAGGAAAATGGATTGTTCTCACGCTGCCTGGGGGAGAAGAGGGAGATCTAGGGTCAGTAACAACCCAAGACAAGGTGTCTGGCAAGGGATGTGGTAAGGGAGGAGCTCAGACCTAGCTGTGCTATTACTGAGCAAAAAGGACTCAGCTAGCAAACTGCTGCAACTTCACAGGGCTGGGAGCCTGAGTGTGCATGGTATCCCAGCACTGCACAGCAGTGACTAGCTTATCTTCAGCGTTCAGTTTTCAGAGTACTGAGTTACTAGGAAAGCTTCCCCCCCCCCCCCCCCATCTTTCACTCACCGGTTTTTAACTTTAACAAATGTGAAAGGTGCTGATAAATACTGCAAGTGAATGACACAGTATTTAGTCACTAATGCTCCCCTTTGTTTGTGAATTTATTTGTCTAAGCACTGTTAAAGAGCAAAGATCTTTCTTACATTACATTGCTCTTTCACAAAGCAATGGCTGAAGCCCCAGTATTGACCAGTGTCTTCTCCTCTGCATCAGCCCTTGCTGCTTCTAGCTGCTCAGGGTGTTACACTGGACCTTTCTTTCTTTTTGGAAAAGTTATTATTGGGTTTGTACTCTGTTGTTAACTCAGCAGAGGTGGGGGGAACACAGCCATGTTTCCTGTCAGCCTCCTTGTACTATGGAGCTGTGTGCCTGGTTACCTTTCTTTATAGCACTTACATGTCCGTGCATAGGCACCACCATATCAACAGGTTTTCTCTTGCTGGAAAAGATGGTGCAGAATCAAAGCTACCAGATCAATGGTAAAGGCAACAGAAATACTGTTGGCAGAAGCTGCCTTGTGATGTGTTCTCCTGTGTCAATCCTTAACCAAAAGATGTGGTTTAGTCTTGGTCCTGGATCCAGACTATTCTCTAAGCTTTGCATCCGCTATCTGTTTTCTGGCGTAGCTACTGTCACATTGCAGATGGCGTTCCTTAAGGTGGAGAGCTGTATGATGCTTCCTCCAAAGCAGGAGCACTTGAAATCCCCGTCTTGAGTGCTACAACAGTGATGTAGGTGTTCCCACAGGTTAAGATGTTTCCTCATGACACACATTTATCAAGAGATAGTGTGTAAGGGGTGTTACTGTCTCAGCTTTAATATGATGGTCCTTCACTACTTGGTTGTATTGATTCTTTCAAAGTTTAAATGTATCAATATAGAAAGGACTTGTATCATAGAAAGAAAGTTCAGGAAACTGATTACTGGAGTTTTATTAGGCTCAAATGCACCACTAACCAAGCTTGACTTGTAGGGAGCAGACAATTAATCCTCTTCTCCTTCAATCAAACTATTTTTAATATAGTTATGAGGATTCATCATATCCCTATTCTAAATCTTCAATTATCTCTTCCACGGAAAACTGAATTTATTTCCACTCACCATCAGTTTGTGTAATATAAGAAAGTCTAGGCTGGCACAGTGGTAGGAGACATCTGAACTTAATGCAATATTTACTCCATGAACAGCCTATCCTTCAGTCCAATATAGAGTGTGCTACTTAATTCAATGATGAAAGTGTTTCTTTTCAAGGATTTGTCTCATCTTTAGAAACATTAAAAACAGGGACGCAAACTCAACTATATAAAATATACATTTAGGGGTTTTTTTGACTAACACTAGGCAAGCATGTAAAAGCTAATCCTCTGAGCAACACACATACAAGACCTTGTATGGAGAAATGTGTTCCTGCTGAACAACACTGTATGTACATCAGCAATGAATACTATAGAAAACAGGACACAGAGTGAACAGGATATTCTCCACAGGATATGGATTCTGAGTCCTCACGATGCCATCAAGTTGCACAAAGTCCAAATAGGAGAGTACTGCTACTTCTTTAAAGGAACATAAAGTGCAGTTGACAGAAGATAGTTTCACAGGTAGGTCCTCTTATTCTGATCTGTTAGGGGATCAACTCATGGAGGACTTTGAAACATCTATCTTTTTATCTCAGTGTGGTGCCTTTCTCTCTTCATCTGTAGTGGCTTTTAGACCAAAAGCTGGGGTTAAAGGGAAACTGGTAGGAAAGGCAAAAAAATGTTGCGGAGTCCTTAGCTAATGCAGGCTCATTTCCTAGCTGGCTGGAAGGGTGATAACTTTGCAAAGAGTAACATAAATTCACCAGGCTCCTAGGAGGCCATGGGACAGGGAGCACAAGGGTATTGGTAGGTGGAAGGATGCTGAATTCTGCAAACTTGGTCAAAATAGAAATTAAAGGAGGAATGAAAAACAGGATTCAGCAGCAAGCTAGTATAAGTTTTAGGGAGAAGGTCACAGAGGCTTAGTCATACCTACACAAAGATGTCCAAGCATCTGGTCCAAGCTTGGTAAGGAAATACAAGTTCTCCTCTCTGTTTATTTAAAAGCTACTTTTCAGAGCTCTTTGCCAACTTGCTTACACTTTGGAAGAAAATTCTCTCAAATAACCACAATTATCACTACCCCTAAGATGCCCAAGGAAGTCTTGAAGGCAATGGGACTGTTACCTTGATAGCTAACAAGATGCCATCATAGGAATCCTGTCAGGGAATAGGCGAAAACAAGCAAAGTGGTGGTCAGGGACTGATCAGTCAGACAAGCTATCACTGAGTAACTGAAATGTCTCAGAGAGTGCTGCTTTAGCACTGACCAAAAGCTCCAAATAACTTTGTATAGAAGATTTGCTTTCTTGCCCACTTCTGATGCCTCCCATGCAAATTGATACTTTCAAAATGCAGAGGGGAAAAATGACACTCAATTTTGAATGTGATGGGGTGCTTAAGTTTTCCATTAAAAAACATCTAGCCACAAAAATCCCATTGTTTTTATGTTCTAAATTTAAATCTACACACATTAATTAAGGGAGTAAAGTTACTGTCCAAAGAATGTTGTCCGGCATTTCCCTGATTTCTCCCCAGGGTCTTTAAATTCACTGATGTTAAAAGAAAAACAAAGAACTACAAAAAGACACATAAGTACAGCTCTATAAATAAAAAAAAGAAAATAAATGGGAAAAAAAGCAAGCATCTTCCATTTCTTGAATGAGCCATTGTGTAGCCATTTGCTTACTCCATCACTGCTCTGTGCTCAGGACATTGAGAGAAGACTGATACTGGAAGTCGTCTTTCTGTTGCACTGAGCCTGGTCTGTGTCTCCTGTTTAAGGCCTGGGAAATAAAATCAGAGAGATTAAGATCTACTTTTTAGCCTTGTACTAAAAACCTTGCAAGCAAAGTGAAAAATTTTGCCAAGATAAATAAGAAAATTGGCTTAATTTTGTGTCTGAGTTATAAATACATTAAAAAGGGGAAAAAATTAGTCATATATAAATAATAGCTCGATTACATTCAAGAATATGTGGGTGGGTATTCTGGGTGGAATAATTTGCTAAGGCAGAGTTCTTCCTTGCTTTTCCTCTTCCTCTTAATATATTATTCTTGCTTAGTAACTAACCAGCTGAATATGCGCTTCTACTTTTTAACCTTTATATATCTTGCCCTTCATTCTGTAATCTGGGTGATCTTTCTATAAAGGGTCTTTATACACTTTTCTTTAGGGTTGATTCGTTATGAACTAAACATTTTTAATAGATATCAACACAATATAAAGCACTTAAGTATATACCTAGCCTCAGGTGCACACTTCCATTTCCTTGATGTCAGGAGAATGTGTATTTAAAACCAAGGGAATGCTTATCAGCTTTACTGTGCTTGTCTTTGTATGGCTGAATGCACTGCATTACAGTACAGTACTCTACAACCTGCTGCAACAGCAAAGACCTCCTCTTCCCTCTTCTTAGACATTTCTGCTCTTTCTTTTTGCTTTTTTTTTTGTTTGTTTGTTTTGTTTTGATTTATCTCAAAATTGAAGCTGACATGTACATAGTGCTCCAAAATGTAAACTTCCATCAAGCCTCCTGGCTGTTGAAGCTCCCTGCTACAGATCAAGAAACCACCTGCTCCAACTATGCTATTTCCCATTTTGCAGCTTGGCAGCAGTGAGGAATTTAAGAATGCATGTGACCATGCCTGGCTTCAGAGCAAGACCCGGCAAGCATTTGGAAAGGGGACACCACCTGAGACATGGGGGTAGTGTGCCACACAAAGCAGTGAGCTGGAGTTACATCAGAACATCCTTGAGTTGGCTCTTATTGCCCATGGGAACGTCTGGCATGACAGCAAGAAGGGCAAGGCAAACAGTGGGGTTTGCTTGGGATTGTCTTAGTCTCATACCCTCCTACAAAAGCCTACAAAAACATCTAATGTTAAATGAGGTATTATGTACCATGTCTTTCTCTCTTCTCTCTCTTTTTTTTTCTTTTTAATTTTAGGTGCTATTTACAACACTGTGATTACGCTGTTTGTTCTGGCATCCCACAGTCGGTACTGGCCAAGAGATGCCAGAAATATTTGTGAGAAGTCATCCAGAGCTGGTATTTAACCTAGTACCTGAGCAGATCATGACCTGACATTGTATGCACTCAGTCTGGCAATGATGCATAAGAGGACCAAAGGCAAGAAAGCTTGGCCTGTGCTTTCATTTTAAAACTGGGGTATCATGCCAGGTGTTAAGGAAGCACTCAGAAGCTCACAAGGTCAACAAAAAGACTTTTTCCCAGCCTTAGCGGGGTTTGGATTAGGCCTCAAACTGTGAGGGCAGAGTTGGCCTTTTCACCAGAGGCACAAGCTTGATAGCCTTCTCCCATCCAGAGTCAGAAATGGCAGAAGTTTTTAATTAAGGGAGCCTTGTGCAGCAGCAACCTCCCAGGCTGCAGGAGGAAACCCCCAAAAGATCCTGCATGCAGCACACCACAGAAAAGAAGCAAGCACCTCACCAAAGCCTGAAGACCTGGCAAGGAAACTTTTTGAAGTCTTTTATTTAATGCTTCTTTTGAAAAAGTGTGGTTATTCTTAGCATCTTTTCAACCTGTTCTAGCATGGGAATCTGTTCCTACTGCTCCTAATTTCTGTGGACTGCCTGTGCATACGAAGAAGCGAAGCTGGCACTGGCAGTCGTCTCTGTTTGGGAGTGTCCTTGTTTCACTACTTAGAAGATTCTAAGTTTACAGCTAATCGTGGGTAAAAAAAAACCTTTGGTAGGTGGAGCAATGCAAGATGTGTCCTCACTTCCTGGCGCTTTTGAGGACAGACACACAGCCAGCCAGGCTGTCTCACTGCTCACTGAGTGGTTCAACATGGTGGGGTGATGAACAGTAAGGGAGACTCTCCAGAGTCATTGGCGAGAAGCGAGACTAACAATATCAGGTTACTTCCCGACGGAAAGGGCCTACAATGAAGAACATGGTGTTTATCTGACATGAATGGCTGGGAGATTACATCATTGGACATCCACTGCACCCACATGCTAACAACCTGCTACACTCAAAGCAGGCCCTGTTTAGCATCTGCTTTTCTGATGTGGATGCATTGTTCTGGCTGCAGTAGCTTGAAATGATTTAGGGAAGCATCCTGAGTGTTGCTGAGCAGAGATAGCAATGCACACGGATATAAAGGCATTGTTGAGACAAGCTCTATGTCGGGTGTTCTGCCAAATGGTTCCCTTCCCTTCCTCTTCTCATTTCCTTGTTCTCCTTCAGTCACTGGAGAATGCTAATCCCTTTATTTGTTTATGTGTAAACTGGTGACTTTCCAGATCTGCTACAAAATACATCTGCCTAGAAGACTTTTCTGGAAAAAGGCAGCAAGAGAAGCTGAAAATTTATTTCTGGAATGATGATTTGGTGGCAGTTGGATCAGTCCCCTTGGACCTGAGGATGCTATGTTTGGGTTGAGAGAGTCAGAATATGGACAGCTCTGCATTGACAGCTGTAAACAAAAAGGAAAATACTACAGTTACTTTAATTCTTTTATTGAAAATTTTTAAGGTTGCTGTGGCTTTAAAGAGTAGTATTATCTTGGTGCTTTTAGATGTGGTGACAAGCCTTGTCTTGTAACACTGCAGGAGTTCTTCCAGTCCCACAACCCAGCCACTGACACAGGGAAAGCAGTAGTGTCTTTAGACCATCTGCTGCCAGCACTGCCATGCATTCCCTCTCTGCAGATTGGGTTCCTTCCCCCTGCCCCAAGTACTCCCTATGCTGCTCCCCTTTCCCCTGCAGTGCCTCCTCTTCCCCCTTTCATCCCTCTCCCTTTGTGCCCATCCTTTTTCCATCACATATATTGTCTCTGCTTTCAGGAGTGAAGCAAAGCTCCTGTCAAAGAGCAGTCTCTTTGACCAAGTAAGAGTGTTGGAAGAAGACTCTCTCACTCCAACTCAGAGCTGCTCTAAATACTCCTAATATTGTCCCCCCACATGCACATCATGACAACCCTCCTAAGTTCTGGCACTTCCCATTTTAGAGTCTTGGCAGAGCCCTTCCATGCAAATTGCCCTCTTTGAGGGCACAGCATGTGGGTCAAAGTGATTTATTTTTTTTTCCACTGTTACTCCCTTAAGTAGTAGTGGTAGTAAGGGATTGGTGCTTGCTACCTGTACACAGAGGGTCAGAACATCTCCATTAGGGTACAGCAAGTATCAGAAGCATAATTCTGACATTTGTCAAAATAGGTACTGAGCCTTTCAAAGCAAGGGCTGTTCTTCAAGAGGTATGAAACTCAAAAACCAGAAACTGCAAGTGACCGGCTACTTCTCTTATGATGTGGATACTTGCTGGCACATAGTAATTCCATGATCTTTGTGTTTCCCGAAAGGAAATGAGGGGAAAAAAAAAAAAATAAATCATACATTGCTTTAAAAAAATCTTACACCATTTTTTCACCCCAGAATCCAAGTAAAAGGCCGTGGCCTTCACATAAAAGATATACACCAAATTGTTTCATCAAAAGGAAACTAGTAGCTTTAACATCAGGTTGAGAATTTTATTAAAACCATAGATTTCCATTCGGTACAAAACTGAGGAGCTTTCTTTTAAAAAAATGTATTAACCACATAGGAAATAATGCAGTGTAAATGCTTTGTTGATAAAAATCTCTGAAAGCTATATACAGGATTAATACTACACAATTGTATTAATGTAGAGACTGTCAGCAACTTCAGCAATATATACAAACTACCTTTACACACATAAATATATCTTATTTACAGCTAATAAATAACATCCAAAGCTAAATCATGTGTCCTCATGTACAAGAACCTTCACTACTTTGTATCCAAGTTCTGTATGTTTGTATTCAACCCTGTATTAAGAGCACACCTGTTCAGACACTTTATTTCCAAAAAACTTAGCTCTTATGAGAAAATTGCAACAAAATGTGAAGTCTATAGGGAATAAATCATTATATTTATTTTTAGAGGTCTCAAATGCAGTGGCTCAATACTCAACCCCATCCTCAGTGACTCATCACATCTCTGCTGTAGTTTAAGGGTTAGGAAATCAAATGTGAGCAATTTCAGAGTTATTAATATTCCAACATATTGCACTGTTTAAGACTTTTATCCCCAAATATACTAGCAGCCACAGCTGGAAAAAACAAACTCTGCACATAAATCCATACATGTTGGTTTTGCTTACAAGATGAGACGATATTGGAGAAATCACCACCTCCGCATTGTCTTGCACATGCGGGAAAAGACTACAAAAACCAGCATCAATAGCTCACATTACACTTCAAGTCCTTCTGCCTCCTCCGCATTTTGTTTATTGTCTATAAAGCCAGAAGAGGGCTATTGAGCATTTCAGAGCACTAGAAAAATTATGCATTACTTAAAATGGGAAGAAAAATGCCTTCAATATATCTGTTTTTGGCAGCTTTTAGCATGTCTAATTCCAGTGTTTTTCAGAGCATTCATTCTTGTGCATCACACAATCAGGCTCCTTTTAACTGTCACAGCTCCTGCTCCTTGCTGAATTCCATTTCGCTTCAGAAAACCAAGCAGGTCCTAGGATCCAGCACTGTATCACACCCAAGCAACACACCAAGGTGGGTCACTGGCAGCCACATTTCCAGTACAGGGAAGCGTGAGCATACTTGTCACCTGTCAAGTGGTTTCACTTGCACTGAAGACTGCATACAGCAGCCACTCAGCTGCATGACTGACATTTGGTGTCAAAGAGCAGAGAAACTGTCACAGTTTTTGCATATGGGATACAAGCAAGTGGTGGGGGACGAGGAAGGGGGAGAAATCTGTTTCCTGCACTTTCTGGTAGCTCAATTCTTTTGCAGTTCCTTATTCACACAGTGTTGGAGAATGCTAGTTCATTTTCAAGGAATGAAAGCACAGATGAAAAGTTGAAAGTCTGCATAGGACACTGGTATTGCTGTCTTCTCCTATATCTGCTATTTATTCCAGAGTAAGCTGTGTAGAAGTCTATAGCTTAACAGATCATACTTATCACTAAGCAGCACTGGCATCTACCCCCAGTAAAAACACATTCATAACCAAAAACTAGAAATTCATCCCCATATTAATTCAGTCCCTGGCACCTTCTAGTAACACACACAAAGGTGTTTTTTCACATAAGAAACCTACTAATTTGCTAAATACACACTTGAAGACAACAAACTCTAGCCACTGAACTGTCTGAAAATTCAGTTAGCCAAGCCAGAAAAAGAAAAAAAGCATGTCCAGTTTCAGAAGACCCCTGAAAAGAAAGAAAAGTCAAGTACAGGGCTTTGCTTCTTTTCAATAAATACTAGAATACTGCAATAAAGGATTTGATGTCAAGAAACTTTGTCACAAGGCACCATGATTAAGCAAAATTACTTATTCCTTCCCAGCACTCAAGCCTTTGGCAAGTTGTTTTGTGGGTTTCTTTTTCTTTTTAACTATTTGGATAATCTAGCTTTATGGTTAGTAACTTTGTATGCTGAGACTTCCTTACGAGAAGTCTCCTAAGATAGCTAGGAATAGCAGGCAAAAGCCAGCAGCAGATAAATATTTCTATGTATTTGGTTCTGAACATCCAGTCCACAGGGATGAACAGATTCTTCTCCTCCTCCCCCCAGTGTGGAAAAATCTTCTTGTCACTTAAGCAGACTCATGAGCAGAATTTTCTTTAGAGGCTTTCTTGGCACTGTAAGGGGAAAAAAAAAAAAACAAAACAAAAAAAACCAAAATCAGACATCTTCCTCTTCACCTTATCTGTAAGAGATGTAAGATACTTGTTCTATTTAGTCTTATTTTTAAGACTTAGATTAAAAAAATACTACTTAACAGGAAAATAAATTATGTACTTGGGCTTTTCCTGACTGCTGCTTGATTTTACACATGTCAAATACACACACAGAGCTCTCAAGGCCTTCCTAGGTCATGGCCCTGGAGTGAAGGTCAGCACACGTGCCTTTTTATGCAGAACGAGATTTCAGTCTAGAAGTGTCCCCATGAGACCTTTCACACACAGCAATTGCACTAACATAAATATAACCACTTCTCTAGCTCAAACATTTGGTGGATAAAGTCCAAATAAATCTGGCCCTGCATCTGAAAGTTTACTCTGGGTCAGAGAAATTGTTGATCAAAAAACTGAAGTGCACCAAGGGCTATTAGACACAAAGACATCCAAATCAGAGATGCCAATCTCAGGAAGTCACTCATCCAGCAGTTGCCAGTAGAAAGCAGTGTGCCAGGGAGAGCACCTGCATATGCCTGCTGAGCTTCTGTACCAGCCAGAATCTGCTGTTGGACAGTGAGCAGGGAGAGCTCTGGACTGACTCAGTAGGGATGTTTGGATGTTCTTCAGTTAAGGGTAAAATGCAGGGCATTTTTAGATAGAGGCATGCTTTCCTCTTTATGTGAGTGCCTTGTCTGTAAACCCTCTTTAACAGTCATTTAGATGTGGCCACTGTGTGAATGTGAGAGGCTCTGACTTGTACTTGCTTTTCAAGTATTCTAACAATCCCATGAGGAGGTAGTTACCAAGAACCAAATTAGGGGTTTTTAAGCTGCCAAAGCTGCCATAAGCAAACCCCAGGTTAGTCTGAGTTGTGATGCTTCAGAAGTCTTGAGAAGATTAGCACACAAGTCAACTAAATCATGAGGTTTTATTAGATCCTCCCCACTACCACTCAAGTTTCCCCCCAACCCCAAAACAACAGCGATCACTCATACCCTCCTCTCTTCCGGTTGACAGGCTGCTCCAAGCATTTCACAAATATTGCTGCCTCTTCTCCCTTACTGAGACGCGAGGTGCCTTCTCGAGAACAGAACACCACTCTGTGGAATAAATATCGGACAATCACGTGACTGAGCCATACATATTTTTTAACCACAGGAACTGGACTGGTGCTTGGAAGCAGTCTTTATACTTTGTGATGTGGGGCACTACTATTTTACAAGCCTGTGAGAAAATTATTTTTAAAAGAGAATTCTGTGATAAAAGAAATGTTGTGCAAGAAAAACTGGTAAATACATGGACCTCAAACTGTAGCCATAACTTTTGCTGGTCCTTTGCATAAAATCTTCCTGTGGCTAAGAAAGCAGAAGCTCTATCTCAAAGTCTTAGATCTTTATGTGCACTAGTCCTTATGTGACTTTTTTGTCAGGTGAATGATCTTGGAAGAAAGCCTTACTCCCACAAATGTTTACGAAGTAGGTTGCCAATTCCAGCAAACCTGAGCAGTTGCTTTTCAATTTATCAGTACTTTCCCCACCCCTATATTTGTTCAGCTCTGATAACTGTTCTTTGATAAAGTGACTGCCTTGTTTATTCAAAGGAGGAACATATTCACAATACTGTACGTAAGACATGCATACTCTGTCCCGGGTCCATTTTCTGCTAATAGATCTCATGTCCAGTCGATATGAGTACTTCCAAAGTTTCAGGTCAAAGTAGTTCTGTTCAGACCTTGCTGTTTTAACATTCATGCACTAGCAACATCCTGCAACAGTCATGTGTTTCATTTTTCATCCACCATGCAAGTATTCCCAACTCATAAGAAAATCCAGCTTAACAAAGCAATGATTTCTTGTGCAAACACACTTTTGGAATCTCCTTCTAAGCAGAGGTTTGCAAGAAAACCTGTGCAACCATCCATCAAGAGAGGAGAGGAACTGCAAATACAGTCAGAGATTGTGGTTCACGGAGATCCTCTCCTGCATATTGTAACTAACCTGAGGCACATGAGACTGGTACGCAAATAAATCATGTGGGAGTAAAACTACAGATCTCAGTGGAAGCAAACAACTCAACCTGGCTGACAAGTGATGGTTTGGTGCCACTGGAGCCCTGATTATCAGTGCTGCACCCATTTGTAACGGCTTTCTGTGTTTCCTCCTGCCCTGCAAGATACCAGCAATCAGGAAACACTGTCAATTAAAACTAATACAGATTATAACAACCAAAACCAATTACTTTTTTTGAGTTTCTCCTGACTTCACTCTGACCCTCTGGATGTTGAATGTAAACGGAGTCCACCAGTCTGACCAGCTGAAGAAGGTGTCCTTCTCCCACTGCAGCTTTACCATAAGAAGGTCACCAATGTCTACTTCTGTGTAAATCAGGAAGGAGAAGGTCTTGTTTGAGGAGACTTCAGGACTGTGGGGAGGGGAATAAGGGAAAAGAAAACAAAAAGAAACTGTTGGATAGGTAAAGAAAATTAAGGGGAAATACAAAACCAGGACTTTATGTACTCTAGAGAAGAAGAAAGCAACCTTCTCCATAGTTCTGATAGAATAAGGAAAAAACACCTCAAGCTTTTGTAGAGGCACAAGGAAAAGCTTCCTGCAGCAAGGCTGGTAAAACCCTGGGACAGAAGGCCAGGCAAATGGTGTCTTCTCCAGTGCTGGTGGCTCTCAGAGAAGACCAGCCAGGCACAGTTTAGGTTCCTTAGAGTAGAAAACAGACTTTGTTGCTTTCTAGTCCCATTCCCTGCCAGCCCAGGTGCAGGGATGTAAGCACAGACTTCTGCTTATTTGCAGAGGTGTGGAAGCAAATCTCCCTCAGCTTCTGCACTGAGGCCTTCAGATCCATCAGACAATTAAGTCCAGATTGCAGTCTGCTTTTAAGGAGCTTTAACACAGCTGGAATATGGCATAAAGATACTGAAAGAAAGCAAGAAGCCTGCCACACCAGAAAAATCCTTATTAGGCTGAGCCACAGATCAGACTTCACACTCCTGTATTTCAGATCTCCTATCAAGAACAGCTCCTATAGAGCTTAGATCATTAGTTTCAGCAGTGGATGAGTCCGCTTGGATCAAGGACAAGAGCAGATTCTGGGACCCTGTAAGATTTCTGTTAGCTGGAGTTAGAACAACTTTTTCAGCTGGGGCTTTAACAGATTAGGTAGACTCAACAGTACATTGCAGTTGTTTCTGCAGCTACTCACAGTGTGAAAGCAATGTTCTCACTCTCATCTAGAGTGCCATAGAGAGAAATCAGGAATGGTTGGTTTGTCTTGGTCATATTAGTCTTTCCAAAGAAATGGATCTTGACCTGGTAATGAAAGACTGGAAGAACAGAAAAGGCCATTAGGAGGGGGAAAAATAAATAAATAAATAAACCCTCAAAGAGACCACTGGTGACAGAACTATTGAAAAACCCCCATACAAATCATAGGCTGGAATACACCAACATCACTAGAGTCAGGAGTTTAGTTCCCTGCAGGTATCCAGGAAACTATTTTTGTAAGGATGTAAAGGTTAGGATGCAAGGGAATCACGATTAAAAAACATCGTTGCAGTTCTTGCTACTAAACTCTGCATTTAAGCCAACTGTCACCAAAGTGTGCAGTATCACCTTCAAGCCTGTTACAGACGTGTAAGATTTGCCATCCTTGACTTGAAACAAGTGAGCTGTGCCCTCCTCATAGGAGTCTGATGATAAAAAATTCAGCCCACTGACACTGCAGATTAAGCAGCAAATGCCAACAAAACACTAGTCTTGCAGCTGTTCTAACACTGCAGGAATGCACCCTCTGATTGCTGGTCTGTCACACAATGAGCATACCATGTGACACAGCCAAAGCAAGGAGGGGAAAAAAAAAAAGTAGTAAAATCCAACTCCGAAGCTACTTCCCTAGCTGAAAGCCTTCCAGTTCTTTCTGGCAATGTCCTTCTCAAACCTACCATGGTGACAATGTGAATCAAGAAGCACTGGGATATTTTAACAAGAGCTGGTGCTCCTCTGGCAAAGCCACAAGTCTCATTGTCACACATCTTTAAAGAAGTCACTCATCAGGCTGAGCTCTGCTGATTATTTTCCCAGCAGTAGGAAAAATTCATTTGAGTGAAAAATATTGAAAAAATTTGGAAGACTTAGTTGTTCCATGTGATCAGGCTGCAGACTAAATCTTAACTTTGCTACTTAGAAACTTGCTACAAAATACTTGCCATTTTGTATTCTATCCCCCATCTTCACATCTTGATTAAGATGACACTAGTTTTTTTGAGACTGCACTTTAGCTTGTGCTTAATGGCAAACTGCAGTCAAGCTTCACCCCTGCTCACCACAGGCACCAAAACAGCAGTACTGTCATCTGCAGCACGCACCCACCCTGACACGCAGCTGAGCAAAAGTACCAGTCTTGCTCACCAGTAAGCAAGCAGGACTCACCTTTATAGGGCATCTGAGCACGGGTCTTCAAGTACATTTTGGTGTTTCTCTTTGTTCTCACCCTGTTGACTTTGTAACCCAAATTGTTGCAGCGGTTCTTCCGGCAGCTCAGGCAGAGACCTTTCTCAAAGGCCTCCTTTGTGTTGCAGCGGTAGGCCATGCTGGGCTTTTCCTCATAGAGGAGGGAGTCAATGAAGAGGTGGATGGATCGTTCATGAGAGCATTTCACCAGCTGATCCACATCTTGAAAGAGAGAAAGTATGTAGTATATATACACACATGCATACAATGACAGAAACCCCTAAGCAATGCTGTCAACAGGCACAATCCACTATGGCATATCTGGGTTTTAGAGGGCAACTTTTAAAAACACTTAAAAGAACAAGTTCCTGTGCCTCTCAAAGAGGCCTTTGCTTGCAGGAAACCTGCAGGCTACTGAAGACCTCCCTTTGGATGTTACACAGTTTGTTTCAGTGCAGCCTCACCTGCAAAGCCTTTTTCAGCAATCAGACGGAGTGCTTCTCCCAGGTTGCAACCTGGCTGGAAGCCTCCACCATTAGGATAAATATCGATGTGTCCCACAGGCTTCTGGATCCCAATGCTGCGATCTGGAGAGCCTCGAGTGTAGGTGTGTAGGACATCCACAAAGTCAGCATCATCCGGGGAGAGGCGGGTGAGGGCATCAGCATACTCAAAGGTTGGACCAGCTGGATCCAGCCCTTTATGGGCAAACCACAAAGGAAAACTGAGATTATTGTCTGCCAAAGACACTGACAGGGATAACAAATGCCAAACTCAGCTACCACATTGGGCTGGAGTATTGCATATGATGTTGGTGTCACTTGCAGACATTACAGCAGGATCATTTAAGTAGCATTCATGCATACAGGAGAATCAGATATACTACCTTGAGATGCTGTCCCTGTTTAAAAAAATAAAGGGTATGTAAACATATGTAAAGAACCCCAGATATTTCCTCACAGCTGTAGCATTTCCAGTGGATGGAAGAAACAAGCCAGTAAATATTTTCTCAGTCTCTTCCTCTCTTGTCAAGAAACAGAGGAATTGTAAAATTTCTATCTGAAGCGTGGAGAATGTCTTGCTGCTAGTTCCCTGCTAGGGGAACAAATAGGAAACAAACAAGAGCTTCACTGTCTACATGCCTAAGGGGAATGGGATTATTATGGTAAACTGTCAAGCTGCAGCAACGCTGACATCAAAACCACCCAGAACTATTTTGCCAGTGAACAAGTACTATCTCCTGAATCCTGAGAACTACTTGAGAGATGGCTGAAGGGACAGGTCTTTTCTGCAGCCCTCAGCTAGGGACAGGTACCTGGGTTGCACACCCCTGGTTAGCCTCATCCACTCTCAGCTGCCTTCCCCTCTGCTGTGAGGACTTCAGGGACCACATCACATTGTTCCCTGTCCTCAAAGGTGATGCCCCTTTCCCAGGGAAAGCTTCAGCGTGGGCACCGAAGGCAACCGTGGGGACAAAACAGGGGGCTAGTGGTATTTCAGTGATTTGGCAGCCTCAGTGAAAGCAACAAAGCTGCAGCTGAGAGAAAAGAAAGGTAGAGGGACTACTGCTTTGGCCTCCTTATTTTACATCTGGCACCCCTCAGGAGTCAGCCTTTCCTGATGGCAGCTGCTGCCTAGCCCACTCCCCAGCATGCCTGTGTGGAGGGTGCCAGGAGGAAGAAAGCTAGGCTCCCATTTGAATGCCACTGCCAGCTCTTTCAGCAGCAAAGACACCACACGAGTGATTTTCTTGGCCTCATTTGCTGATGTTGGCACTTCCTTTGTCACAGAGATCAGTCCTAGGGACTCAGCTCTCCAGGTGCTGGGCTGTAAACGAGCCGCATGCTCTCTGTCTTGTCTAGCACACTTCTCAGCCTCGAAGAATCACCCTAACCAGACATCTAAGCATGTATAGGAACAGCACAAGCCTATGGATACTTCCTTCCTCCTCCTAAAATTCTCCCAGTATTACTTCCAAACTAGAATATTCCTTAAGCCTGTTTGGATTAATTTTTTAGTAACCCACAGTGGATCTCTTCTGATTGTCTGTCCAGTCTCCCTTAGAGTCTGTATAAATTTCTGGCACCTGCAGCATCCCATGGCAAAAAGCTCTGCAGGTACCACATCCACTGCAGGAGGATCTACCTGCTTTCTTTTAGAATGGCTCCCACCAGTTGCAAGGGATGACTGCCTGTACAAAGGCAACCAGCTGAAGTTCTCATGCTGCAAGAGGTACCATGACCTTCTCCAAGTCATAGATTTGGCCAGTCCCAATCCCCACCAACTAGTCTCTGTTCATGGCTCGTTAACCCCTGCCTACTCACTCATTTCTTGCACACAAGATAAAAACTTCTCACCACATTTCTTGTTTTTTTTTTCCCAGTTCTACTACAGAAATATCAGCCCTGCTCCTTCAATAAAGAATGAACACATAACCTAAGTACTGCTAACAAGCAACAATTATTCTAGCGATTTTCCAGAGGAACAATATTTCAGCATGGAAGAGACAGGACTCTCCACTCTACAACCACAGGTTGTTTTCTTACCAGTAATTCTGTTCACCTTCTTCTTGGTCAGGCTCCCAGCAATTCCAGCAGCATGGGCACCTAGACTGTATCCCAGCAAGTGGACATTGTTGAGAGGATAACTGAATTGCTCCTGCAGAAGAGAGTGATTTGTTTAAAGTTTGAAGTCAAACAGGAAAACATCAGAAGACACCAAGGAAAATATTTTGTAAACATTAAGATTTCTCTTTGAGCCATGAATAATGGAAGAAGTACTAAATAGAATTAACATAATTTTGTGCAATATTAGGTCACCAGAGTTAAATAACTTAAGGCAAAATTCAACGTAGAGAGGAACACAGAACAAGAGACAGAACACAGGGCTGTTTATTATATCAAAGGTTTTCAGCCACTCACTCCTCACCAGTTTCCAGATCACCTATGTATTTCCCAAAGGCAGGGCAGACTTCTGTTTCCCAAAGGCTAGCTGCTATATAATATATTAGGAACCTGTCTTTCCTAGCTACCTCTCACAGAGCTTTAAGAAATATTGTGGACCCAGAGGGCTCCACAGACCACAAGATGAAGTTTCTGGAATGCACTATAAAAGGCCTCCTTGTGTAAGCAATAACCATTACATTAAAGCCAGGATTTCACTACTGCAGAAAAAGTACCGTTTGCAACAGCTTAAGTCCATCTACCCAACAGATTATTAACACAGCTGCATCATTGCTGGTTTGTCTCCTAGGGCATTGTGTACAGTGAGAGATATGACTAAGTCTTACCTCCATCCAGTCAATGAACATAGCAACATCCTTTCCCACTAGCTTAGTGTACGCTGCAGACACTGGGTAGTGCTGCTGAGCTCGGATTAGCCAGTCCACTACAATGACATTTGAGTCAGGTTCTCTCTTGTACAGGGCATCCACCAGCTTTGGGACCCAACTTTCATACATTCCTGTCACCTGTTAGGAGTTTAATTAAAAGAAGGAGAACTCTTAATATTATCTGTGGCACATAGACACCTCAGCTGAGGCATCTAGCACAGTTTATCAGGAGTGTGATTAAAAGAGAGATTCCTCCCTTTTCTTCTTACCGTCCACCCATGGATCACCACAAAGGTTTTACTGGTATGGTTGAAGTTGCACTGTGCCAGGCTGTTCACCTGCCCAGGAACCAGGTAGCAGACATCTTCATCGGGCTCTGCAGGTGTCCGTAAGGAAAACTTGCTCTCAATTCCCTCAAAATTGGTCTCAGCTTCTGCTATGCAAGAGCACAGGAAACACAGCAGAGTATTACAACCAACAGTTCAGAGGTTACAGGTACAATGTTGGAGAGATGTCAGGAACAGTCAAGAAATGGGACATGTGTTTTCCATTTCCTACAGCACTCCTTTTGCACAACAAGGGCCATGTAAAGAGGAAATCAAAGGGTGAAAATCGCTCCCCCTCCAAGGTCCTGCTAAAACAGTGAGAATCTAGACAGCTGTCACAGAGGTATGAATTCCTTTTAGAAGTATTTTTCCCATCCCATTATTAGGGGATGCGCAAATTACCACAGCAGTGCAGAAAACTGCACAGGACAGTCATAGACGTTACACGCAGGAAAGCAGCAGGTTCCCACCATACTACTACATATTTTGGTGGTGCATCTTCCACATCACTTCATCAATAATCACCATCTAACAAGGCTCTTCACAGCACCCAGGAGTCACAATGCATTAAAAATAAAAGCTGCAAAGCCACTGTTTTACAAAATGCTAGTTTTAACTTTTTACCAACAAACAGCAGGTGAGAAGATAAGGCACCCATTAAGGAGACTGAACTAGCAAAGCAGAAGCCTGTATTTTGAAAGCAGCATCTTTTCAGATCATCTGATAAAAGACATTGCAGAAAAGTCTTCCACTACTTGAACCTATTTTGAATCCAGGGGTGGGGGCAGATTATGAACTGGTGGTAACAAAGCCATGTGATGGCCTGAAAGGATCAGTTTTTAGTGATCTCTCCAGCTTCAAAACATAAGTTTTCCTTTTGTTTCTGCCAAGGCAGAGAACTGAGGCTTCATGCTCACTACTTCCTTTATCTGGGAAGAAACTTAACTGTCTTCTCTTTTTACAGTTGATTCAAGACTTAAGTACCTCTATATCCAGCAGACACTGTTATTAACTGTGGACTGTGATGCTTTTTGAAAACTGAGTCCCACTTTGACAACTTGCATTTAGCAAATATTGACTGCCTGTTTTCCAAGTGCAGCTGAACTCAGGCCAACTCTGTCCTGCCCAGCGTTGTGTATCCTGGCATCACAACCACCAAGCTTTCACAAACTCCTGAGCACACATTAATGAATGTGTGCATTGCCTACTAAGCCACCGTAGGGAATGCAAAGGGACACGGTAAGGACCTCATGCCAGACACACAAGCAGATTTCCACTCCCCCTCTTTTTCCCATTGTAGAAGAGGTCTTCTATGATAGATGGTAAATTTGTATTTCTCCATGAAATTGTGCTGCCTCACTCAGAGGCAATGAATAATGAACTGTTTATTTTTTATTAAAACTTGTTTTTTCTGCTCTTCTCATTCAAGCTACCATACTCAGCAAGGCACTCACCTATGCCCAACCTCACTCAGCCCTCAGGCAGGTATATAAAATCTGGGAGGTTCCTGCTCTGCTTTGAGGGCTACAGAAATCAGGGTCTAACCTCTTGCATGAGGCGTAAAACCAGCACACAGGCTGGCAACAAATGCTCATGAACAAAGCTTGGCGAGACTGTCATCATCCACAATCAACCAGCTTACCATTGCCTGAGCTCATCACGACTTCTGCAAGGCACGTGCAGGGAAGTTCGCAAGAACTGTTTACTGAACAGAGGCAGGGCTCAGCTTTAGGTTTTGACCTTGACTGCGCTAGGCTGGCTAGCTAGCTAATCCAGGATAATTACAGTGAGGGCCCCCTTCCTGCCTCCTTTTCCCTAAAGCAGGGATAAAGTTTATGAAAAACACCTTTCTCCAAACCAGTAGAAGTACTCACATAATGATGAATATAAGACTTTACCTACTGAAAGCAAAATTTACCAAACTAACCAAATGCTGATCTTTCTCAGAAGTGGCCCCTGTCTTGTTTTTGCACATTCAAGACTTCCTTTTCTCACCAACTGATAAAGTACAGAACCCCTTTCAGGGAAAAAAAAAATATTCTTTGGAATCTTCAGACTTAGACTATTTACTTTTTAGCCAGAAAAAGAAAAGTCCCAAAGGCAGATGGATTAAATATGAACTATAACTTTTCACTCAGCAGTGAACCAGTAGAACCTTGAAAGGACCAAGAACAGCTTTCAACTGTAAGGCATACAATGCAAGGACTTTTCAATTATGTGTATTCCTGTCCAGCACAGGAAGGTGAACAAGAACAGTCCACCTGCTCATTAGTCAATAGTGCTTCCTTTCATACTTAGGTATCATTTCCCTTCCAAATTAAACCTCTGATAATCACCCAATACCTAAATTAAACTGAAAACACCACGAGACAGGATATCAATGACAAACACATGCTAGAATTTGCATAGAAGTTCAGATCACATCTCTTTTGGAAATAAGCTTGTAATAAACTAAATTTGCAATTCAAAGTGCACCATAAAAAAAGGTGCACCAGACTTACAGAGACTGCAGTTGAGTGGCACCTACCACTGAAAATGTGGATAGTGCTTCACAAATATTTGTGTGTTTCAGCCTAAAAATCTTTGGGTTGGATTTAAGGGCATAAGAGCACTGAGATGCAAGCACCACCAGGAAAGCAACAGCTGCAAAGCAACAGCCCCTGAGCTACAGAAATGGCAGAAGGCTGCTCTGCTCATTTAGCTATGCTGTATGAGGAATTAGAAAGTCAGAAGACTTCACAAGAAGTGTCCCATTATCTAATGTCCACACATGCTCAGTTCCCCATGGCAAAATACCCTCTGTGTGGTGGGGTTTGTGCTCATTAAGGTGCTATCCTTAAAAGTTGTCCGAGTTTGGTTTTGCAAATTCTATATGGCTCAGAGCATAAGATATCTTGTCTGCACCTCGTGTTGTGCTGCACAAATGCTGCAGCACCACCTCACCTCCCACCTTCTGCAGATTAAATTATAGAAATACAATACAGTGGTGTGTAATAGTATGTATGCACTAACCACACATATTGATATCTATATATACCATCCTTTAAAAATGCTTTGTAGCTTCTCTGCTGCAGATCACTTCAGAAAACTAGCCTTTCCCACTTCTAACTGCTGTACCTTAAAGTACCTTGGTCTACTTAAAAGAATGATTCAGAACCAAACTTTGTCATTGACAGACCTTTGTCACAGACCTTTTCCTCATAGATTTAAAGTGAGAATTCTTCTTGAATCATGTCCTAACTGATCTAGTCAAACAGTTGAGTCTCATTCTCACAGCCTTACAAAAAGCCAAAGAAATGCAGAGACACTCAGTGTACACACTCATCACAGGTTAATTATGTGTTTTAAGCCAAATTAACTAGACCAGGGAAAACCCAGAAATGAGGAGTCTTCAGTATGTTTCTGAAAAGTGGACAGAAATTCACCTGAATTTGCACCAGGTTTTACATAATCTAGATATAAAAATTAGATATAAAGAAATATATGTGCATCCATACTGAGACACTGAAGTAGTTTTTAGAGACAAGAATGCAAGTTCATTTCTAAACAAGGCCTTGAAGAGAAGCAAACCTGGAGGTAAAAATGTGTAGACAACACAAATCTATACTTTTTGCTAAAAAAAAAAAAAGTCACACTTTCCCAGGCTTAGTTCAGTAGAGGTATAAAAACACATGCCCTGTATTGCAAAAGCTTCCAGGCACACAGTTGCAAATTCAAGCCCTTTTTACAAAATAAAGTTTTCTGGCCGCTGCTATCTGCTTACAGTTAACAAGGTGACCCACAAAGGGATTATTTAGGGGACTGGTAATGGGAGCAGAATTAAGAATTAAGCCACCAATTTCAGACCCGAGCTGGCTTTTCTAGCAGCCTACAGGCTGCATTGCCAAACTCCATTTTATCATGCAAACTTTCTGGTTTTTTTCTTACACCTCCACTTACATTACCTCACTTTTCATATCCTAAAAAACGCTGTCCTGTACATCAAGGTATAGAGAATATCATAGAACTCAGAAGAAAGTGCTTTAAAAAGCTTAGAAAGTGGGAAAGGTCAGTAGTTTCATTTTCCTGTTTAAACTTTGTGATAACTTTGGACTTGCAATTTTTGAAACTCCACTCAGTTAGGAACTCCTATCAATTTTGAAAGCATCCCACTGACTTCAAGCATTCTGACATAGTACAAATAAAAGTTTCCACGCTAATCAAGAGAATTTAGCTTCCAGTTTCATTCATAGGAAGCGCAAGGCAACATGGCAACTGATTTTGATGAAGAAAACTGTTTATCACTGGTCAGCTGGGTGGAGAACACGAGTTTTGAGGAAGTAACAGTATCTGGAATATTAATCAAAAGTTAAACTGCCCACATCAGATACAGGATGCCAAATATGATAACAATGCATTTGCCAGGATCAGTGCCCCATAACTGTAGTTTTTAAAAAAGGGAATCTTTGACAAACAACAGCTTCCAAGTGTTATGTACACAGAAATGGAAGTACTATTAGCTGGGTGCAAATATAATTAGAAATTATACTCCTCAACTGTGTAAACTCAAGCCCACAGACATGCACACCAGCAAATATCTGCACATAACATCAAACATTTATAAAACTAGCTGGAGTTCACTGGAATAACTCTTCCCCCCAACTGATAACCAGCCTTAGGATCATCCATCAGTCATACTGAATTCCTAAACGAGTTCTGAAGCAAGCTCATTATCAGCTGTAATAAAGGGGTAATATCACAGAAATTGTTATCTTTTAATTTGATCTGCACTATAAACTGAAGTCAGACTACTGCGTGCAGCAACCCCATGCAGCCTGCCCCATAAGTCAGGTTACTGTTTAACTTTGCTGCAAAAGAAATTATAACTTGAAGTTTCTTTATGTCTTTCTTAATGGTAGAGCATTGAAAGTATGTTCTCTTTCGCATCCCAGGCAGAATCAATGGAAAGAGCAACTGAACCCAAGTTCAGATGCTGAGCAGGAACCCGCCAAATCAAGCCCTGCAGCTGGCAAAACGAGGGCAAAGTGAGGCAAAAGTGGTCGCCCCACTCCATGGCACTCCCTGGCAAGTAGGTCCTTACTCTGCTGCAGCTGGGAGGCCGGTAACTCAGTCCAGCAGAGCTCCTGCCATCCATCAGTCCCTCTGGGATATCTGGAATTAGCCCAAGACAATAAAAATGCAATCACTGTCAGACTTTGCAGTAATATGGAGGAAAGGATGCATGAGAAAGCCATACCATGCTAGCACTTCTTGCACAGAAAAGATTGCAGGAAACGTTTAGGAGTGCTAGTGCTCATGCTACTCTCCAGTACACTTGTGATGCCTGACAGCCTCACCTCTGCGCCTTCTCAAAAAAGCATTGTTTCTGGAAAGGCCATGCTGCCTTGGTACGTCTGTCCTGAACACAGCCACAGCAAAAGCCAGCAGCTCTCATCACATAAGAGTGTAAATCTGCTGTAACTCCTGACTCTGGATTTACACTGGTAAAAATAGAGATCAGAATGTATTCCTAGTAATGTTTTTATCTTTTCCTGGAACACCAATGTTATCTTCACCTAGAATATCTTTTTCTGTGTTGTTTATTAAATACTCTGGATTCATGGAGGGCTGGATCATGTATTTTCCATGGCTTCAAAACATCTTTTTATTGTGGTGTGCAAGACTGAAGGTTTGGATAGTTTTAGCATGATCACACAACCTGTTTTCATACACCTTGTTCCTAAAAAGAAATAATGTAATCATTAGTATGTCTGTAGCAGATAAGCTCCTACACGGATAAAAGTTTGTTCTATGAAGATGGTTATTTTACTGTATGAAACTTGGATACTGTGATGAAAACAGATTTTGATTGCCTCTGATGGCTCAAGATTGGATTCAAGGAATCTATCAAATACATTCCTTTGGCTGTGCCCTAGCACCCCATCCTCTTACTTTTGAATACCTCCCTTCAGCTTCCGTGTACACAAAGGAAATAACAAAAGCATCTACAGTAAAAAAAAAAAAAAGCAGCGGTTTCCACACTACATTTTAGTATCACAGCTCCAAGAGCTACAGGCACAATTTCTTCTAAGGCTGTGGACTTTTAAAGATACACTAATCTTGCACACACAATGTCTAAGAAAGTAAGACTGTGACAGGGAACTGCTCGCCTATGTTTGAGTAGAGGTCTCCTAAAACTAGTCTCTCTGCTCCTTAAAGCTGCAATCACGTTGTGATTAACCGAGAGAGCATTAGTTGAACATCTAGTAGTCAGCCTTCGCACATGCTGCAGTTTCTCTAGCCTGGAGGGTGCCTATGCAAAAATGCAGGTACAACAGGTGCAGTGCAAGTACAACCATGTACGTATACACAGACTCTGGGAGAGCATACCCCTCCGTTCACCTTCTCCCACCTTGCTCCTAGGGGGAAAAAAAGCCCCACAACCCACATCCCACATCTCCACAGCCCGTGCTATCAGCCCGGCAGGTCGTGCCTCTGCTCCGGGCAGGGAACCGGCTCCGGCCCAACAGGGCGCCGGTCCCCTCAGCATCGCTCTCCAGCGCCTTCCCAAGTCACCCCGGTCCCGCAGCATCCCCCGCACCTCGGGAGCGCGTGGCAAAGCTAAGCTGCAAACTCCTCTGTCACACCAGCGACATTTCCCACACACACCGCCCCCCCCCCCACCGCCGAACGCGGCAGGCATGGCCGGCAGCTGCCCCGCGCCCCCCACCCCGCGGACTCACCGCCGAAAGCAGCCGCCCAGCGCAGGCAGAGGCAGAGGGCGGCCAGGAACGCCTTCCTCCCCATCTCGCCTCCTCTCTCCCTGCGCTCTGCCGCGACAGAAAAGTTTCAGTGCAGAAAAAATAAGGAAAAAAAAAGTTTGGTTTGGTTTGTTTGTTTTTTTTTTAAATTGTAGCGCAAAAAAAAACCCGATGCGCTGGCAATGAACCACTCCGAGAGCAGCTACACCACCACCAAAGAACAAAAACCCAGCCACCGCTCCCTCCCCGGTCCTTTATGTCCCCACCAATATGCAAATATGCAAACGAGCCCCCACACCCATTGGGCGCGCGCCGCGGGGCGGGGCCGGCGCTGCCCCAGGGACGGGGGGGGGCGAGCCGTTCCCGCGGGGCGCCGCGACCCTGCCGGGCCCCGGAGCGGCGTGGAGCCCGCCCGTGTCTCGGCGCACGCACGGCCGTGGCTCCCGGGACGGCACGGCCGAGGTCCGGGAGGTCGGGCAGCCCCCGTCAGTATGCATAGACCCTTCGGCTCTGAGCCCTCAGGCGTGGCCTCCTCTTCCCACCCGCATCTGGCCCAGCTCAAGACCAGACCTTCGTCCTCGCCACTGCTTCTGTACGAGGAGCCGACGGCTCGGTGCGTCTCCGTTTCGCTGCCTGCAAGGGGCCTTCTGCTGTTCTCTTGAAAAACCTGTGCCAAAACCTTGTTTTGCCAGCGCTCAAGGGGGTTACAAGTTTGGAGCGTAAATTTTGCTGGAGAGTGCACCTGTATGCTGGAGAAACACAGAGTTGGTTCTTTGAGCTTTTCAACTCTCTCTGCCATCCTATCAGCAATATGGTTTTGCAAGCAGCTTTGCATTGGTGGCCACTGGGTGAAAGATGACTTACGTAAGGACATGTAATAAAGAAATGTTAAATTAATAACAAGACCAGTTTTCATTTCACTGTGCAGTGTGTTGTCAAAGGCCCAGCTTCGTAAAGATGCTTATGGCACTTAAAGGGCATGAGGACTCCCTGGGTTTTGCAACGTGAAGCAAATGAGATTCACTCTGAGGGTAATTGATTCTTCTCAGACTAGGCACCTTAGGAGACTAAAATACACCTGGTTCATATTATTCCTATATTAGTAAGGCTATTCTGCTCAAGTGTAGCAGAACTGGGTCACCTTTGCAACATTAGATTCCGTTAAAAGACCAGTAAGATCTAGAAGTGAGAACACATCTCCCTCAGGACACAACTTGAAGTTCCTCCACCGCCAGTCCCTATTTATATCCAAAAGGCACTGGAAGAATTTAATGAGGGTGCAAACTGATCGTGCTGAGACTTACCGTCCAACTGAGACAATGGGAGCGGCAGGGTCAGGGAGTGGGGCTAATGCAGTGGGTGAGGTGGTGGGAGAGGTTGGGGGTCAGTGTGGCAAGGGACAGGAGGTGAGGAGGATGGGGGTAAAGCAAAGTGACCAGCCTTCCTTACCAGAGGATGGTGATGGTGTGAGGGGGAAAAATACAGTTTGCACTGCAGCTTGCTAAGTATCAAGCATATCCTATGACTAGTGTTTGAGAGCTAGGGTCTCATCAAAACAATAGCAAGAATTTTCTCATGCTTTTTTTTCCCCCAGGTGTGGACTAAACAATGCATTTTCTCTTGATCTAATTTACTTGAAACTCTATAGTGTGATTTCCCCCCTAGAAATCAGCTTGACTCTAGCTAGGTTCAGACATCCTTCCTAGAAAATTCCAATAACCACAGGCAACACCTGTCAAACTAAAAGAACAAACAGTTTAAAGCAAGCTGCTGTAACAGAGATTGTGACAGTCAATGCTACCAACCCAGGCAGAGCAAAACAGAACATAAATACTCCTGGATTTTGCACAGCTACATCTATGGCCTACTGCAGCAAAAATTTATGTTACAATATGACTGTGGGAAGACAACTAGGGTAGTTTCAACTGCTAGCAGGATCAGCTAGGATCAGTAGGCCAGCCCTCTGTGGGGGACCACTGGCCTCCACCAACCTCTGCTGGTCGGCAGGCTGTTACCAGACTTTCACTTCCTTTCCAGTACGGATCGCAAAACCCATCAACAGCAAGGGCAGGCAGTAGATTTGCAAACTACTCAGAATAGAATCTAACTTGTTACACTGAAAATTCTCCTTTCCATAGTTTTTTGTTCCTTCTCATGCCCATGCCTCATTTTAAAATACAATCTGAAAGAGTTATGCAAAATTTCCACCTAAAACTAAGAAGGAAAATTAAAAATTAAACACTAAAAGAAAACTTTCAAGTGATGAAAGGCAGGTGGGAGTGGATAGTTCTGGTTTCTCAGATCTTGAACAAATTCCCTAAGTCTGTTGTAAACCCAGCAGCAAAATAATCTAAAATAGGTGGGACTTCATGAAGGCAGAATGTGTCCCTGAATGCTAAACCATGTGCAGTTGTACCAGTCTGACACAGCACATTTCCCAACATTTAATAACTTTTTTTTTCCCTTGCAGACAATCTTGATCAGATGGAGAAGAAGCTTCATGGCATCATCTCAACAGGCTTCAGTGCAATCATTAACTGGATTTAAGTTTTGCTTCCTCTGTAAAATACATAATCCTATAGGGAAAAGCAAAGCTCTATCTGTAAAACAAAGCCTGATTTATAGTACTCGCTGGTTCCAAAGTGGGTGGAAGGTAAGAAAGCGAGAGCTAAAACACATTATTTCTAACAAGGAGGCAGGGGGGAAGTCTGGAGGACCGGAGATGAGTTGTGTAACTAGGCTGGTACTTGCACCCACAGACCATGTGGAAGGTTAAAGTCAAAATAAGCCCCCAAGTTGTCTCCAACACAGTGTGGGCAGGATTGGGTTGTGTGATGCAGCTGTGCTAAATCCTGAGCAAATTCACTGCCTTCACACAATAGCAAGCAAGACAACCCCAAGATTTCATTTCCACAGCAGTGCTCCAAAGAGAGCTTGAAAGACAGGGCAAAAGGGGATGGGGGAAAGGAAAAGAGAGACTAACACTAACTTTGAAAATTCCTGTGCTGCTTTGATTCTATTAATATAAAAGATTTCATAGCTGAGGATGAGAGGTCTTCCAGGATGAGAGGTCTTCCAACAAAACTATCTACTTAGAAACAAGCAAAAACCATGTTCTGCTCTCCTTCTGACTAGGAAATGCAAATGAGAAGTCTATTTTTCTCCCTATAAATATTTAAATTTTCTGAAATTAAACCCAAAAAGTCAGAGTGAGCTTCCAGGTGATTTCTGTGGTAATAAGTTCAAACACACACACACACACACAAAGGAATACTTTTCTCCTACCTTAAGTTTTTCAAAGATATCAATGAAATATTTTTTAAATCTCTTTTTTTTTTGTGTGAAGACCAGCCATTTTTAATGAAACCCCAGTATGGGCATAAAAAGTGTCTCTTCCCTGCTGATGTCCGTAATGACTAATTGGGCAACTGCTTCACATGTAGTGGATGTCGTCTCCTCCTGGGCGGGGCCTCTCTGATAGGCTCTGAGTAAGGAGCAGCACAGCATCAAGCCATCCAGGGGCTTGAGGGTGACTTGTGGCAAGCCTGTCCCACCCACAAGCCCTTTTTGTGGTGCGATATTGCTTGCCTTTCCACATTGGCAGTGAGCACAGAGCGCAGGTATGGGCAGGGGCAGCCTGGTGACAGGCAGGCATGCAGGGAGGTGAGAGCTACGGTCACGGGAAAGTCTGCAGGTCGTGGTTGTCTTGAGTCTCCCTAAATGTGCAGCAGTGGGAAAGGTGATGGTTGGCACCACCTATGTGTCTGTTTAGGAGCACAATCCGTGCAACTTCACTGTTGATGGTGCCTGGAAAAGCCCAGCTAAAGGCACAGAGATGTGAGGAGCCGTGCCACAGCTGCAGCTCTGACTGCTGTAGAAAGGGCACCTCTTCTTCCTGCCCACTTTTCTGTTTTGCAGAGGAGCCTTCAGTCTTCAGTGCCACGCAGGCAACAGGAGGAGCAGATCCTCCCTGTGTAAAATAGCCTTTAGCCGTCTTGCCTTGCTTATCCTTTCGATTGCTGTGGTATGACTTGCTGTTCTGTTCCCAGGTTGCCTTATCTTGCAGACAAGGTCCTTTCTCAATGATTAGCACAAGGATTCATTCCTCTTCATCCCCCTCTCTTATTTTCAGTGCGAAATGCAAGCTGCCTGCTGCTTCAAATACAGAGATATGGGCTAGAGCAGCATGCCCTGCTCTGCTAGTGAGCTGCGGATCTGGCTGCGGAGTAAGCTTGTGCTACGATTTTCTCAACTGTGCTTTAATTAATTATCACACTGCCAGTAGTGCCTGCCAAAGTCAGCTAGCTGTCTCGCCAGACACATCTTTCAAAATGTAATGCCAAGGGAAAGACATTCCTGAACCCGTTTTGGGTGGCGGGTAGGGGAGTGTAGTCCAGCTCCCCACTCATTGGCCATGGGGCTGGTGTGCTGACCAAGTGTGGTCCCCCTTGCTGTCCCTCACGTGGCTCACAAGGCCTGGCTGCAGTAGGTTAAAGATGACGTTGCCTGAAACTTTTGCAAGGTTATGAAAATGTGCAAGGGCAGGAGGGAGAAGGAGAGAGAAAAGCTCTTGCCTGACTGAAAGCGCTCAGTCCCAGTGGTGCTTGGGCGCCTGCAGGGGCAGAAGCAAGCCACTGCATCTTGCCAGCAGCGTGCGTGGTGGAGAGGCTTCAACGTCCCCTGCTCTCCCTTCTTCTTCTCCTGCCATTTGCTAAATGCATCTCTCTAACCATGGGAACAGAGCCTTCCCACTCAGGTTGCAGCCTGGCAAGTCTGTGTCCCTGGTTGACGAGGGGAGAGCCGGTAAGACCGGAGAGCAATGCACGACGTGGCCAGTGTGGGAAAATCTGTGTGTCATTTCCATCTTGAGAAATGGATCAGGGAAGAGAAGCCACTTCTCTGGCCTCTGGGCTCTCCAGTGAGGGAAAAGATAATCACATGCTTTCTGCTTTTCCTCTGCAAGGCTGACAGATGGTGTGTGGTGTAGCCAAGGCTGAATTCCAACTTGTATCTCCTTCGGTCGCTTGCAACTTACTGAGAACAGATTCCTCCTTGGGCTGACATTTCCATCTTATCCCAAAGGGGATTTGTTTTAATTTCTGTTTAAAGTTTAGGCTGAGTTAGCATTGCTGCTCTGGGATTTTGCAACTGGTAAGTAAAAACTCTCCTGGCTCAACACTCCTGCTGTGGACGTCCAACCCAAGTGCTCGTGGAGCGAGGGGTGTGCTCCCAAAGGACAGTTCAGCCTGCCTGAGATCAAAGCACACTCATGCAGTGCCTCCAGGGACTACAAGAAGATCTTGCAGTGATTTTGTGCTCCTCTGTGCATTAGTTTTTAGGTCTCATGGAGATTTAAAAGATTTCAAACAAAGCTTGGACTCAGTGAGTGATCCGTCTTCAACATATGAACAGGAAACAGGCCAAGTTTGCATATCGACAGTAAAATTTCCTTGTCTGGTCTATTCTATTTGCCACATGCAAATAACCAATAAATAGTATTTATTTCCACCCATTTCTTTATTTGTCTTACTTAGCTATCTTCGCAAGTATGCTGACACCTTGAAGGAACATGTACAGCTGTGTTCCCTGTCCCAGAAATATTCCTGCCAAAATTAAGACATGAAAACAAAGAGGAGAAATAAACAAGAGGGGAAGGGGAGAAGGAGGGCAGGCGCTGCAGCAACAAGATCGCATCATTCGTCAGTTGACTCACATCACCATAGTTTGCAAACTATGGGAGCAGCCTGAAAAATGTCAGATCTGATTCATTGGTCATGGAGGGCTTCAGATCACTTAGACAGGATTCTCCAAGTTGGAAAATTACATTTTTCCTGGGGGCCCTTCATTCAGAGAGAGCCTGTGAGGGAAGTATGTCAGCTTGGCCTTCAGGGCGTCAAATGGTGCTATCACTGTCATCTGCCCATGGCAGCCACAAATCTGGGAAGCTTTTTTCTGTTTTTAAAGTCCCAAAGTACTCAGCCTGGCACTTGTAATGTGAAAGGCACATGCCTGTCACTGGAGGCATTGCCATGCAGCACGCCAGAGAAGAGGAATGTTCCAGCTCTTGCTGGAGTCCAGAGGCACCAGCCATGGGTGTCAAGGGCAACATTCAAAGCAGAAAATACAGCCAGTCCATATCGAGGTGCTCTCCACCAGCCAGAGCACACACAGAGCAGATGGAAATTTGGCTGGTTTGATGGTCTCTGACACCATCTTCTTCCTGACTTGCTCCTGCTGTTGCCCAGTCCTTCCCTGGGGCGGTAGCAGAGGTCAGTGAGACCCTATTGCTGCTCAAGAGGAAATCCAGAGGAAACCACTGGCAGCAGCTCTTGTCCTCCGCAGCTCCTAAGGCCATGTGTAAGCACTTGACAGAGAGAGTAGGAAGCTGGGGCACCGAAGATTGAAATGGCTTGCCCCAAGGCTGTGTACAAAGTCAGGAGCCGAAAGGGACCCACAGCCCAGACAGCCTCTGGCACTGGACTTCCTAAGGGGTACAAAACCAGAATAAATAATGAAAAACAGGAAAAGTATATGCTGCCTCTGTCTCCTCTGGATGCCAACGATACCAGGCTCCACCTGTGGCTTCACCTCCTCCACATTCACATCTCCCAGCGCGTCCTTGAATCCCACTGGGGAACTTCTGTTTTCATGTCTAGTGGTGAAAAAGCAGTCATGTGTTTATACACAAGCCTGCAGTTGTGTAGATGGTAGAATGCCAAACTATGGCAGCTACCTCAGTAAATGTGCCTGTGTTTAAAGTCATAAAGAGGCCATTCAAGAGGATCAGACTCCAGGCATGAATTAGGTAATGGTCGTATTAGCATGGCCTGTTTTTCAGAGGCAGCTGATAACATTGTAACTAACCAAACTATGACATAAATTTGCCCCAGGAAACAGGCAAAATGGCTCTGTGGGTTGTTTCAAATTACTTATCCTGTGGGAATTTTAAGAATTCCTGTTAAATAATTAGGGACATGTGAATTTGATTTCTAATAGGTCTGATGCCATGGGAACTCTGGGAATGCGACTTCTCTGAGCAATATTGGTCCCTTTGTTGTTGATTGAACTTCTTCCTCAAATTTTCTAGGGTCATGATGTTTAAAGCCATTCACATCCTTAGGTATTATAAGAACTAAGGCTTCCAGGCCCTCGCATGTAGGAACATAAAAAAGTTTTTTTTTTTACCTAAGACAAACATTAAAAGTTTTTTTTACTTAAAAATCTTGGGAAAACAAAATCAGCTGGAGAAGTTCCTAGTGCATACAGCATTGTGGACTCACACAGCTGAGATGGGAATGCAGATGCAATGAAAACTTCCTCTGACAAGCGGGAAGGTCCCAGGGACTTGTCTTCCTTGCTGGTGGCAGTGGGCTGCTGTGCCAGCCACCCACCAGCCCCCTGGACCACAGGATGGGCTGAGATTTTGCTGGGCAGGGGAGCACAGTACTGGCTGGGTGGCGCCTCTAAAAGCACATCCTTGCTCCACCAAGGCCTTCATTCCTTTCCAGGGAAAAGAAGTTATTAACTTTCCACTGCTGTTTTACATTTTCCTCCAAGCATTGATGGTTTCCTGAGGCCATTTATATGTAAATCTGACAACATTTTTTTTGGCACAAAATTTCCCACATACCACCAAAAAGCCTCAGTCTTCTTGCCACTCAGCCTTGCCACTCAGCTCCTGCTGGGTGCCTCAGCTTCCCTCCACACAAGGACCAAATAGCGCTTTCCCATCTAGCAGCTGAAGCACAGGTTGTTGTGCAAAAGGCAGTTTCTGTTTCTTCCACATGCTCTGATTGCTCCTAATAGAGATGGCTTTTTCTGAGGACATCTGCATGGGCTACTTCTGGAGATGCTTGGCACTGTGATGCTTAGGCACCCCAGAGGACAAAATGCAGAACTCTCTTCAGCAGCAGTCCTGACCTAGATGTGATCTGGAATTCAGGTCCTAGAAATGCCTCCTAAACCCGTTGTAAGTGCCACTGCAGAAAATGTGAGGAGGTGCTGGCAATGGGATGACACTGACCTTCTCCACAGGAGAGGTGGGCTGTGCAGGAACAGAGCCCATGTGTATCTGTTCCATCACATGGAGAAGCAGAGAGGCATCCAATTGGATACATACGTTTTAATCCTGTGGTTTTCTACCAATATTATGGTTGAGGTATAAGGTTGAACTGATAGGCCTGAGAAGAAGCTGTAGAAAATACATACAGCAGAAAGAATGAACAGTACTCAGCCTAGCTTAAAAACTGCTAAGCTTGCTTTGTTTTGTTTCAAAAGACAAATGCTGGGGTATTTTTTATTTGCCTTCTGGTCTTTGAGGTTTAACATTCTCCTCAATAAACTCTTCTCTGTGGACATGAAGGCTAAACATTTACTCTTCTGTAATGCAAGCTGTGAGTTGTAAGTAATTGCACGCCTGGGAGGGGAGTCTTACATAAACTACCTGCTTCCACAAGTCTTGCCCTCATTTCTGAGAGCTTCAGCCCCTTCTAGGATTAGTGAACAGTTCACAAGCTGCCCTTGGTTTTCTCTTGCTTGTTAATTTCCTATCAGATTTACTGAACAATTTTTTTTTTATCATTTATTTATGTTTGCCAGTGGAAAGCCACATTCTGACTCCTTCAGTGGTTCATATCTGGATATTGTGGTTTGTCCTGTCAGTCAAACAAAGATTTGTTGTAGTTTTGTCCAGTGTATTTCTTTTCCTTAACAATCTGGAGAGAATAAAGCTTTGTAAAAGAAAGAATTAGCCTCAAAGGACCTTCCACCTGTGGACACTGAAAAAAAAAGGGTTCCTATGTAAGAGTATTCCTTTCACAAGGGAGATCTAAAAAAATGCTTTCCTTGTCTTTTAGGGACATTACAGGACCCTGATCAGAGGGGAGAACCACCCTGTGAGTTGCTTTGCAGGCAATTGAAGAGGACAGTCGCTGCCCCGCTTGGTGCTGGGCTGTCACCTTTATTCCTTCCCAAGATAAAGCAGAGACAGACAACAGAGCAAACAAAGCTAATGGATTAAGGCAAATTTGGGGCTGATTAGGCATGGTAAAGGAAGGAGTCAGTGCTCCATGGATAATTCACGATGAAACAGCTGCAGGCTTCTCTTTCGAGGCAGAAGTAGAGCTCAGCAAAGTATTTTAAACCTAAATAGTTCTTGGCTTTGAAAACTTATGTTGTGCCTCAATCACAGTATTTTACAGTTTTGTGCTGAATTAACTAAATTGCTCAAGATTAAAAAATAATGCCACCCAAACTTTTTGGCTTGACACTTTTTAAAGCAAAATACTGCTTTTTAAAACTTTCTGGTTTGGAACCTCCATACAAATTTGCTTTTAAAAAGGAGAAAAGTAAATGACCACTCAGCTCTTGAAATCAAATTTAAATACTGAATATTTTTTAATTTAATGAGCAGTTATTGATCACTGATGGCTTCAATGAGTAGTTGTGTTTGGCCTCAGATAGGTATTTCAGCTGTAATTTTTTTTTTGTTTCTCTGAATCTCCTGCTGCATACAACTACTTTCCATACAAATATACCACAAAAATCCACAAAGCCAAATTCATCTGCTGCGTGCTTTCTGCAGTCTCAGCGGTGCTAAGCAGCTATAAACTCAGTCTAGCTGGCAGGGTAAGACACATTATCTCCTGTCCTTTTTCTGTAACGTATTAGCCAGAGAAATATGCTGCAAACATGCCAGCTTCCTTGATCTTGGCAGAAAAATGTCACTCTTAATGGTAACGTACTGCCATACTTCTTGATCTGTGCCTTTGGGATGTCTGCAGAAGATCATCTGTGCTTGTGCAGAGAAACTCAGTATCACAAATGTAATTAATCAGACATGCTTCCAGATATTGCGGACTTGCTGCCGACAGGACACACGGGGGCTGCTGCTTTTGGGCTTGCCCACACTGGCAGGTCTTTGCATATGGATCTGTGCATACATGTGCATTGTTCACACTCTGAATGAAGGCTGCAGGACCAGCCCTTCCAATTTGCCTTGCTGTGCATTAGAACAAAATGTGGTCAGTTGTCCACTGGCCTATAAAGTGAGGCAAGAACAGGTCTGTAGGTATGTGATACATTTAGTCTTAAATTTACCCATACATTTTAAATTTCTTCCTCTGAGTTTCCAATTTCCTCTCACTTTCCAATTTTTGTTTTTCTGAAGAAAAATAACCCATACCATTTTAAAATGTTTGGGGTTTTTTTTTTTGTCGAAAATGAAACATTTCTATCCCCCAAAAGTAATTTCCAGAGCTTTGTAATAACAGTATGAATTCAAAAATCTGGAAACTGAATCTGAAAATGCAAATACATGAAAAACATAAGAGATTTTTCAGAATTTGGCATCTGTATAATTGTCAGATTTGCTCTGTCTGGAAAGGTATTTTCTTCTGGAATAACACACTAGATCCACTCTAAGCAGCTACTAGTAACTTTGCAATAGCCATCAGTGAAGTCTAAGGTTTCCTTAGAGTGAAACAAGACCTTTTACTAGATGACCCTCCTTCTGCAATGAAGGATTTACATGTGTGGAAACAAAATCTGGTACCTCCTCAAAGAGGAGAATCATTGCTTATCCCTATAGGGACTGGAAAGGAACTAGCTCATTCCTTCCAGCCCAACCTGTCAGTAGCTTTTGGTCCTTTTAAAGCACGAGGCCGGGAGCTTGATTGACTTGAGCAGAGGACAGTATTAGTTTCCTACTGGGGGCCTGCTGAAATATGTCAGTGTGTGTATCTGTGCTTAGCTATTCCTTCTGCTGCACTCTCTGATGCTCAGTGAGAAATCCCCTTCCCCAAACTTTTTACCATGGTTGGATGCTGGCATAGAGAGTGAGACAGACTTACAGCAATGATGTATTACCTTACCACCTGTCATCTGACGATCACAGCATGCATTACAAAAGCTGTTTCCAAAACCTCTACAGGCTAGGTTACTCCAGGCACTTGAGAAAGGAAACACTTTGGAGGAAGAGGACTGTTGAATCCCAAAACTGGAAGTGAAATTGACATCAACAAACCCCTAGGAAAGCAATGGCCTCTGGAAATGTGTGAAGTGTCTAACAGCTGATCAATCAGCTACACAGTGCCTGGAGGCATTTTTTCCTTTGCTAGTTAGCCAGCTAACTAGCATTGGTTATGTGGACTGGTGTATCTGCCAGTCTTCTCTTAAGCACCTAGAGGCAAAATTTTGGGCTGGCCAGACAGTGGTGTAGCCTGGTCCATCCATCGGTACATGTTGCTTACAGCACTCCTGTAACGCCCAACCCAAATTTCAAAGTGCCAAGGTGTATACATCAGCCCTTGTGAGATGTGCCGTGAAAAGAGATTCTGAAGTTCCAGTAACTCCAGGGCCCCACTAACTCTGCAAAAATACAGCAGATTCATGCAGAGGATTGCTACTTCCTAAGCCAAATAATTCTTGCAACCTCTGGATAGCACAAAGGAGGCTTCCCATCTACCTGACACAAATTCAAGTAGAACCAGTTCACTAACTTCATGTGTTATGACTGAACAAGTTGGAAAGACTTCTGGCCTTTTAAAGGATTTAGGATATGTGGTGAACCCAGGAGACAGTGTTTTCATGACAAAACTTTATTTCCTGCTAAAATTAAAAATCCTGCTGGGAATAAAATTGCATAAAATGTAAATTCAGTTATTAATTTCTTTTCTTCTGATCAGTCTGCATTTTTTTTCGTGGCTATTCATTCTCAGACTGATACCCAATCTACCAAACAAATTGACATACTGTAGAGCTGAAGTAGATGCTGCTAGTGCTTTTCTACTGATAAGGTGTCGTAGTTCAGCCCCCATCAGGACCAGACTACGCAGTCTCTCTCTCACTCCCCCCACCCTCTGAGAGAACAGGGAGAGAAAATGTAAGAAAAACGGCTCGAGGTTTGAGATAAGGACAGGGAGAAATCCTTAAAGTTACCGTCACGGGCAAAACAGACTCGACTTGGGGAAAACTATTCATTTATTACTACAAACAGCAGGATAATGAGACAGAGAAAAAGATAACCTCCCCCCACCCCTCCCTCTTCCCGAGCTTAACATTATCTCTACTACCTTCCCCTCCCGAGCGGCACAGGGGGAAGAGGGAATGGGGGTTGTGGTCAGTTCATCACATGTTGTTTCACGCCGCTGCTTCATGGTTGGGGGAAGAACTCCTCGCATTCCTCCCCTGCTCCGTTGTGGGGTCCCACCCATGTGCTACAGTCCTTCGTGAAACTGCTCCGGCATGGGTCATCTCTTCCACGGGGTGCAGTCCCTCTAGAACAGCTGTCCCAGCAGGCCCTCCACGGGCCACAGCTGCCTTCAGGCATCCACCTCCCCCGGTATGGGGTCCTTCACAGGCTCCAAGTGGATCTCTGCTCCTCCGTGGACCTCCATGGGCTGCAGGGGGACAACCTGCTCCACCATGGTCATCACCACAGGCTGCAGGGGAATCTTGGCCAGGAGCCGCATTACTCCTCCCCCTCCTTCTGAACTGACCTTGGCGTCTGCAGCTGTTCTTCACAACAGGCTGGTAGATGTCTCTCAGGATCTTTTTTTACATCTTATTCACTTCTCATCTCCTTTCCACTTCTTGCAGCCAGGCCGGACCGAGTCAGGCCCAGTCGGCTGCCTGGCGAAGAGGCCAGAGGGTGAGGCCTGCAAGGCCTATGAGGCCTGCGCCTCCCCCTCTGCGCCTCTGCCCCGACTCAGCTTCTTCACATCTTCTCTTCTCTCTTTTTTTTTCTGTTTTCCCCTTCTTAAATACGTTATCGCAGAGGTGTTATCACGGAACATTCTGCTACCAATCGGCTCGGCCTTGGCCAGAAGCAGGTCCGCCCTAGGCCCGGCCGAGTCCACTGAACAAAAGGGGAGCGACTTCTAGCAGTTTCCTACAGAAGCTACCACCTTAGGCCGCCCCTCACTAATAAAACCACGACATAAGGTCTCATATGACAAGCCCCTTCTTTCAGCTGTTCTCATACAGGTCTGCATTGCATGAATACACTCCTTTTCTAAATCTTTTTCTTGTGTTGGTCACTCTTCTGCCTCATTCCCACTTGAGAATATGGCTTCCTCTTTCAACCCACTGAAATCAAACTTGAGCTTAAGGGTCCTTGCACTTGGGTAAACCCCCTTCAATAAATCACTGCCTAACAACCCAAAAGGAGAATCAGGCCTATCCCCTCTAGCCTTAAACTTGCTTAAACCCCAGCCTGATATTTTGTTCCAGGACCTTACACCATCCTTTCTCTCTCTACACCCAGCTGAACCCACTGGAAAATTAACTTATTCCCCAAGGATAGAGAAGGGCAATCTAAGTCTCTTGGGAGTCCAGCCATGACCTTTTTAAAAGTTAGAGGCCCTTCCTTTCTGACACAATGCCCTGGAGGGTGTACACAGCTGAAATAGCATGAACTGAGCTTGCCTTCCAGCCAGCCCAGCCAAGTGATTGCTAAATGCAACCTAAGATCCACAGTAAATGCTTATCTACAACCTGCAAAAACCATCTCTCTGTGGTGAATCTGGGGTTTAGTGCAACACTGGGGACAGGTATTTGATGCAAGGTTGATGTGTACACCAGGAACTGAAAACACTCCGTTATGAAACCACTCCTTGAATACAGCTGCAGCATGTCCTCACCACCTTCTGAAACTTCATTACTTGGGTTTGTGTATTGTGGTTGTGTCAAGTGTTTCTATCTGTCTACACATATGAAAACGCAAAAGAAAGAGGGTGTTATGCTGGAAACTAACTTGATTAGCTGATACCTTCCCTGTGAAACCTTGTAATGGATTTCAAGCAGGGCCTCCAAGGTGCATTAAGAGCTTACACAGAAATGCCCTGATCCAGCACAGAGCGAGCACCTGAGGCATTTATGTGCCATCCTAACTAGAAATATACCACCTTCATATGACTTTGGTTGACTGAAGGCCCAGCACACAGTGAGGTCTGCTGAAAAAGAAGCAGAAGAAGAGAGTTTAAATTCATGTCTTGCATATTTTGCCCCCTCTCCCTCCATAAAGGGGCAACACTCACCACTTTTAAGCCTCTCTAAGCCACAGAATGCCATGGCAAACAGCTGAGACCATAGACTTTCCCACTTGCATGTTCAGCCCTGTAAAGCCCAAGAGAGTCAACTGGAACAACTCTCTGGGACAAAGGTGATGCTGTTGTTATCTCTACACCTACTCAAGTCCCTACCACTAACTTTTGGCACTCCCTTTCTACATTTTTCACTTGCTTGTTGTCCCTCAAGAATACAATTCAGCCCTCAGAAAATCAAACACAGGCTCTAAGAATTGTTCAGCTAATTCAGACAGATGAAAGTTCCAGTTATTTTTCTTGGATGACACACAGGATTCGACGAACAAGAAAATAAAACAGTTTTAGGGCCTGATCCAACTCAGACAGTGCTCCCACTGCATGCTGTCTGAAAAAGGATGTCAAGACATAGATCTCATGCTGTGGCCAAGAGATTTCAAAGTTTCTTAGAGGAACACTTATTTCTAAACTGGGCACCCAAATCCATGAACTATTCTGGAATAACTTGGCATTAGTAGACAGTATCAAAAGCAGACAACAAGCCATTACAGAGTGAACAGTCTGTAGGGAAAGTATGGGAGTTCTTACATGTTCCAAGTTGGGTCTTCAGACATGAGAGTTAAAAATAAACAGTTCTGGAAGATCCATTACTGGTTTTTCATGCCCTTGGCAAGGAGCCCAAGGACATTTCTGGTACATCAGGTGAGGGCCAGGGAAATACTGAAAAAGGGGAAAAGAATTTGCAGCTCCAATGCACCCAACATCAGATACAAAAGATAAAGGAGGAAGCCTCTTGGGGGCTACTGACAAAACAGGGAAAGTTAAAGATAAGAAGAGTGGGGATATTCCAATAAATCTGTACCACAAACAGTGAAATGCAAAAGAAGGAACAAAAATCTCCAGACAGAAGACCGTAATTGTGCTACAGAAGTATCAAAACTGTTGTGAAAAGATCAGGAAAAAACAGCATGAATTGGTTAATTATGCAATAGGACATGAACTCCTACCATTCATCCCTAGTGTACAGTTAGGAAAAAGACAGTATTACGCAAATTATGAAACATATTGCTAGTTCTGAGCTATTTTAAATTTTCTTTATTATTTGCTGAAATTAAATGCAAGCTAAGAAGTTCAGAAATATTTCTTAATATGCTTTTGCCTCAGGAAAGGTCACTTGCTGCAGGAGAATTTATTCCAATGGGGATGATCAATACCTTTAACCTGTAGCTCTCTTTCAGCCATCAGGTTCTCACCATCTGCAAATTGACCAGAGACAGCTTATTACACTGTAGATAAAACACAATTTAAGTCTTAAAGGTACCTGAAGCAAGCAATCCCTCTCCTAAAGAAGGCAATCTCCATTCCTACCTTTAGTTCAGATATCATGTTCAATATTGAGATTGTAAAACTATCTGGAGTAATTTTGTCTCATATATTTTCTCAGATGCATCCCCTGCAGTCCTCGGGCATGGGCATTTCAGGTCTGCTGGCAGGAACAGACGTGGCCTGTGAGTCAATACCTTTTTGCTGGAAGCTGTTAAAGAAATTGTGATGCCCAAGGTCTGAAACACAATTATGTAGTCCTAAAGAGGTGTCAGAAGACTATATGAAATGATCCCTGGAAGGAGAAAGGAAGGCACAGGACAAATCCCAATTTTAATCTGAAAGACGTCAGTCACTCAAAAACCTGGCACACTGAGGTCAGCTAATGTTTCTCATGGACAAGAGATCTTGTAATGGTTTCTCCCACTCTGGGTCCACAAACACCATCAAAAGAGCCTAAACCCTTTGCTGTGCCTCACTTTCCTCCCTTGGGTCTTTCATCTGCCAAACTCTGCAGAAAACACATTGAGGTCCACAGTACTACACAGCTGAGGATCTTGACCAGCTGGTATTTCTAGGAGTAGAGCAATCGCAGGAGAGCAATCACAGGCATATTAAGTGTGCACTCTTGCACTTCTCTGAAAGCTCACAGCTGTTTGCCAGCACAACCATGGCAACTCCTTACCAATAACTGATATTGCCTTGGAAGGTCTTGCTCCTGAACTGGAGGAGAAAAGCCCTGAAACTTAGTTCAAACCTGCTCATGGAGCAGTTTGATAAAAAATTGGGTGTTTGGTAGCTGGTTTTGTGCTCAGGTAACACTGGACCTCATGGAGATTAAGGGACTTTCCCTACATGCCTGGGACATGAAAGTCCTAGAAATCAGGACCCTGGTCTCAGGCGGCGCCTCCAAGTTCCAGCCTAGCACAACTAGCAGCATCCGGCACACCTCAGGTTGACGCCGGTGCTTGCTAATGGGGTATAAATAGAAGAAAAGAGCTCTGGGATTCATTGACTAGACCTGCAAGGAAACACGAGGCCATTCTGTCTGTGGCATGTTCTGACCATTTTATTACTCTGTCTCCTTGTTAATGAAGAGATATCCGTTGGCTGCTAATCCAGTCATTATCCAGGGACACATGCAATGTTAGAACAATTTGTCATTTTACGCCCTCTTGTGCTCCTCAGTGGTTTGCTTAGCTTTTAGGCCCCAAGTGCAGTCCTAAGGAACTGTGTATCCTGGGCACATCCTCCTGCTCCTGATGGGACTTTGCAGACCCTACAGACACTTAGAAACAAATAAAGACCCTGACACTTGCTTACATGCCTTTTCATTCCCTCTGGGCGCCCACACCAGAGGGAAACACCAACATACCTCTCCAACACTGTCAGCCTTCAGAGGCTTTGCATTGCCACTTCTTCTACCATGGCTTTTCTTTTCTAGAGAGTAGCATGCTGTACCCATGTCAGTGACAGCATCCAAAATCTCCCAAAAGCTTCTGGACATTTTGGTACTAAATCATAGGCTTCTGTCATCTTGAGTAGCAGGAAAGACAACACAGTGTCATTTTCTTTAAAAAAAGTTATTGTTATATTATTCAGGAAGGATCCTTTTTCTCTGAAGTCAAGACACACAGGTACGTGCAGTGTGAGCAAGTAAGGACTTGTATTCTTTTCCTTTGTTGTCCTCCTTCCCATACCACAGTCAACACAACCAACATGGCTTTTGTAACAGAGCCTGAAGCACTCCTAGAAGCAGCACACCCCAGGATGAGCGGCCCACTGTGAGGACCAGGACCCCTGTGTTCACCAGCCACCCACACTCAGGCAGCTGAACTGTTCTCAGGTCTTGGCTACTACAGCAATGCCACAATATGTACCCAAGCAGCCTGCTTCAGGAATAATTATGTCCCAATGAGTGGATATCATGGCAGTGATGATATAGCCCGCAAGACAAAAAGCAGAGTTGAATAAGGGCTGCCAACAGCAGAGCAGGGCCCCAGCCAAGTCTGAGGAGATACCATGTGTTTTGTGCTACTGATGCTCCGCAGAGGGCTCTCTCAATCAAAAGAACAGGCCAATCTGGGTCAGCCTGACCTATGAGGTTTGCAGCCAAGGCCATCATGGCCACAGGTGGAGGAGTGGGATTTTCTAACTGCAGAAAAAAAAAAGAAAGCAGAGGGATCTTCTACAAAAACAAACAAACGACAAAAAACCCCCCAAAAACGTGCTCTGCTGAAGCATGGATTGCCTTCTGCTTGGCTGTCAGCTCCTTGATTGCACAAGTAAAAGAGAGGTACATGTAATTTCTTATAGTCAAAGTGGACAAGCTGTACATTCATCGGTTTATTTTTACCCATTATTTCCTACCATAGAAGCCCTTCCTGTTTTCTTTTCCCCTTCTTATGCAAGTCCATTCCGGCTGAGATGCTCTGGGCATGACATAGAATAAGCAGATGATGAGCAGCTGACTATTAGCCCAAGAAACTAATTCCCCCATAACTCCTCCAGTGTTAGAGAACAACACTATTTTTCCATTGACATGTGAATATGCAAGAAACAATCTATATTGCATAACAAAGGGACCAGCTACCAAAGCTGTACCTTACAGCCAAAAGTCTGTGAAGCCAGTGGGCTCGCAGGTGCCATACCAGATCTGCCGATTTTCAGTGGAGGGTTTGGACACTCCAGGAATGTCTCAAATGGTGCTGGCTACATGTGTATCACCCTCAAATTTTTTATAAGCGTCTGCAACCAAAAATGGTAAAGTCACTATGTGAGAAGACAATCTGACTCCACCAAGGAGAACATCCCACAGCTTGTCATACGTCACTTTCCAAGAAGAATAGACTCCAGTGCTTTGCTGCAATTTAAAAATAAATCATGAAAGTGCAATCTAAGTAGGCTCCATAGAATTAATATACAATGGAATCTAAAGTCTTTTAGTGAACATCGTCTGATGCTAATTATAGTCTTCATTCAGGAGTCTTAAGTCTGGGATAAAGGAATATTATGATATAAACTGAAAGGTATTTAATAATGGTCATCTGATAAGGAAATGTATTCTCCAGGCCTTGCTCTTGCTGCACAGCTCGTGCTTAGGGCCCAAAAATCATCAGCTCTGGTCCGCAGTTTGAGGCATGAAGTAGAACATAGGACCTATCAGGTATGGGTGGAGAGGAAAAGACTCTAAAGTCACTGTCTGTGTCCTGAGGTCTTACTGATCAAGTGTCTTCCACACAGTTCAGGTTCCCGTGACAGATAAGCCCCACTCCTACTCTATCAAGGCCTAGAGTGGCATCTCGGTGGTGTAGGTCAAGGATCCCAGCTGCACAGGAAAGACCATGGAGGGCCTGATCCATTATTTCACCTCCTGAAAGTGCAGAACGTGCACTCCAACAAGACTTTCCTAACTGGAAGGTGGGGACAGACATGGTAGAGAAGATCACTGTAGAGCCTGTTTGCCCTTGCCATGGGCACTTGCATTGCTGTCTCACATGCATCCTGTATTTGTGTCAGATGCCATGCATAGCTGAGAAACTAGTGGTCTACCTACTGTGCAAAGAAAGGCAGACTCATCCTGGGTACTAGAGCTAGAGCACTGGCACGTGCAGTATATTACCCTGACAGCAAGAAGCAGATCAACCTGATGGAGAGCTAAACAATGGGCTTTGACCAGCTTGTAGAACTTTGCTCCATGATTGTGCTGTGCAGTGGTCCAGGGCTGACTTGGATCTAGTTTTCTTTCAGATAGCTGCTCAGCCTCTTTATACAGGCTGTCCTCTGCCCAGAGCATCCCCTTAGAGGAAGCAGGTGAATCACACAGTCTCTCATCATCATACTCAAGCCACATTAGCTGTTGCAATAGGATACCTTGTGCCATTGACCTGGGATGTGATGACACAGAGATGGCTGGATAAAAAGTTGTGCGTGGACCTCCACTTCCTCAAGCCAGGATGAGCGGCATGATGTTTAACCCCCTTCTTCACAGACAGGTGTCCAGGTTGATCTTGGGCATGTCACTTAATGTATCCTGTCCGTTCTGCCAGTCCTCTCATGAGTGGACCAAGTGTATGTCTTCTGCTCATAAGTTTAATTCAGTCATGTTGAGTGCTGGGAGAGTCCTCCAAGATACTCCTTGCCTGCAAAGAGTCAAAAGACCTGGGGTCATGTATGTGTCTGTTTTTCCCGGATATAGGACAACATTGTGAGGCGATTCACCACTTGCCTTTGTGCTGCTTGCCTTTCTCCTCATATGCCCCTCCTCTCCCAGTAGCCTGTAGACAGTCGGCTTCTGTGATGGCACCATAGCCATCCCTGGCCTGCTAAGTTCCCTTTCCTGGAGTTCTGATTCTCAGCAAAGTTTCATTTGCAATGCCAAACCCAGAAACTTTCAACATCCACTTGGAAAACTCTGCAGTCTTTTTATGTTAGAGAGATGATGTCCCATGTGGCTTATTTCCAGGACAGGAAATGGCTGTCCATTGGGAAGAGAGATGGCACAGCCACATCTTTGGCAGTCTGTGCTATGGGGTGACACAACATGATTGCAACCATGGTTGCAACCCAGCACAAGACGATGCTGTAACTGCCAGTGGCCCAGCTCCATTGAGCAGACTGCATTAGCACACCGCTGTAGAAACGATAAGGTCATGGACTGCAGTTCTTTAATATTACAGGTAACCACACCATGCCACCCTGTTCAGAAATTTATCGTGTTATAGCATAAAGTACCTAGTTTTTCTGCCCCTGTAATTCCAGCAGAGAAGTGCTCACAGAACATCGTTCCTCTGGTGGTTAGAAACCAGACTAATTTATAATCTAAACTTAGACACTGTGTTTGGATGCTGTTGCACTGTTGGGAAAGGCTGTGAGACTTTCCAACAAGGTACCTGTGAAGGCAAGGCCGAATGTTTTGCCTAACTTTGAGGCCTTTAAGAGAGTAAGCAATGCCACCTACTGGCACCAACATGGAAAATGTAACCAGTGCATTGGTGCGGTGGGAAGATCATGAAGGCTGTCACAACTCTTCAGATGGTCTTTTGTGGCTGAAAGAGAGGTGGAGGCAAACAGGAGCTTTTCTCCTCACAAATGTTGTTCGGTTAAGCTCTGTGGGAAATATTTAGCAGCTGACTCGCTTTCACCATTTGAGAATTAATAGTGAAGAAAGTAGCAACTCGGTCTGGTGTTGATGTGCAGCCTGCATGCCAGGGCAGCCCATGAACTTCCCCAGAAGGTGAACATGCAGCGATTAGGTGAAATTACATCCTTGTCCAGTAATATTGTGGGTGAGTGCAAACTGGGTGTAGGAAAAGCCTCTGAGGAAGGCAAGAATCTCATGCAGCTTCAGGGACTGAAGGATCAGGACTTCATTTCAGAAGGAGATGTCATAAATGGAAATTCAAGGCTGTGCCTGAATGGCTTGATGGGTAATTGATGGCAGCTGGGTAATTCTGCTCTCATAATAACACATGGATGTGGAAACATTTGCAAATAATAGCCTTAAAACATACAAAAAAGAATTAACAAAGCCTGTAACTAAACTAAGGAAGTCCCTAGTACAGGATATTCTTGAGGCGACTACTACTGTTTGTCTGGGTTCTCCCTCCCATCCGCAGAGGTTGAGTGCACTGAGGTAAGCACTTACACAAGTGTTAACACATCAGTGGAGAGCATTTCCAGGGTGTTGATTATTTCCCAGCTCCACTCCCTCTGCAGTCATGAGAGGGATGTGTGGTGCTGGAGCTTGCATCTGCAAAGCCTCCTCCTGCTTCAGAAAGTATGCTGGCCTCCAAGGAGCAGGGGAAGCAAAACCCCAAGGCTGCTGCCAGGAGCCAAGCCAGAGAAGGTCAGTTGTGTCCTCTGCTGAGTAAAGGAGGATGCCAGAGCTGGCATTGCGTCAAAAGCCCTGGGAGGGCAACCTCCCTGCTTTTCCTTCAGCAGTCACCAGTCTGCCTTTCCCTAGCCCTGTAAAGGCTGGCTGTGGCCATTTTGTCAGCCCCTGCTCTTGGAAGCACAGGTGTAGCCCCAGGCACTCACCCCAGAGCCAGCCCTGTGTCGGTGGCTGCACCCAAGAAACCCTTGGTTTGCCAAGGTTTCCATTCCTGTCCTCCTTCATGCCCCAGGGCAGGGGCAGTCAAGTTGTATCAGTAGCAGGGACTTACAAAAAGTAAGTACGTGGGCACAGAACCAGGATAGGTCCTGCTGAAGGTGCTGGCAGTCACACTTGCTGCACAAGCTAAATGAGATAAAGTTTACTGCCTCTGCTGTGCTTGTGGGCTTCTCTGGGCAAGTGCTGCTGGAGAAAAGGAGCACGGTGGCAACAGAAGTGTAGCACAGCCCAAGGCTGGCCTTGCAGACTCTGTCTGCCCCTCTCAGTCAGAGGTTTATCAGCACTGACCAGAGCATGCCAGAGTTCCTTACTCCCAGCAAGCCCTTAGGGTGGCCCTCATCTTTCCAGAGCTTCTAGGTCCCATGGCCTTCTATCACTGTCACCAGCGAGGCGACATTGTGAGAGATGTCTAAACCAGCTGGACTAAGGCAGCAGCCAACAATGATGTGCTACCTACCACCATCAGGTGTGAGGCCTCACTTCCTAAAAGATTTCCATATGTGGTGAGCACTGAGAGCTCACAGCCTGAATGGCACTGTTGGTGAATCATATGATCGTATACTATTAAAGGCTGCCCTGTCTTTTGTGTTGGCTCCCCGCTACACACTCCTTGTCCCATTTTTGTGGGGTGGTCAATTGTACAGCTAGAAAAAACAGTAAAGGTGCTGGCTGATAGGTCCTTGGAAAATTCTTCCTGTTGCATTTTAGATGGCCACATAGAAGCAGCAGCCCTACAGCATCTTTCTAATGGTTGCTGGCATTCGCCTGTAGCAGTAAAAAACCAGAAATGCATACAGTAAAGAAAGGCACTGAGCAATGGTGAAGAGGTAGTACCATGGAGGCAAAGCAGAGCAGCACGTGGTGCATGAGACCCTACCAGTTGCTGTCTGTCCTTGCAGCCAGTGTGTACATATGATTGAAGGTGTCCCCTCTGACCCCTTTCCTGCAAACTTAACAATGGAATTAGACACCATGGTTCATAGTTACAGGTCTTCCTCTTCCAGTGCCCTGGTTGGATCCTGCTCTGTGCTTCTCCATGATTTTTCTGCCTGCCCCTAATAGGAGGCTTCGCTGGGCTGTGAAGTAGAAATGGTCTGCAAGAACAACAGAGAAGTACTGAGAATCCCCAGTGACTGTAAACACAGAGTAAAACAGGTGAGACCACATCAGTTTACACAGTGGAGTGTCTTCAAATTTTACTATCACTACAGTTTAATACGCTAAATACTCAATTACATGCATACAGATAGTTTGTTGCTATTTAATTCCCTGTCTAGCTCTTATTATTATTTTGTGATACCAGACCCTGCGCAAGTTAATAAATTATAAGAGATTACAACTAATTGCTGTTTAAATGACTGAGATTTAACACATCTCTATAGATGCATTTACCCTCTCCTGTGCCACCTGTCCCTGGAATAATTAGTTTCAAAGGAAAAAAAAAATTAACAAACAAACAAATAAAAACCATAAAATGTGAAAGCGTACAAATCACAGGTTTGCTAAGATTGTTATATTTCACACCAGCCTCAGTTCAAAATGCATTTAAGCACAGGCTCTACACAGTTTTAGCTTTAGGCAGGGCTAAGATTGCATTGAAACCAAATGAGTTGAAGTAATTCAGAATCAGTGCAGCCAAACCATGGTAATCAAATATTTTCTCCAAGATAGTGGATTTCAGCAGCGGTTTGGAAGAGACTAGTTCATTTTCCTTCTCTTCCACATTATTTCCTGTATGGTCTAACGCTCCACGACATAATAGGATGTGGACCTCATAGCCTAGTTGTTTTAATGCAACTTCAGCCACATTGGTGGTGCAAGCTGAACCATGCTCAGATGAAACATGGATGTACTCTTCATTCCAGGTCCAGTAATACCTTTGCAAAAGACGGACCGGGCAGCTGACTACACTAATATCTTAAGCTACCTAAACCTAAACGAAATCTGTGTCATACAGAGATTGTGGGAGAGCAAAGTGTTTGCGTATTGCCAGGACAAGGACTAAGAGTACAGTACAGGAAGAGCCACAGACCTCCATGGGCACTGGAGACAGCATTACATCTGAGAAAGGGCGGAAATCTCTCCCCGGATGCTGCAGGAAAGGGAGCAGAAAGACCTCCCTTTTTACTGTCCATGTGGCAACCTTGCAGGGCTGTTGCTTGCCTGAGCTGCAGCAGAGCCCTCCACTCAGAGTCATCATCCAGCCACTTACCTGCCATGCACCCATCCCCAGAGCAGGCAGTGACTTTTGTCAGCATTTAGCCACAAGCTGCAGACATTTAAGCACTGTGTGCTTCCTTAAAGCATTACGGGGACAAAAACCCGGGACATTCCCCAGATATTACCTCTGCCCAGCTGTTGCACCCAACAGGCTACTAACTCCCGTTCACCTTTGAGGCTTTCCAACATCCTGCCTTGGTGGGTTGGTGCTTATGGGTGTGTTGAGCCGCTGACAAGACTGACACAGCACCTACTACAATCGTCTGCAGTCCTACCCAGTTCAGGAACTCGTTGTTGATCTGTCAACATCTAATTAATTCCAGGAGGGAGACAGCATTAGCTGCAAACTATCAAGGGTACATTGCCCATAGAGAGTCTGAAGATCAGGCATATAAAGATCTCTCCAGGCACAACTGGCAAGGTGTGTCTTATCCAGCCTTTACAAACAGCCAAGCATGGGCTCATACTGATTCCGCCATGTATTTTCATTAGTTTAGTAGAAGGTTTCAGTTATGATGCAAGAATGAGATTCTTTGGGGAAAACAGTGAACAACGAGTTCAACATGGTGCCAGTGGAAATAACATCATCATCAGTTTTCATAGCTTAGGGCAAAGAAAACTCAGGGAGCTTAAAGCCCAGCAGGTCATCCATCCTGAGCAAATTCATCCAGAGACCACCATGGAGCCCAGAAAAAGTGCAAGGCTTTGTTCTGGCTATCAGCACCGGGTATTACAAGCAGCACCTCTGCAAAGTCTCTGCAGAGTGGCAAGGGGCAGGACAAGAGGTGTGATTGTGTTTCTGCACCTCATGTGAACAAACCAAAGGTGTAACACTGTGTCTGCACACATTGTCCTGTAATGGTACTTGAAATGCCCATGAGTAGGGGCACTGAGAAAACCAGAATGGGCATTTGAGGCTAGGATCAGAGCTGATGCCCAGTGCTGAGAGAAGTGGAGAGCTCAACCTGTTTGGCCCTTCAAGAAGTAACTAAACAGGCCATGATTGCAGCCGAAAAGTACCTCTGCAGGAGAGAAAATCGTGGATCCTGAAAGATTGTTTAATCAAGCAGAGAAAGGTACAATGGAAATCCAAGGCTGGAAATTGAAGTCAGATGTTTACACTGAGTTTAAAAATATTTGTAAAATTAAGCATGAATTAACAATTTGGTGGCAGGTATCAAGGGCAGCATCTTCATATCCCTTCTGGAAGAGCAAAGCTTGGCTCGTCCATTGTACATCCATTCACACTACTGGGGCAATGCAGGGAAGTTTCCACCTGTAATGCAAGGCTAAATGGTATAATAGCACCTCCACTGTACTCTTCTCACCTTTGATTTCCCTCACATTATGCTCCACAGGAGATGCTTGTGGCTAGGCTATTGGATAGAACCGTAACCGACAAGCCTCTGTTTGGCCATTTCAGCCCACTAGAGGACTTTTCAGTTATGGCATGCTATCTGCCTCAGGGGAATTTTTTGTTTTATCTTCTCCCCTTGCTTTTTAAAAGGAAAAGCCGCCTCCTGGAGCACTGGAGTCTTAGCCATATTTTTTTCCTCATGGTTCTCGTGATGCTTTCCACACTTCTGCTCTTAGGAGAGCAAACCTTCATTCCCAATTCAGCCCTATAGTGTGAGAGAAGGACACCTTCAGCTAATTTACATCTAAGTGAGCATTTGTCAGAGTAAAGAATAAAGGACTTACTGTGCAAAATGGCTCCTGTGGCAGTACTAATCAATACTTGTTTGATGGATTGCCTGCCAGGAGTCTTTCAGGCACATCATTTCAGCTGCTAGACTTTCTGCTTGCTCACTGCTTAACAAAATAAATAGAGATGAATCATGGTATTTAACATAAAACTCCAACTCAGAATCAAAGCTGTTTAAAATGCACAGTGGTTTGCCCTGCTCCATCCTTCCCTTCCCTTTGCTCAGGAAGAATGTTAAGTCCTGGCTCTCTGGAGCAGGCACAAGGCTTGAATGATAACCACTTCACGAAGGACTGTCCTTTCCTCTGCATTTAGTGATTGCATTCCCAACACAGTGCTCCATTCCTCATTGCCCCCTAAAGCAGGCACCAGCTGGGGAAAAAAGAATTGAGATGTATGCCTGCGTGGCTGATGGGAGGGTGATATTTCACATATGCCTTTCTTAGCTGCTGTGATGCAATGCACAAACTGTTCCCTCTGCTCCTGCGCCTATTGTGCTACTAATCCCTGTGAAAGCTCCCACTGCTGAACTGTCCCCACCTGCAACTGCATCAGATTTGAAACTACAAGAAGCAACAAAGAACTAGGCTTTTCAGAAGTACTTGGCTTCTCAGTAATAATAAATATGTGTTTGGCTCTCCAGAAATTCTTATTTCTATTCAGAAACATAGCTGGTTGCTGATTTTTTTAATCTGGCTTTTAAATGGATAACAGTTTTCTTGAAATCCTATACGCCCACAGCCCACTGATAACCTTGGAAAGGGTGAATAATCATAGCAGCAACTTTTTTTTTGGCCAAAGAGGAACACCAAGCTCCATCTAGAGAGTTCTGCTCTCTTATCTTGCCAACCCCATCACCACCCTGCAACATAACTCAGATAACCAGGCAGGAAGCTTGAAGCAATGTGGGATCCATTTCAGGGCTCTAAATAATAATTCAGAATTTGCTGACACTGACACCAGCAAAAGACCTCGAGGCCAAGGATATGGTCCACTGGATAGAGATGCTGGTGTTTCTTCCATGCATTCCCTGGTTGCTCTTGCCTCCACACTCCTCATGAGCCTTCCCTGCTTCCTGCTCCCTTGTTCTCTGACAGCTGGGAGCACTTGCCAGGCTCCTCTGAGCCAGTTTTCTTCAAAGCACCGAGTTTAGGCTCTTCCTGCTTCACAGCCCTCCAGTCCATTCTGCCTTTCAGGCCCTCCTGTGGCAGAGTTCCCTTGCCTCTCCCCTAGAGCACCACTGTCCCTTGGGCTGTGACAGGGGCTTTTGCATGCTGGCAGCACATGCATGGCAGCCCCATGTTTGTGGGGCTCATGCCTTTTTCCCTCCCTCCCCAAGGGCACCCATGGTCACAGCCACTGATCCCTCATCCCTGCCATGCCAGACAGCCCTGGATGGCCGCCCAGACGGGACGTGAGCTCATCCTCTATCCCTGGGGAACATTGCTCACTGCTGCAGTCACCACTCTGACTTCTCCAGCGGCACTGGCAGACCGGTGTCCTGGCAGGGGCCTTGGTGCAGATCACACACACCCTCCTTGCCTGCCGGCAGCGTACAGGGGCAGATGTCCCCACGGCCCTTTGCAGCTTGGGGCAGCCGGGAGGGTGCTGCTAATGGGACACCTAACTAGGAGCAATTTGGAGACAGACAGCTGTAGAGTCAAGACGGATGTACCCCAATAATCTGGGCTCAGATGAGACCGGACAACATCTTGGCAAGACAGCATTGCAGCCATGCGCCAGCAGAGAAAGTCCATGTAGCCAGGAAAGCCAGCAGGCAGGCAGTGAGGAGTGTGCCAGCAAAGAAGTGCTGCGCCCTGTTGCAGCTTGGGGCTTGGGAGCAGAGCGCTACATGCTGGCATGCAGCAGAAGCACATGAGACCTGGATGTTCTTGGAGGCATGCATGCACAGAGCTGGGGGCACTGGCATTTTGGGATGAGTCAGAGAAGAACTCTGACTTGGACAAGTTGGTGGGTTTCAGACAGAGCTTGGCTCCACAAAGGAACAAGGGGGCTTTCAGCTTGAAAGCTCTCCCTCTACACCCCCACCTCACCATCCTCCACTTTCAAGGGAGGCAATCTGGGGACACACGTAGAAAGCCAGTGAGTATATAGCACTGGGAGAGACCAGAACAATGCCCTTGCATCTTGCTGGAGTTCTTGTGTTGTTTTTGACAATGGTGCAGATACCTTACGGCTACACAGCACATGTCAGGGATACAATGTCGTTGCAAGCATGGTATGTTTTCTACCTAGGCACGAGGTAGATCCATTGAAATCTTTCCATGAGGGCTTTCCTCGCTTGAGTGTGTGAGAACCACAGGGTGACATTTTCTGGAGCACCTTTTGCAAAAGCTGGGACTCACCACACTAAAGCACACAGCAAAGTCAGGCAACTCATCTGGTGTGATGACAGCTTAGTGCCACTAATAATAAACCCATCCAGCGCGTTGAAGACTGAGCAGCGCTGGCTCTAGCACCTCATCAACAAGGTCATTTCCAGCCTTAAAATCAGGGACTATTTCTTGTTTTCATTACCCAAGGAAAAATCTTGCACTCGAAGTACTTTGTTATAATTTTGGTAAATTCTTCAGTTTTCAGTATCCTTGTCCCTCCTCTTCAGATTTGTTGTAATCTGACATATCCATGTTTAATAATTTCTGTGTTAGTGAATTCTTTAAATTATACATAAAGAAATAAAAAACAATCAGAGAAGAACTTGAATATTTAATATTAAAACTGAATGTTTTATGATTGCTTACAGAGTGAAATTAATAAGGAGACTTGGCCAATGCTGTATAATTTATGCTGTGTTTAAGCACAAAACCAGGGGGTAGCGCTTAGATTTGTTGAAGTTGTGCTTTCCTTTTCTCACCTGGCTGGATGGAAGCCACTGCCAGGGCAGAGCTAACCTCCACCCTCAATCCAAGCAGCCCCTGTTTTTGTTTATTGTGCATAGCAACAGCTTTAAGGATAGTTAACAGTAACAGTGTTCTGACCATAGGCAAATGGCCACAGCATGCCTGTTTCTTTGTCTTCATTTATCTGTCTTTCCTAACTATTTTGTCTGCTAAACTTCATGCTCTGTAGTCAGCCAGTGCATCCTGACCCTATAACATTTAACAGCCAGAAGTCCAGCAAACTTCTTACCTCTGAATCTCAGCTTGGGTATAAAACTTTGAATCTAAGCCACAGTCTGGAGGCATGGGAGGCTTACACATCGCTTAGCATAGCGGTACTGTGAACTCATGTTATAACTGTGCACAAGTGACCACGAAAAACATCTGTCCGGTTCTACTGCTTGGTCTGAAACCAGGGTTCTGCACTGAGCTAAGAGAGCAGCACATATGCTAGAGGTGTTAGTCATAATTGCAGAGATTCACCCAGTTGCAAAGCTTTCTCTAAGGGTGATCGAGAGCTGCAGGTGAAGCTGTCAAAGTACTTGAGGCAGCGCAAAAAGGAGTGTGACACAAAGTGATACACTGCCTTTTCTGGGAGAGAGGAATTCACCTTCCATATGTGCTCACAAATTCCTGGGTGACCAAGTTACTTAGGCTTTTTGTGCTTTATTTTCCACCTGGAGGACAATAGCATGGGGAGAAAATACTATATGATGTGGTCTGTTAGCCCATCAATAAAAGCAGTGAGGGGCACAGATAAGCAAGGGATGACATACTCCAGTGAGATAATGCTACAGATCATACCAGCAGCCAAACAAACTTGATTTTCTCACACCCATCGCAGACAGAAGAGAAATAACCATAATAGCATTCCACCATTCAAGGTGGGACAGTGCAAAGACTGCAAAAACACACCAGATCTCAAGGCATACCTGCTGAGGAATTGTGGAATAAAAATTGTACTTCAACAAGAGGTACCTGAATGCACAAGCTGGGTCATGGAATTTTCTTCTCCTTTCTCATTTTAATGTTTTTTGGCAAAATCAGGGTTCCTAGGAGTGGAATGACAGACCTGAAAATCCCATTACATGGGGATGGATTTGGTTTTCTTCATTTTTTTTAAAGCCATTTAGATGAGAAACAGATCAAAGCAAATTTACAGGGGAAGTTTTCTAGGTTTGGCACCCCATTGAATCTACAGCTCACTGCCCACAAAGCTCAGTTCTGCACTGATGAAAGCCAATAGATGCCCTCTGTCTTTAGCACCTGAGGGATCTTTCCTTGACCTTGCCAGAGCTGGGGTCAGTTGCATCCACTGCGGTTTCAGCATGGAGAATTTTTCAAGTCAAACTCCTTAGTGCTTGAATCAAGTGGATATTTAAACCCCTCAGATTCAAGGAATCACCCTTAGTGAGTCAGAGGGAAAAGACAGCTCCTTTGATTGATCACGTCTGTAACTCAAAGCCAAGTACACATTAGAACAAGTTAAACTGTCCCCAGGGCTCATAAAAGACTGTGCCAGGCCTTTTGTGTTTTGCATTAAAGTCATACCAGTCTCTGGAAGCCAAGCACTTTGCAAATCATAAGGATTAGTATTTATTACTATTGAATGTATGCGGCCGAAGCCCCTGCCCTGGAGAGTTTGCGGCTTAAATAGTACAGGCAGAAGTGGCGTCCACACACGCAGCGCTGACCTTAGTCTGGTCCTTGGGAAGCTGAGGGTAAAACCTCCCCACCTCCTACGCACAGAGGCAGATGATGGTGGGGGTGTGCTGCAGCCAGCACCTCAGCCTCCAGGTAGCTCCCACCTGGAGGACCATACCCCTCTCTATAACCATGAGACCCGGACTGTACGGTCAGCACATATGAGTTCCTGCAGGACTTCTGCAGCTCCTAATCCTTGGCAAGGCAGCCCCGTCAGTCAGACTGCGCACTGAGCTAAACATCAAGACACATCTGATGAATCACAAGTGCAGCAAGAGCCCAGAGCACTACAAAATACCTCTAGGGACTTGTTTGTGCCAGATCTTTTAGAAAGTTCAAGAGGAATTAGCTAAAGATGTGAATCAAATTGCTGTGGGATTTAAAAAAGGGATTCAGCTTGTACATTCAGATTTTAAAAAGGGAATCGCTTGCCTCGCTCCAGAAGCTAGGCGGCATGGAGGCCACCCTGCCTCTGAATTGGGATGCGCTCACAGGTGTTCAGTGCAGTGCAGCTCATCCATTTTAAAGCAGTTACCTCACCTGAGGTGTAGCTATCCAGTCAAGCCCTTTGTGATGGCATCAGCTCGCACATGGAAGTGGAGTGACCTTGAGTCATAGTGGAGTTGAGCCATTATGTTCCTGAAAATTGTCTCCACCCAGCACATGCTGTGGCTCCAAAAGCTGGTCAACTCATCTTACCTTCCTGACTCTGTGCTGACAAGCCCTAAGAGAAATGACGAGACACCAAACAAAAAGACAGTGAACAAGCAAGTTGGTATAAACCAAGGGTGCGCACCTTGACAGGCAGACACATACCCCGGGAATGATGCAGTGGTCCCCAGTCTTCATACACAAGGCAGTCAAAATGCTAAGGCTTGAGATTTAAGCAGCAGATTGGCTAGAAAGCTGATGTCTCAAAATCCCCAGCTCTAGTGCTTCCTGGCCAGCTGCCAGTCATGTCAGCTGGCGGGAGCCCAGTGCCCCAGGCTGGAGAAAGGCAGTGTAGCTCACTGAAGCAAAGCCACAGTCCTCTGAGGGCCCGTCACAGATGGAGCTCTTGGGGAAGCTGAAGCTGGACCTGAGCACGTGCCTCGCTGGCTGGGCCCTTCACAGAAGAGTGTTTCCCATCCACCTGCAAAAATTCCCTTTATATTGCTGTAGGCCAACATTTTCGGTCTCTCCAGGACCTTCACTGCACTCAGAGGGCTACCTGTTCACCTGCAGGTGAAAAAGCAGCTAGGGGTTATGTACCACAAGCAGCTGCCTCTGTGGCTTCATGGGTCTTCTCAGCTCCTGAAGCTGGAGGTTCAGGCCCCAAAACAGATCCAACAAGGGACGGTGAGAAAATGAGCCTGCAAAGAGTTTGGAGAGAAAAAGAAAGCAGCAGCAAAAGCAAACAAAGCTCTCCAAGGTTTCACTGTACCAGGTCCCCATCATCTGCCTACATTTTGCCCACACACAGTTTAATCAGCATGCCAGGGAGCCTGGCTCCCTGCCAACAGGAATGTGGATTCTGACAATTTGTCTAAAGTGCAGTCAGAAATTGCAGCTAAACAGAAAGAGCACTTCTTTTTTTTTTTTTTTTTTTCATGTGTGTGTGTGTATATGGGCTTTTTTTTTAACGCCCGAAACAATTACAACATCTAACTGCCGCCCACACCTCTGTTGCCTGAGAAACGCAGCGTGGGTATGGCTGTGGTAATCGGGACTCGAGTTTTACACCGTGCTTGCTATCATTGGCTGGCTGCAAGGCCCCCACAAAACTGTCCCAGCAGGATGTTTTAGCCCAGACATGGAGAGTATTCCCACCCCAGGCACAGACCACTGCAGGTTCCTGCTACGGTGAGCATCCCTTTCGGAGAGGCCAAGGATGCAGTAATTGGTGTCTTTATTACTCTGCTAGTTATGCTGGTAATTGCCCTGGGTCTATCCACCCCAGTTTCAGTATTTGTACTTACAGGAAGACCAGCACAGTTCAGATGGGATGTGATGGGATGAAAAGATGGGATGAGATGGGAAAGGAAGCAATGTGCACCAAGAGCTGGGTATCACACGTGCACTTCTGGCTTGACAGGAGGATTCTCCACACCCACCCTCACAGCAGTATCCCCATCATCACCTTGATCAAAACCACTTCTCAAATGACAGAGGATGTGTCTGTGCTGAAGACTGTACCCACAAGTGTCCAGAGACACACGTTTTGGTTAACAAGTCCTGGTTGGAATTACCCTGAAAAGAGAAAGTGTGCTTTTTCACACTGAACACCTGGGCAGAGAGAAGGTTGCTCAAACTGACTAAAAATATTCACCTTCCCAAAGAGGTGACAGAGCATCTCTACTGCACACTTCTGAGCTCAGCATCAAAAGGTGAGGCAGATCGGAAAGATGGTATTGGGCTGAACAAAGACATTTTCTTGAGGAGGAAGAAAACAACCACCCCACTCACCCACCGCAAGCCACATATTTTGAACAACCTCTGTGTAGTGGAGAGGGGAAAATAGGCGTCAGCTTGGTTTTGGGTTTTTTTTTCCTGCCCTTTCCAACAAAGCCACTCCCCATCCAGAAGACAGCGCGCAGACCCAGGGATGCTGTTGTCTTCCAAGCTACAAAGCCCAGGAAGGAATATTTATCTTGGCTAACTCTCAGCCTTTCCTGAAGGCCAGCACACAGCACGCTCTCCTGACCCCCATGGCAGCCCTGACAGTGTTCAAAGTGCCTCTGCAAACAATGAGGGAATAAGAACTTTCACCAAAAGTGCACTTGGACAAAGGAAACCATTAGGCAACCTTCATAGGTGGCTGCTCCTTTCTTATTAATGGATTGCCTTTTCCAAGTGATAACTGGATCTGTGTGCTCTTCGGTTGCCTCCCATGTTTTTTTCTTTACAGACTTGTTCAGTTTTCTACTTGCCTCTGGCTTTCAAACAGTTCCTGGTTGCTCTCCCTTTGGGCAAACCCTCCTTGCCATCTTGTTTTCCACAGAGTTTTCATTCCCCAGTGCTATATTCTGCTTTCTTCTGCGGTCTTCTAGCCGTCTGTGTAGTACATTTCACCTGCATTTCAAGACTGCACAGATAAAGGCCCACCAGTGTCTCTACATGTACAGACAAGTAGTGTTTTTTCTTTGAGAAAACACGATGCTTGTGCACAATAAAAGTCTGTCCCTGAGATTTTAATTCACAGATCTTGCTTTCCCAATATGTCCTTTTTACTGTTATTTTTGCATTCTCAAGACTCATCCTTTTTAGCTTGTGGCTTGTGGTCACTGGCAGAGCTCCTGCATAATTCAAATATTTTCAGATATTCCTACAAACATCCTTGCAGTTGTCTCAGTCATTAAACTTGTTGTGGCTGAAGCAAGTTAAGACTAAGTAGGACCTATCCTGGAGCCCTTCTCCCCATGCAATTGTTATTTCAGGAAGCAAGTCCCCCCATTTAGATAGCAAGATCAAGATATAACTGACTTAGGAAACTACAGTGTTCAGTGATTAAGCAACACATTACTGGTCAATTTATTAAGTACTCAATACACTGATTATCAAATAAACACACCACTATTACTAATCTGCAATTATACTATTTTCCACACTATTACACATAATTATAAAGCTGTTAATCTAACACTCTTAAATCTTATGAATCACACATCTACTATTAACTTACAAATCTACCACCTTTCCCTCCCTACATGACCTATCACCAGGACAGAAATTTATCCCTCTGCAGCCCACACTCTCACACAGAGTTTTTCAGATACAAACCTGATGGAATCATAGAATCTTAAGGTTGGAAGCGACCGCCAAGATCATCAAGTCCAACCATCAACCTAACAGAACCATGCCTACTAAACCATGTCCTGGAGTGCCACATCTGCACATTCTTTGAACACCTCCAGGGATGGTGACTCCACCACTTCCTTGGGCAGCCTGTTCCGGTGCCTGATGAATCTTCCAGTAAAGAGGTGTTTCCTAATATGCAACCTAAACCTCCTCTGCCACAACTTGGTGCCATTTCCTCTTGTCCTATCACAAGTTATTTCGGAGAAGAGACCAACATCCACCTCCCTGCAACCTCCTTTCAGGTAGCTGGAGAGTAATGAGGTCTCCCCTCAGCTTCCTCTTCTCCAGAAGAAAGGGAAAGCCCAATGGGGATTCATAGAATCATAGACTCATAGAATGGTTAGGGTTGGAAGGGACCTTTAAAGGTCCTGCAAAAGAGCAGGAACATCCCCGACTAGATCAGGTTGCTCAGAGCCTCATTCAGCCTGGCCTTGAATGTTTCCAGGGATGGGGCATCCACCACCTCTCTGGGCAACTTGTTCCAGTGTTCTACAACTGTCATTGTAAAAAATGTTTTCCTAATATCTAATCTAAATCTAACTCCCTCTATTTTGAAAACCATTACCCCTTGTCCTATCACAAGAGGCCCTACTGAACAGCCTCTCCCCATCTTTCTTGTAGGCCCCGTTGAGGTACTGGAATTTTTACCTTTTCCTTGCCATTTAGGAGGCAGCTGCAGTATATCAGTGCTCTGCTGGGTAAGAACTTTCTTCCCATTTCTAATCTAGAGATACTCCTGACGATTTCAGACCAAGTTGTGCTTTACTTTTGGGCTAGGCCACTCTCTCATGCTACAATACTTATAAATAGCCAAAGGTCTCCTCGGAGCTTCCTCTTCTCCAGGCTGAACAACCCCCACTCTCTCAGCCTGTCCTCATAGGAGAGGTGCTCCAGCCCTCTGATCATCTTTGTGGCCCTCCTCTGGACCCTCTCCAACTGGTCCATGTTCTTCTTATGCTGGGGGCTCCAGAACTGGATGCAGTACTCCAGGTGGGGTCTCACCAGGGCAGAGTAGAGGGGCAGAATCCCCTCCCTCGACCTGCTGGCCACACTCCTCTTGATGCAGCCCAGGATGCCGTTGGCTTTCTGGGCCGCAAGGGCACATTGCCGGCTCATATTGAGCTTCTTGTCCACCATCACTCCCTCTCCTCAGGGCTGCTCTCAATCCATTCTCCACCCAGCCTATATTTGTGCCTATATTTGAGTCCCATCGGCTCAGGTTTGCAAGTCAGGCACCTGCAGTCCTCCTTTCAGACAATTCCCCCATCTTGAGGGAATCGTTCTTTACTTGGTTTTCTGCCTTATTCATCATTGCTTCTATTTCTGGAACAACCTTTTTGGCACCCTTGTACTTCCCTTTCTCTGCCCAAGCTCCTCCCTAAGGCACGACACCTCCCATGTTACTTTTGCCTTGCTGGCTCAATTCAGCAACATGTGTACTGAAGTCTTGTGTTTCCAAAGTTGTTATTGGGGCAATCTTAGCCTTATACAGTATTACTGATACACCCTGCCTGGGTACAGAGGGCCAAAACCTCCTCACAAATTTCCATTTCATAACAGCAACACATTACCTTACACATTCTCCAAGGCAAATCAGTCTACTCAGCCTTGATTCCTCCACCTCATCCCAGTTAAGCTCCTTTGCATGTTGTTGTCAAGAGCAGACCAGCAAAACGAAGACCCACATCATCTGTGTACCCAATCCACCCAAAAACTAGCTGTGGAATAGGACTAGAAGAGATGCTCTAAAATGAACATGATCATGACAGCAAACTCAGCATGGTCAGGTGAAACACTGGATCAGGTTGCCCAGAGAGGTGGTAGATGCCCCATCTCTGGAAGCATTCAAGGCCAGGTTGGACAAGGCTCTGAGCAACCTGATCTGGTTGGAGATGTCCCTGCTCCTTGCAGGGGGTTTGGACTAGATGACCTTTAAAGGTCTCTTCCAACCCCAACTATTCTATGATTCTAGCAGTGGTGCAGTAGTTCATGTTTTCTAGGACAGCCCATTTTCTAGGAGAAATAGTTAGTATAGCGGCTGGCATAATTTGAGAAACATTGTTTTAGCAGTAAACATGGAAAGAAAGAGCTGGGACATGCAATGGCCTGACAGATAAAAACCTGGGTCATCATTGAATCATTCCTCTTCAAGCTCTGCCTTAAAAGCTACTGTGTATTTTTACCCTTTCCTTGCCATTTAGGAGGCAGCTGCAGTATATCAGTGCTCTGCTGGGTAAGAACTTTCTTCCCATTTCTAATCTAGAGATACTCCTGATGATTTCAGACCAAGTTGTGCTTTACTTTTGGGCTAGGCCACTCTCTCATGCTACAATACTTATAAATAGCCAAAGAGATGTGTGGCTTCTGTGGACTGTGGAGGTTTCACCTACATACACTAGCTACCCCTTTCAGGCTCCCTTAATAGTTACATTCTGTACTAGGAAACATGAACTTAAAATGGACAATGAAGAGAATATAAATGCATGTGTCTTTCACTTTGCACCTGTTCTGTCATTCTGTTCTAGTTTAATGCATTGTGAGCAACGTGATGCGACTAATAATTCCAGGCAGAAAATCACCAGAAAATGCTCAGCGTTGACTTTGTCAGCTAGGAAGACAAAATAGGAAAAGATGTGGTGAGCAGCACGGACGTTAACATTTAGACACTGCTAAAACATTCATCTGGGCTTAGAGGAGGCATTTAATACATCTTTGTGAAGTACTCCCACCTGTTGTCACCATCACTTTGGTTTGTCTTTTCATAAAAGACATACTAACCCAGGAGCATGCACTGGAACCAAAAACCCTGACTGCTCTGAAGTAACCAGGATGGAACAGCAATGAAAAAATCTGACATCCCATGACATAGTGAGAAAAAAAAAAAAAGCACATAACTATCTCAAGTACTGGAGGTCTTGCCATTCATCTAAAGGCAACATGCTGAGTCTCTAGGAGGAAAAAATACAAACAATAATCTCAAGATGGTCAAACATTCACAGAGGCCTTGCTTAAGAAAAAAACATGTCTTCCTTACTATTGTCTTCACATACAAGCTCCCAGCCTACTTGTAAAGCTTCTCCATGCCCCACCTGGATTGGAGATGTCCTCTTCATTTGCCCTGTTACTCACTCTCTACACAGCATCCTATCTTCTCATGTTGAGCCATGTCCAACCCAAGAACTGCAAGGATAAGGCTGTTTGCTTTCAGTGTGTTGTACAGCCTGTTTCCTCTTACATTGCATAGCCACTGTTTCTTATCCACTCCCACCTCCATATTTCTGCACTCTCTCTTCTTCTGTAGTTCTGACTTTTCTGCCTCTTGTGGGCTCTTGCTTCCCATCCACCAGGCCAACAGCAATTCCCAACCTTGACAGTGCCCTCAAACAAACTACCTCATAAAAAATTTGAGGTCAGCTCCCAATCACTTCTGAACAGCTGTTTGCTGCAGCCTCCCTCTTCCAACCCATGTGCTGGTAAAGCCATTTTTAATCAGTTAATTCCCTTCTTGGTGCCTCTTCACAACTAAGTAGTGGTAGCTCAGCAGGCTACACAACCTGTAACAACCTGGAGGGCAAGCCACCTCTTGCACAGGTGGAAAAGGAAGAGAGACATGCTCTAGCTGCTCTCACAAAGGACCACTGTGCACACAGTTCCACTGGTTACCCCAATCGCACACCTCCTCACGCTTCCTTTGGTAAGGAGCATTTGCTATGTATTTGTGTGGGGCCACACTGGCCTCTGCCTTGGCAGTAGTCAGGTCCAGACTGTGTTTCTGTAAGGCAGACAGTACATTCACCCTCCAGTGCAGGAAACACTGAAAGTGCCAACTGCCAGAAGTCAGAATGGTGCACTGGGGAAAGGGCTGCACCAACTAATTAGTCTGTATCTTCCCTGAGCATGACAGCCAGATCCTGCTGTACGAGCTGGTAAAGCCACCTTCATGTTCTTATTCGTAGGAAGTAACAGTAAGGGCTCCAACAAAAAACATTCAACTGCAGAAGATGAAATACATTTGTTTTATTTCTTTCTAAAGTTTGTACATATACATATATCATTATACATATGTGAGATCCTTCACTAGGGTTGCTTGATTTCAATTACATAAAAATTATTGGTAAGCTTGCAGGCTCTCTGTTGCCCGTAAGCAACATTTATTCCAACTTATAAAAACACAGAGGAACAGAGTTATAGTCAGGAACATGGACACAAGAGAGAAGTCTACTTTGTATCTCACAGTTTCAATACATCAAAGGCAAATTATTTGTCTGTATACCGTAGGCTTACTTTATCAGCAATGATAAAATAGAGGAAAATATTTATATACAGTCACCTCAGGTGAAAAATAAAGCAATGTAAACTTAAATTCCAAAATATTATTTTAAATGATATAACAATATCCCCAAAAGTCCTTCTTCCAAGGGGAAGAGGACTGATTAAGTGCCTTCATTTATCAGGAAATGATCATTCTAGTACCAGTTACATGAAGCAGAATAAGGGAGGGCATTCTGTGGTACCTGTAGAAAAGAGTGACAACTCTGCTTCAGGAAAGCATCTCTGTGTAAGCAAGTATATCTTTGAGTCCTTATGGACATCAGCAGCACGTGGAAACATCTCCCATGAACTACGGCTTGACTTAAGTCTGCACAGCTCTAACTCTGACCACTGAGGAGTATGGTTTTCTGGCCATGCATGTTCCCAGGGACAAAACAGGATGCCCTGGTGGTAGGACAACCTCAAACCTGAGACAGTGGCCACCCCAAGAGTCAGAGCAGCAAGTTTCACACTGCTGGAAAAACTTTAGTGATTACCTCAATGCTGCTTCACAGCAGACCAAGAAGTTACCACAAAGCAGTGAGACCGGGACTGCATCTCTAGTGTGTTGCATGAAAAACACTCCAGTAATTCAGTGATGAGAGTAAACTGAATTCAAAGTTATCAGAAAGAAGATTCCTACACTTGGCAAAAGGGATGGGAGGCCACTCAGAGGCAGAGGAAAGGTCTTGCAAGAACTGCTATTAGGCCCTGTAAGGTTAGGTCTGCACAAAAGAGATGCACATGGTGTGTGTACACGCCTGTGCAAAATGTTTTCCTGAACTACCACTACCAAGAGTTACTCTTCCCATATGGGCACCATGCAGCAATAACCAAAAATTCCATTCCCTTTCTCAGCCTAAGGGAAAACAATACTGCAACAGCTCAGGTGGAGGGCAAATGACACTTCCTAACTGCAACTCTGAGTGCAACAGTGCTCACCCTCATCTTCCCAGTACATCACCATGGGAGGCAGGTAACCCAAGGGAGAAGCTCAGTGCCTGAAAAAGGACTACAGGATTACAACTCGCTCAAAGGAAGGTGATGGGGATGTCCCTCTTCATTTCATCCTGAGCTGCAGTCCACTTGCGTCTCAGCCCCTCAAGACACAATCACTCTGGCCATAGCCCAGTGAAGTACAAAGGCATGACTTCACTGAGGTTGCCCAAGTGCTTCAAGGTAACTGCATGATTAGACTTTTATGACTTCAGGTACGAATCTCAGCCTTAGGCTTTGCTCTCCCTTTCCAGGAATAATGCAGATAGTGCTAGTGCTGTCCTGACTAGGGTGTAATAGGAAAACCCAGTAAGTTTCCTTACGTCCAGCAACTTGTTAAAAGGTTGTTTAAACCTCCCAAGGGAAACCTCTGGGAGGCATATGAGATGGTCGAGAGAGATATTTCAGCTGTGATGCTCTTCTTTTCCCTGCTGATGAGCCAGACACTCTTCTGGAAATCTGTACAGTTGCAGAAAGAAACCCTCACTACTGCTATACAGCTGTTGTCTGCAGGAGACACCACAGGCACCACCACAGGCTTGGACACTTTCGACATGATGTCCCCTTGCTGAATTTTCACAGAGCAAGGTCAACATTTTCAGAAGTAAAGCTGTGTATAAGATCCCCAGAGTGTAATTTTCAGAAGAAGTCAGCACAGATGCTCCCAGTGCAGGCACTGGCTGACATCAACAGGGAGAGAGTTAGCCCACTGCTGACCTAGCAAAAAATCCCAGCCAGTAAATCCCCTTATAGATTTAGACTCTCAAATATATGCCTTCACTTTCGACATGCAGAACAGGCAGCCCCTGCTAGACAAACACATGGCAATCAAGGCAGCTCAAGGGATACCTTAAATCTGCGAAAGCTCTGATGACTGTTTAACTTAATTTGAGAACAACTAGAACAACAAGCATCCTAACAAAGTTTGCAGCTGCTGAAGTGCTTTGACCAAAATAAGCTTCAGAAAAGAACAGCAGGCTTTGAAGTGGTGAGCCACAGAAGCTGTACCATACCTATGAAATACACACACATATCTATAGGCATCACTTAAACACGTTCACCAAGTAACGTAAGCCTCAGATTGTACCTCACGTGAAGAGCAGTGATTTCAAAGTTTTCAGACTGCCAAAAAAACTCTTTCAGCCAAGTTATAATCCCAGCCTTGAGTAAGAGGACATAGTTGTCATGAATATGTACAAATTAAAAAAAAAAAAAAACTAACAACCCACCCCTGTTGTCATCCTACAGTCTTTCAGAATTTGACAGCACTGAGCATGAGGTTTTCATGAGCGATTTAAGTGATTTAAGACTTATATCACTGATAGAGTTTGCCCTGTGCAGTGACATCGATATAATCGATCTCCCTTTTCCCAGCAAGAGTCTCAGGGGCGTCAGAGGATTTTGCGTCAAACAAGGTTCCACAGCAGCCTGGCTAGCTGCTCTGTGGTTACACCAGGATGTTCACTTGGCCCAAGGCAAAGCTGAAACCTTGCCTACTTAGACAAAAAGTATCTTGTTGAGCTGGTCTCATTTAGGTGAATTACATACAGGACCACTGCTATAGAGTGGCTACTAATTACAATGGTTTATGTCAGAGAAAAATCCGCCCGTGCAGTTTGTAGCACTTTCGATTCTTGCATTGCTATGTGATGTACTTTTTCTCAGTCCAAATAAACCTACGGCCTGTACCCCAGCTGATTCCTGGCACAGATTTAACAGCAGATGCCATGGGACATCCCTCATTGTTTAAACGTTTATAATTTTTACATAGTTCATTGTTCAAAGGGGAGGACAGACAACACTTTGGGCTGGCCTAAATTTGCTCCTTCTGACAACAGGTGCAAAGTCAGGTCAAGGATGCGGCCTTCGGGAAAGCTATTGCTTGCATTTGCTAAGGGAAGTGCTCTAATAAATAAAATACAGTGTCAACACTGAAAAAATCGATGAGCAAGGTACGTTCTCTCAGGTAGGGCTGAGCCTGCCTTCTTTCACTGTTCAACTGGATGTTGCCAACAGGAGAACAGATACTTGCAGAGGGCATCCAGATACATTTCCCTGGAACCTGTCCTCCTTGCTCTTATTTAAACCAGCCTCCTAACAATGGGACTGTGGCACCCTTGGATGAGGGTGCTGCCGTCAGAAGGGAGAAAAGCAGCAGATGGTAGTGACAGTTCCTCAAGCAGCACAGTGTATGTGGAAAAGGAAGCCAGCATTTTTAATTACCCCCAGCACTGAGGGCAATGCTGGAGCAGACAGTCCCCAGCAGGTGACCAGCCACCAAGGGTGGCACTGGCTTTCTATCTTCCTACAGTATCATTGTCCTCTGCACTGCTGTTCAGCTTAGGTGGTATCATTTTTCTGGAGGCTGATAAAGCCTCTTCTTGCTGGAGCAAATATTCAGGTCCCACATGGTGAAGCTCCAGGTGAAGAAGCTCATTATACTACACCTATGCTGCTGGGAGAGCTCTGGGAGAGAGAAGAGGCAGGCATACTGCTTCTATACGCACTAAAAATGTCCTCTAAAAAGCACAAGCTAGAGACCAGCTCTTTCGAATAAATTTGTGAGATAGCTTCTTTGGCTTGCCCCTCTAGGCAGCCTCAGATGCTGGGAACACACACTGGGAAGCTCTGGTTGTGCTCTGAGGAGAAATGTGGAGCTCCTAACTGCCCTCTCAGACCAGATATAATATCTCAGAGCCTGGGGAGAGTAATACTGGGGAAAGTTTAAACAAGCAGCAAGCTACAAGATTTCTTGTGTGTATGCTGCCTTTGCAAAAGCAGCTGGTGTTTCTGACAACCTGGATACCACCTCTCTGTGCCTGAAGAAAAACGTTTTTTTTTTCTTTTTTTTTTTTTACACAAAGCTCCCCAAAAGGCTGCAAGACGTACAGCCTGATTTGGAAAGTCCCCAACTCCTTCCAAAACAGCATTTCAAAGTTTCCCCCTAGAATGGGTTGCCTCTGCCTCCAAGACTTTTGGGAAGGAGACTAGGAATGTCACAAGTGTCTGGTCTGAGTGTGGGAGGGGGGACACTGTGTCCTCTGCAGCATAACGCTATGGCAATCTGAAACTCTGTTTTGTGCCTCCAAGCTATAACTGTCACTGGAAACACAGGCTACCAATGAGCAGAATGAAAAAGCTGTTCACAGGGTTATCCATTCAATGCAGCACTGCTTCAGAGCAGGCTTTCTCAAGGCAAGATGGGACAGTCAAATTTTCTGGATTTCTGCAAGCATGGAAGGAAAGAGACCTGTTATACAGAAGCAGCTGAGGTGCTAAGACGACAGACAGGAGCAGCTTGACAGAAAAGGAGGAGGAGCTGTCAGACTAACTGCGATAAGGCCAAAATTTATTTAGGGATGGAGAATACAGACATGGTAAGCAGAGAAAAGGCTTCCCTACTTTCAAGAAAAACTTTGCCATGCAATGCTTCCAGAAGCCCAGTGATAACCCTGCCACCTTTTACTTTCTCTACTGCCACAACCACCTCCTCACTGAAGGGGCTGCTCTAACCAAGCAAGAGCCTCACTTTCCCATCAGAGAACAGCAAAAATATTGGCTGTTTCAAGCCAGAATAACAACCAGCCTTGTTACTGGGAGGCTTTGGAGCTGTGAAAAGTCACCGAAGAATTCTAGTCTCTGGAGGTCTGCTATTCCAAACTCCTGCTCAATGCAGGGCTGCTCTGAGCAGCACTCCTCAGGAGAGCCCCCAGATGTGAATAGACCACAAACTGGGAGCAGGCGGGATCAGAGGGAAAGCACTTAAGGGATGAGCTGTTACAAGCCGTTAGAAAGCTTCTGGTAACCATTTATAAGAGGCTGGCTACACATGAAAAACTGTCTGAGTCTGCGTTGCAGCTGAACAGCATTTCCCCACAGCTCTGCTGCATTAATCACTTTGCTGGCTGACTTATCTCTCTACATCAATTAAAGACACAACATAAATACTGGATTTAAAAGCTGTAGTCATGTTCACTGGTCCATGCATGATTTATCTGCAAGATGCACACAAACACACAGCCGGCCCAGATAGTCTCTTTCACAGCTGCTGCTGAACAAAAACCATCTCAACCAGACCCCTGCATCCTGCTAACTCATGGAGAAGAGTGTGGTTTTGGCTTTAGGAGAGTATCTCGCTTCCTTTGGTTGCTGAGTGGGGAGAGGGGAAGCTAATTTTGTCCTTCTCCCTCGCTTCTCTGCTATCAGGTGCAGACCTGCTGAGGTCCTCTCATGCCTCAGGTGGGGAGAGGAGATGATCCAGCCCCTGGAGGGTGAGCAACCAGCAATGCTTCGGAACAGAAGGTCCCTCCAGGGCCTCTATCCACATCATGAGAGGGAGGGATGCAAGGAGCTGTTGGCCGCATCCTGCTCCTCTTCTTGCAGCCTCCCTCTCAACACGCAGATAGAGGCTTTGCTTGAGCGATGGTTGCACGTTGCAGCAGGGAGGATGACAAGGAAGGATGATGCCTCCCCACACCATGAACACAAAGGCTGGCTTGCACGCACATATGCTTGTAGTGGTTTGCCAGTAACTCCTGCTTGCACTGAGCACCCCCAGAAAGCTGTAGGCTGGTCCACTGATACCAAGTTTAGGTGCATGGTGGGTCCCAGAGGAGGGCTGGAAACCAGTAGAGTACCTTTACATATCGCAAGACGAGCTCCTGAGTCGCCGATGTCAAGCCCTGTTGTCTGCTAAAGGCAAACATTTCAGCAAAGAAAAGCAGGGTACCAGGTACCATACAAAGCTATCTGGCCAGACTTTCAGTGGTGCCGCCCAAGAAGATGCACTGTTGAGACCTCCTGAGAACCTGCCTTCACAATAGCTGGGGTAGGGCCAGGGGGAGGGGAAGACAAATTACGATACTGCTTAGTAGATGATCCTGTTCCCATGGGAGACCAGGAGCCTTAGGCATTCACAACAGGATCAACTTATCTTGGCTTCTGAAATGTGCATTTTCACATAGGTGCCTGGGATGCCTAGAATTTGTAAAGCAACAGAGCAAAATGGTGTTAATTAAAACTTGAGCAGAACCTGGCAAATTCTCAGTAAACTAATCTACATGCCTCAGCAGTCTCATCAAGAGTGCTCCAAGCTCAACAAATGTTTAATGACTAAAAAATGCAGTGAAAAACTGCATTTGATAAACCCACGTGAGACTTAAAAAAATACTCTAGTCCATTTACAAGTATACATGGAAATAGAGAATAAATAAGGAAAAAAATTATATTTGCAGTTAACTTTTTGACTTTTCCTATTGCTTCAAATCATCTCCTCTGCAATGACTTTGAAGAGGAATTATCCAGTTTATGTGTCAAAGCCGGGAAACACATTTTACAGGAATCATTTCTTTTTGAGCTCAGCAATTTAACTGCACTCTGTAGCAACCAGAATATTTTAAAAGCTGGGAAAAAAAGTTAAATGTCACCTTTTTGCCTTTTAAAGAACTGTTCTCCATAACCACAAGAGGTTTACGGAGCATGTTCCAGCCAGCCTTCAAAAAGCTCATCCAGATAACCCTGCCCTAATAGTCAAGCAGGGCCCATTTACAAATGTGCACTATTTTTTTTTGTTTTGTTTCTGCTGCATGCTTCCTAACACTGTTAACAGGACAAGTTTTCTTCTCAAATGTGCATTCAGCATTCCCCAAATTAATTTCTTCTCTATCTTCTGCTTGTTTGTTTTAAACCACCAGAACATGATGAACAGCTGCAGGGATTTCCTGGCTTTGTTTCCCCTCCATGAGCTGTTGATCTACCACACCTGATTAATTCAAACAATCCCTCCCAGGGAGGACTATCATGCACCTGTTTATACTAAGTCTCTTAACACAGCATGCTGCACCACATCACTTTGGCTCCAGCAGCAGAAGGCATCTCTCTTCTCCAGGAAGAGGACTGAATATCTGCTCTGCTGTAGTAAGCATGCACAGCTTCTAAAGCTCTAGCACTTAGGAAGCACTGCCAGTTTCTATATGGGACTCTGCAGTTTTTAGCAATGTTCCCATGGTTAGGGCCCAACCTCCTGACTTCTAGCACGGAGTGGCCGCTCTCAGTGGCAGATGCCAGACGTGTGCGTGTCCTAACATCACACGTGGAAACAGTTCCATCTGGTTTTGCTGCCAGGCTGCAACTTCAAGGATTGATTTGCTCCAACACCTCCTGGCATCTGAGGGCACAACGTCTTCATTACAGCCAAGTGTGAGCACAAAGCTGTTGCACGGTGGTCCTCAGTGTGGGAGGCAAGTCATGTGGCGCCTGTTAAGGTCCTCTCTTTGATCATTCTCTGTCCTGCCCACTGACCTGGCAGTTCAATAAGCTAGATTAATTGACTTGGACCCTTCAGGAAGTCTGGCAGAGCACAAATCCATGCAGGTGGTAATTTTTTTTTGATGTGTGGCCGTTTGACTACTTGAGCTGGAAACACAAGTGCATTTCTAAACAGTTTTTCCATTGATCTTGATGTTTCTTTATGCATTAAGAATTACCTCCATCAGGAAGGCTACCTGTGCCAGGCACAACAAAAATAACAGCAACAAACAATTTTCAACAGTCCCTCAATGTTACCTCATAAGGTGCTCTGCAGGAAAGGCCAGCTTGGTGGTACTACTCCGCATAGCAGAAGGGCGAGGCAAAATGGGAGAGACATGTCCAAGCTCACCCAGTGGTCCAGTATCAAACCTGAGATTAAAACCCAGGGTGTTAAGTAACAGCAGTCTCTACAGAGCCATGATGCTGCCCAGGCAAGCAGGGCTGGGAAGCAGGAAAATCATTTCTACATCATCTTTCTACTCCCTGTGCCTGAAGAGAGCGGGCCACCCCAAGGGTCTGTGGCACAAACAGGAGGCTTTCAGGTATGGAAAGCTCTACCCATGGTGGTCTCTCCCTGTCCTGCACTCCCCTCTGAAAGCCTGGCACAGGTTATGCAGGGGCTGCAAGGTGGACTGGTTCCCTGCGGGTGGAGGGTAGGATCTGCCAAAGCCGAGGCTGCCTTGTGCTGGCCTCCAGGCACGGAGTAGCCAGGATGGCATCAAACCCTGGCCCACAGTGAGGACACATCTGTCCCCTTCTCTGGTCTGCACCAGCCTCTGCACCAGTGAGCTAAAACAGGAAAATGAAGAGTTGAGGAGAATCCTGTCCTGAAGAGAAAAGGCAAAATGCTTTGCTGCTAGCAGAGAAATTGCAAACACCTACTTGTGCACACCAGCAAAGAAACTCCTGGAAGGGGGAGCATTAGGGTACAATACATCATAAGGCTCTATATAGCAGCTAAGTGAGAGCGTATAGTTAAAAACTACACCGAGGCCCTTTGTCTTTAAAATACAATGCTAATGGCAGACATCTACAGCAGCCTCCTCCGCAAATAAATGTAAAGACCAGGTAGTCATTCCAACTGGGTAATCCCTAGTCTCCCTGACTGCAGAGACAGCACAGGTTTGGATATCCCCCAGCCTACTAACTCAGGAGAAGACTCTTTGCTTGGAAGGAAGCAAACAAAGTATTCCAATACTGTCATTCCAGCATTGCCAGAGGTTTCCAGGTTTCATTCCTTCAGGCTCATGGGTCCAGGATCAATGCAGTGATGATAAGCAACTGTGACTATTTGCGCTAGCACCCACTGCTATGTACCAGTACCAACATGGTCTGCATTGTCAGGAAACCAGTGTTCCCAGCACCCTAGGCTCTAGCCAGCCTTCTGCAGCTGCTTGTTTGCACAGCTTTTCTCACAGCTACAGCTTGCATTCACAGCACTGCGGCATTTGTCCAGTTACTTTTCCTGCCCACCACGTAAATAAAGTGACAAGTGACTTGAGAGATGAAAGCCACATGCCAATGGGAGGAGATAAACGGGGAAGAGACAGAATATACGTAACAGCACTCTACCCCTCCCCCAGCTCCTTTAGAAACAGAACAACACAAAAAAGTCCCGATGCTTCAATTGCTAAATGATAAATTAACAAAGCAAAGCAAAGCAGGAGCAAAGACATCTCCCACAATCTGCACAGATACAGCAAAATATACAATAGAAAATGTCACTAACACTCCATTCAGGCAGATGCACTTATTTTTTTTCTGTGAATGACAGGTTATTAAATGAAAAAATTTTGACCACCGGTACTTTGCTGCATGGCTGTTCCCCTAGTTGTCATTTCCATTCTAAGTGACCTTCTGCTTAATGCTGGGTGTTTCTGGCCTGTAGTCCTTCCTCTCCGAGACATTACGCTTCACCTTGGCACTAACTGGAGACTCCTGATTCAATGAGGGACTCGAGTGGGACTTCTTCAATCCTGGTGCATCGTTCTCTCCTCCACTCAGCAGCTCCTTCACTCCTTCTTTCAGGAGGCCAATGTAAATCTCGTAGCGGTTTTTCTGGGAAATTAAAAGAAAGGCCTGAATCAGAAATTCTGCAGAAACACTTGAGACCATCTAGATAACTAAATGGTTTCCACTGGCCTTGAAAGCCAGGAGCCTAATGGACGTGAACAATGGTGCCTGATGTGGACATGGACAATGATGCCTAATGTAAATTACACTGTACAAAAAGGATTTCAGGCAGGCTTAGCCCACGGGTGCTGTGCAATTAGAGGCACTCTGTTCTGCAGCACACAAATCCTGGTGCTCTGCTGAATGGTGGCTCCCAGCTAGCTGGAGTGCATGGTGATTTCCAAGTAACAACACCAAGTGAGAGTTTGCTGACCTTAGACATGCTGAATCATATTCTGTGCTCAGACACATTCAGATAGCAGCATCCTGCTAAGCTCAGATTTTACCAGCTTGGCCACAACTGAGCCCATGAGAGGATGCTCTGCAAGGCCAGACCTTAATAAAAAGGAGCAGATGAGAGGGCTATGACAGCAGCACACCATGTTCCCCTGACTGGGCCACTCATGGTAAATGATGAAGGTCACTTTCTGTCCAGACACTTGTATTTTTCAACTGGAAAAAGGTCACTTTACTGTGCCCCATGCCCACTTGTTCTATTCCTTGTCTGGAGTGGAGCTTTCTCTCTCCAACAGGAAGATTTCACTTTTTGTTACCACAATAACATCTTTCAACACAGAACATCTTGGCAACCAACAAAATGAGGGTACAGTAACAGAAGATCCCTGCAGGGCCTCAAAACCAGAAGCTGGAGCAGGAGGTCCTGAGAATGGAGCAACCCACCTCCCAGAATTTGTTTAGTAACCTGACCCTAACATATCCACCAAAGATGTGGTGCAGGCATTGTAACTAAGGCGATCTCAGTGTGCTGGAGGCCAGGGAAGGAGGACATAAACATCTATACTCATAATTTATATTTCAAAGTGGCAAAACAGGTGCTAAACTATCACGTTCCTGACTGAGGAAAAAGTGTTTAAGAACAATTCTTCCAATTTATAATAAAATAATAAAGTTCTGGTAATAACACTTATTTGAGGGCAGGAAGTAAAAAAGCTTGGTAACTGCTTTGAAGTGTGGAACATAAAGAACAAAACAAAGATGATCTGACTGGGTTTCCAAACAGTCTTTTGAATAAACAAAACCTCATAGAGGAGAATCATAAAAGAATCCATCTAAAATTAAATAAAAAGAGCATTCTTATCAATTCCATATCTGGAGCTCCAGCTCTACAATGCAAGAGACAAACACATGAAGCAGATAAGATGTGTCATTCAATAAAAAAGGAAATGGAGAAACAGCAAGCAGAACCCTGATGATGATGATGCACTGGGCTGAGGAATGATTCATCATAAAACAAATGGGACACCTCTGCCAAAGAGAAAGCAAGCCAGTGCTCTACGCCTAGGATTAGTGTAATATTTACCAAGGGAGAGAGGGACTTTACTGCCGTACGGACATCAGATTTTTGCTAGTCCACTAAACATTACCAGGGTCATAAGACCCAGCAATCAGAATGGAAATCCAGGACCAGTTTCTACCCTGCATGTCTGCAATAGCCAATTTGCCTTGACTTTGTGGGCCCATGATTTCTACCACAATTAAGAAATGCATTTGGAAGTTTCGATTTTTATTTCAACTGCAACAAATACGCTCTTTTAGTGATCTGACATTTAAAGCTAGGTATTAAAGCTGATGGTAATTTTTCCATAAAAGAAATTAATCTGGAATATTCTGTCAGGAAAGCAAAACCACAAAAGTTAAAACTATTCAAAAGCTTCTGCAACATTATCTCTGAAGACTGAATGCACATGATAAAGAGGAGATGAGATAGTCATCCATCAAATTTCTGGCTTCACTTCTCATCTGACAGCACTCAAAAGATCTCCCTCAAACCATAAATTTGCCACAATGAGCAACCATCATCTGGACCAGTACTTCCTCAGACAGCAAGCAAAGAGAAATGTTCCTAGACATTAGTAGGAAGAAGAAATGCCCCTGTCTGCATCCCTGAGGAAAGAGCAAGCACCTCCTGGTTCACCTCCCCTCAGATGGAAACAACATCTCACTTGTCTTTCATCAGGAACAAGAATGAACGGAATGCCAGTGTAAGATAAAGGAATTACAAGGGCCTACAGAAAAGGAATCTGGCTTCTTCCTTCCTTATGGACCTATGCTACTTCCTTTGGGACTTGCAGGCCCTTTTGGTGTGCTTCTGGAGATGTATCAGCATGGCCCTTTGTACATGCATGCAAGGTCTGGTCTATGGTCTCAGCCTGAAAAAGCCAACTACAAAATAGGGCCTCAACTACCTCTTGCCCTTTTGCTTTAACCCCATACAGCAAGGTCTGTTGTTGGCTCCTGCCTGACCTTGACAGGACTTTGTTCTGAAGGGGAGGTGAGGAAACCCCAAAATGGAGAGAAATTTTCCATTCAGGATTTTGACACAGCTCACCTTTTTTTTTTTTCTTTTTTTTTTCTTTAATGCCTACTGATGGTTTCAGCATGGCCTGTGAAATCTGTGCCAAGTGTGAAGGTAACACAGCATTGCACAGCAGCACCTTGAATCGCCATCTCTTACACACAACTGAAGTTGGTTCCACCACTTGCCTGCCTAGATCGGCATTCCTGCAGTGCTGATCACATAGCTGAGCTGCACAGTTCAGTTGCTGTTCAAGGCTCTCACCAGGGAAGAAGGCATCTTTGGATTCCTGGGCTTTACTGGTTCTGCTTTGTACTAAAGTACCTAAGGAATATTTGTCTAAAGACCACTATGATCAAATTGACAGAAAACAGAAAAAACCCACAACAATCTCCTTCTCCATCAGTCTTTCTAAAACCATCTAACACTCCAGTCTATATTCCATCCTAACTCATCATGCTTCTAGAAGTGACAGAAAATAAATATTGTGTCAAAGACGCAAAGCCAAGAAAATCTTTGCTCTCTCTAGTTGCACAAGCCAACCTACAGAGTCAAAGTGTGTGGCTTGTTCTGTAGATCCAAGTGCTCTATTCAAAACTGAGATTGTGCCATTGATCACAACCCTTTGATCCCAATCGCTCAGCCAGTTTCCAAACCACCTAACTACCCATTCCTAATCCACACTTCATCAGCTTGTCTACAAAGACCTTAGAGGAGACAAATGTAAAAATCCTTGTCAAGAACAAACAACACAGAATCATAGAATAGTTAGGGTGGGAAGGGACCTTCAAAGGTCATCTAGTCCAACTCCCCTGCAAGAAGCAGGGACATCTCCAACTAGATCAGGTTGCTCAGAACCCCGTCCAACATGGCCTTGAATATTTCCAGAGATGGGGCATCCACCACCTCTCTGGGTAACCTGTTCCAGTGTTCCACCACTCTCATTGTAGAAAATCTTTTCCGTATATCAAGTGTTAATCTAATTCCCTCTGTTTTAAAACCATTACCCCTTGTCCTATCGCAACAGGCCCTGCTGAAGAATTGCTCCCCGTCTTTCCTGTCAGTCCCTTTAGGAACTGGAAGGCTGCTATAAGGTCTCCCTGCAGCCTTCTCTTCTCCAGGCAGAACAGCCCCAACTCTCTCAGCGTGCCGTCACAGGAAAGCTGCTCCAGCCCTCTGATCATCTTCATGGCCTTTCTCTGGACCCTCTGCAACAGGTCCACATCCTTCTTAGGTTGGGGGCTCCAGAGCTGGACACAGTACTCCAGGTGGAGTACTGCCCCCTCACGAGGGCAGAGTACAGGGGCAGAATCACCTCCCTCGACCTGCTGGCCACACTTCTTTTGATGCAGCCCAAGATACGGTTGGCTTTCTCAGCTGCAAGCGCGCATTACCCGCTCACATTGAGCTTCTCATCCACTAGCACCCACAAGTCCTTCTCCTCAATCCATTCTCTGCCCAGCCTATATTTGTGCCTGGGATTGCCACAAGCCAGGTGCAGGACCTTGCACTTGGCCTGGTTGAACTTCATGAGGTTTGCATGGGCCCACCTCTCCAGCCTGTCAAAGTCCCTCTGGATGGCATCCCTTCCCTCCAGCATGTTGACCGCACCACACAGCTTGATGTCATCGGCAAACTTGCTGAGGGTGCACTCTATCCCACCATCCATGTTGTCCACAAAGATGTTAAACAGGATGGGCCCAATACAGACCCCTGAGGAACGCCACTCATCACCAGTCTCCACCTGGACATTGAGCCATTGATCACCACTGAGTGCAGCCATCCAGCCAATTCCCTATCCACGAAGTGGTCCATGGTGGATAAGGAATATCCACTGCTCTCTCTGCATCCATCACACCAGACGTCTTTCTAAAAGGCTATCATGTTGGTCAGGCATGATTTCCCCTTCATAAAGCTATGCTGATTACTCTCAATCACATTCTTGTCTTTAATGTGTTTGGAAGTGATTTTGGAAGTGACTGGAAGAAGAATTTACTCCATTAGCTTCTTATGGATACACAAGCAGCTGACCAGCCTGTAGTTCCCTGGACCTTCTTCCTTGCCTTTCTTGAAGACAGGAATGACATTTGCTTTCCTCTAGTCCTCAAGGACCTCCCCCTGATCACCATCACCTTTCAAAGGTAATCGAGAGTGGCCTTGCAATGACATCATCCAGCTCCCTCAGCACTGATGGGTACATCCCATCAGATCTCATGGACTTGTGTATGTCCAGTTTAAATATTCCCTAATTTTATCATCCTTCACCAACTGTTAAGTCTTCCTTGCTCCAGATTTTCCCACTGGGCTTATGTATTTGTGACTGCTGAAGGCAGGTCTTACCAGTAGAGACTCAGACAAAGAAGATACTGAGTTTCCTGGCCTTTCCCTACTCTTTGTGACCAGATCGCCTGCCCAGTTATCGGCCCCAACTAGGGGCCCATATTTACCCTAGCTGTCCTGCTCTCAAAATACCTGTAGAAACTTTTCTTCTTGCACTTCACGTCTTCTGCCAGATTCAAAGCCACATAGGCTTCGGCTTTCTTAAATGCAATCCTACATGCTTGGACAGTATCTCTACTCCTGTGTCACCTGCCACTGCTTCCACTCCTGCACACTTCCTTTTTATGGTAGAGTTTTGCTAGGACAAACTTGTTAATCCATGAAGGCCTTCAGCTATCTTTGCTTGGTTTCTTACTTGTCAGAGTGAGCCATTCCTGAGCTTAAAGGAGATGATCCTTCAAAAGTGACCAGCTGTCCCAAAACCCTCCTCTCCCCAAAGCCATATCCAATGGGATTCTTCCAAGCAGTACCCTGAACAGGCCAGTCAGCTCTCCTGAAGTCCAGGGTTGTGATCCTACATTTTACTTTGACACCTCCTTTCAGGACCATGAAGTCCAACATCTCGTGGTCACTGCTGCCATGGTTGCCCCTGAAGTTCATATCCCCAACCAGTTCTTCCTAGTTTATAAGTGAAAGGTCCAGTAAGGTGCCTCTCCTTGTCTGCTCCTTGGTCACCTGCGTAAGGAAGTTGTTGTCAGTGCACTCCAGAAACGTCCTGGACTACCTGTGCCCTGCTGTGTTGTTCCTCCAGCAGATACAGGGGTGGCTGAAGTTCCCCATGAGGACCAGCACCTGCAAACACAAGGTTTCTTCCAGTTTTTTGAAAAAGACCTAGCAGACAGCCACTACAACACTCATCTTGGTGTGCCCACTAATCTTGAACCAGCTGGCTCATCACCTTTCCTTAGGCAAAGTTTTGTATGTGCCTGCTACTCACTCACAAAAAGGGTGACTGTCCCTCCTTGACATCCCTGTCTGTCTTTTCTGAAAAGCCTATATCCATTCATGGCAGCACACCAGTCATGTGAGCTATCCCATGACCTCACTTCATCCCTGTTTTATTGATTATGGAGTCTCTCCTGTTCACATCATTGTGTACCATTTGCTTGCCAGCCCTGCCCACCGTTTCCTCATTTGATTGTTCCTCAGATCATTTCAGGTATGTGCAATATGAAAGAACAAATTGTCCAGCTGTGTTCCCTATACAAAACAGTATCAAAACACCTATGCAAACCACCTCAGGCTCATCATACGCAATGCAGCCCAGTGCTACAGCAAAGTCAAACCCAACACAGCAGTTACAACCTCCTGCAAAAGCAGAAGTACACAACCAGTCAAGCCCAGGAGTAAAAAGAGCTCCTCCAAAAAAAATCTCATATAACACATGGCAGAAGATTTACTTCAGTTCTAGAGGCTTATGTTGCCTCCAGCATCTCCTCTGGTGGTCTCTTCTTCAGACTATGGATTTTCCTTCCCAGGCAGTGCCTATCTAGAGTACGATCCTTTCAGATCCAAGGCAACACTGACTGGCAGTTCTGGGGAAAAAAGCTCAAAGGCGGAGCCATGAAAAATACCAGGCATCTGCTGGGTTTCCTATCCCCTCGCACATAGCCCTAAAATGTGGCAGATACCATGATGGATAAAAGCTGCTGTCAGATATTCAGAATAATCTCCTAATGCAGCTATCTAAGTTGCATCACTCCATCCTGTGATCTTTAACTCTATTCTTTTCCTGCTCAGTGGTACACAACACAAATGGCTCTGACGAGGCATGCCTATGACAATAATTTTAGAAGAACAGTTCCTTCAGAAGATACCAATGGAAGAAATTTACGCTGTCATTCCATAAAGACTGAGGTGCCAGAGCACTAGGCAACACATAGTCTTACAACAGGAGACAGTTCCTGCCTGAAGACCTCATAATCTCTTAAAATAGACACATCAGACAAGGAGAGAGGGCTACATTTTTATTCTCCATTTTACAGATGAAGAGCTAAATTCATGGCTTAGGTCACAGGAAGTCCTTATCAGAAAGAGGAGCCACATCGCAACTTCTGGGATTGCCGTGACATATCAGTCTTAAAAGAACATACTCCTTTGTGAAGTAAGGTAAAAATGCAGAATGTTAGGACTGTATCCCAGGTATAAGACTAGCTACCCCACCCACACTCAAAAAGTAAAAGTAATAACGTTGCCCATACATACCTCAAAATCCAGATAGTGATCCTTCAGTTTGTAGTCATCTACTTCCTTGCCTTTGAGCTTCTTGTCAGGAGGATAGGAGCGATGTTCAGCAAGCTCAGTGGAGATCTGCTTCAGCTTAGCTTCATGGGACTTCAGTTGTTCATCCTTCAGAAACACATTAGGCACTTAAGTGACAGAATCTAAAATATTTGATAAGCAAAGGAAAACAGAGACATCCCTGTACAATGATAAGGTCTGTTATCCCAGAGCTCTGTCCCCAATAGCTCTCTCAAAGGCATTCAAGCAAAGTGGCCAGGTTTGCAAAAAAAAAAAAACTTCAGCAGCTAGCAGATGCCACTGGGAAGGACAGCAAACCTGTCATCCCTTGCCTTGCTGAGAGCAATGGAAGCAGCTTGCTGCAGAGCATTACTGACAACATGACACTTCTGCTCTAATACATTTTTTTTTGCAAATTAATTACAGCTGTTTTAATTATGGCTGGTTTGTATGCAGCAGACCAAGGGCAGAAGGAGACAGGTGAAGACCCTGTCTCAGGTCTTTGCAGTGTAAAAGTAGTTCCTTCAGGGACAGAAAGGATGTGGAATCAGGGCCCTTTCCTTCCATTTCTGTACTACCAAATGCTTTCTGGTCTGCAGTTTCCATTTGTTCAGAACAATACAATGTTCCAGAAGAGGAAGAGGCTGTCCAATTCTCAAAAGGTATCTGCTACCAGGTTTTATCCCACTGTGCAGCTGGAGAAAGTGAGGAGCTGCTACTCCCTTTTCTAGGCAATTTCCTGTATCATAATCCCAGGTCCACTCACTTCCTTCAGTCCATCTGTCAGCTAACCTTCCCACAGCTCAGAAGGTTTCCAGCTCCTGCAGCATGGCCTTCTGGCCATTTCTAGGCTTGGATCTGAAATTATGTTTCAATTAGGTCAGTCCAAAATCAGAGATGATCATGCAAATTTCAGTGACTTAGGTAGTACCCTTAGGTAGTAGAACAACAGGTAGTACCCAACTCTGCTCCCTCATATGTACCTAGCCTCAGAGGAGGGGGTAGCTGCCAATAAGAGTCCCTCAGCAGTGTGGCTGTGCAGCTTGCAGCTTCAAGCCTAGCTCTGACATGCCTGCACTGCATTGTGAGCCACACTGGGGACTGAGCCTTTCAGCTCACTGAGCTGGAGCTGCAGAAAAGAGCAGAAAGGAGGAAAACTTCCACAGAAGATGATAGTTGAGTCCCAGCTAATCTTGTGTTTCAACTCTTTTGCAAGAGAACTGAAGAAAGAAACGTGGGATAATTTGCCTCTGCCTATACAGGACTCAAACCACTCACTATTGGCTGCCAAAAATTCTTGTTGCTGTTAGTAACTACCCTGGATCTGCTTGCTGTCTATTAGTGCCCAATCACTCTTTACTTTGTGCTGAATCCCTTGCCCCAGTGACATCCTGTTGCAGTGAGTTCTACAGCCTGATGACAGGAGGTCTTTTAGCAGCCATTAATCTGGCACTTGTAATTCCCAGGGCAGCAGCCCTTTGGAGCTTTTGTGTGTGCATGCACATTCTCAGAAAAAAAAAGGAAAAAAAAAACCTTAGTAGATCTTTTCTAGACTGATTGTTCCTTTATATATAACATTGTCACATCCCTCTTTGGTTGGACTAACCAAGATCAGACACTGATCTGCTTTTGAAAGCAAACTTGGTACAATGATCTTGTACAACCTGTCATGCCCAACCTCTCTCCCTTGCCCATGTTAGGTTCTCACTGCGTCTCGACTTCTGCCTGACCAGGAACAGGTCCTTTGAAGAAGTACTGTCCATCATGATTCAGCCCACACAAATCCTAAACAGCAACCACAGGGATTTGACAACTCGTATTTTTTTTGTCTGCCAAGTCAGAAGCAGCCTGCTGGCAGCTCTTCCACAGTGACAGATAAAAGCAGACATATTTCTGCTTGCCTTTGAATTTATCTGCTTTGAACACTTAACATTCTTCTGCCTTTAGCTAAAACAGCTTACCTTATTCCACTTTTCGTGTCTCCCCTTCTTTCAGACACAAACCACAGGGCTGTGTTCTATTTTTTTTTTCTTTCCACATTAAATGGAAACAATGAGACCAGAAAACAATGTGCTAAATGGAACAATCACACACAACAACACTGAGTAAAAAAGCTTTTTTTTCTGGTGACTGGGGGTAAATTATTGAAGCCCCATACAGTATTTTTAAAAAGGTAAGCATGAGCAAAGTGTAAAACCACAAGGATGAGACAAGTTAGCATTATTCTGTATGAGACATGTTTTACACTTTAACCCAGAACAGAAGATGGAAACTCGGTCATCACTTTGTAATAAGAAAGGCTACTGTCACAGAGAGGGAAAAAGCAGGGGCGACATAAAAAAAAAAAACCGCTCCTGTAGAGAAATGCAGATTATGAGACTGGTTTCTAAGGAGTGTTGCTAAGCTATGAAGATGGTAAAAAAAATGCATTTAAGAAGCAATCCAGCATGGGCAGATGACTTTAAAAGCTACACAAGGTTACTCATAAAGCATACATCTAGGATTGAGATCTGTCACCTCTCTGCCACTCTGTCAATCTGATCAATGCAGTCAATATTGTGTTTCTGCTGGTGCAGGAGGAATTGCTGGCATGCATTACAGCATCCAAAGTACACATCGCCATGGGCACAAGCATCAAACACAGCCAGTCTCAAACAAGCAGAAGTGGGTGGGTTTTTTTTGTGCAAGAAGTAGTAGAGCTGTGCAACTCCCTGCCTCAGGAAGTTGCAGAAGATAAAATGTTATGTGATCACAAGGGGAGACCAAAGACATTAATGTAAGAACAGTTTATAAATATACATTAAACAGGAAATCTCTGAGCTGATAAGGGTTGGAGTCTGGAAAAGCATTGTGGGAGAAATATAATTGATGTCTGCCTGATGCATCAGCTTTCACCTTTTATCATCCCAATATGCCAAAGATTAGGAGTACGTCCATTTCCTCTGAAATGAGTGGCAATAAACACTCAAATTTAAAAAAAAAAAATCAGTCAGACAGGATTTGAAATACCCTCTCCAGAGTGACAATCACAGGATGAAAATTCTGTATCTGGGACTAGGAACACTATTGATTGTTTCTTTTCTTCAAAAATATAAAACAATTATATTCAAGTCGGCTCCTTCTCTACCTCCACTTCAAATCTTGCATCAGGAAACAAGCAGAGATTTACCATGCAGGCCTCCTTCTCCTAGGAATGCTAGTGGGAACAGCCACAAAACAATGCCAACGACCACCATCCAGTCTCTAGCCAACCAGAGAAATTGCCATCACTTACCCTCTTAATAAAACAGCTCACCTGAGATAGCTTCGTTGTGGTGGCTGGCAGGAGTGGGCGACTGAACTTCTTCTGAGAGCCAATTGCGGCTGGAAATGGCGGTGCGGAGAAGACGGCAGCCACACAGTTAATCTTGTTGATCCAGGTCTGCATTTCTTCTTGGCTCCTAGGGAAGAAACACATATTAAGCATCTGTTGACTCAGCCTCCTCTACCTCTTTCCCACTCCTTCAATAGCATTTTAAAAGCAAGAATAACCAGAACTGGACAAGTCTTACAGTCTGCTCAGTCTTCTGGTCTACCTGCAAGCAGTTAGTGTCAGGTATCTCAAGTCACAGGCTGGCTTGTGATTAGCTCCATAACTCACCCTAGCATGCATCTTTTCCTAATCTAATCCAAAGGACACAGGTGACAGAGCCAACCAATGCCCTGATTCAGACATATGTTCTAAGGTCTCAGCTGTGCTGGACACCACAGATCTCTAGGAGGGTTCACATGGATATCAGTAGAAAAGGACTCATGCACAAGACTGATGCACACGTTTTTAGTGTCAGAAGAAAAAGGCAGGTCATCTGTTCTGTCTGGATATCACAGCCTGAAGACTTTAATCAAATTATTCTTGTATTAAGCAGTAACTTTGTTTCTGACAAAAGCGTATCTTCTAGAGAGAGATCCAGCTAGGATCTGATGACATCAGGAGACAGACAATCCAAGACTGCCTTTGGTCATTTGTTTCAATGATTAATCACCCTGACTGTTAAAGGTTTGTGCCTTGTTTCCAAATTGAATTTCCTGCGACTTCAGCTTCCAGCTGCTGCACCTTGTTACGCCTTTCTCAGCTAGATTTAAAAGCCTCTTAAAACCTGATGTTTCTTTATCATGAACTACTTGTGCAGTCTTATCAAATCACTACTTAATTTTATTTCTGATCAAATAAACAGATTTAACCTCTTAAGCCTCTGCTTTAACCTGTCCATGCATGAATTTACCCCTCCCTTCAGCACCGCTTTCTTTCCTGAATGACTGCCACAAATCAGAAGAGAGCACTTACTGGGCTTGGAAAAGCAGGACCCTCCAATCCGCTGTTTTAAGCTTGAGGACATTGGGTTTCTTCTCATAGTCTGTTGCCTTGGATGCCAGCGCATGATGCACACTAACTGCATTCTTCAGGTCTTCCTCTGACAAAGCCTTTTCAGGCTTATATTCATCCTGTAGGAGTTAACAGGGGAAAAATGGCACCTTATTTATCCATGTGCTACTCCTTTTTCCTTAACCTAGGAAAAAAAACTTGTTCCACACTCATGAATAGTATTCAAGTATATGAACTGAATGCAACCTGACTTAAGCACTTGTGGTTTCCACTACCTTTAACATGTTTTCCTTTCTCTTTCTTTCTTTCATTTCAATCTCCTTGCAAGGCAGAGAAGTAGTTCCACTACCTGCTTGACAGGAAGAGGGGTGAACAGGGAGCATTTGACTATCACAACAGCTGTGGACTATTTGTCTTCATTTCAGGAATCCTTCATGGCCAGCTCCCCACCTCCACTGCTCAGCTGCTGATTCCTGCTTGGGTTCTCAGCATCCGCTGCTCGATTTTTACTTTTCTCAAACAACTACCTTTGTGTGTCTTCCTAAGCAGGCCCTCACACAGTGGAGAAGCCTCCAGAAAGAAGCCTTGTTAGTCTTCACAAAGCAAATATAGCAACTTCCTTTTAATCTCTTTGCTCAGGGTCTGCAAATGGCAAGCACAGCCTCGTCCATGTTTTTAACACAACAGTACCACTCCTAACATCAAATGACAAAAGCAGGCAGTCAAACTCCTCTATCTTGCAAGTGTCAGCCTGGGAGCAGTCTTTGATCTCCTGAGTGACAGAAGCTGGATTAGGGCACAATCATGCTGTAGCCACAATTTCAGTTTAAAGCCCACCTGACTGTAAATGGCTTGGGAAATCCAGGAGTTTTTTCAAGGGAAAGTCACTTGCCAGCAATTCTGCATATGCAGTTTCTGAAGGAGAGGCCAAAGCAGTCTGCAATTTACTCCATTTCTCCCCTTTAGTACATAGACTCATAGAATGGTTAGGGTTGGAAGGGACCTACAAAGGTCATCTAGTCCAACTCCCCTGCAGGGAGCAGGGACATCCCTGACTAGATCAGGTTGCTTAGAGCCTCATTCAGCCTGGCCTTGAATGTTTCCAGGGATGGGGCATCCACCACCTCTCTGGGCAACCTGTGCCAGTGTTCTAAAAGTTTCACTGTAAAATTTTTTTTTCCTAATATCTAATCTAAATCTAACTCCCTCTATTTTGAAACCATTACCCCTTGTCCTATCACAAGAGGCCCTACTGAACAGTCTCTCCTCATCTTTCCTGTAGGCCCCCTTGAGGTATTGGAAGACCGCTATAAGGTCTCCTTGGAGCCTCCTGTTCTCAGTCTCATCTGAAACACCCACCAAGGGAGGGGGAGTGATGGCTGCAAAACAGAGAAATAATTCCTTGCAGGCAAGATAACTGTGGATCCCTCCACTTGAACACAAGAGTTATGAGATGGGGTTTAGCAGGCAACAGAGTGCAGGATGCAGAGCATGTGCAGGGGCAGCACTAGCTTAAACACCCAGAGAGGTGCCCACCCCAGAGAAAAGCTGGTTAATGTGCATGAATTGGTTTACAGGGCTTATCTGGCAGTACACAGGCCAGGGTTGCAGCCAGAGGTAAGGACACCACTGACAAAGGCGTCTGTGCTCTCAGCCAAGCTGGGTTTGGTCAGGGTTCTCCAGGATGAGTTTCAATGGATGGGGGGTCAACCAGCTGTGGTAACCACCTCCCAGAAGGGAGGACAAAGCGTCCTGCTCCTCTGCCATGTCTCAGCCTCCCCCAGAGGTCCAGATAGTGCAGGCCCAGAATTTGCTGCTGCTGAGACACTTCACCAGAGGAAATTAACCAGCAATACTGTTGCAGCTTCATTGCCCACTTGGAACCAGACAAGGGCACAACCCACCACGTATCTGGCAGGCCTAGCACAAACGCAGAGCACTGCTGCACAGATGACCAGAGGGTAGCCTTCAACCTAAACATCTGTGACATACAGGATTTTCAAGGTCTGGCAGTGAGCGAAGCCAAATGTCCTTCCTGTATCATAGCTTGAGTCCCAGCAAGCTTTGGAGGGATGTCTATATAATGATGGACTTTGCCTACTCCTGCTTAGGGCACTCTCCAAACCTTCCTCTAGGAAGATTTGGGAAAGTCCCTGGCTGAAGGACAAGAACTGGAGGCTGTCCAATGTCTGGCTCAGCCGCATCTTGAAGATGGAGGAAGCAAGCCCCTAGGTCAAGCTTCTTCCTTCACGGGTTCAAAAACTGATTTATCTGGTGGTAGTTTGGGAAGAAATAACTGGCTCCACTGTCCAGGGAGACTGGGAAAACTTCAGGGCCAGGAAATGAATCTAGACAAGCCTTAGAAACATGATATTCTGTCTTTCCTCAAGTTACTGCCTAGAGACGGTATCAGCTATTGCCTTGCCTGTTGCCTCCCAGCTTCCTCTGTGAGAAGCATCCAATGTCCACAACCCGCTCTGGTGTCTAAACCTGTTCCAGAAGAACTCCACATTTGGGCAGCCACAGAAGCAGTCCTGGCTGAGAACCCCTCCTTACCAACAGAGACCATTCATGATAATTCTTGCTAATCCCACCAGATCAACTGGCTGCAATCTACCTTGACAGCTGCGGCTCTGTCAGCTTCTCCAAAGGCACTGATCAGCATACCGGAAATGTCTCCGCATAGTTGGCCAGCCTCAGAGAAAGCCGGGAGGATGTGAATGTGCTGTCAAAATTCATCCTCTAAGGCCTCCAACTGTTTTCAACTGTCAAAGATATGGATATTCCTGCTAGGGGAGCAGGAACATCCATATCTCCTTCACCATCAAGGACAGCACGTGCTCTGATGTGCGAGTGTCAGTGTGGAGGCTGAGCTCAAATGGAAGGCAGCTTACTAAAGTTACATCACGACAGTGCCAAGAAATATATGAGGAGCCAGAAAAGAACTGTGATCTCTCTATCAGCTGAAGACTGATGTGAGTGCTGCACACAATGCAACGACATGCTGAATTCATCTTTCTCAAACTCCCGGAGAATGATTTTCCAACATCCTGTTGACCTGGAGTCAGCATGTTTCTAAATCCATTTTTGATAGATCAGAGAATGGTATTTGGCTTTTTATCAGTCAGTGTACTGTGGGTGGATAACTTTGCTCAGCTGCACGTGATGGCTGCAAAATTCTTTTTCAGAAAGTCTCATCACTGAACACTTTACATCATTCTAGCCTTTCTCTCTTTTTTTTTTCCTAATATTTTAACAGAGAAAACACATTTGAGAAAAGTTATATAAAAAATACCTGAAAGCCTGCAAGATTATAAAGTGTGCCACATCAAAGAGCAAAGATCCTGCAAACCTCAGAGAAGAGTCCAAACAAAACATGAAGGTCCATGTCCTGCACTGCTTGCCCAGAAGAAATTTCTAGCAAGTAAGTGAGGTCAGCCTTATGTCCTCTCCTTATAAGCCTCTCTTCTGTACGCACATCACATCCCATGTCAGTCTAGTGAACAGACATTCTGTCAAGCTCCTACTTCACAGTTTCCTCTTGCTACAAACAGAGGGCAGGAAATTAACCTTGGCCTGAGGATGCCCAGAGACAGGGCCAACATCTCAAACATGTCAAACCTCTCATTTTATATAATACTGTGCAGGCATGTTTAGTGAATTGTGAATGCTTCCACTGAGCCCCTCTGGTAGTCTCTGTGCTCACTAATTTAGAAACGATCTCTCTTAAATCATTCATTTAAAAATAAAACAATATGCAGCACACGAATTAGCACTGGAACAGTTCCAATGGAAAAAAAAAATAAAATGTCGGTATGGAGTCAAGACTGCCCAGACAAATTCCCCAGTAAATCTCAAGTGACCATCACTTACACACCACTCTCATACGTGGACTTTGACAGCAAAACGAGGAGAACTGGACTGATATGCAAACACAATGGCAGCAGAATTGAGATCACACTGCCCACTGGGGAAATCACAGCTGCTATTAAACAATTAATATTTATATTACAGTAGTGTCTTGAGGGAAAAGCTGAGTTACAGATAAACACAGAAAGTAATAGTGCAGAAGTTTGTACGTCTTTGTGTGTATACAGCACCTAGAACAGTGAGATTTCTCTCTCCCCTGCTTGAATAGCACTCAGTGCAATGAAACCATCATCAAAGATATTACTTCCACAGATATATAGATAATACACAGATAATGAGAGAAAGAGGGAAAATGTGTCTGTGCTTATGTGAATGCACCCTGCTGTGTAGCACTCCATAATCAGGAGAGAAGGGAAACAGAGGCAAGGAAATCATTTTCTCATGACTACTGCCAGAGCTAAGCATTTCTACAAAGAAATCAAGCTGTACTAAAATGCTCCTGAAGTTTCTGAAATTAGGATAATTTCAGTCTCCTGGTATACTGCAAAAGGAAACAACAGCTCAGTAACTTTTACTACAACAGTTTGGTCTAGCTGTGTATTTTAAAAGCCTGGCACCCTCAGCTTCTGCGATACCACCTCGCTAACAGAGCAAAGTTTATATCAGGGCTGAAGTAAAGCCCTGCTGGACCTTCTGGGGCTGAAGAGAAATCAGAGGATGTTTCACAGCTGCAGCATGAGGTATTGTGGCTGAGCAGGGGCCAGAGGCACCCTAGGAAGGCTCACAGCTGCCCCCTCACTCTGGGAATGAGTCACTTCCCATCAGGACCCTCTGTTAACCTTTTATGGCACTAAAGTAAAAGCCTTGCTTGTCTCTGTGCTCCTATAGAATGGATTCAATGCAAGTGTCTTCAGGACCAAGTGGGAGAGTGCAGCTTTGCAGAGTAACCACCCTATAATCACTGAATTCAAGTGCTGTGCCAAGTACAAGACACACAAATAACAAACAAATAAGAACAAGAACTCCAGCAAGGCTTTTCATTCTGCAAAGATTTAGTCAGATATGAAATTACTCTCTTGTTCTCAAAAGGATGGAGGGTGAGAGTGGGGAAAGGGTGAGTGTGGGGAGAGCATAATTCTGTAGAAAATTTGTATACTACCTTGGCATCTCTACATTTTGTCAAACAGGAAGCATTTTAAATAAATATGCCAGTGATACTCATGAAAGTATTTTAAGACTCTAAAATACACAGCATCTCCAATTTCTTCCCCTTGAAAGCTTATTAATCCCCCCACAAAGATGAAATAAGAAATTAACTAATGTGTCATGGACAATGAGCCTTCTTACTTCTTAGGGAACCACACAGTCTTTTGAAACAAACACTAAAGATGACTTATTTCAGAAGTCAAAGCAAGTGACTCCCTTTCACCCAGGAAAGGCAAGTACAAACCTGCCATGAAGGCCACTTTAGTAAAATCTGAACCTGCTGCCAGCAAGAGGACCAGAGGGAAGGCTCAGCTGCGATTCAGAAGACTCTGTTCTAGTCTCTTGCACTGGCTTTGAGCATGTCACATCCAACTTCGAGCCCAAATCTTCCATCCAGACTGCAGATTGTTTTGTCTGTTTCAGGATTTTAGCCCTCTCAAAAAGGCACTGCAGTCAGAGCATCCACCTTGTAAACCTCATGCTGTAAGAATCTGATCAAAACCACTCTCTCTCTTCACAGAGACTATCCAGGTTGGCCCCAATGAAACCATCAGCTTCACAAAGTGTGTTGGGTTTGTGCAGCAGGGGAGGTTACAGTGGTGGCTTCTGTAAGAAGCTGCTAGAAGTTTCCCCTTTGTCCAGTGGACTGGGCTGGCTCCAGGGTGGACCCTCCACCGGCCGGGGCTGAGCGAGTTGGCGAGGGTGATAATGCCTCTGTGATAACATATTTAAGAAGTGGAAAAAAAAGAAAAAAAAATTACAGAAACGGGGCCAGAGGGGGGTAGGCACGGGCCTTGCCGGCCTCATCCTCAGGCTTCCTGTCAGGCAGCTGTCTGGGCCTGGCCCTACCAAGAGAAGGGAAGGGAAAGAGGAAAAGGGGAAAGAGGGGAAAGAGGGGAAAGAGGGGAAAGAGGGGAAAGAGGGGAAAGAGGGGAAAGAGGGGAAAGAGGGGAAAGAGGGGAAAGAGGGGAAAGAGGGGGAAGAGGGGGAAGAGGAGAGAGGGAAAGAAGAGTGAAGAGAGAAAAAGAGAGAATAAGAGAGAAGAGAAAAGGGGATATGTGTGAGAACATAAGAGGCATCTGCCTGAGCCGAATGTGAAGGATTGAGAAGAACGGCTGCAGACGCCAAGGTCAGTGAAGAAGAAGAGGGAGGAGAAATGCGGCTCCTGGCCTCGGCCCTGCAGCCCGAGGTGAAGACCATGGTGAGGCCGGCTGTGCCCCTGCAGCCCATGGAGGCCCACGCAGGAGCAGAGATCCACCTGCAGCCGGTGGAGGACCCCACGCCGGGGGAGGTGGATGCCTGAAGGAGGCTGTGGCTCGTGGAGGGCCCGTGCTGAGGCAGCCGTTCTGGAGAGACTGTACCCCGTGGAAGAGATGACCCATGCTGGAGCAGTTCATGAAGGACTGCAGGCCATGGAGGACCCCACGCTGGAACAGAGGAGGAATGTGAGGAGCTCCGAGGAGGAGGAGGAAGGAGCAGCAGAAACAATGCATGATGAACTGACCGTAACCCCCATTCCCTATTCCCCCTGTGCCACTCGGGGCTGGAAGAAGGCGTTCCAGTCAGGAATTAAGTTAAGCCTGGGGAAAGGGAAGGTGAGGGGAAGGTGTTCTTAAGATCTGTTTTTTCTCTCATTATCCTACTTTGGTTTTATTTTTAATAAATTGAATTAGTTTCCTCAAGTCAAGTCTGTTTCACTCATAACGGTAACTTGAATGATCTCTCCCTACCTCAAACCTTGCGCTTTTTTTAATATTACCTCTCCCTTGTTTCCTTGGAGGGTAGGGAGGGCGAGTGAGTAACTGCCGTACCTTGTTAGTGAGGCTAAACTATGACAGAAAGCCACAGCAGGTGAGGAGGGAACAGCAGTATGTGCTTGAACCTGCACTCCCAATAGCTGCAAAACACAGTGGAAATGTAAAAAGGCTTTCAAAGCATACTTCTGCAATACAGGGCAGTCTGGACAAACATCACCTATTTAATGAATATTTCACCTACATTGGGGGGCAAAAAGCCTTAACAATCTACTTAGCTACCATTATTTGATTTTGACAGTTCTCACTCATATGTTGCATTTCACATTTCAAGAGTATAGTTAAAACTGTATTATAGTATATTTAAGTTTATGCCAAAAGACTTGAAGGGGTTTCAGCTGACTTTTTTTTCTTTTCTTTCAGATTTCTTGCTGTCAGGGAGCAAAGTTTCTTAGAAACCAGTGTCTCAATTTTCTTTAGGGAAAAAAAAAAAAGTATCCTCTTTGTCTTCAGTTTTGCTGTGGAGCAGAAGCTGCAGATTTCTACCAAGGCCAAGCTGCCTTTCAATTGTTTTGCAGCAAGTCTTGCAGGCATTGCAGAAAAGTGTACTACGAATAGATGGGAAAGGAGGACAGCCCTACAGGGGGGGAAGTCATACATATGAAATGCAATATTAAAAGCAGCCTAGAGGAAAGAGTGCAAGACAGAGAGATGGTGCACATATGGATGGGGACAATGGAACTGAACTTGAAAGTGTGGAAAGGGGGAGGGTGTCAACGAAAGGATTCATACCTGAATGTCTGTGTAAACAGGGTAGGGGACAGAGAGAGCAGCTACAGTGTGTGCCAGAGGGAAAGGAGCCTGGAGGTGGGCTGTAAGGGCAGAGAGGATGCCTGCTGCTTTATCACTCTTGAATTAGTTTCCAAAAGACAGTGATTTCCCCTACCTTCTGCAAGTACAGGACTGTTCCCTTCAGCACAGCATAAAAGGTTTTCCAGCCTCGCTTTCCCCGGGGAGCTGCAAAGAAAACAAATGAAAACCCATTTAACTCAGATCCATTTTTAAACTTTGTCTAGGCAACAGGAGAGCTACATTAGTCCTGTGTTAAACCTCCTTTGTACTCTCCTTTTCAAAGGACAATGCAACTCAGTACAGTGCCTGAACATACCTGCTATGTGAAAGAGTAATAAAACAACCCTGACGATAGCGCTGGACTGGATCAGAAGGGAACAGCAGCATTGCAGAAAGCAGGCCAGAGAGATCTAGTCTTTGTGCTCCTGCAGGTAGGCGGACACTGCCCCTACATAGCTAGGTCTGAGCTCTGTGCCGTAGCAGTTTTCAGGAGGAATCAGCCTTTCTCCATGTCACAGCAAGCTGGTAGGCAGAGCTCAGGACCAACAGGACACTGCTCAGAAAGCAGTGCCTCTCAAGAACATCCTTCCCCTTTGCTGCTGCTGCACACCCGAGTTGGCACTGAGTGGTCAGATGGCTTCTTGGTCCCTTCCTCTCTTCCTGCAGCTGCAGTGGAAGCCAAACAAGAGAAAGGAGAGGGGAGCCAAAAAAAATCATAGGGAAAAAAAAAAATCACCGCTCAAGAAACCTAAAGATGAACAGTTATAGATTGAAGAATGTAACAGAGACAACATTTCCAGCCCACAAATTCCTAGAAACAAGCAGTGTTGGGGGGTGGAAAAGGAAAAGAAAAAAAAAAAAGGGATTCAATATGAAGGCTCCCATTTGAAATTCAGCTGCAATAAAGCAAGAGAAGGCACAGGATGTACGGTCACAGTGCCAGAGACTAGAAGCCTGCACCTAAGCTCACTCTTGACCAAGCACGCACCACTGAACAGCATCCACTTGCCTCTGTACTGAAATTAGTAATGTATGCACGACTAAAGCATCACCCTCAGAAAGGCATCCCGTTCTGATCTGAAGATAGCAAGTGATGGTGAAGAGGTTATTAGTCCCTTGCTCCAGAGGTTTTATCATTCTCATCTCACATGATGGGCCTTATTTCTAATTTGCATTTGTTTGGTTCAGCTTCCAGCCACTGGCCCCTACTCCATCCTCCTCCTGGAGGCGGCCTAAGTGCTTTAGCCTTTAGTACTCCTGTCCTGAGAAAATACATGTAGTATGCTAGCACATCACTTCATTAGCAATCCTGCACAAGCTGATCTCTGTGCTGCAACAGCTCCATTAGGAAATGAAATATGAAAAGTTCTAATTAACTTTAAAAAAAATCAGTTTCATTCTATTTGCAGATCGGAGCTCAGAACACAACTTTTTCAAGACTTGCATGACAATGAGAGACAGACCTCTAAGATGTACAGGAACTTCTGAAAACACGGCCCTAATTACATTACTCATAAAAGGATTATCCCCAAATGCCAACATCCAGTGTGCTGAATAATGAGCAATTCTGATTACTTATAATTAAATAAATAATTTAATAAAGAAACTAGATACAATTATTTATTAAGCTTAAATAAACAAAAGTTGAATAAAGAAAAACCTACTCAGAGCATCCAGTCATCACAAAGAATGAGGTCAGCTAGATTTCGACATCTCTGTTTGGATTTAGTTGTCAAGCTTTCAGCCTCCAGCTTGAAAACACCAACCTCCAATTGTACCTTGCAAATTACACTAGCAAAACATGTGAACATGTGAACATGAACATGAAGAGCTTAGTCCAGCTAGGAGACAGTTGCAGTTACTGGAAACCCATCACAAAGTCGGAATTTGCCTTCAGGATTCTGCCCAACAGTGTGAACCATGAGTAGGCGATCATCAACGACGACTGGGGAAAATACAGATGCTCTGAGTAGTCTTTACTGTTTCCAGGATCAATAGAAAACAAACAAATTAAGTTAGTTAGACCAAATAACAAAACATACACAGGTGAATGAGAGGCATTCGATAATTAGTGCACCACAATTTGAAGTAGGACAAAAAGGAAAGAGGATAATTAAAGTAAGAAAGAGACATAGCAGTATTATTACAAAAAAGGGCCAGGGAGGAACTGTATGGAATAAATCTGCCTGTTACCAAAAGCTGATAAACTTCATTGTGTATGTGATCCAAGGCTGGGAAAGTAGGGAAGTGAATGGTTACAGCATCTTCCAAGCAGAAATAAATAACAGTCTTTCTTTAAAGAAAGACCCAGAGGGGAGGGGAGATATGAAACAATCTGGTGTCACATAAGAAAAAGGAGAATTACCAAACTACTACAGAACAGCTACTGTAATTCACTTGAAATTGTTTTCTCTTCTGTAAATCATGAGATTCATTTTCTTTTAGCACAAAAGATTCACATTGTTTTGCTGTAACACATTATTCATTAGGCTCATGCATTAGAGCTGCTGCAAATAGGACTGAACATTGTAAATCCCGGCCTAATAGTGAGAGTGTGATAATCCAATTGCGGCATTGTTTGTTATTGCTGCAATTTCCTCTAATGAAGGAGCACTATTTGCCTTGAGAAGCACATGGGCTCATCTAAATGGCACTGTGCAAAGATAACAAGAAAATAAGACATTAAGAGTGAAAAATACTCACTTTTCTTTCCGTCCATATCCGCATGGATTTTCCGAGCCAGAAATCCAGTTTTATACACAGCAGCATTTGGGTCATGAGGGATATCCAGGAATGGATTATTTGAGTTGCCAATTCGACTGACAGCCTTCATCTGGTTCCCATTATCCTTTTCATCTGTACCGTCTGCATGAGACTTTTTCTTCTCTTCTTCGTCTCTTAAAAAGCAGTGGAAACAAGCATCAACAAGAGGCGGACCAGCGAAGTTTCATTTCAGTAATTCTTACATGCTTCTTACCGAAACATACCTCTCTCTTTATAGAGGCCCCTATTTTGAGAGAAACCTAGACATGTACCAAAACATAGTTGGATTACAAGTAAAGCTTCAGTTCACCTACTTCACCAGCACAGGACATAGGAGCCAGTTTTCAAAAAAGCCCAAGTTTCCCTTTTATAGTCTCAAAAGACAGGATTTCAAGGGTGTTCTGTGTCCTCCAGCTTCACCTATTTTTAATTCCACTTATCTGAGTGGTAAAATGGAAAATATTTGCCTGCTGGGCTCTCCTGAAAAATCTCCAATTTCTTCATGAGTTCACATGTAGATGAAATGAATTAGATTACTACATCACTTTGGCTTATCCCTTAACTTAGCATATGAAACATAGACTCTACCTTCTTTTCTTTATTTTCCTCCATAGACTAGCATAAAAGTAGTAATTTAAAAATAAAAACTACACTAGGTGAATTATGTTTTCTATATTTTAGAAACAAAATGGTGCTCAAAATGTTACTTATTAGGGCAATGTATTCAACACAGTTCTTGGGGACAACAATGCAACCCATTTCTGCAAGCCACAAGCACTGCTTGACTAATAAATGCCTTTTTGCTCGTTACAGTCAGAGGCAAAAAGGTACCAGGCAACCTAGAAAACAAAGGATGTCCATCAGAAGACTAGGATGATAGTTTTCAGAGAAAAAGAGGCCCCTGAATCTAAGTGGATGGTGTACATGGAGGAACTACAGTTAGTGTCAGATTACAGAGCAGCCCTGTGTCCTTTGAAGTTGCACAAGATATTTCCCTCCAGGTAACCAGGAAAGGTGTGTCAGGGAGGATGAAGGCTGTCATTGGAAAGTCGTGGTAGTAATGCTTCTCCTAAGACCAGAACCTGATTTAAAAAAACCCAAAACATTATCACTTAAGTGTAATGATGGCTAATAGAGGGGCTAGACTTTAAGTTGCTGCGTCTCACTGGACTCAGACAATCAGCAGAGAGAGCAAGCTCAGGCAGACCTTCCAATTACATGCACACATTCAAAGGTGTATATCAGACGAGGATTAGCAAGGCCTATTTCTGTCCAAAAGCTCCTTTTGGGGTACCATACGACATATCTGCATATGGGAACGACCATCCAAAGAAATGTCCTCCAAGAACTGCAGGCTAGAATGACAATCTGTGTTTTCCTGTTCTCTGCTGAAATGATCTTCTGGGGAATAACTTAGTTTGAGGAGATAAAAGGATAAGAGACTGGTCTGACAACAAGGAAACCAAATCCAGAGTCAAGGAGGCTGTATTAGTGAACTCAGCAGTGTCGGAGAATGTTCCCAGGCATCTGACTTTGATCACCTCATATTACTTTGTGCTTGGCATGGTCTCAGCCCAGCACACTCCCAAACAATTTCCAGACACTGTTTAGGAATTGACATAGTGAAGGACCACTCCAACAGGCACTACAGGGGCAAGGATCTTCTTTTGGAGGGTAAGAGTTTTCAACAGTATGGATATGGACGCTACACATTGACATTCAGCCTGAGAGTCACACAAAGGTGCCAGACATTTGATTTAGTTGTACAGATATAGACAAAGTGGTGCATCATACCTTCACGGCGTTGTCTTGCAAGATCTCCTGATTAAGAGGAACAAAACTTTTACCTGAAGACCTGATTCCTGCAAGGGAGAGCAGTCCTTGCATCCTTCAGCCTATTGATAAGTGTTTTCCCACTCCAGAACAGAGATCTGCAAGAAACTTTTTGTTGGTCAAAGCAATAAGGATTTCTTCATGTGTGCTTTGGTTGAAGCCCTCTCCCAATTGAAAAAGAGTAGGAATTCCTGACAATTATGAGTGTCCCCAGCCTTTCTGTGGCTACTACACAGTAAATGTGGTAAGTTTGTAAATGTAAAGCTGCTGGCAAGTCTGGACCATTGTGTGACATGTGTTTCTTAGATATATGTCCATTCCAGGAGCGAACTCTCTCAACACAAGTCTGTGGTACCTAATCCAGACTAAAGTCTCTTATAGGGTACAAGCACTTGGGCTGATTTGTCACACAGAAGTGCTTTGTGAATTCTGAGATCTCAACCAAGGACAGAGTGGATTTGTCCTTGTCAGCAGAGACCTACTGCAGCAAATGGAGATCTGGGACTCACTTATTCAAATACTTGATGTGGCTTCAGTGGTCAAGCATAAGAAGAAAGCAGGACAACTGGGAGGAGTTTCCAAGTAGCTAAGCAGTTATTAGCCTGTGCTTACCTACCCTCCAAAGTTGTCTGAACAGATAGGTCTTGGATAGGCTTTATCAAGGATATAACAATCTGAGTGTACTCCTCACCAGTCTTTAGGGTATGATTGCAAGAACGAAGAGCTGCAGAAAATTCAGCTGGCCTCTGGATACATACATACACCCAAAACCTGATATTTGAAACCCTAGTCTGTGGGGGGCGCAACTACTTCCTAATACTCAGATGGCTCTCACAGATTATTCAAGTCGTGTAACATCCTAGCGTGAAGGCCTCCAGGGATGCGGGGGTAAGAGTCAGTGGGTGGTGTCTCTGTGCAGGTATAGGTATGTTCAGAGTTAAAGATCTAGTGTCACACAGACAGAGCTCAGGTCTTTGTCAGGGCCAGGCTTGGTGCTTCTTCTTTCCATTTGATACAGGAAACAGCACATTCCTTGTGCCTTTGCAGAAAAAAACCCCACACGGATTCCAACATAACTTTTGTTGTAGCAAAGCATCATAATGACGGTCCACTTAGGTTTGCAGAAGTCTTAAGACATCTTTGATAAGCAGATGGAGACCATTCCTGGCTCTGGGTGTGGAAGCGATTCCTTTAGTGACCCCTCTCTGACAACTGAAAGGGGCTGATGGCTGTGAACCCTCTTGTAGGTCCCACTTGCTGTCCACAGAAAGTGGGATCTACTAGTGTCTCTGCTCTGCAGGGTACTGCTGACAGGGGAAGACTATCACCTGTAGAGTTTCTCCAAGACTCTGCTTGCAGCACATGATATTTGGAAGGCTTCCCAAAACAAGGTGCTTCAGTTGCCGTTCCCTTAGTTTGTCTCCTTGGAAAGCGACCTGTAGACAGAGCAGTAATGCGGGCACTGGCTGCCCATGAGAACCAGCACATCAAAGCAAGGATCTGCTTGCTGTACCACCTGGAGACATAGCATTGAAACAGCAATGTTTTCCATCCCAAATGCATGATCACTGAAAACTAGACAGAGTTTGCCTCTTATTCTTAAATAGGCATATTTGAAAACCAAGCAAAAATGCAGATGTTGTCATTTTGGTGAAGAAATATATTTTTGCCTCTTCCCAAAAAGACACTATACAAGAAAGCCTCATTTTTTATCTTCTGGGAGAAAACCAACATCTAGTTCTCTCAGTAACAAAAACATTTCTGTAAACACTATAGTCTGATTTGAGGCTCTGCCTCGGAAAATTTAGAAGTCACTAAGCTGGAAAGACAGGGTCAAGCCCTTCATTTTTAAAAGTCTGTTTCATCTCTGCATTTGTTCAAATAGAAAACTTACATTACATGACATGGCAGAAGGCTGGGTTTATCCATTTAAAAATTGGCATTTAAAAAAAAATCAGATTTGTAACATAATTATATGAACCTGTGGAACTGACAGCATCTGTATATAATTGACTTGAGAAACCAGTGGACAGACGTTCTGCCATCCTTCCCAAAGGGAAGAGAGAAGAAAGGAGAGCCAGGTGATGACCATTTGATTCGTCCCTAAAACCAATCATGAAGTTACAAACAGGGAACATCCTAGAACTTGGAAGATGAAGAATTAATTACAGTAGAGAGAGATATCTTGGTTTGACCTAGAAAAGGTGAGCTTCAGCACAGATGTCTTTATAACCACCCCAGTCTCAGCATCATAGTTTGCCGCAGGAAAAACAGAAAAGATTTGGCAGTAGCCCTTTCCCACCATTACCACCTCAAAGATCTATTTTGGTTTGTCTGGAAGGAGGTGATTTTTCAGTGCGGTCCAGGAAAAAAAGAAACAAAAAAAGAATATACCGTGTCCATATCTAAACCATTCTGGAAAGAAAACTGTATCATCAACTAGTCAAAAATCAAGTGAGTCTCCTGAAAACTACACTGTCCTGCTGAGAGAAAGCTTTCAGGATACAACTGGCCCAAATGCAGCAATTTTCTAAGCAGCACTTTGGGATTTCATATGTTAATTCTAGATCATCATTCAGCCTATTTTAAGATTATGATTTTATTGTTCCTATCACCTTCAACAGGAAGTAGACATAACATTACAAACAATGGAGAACAATAACATTTACCACCACATTTCCATGTAGACATCATGCAAACAAAATATATCTAGCTCTGGCGCCTTTGAAATAAAATTATTTTTTCTTCTCCAGCTTAAAGCTGACTGTGATTGGTGCAAAAGCCAAAGGAAGAGAAAAATTTACAAAACCTGGGTCACAATATTATAGACAATGGGAGCTAAGAGATGTTAAGAGGTCAGCTAATCCATCTCTCTGCTTCTAAGGCTCGATTGACTCTTCCTAACCCGTTCTGGACAGAATAACAAGTTCATAAAAACCTTTAGTGAAAGCACATCCATAGCTCTTCCAGGCAAACCTATGCCCTGGTTTAAAAGACTTGTTGCTAGAAAGCTTTTTTCAATGTTGAACCCAGACTTCCCTTGTTTCAAATTTAAGCCCATCCATGATGGGTGTGAAGAATAATTCACTGCCTTCTCCTCTGCAACAGCCTTTACACATTCTAAAAAAATACACTCAGGTCTCTCTCCTTAGTGTTCCCTTTTCCAACTAAACAAACTCAACTCTTATTCTCACCACTCATGTTTACAGGATCTTTAATTCATTTCATCTTATGCGTGATGCCAGGGTTGAAGAACACAAGATTACCATTTGAGTATGAAAAAGAATCTCATAGAAATATCAAGTCTCTCAGGAAAATTTAAGCAGCATAAGAAATTATCACACAATTATTGGGGCTACATGCACTCCAGGGGTGGTTCCAATTACTTCAGTACACTGAAAACAGGACACACTGGGACTGACGTTCCTTAGGGGCCGGTATTAGGCCCAGCCCCGTTTAACATCCTTGTCAGTGACATGGACAGTGGGATACAGTGCACCCTCAGCAAGTTCACTGATGACACCAAGCTGTGTGGTGCAGTCGACATGCTGGAGAGAAAGGATGCCATCCAGAGGGACCTTGACAAGCTGGAGAGGTGGGCCCATGCAAACCTCATGAAGTTCAGCCAGGCCAAGTGCAAGGTCCTGCACATGAGTCAGGGCAATCCTAAGCACAAATACAGGCTGGGCAGAGAATGGATCGAGAGCAGCCAGCCCTGAGAAGGACTTGGGAGTGCTGGTGGATGAGAAGCTCAACATGAGCCAACAATGAGCGCTTGCAGCTCAGAAAGCCAACCGCATCTTGGGCTGCATTAAAGGAAGCGTGACCAGCAGGTTGAGGGACGTAATTCTGCCTCTCTACTCTGCTCTTGCGAGACCCCACCTGGAGTACTGGGTCCAGCTCTAGAGCCTCCAACCTAAGAATGATGTGGACCTGTTGCAGAGAGTCCAGAGAAAGGCCACAAAGATGATCAGAGGGCTGAAGCACCTCTCCTATGAGGACAGGTTGAGAGAGTTGGGGCTGTTCAGCCTGGGGAAGAGAAGGCTCCAGAGAGAATTTATAACAGCCTTCCAGTACCTAAAGAGGGTGTATAAAAAAAGACAGGGAGAAACTTTCTAGCAGTCCCTGTTGTGATAGGATGAGAGGCAGGCAGATTCAGACTTGATATAATGAAAAAAAATTTTAATGAGGGTGGTGGAACACTGGAACAGCTCACCCAGAGAGGTGGTTGACGCCTCATCCTTGGAAACATTCAAGGCCAGGTTGGATGGGGCTCTGAGCAACCTGATCTAGTTGAAGGTGTCCCTGCTCCTTGCAGGGGGGTTGGACTAGATGACCTTTGAAGGTCCCTTCCAACCCAAACTATTCTATGATTCTAACTGGCTGAAACACTACTTGGCTTCACAGCATTTAGTAGGAACTTCTGCCAATGACTTCAGTGAGATTCAATCACTACTTAGTGCTTCACTTGCTGTTCAAAGAAATGAACCACAGTCCAACAGACAGGAACGATCTAGAACTGTAAGTAGTAGAGAAGAAATATGGAATGGGACAAAAGACAAAATAATCGTATTACTGATGGTTAGTTTTCCCATACTGCTTTTCTCTTTTCTCTCATGACACAGAACAACAAGGCAGGCAAGACAAGACAGGAAGCGAAGCAAATAAAGTGGCAAGCCAAGTAAATGGCAGAATGTTTTCCCACAGTTCTATTGTGAAAAGTAACAAAAAAAAATTTAGGGGGTGCAGTGCAGAGTAGGACTGTGCATTCAGAAACCCACATTCACCAGTTCAAGGTAAACTCCAGGTCAGATCTGTTGATTTTACAGATCATGGTATATGATTCTCTTTTAACCTTCTGGAAAGCTTGAACCTCGAACTACTGCAGAAGAAGAACTGTAATGCAATTCTCTCTTCCAGAGCTGTACTTGTGCTTCCATGTTCATAAAAGATAAGTAAATACTCCTACTAAAAGTCTCTGGAGGACATCTGCTGATTAAGGTGTCACTTCTCTTGATGACAAAATTGGAGTCAACGGCACCCTTTTCTTTCTGTGGGCTTTGGATCAGACTGTAATTCTACTGTAAAGGGACAGCGAACCATTTAGGATGATGACACATAGCTCACAACTAGTAAGATAAGGATCATGTAGTGATGCTGGTGGAGGGGGAGCACAGTTCAGCCCACTGCTGTCAGCACGGCGCCAGTGCCAGCACCGAGGGTCCAGAAGCTGAGGAGGGATCACAGATAAGTGCAAATAAACCTAAACTGCGATCCAATAGCACCCCTGTCGCTCCAGCCAGCAAGTCGGCTTTGTCGGGGACCCAGCTGAAGTGTCTCTATACCAATGCACGCAGCGTGGGGAATAAACAGGAAGAGCTGGAGATGCGTGCACATGAGCAGGGCTACGACCTCGTTGGCATCACGGAGACGTGGTGGGATGACACATACGACTGAAGCGTCAACATGGAAGGGTATAGGCTTTTTAGAAAAGACAGGAAGGGGAGACGAGGAGGGGGTGTTGCTCTCTACGTCAGCAACCGGCTGGAGTGTGTGGAGCTCCGCCTGGGGGTGGAGGAGGAGCTGACAGAGAGCTTATGGGTCAAGATTAGAGGATGGGGACGGACAGGGGACGTTACGGTGGGGGTCTGTTACAGGCCGCCTGGCCAGGAAGACAGAGCAGACGAAGCGCTCTATAGGCAGATAGGAGCAGCCTCACGGTCACAGGCCCTGGTCCTCATGGGGGACTTCAACCACCCTGACATCTGTTGGAGAGACAACACGGCAGGGCACAGGCAGTCCAGGAGGTTCCTGGAATGCGTGGACGACAACTTCCTCCTGCAGGCAATAGAGGAGCCAACAAGGAGGGGTGCCATGCTCGACCTTGTGCTCACCAACAGGGAGGGGGTGCTGGGGGATGTGAAACTAAAGGACAGCCTTGGCTGCAGCGACCATGACATAGTGGAGTTCAAGATCCACGGGGCAGCAAGGAAACCACATGGCAAGCTCTCTGCCCTAGACTTCAGGAAGGCGGACTTCGGCCTCTTCAGGGACCTGATGGGCCAAGTGCCATGGGAGGCGGCCCTGGAGGGAAGAGGGGCCCAGGAAAGTTGGTCCATATTCAAGGAGCACCTCCTCCAAGCTCAGCAGAGGTGCATCCCGATGAAAAACAAGTCGGGCAAAAAGGCCAGGAGGCCAGCGTGGATGAGCAAGGAGCTCCTGGACCAAGTGAAAGTAAAGAAGGAAGCCTATAGAGGGTGGAAGCCTGGGAGGACTACAAAGAGGCTGCACAAGTGGCCAGGGATAAGGTAAGGAAGGCCAAAGCCCTGGCAGAACTGAATCTGGCCAGGGATATAAAATGTAACAGGAAGAGCTTTTATAGGTACGTAGGGGACAAAAGAAAGTCCAGGGAAAATGTAGGCCCCCTCCAGAAGGGAACTGGTGTCCTGGTTACCCAGGACATGGAGAAGGCTGAGGTTCTCAATGACTTTTTTGCCTCAGTCTTCACTGACAAGAGTTCCTGTCCCACCACCCAAGCTGTAGAAGGCGCAAGCAGGGACTGCGAGGATGAAGAACCGCCCACTGTACTCGAAGAGCAGGTTTGGGATCATCTGAGGAACCTAAAGGTGCACAAGACCATGGGACCTGATGAGATCCATCCACGGGTCCTGAGGGAACTGGCGGATGAAGTTGTCAAGCCACTGGCTATCGTATTTGAGAAGTCATGGCGGTCTGGTGAGGTCCCCGATGACTGGAAGAGAGGGAACATAACCCCAGTTTTTAAAAAGGGGAACAAGGAAGACCCAGGTAACTACAGGCCGGTCAGCCTCACCTCTGTGCTTGGCAAGGTCATGGAGCAGATTCTCCTGGAAACCATGCTAAGGCACATGGAGAGCAAGGAGGTGGTTGGTGACAGCCAGCATGGCTTCACCAAGGGCAGATCGTGCCTGACCAATTTGGTGGCCTTCTACGACGGGGTGACGGCATCGGTGGACAAGGGACGAGCAACTGACATCATCTACCTGGACTTGTGCAAAGCTTTTGACACTGTCCCGCACGACATCCTTCTCTCTAAACTGGAGAGACATGGGTTTGATGGACGGACCACTCGGTGGATAAGGAGTTGGCTGGATGGCCGCACTCAGAGAGTGGTGGTCAACGGCTCAATGTCCATGTGGAGACCAGTCACGAGTGGCGTCCCTCAGGGGTCCGTGCTGGGCCCAGCCCTGTTCAACATCTTTGTCGGCGACATGGAGAGTGGGATAGAGTGCACCCTCAGCAAGTTCGCCGATGACACCAAGTTGTGTGGTGCCGTCGACACGCTGGAAGGGAGGGATGCCATCCAGAGGGACCTTGACAGGCTGGAGAGGTGGTCCCGTGCCAACCTCATGAAGTTCAACCAGGCCAAGTGCAAGGTCCTGCACCTGGGTCATGGCAATCCTAAGCACAAATACAGGCTGGGCAGAGAATGGATTGAGAGCAGCCCTGAGGAGAAGGACTTGGGAGTGCTGGTGGATGAGAAGCTTAACATGAGCAGGCAATGCACCCTTGAGGCCCAGAAGGCCAACCGCATCCTGGGCTGCATCAAGAGGAGTGTGGCCAGCAGGTCGAGGGAGGTGATTCTCCCCCTCTACTCTGCCCTGGTGAGACCCCACCTGGAGTACTGTGTCCAGTTCTGGAGCCCCCAACACAAGAAGGACATGGATCAGTTGGAGAAGGTCCAGAGGAGGGCCACGAAGATGATAAAAGGGCTGGAGCACCTCTCTTATGAGGACAGGCTCAGAGAGTTGGGGCTGTTCAGCCTAGAGAAGAGGAGGCTCCGGGGAGACCTGATAGCAGTCTTCCAGTACCTCAAGGGGGCCTACAAGAAACATGGGGAAAGGCTGTTTAGTAGGGCCTGTTGCAATAGGACAAGAGGTAATGGTTTTAAAATAGAGGGGAGTAGATTTAGATTGGAAATTAGGAAAAAATCTTTTATGATGTGAGTTACAGAACACTGGAACAGGTTGCCCAGAAAGGTGGTAGATGCCCCATCCCTGGAAACGTTCAAGGCCAGGCTGGATGAGGCTCTGAGCAACCTGATCTAGTCGGGGATGTCCCTGCTCCTTGCAGGGGGGTTGGACTAGATGACCTTTGAAGGTCCCTTCCAACCCTAACCATTCTATGATTCTATGTAGCAGCCTTCCCCCATCTTACGCATCACTGTTACTGTCCCCTGTCTATGGCCTTATCACCAGCCATTAATCCACCAAGTAATGTACTGCCAGAGCATCTCTTAAACTCTTGCTTAGCTCATAAGAGAGAGTCTTAGATCCTCAAATACATTCTGGCTGGAGGAAAGGAAGGGGATTCCTTCAGCATGCCAGAATCGTGCAGGTGTTTATGCTATGTTTTGCAGCTCTATTTCCACCTTTGCCTTACCTCCCACTTCTTCCCCTGCCAAATGCATCAGGGAAGCAAAGGGATACTCTTTGGAAAGGAGAGCGGATCTTTCTTGGTCCCATCACAGTAAAATCAACCATGTACCCTTCCTATCCACCTTTCACTGCAGATCATGACAGCAGAGCAAGAGTGTGTGCTTCCTCCTTCTAACTCAGGCAGTCCCAGGCCTCCTTGAGGTGATTACTTTACACTAACCACACATCTCTGTAAAAGTGAGGACAGACATCTTCACACTGCCTCTTCCAGCCAGCACTCTCAGCCGTAAAGGTAAAGGCATAATCTCTTTGACTATGATCAGGATGAGCTTTGTTTCTAAGCATGGAAAGTAATTGTCACATCAGGGCCAGCTATCTGACTTTCGCATTTGAATGGACAATTGACCACTTCAAGCATTCTGCTGGGAGAAGGTGACTTTACAGCCACATCTCAAAGATTTATTTAAGGAGGATTCTGATTTCTCCCTCTTCCAGCCTGCTTGCAATTTTCCCCCAAATAATTCATTAGCAAAAGACACAGACTGGACTATGTAAACGCCAAAGCAGTTACTGCCTATACAGGAGCAAACTATCTCATAAATCACCTTGACTGAAGCTCATGGGAGCAGAGCCAGGCATGAGCCAGTTTCCACCTGGAGGCTGCCCAAGTGTTATTAGCCACGGTATGATCTCTTGGCAAGAGCTGGAGGAAAATTCTGACATTGAGAAAGTCACATAATGGGTTCTAGTGGGTCTAAAGTACCTGTGAGTGTCTTGCAAACAGCTCTGGTGTTGTGACATGTAAGATACACACAGCATATTCCAGGTCCAAGACACTGTCCAGGAAAATGTCTCCCACTGTGCTGTTTATGAGACTCATCAGAGATGGCACTTCTTGGTGATTCCCCATAGCAGCACACATTCCTCACTACTCTGACATTATGTAACACACTTCTGAACAGGGGCTGCAATCCCAGTTGGCACCAGTAGCCCTTGTAAGAGAGACTGCACACCCTGACAAACTTATTTGCAGGTGATGTACTCAAAACAAGGAAGATCAGAAGCCAATGAGCTTGCAAGATCTATGGCAGTTGCTAGGACTTCTAGCACAAAGGGTGTAGGAGCATGCATCCCAGACATACATTGTTCTCAAGAAGGTGAGGTTTCAGATATGTAAATCTACACAGGTAAGCATCTTGTATAGCCAAAACAGATAAATGACATCATTCTTTTATTTTACACCAAAATCCACTGTTCTGCAAGTGGCAAAATCTAAAACAGACCCTTCTACTCTTTGCTGGCATATCTAGACCACATGCAACCCAAGTACAGAGAAATGTCAATTTAACACAATCAGAAATTGAAGCTTCTTGTCTGCAGTATTTCCATAGTTAACAAGTGTTAGCCTGTTGAAAGCAGCTAAGGATGGGGGCCGGGGGGGCAGGGAATATCAGACTTTGTCCAATTAATCATCTTTCATATTAGGTTGTTGTCAAGTTATCCATAGTTAATCAGGAGACAAACCAAGACAATAAACCAACAGCAGGAAACTCAATCCAAGATGTGTGTTTCTATTCACTGGTTCTGACACAATGTACCGAAAGATAAAGGGAGAAGTCAGCTTCTGTTTTATTTATGCAGTCATAGAACAACAGAGGATTTAATTTCTCTCTTTTCAGACTGAAGTTTCCTACTAAATGAAACGTCCTCTTTCCTTACAAACACAGTTGGCTCCTATCATTAACAGCTCCCCTTGCTGGAGAAACAGATGAGGCAGTATTGCCAGGTCATTCATTAACAGAAAAGCAAACTCATTATGTACACTGGCTATCTTCTATAGGCTTTGCAGTCCACTCAGATGGTGACATAGGACATATAAACAGATTACTATACAGGTACTACTTTTAAACTCCTAATTTCTATGCAGTTTACT